>NC_134207.1:65293374-67693374 GCF_965140235.1 Caretta caretta
TTTAGAATGCCACATCAGATAAGCTCCAAAATTTCAGGGAATCATCTAGGCATCAAAGGGTAGAACCCCATTGATTTGGGGGAACATTGAAAAAACAGACGGGGGAATGGCAGATACATGGAGACTCACGCATCTGGTTAGCAGGCTCAGAGCTTCAACCACCTCTGTAATTGCCTATACATCAACAAAAATGTGATGGCAGCCATGAACATTTTCAGCATAAGAACACACCCCCATCTCAGCTCTGCCCATCCTCCTAATACAGTTTAGAAATGTTGACACTCTAAATGAATTATATCCCAGACAGAAAGAAAGGCCATAAGAATGGTGGGGGATTGGGAGAAGGAGGTGGCACACAGAGCCCCTGGCACTGGGCTTGGAGGTAGGTGTTGCAGGGATATAGAGGGAGATGAAAGGGTGGCACACAGAGAGCCTGTGGGATGCAAGAAGCCCCTGGCATGTACAATGGATTTAGTCAACTGAAATAATAAAGTTTGTGCCCCCCTAGTTTTATATATTTTTATCATGTCCTCTCTTATTTATTGCCTTTCTAAGATAAGCAATCCCAGTCTTCAATCTTCAATAAATCTGTTAGTCTTTAAGATGCTACTGGACTCCTTGTTGTTTTTGTGGATACAGACTAACACGGCTACCCCCGAGACTAGTCTTCAATCTGTCATCATATGAGAGGCTTTCCTAATCATTCCCATCAGCCTTTTCAGATTCTTCTTGAATTCTTCATAAGGGTGCATACAGTCTATGATATGTAATGTCTATCTTCACCTGTTTAGGTTTCTGTTTGTTTGGTTAGTCTCTAAGGTGCCACAGGTACTCCTTTTCTGTTTGTTTCCAGTGGCCTGCTTTGGTTCTGTTCTACATAAGGATTTGTGCCTGTGGCATAAGGGACAGAGGATGAATGTCCTACCACACTCTACATTCCCAGAATAGTTGCCTTAATCAAGGCCAACCTGAATCATTGCCAGGCTTGGTGGTCCAGAGTTATTGCACTGAGTACTGCCCACTTCATGTGGAAGTGCTTGAGGAGGGAATCGGCATTTTTTAGCATTTAAAATGGGGATTTTGTTGCATTATTGTTCTTTTCTTGTTTTCTTTTGTGGTTTGTTTTGCAGCTGAACTTATGGTTTTATTCTCTCATGTTTCTCTCTAGGATCCAGAGACTGCAGTGGTGTGTGCCTGAGTCTGTAGAGAGGACACCCCTCTAATCCCTCCATATGGCCCAAGGAGTTCTCCTCATCCCTCGATCCGGTCTAATGTGGTGGGATCCCTGGGAAATATCCTGCCTCGAGGAGGTAGGAGGTACTAAATCTGGCCCTGCAGGGCTTCTTTCTCCAATTCCCCTCTGCAGATGCCACTCTCACAGCTTAGGAGATTCTCCTCAAGATGAATGCTATGGAATGACACCTTCCCTGCCTTGGCCCAGCCCCACCACAGCCAAGGGCCCTCTGGCAGAGACAGACACATCAGACAAAGGCATCTCCACACACTGAAACATATCACTGCCATTTCAAAAGCATACTGGGGAAATGCAGCCTACACTCTCCCAGCGCCAGGAAATGTGTTGTCCCCATCCTGATAATTAGTGTCGGTTGCTATTATTAACCAAATGCTTCTGGTGTCAGAAGTTATCAGTGACCTAAAGCAAATGCTCATGTCCTGAAATTTTCAACTTTTATCCTACCACATGAGTGCAAATACTTCTGTCAAACAGTCATGCTTTCAATCACTGTTATATCTGTGTTTGAAACTCTTCAGGACAGGGACTCACTCTTTTTTGTACATCTGTACAGTACTTCACACACAAGGGCTGGGGTCCATTGGTGCTTCCACAACGCAAATAATAAATATATAACCTTATCCTAAGTTTAAAATTTACTGCATACATTCAGATGCAGAAACCCATTTAAGTACAGCGTTTGGATTAGTGTTTTTGTTATTTTTTCTGCTAAAGAGATATGTCAACATACTTCTTATTTTTATTATATAAATCAATTGACTTGGCTTAAGTACAGTGTGTCTTCTTTAATCTATTGATTTCTCTTAAAATGTGACCCAATGGTCTATTTAACAACAAGATTCAATATTTATTGACCTGGCTGAAGCTTCTCTTACATTCTGTCACATATCCTGAGTAATCGTTGCATAAATATTTCCATGAGGAATATTATCATGGTTTCTAAAGCTAAGGACTTGTCTGTGTGGACACTTAGTACACGGCAAGCTGGGCAAATCTATAGCACACTAGCCTGCTGCACACTCACTGGCCATGTGGACCCTGCTACCTTGCACTAAAAGTATCCCATTGCATTCACAAAAGGCAAGCTAGGTGCTCTGAACAAGTGGTGTTCACTTGTCATTGTGATATGCCCCAGAATTACTGAAAAAAAGGGACTCTAAAGCCTTCTCCATAACCAGTAGCTTTAATCAGTTAAAAGTAAACCAAATAGAGAATGAGTCCTTGCACTGTCATTAGAATAAAAAATTAAATACCTCTGTAGGTAAGGAAATGCCAGTGAAGGCATAAAAGTGAAGTCAGCTCAAAATAGTCTGAATTTATGGCAGGGGAAAAAAGAATAGGGTCTGATGTTTCATTCCCCCAGGGTATTGTCAAGGATACAAATGTGAAGAAAGACAAATGTGAGAAAGACTCTAGAGGCCACTCTGTATTCACTCTTCAATAAATTAACCATGTGCAAGTTTGACTTGTTTTTACTGACAGTATTTGCTGTACTCAGAGAAGTGTTTAATTTTTGATAAATATCTGAGCCTGATAAAAGTTTGAGCGCCTCCCCATATGCGGGACTGGTCGGCTCTGGAGATTAGCATATTGATCTTTTTCTTCTCTGTCACTCGTTTAAATCTTACTCATGTAGACAGTAGCCATGATTTGAGGTGAGCAGCACAAGTGGTGATCTGATCTGATCTGGGTTAGGTTTAAAATTGAATCAGCACTAGAATTAGGGTTCAGATTTGGCAGCACCAAAATATCATGCCTTTGGGCCAAAATCTCACAAGAACTACCTCTCTTGCAAGATTTCAAGTGAATAAGAGCTGGAAAATTGGTGCATTCTGGCTTTGGATTTGAGCCTAAATTGAAGGTGAAGAGTCAGAGCTGAGGATTCTATTCAAACTCTACCTTCCTCCCCTCCTGAAATTTGCAGGATTGCAGATTAGAGCCGTTAGTTTTAGATTACCTCTACGTGAAAGTCATTTTTCTTTTCAGATGTCTGTGTCTTTAATAATATTCAGTCAGGTAGCCAGATCACTAAAACCTGGTCATGTCTTAGTCTCTTGTTAGCAGTCTCAGCAGAAAGGTCAAACTTGAATGAGCACATGACTAGAAACTCCAGTACATTCTTAGCATCCTTCAATTGGCTCCCGTCTTTGTTTCTATTGGTCTCTGTTAGTTTCTAAAGCATGATTGTAGCGGGGTAGTTACCCCGCTCCTGAAAGAAAAGGCTAGGCTGATTGGGGAAGCAGCCACAGCTGGGGCTAAACCCCAATCAGGCCACAGCTGGCCCTATAAAAGGGCTGTGATCCAGGCGCCAAGTCAGTCTCTCTCTCTCTCTCTCGTGGTGGAGAGAGAAGGACCTAGCTGCCTGGGAGCAGGGTATCAGAGGTAGAGACATGCTGGGGAAAGGCAAGAGGAGCTGGAGAGCTCCAGTCTGGCAACTCCCCGGGCTGCAGGCCTTGTGCAAGGCATAAAGAGAGGTGCTGGGCTGCAGGGAAAGGCAGCAAGTCCAACCCCCCCCCTTGCCAGTGATGAGTGGTTTACCAACTGCAGTCTGTCCCAGAGAGCGGGGGCTAGATGATGACTGGCAGTAGCCACTGGGGCAAGGTGGGGATAGAGGGTTGAGGGTTCCCCTGGGAGGGGAGACCCAGATTGTGGGTTACAGCTGGGGGCAGCACCCCAAGGTAAAGGGCACTGGGGTCTGGGAGGGACACGGGGCCAGCAGCAGGTGGTACACCGGCCAGGAGGAGGTGCTCTGTATGCTGGAGAGCTAATTCCCAAGATGACCAGCGGGAGGTGCTGCACCAGTGAGTCAATGCATCACTACAATGATTCTAATAGCTACAGGAAACTATAACACAAGGAACCAGTAGATCCATAGACCTGTTGCTCTGTTCTAAAACATAGTTACTAACTGGAACCAGTTGACATTTTTCAACTGGAATTTTCATTAGGACATAGAGATGAAATAACTAGACAATGATGACCCATATGGGGAAAACTGTTAAGGTTCTGGAGAATCTGATTAACTTCAAATATTATGTTTATTTTTTGTGCTTTTCTGCACTTCCTGATTCTGGACAGAAGCAAAATAGTGTAAGAGAGACTGTTCTTATCAGATTACCAGTATTTCCTGTCTAAGAAGCTTGAATAGTTAAGGTAAGGCTGGGATAAGTATCCAGATCTTTGGGTGCTCATAAATGGCCATGGAAGAATGGGGGATATAATTTTTATTTATGTGGATTATAGTTTTATTTGCAACCTAGAAACATTGTTTAAAACAATGTTAAATGGTGTATCTTGTTCAAGGTACTGGAGAACGTAAGAATGGCCATACTGTGTCAGAGCAATGGTCCACCTAGCCCAGTATCCCATCTTCTGACAGCGGCCAGTGCCAGCTGCTTCGAGGGAATGAACAGACTAGGGCAACTTCACATGATCCATTCCTAGTTGCTCAGTCCCAGCTTCTGGCAGTCAGAGGTATAGGGACACCTGGAGCATGGGGATGTATTCCAACCACCTTGGCTAATAGCCATTGATGGACTTATCCTCCATGAACTTAATTAGTTCTTTCAAGTAAAATTGATGGGGTGGAGGGAAGGACAATAGTTCCAAACTGGACCATTTCAGGCAGCTGTCCATTATGACTCTCTGCTGACAGAGCAGCAGCAGCACCACTCTGGGAAGCAATAGAGTTGGTCAGGACAGGAAAGCTGACGCAGTAAGGCAAAAGAGGAACTGAGACTCAGGGGCTAGTGTGGGTTTTGGCCCTTCAGAATGAGTGGGGGACTTTTCACCTTTACTGGGTAAACTTTTGGACAGTCTAAGAAGCCCAGTCTAGGGGTTGTCAAGGTTTGGGAGAGCTCTGTGCAGATAGCAGACCCCTGCCCAGGGAAGTTAAGGAGTCACCAGAAGTAACTGAAAGTGACTGTTCTTCTAGTCATATTGAAACACAGTTCTCCACGGCTTTCTGTGCCTGCATAGTCCTCCAAACCCTCCATGTTGTTCAGAGTGCTACATGAAGCTAAACAGAACTGAACTGGTGAGCCTTTGGAGGTTCACCCATCAATCACTACTATCGATGGATAGCCTATTGCCCTTATTGATGATGAGCTCTGCAGATGAAAACTGAATTGGCGCTCCTTTGCTTTGTCCTTTTTTGGAGAGAGAGAGAGGACTTGAAACACTTAGGATGTCATCCAAAAGCACTAAATTCACTTACATTTATGTTTGAACTACCTCCGTTTACTTTAAATTCTCACATTCTGCAGTGCCAAGAACACATTATCAACTTCCCAATGATCTCAGGGGCCTATCTCAGAATGTGTTGTAAAATCAGCAGCTGTGTGTACATGTACCCAAGCATAGCAGCTGATTTTATAGGATAAGCCGTGATATGCACTTCATATCTGAAATCAGATAACGCCCCAAATCCATCAAACGTTTGGTTCAAAAAAAATCTGGCTACTGTGAAGTTTACAGCAAACATGTCTCTTTATTAACTGCCTCACAGCATGGTTCCTAGCTCAGAATTCAGCTGTTTCTGGGTTGCAACTCCCTGTTAAGGAAACATTGGCTCGTTTTGTATTATGTCTGCTGTCTGCAGGCGACCTTGTGACTTTCTGTTGTCCCTTTAAAAAAAACAAAAAGACAACATTTCTGCCTGTCCATTCAGACACTGGGAAACATGGGGCTAGAGGAATGTCATCTTAGGTCACTCCAGCCAGTATCCATGGAGTCCTGTATCAGGGCTGTGATTTTTTTTCCATGATAATCTCTGTGAAAATATTACAGCCTTGGTCATATGTTAAAAACACAGTAAAATGCTGGAGCCTGTATTCAGGCAAAGGTCCCACTGAAGTCCTACAGGATTATTACTGTTGATGATTTGTATGTTGGTAGTATATACAGGCCCCAACCAAGGATCAGGGACCTGTTGTGCTAGGTACTGTTCATACACATAATGAAAAGATATTTAATTCCCAAAGAATTTACAATCTATCTATAAGACAACAGGCAACTGGTGGATACAACACAGTTGTGGTTAGTGAAAAGTAAAAGTGAGGTGATTATAACTGGAGTAGTAAACAACAGTTACAGGTCACCAACTGTCAGACCACTGTCGAGTGTTTATTTTCACATCTTTATTGCTGAATCCAAGCTCCTTCTGCAAGATGCTGAATGTTCAGCTAGAGTGACCAGATGTTCCAATTTTATAGGGACAGTTCCAATTTTGGGGCCTTTTTCTTATATAGGCTTCTATTACCCAACCACCCCATCCCGATTTTTCACGTTTGCTGTCTGGTCACCCTATGTTCAGCCTCTTGCAGAAAATGCTCTGTACCTCACAGTATAAGGCCCTGAATAAAGACTGCAGGATTCAGCCCCAAATATTTTATGCCTCCCAGTTGGCTCTACCAGATCAATAACCATGCTTCTCAGAGCTTCCACCAGTTCTGATAGGCATGATTCCCAAACACAGATGTTTTGTCAAGATGAGATATTATGTAGGCCAGTGTTGGTGTTTTTATCTATTAAAAACTCCAGCTAAATTTCAAACAATTTGAAAAGAGAAAATCCATGTTTGTAAATGGAAAAAGCCAAAAGCACCAGGGAGAAAAATGATTCCCAAGTCTGTAAGTGAATATTGCTAACAATGAAAAGCAAAACTAAAATATAAAGTGCAAAAGAATTACTAGACAGAGCTTTCACAATTGCTCCTTTGGGTTTCTCCTTAGTCTTCCTCTCTCAGGGACTTAAACAGATTTCTGAAAAAGGAAAAGTATCTAAAAAGTGAGTACTTACAGTTTAATAGTCCTGTTTAAGTGATTAGCTTTCCAATCCTCTTGACTTCCCCTAATTAGCACATTTGTTGGAAATTTTATTTCCTATCTACACCACAGGTGTTTTCAACAAGGCTTAGTATTGACTTAACTCGGTTCCTATGGAAGTCAGTCCAACACAACACTTATGAAAAACAATTTTTTTTGCAACCAGCTTGTGACTCTCACCTGATCTGGTTACAACAAACAAGATTGCATTGTATCTACATCAATTCTGTGTACACAACACAATCATAATCAATGCTAACAAATTTTGGAAGGGTTATTAAACTTCATACTTCAGGGTTTAGACCAATCTCTATTAGATTATGATGAGACCTAATGAGGGTGGGGTAAGCAGATTATCTCATATCTGCCTGCTGGAGGGTTCATACATCTTTTTCTGGGGCATTTGGCCACTACTGGAGGCAGGATACTGGACTAGATGGACCTCAGGTCTGGTGCAGTAGGGCAGTGCCTATGTTCCTACCATGTATCAACCATGTTGCTGCTCACAAATAGGGAAGAATTGGTAGGGGAGTTAGAAGTTGGTGGCAACCCTGGCAGCAGTGACCATGAGATGGTCAAGTTCAGGATCCTGACAAAAGGAAGAAAGGAGAGCAGCTGAATATGGACTCTGGACTTCAGAAAAGCAGACTTTGACTCCCTCAGAGAACTGATGGGCAGGATCCCCTGGGAGGCTAATATGAGGGGGAAAGGAATCCAGGAGAGCTGGCTGTATTATAAAAAAAAAGCCTTATTGAGGGCTCGGGAACAAATCATCCTGATGTGCAGAAAGAATAGCAAGTATGACAGGCGACCAGCTTGGCTTAACAGAGAACTTCTGAGAGCTTAAACACAAAAAGGAAGCTTACAAGAAGTGGAAACTTGGACAGATGACTAGGAAGGAGTATAAAAATACTGCTCGAGTATGCAGGGGTGTGATCAGGAAGGCCAAAGGACAATTGGAGTTGCAGTTAGCAAGGGATCTGAAGGATAACAAGAAGGGTTTCTACAGGTATGTTAGCAACAAGAAGGTGGTCAGGGAAAGTATGGGACACTTACTGAATGGGGAAGGCAACCTAGTGACAGATGATGTGAAAAAAGCTGAAGTAATCAATGCTTTTTTTTTTTTGTCCCCTCAGTCTTCACAGACAAGGTCAGCTCCCAGACTGCTGCACTGTGCAACACAGTATGGGGAGGAGGTAAGCAGCCCTCTGTAGTGAAAGAATAGGTTAAGGCCTATTTAGAAAAGCTGAACATGTACAAGTCCATGGGGCCAGATGCAATGCATTCGAGGGTGCTGAGGGAGTTGGCTGGTATGATTGCAGAACCATGGGCCATTATCTTTGAAAACTCGTGGTGATAGGAGGAGGTCCCGGAGGATTGGAAAAAGGCAAATATAGTGTCCAGCTTTTAAAAAGCGAAGGAGGATAATGTGGAAAACTACAGACTGGTCAGCATCAATTCAGTCCCCGGAAAAATCATGAAGCAGGTCCTAAAGGAATCCATTTTGGAGCATTTGGAGGAGAGGAAGGTGATCAAGAACAGTCAACATAGATTCACTAAGGGCAAGTCATGCCTGACCAGCCTGATAGCCACAGAGCAAGTTATCTCATCATAGAAGGCAATGGGGAAAGCAGCGGACATGATATATCTTGACTTTAGCAAAGCTTTTGATACCGTCTCCCACAGTATTCTTGCCAGCAAGTTAAACAAGTATGGATTGGATAAATGGACTCTAAGGGAGTATAGATGGAAAGCTGGCTAGCTCGTCAGGCTCAACGGATCGTGATAAACAGCTTAATGTCTAGTTGGCAGCCAGTATCAAGCGAAATGCGAAATCAAGTCAGTCCTGGAGCTAGTTTTGTTCAATATCTTCATTAATGATATGGATGATGGGATGGATTGCACCTTCAGCAAGTTTACAGATGACACGAAATTGGGGGAAGAGGTAGATATGCTGGAGGGTAGGGATACGGTCCAGAGTGACCTAGACAAATTGGAGGATTGGGCCAAAAGAAATCTGAGGTTCAACAAGGACAGGTGCAGAGTCCTGCACTTAGGACAGAAGAATCCCATGCACTGCCACAGGTTGGGGACCGACTGGCTAAGTGGCACTTCTACAGAAAAGGACCTGGGGAGTACAGTGAACAAGAAGCTGGATATAAGTCAACAGTGTGCCCTTGTTGCCAAGAAGGCTAATGGCATATTGGGCTGCATTAGTAGGAGCATTGCCAGCAGATCAAGGGAAGTGATTATTCCCCTCTATTCGGCACATGGTGAGGCCACATCTAGAGTATTGCATCCAGTTTTGGAGCCCCCCACTATAGAAAGGATGTGGAAAAATTGGAGAGAGTCCAGTGGAGGGCAATGAAAATGATTATGAGGAGAGGCTGAGGGAACTGGACTTATTCCATCTGCAGAAGAGAAGAGTGAGAGGGGATTTGATAGCAGACTTCAACTACCTGAAGGGGGGTTCCAAAGAGCATGGAGCTAGGCTGTTCTCAGTGGTGGCGGATGACAGAACAATGTTCTCAAGTTGCAGTGGGGGAGGTCTAGGCTGGATATTAGGAAAAACTATTTCACTAGGAGGGTGGTGAAGCACTGGAATGGGTTACCTAGGGAGGTGGTGGAATCTCCATCCTTAGAGGTTTTAAAGGCCAGGCTGGGATGATTTAGTTGGGGTTGGTCCTGCTTTGAGCAGGGGGTTGGACTAGGTGACCTCCTGAGGTCTCTTCCAACCCTAATCTTCTATTATTCTATGTTTGTATATGTATGTCCACTAAGCTCCCTTATGTTTCTATCAATGCATTACAAGACAGTCTGCTTAGATATCCCAAGTGTTTCAGCATGAGACAGAAAGCCCAGAGGATATGCACGTAGTGTGGCAGCAGCTGTATATGGCAATGCACTCTGGAATGGGTTACAGAGGCACCATTAGGGGGTCTCATTGACACTGAAAATAAACCTGTTACCACCTGTTTAGAGGAAGAGAACCATGCACCAGCCTAGGCTGCTGGCAAGGATGACACACTGTTAGCCACTATGATTATTAAGTACTGCATGAACCATGTTGTGTGTGACCTAGCATATATTTAGAGATAGCCTGTCACAAATAGTGCAGTCAGCGTTGTAGTAGTGAATGGCCAGTGAAATGTCAGGGATGCTGTTCTGTTATTTCACTGAGCGAGGGTGGTTCTCTCCAGGAAAGGGCTGAGGGTGGGTCAGATAGTGAAAACAATTTGTTGGCATTTCATATCATTTTGATTACTTACTACTTCCTTCCTTCATTCGCTTTCCTGTAAGCAATTTTTGTTTGCATGACGTTTTGGGCGGGTGCTCGTATTCAGGAGAATGCAGTTAGCCATTGCATGCCGTTCTGTGTGTTTGTGCAAACCTGTGCAAACTCCAGCCCACAGACCCTAAGAGATATTTGAAATATTGTGGTTGTCAGATGGAACATGGTGCTTAACAATATAACATGGAAGGGACTGTTCCCAAAGCTCCAGGCCACAGGCACTAACAAGGGTGTGTGAATGCACCCTTCATAGTTAGATCTGTGTAATAGCCCTAACCAGACCTTAGGCAGAGAGGAAATGAAAAGGAAAAGAAGAATCTGGCTGTCCCCTTCACAATTAAGGGAGAGCTTGTCATATACACACGTAATTAACTGGTGTGTATGTTACAAGAGAACATTAAATCTAAAGTCTTCTGAAAACATCCAATAAATCTTGCTTTGAGTTGTGTGTGTGTCTTTCATGCTTTCTCAATCTGGATTAAACCCCACTATTTTAGACACTTGGGTCCAGTTCAAGAGCCAGAATATAATACACTGTTTTATGTGAAAGATCCTTGTTAATTTTCCTAAACCTGTTTATCTCCTGGCCCCCTCTCTTCTTCAAGGTTCTTGTACATGCCCTGTGAGAAGCAGCATCTCAGTGCATGCTTGTTTGTTATTTATAAAGAGTTAGTCATCCAATTAACTGGATGGGGTGGAGCCTATTTTTAAAAAACCCACACAGATTAGTTTTAAGGAGATTGATTTTTCTGCTTCCAAATGAGACATATGACAGTGGCAGTAACAAGGAGATGAAGCGAACTGACAAGATTTCCATTCTTTTAAAAAAAAAGTCAATCTTTTTATATTTTATACATCTATTACTTGATTATCATTGTTTGGGTACCCAGCACAGCATTATCACAGATTCTCTTCAACGCTGCTGAAGAGTGTTTATCCCATTTCTTTGTACCTGCTGAAGTAAAATCAAGTTAACAAAAAAAAATCTAGTTGTTTAATATTAGCAGTGTAGTCACTCCAACCATGCCCCCTCCCTCTTCTCTTTTCCTTGCTAAGGGTGACTCACTGTGCTAACTGAGAACCAGCAGAGCAGATGCCCTTGGATACGCTGCTATCAGCAGGAATAATAATAAAATTGTATTTCAAAAGCACTCCCTGCACAAGGCTTGAACACACCAGTTGGACAGACTTTGCAAAATGCATTTTTAAGGGTACATTTAAGAACTTACCCATCTTTTGTGACCAGTTTCATTCCATAGTGCTTGTTTTGTTGCACTCTTTGACATAGTCTGCATAGTTTGCTTTTGCTCACTATTAGTTGATTCATTCTTATAATTCCACAATGGGAGATTTTAATATAGTTGTGACATACTGAACTGACTTTCCTCCTCCGAGAACCAGAGAAAAATGATTTGTTGGTTTTATTTACACACTATAAAGGCAGAAAATTGACCGGATTTATAGTAGGTCAATAACCAAGAAAGTAATTTCATGAAAATTTCAATATTTTCTCTTTAACTTCGAATTTCAAAATTTGAAATTTAATCAACATTTGAAAAAAGCAGACCATCTCCACTCCAGACAAAGATCTGCACAAAATTATGCTTTTCACAGCAGTAGACTGTGATATTTACCCACACTGAGTTGTCCCTTTGTCACTGTGAGCTGCCTTGAAGTCTACAGAACTATTTGAGAATACCAAATGTCAGTAAGAGTGGCTGTCAGCATGCTGTGGCCCCATGCCACTCCTGGAAGTGGCCAGCTGGAAGGGGCCAGCTGCTGGCAAGTCTTGGCAGCCCCTGGCGGGGGAGGGGGAGCAGGAGAGGCAGCTCGACACACTGCCCAGCGCCAATGGGAGCTGCGGGGTGCAGTGCTTGTGGGTGGGGGGGCAGTGCTTGTGGGCGCGGGCAGCACACAGAAACACACTGTCCCCCTCCCCCCAGGGGCGTGCAGAGTTGTGCCAGAAGCTGGCCGCTTCCGGGAATGGCATGCGGCCACGGCATGCAGGCAGCCTGCCTGAGCCCTGCTGCGCCACCGGCCGGGAGCCGCCTGTGGTAAGCACCTCCCAGCCAGAGCCTGAACCTCGCACCCCCTCCTGCACCCCAATCCCCTGCCCCAGGTCAGAATCCCCTCCTGCACCCAAACTCCCTCCCACACCCCACATCTCTCACCCTCTCCTGCACCCCAACACTCTGCCCCAACCCTTAGCCCCCTCCTGCACCCAAACTCCCTCCCAGAAAGCAAGTAATATAACAGCTGTTCTAAGGTAAGAAGTAGGCTATTTTGAATTAACTTAACTATATTCTGCATGTTTTAAGACTGAAATGTAACCAGAGAACGGCTTTATGTTAATTAAAAGGCAAGTTTAGTATAGCGTTAATAGCCTCGATGCCATAATTGTGATCATTTTGTTTTAAATTAGGAAAAAGACTTGTCTACAGGGGCCCCACAAAATCTAACAGCCCTGGGCCCACAGGAGAGTTAATCCAGCCCTGCCTGGCTGGCCAACAGGGGCCGCTTTCTGCAAAGTCCCAAATAAGATTTCATGAGGAGACTAATCAATTTCCAAAACACTTGTGTGATGCATAAGCCCTGCCTACCACCCACAGTGTCCCACTGGTATTTACAAAAATAACCATTTTAACAATTACAGTGATTTAGCAAAGTCCATTCCATCTTTTTAGTGCTCAGAATGGACTTCATAATCAATACCAAGTCCCTAAAGAGAGGACATACAAAAGTATAGTAAATTTTTGTAAAGTAACACATCAAGCAGTTTAGTGTAAGCCCTAAGCAATGTACAGCACTACAAAAGACATTACAAAAAATTTACTTATGAGCTTCAAATTCTTTGGATGATCTAAAGCAACAACATGGATAGGGAGATCTCTTCATATTAGAGCAGGCAAATGGAGTCATTCATATTTTTTTTTATTTTGAAATTTGTTGAGATTCTGAAAATGTAAAACAAACAGATTGCTCAGCGAATTGATCAGACAAAAAAGAAGGAAATAATTTCATTAACATTTCATCAACATTTCCCCTTTTCTCAAATTTCAAAATTTTGACCATTTCCAGTCCAGATATTATCCAAAACACTAAGGGTGAAACCCTGGCTGCATTAAGTCAAAGGCAAAAAGCGCCCATTGACTTCAGTGGAGCAAAGATTTCACTCCAGATCCCTGCAATGTAACTTAGGAAATATAGTTCCAGTTCCCATGGGCTGGCCAATACATAGTGGGGAATTAAAATAGTATTGAACTAACTTAAAAGATTAGGGCACTGATCAGAATAGGACATTTCCTCACCATATGTAGACAGCAAGGATCAACCATTGTTGCATTTTTTGCTCCAGAGGCAAAAAAGTATAGTTCATAATTCTATAGGCTCTTTGTGAATATACCATTTTATAAGGTGACTCCAGAAGCCTAAAGATGAACAAATATGGCTACTCCCTGCCATATGGAGCTGGTTGCTTTTCTTACCAAGTCATAGTTCAGTTACATTTACCAATTTGTAATCCATTCCAATGATTAATTGCTCTCACTGTTAAAATATGCATCTTATCTTTTATGGGTTTCCTGTTCCAACCAGAGGGAACATGAGCAGCCCCTGTTGGTCCTGAAAAAATTGAAGAAAAAAGGCTTGTACTGATAGACCAGGGGTGTCAAACGTTCAGCCTCTGGGCTAGACCCAATCCATGGAACAACTTCATCTGGTCTGCAGACTCCTCATGAATCTTCAGACTTGGCTACACAACCCTGAAGTCCATACTATGAGTGTGTGATTTGTAGAGCACACCCATGTATTGTGCTGAAAGTACATCAATGTGCACTAAGGAACATTTGATACATGCCAGCAGGATCTACACACAGGACAGTTAGAGAGCAACCCACTAGTGCACTCTACAAATCACACCCCTGTAGTCCAGACTCTGGTGCAACAATCCAGGAAAACCTCACATGCGGGTATCAAATCAGCTGTCGCATTTAAGAGGTGCTGGAGAAGCCTAAGTCTGGCAGGAGCTGATACATGTCCAGGAAGGGGAAATGGTACTGAAGAGAGCTTACCCACTTGCTGGAGATTAGATAACCCAACTTTGCAAGTCAAAGAAAAGGAAACTTCAAGTAAGTCAAAAGGTTAATACCTATTGCAGCTGGTAGACTGGCAGGCTCACCTTTAAAAAAAGAAGAAAAAAGAGAAAAATAAAAGGGCTTATCCTTCCTTCATTTCTTTATTCAGCTTGTGACAAGTGGCCATCATGTCTTTATCCAAGATGAGAAAGGTAAATCAAAAGTATTGTGCTTTTCAAGAGGAATGGAGAATTTCATATTTCTTTGTGGACATGAATGGAAAGCCCACCTGCTTGATTTGTAAGCAGCAGGTAGCTGTGGTAAAAGAATACAACATTCAAAGACACTATGAATGAAACCATGATGAGAAATGATAATTACACAGGAAAGTTACACAAAGATAAATACTCTGAATTAGCTCTGTAGTTGAAAAAGCAGCAATTAGTGTTCACTAATGCTCATCATATAAGCGATTCTGCTGTTAAGGCGAGCTATGTGATTGCCCATGAAATAGAGTTGTCACCGAAACCATTTTCTGAGGGAGAAATTTTTCAGAGCTGCATACTAAAAGCTACAGAAATAGTGTGTCCAGATAAGTGGCAAGTTTTTGCAAATATCAGCCTCTCAAGGAACGCAATTGCTGAGAGAATCAATGATTTAGCGGAGAATTTGAACAGTCGGCTTTGGGACAAAGCAAAGTTCTTTGCTGCTTTTTCAATTGTAATTGATGAAAGCACAGAAGTGGTGTCTTTGCTAGCAGCATTCATTTGTGGAGTTGATGAGAACATGTGCATAGCAGGGGAGCCTATAGAATTGGTGCCAATGAGAGACACAACAGCCGCAAATGACCTCTTCAGCAGCTTAGTAGAAACTCTGGACAAATTAGATGTGGACTCGTCAAGAGCTGTGAGTTTTGCCACAGATGGCTGGGGCACCTTCAGTGGTGGGCAAGAAAGCTAGAGATGTGACAAAATTGTAGGCCAAATTGCAAACTATCAACCTTACCAGTAGTTTAGCAGTTTTCACTGCACTTTACATCAAGAAGCTCTCTGTAGTAAAAGTTTGAATATGAATCATGTGAAGGACGTGGTAGTTAAAACTGTATATTTTATTTGAACTTGAGGGCTCAACCACTGGCAGTTCAGCTGGCTATTGAAAGGATGTGACATTCGTCATGGACTCCTGTATCACATTGAAGTTTAGTGGCTAAGTTGGTGAGCTGTGTTGGAGCACTTTTTTGAATTGCATGGTGAGATTCAACCCTTCATGGATCAGACAGGGAAAGATGTCACTGAATTACAGGACAATGAATGGCTTCAAGACTGCTTTCCTGGAAGTATGGGAACAAAATCATGCTCTGAAGTGTCCCTAATCTCTGTTTGCCAGAAGCTGGGAATGGGCAAAACAGGATGGATCACTTGGTGATTACCTGGTGTGTTCATTCCCTCTGAAGCACCTGGCATTGGCCACTGTCAGAAGACAGGATACTGGGCTAGATGGACCATTGATCCGACCCAGTATGACTGTTCTTATGTATTATGGAGCACCTGAACTTGCTGAACACAAGAATGCAAGGGGCACAATCAAGTAGTGACAGAATACTATGACAACGTTCACACCTCTGAAATTAAGCTTCAGCTGTGGGAGAAGCAACTTTCCCAGAGTAACTTGGCACATTTTCCCGCCTTGAAATTACTACATGATACTGGTGGGTCTCAGTGTGATGATGCCACAGAAAAGTATGTGGCCAAAACTGCTGAACTGAAAAAGGAATTTCAAGAATGATTCTCTGACTTCAGGAACCAAGAAGGAGAGCTTGCAATTTTTAGCACTCTATTTTCTGTCAGTTTGCATAACGTACCAGAGGAGCTCCAGATAGAACTGCAGTGCAACACTGAGGAAAGACAAGTTTTCTAATATTGGTATTCTCAAGTTTTATCACTATCTGGGATCAAATTATTCCAAACTGAAGTCCTTTGCATCAATAATTCTTTAAATCTTTGGGAGCACGTGTGTGACTAGGTATGCTCCATCAATATCAACAAACCTAAACTATGTTCTCAGCTAAGTGACACACACCTGAACTTGATACTCAGCATAGCTTTAGCCCAGTCATTTTCTCCAAATGTTGATGTGCTGGTTGAAGCTAAGAGACCCCAGGTATTGGGGAGCAGCAGTATCAGTCACTAAACTCTAAAATAAAGGTTTAGACCAACAAGATTTATCTTTATCTACTTCTATTTTAATAACTTTTGCTTAATGTGGCCCGTGCCAAGGGGCAGGGTATCAGATCAGGCCAGCCACATGAAATGAATTTTACATCCTTGGATTAGACTGAAGGCAGCATCACAGAAAGAGCAATAGGTGAGATTCCCACAAGTACCGATTTGCAAATGAATGAATGAAACATTTTAAAGTGCTCCCACTGTACTCCATAATTGTACCTTCATCTAGCTTGAGCCAACTCCCGTTAACTTCAGTACAAGCAACACGGGACCTTTAAGTATACTGTTTCCATTTCTGGAGCTGCAGTGTTCTGTGAGTAATTTTTTCTATAGCATTTTATGAAATAAATATTTTCCCCACTAACCTTGAAACTCACCAAAGATTTTAGACCCCCCGCTTTTTTCAATTTGAAACTTAATATCTGTTAAAGCCAGATTCTACCTCATAGATATTTGGGAGCTGCTCCCAGTGATTTCAGAGGGAGATACTCTGTCTTTGATATCAGAATTTGCCCTTGAGTATTTCTTTGTAAGAATCTCTCTCTTCTATACATTTGATTAACCTGGCTGACCTCAATGTCTCTCAGGTTTTCCTCCCGATACTGTGACCTGAAACCTTATTGACATCTCCCTTTTTTTCTTTCTTTTTCAGTTCTTAGTTGCTAGCAATCTCAAATGTTTGTTCTTGACCCTTACATCCATTTTCTGTCACTGAGGGCGGGTAAAATAGACTTTTCTTTAGCGTCTCATTTCTTCTTCCTCCTTGGATTTTGTATTTTAGGAATTGGTATTTCAAAAGCTGTTCAGGAGCTAAGTACTAATTCCGGCAATTGTGTGTCTCCTGGACTATAAAATGATCTTCTCCTGCAGTGAATAATGCTGACTCTCTTTTTAAAATAAAATATCAGCAGTCTAGGCTTGTTTCACAAACTCTCTCCTTATGCCTTCTAAGCCCTTATTAACAAGACATATGTATGGATTGTTAATGTTCTGGGTTTCTTTTCTCTCCTTTGTCATATTTCTGTATTGACAGAAATATCAGCTAAACCTTGAATCCTACTTTCCTTTGCCCAGCCAGTGCTCTCTTGGTGGAATGCCACTAATGATGGGTGAGATGAGTACAGCTCTTCTTATCACAGCATGCATTCCAACCTTCTAGGAAACCCAGACTCCCTGGATCAAGAGATTAATGGAATAATTGATATATCAGTAACTATACGGTGCCCACAGATAACAAGCATTTTGCACACCTATTCCATAAACCAAACTTTACTCCAAACCTTTCTGTGGTGTTGGACTGCATGTTCTCCCTCATGTTTCTCACACTAGGTTCCTTTTCCTCCTTTGAAACATTTTGGCCTCAACACACTTTACAAATCAGGAAATCACTTTTTATATCTTTCTTTCTCCCCCATCCAAAATGGTAAGAGAACATCTATGGCCACAAGTGAGCTGAGCTAAACTCATATAGAGGCTTCCAGGAAAATAAAGGAATAACTCACCTGCCTCACTTCTCAATTCACAAAACCAAATGTTCAGGAGCTAAAAAACAAAGGTGGCCATGTTATGACTTTCTCCCAAGGTAGTCTCTTGGTTTTAACTTATTGTGGAGATAGTGCTGTCCGCTTTTTCTCCTCACCTGTTGGCTACATCCACACTATACGCTATTGACAGTGGCATGCAGTGTACATGTAGCTACATGCCACAGTAAAAAGCAGACTGCATCCACCCTGCGGAGTGTAGCTACACATTTTAGTGAAAAGCTTTGGCATGGCAAAGGCAGTGGGGAAAGGCTTCAGCAGCTCTCCGCTTCCAGAGCCTTTCACTGAGCCTTTCCCCATTGCCTTCCCACAGCCAGAGACTTTCCCTGCTGCCAGAGGCTTTCAATGCAATGGGGATATGCTCCTATCGCAGGGAATCAGCACTAAACCTTACAGTGTGGATGGGGAGGCACTGCTTGGGCAAGTAGAGAGCTATGTAGGGTATGTACTTTCAGGTGTGTTTTTACTCTACTCACTTAAGCCATGCCTCACAGTGTACACAGCTATTTATACTCATGCGAAGGACACTAAGCGTGTATGTACATTACATGCCATAGAAAGAAAGAGTCAGTGTAGACGTACCCTTTAAAAGAAAACTGTACAGCTTCACCAAAGACCTCAGCTCTATTTCAAGTGATCCTAAAGGGCTGGTGTAAAGGGTTTTGACTTCAAGCCAACTGGTGTCTCAACAACAGTGACTTTTATTGCTGAGTGTGAAGGTCCTTGAGGCTTCCTGGACCTACTGACAACTGCTCTTTGCTGGTAGGAAGAAGGCAGCAGAAGCACCTTTCACACTTTATAAGGAATTATGCCCCAATAGTTATTATTTGTTGGTAGGAAACAAGCAGTTTCAAGGGCTTCCTTCCCTCCCAATGAATTATATCCCAATGCCTCAATATCCCCACTTCAGCGGGTTCTCAAATCTTTAGAATAAACATCAGAAATAAAGATAACATGTGAAAACCAAACTACAAATCATTAAGCCACTAAATTCACTAATATATTCACGCCTCCTCTGCTAAACTGCACAAACTGTGGAGAACTGGAGGATACCATACAGAAAGGAAAATACTGTGTAGAAAATTTTCCTCCATGCTACACAGCAACCAACAACCTCTCTGGGCCCATGTCCAGGCCATCGTTATACACGAAAGGGGTGAGGGTGGTTGAAGAAGTGAAGTTAGGACATAATGAAGTGAGCTGTAGCTCACGAAAGCTTATGCTCAAATAAATTTGTTAGTCTCTAAGGTGCCACAAGTCCTCCTGTTCTTTTTGCGGATACAGACTAACACAGCTGCTGCTCTGACACCTGTATGTGGCACATTCCTTTTGGGAAAAGGCATAAGCCAAAATAACTGTCCCTAAGGTGCAGTAGCTATTATTACATATTCTGTGATGCCTTCCCCC
This sequence comes from Caretta caretta, assembly GCF_965140235.1. Taxonomy (NCBI): domain Eukaryota; kingdom Metazoa; phylum Chordata; order Testudines; family Cheloniidae; genus Caretta; species Caretta caretta. The sequence continues at coordinate 65,312,993 of NC_134207.1, forward strand.
TGTGCACCTCTCTAAGAGAGGACACTTACCTGGTCTATGTGCTGTTATGAGTGCTTGTGGAAGTATTCAGTTGGCAGCATGGCGTTAAAGGCAACCTACACAGATCTTAAGACTTTGAGATTTGCACTGTTATTTCTCAGAGGACCCCCCAGCCAACGTGTGTAATGTGGAGATGCATCCACACCTGTTCCAGTGGTCCAGAAAGGGATCATGTGGCATAATGGGAGATTCCCCAAGCATCTTTGGTGGTAACTTTCTTTTTGTAGACTTACCTGGGAGGAGACGCACAGGCGTCACAGCCTTACTTTTCAAATGCCCCTCATTGCACTCACTTTGGTCCCAAATTACCTCTGCTCTAACACAAATTAGGTGTCTCCTCCTTCTATTGCTGAAATTATTTGCATCAGAAATAAAAAATCATAAAACTAAGATCATGCAAAGTTGTTTGTATAAAGGAATTAATCTGACATCATTTAAGGCTTCTGGCTGAATAATATTTTGAGATCCCTTATTTTTGTTCTTTGTGTCCCTTAGGCATTGTGTCCCCCAGAAAAAAAACCTCATTATTTTAATGCTTGTATCAGATAATAATATTTATAGCTTTTCAAAAATAATGAGATTATTTTTCTCATTTTAGATTAGTTTTATGTAACCATTATCAGGTTTAATAACATGAAGTTTCCTGATGTTAAGTGATATCTGACAACAGGTATACCCAGGAGTGACTCTTACCTGACTCTGTCATCAATTTCTCCTCCTAAAAGAAACAATTTGAAAGAACCAAAACTATACTAATCACTCAGGCCAAAAAGGGTTACGAAAACAAACATCATCTAGTTTTTCAGTCCTCAAAAATGGTTTGATGTGGTTTGGGTTCCATTCCAGTTCTAGATGAAGATTTTGGACCAGTTTTATTTTATACAAGCCAACTAGCTAATCCCTAGGCTGTGTGTCTTGGTGTAAAATGATGCAGGAGATTTACCTTTCCTAGTTACAAACAAAATCTTGAAGCAACATTCTTTGGGGTAAAGTGTGGCTGCATTTCCCTAAAGTAAAATGACTGATTATACCTGGTATACACTCTGCACAATGATGCATGCGGCCAAGTTTCTTTAATGATATGTGATGCCTGAAGCAATATTTGCCTGGTATAAAGAACATAAGAAGCTACTCCTGGCCTTTCCCTATCTATAGTGATGCATGAGATACAGGTTCTCTGATATCCAGTGATGCATGGCGTTGTGTTTCCCTTATGTAAATTGATATAAGAGGTAGTGTTTTTCTGATGCCCATTGATGTGTAATTCAATTTTTCCCATGTGAAAAGAGAAACACGAGGAAAGTATTCCTTGATGTAAAGTGATATTTGATGCCAGGGTTCACTGACATAAATTGATGCACGAGATGCTGAGGTAGCATTTCCATGATGTAAACTGTTGTGTGAAGCTGGGTTTTTCTGATGTTCATTGTCACTGGTGGCTGCATTTCCCCTATGTAAACATATACAAGACACAATATTTTTCGGATGTCCTTCAATATCAGAGGCCCACAATGGATGCATTCATCCATGTCTCTCTGATTCAGGGAGGGGGATAGCTCAGTGGTTTGAGCTTTGGCCTGCTAAACCCAGGGTTGTAAGTTCAATCCTTGAGGGGGCCATTTAGGGATATGGGGCAAAAATTGGGGATTGGTCCTGCTTTGAGCAGGGGGTTGGACTAGATGACCTCCTGAGGTCCCTTCCAACCCTGATATTCTATGATTTAAAAAGTGAGACAACCTTCCTAATTTATACTGTATCTACCATTCAATAAGACATGATACCAGTCTGTCTTAATGTAAATTGAAGTACCTAATACATGCTCCTGTGCACCCCAACTGGGCTATACATTCCAAGTTTGCATTCCAATATTTCTGCAGATGCTAGGAGGTGAACGTAACCTCCTTCAAATCACCTAACATCATAGCAGCTAACAAAGTTATGACACTCCAGGAACCATCATCAAAACTCAAATACAGTGATAGCACCTAAAAAGTTCATTCCATTTTCTGCAGCAGTGTTTCCCATTTTAAAAGTATAGCAGTCTGGTAGCCAAATGCAAGATTTTGGCAGTGTCTTACAATGCATTTTCTTTTTAATTCTGAATTTCAAGACCCCAAGTTCAAAGAAAATGCTTGATGACACTTTGTCACTATTGAGCATTTTGAAATATAAGCAGTTATTTCCACCCCATCCTGATTCACAAGCCAGGTGATGGTGAAACCACTTTCACTGAATCTCCATTATTTTCAATATAAATTTCACACTAATATTTTATTATGGAACTAATTAGCTAGGAGATGCATATGTTATGTCCGTATCAGTGTCTGTATTAGCCGTATACCTTGCTATTATGTCCTCTCTTTCTCCCCAAACAATGACATAAGGCATATTCTTCTTGTGTTCTCAGAGCATGCTCACTTAACAAATTCTTACCTATTCACTCAAAAGAATTCATTTTCAAGTATCGGACAGCTATAGAAATTCATAGATTATAACCCAAACACACAGCATCTCTTTGACCCAAGTAAGCATCCAGAGACAATAGTAACCATTGTCAGTGGTAGAGTGGCACCACTATTAGCCAAGGTAGAGGACACACTTCCAACTGGAATTCACCAAATGTAAAAATCTATATGTATCTGGCTTTTATGGCCTAATATCAAGGATAGTAGAAACACTGGCAGTGACCCCAAAAATAAAAAAAAAAAAAGCACGTACAAGCTGGTCCAACAAAAGGTATTTGACGTTATCTATTCAAGAGTGATAGGCCTCCCTTTAAGTTCATAAGAGGCTGATATCAAGAATATTTTGCCACAAGATTTGGCTCCTGTACCAACATCAATGTTCACTGACTCTGGTGACATATGGATAGCCAAAGCTAAGTCTAACCTAAAGAAGCAGCAGCAGACAAAGGTGCCAACTAGACGTACTTCACAAGAAGTCAGCTGCACAGTCATTGACAATTCTGCAGTTCTTAGGGTAGTTCTATAGGCCAGCCAGTGGTATCAAGGGCTTTGTAACCAATTTCAGAGTCTACACTGAACACAAGTTGGCAGCAGATGATGTACACCTTGTCTTTGACAGGTACAAAGACTTCAGCACAAAGCATGTCACAAGTTCTCGCAGAGCTATAGAAGCAAGCAGAATGAATCTGTTGAGTACGAATACACAGTTACTTCAACAGAAAGTTGTCTTGACTGTTACTGAAAATAGAAACAGTTGAATGAAATCATCATTTGTGCAGAACGCATTCAAGACAAGAAGTTTCACCTTTGACACTCACTAAAGCATAAGGTAGTTATCATGGGTGGAGACAACACCCCACCTGAAATAAACCAGGGAGGTGTGGTGATCAACAGAAAAGATATGACAACCTCACATGAGGAAGCTAACAACATCCTTGTACAGACTGATGTATTTGTCTTACTCTTGCAGTACAACCTTATACAGGGCCTAACGTCTTTAGTGATTATGGAAGCCTTAGTCCAAGACAGACCTGTAATAGACCTCCATGCTACTGCAGAGCAACACCAGAAAGTGGTACAAGGACCCCTAGTTGCCAATGGTCTCTCAGGCTGATACAATAGCTTCCTACTTTGGCCTTGGCAAAGGCACTGTATTGATACTCCCTCTCCCTCCTGGGTGACATCAGTGCAGTAATACCCGACATTGATGTCAGTGAAATACCTTCAATCCCATAGAGAAGTATCCCTTTATACTGATGTACTCCACCACACGATGGTCAGGGGCCAAAATTGGAATATGCATGCCATCTATCACCCCGCCGCAGTTAGGGAATCCCATTGCCGCAAAGCCATCTACAATTTCATGCACATTGCCAAGAGTGGTAGCAGGATCTGATTAATGGCCCTGCACACTTGCATTACCACAGCCCCAACGGTCAACTTCCCAACTCCAAACTGATTCATGACTGACTGGTAGTAGGCTGGAGTCACCAACTTCCACACAGCAATTGCCATGGACTTCTCCACCAAGAGCGTTCTCCACCAAGACTCATTTTGGTGTCCTTGCACTTCCGGGCTTGGGCACGCACCGCACACGGTTCCAGGAACGTGGCTCTCCCCATCCAAAAGTTCTGCAGCCACTGCTCCTCATCCCAGACCTGCATAACGATGTGATCCCACCACTCAGTGCTTGTTTCCAGAACCAAAAGTGACAATCCATCATGTTCAGCTGTTCCATGAATGTCAAAAGTAATCTGCTATTGTTTCTTTCCATGGCATACAGCAGGTCAGTAAACTCTGATTTCTGTTCGCATTGGGTTCTTATGCACGACCATCTACAATGTGTTCATAACAGTGATCTCAACAGCAGAAAGCAGTGCAGGATCCATCCTTTTAAACAGAGATGGCAGGTGCAGAGTAAACAGGGGCCATTTTAAAATGTCGCAAAATGCAGTCAGAAGCCCATGGAATGCTGGGACAGAAAGAACTGCGTCCAGTCCAACTTCCCACAACTCCTAGCTGCAGAAGGTGGTGAGTAGCACAGTGGAATAGCTACCCACAGTGCACTGCTCTCTCTGTCTATGCTAGTGTACCAAATGTGAGGTGCTCTGCCAACAGAAGGAGCATTGTGAGAACATGTACAAGCAATGTAATTATACCAGTTTTTGAAATTTGGCTTACCTTGCATCAAGAAAACTCTGTAATGTGACAAGCCCTGGGTTGTAAAACCCAACCCATTCAGACAATGTGAGGAGCTCTTGCACTGACTGTAATGTTTAGCACTTCTGCAGGAATCTCATTTGAAATATTTGTTTCAATAAAGTTATTGAATACATTTTTTAAAAATTTTACTGTGGAATTTAAGAAGCCAGGTTTTCCTGGTCCAAAATGATGCATGATTCCAGAATTCACTAACTTAAAGTGGTGTGAAGCTGGTTTACACTAATTATAGAGTGAAGATGCACAAGGCTGGTTTCTATGATGTGAAGTGATGCAGAAGGCTGCTTTCTTATGTGAAAAGTAAAGCATAAGGATGGAATTTATGGATGCAATATGATATGTGACGGTGTTTATTTCCTCAAGGACACTGTTATGGGGCCATGTTTTTCTGATGTCAGTTCATATGTGTGAAGATGATGTTTTCAGTTAGAAAATTAAGCACACTGATTACTTTGGTGCAAAGTGATGAATGATAATTTTGCTGATGTCAATGGATGCGTTAGGTTTGACTTCTCTTATTGAAAATGCAAGGTGAAGAAGGGATTAATTTCATGACCATTTGGGAGCCTGGAGTTCCCTTCTTCAATATACAATTATATAAGATCATAGTGTTCCTGCTTGGGTAGACGTATGCATGCTAGCTCTGATGGCACGTGCACAGATAGCAATGTGAGTGGCAGGATGGGCTAGCTACTTGAGGACGTAGCTAGCGTCTTGGATGGGCTCACGTTTGAAGTGCCTAACCCATGCTATCGCTTGTGCTGCAATGGCTACTCTACCATTTTTTGCACATTGCTGACTGAAGCTGGGTTACTTTGGTATAAGACAGTGGCATGAGGCTAAGTTTCTGAAATGGAACCATAAATATTGATGGAAGTGAAAAGCATAAGGTAGGATGCTGAGCTCCAGCAATATCAATGATGTAAGAACCTAGATTTGATTATATTGTTATGGCACGCTGTTGCCCTAAGAGCCCCTTTATGCCAGCTGACAAAGAAAACACTCAACACTCTGTTGTCAGAATATTTAGCCAAACAATGGCTTGTACGGTATCACATAAGAGCTGGTGACACGCCGGTTAGGAATATTATTGTGTGATGTATGCAGGATTCTGTATAAAGACAATGAAAGTACATTTACATATTAAGTAAACAAAGCAGTCAAACTAATAATCATAGAATCATAGACTCATAGAATATCAGGGTTGGAAGGGACCCCAGAAGGTCATCTAGTCCAACCCCCTGCTCGAAGCAGGACCAATTCCCAGTTAAATCATCCCAGCCAGGGCTTTGTCAAGCCTGACCTTAAAAACCTCTAAGGAAGGAGATTCTACCACCTCCGTAGGTAACGCATTCCAGTGTTTCACCACCCTCTTAGTGAAAAAGTTTTTCCTAATATCCAATTTAAACCTCCCCCACTGCAACTTGAGACCATTACTCCTCGTTCTGTCATCTGCTACCATTGAGAACAGTCTAGAGCCATCCTCTTTGGAACCCCCTTTCAGGTAGTTGAAAGCAGCTATCAAATCCCCCCTCATTCTTCTCTTCTGCAGGCTAAACAATCCCAGCTCCCTCAGCCTCTCCTCATAAGTCACGTGTTCTAGACCCCTAATCATTTTTGTTGCCCTTCGCTGGACTCTCTCCAATTTATCCACATCCTTCTTGTAGTGTGGGGCCCAAAACTGGACACAGTACTCCAGATGAGGCCTCACCAATGTCGAATAGAGGGGAACGATCACATCCCTCGATCTGCTCGCTATGCCCCTACTTATACATCCCAAAATGCCATTGACCTTCTTAGCAACAAGGGCACACTGCTGACTCATATCCAGCTTCTCATCCACTGTCACCCCTAGGTCCTTTTCCGCAGAACTGCTGCCTAGCCATTCGGTCCCTAGTCTGTAGCGGTGCATTGGATTCTTCCGTACTAAGTGCAGGACCCTGCACTTATCCTTATTGAACCTCATCAGATTTCTTTTGGCCCAATCCTCCAATTTGTCTAGGTCCTTCTGTATCCTATCCCTCCCCTCCAGCGTATCTACCACTCCTCCCAGTTTAGTATCATCCGCAAATTTGCTGAGAGTGCAATCTACACCATCCTCCAGATCTTTTATGAAGATATTGAACAAAACCGGCCCCAGGACCGACCCCTGGGGCACTCCACTTGACACCGGCTGCCAACTAGACATGGAGCCATTGATCACTACCCGTTGAGCCCGACAATCTAGCCAGCTTTCTACCCACCTTTCCATTAGAGGAAACAGCTTGGAGAGCACACCAGGGGAGACATTGGAGTTTTCCTGGCTCTTGAGACAAAGACAATGGACTTTGGGAAATATAAGGCCAGCAAAAAGACATTCTAGTTTATCCATCACCTAGGGGACAAAAGGAACAGCAAACCCTGATTCTGTGAAAGCTGGATCCTCTTGCCTGGAGATGCTGATACCTTGATGAAAGTGAGAAACTGTGTGAGACAAAGACACAGATTGCTAGAATTAAGTCTTAGGCACTAGAAAGCATGTTTTATTTTCCTTTGTTCATAACCCTTTTCTACCTCTTATTCTTGCTTGGTGGTCATTTATATCTGTGTTCTTTATTAATAAACTTTTTTCTTGTTGTATTACAAAACCACCTCCACGTTGTTATATTAAAGTATGGGATGTCAGCTAAACTCACAGACTCGTGTGTGCACTATCCCTTTGGAGGCAATGAACTTAATAATTTCTGTGAATGCCCAGTGAGAGGCTGGAGGCTACAGAGCAATGTCACTGGGGAAATCAAATACTGGGTTTTAATGATTGTTTCCTGCAAGGCAAGGTTAACACTGGCAGAATCTCCAGGAGTTGGCTGGTGAAGGGGAAAGACTGTTGTGGCAGGGAGCTGTCTCACAGTGTAAGCTCTGGCAAAGCTCTTGTTTGCTAAGGCAGAGAGGTACCACAGTGGCTTACAGTTCTGGGTTCCCAGAGGAAAGCATCACACAGGCATCAGTCATGGTGATGTTACACTGGGTCTTTCAAGAGTTTTTCTTAGCATCTGAGCAAATGTTCAGTCTACAGATGAAATACAGTCTTGTCAGTTTTTGAGCTATGCAAGGTTCTGTGCAGCGGCAGTAGTTGCTGGAGAGGGAGCTGTGTGAGCAGCCGGAGAATTTGTTCTCTGCCTTGTTCTTGGATTTGAGTCAATTCTTGAGGCAGAGTTGCGCTCCCTGGAAACCAGGCATTGGTGTTAGGCTGGGATTCCTGGAAGAAGGGCTTTCCCTGCATACTGTTTGACCATCTCTGTTCTAGGACTGGTATACATGTGTATCTAGAATATGTTACACTTAGAGTATACCCAGACATTGCATCACTGATTGCGTCTCCACTGGGAAGCTGCCCTGAAAGGCCTAGATGTCTGCTACTGTTCAGCAGATGGGTGTCATAGGTGTCAGATTTTTCTGATGTCCACTAAATCATAAAAGCATAGTTTCCTTCATGACATTGATTTTCTCAAATGGCCAGTGATGCAATCACTGCCATAAAGCTGAGGTCCGCTGACATACTCTTATGTATGATCTTATGTTTCCATCATGTCTAGTTGGCAGCCGGTATCAAGCAGAGTGTCCCAAGGGTCAGTCCTGGGGCCGGTTTTGTTCAATATCTTCATTAATGATCTGGAGGATGGTGTGGACTGCACCCTCAGCAAGTTTGCAGATGACACTAAACTGGGAGGAGTGGTAGATCGGTTGGAGAGTAGGGATAGGATGCAGAGGGACCTAGACAAATTAGAGGATTGGGCCAAAAGAAATCTGATGAGGTTCAACAAGGACAAGTGCAGAGTCCTCCACTTAGGCTGGAAGAATCCCATGCACCTCTCCAGACTAGGGACCGAATGGCTAGGCAGCAGTTCTGAAATAGAGGACCTAGGGGTTACAGTAGACGAGAAGCTGGATATGAGTCAACAGTGTGCCCTTGTTGCCAAGAAGGCTAACGGCATTTTGGACTGCATAAGTAGGGGCATTGCCAGCAGATCGAGGGACGTGATCATTCCCCTCTATTTGGCTTTGGTGAGGCCTCATCTGGAGTACTGTGTCCAGTTTTGGGCCCCACACTACAAGAAGGATGTGGATAAATTGGAGAGAGTCCAGCGAAGGGCAACAAAAATGATTAGGGGTCTAGAACACGTGACTTATGAGGAGAGGCTGAGGGAGCTGGGATTGTTTAGTCTGCAGAAGAGAAGAATGAGGGGGGATTTGATAGCTGCTTTCAACTACCTGAAAGGGGGTTCCAAAGAGGATGGCTCTAGACTGTTCTCAATGGTAGCAGATGACAGAACAAGGAGTAATGGTCTCAAGTTGCAGTGTGGGAGGTTTAGGTTGGATATTAGGAAAAACTTGTTCACTAGGAGGGTTGTGAAGCACTGGAATGCATTACCTAGGGAGGTGGTGGGATCTTCTTCCTTAGAGGTTTTTAAGGTCAGGCTTGACAAAGCCCTGGCTGGGATGATTTAGTTGGGGACTGGTCCTACGTTGAGCAGGGGATTGGATTAGATGACCTCCTGAGGTCCCTTCCAACCCTGATATTCTATGATTCTGTGATCATCCGTAATACTGAATATTCCTGATGATAATGATGTGTAAGGCTGGGTTTCTCTGATGTAAACTGATTGACAAGCTTGTTTTGTTCCCTACTGTCGAATACCTTCTGTGTTTGGATTTCCTTCATGCTAAGAGATGTACTATTTTTGCAGAGGTCAATTATGATAATTCATCAGACTGTGTTTCACTCTAACAGAAGGTAATGTGTGGCTAGGTTTTTCTGATATGAATTGATGTTTGAGCCTGGATTTCCATGAAACTAATGGATATAGCTACATTTCCCTGATGCCCAATGATGAATGAGTCTGGCTTTCTTTGATATTCTCTGATGCATGGTGCTAAATTTCACTGGTATAAACCAATGCATGGTACTGAGTATCCTTGGCTTAATATGATACATGAGGCTGGGTTTCCCTTTTCTGGACATAAAGAGGTGTGCAAGGATAAATTTCTCTGACATTCAGTGATCTATGATGCTACATTTCTCTGATGTTCAGAGAAACTCCTTCCCATACATTAAGCAGTTGCAGTCTTTTCACACTTCAGCAAAGACGCAGCCCTATGCATTACTGGTTATCAGCAAACCTGAGCTTCTTCCATCATTTACATCAGTGACAACAGATCTCAGCACCATTTTTTATCAGACAGCGCCAGTCTCATGGATGCCTAGACAGAAGAGATGGCTACATTATGAATCACTTTACATGAAATAAATGTACTTTATCAGGGTTGGGTTTGTTTGGTTTTTGGTTTTGGATACATCTTTTTACATCTGGAAATCTCAGCCTCACTCAGGATTTTATATTCTGAAAAACCCCGTCTCACACATCACATAGAAACCAAGTGTTGTACAATACTGTACTTCAGGAACAAACAAACAAAAAGAGTCCGATCTATCTCTTTATGTCTCAGAGAGTAACCCAGCCTCATACATTTACTTCTTGGAAACATCATCTCTTCATTCACTTTCCAACAGGGAATCTAGGCCTCAACTGTCGCGGTGCGTCAGAGAAATCAAGTTTCATGAATTTCTTTGTACATCAAGGGAAACACGTCCTGAAGTATCAATTATTATCAGGAAATTGCAGCTCATTTATCAGCTCTTGTGACCTTCAGTCCAGAGGTCTGTTACATTTACCTTGAATAAAGAAACCTTTATCAGAAGACAGAGAGAAAATCAAAGTGAATCAAAGTTAAGCCATATTAAAACTATTTATAATCTAAGGTCTGGGTAACAGTTTAGCTAGATAGTCTAACTTTTTGTATTTATGGATTTAATCTAGAGTAAAAGTCTAAGGACCAATTATTGTGTCAGTGCACAACTCCAGTTGACTTCTCTCTCTTTCTCAGTATCTCAGTCTGTGTCGTAGAATCTTAGAAATGCAGGCCTAAATTAACCTCAAGGTCATCTAGTCCAGCACCCGCTGCTGAGGCAGGACCAAATTTACCTAGACTACCCCTGACAGGAGTTTGTCTAACCTGTTCTTAAAAAGCTCCAGTGATGGGATTCCACAACGTCCCTTAGAAGCCAATTCTAGTGCTTAACTATACTTATAGTTAGAAAGTTGTTCCTAATGTCTAACCTAAATCTCCCTTGTTGCAGTATAAGCCCATTATTTCTTATCCTGACTTCAGTGGATGTGGAGAACAATTGATCACTGTCCTCTTTAAAACAGCTCTTTACATATTTGAAGACTAACAGGTCCACCTTCAGTCTTCTTTTCTCAAGACAAAGCATATCCATGTTTTTAAGCTCTTCTGAATAGTTCAGGTTTTCTAAACCTTTTATCATTTTTGTTGCTCTCCTCTGGACTCTCTCCAATTTGTACATCTCTTTCCTAAAGTGTGGTACCAAAAACTGGACACAATACTCCAGCTTATGCCTCACCCACACCAAAGGGAGTGAGACAATTACCTCCTGGGTCTTATATATGAAATTTCTGTTAATACACCTGTGGCAAATTGCCAGCACTACTCTGATGGGTCTCGCACTTTCTCTTCTTGGGGAGGGTTCAGGGCACCATTTCTTGCCCCGGAACTGGGGTATTAACTGCCCCACTAGTGTCCTCCAGGAGGGGAGTGGAGAGGGAGGGACCCAGGCCAGCCCTCTACTCCAGGTCCCAGCCCAGGGGCCCTAGGGATAGCGGTAAACCGCTTGAACTAGCGGTTGCTTCTCCTGGGCTACTTCCCTCTCCTGCCCTTCAGCTTGTGGGGCTTCCTGCCCTCCCTCTGCACAAACCAGGTGTCCCTTTAGCTAGGGTCTTGATCTTCTTAGCCCACCGCAGCACTTCTCCAAACTCTCCTCTGCTTCCCTCCAACTGCTCTCTGCTCCAACACCAATCCACTCTGCTTCAACTCCTTCCTTTGTCTGACTGAAGCGGGTGGGGGGGTGGTTATCAGGTGACTGGCTTCAGGTGCTTTAATTGGCTTCAGGTGCTTTAATTAATTTATAGCAAACTTTCTTCCCTCTACAAAGAAAGTTGCAACATTTTCTGACAGGGAAGCTCTTGCCGGCCTATTTATATTATGTCTCAAGTCTTTTATTACTGAGCTGTCGATCCCTCTCTATCATTTGACTTCTACACAAACCTCTTTGTAAAATGAACACTGGGATTAGACTTCATCCATATAACTACATTTCTGCCACTATACCGTTCTCCACTGTGTTTTTCAGTTTGCCCAATATTTAAAGAACCAAATTAAACAGACACTTATATTCTTTTTCCTTTTGTATTACTACAAAGGAATCCTTTGAATTTAGGTCTGTGTGTTGGGTAGTTACTCATGTCCTACTTGCATGCAGCTCAATTTCACACCTGATGTAGTTTGTCCTTTATAGACGAAAGTCTAGCTGCGTGTTGATACCCCATCCTCCTCATAGGGTCACTTGCTGCCTTTGGAGGATTCTTTTAGTCATAGTGTAAAGTTACTATATTTCTTTAATTTGTGTAATTTATATCAAATATGATCTCACCTGGATGGTCCTCCGTCTGTTACACCTGTTCATCAGCAAATCCCAGCCTCAGGCCATTTATATTATGGAAAAACAGGTACAGATTTCACATTACATTGGAGAAGCACAGCACCATGGATCATCAAAAATCCCCCAGTTTACATCATGTATATCTGACCTCAAGGAAACCCAGCCTCATATTACTCTTTGTTTCTGGAAAAGGAATTTGAGGCCTACATATCCTGGTTAATCAAGATACTAACCCCGAGACATCACTTTATATCAATGAAATCCCTGCTCACTCATCACTGAACACCAGGGAATCCCAACGTTATTCATCATCTTGAATTGTGAATAACTAGGGTCAGCCATGCCTTTACAGTAGAAAAACCTCAACCTCATTCATCACTTTACCACACAAGGGCTCTTTCTCCTACATCACTCTACACCAGAAACAGAGCAGGCTAGCCATGTGTGTTATTTTACATCACTGGCTTACCTATGAGTTTACATAGGACGTTTCAGCATCAATCATTTTATATAAAGGAGCTACCTTTGCCCATCACTGCATACCAAAGAAACCCAACTTTCAGCATCACTTTGAGAGAAAACCAGCATCACGCATCACTTTACATTAGGGCAAAAACCAGCCTCATGTAGCACTTTAAATCAGAGGATTCCAGATCCAAAATGATTCATGAAACATGGTTTCCCTGGTATAAATAGATTAATGAGGAAAGATTTTACTGATTAAATCTGATAAATGATATTGTGCTTCCTATATCTAATATGATGTGCAAGGCCAGGTAGCAAGAATGGGAAAAGATACATAAGACTAGGCTTCCTTCAGAGTGTGATAAATGAGATTTAGTTTCTCTTTTATTACACAATTCACGGGGGTCAGTTTTCCTGCGGCAAAGGAATACAACAGTCTGTGTCTTTCTCATAGAAAGTGGTGCTTTATGTTGAATTTTCTGTATTTAAAGACAATGTATTAGGCTGGAAGTATGAGTCTGAACAGATACCAAAATATATTTTGGACAGGCAGATCTCTTAATTCAAGATAATGCATGGTTTTATAATTTATTAGTATATTTACCTGTCTCTTATGACTTAGCAATATTTATTCAAATTAAACAACAACCCCACACCCTTAGAGCTAATAGTGGGTTGTAGATATCTGTGCAAAGGAGCTGTCCAATTCATTTTACTGGATATACTGACCTCTGGTGGTTCATAACTGAGTATGACATTTCTTAATTCTTAAAATTTCTTAATTCTGAGCCACAATAACACCAAAACATTTTTTCTTTACAATAACTAATCCATCTAATTATTCAGGTATTTGAATATTTATATGCATTTAATTAGAAAAGGTAAATGTCAATTTCCAAAAGTGTCTTTGGTGCACACTTTGCTCAATGCGAACATTTGAAGGGCCACATTCTGCCTTTTTTGTTTTCCCTGTCTAACACCAGAGAGTTTTTCTTTTATTATTTGTGAGAATTATGATTAGTTTATAAAGGTTAGTTTTAATATGGCAACTGATATTGTTCATATCTGCACTATTATCTGAGTACATTGACTCTATAGTTATTTTAGTTTAACTCTGTTGATAATATGAGAACATCTCTGCATGGCTGAACTCTCTGTCTGTCTAACTTGGCCTTTTCATATACAAAATATTTTGAATCATCAAATGAATATGACTCATCTCTTGCTGTCATAAATATAAAGGGAAGGGTAAACCCCTTTGAAATCCCTCCTAGCCAGGGGAAAGCTCCTCTCACCTGTAAAGGGTTAAGAAGCTAAAGGTAACCTCGCTGGCACCTGACCAAAATGACCAATGAGGAGACAAGATACTTTCAAAAGCTGGGAGGAGGGAGAAAAACAAAGGGTCTGTGTCTGTCTCTATGCTGGTTTCTGCCGGGGATAGACCAGGAATGGAGTCTTAGAACTTTTAGTAAGTAATCTAGCTAGGTATGTGTTAGATTATGATTTCTTTAAATGGCTGAGAAAAGAATTGTGCTGAATAGAATAACTATTTCTGTCTGTGTATCTTTTTTGTAACTTAAGGTTTTGCCTAGAGGGGTTCTCTATGTTTTTGAATCTAATTACCCTGTAAGATATCTACCATCCTGATTTTACAGGGGGGATTTCTTTATTTCTATTTACTTCTATTTTTATTAAAAGTCTTCTTGTAAGAAACTGAATGCTTTTTCATTGTTCTCAGATCCAAGGGTTTGGGTCTGTGGTCACCTATGCAAATTGGTGAGGCTTTTTATCCAACATTTCCCAGGAAAGGGGGGGTGCAAGTGTTGGGAGGATTGTTCATTGTTCTTAAGATCCAAGGGTCTGGGTCTGTAGTCACCTAGGCAAATTGGTGAGGCTTTTTACCAACCTTGTCCAGGAAGTGGGGTGCAAGGTTTTGGGAAGTATTTTGGGGGGAAAGACGCGTCCAAACAGCTCTTCCCCAGTAACCAGTATTAGTTTGGTGGTGGTAGCGGCCAATCCAAGGACGACGGGTGGAATATTTTGTACCTTGGGGAAGTTTTGACCTAAGCTGGTAAAGATAAGCTTAGGAGGTTTTTCATGCAGGTCCCCACATCTGTACCCTAGAGTTCAGAGTGGGGGAGGAACCTTGACACTTGCCAATGGTTCTTTCCTAGCAGAAAGTTTCCCAAGTTCAGAACAGAGAGTCAATGTGTCTTTTTCTAATGTTAATTTTCAGTGTGTGCGTTATTTCCATAGCTTTTCCTATAATATAAAATGAACTACTTTTCTGTCTTTAGGACAAGACTTGAAGCCCCAGGGGATATTTTGTCAATTTAAGGATTGTGTAAGGACTTCAAAAGACTGACCTCATATTAATAATACTGCCCTTTGATTTTACTTTTGGACGCTTCAGTTTTATTTTTGGCTAGTCTCTTTATGCCTTGTCTTCACTAGGATTTAATAATTATTTTTAACATGTGTTAGTTTTTCCCAGTGAAGGCAAGGCCTAAAAGTGTTTCATTCAAGTCCATTTTAACAATGCAACTCCAAATGTACAGTAACAGCCAAAACACTGATAACAAGCTAACTCTCCCCTGAGTTAATGATTTGTTCCTAAATTGTAACGATAATTATCTTTTCCCTTTACCGCCTATCTTTGATTTTAATTTCCTAGAGATATATAATATATTTGAAAACTGAAACATTCATGAAGGTACATTTTCTCAGTAGCTTACTGGCATTAGTGTTCCAGCCTTTTCAGTGATTCACTTTTAATTACACATCAAAGACTAAGGCCCAGATTATTAAAGGTATTTAGGTGATGTAGTGGTAACCGATTTAAGAGCCTCAGTGGTTGTCTATACAAACACTTTGTTTGTGAAAGCTGGAGTGCAAATCTACCCCACACTAGCCTGCTGTTCGCTAAGGGTTCACATAAACCCTGCTGCCATATATTAAAAGTTCCAAAATGCACTTTAATCTGCTCCCATTTCAAAGCAGGATAGCTCACAGAGCACTAGGGGGCATTTAGAGCATGGCAGGCTACTGCAGGGTATGTTTACACCCCAGTTTGCCACAAATTAAGTGTTCATTTAGGCAGGACCTAAATCTCACTTTCAAAAGGATTTAGGCACTTAGGAGCTAAAATTCCATTGACAGTCAATGTGACAAATGAACTGCTCCATAGTTCTTGGTATGTTATCATTCAAAATTGTTGTGCATCTTGTAAGTCTAATCCTCTTACTTCTTCTGAGGTAATCAACAGCACTGTGCTCTCGCTGGGTAAATCTGTGCAACGCTGTCTCTGTCTCTTTGGTCACAGCCTTTCAGGATCCACTCACAAGCACAGTCTTCAGAAACAATGTTGTTTTTCATCCAAACTAACTCCCAATTGGGATTTCTAATTATTATGGCCTCTTCTTTCCTATGGCCATCAATAAAGAGCTTATAAGAACTCATGTCTGAGCCTCTTGCACCCACATATATTGTGTGTAATGCTATCTGTTCTCCCCAAAAGATTCTCCTTCACCTGTACAACAGCTCCATTTTCTTTAGGGCCTTGCTTTGCCGTTTCCAAATCTCAGGTCTCAGAGAGGAGCATTAACCCCTCCTCTTGTACTTCAGCTGCTTCTTGGGCATGCATTTTTTTCCTCACCAGCTTGGAGGCTTTCCCTGGCAGGCACAGCCTCACCCAGTCTGTCTTGGGCCTGACATTCCCTGGGGTTCAGTTCCTTGTTGGGGGCTACCTTTTCACCCTCCAATGATTCAGTCTTCTTATCCTGTGCCTTGCTAACCTGGGACTCTTGAATGGCTTTTTCACAAAGCTCCCTCAGCTCCTTCTGTCATTCATTGCCTCCTTTTTTATGCTCATGCAGACTAACTCTTGCTCTTGTTTTATGGCTACAGCTAGGATCCAGTCCCATGAAGAGCGTATTTCCTCTAGCTTCTGCAAGGCTACTGCCTTTTGGCCCTCTGGGGTGCTGAGTTGTGCCATGACTTCCTCTTTGACCCTATTGGCACAGCAACCTTATTTTCTACCTTTCTCCATTCCAATGGGGATTGTTTGTTGGGTAGCTGGAGAACTTACTGCAGCTTCTATAGTTGACACAGACTATGGACGAACATGCTAAGTCCTTCACTGGGTGGTGAATCCATCCCCTTACAACTTCATGCAGGGTGCTTGAATAATTACCCCATTCTCCTCTGGGGATGTAAGCTTCCGTATCAACTGTCACCAGGCTTTCTATTTCAAAGTTCATGCTTATGCACTTATTGCACCTCTGTGCCTCCTCCTGGACTGTCACCTTCAGTTCTCTCAGTTCCTCAGTTTGCTCCAGGGGGTGGTTGTTGGCTTAGAAGGATTCTTGTAGCTGAGTTTAGAAGTTGTCCCATTGCCTTATGAGCATCTCTTTCTCACTCTGTTGCTGCTGCAGCTCCAGGCTAAGCATTATGCTTTGGTCTCTCAGACACATCTCCTGAATCTTCAGCATCTGGATCTGGTCCTGGCAGGCTTGTCGAGCCACCTCACATGCCTTCTGCTGGCTGTGTAGTTGGTCCTTGGAGACACTCCGCGTAGATGTCTGAAGACTCTGTTACATTTTATGGTGTGAAGCTGCAGCAATTTCAGCTCCTTGTCCTTCCTGCCCTGGGTCTCCTCAATTTGTGGTCTTGCTATGACTAAAAGGAGTTTCCTTCTCTACCAGTATCTGCAGGAAACTCTCTTCGATTTTTAATGTGCTTATCCAGCTCATCCTGAAGCCTAGAGATCTGTTTTTTTCACAATCTATACACTCTGCAATTGTTCCTTCCTTCAGCAGCCTCTGCTCTTTTTTCTCCATCAGCAGCTGCTGAGTCTGGGAGGGACTGCTGTCTGGTGTCTGCCTGTCTGCAGGCTCTGCCTCTTGCATTGGGGGTCCTGGGGGCTACCCTCTACCCCCCACCCCTGTCCTCAGCCTGATGGAGTACTTCCTTTTGTATTGCTCCTGCAGGGGTGCCACATTTTTCTGGAGTGCTGTGTTCTCAGCCTGTAGCTTCAGTTGTTCCCCATCTATAGGGCCCAGGGTCTGCGAAGCACTGGGACTCTGTATCACATCCTCTTGTCGTCTTCCAGCCATTCAGTCTGAGAACACTTCTCAGAGGACTTCTGCATGAGCATGCTGTTCTGGAGGTGAAAGTCATCCTCCGGGCTATGTAGCTTGTTCTGGGGCATCTCATTGTCATGGAGCAGCACCTCGGCCTCCCAAGTCTTTTCACTTTTACTCACAGCCTTCTGAGCTGTGTCAGATTCCTTGTCCACAAATACTACGTGCTGGTCAGCTCTGCACTGTTCTTCTGCGGCTCATCTGACAGCTGACGGTTGCGAGTCTGGAGTTCTAGCAGCTGCCCCTGAATGCACTGGAGTTCCTCTTGGTCGTCTTCTCATCTCAAGACGTGGCTGTTACTCCAAATCCTTTCAACTTGGTGCTGGCCAATGTCTGTCCACCCTTTCGGCAGCATCTCTATTGGGGCCAAAAGGCTTGTTCAGGCCCTTTCCATTTTGTCTCCTGGGAACTTGTCCTGTTAACAGTCCCTTCTTCCCCTGGGTTGCCTCGTGGCCATATGAAACTGGTGCTTCCTGGACTCTGAGTCCTATTGCTGTTGTTGCCAGGTTATCCTTCCAAAGCAATGCGGGAAGATGTGTACTTGGACACCATCATATCTCCTATCATCCTTATAGTCTATATAAGTCTATATTTGCTTTCCTAAACTGATTGTCCCTCGTTATGCTTTTGCTGTGGCACTCCTCAGTTTGAACGACACAGTACTCTCAGCCCTGCTTTCCTTCTAAAGTTAAGGTTCCCTGGCCTTGCGTATTGGCCACCACTACAACTGGTCCCTCCCAGCCACGTGCCATCTGGCCTTTGATATCTTGTCCATGTGTACAGTCCTCCAGCGTGGGGACTACTTTAGACATCGCCTAATGCAGCAGCACCCTCAGCTGCTGAGCCTCTTGGATGTTAACCCAGGCTTTCTCTTGTAGAAGGCCACATTCCCTATGCAATGCCTTAATCAGCCCCTGTATCTTAGACTCAACTAGGTAACTTACCTCCTACTAACTCAATCTACCTCTTTGGTAGTCTCTGGGTTTGCTTCCCTTTTTGGAATAATTTTACTAGGAAAGCCCACATTTGCATCTGCAAACTGAATAAATGCTCCACCATCTCATTAGTAATCTTGCTCCACCTGTTCCCTGAGATGCTGAGGACTTTGGGGCCTAGGCTGACCTTCCCCACCTTCTAAGTGATGTTTTTCTGGCTCCTGTATTATGCCCTTCAAACGTCTCAAACTCTTATGCCCTGAGGCTGAAGGAGGCATCACCATATCCACAATAAATGGGGCGAAGCATGAACCCCATTGTTGAGCACTTACCCTGGTCTCTATATCCTGGGTCTGCCCAGACATACAGCCTCTGACACACTGTAGTGATGTCCCATCTGTGGTTTAGAGCTCTTTCTAGACAATGTCTCTTTACGTGCCCCAGATCCCCACACTAGAAACATATTATCCCTGGGACTTCACTCTTCTCAGTACCAAACTATGATTCATCAGACGTTTTGTTTGGCTTTATTATCCATTGGGGTCTCTGGCATCTGAGATGCAGTGTTCTGCATAACCTGGACCTCCCCAAGTGTGTCAGTGCTCTGCATCATCAGCAACCCCTTTGTCTCTGCCATTCTAGGGACAAGCCCAACTTTCTGGATGCTGTGGTGGATACTGGGCTCCCTGCAATTCCCAGGACAGGTGCTCCTGGAGTCATTGCTGCTGCTCCATCTGTAGATATCAGATATCCAATATTTAGTGCTCAAGAGGGATGTAAGCATTGCTCTGTATCATCATCCCTCCTTTATGGGAGGGGCTCTCTCATCCCACTTTTCGTACCATGTGTAATATGGGTCGTTTATCTGTTGGTGCTCCCTTGTTGGTGCTACACCACCTGACTCCATCCCCCTTTCTGTCACCACACACAATTCTGTGTTCATCAAGTCCTTGTTATGGCCCAGTCCTTTGGCCAATAGTCTCTGTCCCCTTCAGGATAATGGGGAATCAGAAGTTCCATGGCTCCAGTGGGGCCAGACAGCGTTAGGTCTCTTGGGTTTAGAGCCTTCTCCAAAGTCTTTGGACGGAGTAGGCAGGGGAACTCATGCCTTTCCACTCTAGTCAGCTCCTGCTCAGTGCCCATGTTTGGAATAGCCAGAACCAATCCTTCTCAGTCCCTTGCTGCTCCCTAAGCTACCTCTCCTCTTCTGTGAGCTTCCCCAGCCACCTCCTGTGCCACTTCTCCTTCCTTGGAGTGTCAGCTTCTCAGGCAGCTTCTCACCAGTTTGCTGGAGGGATCATCTCTCTGTTCTCTCACTAAAGTCAATGGCAAATTCCCATCGATTTCAACAGGGCCAGGGTTTCACCCTTTAATTTTTATATTGATCATATTTGCCATTTACAGTAAATTTTTAGGGCTGGCCACTTGCCCACCCATAGCAGCACTTCACCTCGAGTCTCCTTCTCTGCCCCTATTGCCCTTCAGTCTCCTGCTCTCCCCTACTTTGTGCCCTAACTTTCCTTTGTCCTATTTAGCTTTTAAACATTTAAAATTAAAATTTTTAAATCTAAAAGTGTTGATTTAAAAACACATTTAAAGCCTGATCAGGGCAGGGGACAGAATGGAAGCAAGAAAGATTCATCCAGTAGTTTGGACACCCACATGGGATTTCAGAGACCACGGTTCAGTTCCCTGCTCCACCACAGACTTCCTGTGTGACCCTTGAACACTTAATCTCTCTCTGCCTCAATTTTGTAAAATGGGGATAATATCACTTCCCTAACACACAGGGGTGCAGTGATGACCCTGTTTTCCTCCCTTCCCCATACCACATAGCTTGCAATGTCGATATAAAAACTTTTGATTAACTGATGTCTGATTGTCATGGGTATCAATGTCAGCAATGAACACATCAGTGCCTCAAGTGCTGTGAGGGTTTGTCACCAATGTGTTTGTCATTGAGCTCTGTAGTCACCGAAGAGTCCCATACAATGGCATCACATGAAGGCAGACAACTAAATATTGACAAATTTGATAAGTGCTTGTATATAAATGCTAGATGTCAAAATGTAAGCAGGGTCTGAATGAATTCTTCTCTGACAGCTAGCTAGAGACTTTAGGTGTGTTCATGTAAATACAATTTGCTCCTGCTTAGATATCCAGCAGATAGAGCAGTGTTTTGCTCAAAGTAATCAACTTTGGCTGGTGTTGGGTTACCAATCACTTTAGTACTGAATGCAGGGATAGTGAAATGCTGTTACCAATGCTGTAATTATTGTATGATAAACGGGAGCAGAACTGTACTTAACCTGTCCCAATGAGGGGGCCACCTTCAGCTGAAAGGACCTCGTTAAGCCAGGGGCTTGAATGCCAGAGCCCTGTGAAAGTAAGAGGGGTGGGGACAGGGGTCCCAGCCAGGAGGTGTGGGGCTTTCCCCAAGGGTCCTCCCTGGATTGTTTTAACCTGTTTCCCTCCCCCTCCCCCCAACACACACACACACACACACACACTTCAAAGAAAGAGCTAAATAGGCTTCATTAGGTGCCTCTTTGTTATTTTAAATGCTTAATCAGAGCTGAAATCAGCTGTGGTAGGACTGTGTTTCTGCCCTGCCTAAGAGCTAAAAATTACTAAGAGACTGATGTGCAGAGGTCACAGCAGAGAGGCAGGTGGCAGCAGAAAGTGACTGACAGTTGGCTGGTGGTGAGCAGCCAACTGGAGGAGAGGGGCAGCAAGGGTGGTGCATAGACAGCCAGTAGGAGTGGCCGGCGATCAGCCAGCAGGGCAGCTGGCAGAGAGGCATGGTGAGTGGCCAGCTGGGCAGCTGGCAGAGAGGGCCAAAGCACAGCCCCCCATAGAGGCGTGGTGACTGGCCGACAGGGCAGCTAGCAAGTGCACGGGCAGTGGAGCGAGTAAGGTGCCTCTTTACCCCCCATCCACCCAGGGTGGGAGGTGAACTCTGCAGATGAACCTCTGAACTCTGAGTCTGCACTGATCAATGACAGCAACTGTGAGTGGGGTGCAGAGAAGGGTCAAGCATGTGAAAGGGACTTTTGAGTTGCTGGATTTAAGAACCTGAGGGGAAAAGGACTCTGTCCAACTTACTTGGGGTGGGTCTTTTGCTCAAAGTTTGTTTATGAACCCTGATTGTGGTGTTTTCCCAAATTAATGCTGAGTTATTCCCCTCCTTTTATTAAAAGTTTCCTTTCTACACTCAGACTCTGTGCTTGCGTGTGGGGAAGTATTGCCACTCAGAGGCACTTAAGGGCAGTGTGTAATTTTCCCAGGTTACTGGGTGGGGGCTAAAGTATGTTCTGTGTTGTATCAATGGAAAGGAACCCCTAGATATTGAACCTGGCCCTGGTTGCTGCTGGCTGCACCTGAAGAAAGGTTACACTAAGATGAGTGAACTTGAGTGCCCGGTATTATGAGGATATTGATATAACAGGCATCACAGAAACTTGGTGGAATGATAAGCAATGGGAAATGCAGGGTACAAAATATATAGGAATGTCAGAGTAAGTTATGCTGGTGGGTATGGCACTATATGTGAAAGAAAGCGTAAAGTCAAATATTGTACAAAACTTAAATGAATCAGTCTATACCATAGAATCTCAATAGATAGAAATTTCATGCTTGAATAAGAAGATTATAGCAGTAGAAATGTGCTACGAATCACCTGACTGGGATAGTGACGGTGGTTGTGAAATGCTCAGGGAGATTAGACAGGCTACAAAACCAGAAAACCAAGCAACAATGGGGGATTTTCAGCTATCCCCATACTGATTGGGAACATGGCAGGATGCAAAGATATAATTTTTAGGTACCATGAATGACTGCTTCTTGGAGCAGCTAGTCCTGGAACCCACAAGGGGAGAAGCAATTCTTGATTTAGCCCTAAGGGAAGCACAGGATCTGGTCCAAGAGGTGAACTGCTCAGAACTAGCAAACATAATGTAATTTTAATTTAACATCCTTGTAGGGGGGAAATACCAAAGAAACCCACCATAATAGCATTTAACTTCTAAAAGAGGAACTACACAAAAATGAGGAAGCTAATTAAACAGAAATTAAAAGGGAATGTCACAAGAGTGAAATGCTTGTGAGCTGCATGAAAACTATTTTAAAGCACCCTAATAGAGGCTCAAATTAAGTGTGTATGCCAAATAAAAAAAACAGTAAGAGGACAAAAAAAAAAGACACCAGCTAAACAACAAAGTAAAAGATGATTACAAGCAAAAAGGTATCCTTTAAAAATTAGAAATCAAATCCTACTGAGGAAAATATAGTAGTGTGTAAAAATATAATTAGGCAGGCCACAAAAAAATTTGAAAGGCAAGTAGCAGACACAAAAACTAACAGTAACAAAGTTTTGAGTACATCAGAAGCAGGAAGTCTGAAAAACAATCAATGTGGCCATTGGATGATTGAGTGCTAAAGGAGCACTCAAGAAAGACAAGGCTGTTGGAGAGAAGCTAAATGAATTTTTTGCATCAGCTTTTACAGCAGAGGCAGTGAGGGAGAGTCCTGCAGCAGAGCCATTCTTTTTAGGTGACAAATCTGAGAAACTGTCCCAGATAGACATGTCAATATAGGAGGTTTTGGAACGAATTGATGAGTTAAAAATAAGTCACCAAGACCAGATGGTATTCACTCAAGAGTTCTGACGGAACTCAAATATGAAATTGCAGAACTACTAACTGTGGCATGTAAACTATTGCTTAAATCATCTATACCAGATAACTGGGGGATAGCTAATATAACACCGATTTCTATAAAAGGCCCCAGAGGCAATCTTGGCTATTACAGGCCAGTAAGCATAACTTCAGTACCAGGCAAATTGGTTGAAACTATAGTAAAGAACAGAATAATCAGACACGTAGATGAACAAAATATGTTGGGGAAGAGTCAACATGTTTTTTGTAAATGGAAATCATGCATCACCAATCTATTTGAATTATTTGAGGGCATCAACAAACACATAGACAAGGTTGATCCAGTTGATATAGTGTACTTGGGTTTTCAGAAGTTCTTTGACAAGATCCCACCCCAAAGGCTCATAAGCAAAGTAAGCAATCATGGGATAAGAGTCATGGTCCTCTCATGGATCAGTAACTGGTTAAAAGTAGTAAACAAAGGATAGGAATAAGTGGTCAGTTTTCACAATGGAGGGAGATAAACAACAGGACCCCCCAAGGATCTGTACTGAGACCTGTGTTGTTCAACATATTCATAAATGATCTGGAAAAAGGGTAAACAGTGAGGTGGCAAAATTTGTCGACAATAGAAAAGTATTCAAAATAGTTAAGACCAACACTGATTGCAAAGAGTTCTCACAAAACTAGGTGACTAGGCAGCAAAAAGGCAGATGAAATTCAATGTTGACAAGTGCAAAGTAATGCACGTTGGAAAACATAATCCGAACTATACATATACAATAATGGGGTGTAAATTAAGTGTTACCACTCAAGAAAGATATTGGAGTCATTGTGGATAGTTCTCTGAAAATATCCTCTCAATGTGCAGCAGCAGTAAAAAAAAAAGCATCAGAATTTTAGGAATCATTAGTAAAGGGATAGATAAGACAGAAAATATCATAATGCCACTATATAAATCCATGGTACTCCCACACCATGAATACTGTCTGCCCCATCTCAAAAAAGATATATTAGAATTGGAAAAGGTACACAGGAAGACAACAAAAATTATTAGGAGTATGGAACAGCTTCCATCTGATGAGAGATTACATGTTCATCTTAGAATAGAGAAGACCAATGAAGGTACGATAAAGGTCTATAAAATCATGAGTGGTGGTGAGAAAGTGAATAACAGTTTTTTATGCAATCATGTAACACAAGAACCGGGGGTCAGCCAATGAAATTAAAAGGGAGCATGTTTAAAACTAACATAAGAAAGTACTTCATCACACAACGCACAGGCAACCTGTCGAACCTGTTGCCAGGGGATGTTGTGAAGGACAAAAAAGTATAACTGGGTTCAAAAAAGAATTAGATAAGTTCATGGAGGATAGGTCCATCAATTGCTATTTGCCAACGTGGTCAGGGATGCAACCTTATGCTCTGGGAGTTCCTAAACCTCTGACTGCCAGAAGCTGGGACTGGATGGCAGGGGATGGATCCCTTGATAATTGCCCTGTTCTGTTCATTCCCTTTGAAGCATCTGGCATTGGCCAATGTTGGAAGACAGGATACTGAGCTAGATGGACTACTGGTCTGACCCACAATGGCCATTCTTTTGTTTTTATGTTGTGTTCTAAGGGTAGGATTTTCAGAAGCGTTCAAGACTGTACTCACATACTCAAATCTGCTCCCATTGAAGTCAGACTTCTGAAAGTCCATCTACTAATTCAGAGTTCAGCAACCATCTGGAAGTAATGAACTGGCAGTGGAACGCAAAGTGCTGATGTACCAAATTAACACAGCACCCAGGTGCTGATGTGTTATTTCCAGCTGTTGATCAGTCTCCATCATTCAAATGCATAGACTTCAACGACAAGCACATTAGGATCTTGATGTTGTGGTGCTTTTGTGCCAACGTGTTTATCGTTGCATTATATTATTGCTAGAGCTGGTCAAGTTATGTGGAAAGTTGAAATACTTTTTCAAAACAAAGGGCAAGTATTTTCCAAAAAATATCCCCTTTTTCTTTTGCCCAACTCTAAAAATCAGGTTCAATAAAACTTTAAAAATTGTGTTATTTTCCTTGATTCTCTTTTTTCCTTTGCTTCTGTATTTTTTCTTGCATTTATTTGATTGCTATATATGTCTCTCGGTCTCCCCCACTCATTTGTTTCCTATTACAGGTTTTTTTTCTCCTCTGATTCTCTATTTCTTCACCTGAACTTATTCCTTTTCCATCCCAATATATTCTCCTTCAGCGTACATTTCTGTGCCCTATATTTTATTCTATTTTCATACCTTCATCATGTTTCTTCTCTTGCTTCATCTCTGTCTCCACCTCTCACTTTTCATCACCACATCTAGATTACCCTGTCTAGGCCATCCTCTACAGTTCCTCCCCACATTACTCTTTGTCTAACTTTACATTCCCTACTTCCACCCTATTTTCTTTGCTAGTTCACACCTTCTGTCCTTTCCCCAGGCTCCCCTCTCCACCCCATACCTTCTCCAGCCTCTCCCAATCCCCATGGTTTGCCAGTTCCAATCTCCATCCCCTCCTCCAGGGGTTTCACTCAACAGTTCACACTTTCCATCCCTTGTTAGAGGTAGATAAAGAGTGTGGAAGGGTGGCCCCTTCTTGGCCCCATTTTAGTATTAATATCCATGTAGGTGTTACAAGTGAGTATGGCCTGTGGTCCCCAGAAAGATACTGGCTACCTCCTATGCCAGGTCACAACTGGGAGAAGCTACTTTGCATAGTCTTGTCTTTTCCCACCCAGAAGGGTCAGCTAGGAAAGAATCCTATTGGCTTAAGAACATAAGCTTTTGTGTGGAGATATAAGTAAGAGTAGTTTATTAAGAAAGGGGAAAAAAGTTTTTGTTGCAAATATTCCCTTCTGTTGAAATTTGTTTGAAGATGAAATAAGATTAATGCTCAATTGTTGGATTAACAAAGTATGCAAAGTGAATAATAACTATTTAAAAAGGAAAAAAATCTGTTGTCAGGCACACAGGTTTGATTCCCATTGACTTTATTGGGAGTTACACCCCTGTAACTAACAGAAGACTCTGACTTCAAATATAGGATTGGATGCTGTGCATGTGTTGTTTATTGTATCATGATCACTGTTAGCAAAAAGATTTTGTGGGTGAGAGGAGAGAGAGGGAATAGAAAGGGAAGCTATCGAATGAGGGGGGTATTCTTGTCTCATAAATCCCAACACATTGAAACAGATAATAAACCCCTAACATTTGCATTCTTTTAAGCCAGCCCTTGCCTAAATTTCACTCCCGTCCTGAAATTTGCTGAACTGTTCAGCATATCTACCCTGAAGTAATGAATTGGCAAGCCTATTTCTTATGATGATTAATGAAGCCTTTCAGATGCAACCCATTATTTGATCCAAAGTTAAAACAGTGGTTCACCATTAATCACTATAAGGAATAGCCTCTCAGATTCATAATTCTAAGCAACCCCATTTCATTAAGGTCCCAATCTTTCTTTTGTTAACCCAGAAGCTCCACATATTTCATAGCCCTTTGCTAATCACCTTCCTGACATTCTATTTCCCGATTAGTTTAAATAATAAGTCACATTCCCTGGCAATATTTTTCTGAGCCCCCCAAAGCCTTTGAAAATTGAAACCTCTTCTTTTACATTTAAAAAACTCTGCTCCCATAGAAAGATGCCTCCGTATATTACAGATGAGCCAACATTGGCACCCAGTGGCTGAACAAATTAATCACAGACTTAGATTCTCTTGAGGCTACTTTTACTGTTCTTCAGAGACCACTTTTCCATAAAGGTATATGTGCTATTTAAGATATATGTGCTATTCTCAAATAGCATACCAGCCCAGTCCCACCTATCCAAAATTTTGAACCAGTGACTTTAAAGAAAGGTGGAAAGAAAACACAGATGTTTTGAACCTGATTCTCCTCTCCCACTGCGGTAAGTCAGGAATAACTGCATAAAAGTCAAAGGCATACCAGTGGTGTAAGTATGAGGAGTGTCAGACCTTTCATCTCTACATTACCTTGTCAAATTTGTTGCAGGCCAGAATTGACTGAAAGTTGTTATCAGAGGGCAGTTATTTGGTGGCCTGAGTAAATGCAATAGCAGTCACAGGCCATGACCAGCACAGTCAGCACCAACAGACACCCTTTATGCCAGTCTCCACAGAGAGGTCAAGGATTAAACAGATAAAAGGCCAGACTGGCTTTAAGCCCCTATCTGCATTATAGGCAGGCGAGGAAGGGCCACAGATCAGCCAGAGTCCCTCAAATTATTTTCTTAAGCTCCTTTGGACAAGTTCATGCTGGTGGACTTTTAATGTATTCCTCCCATGAGGCCAGATCTCCTGACTGGCACAAAGGGAAAGGTGCAGACTTTCTTCTTGGCCACTTCTTCATGTGAACTCCTTTTGTGGTGTCTGCTGTGACACTAGCACTGTAACATGGGGCCTGTGTTCCCCGCCCTTGCGGCCCGTGCTGCACCTGTCATGTGGACAAAGAGGCTTCAGTTATCTGGACTATCCATCTGGCTCCTTTCACAATCACTAAATTCACTGTGAAATTTTAAAGGAAATCTAAAGAGCTAAGTGGAGGAAGAGGATGATAATACTCAAGTTGGACTGTAAATAATAATAATTAATCAATTAATTAATAACACTTAGTATTTATGAAGCAGTGCGGATTTGGAAAGCACTTTATAAACATTCAGGCCCAGACATAAGATGAGATAGTCCCTGCAAGCCTGTCTTGGGTTGAAGGAAAGCCTGAAGACTTGTATTGGACTCAGCCACAATCAAACCCCCAATGAGCTTGGATGAGCAAAGCTTGGATTAGCATTCAGGAGTTCTGGACACTCAATCTAACACTCATTCGTCTACACTACGATCTGTGGGAAAGTCTGAAGTTCTAAATTTGTTATTGTTCCAAACGGAAACAAAAATCTAAAATTTACTGCAGAATGGAAATTCCAAAAAAACCCTCAATTTGGAAACATGAAACATTTCCCTTAAATAATGTTGAATCATTTTGTTTTGATAATGATGAAATGTTTCATTTTGATGCAGTAAAAACAGTTAGTTTCAAAAATGTGGAAACATTATCATATAATGTAAAGTGTTAAATATATCATATCATATTAAATATATTGTACATAAATATAATGCAATGTTTAAATTCCAATTGTAATATAATATAAAGTCCAAACAAAATTAAATGAAATGGTAAAGCTGAAACACAATGTTTTCATCTTGTCACAACAAAATCTTTCAACATTATCAAGATGGAATGAGAAAGTCAAAATGATTTGGTTAGATTTTTCTCTCATTAGAAATCTTGTTTAAGTTACACATTCCCACAAAACATTTCAGTTTTGATGAAACTCCATTTTCTGATGGAAAACTCTTCTGTTTAAAATATCATGACCAGCTCTAATCACTAAGCCCATTTTCAGATGTGTAAACATAGGAGAAAAGAAGTGACTGTCTCAAGGCTGCACAAGTAGTTAGTGGCAGTGTCAGGGATAAATTGCAGGGCTCCTAAGTCCCAGTCCATCGGTCTCTCCACTGTGCAATGCTTTCCCCACTAGGTTATTGGGACTATGTCCATATAACTATTGTTTCAATTAGCAGTGAGTAAAACTCAGGCTTTAGTTTGGCCCAGCCCAGTCTCCAAATAGTAGCTGAAGGGACAGATAAATTTGCTAATCCATTTTTTTGTTTGGCTGTTTTTTCTATGCTGCCCCATTTATCTCCTGCCCATAATACAATTCTAAATACTTATAAGTGTGAATCTATGTCTAGCACTTGAAATACAGATGCAGCATGGAATTGGACTGGATACCTAAATGCAGGTGTTCGTTTATTTATAGACTGAAACAGATCAAGACATGAAAAGGCAAAAATATGTTTAATTTATAACATTCAAAGCAAGAAGAAAAGGAGTACTTGTGGCACCTTAGAGACTAACCAATTTATTTGAGCATGAGCTTTCGTGAGCTACAGCTCACTTCATCTGATGCATGAATGCATGTAGCTCACGAAAGCTCATGCTCAAATAAATTGGTTAGTCTCTAAGGTGCCACAAGTCCTCCTTTTCTTTTTGCGAATACAGACTAACACGGCTGTTACTCTGAAACCATTCAAAGCAAGATTATCCAAAAAGAACACAGCACTTAAAGGAAATGAAGATAAAATAAATACTAAATCAAAATGAAAGTCTTATATGGAGAAAGCTGATAAGAGTTAACTTTCTTACCACTTCAATGTACGTGTCTCATCATGCATATTTAATAGTGCAGCCAAGACTATGAAGATGTACAGTAGCATGTACAGTGAACCACATTCAAGGAGCATGTTTCATGGACATACCAGGTAAAGCTACTCAGCTCATGAACTGAGTTTTTAAATACTCAAAAACTAAAATCAGAGAAAAATAAATCCATTCTGGATGCCGATCACCTTGCATCTTTATTGGAGCCTTGTACTGGTAATAGTTAGTCTCACAGCGGAGTGGAACATTTGTTCTCATGCCCTGTCAAATAAAAAAATGCTTTCCCTCATGAATTTTGAATACAAGCTCTGCATTGGTTAGGTATACTCAGCAGAGATATGCTTTCTGTCAATATTTTCCTTTTCTGTCCATCAGGTGTATCACACTATGGCAGAAATGGTAGCAGCGAAAGTTTGAGTGCATGTGCATGAGAAGATCATTAGTAGTTGGACAGGTGACAGATTGCAAAGGTAGTACTTCTACAGTAGATGCCATATTTGCATAAGTCTGCATGTAAGTATATGCATGAGACGTTTTTAGTGCTGCTGAAAAGTGCCCTGGAAAATGACGTTTTCTATTTACCAACAGAAAAAGTGCCACAACTGTCATGTGAGCACAAGCTTTCTCACACTGCCTCACCCAGGCACCTCAGCCTTGACCCAGATGGACTGTCTTTCAGAGTAAGAGCCTAGTTCAGTCTCCAGGCCTATTCAGAGTCCTTGCCCTCTTGGCTGATTCTCTCAGTAAACATGCCAATTACTGACATTTGCAGTGTTAGCTTTGCAATATTGACATCTGTCCACTGAGCATTCAGCTGACACTACCAAATGCTTAATGTTCTCAGAATTGCCCTTTTTATTGTTTGTGATTTGGCAAAGGATCTATTTGGACACCGCTTGACTACACTCATTATCCACAGCTAGAGAACATACAATTGCTCATCTCAACATTGCATATCTGTGTCTCCAAAAGGGTTTTTTTTTTTAAATTTATGATCTGACCCAAAGTCAGTAGAAACTCTCTCTTTGATTTCCACAAGCTTTTGGATCAGGCCCAAAGCCTTTTGGATGGCATAGCTAGTTTTGATAAACAAAATGTATGGTGCTAATTTGAGTTTTCCTGCTTTTTGAGTGAGAGAGGCAGAGGGATCATAGAAAAGGCTACAAATAGTAATTAAAAATAAATTTTAAAATGGACACTGAGCTGGACAGAGGGAAGGAATATTTTGCAAATTCATTTTGTGAAAATTCCTCTTCTTTCCTTAAGGTGGCAGCATGTATTTACAGCTCTTAAATCACAGGGAGCGGTTTCACTCCTGCAGGGGAGCATACATTGTGTGTGTTCAAATATTGCTGGTTTAATTTTCCAGAAAATCTGGCACAAGCAATTAAAATGTTAATATTGTGAGGGAAATGCCTCTGTTGAAGTTCAAGAGTCAGTTGTGCTTGGTGGAAGGAGGAACAGTCTATTGATTTTGAACAAGGTCATATCAGACTTGCCACCTGGATTGTTTTTGTTTGCCTTGATCAGCTACTGAGTCCTTGATTTCACAGTTAGTTTGAAACCACCTTAATGGAGAAAAAAAATTCCCACCAAGAGTTTTTTCATTACAGAAATATACTCCTTCATCTGTTTGTCTCTGACCACCTGTGTACCTCTGTGCTTCTTAATGGTAGCTCATTAAAGAGACAATGCTTTAAATTGGCAAGACCAAATTCTGACACCATTAGTCACACTAAGAAGTACTTTCTGAATAGTGCCACTGAAAGCAGCAAGACTACTGGTGAGATCCTTTCTTTTGGACATATGTGTCATATAACACTACCCACCTGGGATTGTGCAAAGACCCCACAAATCGACCCCTTTATTTATTATGACTTTAAAAGGCACAAATGTAGAATTTACATTACATTTTATTCTGCAATGAAGCAAGAATATGTTAAAAGTGCGGTTCTGCTTTCTTTATGACCATTTACACTGATCAGCATGTAGACTGCATAGCATTGAAGATGGCCTAAGGACACTAACAATATATATGCACAATCAAATGGTCAGTACATGTTTCATGATGTCATTAAGAGCGAGAGAGAGATAAGGGGTAGAGGCTGCCATCTCAGTTTTAGTCTTTTTGGGGACACCTCCTCCTAACCCAAGCATATATTCCCTCATTCACAAGCCAGAGAGCTCTTATTGCTCCCCCTTCATGACCATGGCTACACAAGAGATGCGAAGACAGGTAAATATAGATTTTTTTGCTTAAAGTAAAATGGATTATATTATTTCTGGCGGTATTTCTGGCCATGATTCTCTAAACCATCTGCATGGATAAATGCATTAGTGTGCCTATACAGTGTTGCTGTAGCTATGTCAGTCCCAGGATATTACAGAGACAAGCTGGGGGAGGTGATATCCTTTATTGGATCAACTTCTGTTGGTGCGAGAGACAAGTGCTTGAGCTTACACAAAGCTCAGACCTGAAGACGAGCTCTCTTTTAGTTTGCCTATTTCATGTGTCTAATTACCACAATTGCACGTGCTCCCTGGTTCATTTTGTGTGCAAATGTCATGTTAGGTACATAACTGACCGTAACATGTGCAATGTGACTGAGTTGTGTGAACAGCTGCACATGTGCTTTACACACTAAGGTTCAGATCCTGTCATAAGAACCACACGAATAGAAATCTTGTGCCTGCGTGGCGTTCAATTTAAACAAATGGGCAGAGACTTCTTCTCTTGTGGATCTGATGGCAGGCTAAGGTCCTTAGTTTGGAAAATCAGGTTGAAGGGATCTGTCGTGTTTAATCAGAGTTTTATGATTACCTTGCCAATTGAGTTTGGGTATTATAAAGCAGGATATATTCAATATTTATTTGAAAACTAATAATCATGAAAGTGCAACTTTATAGCCTGATTGCCTTGGGTTGAGTTAATACAGACTTTCCCTGTCAGATGGGAGACAAAGCCCAGCCTGTCTCTTCCTATATTCCCACAGAAAGCACAACTGTGAATAACCTAAATAGCTCAGTGTTAGCAATAAAGGATACTAGCACTGCTTTGGTCCAGGGCAGCTGGACAGCCTTGCTGCAGTAGCAGGAATATAAGAAAACCCAAACTTTATGGACAAAAGTTTGTACTTTCCCCCTTTCATGAAAGATACATGATTTTAAAATAAAAATACCCAAGAAAGGACCAAAACATGTATGAATTCAAGGCACAGCGAGACTGAGTTGTAATTTGTTTAATCCTTCACTTTTTCCTTCTCCAGCAAGTCTCTAAAGTCTCTTGCTTTGAATTCATGACATGCAGTACAAAAGCGACTGTCTATAGATTTAACATTGACATTTCCTTCATGCATTAATCCTTTGAATCCCATTTACTGTACATTTCTGCTGAATGACAGAAAAATGATGATTTTTTTTATTAGTGAGCAAATTATAATGAGGAGCGTTTTCACCACTGCTGAAGAAAATACTGAATGGGAGTCAGAGCCCTTTGAGCACCGGAATGTGCCTTTATAGTACTATGAAAATATAGACTCTTTCATGAAATAATGTTATTTATTTGACAATGCCTGCAAACATTTTATACCATAATCAGCAGGACTACTCAAAGTAGTAAGCACTATGCCCAGGATTACACAGTTCCTGTGTAGGGCCTTTAGTAATGATTGTTTGGGATATATGGACGCTGAGGGTAGATGTTAAAGTCCCTTTTTAAAAAAATCCAAATGTGCAAACGATATAAGAGTAATACTATTGCATACAAACTGAAGTCAATACTTGTTTTGATTATGGTTTGTGCTCTGAACATATCTTTCATGTGCCTGCTGATGTTCTCTGTACCCACTGCCAAATCATTCTTTCCTGTGTGCGGGGTTTTTTACAGGAGCTCAGCTGCTAGGGTGTTGAGTAGAACTGATCACAAATTTTCAAATATTTGAAATTTTGAGGGGAAAAAATTGCTAAATATTTTCAACATTCTTTGACCAACCCAGTGCTAAAGGATGACTAGCTAGAGAGAAAGAGAGAGATTTGTCCATAAAATAGCATATCCTCTCTGGAGCTGTAGAAATATTGACAATATGATTCCATAGTTTATGTAGGTTCTTTTTTACTCCAAGATAATATCCTTTTAATTTTAAAAAGCAAAACAGAGAGAAGTTGATACCAGGTAATCATAGAATCATAGAATATCAGGGTTGGAAGGGACCCCTGAAGGTCATCTAGTCCAACCCCCTGCTCGAAGCAGGACCAATTCCCAGTTAAATCATCCCAGCCAAGGCTTTGTCAAGTCTGACCTTAAAAACCTCTAAGGAAGGAGATCCCACCACCTCCCTAGGTAATGCATTCCAGTGTTTCACCACCCTCTTAGTGAAAAAGTTTTTCCTAATATCCAATCTAAACCTCCCCCACTGCAATTTGAGACCATTACTCCTCGTTCTGTCATCTGCTACCATTGAGAACAGTCTAGAGCCATCCTCTTTGGAACCCCCTTTCAGGTAGTTGAAAGCAGCTATCAAATCCCCCCTCATTCTTCTCTTCTGCAGGCTAAACAATCCCAGCTCCCTCAGCCTCTCCTCATAAGTCATGTGTTCCAGACCCCTAATCATTTTTGTTGCCCTTCACTGGACTCTCTCCAATTTATCCACATCCTTCTTGAAGTGTGGGGCCCAAAACCAGACACAGTACTCCAGATGAGGCCTCACCAATGTCAAATAGAGGGGAACGATCACATCCCTCGATCTGCTCGCTATGCCCCTACTTATACATCCCAAAATGCCATTGGCCTTCTTGGCAACAAGGGCACACTGCTGACTCATATCCAGCTTCTCATCCACTGTCACCCCTAGGTCCTTTTCCGCAGAACTGCTGCCTAGCCATTCGGTCCCTAGTCTGTAGCTGTGCATTAGGTTCTTCCGTCCTAAGTCATGTGTTCCAGACCCCTAATCATTTTTGTTGCCCTTCGCTGGACTCTCTCCAATTTATCCACATCCTTCTTGTAGTGTGGGGCCCAGAACTGGACACAGTACTCCAGATGAGGCCTCATCAATGTCGAATAGAGGGGGACGATCACGTCCCTCGATCTGCTTGCTATGCCCCTACTTATACATCCCAAAATGCCATTGGCCTTCTTGGCAACAAGGGCACACTGCTGACTCATATCCAGCTTCTCATCCACTGTCACCCCTAGGTCCTTTTCCGCAGAACTGCTGCCTAGCCATTCGGTCCCTAGTCTGTAGCGGTGCATTGGATTCTTCCATCCTAAGTGCAGGACCCTGCACTTATCCTTATTGAACCTCATCAGATTTCTTTTGGCCCAATCCTCCAATTTGTCTAGGTCCCTCTGTATCCTATCCCTGCCCTCCAGCGTATCTACCACTCCTCCCAGTTTAGTATCATCCGCAAATTTGCTGAGAGTGCAATCCACACCATCCTCCAGATCATTTATGAAGATATTGAACAAAACTGGCCCCAGGACCGACCCTTGGGGCACTCCACTTGACACCGGCTGCCAACTAGACATGGAGCCATTGATCACTACCCGTTGAGCCCGACAATCTAGCCAGCTTTCTACCCACCTTATAGTGCATTCATCCAGCCCATACTTCCTTAACTTGCTGACAAGAATACTGTGGGAGACCGTGTCAAAAGCTTTGCTAAAGTCAAGAAACAATACATCCACTGCTTTCCCTTCATCCACAGAAACAGTAATCTCATCATAAAAAGCGATTAGATTAGTCAGGCATGACCTTCCCTTGGTGAATCCATGCTGGCTGTTCCTGATCACTTTCCTCTCATGCAAGTGCATCAGGATTGATTCTTTGAGGACCTGCTCCATGATTTTTCCAGGGACTGAGGTGAGGCTGACTGGCCTGTAGTTCCCAGGATCCTCCTTCTTCCCTTTTTTAAAGATTGGCCCTACATTAGCCTTTTTCCAGTCATCCGGGACTTCCCCCATTCGCCACGAGTTTTCAAAGACAATGGCCAATGGCTCTGCAAATCACAGCCGCCAGTTCCTTTAGCACTCTCGGATGCAACTCGTCTGGCCCCATGGACTTGTGCACATCCAGCTTTTCTAAATAGTCCCTAACCACCTCTATCTCCACAGAGGGCTGACCATCTCTTCTCCATTTTGTGATGCCCAGCGCAGCAGTCTGGGAGCTGACCTTTTTAGTGAAGACAGAGGCAAAAAAAGCATTGAGTACATTAGCTTTTTCCACATCCTCTGTCACTAGGTTGCCTCCCTCATTCAGTAAGGGGCCCACACTTTCCTTGGCTTTCTTCTTGTTGCCAACATACCTCCAAACATAGTACATAATAAATGTACTATGATCAGGATAAAATAACCACAAGAAAGAAAACTCAAGGGATAACTGTTCCCATACTGCTTTAGCACACCCAGCAGAGTAAGACTTGGAAATACTTTCCAGGCCATGAACTTTCACAAAGAGCTGGAGTACTGCATTTTTCTTATTAATTCTGACTAACTTTGAGCCATCAAAGAATGGAGAAATGACTTCTTCAGACGTACTCAGAGAGATTTCTGGTCAATCAAACCTGCAGGTCATTCCTGGAAAAGTGATCACAATGTTAAAGATTTCTGCGTACTCCCCTGAAGTCTACAGTGTCTCTTTTCCACTATGCCACTCCATACCAAACCTGTCTAAAGACTTTGTTGATGGCAAGAGGTTACGAGTTTTCCCAATGCAGATGATGGCTTATTTCCTGCAAGGATTTAGACTAAGATTTTTAAGAACCCATATTAATGAATGATGGTTAAGGTCATATCATAATCATTACGTATTTTCAAGGCTCAACTTGACCTACAAAGTCTCGCATGAGAATCCATTTTTTAAAAACACATTTTTTAAAAAATAAAATCAATTATTTTTATCCACTTATACTTTGCACAGGGCTAGATCCTGCCATGTAATGTTCAAGTAGATTAGAAACCTCTTCCCATCTAATGCACTGATGCAACAGTTGTGAAGGATTCCATCCTAGCTAAGTGGGGGCTCAGCTAACATACCCACCTGTACCCAAGGGCAGTAGAGTCTATCCATTTGAAGGCATGACCCGTTTTCTTGTCCCCCTGAAATAAGCAGTCGGCACTAGGAGTTAGAAGGACACACAGTGCTTTTTTTACGTGCAATGGAAAGGTGCACTACACAATACACTGCCTTCAAGACACAGCAATATCTGGCAAAGGCAGGATTGAGTCCTAAAGGTCCAGAAGGCATCTCCCAATGACAGGTATCAATTGTAATGTAAATCATTTCATTTTTCAACCCAGGGGACATTCTTTTCATTAAAAAGAAAATTCTCTCTTTCTTTTTCCCCAGAGAGAAAAAATTCCCTTGTGACAATGGAATGTTCCAAGAGGAGGAAAACTCCTTTCCAATCAGTCAGATTTTCACAGTATTCTAAGGGCTGCACTTAGCCAACACTCTCAGAAAAACAAGTGTGCTTCAGAACCTAGGCTGTTGTTTGGAGGTAATTATACATGATGAAATATACAAGGGGAGACAATACAGGGCCTGATCTTGAGAAGGGCTGAGCACTTATGAGGCACTGAACTCCATCAGCTCTCAGTGACAGTCGTTAAGGGCATGCAGCACTTTGCAAGAGTGGCTAAGCACCTTAAAGACTCAAACCATAGCTCAGATTTCAGAATATTGCACTGACAAAAAGTAGATTTTTTTTAAGTTTGTTTTTATTTCTGGCCCGATTCTCATTTACCTGAAGGCCCCTTTACACCAAATTAAAAAACATTAATATTACCCACTCTTAAACTGATTGAAGAGTTACCCACTCTCATATCAGTTTAAGACTATCCTCACAAAGGAGTTGCAGCTGATTTAGCTACATCAATTTAGTTACATTAGTGCAATTTCTATATAGATCAGCTCTTACCTTAAATGAGAATCAAAACCATTGTGGCCCAATTGATTCTATTACACAGAGAAACATCTTTTTTTCATTACAACAAAAGCCTAAATTTAATGCAGGTTTAGATATGAATGTCAAAATGTGATGGGGTATTTTATCTATATCTAGAGTGACCAGACAGCAAGTGTGAAAAATCAGGATGGGGGAGAAGGCATAATAGGAGCCTATATAAGAAAAAGACCCAAAAATCAGGACTGTGCCTATAAAATCGGGACATCTGGTCACCTATCTATATCAAGTCTGTTTCCAGGCATCCTTGGGGACTACATCTCCAGTTAGGCCATGTCTACACTACCACATATGTTGGTATAGCTTCTGTAACTCAGGGGTCTGAATAAACCACCCCCCGAGCGACATAAGTTAGAAGCTCCAGTATGCACAGCGCTATGTTGGTGGGAGAACTTCTCCCACCAATGTAGCTACCACCACTCATTGAGGGTGGGTTAATTGCATCGACGGGAGAGCTCTCTTCCATCGGCATAGAGCGGCTACACGAGAGATCTTACAATGGCACAGGGGTTTGTGCTGATGCAGGGAGCAATAAATGATCCCTCTCTGTGCTAGCTTGAGTGAAACATAATCATGTGATGTAGAAGATTAGTAAAAGACTGGTCTTTATTGCCTGGACTCTGTCATGTGACAGCTCAGGGCTCAAAGTTAGTAACCTTGGGTCAAGGTTACAAATGGTAGCATCTCTGTCTCATGGCAGAGTCAGTACCATTGACTCCATTGGGTACTGTTGCACAGTGATTCTAGCACTGTGAGACAAGCCCACAAAAGCCAGGAATGTCAAAGCTGACTCTGTGCCTTTAATTCACCTCCTTCTGCCTAGGTTCTGCGGGGGCCATTGGTTTAGAAATGGAATGTTCCAATATACCCAGGATGATCTATGGGTTCTGATGGCTTAATGTTTATTGTTGTTCTTCCCTCAGAGCATCAGTGGTCATTGCTAACATTACCCTGCTTAACTATCTACTGCCCCTCAAGCAGTATACAGTGTTACAAAGATATAATTATAGGACTCTAGGCACTTCAAGCTGTAAATATGACACTGCACATTAGATACCAACAAATGCATCATATAATTTAAACCATACTCTTCATCAAGAAGTCCTGAAATAAACAAGGTAGACAGCAACAAACATTAACATCATGCAGTCCCCTGAAGATCTTCCCAGAATATTTGATCTGGATGGACAGGCCCTGAGTCGGATTCCATTTAGAGTGGTATAAATCAGGAGTAACTGCACTTCAGTCAATGAAGGCCCAGTAGTGTAAACGCAGTGTAAGTAAAGTAAAAAACAGGTTCACAAGGCTAGTGGATGTTCAGCACAGGAAAGTCTCCTGGTTTGGGTGCTGTAAGTAAAAGACACCTCTTTAATGTAGGAATTGTGTATTAACCAGTCTTTCACTGACAGTTGTAATCTATTTGTCATGGCAACAGAGCTTTATTCTCTGTTTTTGTCTTCTCAGACCTGCAAAACTCCCCTTTGCTATTTACCTTCAGCTGTCGAGGCACTGCTCTTCAGGTGGCCTTAGCCTGCCTCTTAGCTTTGACCTTAATTACTCAGTTTCCCACCTGTAAAATGAGATTAATAATATCTCCTCAGCTCGGGGGGGTGTTGTGAAAATAAATTAATTGATGTTTGGGAAGCAATCCGATGCCATAGTGATTATAGTACTATATTGTCTACCTTATGCATGCCTTCTCTAATCCATGGACTATAACCATTTACTT
Organism: Caretta caretta; assembly: GCF_965140235.1. Lineage (NCBI taxonomy): Eukaryota > Metazoa > Chordata > Testudines > Cheloniidae > Caretta > Caretta caretta. The sequence continues at coordinate 65,352,426 of NC_134207.1, forward strand.
TTCCCCCTCTATAGATCCCAGTTCAGCAGCCATCCCTTTGACTTACGCACATGCCTAAGGTAAAGCCCATGCATAAGTAAGGTGACCAGATAGCAAGTGTGAAAAATCGGGGCGGGGTGGGGGGTAATAGGCGCCTATAAAAGACAAAGCCCTGAATATCGGGACTGAGCCTATAAAATTGGGACATCTGGTCACCCTATGCTTAAGTCCCATGGACTTGAACTTAAGCACATACCTAAAGTAAAGAATGTGCTTAAGTGCTTTGCTGAACAGGGATGGACTTAAGCATGTGCTTAAATGCTTTGCTGAATGGGGCCCTAGTTCACATAAATTGTTTTGGGTATACAGTTTTTTTTTATATACATATATAAGCAGTCGATATATATATAAGTAGTACACAGAGATTTTTGAGTATATCTCTGTAGTATGTCAGAATAAATAAACAGACCTGCCTGTTTCTTCCTAGCTCTTCCTCAAAGGGATCCAACTGTTAACATGTTCACAATTCACCTGATGAGAGGATGAAGCACTAGAAGCTTTTCTGTTTGTGTTTACTTTGAAACATGAAGGAATGAATCTGGTGTTTGTGAAAGGCGGCAGCTTCGCAGCCCCAGAGCACAAAGTCCTGTCTTTTCCACCAACAGCACAGGCCCTGGGAACAGTCTTCTCCTTGCCATCCTGCCAGTGTACCTCAAGGCTGTATTAGAGGGACCACATTAAGGGATGAAAGGATAATTCATTCTCCATGCCCATTCAGCCTTTGGTTTCTCTGCTGGATCTGCCAGTTTGTGCCAGTTGTGTTGGTGGAACTGGACTGATATCCCCAAACTCAATTAACATAGGTGGCCAAAAGTTAGATGGTAGCAGAGGGGGATTGGTGAGACTGATGATGCCTGAGGCTTCACAAACCTCAAACTAGTTTTGGCTTCACAAGACCAGCTGGAATGTAGAGAAAGGTTTTTCTTGACATTGAAATCCAGGGAAATCTTTTTCACCACCGGGGTGATGCACTTTTTAAAAACAAATTCCACTCCTCACCCCTTGCTAAAAGGAAACCTGTCCTGTATATTGGGAAAAGAACACCGAGTTGTGGCACAGCTAGTTTGTGTGTATACAGAGAACATGGAAGGAGAATGCACAGTAGACAGCTTCAGACAACTAGATACCATATTTGTGTTCCATTAGGATTTACCTCTTTGTCCCACCCCCTTCCCAGTCGTTCCTCAGCTATGTGCAAACTCAACAATCAAGTTCAAACGATTATAAAATTAGGCAAAATGAATTCATCTATCAATTGTAATAATTTTCCAACACTACTGACCTAGCTGAGTTTCTCATGTGGCCCCATTACAATAATATCTGAGCACCTCACAATTGTTTTAACATATTTATTCCACAACATCCCTGGGAGGTAGGGAAGTACTATTATCTCCATTTGGAAGACCTAGAGAAACCCAGGGTACGTCTACACTGCAATTAAAAACCGGAGGCGGGTCCATGCCAGCTGACTCGGGCTCTCAGAGGTTATTTAATTGCAGTGTGTATGTTTGGGCTCAGGCTGTAACCTGAACTCAGGGCCCCTCCCACCTCGCAGGGTCCTAGAGCCTAAGCTTCAGCCGGAGCCTTGAAAACTACACTGCAATTAAACAGCCCTGCAGCCTGAGCCCCGTAAGCCCAAGTCAACTGGCACAGGCCAGCTGCAGATATCTAATTGCAGTGTAGACGTACTGCAAGTGACTTGCCCAGGGTCATACGGGAAGACTGGCAGAGCAGGGAACTTAAACCAGATCTCCAGCTAGCACCCTAACCACTGGACAAGTCTTTCTCTGAACTTGTACTGAATTCAGCCTAGTGACTTTAGAGGTAAATAGCTCCATATCCCAATTCCAGTCTGCTAAGCTGGGCACTCCCTCTATTTCTAGTTCGGTTGTGAATAAAACAAAACTATTGTCTTCAATCTCTTGCTTGTGACATCTTTTCTTTAAGCCTCAGAAGCAACTCAAACCCTTATTTTTCAAATTGCTTTTACATACTCTAAGAACATATTTTAAAATTCCCCACTTCACTCTTGCCAGTGACCAGGTCAGAAGTGTTGTAATAAGGAATGCAATAAATGTCAGTTTGTCTTAGAAGATACTCAGCAGTGGTTTAGGTTCACCATCCCCAAACAGTATTATCTTCAGTGCTATCATAAACCTGGAGGAGGAATGGGTTACCCCAGACCTTTGGCATTTCATGTGAAGTAAAGTTATACAATTAAACGTGTTAGGAAATATCCATAACTTATCAAAAGAGGAGCGCAGTTAAGAGCATTACCAGCTGTCAGCACCTGCGGAACTAAATTGACTGGCCAGAGTATTGAGATATGAAAAATAAAGAGAAAAATTGCATTTGCCTACTTACTTTACTGCTACAGTGTCGTAGGTCATATGTCCTGCTAACCCATAAGAAATAATAGGAACTCAAAGATAAAATATAGCTCCAAGTGTGAAACAGGGCATGGCACAGGAGAAGTTAAGCAAGGACAAACAGATTACTTGAACTCAGAAGTGTAAAAATAAATGTCTCAGAGATCTCTCATTTTACTACTGCAGCTTTATTAGCTAAACCAACTGATGATACAAGTAACATTATTTGCAGGTTTTTTAAAAAGAGACGGTTGTCCCAGTGCTTCTCTCTTATTTATTTTCTCTGGTCATAGGAATAAATAGGAATTAAAGTTCCTGTATGCTTTTCTAATATATAAATGTTCTTCCCCACACATTTTTACTTTAAAGAAATGCAATTTTTGCTAAACTTAATTACATCAATTTTAAGAGCCATCTTGTAATCTCAAATGCATGGTGCCATGACAGTGATTCTACAAAACTCTGCTTATGCACTTGTGCATGCAGTATTGTTTTAGGGGGATACACAGTAATAACTAATACTAATAACAAATAATTTGATAGGATTTTCTAACCCATCAAAACTTGAGGAGACATCCTGACTAGGCGATGTCTTGCCCCAAATCACTGGGAGTGAAGAGGAGCAGTAGCTCTTGGTGTCTTCCACCACCTAGGGATGATGGTGAAGAAAGTGAGGCACCCCCAGCAGGAGAAAGGATGAAGAAGAGTAGGAATCTCCTACCCCTGGGATGGTGAAAAGGGACTACCTGCACCTCCCCTCATGGTAAAGTGGGTGCAGAATCCTTTATCTGGATGCATGGTATGTGTATGGGAGACAGGGTGCATCTTAACATGTATCAATAATAAAGAAGTAAAGGAGGGTAATATAATTAAATGATGTCAACATGGGTTTAAGGAAAGTAGATCCTGTCAAACTAACTGGATATCTTTTTTTTTTTTTTGCTTCGATTACAAGTTTGATTGAGAAAGTTAATAGTATTGACAAAATATACTTAGACTTTTATAAGGCATTTGACTTGGTACTGTATTGTATGACATTTTGATAAAAAATAGCAGATCAATATAAAATTAAGATGGCACCCATTAATGGCTTAAAAGCTGGCTAACTGTTAGGTCTCAAAATGTAACTAAATGGGAAACCATCATCAAATGGGTGTATCTCTGGTGGGGTCCCGCATGGTTAAGCTTGGCCTTAAGCTACTTAATATTTTTATCAATGAATTGGAAGAAAAAGTAAAATCATCACCGATTAAATTTGCAAATGACACAGAAATTGGGGGAGTGGTAAATAATGAAGAGGACAGGTCACTGATTCAGAGCGATCTGGATTATGAGATAAACTGGGTGCACAGAAACAATACACAATTCAGTACGGCTAAATGTATACATCTAGGAATCAAGAATGTAGGCCATACTTACAGGATGGGGGACCCTGTCAAGGGAAACAGATTTGGTGGTCCTGGTGGATAATCAGCTGAACATGAGCTCCCAGTGTGATGCTGTGGCCATAAGAGCTAATGGGGAATAAATATTGAGGGGAGTGGGCTGTTTAATCTAGCAGAAAAAAATATAACATGCTCCAATGGCTGGTAGTTGAAGTTAGGCAAATTCAGACTGGAAATAAGGCATACATTTTTAACAGGAGAGTAATTAACCATTGTAACAATTTACCACGAATTATAGCGGATTCTCCATCACTGACAATTTTTAAATCCAGTTTGGCTCTTTTTCTAAAAGCTCTGCTCTAGGAATTATTTTGGAAAAGTTCTGTGGCCTGCGTTATACAGGAGGTCAGACTAGATGATCATACTGGTCCCTTCTGGCCTTGGAATCTATAAATGCGGCGAGCATGGAGCCCGCTCAGGTAACCGTCACCCTATGTCTCCTGGGTGCTGGCAGACGCGGTACGGCTTTGCTGCACAGTAGCAGCAACCCATTGCCTTCTGGCAGCAGACGGTGCAATACGACTGGTAGTCGTCCTCGTCGTGTCCGAGGTGCTCCTGGCCACGTTGGCTGGGAGCGCCTGGGCAGACATGGGCGCAGGGACTAAATTTGGAGTGACTTGACCAGGTCATTCTCTTTAGTCCTGCAGTCAGTCCTATTGAACCGTCTTATGGTGAGCGGGCAGGCGATACGGACTGCTAGCAGTCGTACTGTACCATCTTCTGCCAGGCAGGCAAGAGATGAGGATGGCTAGCAGTCGTATTGTACCATCTTCTGCCAGGCAGGCAAGAGATGAGGATGGCTAGCAGTCGTACTGTACCATCTTCTGCCGAGCAGCCATGAGATGTGGATGGCATGCAGTCCTTTTGCACCGTCTGCTGCCAGCCAAAGATGTAAAAGACAGATGGAGTGGGTCAAAGGGGGAGGGATAGCTCAGTGGTTTGAGCTTTGGCCTGCTAAACCCAGGGTTGTGAGTTCAAACCTTAAGGGGGCCATTTAGGGATATGGGGCAAAAATTGGGGATTGGTCCTGCTTTGAGCAAGGGGTTGGACTAGATGACCTCCTGAGGTCCCTTCCAACCCTGATATCCTATGACAAATGATAGGTATATTTTGCAAAGGATTGGTGTGGGGCAAGGGTTGGCAGGATAGAGGGAATTTGGGGCCATGCAATAGGATGGAAGTTGGGCAGCAGGGGCAGCAGAACCTTCCCAAAAGGGGAAGGACAGGGGCTCTGTCCCCTCCATGGCCCCACCCGTCCCCCTCCTCTTCCCCCCCAGGCTCCACCACCAGTCACGCTAGAAGCCGGAGTGTGCTGGAAGCAGGGATGGGAGGGCCGAGAGCAGCCCCCAGCCCGTATCCCCACCCTGCAGGCCCCCCGCCCAAAGTAGGAGGGTCTGGAGCTCCTGACAGCTGCCCGCGCAGCGCTTAACCTGACCCGGCTCTGGCGGGGGGATGGGGCCTTGGAGCTGCAGCCGGGCGATGGTATGAGCCACACAGGAGCCACGGACCCTCCATCTGCCCTGGGCGGGGGGCCCACGGGGCAGGGACACAGGCTGGGGTCTGCTCTTGGCCCCCCCACCCTGGAAAGGTGGCGGGTCCATGGCACGGCACCTCACAGCTGCCCAGGCTGCCCAGCCAGGCTCCAGTTGCCAGCCTGTTGGGGGAGGCGGGGCTCAGGGGGAAGAGCAAGGGTGGGGGCTGGAGTTGGGCCATGGCAAAAAGTGAGCGGGCCAAGCCTATCTACTTTCAAGAAGTGGGAGGGCCATGACCCCCTGACCTCCCAGCTAGTGCCTTGGGGATTTTGAAAGGCAGGAAGTATAGGGTGACTGAGTGATGTGGTATGAATTAAGAGAATGAGTAGGAATGAGTAAGAATTAAGAGGGTGAATAAGAACAGGAAACTTTCACACTTTTCAAAAAGCTTTCTGAGCAGTGATAATGAAACAGCAGCCCAAAGGCACTTACTCCTATTTGCTTCTTTAATGCATCAACCTGAACCACTGCTATCATCACACACTGTTCCCACAGAGCAAATGGAAGGGGGTGGGGAGGCTGGCCAAATGCAGGGCACAGTGACACCCTTACCTTGGGGTACGTGAACAGCACGCACCAGAGCATGTAGTAAGAGACAATCCAACCCATTCCTGCCTGGTTCCTTGCAAGACAGAGCACAGCTTGAGGTACTAAAACAGAGCAGAAGGTGCGTGGGGAGGAGGGGGGGCAGAGGAAGAGCCAATATGCTCAATGCATGACAAAGAGCTACACACCTCAGTAAATGACAGGTTTCAGAGTAGCAGCCGTGTTAGTCTGTATTCGCAAAAAGAAAAGGAGGACTTGTGGTACCTGAGAGACTAACCAATTTATTTGAGCATAAGCTTTCGTGAGCTACAGCTCGCTTCATCGGATGCGGTGAGCCGTAGCTCACGAAAGCTTATGCTTAAATAAATTAGTTAGTCTCTAAGGTGCCACAAGTCCTCCTTTTTACACCTCAGTAACATCACTTCACTGTCTGGGTCAGAACATGGCTTCAGCCAGGCAGTGAGGCAGCAGGAACACCTCCAGGGAAATTGACTGACTCACACTCAAATTAAGGTTGTGAAAATGCAGTAATAGAAGAGCACGTTTGTTTTTGTGCGTTGATCAATCACTTACTGCCGTCATGGAAATACAGACGATAAGCGCAAATACAGAGTCTATCCATAATAGTGAGAGTGAATGGACACAATTTAGAAATTCTAACATCTGAAATATGGCATGTACAAAACTCTTCTGTTTTGTATTAAATTACAAGTGCAAGTCAGTAAACAAACCTAACGGGCTGTAGAACTCTGTGTGATGCTAAGTATTGCTTCATCAGAGCTACATAATGGTACTGTCTGTAGAGGGGAGGGGAGGAAAGGGAGGGTAGCACAGGAAATACACTGTAACCATAAAATGAAGGGGGCAGAAGTAGAAGCTTGGACCAAAGTCCTTATGTTGGGTTTTTGGCCTCCTTCCAGTGAAAGACATTAGAAACTAATATCAAGGGTGGAGCAGCAGTAACTCCTACAGTGACTCATTCCCCCATGACAGTAGCTACCCAGCTGGCTGGCATGAGGGTTTGCTGTGTAGATGGTCTTTGTGATCGCGTCACGTAAGCAGTTGGCACATTTTTCTCCTTTAGAACATAAAGAAATAACTAAAATGCAGATAATGTAACATGGATACGTGAGCTTTATCATACAGATAAGACAATTATTTTATAATAGAAATGGAATCGGAATGGTCTTTGCATGACTTCTAATCCTGCCTGCACTGCAGAAAAGCATACAGCATTATGTTAGATAACCAGGAAATGAAAGTCCAGATGGAAAGAGATTAGGGACTGTTAAAAATCAGGACTAACCTTCGTGTTCCATGTTCGAGCATAAAACACATGACAGCCATGACAGTGCAACATTCAGGCTTTATTCCTTCCTCCACATGTGCTGTTCTTTCTCATCAATCACCACCTAAAAGTGGCGTTCTCTAAGTTCTTAGTCATAATTGTACCTTTAGCACCCACTATTGGGAACTATTCATCATAACATTCCTTTTGTCGTATTTATTTGAGATAGCAAAATGATATATGACTACCATTACCTGCATACATAACATTCTGTTATACCCACATAAAGTCTATATCATCATATATTTAACTTAACACCAACTCTTTTTGTTTTAATTAACAAACTTTTAACTTGCTTAGTTACCAAGGTATTTTCCTCTGAGTTTGGGAGGGACGTTCTTTCATTCCTTAGTGTTGTATAAAGTCTTGTGTGTAGCTTGCAGGTGGTTTGATGTTGGAGTGCAAGTCTTTTTTGTGATGACAGGAGACTGCCTTGCACTTGGGTCTTTCTGATAATGTGATGTTTTGAGAGCCTGTTCTGACATCCATCATGGTTCATGGCCTGTGTTCCTTCTGCATCCTGCTGATCAAGTCTCAGAGGAGCACAGATTTCCAACCTTCACATCTGTGCTTTTGTCTTGGATTCACAGTGAGCAAATGTATTGCGGTTTAAGTGAATCATAGAATCATATAATCATAGAATATCAGGGTTGGAAGGGACCTCAGGAGGTCATCTAGTCCAACACCCTGCTCAAAAGCAGGACCCATCCCCAATTAAATCATCCCAGCCAGGGCTTTGTCAAGCCTGACCTTAAAAACTTCTAAGGAAGGAGATTCCACCACCTCCCTAGGCAACGCATTCCAGTGTTTCACCACCCTCCTAGTGAAAAAGTTTTTCCTAATATCCAACCTAAACCTCCCCCACTGGAACTTGAGACCATTACTCCTCGTTCTGTCATCTGCTACCATTGAGAACAGTCTAGAGCCATCCTTTTTGGAACCCCCTTTCAGGTAGTTGAAAGCAGCTATCAAATCCCCCCTCATTCTTCTCTTCCGCAGACTAAACAATCCCAGTTCCCTCAGCCTCTCCTCATAAGTCATGTGTTCCAGACCCCTAATCATTTTTGTTGCCCTTCGCTGGACTCTTTCCAATTTATCCACATCCTTCTTGTAGTGTGGGGCCCAAAACTGGACACAGTACTCCAGATGAGGCCTTACCAATGTCGAATAGAGGGGGACAATCACGTCCCTCGATCTGCTCGCTATGCCCCTACTTATACATCCCAAAATGCCATTGGCCTTCTTGGCAACAAGGGCACACTGCTGACTCATATCCAGCTTCTCGTCCACTGTCACCCCTAGGTCCTTTTCCACAGAACTGCTGCCTAGCCATTCGGTCCCTAGTCTGTAGCTGTGCATTGGGTTCTTCCGTCCTAAGTGCAGGACCCTGCACTTATCCTTATTGAACCTCATCAGATTTCTTTTGGCCCAATCCTCCAATTTGTCTAGGTCCCTCTGTATCCTATCCCTGCCCTCCAGCGTATCTACCACTCCTCCCAGTTTAGTATCATCCGCAAATTTGCTGAGAGTGCAATCCACACCATCCTCCAGATCATTATTGAAGATATTGAACAAAACCGGCCCCAGGACCGACCCCTGGGGCACTCCACTTGACACTGGCTGCCAACTAGACATGGAGCCATTGATCACTACCCGTTGAGCCCGACAATCTAGCCAACTTTCTACCCACCTTATAGTGTATTCATCCAGCCCATACTTCTTTAACTTGCTGACAAGAATACTGTGGGAGACCGTGTCAAAAGCTTTGCTAAAGACAAGATACAATACATCCACTGCTTTCCCTTCATCCACAGAACCAGTAATCTCATCATAGAAGGCGATTAGATTAGTCAGGCATGACCTTCCCTTGGTGAATCCATGCTGACTGTTCCTGATCACTTTCCTCTCATGTAAGTGCTTCAGGATTGATTCTTTGAGGACCTGCTCCATGATTTTTCCGGGGACTGAGGGGAGGCTGACTGGCCTGTAGTTCCCAGGATCCTCCTTCTTCCCTTTTTTAAAGATTGGCACTACATTAGCCTTTTTCCAGTCATCCGGGACTTCCCCCATTCGCCACGAGTTTTCAAAGACAATGGCCAATGGCTCTGCAAATCACAGCCGCCAGTTCCTTTAGCACTCTCGGATGCAACTCGTCCGGCCCCATGGACTTGTGCACATCCAGCTTTTCTAAATAGTCCCTAACCACCTCTTTCTCCACAGAGAGCTGGCTATCTATTCCCCATGTTGTGATGCCCAGCGCAGCAGTCTGGGAGCTGACCTTGTTCGTGAAGACAGAGGCAAAAAAAGCATTGAGTACATTAGCTTTTTCCACATCTTCTGTCACTAGGTTGCCTCCCTCATTCATTAAGGGGCCCACACTTTCCTTGGCTTTCTTCTTGTTGCCAACATACCTGAAGAAACCCTTCTTGTTACTCTTAACATCTCTCGCTAGCTGCAGCTCCAGGTGCGATTTAGCCCTCCTAATTTCATTCCTACATGCCCGAGCAATATTTTTATACTCTTCCCTGGTCATATGTCCAACCTTCCACTTCTTGTAAGCTTCTTTTTTATGCTTAAGATCCGCTAGGATTTCACCATTAAGCCAAGCTGGTCGCCTGCCATATTTACTATTCTTTCGACACATCGGGATGGTTTGTCCCTGTAACCTCAACAGGGATTCCTTGAAATACAGCCAGCTCTCCTGGACTCCTTTCCCCTTCATGTTAGTCCCCCAGGGGATCCTACCCATCCATTCCCTGAGGGAGTCGAAGTCTGCTTTCCTGAAGTCCAGGGTCCATATCCTGCTGCTTACCTTTCTTCCCTGTGTCAGGATCCTGAACTCAACCAACTCATGGTCACTGCCTCCCAGATTCCCATCCACTTTTGCTTCCCCTACTAATTCTTCCCGGTTTGTGAGCAGCAGGTCAAGAAAAGCTCCCCCCCTAGTTGGCTCCTCTAGCACTTGCACCAGGAAATTGTCCCCTGTGCTTTCCAGAAACTTCCTGGATTGTCTATGCACCGCTGTATTGCTCTCCCAGCAGATATCAGGAAAATTAAAGTCACCCATGAGAACCAGGGCATGTGATCTAGTAGCTTCCGCGAGCTGCCGGAAGAAAGCCTCATCCACCTCATCCCCCTGAAATATATGCTTACCCACTACTACATTATATCATTGAGGATTTATTTGTTCAATACATATAGCTTGCTTCCAACTGAATGATTTGTCCTGAAGAAATAGTTTAATCCTGAAAAGGTTCCCTTGTTGTAGTTCTGGGAGTTCTTTAGCTTGTCGATGTAGTAGTCTTTGGCCTTTGAATGCCTCTCTTTCTTTAGTCAGTTACTCTGTACATCACCAATGGCTGTAGTAATTCTGGGGCCATAAGCACCAGGCCATACGTGTGACTTGTCATCAAGTGTTGAATCGGGTTGCTATCAAGGCCTTCAGAGGAAGAGTTTCTCCATTCAAGGATGGCTTGCCATATATTTTCTTTACTTTCTGCAACTTTCTTTAATAGCATCTTAGCAATTGTAACTGCTGATTCAGCTTTGCCACTTGACTGGCTATGGTATAATGATGATGTGATATAAGTGAATTCCCATTCCATGGTAAATTGCATAAATTCACTGCAAACAAAGTGGGGTTTGTCATCTGAAACTACACAGTTTGGGATGCCATCTTTGCTGAAATGCTGCATTGCTTTGTCTGTGGTGGTCATTGAGGTAGCATCTAACAGTTCATCCAGTTCTCGAAAGTCTGAATAGTAGTCTACAATAATGAGATTGTTTGTGTCGTTTGTGGTGAAGAGGTCCGTTCGTATTTTGCTCCAAGTATGCTGGGGATGCTGTGTGTTTTCATTGTCTCTTTTTGCTGCTTGTTCTAAATTTCTCCACATGCATCACACCTGCATCACACATCAGCTCCCTGATTTCTTGGTCATACTTGGCCAGTATATGGCATCTCTGGCTTTCCAAAGTCATGCTTCTATTTCAGAATGGTTCTGATGTATTATTGAGAGAATTTCTGTTCTCAGTGACCTGGGTATTATGATTTGACTGCCTTTATATATTACGCCAACTTGGACAATCAGCTTGTCTTGGTAGTTCCAATATTCTTGTCAGACAGGTGGGGCTTCTCCTCTGGTGTCTGGCCATTCTACCAGAATGATGGAGGTAAGCACTGGTAAATCTTTGGCTTGTATAGTCTGTTCTCAGATTCTTTCTAGCCCCTGCCTAGAAACTGACACATAGCGGCTTGGTTGATCACTTATATGTATTTCTGTGCTTTCTGTATTTCTGAGACTCTCATATTCTTGTTCAACAGCCATATTTTTGTGCTGAAAGGCTGCTCCAGATAAAAAGTCAGCTATATACACCTTAGTCCCTTTCTTGTAGTTTACATCTGAGTTATAGCATTGCTGCTTCAGTGGCATACACTAAAGGTATTTGGGGGCTGCCAACACGAGCTTTTTTTAAATGCTCTCTCGTGCTTTATGGTTATGTTCTACACAAAAGGTTTCCCATCCTTGAACTTTTCATGTGGAAACACTGTTGCAAGACACCCCCTTTCAATCTGGGTGTCTCTTATTTTCCCATTTGTGACAATGACCACGATGTAACAGCTACCAGCTGTCCCTTTTGTAGAAGTGATGCCCCAAACCCCGTCTTACTCATATCACATTATTGGTTGCTTCTTCATTCACATCACAGTATTTCAGGATGGGATAGTTAGTCACCAGCTCTTGGACATGTGTATGGCTGCATCCTGTTGAGGTAAGCATGTCCACTCTGCATCTTTCTCCCATAGTCACCTCAGGGCTTTACATATGGCTTGGAAGAAATTTTGTCACCTAGTTTGCAAATCCTAATAGTCTCTGACATAATTTAATATATTTAGGTGTGGGCATCTGCTGTATGGCTTTTACTGTTTACTGTATTATTTTACTGTATTATTATTTTACTGTTTCAGGATCAGGTTGTAGCCCTTGGGAGGTCAGAAAGCATCCCATGTGCAGGACTGCAGCAATCACAATTTTGTCTTGTTTTTCTTTAATTTTATATTTACTTCCCTCACTCTTTCTAGGAGACAGGTGAGGACGTAGTTGAAATCTGCCACAGCTTCCACCACGTCCATGGCCATACATCAAAATGTCATTAGCTATGACACTGATCCCTGTGAGTCCTGTCAGTATACCTTTTGGGTGATGTTGATATTCTTCCACTGCAGGTTTGATCCCAAATGGCACTCTCACTGATCTGTATCTACCTGATGGTGTTTAAAATGTGGTGAGGTAGTTGCTTTCCTTATACGATAGCACTTGCCAATACTTATGTTCGGTATCAAATATTGAGAATGTTTTTGCTTTTGTCAAGTTAGGTAGGAATTCTTCAATTGGTAGTGATAACTTTTTAGCACTTTGTTTAAGTGGCTTGGGTCTATGCAAATGCACAGCCTGTCTGGCTTCTTGGTGGTTATATTATACTGGAGCTCTGAGCAATCATACCGCTCTCTTACATACAGTGCAACTCCTCCACCTTCTATAACGGGCTCTGTGGATATGGAGAAAGCAATGGACGTGATATAGCTGGACTTTAGCAAAGCTTTTGATACTGATTGGATTAATGGACTATAAGGTGGATAGAAAGCTGGCTAGATCATCGGGCTCAACAGGTAGTGATCAACGGCTCGATGTCTAGTTGGTGGCCGGCATCAAGCAGAGTGCCGCAGGGATCGGTCCTGGAGCCGATTTTGTTCAACATCTTTATTAATTATATGGATGATGGGATGGATTGCACCCTCTACAAGTTCACAAATGACACTAAGCTGGGGGAAGAGGTACATACGCTAGAGGGTGGGGATAGGTCCACAGTGACCTAGACAAACTGGAGGATTGAGCCAAAAGAAATCTGATGAGGTTCAACAAGGACAAGTGCAGAGTCCTGCACTTAGGATGGAAGAATCCCATGCCCTACTACAGGCTGGGGACCAACTGGCTAAGCAGCAGTTCTGCAGAAAAGGATCTGGGGATTACAGTGGATGAGAAGCTGGATATGAGTCAGCAGTGTGCCCTTGTTGCCAAGAAGGCTAATGGCATATTGGGCTGATTAGTAGGAGCATTGCCAGCAAATCAAGGGAAGTGATTATTCCCCTCTATTCGGCACTGGTAAGGCCACATCTCGAGTATTGCATCCAGTTTTGGGCCCCCCACTACAGAAAGGATGTGGCCAAATTGGAGAGTCCAGCGGAGGACAACAAAAATGATCAGGGGGCTGGGCACATGACTTATGAGGAGAGGCTAAGGGAACTGAACTTGTTTGTTTGCAGAAGAGAAGAGTAAGGGGGGATTTGATAGCAGCCTTCAACTACCTGAAGGGGGGTTCCAAAGAGGAGGGAGCTAGGCTGTTCTCAGTGGTGACAGATGACAGGACAAGGAGCAATGGTCTCAAGTTGCAGTGGGGGAGGTCTAGGTTGGATATTAGGAAACACTATTTCACTAGGAGGGTAGTGAAGCACTGGAATGGGTTACCTAGGGAGGCGGTGGACTCTCCATCCTTAGAGGTTTTTAAGGTCCGGTTTGACAAAGCCCTGGCTGGGATGATTTACTTGGTATTGGTCCTGCTTTGAGCAGAGGGTTGGACTAGATGACCTCCTGAGATCTCTTCCAACCCTAATCTTCTATTGTTCTATGCTGCTTATCCAGCTTGTGGGTTCTGTGATGTTAGCAATGATGCCTTCTTTTTCCATTCACTTTTTGGGTCCCATTTTTTTCCCCTCTTCATGCACTGGGTAATGTATTTATTTCCAGGTGTCACTTGCCTGGAAGACATCCCGGCCTTTCAAATTCATCATGGTAATCTTCTAGCAGCTTTGATGCAAGGATGCCACAGTGTATTGTCTGCTCTGGATATGTTTTTTTTTTTTTTTTTTTTTTGCTTGTGTGTTTAGTGTATGAATTGTTTGTCTCAGGTTTAATGTCACTAAGTTAATTAATTCACTTGTTTTAGTTAAAAACAGTGGTTTGTTTGTCTGTATTACCTGAAATGTCAGCCTGTATTCTTTCCTTTGGTGTTCTGCTTATAAAGTGCACTATCCTAGTGGTATTATGAACATGCCATCATACAATTTTAGCTTGGCTTTGCTCGGTGGCATCTTTTTTTTTCTCTTTTACATAATCTGAGGAATTCTTTGTAGCCTAGCACATTCACTGATTCCCTACTGTCCGTTTGGCATTCAATTTTCTATTTGTTTGTGCACTGTCACATTGTCTTTATATCTGAAGCTAATCAGAGTTTAACAAATCATTTATTGTTGCTGTTTTGTACTGCACTAATGTGCTAAATCTCACACTCTGAGTCACTGTTTGCTTCCTTGATGCAGTGCATTTTTTTGTTTGTTTTTCTTGTCTGCAAGCTTTGGCGTAGTTATTTCTCTTGTCACAAGTATTGAATGTGACACCATATGCTGTGCTGTCTCAACAAGCAATTCTGGAAAGTAGAGTTCTCTGCATTCTTATACATAATCATACAGTAGTGTCCCCTGTTGGGAAGCTATATATTGTTACACTTAGGACTCTGGTGAAGGCTGGTGAGATGGTCCTTTTCCTCCTGCAAATTCAAACGTAACTAATTTTTTAAAAATAAAATGATAGGATGGTTGGTTGAGGCCACCAGCAGTGCTGAGGTTTGTGCACAGGGGCCAACATTGGGGAAATCTACCAGGAGTCAATGTCTGCTAAACCTGGCACCTGATCCGACAACCACTGAAATCAATGTGAGGCAGTGCAACTTAGAAGATAGGATACCTGGACTGGGACTCAGGAGATGTGGATTCTATTTTCAGCTCTGCTGCTGGGCGACCTTGGTCAAGTCGATTTCCCACTCTGTGTCTCAGTTTTCCCATTTGTAGATGAGGTTAAGGATGCTGACTGCCTTTGTTAAACTGCTTTCAGAGGGGCTATATACATTAGGGAAGGAGGAGTAATGGAATTGAAATGCATGTTGGATCAGGTCCTTGAGGCAAAATGAGCTGAATTGCAGTTGCCCCTCTAGCAAGTGTTTTGTGTGCATAGTCAGGGGCTGGAGGCTGAAAGAAGCAGAGGAGCCATCCGCTCCCCACAAATAATACATATGAAGGATTCAAATCACTTCCACGTGTGATTATAATGTACTATTAAATGGCAGGGGAAGAGAGCTAGTTCCTGTACCACAAGTCTCTCCTTCTCCCCTTTCCTAATAAGCTACTAAGAATCCATTTGGTTCCTTTTCCCACAGACTGGTTGTTATTTAAAACTTGTTTGTGTCATGTGATGGCAGTCCCCTTGACTGACGCACTGGAGAATGAACTGGAGACTTCCAGAGCTAACAGCACAAACTGCTGCAACTGAGCTGAAGAGCAAAGGCTCTATAGCGGAGGTCTTCAACAACTCATATCTTCTGTGTAGCAGCACAGCTGAGGACTTATAAAACACACTCACCAAACATTTACACAATATTTTAGCAGCTGCTTGCAGCAAAGTGCTTTGAGATCTGCAGCTGATGTATGTCCTGACTTACATTGAAAAATGGGATCTGGTGAATTTTCTTTTACATAGTTTAATATAAACTAGAGTGGTCACCACTAAATTATCCCTTATTTTTGTTGTATACATCTTGTAGTTAAGATTTCCCTAAACTTGGAATTTCATCTGAGATTTTTTTCAAGGCCATCATATTAGGTCACTGGGTTTAGATCACCCTCTACCTCCTCATCTCCAGGGTTCAAGTTGTCAACTGTCTCTTAAGCACGCTTTGCTAAATCAGGATGCTTTGCTGACATGTCGATTAAACACTGTATCCATGAAATAAAGAAACAAAAACCCAACAATATTTAAAAATCTGACAAAATTTTGCTGCAAGGGCTGAATCCTTCACTTTCCTGAAGCGCAGGGAAGTGGCTCTAAGCCACCCTTTTCTCTCCCAATTCTAGAGCTGGTCTAAGAGCTGATCTAAATTTTGGCATCTGCAATGGTTCCTGTTGACTCCACTCCACCAACTGTGGATTGATCGGCATGTTGTGCAGTCTAACTGTGCTCCCAACGCACCCCAATATTCCTCTCCCTAACCCTGGCATCCCCCCAAGCAGAGGTGGCTTCATGGGTACTATGCCAACTTTGCGCCACACAGAGGATTCTCTTATGCTTGGTGGTTCCCATAGGGATGTTTTAAGTCACTTTGTGCTGCTTGAGCAGTGCTATTTACACTGATAAATATGTACAGATGAACCAAGCTTTCAAGAGAACTTATCATAATATAGCATTATCGCAAGGTTGGGACTCGCTGCTGTGGCGCCTCCTGCTGGTTGTCCAGGGAATTAGCTCTTTTCAGCCAGGAGTGCCCTCTGCCGGTCGGTGTCTCTCCTGCCGCTGGCCCCATGCCCCTCCCGGACCCCGGTGCCCTTCTAGCTTAGGGTTCTGCCCCCTGGCAGTACCCCTCAGTCTGGGTCTCCTGTCCCCGGGGGAACCCCCTATCCCTCCCTTGCCTCAGTGGCTACTGTCAGTCATCATCTAGCCCCCGCTCCCTGGGGCAGACTGCAGTCTGTACCACTCATCATCGGCAAGGGAGGTGGGAACCTCTGTCTAGGTCTGGGGTGCCCCTCTGCATCCTTAGTACCCTTTTGTGGGCCTTTACCTTGGCCTGCAGCCTGGGGCTCTGCTAGGCTGGAGCTCCCCAGCTCCCTCTGCCCTTCCCCAGCACTGCTCTGCCCTAGGTACCCTCCTCAGCTTCCCAGGCAGCCAGGTCCTCCTCTCTCCATGTAGCTAGAGAGAGTGTCCCCCTCCTTCTGGCCCACTGCCCTCTTATAAGAGCCAGCTGGGCCCTAATTACACAGGCTATAGCTGTGGCTGTTTTCCCAAACAGCCCAGCTTTTTCCCTCTCAGCCCTCTCCCAGGGCTGTTTTAAGCCCTTCAAGGCATGGGAGGAGGACCACCCCGCCACAAGCATATTAAGAATATTTAAATAGTCTTATTAATAGGAAAAAGCCACTAATTTCTAATACTAAAGTCAAGAGAAATTTATATCACAGCTTCTTTCTTTAGGAGCATGTATTTAGCTGTATTCTACCAGCACAAGCCATGCAACCTTAGGCCCCAATTCTGCAATCACTTACGTATGTGAGTAGTGATGTGGAGCTCATTGGGACTACTCTTCTTCAGGAAATTACACAAGTGCTTAAGTTTTTCAGTTTTGCAGCATCAGGGCCTTAGGCCTGATCCAATCCTGAAACTTTGGTTGATCTAGGTACATTTCCCAGGGCTATGAAAAATTTCATGTCCTGTGAAACATATTTATCATAGAATCATAGAAGATTAGGATTGGAAGAGACCTCAGGAGTCCAACCCCCTGCTCAAAGCAGGACCAATACCAACTAAATCATCACAGCCAGGGCTTTGTCAAGCCAGGCCTTAAAAACCTCTAAGGATGGAGATTCCACCACCTCCCTAGGTAACGCATTCCAGTGCTTCACCACCTTCCTAGTGAAATAGTGTTTCCTAATATCCAAGCTAGACCTCCCCCACTGCAACTTGAAACCATTGCTCCTTGTTCTGTCATCTGCTACCACTGAGAACAGCCTAGCTCCATCCCCTTTGGAACCCCCCTTCAGGTAGTTGAAGGCTGCTATCAAATCCCCCCTCCTCTTTTCTGCAGACTAAATAAGCCCAGTTCCCTCAGCCTCTCCTCATAAATCATATACCCCCCTCCCTGAATCTCCCCTGTAGATGCAGATAGGTCAAAGGTAGAATTCTTCCATCTCAAGGGGCTGGATTTACTACAGTGACAGAAAAGCTCCTTCCATCACTGTAGTGTCTGCACTACAACAACGTAGTTGCAGAACATAGTGCTTGTAGTGTAGACATACCCCTCAGTCTCTTATGTCCCTGGGTTACTTAGGGCAACTGGGTTTCCAGCTTTAAGATTTATCATCCCTTAACCTGTGAGACTGTAGAGCAGCCACCCACTTCTTCTCCAAGCAGTGTCTAACACCAGACTCCCTGTCTTCCATCTCCACTGGACAGCAGCACTTCAGAGCTTGTATCACTTAAATATAATTTTTACAGTGAATAGTGTTAATTTAATGTACTGTATCAGCTGAAGAAGTCTTTGGTGTCCCAACTCGATGAAATGTGGGCTGGTTTGATACAAACAACAACAATATTCAAGCACTCCTTGTGGCCCATCGAGCCATGCACCAAGTTAAACTGAACAACCCCGCCTCCCTCACGGCTGCAGAAGCCTTCCAGAAATCAAAATCTGAAGTGTAGAAAAAGCTGCAGGAGATGGAGGACACTTGGTGGAGAAATAAAGCAATAGAACTAAAAGTTCTTGCTGATACTAACACCACCTGAGGTTTTTTTCAGGAGTTAAAGTCATTTACAGACCATGAAGAGCCAATAACTGTCCAATCCTGCCCTCTGATGGGACCACCCTCCTAACTGAGCACAGTATGATAGTAGAAAGATGGAAAGAACATTTTGCAACTCTCCTCAATCATAAGTCAAGCACAAATGATCAAACTGTAGACTCAATCAACCAAAGACCAGCCCAATTTGAACTTGAAGATCCACCAACTTTGGAGGAGACAAAGAACACACCTATGGAAATGGCAAATGAAAAGGTAGCTGTAGCCAATCAAATCCCAGCTGAAGTGCTGAAACACAGTGGTCCTACATTTCACAAAGCTTTACTACACTTATTTACTTTCTTCTGGAAAAATGAGGTTTTACCCCAAAAATGTCAAAATAGTCGCAATCTACAAGCGTAAAGGGGACATGATTGTGGCAATCATCATAGCATTTCACTCCTCTCCATTGCTGGTAAGCTGTTGCTGAAAAGGTTTCAGGTTATTGCAGATGTACTCTCTAAATCCCAGTGTGGTTTTCATTCATCACGCAGCCCTGTTGACATGATATTTACCTTACGCCAGTTACAGGAGAAAGCTGCTAAACAGCAAATGCCCCTATATGTTTGCCTTAGTAAGGCATTCAACTCCGTTGGACGATCTGCTCTCTGGTGCCTTCTTGCAAAGTTTGGCTGCCCAGACAAACCAATCAACCTTATAACAGCTTCCTGTAGCCTATGGGGTTAAACGAGGCTGTGTGCTTGCCCCTACATTATTTACTTTGTTCTTGGCAGAAGTGCTAGAAGTTGCCGCACATAATACCACTACAGGTGTCACTTTAACAACACAATTCGATGGCAGACTTGTAACCCTCTGCTGATTCAAGGCCAAAAGCAAATCCCAGCAAAGTAAAGTAAAGGATCTACTGTATGCCAACGACTCCACCTTCGTTGCCCTTTCTGAGAATGACCTGAAACATTTGTTGAATTCCTTTGCCCATTTTTGGCCTTTGTATTAATGTAAAGAAAACAGAAATCCTGTACCAACCATCTCCTGGCAGAAACTCATCACTTTCATCACCACCAGAAATAAAATTGAATGGCTGCCAATTAAACAATGTCAAGTCCTTCTGCTACCTAGGTAGCACAGTTACCAATGACAACAGCATTGATAATGAACGTTCAGCACACTCATCTGTCTCAGCTTTCAGTCGCCTACAAAAATAGACTTTGGACAAGATGGGTGGGAGGGTCAAAGTGTACACAAATGCCAGGTTTAGAGAGCTGTATTCCCTTATCTTCTATCCTCCTTAGAGACCTGCCCCCTTTATCGTTGCCATATCCAAAAACTTAACTGCCTGCAACAATGCCATGTGCACAATATAAAGGGAATCAAATGATCTGACAAAATCACCAGCAACAAAGTACTACAGCTGGCTGCCATGCTAAGTGTGGAAACCATGCGAGCAAATGACTTGGGTCGGCCACATCATACGTATGGTAGCAATCAACTGCCCAAGAGAGTTCTGTATACTGAATTTGAAAAAGACCACAGGAAGGGGGGAGGGATAGCTCAGTGGTTTGAGCATTGGCCTGCTAAACCCAGCATTGTGAGTTCAATCCTTGAGGGGGCCATTTAGGGATCTGGGGCAAAAATTGGGAACTGGTCCTGCTTTGAGCAGGGAGTTGGACTAGATGACCTCCTGAGGTCCCTTCCAATCCTGATATTCTATGATTCTAAGGCTGGCCATCCCAAACCCTGCTACAAGTATTGCATCACACGACACATACAGTCTGCCAGGCTGGGGCTTAATGATCTGGGAAGCTACAGCCCATGACGGGTGAACTGGCACTCCACTATGAAGGAAGCAGAATATCAGAACAACAAAATATCAACACGCCACCTTGGCCGACAGTAGGCAGGAACGCTGACACCAACTTGCCTAGGCACGTTTCATGAACCCTACATGTGAAAACTGATTTCCAAACATAGTCATACTCGAATACAAGTGACAGTCATTATCCTGTGCTCTGATAGAAGGAACGCAGCATGCATAAGGAAAGAATGATGTGTGCGCCTGTGCGCGTATGTGTAGGAAGACGAGGCATTACTATAGTGTTGTCGGTTGGAATCTTTGCCTTCACCTTTGTCCACTTCAGATTTCATTTATAATCCCTTTAATGTGCCTTTCCAAGTCCTGAGTAGTTGAAATTATTAAATGTTTTCTTTGCCAGCATAGTTTTTATTCAGTGTATGTGTGTGCATTATTACATTACATATCCACATATATGTAATATTGAATAATTTAAAAGTATAATCCACCCAAAAGATATTTATAACAATTTAAACTTCCCTGAACAAGGAGTTTAGAGGATTAGAAATGAGATTTAAGCAGTTGCCAAGGGGATAAATGTACACTTACTTTATATTCCAGCACTCATTTACTTTAAGGCCAAAGGGATGGAGATATTCGCAGACAGAAGATGCGACAGACATGAAGATGCGAATTAAAAGTTGTCAGGGTTAAAACTGAGAGTCTGTTCATTATTATGGCTTTTGTCTTGCAAGTTTGGAGGGCAGAACACAAATGGGCAAGTTCTGCTGTCCAATCTCTATCCCTATCCCTTTCCCCCTTCCAGACAGCCTCTTCCTCTCAATCCAGCACTGGTTGCCAGGATCCTTCCTGGGCTTAAAGGGAGAGAGCAGGCTGAAATGTACTCTTGCTAATATCAGTGGAAAATCTCCAGATGCACTGTGACATAGGGCATGTACTGTATCTGAGGACACATGTGGACATTAAAGGTTTAAACTATACTAACTCCAAGTTTGTCAGGGAAGAAGAGAAGAGCAAGCATCCTAGCAATAACAACATACATACCTCAAAGAAGCAAAGTGATGTTACTTGACTTTTCTGGTGTCTTGGCAATATAACTTAGACACAAGTATTGCTTCAGTTTTAATACATACCTGTCATATGTTTATGTGGATACATTTATGCTTTTTTTCCATTCACAGACTATTTATATTAGATAATCATTGTTAGTCTGACAGTTTCCTTTGAAGTAAAAATCACCCAACCTAGTTATCTCTTTCACAACCCCAGCAGCCCTTTCCTGTATTTCTGCCTTGCTGATGAAGCAGAAGGTGAATTCTGTAACCATCTCTTCTGACATGTTAGCACTGAAGGTATTTCCCATTTCTTGGTGCCTAGATGTTAAAATCCAAGAGGCTTAACACAAAAAAGTAAATGCCTCATATGTGCAATGTTTCTACATGCTGGGCCAAATTCATCTCCAGTGAAACTCAACAAGAATGATATCTGAGGCAAGTTTATTCCAGTATTCTCAGAAAGAATTTTTTTTTAAAGAACACCTTGTTTCTGAGTAACTGCTTATCTACATAATCTTCCCCTCACACCTAAGGTACCAGTTTACAATTGCTCAGCCTAGGAGCGAGCAAACATAAAGGGTGCAGAGTTAGATTGGGGGCATCCAGCTAGAGCAGACTGTCCAAGCCACAATTCTTATGGGTTTGACTCAAAAGGAGTAATAATGTGGAACCCAGACCCCTTAAATACAGGTATTTCCTGCAAGACCCTTCCAAGCTTCTTCACAGGGAAAACCATGCTCCAGTTTACATGGGAAATATGGCTTTGCTAGAGTTGTCAGGGTGTGTAGTGAATGTAGGAGAGCTGTTTATTAAACGTTCATTTATTTCCCTAGGTTTCAAAGCCTTTTCTACAGTAGCAGTTTTCGTAGTTTACTTGGAAGGGAAGAGAAATAGTGGCATTTGGGTACTAAGTGCAAGGTAGAACTGCAGTGTATCATCACTTCCTCTAGGTGCACCCTAGATGATGGGGTGCTTGGGGTTTTCATGATTTACCAATGCTAAGAAAAAACCTACACATTTGTTACCATTCTTCTTCTGATTATTGCTACTCTTCTGAATAAAGATGCCTGTTAAGGTAGCTGAACCCCAAACCTGATTCTATTTTGCAAAGCCTGTAAAAGCCTGTATTTATGTGGGGGGAGAGGGTGTTTAAAAAGAGAGAGATTTCAAACCATCTTTCAGTGCCCAATGCACTGCCTTCTCACAGCAAATCACAGTATGCAGACAATACAGGGGGAAATCATGTTTTAGATAAGGAAACAGCTTTCATATGAAAGTCCTCAAGAGGTTATTGCATATAATGGGGGGAGGGGAAAGAAATTACCAAAATGATGATAAATAGCTCATCTATAAATTCCACCTGCTGACACGGTTTAGTGGGCAGACATGAGCCCCACCTGAGGGAGGAAAAGGGAAGCCAGCAGCAGGACAGGAAGAGGTTAGGCAAGATATGAGTGTACAGGAAGCAATAAAGGTTGTGGAGGTTAGCAGGAGTCTGGTGTGTGTTTGACTGAATCCTTGGTTAGGGAGCAAACTTGACAACATTATCTGGTTTTGCATAGGAACAACTGCTCACTTGTCTAAATCTTGCCCTCAGTGCTGATCTCTATCAGCCTTCAATTTACTTTTGCTTCCATTTGAGTCACAGTATGAATCAAGCACATCCCTCCCTCCCCCCCAGCTCTTATGCAGATGGTGTGCAGAAAAGACAATGCACAGTTTGTTTTAAGTGTGTGGCTTTCTTTTCAATTGAATTAGGCCTAATTTGTTCTTCCATTTCCTGCCTAAAGCTAGTCTTGCACTGTGCAGACAGGTGGTGTTTTCGAGGGTTGGGCGGGCAATTTGGATGAAAACTCCAAGGTGTCTGAACATGCAGCATTCATGCCTGCCAAACTGAAGCCAAATTTTGCAAGTTCAAGTTTGGCAGGCAGCAGTGGCATGAAGGCAAGCCACAGCGAAACAAAGAGAACACTCTTGGAGCCCAGCCCCCGGAAAAGGCAAAAAAATGAGGCCAGCCACTTCTGAGCAGCTAGGCAAACAGAGTCCATGTCTGAGAGCCAGTTCCCTGAGCATAGCCTGAAAGAATGTATGAAATGCCACACTAGATCAAATCAGTGACCCCATCCAGTCAGGAATCCTGTCTCCTAGTCTGGCCAGTAACAAATGCTTCCAAAGCAGGAGTAGCACTGCTCCCCCACAGACAATGATCATTCAATAACATGCCCATGAGTGAACTTTCATTGTAAACTAAGCCAGGAGTTAGTGATTGTCTCATGCCCTGAAGCATGAGGTTTGATTTTTCTATGCATTTTTTTTTAATCCCCGGTAGTTTAACTGTGGATATACTTAATATCCATAATCATGTCTAATATTTATTAATCCAGCTAAACTCTTTTTCTCAGTAACATCTTGTGGCAGTGATGTGTTAAGTATTTAGTGTTTCAGATTTAAACTTGTTGCTTTCACGTCATTGGGTGTCCCTTTGTTCTTTTATTAGGAGAGAGGGTAAACAGCAGCATTCAAATGATCTCTCTGTACCTTCCACTATTTTATGTACCTCTCTTACTTGCCATTTTTCTAAACTCAATTAACCTCATCTTCGTCTCAAAGTCTTTCCACACCTCTGATCATACCTTTTGCTGCTTTTCTCTACACTTAAAAATAATCTCTGCCATGTAACTTTTTTGAGGTGAAACTGACTATACCTGAATGGAGTATTCCAGGTGAGAACATACCATTGATCCATTCACAGAATGACATTATAAAGCTTTCAGTGTTATCCTTTATCCCTTTCTTAATACAGATTAATGAGGAGGCCAGGAACCTATCATCAGAATGTTCCTTAAATGGAAGGAGGAGTTCAGGTTCTCTGAATTCTGAGTCTTTGCAGAACTTTGTGTTGAACAGCAGAAACCAAATCTTATCCTGTTATCAGGAGTCAGTTTTATCTTATTCATAGAAAACTCAATGGGCATTTAAGGGGGTAATGCCATTTACATTCTGATCCATCAGAATTTTCAATGTGGTTTCATTTGGATAAATTATCCTTTGCCTGCCATTTTTAAATAAATTGCTGAGCCGCATGTTGGCAGAAGCTGACTACTAGCTTCCACTCCCCAGAGGTGGCTGCATTTCAGTGGCAAGTGAAGGTGATACCACTGTGTGTGTGTGTGTGAGTGAAAGTATTTTGGTATCCCTCTCTGTGTGTATGGACAACATTATTATATATAGACCTCCCCAACTCCTGCCACCTTGCACACATTCTTGGTGTATAGGGACAGCCCTATTCTAGGAATTTTATAGGATGGGGAGGCCACCTCAATCAATTTCCTCTGTGGCTCTTCAGTATTGTCATAGAAACAGACTAGGTGTTTACTGCTTTATCCCAGAATGCTGTCCCCTTTTGATACCCTGCCCTTCGGTATTGAAAATGCAGTGGTTTTACGCTGAGTGACTTAAAATGGGATGCCAGAACTAAATACGAAAAAAGCAGATTTAGGAAGGAGGGGCTTTAAGGATTTAGAAATAATTGAATCTAATAGACTCAGTTGAGCAGATCCTGTTGGAGTTGGGATTTCTCACTCCCTCTGAAATGCATACATACTTCGTCAGAGTAACTGTGATATATAATATCCCTGCTTTGTTATTTTCTTCTGCTTGTACCTGAATCCTAAAACTTAGAAAATGTGTATCCAAGTGTGTCTAGCTTTGTGGTAGGCACTTTAAAAAGTACGGGGAAAAAGGAGAAGAGAAAGGAAATAGGAAGAGGAATTTCAGAAGATCTGAAAAGCATGTTAGAAGGAATCTGACATGTAAAGACTAACAGGAACATCAGGAAGAAAGTTGTTTGTTCTGTCTATGTCATTACTCAGCTATTACAGCAAGATATTATTGCTTTGCCTTGATTATTGTGATTGACTTTGATTCCTCTGCAAAATATAAGAAACAAATATTGAAAATATGAAAAGAGAGAATGGTGAAAGGAAAGAAG
Source organism: Caretta caretta (assembly GCF_965140235.1). Lineage (NCBI taxonomy): Eukaryota > Metazoa > Chordata > Testudines > Cheloniidae > Caretta > Caretta caretta. The sequence goes on from NC_134207.1 coordinate 65,377,956, forward strand.
AAAAGAGAGGTAGGTATATTTAAGAGGCATAAAAGAAAACCTGAGGTAGAAATTTGTAATGGATTTCCATCATTGATCAGATTATTCAATAAGCAAATATAGTATATTGTGGATAATCTAGAAACAATCCCTCTCTTTTTAAGGTTACTGGATGATCTTGTAGTTAAGGCAGTGGAGAGGGATTCAGGAATTCTGTTCCTGGCTCTGACACAAACTTTCTGTGACTTTGGAAAAGTCATTTAATCCATCAGTGCCTCTCTTTCCTATCTGTAAAATGGAGATAACACTTCCTTTCTTTCACTCCCGGTCTATCTTGTCTATTTAGATTTTAAGCCTTTGGGGGCATGGAAAACTTAATACATGATATTTTTTCCACAGATTCATAGACTTTATGCCCAAAAGGCACTGATGAGTTCATCCAGTCTGACTTCCTGCATAACACAGGCCATAGATCTTCCCTGAATTAGTTCCTACTTCAAGTCCAATAGCTGTGGTTGAAGTAGGGCATATATTAGAAAAATATCCAATCTTGATTTCAAAATTTCCAGTGATGGAGAATTCACCACAACACTAGATAAGTAGTTCCAGTGGTTAATTACACTGACTGTTAAAAATTTGCAATTTATTTCTAGTCTGAATTTATCTAGCTTCAAATTCCAGCTATTAGTTCTTGTTATGCCTTTGTCTGTAAGACTGAAGAGCCCTCTGTTATCAAAGTTCTGTTCCCCGGGTAGGTATTTCTAGACTGTGTTCAAATCACCTCTTAAACCTTTACTCTGTTAAGCTAAACAGATTGAGCTCTCTAATGGCTCTTCTCTGAACCGCTCCAATTTTTCCAACATCCTTCTTCACGTGTGGACGCCAGAACTGGACACAGTATTCTAGCAGTGGTTGTACCAGTGTCAAATACAGAGTTAATATAACCTCTCTACTCCTATCCGATATTCCTTTTGTATAGATGCAAGGATTTATTGCATTAATCTTTTGGGCCATACTGGGAACACACTGGGAACTCATGTTCAGCTGATTATCCACCTTTTTCGGAGTCACTACTTCACCACGTCTCAACATCACCAGCCTGGATAGAGGATTATGTTCTCAACAATGTAGAAACATTCACATACTTGGGCAGCACCACCAGCCAGAATGGTGGAACAAGCCAGGACATCTGGAACAAAATCAATAAAGTCAGGAACACCTTCAGGAGCTTAAATAGAGTCTGGAAATAATCAAAATACAACACTAAAACCAAACTCAAGATCTATCAGAGCTGCATACTTTCAACATTACTTTATAGTGCAAAATACTGGGGAATGAGAAAGTATGACTGTCCAAACTGTATTCATTCCATACAACCTGCCTCAGAAAAATCTTCCATATTTTTTGGCCCAGAACAATCTCAAACCAAGATCTATTGACACAGTGCAGCCAGGAGGATATGAGCACCATCATTACCAGGTGGTGTGGGAGATGGATTGACCATGTGCTTTGGATGGAAACTGATTCCATCACCAGAGTAGCGCTAAGATGGACACCTGAAAGCAGGTGAAAACAAGGCCACACAAAAACAACATGGCGAAGAGCTGTGGAAGCTGAGCTGAAAAACCTGGGGCACAGCTGGGGAAACACTGAAAGACTTGGCAGAAACAAACAGGAGTGGAGGAGTTTCGTCATTGCCCTTAATGGCAGAGGTGTAATGGGAACATGATGATGATGACGACTTCACCATGATAGAGTCCCCTATCATGTCAGTATAGCCTGCAGTCTTTATTCCATGAAGTATGACCTTACATTTGACCATATTGAAATACACAGCATTTGCTTGCACACAGCTTATCAAGTGATCCAGATTGCTCTGTATTAGTGTCCTGTCCACTTCATTATTTACCACTCCCGCAATCTTTGTCTCATCTGCAAATTTTATCAGTAATGACTTTATGTTTTCTTGCAGATCATTGATAAAATTATTTATTAGTGTATGGTCAAGACCCAATAGCTGGGTGCCCCAACTAGAAACATATGTATTTGGTGATGATTCCCCATTGACAATTATATTTTGTGACTAACCATTTTTTAATCCATTTAATATGTGCCATGCTGATTTTGTATCATTCTAGTTTCTTAATCAAAATACCATGTGGTACTAAGTCAAATGCCTTTCAGACGTCGAAGTACATTACATCAACACTAGTACCTTTATCAACCAAACTTATAATATCATAAAAAATTATATGAAGTTAGTTTGATGAGATCTATTTTCCATAAACCCATGCTGATTGGCATTGATTATATAACCCTCTTTTAATTCTTTATTAATCAAATCCCATATTGGCCTTTCCATTATTTTGTTGAGGATCCATGTCAGCTTGACAAGCTTATATTTACTTTGGTCATGCCATTTACCCTTCCTAAATATTGCACTAGCTTTCTTCCAGTCCTCGGGATCTTTCCCAGTGTTACTAGATTTATTAAAAACCTGTGTTAACAATCCAGAGTGCCTCTTTATCCAGCTCTTTTAAAAGTCTTTGATGCAAGTTATACAGACCTACCAATTTAAAAAAATGTCTGACTTTAGTAACTGCTATTTAACATCCTCCTTAGTTACTATGGAATGGAAAGTATTTCATCATCATATGATATGAATACATTGGCTTTTTTCCAAAATGCAGAATAGAAATATTTTTGGATACTTCTGCCTTTTTTGCATGATTATTGACGTCTACCATTTCCATCTAGTAACGGACAAATGCCATTGTTAGCATTCTTTTTGTTCCTAATATTCTTTTAAAATACCATACTATTTTCCTTAATTTTGTTGGCTATAGATTTCTCCTTATGTTATTTTGCTTCCCATATCAATTTTCTACAATTTCTAGCCTCTAATTTATATTCATTGCTAACAACTTCCCCTTTTGTCCATTTGTTATAGTTTTTTTTAAAAAAATATTGCTTCTTTCACATCCCCTCTAAGCCAGACTGTTCTTTTAAACAATGTAGCCTTCTTTCTTGATTGTGGAAGGGGGTTTTGGGGCATCATGTAAAATGTTCTTATACAGTTCCCAATTATCATTCACATTTTTCTGTTTAAATTCTTTCTTCCAGCTGACCTGGCTCAGAATTGTTTTCAGCTTTGTGAAATTGGCCATTTTAAAGTGTGTGTGTGTGTGTGTGTGTGTGTGTGTGTGTGTGTGTGTGTGAGAGAGAGAGAAATTATACAACTTTAAAATCTAGCCTCTAGTGCCTGGTTCTTGTTCAAAGATCATTGGGGCACAGACAGCCTGTGGGTGCTTGATACAATGGGGTCTCCATCCCTGACTAGGGCCCTAATTACTATCGCCACATAAATAAAAACATACACCTAGAACTTCACAGTTGAGTTGTGATGTAAATTATGGCCCCATGGAACTTCAAGTTGGCAATAGGACAAATAAGAATCAGATCCTCCTACTACAAACTGCAGGTTCCGACTATTATTTGAGCTAGAGGATCTCTATTAGCTGTTATTGCAATAGGCTCTGTGGCACACAGATGAGCAGCTTGGATCTCATGCAACAGAGAGCACTGCTGCTCAAGTAAGCAGGATCTGAATGAATTCTCCCCTGACAACTAGCATTGGGGTGGGAGAGACTTCAGGAGCAAACTGTATTTACATGAACACACCTCTGCTAAGATATCCAGCAGTGTTGCTCAAAGTAATCAACTTTGGCTGATGCTGGGTTATAAATCACTTTAGAACTGAATGCTGGGGTAGTGAAATACTGTTACCAATATTGTTCTCATTATTGTATGAATAAAAGGGGAGAGAAACTGTGCTTAACCTGCCCCAAATGAGGGGGTCACCTTCAGCTGAAAGGACCTCGTTAAGCCAGGGGCTCGAATGTCAGAGCCCTGTGAAAGTAAGAGGGGTGGGGACAGGTGTCCCAGCCAGGATTCTCCCCAGGGACCCAGGTCTGGTTTAACCTATTCCTCCCTATTGTTCGAAGAAAGAGCTAAATAGGCTTCATTAGGAGCCTCTTTGTTATTTTAAATGCTCAATCAGAGCTGAAATCTGTTGTGGTAGGACTGTGTTTCTGCCCAGCCTGAAAAGAGCTGAAAATTACTAAGAGACTGATGTGCAGAGGTCACAGCAGAGAGCAGGTGGCAGCAGAAGGTGACTGACAGTCGGCTGGCAAACGAGTGACTGGTGAGGCAAGGAGCGGCTTGCAAGGCAGCGAGGAGCCGCAGCTGGTGGCACAGCCAATGGAGAGGAGCCGCAGCTGGTGGGACGGCCAGCGGAGAGGAACCGTGGCTGGTGGGGAGGCTAGCCAAAGCATGTGCTCAGATGGTGGAACAAGTAGATGCCTTATTCCCTGGGTGGGAGGTGAACTCACACAGATACACCTCTGAATCTTGGGACTTCACTGACCAAAGACAACCACTGTGAGTAGGGTATGGTGGGGGAGAAGAGAGGAGCACAGACAAGGAACTTTTTGTTGTAGAACTCAAGAACATGAGGTAGAAAGCGCTGCCCCATGCACTCTAGGGGGATGTCCTGCTCACAGTTTTATGATTATGAATCCTGTTTGTGGCATTTTCCTAATTAATGTTGGGTGACTTTCCTCCTTTCATTAGAAGTTTCTTTCTTACACTTACACTCTGTGTTTGTGAGTGGGGAAGCATTGCCTCTCAGAGGCCTCCAGGGGTGGTGTGTAATTTTCCCAGATTACTGGGTGGGGGCTCAAGCAGGTTCTGTGTTGTATTGCTGAAAAGGAGCCCCTAGATATTGAACCTGGCCCTGGTTGCTGCTGGCTCCACCTGGCAGAAAGGTTACACTCACATATACTAACCAGCGCTTTAAAATGCTTTACAAGAAGGCATTGAAAAGGGTAAGGTACAGTGACATTTTCTGATACCTTGATCCTGTATTTGAGACAGAGGGATAATTGAAAAAGGGTGTACGATTGGGAGAAAAAAGATCACAGAGAAAGAGGAAATTCTTCAGAGGGATTCAACAGATCTTATGTTGATCTTTGTGGAAACCTCTACTCCCATTCCTAGGTTTAACTTTAATCTCTGTTTAAATGTACATAGTAAGGACCAGATCAGCTGGTATCAACTGGCATAGCTCCACTAAAGTCAAGCTTGCTACACTAATTTACATCAACTGGGGATGTGACTCTACCTCTTTTCAAGATGGGAGATTGATTCTCTGCATAACCTCTTCTGTAAATGAGTGTGATTGCAACATACTTCCAAAAAAAGAAACTCACACTTTCTCCTTCTAGCGATACTGTGGATGGAGGATGTCATCCCTTTCTCAGCGTTATTAGTACAATGCCAAAGCTTAAATGGAGTAGATGGGAACACATCCCATTAGCCATGAGGGTGAGATTTTAAAAATTAATAGACTAGAAAACTGCAAAAGGATCAAGTGAAAAAGTAATATTAAAGTGAGAAAAGCGAGGAAATTTAGAATAAGGGCATAAACACCACCCTTACCCTTCCCAATCGTGCCTAGATATTGCAGGGCTTTCCAAACAGTGAATGATTTTCATATGTGTTGCAAAGCCTATTCACGAGCTGATTGCGTTGACGAAAATGACTTCTGTTTAAATAGTAGCAACAAACAAATGTAAGTCAGGCAACGGCCCTTTATAAGTCACTAAAATAATAATAATAATTTGCACTTCTAACGTGCATTTCATCTGACAGTCTCAAGGCATATTGCAAATATTAACTAAGCTTCAGGACCTCCTTTGAGATCAATAAGTATTATGGGTGAAATTCTGGCCTCAGTGAAATCAATGGGTATTTTGCCTTTATAAGCTATATTCCAATTCAGAAAGAGAAAAACAAAAGACATTTTAGGCCAAAGTTTATTTTAAATGAAGGCAAACAAAACAAGAAAGAACAAAAGTCTCCAGAAGAGTGCACTGTCAATCTGTCTCCTCTGTAAGAGGGAGTCTCCAGAAATTCTGTACAAATTCTGATCAAAACGGCTGCTGGTTCTACCTACGGGTACACCCAGCACCGCGTGTCTTTTTTGGTGGAAACTGCTGGATGCTAAGCTTTTTGAAAAATCTAGTCCTAAATGTGAAGTACACAGAAAACAAAGTAAACTCTTTTTAGGGTAACCATATGTCCTGTTTTGGATGGGACTGTCCCTTTTTAGGTCCTGTCCCAGCCATCCCAACTTTTTTGGCAAAACTGGGCATTTGTCCCATTTGCTCTTACCAACTGATCAGTTGGCAAGTACAAACAAGACAAATGCCCAGTTTTGCCAAAAAAGTGGGGTGGGATCCCCAGCAGGGCACAGAGGAATGTGCAGGGGGGGGGACAAGCAGCAACGCCAGCCCCACACTGGAAGGAGGGCTAGGAAGAGCAGCTTGGGCCAGCTGGCCAGCCCTACATTCAGGCAGGCTGCATGGGAGTGTTGCACAGGGGAGAGAGAGGAGAGGCCTCGGGCTGGGCCATGGGGTGTCCTATTTTCCCTTTGGGAAAATATGGTCACCCTAGCTCTTTTAGGCCCAGATCCTGAAATCTGATACACATGGGTATTTATGGAATAGCACTGGCTTCAGTGGGACTCTGTAGAGGCCTAGGACCCTGCCCAATCATAGGAGCCTTAGATGGTAAACTCTTCAGGTCAGGAACAGTGCCTTTGTTAATGTTTGTATACTGGGGCACCTCGTGGACACTAAATAATAATAAATTGAAGTGTCTATTAAAAATAACTACTAATAATTGTAATTTCATAGCTACACATACCACAATGCCTGTTAAAAAATGGAAAAACTAAGGAAAGGGTAAGTGACTAGGTCACAGAGACAAGGTAGGTGAGGTAAATATCTTGTGTGGCTCAAAAGCTTGTCTCTCTCACCAACAGATGTTGGTCCAATGGAAGATATAACCTCACCCACCTTGTCTCTCTAATATCCTGGGACCGACACAGTTACAACCACACTGCATAAAATCACAGAGTCCGTCAAAAGTAGAGCTAGGATTAGAACCTTGAATTTTTGACTCACAGTCCTATAGTCTAACTCAGGGATTGGCAACCTTTGGCACGTGGCCCATGAGGGAAATTCGCTGGTGGACCAGGACGGTTTGTTTACCTGCACCGTCCACAGGTTCAGCCGATCGCAGCTCCCACTGGCCACAGTTCTCCGTTCCAGGCCAATGGAGGCTGTGGGAAGCTGTGGCCAGTGGCCCGCACCGCTTCCCGCAGCCCCCATTTGCCTGGAACGGCGAACTGTGGCTGATGGGAGCTGCGATCGGCCGAACCTGCAGACGCTGCAGGTAAACAAACCATCCCGGCCTGCCAGTGGATTTCCCTGATGGGCCACATGCCAAATGTTGCCAATCCCTAGCCTAACCACTAGCCACACTACTTCCCAAAGAGGACTATACCAAGATAAAGCACTTAAACAATATTTATTCTTAGAATGGAGGAAAGGAGACAAGACAACACAGAAGATTTTTTTAAGTGTTTAAGTGAAAACAGACTTTGCCAGGACTTTACACAAGACTTTAAGCAGACTTTACACAAGTTCCAGTCCCTTTCTGGAAGTTCAGATAGTTGCCTTCTGGTTTGGCTATTTACACAATTGCCTTCTGGTTTGGCTATTTACACTATTTACACAGACTTTACACAATGTCCAGTCACAGACTCTTAATTCCGGCAAGCCAATCACTTGTCTAGGTCCAAATGTCAACATGCTAAAGTGAATTGGCACCACCTGATAAAACAATGACTCATTTCTATCATGCACCACAAAAAATGAAAGACAAGGCAAATCAAAATACTTATCATGTAGAGAAAGAGTTATAAAAAAATCACTTCTAAAGCAATCAGTGTTTACAAATGGGTGATGAAACTGGACTTATTTTGCTCCTGATATAATTGTTACAACACAGAGCACCAAACTCATTAACAATAGTACATCACTCACAGAGTAAATATTATACAGAGTATTCACACCAGTGTTTTGTGCAAAAGATATTGTGGTTAATAGTGCAATGTCTAATATTACACAACACAGTTCAACAGTAACATATTAATATTACAAATCATAGCTGAAACCCTTTTCAGAAATTATAGTGGCAAGGCTGGATTTTTTTTTAAACTACTAGGTTGCTCAATGAGTAGAATCATGAAAAAGAAAATCAATTATTTAAAATTCTCATGGATGCCTAAAGTAGGAGATGGAATGCTTGTAAAGCCTCCAGGAGAATCCAATGCTAATACATGCAAATTGGATGGATAATAAAGAGACAAGGTTCCCAAAGAGAAAAGGATATATCCGTAAAGCAGAATTGAAAAAAATAAATAAAAGAATAGGAACAACAGCAAGAATAAACCCTCATCCTATAGCACTCAAATAATAAGAAATGAAAGACGGGTAGGTGAAACTGAATACATACCTCACTCAGCCACCAAACTTTTTGGAAGCCATGAATCAGACCTCTGTCCTCTCCTCATAAGATGCCATTCCAGGTATCTTCTGCAAGCACCCCACTGTGACAATATAAGGAACAACCATCCAAACACAAAGCAAAAGAACTGCCCTTCCTAACAGAAAGTAGGACTTACTTATGTCCTTATTTCAAAATCGACAAAATGCAGATTCAGAAAGTCTCACATTGTTTTAATATTTTATCATCTCACCAATTCCTCTTCAATCTTGGAACATGCTCATACCCCAGGAATCAGAATGGTGAAAGTGAACAAGAGTTATCCAAATACTATTCAATGGGGAAATTCAACAGTTCCTCTCTGAAGGGCTGATTAGTGGTTGATCATCTTTGTTTTAATGCTCCAAAGGTCTTCCCTGTATAACAAAGGCCACAAAGCTATAGTAAATTACTAAACAGGAAACACACATAATTCTAATGGTCTTCCCTCAATATGATGTTTATTCCCTGTTGCAAGATGATAACATTGATTTCCAATTATCTTATTATGGCAATTTATAAAAGTGCCCACAGGCAGGATGTTCATGAAGAGAGAAACTGGCTCACATCTAGGTTAGAACGTGTGAATGGCCTCTGAATTTAAATTCTTCTTAGAACAGAGAGGTATAATATAAATATATCCAGCTATAAAAGGGACCAAAGATCTTTGGGGCAAGGATGCTATATACATATGTGTTTGTATAGCTCCTGCAATAATGGGGCCCTGATCCAGACTAGAGCCTTTGCACACTCCTGTGACACAAATAATAATAACCCAAGGTTTTAAATAAATAAATCTTCATGTCCCGAGCACTGAGACAAAAGGTCTAATCTTGTAGTCATTCAGTACCCAACAGTTCTTTGGGCAAAACTCTGCGCTTACTCAAAACTCCCACAGAAGTCTATGGGATTGCATGAGTATGACTGAACAGAATTTGGCCCCTTGACTTCAATGGGCCTTATGCACTTCTGGGTGAAATTTAGTCCTGTGCAGAGGTCCAATACAAGGCCTATGCAAATCGTAAGCCCTAGGAGGAGTTAAGTGGTCCATAAGTCTTGTGCTGTCTTATGCACAAATCCCTTATGCAATGGGATTTGAAGAATCAGCCTCCGAAGGTGGAATTGTTGATAACAGAAAAGTCTTTGTGCTCAAATATTCAGTTCCCTTTAAAAGATTCCATCTATTTAGAAGCATTGTTGGGAGTTCATGGGCACATGGTAACCATTTTACACAGAGGAAACTGGCATAAGTAACTATCAGTCCTCCGCACCCCATACTCCCAGTACAGGAGGCCACTTCAGGAGGCACAGACCCAACCTAACTGGCTTCCTGCCCACCTCCATTCTAGAGGCGTCCCTAACACAGGTGAACTCTCTTGCAGCTGAGTGCAAGTTAGGGCATCTTTCAGAGCTGCCTTACCCTGCACCGATGATCAAACCAGCCCCTGGTGACCCAAGATAGGGGAAGAACAAGCTGCTCGCATTCAATCTCTGCACCAGAGTCACTGCCACAGGGATGAATTTCTCCCATAGACAGCAGGGATTTTTCTGAGCTGAAGGAAGCATTTACTAGAAAATGAAATCCTTCAACCTTCAAACTAACAGATACAGGAGAATTACTCCTTAGCCAAGTGAATCCAAGATGGCTACTATGATTTCGTGTGTGTGTGTGCACGCATGCTTGCATAAGATGGCCTAATAGATATATATTGGACATACAGTAAACTAGTTTGAAAGGGACACATGCTGAACACTCTTTTTTTCCATTCTTCATGAAATTCTCTTGGTGTTTGTCACTCCTCTGTAGCCATGTTTGTTCAGGGATTACACGAACGCCTCTGCATTTTCATTCATATATTCTGGGAACATGTGCATGGGAAATTACAGTGAAGTATTTAGTGGTGAGGGAAAGAGCGCGACAGAGGCAGTTCAGGAGTACAGTGAATGCCTCCTTCTTTGAACAGGCTGAAAACAAATACAGCACTTTGAAGAGTAAGGGATTCATGAAAAAGATAAACAAAGAATCTTCTGTTTTCAGCTGTTACCAAATAAATAGCATTGCTAATGACTGTTTACATCAAACTCCCATACATATGGAGATGAAACACAATTCAGTACTTCTGAAAGGCCAATTTTCTACCAAAGAACTCAAACTTACCACTAGAACTATTTAATACATTGCAGAAGGACATACTCAGCTGTTGTAAATAAACATGTCGCCACTGATGTCGAAGGGGATATGCCAGTTTACACTGAGAAACGGGCACTCTAGGAGTATTATGTAGTTGGTGAAATTCAAGGAATTTGGGCTAAATTCTTCTGCTCTGGTGTAAATCTGGAGAAACTGCAGTGAAGTCAGCTGAGTTACTCCAGATTTACACAGCATTTGGCAATCTGCCTTTTATTCCTTTCATGAGTCCACCACATAAAACTATAAAGTGAAGTCAAATCTTGTTTTCCATGTGTTGTTGCTGCTGCGGCACTTAAGCTTCTTCTTCCCTGTTGGCGCTTCCCAATGCACACATTCTCTCTCTCTCTATCTCTCTCTCTCCTCTTCCCCCAGCCACTCAAGATATCTCATCACAGTTAGACCAGGCTCTTACCCAGGTTTTAGCACTCACCACCATTGTTCACACATAAAAACCTTTCACCCAGGTTTATATGTGCTTTGAACCAAGACTCTTTACCTAGCTGGGGGTACAGGTCAAAGCTAGGTCTTCACTTTAATGTGGGCTCTATCCTGCCCACTTTTCGGTGTGCAAGCAGGTTGAAACCCAGGTTAAAGAACTTGGGTTCTGATAGGTCTCCAATGTCTTCCCACAATTCCATGAGGAATGTATTTTCCTATCCTTCTATCTACTCACTTTCTCTGCACCCGAAGCCATCCACCAGTTTTTAATAGAGATCTATCCGGTCAGCATTTGAAACCTCTCATCCAGCAGGGCCTGCTCCATTTTTGCACAGCACTTGAACAGAGCAGCCATCCAGGACATCCTCATCCTAATGTGCTGCTAGCTGGCCGAGGACCCACACCACGGGTCTGGTGTGAGGTTCTGGTGCAAGGTTCACAATCTGGGGCGAAGTACCCAAAATCAGCATCTCTATGACAACATCTCCTAGAGGTTGGCAGAGAAGAAGATTAAGCTAATGGCAATTCAGTGCAGAGAGGGAAGAAGGCGGCATCCCACAAGGCAAAAAAGATACCAATGGCAAGTCTGGAAACTAACTGTCAACTTGCCCCTACTCTGAGGAGTTTGACTGGGCACTTGGCACTGCCCTGAGCAGAGTCTAGTGTCTTGCTGGCAGGCTTTTGAGACCAAAAGAGCTTATTTTTGGCTCAGCAGAGCCAGAGGAGATCTCCTCAGCAGAGGGCCTAGAGGAGCACAAGCAGATCCTGGAACTGGAGCAGAGGACTGGAGACGTCCTCAGCCCAGAGTCTGTGGACCTGTTCAGGGAAAGGGAAAGTGGTTGCGGAATAGAGCAGAGAGGAAGCAGCGGGAACCAGAGCCAAAGTCAGGTAATAGGGTGATGCTATCTTTGTTATTGTTAGGGAGGAAATTACAGAATAAGGGGTGGGGTGTGTTACTGGTTTATGACCAATTCGGTTATTGTTATGGAGGATATTACATACTGTGGGCAGCTTTTGTTTTAGCAGAGGGCCATTTCTCTGCCTCCTTTTCCCCCCGGAATGTGCAATGCAAAAACATGTGGGGAAAAATGTAAACATGCAACTAGTGATTTATTCTAGCTGGGATTTAACTGATTTATTCAGAGCTGGAATTACAAACTGAGCAATGCCTCCAGACAAGGGACACGTATGGCACAAGCACACATGCATATCTGGTTGATACTGCACTGTGTTTTCTCACACTGGCACTAACATTAAAGCACTGTCCAAGAACCTGGATTATAAATCCACTGTATGACCTAGGGCTATATTAAGCAGAAAAGTCTCTTGTTATTGCTGGTCTACTGGGTTTGCTAATCAGTCACTAGGTGTCAAAAATATTTCCTTCACATAAATGGTCTTCTACCAGAGGCCTGGAGAAGTTGTTCCCTTTTCCAACCTGGAATCTCCAACAAATTAACATCTTCCAGTCCCACCACTCCCTGAAATAGTGTTCAAACCATCACTGCTAAAAAGTCCTTAGTCTATGGAACCAAAGCCCCTCACCCAAGCCAAAAACAGTTACTGAATTGTTTTAATAAAATATTTCCCATTGGCTGGGCGGGCGGGGCTGATGATTTGAGATGAGCTGCTTCTGAACAGGCAAAAATGGAGAGGGTCACCAATATCAACTTGTGGCCTTGCTGTTACACAGAATGTTAAAGTGGGGAAACTTTTTTATTTCTTTCCTTGAACAAAAGTATTGCCATTGCAGCACTTTCCACCTTTGCTGGGCCCAGGCAGCCACCCAGGCCTCTTGGGCAAGGACCCTGAATCAGCAGGGGAAAAGGAAAAGGATCAAGGACATCCTACTGCAGGACATACAGAAGGAATTTACTTTGGCTGCAGGTTAGACTAGCAACTAGAATTCTAGAGCCAGCTGCTGGAGCAGGAATGGGAGACGGGGATGAACAGGGAGGTGAAGGACAGAGAGCGGGAAGACAGACTGGTGGTGGAATACTGTGACTATGACAGGGCAATGAGGGAGCAGGACCAACAGCAGCAGATGGAACTGTTCGAGCAGCTGCTTAGCCTGGTAGCTAGCAGTCAGCAGACCCTAGAACCCACACCATCACCAATGGACTCTCCTCCACACTACCCCATCCTGCAGCCAATGCAGCCACTGGACAGTTGTGGTGTAGGGTGGTCAATGAGTCAGTCAATGAACTCCAGGAATGGAAGTGTGCATGGGCAGATGTAACCTGTTCACTGTACCTCCATGCAACCATAGGGGAAGAAGAACAGATAAAGTGATGAGGTGCAATTACACGGACATTGCACTGATTAGCATTAACAATTATTTTCATTGTACACTGCACTTTTTACTTTTCTTATCATTTGCACTTTCTATATAGTGGCAGCTGCGCTGCCTGTATTTGTTTTCAATAAGGCAGTGGTGGGCAACCTGCAGCCCATCAGGGTAATTCGCTGGCAGAACCCAAGACCGTTTGTTTACATTTGCTCAGCCGCCCACAGCTCCCATTGGCCAGGAACAGCAAACTGCAGCCACTGGGAGCTGTGGGAGACCATGCAAATGTAAACAAATAGCCTGGTGGCCTGCCAGCAGATTACCCTGATGGGCCAAGTGCAACCTGAGGGCCACAGGTTGCCCACCACTGCAACAAGGTATTCAGTTATACAATCCATCAGCCTGTGAGTGCTTGGGAAACAAAAAAGAAGCAGGAAGTTTAAACCAAAGCTTTTAACAATAGCAAATAAACAAACTGATATGCATTGATCACAACACCCTATAGCATCACATTTCCCCATGCAAAGCAAGAATGTGGGCTCACTGGGCATCCCTTACTTCCCTTGCTTTCCTGGACTCAGCCCCAGTGATCAGAGGTGCATTTTCTTATTACCTGTAGCAGGCCAGTAGACCAGCATGGTCTTGTACCCACTCCTGGTGAAAGCTCTCCCCCTATTCCTGACCAAAAATGTGCAGTACACAGTGCATCCCAACACCACAAATGGCATTGTGCACACAGGCATCCAAATGGGTCTATAGGCAGCTCCGTCTTGCCTTCCATCAGTGAAATGCACATTCTTCCACAATCCTACAACTACTCAGTATGTGATTAAACCTCCTTCCACAAGGAGCTTGGGTGGCTTCATAAGCCAGAACAGTAGAGGATAGGCAGGGCCTCCTAAAATAACAGTGGGCACAGACCACCATTAAAATCCATATTATGTGGAGAGAATAAAAGTTCCTTCTTGTCCAAACAGGTAAATATCAGCTTTCCTGAGGACCTTGGCATCATGCACCCGCCTGGTGCATCCCACATTGGTGGTCATGAATATCCTTCCATGGCCAACCAAGGCCTGCATAATGAACAAGTAGCGTCCTTTCCATTTGACATTCATGTGCACCATATAAGGTGTGGTGGAGTACGGTGGAGGGGATTGAGGATGAGATTCAAGCTCCAGGAAAATTAGGTTCCTCTACCAGGAGAGTAGATGTAAACCAAACACATGAGGCCTCTCTTCATGCCTTGCTGATCTATCTATCAGCTAGAAGTAGCTAGCTAGCAGGGTGAAGGTAAACCTGATAATACTGAAATGAGAGAATGATAATCTGTAATTGCTGCCAGATTTAACAGAATCCAGAGCAAATCCCAGGTTTGTTACAGGAAACAATGTCCTGGACATAAAGAACTGGAGACACCATACATTCTACATTGCAGCACAAGTGCTTCACAAGCATCTGGCTTCCATAATTCCTCTTCTAAACATTTGGGAGCCACACTATCCATCCGAGCTTGGACTCAGGTGGCTAGTCCAACCTGCCATCTGTGCAGCAACATCCTGTACATCCTTCCCATGCCAATGTCGGTGCACAGGACGGAAACCAGTCTCTTCTATTCCTCTCTGTAATTTGCTGCTGCTTCCATTTCCTCTGTGGTGTTGAGACTCTCATTCTGCCCTCCCTGCTAAGGATTGCCCTTAAGGGTTCTTCTTGCTTTTGGGAGCCCTAGTCTCCTCACACCAGTTGGTTTCCACTGAACAGCTTCATGTGAGAGTCTGTCGGCATCCAGAATACATGCACCAAATATGTCCAGAGCTTCCTTCTGATTCTGGTGCAAAAAGTAGCTGCAGGTTGATGACTTCTTGGATCTCTTTGCTGGTGATGAAGTCTTTCTAACAAATACCCAGAATCTTTCACAGGCACTTATTTTGGAAGCCAACTAGTTTTCTGTGTAAAGTTTTAGTAAATCTCTAGCTCTCACAGCTGTGTGCTAGCACCAAGATTACGTCTGAATTGAAAATTCTCAGTTTTGTTCAGGTGCTGTATATTTTTGATTTCCATATGTTGTTGAGTTTAGTAAATGCTGTGGTTGCATTTCCTATCTTTGATGCCATGTCATTCTTGAGGTCTCCATTGGCTAATATGGTTCTATACAGGTAGATGAACTGTTCTACTTTCTTGATATTTTTGCCTTCAAATATGATGCTACTGCTTGACGTCTGGGTTTTAAGAATGTTTGTTTTAGCATAACTAATTTTGAGCCCTGCTTGGCCTGCTATTTTTGCCAAGTTATCTGTCTTTGTCTGTAACTTTTCAGAGGGGTTGCTCAATAGTGCAATATCAGCAGCAAAATATAGATCTTCTGGGCGGTTTGCATCTGCCCAAGCTATAATTGTGTTTGTGTTGCTAAATGCTTCTTCACTATCCAGTCTATGGCAATGCCAAACAACAATGAGATGAAATGCTGCCATGTTTCATACCAGTGTCCACACTGAACCAATCTCTTGTCTGGTTGTTCACTCTTATAAAGCACTTTGCATCTCTAGATATGGCCATGATGATGTTGACAACTAGCTTGGATTCCATAGGACCGAAAAATATTCTGTAATGTATGTCTGTGCAGGCTGTCAAATGCCTTTTGAAAATCAATTAAATTGATGAAGAGGGGGGCTTGTCATCCTATACATTCTTCTATGATGGTCCTTAGTGCAACCATGTGATGGACACAGGATCTCTTGGGTCTGAATACAGCCTGATTTCCTCTAAGCTTTACACCCATTGCCTCTTTTGTCCTGTGAAGTATTACGCTGCAGAAGGCTTCCCTAAAAGAGAGAGTAATAAAACTCCTCTCCAGTTGTTACACTCAGTAAATTCACCCTTTTGGGGTGCTCTGATAATATTCCATGTTTGCACTGGTCAGGCGGGGTCTCTTTTTCCCAAACTTCACTGAACAGCTCTGTCAATTTCGTTAGGACAGACGCATCAGGTACTTTTAGCATTTCTTTTCTAATGTGATAATCTCCAAATGCTTTGTTATTTTTCAGCTTTTTGATTGCAGCTTGTACTTCTGACATCTTTGCTGGGCCATGTTAATGTCAAGTTGATCAGGTTCATAGGTTTCATTAAAATCTGGTGGGCTGGGTCTGCTAAGGACTTGTTTGAAATGCTCTGCCCATATTCTACCTCAGTTGTAAGCATTGCTTTTTATTGGCCCCTGTCCCGTTTTGAAATTTGGAGTCACTTAGTAAATGGCTCTGTGGTTTCCTGTCATAGCAGCAGCAATGTCCACATTGCAATTTTCAGTACACCAGCCCAAGCAGAGCTAATGCAAGTCTGTCCCCCTGCACTGGGAATCACACCTCCTAACTGCAATGCAGACATACCCTATGTTTGGAAAAACAATAGAGAACATGCATGATGTGGCATGATATCACTAGAAATAAGGAGCTAATCAGTTATTCTCAGTATAGGTATGCAAGGACTTGTAAATGCCCTGTCATTAATAATTCATTAGATATTTATCGTAATTACTCTGCTTGTAATGATTTCATTTGGTATTAATTTAGATGTCATATGGACAATATTTCTGTAAGAATTGCTGTATGATTCATCATTAATTCATCTATCTTTAAAGCGAAATATTAACAATCAGTTCACATTATTAGGGCACTTAAATTGTTGGCAGCACTTTTATTATGATTATTATTATTTACAGACTGGAGGAAGTAGACTATTACCGTATATGCAATTAGCTATGCTTTCCATACGTACAGCACAGTCCAAGACATCCATATGTCCCCAGGGTCTTGCCAAACTGATTTGTCTAATCAATACACCAATGTCCTTATCTCTAAAGATGTCATCTTGTATTTACGGTCATTGGCAAGCCACTATGCATAAAGATACTCAACTGGTTCTTTTTTTTATTGACAAAACCTACTGTATATTAGTTTTACACCAAATTTGCCTCCACGACTTTCCACTCTTCTTTCTTCATTGCAGAGACAGAGGAAATGAAAAGCAGGTGGCCAAAGTTTAAAAAACAATCCTCAAGGAATTTGCATCAAAGAAGGGGGATTTATGCAAATAATAAAATGACACTTGATTTAGAAAAGGCTTTATTGGTAAAAAGAAGTCTGTCTTTAATCAGATCTTGATTTAGTTGTACTACAATTTAGTTCTCAGTACTGTAATAAGAATGCAGTCATTTATTACAGTAAGATATTCAAAGGCATCAAATAAGAACAGGAGTTATTGCTGTTTAACTGCACCCTATCCTTCACCTTATGAAAACTCCAAGGCAATAAAAATGGAGCCACTTTTAGAGCAGGTAAGAACTATGAACTCTATTTAAATTAAATGTAAATAAGAGAAACCAAAGTTAAGCTGCAGTAAAGCTGAATTTACTGTGGGGTCAGGGAACAATGAGAGATAGCCCTTCATATTATTCTTACAGTGATTTTGGATACATGATTACCCTTTGTAGCTCTCTTGATACTTGATTTCCAAATCCTGGGAACAGACGTCTGATGCCTGCTGAGATCTTTTTATTCAAAGTTTCCCCACTGCACCCCACTGACGCAACGTAACACTTTGTACTGGGCCAGTGAATAGCTTATTGTAAAATACAGAATTAATATTAATGCACATTCTTAGTGGCTTTTATCAGGAATACAGTGTGAGCCTCCTTGAAAGATTTTTTTTGTCCTCTTCTTGGGGTATGACAGTATGATGTATATGATCTATCATGCTCATTTCCTTCACACATTCTTACCGCTACTAGAGCAGCCTCAGAGTGATGGTAATCTTACAAAAACTCAAAATGATTTGTTTATTACTGAAGGTTTATTTAAGGCTGTCACCATGACCTATATCCATTAGTAACCTCAAGAATTCTTAAAGGGACATTGGTCCCATTACCTGCTATTTTCAGCAGTACTCCCTGATAGCAGAGAGCTAGGGCTGTTGCTACTAAGAGCCTTTTTATAAATTATATCTCTATCTCACTGTCCCCATCAACCTTCCTTGTTCTATGGTGATTACGGTTGCCAACCCTCCAGGATCGG
This sequence comes from Caretta caretta, assembly GCF_965140235.1. NCBI lineage: Eukaryota > Metazoa > Chordata > Testudines > Cheloniidae > Caretta > Caretta caretta. The sequence goes on from NC_134207.1 coordinate 65,396,368, forward strand.
CCTGGAGTCCCCAGGAATTAAAGATTAATCTTTAATTATGTCACGTGATGAAATCTCCAGGAATACATCCAACCAAAACTGGCAATCCTAACAATGATCTTGCCTGAAAAAAGTTTAAACCTCGCGCATCATCACACATGTAAGGTGGATTGAAAGAAGGGAAAGCACACAGCTAACATTGTGCTTTTCAAAGTATTTGGTCTCAGTGATTTCATGTAGCCAGCAAATCATTTTGAATACAAAGCAACATACAGTTTTAAGATTATGAATACAAAATACATTAGTTAGTTGCATATGCTTCTCCTGTGTCATGGCTAAATCACCCTCATTTCCTCATTAGCCCCTGTCCTCCAACCACCCCTTCTCCCAGCCAAAATATTTTAATCTTTTGGGGCTTGATCCTCTGGTCTGGCTGCTCTGAGCTCTGCACAGGACTCAGTGAGGAATGAAAGAGGTAGCATGACACCACATTTAAGAGCCCAATCCGGAGGGCCGCAGCCATGCCCCTCTCTTTGCCCCTTACCCCAACAGGAAATCTTCAGATGGCTGTTTAAGGGGCTAAATTAAAGGCCCATTGTCCATGATCTCAAAACCAGGCTGGATTTAACTAAATCACCACAGAAATGAGAGATGGGTGGAGGGACAAGACTTATTGGGTCATATAACACTAATTCCTGCAGCTTCTTTTCCCACCGTATATATTCAGTTATTTTATCCTATCCAGCTTTAAATGGCTCAAGCATTGTGGGTCTCATCACTTCTATTCTACAGCCTAACAAGTCTAATAGGAATTCCTCCCGATATTCATCCTACCATCTCCATTTATTTCAGTTTCTCCTACTAACATGACCCAATATATTCAATAGTTCTCTCTCCTACCTTTTGTTTGCACCAATCCAGCCCCTTGAGATGGAAGAATTCTACCTTTGACCTATCTGCATCTACAGGGGAGATTCAGGGATGGGGGTATATGATTTATGGGGAGAGGCTAAGGGAACTGGGCTTATTTAGTCTGCAGAAGAGAAGAATGAGGGGGGATTTGATAGCTGCTTTTAACTACCTGAAAGGGGGTTCCAAAGAGGATGGATCTAGACTGTTCTCAGTGGTACCAGATGATAGAACAAGGAGTAATGGTCTCAAGTTACAGTGTGGGAAGTTTAGGTTGGATATTAGGAAAAACTTTTTCACTAGGAGGATGGTGAAGCGCTGGAATGGGTCACCTAGGGAGACAGTGGAATCTCCTTCCTTAGAGGTTTTTAAGGGGTCAGGCTTGACAAAGCCCTGGCTGGGATGATTTAGTTGGGGATTAGGTCCTGCTTTGAGCAGGGGGTTGGACTAGATGACCTCCTGAGGTCCCTTCCAACCCTGATATTCTATGATTCTATGATCTCACTAGTCAAGAGTATTCACTGGGAGAACGTCACTCGTTCAGGCACCCAGGACCCAGACCATATAGGCTTATCTAACACACCTCTTTTAGACTTGCCCATAGATTTTTAACAACCAGCTCTTCATTTTGTCTAATTCAATTCGAACTAGTAGTGTAATGTAATGTAGTGGTGCACTAGAAAATACCATCGAAGCTTGCAAAAGCAGGTACCAGTTTTAACCTGTCAAACAGCTTGTCTCCAGCCTAGAACATATTTTTCCTACTGTTCTGAAAAAGACTGGGTACAACCAATAACGCCTATAGAAATACAACAATGTCCCACAGAAATTTCTCTATAAAAACTATAGGATCAGATCCTCAGTGTGAATTGGCCCAGCTCCAAAGAAGTCAAGAGAGCTATGATGAGTTACACAAGCTGAGGATCTGGTTCAGAGAATTGAATACAAAACTAAAAGCTTTCGCTAGGATTTTTAGAACCATGCTATAGAATTCTATCAGAGGGAAGGAACTGTCTGTCAAATTCCATAGGATAGTTAAAGCAAAACCCCATAGAGAAAACTTCTATTCCAGTCTATGGGATTTTTCCATAACAGATACCCTTTTATTTTTATGGTTCCTGGGCAACTTAGGTGTCTCAGTAAATTACAAAGTTGAAACCAAATGAATAAAACGTTAAAATGTACCAATGGTTTTAGTAAATAATAGGAACTTGACACCCTTTGAAAAGGAGTTAATTTGATGGCCATTCCAAGGTCAGGAAGAGGGGTATTCTTAAGACCCAAAGACACAGAGGAAATAATATAGGAATGTCTATCCTGCCTCTGCAAAAGCAACATTCCCTCTGATTTAATAGGATGTTTTAGCCCATATGGCAAAAAATGATTTTTAAAGTATGCAATTCATGCCCTCAAACAGGAGGGTTTTTTGCCTTGGAGATACGTTTTCCTTTTTAACCAGCGGTGTTGATGCAGCGTTTGGAAATCTTACTTGTGGAGGGAAAGTTACACTCATTTTCAGTAATAAGGAAGGAGCCCTTATCTGGAGCACTGCAATTCCAATCACAGCAAATGGCCCGAAATGACCATCTGTTGCTCTGTTGAAATGTTTGAATGAGAGAGTGAAAGAGGAGGAGATGGCTGATAAATTAGCGCTCTCCTGAAACATTTATATGCATAAATATTACGGCTGAAATTGATCAACGTGACACCGGGGGAACATGGAACTCTTCTGATATTCTTGGGGGGTGGAAAGTTTTAATCAGATGCAGTCTTTCATGAGGAAACCCAGCCTTCAGAATGACAGAGTTACATGGGCCCCATATATATCTTGGCTATCTTTCCGGAAGATACAGTCTAGTTCAGCCATGAATTGTTGGGCTAGATGTAGAAATCACTGTGTGAAATTCTATGGTCTGCATTATTCAGGAGGTCAGAATAGATGATCATAATTGTCCTTTCTGGCCTTAAAAATCTATGGACTATTAAATCTTACATAAAACAGAGCTTATTCAGACAAGGAATGTGAAAACTAAGTGTAAAATTATAACGCTAATGTATTTTAAATAGGGATTTTTAACCTAACCCATTGTAAATCTAATGCTTCAAAAACTGATTTTTAATTTATTAAAACAGAGCATGAATATAAATTAAACTGCTCTGTACTTTCAATCTCTCACTGAACCAGAGTTTGAATCCATGTTGATATTTAAAATATAAAGACATTTCATTTGAAATGAAAAAAACAACAAAAAACAAACAACAACTAAAATTTTAGAACAAAACCCTGAGTAAATAGTAACATTAATCTGGTCCTTATACAGAGGGACCTTTTCAAACCACCAGCATCTGCCTCTAAACATAAACTAGCTTCCTCAAAACTGAAATGCACATGAGAAAGATTGGCATCTGGTAATGAAAGTATTGCTTCCCGGATATGTTGGGTAAACATCATTTTGATTAAATCATTTGGGGTTTAATAAAGAAGAATGGATGCAGCAAATACACAACAAAATTGGCTGGATCTGTGGCAGGAGCAAAGTATAGATATCCTATTTTGTGATTTTTTTCCCTGGCTGTCTCAATGTTTTTGAGCGCACCAAGGATATAAAAAGGAGCTTCACAGAATATTTAGAACTTGGTTTAAAGACAACTACAACTTCACATAAATGTGAAAGATACAGATAACATGCTTGTGAAAGATTTTGCATGGTTGTACAGCTCAATTCATTTAGATCCTATGTAGCAGCAGCTGATACATCCTGGGTCAGGGGACTATATTGTACTGAAGCAGCAGGATGGAGTCATTGATATAATGGGACTTTTCCATCTCTAACTACCATGATCCAAAACCATTTGGCCCAGAAAAATAATGAAAGTGCTACCGTGTCAGGTCCTTACTGAGAAAGTGGGTGTTCCAAACGCAGCCAGTAGATGGGGCACAAGGCTACAAACTCAGCTAGGTGGAACCACAGTCATTGTGCTGCATAATGGCAGAGTATTTTGATTCATAAAAAGCATAAATCCTACAAGATGAATAATAATAGGAAAATGAAATGACTGCTTTTGCCCCATAGGAATAAATTTTGTAAAGGCCTAGAATCCAAGATGTTCAAGCAAATATTTATTTAGTGTGATTTATTTATTCACATTTGCATGACTGTTCAATATGATCATGGAGATGACTTATTTAGATTGTATAGCTTCTAAATGTTTCTGTTGAGTGTGAATTTTACTCAGCTGCTTGGGCCTCAAAGAGAAGTCCGTTCCCATCCCCACCCTCCATGTAAACACATATACGGTAAAAGAATTTAGACATTGTAAGAGCTATCCTACATATTGAATATGAGGAGGACTCGATAAGGAACTGCTAGTTTATCCAAGCACTGAGGCCCATTCAGAAGAATCATAGAAAAACAACTTTTTAAGGAAACAAATCACCATTAAAGACATTAACAGTATAAAGCATTGCCTTTATGAGCTGAATGACTCCTGAAGAATCATCATAATACCTTTGCTATAGTTTATGCGTACAATTGATTTTTGTATTAATATCAAAACTATATAGAACTTAATGTATGAATGTGTATATTTATTTTTCTCCCAGTTTTATTTCTAATGTGCCTCAGACTATGAGCCAATGTGAATTTGTGTCTGTGAGTTCAATAGATATTTATTACCCTTAAAGGAGGGGGACAAAAATCATATTTCTAAGTGCTTCCTACACACACACACACGCATGCATGCGCACACACACACACTAGATCTGCTGTCTGTGTACCACTCCCCTATTGTTTTCACTGTAACTGATTTTGGCACCAGCTATTTAGCACTTTGGAAGGGCCTTCATTAGCACTGGGATACTGTCCAAAAGGAATCCAGAAAAATCAACACATGGCTGCTCTTGTTCTCATGATAAATGACAGCTTTGGCTGAAAAACAACAACAGTAAGGAAGCAAAACAAAAACCAAAAAGCAACAAGGGTAGCCATAACGTGAATAGAGGAAGTCAGACATGACTAACTCAGCGTAGATGGGGGAAATGGGCTTGGCTGGAGGGGAGGGGAGGGGAGAGGCGATCTTTGCTTGGCACTGTATTAAGAAAGGTAGTTTGTCCTCTTTGCTGACGTGGGTGGGGCATTCTCTACGTTATGAAATAAAGAGGGTGAGCTAAAGAAAATGGGGACCGTGTAGAGCCAGAGCCCACTGCTTTGGTGAAATGAACAAACAGGCAGCAGCAGACAGTAGGCTACAGAAAATAAAATGCCTGCTGCCTTCACCCACTAAGGAGGGGAATCTGTACCCTTTAAATAAAATGAAGATTACAAATGCAGAGAATATATTAATGCTGTATGAACACGGTTTTCCAATGAAGGTTTTACAGTTAAATCCCGCAGTCCTTACTCAGACAAAACTCCCCCTGACTGAAAAGGAGGACTTGTGGCACCTTAGAGACTAACACATTTATTTGAGCATAAGCTTTCGTGAGCTACAGCTCTCTTCATCAGATGCATTCAGTGGAAAATACAGTGGGGAGATTTATATACACAGAGAACATGAAACAATGTATGTTACCTGACTGCCGGCCCACTAACTTCAATGGGAGCTTTGCCTCAACAGCAATTCAGGATTATACCCTAAGAAGTGTCTAAACTAGAGCTAGTTGGGATTTTTTTTGTACAACATGATCTTTCCTTGAAAAAACCTTTTTTTCCAAAAGCAAAACTTCATGACAGTTTGTCAGCAGTTTTGACTTCCCCCCCACTCTCCCGCCCCAGAAATTTTCTGTGATCATTTTTACAAAAACGTTGACAGAAATTTTAATCGAAAAGTCTCCAGAACAGTTATTTGTAAACCAAAATTTTCAATAAAAGTCATTTTCAAAAACATTTTGTTTATTGAAATTATGTCAGTAAAAATTATGGTAACAAATATCAGGAAAAATGGGTCAAGCTGGAAACTTTAAATTTTTCAGAAAATGATTTCCTTGTTTTAAGCCATCTCCAGTATAAATTATTAAATACTATTTGGGAATGTACCAGAATTGATAGGAAATTGCCTTAAGTCTCTAAAACCTAATTTCAGACCTCATTATGGAAACTGAAAACTCTCACATTTAGGCCCTGATGCCAGAAATACCAGCATGTGCTTAATTCTATATACTGAGAGGAACCCCACTGACTTCAGTGGGACTTCTCACAGTGCATAGTGTTAAGCAAATGTCATTTTAGGAACAGGGTCATATTCAGTACAGTAAGTAACCCTTTAACTAGATTGTTTATGTGTAAGGCCACACACACATGTAGATGTGTATAAAATAGCCACAATAAAAGGAGAAACTCCTGGAACTATTTGAAAATTGGGTTGTGTACATTTCATTACAAATCTGAAAATGTACTCCTTTTCTAGGCTTCCTCTTGAAGTTCACCTTTTTAAGGGGGAAACAAATAACATTGGAATTGAACCCAATCTGAGCAAGATGTGGCTTTGAAATTCAGGTTTCCCATTGTTTAAAATTAGAAAATAGTCAGTTTATTGAATTCCATGGAAATGCAAGATTTGAGAAGCACAATAGTGCTCCAAATGAAAAAGCAATATTTTCTGGGAAATATTCACTAGCTTTGCACCATGCCGGTCTCATGCAATCTTGGAAAATATCAGACAACTGGTTAAGAATTAACTTGAGAATACATTCAAAACCCTCACACATTAGCTCCATTGCAACTTCTTCATTATCACACTCAGCATCACCCATTGTTCGTGAATATATATTTCATTAGAAAACGGACTGCACGCTTACAAGAAAGAGTTTTGAAATGCTTCCTCTTGAAGTGCACCTTTTTATGGGGGAAACAAATAACAATTATAGATTCCCAGACTGTATACGACAGTGATTAGATGACATTATTTTATTAGATCTCAGACCCAAGTCTAGATCTATGCAAAACAGTCATAAAAAAAACAAACACAAATTCATCGTTTGGGGTTTTGTTACAGATTTGAAGCTCAAATGGCGTTTGCTATAGCTTCTGAATCTGGATCAGGTTTAGAGCAAATCTGGATCAATTTCTGGGTTTGTAGCAACACAAAATTAGGAGCTTTCAGTGGTTTCAATGAGTTTCATTTAAAGTTTTGGAGTTTATTCGAACCCACACATCAAAAACAAATTCAGGGGCACACATGGATTAAAGCTAAACATTACCCACAACTCCCTCTGCAAAGCTAAATCACTCAGAACAAACAGTTAAGAGATTTCTAAATTCCCCTTCAGACCCACCCAATAAAACTTTCATCAAATTGGTAGATCCGCTTTGATATAAAACACAAGTCTGTCTTAATGCAATTTGAAGTTGTGGACTGCCTTCTGGGAGAATGGCAGATGCCTGATGTACCATAAGTTGATTCAGTTTTTTTCTGCTTTATGCCATTAAAACACTTGTTCACCATATCCCCTACCATGCTGCCATCAGGGAATTCCAAGTTTGGCAGCAAGCTGGGATCCCTGCCTCTAAGTTGAAAGAGTCTGAGCTATTTGCAGAAATAATGCTTTCCAGACGTACTAAACAGCACTCAACTTTCCAGATGGAGTGGCATTAGTACTGCTTCCAGCCATTTCTTCACCTTCTGGTATACTTGTCACTCCTCCCTTATGTACCATGAGTCTTGTGTTTTGGAGACTTCCTGCATTTTGGGAATCTCTGATATCTGCCTGCATCTCACACCCTCAGGAAGATGCTACAGATTGTTGAAATGCTGTTCCCCTCTCCCCCCTACCAACCCCCTGGAATGTAACAGATTGTTCACTGAGGGACGCAGAGACCTTGAAAGTAGCCAAACATTAGGGAACCCCCAGCGCCTCCTGGATTTGATATTTCTACTTAAAGTCCTTACAAATGAGAGGGTTTGGCATGTACACTGCCGGATAAATAGAAGTTCTGATGGCAGCCAACTTCAAGGGATTGAAAGAGAGAGAGAAATTCAGTGATAAAGAGGTAACCGCCCCATTGCAAAGCCAAAGCTTTTAACTGTCCCATGAGGCCTGCAGACTGTCTGGTCCAATGACTAAGAGCCAAGCCTTGAACTTGCAGTTCTTGGATCTGCAGCACAAAAGGCTAGCCCAGCCTAGGTCAGCTGGATCCTATGAAAGCTGAAAGTCAAAGAAGTGGAAATTTTTTATTTTTGCTTTTTTTGGGGGGGGTTCTTCTCGTGAATCCCCATGGAAGAAATCCACCAAACAAGCATGTTGATTTTGGCACCAGCACACAGTCACTCTGTTCTAAAGATGAGCTGACATGTTCAGATTCACAGATTAGCCATTTCTAAAAGGTTAATTAAATATTACCATTGTTTTCCAAGCTATTAATGTATGTTATTCTATTTCTCTGTATTAAAAAAAACATTGGGTTTCTGAGTTAAACACATCACACAGTCCCCTTCCCCCATGAAACATTTTTTAACACAACCTCCCTTTTAAAAATATCAAATGAGCTGTTACCTCACAAAAGCCTGAAGCTGAGATAAGATTTTTGGAAGCGAATCCTAGGGGAAAAAAAATTCTCCTTCTGTAAAGCAAAGCATCTGACATGTAGTCTCAGCTTGTGACTGAGTTTCAGAATGACCACACGCTATAAAGGGACTATACCAAGGCTGAAAGAAAAGCTCCCGGTATCTATCAGCCCTTCTTTACTCTGTGAAATTACCAGAAGTTGTAGGCCTCAAAGATGTTACTAACTGAAAGCATTAGTCAGAGCCAGGACGTGCGTCAGCCAGGTCTGTGTGGAATGCTGGGACACAGAAAACTTCCAGACACTATTTCATTCATGCACCCAACCTGCATAAACTTCTTACCATTTTTGTCCTGGGGCTTTCCGAAGCATATCAGACTGTTGTGTGTAGGTTTGGAGGAAGGAGGGGAGATAAAGAAGGGGAGGAGGTTACAGAACTAAGAACATGGAGCCTGACTCACCATTACCCTGTAACCCTGTATAAAAAGCTATCAGGCTGCTTTGGTAGAGGTTTCCACACACTTGCACTGCTGTAAATGACTTCAAAAGGTACAGGGCAATGGTGTCTCTATGCCCCAAAGCCTTATAATTAAGGTTGAGGAGTGGGAATCAATAGAACTGAGTTCTGCTCCCAGCTGCGACCTTGAACAAACCAGATTCTTTGCTGCCCTGCAGCTGGCACTCACTTATGCCAGCGCATGCCAGTAGTGAATGCTGCTAAATCCAAATGGTACCATTTTGCACAAATGTAAATGACTTGCACAAAGTGGAAGGCAGGGGAGAATCAAGCCTCACCATAGCTGTGTCTCACTGTGCCTGTTTACCCTTCTGTAAAATGGTGATGATAATAATACACCATTGACCCTCAGGAGTGTCAAGAAGCTTAATTCATTAATTTTAGCAAAGACCTAGATCCTAATTAGGCACCTAAATAACTTTGAGGATCTGAGCCACTCAGGCACTGTGCAAATGCAAAATATTATTGTGTCACAATGGGAGGTGATTTTGTATATGAGACATCTATTCCTCTGCAGCCTGACTGGGACCATCAAATCCGGGTAGAATTAGTGGGGGAAGCAAAAGTGGATGGGAATCTGGGAGGCAGTGACCATGAGTTGGTTGAGTTCAGGATCCTGACACAGGGAAGAAAAATCCTGCTCACAAACCGGGTAGAATTAGTGGGGGAAGCAAAAGTGGATGGGAATCTGGGAGGCAGTGACCATGAGTTGGTTGAGTTCAGGATCCTGACACAGGGAAGAAAGGTAAGCAGCACGATACGGACCCTGGACTTCAGGAAAGCGGACTTCGACTCCCTCAGGGAACGGATGGCCAGGATCCCCTGGGGGACTAACTTGAAAGGGAAAGGAGTCCAGGAGAGCTGGCTGTATTTCAAGGAATCCCTGTTGAGGTTACAGGGACAAACCACCCCGATGAGTCGAAAGAATAGTAAATATGGCAGGCGACCAGCTTGGCTTAATGGTGAAATCTTAGCGGATCTTAAACATAAAAAAGAAGCTTACAAGAAGTGGAAGGTTGGACATATGACCAGGGAAGAGTTTAAAAATATTGCTCGGGCATGTAGGAATGTTATCAGGAGGGCCAAATCGCACCTGGAGCTGCAGCTAGCCAGAGATGTCAAGAGTAACAAGAAGGGTTTCTTCAGGTATGTTGGCAACAAGAAGAAAGCCAAGGAATGTGTGGGCCCCTTACTGAATGAGGGAGGCAAACTAGTGACAGAGGATGTGGAAAAAGCTAATGTACTCAATGCTTTTTTTGCCTCTGTTTTCACGAACAAGGTCAGCTCCCAGACTGCTACGCTGGGCATCACAAAATGGGGAAGAGATGGACAGCCCTCTGTGGAGATAGAGGTGGTTAGGGACTATTTAGAAAAGCTGGACGTGCACAAGTCCATGGGGCCGGACGAGTTGCATCCGAGAGTGCTGAAGGAACTGGCGGCTGTGATTGCAGAGCCATTGGCCATTATCTTTGAAAACTCGTGGCGAACCGGGGAAGTCCCGGATGACTGGAAAAAGGCTAATGTAGTGCCAATCTTTAAAAAAGGGAAGAAGGAGGATCCTGGGAACTACAGGCCAGTCAGCCTCACTTCAGTCCCTGGAAAAATCATGGAGCAGGTCCTCAAAGAATCAATCCTGAAGCACTTGCATGAGAGGAAAGTGATCAGGAACAGCCAGCATGGATTCACCAAGGGAAGGTCATGCCTGACTAATCTAATCGCCTTCTATGATGAGATTACTGGTTCTGTAGATGAAGGGAAAGCAGTGGATGTATTGTTTCTTGATTTTAGCAAAGCTTTTGACACGGTCTCCCACAGTATTCTTGTCAGCAAGTTAAGGAAGTATGGGCTGGATGAATGCACTATAAGGTGGGTAGAAAGCTGGCTAGATTGTCGGGCTCAACGGGTAGTGATCAATGGCTCCATGTCTAGTTGGCAGCCGGTATCAAGTGGAGTGCCCCAAGGGTCAGTCCTGGGGCCGGTTTTGTTCAATATCTTCATAAATGATCTGGAGGATGGTGTGGATTGCACTCTCAGCAAATTTGCGGATGATACTAAACTGGGAGGAGTGGTAGATACGCTGGAGGGGAGGGATAGGATACAGAAGGACCTAGACAAATTGGAGGATTGGGCCAAAAGAAATCTGATGAGGTTCAATAAGGATAAGTGCAGGGTCCTGCACTTAGGACGGAAGAACCCAATGCACAGCTACAGACTAGGGACCGAATGGCTAGGCAGCAGTTCTGCGGAAAAGGACCTAGGGGTGACAGTGGACGAGAAGCTGGATATGAGTCAGCAGTGTGCCCTTGTTGCCAAGAAGGCCAATGGCATTTTGGGATGTATAAGTAGGGGCATAGCGAGCAGATCGAGGGACGTGATCGTTCCCCTCTATTCGACATTGGTGAGGCCTCATCTGGAGTACTGTGTCCAGTTTTGGGCCCCACACTTCAAGAAGGATGTGGATAAATTGGAGAGAGTCCAGCGAAGGGCAACAAAAATGATTAGGGGTCTGGAACACATGAGTTATGAGGAGAGACTGAGGGAGCTGGGATTGTTTAGCCTGCAGAAGAGAAGAATGAGGGGGGATTTGATAGCTGCTTTCAACTACCTGAAAGGGGGTTCCAAAGAGGATGGCTCTAGACTGTTCTCAATGGTATCAGATGACAGAACGAGGAGTAATGGTCTCAAGCTGCAGTGGGGGAGGTTTAGATTGGATATTAGGAAAAACTTTTTCACTAAGAGGGTGGTGAAACACTGGAATGCGTTACCTAGGGAGGTGGTAGAATCTCCTTCCTTAGAGGTTTTTAAGGTCAGGCTTGACAAAGCCCTGGCTGGGATGATTTAACTGGGAATTCGTCCTGCTTCGAGCAGGGGGTTGGACTAGATGACCTTCTGGGGTCCCTTCCAACCCTTATATTCTATGATTCTATGATCCACATTATTTGTACAAACTGAAATCACACTTCAACTCAGTTTCCAAAAAGGGTGTGCATGGGTCTCAGTTCTGATTCAGGATCCATGCCAAATCAGGCCTGATCACGAGCTAGTGTAAATTGTTGCAGTTCCATTGACTTCAATAGGGCTGGTGCAATCTACACTGATTGGTTATGTGGCTCACAAGCTATTTAGATTCAGTATTACACCATCTGGCCTTATGACTCCAAAAAACAATTATATTTACCAGCATTCAGGGACTGGTGTGGGAGTATCCCTTCTCTCTTATGCCACCCTGTCATATTGGGATCCAAGAAGTGGGTGGGCTTTGCTGCTAAAGGATCCCCCCTCCCCAGCCTAAGGGGGGCGGTCCACAGGACCTGGAAAACCAAATAATTATGGGGGACAACTAATGAACAACAGGGACAGGAGTGTGGTCAAAGGGTCAAATGAAGGGAACCGGACGGGGACACCGAGCAGAGAACCCCGGACAGCGCCCACTGCTCCTCAAAGGCTGTGGCAGGCAGGTTTCTGTTTCACTCCCTGACCTAGCAAAGGAAAGGGCAGTGTCACATTCTCTCCTGCGGAGGCGCTACAGAGCTGATGTGTCCACTTCATCTCATTGGAGCCAGGTGAGGATGCCTTGGGGCCACCTCTTCTATTCCCTCACAATAGAGTGAGGAGGACAGAGCATCAAAACCAGATGTCTCCTTCACCCTCACCAAATGGATGCAGAGGGTTCTTCTTTCCTCACTAGGCCTGGCTTCAAGAATATATTTGATTTAATGAAAGCTGCTTATGTGCTTTCCGGGATCAGGGCCACAGTCAAGACGGAGGGAGGGTTAGGATACGGCTACATTGGATATATACATGTGCTCTGACCCATACTTCCAAACAAGCACACCAGGTCAGGCTCAACACCCACCTAAGTACATGTCTAAGGGCTTTGAGTATGGATGATGGGGCCCTGAGCAACAACCCACAGGTCCACAAGCAGAAAGCCGGCAATCCACTAGCTTGGCGTAATGGCAGGGGCAGAGGCAGATCAGTGTTCCATTTAGTTTATCTAAGAACAGGCAGAGCTAGCTGAGAACTGAGTGGGATTAAAGAATACTTTCCCCAAACCTGAATGTCAGTGACAAGATATTTAGGAAAAATATGGTATATTTGGCTTGAGGCAAAAGTCTAAAGTGTTAACTCTCCTACTCTCCCTTACCTAGTCCAGCACTTCATTATGCTGAGCCATTTGCTAGCCTGTTAAAACAGCAGCAGTCAGATCTGAAAAGAAGAGAAGCCAGTTATTTATTTCTGTCAAGTTCTGCTTGGAAGGTTTGAAGATTCCTCCTAACAGGCATTTTACTAATAAACAAAAAGTTATCCATAGTGTGATGCCTGCAAGTTGGTGAACAATAAATCTTAATTACAGCTAAACGCCAGAATTTGCAAAGAATGAGGTAACATTAGTCAACTGTGAATTGGTCCTGACTCCTGCTTCTGCTTCGGCTAGAGATGCAGCTGCAGGAATACATAAATTAGTTTTTGATTTGTTTGTGCCAGTACAATCAGTTGTAGCTGTTTCTTAAGAGTGTTTCCAGAACTAGTGGGCTTACTGGCATTTATCCTATTCGCATCTCTGATGTGGGTGACATCTGCAAAGTTTTATTTTAAAGGACCTTTAGTATTGTACTTAGGTTAATAAGAAAGCACTATTTTTAAGTATCTCGGCAGTTTTCCAAAGTGTAGCTCAGTCTCATGACATCTGCTCAGTTGATGCTTGTTACCTTTGGGTTTATTCAAGAAATCTTCTGAGTAACCCTTTTTGTTAGCAATCTGCTTTATAGGCTCTGAAGCAGACTAGCACTGGAGTGCAAATGCAGTCACTAGTGAAGGGGAGGGAGGATTTTCTGTGTTGTAACAAGCTCTTTGGGATTCTAGCACTTACATGTCATGATGTGAAATAAAATCACCCAGTCCTCCTCCTCCTCATTTTTCCCCCTTTGTGAGATTCCACCATGTTTATACAAGTGCTGGAATTTAGTCATCAGCAGTATAACTCAGTTTGATCAATTCAGGGTGGTTTCCATTCTCAAACAGGAATCTTGGCACGGAAAGGGACTTGCTAGGGGAGGATTCAGGTTCTACACCCCTGTTATCAATTTGCGCATCCTCTAGTTTTAAACCTAGCAATGGGACAAATCAGTATGGAAAAATGTATGTACCTCCAAACATCTGAGGATATCTGCCTGTCTATAGATAAAGGGACAGATGTTTAAAGCTATACAGACACCTCATTCCCATTGATTTCCGTTGGAGTGAGGCACCTAAACACCTTTAAAATAAGGGCCAAAGTGACTACTTTAATAGCTAATAGTGGTGTTGGTGGGGCAGAAAGTGCTGATAACTTACATTGTCTGAGTAAAGCCTCATTCATCACAAAGCAATGAAGGAGTCACAGAGTAAATTGCATCCAGTATTCATGATTAAAAAAAATGGAAACAATTTTATGGGAATTCTACTTGTAAGCAATAGGATTTGGTTTATATGCAAAAATGCAAGTTTCCTTGTTGAAATGTAAAACCTATACTCTTTATGAGATTCACCTTTACCACAACTAAAAGTAACCTTGTAAGAAAGTGTAGCTGATAAACCAAACCAGTTATTGTGGGAGTGTCCATATATTAAACCAAAGCATAAAGTGTCTTTGCTAGAGGAACTAACAGAGACTGGATTATTCTTTGGGGACATCCTTCTCTACGCACTATCATACTTTACAGATTAAACTGCAGTAGAACCACAAACATAAACCAAAGTAATGCAGCTGAAATAGTGCTTTCCCTTCCACCATGTTAAGAACATTAGTTCCACTCTAAACATGTAAGTGTGATCCAAGATCTCCTGCTGGTGTAATGTGATGTAGCTGAAGTCAAAGCAGTAAAGCTGTAAATAGGACTATGTTGATTTTCATCACTTGAGGATCTGGCCCAATCTTTATAATCAAGTGCTAGTGAAAGTTCAGTATGACGCTTGGAGTTTGGGTATGGAAAATCTGGATCACTCTCTACATACATTGCAGACCTTCCATTAGATCTTGCATTGTGATTTTTCTGGTTCCTGATACCATCACCTCTAGGGTTGCTGGTTTTAGCACTAAATCTGAAAGGAATTTTTCCATATATAACCCCTAATCCAAACCTCAAAATCAAGGTTATTTTAAAAAAAATGTTCCTACATGGCCATCAACTTGCTTACTGATAACTTGGACCAAACTGGCCAAACAAAGTCAGTGGCTCAAAATTTCAGTGCTGGTTGTCAGCCAGTTTTTAGTTAAAGGCCTTCAGTTGGCCACCACAACAATGGAGCTTGTTGCACAGTCACCTCTGGAATGACATACAATACCTATTTAACAGGACACAAGAGCACTATAGATTAGCACATGAGGTCAGGAACAATAATATATACATTTGAATCTTCAGAGATATGTAAGAAGTCTGAATGTTATTACCAGAGCTGGACCTTGGCTAGGAAACCAGGGTTTACACTTACAAAAAGTGCCCAAAGATCTTTAATAAACCTAATTGCTTGGGACACCAGTTTAATATATTATCCAAAAGATGACATCTCCAGTAGAACAATGCACCTTTGGGGCAGTGGTGCAGAGCATTGACTCAGAACAAATAGGACCATGAACAGAACTTCTTGTAGCTCCTAGATATTCTTTGTAGGTCTTTCATCTAAGTATTGACCAAATATGGCCTTCCTTTGCTCATGAGATCACAGCACAAAGTAGGAGATTTCCAATCAGGGAGACTGTTCCTAGCAGAAGTAACCATATTTACCGCAAAGACGAGGAGCAGACTCAGAAACTGATGGAGGTATGCCATATCCCCCCTAAACCACCAGGATAGTGCAGGAGTCATCAAGATAGAGGGCCAGAAGTGGTGGAATAACCAAATCCTACTCCCATTGGTATAAATGGGGATCTTTCCGTTGACTTTAATGGGAAATGAATAGACTCTATGACATCAGAACCCAATGTTGGTAAGTAGTTTTCAGTTTGGGATTGGTATTAGTAGAAAGTGTCAGTAGCAGACATCATGGTTTTATGAGGTGGAAAGACGAGTGTTGATCTAAAAAACTGATTGTTCCACTTGAAGCGAATTTCATGACACATCACTCTTGGAAAGATCAGATTTTTGTCCTTTTTTACGAGCAAAGCTGTGCTAGTTGCACTGAGTACACTGGAGAAGGTGAGAAAGCTCAGGGCATTGTTAAGAAGTAGGACTGGTTGAAGAGACGCCCGTCCCCCCAAATTGTTGATATTGTCAAAAGTTATGTCTGCCTGTTTGGAGAAGTTTTTTGGTTTGTTTGTTTGTTTTTGGTTGTTTGGTCTGTCAAAAATAAATTTTTGATGCAATTTTTTTTGTCAGGATGGCCCCCAATTCTTAAGGTGTGGAGCACTTCATCCATTCTTTTACTGAGCAGCTCCATCCCCTGGAACAGGAGGTCCTGAATAGTGTCTACAACCTTTCTTGGTATTCCAAATGGGAACAACCCAGAGACCTGCTTCATGGTTATACACATGGCCATCAACCTTGTGGCTGTGTCAGAGACATCCAGGACTAGGACTGATAATATTCCTGAATTACTCTTAATGTCCTGTGGCATTTTCAACAGGAAAAGAGTCACCCTTTCCTGTGGCAGGAAATTATATTTGGCAAACAATGCCTGGTAGTTGGCCACATGGTGTTGCAGTGAGGCAGAGGTGTAGGCTTTGTGCCTGAATGCTCCAGCTTTTTGCAGTTCACTGATTTCGACTTTTCCTGCACTGCTGCAACTATTAACAATCCTGAGTTTGGGAGGGAGTAGAAGTCCTCAAAGCTGATAACACTTTTCCACCTGTTTAGATGTGGGCTGAGAGGTGGCAAGGTTTGCCAGAACCACTTGGCTAGCTCTAGTAAAGTCTTCGCTGGTAGAGAGTGGTCCTGGCCAGGGTTGATGTGGCCAAAATGTCAAAGAGTTTATGAGATTTCTCCTGTATGACTGTTGTTTCCATACTTAGGGTCTCCGTGTTGTGAGTGAAGAGATCCTGAAAAAGCTTAATCATCTGCAGGACAGTCCACCACAGGACAGTAAGGGCTAGTGATGGCAATGATGAAATTTCTTTCAGTAGACTAAGCATGCTATTGTTCTTCTGTTGCTCCCAGCTCCCGACAACTGGCTCTGGCATCGATGTCACTATGGCACCTGATCTCCTCTCCTCCGGGAGCTACAGGAGTAAGATCTACTGTGAGACACTTGAGTTGATGGTTCCCAGCAGGGCCAATATGTCATGTTATATGCATGGTCAGCCCATTGCCACTCGCATCTCTTTTGTGGTGGTGCCCAGTGAGAGGAATTTCTGGTACCAGCTCTACCCTTGGAGCATGGGCCATCTTTTTGTTCTGTATATATTATTCTTTATATAGTGCCTAGCACAAAGGAGTTCTGATCTATGACTAGGGTAATACAAACAAACAACAATAATAAAAGGTCACTCAAAAGGAAGAGTAGAGGCATCCTTACTCAATGCCAGGGAGAAGGCGTAGTGAAGAAGAGTAATACTCTTCAAATAGTAGAGCCATGTGGTAATGTTTTAGGTCTGGTTCCTGCGCTGGGCGCTATCTAGTTACCAGTGATGTCCCTGTTTGGTTCCATGAGAGCACAGCTCAGACCCGTAATTCAGATGGTGGTCAGCATTGGTGCTGGTGTTGATGCCAGATTGCAGAACATCACTCCTGCCTTTGTGGAGGATTTAGCACTTTCTCTCTCTGAAGGGTAATGCTTCTCCTCCTCCCTATGCTTCTGGGCTCTGCCTTTCAGACTCATCCTTGTGTTGGGCTGGTGGGGTCAGCTCTGATGATGATGTTGGTTCCAGTACCAAGTCTGTTGGCACCCATGATGTTGTTGGCACCACTGCTGGTGTAGCAGCAGCCAGCGCCAAAGGTCCTGATTTCTCGGTAGTTAGTAGTTCTCAACATGGTCAGTGCCAGTTTTGATGGTCTCTTCTTTCCTACAATCTTTTCAGTGCTAGAGACCGGGGTTTGGGTCTACTCAAGGGACTGCTTGTTTTTCTTCTTTACCTGTGAATCAGCTACAGTTTTTAGGAGGACCATGCCGCTTTGTACAGCTCCTTCCCTCACCCACTTTTCGTATGCATTCCCGGAGCTGGATGGATATCTGGCACAGGAAGAAAGGTAGCCTCAGAGAAGAGGAACAACATTGTGCCTTCCCCTTATGCAGGGCCCAGCCTGGGTTCCTCTGCAGAGTTATCGCCATCCATGCTGCACAGCTGGCTGCAGCCAAAAGCTGTACTTGTTGTGTAGATGAATAGAGGAGTTCAGTTTCCTGTGCTGTTAATCAGGTGCTTTTAATATCACTTAATTCACTTTTTAAAAAGTTACCATCTTTTTATTATCTTTTTTAGATCTTCCCCTGCTTCCTAGGAAAGGGCGATCCCCTGAATGATATGTCAGTGGCTCAGAGTTCTGATTAAACTGAACTCGGTGCAGTGAAAACAGCATTTGTTCATGCACCAGACGAAAGGACTGACCTGCTTTCTCTTTGAGTTTCTTCTGGGTCAGGATACCCAATTAACCTGCAGGCCCTGATATTGACAGGTACCTGCTCTTCAGTTTGAAATCAAGTCACTCTCCTGTTTGGGAGCTTCACCATTCACAGTGCATTCCCACTCTTCAATCTGACAGAACAAAGCAGCTGTAACCACTATTAAAAATGAAAACACAGCATCATTCAATATGTGGCTTATCCTCTCCCATGGAAAATATGGTCCATTTTGAACTGCCTCTGCAGCTCACATGGCAGATGTGCCTACGTCCTCCATAAATGGGGACTGAGACACAAGCCTATTTGTGACTTCAGAAACTGAATTCAAACTATGGAACATCTTGTCAACCAACGTCCAAATGATCATATCCTCGTGGTATCTCTGCCATGCACTCCACAACACCTAAAGTAGAGGTGGGCAAACTACAGCCCAGGGGCCGCATCTGGCCTGCGAGCTCCCACCAGGGAATGGGGTCCGGGGCTTGCCCCACTCCATGCGGCTCCCAAAAGCAGCAGCATATCCCCCCTTCAGCTCCTATGCATAAGGGCAGCCAGGGGGCTCTGCACACTGCCACTGCAGCTCCCATTGGCCAGGAACTGTGGCCAATGAGAGCTCCAGGGCAGCACCTGCGGACAGAACAGTGCACTGAGCCTTCTGGCTGCACCTCTGCACAGGAGCCAGAGGGGGACATGCCGCTGCTTCTGGGAGCTACTTGACATGCTGCTGCTTCTGGGAGCTACTTGAGGTAAGCACTGCCCGAGCCTGCACCCCTGACCCCCTCCCATGCCCCAACTGCCCTGCCCCAGCCCTTATCCCTCTCCACCCGCTAAACTCCTCAGTCCCAGCCCGGAGCACCCTCCTGCACTCCCAACCTCTCTTCCCCAGCCCCACTCCGGAGCCCGCACCCCCAGCTAGAGCCCTCACCCCCTCCCGCACCCCAACCCCCAATTTCATGAGCATTCATGGCCTGCCATAGAATTTCCATACCCAGATGTGGCCCTCGAGCCAAAAAATTTGCCTACCCCGACCTAAAGGAATCAATTGGCTCGCCTAATTAGACCCGAACATCTAATGTTGTCATTTTTAAGCCATGCAAGAGAAGAAGATGATTCAATATGAACTGTTATATGCATGGGTAGCACTCTATAAAGTTCAATTACATTGTAACTGTTTGGCTACTGAGACCGCATGCCCATGTTTAAGTGTTTGCAAGATCAGGTCCCAAATAATGTATAAATCTTTTTATAACCCACCTCTGCCCTGGTCTATCCAGAATCTTAGGACTGATCTATCAATACAACTCAAGTCAATACAGAACCAAGTCCCACTGATGTTTGTTTTAACCTGACATAGAATTAAGAGTTTTGGGGGAGCATTCCCAGCTTGAGGAGACATACTCATGTTAGCGCTCATCAAGCTAATGCACTAAAAACTGAGTGCAGCTGCGGCACCACAAGCAGCAGGGAACGCTAGCTGTCCCGAGTAGATGCCCAAAGTCTCGGATGGGCAGCTGACCTGTCTTGCTGCTTATGCTGCTGTGGCTACACTATTTTTAGCACACTAGCTCAATGAGAATCACACCCCCAGCTTCAAGTGTAGACATAGCTTAAGTGCAGTTATCCTCCAGACCTGGTTCTCCATTGCCCTGCACCACATGTAATCATTTAAATCAGTGCAAAGAGAAGATAAAACACTACCAGCTCAGAATGAACACAGGAGCTGCAGTACAATGGAGAATCAGGCCCTCTGTTTCTATCAGCAAGCCAAACAGCGTTTTCTCTTGTATGGTATTCATCCATCTAGCTCACTCTCTTTAAATACAGACAGAGAGCTAACTCATTCGTTATTTTACATAGGACAGTTTGGAACAGATGGAGCCCAGGAGACAGTGGGCTATACCCTCCTTTGATCTGATTTTAATCAGCATAGACTTAACAAAAGTACAATGATTTGGGATGGACATTTTTGTTATAGTTTAATTTCATGCACATGCTCTAGACTTTATGACTCTACCATACTGTAGAGTGAAGAATTATATGCAAGAATATCCTACAATTGCCTCATAGATGCTAATTGCTAAACTTCCCAGGAGTCCTAGCTTGTCTGCATCCCAAGACACTTTAAGCGCTTCTAGTCATTAGAATTCCCTGGGTTTCTAACTCCCTTCCTTGCAAGCCATCTGGTGTCTCTGTACTCCAGCTGCAGTCCATCTTCCCCTCACCACTCACACCTGATCTTTTTACTCTGTGCACCTGAAACAACCCTAGCCCAATCTATCAAACAACATAAAATTAGATAATTAACTGGGCTTTTCCAAAAGCTTCAAATGATCAATCCATCTTAAAAAACCAAACACTTTCTTTCTACAGTAGCCAATACAATATTAAAATAGGGGTGACAGGGCTTTTTTTGGTGGAAAGTCTGAACCCACTCAAACTTCCTAAGATTAAAATTATCTAATGGGACAAAAAAAAGTTAGGGTCTGTGTATTTCTTTAAGGGGTTGTTCCCTTAACGCTTGCTTAATGCTTGCTTGGTGGGATATTTTGACTGACAGCTCACTCATACCCTCCCACTGACTAGCCAATCAAAATGTGGCATGTAAATGAAAGGTACTATCGAAAGGATGCAGCAGGCAGGGAAGGTAGAATAAGTGGTGTTCAAGTGGCAGCAGCTGGTAGTGTTCTGAGGGAGTATGACTGAATGGTGGCAGAACTGATGTGAAGGGATTGTTATTCCTATATTCCACCTTGTCCCAAAGCTTAGAATCTATCACCTTTACAACAGAGCTGGGTTTTTCCTTATTTTGTTTCTTTCCTACTTTCCACATTATGAGGCAATACTGAAAATGGATTATTTGAATATTTTACAGTCTGTAAGAAGGAAACAAAACTCCTTACAATAAGTCTTTTTCTGCAAGGCAGGCTTTTGTTATGCTACAATGAGCTGTACTGTACCAGCAAAGTACCTGTGATACAAGATGGAAGCCAGTAAGCAGTGAAAGCATATAAGTAATAGGTGAACCTCAGTAGGCCTGGATATTTGGTTCAGAGGTTTAGTGAAGCATAATCGCTGGGAACTAGTACTTTCTGGTTTTCATCAAATCTCAGCAAACCAGTTTTGAAACCTGGAAAAAGAGTTAGACCTAAGTTCTGGGCAGAATCCAAAGAGGTTTTATTTTATCATTTGAAACCATTGGCCCATCCGTACAGTAAGAGACAAACAGCTGTTGCCTTCTAGGTTCATCACAGCTTTTTATATACTAAAATTAGACCATTCATTTATATTATTTTTGCCACTATTTTGCAGCTATTGTCTCTGCAGCTACAGAAATACACCCAAAGTGTTGCAACCACTCGCACTGGGACAAGATTCTGCTCGGTTATCCCCTGCTAACTCCATTGATTTCCATTGAGTCACTCTGGATTTACACTGATGTAATCAAGATCAGATTTACCCCTAAATTCATAGCACTAAGTGTAATAATTCAATTAAAATATGTGCTGAATTTGTCTTCTCAGAACTGAAGCAGTCTTTATGGCATTAATAAGTCATAGAACTGCTTTGAGGCCTTTGTTTTTAGTACAGCTCCTAAATTTTCAGATTAGGTGAACCAAACATGTATCACAGGATTCCCTTGCTGCTAGTTCCTGAGCCTTTGAGCATTGCATCTCATATTTTCCTTCCCTACTATTTTACAGTAAGAAAGTCAGTAGAAAATATAGAGTTCAGCACTACAGAAGCCAAAAGCAGCCATGGGCAGCTGAAACTAACAGGGGCTCTGATTCAGCTTCCTGTGTTTGGTTCCTGCTTCCGTTTCTGTTTCCATGGAAATCAACATCAGATCATTGAAAATAAAGTAAGGATTTTAAATTACCTACTTTAAAAATTTCCTCCAACCCGGATAGTTGGGGGATGGTCATATATAATTCTAATACATTTGAATTGTTTGTTAATTAAATACACATTTCTAAAACATTTGATTTCTTTATTTAAAAAAAATGACAAAAGCATTATTACCCTTCAAGTAGTGCACTTATACTGGCTACCCTCCCTCCTCTTTGGGGAAGACTAGTTTTTTTGCTCTTTTCCTCTGCAATGTACCAAAGGCACATAGACATCACGTATAACGTGCACACCTTGCTCTGTGCTGTTACTTATCCATTAATATTGTTACGCTGAAAGTTGCTAATAGTTTGCCCATTGGGGTCATTTAAGCATAAATGACCCTCCTGAAGGTGACTGTGTCAGCTAAAGCACTCTCCTTTGTCTGGCTGGTAATGCTCTGAGGTTTGTTTGCAGCTGCACAGAAGGGTCCAAGCCCATCTTTGAAGACCATGTAGTTCCAGAGGAGGCGCTTTGAGCTAGAGGGGTTTCCCAGGAGAAAAGCCCAGGGACTGGGGCAAGAGGAGAAAACTGTTTTGTTAAGCTTTGAAACTTGTGAGAGTCAGAGAGACAGGAAGCAGGACCTGGGTGCATTTATAAACAAAGAAAATATTTGATTCCACATCACCAATTTCTGTTCCAAATGGGAGACTGACCTGCAAGATCCCCAGATATGCTGCCACTTGACAAAGGGACAATGATACATTCTGGTTCTAGAGTAACAGCCGTGTTAGTCTGTATTCGCAAAAAGAAAAGGAGTACTTGTGGCACCTTAGAGACTAACCAATTTATTTGAGCATGAGCTTTCGTGAGCTACAGCTCACTTGAAGTGAGCTGTAGCTCACGAAAGCTCATACTCATTCTGTGATAAGTTAGGCCATGAAGATGAAATGTAAAGGGTCAATTTTAACAGAAACATCCCATGTCTACAGTTCAATATTCTTTCCACCAGCTCCAGTGACTGCCCTTATTGTACAGTGGCTAAAGGCAAAATTAGTCGCTACCTGGTAGTCCGACAGTACTGTTCTACCACCAGATGATTATTCATGCCTTTTTCTCACAGCAGTCCTCTAATTCTATGAAACCCAATGGATTAACCTGAACTTGCTAGCAGAATCGCACAAAATGGTATCTCTGCATGAGCTAGTATTCTTTGCAACCTGCAATTACATGGATCCAGTTTAAAAGCCTAAGAACATTATTTCATTAATTCAATTAGTTTCAATGCCAATAAATACTATATCTTCTGATTGTTTTTAAGTGATACGTTACCCAACAGGTAGCTGGGGAAACACAGTACTGTTTGGCAAAGCATCTAATGAAGTGTCAATGTCTTTAACACACACACCCCCAACAAGAAAAGGAAGAGAGAAAGCAATCAAGGTAAATCTACATGGGATGGTAGTTTTAAATCATCTAATTACTGTAGCGGCAGCCAGTTATCTCTAAAGCATGGATCACAAAAGCTTTGCTCCTGTGGAAATCAGCCATGCGTGGGAGATCAGGAATTACAGCTACTTTACCAATGTTAGGGATTTGCTCTGGTCTCTGAATCAAACCTTTAAAGAGATTTCCTCCAGTGACAAAAGCCCTTTGCCTGATGCTAATGCACAGCATGTAACTAATTTACTTTACAGAAAAGTAGCCTATAACGCAGTCACAGCCAGTCCTAACCCTAATTTGTTTAAATGACTTTTATGAGACTTTTTATTATATCACAGGCCTCTCATTTTTACTCAAAGCCATCACTGTTGAGCAGTCTAGTGTGTCACTACAGAGAAGAGATAGCCAGATCATAAGTAACCCCATGGTGTCAATGGCAGACGGTCTGATTTTTATTTTCTTGAGGGCTCGGTCAGCCATCTTAACTTTGAGTGATCTCTTTCTGCTTCCTTTCTATGTGAGGTGGTTACTCTCATGGGGACTTAAAGTTCCAAGGCAGATCTGTTTTTTAAGGTCTCCACCCTGCAAACACTTATACACTATTTTAACTTTAAGCACATGACTGGTCCTACTCAAATCAATGGGACTACTCACATCCTTAAAGCATATCTGTGAGCATTTGCATGTTTGGAACCTAAGTTGGCAGCACTGGAGTAGTTCACCAAGTCACTGGTAATGAGAGCATTGCAGAATGGATGAAAGAGAAACCTACTGAGTTTCATTTGGATACTTGCACTGAAAAGCATATAAGAGGCAGGTCGCAGAGTGCAAAGCACTTAAGGGACACACCAGGGACAATAAAAAAGCTGGAATCATAGTTTAAGGCCTAGTTTAAACTAGAAAGGGTTTGCTGATATAGCTATACCAGAAAACCTTCCCAGTGGAGACACAGCCCGTACCAGTTCCCCCATACAAAATAAGCTATACTGGTTAAAAACACTTTTTATCAGTATATAAATATCATAAAAAACCCAGACATTGTTATACCAGCAAAAGTTTCTAGTGTGGACCTGACCTAGTTGTAAGTCTGGAGAGAAGATCCTCCAAGATTCTTCTGCTTTGTGTTTGCGTCCCCCAGATGTTGGGGAGCTTTTCAAGTAGTAAGAAAGAAGAATTACTAGTGTTTCCTAAAGTACAAGAACAGCTGGAGAAAAGTGAGAATTGTGTGGCCTAGTGGGTTGGAGCCTGGATTAGGGATCAGAAGACCTGGATTCTATTCCTGGCTCTGGGTACCTTGTGCCAGTCACTTTGCCCCAGTTTCCTCATTTGTAATATGGGGATAATGATACCTACTTCCTTTGTAAAGAGCTTTGAGAGCTACTGTTAGAAATTCTAAGTGTTAGGTATTATTATATATTGCATCCAATTCACCACAGTGTTACTCCAGTTTGCCCATTTTACGCTGGTATGACTCCACTGAAACCAATGCAGTTATAGCAGCTTAAAGCAATTCCATGGTGCTGGCACAGTAAGACTCTTCAACTCTGTACAAAATTTAGTTCACCAATCAAGGCAACATCCTTTCAAGTTACTACGCACCGAGTGTATTATGATTTGTAAATTCATTCAACACAAAGAAACATGAAACATTCTAATTCCCTCAAAAGGCTGAGAAATCTGGCATGTCAGATTTGCAAGATGGATGTAAAAGGCCATTATTTATTATTAAGACTAACTCCATCACAAAGCAGTGACCTCAAACTTGATGTTCATGCTAACCCAACTGGATTACTGTTCAGAAAGCTTCATCATTACCATATAAGGCTCAATCAGTGCATTAAAAATTTAAATAATTGTTAATTGTAATTTAATTAGCTTGGCTTAATTACTTTGCTCAATGGCTGAGCATTTTATTGTTATTGTGAGAGCTTCTCTCATTTGGGGACTGACGTTAACTGGAAGAGCTTTCCTGATCTCTTCTCCCTTTTCCACCTTAATTTTCAGCATCAGGAATGCACTGGTGAAAGTTTTACCCAAATTTTGCAATGTATCCTTATCAATATCATCACAAATTATAAAAAGCTTCTAGCAATATAACTTCTAAATGAAGTGTAACCAGGGCACTAGCAAACTCAGCTGCTAAGTCATCATATTTCCCATCTGGCCTGACACACTGTCCAATTTGCTTGCAAACTTTATCCCAAAGACAGCTATGTGAGCTGTTTGTGACTATGGATGGAATGGGGAAGATGGAAGGACACCCTGCTAAGCCTGCTTGGATTTCTGAGCTCCCACACTTTGTATACGACCTATCTACAAACTAAAGGCAACTTCTTAATGACATGACATCTTTGCAGTTTAGCTGTTTTCTTAATTAATGAAAGCTCCCAGTCCCTAAGCAACAAAACAATTACACTATTGATTTGTAATGTGCCTTAAAATCTATTGTACAGGATCCATTCCTGACCATGATCTGATTATATAGTTCACATAGGATGTTTAAAAGGTCAAGTGAGCAAGGTAATATTTCTAACTGTATTTCCATGTCCCATGCATCTCACATTTAGGGGCAAATCCTATGAAATTACCTATGGGAAGAGTGCCAGGCAACCTTATAAAGTCACCCACAAACCTTCCCTTTTGGGCAGAGGTTACAGAGAGCTGTGAAGGTGGACATTAATATCCCTTAACAGGGTTGGTTGCTCTGTACTACTTCTCCGAAGCCCCTTCCCTCCCTTCCCCTCCTGCTCTGGCCACCCTGAACCTATGAAACCTCCCCCCTCTCTGAACCACAATTTACACTGATTCAAGCAGCATTATCTCAGTCACAGATGTCTTCCATGTAATCATAGATGAAGACCATAGAAAGCTGCTCCTCCTCCCGTTCCTGACAACCCAAAGCCGAGCTCAGCTCCCATGGTTTACCATAAAATGGCTTCCACGAGATCTCGAGGGGGTTGGAGGGAAGAATCAATAATGCTGATGTACTCCAAAGCTCCGAGAGAAAGAGTGAAGTGGCTCTATTTAGAAATGTAACTGGCTATTGTGGCTTAAATAGTAATTTGTAACAAATAAACAAAGATGGATTATGTGGGACATGCAAGTTCCAGGAAACAATTGATCCCTTCATGGGAGAGTGCAAAGAATGTACCAGTGAAAGGGGATATTAACATGAAAAACTTAGAGGCCTTCAAGTATCAAAATTTTCACTGCAACACCTAGTAAAAGCATCAGGAAAATGAGACCCTATAAAGAAGCCATATTGCAATTTTTTAAGAATATTGGAAAAGGTGAAAGACTTCAATTTTGAGTTATCTATGGTGTCCAGTGCTTGGCAGTCATAGACTTAGTAAGTGAGTCTGCTTCATCAAGAAGAAGAAAAAGAAAAAGAAGATGGACATAGTGATCTGATTTTGTATCTCATTGCCTGGTGAGGGTCAGAAAAAAAAAATTCTGCTGGCAAAAGCAGAGGGTGATGATCTCAGCAATAACGAGATGGACAGTATTTTCCTCTCAGGGGACAGAGGTAAGAATGGAAAAATCCAATGAATTCAGATGTTTCAAGACCTTTAGAAATTTTTTTAAATGACGGTACATTTTAAATTTGATCCCTTGTCTTCTCTTTTTCATCCTTAAATGAATCACAAACCTTGTAGTGAACTTCTGAAGTATTCTAAGACTTAGAAATCATGAACTTGTAAACTGTAGACTGTGTCTGTGGCTATCGCTAAAAAGTCTGGGGAATCTTACTGAAAAGATATAAATGATTGGGAAAGCTCTTAGGTCTGAATGTTAGAAATGTTAGCTGGGAAAAACTAAAACTGAACCAATGCTTCTGTAAATTCAAAAGAGAGTTTTAAAAAGTATCCCTCTGCAACAGAATGTACCCTTGTGTACACCCTACACACTACTGTCATAATTTTGTACAAGGCATGTCTTGTAGGTTTATCATTTGACAACTCATAATTTGCTGGTCATTATTGTCCTGATCAAATGTGTCTGACAATATGGTATGTGAAGTTATAAGATTTCCCTGTATAATGTTACGAACACATGTTCCAAACAGAGGTTGGCAAACAGGTCTGGCTCAAACAAAGGAACATGTGTTCTGCTTAATTTGTATTTAAGAGTAAACAGAAACAAAGGAAGTTCAAACAGGTGAGGAAAAAAGCAGCAGGGAACATCCTTCCCCACAGACTTTTTGTCCCCTGGTACCTAGCTGGAAATGTTTTTCAAGATGGGGATGAAACTATAAAGAGGAAAGAAACACCCCAAGGTACACCCTCTCTCTCTCCATTGCGCTACTGCATCTGAAGGAATAAAGGAAGCAGCCATTTGACTGGAGAAGGGGTCCTGACCTAAAGACTTTGGTCAGTACGACTACTGAAAGCATGTGGTGAGAAAGCTTTGCTTTTAATTTAGCATAGTTTGTTAAGTTAGGTACCACTTGTGTCTTATCTTTATGTTTCTTGTAACCATTTCTGACTTTATGCCTCATTATTTGTACTCACTTAAAATCTCTTTATAGTTAAAAACTTGTCTTATTGTTTTATCTAATCTAGTGTGTTTAAATTTAAGTGTTTGGGAAACTCCATTTGGGGTGGCAAGTTGTGTACATATTATTTCTATTGAAGAAATAACACACTTTATATAAACTTGTATTGTCCAGGAGAGGGCTGGGCAGTATAGGACATATGTTTCTGATGGAAAATCTAAGACTGGTGTGTTGGAAGTCACCCTGCGGTATAATCAAGGCTGGAATGTAACCCAGGTATGGCTGGCAGGGTACAGTTGCACACAAATACTCAGGGTGTGGCTTGACTGCTGGAAGGCTCCTTGTGAGCTGCCCAGATGGGAGCTCCTTCAGCAAGGCATTGTAAAGCATGCACGTTTGCAGAACAGGGGTGACACAGTTGCTCGTTAGTCTAGATTGTACGTAAGTATGTCACACCCTCCCTCTTCCTGACCAAAAGACTGTCATCCTTTGTGGGGCCTCACTAAGTCCATTGCTTTCTGCTAGGAGGATATCTGCTGTCTTCAAATTCAGCACTTCCCTGTAGTCACATGGTGGATGAAGTCACATAGTATGCTAGAGTTTAAAAGAGCAGCCAGTCAGACCTCAGCAGAGAATCAAATATGAGGCTGGCCTCCACCATGAATTATCAAACACAAGGGACTGCTGGGGAGTCAAGGAAACAGAAAGATGTGGCAGTTATTGTACCTGTTGCTCTTAAGGGAGAGGGTCGTGAGGAAAAGGAAAGGAGAGCGGAGGGCTACGTGATCTGGAAAAGTTAATTGAGGGAAAGAGAAGGATGGATTAGGGCAACCAAGAAGAATCTGATAGGAAGAAGGTAGGGAGAAGCTTGAATGCTTAGAAACAGACGGAAGTAGAAGGATTAGTCCAAGTTCAAATAAGCTTCCAAATTTGGGGATGCCTATAGGAACCAAATAACCATGTGTTAATCTCCTGAGGCTCTGCCTACCACTGCTGAACATGAGATCTACGTGTTTTGCAGGCTGGACTCATTAGAAAATGGCCCCCGTTGTTGACAGCTTTGTCAGTCATTTGGTGCAGTTCCTGTAACAAGCATCCTTTTTAACGAATGTGTCAGGAGTCAGGCAGAGACTGAAATGCAAGAAGGAGAGTGAACATCTGCTGGCATATTTGGCAGTGTAACTCTGAGCTGAGAT
This sequence comes from Caretta caretta, assembly GCF_965140235.1. Taxonomy (NCBI): domain Eukaryota; kingdom Metazoa; phylum Chordata; order Testudines; family Cheloniidae; genus Caretta; species Caretta caretta. Next base: position 65,425,768 of record NC_134207.1, read on the forward strand.
TATTTCTAACTAGAGCTGTGTTTCAGTTCACAGCATGCTTATGCCACCTTACTATTGTTTGGAGGTGCTTGTGAGGTCATGTCACTGAACTTTGCTTTGAACTTTAGGTTCAACCAATTCAGAGCAAAATGCAGCTGCAATCGTTGATTTCTGTATGCCTTTGATTCAAAACCATAACTCTGCTCAGGTTTGCTTGCGGTTCCTGAGCTTCAGCTTGCACTGAAAGGTTTGCACAGCTCTGCTTATAAGTTGTTTGCTTCTTATCAGCCTCGGGGGTATATTTTTCAGCTGGCTGACACCTAGCTGGCAAGCACAAATTGCACCCAGAGAACGTACTCATCTCTCCAATTTCATCTGCATGTGTGATTTTCAGCATTGCAAGTTTGCCAATTGCCCCAGCAAAAAGAAGTCCACCGCTCATAAAATTTAGCCACTATCCCACTCCTATTGATGACAGCAACAAAATTCCTAGGCACAGATTCTCACAAACTCCTAACTTCCATGGAAATCCATTGAGGATCTGGACTCCACTGACTTAGACAGGGCAAGATAGATCCTTGTCATATAGGTTTGATTAAAACAGGCAAATTCCAGCCCATTTTGAGCTAAGTGTAGGCCTGCTCTTTGGACTTGATCCTGTGCAATGCCAGCCACCGCCTGGAAGTTAGTGTTCAGTAACTTGAAGGAACATGCCTGTTTTCAGCCTGTCTGACGGCTTGCAATGGAGAGGGGTTAATACAATCATTCACCAGTACTCTTTCCAGACCATGCTATGAAACACTGAACAGAAGGAGGATTTCCCTTCCCACTCCATAAATCCATTTAAGATAAGATTATGAACCATATTCACCCAATTTTTGTTGTGAGCTTAGTGCACCACAATCCTCCTGTCATGGTTACGGAAGGCTGTAAAGTTCAGGCAGCATCCGAGAGGCTCAGATTCAAACTTCCAGATGTGAAATGGCAGCTTCTTTCATTCCACAGGACTCGAACAGAGTAGGTCTGTGTTCCAGCCACACTTCGAGGTCGCTGCATAAGATATTATGGAAATACACAATGTGTGCACAGAGCTTAGCAGGAAAGGGCTTGTTTTAATAACTAAACGCATGTTAGCAGCGTACAGAGAATGTCCTTTTCAGCAGCTCTCTGCCACACTGAGATGACAAAGAAATAACAGGGAACACTTCCTCTCTGGACAGATCTTGATCTGAATATGGATCTCATTTCAAGTTAGTGAACAACTAGCACTGAGGGTCTCAAACCAGGCTCCAAGTATTATTTCCCAGCCTGGATTTTCTACCTTTATATTTCTTCCCCTCAATGCCAGTGCCCACAGAAAGAAGAAAAACAAAACAACAATGACACTGCTGCTGGCAGGCTGTGTGAAACCTCCACACGTCACCTGCTTCCAGTGCTGTCCTTCCAATACCTATCCCTGATGAGCTGGCTCAGTGGTGCAAGGTAGCTCCTAATTACCTCTCTCCTGGTTTCTCGTTTTCCCCCCTGAGGGCAGCCTTTCCAAGAAATAACATACATGCACACACCTGGCACTGTGAGATAGGGAAACTCACCATGGATACCAGGCTACCATTCCCAGCCTGACTGGTGCTTCTGGGATTTGAGTAACTATCTCCAGAATGCTGCAAACTCCAGGTGTGCATTACCCAGTGCCTTGAGACACTGCACACAAATAGCTAAGATGGAGAAGGGGAGAAAAAAGCAAAATGGTAATCTTAATCTTCCTTTTAATATGCTACCCCATTCCAGATAAGAGCAGCTATGCTTGCACAGTGTGTCCAACTCGGCATGATAAATAGTATATATATATTATATATACACACACACTCTCTCTCTCTCTCTCTCTCGTAGGGTTTTCAAACATGTTTATTTACAGGGGGTGGAGGCTAGCTCACAATGTCTTTTATCAATATAAAAGCTGAATAGAAATAAGTATGGCCTGCCAGGGTTGGGACTGCAAATAAAATTGTACAGTAAATGTCAACCAAGGTACCCCAAAGGGTTAAACTGATAAATGAACAAATACTGGAGCTCCTCTTGTTACAGTTTAAATGCTGATTGGAAGGAAGAGATCACTGTAGGTCAGCATGTCCTTTACATTGTGAATAGCTTGACACAAGCTAATAAACCCAGCCACCTATGGCAAAGATAATTTATTTTATATTCCTAGACATCACATGCAATGTATTTTTTTTTAAAGGAGGGGACAGAAATCTGGTTCAAGGAAAATGTTAAAACAGGAGGATGTGAAAATTTGGCACTGAAGTTTGATAGCTCAGATCTCACTACCCTTCTGTGACAGGTTTCAGAGGAACAGCCGTGTTAGTCTGTATTCGCAAAAAGAAAAGGAGTACTTGTGGCACCTTAGAGACTAACCAATTTATTTGAGCATGAGCTTTCGTGAGCTACAGCTCACTTCATCGGATGCATACCGTGGAAACTGCAGCAGACTTTATATACACACAGAGAATATGAAACAATACCTCTCCACCGACTACTTTTTGAAATCGGTCTATAATCCTATTTATACCTTTACATTTTTCTCTTCTCTTAAGTGTGGTACATGAATGTCATAGCCAATGTGACTTTGAGCCAGTGCAGTGTGGTTCAGTGGACTTCTTTGGGATTGGGGATAAAGTTAAATCTACACACACCACTGCCTCACAGGCAACCACATGTAGATACACATCCCTCTCCTGTCATAAAATAAACCCAGTTGATTTATGAAGAGCCTCTTGAATCAAGATAATTATAAACTAACAGATTTCAAGTTTATTTCCTGAGTAGTCCAGTTGAGGACAGCTCCTCCACAGTCTTCTAATGAGGAAGCCGTACCCTAGAGAGTAGTCTGCTTTGCTCCTGTCTTGCACTTGCTACATTTCACATGGATGAGGTAATTTGACTGCAGATGAGGTAACCGTGCGACTTGCCCATGAGCTGGAAGAGGTTACCATATGATCATTCATGTAAACATAGGGACTGTTCCCCTAGGACGCTGACTGACAGCTGCATTCTGCTGTCGTGCTGCGCTCCGAGACTGGTAGAGGAGAGGAATCGGTGGGAGTAACACAGGACTCACAGAGCCTGTCTACTCTCTTAAAGGAGACAGATCACAGACTGAATAGTTGTCACGTACTATAGACGCCAGTACACCCAACAACAACAGCACAGCTCTGAGAGGTCTCGGGCCTGTTGTGCCTGAAACCAGCATATGGCTTACAAGAAAAGCAATAAGATCCACTAGGTGGGTCATTACTACTGGCCATGGACTGTTTGGGTAAAATGAATCTGAAGGCATGTTACTGTGCACATCAGACTGTGCTAACGCCCTGGGAGCTGGTGGGTAGAGTCCACAGAAACAAAACAGGTGGAGTCAAGAATCGTTTTTTCCATCAAGGGATACAACCAGAAATCCAAATAAGTATAGAAGAGTAACAGAATTACTCCATCCTGCGGTTTAACCCAGCCCTGTGCCCTTGGGATGGAGCCTGCCTTTCCGGAGGAACTGTGCCCCAGGTCTCCCAAGCAGCCAGTTTATAGTTCTTTCCATGAGGATGGAAAAGGAGAAGCCGAGTGAAGGTTAACCCCCCATTCATGAACCCTGCCATCATCAAAAGTCCTCTCTAGAAGCAGTGTCCATATTGCACTGCATCAGAGATACAGGAACATTTGCTTTTCATTGTTCATGGAACATTCTTAATATTTCATTTATTTTTACCTGGGGTAGGATTCAGATTTTGCATCCTTGTTTTTCTTCTCTCTCTACATTACCCTTTCTAAATAGGTGTGCAGCTTCTCTTCTCCTTCTCTCAGTCCAGGTGATTATGTTCCTCTCCAAGTGTCTGGTTACTACTCAGGGGCACTTCTTCCTGTGCTGTAAAGTGCTTTACTCCCAAGGCTTCAAGGCGCCATTGTTTGTTCCTTTGTCCACAGAGTGTACAGTGAGAAGGGTGAGGTACCTACCAGAAAATCATGCGTTTTGCTTGTGGAGGCTGAATTTTTTGTACATGATGGTAAAGATTTTGTCAGTTCAATTCAGAAATGGGGTGAAAGTCCCTGAATCTGCAAGAGGCTGAGTGTAATTATTTTCTGCTAGTGGACACAATATTTTCCCAGTGACATGATATTCATGTCTTCCCCTCTCCACTGGTTGCAGGTACAGAATGCCTAGGCCCCACAGAATTTGCTGGCCACATTGGCCTGACATGCAAGAAAACCCTAAAACACTCACCTTATGTCAGGGGCCTCACGACATTATGATGATTTATATTATGGCAGAGCTTAGAAACTCCACACAAGGATGAGCACCCGATTGTGCTAGGTGCTGTTCTGACAAGTGAAGACGGCAGTCCCTGCCCCCAGCGAATTTACCTGTCAGACTGAACAAAACAGACTGGGGGTTGGCTAGGAGGATGAAGAAGAACAGAAGGTAGCAGAGGAAAGGAAGTTCTCAGAGTCCTGTGTTGTCATTCTGGAGCCTGCTAAATGCCTGGTAGATTATGGGAGTTTTCCAAGAGCATCCTTTTGGCTGAAGATCTGCCCAGATCAAATTGTAATGCAGTTCCCAGCCGTGACTTCTGCCTCAGTGGACTCTATTTAACCTCACAATGTTTGTTTAAACTAGTAGTTTAAATAAACTTCATTTCAGCACACTGACTGCTGTAGGTGGAACGCTGTTCTAGAGAGACCACAAACCAAGATAATTCTAGGAACAAGCCACGAACAATCTAGGGCCCTCAAAGTTAATGTTGATGGTGCAAGGCCCCTTGATGTAGGGAGGCACATGTTCTATTCAGCCCTAGGCCCACCAGATATACGAGGCTGCACTTACCTGGCCAAGGCCTTAAATAGCTGAACTCCTTAGAAAGGCTGTTTGAGGCTGGTCCAATCAATCAGCAACTGTGCAAAGCATTGCCATATGTAAGATCCAAGCGCAGGTCCCCAGCTCAGTCCCTGTCTCCCAGGCCAGCAGGTGCTAAAAGCACTGTGGAGTCAGCACATTCGGCCCCCAGAGGGGAGGGAGCACTTTCAATCACTCTTTAGTGAGCCTGCCTGGCCAAAATAAGGAATAGCACTAATGGTCCCTGGAGGGAGCCACACTTTTATCCTTCTCCTCCTCCCAGAGGAGCGGTCCCAAGGACCAGAGTTCATGAGATGAAAATTAATAGTAGTTATAATTAGAACATATACAGAACAAAAACTGCAGCATACAGGGTGAGACAGTGCCTGTCCATTACGGCGGTGCTAAGACTGGAACAAGGAACCTTTTATGTCCCTTGATCTTCCACCCTTGTTTAATGACCAGGCAAGTCCCCAGCAAGCCATCGTGAAGGGCAGGAAAAAGGAGGGAGGCATAGCATGCTCTCCCTCCCTCTGCATCAGCCAGCAGAGCTGGCCCGCCCTACAATAGAGAGCACTCTGCACCAGCTAGAGGAATGATACAGGGTGCACGCTTCCCTGCATAGCAGCAAGAGCCAGAAAGAGTTGCACCTTCTGAGACACCACCTCCCTGGGGCAATGCAGCGCTCCACCATGATTTGCTCAGACTGAAACTCCACAGCTCGATTGAGCCCACAGCATGTGGTCAGCCTGTAAACTCACTAGTGCAGGATGTTGGACTCAGACACCAGAGCTAGATTTCAAAAAAGAACTTGCTAATCTTATAACCTATAACATTTGCTGTCGTTAATAGTAAGATACTGTTAATCATACCCATGACTCCTGCTGTAATCCGATCGTCTGCACAGTCTCTCCTCCTCACGTAACATGGCTAGATGAAGTAGGTTTCTCATCTTACTCAGAAGCATGAAGCATTGGTCGTTGCTGGAGGCAGGATACTTGGCTTGACAGAACAATGGTCTGATCACATATAGCAAGTCCTAAAACGTGTTGCCATTTCACAGTGTCTGTGAATACAAGGCAGCATCCCAAAAAGCACAGGTTGCTCTGGAACCTTGCCCTCTCCTGTAACTCTGAAATCTTTAGAGTTGGAGGCCCTCACACTGAACACTTTCTCTATTTTAGATATTTATATGGTTCCCACTATTGTAAGTATTTGAGCACCTCACAATCTTTCATATATTTGTCCTGACCTTCCCAGAGTGCTGTGAGGAAGCACTATTATCCCATTTTACAGATGGGGAACTGGGGCAAAGAGAGACTGAGGGTACATCTACACTTCAATAAAAGACTCGCAACATGGCCGCAGCTGGCCTGGATCAGCTGACATGGGCTCAAGGAGCTAAAAATGGCCTGTGTAGACATTCTGGCTCAGGCTAGAGCCCGGGCTCTGGGACTCTCCCCCTCTCAAAGAGTCCCACAGCTCAGGCTCCAGCCCTGCCCCCAAATGTCTACAGAGCAATTTTACAGCCCGCAGCCTGAGGCCTATGAGCCAGAGTAAGCTGACCTGGGCCAGCTGTGGGTGTTTAATTGCAGTGTAGACATACCCTAAATGACTTGTCCCAGGTCACACAGGAAGCCCGTGGCAGACTAGAGACTTGAACCCTAACCACTGGGTCATCTTTCCTTCAAACCCTAGCATCAGCTCTGACAGTTTACAGTGCACGCATAGAATTTGCTAACAATGCTCTGTGCCATATCAGCATACCCAATGCCAGCAGAGGATGCACTGACATTACCTTCCTGGCAGATGGGTGCCTGGAGGATGGATTTTAAGGCCCCAGCCAGGACTGTGTGCATTGTGTGTGTTTCTTGCTTGGTCAGCAAGAAAATGCACGTGCAGATCAGTTTTGAGCACAGAGAAAATCCCCTTTTGCCTACAGAAATTCTCAAATATGGGTCCCCTCTACACTGGGATGAATTTCACCCTATAAACTGATTTACTGGAAAGATATGAATCCTGAGCATGTTGGTCTTGTCATGGCTGGGAAACACCCACAACTTTTTGAGTAAATGATTAGATTCTCATTTTTCTCCAAAGAATGTCCATTTCCTTTTGGACATAAGTATTTCCATTTGTGATGTTCAACAATGATTGCTGTACCTTCTCAGAAGTCAATACATTCAAATGTCTTAATGTATTTAAGTAAGCACGATTCATTTTAAGATACTAACCAGCTCATTTCAGAGACTGAACATGTTTTTGAAAGTCTTTAAACTTGAGCTTGACTGGTCATTTCCAAGTTTTGCATTCTGCCCACTAGTGGACACACACAAGCTCTCCTCAGGTTCACTCATTTTTTATGCTAGACTAGACTAGATATTCCTTTATAATGGAAAGAAAACAGTAAATTCCTAGCAACTAATCTGACAGATAGGAAATTTGTTAGCACTTACCTGAAAATTGTTGTATTTGTAAAGAGTTCCTCCAGTGTACATTGTGACAAGACCCATAGAGGCTACATCCACATACTGGTTTGGGAAGAGGAACAGATTCACACAGCAGCCATTAGCCACACAATCTCTGACCAGGGACTCAAAAATTCACCTGTGGCTGGAAAAGTATCTGCAGAGAATTAAAAAAAAAAGTCATGGTAATTTCTCTTTGGACATCACCTAAGATATTGTTGATAATATGTCAAAATTCAACCATCTACTCGAAAAATTAAAAACGACACAGCTAATGCAATTAAACTAACTGCTTGAGAGCCCAATTTAGCCCTCAGACACCCAACTCCCACTGAAGTCAGTGGCAGCTGCATGCATGTAGCAGAGCAGAATTCGGCCGTCGATTTTTAGCTAAATGTAGGTCCTGCTCACAAATGGAGAGCGATGATCCATACTAACCAGCACAGGGGCAGTTTTGCAATAGTATCTAGTGCCACAACAAAAACTCGTGTAGAGACCAGGGTTTGTTGGAAAGTGTGGAACTGTGAGAGTTGGATGGGTTGGGAATGGAAAGGATACGCAGTTGGATGTAGATGCATATATCACTGTGAAAGGGGAGCATGACTGTGGTCTGGTTATAGGAGGGTACAAGAAGCAGGCAAGGTGTCTCAGGCAAGGTGTCTTCATTCCTCTGCTTCTTGATGCCCTTTTTTGGGGCCAAGACGACTGAAACGATGCCCCTTCCTTGCCTGTCTCATAAATGAAAAAATGAACTTGGGGCCTAATACTGAGCACATTCCTTTTGTGTTGCTGGGAAGCAACACAATGGAGCATGGAACCCTTTGAATCCCAGAACCTACCAAATTGTGGAAGGTAGGACTTGTGATGCCTCAGACCCCAGTGCGCACGCAGCCATTTAGAAAGGAGGTGTCACGCAGGAGCCCAGGACAGGTACAGATAGCACTGAAGTTCAACTTTTAAGGTAGAGAACTAGGCCAGGGATCCTAAAACCTATGCCAGCCACTATCTGATCATCTTTGTCTCATCAAAATGCTGAGATTCAACATAAGTTTTTGGAGGAAAAATAGCACTGAGTTAACAGTAAGCAAAATTTCTTGTTAAGGGAATGGCTTTTTTTTTTTCCTTGTGCAGGCTTCATTTATGGTGTAGAGGGGATTTGATAGCTGCTTTCAACTACCTGAAAGGGGATTCCAAAGAGGATGGAGCTAGACTGTTCTCAGTGGTAGAAGAGGACAGGACAAGGAGTAATGGTCTCAAGTTGCAGTGGGGGAGGTTTAGGTCGTATATTAGGAAAAACTTTTTCACTGGGAGAATAGTGAAGCACTGGAATGGGTTACCTAGGGAGGTGGTGGAATCTCCTTCCTTAGAGGTTTTTAAGGTCAGGCTTGACAAAGCCCTGGCTGGGATAATTTAGTTGGGGATTGGTCCTGCTTTGAGCAGGGGGTTGGACTAGATAACCTCCTGAGGTCCCTTCCAACCCTGATATTCTGTGATTCTGTGATGTGAAGCATGCTCAATGGATAAACATATACTAAATATATAGATATTATACAGATTATGTCAAACAGCGGTTGTGAAAAAACAGCAGCAAAAGAGTTAACAGGTATGTCAAGGTTCCTCCCCCACTCTGAACTCTAGGGTACAGATGTGGGGACCTGCATGAAAAACCTCCTAAGCTTATCTTTACCAGCTTAGGTCAAAACTTCCCCAAGGTACAAAATATTACACCCGTTATCCTTGGAATGGCCGCTACCACCACCAAACTAATACTGGTTACTGGGGAAGAGCTGTTTGGACGCGTCTTTCCCCCCAAAATACTTCCCAAAACCTTGCACCCCACTTCCTGGACAAGGTTTGGTAAAAAGCCTCACCAATTTGCCTAGGTGACTACAGACCCCGACCCTTGGATCTTAAGAACAATCCTCCCAACACTTGCACCCCCCCTTTCCTGGGAAATGTTGGATAAAAAGCCTCACCAATTTGCATAGGTGACCACAGACCCAAACCCTTGGATCTGAGAACAATGAAAAAGCATTCAGTTTTTACAAGAAGACTTTTAATAAAAAATAGAAGTAAATAGAAATAAAGAAATCCCCCCTGTAAAATCAGGATGGTAGATATCTTACAGGGTAATTAGATTCAAAAACATAGAGAACCCCTCTAGGCAAAACCTTAAGTTACAAAAAAGATGCACAGACAGAAATAGTTATTCTATTCAGCACAATGCTTTTCTCAGCCATTTAAAGGAATCATAATCTAACACATACCTAGCTAGATTACTTACTAAAAGTTCTAAGACTCCATTCCTGTTCTGTCCCTGGCAAGAGCAGCATACAGATAGACCCAGACCCTTTGTTCCTCTCCCTCCTCCCAGCTTTTGAAAGTATCTTGTCTCCTCATTGGTCATTTTGGTCAGGTGCCAGCGAGGTTACCTTTAGCTTCTTAACCCTTTACAGGTGAGAGGAGTTTCCCCTGGCCAGGAGGGATTTCAAAGGGGTTTACCCTTCCCTTTATATTTATGACAAGGTATCAGCAGCTTGTTGCTAATCAAGGAACTTGGATGCTATCTCACCTTAGAGGGTAACATGCAGCTAGACCTTTCTCAGGCATTTTTTGGCATGTAGCATCGTCAGAAAACCACCTGTTACTTGGGAAAGATTCAAAAGAATTTTAAGCCATAATTAAACAATAATTATTTAAAAAAACACATTGTATGTTACTATCTAACCTCTAGACAGATGTGTTATTTAAGTGTGGTTATGAACTGTGCTATTAATTTTAAACAACATCTGATCAAAGATCATGTCTGGCTTTGTGCTTTGTTTCCCTTCAGCTTCTGGCTTATGTGCTCATGCCAGACAGTTGTGGTTTGTGTCATATGGCAGGAAAAGCTTATTTTACATGCTGTCTAAATTTGTACTATACAGCACATTAAAACATCTCAGTCAGCCCATCAGAATTAAGTTGTCGCATCATTTAGTATGGCAAGTGAATTGCAGCTGTAGGAAAGAGGGCACAGTGTGAGATAATAGGGATTTTTAGGCACACGCACCACCAATACTGAAGGCGATAAGGCCGCTGCCTTTAAAAGGACTGAAGCACAGACTAGCTGTGTTCCCTTGGTACATGCATTTGAATAATCCTATGTAGCCACTGGCTACTAGTGTAGCTTGGCTGAAGAACACTTGAAAATGCCAGTCCTGCCAACACCAGACAGTCTAAAAATCGTGAGGCAGGTCCAAAAAAGAAATGTGATTGACTTAAAAATCATGGCATTTAAAAACGAATACACCCTGGGTTCTTTTTATTTGCCTTCCGGTTTGAGCCTTCGGGGTTCACCCTTTCAAGCTCCCCCCCCCCCCCAACCATGAAGGGCTAGAAAACTATCTTTAGAAAGAAAAGTGGGGGGTAGATGATTCTCATTCTAATTCTCATTTTCCAGTCTGTATAGTACAGGGTAATAGCACACAAAAGACCAAATTTCACAGTCTGAGACACATTTTTCATGGTCATGAATTTGGTTGGGCCCTAGTTATGTGACAGGGTTACAGTATATAGTAATACAAGCCTGTGACTCAGAGACTCAAAGGAATAGGATGGCCATGAGAGTTGCTGTCTAGAGAGACCAGGGAGGGATAGAGCTGGAGAAACAGCCATAAGGGACCTGTGGTGAAGGATCCTGGAGAGGGCCTGGGAGAGGCAGACTACAGAAGGAGGATTTTTTGTGAAGGGGAAGCCAGAGAAGAAGAGACAACCACAAGTGGTTCTGGAAAAAAAAAAGCAGGTTAGTTTGAGTGTGGACAGCCTGTGGTATGAAGTCCCAGAACTAGTGGCCTGTAGCAGAGGGAGGGGAGAGGTCTACCCTTGTTTTGCCACCCAGAAGAATGATGCAGAAATCTCTGCAACAATGGGACCAAGAGCCTGAGAAGGCTCGAATGACACTTGGGTCAAGAAACTGATCACTTGTCTGGACAGGGTGTGAGGGAGCTGCCCTTTGTCCTGTGTCAACAAGAGAGATCAACATTCACTCTGGTGGGGAAGGGAAAACTAGTGCCTGAAAGGGAATTTCAAGGGGAGACCAGTGTTTCAAAAACTGGGGGTCCTGACCCAAAAGTGGGTCACTGGGGGTTGCAAGGTTATTGTAGAGGGGGTCGTGGTTTTAACACCCTTACTTCTGTGCTGCCTTCAGAGCTGGGTAGCCAGAGAGCAGCAGCTGATAGCAGGGCACTCAGCTCTCAAGGCAGCATCCCGCCAGCCGCAGTGCAAAAAAACAGTGCCGATACCATAACCATGCCAGCCTTACTTCTGCGCTGCTGCCTTCAGAGCTGATTGGTCAGAGAGTGGCAGCTGCTGGCCAAGGGCCCAGTTCTGAAGGCAGAAGTCAAGGTGGCAATACCACACCATGCCAACCTTACTTCTGCGCTGCTGCTGTCAGAGCTGGGCTCCCGGTCAGCAGCCGCCGCTCTCCAGCTGCCCAGCTCTGAAGGCAGCGCCACCGCCAGGAGCAGTGCAGAAGTAAGGGTGGCAATACTACAACCCTCCAAGCCCATAACCTTGCGACCCCCCTCCCCCACAACCCTCTTTTGGGCCAAGACCCCTACAGTTACAACACCGTGAAATTTCAGATTTAAATATCTGAAATCACTTAACTTATGATTTTTAAAATCCTATGACTGTGAAATTGACCAAAATGGACTGTGAATTTGGTAGGGCCCGGCACATGACAATCACTTACCTTCCATTTCCCAGCAGGACTTACTCCCAGCTTGGTCATGTGATCCATCTGGAGAACCACAAGTCCCAGAATGTCTATTCTTAGAGGGATGCACCTTGGACCTAGACTCCAGACTGCCATTTTACACATCTCTTATAATAATCACAGGCTGCACACAATTTAGTCTTTCAAAGTCTTTCAGTGTAGAGCAAGCCTTTAGCCACTATGCAACTTCATATTTTGTGTCTATCATGTACCCGGCTTTACAGAATCCACAAACAGAAACAGAGAGAGAGTCTCTTAAAAAAATCATGGCAGCTTTGCAACTGACATGGTAAATGAAAATCCTGAACAGGAGCAGAGGAGGTAGATTTAAGTGGCATTGAGTCAAGCATAGCCATTGGTGCACATCCCTTGAGTGAGGTATTTGAGTCTCTCTGGACACACCTCTTCTCACCAGAGGCTTGCGTTCAAATGTGGCGTAGCTCAGAAGTTAAATGACTGGATTTCAACTTCCAACTCACAAATTATCGCAAGTAACATAATTTTGGTCCCTGTGGGAGCCAGCCTCACCACAACACCTGATCAGCCTTCACCTGATTTTCAGCTCTGTCCAGGGGAAAACCTTTTCTGACTGGTTCAGGCTGTCTTCCCCTCTTTCCTGCCTCCTGGCGAAGAGCAGCCATTCAGAGCTGCTACAGGAAGCAGATACAACTCGCCTTCTGCTTTAGGAGTCAAGAGGAGTTTTCAGGTGGGGCAGCAGTGGAGAAGAGCTGACACCATTGTCACAAGAGGGAGGGGAGCAGAGAGATCCCAACAGCTTGAAGCAGTCTGTTCCCTCTTCCCCCTCCCTTGCTGTGAACAATAGGTCAGTCTGCTCTCTGCTCCACTTCCCCTCTCCAACCCTGCAACATCAGACCCAGGAAGGGGGTGAAGAATCTCCCCAGCTGCAAGAGGAGCAGATGTGGGGCTGAAGGGCAAACAGGGATGCAGAATTGATGTGTATCTGGTGGATAGGATTGATGTGGGCGCTGGGGAACAAAACTAACTAACATAAGGGTGCAGCAGCAAAACCATACCAAAGAATCCCACCACAGTAGCATTTAACTTCCAAAAGGGGAACTACACAAAAATGAGGAGGCTAGTTAAACGGAAATTAAAAGGAAGAGTCACAAGAGTGAAATGCCTGAAAGCTGCATGGAAACTTTTAAAAAACATCATAATAGAGGCTCAAACTCTAGGTATACTCCAAATTTTTTTAAAAAAAGTAAGGGGATCAAAAAATGCCACCATGACTAAACAGAGTAAAAGAGGCAGTTAGAGACAAAAAAAGACATCTTTTTAAAATTGAAAGTCCAATACTAGTGAGGAAAATAGAAAGGAACATAAACTCTGGCAAATCAACTGTAAAAGTATAATTAGGCAGGCCAAAAAAGCATTTGAAGTCAACTAACAAAAGACACAAAAACTAACAGCAAATTTATTTAAAGTACATCAGAAGCAGAGAGCCTGACAATCAGTGGGGCCACTGTAAAATCAAGATGCTAAAGGAGCACTCAAGGAAGACAAGGCCATTGAGGAGAAGCTAAATGAATTCTTTGCATCAGTCTTCATTGCAGAGGATATGAGGGAGATTTCTACACCTGAGCCATTCTTTTTAGGTGACAAATTTGAGGAATTGTCCCAGATTGAGGTGTTAATACAAGAGGCTTTGGAACAAATCGATAAATTAAACAGTAATACATCACCAGACCAGATGGTATTCACCCAAGAGTTCTGAAGGAACTCAGATATGAAATTGCAGAACTGCTAACTGTGGTATGCAATGTATCACTTACATCAGCCTCTGCCCCAGTTGACTGGCAGAGAGCTAATGTAAAGCTAACTTTTTAAAAAGGCTCCAGAGGCAATTCAGGCAATTACAGGCTAGTAAGTCTAACTTCAGTACCAGGCAAATTGGTTGAAACTATCATAAAGAACAGAATTATCAGACACAGATGAACATGATATGTTGGAGAAGAATCAACATGGCTTTTGTAAAGGAAAATCATGCCCTGCCAATCTTACTTCTTTGAGGGGGTCAACAAACATGTGGACAAGGTTGACCCAGTGGATGTAGTGTATTTGGACTTTCAAAAAGCTTTTTACAAGGTCCCTCAGCAAAGGCTCTTAAGCAAAGCAGGCAGTCATGGGACAAGAGGGAGGGTCCTCTCATGGATCGGTAACTAGTTAAAAGATAGGAAACAAAGGTCTGTTTTCACAGTGGGAAAAGGTAAATAGTTGGGTCTCCTAAGCAGGGCCATCCCTACCCATATGCAAAGTACGCAGCTGCGTAGGGCACCAGGAAATTTGGGCACCACATTTCCTGGTGCCTTACACAGCTGCGTGCTGCTCCAGCCCTTCCCTAAAGCCCCCGTCCTGCTCTGCCCCAGCGCCGCCCCCACTCCCCTGAGGACTGCAGCAGGGCTGGGCCCGCACTCACCGGCAGCAGGAAGTGCAGCCACCTGGCCCCAGCTGCACCTCTGGTGAGTGCTGGGGGACTGTTCCCCCCGCGCCCCAAGCCAGCCTCCCCTTCCCCCACAGAGGCCTAGGGCCCCACACACACTCCCCGCGGGGGGGGCTGCGTAGGGCCCCAGAATAGCTAGGGACGGCCCTGCTCCTAAGGATCTTTACTGGGACCAGTGCTGTGCAATATGTTCATAAATGATCTGGAGAAAGAGGTTAACAGAGAGGTAGCAAAGTCTGCAGATGATAAGAAATTGCTCAAGATAGTTAAGACCAAAGCTGACTGCAAAGAGTTACAAAGGGATCTCACTAAATTGGATGAAATGTGGATGAAATTAAATGTCGATAAGTGCAAAATAATGCACACTGGAAAATATAATCCCAACTATACATACAAAATGATGGCATCTAAATTAACTATTACCACTCAAGAAAGATATTGAAGTCATTGTGAATATTTCTCTGAAAACATCTGCTCAATGTGTAAGCAGCAGTCAAAAAAGCAACAATGTTAGGAACTATTAGGAAAGGGATAGATAATAAGACAGAAAATATCATAATGCCACTACATAAATCCATGGTATGCCCATACCTTGAATACTGCATGTAATTCTGGTTGCCCCATCTCAAAAAAGATACAATCATAGGAGTGTAGGACTGGAAGGGACCTCGAGAGATCTTTTAGTCCAGTCCCCTGCACTCAAGGTAAGTAAGTATTATCTAGACTATCCCTGATAAGTGTTTGTCTAACCTGCTCTTAAAAACCTTCAATGATGGAGATTCCACAGCCTCCCTAGGCAAGTTATTCCAGTGCTTAACTACCCAGACAGTTTGGAAGTTTTTCCTAATGTCCAACCAAAACCTCCCTTGATGCCATTTAACCCCACTGCTTCTTGTCCTACCCTCAGAGGTTTACGAGAACAATTTTTCTCTCTCCTCCTTGTAACAACATTTTAGGTATTTGAAAACTTATGTCCTCTCTCAGTCTTCTCTTTTCCAGACTCAACAAACCCAGTTTTTTCAGTCTTCCCTCATAGGTCATGGTTTCTAGACCTTTAATTATTTTTGTTGTTCTTCTCTGGACTTTCTCCAACTTGTCCACATCTTTCCTGAAATGTGGTGCCCAGAACTGGACACAATACTCCAGCTGAGGCCTAATCAGCACGGAGTAGAGTGGAAGAATTACTTCTCGTGTCTTACTTACAACACTCCTGCTAATAGATCCCAGAATTATGTTTGCTTTTTTTTGCAATAGTGTTACACTGTTGACTCATATTTAGCTTATGGTGTACTATTACCTCCAGATCCCTTTCCACCGTACTCCTTCCTAGGCAGTCATTTCCCATTTTGTATGTGTACAATTGATTGTTGCTTTCTAAGTGTAGTACTTTTCATTTGTCCTTATTGAATTCCATCCTATTTACTTCAGACCATTTATCCAGTTTGTCCAGATCATTTTGAATTTTAATTCAGTTTGTCCCCCAAACCACTTGCAACCCCTTCCAGGTTATTATCATCTGCAAACTTTATAAGCGTATTCTCTATGCCATTATCTAAATCATTGATGAAGATATTGAACAAAACCAGCCCTGGGACCGATCCCTGTGGGATCCCACTCCTTATGCCTTTCCAACTTGACTGTGAACCACTGATAACTACTCTATGGGAACAGTTTTCCAACCAGTTAGGCACCCACCTTATAGTAACTCCATTGAGGTTGTATTTCCCTAGTTTGTTTATGAGGTCATGCAAGACAGTATCAAAAGCCTTACTAAAGTCAAGATATACCACATCTAGTGCTTCCCCCCCATCCTCAAGTCATTACCCTGTCAAAGAAAGCTATTAGATATATTAGAATTGGAAAAAGTACAGAGAAGGGCAACAAAAATGACAAGGAGTATGGAACAGCTTCCATATGAGGAAAGATTACAAAGACTGGGACTGTTCAGCTTAGAAAAGAGATGACTAGGGGAAAATCATGAATGGTGTGGAAAAGTGAATAGAGAAGTGTTATTCACTCCTTCACATAAAACACAAACCAGGGGTCACCCTATGAAATTAATAGGCAGCAGGTTTAAAACAAGCATATAAGGAAAGGCTTCTCCACACAATGTACAGTTAACCCATGGAACTCATTGCCAGAGGCTGTTGTGAAGGCCAGAAGTATAACTTGATTCAAAAAACAGTTATGTTCACGGTGAATAGGTCTATCAATGACTATAGCCAAGATGGTCAGGACACCACCCCATACACTGGGTGTCCCTAAATCTCTTATGCCAGAAGCTCAGACTGGACAGGAAGTCACTCAATACTTGCCCTGTTCTGTTCATTCATACTGAAGCATCTAGCCCTGGTCACTGTGGGAAGACAGGATACTGGGCTAGATGGCTCATTGGTTTGACCCCATATGGTCATTCCTATGTTCTTATTTCTCACTATATAATGGCTAAATTAATCATCAGACACATATTGGGTACAAAGTTCAAAAATCAGAAAATGGCTCGCAAAACATTATTTAATTTTTTTTTCTTTTAAAGAAAAATCTTATGATTTTAGGAACCAGCTGATGACTTTCAAACTTTTGCAGTTGGCAATACTGGGATTATATTAAATCACAGCCATACTAGGGTACAGTACAAGAGCCCAAATTAGCCAGAGGAAGAGAGACTGTTTTCAATGGCCACATCACCAAACCTGACCCAAGTTTATCAGAATGACCTTGAGATCACTGCCGGTCACGACTGAGAAGCAAAGACTCAATAGTGCAGGGAAGCTTACATACCACTAATGAGAGATGAGCACTGTGCGCCCTCGATATTTAAGAAATTCACCAAATGAAGAAAGAGTGATGCAAAGAATGAAAAGGAATTAGTGCAAATAAGGTATTTCCTTCATTGGCAAGCCAGTGAGGGGGAAATCATGACCCCGCTTGCTTTCCTCCCTAACCTCTTTCAGATAAGTCATTTCTAGAGAGTAGCAACATAGAAGCAGTCCTGGTGCACCTCAAGAACTGGGGACGCAATTCTCACTGGATTTATTGTGGGGGTTGGGGTTCCTCCTTCCCTCCCTACTCACTGCACAGTAACTAAGGGAGCCACAAACTGGCCTTCCACAAGGGCAGTTTTCAAAGTGTCTCTCTGTTCCCTGCTATGACTATGTTGCCCAATGGCATCCTGTTGTTGCTGCTTTGTGGCCACCTAATGGAACGTGGAGATGAGCTCTGTGTAGACAGGAGCACAAGTATGAATAACTAAAGGGAAATGTATCAAATTCTAATTTCCCTCCTCACTTTTCTGAGTGGCACAGTGTCCCAATTAGAGCTGGGTGAATAATAGATTTTTTGATTCAGGAACTGAACTGACAGAATTGAGGGGAAAAAATTGTTTCAGGTTAGCCTGCAATGAGAGTTTTTCAGTTTTTCATGCTGAAATGAAAAACCAAAGAACATTTAGTGTCCAGATAAACTAAATGATCAGTTTGGTCCAAAACTAAAGTTTAGTTTAATTTTGGGGTGTCATTTTTAATCCTTTTCTTGTGGCATTTTTGTTTTGTTTTGTTAAATCCAGCTACATTTTTAAACTAAACATTTGGAAATGGAAAGTTAAAACATTTTGTTTCAAAAATGTTGACCCAAAATGTTTCAAATTGTTGGGAATTTTTTCTCTATTCTTTTTTCAGCTGTAGCTATTCAGAGACCTGAATTCACTAACAGTTTAAGTTGACCCAGAACTGCATTTTCCAGCAAATAAACTATTCACCAAAAACATTGCGCCTATTTCTAATCCCAATGCCAGAAGATCCCTAAGAATGATCTTCTGGGGAAACAGCTGTCCTAAAGCTTCACATCTACATCCTGAAAATAGAAAGCAGAAACTTTTTCATGAGAAATAACTGCCCCAAAACCAAAACATTTGGTAAAGGCTTCTAGAGAGAAAATGATTAGATTTAGGAGGAAGGTTATCCCCAGAATCTGCCAACTCCTGGAAGCCAGATATAAATGCGGCTTGAATACTAGCAGGTGCAGCATATGTCTGGGTTAAAGTGATCTCACTGTGCTGATTTAGTGTGCGGTACGTACTATACTTGGACGGCTATTTTTAGAAAGACTAAACAAACACACACACATACACTTACCAGGCAAGTGTGTGTGCGGGGCAAGAGGAGGATGTCTGAGGCAGAAAATTGCAGCTGAGGTGAATGTGTATCACAGACTCAATGCAGGAATCACTGGGTGAAATTCTATGACCTATAATATGCCGGAGGTCAGTTTAAATGATCATAATGGTCCCTTCTGGCCTTAAAAATCTTTGAATCCATATAGGAACTTTGAAATGACCAGATTCCTCAGAAATTGGATTTCTGTTGCTTCTTTATATATTTTTTAATATACTGTCAGACACAGCACCCTCCTGGACAAAGAGGGAGATGGTAGCCATGGTCGTAAGTATTCTTTTTTCTTACTGGTAATAATCTATTGGTGGGGGGGTGAGGGTTCTTGGTGCTGAGCAGATTTTATATTTCATTCAAAGGAGAAAAGGCTAAAGAAGGGGAAATATTTCAAATTAATAATCAGAAATGTGGAGCTGTTCTAGAAACGAGGCACCGGGACAAACACGTGGGGAGCCCAAGCAATTTGGTGCTAGTGTTTTCCTAATAGGCTTTTTAAACTGCACTTTCCCAACCTCAGTTTAAGTAGCTCTCCACTCTCCTTGGAAAGGTCCACAGAGCTAATGATAGCTGCACTAATTGCTGTTTCCTTTTGCCAATTAGACAAAAGGGCTCCCCTATTGTCTATTATTACTTCATAATTTTAATTGTATGAAAAGCTTGTGCACATCGCCTTATTGACTATTATAATAAAAATACAGAAATAAAAACTATACATTATTGGTATTTATTTAGCATCATTGTTATGCATGCCAATTTGTAATAGAAAATTAGACAAGCTGTCTGTCCGAAGATGCTTTTCAATATAAGGCTCTAGTCCACAAGCATAGGATCTGATTCTGCCTCCCAGTCACACACTGAGTAGTACCACATTCAGCAAGTAGTCCTATTTCTACCTGCTGAGGCATGTACGACTGGGTCCAGCCACCACTTCAGCTCCTGCAGCAACACAGAATTAGTAGGGCACAAAGGTGACTTAAAGCCACCATCCCTCAAGACAGCGCCCCTGGGAGGTGTGGCACACAAGCTGACCCATGAATTATATCTGCATAATTATGGGATACATGGGGAAACAAGTTTCAAACATCTGTCCCTTCTGTGTCAGTCCCTTCTGTGTCAAAGCATGCAAGTTTGGGACAGGCCAAATTCCCAGTGCCAGACTCATTCATTTGCACCTTTCAACTTAACGATACTTTTGAGGGAAGAAAAAAAGCAAATGAAAAAGGGATGCCATTAATATTGACAATTGTAAGCAAACAAGGTTAGGTCCAGTAGAAGACCAGTAATCTTGGAATGCTTCTAACATACACCTTTTATATCACTAATACCTTGTTCAAATTCAAGCATAAATAGGATTTTTATGAGGACGTTACTGCTTTTGCTGCATTGAGAGCCATATCATGTTTTACGACTACTAAGGCTGAGAATACAATCAGTCTGTAAATGGAAGGCCTTCTCACCAGATGATTTTAGCACCAACCACAAAACAATATTGGGCTGAAACTTACTTCTGTGGAAAGTCAGATACTAAGACATACAAGTACATTTCTCTCCCAGAGCCTTTCAGTAGTGTTCCAAGGACTAGCGGGGCAGGTAAGTTGCATTTTACAACTTTCATTTTTTATATCTGATTTGGGCATGCTATCTTGCAGACTAACCACATCCTCTCTCTTAAACTGCTTCTCCCTTCCTGCCAGCTAATCACAACTCATACAGCTGTGCTGAGAGGCAGCTTAGGACAAGCAGTGAAAGGCAACTGCTTCCAATCACCTAACCCCATTTTCTTTCTTTCTTCCTTCCAATAGGATTATTTATTTTTATCTCCATCCACCCATTTTGCAGAAGAAAGGGAAAAAAATACAGTTCCCTCAAATTTCTTCAGCAGGAAACATTCTCCAGGGATCAAACCTTTGGTAGATCATTTTCTACCACTCTGACATGTCGAATACTCCAGTGATTCACAGTCATCTAGCTAGTGCAGTATGATTCACCTGCAGCAAATGGGAATGTCTGCTTCCCAGAAGTATTATTGTTTACACTATAGTTTAAAGCACACACTTCCTTTTTTAGGATTGGAGCATACACAGCAGCAGCTGTGTGCGTCTCAGCTCCTAACAATGAACAGTCTCAATTGACCTAGTACAAGGAACAAATAAACAAACAACAAAAAAGCTAAGACATTCAGGGTTTGATCTTTAGCTATATGCAAATCAAAATCAGGGAGTTTGAGGGTCAGTATAACCTCATAGTCTCTATTTGGAGAGTGAAAGTTGAAAAGAAAGAAGCCTCTTATACCCACCCTCCATTCCCATATAAGGGTAAAAAAAGAAGGGCATAGGAGAGGCAATGTGAGTTAGTTGGAATATATTATAGTGCTCACTGAGTTCATCTCCCTGCCAGCATAAGATACAGTTCCTTGGAGAGGGAATGTCAGCAACAGAACTGATGAGACACTAAATGAGAGTTCTGGTGGCAAATACATTAAGCTTGTAGAAAAGGGTAGAGAGATGCAGCAACCATGTGATGCTTAGTCTTGGAAAGCCTCCAACTGCACCCCTTTGACTCATAAGGGAAGTAAAATTAGCCATGCCTCAGGGCAATAATATAAAGATGTGGAAACAGGAAGGGGCCAATTCTTTAAGCTGTTCCCAATGCAGAGGAACCCCTTAAATTCCTTCCTAATACTGGGTATATTGAGACTTCTGAGTTCCAGGGTATCCAAGGGCTTATTCTGCCCCTGAGGCCTTACCACCAGATCTGGTTCAGACACAGTCACCAAACCTGGAGCTGCAAAGGGTGGCAGGTCATGGGGGCCGTACCTAACCAGGGACTACTGAAGTATGAGGGTGATGTTTGCTGTTTGTACTCTAGTAGTGCACATGGTGTGGAGCATGAGCTGCTTTGTGCTGAGAGGGGCTCAGAAACCAAGTCCTCCTAATGAAACATGTTGTCTCTCCATATATTCCTCCTAGAAACCTCCATCCCTTACTGAAGATTC
The DNA here is from genome assembly GCF_965140235.1 of Caretta caretta. Taxonomy (NCBI): domain Eukaryota; kingdom Metazoa; phylum Chordata; order Testudines; family Cheloniidae; genus Caretta; species Caretta caretta. The sequence continues at coordinate 65,447,478 of NC_134207.1, forward strand.
CTTCCATAACCAGACATCTCCATCTGATGGAATTGATGCCCTCTTCCCAGAAGGTGATAGCAAAGCAGCTTCAGGAGGTGTGGTGGGAAAAGAAAGTCGCACATTAAACCTGGGGCCTTGCAACTGCGGGGGCTGAACTGAGGGGCTTCACAGGGGGGACTCAGATTTGCTTGAAACAGCCATGCCAGTTCCAGTCGAGTTATGGAGAGACCAGTGATGGAGACAGTGCAGTAACAGCCTTCAGGACCCTGAGGGAGGAGCAAGAGACACAGGCTGATAAACTGACACCAGCCAAAAGTTGGCCGCATTTTCTTTGAACCATGAAGGAATAGCACAGTCAAGTCAGACGTGACCATGTTAAAGGAGCCATAAAAAAATAAAAACAAGTGACAGCTGACTCTTGAAGTGCTTGTGGGGGTGGGGCGAGAGAGAGATCAAAATATTGGGGGAGGGGTAGTCTGCAACTCAGGAGCCTTCTGCAGCAGCAGATGGAGAGGGAAGTACTGCTGATTCCTGCAGAGTCCAGGAAGGAAAAGAGACAACTTGTAATAATGAGGTGATCTCAGAAATAGACAACCAGAGGCAAGAACAAAAAGAGGACGCAGGAGAGAGAAACCCAGCACTGTGCACCAGGGGCTCTTCTCTTAGGCATTGCTGCTGTGAGTATTGCTTGCTGGTGAGATGGACGTTTCAGGCAGGCGGACTGCCAAGGAGACTGGAAAAATGGGTCAGAGTGAGGCTTTGATGGGAGTAGATGAGAGATGAGGGAGACCATGACATGGGGAAGTTTGGGGAGGATGGAAGAGAATACTGTTTCTTGATGCCACATAATAAGGGATTTCTCCTTCCTCGGCCCCAGTATTTAGGGACAAAGTGGGAGGCCAGGTACCATGGAGAGCCTAATTCCCCTCACCCTGGGGTTGGATTGGGAGTTTCCTTTAACTGACCATGGGACACAGTAGCAGAGATTGAAATTGCGTTGTCTGCCTTTATGGCAGCAGCGATTGTACACTGCGGTGCAGATGATTTTTGTTACAAGACAGTCTTGTTATGATTGACACCTCCGGGTTAGTTCAAGGTCACTGTTAGAACATCTCCCTTCATTTGAATGACTGGGAGCCAGTGCATAACCACAGGCCAGGGCTAATTAATTAAGAGCCCAATTCCGCCATTTAGGTAGAGGCTATAATAAGGGATGATGCAGAGCCACTCCACCCCACGAGGAGCTCGGGTAGGAATTCTCACCCAGGAAGAGTCTTCCCCGAGCTCTCCTGCACTCACGCAGGGCACATCTGCTCATACACCCCTTCATGGATTTAAGGCAGATTATTTTCCTTCCCCCTTTTTGGGCACAACGGTAACCCAGGGAACTAGGGCCTGCAGTTGTGTCTAGTTATTATATGGGCCATAAAAGGGGGAAGAGAAGGTGATAGCAGGCTCCTTGAGACCCATCAGGCCATAATTTAGGGAATAATAGATGACAGACTTTTGATTGGAAGAAAATCATTTTAAAATACCGTGGGGAAAAAGGTTAGGCCACAAGCCTCTGTAATAATTAACTTCCTTTGCAATACAAAATAACATTATCTAACACCTGAAAAACTTCTTTAAAATGGGGAACATTGATACAAGTTTAGGCTGGCTTTGTAACTTAGTAGTTTGCACTTTTAAACAGGTGTGGTGGGACTGTAACAAGTCCAGATTTGGGGGAACAAATATTCAGAGAAAGCAACCTGATCCTAGAGCCCCTACACACATTAAAATGTCTCTTGCTTTGCCTGGCCTGGATAACATCCCATTGTCATGTGTCAATGGTAAAGAACTGCAGCAAAAACCACTTTCTTCTAACACTGAACAAGGAACTGTATTAAAACAGTATAATCCCTAAAGCTACTCTGTCTCTCACTTTTTCACTATAGGGATATTGCCTGGAATCTTTCTCAGAGCCCTTCTGCTTGGATTCCTACTACAGACAGAAAGAAACAGTACTCTGTCCTCACACACACATCTCACAAAAAGCTGATTCCCTCGGCTTTCTCCCAATTGCTACTACACTTGTTATATTAGAAGAATGGCCAATATTTTGCATTCTGGCTATCATTTTTTCAACTGTGTTATTTTGGGTTCTTAAAATATACCAACACTGCAGCTGGGCGCAAGTCTGCCAACCCAGGTAGACAGACTCGTGCTAGTTTGGTTCGAGCTAACGTGATAAAAATAGCAATGTGAACGTTGCAGCACTAGTGGAGGCTCAGGCTAGTCACCCAACCTTGGACCCACCTGATCCCTCTGGGTCCGAGCTTAGGGAGCTAGCCTCAGCCTCCGGCAGTGTGTAATGTCCACGCTGCTATTTTTAGCATGGTAGCGCCAGCTGAGCTAGACGGCATCTGACTACCTGGGCTGGGAGCCGTGCTCCCAATGCAGTCTAGACATACCTTTAGGTTACCAAACTGCCCAGCTAAATATTCTTTATACCTTACTGACCCATTGGGTTATACTGAAGTGTATTCTGTTTTGCCTAACTATATGACCTCCCCCCGTAATTTTTTCTCTATTGTTACATGATTGTAAACTCCTTGCATACAATTTTCAAGTATCCAAGTGACTTAGGAGCCTAAGTCCCAATAAAAGCTTTTATGTTGTCAGTGTTCATCATATCATTCATGTAGCTGCATAAGCACACAGCCTATTTCTTTGACTCTTCCTTCTACAGTAAAAATGAAAGATTTGTGGGTTGCCCACTTCAGATATGGGAAGTTGGATCCTGTGGCATAGATGTTGGAGTGGGCCATTTTAAATCAATCAAAGGGAAAGTCAGGAGTAGCCCCTGTGTGTGTCATGTCTGAGAAGGCCAGGCTTTGCATCTAGAGATGAGATACAACATGATACTGATATTTACAAGCATTTATATTCATACATGTACACACACACACATACACACACACACCTGTTCCAGTGGTGCCTCTGGCAAAGAAGCTGGACTTCCTGGAAGGATTCCCAATACATTAAGCGTATCCAACAATTTTGAAGCCTAATGTAGAAGCAGGTTAGATGTCTCACACAATGTACATTTCTTTTTTGGGTAAATAAATATGATTAAAAAACTATTCTACATTTTCCATTAGCTTCTCTTAATAACTGTGGTTCATAACTTACGTAGGCACTGAGTCTACAAATACTTCTGTAGCATGTCCAACACAGTGGGCCCTGATCTTAATTGAGTAATGTAAATATTAAATAATAACAGTAATAGTGTGTGCTTTTGTCTGGGATCATAAACAAACAGACAGAAAAAGATATAACTGACACTAATTCATTTTCTTATACCTTGAGCTGCTTACAGATGTAAACTTTTAAGAATATATACTTTACAGACGACCAAATGCCTCTTGTGCAAGTGACCATAACTAAGTAAAATATATGTAATGAATTCATCATTCCATTCCATTCTATAACTGTCTAATCCAGGCCAGGGTTTAGAAAGACCCATTGTGGTGATTCTCGGCACCACACTGTGAGAGTCAGTGTGGGAGCTGGACTGCTAGAAAAAAACTACAGCTTTGGTCTGTGTCCAGTAGCCTAAATAAAAAGTTTCCTTTACATTCATTACAGCGGAGTCCTATGTCTTCTCTACCGCAAATATGCACTACAGTATAAATGCATACACTTTGCTGATGCAACATTAAAGTTGCACTGTGAAAAGCTGAAAGCCAGGAAATACAAAAATTAAACTTCCAACAATAAGGTTACATCAGCCAAATTGCTCTTTTATAGGTCTCATGGCCTATATTCACTATTGCCAACCCCAAACATTCAAAAATCATGCGTTGGGACCCCCAAAACTCATAAGATTGGTTTAAAAATTGTGAGGGTTTTTTTTTTTTTTTTAAGAAAAAAATAAACCCGGGGGGTCTTTTAATTTGGTTCTTTGTTTCTGAGCCTTTACTTTACACTTCAGTCATGTTTTCAAGCTTTTTTCTACAACCATGAGGGTTAGAAACTTATTTTATTTTAGAACAAAGAAAACAGATTCTTACATATTCACATGACTCCAGGGCCTGGGACTTTATGTAATAACCAAATATCATAAGATTCATTATGAAATTGCAAGAGTTGACAACCCTGTACATTTTACAAGATAAACAATAATATTAGTCTACACATTAAGCCAGAAAAACAGGCGTTGAAAATATACCTTTTCTGCAATGCCTCTGACTTAAGATTGCTGATGGAAATTTTACATTTCCTAAGTTTCTGTCATATTAACTGTTTGCCATTACCAAGGCATTATTAATATAGTTTTATGAATGTAATTTCCTTGGTTTAAAAAAAATTTTAAAAAATGTTAGCTTAATTTTAGCATTTCAGCGATCCCAAATAAGCATTGAAGTTCATGCCTCTCAGAGGTGAATGAAGTTGGGGAATGATGAATTCCCACTATGAATTCCCACTAATACCCACACTGCTAATTGGACAGAGGCCACTTCCTGCAAGACTGGATTAAACATGACATCAGCACTCTGGCTTTCACTGAAATAGCTGGGCCTTTGCAACGGGGCTGGGGTGGGAGGGGGGGCCTTTAAAAACAAGAAAAACAAACAACAATATAGGATCTGCGGAATATTGTAGATTAAAGTGGACATCGCAGACCAAACCTAAAATCGACTTACATGCATGCTACTACTAGTGTGTCCATGGGAGTTGCACCTATCTGAATGCAGAATTGATCTCATGAGGGATCCATCATTTGTAGGCACCTATGAGTTTCCTCACTGCTGATGTTAATAGATTTTTGAGCATCCTGATCATTTTTTGAAACCTTTGTGCCCTGGTGTGTAGAGTCCTGAGCAGATAGAAATTTATATCCGCGGATGCAGATATCCGCGGATATAAATCGGTATCCGTGGAACTGCAGGGCTCTCCCAGGAACCGCAGTGGCGAAAGGAGCAGATCGTGGGCTGCCATTCCCAAGAGCCAGTGCCCCACGCTGGCAGCTCCTCGAGCACAGGAGTACGGGCCCAGCCCCGCCCACTGGCGTGGGCACCAGGCTCACCAGCAGCTGTCCCTGGTCACGCTCTGTGTTCAAGCAGCGCGCATGCCCCCAGACAGGAGACACAGACAGCTGCATGGAAGGGACGGGGGCGGTACAGCCATGTCAGAGGAGCTGCCAGCGCAGCACGGCAGCCCCACGATCTGCTCCTTTCACCGCTGCCCTGCAGTTCCGCAGATACCAATTTATATCCATGGATAAAAATGTATATCCGCGCAGGGCTCTATTTGTGTGCGCTTCAATGACACACAGATGATCTCCGTAGGCAAACTGTCTCCAGAACAGCCCCAGGAGCTGCCAGAACTGGATGGGAATTATGACCTTTGCAAAGCCATCAAGGAGGCTGGCCTTCAGTAGAGTTGTTAAAATCTTAGCAGATGAGACCAAGCATAGTCAGAGTCATTTTTCAGTCACAGCTTCTTTCATTTGTGTGTCCTCTTCAAACCAAGCAAAGCACCAATCCTTAGTGAGGACTATGTCCATGGTGACTTCACCCATTTTTGCTGTAGCATTTTGATTTAAGCCCTGAAGCATGAGGATTTAAATCTCTTTCAAACAGAGTTTGGGAAGGGCTACAAAACCTCATGCTGCTGAATTTAAATCACTCTCTACTTTGGGGGTTAGGAGGAAAACTGTCTGGGGGCTGATTATCCCACAACTCCCTATTGTGGATTATTTTTTACACCTTCTTCTGAAGAAACTGGTGCTGGCCACTAGCAGAGATAGGGTATTGGACTAGATATGGGTCTGATCCAGTATGGCAATTCCTATGGTGATGTTCAAAAGACTGGAATTTTCTTTTCTTTGTTTTTTTATTTTATTTTTGTTTTCACACTATTCTCCCCTATTCATTTTTCACAGTGCTCTTTCATTCTTGCATTACTCAAATATGATCTGTAGGGCATGTGCGTGGGCAGAGACCAAACGTAGGAAATTTCAGCCCAAAAAGTGAATGTTTCAGAAAGTTACAAACATAAAATCAGAAGACTACAATGGAAACTGTTTTACAGTCTTAACTATAATGAGCAGGACACAAGCGGTATCCTCTTGGAACAAACACAGGTGCTGGCCAACATGTCTGATTCCAGTTTCTGCCTCTCCATCTCCTTCTGCTCCTGTCACACCTTCTCTACCCACCCTCTCGAAAGCTGACAGTGGAGACAGCAGACAAAGGATGAGCAGCACGGATGTAGCCATTCGAAGCAGCATGCCACACAGTATTCTTTCACTTGCATTCCCACAGTTGCCAAACGATTCCTCTTTCAGAGGAAGGTCTTTTCCACTGTCACCCTTTTTGTTAGCCCATTTCTTTAAACGCCATCATGTTTATTGCTAACCTACTTCCACTGCTATATTCTAAAGGTCTTTGTGTGGCTTAATTTTTAAGCTGCCCTCTTAATTTTAAACCTCCCCTCTTCATTGCTGGATACACCCATGCAACACACGGCACTAATGGCAGACACACAGGGCCTGTCTTGGTGCCCCATTCGTTTGAACAGACATGCTGTAGAAAAGCCCTGCTGAACCACATGGCCATCAGAACAGCAGAAAAGGGGTTAAAGGGTCTAATAGCAGAGGCCACACAGCAAAGCAGAAGTTAGACACAGCTGTGCCCCTCCCCCATCCTTCCCTTTGCTGCTGCAGTCCTCCCCCTTTCCACTGAACAGCTCCAGCAGTACTGCCTTACTCAAGTGCCTCTTTCACCCACTGTGCTCCTGCCCCACTTGTGTGATGTAAAACAATCCTTTTGTTTCCTTTTTAAGACATTAGCCTCAGGGGCCATTATAGGAAAGAAAGGTAGCTGGGGCTCTTTTATCTGAAAGAATCCATTAAGAGTTTTTTCCCTGCCTGGCGATCAGCTCACCCCTACACACTATTCCATGGTTATCTACTTACCACACTTCAGAAATCTGCCAGAGCGAGTCCACTGAATGCAAATTCAGTACAGCCAGCCCAAAGTGTTCAAAAATCGTGAGTTCGGGCCCCAGAAAATCAAGTGATGAGATTTAAAAAACAAAAAAAAAATTTTGGATTCCCTTTCTTTGCCTTTGGGTTTTTAAACCCTGACAGTTCACATTTTCAAGCATTACTCTGCAACCAGGAGGGCTAGAAACTTACTCTTAATTTTTAATGAAATCTGAAATTCCCATGTAATCATATGACTCCCAGAGCTGAGGCTTAAAGGAAAATGCCAAATATCATGAGGCTGATGATTCAATTGTGAGATTTGGCACATTGAAACAACAACAAATTAATAGCAAAATATAAGAATGGAACAAGACAGCTAACACCGTGTGCTTTTACCATCTGCACCGGCCCTTCGCACGCTGCCACACCAGGAATCACTGAGCATCTCATAAATTACCACTCAGATTTCACAATGTGCATTCCATTGTATGAAGCTGATTTGAACTTTCGTCTGTAGGCCCTATCGTGTATTGTTGCCATGCCACAAGAAGCATATAAGAGAATCTCAAAATGATTCATTTACAAAGTCAGCCTGTGTTATTAATGAAGATATTAACCTCACCTTCTCTGTACAACACATCCAATAAAGAATCTTGGGGTCAGATCCTCAGCTGGTATAAGTTGTCAACTCCAATGAGGATTTGCTGCTAGAAGAATAGGTACTTTTAGGACCAGATTTCTCAAAGGTAAGTAGGTGTCTAAAGATGCAAATAGGTGATTTGCGGGACTTTCAAAAACTGAAATCAATGGGAGTTAGGCATCTAGGTGCTTTAAGTCCAACTAGGCACATATCTGCGTCTAAGTACCTTTGAGAACATGGTCCTTGAATACTGTGTTGATGGGTACCATCGAATACCTTTAAAAAGAGGGAGCCATTTGATTAGAATGAATAAATGTGAACAGCTGCTGAACTTGTGTCCGAGAGCGAGAGAAAGAGAAATGATGTGTGCGAAGATTTTGTAGAAGGGGAAAATTAGTGTATGTGTAGATTAAGGACAGCATGAGTAGGAATGTGTGGGCCCCTTTGTTTTTCCCTAATTGAAAACAAAAGATCTTTTAAAACTTTCTTCAGAAACAGCTTTGCATAATACATTTGAGGAGACAGTTGAAGGAAACAACTAGCAGTTTTATGTGAATCATCAGAAAGTAATCTAACATGGATTAATTATTTATATCTTCCTTAGAAGTTGTGGCCCAAAATGCACACTCTGCATGTGTGCAATGCATTACCTTGTCTCCTTGTCAAAACAATAAGGGAAAGAAATGCCAACAGGCTGAGAGCAGAGGATTGCCTACTACAGCTTTCAGTTGTGGGTCTGAAGGGAAAGGGAAGAGGGGGAGGGGAAAAACAGTTTTGAGCCATCACAGCTCACATTAGTCTCAGGAGACGCATATTGCGTGGTGTAGGATCTATGTACTAGTTTTTGATGTGGTTACTTTAAGAAATGCACCTCAAAGAAAAGGGTGCTGGGGGACGCATGCTCTTCTTTTCAAAATTCCGCTGTTGTACTCCTCAAAGTGATTAACTGTACTGCTGAAATATTAGAAGTTTGTGAAATCTGTCACAAAAATGCAAGGATAATGTCCCTTTAATGGAATATACAATGTATTGGTAACTTAATACATCTGCCCAGAATCCTCTCTGTGGTGAACTCTTTAGGATCATCTTTTGCTCTTTTACAGTGAATATAAATGTTTTCCTGATTTACCATATGTTACACATGTACTCCACTGAATCCACTGACACAATTATGTTAGGCCGCAGGCAAAGGAAAAGGAATGGCCTCCTCTAACACTGGAGTGGGGGGTGGAAGCAGTGTGTGTGTTTAAGGGACAATGTCACTTTCCTCTTAGTCAAGATTCTTTGTCAATTGCTAGGGAAATAATTGACCTCAAGCTACTTCAATCACAACCAATAGAAAAATGGAACAGTGATGAGTCCAGCTGTTCAAGAAAAGGCAGACAAGAGCAGGGGGAAACAAAGGTAGCAGGAACAGAGCTGACATGAAAAATATTTAAAGCTTCATGTTGGAATTCTTGTGTGGTTTAGGAATTTTGCTCTTAAAGACATATAACTCTCTGAAGCTCCAAATCTGCACATTTTGGCCCCCAAAATAAGTTTTTTTGAATATGCACTTTAAAAGACAAAAAATAGATGCTACATGACTTTTCATAAAGCTGCAATTGGTGGTGTGACCTTTCCACAGCATTTACTATCTCTAACTTTTAAAAAATATTATCTCCACATTCCCAAATGAAATTTGTTGTCATACCCTGCTGCTTCACACTCTGCCTGCTTTGGTTCTGTATTCTACTAGCTCATAAGTCATTCTAAAATCAAAGATAAAAGGCCATATTCTGATCTTCATTGCCCAGTTGTAAATCTGGAGCAACTGGCAGATCGACAGAAGCTGTCCCTTAAGAAGGCCCTTAATAAGAAAAAAAATCCAAAATAATGCTCTCTCTTAGATCCCCTGGTGGGCTCACAATCAAGAGTGAAAAGAAAAGGAGTACTTGTGGCACCTTAGCGACTAACCAATTTATTTGAGCATGAGCTTTCGTGAGCTACAGCTCACTCACGAAAGCTCATGCTCAAATAAATTGGTTAGTCTCTAAGGTGCCACAAGTCCTCCTTTTCTTTTTGCAAAGACAGACTAACACGGCTGTTACTCTGAAACCGATCAAGAGTGACTTGTTAAAACATATATCATATTCCAAACCACAAGCCATCCTATGTACTAAGATGTTTATGCTTTGGTATATTATAGTCTAATCAAGTAAAACAAAAAACAAAAAAAAACAGTGAACAGGTTTCATGCCAACAGTGTGGTAACACTCAAGTACCAAATCAAACAGGAACTGAGCTGGGGCTTGAACATGCAAATCTACTGCCCTCACATTCAGAGTCTGATCCTGCATGTGGCAGAACTTCTACCCCAATCTGCACTATTTCATGCTGCCAGAGGAGCTGGTCCTCATTGTCTATGTGCTGCTCTGGAGTTTAGTGCTGTGTGTGAGAGGCAGAGAGGAAGGCAGGAGAGAAATTGCTCAGAAGGCTCCAGAGTGACATAAGTAGGAGCAATGGGATAAAATAAAGCAAAGTAACACTTAACGCTGCACATGGCAGTTCCTTCCATGATTGTGTAGACCAGGCCTGGGTTTACAGAATCCCTAGGTATGGCCAGATGTGTATATGCACACATTTTAAACACAACTTAATTTGTCTAGTCTAGACAGAGCCTCTGTGTGGTGACATTAGGCCCCATGGGCTGTGCTAGCCAGTCTGGGAACTAGAGATCCAGGGAGAACTATAAGGTCTATATTTTTTATCTAGCAGCCCCAATAAAAATCACCTTTGCATTAGTTTCAGTGGTGCCCAATCTCCTCTACTGTGAGAGCTCATGACAAACATGAGATCTGAACTGAATGTGGTGGGGAGCGGTAGAAGCGCCACAACTTGATTGACTGGGCAGAGCATTGAAAATATGATATAGGGATCTCTCCTGCACTGCCAGAAGGAGAAACTAGAGTTGGTGTCTTCTGTGACAAGAGTATTATGTATTGATGGACTGATTATGATTTACATATAAAACCCACCCGTCCCAGGTACTACAACAATAGCATACAGTCATTGGGAGTCAGACTGCTAACAAGTGCATCATTATTTGAGAACACATCCCCATGCATCCATTGAAGAAAATAATTTCATTTTTACTTCACCGCCTTTACCCACAAAGAAGTTGATCCAAATTCCACTGAGGTCATTGGGAGTCTTTCCACTGAATTCAATAGATCTTGGATCAGACCCTATGATTCTTAATACTTTTTGGCAAGGACCATCTTTTTGTGATGTAACTGCACAATGCTATCTTGATCCACGATGGGCAGCTTCTAGGCACTACCTCAGTGCAAATAATAAATAAGGATAATGATAGTAGTAATGGCATCCCTCATAACCCAGGAAGGTACATACTGTTATGGCTGTTGTCACCTGGTGATGCTGTTACACATTGTCTTCCAAGTAGTTTGTGTGCAAGACCATAAAGGTTCTGTCTGAGGAAGATATGATGTTTGTGTTGTTGTTTTTTGTTAAGCAAGGTTCTGTGCAGGGGCACTGATCTTTGGAAAGGAAACTGTGCAAGCATTGGGAGAGTATGTTGTTTGCCTTGGTCTCAGATTACAGCCTTGGTCTCAGATTACAGATTGATTCTTGGGGCAGAGTTGCTCTAAGAAGCAGGCATTGGTGTTGGGCTGAGATTTGTGGAAAAAGGAGTTGTCCTGCATGCTGTTTGACCACCTCTGTTCCAGGACTGTTGTACATGTGCAACTAAAATATGAGTTACACTTAGAATATACTAATGCTCGATGTCACTGATTTCTCCTTCACTGGGAAACCAACCCGCAAGCCCCCTGCTACCGATAGGCAGAAGGGCAATGCTGGTGTCAGAATGGGACACCGTTGTGGGAAGAAGGGGCTACAGTATCTTTTAACTGTTAAACTTTGTTTAACTTTTGCTAAAATAAACTTTGTGCTACTTTAGGCTCAATCCTGCAGGATGGGAAGAGAGAGGCTGAATGGGAATTGTGGGATGGCAAGGAAGAGGCAGAGATAGGTGGGTCCGATTTTCCCCTTACCTTTCAGTTGGGTAGTCACCTACACCTGTCCAAAGTAGATGTCAAAAAGCAACCAACTCAGATTAGTAGCACTTTGTACAGGTGTGAGTAACTACAGAAGCTCCAACGCAGAGGAGTATTCAGCCTGAGTTGCACTTATGGTTTAAGCACAGTCTGGTGGACACATTGCTAATGATGCACATGGAGAACATTTTCATTGTTTCCAGGTCCTCCTGCTTTACCTGAGTGTGTGGTAGAGCTGAGATGAGGAGAAAGTGGGAGCCGAGGCCAGAGACACAGATGCTTCCAGTAGCTCCGTGAAACAGTACCTCTCACAGCCAGCTGCTCAATGCCACATGATGTATGCTGGGCAGTGGACATAGTGTTCTGGCCATCCCTTCACCTTGCACCACCCACTCTCCTCGACTTACTTCACCTGAATGGATTGTGAGCCCAAAGCACCACAGTCCCACTCATGGGCATTGATGTACTGCTTGTATCTGAACAGGGAACTCCCTCAGAAACTACCGCCTGTGCCCGATCTAATGTACTGGAGTGTGTGCACTTGCAAAGAATAGGGGTGAGGGACTGTGTGGAATTGATTCATTTGTTTCCCCATGTAAACAAAAACTGCTCTCTCAATCCTAAATAGCGAGGCAATACTACTGGGCAAACAGAGATGAAGGGTGCCGGATGGAGGTGTTTATACATTGTTCCTGAAAAATATGCTAGTTGTAATTGTTGTTGAGAGCCTGCTGAAGCTAAACTATGTGTGAGAGTAAATCTGGTAGAGAGGTACAGGGATATCCTTCCCTGGGAAACATTTTTGAACATAGCTGATACCTGATCATTCCAAAAGACAAAAAAAATGCACTTCAGAGTTATTTTATGAGCACTTGGGTAAAATCCTTGCACACATGGATGATTTAACAATATCCAAAGAGTGGATGACTATAGCAGAGGTAGGAACACATCCCAACACCCCCAAATCAAGCAGTGAAATTTAAACACGGGGCACCCGCAGGTCCCCCAGGAGACCCATTTAGCACATAGCTGCCTGCAGTTGATTCAACTATTCCATCCTACAATCTTCATCCCCTCCCCTTCAGAATTGAGCCCTTAGATTATATGGGAGTTTTATCAGCCTTAACTAGATAAAATTAAGGTACATGTGAGAGGGGGCTGTGAAACCAATTTTTGCAATCAAAGTGAGTCAGTCTTCTAGAAGATAGAGGACTGAGGCTGTTCCAGCACCTGTATGGTGAGCTGTTATAAACACACTGAAGGATTTGTCAGGTTCTCCATTAGAAAGTTTTCCCAGGATTTACAACTTGCCCATAAAACTGTGCACTGTGGTGAAACTTGGCCTAGCACAGCATGGGAGCAAAGTTGTGGCTTTATTGTTTTGAAGCAAATTTGATTTAGCCATTTCTTAACCCTCACACTGCTAAAGAAAAGTTGACTTATCCTTGGCATTATGCACTGAGGTAATTAAATTTACCCACTGACTAGCAAAACTCCAATTAAATGTAGTGGGAACAGGAGCGGGACCTTAAATACGATTAATATTATTGTGTCTTGTACAGCCCCAAGCATATCTTCAGTGCTTAAAAAAGAAATAATAATAATGTTGTGTGCTTCCATATAGTGTGTTTTATCAAAGCATCTCTACATTATTTAAAAATACTAAAAGCTAGGTTGTGTGGCGTGGTTACAGTATGGGGGAGCGCATTGCTGCACTACCAGGAGTAACCCAAGGAAGGAATAGTGAATCTCTGATCCCCCTTTGCTCCAGGTTGGGTAATAAGATGCCACCTGCGTAGAGAAGCAGCAAATTACTATCCCCTGCTTCTCACACACTCACTCAGTACTGCTGGTTCTCAGACTGAGTCAGAGGGGGAAAGCCAACTCTCCACCATCCCCCACTCACCTGCTCCAGGGGGAGAGGAGGAGGTGCACAGCACCTGTTCACCTCTGCATGCCTTGTTCAGATTTGGGAAGTTCACACAGGGATGTAATGGGGGGCTTACTCCCATCCACTTGTGCCCCTGCACATGCATGTGGGCAGAGATCACAGTCTTGCCATAATTCATTAAAGAAACACAGTCAATTAAAAAACACAAAATCCCACTCTGCCTGAAAATATTCCAGTGACAGCCCACAAGGGTACTCAAACTGAAAGAGATCAGAGAAAAAGGATCTTCTCTCTCGCCCCTCCCCCCCAGGTTATTTCCTTGGTGCATTTGGCACCACTCATTGTTTCTCGTCTATAATGAATTAGTCACTGTGTTTCCCCATCATGGTTGTAGGGATCTTTCATTAAAAATTTTTAAATAGGAAAATGTGTTTATGAAGGCACAATAATTGGAAAGGGGCCTCAAGTGCAGTCTCTGAAATTATTTTGAACTCCTCTTTTTAAACGGGACTATACTTTACGTTGAGGGAATTCCTTTAGGCAAACAAATTGCATACTACCCTTTGCTGAGTAGTATTATACCAATTCTAAGGGTGGGTAAACTGAGGCACAAAGATTAGCTTGTCAAGGCCACACAATAGAGCTATGCCAGTTTGCACTAGCTAGGCTCTAGCCCATTAGGAGACGCAGGTGCTCAGCACCTCTGAAAATCAGACCATTTATTTAGATTCCACAGTTTAGTTACTCAGCCTGATAACATCATATCTTCCCTTGCATCATCCTCCATCTTGACAAGAGTTTTGTGTTACAATCTGCTGTAAACACAGACACAAAGCTAATGATTCCAAGAGCAATTCCAGTTCCTCCAGAACTTGTGCCACTTTCGCCCTGTCCATGCACTTTGTTAGCAAAGGAATCACACAGTGCACTGTGTCAGACTTGTTCTCCGCTTCTTTTTATGCTCAGCACCTGAGCTTCAAATGCTCCCCATTTCGATGACGCTAAAACTGCGTAACACCTGCCCTCAGCAGTATACTCCATTTCCAAAAGCAGAAACTATAAAATTACACTGATGCAGCTTTGGAAAATGAAACCTTGTGAAAATATCTCTTTTTTTCCCTGCAAACTTCAGGCATGGCTGTCTTTACCACACAAAATCTTCCTGAAATCAAGTTAATGGAAGCCTGGGCTTCCCTTTTAAACAGATGAAATGGGGTAGGGGGTTGCCATAATTGGATCACTTACTGTGTGACTAATCACAGTCGTCTGTAACCACAGTGACTGTGGTTTTAACCTTACTTGGTCATTTGTAAACCACATTGATAACCCAGCCATCTGCATGAGGCAGTGTCTGTCTGTGAGCTCACGCCCCATCCCCTGAGTCTCTGAGGGAAGCTTGGCCTGTCTCGTCATTACCTACCCACTGGAACTGAAACCAGCTCACTCACAGTGCCCCCTCCAGCAAGGGCCAGTGATGTGATTGGAACTGATTGGAATTTTACAAACCCATTCCAGGCAGGTCTTTCCTCCACTGCCTTCCAGGCACTTTTGTGACAGTGACTTCTGTGCACTACAATAGGTAACAGAGTTTAGCACAGCAATACCTGAAACAGGCAGCATGTGATCTTCACTATATATATATATTAAAAAAAAGTAAGAAGCAGAACCACTGGGTTTTATCTTAGCAACAGGCCTAAGCTGTGAAATTCTGATGTGGATCTGAACTTCCCCAAAGTCTAGGGTTCTTTGGATTCATTGCAGAAATAGACCAAGCTGTGAAGTTTGGATCTGGATCTAACTAATGTAACCCACACGTATCACAGCAGCGGTACCTGATCACCTCTGGTTGGCTGGGGTATATCTATATCTGCCAGGAGTGTCAGATTGCTTGATTACAAATGATGGAGAAGATTAAGTTTTGATTTTTTTTTTTATTTGAGCAAGGACAACCCTTAAAAGCTATTATTAACCTCTTTACCTTTAATCAGCCAATTGCTGACATCCTAGTAGCCCTGCTTTTCCCAGATGACCTGATGAACCTGAATGCAGTTCAGGGCAGTGGCAGGAGGCTGCTGCTGCGGAAGCTCACTCACTAAAGAGTGGCAAATCATTTGCGTTTCTTTGCAATAAACAAACAGACTTATGGTTAGGTTTGGGAATCCCCCTCTGGCCCTATACAAATATAGTGCATGGTGATTTTGGCAGTTGTTTCTGCTGTTGCTCATTTTGGGTTTGGAGTTTACTTTCTTGAAATAGGGGCGGAAGGAAGCAACAAATAGGAAGGAAACCAGCCTGCTTGTGAAATCCAAAACCAGATTGGTAAGAAAAACATCATAAATTATGGATCCCCTGGAGCCGCCAGCAGCCTGTCATTGTGCATGATCTGTCTCCATTGTACTTTTCTGTGTGGGTGAAACTGTTGTAAACTAACACAGGGCATGCTTTTTCTGCCTAGGATCACTGCCTGCTGCTCAAATAGACCTGTGCCTTCCAGCACAAACACGCCATTGGAAACCAAATGTTTCATGTAACTGATAGTGGCCCCAGTGGATAGGCAAGCCCTTGACAGGGGATGAAGGAGAATGAGGGTTTCAGCTGATCTTGTTCACTGGAGCTTAGTACTGGTAGAAGCGCCAGCTGCAAGGACAGGGATGCACAGTCTCGAAGAGCACAAGGCTGGCTATTGTTCCATAATACACTGGTTTAAAAGACAAACGGATTAGGGTTGTTTAGCTTAGTAGCAGCAGCATTGTGCAACCATAGCATAGGAGACCCAGGTTCAGGAGCAGCCATGACTGTCTCTTGCTCTGGGCTGGTGGAGCTCAGGCACTTTGAAGATGAAGTGCTTCCTGGGGAAGGGGGAGGATAACGACCTCTCACGATGAGGGGATGGGGGAGGGGAGAAGATTCCCTGCCAGCTAATCCATGGAATGGCATTCACAATGCACTCAGGGGAGGCCACCTGTCTGCCCTCCTCGCCAGAGAATGCACGGCCACTGCCTTCTGGAATGACGAGGGTTAAAGGGATCAAGGTGGGAAGCTGTGGTCCGCAGAATGGAGAATGTGTGCAGAGAGGGGATTTTTAGGACCCCTGGCTACCTTAGTCTTCATTTGTTGCCAGATGCAGAAAGGGTGGGGAGGGAGGAGAGAATGAACTCAAGGTCAAATGCTGAGGGGAGGAGGTGGAAGAGGAGATGGTGCTCGGAGGAGGAAGGGCATCCCCCACACAGAGAGAGACCCGCTCTCTCTTTATTCACCACACACACAGAGTCTCTCATGAGGACATTTATGAATGCACTCAAATGGGATGCAAAAGAAAAACCTACTTTGCTCATTCTCTTTCTTCAAAGAGCAGATGTGCTACAGCCCAGGCAAATCTAGACTGACACTCCCTCACTGTTAGCTAACGGAGGCTCACAAGCTGGGTTTTGTGTTTAGAAAAAAAAAATTAATAGTAAACCCCGCTAAAATTAATAAACATTTTTGTGCTTTTTTGAAGTTTCACAGATTTTTTTTTTTAAATTTAAACACTCTTTCTGCTGTAGCATTTGTTACCCAAATGTTGCAGCATCCGGCTAGTGCATGAGAGCCAGATAAGCGAATGTGACTGGAAACAAAATCAAAGCTGACTAATGAGCTATTTCCATGACAGAGACAAAAGTAAACAAACTGCAAAAATAATTAACAGGACATGTGCTAAGGTTTGTTAATAACACAAGTAAAAGAATATGAGAGAGTGTAGAGAGAAAAATAGATATTATCAAGATCATATTTTAAGAGGTTGCCAATTTTTTAAAACCACGTTCCTCCTTATTTCCAGGGTTTTTGGCAACATTTCAGCTGGTCATCAGAAGGAGGGCAAGTCCCTCATTTCAGATTCAAAAGCAACTCTGTGCCAAATTGACCTGCTGTTATTCCCCCTTTCAGCTACTGTAACCAATACCACACAAACAATGAATTATGAGATTAGAGGTCCTGAAAAATGGACTCATTCTGCAGATGTTGTGTCTGGAACAAGCTGCTCTGTCTAATGTTTGTTGTGTCATCTCCCCCCTCCCTACCAAAGCCCCACATTTGCTGGGTGGTAATTTGTGCCATAAGCCTTGTTTTGTGAAGGGTTAATTATCAGCTTCAACAAAAAAAGGGGGGGGGGGAGAAAGAATGAAAGGGAGGGGGAGAAACCTTATTTGATAAGAGAATAGCTATTGTAGTGTATGGAAGAAAGTGAATTTTGACTTGAGAGAAAAACAAAACACAGACCAGGGTTATTTTAAAGCAGAAAATAGAGTTGCATAAGCAAACTATGAGGGGTGAAAAGTAGGAGACAGCATGTTTTTCAGACCCAGGAAGCCAGCAGTGAAATCCCATTTGCAGGGATGGGAGGAGAGGACGCCCTCAAAGAGGGCTGTGAGATTTCTTTGTTTTGTTTGTGCTCTCAGGAAGAGGTGGGGGATGTGAGGGCTGGAGGGAGGAGGGGGGAGTGTGAGAGAGTGTTTGAATCAGTATACTGCTGTCAGCTGTTCAGCACTGTAACAGCTGGTACCTGTAGACTATGATACAGTGCACATTAGCAGCATCATGATTTAGCATCACAGCATTAAAAATTTAATTGCTTATTAGGATGATTGGGGTATTTTATCATAATGGAACCAACACGTCATCCTTTAATAGTGTAGTGATTTGGGGATAGGCAGAGATATGGGGTGAAATCTTGGAGCCATTGATGTCAATGGGAGTTTTGCCATTGCTTTCAATGGGCCCAGGATTTTGCCTATGAAGTTTGCTAGTGATGCTGAGCGAGCTGCCTGGGCACATTCTCTTTCACCTTGTATTACATTTGTACCCAAGATTCATGAAAAAAAAATCAATAATTCGGTCCCAGTTATAAAAGCAGAGAAGGATGGAAATAAAGGCCTTCTCCATGCTGAGAGGCAGATTGTGCTCTTGAAATCCACATACAGATCGTTCCCTTTGCATGGGGCTCTCCCTCTGCAAGCAGAAAGAAAAGCTGAGAGAGAAAACCGACTGCCTGCAGGGCAATGTCCCCTATTTTCCCCAGACCCTGTAAGGGTTCTCTGCAGAGTTATAAGAAGGGAGTGATGGGGTCTGGATGCGTTTGGTTTCAGGAGCTGGGGAGTACACCCCTATTCCCCTTGCACCCAGTAGAAATGTCACAGGAAAGTTATATCCAGTGTTGTTCTAGCCATATCAGTCCCAGGATATTAGAGAGACAAGGAGGGTGAGGTGATATCTTTTACTGGACCAACTTCTGTTGGCAAGGGAGGCAAGCTTTCAAGCTACACTGCGCTCTTCTTCAGATGTGGGAAAGGTACTCAGTGTCACAGCTATAAATACAAGGTGCAACAGACTAGAAAGTTAGTCGAGCCAGAGGTTGTATCAGCTTCCCTGTAGAGCCCCACTCCTGTGGCTCACTAATCAAACATAGCCCTTCCTCACTTTCCTCCACCTCCTCTGCTGAGTGTCGCTGAGCAGGGATCTCCACTTCCTGCCAGGCCTACTGCCACTATTCCCATTGCACAGCTTCCCTCAGCCACCACAGTGCTGCCTGTTACCAGAGCAACAGCAAACATTGTGTCGTCCCAACCTGGGAGCTAGACTGACAGGACACACAGCGGGAGAGGGAACCCCCATAGCCTACAGTGACAGCACAGAGCTCTTCTTCCCATGGGAAACTGGGGATTTCAGATTTAAAGGAACAGCACCGTACCCCAAAATGAGGCACTCTGACTTCCTCCAGGGAACACATGAGAACCCCTGAGTGGCAGTTTGTTCCATGTGCTGCTCTCAGTCTCCCCTCCTCCAGGGGCACTACGTAGTTGCCTCTATGGTAACAGGGAGCATGGTGTAACTCTGCAGGATCAGGACACCGGGGGCACAATCTTCAACAGTTGAGTCAGGTGCCTTGGGACCACTGAGGAGTACCCCCAGGGAGATACCATATCTGCTTTTTTTTTTTTTTAAATCATCTCCCAGACAAAACTTCCCTGGAAAACACACTCTGTCTGGGGGTGTTGCAACCTTGTTGGACAACAGGTTCAGGTTCATTCTCTTTCTCTGTATCACTGTTCTATCTACCGGTCCGCTTGGGCTCTGCAATGCCTGTGTTTTCCTCTATGTCTCTATTCTTCCTTCTCTTAGGCAATCTCACACTGGAGTTCAACTCTCTGGGAAAAAAATCAAGCCGTACATCTGCTTGAGAGACCTATATTTTAATCCTGGTCCCAACAATGGCTATGTCCAGTCACCAAGTATCAGTTACCCTTCCTGAAAATTAGACTAATGATATTTACCTCTGTCATATTAGGAAGTAGAACTAAATGATACCTGCTAAGACCAGTATGTAGCAGAAATGGGAACAGAACTGTGGCAGCCTGTACCCTCAGTCTTATTCCCCAATCTTGGAAGCCACATTCTCAGATGGTGCTACCTCCTTCTCCTGGGATTGTACAAAGTTCTGCATTTCCAGAGTTGTGTATACATATAGCCCTATGCTAGCTGATAAAAACCAGACTAAGATAAAAATCCTACTGTACATGCATAAAAAGAAACTTCCATTACACACGACTGTTCCAATTTTTAAGAAAATTGGATTGTTCTTCAGATAGCAATGAGATCTACAAAACATGCCAAGTTTGAACAAAATCTAATTTAGCCATTGTTGAATTATCCGTGCACAAAATGTGTGATTGGAACAGATGGTCCAAGTATTTGTTTTATAATGTACCTGCAAAATTCAAAAACAAACAGATTCTGAAACTTTATCTCAGCTACAAAAAAAAAAAATCATCACTTATGAGCAATGTTCCCTCTAATTTTTGACAGGCCATGTGCGCAAAAAAATTCTTCTGTGCAAATTGTTGTGCTTCTGAGCAAATTTTTGTGTGTGTGTTGTTTTGCCGTGTGCGCAGAGTTTAGGATCTGTGTGTGCATGCGCACGAGCACAGCTTAGAGGGAACAGTGCTTATGAGTAGAGACCAAGCAAGGAAAATTTACGCACACACATTTGAATTTGAGAGAGTAGGTTGAAAAAAGGACTTACAATGGAAGTGGCATTCCAAGCTTAATTCTAGTGGTCACTACCAATCCAGTTACAATGCATATGCTAGGAGGCAACTGTATTGCTTAAACCTTGCTCCCAAGTCTATCACTACTGGAACTGAAAACATAGGGTAGATGTGTTGCTGAGTATTTTCTTTGGATATCCATTTGCTTTACCTTGCTGTAGCCCCATAACCAAGTAATCTTTTTACACAGAAGCTTTCTCAAAAGGTTCAATGGTTATCAGCCTCTACTGGAATATATTAGTGTATGTCTAACCATATCCATTACTTTGTGTAAACTTTTTTTTTAAATCTACAGGCGCTGGCATTTGAGTTATGACTCTAACCTTTGCTTCATTAGTTTTAACTCTTTACGGAATCACTTCCTGACCCACATACATCATCTCAGTAACTTCGTACTCTGTTTTATCTTTGCTAAATGTAATGTTTTAATCTCTTGCTACTGCATTATCTTTATATGGATGGTATCATACTCATCCCCATCAGCTGCAGCTGTATACACTTGCTCACCCAACTTTAACTTTATGCACCTAAATGCTCTAGGAATAATCACTTCTAGAATATTTAATCCTAAAAGATAATCAGCAAAATTTGTAATGTACCTGTACAGCATTGAGTGGATAGAACAGGGAATTTCTCGTCCAATTTCACTGCCAATTCCCCTCTTTCTTGTCTAGTTCTGTAGAAATCTGATCATCTGTTTTGTTCAGTAGACTTCTGGAGTTCATATAGGATAGTGTGGCCTGTGAAGGCATTTATTAATAATCTGAGGAATTAAAAAAAACACCACACATTATGTCCCAGGCTCTTTTTATAGGTATAACCAAACTGGTGGCAAAACAATTGTCTTAATAAGTGCTATATTTTCTAAACGAACAATAGTTACTGTAAGGTATCTTTCTACAACTCTGTACGACTGGAATGTTGTCATCAACACAAATATTCTGTTCAATTTGGAATTATCTAATTTCATCACATAAAATAATTTGCACGGATATCCTCTTTGGGAAATTTGTGGTCTAACATTTACTCTGTGTTCGATGTCCAGTACAACATATCCCTGTTTATCAGTGACAATACTATATCAGCTCTGAAGAGTGAAACAGATGAAGCTTTTGCATCCTATGCTGTCATATTCAACATTGTGCCACCCCTGTTTTGGTCTTGATGTGCTTTCTCCAAAAGCAACTAGAGTCACATTGGGGCTCACAGAGTTGTAAGAAACCAAAATGTATCGAACAGATTTGATGGATTACTCCTACTTGTACACCAGTGTCCAGTATGAATGGGAGTGGGACTTGGGACCATTCCTGCTCCAGCTAATGCTTCAGTCCTGTTGATTTTCACTTTTCTCACAACACTAAAAAATACTCCCTCACACTCACCCTCGGTTGGGACACCTAGTCTCACCTTGATATAGCTGATCTCATATCATCAGCTGTCACAATTTTTGGCAAAACCTTCATTTTGGTTATATTAGAATACATTATTTCTTCTGGGAATATCTCCTGTGATAGGGTGAACTTAAATTATTTTTATACATTTTTCTCACTTCCTGAATGGAAGGAATTATCTCAGGGCTAGGGTTGAGCTGGGCTCTCTTTGGGGAATCTTTATTGGATTTTTCCTTATAATGTAGCCAGAGTTGACTAGTTACCTTGCTCTGTGCAGATAGGGAGCAGGGCTGCAATAACCACTTTGACGTTTCTTTTTTTTTTTTTTTTTTTTTGTCTATCAGAAACATTGGTTGCTCTATTTCTATTGCAGTTTTCTTCTTTTTCAGCGGCTGTGCCTATTGGAAGGCTCATCAAGAAAAGAGGCATCTGTCTGTCCATCCATCCCTTCAGCAGTGAAGCACACTGGGAAATCTCTTAAGGGTATAAGATCAATCAGGTGAAAGGATTTCAGTCTGGCAGAGGAAGTAGGAACCTAATTGAGCTAGGTGATTCGCTGCGGTACCTGTGCTGGTCATAGTTTTTTCTGATGTTTTTCATTGGGGTTTTGTTAGTAATAGTATATTAGAATGGTTTTGAAAATTGCATGTCAATTTGACAAAACTACAAATGGAATGTTCTAAAGCACTCAGTGCTGGCCTAATTCTGCTCCGATTGACTTCAGTGGTAAAACTCACTTTGATTTCAGCGGGAGCAGAGTTGGGCCAACTCTGAGAGCTTTTGACAATCCCACCCAAACCTTCCTAGGACAGTTTTGAAGTCTGGTTTTCCTTCTTCCCCAGTGATCAATGGGTTATCAACTCTTTAAAAAATATATTGCTTAGATGTTTGTTTTGTAGGAATATTTACAATTATGTACACACGTAGGCATGGCTTAGATGGGGAAAAAACAGAAGTACGTGGTGGAATATCGTTCTGTGTGAGATTTTGTAAAATGTTACAGCAAGTATTTTGCATAAATATGTACTTGGTGCAATATTATTATTATATGCTGATGGGTCCATAGGTAGCTGTTATAGGGTTTTATAGACTGATAAGTTTGTGTGTAACCAAATTGTTATAGCTCAAGTGCATTATAGAGTTTTCTGGTTGAAAAACTGTGAACTTGCATTAAAAAAATTGCAAAATGTTTTCAAAACTTTTGATGAAAAATTGTCATTGTTTTTTCCAAGCAGCTTAGAGAGGGGCCTATATTTATTGTGGCAATTTTTCCTCAACCAGCTCTTTTATTCAGCATGGAAATGAGAGAGTGATATTTGTCTTGTTAGCCTTTGTCTCCTGCACATTATAAAGGTTCCTCCCCCATCGTATGCAATAAAGTGGCTACTCAGATGTCCTTGGTCTTTAGGGAGTTTCCAGAACAGCCTCAGTGCTGAGTTGAAATAATCTGCAGCCTGAATCAAGTATGCAAGTTGTTGCGGAGGCTGCCTGTCGGTAGCAGCCTGCTCTGTGAACAGTCCTGCTCTCTTACTTAAATCCTTTTCCCTGCCTCCCTTTAAGATCATAGTTTACTATATGACAACTCTATCTGATAAAGGGTTGACACGCACACAAGGGCTGGTTAGGGACTGTGGCCTAATTTTCAAAGGAGCCATAAGTACTGAAAGCCAGGCTGCGAAGCTTCATTTTCTGGCGTCAATCACATAACATGGGTCACAATTAGAAGAGTTTACACGCAACACATGGTAGAAGTCAATTCCCACTGTAGCCACGGGGCTGTTGTTATAACTATTCTATGCCATGCCTTGTAATTAACGAGCCGGGACTGGTCAAGGTCTAGGCACCTCCAGCTGATATGCAAGACACAAAACTATCTGGGAGTTTTACTGAGAGGGACAAAGGAGCCCTAAGACATAGAGCTGACTTCATCTCAAAACCACACATACAAGCAAGAGGAAGCTGTTTGTTCCCACAGACCATAATGAGGTTCTGCACATGTCACACCTACCAGTGCCTGTATCTTATAGCTAGGCCTCAGAAAGGGAATGAACAGGTAAAAAGCAAACTGGAGTCTA
The DNA here is from genome assembly GCF_965140235.1 of Caretta caretta. Lineage (NCBI taxonomy): Eukaryota > Metazoa > Chordata > Testudines > Cheloniidae > Caretta > Caretta caretta. The sequence goes on from NC_134207.1 coordinate 65,471,576, forward strand.
TGACACAGCACGAAATGGCACAAAAGGACACAAGGCCAGAGAAATGGTAGCCAGGCTGCAGTCTAAAACGTGATGGGCAGTAGCTAAGAGATTAGGAACTAATGCTGTAGAGGCCCTTAGTCCTTGAGTTGAGATAGCCTCTGGCAAGGCATTATACAGCCCTTAGAAAGACACTATATTTTTCAGGACAGCAAAGCATAATAGTTTCCACACCAAGGTGTTTGCACATCAGAGAAGGAATAGAAAGGCAAGGTGAGCGGCACACTCCTTCCTGGAGGGCGCATATTGTCATGCTTCATCAGGCGTGACATGACAAACATATCATGTTAGTATCACAAAAGTTGTTAAATTATATTTCGTGTGTCCTCTAAACAATTCCGGGCATCCCCATAGTTAGCCAGCACAAAAACCAGGTTCCAGGGATTGAGCATGGAGAGCAGTGATTACAGAGTACTGCCCACCTTAAGAGTTCAAAAATCAAGGTGTATCATGAGATTTTAAAACAATGTATACATCTTGGGTTCTTGTTGGTTTGTTTCTGGGTTTTGAGCCTTTTGGACTCACTCAGATCATGTTTTCAAGCTAGAAACTCTGCCTTTTAAATGAAAGCTAGGAGTCTCACATAATCTTTGCTTACAGGAGCTGGGGCTTTGAACAAATATCGCAAGACTCCTAATAAAATCATGAGAGTTAGCTGCACTGCAGACACTTCCAATCTGGAATTGCCACACAGATCAGGTGAGTGATCCATCTAGTTCAGTATTTGGCCAGTTACAAATATTTCAGAGAAGGTGCCAAAAGAGGTCATAATGGGCATTTCTGACCTATCGAGGAAATTTCCCTCTATCCTCCACCAGTTAGAGGTTTGTTCTCAGGATTCATATGCAATTTCCCAATTCCTTTCTGAATCCTGCTAAATGCATGCTCGGTGATATATTGTGGCATTGAGTTCCATTGACTAATTATGCATCATGTAAGAAAGTATTTCCTTTTATTTGTTTTTAATTTGATGTCTCAATTTCATTGGACATCCTCTTGTTCTTGTATTTTGAGAAGGTTAAACAGGTGCACCTATACACATTCTCTGCACCATTTATTAATTTTACAGGCCAGGTCTCCTCTGCACTTTTCTTAACTATGAAGCAACAGATCTTACTCTTTTCACACTGTCCTTGTGTGGAAGCTTTCTGTACTTCTAATCATTTTCATCAGCTGCCCCAGAACCCTTTTCCTTTTCTGTTATATCTTCCAGATAGAGTGGCCAGAAATGAATAGTCACCCAAGTGAACCTTCTTGATACCTCCTCAATTCATGAGCTTACTAATTCTCACTATTCTAGAATGGTTGGGGTGTGTGACAGGGTCAAGACTCATCATCAATGGCACCTCCTGCTCACTGCTCTGGGAATTAGCTCGTCAGCTGCAGAGCACCCTCTGCGCGTGGTGTCCCACCCATCGTCTGCTCTGCTGGTTTGGGACCCACATTGCTCTCCACTCAGCGGTGTCCTCTTCAGGGACCCTCTAGCAGCAGCTTCTCTCTGCCCTCCTTCGCTCCCCTCTTGTCTGCCTAGCTTCCCTGGGCCACTTCCCCTTTGGCCCCGTGCACCTTCTTGGCCCTTTCTAGCAAAGGCTGCAGCCTGGCAGGTAACTGGACCGGAGCTCTCCTCTGCTCCCCCAAGCCTGCCCAGCACTGCTCTGGCCAAGATGCTACCTCCTTACATCAGGAGCCAGTCCTCCTCCCTTGCTAGTCAGGAAGAGACTACTCTCTCCTCCGCTAGGCAGCCTTTATATAGGGCCCAGCCCAGCCCTGCTTGGCTCTCCACAGGCCCTTGCTGATTGGCTGCTGGTCTGCGCAGCCTCTCTGGCGTATTCTAGCCTTTTTCCTCATGGAGTGGGGCAGCCACCCCACTACAGGGTGCATGCATCATATCTTTAAAAGGAGCAATCTCATTTTAAACATTTACCATTGCACGTGGTTATAGCTAAATGGAGTAATAATTTAATATCCTCTACAGAAGGATTATATCCTGCTTATCTAGAGGGGAGAAGAGCTGCACTTGATGATGCAACAGGTCTTTTTCCTCTGCAGTGCTGATCCTGTCTCTCCCTGAAATGGACAGTTACCAGAGCAGGTTTCAATGCAGGAGTAAATAATTGGTGGGACAGGAGCTGCTGTTTAAATCTTTTCCATACAATAAATGTATTATTTCCCAGCCTGATTGGTTGTATTCATGAGTCACAAATATTCCCTCAACTGCCATTACTTAGCTCAGCCACTCTGCCTGGTTAAAGGAAGCAATATGCTTCCCTGATAACTATGGGCTTTAAAGAGCTGCCATCTTTGGGTTTGTCTACACTGCAATGTAAGCCTGGGCTCGTGGGACTCAAATCAGCTGACTCATGTTAGAAAACTTGAGGCATGGGCATCTATACAGATTCTTAACCCTATGTTAAAGAATTTTCTAACCCGGGCTCAAACCTGGGGCTCTGGCACCCATGCTGCAGCACACTGTCCTGAGTCAAACCATAGCCCAGACTCCTTAATGTCCTCCCAAAACATGGCCACCAGAGCCTTTTGAGCATGGTGCACTGTGGGAAAACTTTACTGCCTATCCCTCACATTACAGGAAGCTTGAACAGCCCCCAACGCAGCCGGCTGCACAACGTGGAGGAGATCCCTTCCAAGAAGTTCTGTTGCTTGCACTTTCCCTCCTGCGTCAGGAAACAGGCAAAGCTTTCCTGAACAGCTGTGGACATTTCAGCAGCATTTTCTGACCCACCAAAGGCATCTGACAGAGCTTAAGATGGAGCAGGAAGAGGAGAACACAGGTATGACAGACCCGCACTGCCTGAGGCTACTCAGTACACTTGGCACAGTCGCTGATGCCCCTATGTAGACTGAGGCTTCTGATGCCTCTACCACAGGGCCCCAAGCACAGACTGGTGGGATCATATCATGCAGACCTGGGACAACCAGCAGTGAGTCCAGAACTTTCACATGAAGAAAGCTACATTTCCGGAGCTTTGTGAGCAGCTTGCCCTCACCCTCCAGCATAAAGACACATGCATGAGTCACCCTTGCTGGTCCAGAAGCAGGTTGCTTTGAGAGATTGGGGTTTCCAAACTGCACTGGCGTCATTGATGGGACTCATGTGCCCATAGCTTGTCCTCCTCAGGAGCACGAGTACATAAGCTGCAGTGGGTACTACTCATTGTTATGCAGGCCCTCATGGACCATTATGGTCAACTTATAATTATGAATGTCAGCGTGGGCTGCACTGGGAAAATTCATGATGCCAAGGGTTTTCACCCATCAGAAATCTACATTCATGAACAGGCTGGGACACTATTCCCACCAAATGACTGTCATAAATGGAGTTACTGTACCCACCATTATTCTGGGGGACCTCCTGTTCCCCCTTTTGCCTTGGCATATGAAACCGTACCCTAATTTCAAAGGTGTAATTACACTCTCAGCAGGTGCAGAATGGTTGTTGAATGTACTTTTGGCAGATTGAAATCCCATTGGAGATGTTTACAGACTTGTTTGGATTCCAGTGTCATCAATGCTGTCTGCCTCACTGTGGTTTGCTGTGCTCTTCACAATTTCTGTGAAGCCAGAGTTGAGCCATTTCCCTCTGAATAGACCTGTGACAGCAAGGGACTGCTGAACCGGTTCCGCTAGCCAGAAAGTGCGCCTTCCACAGCTGGAGCTGGATGCCCCCGGCAACAGAAGTGTGGGATGCTTTGTGCTTCCACGTTATGGACTTGCATGGCCCAGTGGAAGAGGGGAAATAGTACCTTTATGAATGGGCTTGGGGAGGGGATGGGGCTATTGGTGGGGGAATACTGTACTTGGAATAGGGCAGGGGGCTTGATTGCAACAACTTGTGAAATGGGGCTTGGGGTGATTCACATTATGTATTCACACAAGGAAGTGACTGAAGTGTGGATTGCTGTACCTAACTATATAGAGGAATAATGTCTTCTTACTAATTCCTATTTGTTCCTGATCATGAATTTAAGATTATTTCACATACTGATTGTATGATGAGATGCAGCGATAGCAATAACTTTCTTGATGACATAAAAGCTTTATTTATAAACATGGAGTTAAAGCAGTACAACTTTCACCCATTGGCAGACAGGTCAACTGCTATTACAAACCAAAACGCCAGTTACTACGGTACCTTTCCCAAAGCAAAACAAAAAGTGCATGAACAAGAGCAAACAGAAACCCCCAATGCTGCATGTCCTCTAGCCCCCTATTCTCCTCCCGCCCCCCATTTTCCATCCACTTGGTGCCAGGGAAAGGGAGGTGGTGGCGGTGGCATCCACAGGAGAGGATATCAAGATGGAGAACTGCATGGGGCTCAGTTGCCCTGCCCAGCTACTCTCATGGCCCAACTGCATCTGAGCCTTTCCTTCTTCCTCTCGGCATGCCTTTCCTCTAGCCACAAGTCCCTATGTTTCTGATCCTGGACCTGCTTGTGGGCCCTCTCCAGAGCTTCAACTATAACTTTCTTCATAGAAATGCTTCCTCTTGGAACGGTAGAGGTAGAGGGGCCTACAATAGGGCAAGACACACTGGGTGATTGGCTCAAATAGCTCAGTGGAGGAACAGAAATAATTTTTTGTGGATTTTCAAGGACAAAACATTACATTTCAAAAGTGAACTTCAGTATATATATTCGCTTCAGAGACTCTCCCTGGACACAGGCTGGTTAATCACAGTTAAAGATGTGCAGAGATAATGGTAAGTTAAAAATCCAAAGTGGTTTTAGTTTTATAAAAATTGTATAACTATTTGGGATGAGGGTGTCGGTGGCCTTGCAACCAAAGCTTTTTCTATACATTTCAGGCCTTTCACATTTTGGAGGACATAATTGTTCTTGTGGTGTCCTACTGACAAAGGGAGATGTTATTCCAAGCCGCAAGTGGGTCACCCAAGGTGCAGTTCCAATCCCTGGTTTGCAGATACTCTCTTTCTCAAGCTGCTTAATCCGCTCCCTGCACTGGCCACAGTCTGGTATATTTGCAAAACTGCCAACTTCTTCATAATTTTTTGGTATGTGTGGTCATTCCTGGTACTCTTACTAAAATCCATAGTCTTGCTGGCCTCACATCAATTCACCAATTCTGGCTGTGTTCCTGTGACCATGAAACAGTGTGCTTTGCAAAAGGCTTGTTCTGGTCGGCCTCCATTGCAAACACAGAAAGCTCTCTGGTGTGTTTGCACCTCGGTGATGAGAAGACAATGGAAGGGTTAATGCTGACTAGGTAAGCTGCTGCTGTACACCAAGGGGGTTGCTTCTGTTTTCACTGAAGTTAGTTGGAGATTCTTGGGATAGCGAGGAGAAAGGCAGTTGACCCAATGGGATTGTGGGATACTTTTGGTGGACTCCCAGGACCTGAGTCAAGTAGGGCTGCATCTACATTAAAAAATAGGGCTCAAACCCTGGGTCCTGGCTTGACTCTGGCATGGACCCTCCACACCCACAGAGCCCTAGCACTCTAGGTCTGAGCCTGACTCTGGGAAATTTGTGTGTAGCCAGAAAGGGGGTTGGGCTCAAGCCTGAGGATGGGCCAGAGCTTACATTGGAGTGTAGACACACCCTCATACAGAGAGACACATGCTGACTCAGCTAATGGAAAAATCAAGTAAAACATGGAGCGGCACTGGAGTCTGTTCAGCAGCCTGCCCCTGCCGAGACAGGATAAAACAAGGGAGGAATTCAGAGAATAGGAAGATATTCAATTAATGAAGCATCCATTGTACAGCCATGGTATGGAAAGCCGTGGATTTGAACTATAAAAAACAAAAGGTAGGAAATGTAAACGTTCAGGTTCACCCAGCAGTATTAATTCAGCCACACTGCACAAAGTCTACAGGTATATAAAGTTACACAACTATACCCTCACGAACCTTGCTACTGGAACTTTGCAGTTCCTGCCTTTACCTTCCAATTTCAAACTTAATCATGTCTTAGATCACAGGTTCTGCTTTACATTTTTTTCAAGGACCTCCCGGGGGGGCATGAATCAGTGTTCACGTCATACTCCCATCAGTATCCGGCCCGAGTCAGGTAAGCTAATGATCCAGTCAATGGACCGAGGTGATGAATCGTGGTCACATCACCTGAGGCGCATTGCACAGATGCTGAAGACCCTCCTTCCCAACCCAAAATCCTATAACTTATTTAAAACAAAACAAAAAAAAAGCAGGTGGATAAAAGAAACTCTGGTTACCAGGAGTGGCACTGAAGCTCTGCAAGTACTGAGAATGTCACAGCACATAGTAACGAAACAGCTAGGACGTTTTTATTGCACATTGCGGAGATTAGGTCTTTTTAAAAAAAGAAAGCTAAAGGTGATTGAAAAACAAAGTATCAGATGTCCCTCGTGGCTCGTACTAGCTGAAAATCTGTTGACTTACCAGACAAATTTTCCAGTTTTGCTACTTTAGCTATGACTAGAAAACCGAGAAATTTGTAAAGTATATATTTTCCTTCCTCCCCAGGTGAGATGCCTTCAGATGCATTTAGGTGCTCTGCTTTAAACACCTAAATAAGAGGGGAAATCCTCTCATGGATCAGTTACTGGTTAAAAAATAGAAAACAAAGGGTAGGAATAAAAGGTCAGTTTTCACAGTGGAGAGAGAAAATAGCAGGGTCCCCCAAGGATCTGTACTGGGACCAGTGCAGTTCAATATATTCATAAATGATCTGGAAAAAAGGGTAAACAATGAGGTGGTAAAGTTTGCTGATGATACAAAATTACTCAAGATAGTTAAGTCAAAAGTTGGGTGCCCCCCTAAACCTCTGGATGCTAGAAGCTGGAATTGTATGACAGGGGATGGATCACTTGATACATTGCCTGTTCTGTTCACTCCCTCTGAAGCACCTGGCACTGGCCACGGCTGGAAGACAGGATATGGGGCTAGATGGACCATTGGTCTGATTCATTATGGCTGTTCTTATGAAAATATTGGCAATTCTTTTTCACTCGCTATCAAATGTGTCTTTACTATTTTTTCAGCACAACAAAATATATTTACGTAAGACCTCCAGTGCAGCTCCAATTTATACACATTAGTTTCCATTACCCAACAGAACATCATAAAAGACATGCATTGAGACATAAGAACAATATCAGGAGGAGAAAGAATGTAAAGATGAACTGAAGTGTTTTCAGTAAAGAGACATACTAAACCTGTGTGTGACCTTAAACTTAGGTGTTAACCAAATGCATGACACTTCAAATTTGATACTATATGTTTTAAAACAAAATACAGGAAGAACCAAGCTCACACAAGTGACTGGGATGCAGACTACAAATGACTGAATTATGTGATTTATGGTCTCCCACCTCCTAACTGGACATTCACTTCAATGGAAGTTGAGGGCACTCAGCACCTTGCAGCATCAGAACTCTTAGCAAGTGTAATTAAAAAGGCCAGCATAGTACATCACCAAATGTACTTGTGTCATTCAACATGGCTATTGTAGTTCATGATAGCACTGACTCAAAGTCCTATCAGAGTTGGGAACTCCGATGTGGGCAATACTGCTGCAACTGCAATCAACAGGGGCCACTGGGCTTAGAAAAGCGGGAGCTGGTGTTCATGGCTGAGCTCATTTGCAGGTGAAGGAGTGTCAACATGCAGCTCTTTGATCTATTTTATGTGTAAGTGAGGAGATCATGAATTCATGCATAAGAAATGCAAACCCCCAATCTCAGATCATGGCAGAGAACTGGAGAATGAAATAATTTTTCCAGTACAGTAGAAATCTTCTCACCTGCACTATTTGTCCAAGAATATCAGTTACTTTTCCATGAGATGGGAGAACAAACCTGGAGGGAAGTCTCTCATTTCAGTTTGATGTTTAAAATGTAGTTTGTTATAATTAAGACTATGCACATATTCTATTAAAGGTTTAAAGGCCTTGAGTAGGACTAGGGTGACCAGATGTCCCAATTTTATAGGGACAGTCCCGATTTTGGGGGCTTTTTCTTATATAGGCACCTATTACCCCTCACCCCCATCCCGATTTTTTACACTTCTATCTGGTGACCCTAAGCAGGACTTTCGAAGCATTTTCCTCTCATTCGAACAGGAGCAAGATTGGACCCCAGGAGGAAGAAGCAATGGAGCAGAGGTGTGTTGAAAGAGGTGGAGACACTCAAAGGCTATTCGAGAAGGCAGGAGCTGTGGAGAAGAATGCGGTCACGAGTACAAAGATAACAGAAAGGAGCAGAGTGCAAGTTCTTCTGGGCAGGGACAGAGTCTTATCTAGGTTCTGTAAACTATTATGTAAATTTATGGTACTATATAAAAGTTTAATAACCACAGGGATGAAGCCTGTGCTCTCTGAAAAAAGGATATGGTGGTGAAGATAATAGAGACAGACTTCATGTATGCAGTAGGATGGAAAAAAATCCATGGAGAGTTTTAAAAGCAGTCATGATTTGGATCCTGAAATGAACGGTCAGCCAGTAGATATCTGAATAAGGGTGACGTGGTCCGACTTCATTGTACAAGTGAGAAGGCAGCAGCAGTCAATACACGGCAGGAGCCTGAAGAGCTGGCACCTTGGGAATAGTGTGGAAGAACATGGTATTCAAGGTAAAAGGAGATGAATGTGTGGATGAAGAATTTGGCAGAAGACAGTATATTCAGAATAGTGATATACAGAGGCACATCTGCAGAGCTGGTGAGAGAAAGATTTACAGACATGTGGTAGGGAGAGAGATCAGGTCAAGGACAGTGCCAGTATTATGGATGGTGGGAGCCAAAGGAAGGGCTGCATCAAGGTGTCAGAGAGAGAAGATGGAGTTGTGCCTTCAATTGTCAGAATCTCAGATTATTCCAACACAAATATATAATCCATAATGAATCACCAGCCACCTCCAGCCATGATGTGTATGAGAACTACAGCACCAAAATGTATGTGTGCTCTTTAGAGTTATTCAGAAGATGCCCATTTTCATCCAGGATTGCTCTATGAAAAGTGGAAAGCTGTACTGCATTGTTCTCAGTGTATGCTTAACTTTGTATTCACAAAGAAACAGTTGTCATTTTATGCTTGGTGACACTGCATGTTGGAGAGGACACCAGTGGCAGTTAAGTAGAAAATACAGATTTTATTAAAATAATGAATTGTGACAGGGTTGGGCCAGATGGCTATAGAAGAGTAATAGAAGGCAGATATATTAGCCCCAGGCTAAGTAGGTCCTTTTTCCCTGGGTAAGGTAACAGGGAAGGTTCCAGAACAATCAGGAACCTCTGGAGACATTTAAGTCAGGCTGATTAGAACACCTGCAGCCAATCAAGAAGCTGCTAGAATCAAGTAAGGAAGGCTAATCAGGGCAACTGGGTTTTAAAAAGGAGCTCACTTCAGTTTGTGGTGTGCGTGTGAGGAGCTGGGAGCAAGAGGCACTAGGAGCTGAGAGCGAGAACGCGGACTGTTGGAGGACTGAGGTGTACATTATCAGCATTATCAGACACCAGGAGGAAGGCTCTATGGTGAGGATAAAGGTGGTGTTGGGAGGAGGTCTTGGGGAAGTAGCCCAGCGAGTTGTAGGGGAGTACTTGGGGGGAACCCGGAGTAGAGGGTGGGCCTGGGTTCCCCCCAAATCCTCCCAACTCCTGATCAGACACAGGAGTCGTCGACCAGGACTGTGAATTCAGAAAAACGGCCAAGCTGAGGGCAACCGTGAAGCTCCAAGGTGAGCAAATCCGCCAATAAGCGCAAGACCCACCGAGGTAGCACAGGAACTTTGTCACAGAATCTATTTTAGTCTTTGCATATGTGGACTCATACACAAGTGAAACAAGGCACTAACACCAGCCTTTTTGATAAGCAAGAGCTATAATCCAATATCATGCAAAGGTAAAACCTCTCTTTTGTTTAGGACTCAGATTCCACAGCACAGATTGCAAAAACAGAATCCTGACCCCTTTGTAGTATAGGTGAGTTTTGCCTTTGACTTCAGTGGAGCCAGGATTTCACCCTGGTCTACACTGGGGTGGGGGGATTGACCCAAGATACGCAACTTCAGCTATGAGAATAGTGTAGCTGAAGTTGACGTATCTTAGGTCAACTTACCTCACGTCCTCACAGCGCGAGGTCAACTGCTGCTAATCCCCGGTCAACTCTGCTTCCGCCTCTCGCTATGGTAGAGTACAAAAGTCAACAGCAGAACGATCAGGGATTGATTTATTGTGTCTATACTAGATGCGATAAATCAATCCCTGATAGATCGATCACTACCCGCCGATCCAGCAGGTAGTGTCGGCGTCCTAAGACTACTTGCTACCTAGGTTACTCAACTTTAGTATTTGTTATGCCACTTACGACCAGCATTTTTCCACCATCTGCCCAATTGCCTAAATGGTGTCGCCCGCATTTCTGGGACTCAAAACAAACAAAAAATCCACCACGACACAACACTGTTTAAACAGGTTTGCAATAACTCTGCTTACATCTACAGGCAACCAGTACATACTCCAAATCATGTGTGTTCTGGTAGCTCCTTGTTTTGCTTTGCCAACATTTATGAATACCTCTAGTCTGTGAGAAAGCAGGATATGGTGATGTTCATTACTGATGTAACTTCCCCTTTCATCCATCAAGGCCATATACAATTTTGTTGTATTGGTACAGACTGCAATTTAAAGCCATGCTGATTAAATGAATTAGCCTCTTTTCTTATCTTATTTGGAGTGCCCCATTTTGAGTATATTCAAAAGTGTATTTGAAGCATTTTAAGAGAAACACACTCTTTTCCAAGTCCTATACTCTGCCCTCACTCTGGTGATTTTATTAATCCAGGCCTCCCCTTCCCATTTGTTTCAAGGGCAGACTGAATTCATTATTTTATGTTCGATTGTTTAGCATATATCATTACAGAGTGAGAAGTGGATTTAGGCTTGGTGAACATTGGACTTGAGTATATGTGTACAGCCTAAGAAAACATACACCATTATTAACTAGACAGTTAACCCAGAGGGTAAAAATAAAATGACCAGGGAGTAAAATTCATTCCTGGGCAGAGGGCTAGCACCAAGCCTGAGCAGCCCGTAAAGCTTCAGAATAGGGTCTAAGCGGGATTGAAGTCCTGTGCTGGCCTTGTCCTGTCCCTCTACACTGGGATGAATTTCACCCAGTGACTTGTGTGTGAAATTTGACACTTAGTTGGAGTAAAGGTCACTGCCAGACTTGCAATCAATTTCAGTCTGGTGTCTGATATGGTAGGAGACATGGGGAAGAGTCAGTGGAATCAACTGTTTTATCCAAACAGGACTCTGCTAGGTAAGGTGGCTTAGAAGAGACAATCAGAATCAAGGAAGCGGGGCTGGCCATAGGGGTGGGCACCATGGTCAGAGAGGCACCATGGACAAGAAGCGGGGTGGCCCTGGGATGCAAGGTTATGGAGGAGGAGGGAGGCAGTGGGGCCAAAGGGATGCGTGGGGAAGCAGTGGGGTCCAGGGTCATCAAAATACAAGTTTCCTTAAGGCGGACCCTGCAAGGAAGGAACATTCTACTTGGAGGGAGTACTGGTAAGCTGAATGGGAGGAAGCAAAAGTTTTCACAAAGCCTCTGACAGTATAAGGACAGTATGGGGGCTTCAAACTCTTTACAAGTAGCAAAAGTTTCACAGGACTATCAATCCACCAGGGAAAGTTTCTGTATTTCTATTGTGGCAGCAAACCCCAGCTACAAAAACTTTCCTGCCCATTAGGGCTCATTGTTTAAGCTTTTGTTTTTCATGCACACACACAAATCCTGGCAATCAAATGGCTAGGATCATTCTTCTCATGGGAACCTGAGCTTGTGTGTTTTTTTTTTTTATTTGAAGTTTGTCAGCCTTTCTGTACCTGACAGAGAGAAGTCCCTCACTGTACATTTGAGGGGTAACTAAATTCAGAGTTGAAAACACCCTTCTTTTTCTATTCTTGTAGAATCTCCATTTACTTTACCATTGAAATGTTATGGGACATGAAAGTTTGAACAGTTTACATAATTTCCTACAAGCCACATGAACAAAGTGTGCCATTGTGAACTGGTGTTTTACTTTCAGTGAAGTTTTATATAAATGTAACATTGTTAATGTTGCTAAACTTCACCTTTGTAAGACAGTTGGTGCATTTGATCAGCCGGAAAGCTGGGCTACAGCTAATTAAAACAGTGTACATCTTCCTAACATCGGATCCTCACTACTGAACTTCTAACCTGACATAAATACATTGCATTCTGTAACCTGTTTCTCCTGATTATTAACCTTGAGCATGGCAACCTATAAATCATCGGTGAAACAGCTGGTGCTCAGCATTGCCCCAAAGGTGTATGATTATGATCATTTTATATATATCTTGGTATGCAGACATGAAAAATTCATTGAAGAGCTGGGTATCCTAAGACTTATTGTAATGAATTTTCTTAAAAACATAGATCATGCTTAAAATAGGCGTCTGCTCATTATCATGCGGCCATTTATATCTCCTTGAATTACCTAGTCCAGGCTCACCCATTTTCTTAGAATCAAACATGATGGTTCCTAAGCAGATTTACAGTGGTCAGCTTCTCTGCACTCCAGGGTAGGAATTTGCATTTTATCCTTGTGCCCTTTATTCCCAGAGAGGCTAGGCTGTGACGATACAAGAACGTTAAGGGAACAGAGTGAGAATTTTCCTAGGTTTCAGAATCCGCTAAGACGTCCCCTATGCGGATCTAAACTACTGTGTTTGGTGCTTTAGGTAAGGTTAAAACCCTATAGATAGATGCGAGATAGATGCATCTAAGTCATGTGGGATCTAATAGGCAATGAGTGAAACTACAGTAAAAACGAGTCTGTGCTAAGCTGTTTATCAAAGAAAAAAAGGCTGTAAAGCAACCTTCATAGTAATAAAGCAGGTGGCCGGTCCTCCATGAGGAGAAATTGTGAGAATGAGTTTGTGAAAAGTGTAAGCAGAGTGAAACCGAATGGGCAGGAAAAGGGGCATTCATGCAAGATCTTGGCCTTAGGTGGATCAGCTATTTGGCTTACCCTGGAGCAAGTATGAGCTGTTACAGTGACTCCAGCAGATAGCTTCAAACTGTTGTCATTGCCCACATATATCTGGCCCCAGAAACACATTTCCCTCCCTGCTAGCCACATCTATGCTGTGTATGGGCTCCAAACCCACTCCAAGTTAATGGAAGGGGGCAAAGTGTCTCTCTGAGGCAAGTCACAGGCTAAAATGATAGCCAGCCCCTACGTCCCCATACTTCAGTTGCCCTTCACAGGAGTGTTCTTGCTGTCTGTGCCCAAGTTTGCATTCCTGATGGTAGGTGGCAGAGATGGATGGCTGAAGGCCTCCACTGGAACTGGCTCACACTGGTAATTTACCACACTGCAAATCTTGACAATTTTTTGATGCAGTGCAAGAGGCCTGTGTCACCTACTACATTTATTACCCAGTGTCTCTTCCAGCCAGGTCTCTCAAGTACCTCATTGGTGGGAAAGCGCGTGTACTGGAGAGATAACTTTATTATGCTAACTGCTGGCCACAGTTGATGGTGCTGGTTTATAATATGCACCCATGATGGGCACAAGGAATGAGAAAAAGTATCTCCCTATCATATCCTAGAGTAGCTACCATTGTCCCCATGAACTACACCAAACCTGTGGGGCTACATCAAAACTTTGCCACTCATGGCACACCCAGTTATTTTAAAAGGTACATCTAACCCCACTCTGTTCTCCAAAGATGTCACTGACCAGCCAGAGAAACGACTGCTGCCAGTCTTTCAAATCCTCAAAAGAGGAAGGCAAATAATAAAGCCATTATGAAAAAAATTCACACATGCTCCCCCTAAAACGCTATATAAAACCAATCTTAAATTGCATGGCTATTCTGCTTGCTGCCACTCGGAGAGAGCTAGTACAAAGCCTAAAAGCATGGTGCTAAAGGGATCGATGCCACCCCATTGCATGTTCACTGGCTTCATAGTCAGTGTAAAGATCAATGCAGTTTTAGTTTGCTTTACCACATCTATCTGATGGGACAAGGACAAACAAAGCATTTAGCTTTCAGACTATTCCTCGAGTCTGAATAGACAATATGCTTATTCCAAAAAGCAAACAGTAAAAATGCAGCAAGAAAACCTCTGTTATTAATGCATTAGCTATCGCTCGAGTCACAGCTGGCATAATCTGCTGAGTGGAGATCTAAAGTGCTATCTCCACATCACACGCCACACATGCATTACAAAGCATAATCTGCTCCAATGTACTTAGGATCCTGTTAGCACTTCTACTGAAAACTGCTTTTTGAAGGTGCTCATTAAACTATGGGCAAGAAAAAGGACAGTTACTATTCCGTAACTGGCGTTCTTCAAGATGTGTTGCTCATGTCTATTCCACAGTAGGTGTGCGTACTCACCACGTGCACCGGTGCTGGAAGTTTTTCCCTTAGCAGTACCCGTAGGGGGAGTGCTGCTGCGACCCCTGGAGTGGTATCTCTCTAGCGCGCTATAAGGGGAGCCGCGCACTCCCCCCACCCTCGGTTCCTTCTTGCTGGACCAACTCCGACAGAGGGGAAGGAGGGCGGGATGTGGAATAGACATGAGCAACACATCTCAAAGAACGACAGTTACGGAACAGGTAACTGTCCTTTCTTCTTCGTGTGTATTCCACAGTAGGTGATTGCAAGCTGTGTCTGATGGAGGTGGGTAGGAATTCACAGATTCCCGGGCTGAAGCACAGCTCTACCGAAACCAGCGTCATCCCTGGCGTGGGAGACAATCGCGTAGTGCAAGGTGAACGTGTGCACTGAGGACCAGGTAGCAGCTCTACAGATGACCTGGATAGGGACATGAGCCACCAAAGCAGCCGACGAGGCCTGAGACCTTGTTGAGTGCGCCCTGATGATAGGTGGTGAGGGAACCCCTGCTAGATCATAGCATGTGTGGATGCACTGTGTGATCCACCAGGAAAGCCTCTGGGTGGAGATCAGTTGACCCTTCATGTGCTCAGCTGAAGCAACAAATAGTTGAAGACGTGTGGAACAGCTTAGTCCTATCCAGATAAAAAGCCAGTGCCCTGCGCACATCGAGCATATGGAGGTGGTGTTCCTCAGAGGCATGAGGTTTGGGGCAGAGGACAGGCAGGAAGATGTCCTGGCTCATGTGGAAGGCAGAGACCACCTTAGGGAGGAATGCAGAGTGTGGGCAGAGCTGAACCCTTGTCCTTGTGAAAGACTGTGTAGTGGGGGGGTCGCAGGTCAGGGCCATGAGCTCCGAAACCCGTCGGACTGATGTGTTAGCCATGAGGAAGGCTACCTTCCATGAAAGGCGAGACCAGGAGCATGTGGCCAGGGGCTCGAATGGGGGCCCTGTAAGGCGGAACACCTCCAAGTTTAGATCCCACTGAGGAACGGGGGTTCTAGCATACGGAAAGGACTGGTCTATTCCCTTGAGGAAATGCCCGGTCATGGCATGGGAGAAAACTGAGCAGCCCTGGACCGGCAGATGGAATGCCAATATAGCCGCCTGGTGCACCCTGACAGGGGAAGGTACCAGACTCTGAATTCTAAGGTGAAGGAGGTACTCAAGGATAAGTTGGAGAGGGGCAGACCATGGGGAAGTACCCCACTCACCAGCCCACCTGGAGAACCTGGACTACTTTGCCAGGTAGGCACGGCACGTGGATAGCTTCCTACTTTCTAGGAGGACACGCCTGACCCCTTCTGAACACCGTCTCTCCTCCGCATCTAGCCATTGAGCAGCCACACTGTCAAATGAAGGGTGGCCAGGCTGGGGTGGAGGAGGCTGCCATGGTCCTGGTAGAGTAGGTCTGGGCAGAGTGGCAACAGGGGCAGAGGGGCCACCAGCAAGCCCAGGAGGGTCCTGTACCAATGCTGCCGAGACCAAGCTGGGGCGATCAGGAGGATGCGTGCCTTGTCCATTTTCACTTTCTCCAGGACCTTGCCAATGAGGGGGAACGGGGAAAAGGCATAGAGGAGTTGACCTGACCATGACAGGAGGAAGGCATCTAAGATTGCGTTCCTCCCCCACCCCCCGGAACAGAACCAGTGGCAACGTCGGTTCTGTCGGGTCACAAAGAGGTCTACTTGGGGAGTGCCCCACACTAGGAAGAGCTGGTGAGTGACCTCTGAGTGGAGCGACCACTCATGTTGGGAGGAGAAAACTCTGCTCAAGCGATCGGTGTGTGTGTTTTTGACGACTGGCAGGTGGAAAGCCTTCAGGGAGATGTCGTGGGCTATACAAAACTCCCAGAGCCTGAGGGCTTCCTGGCAGAGGGCCGAGGACTTCGCCCCGCCTTGCCTGTTGATGTAAAACATTGTGGCGGTGTTGTCCATGAGTACTCTGACCACCTTGCCGTGCAGTTGTGAGCTGAACACCATGCAGGCTAAGTGTATTGCCCTGAGCTCCCTGACATTTATGTGAAAGGAAAACTCTGAGGCAGACCACATCCCTTGGGTCTGTGAGTTCCCTATGTGGGCGCCCCAGCCCAAGTCCGATGCATCGGACACTAGGTCTAGGGACGGGGCCGGGTCCCAGAAGGGAATCCCCTGGAGCATATTGACCAGGCAGGACCACCATTGTAGCAAGGCAATCACCTGTACTCACCTGGTACTGTGAGGACTTTGTCCAGCCTGTTCCGGGCCTGGGAGAACTCCGAGGCCAGCCAGAGTTGGAGGGGCCTCATCCAAAGTCTGGCGTGGTGGACCACGTATGTGCACGCTGCCCTGTGGCCCAGGAGCTGCAGGCATGCCCTAGCTATGGTCACGGGGAACTCTGTGACCCAGGCTATGAGCCCCTTCGGGGTCTGGAACCTGCCCAGGGGAAGGGAGGCTGTGGCCTTGGAGGCATCCAGGAAAGTGCCTATGAATTCTATCCGCTGCACCAGAACCAATGTCAACTTGGCCTCGTTTACTAGGTGGCCAAGGTTGGCCACCTGGAGCTGGAAACTGGACAATGAATAAAGCTTCCTACCAAACGCATCCAGCCTTCTAGAGTCCTTATTCTTCGGTGTGAGTCCTGGGTCTCCCTACGATTTACAGACTCCACCACTTGGGAGTTGGGGACCGGGTGGGTATAGAGAGATACTCGTGCCCTTTCGTGGGCACAAAATATTTGCGCTCTGCCTTCGTTGATATTGGCGCAAGGGAGGCCGGCGTTTGCCAGAGGGCATTGGAAATGTTAGCCACCCCTTCGTGCAGCAGTAGGGTCACTCTGCCCGGTACTAAAGATGAGAAGACATTGAAGAGCGAGTCTGAGGGCCCCTCCATCTCCTCAGCTTGGAGTTGGAGGCTCAATGCTACTCACTTCAGTAGCTCCTGGTGAGCCCTGAAGTCCTCCTGCGGGGCTGCAACCTTGTCATCCGGTGTGGGGGAGGAGGCCGGTATGGAGCTCTGCACATCAGCTGGTGCCGCAGGATCCACCCCTTGGTCGGACTCCGTGTGCGGTGCCAAGGATCCACGACCCGCCGATCTATCCCTTGGAGGCCTGGATAGTGAGGCAGAGGGAGCCTCCGACGCCCCTGCTACCCAACGAGCCCCTGGCTGGGCATGCACGGGGGGCCCTTGCCACTGATCGTGCTGTGGCACGGGCGGCACCAGCTGGTCGCGTTGGCTGGGCGGGGACTTAGGGGGCCGCGTGTGGGTCGAGGTCGGGGTTACCAGTGACCTATTGGTACGATGGGAGCGGTAAGATCGATGGTGCCGAGAATGACGTCTGCCACGGGACCAGGACTCCGATGTCAAGGAATGGTGCTGCCTCGAGCTACTACTTCTCGAGGCACTGCGACGCCAAGATCCACGATGACACGGAGCTGACGATCCTCGCCGGGAGTCGTGGGCATGGTGCCTCGAGGAGAGAGAGAGGGAGTGCGAACGGCGATGGTGCCCGTGTCGGGAGCGGCTACGGTAGGTCCAACGGCGCCTGTGCCTGTCCCGTCGATACTCTGCTCAGCGCGGAGCAGTGCCTGGAACTCCGATCTGACAGCACCTGTCATAAATGTAAAGGGAAGGGTAAACCCCTTTGAAATCCCTCCTGGCCAGGGGAAAGCTCCTCTCACCTGTAAAGGGTTAAGAAGCTAAAGGTAACCTCGCTGGCACCTGACCAAAATGACCAATGAGGAGACAAGATACTTTCAAAAGCTGGGAGGAGGGAGAGAAACAAAGGGTCTGTGTCTGTCTATATGCTGGTTTCTGCCGGGGATAGACCAGGAATGGAGTCTTAGAACTTTTAGTAAGTAATCTAGCTAGGTACGTGTTAGATTATGATTTCTTTAAATGGCTGAGAAAAGACCTGTGCTGAATAGAATAACTATTTCTGTCTGTGTATCTTTTTTGTAACTTAAGGTTTTGCCTAGAGGGGTTCTCTATGTTTTGAATCTAATTACCCTGTAAGGTATCTACCATCCTGATTTTACAGGGGGGATTTCTTTATTTCTATTTACTTCTATTTTTATTAAAAGTCTTCTTGTAAGAAAACTGAATGCTCTTTCATTGTTCTCAGATCCAAGGGTTTGGGTCTGTGGTCACCTGTGCAAATTGGTGAGGCTTTTTATCCAACATTTCCCAGGAAAGGGGGGGTGCAAGTGTTGGGAGGATTGTTCATTGTTCTTAAGATCCAAGGGTCTGGGTCTGTAGTCACCTAGGCAAATTGGTGCGGCTTTTTACCAAACCTTGTCCAGGAAGTGGGGTGCAAGGTTTTGGGAAGTATTTTGGGGGGAAAGACGTGTCCAAACAGCTCTTCCCCAGTAACCAGTATTAGTTTGGTGGTGGTAGTGGCCAATCCAAGGACAAAGGGTGGAATATTTTGTACCTTGGGGAAGTTTTGACCTAAGCTGGTAAAGATAAGCTTAGGAGGTTTTTCATGTAGGTCCCCACATCTGTACCCTAGAGTTCAGAGTGGGGGAGGAACCTTGACAGCACCCAACCAGACAACCTAGTGGGTGACAAAAGCGGAGGCCGGAGACTGTGCCCTGACAGGACGCTAAGTGGCGAGCGGGCCCAAAAGCAGGGCCCTGACCGGGATCTGCGTCGGGTCGGGGTCGACTACCTAGAGCCCAGTGGTGGCTTGCCTCTAGAGCGGGGCCTGGGTGCCCCGGGTACCTGCAGAGTCAAAGTCTTCGGCCACCTGCAGGGCCTCCGGCGTTGAAGGCATCTGGACATCCGGAGAGGCCTGAGTTGATGCAGCCAGGTTGCTCCGCTCGACATGAGTCTGAGCTCTGGAGCTCGGGGGCAGGGGGGGAACTGGGGCTGCCCAACGTGGCTCTAGCCTCTCCCCCTGCTTTTTCTCGACACCGCTAAGAAGACTGGGCCTTTCTCTGTTTCTTAGACAGGGAGCAGTGCCGGCCACCGGAAGGTCCCGGGGGATCACTGCGCACCGAAGACAAGGTGCCCAGTGCCAAATCCGCTCGGCGCACCGTGGTTGGGGCCAGTGCCGACTCCATGAGAAGGGCCCGAAGTCTAATGTCTCTTTCCTCTTTGGTTCTAGGTTTGAAGGACCTGCAGATCTTGCAGCGGTCACTAATATGGGATTGACCCAAGCAGTGGAGACAGTCGGCGTGCTGGTCACTTCTGGACATCGAACGCCTACAAGAGTCGGACAATTTAAAGCCTGGGGCACGGGGCATGCCCCAGCCCAAACGCAAACTAACTGAACTGAAAACTTGTTGAACTAACATACACAGGTACCACTAACAATGAATGACGAGTTCTGGGACGAGCTGCAGCAAAGCGAAGCTGGAGCAAGTAGTTCCAACACACCCTCACTGGTGCCAAGAAGGAACTGAGGATGTGGGGAGCATGCGGTTCCCCTTATAGCACGCTATAGGGGCACCACTCCAGGGGTTGCAGCAGCGCTCCCCCTATGGGTACTGCTAAGGGAAAAAACTTCCGGCACCGGTGCATGTGGCAAGCATGCACAACTACTGTGGAATACACATGAGCAAGTGCTCAAAGAACCCTACTCAACCTAGCGTACAATGAAACCTCCTTGCATGAGGACTGCTTTACAGGGGCCATACTAAACCCATGTGAAAAGCACAGACCTGTGAAATGTTTCTAGCCGAATGCTAAGCACACCCAGATGCTGCAGTTATGATGATTCCTGCTATCTACCAACAGCAGAGAAACTGATACAGCAGCATTGAAGGCCAGTCAGAGTAAAACTGAAAAGGCACCAGTGTTGCCAAATGAATAAGAAGGAGGTACTGAGCTACAAGTGCTGAAGACACAATAAAAGATATTAACATTTGCCTGCCAAGAGATGCAGGAAGATAGCTATCCTGTCGTCACATATGAATCTAGGATAGGTGAGAAATAGAAGCTGTCCAGTGCATGGGGAGAGAAACTTGGAGGCAAAGAAAAAAGAGTTTGAATGAAACAGTTTAAAGCTATTAGATGGGGAAAAAAACCCACACTCCTGTTAGTGTGCTGTTATTGCTGGGACAAAAACCTACTGACGACAGAAAGTTGGGCGAAGGAGCATTGGTTTCAAGTTAGGAATTGGTAGTTCGACCGCTAGATCATTAACTGTAGGAGTTTTTAAAACGCTGCAAAGCTACCAATTTCAGCAAGGAGACTAGCGGGCATTGGAAACAAACTGTGCTAGACTGCTTCCAACTAGCTCATCTGTTATCAGATAAATAGCGACAAAGAACAGGAATGATTCCCACCTCCCCCACCTGATGTATTCCACCTGTGGAAGCAGTTGCTGACAACACTAAAGAGGGGGCCCTTTAAACATAGCTGTGCTGTTCTATGGTAGCATGACTAGTGTGTGTGGGGGGGAGGGAAGTGGTGTTCATTGGAAAAATCACAAAACTGCCAAGCATTCCACAACCTTTTAATGTCAAAGCTGCCCAATATGTAGAGAGAAGCCTATTCTGCACAACATAAAGGACGGGTTTTTTAAGACTATGAAGCTGTAACAGTGTCATGTACCTTACTCTTTAGAAACAGTGCCTCAATATTTAGCTCTATCTAGCAAGTGGAGGATAGATCTGATGTGTCTATGGAAGCCCATGTTGCTATGATCACTGGAATGAACAAGAAGGTTGGTGTTACATTTTGTATTAGCTGTAGCTATCTCAGGACTGAAATTTTCTTGCCCTAGTAGATTGAGTTACTACAGTCCCGCCAGCATATAATGAGCCCAGCTGTAGCTTCTTCAATGTTTCCTGTAATGAGCATTGAGATTGACGATGAGGTGGTCTGCTATCTGAGTTAATTAGATTCTTCTCACTACTTCAGATGTTCTGCACATTCTTCATCTAAGCAGGGTATTTAAGACTTTTGGTAGCCATGGTGGATGGATTTAGTGGCTGCTTTGACAATAGCTTTTGACAGGTGAGTGTAATACTCTTTCGAATTATTGTGTGGTATACACATATACTCGGCAGTCAACTTCAAGTATTTTTCCAGTCTGCTTTTCTATAGTTCTACCACAATCTAGGGATAGTGGTTGTTACAGGGATCATTACTCCCATCCAAGTAAGAATGGGACAGTGCTCGCTGCTTAGAGGTTTTTAAGGTCAGGCTTGACAAAGCCCTGGCTGGGATGATTTAACTGGGAATTGGTCCTGCTTCGAGCAGGGGGTTGGACTAGATGACCTTCAGGGGTCCCTTCCAACCCTGATATTCTATGATTCTATGCGTGGGTAGTTGCCAAGAATTTCACAAGAGGCTAGTAATGGATGGCGCCCTACTGAGGTGACCTGACTGGACATGACAAGGTCTAGCAGGAAACAGTCACTCAGGCAAGTTTTGAGAAGCACAGAAGTCACCAGCCATACATTGGTATAAAGTGTTCCCAAACAGCTTTGCCACATGACTAACGTGGCAAAAGCCAGAAGGAACAAGCCCTTTGAGGAATCGGTAGAGAGAGACTGGTTTAGATATAGACTGGCTCCTCCTCTAAGTGAGGAAAACATCTTTCAGCCTTTCTGCACTGGGAAACTGGGGAGAGCATTGAGCACCATGAATGCCAGAAAAGCATGTGGCTTTGACAAATTTTCACCTTGGTAAGAAAATGGCAGCCAATTTTCATATCCTGTGTCATCCAAGGAAACAAGATGCCAAAGATATGGAAGAAAGTATGGTGGTAGCTATACCAAAATCAGGAAAGGACCATTCCCTTCCAGCTATTTACCATCCAATATCACTTCTTAGCTTTGCTTGCTAACTTCTGGAGCAACTAATTCTGGAAAGAATCATGCCCATGGTAAAGCAGGGTCTGGGTGATGACCAGGCAGATTTGAGACCTAATAGGAGCACTATTTGCTCTTTCCACCTATATAAAAAATGGTTTTCAGCAGAAGGAAAAAGTCAGGGGCTGTTTCTTGACTTGACAGCAGCATATGATACTGTCTGGCACGCTGGTTTGCTGGTTGTTACTACAGTGGGTTGTTATAGATGCAGAAATGATGCTTTGACATTGACAAGTCCAGGCAATGCTAGAACATGAACTGAGCACATGGAGGATCCAGAAGAACAGACTAACTCAAGCATCTGTTCTTGCCCAACTTAGACAAGGTGTGTGTGTGTGTGTGTGTGTGTGAGTGTGAGAGAGAGAGAGAGTGAGAGAGAGAGTGTTATCTTTTATTGGACCATCATTCTGGGACCGACCCAGCTACAACTACACACATCTCATGGTGGTCTTGCAGGAGGACTTTTCAGACTCCACACTGCTGACCCCAAGGCTATTGAATGGCTAAAACTTGTGTGATGTCTACCTAAGCCCTTTTGACATTTTGTTTTATTTCTACATCTCCCTACTTTATATGTCGTATTTTGAACCTTTTCCCATCTTTAATGCACTGCTTGTTGCATTCACAGATATGAGCCCAGATCATCATGGGTGAAGTCTCATTGCCAACCAGCCCTTACCACTGTAGTATCTGAATACCTAACAGTCATTACTTAATTTATCCTTCAACACCCCCTGTGAAATAGGGAAGTATTATTCTCTGTTTTACAGACGGGAAATGCCCAAAGTGACACAGGAAGAATCTGGCAGAACTAGAAACTAAATCCAGAGTCCTACTTCAGTGCTTTAACCACCAGACCATCCTTCTCTCTAAACTTGTGGATATACAGCTTTTAGAAATTAAACTGCTAACTCTTGTCTATAATCAATGGATGCTGGAATTATAGACTTACCTTCTACCGTCAGTCTTGGATGACATCTCTAATTACTAAAATGGACAATTACAAGAGCTACGTTGCTTGCAAAACAAAACCATACCTGCTGGATGCTAGACTGCTAACAAGTTGGAATTGGTGTGGGTCTCGTGACAATTGGAAAAGAACGCAATTATGTGTTCTGACAACTTACAGGAAACACTATCAGGTGATGGGGAGTCTGCACTGTACAGCAGCACCTTGGTGAACTGATTACCCATATACCAGATAGCAAGCCTGCTGCAGATTATGAGAGCTGAAAATGGCATATCCGCTTGTGAGGAACTTGAAGACCAGGAAGAAAAGGCAGTGCTTCATAGCTACAATCTAAAATGGAAATTCAGCAGAGATGGCCCAAGCTAGGCAAGGCATAGGACTTGTATCAAGATTTCCTTGAGCCATGTCTGCCTATTGATGAGCTGCTGTGCAGACTGGATACTAACATTATAGAGCAGTTTTTATCTACTGTCTTGAACCATGAATGAAAACCATTCATTTCATCCCTTTCCTTTACACAAATCCATAGCAAGGGGAAAATACTAAAGCTATTGCTTTTTTTAAATTCTTCTAAACAAATGTACGTTTTGATAAAGTTTCCAGGAATCAAGTACTAAAGTAATATGCTGTCTCAAATGTCTTATACATGTCACCTGAAAACACTTATTTGTGAAAAGTTAATTCAGGAAAACAGTTTGAGAACAGGTTTCAGAGTAGCAGCCATGTTAGTCTGTATCCACAAAAAGAAAAGGAGACTTGTGGCACCTTAGAGACTAAAATTTATTTGAGCATAAGCTTTCGTGAGCTACAGCTCACTTAATCGGATGCACTGAGAACAGATTTTTAAAGAGCAAAGATCTTGCTTTCACCCCTTTGGCTCCATTTGCTATATATTTTAGAGGTGGGGGGCTTGGCATGTGTTTAGGGAAAATTCATGTTTTTAATGGTTTTAGGAAATGCTTCAGGCTATTCAGAGTCTGCACAGATGCTCATCAGCAGCCAACCATGGCTGAAGGAGCAGAAACTATGGATCGTAGAAATATGCCATCTTTGTCTGGGGAAGAACAATGCTTCTGCAGTGAAATACAATGGCCGTCTCTTATTTTCTACTCACCCTTAGAAAAAAAATGGAAGGGATCATGGAGTTGCCTTGCAGGGCCTCTGAGCTGAGTGAGGGAACATTAGCTCTGCAGCCACAGATATGCAAATCCTTTATGAGACCAACAATAGCAGAAAAACCCTGTGGGAGGAGACTGATAGCACAAATACCAGAGCTGGAGTGGACTCCTACACGTACAAAAATGACAGGTTTCAGAGTTACGTAAATCTGCATCTGAAAGGTAAAAGCATCGTCCAAGAGGAACAGAGCTATAAAAGCCACCAGATCCTGAGTTGCTGACAACATCCACCTTAAATCAGCATTTGATACACACTTGTAATTATTACTGGACATTTTACAGCTTTCACTTAATTTGTCATCTATACTGGTTAATAGATGTACTACAGGGCCATAACACGCATTTTATTATTAATAAATCCAAAGTTCAAGGGCTGCACAATGCTGTCAGGATTGAGTGTTAAAATACTGCGCTATACATTAATAAGGCATGTATGTAAGAGTCTTTTTTTAGTTCCAATGTACCATTCTGGGTGGCAATTCCCATTCATAATGGTGGGAACTCCTCCAATTTAATGATACTTTCAATAAATCAGCCTGTCTGTGACTATGTCATTTGAGCAAAATCTGACACTCCTGTGCTGGCTTTTTAAAAGCCAGAACATATGTTACTAGAATTTTAATATCATCACTAAACACTCATTCGTGACTCTGAGATTTGTACCCAGATCTCTAGAGAAGTTCAGCTAATTCATTAAGCCACAGCAATATCTAGAACCCTGGCAATGTTAAAAGTTCAGGCTTGTCCTGTTACACCAGTGCTAAAGTGAAGCCATGAAGGGTATAACAAAAACAAATCTACATACTACATCTCAGCACATTTTGAACATCTGAGTTATTTTTAGTTTAGAATTAGGTCACATTGTTTACCAGAAACAGATACTATTTTATATTCACACAGTTATGACCTAACGTTAAATGCAGGGAAGGTTTTAACATTTACTTGTATACCTTAATTTTGGAGTGAAGATTTTAGATTTAGCAAGAGCACTCAATACATTCATGTAGACAAATGAAAAAAGACTGGTGTAGTGCTGGCTGAAGGGAACTCTCACCCGAGAGACTTATACAATGGCAACTGTCATTCTTGGATTTGAATTTCTCTTGACTTGTTTTGGGCCAAACAGTTGGCTCAAGCCAACCTTAGGCATCCACATGTAAAATCTTTATTCAACATTTACAAAGACAAACCACTGGTTCCTCCCAAGGTATCCTCTCAGCCAAAGAGAGGGAAAAAAAATATACAGACTACTCATAGCACCTTCCACATAATCAAGCCCAAGGAAATTTACAACACAAAGTCCAAGCAGCACCCCTTTCCTATTTAATTGGATGAATCAGAAAGTATCCTTTAGCCTATGCCTTTCAGACCTCACAGGGAAGAGAGTTACAAGTCAGAGGGGCCAGAGTCATCAGATGTCCTATGTCACTAGACCCCAGACCCATACAATAAGTTCTGAAGGTCACTGAAATGCATGGTGCCAGATTAATAGAGCTCTAAATGTCAAAGCGATTTCGTATGCCATACAAAATGTGATGGGAAACCTAATAATGGAAAATACGTTGAAAAGCCTGCTATCCTCTAATTCCCCAAAAGGCCTTTTTTTGAGATGCTTAGCCCACTGCAGTCAATGATAAGGTTATTCATGGAGGAGTCCTTATTTGAACATTATTCCGGAAAGTAAAACACAAAACCTATAGTAATTTCTGCAAGTACACAGGCTTAGTATTGGACATTGTTCTGAAACTGTAGAGACCAAAGCTACTGGGAGACCCTACGGACTAGTTTAGAGAGTTACCTAATTTAATCGCTGAGCATTTTCCACCACTTGTACTTTGTAGCAGTTTTATATACAGCCTCAGTTCATAGAACAAGAATATAAACTTTAAAAAAGTTTTTTTAAATGCACATCATCTTTAATCTGATAGCTTGAGCAGTTTCGTACTCTAAGTGGGCAGGCATGAATATTAAATACACCGAAAAAGGCTTCGTTGAATACTAAATTACAAGGCATACCATTTCTGTACTATGATACAGAAAGTTTCCATTTGCAATAGTTTTCTCACTTTTGTTCCCTGATATTGCCAGTAGGTTTCATGTAACCACTCCAGAGACCAACAGAAAATGGCTGTTTAACAGAGATGGACTTCTCGTAAAGGAGCAGAAGACTACCTATACTCTACATTTACTCGTAAGTCTGGAGCGGTCTCTTACCAGATATGGTGCAACCTCCCGTGCAGGTTTTTCCTACACAAATAAAATTTTAAAACTTAACAGTCTTTTTGGTGGCTAATGAGTAAAAACATTTCTCCCACAAAAGCAAACACTTTATATTTTCATGTAATACAGATCTTGGACATTAGATGGCAATCCCCCTTGCTTCATTTTTTTTTTTATAGGAAGGCTGTTATCCATTCAAAAATCAAGCGTCACCTTCTTTTAGAAAGGATAGTAGATGCCTTACATTCGAAATGTAAAAAGGTAAGGTGTTGAAAATGCAGGTTGTTTTGCTTTCTTAACTTATTTAGTATTAATTTGTCACATATCAGGAAGTTGTATACAATTTCAATTTTTCTTTGAGTAAGATATGCAGGTGCTAACTATTGCTATAGAAAAATTCAGAGGAACATTTTATAAGGCAGAAATAGTGGTGTGGTCTAATGGACATCCCATGCTAGGATTCAGATTTTCCTGTGCTGATGTCCGTTTGTCATCAGTAGGTGTATCAAAACCATGGTTTTAAAACTCATTCCTACTCTTCTCATTTAATAAAGGCTTCCCCAAGGATAGCATTAGCCGGTGTAAATTCCTTGCTGGGAATTGGAATTGTGAAATTGAATAAAAGTGGATACTATATATTGGTAAAAATGATATAGTTACAAATCATTCACAGCAGACACTTTTGAGAATTGCATAACTGGTTCCAAAAAATCAGTTCAACAAAAAGAATTCAAATAACTTCAATGCATCAGACAGAATTTGCCACACCTGACCAGACTCGTGGCCTTTCAAGTTTGGTATCTAGCTTTTTTATGGTATCCTATGTGTGATGTTTTACAGAAAGGCCAGAATAATGCACCTAGTCAGCTGTGCAGTGAAGCATACAGGGAAAAAATCCTCCCTGACCTTCATTAACTCTGAATGATCTATTAAAGGGGAAGTACAAGCCATTTTGATTTCTCCTCATTTAGAGTGCATGCATGTGATTCATTCATACAATATTCACTTTCTAGCTTTTCATTTCTAATCTTGTATTTTCATTGCTCATGAAATGCTCTTTTTAGGCCAAGTTCTGTTCTCTCATACACACCTACATCTCACTGAATTTGGCCCTTGGAACATTGTCCTATTTGAGACCTTGTGTCAATCTCTACTGCAGATCAGCTTAAAGTTCTCAGCCAGCTACAATTCTTAAGGCAGACAGTATAACGTTCTCCCAATGAGCATTAGGATTTACCCACTTCAGACATTCTGGGAAACATTTTCAGCACTGTGCATGGGTTTATTTGTCACTGGACTTGCGTACCCACAGAAGTTAAAAATCTAGTTTTTCATGCACAGTAGTGGAAGTCTACCCCTTTAACTTCATGTCAGGAGGGTTGTGTGTATACCCCGGTGACACAACAAAGTGAAAACAGTAGTTCTCAAACATCCAAGGTCACATAAGGGTACAAATCAGTAGCTCTCCAGAAAAGGCTTTGGTTTTAGAAAAGTGGGTCATTTTTAGTTTCATGTAGGTTGTTTGACATGGTGGTTTCTGGCATCACAAGCTCTGGTCTACAGGATACCACAGAGCCTTTGTGTCCCTTGCTGACACTACAGCATTGTGTTTTTCTACCCATTAACCAAGGATAAATGACCTAGATATTGTGCCTATTAAAGCCTCATTTTTCTTTTGCCCTTTTGTTCTTTAGTGTACCACATTATCACATGCTGAACGCATTTTAAAGTATTCTCAGTCCCACATGCCCTTTCGAGGGAGTAATGCAAGGTTTTTGTGTGTTTTTCTGTAGTGAGTTAGAGTGGAATAATGCAAAGGTAATTCAAGATTTTTCATCCCGCTTAGGCTCCTGAAGACGAATCAGTTCAACATATTACTAACAGTTAATCTAGTAAAAGAGGATATAGCAAGAAACTGTACAAAAAGCCACAATGATGTATTTTGCTTCTACTGCAAATACACCCCCAACCCCTCAAAAAACCAAAAACCCCACACCTAGAGAGAGAGAGAGAACACCATTGGTCATGTCTCTAAACGCTACATTCTGTAATCACAGCTCTGCATATCATGGGCCACTTTTATTAAAAGCATCATTACTACAGTTGGCAGCAATTTACATCTTATCTTACATGATAGCAGTTCCCAAAGAAAAAAATGAAAAGACATCACAACAAAGGAAACAATACATTTACAAAGTCATGTCTGTAAACTTCAAGGCTAGTTTAGAGTTGAGGTAATGCTGTTTAGCTTTGTGGCTAAAGTAACAAAGTCCTTTAATTTAAAAAAGGTACCTGATTTTCTTTTTTTTTTCTCTTTCTTTTTTTTTGTTTATACCAGTGCATTACAAGATCACGAGACGATTAAACTGTAGTTTTATCCTGTAAGAACCTTCTCAGTGGGTTAATTTCCAAAAGGTACTCTTCACATTCAACAGCTGCCTTATTATTGCTGTGTCTCAAGACAGAGACATTCACACTATCATGGAGATTGTCAGAAAGAGTGTGTGTGTGTGGGTGTGTGCACGCGCGAGTGTATGAACTCCCATACAGTCAAAATGATGCGCAAGTATGATATGTATGGTAAATTTCATCTTGACCTTCACAGCAAAAATTAAAAATAAAAAAAATTAAATATATAACTTCATACTTCCTTTAAGCAGCACTTCCTTCTATTAGTGCCACTTGATTACAAATTGCTGCTTTTATAATAATACCAATGGTACCAAAAGAAAAAAAAAGCAGAGCATTATGTCAATTTCCTTAAAAAGACATGATCACCTCTCAAATTTCATCTCTCCTAGGGATAATAAATAATGCACTGCACAATACTTAATGACCAAGATACCTTTTGACACATCTGTATAACATGACTTGAAACTTTTTTTTTTTGCTACACTATGTTACAGAACAGCTTATAAAAACTAAGTATGGACATTAACTGTGAGTGTAAACAGTAGGACTACCACTTGTCAAAAGTTTAAAACACTTTAACTGTAATTGGTACTGGTTATTCATCATTTTCATTGTTTTCTATTTCATCCCCCCCGTCAAGCGAGTCTAATTCTTCACCCTGTGCTATTTCATCTTCTAAAACGGAGGAATCTGCAGTTTTATCAAGGCTCTCCTCTGCATCACTGCCTTCTAAATTCTCCTCTTCTTTAAATGCAGCCCCTTCAGTTTTGTCAGTAGCCTTTTCTTCATTGGAGCCCACTGCATTCTGAAGTCCGGCTAATCCTGGGAAACCAGGCAGTGTCAATCCTCCCAGTCCTGGAGGTAGAAACATAGATGGGTAGAACAGGCCAGGAGCCATGGTGGACAGCAGGAAAGGATTGAAGGCCAGAGGGTTTGTGGGCAATCCAGTGTTGTTGCTGGTGGCGGTGGCAGCAGTGGGAGCACTGACAGATCCATTTGCAGAGTCAGTAGCAGAAACAACGTCTGTGCTTTTCTCAGAGTCTTTGTTCTCCTCTTCGTTCTCATTTTTCTTCTCTTCTGCTTTTGAAGTGCCATCTTCAGTTTCTCCTTGACTGGAGGCAGGAGTGGTGTTTCCAGGAGCAGCTGTTATGGGGTTATTCAACAATCCACCCAGTCCAAACATGTTGGGCAATCCTGCCATCCCTGGCAACATCAGAGGCAGCATGGCAGCTGGATTTTTAGAATCACCTCCAGCAGCCGCAGCTGTTGCTAGTCCTGGAGGGAAGCCCATGAGACCGGCAAGCTGGAGAGACTGTAGATTCTGTAGATTCTGAAGGCTTGTGAGGTCCATTCCAGCAAATAGACTGTTCATTAGCAGTGGGTTGATTCCCGAAGTTGAAGCTACAGCGGCAGCTGCTGCAGCTGCTTTGGCAATTTCACTTTTTGGCCTTCTTCCTCTTCTGCTTGCTCCTTCCTCTCTCACAACTGGTCCTGTGAGAAGACGGTCAAACATGGACTCTGGAACAAAACCCTGAACAAAGAGGTGAAAAAAAGATTCGTTATCAATATACTTTAAATAGGAATGGTTGATTATGCACTGTCAGTGTTCAATATTCAGCATATATGTTTAATGTGTCATGAGAGAGAGAGAAGAATTGTTATACAATATTTTGAATTCTTCCATGTTGGTTATAACAAAAAAACCTCAAATTTGGCAAATGACTAATGGAGACCGACTAACATGAATGCTGGGAGCTGGCAGAAAGCATAGGAAATGGAACAAAGTGAACAGCAAAAAATGCTAATTTTATACATATCATCACAATGATAGGACAAAACATGCTGAATAGAATCAAACCTGTGAAACACACATTTCACAGACTGCTCACCAAATTCAATTAAAATACGATGAAAACACTGCAATTACACGCTGGTCACGGTTTTTCTGTTTCTACTGAACTACTGTTTATCAGCTGGGCATTACCCTACACTTTAACAGAATAAATGAGTATTTGCAGCGTTGCTTGCTTCTGCTTCAGACCAATCTTTTAAAATGAACAGTCAGAAAAGTTAACCTCTGGATGCTGGTTGATACCAATATGCGTCAATTGAAGAATCCATTTCTTATATGGATGTGACCATTATTTGATTCATATTCAATTAGTGAATGAGTATTTGTATTTAGCAGTCACTCATATTTATATGATTATGAAAAAACCTTAATGTATAATAAATGTTCAAGGTAGCCACTAGTGCACGATCTACTGCAATCCCACGCATGTTTCTATCATCCTCTCCCAAATGCCGGATAACCCCATCCTGCCACTAATATTTCCTTAGTTCAAAACAAGCTACAGGCTAAAGGCTTAACAGTCAATGCCTATGTGGGGAAAATGTATACAGTGTTGATTTCTTTTTGCAAATAAACTTTAAATGGAACACAACTGAGTCTTATACTTACAGACTGCTTAACAATATCAGTCCAGTCTGGAGCAACAGCAAATTCAGGATTTTCTTCCAACCACCTTGGCAGGTCCTTCATTGGAGGGGCCATAGCTCCACCCATCTAATTACAAACATTAATGACTCTTTTAAAGAATGAAACAATGCACACATTTCATATGCAGTAGATTAATTTTATTTTCTAAAAGGAGGTTATAATGACTTTTAGTGGTGCAATTCAGAGGTGATTAAGGGATACTGTCCATCTTAGGTCATGTCTTTGCTGAAACTTCATGTGGGGCCAGCTTGGGTGTAAATCTATAGTGTTCTAGCATGGTGTGTACTAACTGTCTGTATAGACAAGCCCTTAGATACTAGTTGGAAGTCTGATTATTTTTGAATTAATATTTGTAACTCAAGCAGAGTCAATAATTTAAAAAGTTAGTTAAATATTTCATTTTAAAATTTTCACAAAGAAGTCAAACAAATTGTTCAGCAAATTATTCACCCACTAGCTAAAAGAGATGTAAATTGGGGGGGGGCTGCAGACCCCCTAAATCATCTTGGCATGAAAGACTTGCTTCCTGGGTGCTAGAGATGCTGTGAAACGGCTCTAGCAGAGTAGAGGACTAGTCAAAGTATTACCTTCTTTCCATTTCGTTTATTTACAACGGGTACCCTCTCTTCTCCTGTCAACGTGTTTATATCCAATTTATTAGGGTTTCGACATCTGTGTCGTTTTTGCTTCGGCTTCTGAAATGGGGAAAACAGCACATCTGCACTCTTCTAAAAGGAGAAAACAAAATGTATTGCTTTAGGTTTTTCCATTTTCCGGTCAAAAGAAATAACCCTTCAACCAACTCATTGCAACAAAATTTTTTAGGACTCTATATAGCCAATTTCCTTTCTTTAAGATTTTCTCAAAAATCTTATCCCTTTTTTGCCAGAGGGAAACAAACATTCTGCACAATTTGATGTATATTTTCCAATACACACATCGCTGTTAAATGTAAATATAAAAATGAAGTTAAAATAACAACCTATGGCAACCTGTGGGTCCCATTTTCAATGAAGTCTAGGAGAAAACTAGCACTGACTTCAACAGGACATAGCATCAGACACTATATAAGTATGCCTGGTCTTCACAATCTCTTTCAAGAAACTTGCTTCAATTTCTCAAGCCTTAAAGCCACACTAATTTGATATAAGCTATAGTTTTATATGTAACATCTACTTACTGGTACATAACTTGGCATATCAACAGTATAGGTAGGATGTGATTTAAGCCATTCAATTAAATCCTTGTTTTTAGGAGCATCCTCTCCCACCAGCCTGGTCCCATCCTCTAAGTTAATTACAGGGATCCGAGTGTCTGGGTCCAGTTGTCCAGGAGATGGAATGTTTCTTGCTGGTGGGGTCTCCATATCGTCTTCAAATACTTTGGTCACTTCTGCATCCTCCTGCATAAAATTGATGCGGGTATGAATTTTCTCGTCTAAGGAATATTACCTGGGATAAGTGATTTCCCAGAATGACTAGCTAAAATCAGAGCTTACCCATCAGAGAATCTCCCTAGACTATTAAAGGTGTTTGAATAAATCTTACCATAGAAAGCAATATTGTAACATTAAGGACATTTGGGAAGTTTAGCGATTATTTTACAAGTGCACATTATAGCCCAAAAGCTCAGTTTTGAGACTATTTTCTAGCTGTTCCCAGTGCAGAGTCCCTGATCTTTCCTCTTTTCACCATAATTAGTATTCAGTAAAACCTCAAACTGGAATTCCATTTTCTCAGTGCACCTGTAAGGTTTTTGTGAAGAGTGAAATTTGTAGTTACTATTTAAGAGGTGATTACTACACATAACAAAGTTGTCATTTGTCACAGTTAAAAGTGCTTAATTTGAAATTCATAACATTTTGGTCTTTAACTGAAGAAAATATAGCTCCGAATATGAACGAGGAGCTGATGGACTTAGTAAAAAGAGGAAATTTATACACAGTAATTTTGACTACAATAGCACTCAGATACCTAGAGTAATAGATACAGAGGAACAAACAGGAAAAAATACTGCTCTCTTACAACAGTCAGCGATGTCCGTTTGTTGCTCATAAACAATAGATCAAGCCCTTCTACATTTTTCCTCCTTCCTCTCCTCCTCTTCATGGGCGGTTCTCCATCCATTAAAGAACCATTTAGTAGATGCCTTGTGGGTGTGCGTGAAAGACCTGCTTGCAGCAACTCCATTTGAGTTTTAAAGGCATCAGACACTGGTGTGGACACATTAGGCAAGATAAACTTAGAAGTAACAGATGAAAAATTTGAGGTAGAACTTGTTGCCTCTCGTGAGGCCTTTGATAAATCTACAACTTTTTCTTGTCCATTTTCTGAGACCACCTGAGACTCTCGTAACTGGGCAACCATTTCCATAAGATTTCTCCTCTTGGCCGCTCTCTCAGCCTCAATTTCAATCTTTCTCCGTCTCCTCCTCCGCTGACGTGGGACTGATAAATTGAGTGCATCTTCCTAATAAAAAATGAGCATTTCTAATTACCAATAAAGCTGTTAGAATGTTAGAAAAAATCTGATGGCCCACTTGACCATACGAGAGACAGATTGCACAAACATTTTGAAAGACAGAAAGACCTCATTTTATTCAATAAAGCAGTTTAAAGCAGCCTATTTTTCTTTTAATCTTCCCACCCCCCAGTTACTTAACATGCAAAATGAGGTTCCTTTTTCTATAATGTAACCAGAAAGATCCAACTTGCCTTTGACAACTGAGGAGAAGCAGAGATATCTTCACTACCACTGATGCTGGCTTGACCAACCATGGAGAGCTCTGCAAAGCTCCTTTTCTGTAGAGGGCTGTCCACAGCTGTCGGAGTATACCCAGGTATGAGCCCCTGGAAATCAAACATCTGGCGCCTATTTACTGGCCACTTCCCTTTTAGCACTGCTTCACAGATGTTGTCTAATCGGTTGATCATTACTCGGTCCTGCATAAAGGAGAGTATATAATGAACATTTGGTGTGAAAGTAGTCATTTAAACTCAGTCAGACTAAGCACAACTGCACAGTTTAATAGCCTGGAATACTTGAGAAACACAAGCAAAAATATTTAACAGAACTCTTACCGACCAGAAAATAAACTAGTTGTCTAAATAAAACAGTTCACATGTTGAGAATTATGGTGGAGAGAGATGAAGTTACTTTTCATAGTTTAAAACTAAAGCGTGTGTTGGGGGAAACTCGTTTTCTATCAAGAAATATTACACTAGTTGACACGTTTACAAAGCACTCACTATTGTTTACATAATGCTAAACTTCAGTTGTTCAGCAAAATCATCAGTTAGGACAGGAGAATTAAAATATTTGCAATCAGTATCTTAAAGCGATGGTATTTCAAATCCAGCAGGCTGGATTCTGCAATTCTGTCCCAGGAATTGGTTCCTCATTAGCGTCACTAGTAATAAAGTTCAGCATTATGAAACGGGCACCAACCTAGGGACATCTAATGAATGTCAATTTTCATTCCACACCCATCATCACTTCAAATTTCATTGAAGCGTGTACATTAAAAAAAATTCTAAGTACAGTTTAGTTTACTTAGAATTTACACAGATTAAAAGCATGTGTTACTATGAACCTTTAAACTCCTTTGGTGAAACTTTCTGAATCTAGCAATAGCTGATTTTAGCATTTTTAATGTTTTCTAAAATTATTTTATGAAATGAAAAAGAAGGATCACTTGATTTTTCCGTTTCAGTATTCAATGATTTTGTATTCTAGCTTGCTTGAAATATACTGAAAAACACTATATGAAAAATACTGCCGATTAGGGGGAATAGGATCGTCCTTTAGCTTCCTGAACAGCAGAACACTGCAAAAGCCACTAGCAAGTCTCAGCAGCTGCAGCAGACTGCCTGCTTTCCCCAGGAATAAGCCTATTAGAGCAAGTTTTGTTTCTAAACCAGATGGCCCTGTTATGGTGATTAGTAAGCTTAAGACTATTACTACTTTATTTCTCTCCCTACCCTCTTTGCAAAACCGGGAAACAAATTTATAAGGATTTATCACAAAATCACTGTTTTATAGATGTTTCCTATTAAATAATTTTCTGCATTGTGACAAAAATAAAATACTTCAATACAATACTAAAATACAAAAATAAAAACTTCATCTACAGTTGCTGCTTACGTTTACAGGAAACCTTAATACAATTACATCTGTCAACATTATATAATGGTTCCATTATATAATGGAACAAGTAGGTCATTCGTATGCTCTCTCTACAATCTCCTCACCCCCAACATAAATGGTGATCTTCCAAACCTCTGCTCTTAACACTATAGGAGCCTCTGCAGATGAAACCTATAAATCAAGGTCATACATTTGCTTCTATCAATGAAAGTGTGACTCTGTTGACATAAGGATATATAGTTTGCGAGAAAAATAATGTATTTTACCAGCCTGTATGTACCAAAGAACTTAATGTAACTCCTACTTTTTCTCTGCCTACTCTCAAAGAAACTGAAATTTACAACCTTATTTCATAAACTTCCTAGGTCTCTCTTAGACCACTAATAAAATATGTTGTGAATGTTAGAGAAACATACATACTGCAAAAGTGAAAGACTATTCATGAAATAAAGCAGGAAGTTTTCCATATTCTAGTCATACTGAGGAAGGTACCACTCAATCATGAACCAACCTTAGGCCAGAAAGAAAAGGCAAACGTTCTCTCATGAAGCAACTGAGCGACTGAAGGATCTCCATCTTCCAAATAGAATCCATCACGGGTTTCATCCCTTGCAGTGCTCATAGATGCATTGCTTTCTTCATCAAAATTCTTACCCTGAGAAACTGTTCCTGCTGAGGAATAACAATCACCAAGTATTAGCTACAAACAAACCAATCCTAACTCAAAATCTTTGGTTGAAATGTGGAATGTAGAGGAGAAAGGTACACTTTTTTTTTTTAAAAGAACAAAATTCGACAAAAAATTTTTGGTCTTTTTGTCATACAGATTAGTCATGTTGCAGCTTCAGAGTTGAGTAACATTTGGCATAAACACTATTCTTTTTCCAGAGGAGCTTTCCATACCCTACTGAAGAAAACCACTAACTTAAATTCTTCTGCTATAAAATGCTGACCAAAATCTTGCAGAGGTCAAACTATTGGCATTTCAGGGTGAAAAAAGTGGAATTTAATATAACATTTTGTTAACCCTTTCAGAGAAGGATTTCAGGTTTCTACTGAAAGATTTTAAAACAGTAACTAAAAAGTAAGATTGATAATCTTGAGGCACAGTAATGCTTGTAATTTAGACACTTATTGAATAATTGTTGGGGCATATCCTTTGCCCTTCTACAGCCTCTCTATGCTCTGATGGTGCCAAGGGCCTATATTATTGGCTCAATTAGCTATCTTGATATTGACCTGCTGTGGGGGAATCCCCAGGTGAAACAGGGCTGTTGTAGTTGCTCTTACACCACCCTATTTGGACCATTGACCTAGGGAGAGTGGCTGGGGAGCAGATGCATCTGTCCAATCCTCAGCTGCCATAACAGCTCCTTGGATGCCAACTATCAGCTGGCACAACTTTTAACATTAGCTTCATGACTGTTCTATGTTCGTCAAATCATTTCTGTGTGCATTACCTTCAGGTTGGGAGGACTCTTCTGATTTGTCATCATCATCAAGTTTCTCCTCTTCGTCCTCTTCTGAACCTTTTTCAGAAATAGATTTTGGATCTACATCTGTACTCATTTCTATAGCTTTCCTTTCACATTTAACAGGTCCAGGCTCAGCCTCAGCATCACATTCCTGCTTAATGCCTTTTTCTGTAATATCTGTCTCCTCTTTAATATCAGACTTTTCTTTGGCTGCTGAATTTTCAGACCCCTCAATTTTAGACTCAGCTTGTTCTGTAGCCTTGTCGTCTTGTACTGGTGTGGATGGAACAATAGGGGGCGTTTGACTGCAGCCAGCACCCAGTGGGTTTAGTGAAGACACACTACTTGCATTACCTGCCCCTCTGTTTTGAGCAAAATTTCTGTGGGCATCAAGAAAAGAGAGTTCAGGGTCATTCAGGATGTGATAATCTGTTCTACTGACTCCATGTTTAGCAGCACCAATCAGTAAGTCTTTGTCATGTTTACCACACTCCCACCACTCTGGCAGATCCAAGCTTGGCTGGCACAATTTTAGCCTCTCCCCCAACTGAGGGTGATGGAGAACCTGCTCACGGATTTTCCGTAACAGTTCTATGCGATATAAAGTTCTAGATGCACGCTCCTCTGTGATTGGCTCAATCATGGTGGAAAGATCAGGTGGTTCTGTAACAAAATTGGATTTTCATTGTTTAACCTGATTGAATATATGAGTTGGTTTTTAAAAATTACAAAGTTTGTAATTTTTCCAATTACTACGTTTTATTATCTAATCCTGTTTCAACAGGATTGGTCTCTTGATTTTAAGAGAGTAAGTTATTCATGTGGATTTTTATTATTATAAACTTACCTTCATCTGGTTTGGCTGGCATTCGGCATACCCGCCTGCACATAGTCACAAAACAATTGAAGTACTTCTCCAAACTTTCATCGGACTTCTTATCGAGCCTAGCAAAAGCTCTGAACTGGTTCCAGTCAAACTGCTGTTTCATAGGGTCAAAAATAATCCCAAAAGTAGAAACTACACGATAAAAATCCGCTTCTTCTCTTCTTGTCCATCTAGAGTGCAAAAAATTAAGAATAGTTAGAACAAGGCCTGACAACAGTTTAGATGCACCTGAAGACCCCACAGATCAACTATTCATCCAAAGCAAAACTGAAGTGATGGCAACATACATTTTCATAGATATCCTCCTCTGGCATTTGGGGGAAGAAATCTTAAACTCACTTTTGACGTTTTTCAGTTATTATAGCTTCTCTTTCTGCTTCTAGTGCTCTCACTTCCTCCCTAGGCCGACGTCTCCGTCGGTCCGTCTTCATTAGTGCCTCTTGCCTCATTTGTTGCCTTTTATAGCTGCGCTGATAGGCAGTAATGAGGCGACGCAGACGGGTAGTCAGGGTTGAAGTGGTGGGCCAGTAGAGTTGGCCTAACTCAGCATTGCTTTCACTGTGCTTGCCTAGAGAACAGAAAAGTATTTGTGTATTGTAAGGATAACATTAGGCATGTCAAGAGTCTTTATTACTAAACAGGATTCTAATTTTGTAAGGTGAAAGTATACTTCATTACTCTAGAAGTGAAATAAATAAAAATCGGGAATAACTATTTTTGTTTGAAAGGGAGGAATAGATAGGATTAGTAAAAAACCTACCTCAGAAAGTTACACAAGCATTTGTCAGATTTATGTATAGCCAACTGCCTTCCTCTGATTCCTAATATTTCTATCACATGCACCTTCCTTATTGACTTTGTGACATCAAGAGATTTACATTAGAGAGTAAAGTTAATGCGATAGATCTCTAAACATATGTACTAAAGTTATTCAGTCCCTTATGAGGAAACACTTAAGTTTACGATTTCCCATCTTATTATTTTTCACTCTCTTACACTTGGCAAGCTTCCTCACTACAGAGAAAAACATCTTAAATGATTTCAATATTATCCACTGGAAAAATATCAATGGCTAGACTTTCATATCTGAAATATACAGGGGTTTTTTTTGATCATCCCATAAACCCCACTGTGTAATCAGAAACTGAACAAGACACATAATAAAGTGGGATGGTTCACAAGTAGCTAAGAAATAATGGAAAGATCTAAGACAGCGGTTCTCAAACTGTGCGTCAGGATCCCAAAGGGGGTTGCAACCCCCTTTGAATGGGGTCACCAAGGCTGATTTAGACTTGGGGGGACCCAGGGCTGAAGCCTGAGCCCCACTGCCCATAGCCAAAGCCCAAGGGCTTCAGCCTTGGACAGCGGGGCTCAGGTTGCAGGGCCCGTGCCTGGGACTGAAGCCCTTGAGCTTCAGCTTTCACCTCCCTGCCCAGAGTGGTGAGGCTCGGGCTTTGGTCCCCCAACCTGGGCAGTGAGGCTCAGATGGGCTCAGGCTTCAGTCCCCGCTCCTGGGGTTGTAAAGTAATTTTTGTTGTTAGAAGGGGTCGTGGTGCAATGAAATTTGGGAACCCCTAATCTAAGACTCCAAAAGATTTGGCTTTTCTAAGCACTAAAAAGTTTTAACACAGATTTGTCCAAAAGGACCAAGCTAGTACAAAGTATTGGCATTAATACAGATAGCAAACAAACACGTAGTTTGCATTAGCCCCTCCCTTTTCACTTTCACAAGACCCTTACTTGTCGTGTGGCTCTCTATGGATTCTTCTTTATCTTCTGGAGGTGAGTTTGCAAATTCCTTTGAGAAAGACAAGAGTTATTTTAGTTTTAGGTTTCAGTTGTGCTTTATCTTTTAGAGGAAAAAGGGCCATCTTCCAAAACAAACAAACAAAAAACTAGCAGCAAAGTATGATTGTCGCAAATGTGTTTTATCTGGTAGCTTGTGAACTTTTATAATTAAACATCATTCTAAGAACATTTTAACATAGGCACTGAATGTCATCATTACACATGTGCATTACTACATTGAGGTTCTTACATCAATTTCATCCTTGAAAGGAGTTCTGGTTGGTTTATATTCTGGATCTTCATCCTCTCTGTCAAACTCTCCTCTACACAAAATTTAAAATAAGAATAGTTATCAGAACAGAACTCAAGTATTTTTCCCAAAACAACACATATTACTGATGCTATTGGTCTCAAAAAAGAAGTGACAAAAAGCAAACAAGTATGAAAAAACAACCAAGCATCCATTTGTGATGATGTATTAATACACAAATATGTTTCAAGTTCACCTGTCTCAATTTATCTGCTTGTCTGAAAATATTAGTTTGAAGTATTTTTTACACTGTATTAATTAATACATTATCACTTAGTATCCTCAAGTTAGATGTAAACACAATAAGTGAACTCACGCCAATATATACAGCATTTATTTTATTAAAATCAGTTTATTATTTATTTATAAATATCCTTCTTACCCATCACCACCATCTGCTAACATATCTGTCCCTCTCTGTTCAGCAGCTATGGCCTTGGCATCAGGCATACCAACCCGTTCCAGAAAGCACAGCGAAGGGTCAGCTCTCATAGAATTGTACTTCTCATAGCCTGTATGGGGTGCAGTAGAAGGCGGGGAAGGGAAGGGAAGGGAAAAAAAAAGAAAAGAAAAATCACACCACAACTGAACAGAATGATTTATGTCATAAGGACAAATGGCACATGATTTATTTTCATAAAACAAACAAATCTTTTCCTCATCATCACCATGACTTGAATCAAACTGTTTCATAAAGAAACTCAGGATCCTAGAAATTATTTTCTTTCTACTCATGTAACAAAATATTCTCGTATGGGTAACTTGGCCAATACAAAAAGTACTAATGTGAAAACATTTTAAACCAATAGTAAACACTAAACAGGAAGATATTCAAGGCTTTTCTTCAATATCCAATTGTATATGACACATGTAAAGCATCTTACTGGTTACTTTATGACCTCTGCAGCAGTTCTCCACATTCAACCCCCTTCTCCTTCACCCCCCACCT
Source organism: Caretta caretta (assembly GCF_965140235.1). Taxonomy (NCBI): domain Eukaryota; kingdom Metazoa; phylum Chordata; order Testudines; family Cheloniidae; genus Caretta; species Caretta caretta. Next base: position 65,512,638 of record NC_134207.1, read on the forward strand.
CCCGCTCTTTCTATAGCTCTGGCCCTGCTGGAACCCGCATTACAGCTGAAAAAATGCTGCATACATGGGTTGTACGCAAGGCCAGCGAACCTGTCTTATTAGGTTTAGGATGATGCATGTCAGTAAAATGACACTGTTCCCTCTATAGTTTTCAAACTGCTGTTTGCTTTTTTTACTGCCCAAGTTGACTAGATGGAAAATGGCAGATCCCAACAGTGCACTGCAGGAAAATGATTTTTAGACGAGACTTGCCTCAGCTGAGCCCACAAAACTGAGCTGCTGTACATAGGCAGAACAGCACAATTCAATTAGGATTTGTACTACAACACACTGCTCCTAACTGCTGTAGAGCCTCAAGCCAAACTGTAATCATGAAAGGTTTTATAAGCCATCATTCTCCCCTTTAGTCAGGCTGGGCTGCTGAGAATACCTCTGCGACCTCCAGAGAATTGGGATTATAATCAGGAATCGCTCACTGTATATATCATGCCAGCTCTGCATCCCCAGCCTTTCAAAGTTAACAAGGCTGCATCCCACTCAAGGGAGCCGGGAGTTCTCAGCACTGACATTTGTGAAATATTGCTTGGAACAAAGCCCAGGAGGCACTTGTACAGATTAATAGCAGAGGTTAAGCCCACCGTCCACTTTGACACTGGCTGGCAGAGTTAGCAAGTGAAGCAGTGCTGGAAGCAAAGTTTATGGCAATCTATAGTATTGCTCGGCTATTATTAAAACAAATATGGTTTTGTTTTATTTACAGCCAAGAAAGTAATGTTTTCTTCTCAAATGTTCTGCAAACATTTAAAAACAGCATCTGATATTTACAACTCATATTAGATTTTTTAATACAAGGGGGAAAAAAGGAGATGGAAGCCAACAGTTCTTTGGAACTATACTTGTTAATATTATGACTGAATAGTTTTACACACAGAAAGCCTTACAACTACATTTTGCTCAGAGTGAGACATCACTTACCATGTTTGAATACTCCAATTAAGAGGGATTTATCTGCTTCTTTATCCCACCAGTCTGTAGGAACCTCAGCATGGAATGGTTCAGGTATCCACACATCTACTTCACTGTAAAGACAGGTATACATTTTTTAAAAAATGACTATTGAAGGACAAGGCACCACACACCCATATGCATTAAAGTGACGTGTTTAAAACTATTCTGCAAACATACATTTCTTGGAACAAATCTAAAATCAAGATTTCTGAAAATAATTTAAAAAATGGTCCAATTGTAGGAATTTTGGGGTGTAATGCTCAAAGACTGTCCAAATGTAATTCATTTAAGCTTTTTAATGTTAACTTTAAAAATATATTCATTGTTTAAGCAGTGAATGAATAATCCTCCAATATAAAGAAAGTTCAAAATCCCATTTGTCACCCTTTGCCCCCAAATATCCAGTACTTAATGATTTATCAAGTTGCTTGAAAATGGAGGTGTAAATTGATGGATTATGAAGGTCTTTAAATAGCACATTACAGTATTTTCAGATTATATTATTCCGTGTTACAAAGCAAAGAATAAGCCTGCACTTGCACTAACCTTGAGTCAGCACCCTCTAAGATCTTGTCTGCTTGGTCCCCTATAACTTCTTGTCTTAGATAGTACAGCATGCGGACACGCAGCAGGACCCTGGAGAGGAAGGCAGAGGGGAAAAAAGTTCTTAACTTCAGGACTGTTTGCCAACAGTGGCTTTTGGCAGCTGCTGCTGTTCATCCATCATCCTGCCAAGGCTGATTAGCCATGCTGTATGGTAGGCTTGAAGCGTGACAGATGGTGGCACATAATCACCTCTGTGTGGTGCTTTCTGCTGGCTTCCAACAGGCCTGCCTGGCAACCGCTTACACTGCACAGAGAGGGATCGAGCTCAACCCAGTCCAGGCGCATTTCATTTAGTTCTACCTAGTGCAGCTTGTGAAGTTTAAACACGTACTCTACCACTGCCTCTGAAGTATTGAAGCAAGTTTGTAAACAACTGAGCAGATGGCTTTCAGTAACTGTTCTGCTTCATTATCTCATAAAATTTCCTCAGCTGCTGCCTTAATACCATTTTTGGAAGCACATCAGAAGTTGTAGGAATAAACGAGATATAAAATCTGGTTTTACTACCTTACCATAAACCCTCAATATGGAATGTCAGGTTTTTCAGATTATACAACTTTTTGCTTCAGAGAATGAAAAAACCAAAATCCCACCCATTTCCCTTAGGAGATATTAGCTATTTTTACACTTTCGTATTCAGACTGCTATTTTATTTTACCTGTGCATCTACATAACTGCTTGTAGAACATGGAACTTTAGTTATTCAGGTTTCCTCTGTCTCATCTCTGAAATGCTACAGATAATTTTTGAACCATTATCAAGTATTCACAGTCAAAGTTTAGACAACTGGAAATGGCAGGGACTGGATTTTCAAGATGGCTAGGAAAGCATTCCTTACAGCAAAAATCTACCTGGAAAATGTGCTCAACTACATTTACCCAATAAAGACACCCCCTGCTGCCCAATTAATGAAGTAACATCAATGCTGACTACAACGGATTGCTCAGCCCACCCTCTCAAGCTGAATCTAGTCATCACACCAACTGTTGAACTGCTGCTGCTCCTGGAGTAGTGAGGGTGATCAGAGAGGCAGAAATCTGATTACCAGGTTGCATGTGAAAACTTCAAACCACCACCAATTTTGAGAGCACCGCACCAGCAATTAGGAGCAGCAGCAAACACCCAGTTTTGGGTATGTGATTTAAAGAAGTCCTGTGACAGTAGCAAGGGGTACGTTGTAGTTGGAATTTTGTAGTTGGAGTCTTGTGTCAAAAACTTAAAAAATTGTACACAGGTGTCAGACTGTTCCCACCCACTTACCCTTGCATTCACATCATCCTTGCACTGTAAAGGACCACTCCCAGGCTCATGCATGGAAAGGTACATATGACTGCATAGGCATTGCATCATCTTGAGTGCCATAATATTGACAAAATGGTAATAGCTGTTGTTGTATCAAGCCAAGTACGAAGGGAAGAGGGGAAAAGAGGGAGGACAGTAGAGAAAAACACGGGTTTCATCAGGCAACGCCACTGCCCCTTTCAAAAGTCCTATGCAACAAACTGGCATGCAATTGTCACAGAGAAAGACAGAATGTTGATCCCTATAGAGCCCGTTCTGGTTGCTTCCCACCCCGGCATCCTTGTCATTCAAGTCAGCAACAAGCTTCCTCCACTTCACCCAGAGCTAAACATGTTGCCTCTACAGCCCCTGCAAATCTGGGAAGGGATAAGACTGGGACTGAAAATGATCCTGCATAATGACCTGCCATTCTGGAGTTGGAACAATGTATTTAGTTGGGGTGCTGTGAGCTCTGGATATGACTTCAAACCCGGGGGGGCGCGGCAGCTCCCCTAGTTCCAGTGCTGCCATCAGCTTTCCTGATATTATTAATTGTGTTATGATACCAATTTACTGAAGCCTAGGATTCTGATGTATAGATTGATGTAGAAAGGGGCCAGGACATCTATTTGGGGGCTGAAATGGACGGTTGTGATGCAGGAATTAAAAAGAAAAGGAGTACTTGTGGGACCTTAGAGACTAACAAATTTATTTGAGCATAAGCTTTAGTGAGCTACATGCATCCGATGAAGTGAGCTGTAGCTCACGAAAGCTTATGCTCAAATAAATTGGCTAGTCTCTAAGGTGCCACAAGTACTCCTTTTCTTTTTGTGAATACAGACTAACATGGCTGCTACTCTGAAACCAGGAATTAAATAGTTATTTGAAGGGCAAATGAAGGTACGAAGTGGATTTGAGTGACAGTTTAGAAGAATCAGAGGCCACAGACTTGCATACTGTTATTCATTTTCATCAGTAGGTAGAAACGGCATCTTAGCATGGCAAACATCTTGAGAATAACTGATAACTAACTTAAGTGCCTTTCCCCTTCTCCTCCACTCCACACCTAATATGTCCAAGAAACTACTGTCATGCTATTTAAAAGAAATAATCAGTACTGAAAAGATATTCTTTGGGCATGTCCAAGGAATATCTTCCAAGGACATGCCCAAAGAATATCTTTTCAGTACTGATTATTTCTTTTAAATAGCATGACAGTAGTAAGACGACATGCAACATATGTCATACAAAGCTCTGAGTGAAACTTCAATGCGGGTATATAACATTCATGGATATCCATGTGCTAAAGTAACAGTACAAAAACAAGAAGATTTATTTAGGTGAGGAGAATTAGGTCCAAAGTCTTTGATCAAAGTTTGGGAACCCTGTTGTAAGTCTGGGACAGAACAGGTATAGCTGAGATGTGGACGAGAACCAGCATACGATAAAAAAGAATAGTGACAAAATACCCAACTATTAAAGCTACAGCTACACTTACAGCCCAAAAGGCTCTGGCAGCAGGGAAAGAAGCCTTTCGCTGCAGCACGTAGCTACACTCTGCAGTGACAAGTCTGGATGCAGCCTGCCTTTCACTCTGGCGTGTAGCTGCATGTAGTATCTGTACTCTGCATGATGCCGTAAGTGTAGATGTAGTCTAAGATGCTACAAAAGCAAAGCAAAAAGAATTCAGGTGGTCCCTTCCTATTATACATTTACATAGTACCAAAATATACAGAGATTTTAAAAAAACAAAAAAAACCCAATAGGACAGCCTCTGCCCCTGCAGATTTGGAAAGACTAGACTTGGAAGAATGATTCAGGAAGGAATGGGATGTTGTGATTTTGATGGGAAAAGTAAGATTGGAACAACTACCAGAGGGCTGAATTTTAAAGAAGGATTAACAGGGAAGCGGAGGCCTGGGAGGCAAGAAGTTGAACTTTGTTCCAAGCAAAGAGAGCAGCAAAACTGAGAAGGGGCCAAAAGGAACAGATATTTGGGTACTACAGAGAAGAGATGTTTGGGTACAACAGAAGGTGCAAGAGGGAGAGTAGGAGAAAATGAGAGGAGGGTGAGACGTAAAACTGGGGACTAGGAGTTTGGTGTGGTAAGGGCCAAGAACCCACATAAAGGGATTCAAAGAAAAGGTGATGTGATTATGAGTCTGGGAGACGGGGAGGAGAAAGAAAAAAGAATTGTGGAGAACTATTAGCATCAGGACAGTTTTGGATAGCCCTGAGATTCCAGACATTGTTGGAGAGGCTGTCTTAAAGCCAGGATCCACTCCTCCTTTTGCCATGTTGGGAATAATGAAGAATCTCTCTCGCTTAGTGAACAAAACCAACTTTCTTCCTGAAATGTCCTTGTTAGAGCCAATCATCCACCTAAAAGATTATATCCAGTCACCCAGGCCTGATCTGAACTGATGTGATGCTTCATCAAAAGTTAACAGCAACATACAACAGTTTACAGCCCCACTATGTGGTCCTGTGGTTGTATTAAAGATACCCAAATGAATGTTCTCGCACATATTAAGAACTATAAGTTCACTATAAATTAAACACACTTACTTATTACAGTGATGTTTGAGGTGTTTCTTATAGCTGTCCTCTTGAAACAAGACATCTGGATTACAGCTTGCCAGCCAATCAGCATCTTGCAGCACTGGCTGTGAACTCTGGGCTTTCACTTTTTTGCCTTTCCTTCCCCTGGGCACTGGTGCAGATAGGCCTACAAAACATCCCGCAACACTTCTCACAGTCTGAATTGCAGTAGTTTGATCCCAAGAATCCCAAAGTGCATTACTGACAAACTGATATAAAAACTAACCACCACCACAGGCCCCCCTGACGTGAAACATGACAACTAGCAATGAATAGCAACACAAGAATTTAGTACATTAGATTTTGAATACCAAAGTCAGTTGAAACTACGGTAAGAATTTAGCTATGAAGAGTGCAATTACTCAAAGTGAAATCTGGCCAGGATAATGGGGTTAAATTCCCTGCTTTTGTGAAAATTGCCATTGGAACGAATGACCACAGGTGGTCAGGATCTATGGTTCATGTCTCATTTGACAGACAGCACCTCCTGCAGCCCAATGCCCTCTAGCACCACGCTGGAGTATTTGTTCATTTCCGACTCAGAGGAAGAGTACTACCCACTGAACCACCGCCACTCCCCCCCGCACATAAGGTGTAGTGTGAGCTACAGTTTAAAAGTAGTATGTAGTACAACTGCAGGAGGGTTCCCCCACCTACAATAGCACTATCACTGGTATGGTGGTAGACATACCAGAGTGGTTAACCAAGGCTCGTGTTTGTCCATCTGCAGTTGGAGTGATCAGATCCCAGATGAAACTTTTGATATTTTCATCTCCTTTGTAGTGATTAAGACAATATACCAGGATTGTCCGGCAGATGGTTTCCACATCTTGTTCCATTAGCGGACGTTTATAGCGCCCATGTGAGAGGATGTCTGTCCACCGACCCCAACTACGAGAAAAATATGCTCAAGAACACAGTTCTGGCACTGGAATTTCCATTTGAGATTTTCATTTTAACCCCTGGGTGCCAGGTTGGTTAGGTGTTGTATGGGTTGTATATGCATTAATGTATTTTGCATTTGCACATCATGTCAGGAAATCCAACTTCCAGCACTGGAAAGTTAAGAATGCTTATTTTACAGAGCAGGCAATAAGTTCACTGCTCGTAAAAGGTGAAATTAAATTATACTGATAATAAAGTACATATGTCTAAAAATGATGTTTCCAATAAGGTATGAATAGGGATTTGAACCCCAGAATGATTTGGAGTCAATTTTAGTTTGATCCTGAAATACATCAATCATAGTAATCACATGCAATATTTCTAGAAAAAGAGACATACAATGTGACTATGAAGCCCACCATGATGGTAGCCACGTATAGCTGCCTGCCTGTGAAGACACAAGAATTCAAACTGGGCTATCCACCATGAGATAAGAAGTTCTGCATCCAATTTATCAACTGGCAAAACAGGATTTCAGTACAGTACTAGATGATGGTTTAGTTATTGACTATAAATTATAAGACTTCCACACTTCAGAATATTTATCCACAGCTCTCTTCGGGCTGATGTAAAAAAAGACAAGTATTTTTCACATAGCCATTCAGATGCCTTCTACTTACCCATAGACCAAAAGGTTCTTCTCCACTCTAAAACATTCACTCCTTGCATAACCCTGGGATTTGTCCTGAAGTCTACGGGGCTTTGTACAGGGCTTTTCTTCAGAATCACTTTCCAGGTCTGAAAACTCCATTAATTCATCTTCTTTGACTGCACTATACAGCCTGGTTTGCTTTCTTACTCTTGGTGTATCAATAACTAGGTTGTTCTAAAACAAAAGTGAAAAGAACGTGAAAACTCAGAAAAATCCTCTTTTAAATGAATTATGAACTTGTATAAAAGTTCTCACCCTTCCATTTAAGGCATCAATATCCAACTCAGCCTTCTTAGCCCACTTCTGCCAGAAATTGGGGTCATCCAAGGAAATGTCTGTCCTGTTACCAGATGCAACAAAACTAGCCTAGACAATACGAAAAACACCACATTGAGTTCTTTACTGTATATCACCAGGAAAAATGTTCCATTTTCAGTTGTAAATGCAACTATTTAAAAAAATATATATATTATAAAAGCAAAAGGAGGTGCTCCTTAAAGTTAACATTATGGAGATATCAAAACATAGTAACTGGACTATGAAACACCTGAACTGAAACACCAATATATATTTATATGGAGATTTACTCACTGTCCAATCAACAGCCAACAGTAAGTTGGACAGTGTAAATCTAAAAGCTAAATTAATGCATAAAACACATTTATTACTATTTTTATCTATTTTGGTAATATTTTATCAACTTTTTCTTCAAATTTCAAAGCACACCTTAGCAAATGTTGAGCCTTTCCCTTCAGACTCAATAGTAATTGTGTGTGTTCGCCTTAGGAGAATCTGATCAATGTCTTCTTCACAAAATTTGGACCCTTCATCCTCCTCATCCATAAGAGCACCATAAGCCCCCTTTCGTAGGAGATCTTCTATTTCTTTCTTAGAAAGCTGCTGTACCTATAATTTCGGAGGAGAGAAACAATCTCCTTGGATATGTCATTGTTTACATCTCATAGCACAGCCAGACAATTTGCCTTTTACTTAGTCCTTAAAAATTGTAAAAACTTCTAAAATGTTTTGTTCATCAATAAAAAAAACTTTCACACTTGTTGCACTTATCTTCTGTGAAGAACAGTAAAAACAAAGGTAAATCTATTCTAAAGCTAATTGACAGTCAAAAAAATCCCAATTTCCTTTAACTAAAGCTACAGTAAGCAAGAAATAGGATACATTTATGCCTTTGGAAGTCTGCATCTGAACATATTCTCACCCCATTTGTAGCATTTTCTCTTCCACTCATTGACTGCAGTACAGCTTTATCAAGGCCAAGCTTTAAACTAGCTTTGTCAAACATTTCTCTTTCATAAGAATTCCTTGTGATCAACCTGTAGATTTTCACTGATTTGCTCTGTCCAATTCGGTGACATCGAGCTTGAGCCTAGAGAAGTATAAAAAGAAATATTCAGTTACAAGTTACACAGAAATTAAAAGTCAATGCCTAGAACTTAGTATGTTTCTTTTAAGCACTCAAATTAAAATTTTTTAAATATAAAAACATATTAAGCTTGAAATTTGAGAGACAACAACAGACTTTCTCCTAACTGGGTAGAAAAATACACTGCAGAAAACTAAAGAAAATGTTTAACAAGAATTGCCTCTTGCAATATTACCTGGAGGTCATTTTGGGGGTTCCAGTCTGAATCAAAAATGATGCAGGTATCAGCAGCAGTAAGATTAATGCCTAAACCTCCTGCCCTTGTACACAGCAGGAAAACAAATCTATCAGAATCAGGCCTGGAAAACCTGTCAATAGCTGCCTGACGAAGGTTGCCTCTTACTCGACCATCAATTCGCTCGTATGGGTACCTGAAATAAAGTTGTGTTATAAGCAGACTTTTACCATCACTTTCTCATCACTAGCTTTCTCATCATATCTTCCAACATTATTATTATTATTTTTTTTTTTTTAAAGAAAAATCTTAGCATGACTACCAGGTCAGCAGAATTCCAACAAAGTAGAGACCTGAAAAAGAGCTCTATGTAGCTTGAAAGCTTGTCTCTCTCACCAACGGAAGTTGGTCCAATAAAAGATATTTCCATGCCCACTGTCTCAGCAAAGTAGAGAGCGAGTATTCTTGAATCAACTGTGTGCAAAAGTGAAAAACATACTCTATTCTCTTCCTCTGAGCAACTTCCACAGCAGAAACAGCTCTCACCCAAAAGAGACTGTCTAGCTAGAGGCAGACGACATTCTTACTCTAAACTTCAGATGGACAATGTACCTGAACAGTCAACTAAAAGGTGGTCCATTAAGGTTCTGAGAGATCACTTGCACTTGCCCATTAAAAAATACCATACTCCTTTGCAATTACAGGTATGCTTTTTTTCCTTAATGATCTGGCTAAATGTGTAACATTATTAAGTGTCTGAGTTCCATCCTTTTACCATATAGATCACTCACAGGTTAAATACTTTGGCCACTGAGGAAAATACAATTTATTTAGAACTGTATTGTATTGTTGCTCTCACCGTCTTTGAATGAGGTAGTCTTCCAGTATGTCCAAGCAGCGCACCATCTGGGAAAAGATAAGCACCCTGTGGCCACCAGCCTTCAATTTTGGCAGCAGCTTGTCAATCAGTACTAGCTTGCCAGCAGCCTGGATCATTGCCTGGAGCTGAAAATCTGGAGAGTCGGCATTGTGTGTTTCTTTAAACTCTTCCAAAATTTTCTCTTCAGCACCTGCAAAGATTGGACAGCAATACACGAATACCGTAAAGGTTTTATTAAAAAAAAAAACAAAAAAAACATGAGCTTTCCTTCAATACCCTGTGTATAAGCCCCAGGAATGTTTTAAGTATTATGTGCATAAACATTTACACAAATACATTAGCTTAGTTAAAACTAAATATATACACACATGCACGCGCACACGGAAAAAAGGGATCTTAGCTTTCAACAGAAAAAGACGAGGAGAAAACACCTTCCAAGTAAATGAATATTGACTATGAGTAATACATGAATTTCAACAAGAAACTGTCAAGCCAGAAATTGTATAAAAAAAGCAGCAGACCAGACACTGATTGAACCATTTTTAAAATAGATATTTAAGGGACAGAAAAAAGAAATTTAACAGATAAATGTAAGTGTGAAAGATGAGTATTCGGACATTACAGTATTAAGAAATTATATTTAGCTTTTTACAAATATTTATAATCAAACATCAAAGAGTAAAAGCTGTAGGCCTGCTACTGCCACAGTGCATTCAAGAGCCCAAGTTCAGACAACAAAATATTTAATTGGAAAAGCAAAGAGCTCTGAAATTATTTTGTTTTACCCTCTATTTAGCTTTCCTCTCACTATGTGTATTCCTTCGTGTTTGCTTAGTTTGCAGAAGCTCCCCCTGCTGCACCCCGGCCACACACTCATTCACTCACTTTCTAGTCACTCTTTTCCATCTCAGACTGCTATGGTTAAGAAAGACTGCAAGGGACAAAAGGTATTTCAAGTTTCATTCCCATTCTCTCTTTGACCTCTCTTGTGAGGCTGCCAACAAGAATGCCATTTTAAATAGGGGGCTTATTATGTGGACACCTGCCCATTAAGAACAGAACAGACCACTAAAAGCATATCAGATAGTTATTTTCAGGTGCGCAAGAAGCTTCACAAAGGGCATTTTTCACAATTTGCTTTCAGGTAATTCCATGCCTGAGAAATAGTATTTCTGTGACACTTCTGGACAATGGACATTTTTCCTCTTTGAAATTTTGAGCAAAAGCTGTTTTTAAATTATATATTTCAGAGTTGTATATGGACCATCTTGGATATTTGTCTTGCACAACGTGAGCGAGGGTAACAGAGACAAAACATGTTATATTTGGTTTTGTTTGTTTGAGTTCCCTTCCTAGATTCTAGGGCACTCACATACATGTAGTCGGTGTACTGAACCACAGCAGTCCATCCACGTCTGTTGTAATGTGAACTCTCTCACCTATATATGAGCCCAAGTCAAGAAACAGGAACTGAAGTGACTAAATTTCCAGTATGTCTGACAGCTCTATATTAAACAAGAAGGATAGAGTACATATGATAGAATTTAGGCCAGGTTACCTGGACAGAGATCTGCATTGCTCAGCAAACAACCTGGACAACTAGGATTGACCTAACAGAGTTCACATGAGAAAGTGTATGCGAAATTTCTCACAAACATAAGCATCTTCAGCTGAAGCACATAGCTGGACTATTGCCCACCAGACTAACTAATCATTGATCCTTATGGCCTAAATACTGCACAAGAATGAGGTCTCATTAAAAAAGTATAATAAACGTAGGCAAGAACAGTAGAATTAGACATATCTTCCAGCCTGGTCTCCATCTAGAATCCCTTCTCAGTGTTGTAAAATGTGCAGCCATCCTGACCTATATGCTACGAGAGTCAAATACTTTACTGAACTCATGCCCCAAGCCTACTGAACTCATGCCCCAAGCCTACTGTAGACTATCAGCCAGCTTATGTAGAGTATTACTTCAGTCACATTATTTAGTCTCACCCACAGTTTTCCTCTGATCACACTCAAGTTGTACTACTATGAAATGCACAAAATCATGCAAACCTCTACATATAAATATGTAACCAAGCTACATACAAAAGGACATACTACGCTAGCCACACCATAGCAAACCTACGTACAAATCTAGTGATTGAGGAACCTCAAAAGAGCCAGAGTTTGGTTTAGATCACACCACTTCCATAACAGACCTCTGCAAACACACAATTTACCCTTTCCACAACCCTTCTCCAACAAACTGGGTCAAAGAATGCACCCACCTTGCCTCTCAAACAATCTTTCTCACTCTCCAATAGTCTTCATTATCCCTACTTGGTAATTTCTTTTGGGGAGAAGTATCTGGTATCTTTGGCTGATTGTAAGCCAGTAACACCAACTTTCTTTCTCCCCACTCAGCCTCAGGTTGTTAATTTTTGGGTGGTGGGTGAGAGAAGGGGGATTTGTGGATCATCGGGTAGGCCAGTGCTCTCACACTCGCCAATCAAAAATGACTTCCAGGTGCACATGATGTTGTGAGGGCAAGAGAATGCCCTCTCACCATGCCCCACAACACCGCAGCAAGGATCAGCATAGAGTCACATTCTGCTACTGGCTCTCCAGGATCTGGGGAAGAGGTATGATCTATAAGTCCTTGAGCGTGGTTGTTAGGGAAAACCCATTGCTCTTGATTCTAGAAAAACAGACACTGCTTTGTCTGTCTCAGAACACATACAAAATGCAGCCATTCCCTGAGATTAGGGGAATCAAAATAGTTTCTGCTGACTCCACATGGAATATGCTCACCCAACTAAGGAACCATAAGAAATACCATGTGACTTCAACAATAAAATTTCCACTATTAAACACAATTTAAAAATACTGTGAAAAGCTGCCTCAAAATTTACATGGGACAACTCACGTAATGCAAGATGGTTAATGCCCTGGTTTGACCCGGGGGGTGGGGAGGGCGAAAAAATAAACAAAAAATCACACACACAAACCAAAACCTTCATATGCAACGGAACATGTTCGCAGAAGCTTTCATGAACTCTAAAAATACAGTGTTCTTAATTTCCCCTTAAATATTACACATCACTCTAGTCAATACCTACTGTACCAAATATGACCTGGTGACCTAAGGAGTCACAATATTTGCATAATTGTGTACACTGCAAAATATCAAAAGAATAGCCTGCACAACAGTGGTGACAGTCACTCTTGAGATCTTGCAACCGCTATAAACTATAAGTTTTTCCACAGAATAGCGATGCAAAGCTGCTGTATATCCATTGTAAGATCTTGAGACAGAATTACAATTAACTTGTGTCATTGTTATAAGTGCAAAGATGTTAATTATTGATCAACAGGATAAAACCTGAGGCTCAGATAGTTACAGAAGGCAAGAATTAGAAGCATTTCTTCTCTAGAATTAAAGGACTTATTTTGGTAAACTTCATCTCATTATGATAGCCATGATTTTTCTAGCTAAATCTGAGGGTTTTTTTTAAACATTTAGTGCCATGAAACTGACAGCACTGTACTGCTAAACTTAAGTTTTCAAAAACTGTGAGTCACCTCACACACACACCCCGCCCTCAAACAAAAAGCCTTCAGTTTACTTATTGGATCAAAGTTGTTTTTTTTAAACTACTCTAGTCCAGGATCAGCTGAGCTTGAAGACAGTCATCTAGCATGGCAAAATGCAAGATACTCCAAAATACTAAATCATATCTTAGATTCATCAAATGACATCAGTATAATTACTTCTTTTCCCTCTATTAAAAAGTATTCCATGAAAATTTAGTTAAGCAACAATCTGGAAGCCTCACAGTACTCAAAACTAAAATTAATTTCTTTAGCACCGTGGTCATGCATGCAGCTGTAGAGAGAAGGCCCTCAAATCAGGGATCTTACAATCAGCATCAGATCAAACACATATGATAGATTATTGTAGAAAAGAAGAGAAGCTGGTGGGCAAAAACACAGCAGGCGGGAAGTGACATTTACAGAGGTATGTGAATGCTTTGTCCCCAAAAAGCAGATAATGGGTTTGATCACCTAACACGTGTAAATTAGCATACTTTAATTAGCTACATTATACTAGCTAGTAATGAAGTTATACTGGTCCATCATTGCGTACTTGCTATATTCAGTCTGGATCTAAAAACAGCAGTGTTACACTGAAAGACCAATGACAATTAAAGTCTGGTATCTTACAAATGTAAATATTGTTTCCAGAACTTTTTCCTAATTCTAGCAGGTCATGAAATATCTGCTTTAATATCATGTCTGATCACCACTTCTTACCCAACAAGTTCAATTCAGAGATTATTTTAACTGCTATATCAAGATTCACTAGAGCTAGAAGACGTGATGTACCCAAATGCAGCTTCGAAGAGATATAAAGCAATAATCTCTACTTGAGTGGTTTGACATATTGTCCAACTAAAGTCATGTTGGAATTCAAGCGGTAGTGCGGTGGTGGAGGGGATAAGAAACGTTAGAGGGTTTCTAAGGAGTGGTCCCAGACTTGGACCTGGGCCTATGATGATCTCTAAAGTGAAATGTTTTGTCACTCTGCTGGGGGAAATTAATAGGATGCTCGTATTTTACAGGTTTTTGTCAAGACATGTAGTACATCCATCCATCTGTAGTGATTTTATCATGTGAATTTTCGACGGAAAGGGAGAGAATCTACTATCTCAGTGTACATACTGGAACAGTTATATCATCTTGAACTCCCCATAGCTATTATGAGAAAGAGGGGATCAATATGCAGGCCTACCATTAATAAGATATGGATGATTGCAGCATTTTCTTAGTTCCATCATAGTGTTTAAAAGATTAGGTACATTAGCCTGACCACCGCCCTTGGAGAGAAATGTGAAATTCTTTTCAAGAATAGCACGATAGTATTTCTTCTGAATGTTTGTCAGCTCAACTTCAATGATGGTTTCTTCTTTGGGGGCCAGGTTCTTTTCTACATCCTCTTTAAGGCGTCTCAACATCATCGGCTTCAAAATGGCTTGGAGCTTTTGCACCTATGAGAGACAGCTTTAGTAAATAATTGTGTAACAAAAGTCTTAAATACTAAATACTAAGTTTTTATTTTCAAATGATATTATACCACCTTCAGTTTTAAGGAGATGCTCTGGTTATCTGCACCATATGCATCACCCTAATCGTAGAACTCCAAGAACCTCTAAAATTTCCTTCTCTCCATTTTCTACCACAACTCAGATACAGAAGGGTTTAAAAAAAAAGGAAGATTTTCATAAAACCCACTGACTGAATTTTGCTTTGGTTACTCTAGGGATACAAAAGACTACAGTTAAAAAAATGTGATGTTACTGTATTATTTCTGGCCGGTAAACTTTTCCTCATGTATTTGATGCTATCAAATATATCTCATTTGAATAAAAATTTCCCAAGGCAAGAATCATCATTTCACACCAATCATGGCAACTGAGTGAAGTAAAAGAGTGTGCCTAAGACAAACTGATATGTACAACACTTCAGGATTTTTGTTTTGTTTTAGATAGAGCTGGCAGTAATGCCTATTACAGGTTGCCTAACACTTTTCATTTTAAGACTCTGTTTTCAGTTGTTTATAAAACTAACTGTTTAGGCTGAAATTTTCCATGCTGATTTCTGCCAGAGGCATAATATTAATTTATTATATAAAGTTCCAAGGAAATGCCTTTTGTGAAAAGTAGTTAAGGGAAAAATGTGTCTGTTTATTTAAGATGACTTGCACCTGCATGCTTTGGAGCAGGTATTTGTAATTTAGTAGAGTAGCCCCGGAGAGATGCTTTTGCTGTCTCAGTGAAAACCTACCAAAATTTGACCAAACTATAAAGGTTCTGAAAATCCCGGTTACTACATATTCAGAGGTTTGTGCGAGGCTGGCAGCTAAATTCTCTAAAGATTCTATCTGCATTGCCCGCCCCCAGCACACAGTCACCCTTGGTGGCAGGCCTGAGCAAGAATTACCCTACAATTGTTCCTCATCTACCAGTGGCCACTGTGGTGCTGGGCACCAGAACTGAGAGCAGTAAGACTGTTTCTCCTGTGCTCTCAATGCTCCCCCTGCTGTTGATCAGGCAGTGTGGAAAGCAGGGGGGTAGACTAATGCGGAGGGCTGAGGATTAGAGGGAAATAGTAAACAAAGGGGCAGGGGAGGAAGAACGTAAATCACTAGAGCACCCTACCTTCCAGAATCTGAAATGGAACCCGGGATTCTGTAGAAGAGACGAGTGAGAGGTGACAGTTTCAAGTACATAATTTTTCACCCTCCTCCTTGGAACAACCTTTTGTTTTTCTTACCCTCTGAGGATAGGACAAGAAGCAATAGGCTTAAATTGCAGCCAAGGCAGTTTAGGTTGGACATTAGGAAAAACTTCCTGTCAGATTAGTTAAGCACTGGAATAAATTGGATAGGGAGTTTTTGGAATCTCCACCCTTGGAGATTTTTAAGAGCAGGTTAGACAAACATATGTCAAGGATGGTCTAGATAATACTTAGTCCTGCCATGAATGCAGGGGACTGGACTAGATGACCTCTCGAGGTCACTTCCATTCCCACAATTCTATGATTCCAATATCCCAATACTCCTCTGAGGTCCAGCAAACAACTATGAAATCCACTGTCAGAGTGATGTGCCTCATCTCTGTCTTGTGGCTAGTCCATCCAGGGGATATTTCTGTCTGCAACTTTGTTAGTTCAAGTGGTAGGGGACTGTGCTGTGAATCAAAAGGTTCCAACCCTATTGATGTCATATGTAGAGGGTCATTATGATCCACATGATGTAACTGCTGTTTTTTTCAAATTTGCTTTATTAAAAATGTAAACAATTAAATACAAAAAAAGTCTTAAAAGAAAATTACGGACACATGTCAAGCAAACAGAAGTTAATACCACCAGAATTAAGGTGACTGAAGCTGAACCAAGACAGGATCCTGCTGAAAAAGTAGTAGGTCAGCATGTAATTAAAGACTGTATTATAAAACAGAAGGCAGATAAATTAAAGTTGCATGGATAATCTTTATCCTAGCATTTCCTAACTTTTGAGTGCTCACCTTTGCAACCCTAACCTCCTTTTAATGTAGTTTTTGTATGTAATAATAAATTAGTTTATCTTGATATTTATCAATGACTTTAATTTAGCACCTGTTATATTATGCTGCATGCATTTTTAGAAATATTTCCATTTCTTTAAATGGGGAGCACTGGAATAGTCTATTTCTGAATAAAGATAACAAGCACAATAATGTCTATATTGGGTTATGTCATTTACTAATCTGGGATCAGACCTAATCCTGCTCCCACTGAAATTAACGGCAATATTTCCATTTGTTTCAAGGGAAAAAGGAGCAGCCCCTTATTCTGTTGCCATGTTAAAGGGACAATGTCAACTGAAAATCTAGTCAGTCTAAAAAAAACAAAGAAGAGTGAAAGCTGTTCCTGCTACTACACCTCTCCCCAGATCCCCCAGCCATTTTGGGGACTGACTGAACAGAGGAAACAGGTAAATTTATTACAAAAAGTATACTGTCTAATGCACAAAGTAAATAAACTAGAAAAATATTTTTCTCCTTTACTCTTCCCTTTCTGAAGATCTACGGTGTTGTTTGTAATAATAAATAATAATCATTAGGTAATTAAAATTACTGTAGCAGGATTAAAACAGTCTCTTTAAACAGGGAAAGAAAAAGTGCATGAGTAAAATTACCTGTTCTTCAGTTTTCAGATCACCAAACTCTTGCATGAATGTGGTTTCTGACGGGAAGCGACCTGGCTCCAAGAAATGAAGCAAGCTGAACAGCTCTTCTACAGTGTTCTGTAATGGGGTACCAGTGAGCAACACCTTGTGTTCCTGCAAGAAAAAGAAGCAGTTGACTAGAAACCATCTATGCAGACGTTTTCTCATTATGTTTTTGTCCTTATCATTCAACTCTTCTGGCTCTTCGTAAATCTTTTGAGACACCAAACACTCTGGCCTTCCTCCAAGGGCACTCTAGGGCATTAACTCCAAATCAGTCCAGGCACTCCACTAAGTTTCTTGCCAAAGATAGGTCCTTTAGCCAACCAGCCGGTGTCCTTTCTCGCTTATCTACGCTGCATGACCCCATCCCCTCCACAAATATTATGGACTTTTAGACTACGTATATACTACAGGCTCTAACAACTCCGCTTTCCTCACTGTCTCTCATCACTAAGACAATGGAAATCCTTCAGCATACTACAGTACATTAACAATATAGCTAGAACTAGCTACCTCTTCTCCAGGAACAGAAGCCAGTTACTGCCACAAACTAGTCCTGTAGCGTGACTATACTCCCCACTTTAATAGTAAAAATTCTACACTACTCAGGTAGCATTAGAAAAGGGCAGTTACCTATCTGTCCTAGCTTTTCAAGCATCTCAAAACCAGCTGAGTAAACATTTATTTGTACACAGTGCCCTATGTTTGTTCAAAGCAGACCCTTTTTTTTCTTGAGTTAGGAAGTAGAATTATCAAGGTGCAGATGAGGATGAAGGAAACAGATGTGGCAAGTGAGCCGCTGAGGCATAAGGCAGAGAGTGTAGGAGAAATTAAGATTTGGCCCCAGAGTCAATGGGGAAGGACAATTGTTGCAGTATGGCAGGGGAGCAAAATGTAAAGTTTTATATTGCTTAAGTAATATAAAAAAGGCAAACAAATTTTTAAATAAGTTGTTTAGTTTTTGTGGATTGGCAGCTGAAAAACAAAGAATAATGCTATTTACTTATATCAGAGTAGCTCCTAGAAGCTGATCCAAGACTGGGACTACATCATGCTAGGCACTAAACAAATGCAGAGTCCCTGCCCCAAAGATTTTACAATGTAAATAGACAAGACAGAGAGTGGGAGAAATGAAGTATCATTATCTGCATATTACACATTAGGAAAGGAAGCACAAAGGTTAAGTGACTTGCTCAACCTTACACCGTAAGTGTCTAGTAAAACAGCAATCAAAAGCAGATCTCGAGTCCCAGTATACCACCTTAACTATACGTCCATCTTCCTCTCAGACATCATAATAAATGCCTTTACAGAGAACTTTACAAACCTTCATTAATTAACCCTTAAGACCCCTGTGAGAAAGGTAAATATTATTTTACAGATAGACAAAGGCTAAAGGCAACTTTAAAAAAAAAAGCTTATTTTTTTGCTTCTTAAAACAAAAACAAAAAACCACATCTGCGGTATCAGGGTTTGACTTCCTTACTTTTGTTGGAGAACCTACTGTAGGTCTGTTGACCACTTTATTTCATTCCTTTGATGTTGCAAGGAATCTTCCAGCAAAAGCACAAGACAAAAATATCAAAAATATCACATCTTAAGGCAAAATAATAATAATAATAATAATAAAAAAACAACAACTTTTCAAAGCATCTTTCAACTCTTTTTTTGGTATACAATAAAGAAAATGGGGCACCTTTTAACTACCTCCCCATGAAAGTCAGTTTTAAGGAACTCGCTCAATCTCTGGCAGAGGTAGAATTGGAACCAAGCAGTTCCTATCTCCTACACCAGAGTTCATTTTACTTCACCACGTTTTCACTAAGTACGCATTTAAAATAGATAAGTGGCCAATTTTTAAAGATGGGAGGCAGGGAAAGGTGTAGATGGGGATAAAGGACGACAAAAAGGGAGTTTAAAAATGGTATGATATGGGAGGAAAGGTAGGATAGAAAGGATTTCTCTTTGTCTTCCTTTTTTTAAGGGAAAAGACCAGCTTTCAGGTTTAATATAATGAGGAGATCGGTGGGCTCTTCAGCACTTTTAGTTTAAACTAAAAGTTTGTAGATAGGTCCATCTGGCTAGCTAGAAAGTCTTTAAGAAAAGTTTCTCATACAATTCTCTCTCAAAATTGACTTGATTTAGTGAACAACACAGAAAAAGGCTTACAAATCATCATCTTAAGAAATTACCAACCAGGACTACTGTAAGTACATAAGATCCAAGAAGCACTTACCAGGTCCATCATCTTCAGTCCTTCCAAAAGCTTGCAATTCCTGTTCTTCAGCCTGTGGGCTTCATCAATTACTACACAACGCCATGGAATGTTACGCAGCTCAGGGCAGTCAGTCAAAATCATTTCAAAAGTAGTGATGATAGCATGAAACTTATAGGACCCCTTTATTACCCGACCCTGAAAGAACAGCAATGATTATAAGTAGAAACCCTTACTAATGAATAAAGGAGATTAAAAGACTAATTTTTTTAAACTTTACATTACATATAAAGAAAATACAAAAAAAGTGCAATGAGCAAAATATTTAAATACAATCATTACCAGTGACATCAGAACAAAGGAATGCAAACAAATAAGTCTGCTGCTTTTTGCTGTTGTGTTTTTTTTTTATTTTGCACAAGAAAGGACCGGTGCTTTCTCAGTGCATACTAGACACAAAGATACAATTTTTGCAGTGACACATTATCATGTTACACCACAAAAATATTAACATATCAATGCAACACCAAGTGTTAGTGTAATTTTTTCCCTTATTTTACTGAGAAATTTATCTTCTCCGTCAAAGCTGTATTTGACAGTTCTTTCAAGCATTCTGAATAAACTGGAGGTGTGAGTTCCATTTTTCTGAGTATTACATGTTTTGTTAATTGACATGTCAGTACTCATGTCTTGGTGTTCACTACATATATAATTTATCTAATTCTAATAAGTGGAGTTTTGGAGAGGAACAGATTCACAACTGTGGAAAGACCTTTGCATATACTTCCCCAGTATTTCCGTAATTTGAGGTAAAAGTTCTCCGGGACAGTTTCGCTGATTATTGGGAGCATCTCCATCATTTACTATGGTTAGTTAATCCTGCATTTTTCAGTACCAGTGTCCAATAAAACCTATTAAATATTTTATTCTAAGATAATGGACTGGATGTAATTCTGATATATTTCTTCCCAATCTTCTTCAGACAATAAAAAATGTAAACTAGCTTCCCACATGTTTTAGTTCCAAAGTCAGTGGCTACAAATTGACAACATTTGACACTGTTGTCATTTGCTCAACTTTTCCCTCCTCCCACATTCTGAAACCAGTTATTGTAGGGTAAGTAACTGTTCTTTCTTCTTAGAGTGTCAGTATGGATCCCAATGTGGGTAACTAGCAAGCAGTGTCCCTTCTGAACTGTGGAAATGAAAAATGCCTGCCAAGGAGTCAAACCTACATTCCTTCAATATTTCCATAGCCTCTCTCTATTATCTGACTGGACCAAACCCTTTTAACTGTCTCCTAATCTCTTTTTGTGGCTATATCTGGCTCATTAAAAAGCCACTCAATCTCATCACAGAGAATTTCAACATGTATCACATATTGTATCTCCTCCTGTTGGTTAGCTGCTGAGTCACTCCCACCAAACATCAGTGCAGATGTTGTATCTTCTGCCTGCTTCAGGAACATGCCAGAACGTGATGTATGTAAACCCACTGACTTTTGTCAAACATTATGCCCTTGATGTGGTGGCTAGGTTTGATGCCACTTTCAGGACAGCAGAACTACATATTCTTCTCTTATGGTATCACGTCTGGTTTTGAAAAGAAGGCTGGTCTGCAAAATGACTGATTCAGGTGAAACTTTGAGACTGAGATCACATTTGGGATGAATGTAGAATGAAGTCTCAGCACTGACTTGCTTCTGTGAAAAGATGTGTAGGGAGATCTGGCCATGAGAACTTGGGAGCTCACTGACCCGCCATGCTGACCTGATGGCCACTAGAAAGACCATGTTAAAGGTAAAGTGTTCTATCCAAAAATTGGAAAGCAGCTTGAAAGGAGAGGATATTGCAATCCCATGTAGAAATCAGGTCTTCAATAGGTACTTAAGTATGCAGGAGGGTCCTTAAAAGAATTTTGATTCTGTCACATGTGAGAAGCCTGAGTACGACTGAATGGAAGCAGGACATGATGATACTGCTGCAAGATGGACTTTGGGAGAACTAAATGAAAATCCAGTTTGTTTCTGGTTCAGAATATAGTTGAAGATCTGTGGTATCAGAGCCTCAACTGGGTCCATGTTATATTGGGCTGTCCAACCGTTTCCATTTGGAGAAGTAGGTTTTCCAAGCAGAATGCTTCCTGGTCTGTATGGGGAGTTTTTGAACCTGTTGAGAACAGTCTCTCAGTGGTGCACAATCAGCCAACATCTAGGCCATCAAGTGCCACAACTGCAGGTCTAGGATACCATATCCGGGAAGATCAAGAAGAGGATGGGAGGTCTGAATGGATATGTGCAAGAGATCTGACCATCAAAACTGCTTTGTTCAATAGAGCTATCAAGGTCAGCATGACCTTGTCCTGTCTGACTTTGGATATCATCACAGGCATCAAGGGAACCAGGGAAAAGGCATGTTTGAGACCAGTAGTCCACTGTAGCAGAAAGATGTCTCATTAGAAGCCCAGGTTCATGTCTTCTCTGGGCAGAAGTTCAGGCATTTTGCATTGTCCTCCATGGTGACAAGATCAATTATGGGAGTCCTCCAATGGCAAAATATCAGCTCTGTGATAGATTTCTGCAGCAGCCACGCTTGGCTGGTTACCATCTGCCTGCTTAAGAAATTGACCATGTCATTGCTGGTACCTGTGTAACCTCTTGGGATTTAAAGAGCATGGCCCCTTTAAATCTTTTTCCTAAGGAGGGAGGGGGAGCAGTGAGAAAAAGAAGGGAAACTTGAGGTGTGGCTCTGGAGCTCAAGAGAGAGAGAGAAGGGCGGCAGCCCGCAGGCCCTCACAAAGTGAAGCAGCGGAGAACCTGAAGCCTGGGAAGGACAGGGCAGCGGATCGGGGACACCCCGGGACAGGAGCCAGGAGAAGCACTGTGCCAGGGAGAAATCGCCCGAGAAGGACAGGCCGGAGCTGGACCCAGTATCACTGCTGCCCAGAGCTGCCTGGGGCTGTAAGGACTGGGGCTTGTGACTCTGCACTGGGAATAAGGAGGGAGGCTGCTAGCTAGTTAAGTGGGGAGGTGATCGCTCTGTGTGGCTTTGCAGAAAGCGGCAGAAGAGGGCACTGGAGGGATTTGTTGGGGAAAGTTTACTGGCATCAAAGACAACCAGGAGCACGCAAGGCTCGGCACTTGCCTGGAACTTTGCTCAGTTCCTCCTGAACTGTGTGTGCAGACACATTGCTCAGTGTCTGCCCTTTTAGACAGTGCTACCACGGGGCCTGGGGGGCATTGGTTTGGATGCATCCCTGTTTTACTGCTCCCCCTATACTTCCCCTTGTTGTTTTTCTCCCCTCCCCTCCCTCTGTAAATAAATATTTCCCTGTGTTATATCCATTGTGTGTTTGTGTGTTCATTCACTGTGGGGGGTTTGGAACAGGTGCCCTGGGGGGTGGAAGGGATTTTTTTCCTGCTGCATTCCTGCATGCGTGCTCTCTTGGCCAGAGCTGCCTGTAGAGCAGACTCCACCTTGGCCATTAGGGTGTAAAGTTACACTTTTAAGGTGCAGAACCAATGGGGTCACCCTGTTTGGATGACACCATGTCCACAGCCTGACAACTTCTTGGCAGTGAGGGGATGATGAAGCACATTCTTGATTGCTGATATAGTGCATTCCAGATAGGCTACCCATAAAAGATCTGCAACGCAGAGCTCTGCAGGAATGCCACGCAAGCCAGCCAGATGGCCCTGAACTTCAGAATGTTCATATGCAGCACAAATCACCCTGGCACCAGATGCCCTTCATCTGCAGGTGGTCCAGGAGGGCATCCCAACCAGTTTGAGGCATCTGACAAGGCACAAGAGTAAGATGTTTCTCCAAACAGAGGCTTTTTGGGTCCTTGTCATTAGCAGTACTCCTTTGATTCCAATTGTTCCTGTAGTGCCTTGTTTAATTTCAGTTGTTCCTGAAATGACGAGGAGCCTGGCTTGGGGTGGGCATAACAGTACTTAAACCCAGACTGAAGAACCTAGTACTGTTTCTGCATCCATTTTGCAGTCAAGTTATTATGGTTGGTGTATGCCCCAGGCTTTTAGACCCTCACTTATGGGGAGGGTGATTCTGACAACCAGTCCAGTCAGAATGTCAAACAACTTGTGAGATTTCTCTTATATGACCAAATTCTATGTCCAGAGTCTCAGCAATTCTTATAAGGAGCTCTTGGAATGACCTGAAATCATCCAGCACCAGTATCGGTTCCAAGGATACCGCCTTGTCGGATGATGATGATGACGACAACGACGACAGGCCCTTTCGTGGTAAAACAGGACATTGCTGTTGACATGACTCTGGCTCTTCCTGGTCATCTAATATAGGTGATGTGGACAGAGAAGTAGATAGGAAAGTGAGCTGTTCCTCAAATGACGTGGAGAGACCATCTCCTCGAGATCTGTGAGGACAGATCCTAGCGGGCCTATCAGGGGTATGGCTGGCTTGTTTGGTAGCGGATAGATCAGTGCCATTCCTTTCATGAGGGCAGCTGAATCTGACTAGGAGAACTGGAAGGCCTTTCTGGGGACACTGACCACAAATCTCAGGGGAGAAATTTCTTGCTTGAAGATAGCAAAAATATGAGACTTGGTGACAGGGAGGAGGAACAGACTTACTCTATGGGTGGGGCTGAGGTATACCTTGCTCTTGGAACCAGGGTGTACATCAGTACCAGTAACTGTCCTGGCTTTCCTAGCAGCTCACATCTGGTGCTGCAGGAGCTGGGATCAGTGCTAGAGAAAGCCCTCCCTCTGTGCCACAGGCTGCTTCTTATCACCAGTCATCAACATTATGTGGGGCTTGGTGGCTTTGTCCTGTGAGGTTTTAGGTGGTCTGTCCTTATGGGAGGACACTAAGCTCCACCTGGAGCCTCTGCAATCAGAGCATCAGCAGCATCAGCACCTGTGGTGTCAGGGGAATAAGTGCCAATGGCAGGTCTGTCTTCGGTGCCATCTTCTCCATGCTGGTCTTTGGAGTCACTTGCCTGCTAGATGATGTGCTGGATGAAACTGGCTTCTGTGTCTTCACAGCATCTGAAGAGACCTTCACAGATTGCTCCAGGAGATGAAGTTGCAACCACGCATCTTGCAATTTATGTAGTTTTGCCGAGATTGAAAGGCAGATGCACAACATGTGGGACTTGGAATGTGCCCATCACAGGATGGGCAGAGTTTCAAGCCCATGGGTTGCAAATGCACCATGTTGAAAATCCCTCCACTGGGGATGGGTGGGGGTGCCTGCCTGTAACTGTTCAGTCCAGATGGGTTACGGTCATTTATAGTCAATGTATAACAGAAAATCAGAAGATCTCTGAAGGTGTTATGAAGAGCTTCAAGAAGTTTAACTAAGAACAAATGGGAAGGCCACTCTCCAGGTTCTATATTACTACCATAGGCAGTAAGAGGAAACTGAGGGAAAGTTGGGGCTGGCCATCTATGCCCTCTGAAGGGAGGATTAGGTGGCAGAGGGAGTATGCACAGCTACCAACGGATACTGCTATTAAAAACAAAAATCCAGTCTCACACACATGCGCATCTAAAGTGGGATCCACAGACACATACTCAAAGAACCATGGTTATACTTGACTAGTACAGAGTATTTTAGGTGTTTGAGTTCTGAAAGCCAATAAAATCAAGTCAGTAAATTCACATAGGAGTGAAATCTATTAGAAGGCCAGAAGGGACCATTATGATTATCTAGTCTGGCCTCCTACATAGCACAGCCATAGGAGTTCCCTGAATTAATTCTAGAGAAACAAGGTGGAGGAGTTAACTTCTGTTGGTGAGAAATTGAAGCTTCTGAACCACAAAGAGCTATTCTTCAGAAGATGACTAACTGAAGTTGATCCAATAAAAGATATTACCCACACCCACCTTGCCTCTCTAATATCCTGTGACCAACATGGCTATAGCTACACTGCATAGTGAATTAATTCTGTTTGATCTAGAGCAGGGGTCTCAAACTCAATTTACCTTAGGGCCAGGGCCAGGGCCAGTCCTCAAATCCTCCCAGCAGGCCAATAATGTCACTCAGGCCACCCAGAACCCGTCCCCCCAAACTTCTTCTCCCACCCCCGACTCCGCCTAAGGCTCTGGTAGGGAGTTTTGGTGGGGGAGAAAGTCTGGGGGTAGGGGATTGGGGTGCAGGCTCTGGGAGGGAGTTTGGGTGCTGGGTGCAGGCTCTGGGCTGGGGCAGGGGTGTGGGGGTGCAGGAGGAGGGGGTGGGGTTGGAGGCTCTGGGAGGCAGTTTGGAAGCTGGGGGGCGTGGGGAGGGGGTGCAGGCTCTGGGAGAGGGTTGGAGGTGCGGTGCTTACCTGGCGCTCCGAGGCAGGGTGGGCTGGGAGGTCTCCGAGCACTGCTGCCCCCAGGCACCACCCCCGCAGCTTCCCATTGCCCTCAGGGGCACTTGGGGTGGGGGGCAGCACATGGAGGCACAGCCCGGCCCCGCCCCAGGGAGGGGCCGGCAGACAGGTGGAGCGAGCAGGCAGATGCTGCTCAGCTCTGATGCCGGGGCCCCAGTCCACTGTAAATCGCCTGGGGGAGGGCGAGCGCCCAGGGGCGGCAGATGGGACCAAGGGAGAGACCCGGCCCCAAAACTGCTGGAGCTCCGCGGGCAACTTTGGGAAGGTTTGCAGGCCACAGATGGCCCACGGGCTGCAAGTTTAAGACCCCTGATCTAGCGCATGCCTTTCAGAAAGATCTAATCTTGATTTAATGGATTTCCAGTGACAAAATTCACAACCCTTGACTGTTAAAAATACGTGCCTTGTGTCTGCTCTGAATTTGTCTAGCTTCAGATTCCAGCCAGAGGATCTTGTTATACTTTTATCTACTAGATTGAAGAGCTCTCTATCATCAAATTTCTGTTCCCCATGTAGGTATTTTAGACCATGATCAAGTCACCCCTTAACTTTCTCTGACAAACTAAACAGATTAAGCTCCACGTCTCGCTCTATAAAGGCATATTATCTAATCCTTTAATCTTTCCTCATGGCTCTTCTCTGAACCCCCTCCAATTTTTCAACACTCTTCTTGAAATGTAGCCACAATATTTGTGCTTCAGTCACACCAGTGCCAAATACAGAGGTAAAATCACCTCTTTATTCCTACTTGTACTTCCGTTAATACATCCAAGGATCACATTAGCTCTTTTGGCCACAGCATTGCACTGGGAACTCATCTTTTTTAGAGTCACTGTTTCCCAGGAGAGAGTCTCTCATTCTGTAAACATGGATTTTGTTCTTAGATATATAACTTCACTTTTGGCCATACTGAAACACACGTTGCTTGGTTGTGCCCAGCTGGATATGTGATCTAGATTACATTTCATCAGTTACCCGTCTTCTTCATTAGTTACCACTCCCACAATCTTTCTGCCATCTGTGGACTTTATTGATTATTATTTTATATTTTCTTCTAGTTCATTTATAAAAATATTAAATTGCTTAGGAACAAAAACCGATCCTTAAAGGACCCCAGCAGAAACACACTGGCTCAATGATTAGGATTACCTGGTTACAATTACATTTTGAAACTTATCCTTTAGCTAATTTTTAATCCATTTAATGCCAAATTTATACCATTCTCGTTATTTTAATAAAAATAACTGTGTGAAACAAAATCAAATGCCTTACAGAACTCTATGTATTTCACATCAACACTATTATTCTTTATCAATTAAGCTTGTAATCTCATCCAAAAAGATATCAAGTTAATTTGACAGGATCTATTTTTCATACACCCATGTTCGTTGGCATTAATTATAAACTGAAGCCCTATTATTCAGAAGATAAGTACACCTGAAGCTGCAGTTTTTAAAATCCTTCTACTTTCCCAGTACTATTTTGCCAGCACCAACAACCTCCCTCCATAGATGCAAAGTGTTTTAGACATGCTAGCTCACTTCCCAAACATTGACTAGTAAAGAAACCAGCTATCTGCCAGAGGTCATGGCATCTCACTCATTTTAATAGTAAACAACCTGCACTAAATTTATTAAAAGTTAGAGGACAATAATTACTGAACTATGTTTTCTCCATTATGCAGCAACATATAAAAAGGTGGATTTTAGGATCAGATTTTCTTAATCCAATCATATGTTTTTAAAATGTTGTTTGGTTCTCCCTATAGCCCCAATACCTATCATCCCAACTAATTTTCTATTTCTCGCATGTTCTATTCAAAGTGCTTTTTGGGGTTTATTTTATTTTTCTGGATTTTTAGCTATTTTGGAGTTTTATGCAGGTATCCAAAATCAGAGATTTTGGGGCTCTTTATATATGCTGTTGTGAGAAAAGTATATTATATTACTTTAATATAGTACTGTGCACTTTAATGAAAAAATGTTTTAAACAGAAATATATCCAAGTGCACATGGGGGACCTTTAGTGAGCACCAGCAAGGTCTACACAGACCAATTAATGCACAGCACAATAGTGCACATTAGAAATCACGCCCCTGTAATATTACTCTGCTTAAACAAGGCTTTAGATACAAGTAACCATTTCCAGTGTTAATTGCATAAACACTGCTTTTTTTTTTGTACTGGGGTTGTTTTACTGGTGTTTATTAGTTAAAACCTAAAATTAGAAACCTTAACTATTCACTTTCCCATATTCTCTTTCATGCACAATGGCTTGTCATCAAGATTGTGGTGATCTCAAGAAATATTTGTGCAATTTATGGCAGCTGAAAATATAGAAATTTCCATTAAGCTGGATTCTACCTTAGCAGTATTAGAAATTGATGTTCATAGCACATAAAACTCAACCCACTACAGCCTCATTACTTCATTTTTTAAAATTACAGTTTTACACAATTCCAAAAAGTACCTGTGGATCTTTGAAGTACATTTCATATAACTGAATGGTCCGCCGGCTGGCTTGACTCCCATGATACACAACAACATTCAACTCTGTCCAGGTGCGGAACTCCCTTTCCCAGTTAGGAATTGTGGACAGTGGAGCAATAACCAAGAAAGGACCGTGGATTCCTTTCAAATAGATCTCATAGAGAAATGTAATAGACTGTATAGTTTTTCCCAACCCCATTTCATCTGCTAAAATGCAGTTTCGTCTGAAAAATAATACAAATGGCTCTATTACTGCTCTATTCTGAATATGGCATTTACAAAACAAAACATCTATAAAGCTAAAATCTGCAAGACAGATATATAAATAGATTAGTATGGATTTAAACAGGAAAAATACTCTCAAAAAGTTTTAAATAACTAGTATATTAGCAGATGTTGCAACAGGATCATTATATTTCTCATTATATAGTTCTCAAGTATAGGTGTGTGTGTACATATATAAATATATATGTTTGTCACATAATAAAGACATATGTATACATAAACATTATGTAACATGTTTTATATATATAAAATAAAACTATATAATAGCTATTAATTTTATGTAATCCAAGTAATAAAAATAGTTAACATCATTTTGAAGTCTCACTTTTAAAAGACTATAAAACATTAAAAATATTAACATTAAATTTAAACTATCAAATCTGCTCTAAAGCAGCAGTTCTACAATAAAAAGTTACTTTACGCACGTGTTGTACCAGTTGAAAAGAAGCCAGTTTACTCCCTCCAACTGGTATTCCCTGAGTTTGTTATTGTTTTTGTACTCTCTGGAACTCTCCGATTTCTTCCAGTCATCAGCAGGAGGTCGCTCCTGTTTCAAATACAGCAAATCCCATTAGTGGTTTCTGAAAGACCACATTACTTAGCTATTTTCAAATAAAATCCTCTATACAGAGCCAATTCTTACCACACGCTCCATTTGTGGCTCCCTAGACATCAGTTTCTCAAATTCTTCAATCTTAGCTTGGTCTATGTCTTGCTTCAGCTCCCATGTGCTGTCTTCATAAGGAAGTGAACACCACTTCACCAGATAATGAGTAACAGGCTTTGTTTTTGATCAATAGTTAAAGAAAGGATAAAATTAGATTCAATGTAAAACAATTCAAACTTTTCTACATGACGTGTAACTAATTAAAGGAAAGCTGCAGTGTAACATGAAAGATACTCTAGACACTATATACAATGAAAAAGAATTGACAGATATTTTTAAAAATGACTTTAAAACATCCAAAAGGATAATTTAACAGCAGGCTGACCTGTTGTGAACCTGATGATTTAAGATAAAAATGAAGGGAATGCAGTTCACCACCAAGATGAGTGGCAAAGCTAAATTTTGTAATTTTAAACCCCTAAAATTAAACAAAATTTTAGAATAAATGAAAACTTTGCTTTACAATTACGAAGGTCCCCTGCCTTTGCCACACATTCAGATGGTGAGCTGTATTCGTCCTGCCAATGTAACATCACAAACTTCGCAGCAGGAAATCCAGAATCATTGAAACAGCAACTGTCAATGGGAGACATCACTATTCACTGATGCAGTGATAACAAAACAGAAATCAGTATTACTAAAGCCTTTTCTGCTCTCAAGAACAGAATGGTCCACTGCAGTTCTCCTGGAAGTCAACCACGCAAGTGATCCTGCTCAGGGGACGGGGTCGTAAGTGAGGAGCTGACAATTTAGGTTCTTGTGTAATGATGATTAGAGAGGATTAACAAAGTGCCTAGCTCCTTTGGTGATTGTGAATTAGAAATTCAGATTCTATATGGTTTAATAACTACTTAGCTGTATGTTTAACTTCTATAAATGACCAGTATACTTTCTTTTAAAAAGATAGCAATTATCACGAGCGCTTTATTTTACAAAAATAGGTACATTATTAACCTACATGCTTTTTCTACTTTACAGACATAGCCAGAGGGAAATAGTTTAGGAAACATATGCGTTTTGAACTATTACTAAAGAGCAAAATGCTAACAACTAGACATCTTGTCATGTTCTGATCAGGTCTAATGGAAACCAGGCTTTTTAAAATTTGAAATGTATTGTTGGATATCCAAAAACAATTCACTAAAGAGTGGTAGACTATTAGGTCTATGAACTTTACTGCAGCAGCACGTGCATGCATATACATATCCCTGTCATAATGCTCTCCATCCTCACTTCTACAGGATGAAATAAGTCATCAAAACCTACAGAAGTTTCTAATATTTAGATAGGCAGTTGTACAAATGACTGAAGATGTACCAGTTTTCTTTACCTCTCCATTATCATCTGTGCTATGTGAAAAATCCATTATTCTATCAACTTCCACATAGTCTGGATTAAAAAGCTCATCATCAATCTGTTGAAAGACAGCAGATGGGGGGGGGGGGTGAGGGGGGTGGGAAGGGGGAAAAAAAAAAAAAAACAACTTTGTTAGCCTGTCCTTGGACCAAAAATTATACTTTTCACCAGGTAACAATATTTTGGGTTACGGCAACATCAAATTTATATTTGGCAACCTTCATCATGTTAATTGAAATGCCACAATTCAGCAAGATCATTCCCCATGAGGAAATCAGACTTCTCAGACTTTGTTAACTGGGCCTCTTAATTACTGTGTGAAACCTTTTACTGTGAGAGAATGTTTAAGAATATTTTAAATGAAGTGTGAAATTACAATTCACTAATGAGCAATCGAAAAGGCTTATGGCATGCAATGCATTTAGCATTCTTGAAAACTACAGCTTGCAATAAAGAAATTAGAGCTGTGTACACTAAGTGCCATTAGATTACCATAACTACAGGAGTTGTCAGACTGCTTCATAAGCAAGCTTCAGAGAATATTATTCCAAAAAATGAAAAGCAAACAAAAAACAATCCCCTCCCCGAAGTTTGTAATTTGTTACCTCTCTCTTCCACCCCAAGTTCTTTACTCAGTGCTATATGCACAGAAATGCTCTTTCATTCTTTTGCTTTGTACTCAACTACTTTAATGGCTGTGTGTGGTGGGGAGAAAGGTAAGGAAGAGTTGTAAGAATGTATACAGTTTAATATTTTGACAGCTTACTCAAATAAAAAATACCTACAAGCACTTGTTAAACAGAAATGGTATACTCAAAAATATAAATAGTAAAGTGAAATACATGGCCTGGTCACTGAAGAATAACGTTACATACATTTCACATATTGCTTTAACAATGTTGTGTCATTAGCCAATTTTTCTAGAATGCATCTAAGACAAAGTTTGGCAAATATTTCAAGTATCGGGGTTCTTCTGAGATACCCATTTAATCTGAATGTTTCTTAGTCATTAGAATTACCTGATACAGCTGTCCTCCCACTTTCCAATTAATTCAAAAGCATCTTTTAGATGCTTTGACCCATGACTCAGACATTTTGTACCTATTTGTAAAAGCACAGAATGTGGAAAATGGGAGAATTCTGGTAAAATTTACACAAATCTCTCTCCTAACTATATTTGGTCAGAAACCAACAACAAACGAAGTACTGTATTAAATAAAAACTCATAAAACAGAAAAAAAAAGATCAGGTACTAAACCCTTTATTTCAAATTACTAAATTTTGCTGAAAGGTAAGGTTTCACAAGGCAAACCAGCAAAGCTGGCCTTTTATTAGCAAGACCTCTGCTATAGTACTGCTTGTGGTGCTAAGTGAAATTAAATTGGTGATCAAAAGCTCAGAGTCCCTAGTGGGCAGTAGTCCAAATCACAGAAAATTTCCATGCATTTTTCTGGCATAATTGGCTGCTCAGGGGAGAGCGCTGGTACCGATTCTGCAGGAAACTCAGTCTTTTCAGTCACTATGTATAGCTGAGTAGGGCTTGGAATTCAGAACTTTGAAATAATGTAAGATCAACAATTTGCTAAAGTCTATTTACTTACAACCCATATGGCTTACTTAAAAAACATGTTTAAATTTAAGAGAATGCTTCCGCACCTGCATGTCATCTTAAATTCTAAACAGACCTTTGTCTCCAATTCTTTTCTTCAGGATAGAGATGCTACGAATCAGGATGATATCACAATCATTTCCACATTAAATTGTGATGGGATCAAGTTATCTTAGAACAAATAAGCAATGGGAAGACCAAGTAACTTCCTGTTTATGAAAGTGAGCAATTAACCATTTACTTGTAAGAAGCAGCAACTATAAACAGAAGCTGGATAACTTTATGTAACTGAATTCGAAAGCCTCTGAATTTAGCTTAATATTTTTACATTGTGATGAAAGCTAATTTTATATCAACCAGATGTTCAAAATCTTATGCACATATAAGGGATTTAAGCATTTATCAGCATATCCCTTAAAAAAAATCGAACTCAAATAGTTATGAAAATAGCCATACCTCTGAAAGGAACTTGTTCTGACCCTGCTTTGCCTTAAACCGCTTAACCTTTTGCTGAATTCTCTTGTCTTTGTCCAACTGTTCTACAGATGCCCACTGACAATGAAGGTAAGAGCTAGAAGATGGAATAAAGAAAAACTTCTTCAAAGCAATCCCAGCCCAAATGTTTCCACTGCATACTCCTATTTGCTTCTCTGCATCTATTCCTCTCTCTAATTTTCCCCCAAACTTTTACTGGCAACTGAACAGGGTAGCACCATGTTATCTGGAATAGCAGATACTATCTTTCATTAAAATAATCACCTTTATTGGCAGCAACTGTACTTACTATCTAATAAAGGTATTGGTCAGAAACATCAGTATGGCTCATATATACATACCTCACACTTCTGGCCTTTGGCTTAAGAGTGCTCAAGATAAATTTTATCGAGAGCATTCAGACTATGTAACAAGACAAAAATGTACACACTATAAACTTCACTACTTATCGTTACATTCAAAAGTATAGTGGGATTAAAACAGTCTAAAAATACCTTTAAATCCATTGTGTTACACTGTGCATATCTCTAATGTAGAGCTGTAATTAGAGGCCCTGTGCAAGCCAATTAGCACTATAAGACAATTTTAATCATACTTTTGGGAATATTCAATAATCAATAGCTTAAGCCTTAACACATTTTCTTAAAGATGAAATGTTCCATTATCATAAACCTGCAATTAAAATTGGTTTTATTTTAAAATTTTATTTTTAAGTAATAAAAAGTTCAATTATCAAGTTATACAATTACTATCAAATCACACATCATAAGCATCGGTCACATGTGGTTAACACTACAATAAGAATTACAAATAGAATGAAACAAAACAAACAGGATTTAAGCTATTAATCATGTCAGATCAATATGAAACAAAGGACAATAAAACTGGGTAGTTTAGCTGCTTATATTTTATAATCAGTATAGTTAAAAGGAAGTCAACCTGCAATTAACTGGAAATGCAAGTGAATTTCTATCAGATGTTGAAATTTATTTTACCATTTTAATAGGTTAAGTTTCTCAATTAGGCCCTTCTCTTTCTCCCTTCTCTAAAAAGGAAAATACACTATAGCTCAGAGTCAAAAGTGATACAATATGCTTCCATTGCTAATACTGGACATTTCAGGAAAATTTAGCTGCCATCATGAAACTGTTGGAAATAAAATTCTATTTAGCAGTCTAATAAAAGGTCAGACATTTTGTTGAACGCTCACTTTTTTTGGCTGGGGGGAGAGGGGGTGAGGGAGAGAGCAGAGAGGGAAGGAATGTAAAGGTTAATTATTCTTATGACCTTTCTAGTAAATTAAGAAATTAAGGCTCCAATGCTGCAGTCAGATCTATGGAGGCCTAGGTGCCTGTCTGCATGGACCTAACTGCAGAATCAGGGCCTCATTAAGAAAAATCAAAGCCAGTTTGACCTTGCTCTTATAATGGCTTCATTTTAGATAGAAGACTTAAAGTCATA
Source organism: Caretta caretta (assembly GCF_965140235.1). NCBI lineage: Eukaryota > Metazoa > Chordata > Testudines > Cheloniidae > Caretta > Caretta caretta. Next base: position 65,546,922 of record NC_134207.1, read on the forward strand.
CAGATAAGAATGTATTCAGTCACCAAATCTAGCACCATGTCAATGCCAAAATGCCTATTATTATTCATTGTTTAAGGTGAGATGTTAATAGTGTGTCACTTTCTAAATACAAATTTGAACGAAATATTTGGAACCTGCTGATATTTTTAAGGAAAAAAGTAACAAAAGTTACAGCTTACTTACAAGTTTTTATACTTTACATAGAATTCCTCTGTTTCCACTTCCTCTTCATTCTCCATCTGTAACAAGATAAGATTTCAACTGTGTGTTGAGCTACTAAATATCCCAATAGTTTTAACCATTCCCTCCAACTAAAGTACAGTATATTGTCCAAAGGTATTACTGATTAAAGTTTCAGAAAAGAGTGCACACTTGTACATGTGTGTTTATATGGGGGAGATGTATGAAGGGAAATGGAGAAAAGGATATGGGTAAGAAGTTTCCTCCATCAGCTTACTCAAGCACATATTACACTGCTTACTACAACTTCCAAGACATGAATCATTTTAACTCCTCCCTAACCACATGCAGCTTCATTCACAACAACCTCACCCCAAATCTGGCTTTCTGCCAAACCCACAGTGTTAAATAGAAGCCAAGCGTACCATTTTCTCAGGCAGCAGCCAATTAGCAACTGCACTCCTGAATACCATATGTATTATTTTTGGCCGGATCATGGCGACTTTACATTGTGGGTTTTGTAATGTTTTAAAATAGACTTTTAAAGGGGGTTTATGCCTCCATATAGTTAATAACACTAAACAAGAAGCCATATAAAACTAAGCCTTGTACTTCTGCTATAATTTTAGAGTATCACTGTTCATGGATTTAGTTTTACTCAATGGTGCAATTAAATTCACTCAGGCAAGATGTCTCACATACAGAGCAGCCAAATTAAATTAACACCAAAATACTACATTTAAGCAAGGTTGAATTTGTGAAACAAACCAGCAAAGCCAAGGGCATTCAGTGTTAAGGGTTGAGACTGTGCTTAACTCATCCCTGGTGCCAGAGTATGGGGGAAACATATGGCATGTAATTCAACATCAAAGTCTTATTGCTGAACCCTCCTATAGGGCAAATTAAGGACAAATTTGAGGACTGCCTCAAATTTAGGCTTTTGTTTATTTCACAACATTAAGTTAAACAGTTTTTGTTGTGTTAATATGCTTTGGAACTGTTACTGTCTATTATATAACAGAATTTTCAAAACTGACGCAGCACACATAAGCAGGGTCAGTTCTTGGGGTTCTGTGAAAAGTATTATGTTCAGGGCTACATATACCTACATTCCCTCCCTATGCCTTGAATCCTCACCTCCACATATTCCACCCCTACCGTTAAACCCCTCATTACAGAGGGAGAAAGATGTGATGCTCTGAGACAAAGATGAGACTACTTATCTGCCAGTATTAAAAATATTCTGCTCCCTAGCTATTCTGTTCATTCATTCATTCCACTGCTATTGACAGTAGCAATAGCTGCTCTCAAACTCTGTTCCAGCACCCTCATGTTTCTACTCTTTGCAGTAGCAACAATAGCTGCTCTCAGCTCTGTTCTAACATACTTGTGTTTCTATGCTTTGCTTCACCAAGTACTCCCTCTCTTAATATATCAGGGAGAAATTGACACCATCCTACTCCATGCTCCCTTTGCCCCCTTCTCAGGAAAGGAAGTAACACCACCCTCCATAGAGATTTCCATGCTGAGTTACATCAGGGGAGAGAAGGAAAGCTGTCTTTCCTCCAGCTTGATATCTCCAGTTTCTCCTAGCTCCTATGTAGGAAGGGATGAACAATTCCCAGTCTTAATTCTGCAGGAATAGGTTGTACAGCCACTCCATGAAGACACCTCCAAAAGAGGGAGTTTGAACACCACCAAGGCTTTCCCACTCAAGACAACTAATGGTATGTGTAGATTTCTGAATTGGATATTTGTATTTGGAGGTCCTAACATAATAGAAGTACAAACTCCAACTAGGAGTATTTTAGTAATCTGAATCTTGTCAGCATCTCTCTCTGATACCAACCATTTAGGAAAGTAGCTCCTAGTAAAAAAAAAAAAAAATACATACATACATACATTCAGATTTAAATATCTTGGTGATCATTTTAGAACTTGTACTTTATTTACACTATGGCCTAATCTCTCTATTTTTATTTTTACATTGAAAAATTTAAATGCCAATACCATCTGAAAACTGATTGATGTGTATAACATCTATATAATTTTAAAGTTAGCAAACGGGTTTTTGTTTTTATTAATTTAGCATACTTCTGCTAGGGTTTAGCCTTATGAAAATGTCTCCACTCGATAAATTAACACCATAATGATTTACACTGAAAATGCTGACAGACTGACTCTGTACTGTTGCAGTATCAGAATGTGTTACTATATTTCCTAATAGAGAATTAAACTTATTTTGTGTGCAATAAATACACTTCTTTTCGTCAAACTGTATGTGTCTAAGTCACTCTTTAAAGCAAATACTTTGGAAACAAAACTCACGTTGAAAAACATTTAGAAGTAAGTTTTGGCTAACACATTTACAGTAACCAAAAAGGAATAATCTTTTACAAAGTCCAAGAACTAATCTACTTGTTCTCTGTACATCTAAAAACCCCAAGGTTGACAATACATTGATGCAGCACAAATTATGGAAAGCAGCTTAAGCATATTGTATAACTGTAGCCTAAAATATTCAACCATGAACTTTGTTGTGACTCAATAAAAATGGACTGATGTCAGACTAAGTAGAATGTTTGTGTGTTTCTCAGATACTGATGGAGTCCGAAGATGGTATCCATCCTGTTTGGGCAGCCATGGATACGCTAAGTAGTCCTGATTAGAGCTGGCTGAAACATTTTTGAGGAAATATACTGTTTCACTGAAGCTGAAACATTTCACTGAGATGTATCTGTTTCCATGCTTTGTCAGGATGGTTTTTAGGTCCGTTGCAGGAAGGAGGCAAGGGAAAGGAGAGGACAGAGACTATAGCTGACTGACAAGGGTACGTGCCTGGGATGTGGTAGAACCAGGTTCAAGTCCCTGCTCTGCAGTACTAAGGGATAAAAAAATTCCTCTCAAAAACTGCTGTGAAACAGAGGTGTCATCCTCCAGTCAGCTCTAGCACTGATCTCTAGAACTAACTGGCAACTCTGTTTATAATCTTAACAGAGGATTGAATGATCATCTGGACTGAACTACACTCACAGTCCAGTGGTGATCCAGATCACCACTTCCTCCAGGAGAATGTTATAGCATACATTACTGGGATAAGCTTGCATTGCAACTGCCTGTACTTTACCCACTCTGTGGCAATATTTGCAGATAGTTATTGAGACTACTGAGGACTAGAGAAGACTAGTAAGACTAGAGTAAATTCAGAAACAGTTGAAAGTTAGATGAATGGTTAGAACAAGGGACGATGAAATTCACTATTGACAAATGCAAAGTAATATACACTAGAAAGAATAATTTCAACTATTGACACACATCACAGGATTCTAAACTATCCAGTTCAGAAAAGATTTGGGCATTGGCAGCTGGGTGAAAACATCTACTCAGCATGCATTATTAGGCATATTTTCGGTATATTCTTTCTATAAATCAGTTGTATGCCTTCATTTTGAATATATTTGGTTCTAGTCAACCCATCTCAAAGAAGATATAGCAGAAATAGGGGGCAGTGGTCCCAGAATGGGTGACAAAATGATTACAGACATGGAACAGCTTCCATGTGAAAATAAACTGAAGTGACTGGGACTGTAAGTACAGAGGGGGGACATGACAGAGGTATTAAAACAGTAAACTGGCTGTACAGCTAAATTGGCACTATTTACCCCCTTATAATAAAGGCAAGGGAACATTCAATAAAACTAAATGACAGAAAATTTAAAACTGAAAATATTTTATCTACTTAAATGTTTTATATAATGAAATGGTTTACATTTTGTTTTCTCTACATTTAAATAAAATGAGTTTTAAGCCCAATGTTTTAGGCTCTTTACACAGAAATATTTTGCATCGAGCAATTCCAAAACCATACCCAGGATATTTTGGTGGAAACCAGTATAATTCAATGACAATAAAGCTGTTCAAAAGCAGTCTGATTATCTAATATTGTCCTTTGGTAGGACAAAATCTTTTGTTGCATCCCAATTTGCTGAGAGGTTTCCCAGTGAAGCCTTTTCTAGAGTTTATTTTGTGTACGGATCCTGATCACAGCTATTTTACTTTGATTACTAATCTAGCAACCATGGTTTTGATTATATCAGTAAGAGTGCAAAAGATTTAATAAATGCACAGTTGGGTACTTTAGATGTTAACATTTAACATCCTCAAATCCATTTTTGGTGTAGGGAGTAGGGTTGAGATGGAGTAGAAAAGGGAGAGAGGATAGATACCCCTCAAACCTGTGAATGCAATCCATAAAAAACATTAAAGGAAGAGCTCAAAACAGAGCTTGCCTCCAGCAGAGCTTGTAATCAAAGACATGCAGGCAGCCGACCAACCACTTCCCACAAACTGCAGCAAAATACACACTGCCCATGGGTAATCACACCTTTCCTTGCAGAGAAGAGGAAGAAGAGAAGAATAATTGGTGACAAACTGCCTCCAATGTAAAGACATTTATGAAGAGACCAGATTTTCCACTGTTGTCTAGAGGACCATCAGGACAACTAATTACTGAATTTAAGATTACAATAAATTTACCTGAAAAAATAAGCCTGTGGGTTGAAATACAAAACATAGTTCTGAACCATGATAAAGTTAGAATTATTGTGCTGTGACAACTGGAAGGCCAAGGCATCAGTGAAATTCAATCAAAAACACTCATGACATGACATGAATTTAGATTTATAAAACACTTGAAAGTACTAGTACAGCCAGGAGTAAGGTTCAAAAGTTAAAAAACCCTATGAAACCCCCACAAGAATTGAGGCAAAGTCTTTTCCTCTCCTTTTGGAATACACTCTCCTAGGACATGTGAAAGTCTTAATTTAATCATGATGAACCTGAATATATTTAGGTGATTCATGTAAGTTGAATTTCACATAAAAGCTACAGCATAAACAACGAGTAAGCTAGAAAGAATGTCTTGTAGAATTCAAAAATGTTTAGACCTTTGGTAAATGACGGTCCTCTTTGCACTTCCCACAGAGTAAGAAAATCCAGTATTTTGGAATTAGCATGTTATTTTGCTGTACAGGTCAGCCAAGCTCTATTGAGGAACTCCTGCTTCTGCGTTCAGCAATACGATTGCGCAACAGACATACTGTGGCTAGGGGATTGGAGGAGAACCATGTTAACCCTTCCCCTGCCTCAAACTGCAGTATTCAACATATTTCTGCAGATGGCCAGATGTGATCCTCTTGATCACATGTTGGTTCTGTTAATGGCCTGGGGATGTCCACTGTGAGAGGATTTGAAATGAAAAAAAGCTTGCCCATGATTTTACCACAAATACAAAATATTAAAGACTTAAGATTCCAGAGAAGGAAATCTCCTATTACACCTCCAAAGCAGTAAGTGGTACTCCAGTGTAAGTTCTGATAAAGTGAATGCATTTACAAAAAGTAAAAATTCTCATTTGTACATGCACAGAAAAAAAATTGGAAGGTAGATTACATAAAGATTTTCTTGCTTGTGCGTGACACACACACACTTAAACAGCCTATATAATGGCACTTTTAAGGAGCCCTGTCCCTTCACTAAAGCACCTGTTGAACTGGAAATATTTAAACTTTGAACATGAAAAAAACTAAATTGGGTGTGGGCATCTTTTGTTTATTAAAACCAATAATTACCTGTTTCTTGACTGAACGACTACTCATTATTTTTTCTACTACTGGACCTTCAGCATCAGCCGATTCCTGCAAAACGAAGGTTGCACCAATAGTTACAGAAGCAAGCGGAGTATTTTTGGTCTTTAGAAACTTTCTTCAGGAAGGCATCCTTTAATAGTTTATCATAATCAGATCATAATCATAGTTACAGGGAAAAAAAATTCTGATACATGGACTGTAGAACTCAATTGCATTTAATGCCTTTAAAATGTAATTTCCACCAGATTTAATCAGAAATATTTTTAATACAATAGGAGGCTGACTAAATTCTTTGTTGACATTCATTGGTGGGAATCACTCCAGCAGAAAGGCTTATCAGTGACACACGGCATGTGCCAGAGACGTGTGTGTGTTTTCTTCTTATGTAATTACGTGGCCAGTTACTTCTCCCATAAAGCTGAACACCTGCTCTGCTACCTAGATTCCCAAAGCCAAAGGACCTTGAAAAACCCCAGTTGGCAATGCACAGTAACAGTGTCCACATGATAGCTGTCAAAGATACGTTTGTCCCCACTATCAAAGCTGCAGGTAAACATACCCATGCCTCTTCTGTTAGGGGTATTTATAGGAGATCACAAATGACATTTCACAGAGCTTAACATAGCACAAATTGCCAAATGAAGTACCAAAAAGCACGTATGCATTCACCAATGGCATGTCGGTTAGTTAAGTGAAGTAGTGATATGAAAGGAGCACTACAAAACAATAAGATTGTTATAGTCATTCGTGCATTATTACCCCTCATTTTATTCAAACTATTTTATCCATCATTTACATTGCACAGAGAATAAAGTGTACCCTGCTGGGTACTACAAGGCAGTAATTTCATAAAGGGGTTCTTATGGTGCCTAGCAGCAGGAGACAAGCTTGAGTGGTTTATTAAAGTCATAGAAGCCAGACCACTGAATTCACAGAGGTAAATTCAGTCTTCTTGCAGTCTACTTTTAGGCTTCTCCTTAGCAAAGACCGTTATATTTCACTGAATTGAGTCAAATTACATATTGTAGGCTTGCAAAAAACCCCAAATCATGAATGAATATAGCCTTTAAGAACCTAAACAACTAATTTCTTTTTGCTAACCTAAGATGAAAATCCCTTAGTAAAGAGGCAAACGCTTAAAATTTTAAATACCTAGGATGCTGTTACAACATTTCCAGTCCATCTATGTTTGGAATATGAACTGACCTGTAGCTCTGACTGAGACGTATTTGAAGGAGAGTCTCTTCCTGCAGCATCCGCATCATCAGCCTCCTCATCTGAAATCTTGAACTCCAGGTCTTCTGTGTAACGTTTTCTCTTAACCTGCCTGCTGGATCGCCTTTTCTAAAAAGAGATCATTGATATTCTTTGTAAGAAACAAAAAGGTGGGGTACAGAATAAATACGAAAAAATCATCTTTACAGTTTTCATACACTGTACTACTTTTTAAAAAGCAATTAACAGCATTCTGGTAGTGACACTAAAATTAAAGTGGCATTTTCACTGTAAACTTTTTTAGTTGTTTGCAATTTTTGCAAAAAAGTTTAGATTAGAATTCCTCATGCTTGTTTCTGAATTGGAAGAATGTTTTATTTTATTTCTATTTTAATATTTAGCCATTTATAGAACTCATATGCAAAAAGGTGAATTTTCCTTAGTTTTGTTTTCGTAGTTTCAGACTTGGTATATATGTAGTTATGAATGAAGACAGTTGCACTCACTGAGGACCTCATCTTCATTATTTCATTGTCAACTGAGGGCCTATACACTTTGCAGAATTAAGCCCTCTGTTTAAAGTTTTGGTTTTTTTTTAAATCTCCAAATTTGAAAATAGAGGCTAGCGAAAGTATAGTACAATATTTAACTTAACTCCAGATAATGTATTGAAGTTTTACTCTAGTCAATCATGCTTTTAGTAATTCCAGGGAGAGCTGGTAAAGACCCATATATTTAGGTTGCTTCACACCTTCTTTTATAAAAGATTCTTGAGAATCTCCAACATCTCCACTGTTAAAGCCGGACAAAGCCCTTGGGCTAGATATGTTTTCTGCTTGTCCCATGAAATTCTATTCCAGTTTTGCTGATACACAGACTTTGAGGAAAAATTCACTATTTCCCTTTTCTCACTTTCATCCCTCAGGAGAATTGCTGGTAGATGCCAAACAACAACTGAATATGAACATTATAAGGTAAGACCACACTGCTGCCAAAGAAGCAGTAGCAGCTCTCCCTGCAACCCCCTTCCTGTACTGGGAACACAGAGGAGCTGCTACGGTAGCCACAGTGGAATAGAAGGGGAATGCCAAATAAAGTCCCTCCACTGACCTGGCACATCGCCACAACAGCACCCTCTGGCACAAGATAGGGTAAGGGGGCACCACACACATACACACCCCCCCCTCCCACATGGAGACAGAGTTGGCCCAGCCTCCCTCAAACCACTCCCTTGACTCAGCAAATACTGTCAACAGCCTATTCTAGAGGTGGGCAAGCTACGGCCCACAGGACCCTCTTGCCGGGTCTTGCAGAGATGCAGCCTGACCTGGTGCTCTGTATGGCACGGTGGCGTGGCTGGCTCCAACCGGGCGGCACAGCTGCCTGGTCTGGTGCTCTGGGCAGCATGGCTGTAGCACCACCCACCACCATTGCTCCAGGCAGTGCGGTAAGGGGGCAGGGAGTGTTAGACATCGGGCTGGGGAGTTAGGGGTGGTGGTTAGGGGGAAGAGGGTGTGGTATGGGGTCGAGGGCAGTCAGAGGAAGGGGAACATCGGGGTTGAATGGGGGCAGGGGTCCCGGGGGGACCAGTCATGGCAGGGTTGGATGGGGGGGCAGGGGGCACTCAGGGGCAGGGGTTCTGGAGGTGGTCAGGAATGAGAGGAGGGGTTGGATGGGGCGGCGAGGGGCGGTCAGGAATGAGAGGAGGGGTTGGATGGGGCGGCGAGGGGCGGTCAGGAATGAGAGGAGGGGTTGGATGGGGCGGCGAGGGGCGGTCAGGAATGAGAGGAGGGGTTGGATGGGGCGGCGAGGGGCAGTCAGGGGCTGGGGGGGTCAGGAGACAGGGAACGGGGGTGAGGAGGTTGGATGGGGCAGGAGTCCTGAGGGAGCGGGGAGGTGCACTTGCCTGTGCTGTCAGGGGGCAAAAAGCGGGGGGGGGGGGGGGGGGGTGTCAGATAGGGGGCAGGGGCTGGGCCACGCCTGGCTGTTTGAGGAGGCACAGCCTCCCCTAACCGGTCTTCCATACAATTTCGGAAACCTGATGTGGCCCTCAGGCCAAAAAGTTTGCCCACCCCGGCCCATTCCCTTCTTCAGGATAACCCACTTCGCTTCTGCCAGGTAATGTAGTTAGTCCTGCGTCACTACTCTATGCTGTAGTACTGAAAGTTCAGGGTTCATACCCTATGGCGAATGCATGATGAGTTGTTACAGTTGTACAAAAATTCCTCCCGCCCCCCACCTCTTTTTCTTTAAAAGATTAAGGAATTACATGCATCTCAAAAACAAATGAAAATATTTAGAATGTGGTCGAAACATTTCAATCACAAAGTCTAGGACACACAAGATAGAAAATAGTTTTACAGTTTTCAGTGCAATCTTAGTTGTTCTCTTGGACATGTGCATTATGAGAGAACATTCAGTTATATGGTCAGATACTGCGTTTGCCAGGGGACTCCTGCCTCATATAGCATGCATGCTGGACATACAAGAGGGCAGAATTAAGATTGCAAGGACAACCATAGGTGGTGTGAGAGTCTCTCATTTGGGGAGGCTAAGCCCAGGAGTGCCGGTAGCTCCCTAGAAGTGGGGGGCCCCTCCGTGTCCAGATTGTTGCCAGGCCCCTGCCCCACCCCTCCTCCTGAGGCCCTGCCCACACTCCCCTGTGGCCATCCTTGCTGCCTCTTCCGCTCACGCTCCACCTCTTCCAAGGCCCCATCGCTGCTCACTCCTCTCTGGCCCTCAGCCCTCCCACTTTTTTTTTGCCATAAGGGTGGAGCAGGAGGAAGGGAGGGGTGGAGCTGAGGCCAGGGCCACCGTCTGGGCACTAGTGCCTCCCCTCCACACTTTTAGGGAGCTTTGGTACTCCTGCTCCCAAGGTGCAAAGGGGGCTGGTCTCCAAAGGAAGGTGAGCTGCATCCGGCATCTGCCCCCCACATGGCCAGCCTCTTATTTTGGGGAGGCTTAAACTTCCCCAGGCTCTTATATGTGCTGCCCATGTAGACAACCGTAGATCTGAGATTTAAGTTTTGAGTGTTTGACTTTGCAACCTAAATAATATGCTTACATTAAGACAAGTTAATTCAAATATATGTTTGAGGAGAAAAGAGATCGAGACTACAGGAAGTATCCTATAAATGCATATCTACTGCAGAATTTAAAAAAAAAATTATTTATTTTTAAACAACCACTAGTTAACCCCCATTTTCTGCAACAATCCTTCTCAACTTTTTCAACTAATCACTAGTCTGGCAAATTATACATTTCTAAAGCTAATATGATATTTTTGCAGTAGTTGTTTTAAATAAAGAGGTCACAGTACCTGAATTGTTAACACCTTAGATTCTTAGTAATGACAACCTGAACTTTTCAATTTACTCTTCAATATTTATATTAGTTAGTTTTTTTTATTTTTCAGCTTGGTGATTGAAAAATCATATAAATTAATTATAATTTTGTTTGTAGTAATTTTCATTTTATGGTTCGTAGTGCTATAATGTTCAGTATGCAAACACTGAAAGGGAGTATTTATAAAAATAATAATTGTCTCTACTGGAATATAAGAAAACTAATAGAAATCTACCTTTTCACAATCCCTCAAGCACAATGCCTTCACACAATAAATACGAAGTGAAATGATAAAAAATTAGACTAAAATTATGACTGTACCACCTAACAAGCCACATAGCCTTCTATGTATGCTCCCTCCCTCCCACCTGTCTCTTTCCTTTGTGTCATCTCATGAAACCAGTTCAGATTATAAGCTCTTTGGGGTATAGACTGTGCTTTTACTTTGAAAAGCACCATGCACACCTACAGTGCTAAATACAAATGTGTACGACTGGCTCAGTAGATTTATAAATATGGATAGAAATGTATACATCTTTTGATCTGGAGCTAAAGATATTTATATTTGGATAGCTCTATAAATATTTATGTAAAAAAATACTACCCTCTGCTAGGTTTTCTTACAAAAAATCTAAATTTTGGGTCAAGTCTGAGTTTACAGAATTTCTTTAGGCAAGATATTGCAACTATATAATTACATCTTGGAAGAAATAAGTTAAGGGAGTTCCCCTTAAACTGCAATATAAAGGCAATAGTTGGATATTTGAAAATATTTGCTACTACTCTTCTTGCATTTCCTTAATGAAAGAATGCTGAACAACTAAGGATAATCCTGCATTTTATGTTTATTTACATGGTTCGCTTCCTGTTTCCTGTAATGTCCACATCAGCCTTTTCAATTTTTATGTATTCTTGCCTGAATCCATGTGTGCATTTGTGTGCTTTCAATTTAACATTTTACTCATTGCTGGTTTATAGGTAGCAAGATGGATAGAGTTGCTCTTAGACTTTGAATAAAAACTACAGATCTATACTTAATTTTTCATTGTGGTAATACTTACAGATATGACATCACAACACACTACAGTGTGACAGCACAGCAAAAATATTAAGACTATACATTTTCCCTCTAATTAAGGAGCATTATGTAACAATAGGAAAAGCTACACATTTGTATCTAAGTCTTACTGAGGATTCAGTCCGAAGAAGAGGAAAATATTTCTAGTTTTAGATTTTAGCTTCATATTGTCTATAAACTAAATATGCATTCATAGGGGCTGGCACTAGGCAGGCTGGGGGTGCTTCCGCATCCCCTGGCTTGGAGTGGATTTCATTATATACAGGGTTTACAGTTTGGTTAAATAGCTCTCAGCACCCGCACTATACAAATTGTTTCAGCATCCCTGTATGCATATGTAACCATTTGTATTAGTCTCTATAGATTGGTGATAAGGTAATGAAAGTTCTTATTAACAAGCATGTGTGTGAAGGAAAAAAGTAAAGTTTCTTCAGGAACATTAATTCTGAATGTCCTAATGTGTTTGACTATATCCTTCCTTAATCACATATAAATACAAAAACCAAGCATTTCAAAAGTATAAAACTAAGAGCACAAATGAAAAATCAAATATTTAAGTGATATCTTATTACCAAATGATGAAAAAACTAATTGTTTTTCATTGAGAGAGAGAGAGAGATTTATATTAAACTATTAAAGTTCTTATGTCTGTCTCAGATTGGATTAGAAGGAAGTTTTTGTCCAACACTCAAACTAACAATACCAACAGAATGTTGTTTAAGTTGATTTGCAAAAAACTGAACCCTCTAGTCAAACATGCTTCATTTACATCAGCAACATCTTGAATTCACCCATTAACCAGGCTAAGAGAAACACTGAGCACATAACTAAAAATGCATCCTTTAGATATTCTTAATGTCATGCTGCTTGTATCTGCTCTTCTGTTCCAGAATGCATTATTCTGATATGTCATAGCTACTAAGGAGTGAAGAAAAGAAGAAGAAGAAGAAAAAAGAAGGGAATGGATTGTGGGAAACAGACAAATAGTGCTTTGGGTTGTTTCTATGTGTTTGCTTTTTGAACCAGTATAGTGCATACGTTTCTGAGTTTTATTATAATAAATTCTATAACCTTTATTGAAAAACATGGTAAAAGGAAAGACTAATTGTGCCATGCACTAAAATGCCACCTCTTGCCAACCTCCTTCACAACATCTAGAAATGATCCATTGAACAGCAATACCACAGAATGTAACATCTTTAACAGGCTCACAAGAGAGGAAAAAACAGTACATTTGTGACCTGTGTGCTGAATACCTCTCTGTGTGGTTACCTGAGCAATATCTGAATATCTCCACTAAACAAAATGAATGTTTTCATTTCCAGATTTATTTAAATAAGAGTGCTAGGATAACATGAGCAGAATACATCAGCAAATTCCTAGGGGAATTCAGCACTCCTGAAGTTTACAACTGACAGACCTACAGATGGAAGTCCTTTATTTATCCACAGGACAGGTATAGTACAAACAGTAGCAATAAAAGTTTCCCTACCCTGCTCTGTCATGCTTTATGCTTGACCTAAAAGGGACCACCAAAAAGTTTAAACACAAAAAAACAAATGCCAGCTAGGCTAGACCAGACCACATAAAGACTTCTAGTAATACATTTACACTAGAAAGGCCACCATCAGAATACAGTATAGTGACAGAGGGGAAAGAAAGTGAAACTCATTTGTATATATTCACAGATGGCAAACCAATAAAGCCAAATTACAAACAAGAGAGTTCTTTTAACACACTATTCTCCACTGCAATCTCTGATTCTTTCCTTTCTTGATATACTGTTTCAGCCAACAAAGAAAATATCTTAAAAGCATCTCACTAATGGAGTCACGGTTTATGTTTTATACATACATACATAGTAACCCATTGCTAAATAATTAGGTTTTGAATGTCAAAATAATGGCATTACCTGAACGCCTGGGTCATCTTCTTCTTCATGAGGAGATGGTGGTGGTGTTTTCTCTAAATCCGAGTTTTCAGAACCTTCCTTTCCCTTGTTGACCTTTTTCTTCACTGCACTAGTTTCTGAGTCTGGTTTCTTGTTACTAAAACAAATATCTTTGATTAGTGATTGAGTGAGAAAAATATAAATAATAATGTACTATTATACTATGTTGAACTATGAAGGCATATTTATCCCTAGTTATTTTGCTACTCTAATCACTTTGCCTTATTTTCAGGAGCTAAACAAATCTTTAAAATATCATTGACCTCTGTTATTTTATATACTTCCCTTTGACCTTTTTAGCATGACACCTTACTTCCCTTTGCCAAGGTCAAGCTGCTGATGTGGCCTGCACTTAATGTTGGATGGATTGACTAGAATATTTGATAAGAGTAAAATGAGCGGTTAAAATGAAAACTGGACTTCCACTTCAATATCTTTGCGAATTCCAAATCGTTGAGCTCCATGATAAATCTGAGGAAAAGTAGAATGTATGATCACTATGTGCATTTTTCTTAAAATGCAAGTATGGAGAAGAATCAGCTGAGCAGAGTCATAGGAGAAATTTATCAAAATAGTGAACGTAATGAGCAAATCATCCTTTTTATTCTTTAGTTTCATGGTGTTTACAAGGAAACTGAGGCAGGACAGTTTTTATTTCAAGTCTCAGATCAGACATACCCAGACAATTAGTGCAACCATAATTTGTAGGTGTGGTCAGTTTGTGCAGCAGGGATTAATTACATTTCACTTCACCTGACCAGGTCTGTAATTGTCCATGGTAGCCAAAATGATTTCTTTCCTAACCTGCCTCTGCCCAAGTTCTCAAGTGCTTTTTAACTCTCTCTCTCTCTCTCTATCTCTGTGTGAGAAACACCAATAGCTGAAGATTCACGAGAAAGGCTACATCACCACCACACTAATGTGATTGGGGGGCGGGAGGAATTGTGGGGTTTTTGGTTGTTTTTTAAATAGATTCAAGCTTCCAAGGAGTTGGGTATTTTGTATAATCCTCTCACTGTATTTAACGCTGTCTGTGCATATAAACTTAATTTAAAGAAACTACATACCTGAGAAGACATACCTCAAAATCTCCATCTTCCAATTAAATACTAGGGGATTTTGAACATTATATAGGTCAAATTCTTAAAATGACACCAAAAAATGTAAGATTGAGGGGGGGAAATTTATGAGCAATTTAAAATGTGCTCAATTTTTGAAGTTTTAAGTAGATTTGTGTGTTCTATATGTGTGATCTTTTCCCCTCCATGTCTAAAAGCAATCATCTGTCAAACCTGCAACAAAGAGTGGCTAACATTCGTGCTGAAACATTTAAAAAAAAAAACATTTTATGTAGAATCATACTCAAATTTGTCAAGTGAAAAACTGAAATAGGCAGACATCTCAAGAACTTTTAAACAGCTTCCATTTATTTACATTCATAATTGCATATCAGGGATGCTAGTTGGAAAAAAAGTGGTAATGTTCAATTCTGTAACATCTAATAAGAAACTAAAACTTCAATTGATTTAAGCATTTATCAAATGAGAGCATATTTATATTATTAAGGTTTGTAAAACAAATCATACAAATACAAATATACTTGGTTTTAAGAATTTCTAGGATGTATTTTTCCTGCTTTGTAACAAGGCTATATATTTAAAAACAATGTTCACAAGAGATTGTATGTTTACACATTAATATATTGGGAAATTAAAAAATAAAACTTAATTAGAGCAAAGTTCTAGGGCACAGTAATACAGTTTAGCTTTCAAAAAAAATCTCAAATTCTGACAACGTTCTAAAGAGTTTGGTACCACTGAAAGAACCACATAAGACAAATCATTAAAAAAATAAATAATCTATAAAACAGTTCCCCTTCCAATCGTCCTAGTGTGCATGCTACACATGGACAGAAGTCTCCCCTACTATGAGGCTCCATTTCCAGCATTTATTTCCGCTCTAACTGCCACAAATTATACAATACTACAGCTGAACACTGGGCCCCTTTCCTTTCATCTGCACGCCAAGAGCAATCAGATTACCCTGGTAACCAGTGGTCACATGACCAGCACCTGCTCTTTTGGCTGGATGCCACTGACTAAAGCCATCTGCTTCTCTCAATCAGCTTTCAAACATTCTCAACACCTGCGCTGCAGCGTTTGTGGTTTCTTTTATCAAATCAGTGCAAAACTGCTTCCAAAACTTTACATATTTCTCAAATTTGTTTAAATCAAAGGTAAGCTTGTCAGGGAGTTGAACCATTGCCAGGTAAAGTAAGTTGACAGGCTAGTACTTTTCACTGGTGACCTCTATAAATCAGAGCAAAACATACAATTTAATTTAGTAGTAGTTACTGTGCCCTGGGTGCACTATCACATATGAATAACAGCCTTAATGTCCTGAAGAACAGCATAGCCCAGGTTTGGTAAAATATCAATTTGCTGAAAGGCAAGAAAGTGCTAATGATCCTCTGTCTGCCCTTCCTAAGAATGCTCTATGGAATGTTCACAAATTTGTTCAAGTCATACAGCATCTCCAAATGCTTATCACACAGGAAGATTCAGACAAAGAATATGCATCCAAGTGAGGTACTTGTAGCAGATTTAACTACACAAAGATTTCTTTCTGAACTCTATTAGACCTTCCCCTCTTAGTAACAGTAGAGGGTGTGAGCTAAACACCTTCATATGTGCCTTTTATGACCTACATATACAAGCTGTGCTTCAACTCCCCCAAGTCTCTCTTAGTAACAGGAGATACGTACTAAGTAATTTAGACAGGATTTCAAATCATCCTCATGCCAGGTCTGCTGCAAAGCAGGTACATATAAAAGTACTATTCACGTGGGGGAAAAAATCTAAATTGCTTCATGACAGCAATTTTTCTACAAGTCCTATATTTGGCTTTAATGAACAAGTAAATTGCAGATTCCATTGTTCAATAATTACAATTATTTTTTTAAATCTATTTATCCACTACATCATTTAGAAGAGAAAGGGTGAAGGAAACTACAAAAGCAACAAGGCTCAATCTCTAAACTGAGTGAGGATTTGCATCCATACTATAGTCATGCTATAGGCCCACTGGGAGGTGACTTCACCTGGTGGGTTGAAACAAACACTTCCTGAAGCTGTCAACAATCTTGCTTTCCTCTCCATGTTTAACAAATCAGCTCTAATGTTCATAACTGCTAAGTGGATCCCTTACAACCTGCTTTTCTACCTAACTAGTTAAATCCACCTGCTAATAAAAAACACCCCATTCAGAGTTTAGATAGTTCAGGTATTTAGGGCTCAATTTTTAGATGTAGGTACATAAAGTTAGGTGCCTAAATACAAATTTAGGTATCTAAAACCTATGTTAGACATCTAAAAACTGACTTTGATACCTTAGGTGCCTGTATTAAATATCAGTATGTACAGGATGGTATTTCCTAAATTTTTGGAATAAATTCAAGATAATGAGATAGGCTACTTGTACATACAGTATTTAGGTCATAGGCACAAGGCCTCACAGGCCAAGTGGTTCCAGACACCAAACAGAATGCATCAACCTGGCACAGTTTAAAAAATAATAATAAATAAATCATCAGAATTTGCTGTTAAAAATAGCCTTTTTATTTAAAGCCTATATACCAGGCATCATTTCAGATTACATGATTCGGAATCCAGTATCCAATACTAACTTTGTGTTGAATGTTCTTATTCCTTAAGGCAGCATACCATACTGTCCCAAATAAAATCACTAGCAGCACAGTCATCAGAATGGCAATGGGGGACAACAATAATAAAAGAATGACAGCAAGAGAAGAAAAGCATGACAACAGGAAGAAAGAACTGAAGTTGGAGACCATATGTATCCCAACAAAATAGTGCTTTTTGTAAGTCAGACAATAAACCATCACCAGAAGAGCCAGGTCAATGCATCACAAACTGGGATTGCTGAATCATGCGACTTGAAAGTATCAAAAAAACAGCGTGGCAGGCTCCAAAGGATTGAGCAGGGAGGTCAACTAGTTCTTGTTATAAACGTACTGTTGCTGGGTTATTTAATCTACTCAGGGATTACTAACTGGTCTGTTTATTCATTAGTGTAATTTAAAAGAGTGTCAAGGTTGACCAAAATATTGGATGGGTACTCTTATTGTTGTCCAAAAATCCAAATAAATAAATCCTATGGTTAAGATTCAGATCTTTCTTTTTTCATTTGTGGGACACTAGCCCACAGACAAATTTCTAAAATGAACCCTGCAATAAAGGGAAAACCTGAAAAAATTAATATGCAAGCACTTGCCCTACAAAAATGAATTCAGCAAACAACCCTGCTCCCCAGTTGAGTTCTGCTCCCCAGTCCACCTGACAACAGAGTAGGGGAGCGCCATGCCAACCCAGAGCACTGCAGGCATGCACTCAAGGAAAGTGGATGAGTCTCGCGACTAGCGCTCTGCTTATGTGCTGCAAGCAGAAGACACATCAGAATGCCCTGCAGGGATGAATGATCCTCTCTCCCATTTCTGGTGGAGATGGAAGTCTGCTTCCATCCTCTGTAGACGAGAATGTTGCATTACCACCACCCCATTCCAGTAGCTTTGGACTGCAGGAAGGAGAGAGGAGCTTCATTCCAGAAGGTAATTACTTGGATATACACAGTAATTCAGAATTTAGTAAACACTCACTAGTCAAGGTGATACAAAAGACAAGAGTTCCCCCAGCAGGGTCCAAGAGCTCTGAGGGTGAAAAAGCCAATGGTTCCTTTATTCACCAACCGAGATGCTGCCCTAGACTCCATCTTTGTTATGGCGTTTTGCTTAGGTTTAGTCCTCTTGATAACAGGTAGAGAGAAGGCTTTAACACACAAATCCTCCCAAACTTAATTACAGGTTTCAGGTAGCAGCCGTGTTAGTCTGTATCCGCAAAAAGAAAAGGAGGACTTGTGGCACCTTAGAGACCAACAAATTTATTTGAGCATAAGCTTTCGTGAGCTACAGCTCACTTCATCGGATGCATTCAGTGGAAAATCCACTGAATGAATCCGATGAAGTTAGCTGTTGCTCACGAAAGCTTATGCTCAAATAAATTTGTTGGACTCTAAGGTGCCACAAGTCCTCCTTTTCTTTTTGCCAAACTTAATTGTGTCCCTTGCACAGGGCTGTTTTGCAATACAAACATAAAGAGCCAGGGGGCCTTGTTACAACATGGTTATCCTGTGCCCGGCTCAAGATATTGGTTATGAATGGGCCTACTGTGTCCCATAACTGGACTAAAACCTTGCATTTAGGTTAAAGTCCCCTCACTAGAAGTGTTAACCACATTGTAACTAGGTCACAAACAACCATGTAATAACCAAGTAATCTGACTCATACATAATGTAGACTGCACCTTAAGTGACTGCTTTAAGGAGAGCTGCATGGACTTTAGGAGTAGATTCTGGGCATTTCAGAAGTGTACATTTCCCCATCTTCCTCAAAACTAATGGACGTTTTCCTGAAGAGACAGAGACAGACAAAACTTACTACTCCCTCTCCCCCAAATGCTGGCACTGACAAAATTTCTGTACAACCAGGGATATAGTGAAACATTTTCTAAAAGCTTTTAGAAAAACCAAAAGCTTTTTAGATGTTTTATATTCAGTTGAAATAACTAATAGAAACAATGGCAGCAGTGAAGAACAAATTTCTTTCAGTCTGGTAGCCCAGGTTACTAAAAGGAAAATTGGCAGACTTTAGTGACCCACATAATCCTTGGCACACATGTAGTTAATATACTGAAAGAATGTTTTTGGATACTATCTTATCTGTACTCAGGGCCCAAAATTTTGAAATCTCTCAAAAATATTATATGGCTAGTGATCTTGAACTGATTTATAGAGAAAGATTTTTTTTCCCTTCATTTCTTCCAGCCTCCTTTTACTATTGCTTGTAGGGTCACGCTAACAGCCACAGGAAGTTAAACCATGCCATCCTAGTCCATGGATTTGCTTTCCAAAAGTACCAACTGTACAATGAAATTCACTTTTGAAGTATTTCGAAGTTTCCTAGATTTCTGGGATGTCACTGGAAATGTATTTCACATGAGCACTACAAAAGTCAACTTCTTCTGTTATTCATCTGTTTTGTTCACCATGTGATTAAGGTGTATCTCTACCCGGCAGTTTACACATTTCTTCAAGGTTTACTCCAAAGAAAGGAGGAGGGACGATTCCAAGATTTTTCTATACTTTCATGGTCGATAAGAGGATTACATGGCTAGTTAATTCTGATGTGCTGTTTTAATAAAAGTATGCATATTGATTAGAATAATCTGCTACTTTAGTATATATTGCCCATTTTATAATTGAATTCAATTTATTTTTTCATCCTTTCACTTCAGGGGCAGTTTCTGCCTCTGTCTGTGTACTATCTATGTAGCAATACTTTTTGAACGATCCAGTAAAAGGGGTTACCCTTTTCCAACCGAATTTGAATAATGGAAATGTCCCATATGTTGTATGTAGAGAGACACCTCTGATGGTCTCTGAATTCTCTCTTATTTCAAACACTTATCCCATCCCCTAAGAAAATGGCTTTTTACATAAACTCAGGTTAGTTTATTAGAGATTGAAAGTAACCAGTATCACAGAACTTTCCAAACGCAAAATTGCCACTACTGTAATCCAATGCCTAGAAGCAAGCTACTATGATAATATAACGAGCACTAACATAGCCAAAACACCCCATCACCTTCAGCACCACATATTCGATTTACGTAATTATCCTTTGCCACTCAATTTACATTTAGGTGCATCCATTTTAGTCATCTCTGCTATTGTGATGTTATAGCCTTCCTAGTGAGGTAGCACTATAGCAAGATCAAGATGCATCACTTAAGATTCCTCTGACCAGCTGAAGCACTGTGGCTCAACAGATTATTGGTTTAGCCTGTTGATTTACTTAAAACTTTGATTCAATTACAAATGTTACTGGACAGATTTCCCAGTCGGTGGCATTGCGTGGCAAAAGCAGGCAAATATCTTTCACAGAAGTCATATTCCTTAGCAATCCGTTACCCTTCCTAAGTCAGCAGGTTCTTTGACAATGTTTACCTCCCAGATACTGAAGCTATCAAAGCGGATAGACTGAAGTGAATCTGGACTTGAAAAGTATCAGAGGAACAGCCGTGTTAGTCTGTATTCGCAAAAAGAAAAGGAGTACTTGTGGCAATAATGAATCAAGGCTGTGACTGACTGGGCAAGTACACTTTTCTTAAACAGTCTTGCCTATTGGGGTAAGAGGCTGCAAGTGTTGTTCATGATCCCATGTACATGTTTCCCAAAGAGTGGTAAGAACATAACTTTGCAACTATGAGAAGTATTACAAAATTCACCCATCCAATTGCAAGGGATACTGCAAAGGTAGGAGGAAAAGAATGAGGTCTCCCCTCCCCCCCCACAGGCATGCAAGAGAGCAGCTCTGTTTCCTGAAAGGAGAGTCCACTCCCCTGCCCGCAAAGTGTGGTCCCATGACTTCACTTGGTGTGACCCTGCACAGGCTTATCACCCTGGCTTATGTGGCATCTCAAATGTTGAGGCCTGATGTCAATCCCAATTCATAGGAAACTACATATATTTTGGAACCAAGTTCTTTCTAACCTTGGTTTGTTAAACATTATTAAATTCTGAAAAGCTGTCTGTAGAAACTATATTCATAGAACCTAGCTGAAAAGGTTTGCAATGAGAAGTTTTTTGGTTTTTTTTTTTTTTTTTTAATAAATCTCAAGTTTTTCAGTTCTTGATGTAGAAATGGCTGGGTGAGACCTGTGTTATGGTGAGAGGCTGAATTAGATAATCATAAAATAGTCCCTTCCCTTTGTGGCCTTTAAAAGAAGGCAAAAAAACTTCGCAAAACCCAAAAAATATGAATATCCTGTCCCCAGGCAAACTAATCTTTTCATTTAGCTGATACAGTACTCTAGTTTCAAAAGACTACAGTGGGAAAGCTGTTCAGTCCACTACCTAGATTCAGTAACATGTACCTGAACATTAAACTACAGTAATAAATTTTTTTGTAAATTATAAGTAGGTTCAACTGTACTGAAAAGCTAATAAAGCTTTTACAGGTTTCAGAGTAGCAGCCGTGTTAGTCTGTATTCACAAAAAGAAAAGGACGACATGTGGCACCTTAGAAACTAACAAATTTATTTGAGCATAAGCTTTCGTGAGCTACAGCTCACTTCATCGGATGCCGATGAAGTGAGCTGTAGCTCACGAAAGCTTATGCTCAAATAAATTTGTTAGTCTCTAAGGTGCCACAAGTCCTCCTTTTCTTTTTGCGAAAGCTTTTACAAAACACTTCACCCTGCCTATTTACACAGATTCTTCAATAAACACTAGTTTTGCTATCTACCCGACTAACCTTTCATTCTTACTAGAAGACCATACTATCTGAGCTTCATTTATCCATATATCTGTATTAGAAAGAATTAAACAGTAACCAACCTTGCAGAATACATGCAAATCAGATTTGTTAATCAAAATTGTTTTTAATCTTAATACAAATGGATTCTGCAAACTGATTTGGATTAACCAGGTCTGGCTGTGCTTCCATCTGGAAGTTATATATTTTCTAACATTAGCCACATCTTGAAAAACAGATTCAGATGTTTGGAACAGGTTCAGAACAGTTGTAAGAAATTTTAGATACAAATGAAAAAATCAGTTTTAATATTTTTCCCCTCTCAGTTTTCTCAGTGAACATTTGTACTCGTGATATTTTTTGGGGGGAGGGAAGGATTTGCTTTGGAATGACTGTACAGTACTGCGATTTGATCTCTCTTATATGGCCTACTAGGATTTTAACCCTGATCCTAAAAGGGATCACGAAGCCAAGTGGAGATAATTCTCCTGTTCCAACTACGAGGAAACAGGGTTAGAGAGGCTACAATTTTTGTATCAGCATAACTATTTCACTTAGGGCTGTGTGGGTTTTTTGCCCCTCCCATTTTTTTTTTAAAAAAAGGGAAAAATAATTAAAATTGGTACAATCCCTAGCCAACAACATGATTTCCCCCATTCTTTTTGTATTTTTTTTTTAAATCCCACAAATACATACAGTACAAATACCCAAAGAGGTATTTCCTGACCTACCTTGTCTTTTTGCTGGTCTTGGGTTTTGGTGTGGTATTTTTTGCTTTCTTTTCCTTTGGCTCTTTGGGAGGCTTGGGGGTTTTGGGAGGCTTGGGTTCCTTAGGCTCCTTCTTTTCCTTGGGTTCTTTAGGATCCTTCAGCTCCTTTTTTGACTTGGGCTTTTTCTTTTTCTTTTTCTCTTCTTGGGAGCAATCCAATGAGTTTCTGGTTTGATCCTGGCTGTCAAGACCACCAGGAAAATCTTCCTTACCAAAACCTTTACTAGGACCCTCTGCAAGAATGTGATTGTTTTTCTTTTTCTTCTTCTTTTGCTGAGGCTGCTGTTCAATCGGTGGCAGGTAATCATCATTTTTCACTAGCTGGGTATTCAGTCCACTAACCTGAGTCATATCCGGCACTGGTTTCTCTACAAAGGGCTCCGATGGAGAATGCTAAGAAATACAAATAGGCATTAAATTAGTATAGCATAATAAAAACACACATTTGTTGTCCATAAAATTGTTTACTTAAAAGCTCTCTATTTTAGGGCTGAGAGGTCATGGAGGGAGACAAGAGAAAACAGAAGGTGAAGTTAATTGGTAACATTTCAAACAAATATTGTACAATAATTGTAAGCATTGCTATGCTGCGGGTAAGGTTGTTGCAGATCAGCTATAAAGTACTGAATATTGCAAGTATAAAATTATTCTTTAAAACGCCATATAAAAAGGTATAAATCCACAAACAAAATTTCATAAACCAAATAAAATTCACTTATACTTAAAAATGAAAAAATAAGGCAGACATTGGCCTCATCCAGCCAACCAGCTTGTTTTATTTAGCCTGACCATATGAAGCTGGTGAATGTATTTTGGGGGGCTGGGAGTTGAGGGGGGCAGGGGAGCTGGCAGTGGCATAAGCTGGGTGGCGTAACAGCAGAGCCCCTTCCATGGTGGCATGATGGAGGGCCAGCCAGGCCAAATTTGAGTGCCATTACGACTTGAAACATGAGGTCCTGCTGACCCCAATCTCTGCCTCCACTCTGCTCCCCTTCAACACAGGCTCCAACTCCGTCCCATGACATCTAAGCTCTGGTTACTTCCTATGCTTGGTGGAGAGTGAAGACCCTGGCTGAAACCTCATTGGCTTTCAGCTCCCAAATCATTAATGGGTAGGCAGTAACGAGCTGGGAGGCATGGGACAGATAAACTGTGCTGATGAGGCAGTAACAATTTTACTAAAAGACTGTGCACCACAGCAACCTGGCTCAATATTTAATTTTTGGGGGAGGGAGGCTGTTTTCTTTATCGCCCACCAAAGGGGTTTTTAGTAGATTTTATGGCCCTCTGCTATCCTAAAGTTGTCCATCTCTGAAATAAAAAATTGTTTATATAAGACTTTCCTATATTCTGGTAACAGCTATTTTGTATGAGTAATCTGGGAAAAGTAAGTTACTTACATGGAACTTTTGTCATCTGAAAATAAGTATTAACTTTGGCTTCTATATATACAGCTAGAAAATTAATAGGACACAATCATAGGGTGCATTTACACAAGAGAACTGCATCAGTGCCATTCACACTAGTGCATGCATGACATCAACATTTTGACCAATATCCCAAGGATTGAACTGAGGACCTCCAGAGCTAAGAGCATGATCTTTTACAGTGTACGCTGAAGAGCCATGGTTCTCTCGGTGGGGTAGTAATGGACTCTTATCCTCTGCAGATCGGGCAAAAAGGAGGACTAATACAAAAACATCCATGCTGTTCTGAGTGTACCATGTTCCATGGGTGTACCAGTGTTTTGAGTGTACCATGCTCTCACACAGCACTCCTCGAAAGCATTGCCTATGTGTTGTACATGTCCGGGGTGGGCAAACTTTTTGGCCCAAGGGTCACATCTGGGTATGGAAATTGTATGGCGGGACATGAATGCTCATGAAATTGAGGGTTGGTGCAGGATGGGGTGAGGGCTCCTGCTGGCGCAGGGGGTTGGGATGTGTGTGTGGGGGGTGGGGGGGTGAAGGCAAGGGATCTGGCTGGGGGTGCAGGCTCTGGGGTGGGGCTGGGAGCGCAGGAGGCTGCTCCGGGCTAGGACTGAGAGGTTTGGTGGGTGGGAGGGGGATCAGGGCTGGGGTAGGGGGGTTGGGGCACGAGAGGGGATCGGGGTGCAGGCTACAGGTAGCACTTACCTCAAGTAGCTTCCAGAAGCAGCAGCACGTCCCCACTCCGGCTCCTATGCAGAGGTGCGGCCAGGCAGCTCTAGGTGCTGCCCTGTCCGCAGGTGCTGCCCCGCAGCTCCCACTGGCTGCGGTTCCTGGCCAATGGGAGCTGTGGGGGCAGTGCTTGGGGCAGGGGCAGTGTGCAGAGCCTCCTGGCTGCCCCACACATATGAGCTGAAGGGGAGGCATGCTGCTGCTTCTGGAAACCACGTGGAGTGGGACAAGCCCCTGACCCTGCTCCCCGGCTGGAGTGCCAGAGCAGGGCAAGCCCCGGACCCCACTCCCCAGCGGGAGCTCAAGGGCCAGATTTAAGTGTCTGGAGGGTCTGATGCGTTCCCTGGGCCGTAGTTTGCCCACCTCTGTATGTGTCCCACAGTTCCTGGCACAAAACTCTGGAGCAAGTATAGAATGTCTGTTTGCACCTATTCTTGTTTTTGCTTTGTTCCACTCAGTGCTTTAGATAGTTCTGCCCTACACAACTACCCACACAAATGCTGTGAAGACAAGGAGTTATGTCCTGCTATGCCTTCACACTATCAATGCAGATGCAACTAGCTTCCCTCCACACCCATGGGATCTCCTACTAGATCAGCTCAGAGTCCGATGATCCAGAGTTTGCTATGACACTATTGAGGATGTAAGGAGCAATATTACTGCTTTTCCTTGTATTACTTTTACAACTGTATATTTCGTTGTGTAGTTTTCCTTTCTTATTTCTTTTTGAGTTTTGTTTCATTGTTTTCTTTTTTTGTTCACTCTCAAGATGAGGGAATGAGATGACAGGCCTGATTCCAGACGGAAGATAGCCCTACACCAGGCTTTTCCTGAGGTCCAGCCTTTTGGAAGACAGGGATCACTGAGCCATGGGAAGGTAAGTAGTGAGGTTGTTTCAAATTTATCAGACACCTTACTGATAGAGGCCAATATAAAACATGGCATCCCTAAGCATAGTCCAGGATGACACGTGGGAATTACCAGATCATTCATGTGGTCCATATAGTCCTGTATCTGACAGTACAAACAGATACTTCAGAAGAAGGTGCAAACAACCTGAAGTTAGGCAGATGTGCCTGCACATTAGTCTCCTCCTAAATCCCTATAAGAAATTGGCTTCCACTCTGAAGCATGAGGTTAAATATCTCTTCCAAAATCTGTTCACATTAGTGATAACTATTATCCATACAAATAGTTATTATAAGTTATTACCCATACAAGTGTCCAATCTCTCTTTAACTTTGCAAAATTTCTGGCCTCAGTATCACCACGTAGCAATGATTTCCACAGTTTAATTACATATGTGAAAAATATTTCCTTTTATTAGTTTTGAATTTGTCACCTTTTAATTTAATTTAATGTCCCCTTGTACTTGTGTTATGAGACAAAAAGCAGAAGCCCTTGATCTACCTTTCCTATACCATTCATTATTTTATATACTTTTATCATTTCATCTTATTCATCTCCTTTCTGAAAAATAATAAAAATACAAAGGTCTTATATAGTGCTTTTCATCCATAGCTCTCAAAGTGTTTTACGAAGGAATAATCCCACTTATCAATCTTTGAACCTTCTAATTTTACCAAAGGGGGGGGGGGGTTGGGCAGGGAAGATAAGCGACCATTTCTGCACACAGCATTCGAGGTTAGGCTACACCCCATCAACTTACATAAAAGCATCACAATAGTCCCCATATTATTCTCCATTATATACCCATCCTAAAATCTTGTTTAACTGCAACTGCACTTTGAGCCAAGGTTTTCACTCAGCTGCCCACAATGGCACTCAGATCCTTTTCCTGAATGATACAGTGAATTTAGAACCCTGTAAGGTATATGAGTAGTTCAAATGTTTCCCTCCATTGTTCATTTACTTTGCAATCTGCTAGGAATCCCATTACTTTCCATTTTCCCAGGAGACTGGGGTGGTGAACACTCCTCCTAGGCTTTCCTCCAGGTTGCTGCCTTCGGATATCGTCACAAAGACTTTTAAATCACACTTTAGATAGTAGATTTCGTGTTCTGGATATCCTTGCTTAGGTTTAAGCCACTTGATTGCTTTTAGCACTGCTCTTAGTCTGGACAATTAAACTCTATTCAATCAGTTTCGTTGGTAGATATTCAGATCTTCAGGTTTTGGTTCCAATGCTGAGGGGAAATACTTGTTTAAAAATGCTATCTGTGTTGGAATTTTAAAAACAGACATTTCTATTGATCTTAAGTTTTGCAAAAGCTTATTTAAAAGATCTAACTTTTGTGCCAAAGTTGAGTTTTTCTTTTAAAAATGATTCATGAGGATTTAAAAAAAAATGCCCAGCAGCCAGACAAGCCACTAACATTAACAGTTTCAATAAAGTCTTCTCAATGTATCTGCTCAATGAACTACAAGACTGAGGATGTTTAAATTTTAGCCACTTTTCAAAGTGTGCCTGTGAAGCAAAGTTCACAGGATTTATTCACTGATTTCAAAATGAATGTGCATGCACACAAGCTTTGATGACATTTTTTAATGCAATCCAAAAATATCCATGCCTTACCTTGCCTCTCCATCTCCTGAATGACTTTTTTCAAAAGATTAAAAAACTATTTAGAACAGACCAGTAAAAACCAGGATATTTGAAGTTAAGGCTCACATTCTCTCCAACTTTCCCCATGTACTATGATGTAAAATTGATGGATATTGCTGTCACAATTTTAACTTCTCTGCCTCATGTCAAGACTTTACATTAAAATGTTTAAAATACTGTTCCCCATCTCATTCATTTAAGAACTTCTCAAAACTAGTGAATTAAGTTTTGTAAAATGTTAACCTGTAGACTTTCACATTCTTTCAGTCCCACTCACTACCTCAAAAAAGCGTATATGTAACATTCACTCAAGTGGTGCTTTAAAATATTTAAATTTATATATTACATGCACAAATTATGTATGAAATTGGAAAGCCAAAAATCTAAAAAAGTTATACCAACTCCTATTCACAATACTAGGTTATTGAGAATTAAAAATAGGCATCCCAGTTCAACCAAATAAAATACCTTATACATTCAAATATTTCTATATGCTAGAAATTTTCATTCACATACCTCAAAAGCATCATTAGTGAAACAGCCTGTCTGCTCTAATTAGTTTTCATTTGGTATTACTTTTGTCTCATTTTACTTTGCAAATGTTTTCGTTTAAAATTTTATATCAATATGATCTTTAATTTTTAGCATTATACTTTTCAAAAGTGGGTGTGATTAAGTCCAATTTTCTGTGCACTGTGTGTTAACATTTTTGCACCAAACTGTATATCCCTGACTGACAGCCCCACATTGCTCCCTAGTGTGAAGCTGTGTAGGAGCAGCACAAATCTGGGAGGAGGCTGAGAGATCAGAGGCAGCTTGAAGGAGGCATTTCTCCACCCTAGAACAGTTGTCTGAATTGTTTGGTTTTTTTTAAACAGGGTTGAGAAGGGAAGGAAGGTAGGACAGGTTATTACCAGTGAATATTGGCTTAAACCTATCATAGGGACTTATTTCAAATAGTTCTTCATCTTTAAATCTACATTGGATTAACTACAGTTACAGGGTCACAATTTCTAATGACAGAATCCTGTTTTCCGTTTATAAAAAATTACAAAACGATATGTACTACATACATTTACAAAAAGATTGAAAACTTACCTGCACACTTCAGAACACAAATCATTTCCCCCCAACTGCTTTTAGTAATAAATGAGGCCATAATTTAGCATCTTGGTACAGAATTTAATCTTCCACAGGAAAGAAACCAGTAAAGATTGAATACAAATAGGTATTAATCCTGTTTGATATGCAGGCAAAATTATTTTTGGTGCTCTTTGAAATAAGGTGAAAAAGGTGCTCAGAAATATTGCAGTGTTTACTAGACCCACATCTCCTTAAATCTTTTAGAGAAAAGCTGTTTTTGTAAACATTTAACAAAGAACAGATGGCCCGTTTTAATCATGTGAAAAAAACCTGGAGCTCACATTAATACTCCTACAACAGACTACTGGGTCTAGTCACCTCCCTAACCAGCAGTACTGTCTTCAGTAATGCCATTTAATTTTACTATGGACATTTTCTCATCAATTTCCACTGCCTGACAGTTAATCAATGTCATTAACATGCAATATGACCATGCAGGACGTTGCTAAAATCTTATTAGAGCAAACGTGGAGATTCCCAAAGATTTTAAAAATGCAACTTTTTAAAAAAAATAACTTGACGCTCAACAAATTACCTTTGATAACAAAATGTTTTCATAAAATTAAAGCCCAGCCATATTTGAATAAATTTCATACAAATATGGCATTTGAGAAAATTCTTCAGATATGTACAATCTCACCCAATTTCACATTTTTTAATTTGCAAACAAACATTAGAAGCTCAAAAGATTTAATAAATTAAAAGTAAAGAAGCTTGTGCATAAGGATGTTTACATATTTAAATCCAAACTCATTTTCCACTGCTCAGAAAAGATGGATGGCTCAAATGAGGCCTGTTATGTAAAGTGGCAGGATGGACAGGATGCAGAATTAATCCAATGAGGGTTAGTGTGAGGGAAAAGGGGGAGGAAATGGTGAGGAATTAAGAAGGAGACTATCTTTCTGTTGCTTGAACAAGGATTGAAACAACGTGAACTATACTTAAGAAGTGATAGCAGATGGGTGTCAGTTCCCTGGCAGAGGAGCCTCTTGAGATATTGAGCTTTTCAGCTCTACAGTAAGAGCAACAGAGTATGTGACGTGACTCAGCTAACTTTGTCAGATATAAACACCAGCATTAAAAAAATCCCTATTTACTTTGACAGCTGAGAAACGCCATTTTAATTTGCATCAGGCACTCTTCTAGACTCCAGGAACCCGTTCAGACCCTATGAAGCACATCTAGGATAACCACATTTTATTTACGCTTTTGGAATCTCATCTGTTAATCATGGCATATAACATGAGAAGAAATGTCCAATTAGTTTCCTGACTCCAAAATCTGAACTGCTCCCAACACCATCCCCAACTTATGGGACAATAGGATACAGATCCAAACTTTTCAGTTTAAGCAAACTTTTCCTCGATAACAAGTATAATTCTGGTAAGTTTTATCTCTTCCATCTAAACCATGGTTCTCAAACTTTTGTACCGGTGACCCCTTTCATATAACAAGCCTCTGGGTGTGACCCCTACTTATAAATTAAAAACACATTTTTATATACTTAACACCATTATAAATGCTGCAAGCAAAGCAGGGTTTGGGGTGGAGGCTGACAGCTTGCGACACCCCAGTTTGAGAACCCCGATCTAAACAGATACGCTGATTCTCTTCAGAAAGGTGCAGACAGCATCCAGTGACTGAATTCAGACCTCTTTTTAAAGAGGTGGCGATAGGGGCAAGAGGTTAGACAACAGGAGACAGCAGCAACACATCTGGAAAACAGAGCTGTGTAATGCCAGGGCCCTACCCAATTCTTGGCCGTGAAAAATGCATCACGGACTGTGAAATCTGGTCTCCTCTGTGAAATCTGGTCTTTGGTATACTTTTACCCTATACTATACAAATTCACGGGGTAGACCAGTGTTTCTCAAACTGGGGGTCCCGACCCAAAAGGGGGTTGCCAGGTTATTGTAGTGGGTTGCAGCATTGGCACCCTTACTTCTGTGCTGCCTTCAGAGCTGGGTGGATGGAGAGCATCGGTGCCAGGTGTTCAGATCTGAAGGCAGCGCCCCACCAGCAGCAGCAGCGCAGAAGCAAGAGTGGTAAAAAGGCCCAATTCTGAAGGCAGCAGTACAGAAATATGGGTGGGAATATCATACCTTACTTCTGCGCTGCTCCTGATGGCAGCACTACCTTAACAGCTGGGCGCCCAGCCAGCAGCGGCCACTCTCCATCCACCCAGCTCTGAAGGCAGCATAGAAGCAAAGATGGCAATTCCATGACACCCCCCCCCACACACACACACACAGACAATAGCTTTGCAGCTCCCCCAACCTCTTTCGGATCAGGACTCCTACAGTTACAACATTGTGAAATTTCAGATTTAAATATCTGAAATCATGACATTGACTATTTTAAAGAAATTAACCCAAATGGACTGTGAATCTGGTAGGGCCCTAGCCATGGAGGTTAGTCATTAGTAGGTTCAAGCTCGATGACAAGGTCATCAGGGAGATGAAGTCTACACATGCAATATATGCCCCATTCCTATCACTTTGAATCCCTTCATTAGCGTCTCCTCTTTTACTGAATTAAATTCATGCTCCTAATCTTTACCTACCTGTACTAGGCCGCATAGGACTTTTCCCCTAAATATCTATCCCCTCATTTTCCTTTTACTTCCCCTCTCACTCCATATGCTCTCCCTAAAACTTTCATCCTCGTGATTCCTTTGTCTTTATACCATTCTTGGTTTCGGGCTCTCTTTCATGCTGCCCCCTCATCTGGAACATGCTCAGGCCTAGTCGACACTAGGAAAAATAGTAACAGCAGTAGTCCAGCTGCAAAGTTGGAAGAATCAGAAGACAGGGCTCACCACAATATGTTTGTCAACCCTGCAATTGAAGGTGTGCTTGGAGCTGGTATAGGCATACCCATGTTAGCTATAATCCAGTGAACGCGGCTAAAATTAGTGGTGTAGATCCAGCAGTACAGGCTGCGCAAGCCCGACCAGAACCCTCGATACGTACTCTCATTACTAGAGCCCACACTGGGATCAGTGTTGCCATGTCTTCATTCCTATGCACTAGTTAGATTAAACCTACTATGGGAATGCTTACATGAGCTGCAATCACACCTTTGATTTCAGTACAGACACACCCATAGTCAAAGTCTTAATCAACTACTAGTACAGATGCACCAGTGCTGGAATATGGGTACAGCCTCACTGTCATCCATCAAGACTATTCTTTCTTCTCTAAATCCCTCTGTGCACCCCATCTCTTCAAATAATCCTTCCTCATTCTCATCCCATGCTCTTCTGCTCCTAAACCACCATCTGAAATTTAACTGCAAGATCTTTTGGGGGCAGGGGTAGATTTGATAGTATATAAGTGTTCAGGCAAAACGGCATCATTCACTGCCATTCACTTACAAGATACAATAGTAATAAGACCTCAAATACTTGTCATAGTTAATATTTCAGGATCCAGGATGACAGCTGATTTGATCTGCTACAACTAATTTTTTCAGGAGGTCCCTTTTGCAATATAGGGAAAAGCCAAAACAGTTAAACTTTTTAAGAACAATTCTGAAGAGTTGCCACGTTTTCTTTAAACACTGTAGAAAAGGCTATAGTATTATAAACTATTTTACAAATGGATAGGGTAATAATTAATCTTGTAATTTTGTAACTCTGGAAACACATTGCCATGTCTCATTAACACCTTTCGAACAAGAAATAGTGTTAACAGGCCACTTCACCTTGAATGGTCCCCTAAACTATCTATTCGATCTTGTATTTAGCTGTGACACTGAGTACCTTTCCCAGACCTGAAGAAGAGCTCTGTGTAGCTTGAAAGTTTGTGTCTCTCACCAACAGAGTTCGTCCAATAAAAGATATTACCTCACCCCACTTTTTGTGTCTCATATCCTGGAACCAACATGGCTACAACACCGCAGCATATGACAACAGTTATTAGTCATTTTCCCCTGGGCTTTATAATTCCTAAATTGTGGTCTGTGAAGCACTGAGCATTTGGTGGTGGCGATTGAGAGCTGACTCACATTGTATTGACTCTCCTTGCTTGCCCTGAAAGAATTAGAACTGATAGGAGGGGAAATTGACATGAACAGCAAAAACAGACACTAAAGACAGCTGAATACATACTTACTTTCCAAGCTGCTTTTTCACATAAGCAATTGCTATAGTTGCCACAGCTATTTTATACAGCTGCAAATGGGATGCGGGATGGTCCACAAAACAACAGCTCTATTATGAACTGATCCACAGTATGAAAGTGTTGAGGACTCCTGGCTTAAGATAGCAGTGTAAGATCACTGCTAAAGAATTTAGGGCGAATTCTACACATGACAAACCTAGCAATGCGCACATCCTAACTAACTTGACATGTTTTTCCTATGAACAGAGTCGTCAAAACCTCTCAAGTTAACAGATTTTACCAGCTCTAGTTGTACTGCCATCCACACATGATGGGACAAACTGGGCATAGAATTCATCACAGTAACGACCCCAGCTCAACATCTTCACCACCCTGCTAGCAGAGTACTATTTCAAATGGATTCCACTTAGCTAACCCAGAGTCACCTCTATGAAAGTCCCTGACACCAATTTACAGCAGAATGGTAAAGGTTGTACTTCAGTTATCTATGGTCCAAGAGGCAAGAAACATACTAATGAAATTTCCACCCTGCACTTTCAATACTTGTGCCCAAAGAACTCAAACACATTAAGCAAAAGGCGGGGGACAGGATGGGCACACTAAAGGAAGCCTGACGTACACTCAACTAACTCACCATTACTTTTGATCTCATGTCTTTGAAGTATGACCCGAGCCAATGGTCTGATTTTAAATGATTTTGGTTATCCGTTTTCTTATAGTGTAAGCTGGACTTTTCAGTTGCTCTAACACAAGATCAAAAAGGAGCCTAACACTAGAAAATTCCTCTGGTTATTCCAAGAGTACCCATAAACACAAGTTTACTCTCAACTTTATTTACAACAGGTGCTGGCTATGCAACTTTTGCTAACCTAATGCAAGTTGCCTGGGTGAATTCTCATAACAAACTGAGATTACTCCAGACAAATATTTTGAAGGAATGTTACATAAAACTGCAGAGTTGAAGTAGACAGTTTTGTGGGAAATTCAACACAAGAGTTAGGCTGCTGCTACAAGAAAAAAACCCAACCCCCTCCCCCCCATTCATCTTAAAGCAAGTTTTGAGAACTACTGTAAGTCGTTTTGCTATATAATTCCTGTAAATAATGGTATATTATAAACAAAAGATGAATTCTTAAGTCGTGTGCTTCTCTCTTAGTTACAAAAGATTTCTCTCAGTATAAAACTGAACCCAGTAGCTGTAGCAAAATCAGAACCCTTTTGCAGCTATGTCTAGAAACAAGAAAGCTCTTTTGGAAGGATGAGAATTATATTCTTCTTGCTACCTTCCTATTTCTCCCCCCAACTTAAAAATATGTTCTTTCAAGTTAGGTACTGAAGTTCCAGTCTGTAAGGTATAGCCTAAGTTGGAAGCAGGCAGTTTCAGCATCACATTCATAATCTTGACATGACATTGTAGCCACAGTCAGGCCTTGGTTAGTTTTCTTCTTAAGAACTAGCAGTCTTGACTTGTTCAACCCTCTTATAGCCAGGTTATGGTAATTTAGTAATAAATACCCCAATAATTATTTTTTTTTCATCAAGCAAGGCTTCAGATCACTTATAAAAGTGTTTTAGAATTGCCCTTGTTCATTTAGGTTCTCCTCTAGCAGTAAAGTTCACTTCTCCTACTCACATCTTAAGTGGCATGTTGTAAACTTCACCAGGCTTAGTGCAGAGCAGTACTCCAAATGCCAATACACAGAGCAGACAAGCCACTAATGTTGGTCCAAAAAGATAAACTAGTAAGGTCCATTTATCTTCCCACTTCAGGATGAAATTGGGAAACGAAATTAACTTAATACACACTGAAAATTAGAAATCCCTTAATATACTAATGTTCTGTCTTTTCTCCCAACCCCATACAAACAGTTAGGGACAAAACTGCTTAATTAATAGCTACATATGAAATTATAAATTCAGAAGATATGCCACTGCTGCTTGTTTAGTGAACTTATAATTCAGAAAGAACAGTATACACTTGGGCCTAGCTCATTAATGAAAGCATCATCATCTAATGGTTAAAGCTCAGAACTGGTAGGCCAGGAGATTTGGGTTCTATTGCCAATTCTGCCATAGACTGACACTTTAGGGAAGTCATCCTTTTTGAACAGCTGTTTCCCCACCTGTAAAACAGGAATACCACCAACCTGACCAGTGCATTGTGAAGATTAATGCACTGTTTACAAAATGAACCTCTTAGATAAAAGATACTTTAGAAGCTCAACATGTTGAGACAATAGAATAAAGGGGATGTCTATAAAATGGTTTCAAAAAATTCATTTTTAGAATATTGTAATATTTGTATTAATGATATTATGGAATGAATCATTATTTATTCTAGGATTTTGAGTTAAGATTCAGCTTATCTGATTTTACATTTTAGTGTTATAGAAGAGGCTCCCAATACCAGTAAGAATCAAGGGAGATGAACACGCCATCACATGCTATGGAGGGCACTGCTAGCTTTTCATCCTAAGAGTTAAGTTCTTTGACCGACTAAATTGATTGGTTTTGAGAAAGTCTGCACAGGAATAATACATTAACCTACTGGTGCAGTAACAAATGGATCCGGTTTACTGGGCCAAGGAAAATAGAATGTGCTCAGTCTACAAAGAAGGTTTCATGAAGTTTGTCACTAAGCATACCTACCAACCACTGCATGAACAAAGACCAACACCCTTCCCCCCCAGAGGTGTAAGCATATAGCAGCACTGTTACAGTAGCCAAGAAACAGGGAAACAGCCTATTAATTTCCCCTTTCTCCCAAAATGAATCAAATACTTAACTTTACTGACAGCAGAGTTTAATTACCCTCAACTCATGAAACTTTATTAGAGGTTAGGCAAAGACAGTTTAAGATTTAAAGAGGATAATTATGTCCTTAAGACTCATTCCAGTAGGAGCTACACATGAAACTGAAGCTATTAAAGCAATTAAACATTTTACCAACACTGAAAGGGTCAAAAAAAAGGGAGGGTCGTTTACCAACTAAAAATATAGTAATGCCAGTGTTATGTAGCTGAAGAGATAATTGACATGACACTCTTTACAGATAGGGCACTGTTTTAGAACCTCTAGTTTTTATTCATGTGCGCACACATAAATTTTTATAGAAGGAACAGGAGTGACCCCTATTTAAGGTTGCCTAGCACTTCCATTACATCAAATTCTTATAGTTTTTTTTGAACAGCTCTAATATTTTCATGGTTTTCAGCAAGATTTTGAAATTTGACAAAGGGCTAGTTCCGCAGTCAGGAAAGTGCCTTTTGCTGTCTTCATGAAAATCAATTCAGATTAGATTGAGTTATAAACCATTTGTTTTTTTCCTAAAATAAAACACCATTTCCCACCCATTTAACAGAACCTAGTTTGTTTTTGGTTTGGCCAAAACCCAGCAACGTTCTAGAACACTGTATGTGTACCACCTTAGTTTTTCAACTTTAGAATTCCATACAAGGAGCTCAAACCTGGATGTGACACACACACAAAATATATTTATATATTCTTCACTTTCTCTTTTATTCCCTCAAAATTCTCATTGATTTAGGACAGGGGTTACCAAACTGGGGTTTGTGAAATGTTACAGGGGGTTCTCGGGAGAAAATTCCCAAATGGCAGACAGAGCTGTCCCCAGGGACCCCGGGCAGCATGGGCCCAGCAGCCAGGAGCCCCTGGACTTCCAAGAGCTAAGCAGATCAAAGCAAGCATATCTATTACACTGAGGAGATTTAAACTTCAAGACTCCTTATAAGAAATGGAAAGGGAGGTGGATATTTTTTCCTGTTTTTAAAATTAAATAGGCAGCTAGTATTGTTTTTAAAATTATGAAGCACAAGTTTAAGCTTTGTTGTAACATGCGTTGTTTGCCTGGTCCACTCAAGACCTGAATGCTTATGTAGGAGGAACTCTGAGTTGGCTTCTTAATATCTTCATGCTGTTTCACATCTGATACTCCTTGATGAAACAGACTTGTCTTATAACAGGCTTATTTAAAGTGATACAAGCTACAAAAGTGAGATCTTGGAAGAGTGTTGCTGTGTTCATAATGTAATAAAAATACTGTAATTATAAATAATTAATAATAATGTGTAATAAGCATGTCATAAAAACAAATTTTATATTTTTAAGATCACTACTTATATAATTTATATTCCAGTAAAGGAGAAAATACCTGGAAATATTCATTTTTAGGAGGGGGTTTGCGAGACTTGACATTTTATTGAAAGGGGTTCACAGGTTGTTAAAGTTTGGGAACCACCGATTTAGGAGAAGTTGTAGCACAGCAGAAACCAGGAGACCGCGAGTTCTAAACATGCTCTTTCGACTGGTGCTAGTAACTGTACCCTTCCTAACCGATTATTATTATTATTCTCTTCAAGGCCTTTATACCCCATAAGGAGTGCACAAACTGGGAAGAGAACTCACAGCTTGAACACAAAATACCCAATACAATCAACTTCGCCCACAGCCTCTGAAAAGAATAAATATGCCATATCTTTGTCCAGGGCTATGCCATCCATAAATTCAGGTTACTCATGCATAGATGGAGAGTTTACCTACCTTCCATAAATGGAATTCTTCAAGATTTGTGGTCCCTATCTGTAATCCACTGTAGATACGTATATGCTCCATGCACCTAAGACTGGAAGATTCTTGCTAGTAAGGTCTGTTGGCATGTGCCTGCACACACTCTCCCCTTGTGCTCTGAACCAGGGGCATAAAGGGTGGGCTTCTCCAGTTCCTTCTCTGCTGCAAATCACAGTTAAGAGCCAAAGCAGAGCCAAAGCAAAGTAGGTAACAGAATATGGATAGGGACAACACATCTCAAAGAACTAAGGTTAAAGAAAGTAAGTAACTGCAACCCTCAGAACACCCCCAATGCCAGTTAGTACACCTGCCACGATATATTACCAAAGGTGACATGAAATATATCACTTAAAAACTAATAACTCACTGATCATTAATACTCATGATTTATGTATAGTAAACCTACAAAGATCTTTACAGATATGTGCTGGAAATATGTTCTTAAAAAGTATCTGGCAAACAGTGCTTACGCCACACCTGTTTCAAACAGGTGGAACGACATTCCTCTGTGTGGATGTGTCTCCAACGTAAATTAAACAAGGGGTGACCAAAGAAAGAAATGCACATTTACATGAAAGGTAAACAAAGCCATAGAAAAGTAAGTGGGGGAAGCTGACCACTTATAATTTCTGTGGGGGATGGAGATTGCATCCTCAGGAAGCCTTCCTGCCTCTTGAAACAAGGTCATTGAACTCTGGAAAGATAAAGGCAGAGAGAAAAAGCCATTTTGGCATCCTTCTTCTTCAGAGGAGACAAAGGAACCAAACACTTTGAGCTCTATGAAGGGACCTGGCCAAAGAGTCTAGTCAGCGATTCTGGAAAAGAGACTTGTTGAGAAACACTTCTTTGAACAAGAGAGTCCAGTTTGTTAAATCAGCTTTTAGCCTTAAAAGCATATTTTACCTTTGTTTGCTTGTAACCCTTTATCATCTTTATTCCTTATACTCTGTTTCACTTAAACCTAAGACTTTGTTTAATAAACTTGTTTTACTTTTACTATAAGCCAGTTCAGTGCTTTTATTAAAATAGTGTTTGTTAACCTGCTGCCTGGTTACTGTCTCTTTAAGGAAGCAGGCAACAGTTTTTAAGTGTTCAGTGAGAGGGCTGGATACTACAGGGAAACTTGGGATTGGGCGGGTATTACTGGGTGGTAGAAACCAGGATGTGACCTGCATACTTGTATACTGGCTGTTGGTGTCAGGATTGTGAACCACAGCAACATAGCATTTAAAGCACCAAAAATTCCAGGGCAGATAGTGACCCCTTACTAGATTGCATCAAAGTAACCTCCCTCTTTCTTCTTCAGGTGCATTCCATTGTGAGTGACTGACAAGCACTACTTATGATTTCATTTTGACAAATAGGGAAGAATTGGTTGAAAATTTGGAAGTGGAAGGAAGCTTGGGTGACAGTGATCATGAAATGATGAGTTCATGATTCGAATGAATGATTGGAGGGAAAACAGCACAATAAAGAAGATGTATTTCAAGAAGGCAGACTTTAACAAATGCACAGAGTTGGTAAGTAAGATCCCTTGGGAAACAAGTCTAAGGGGGAAAAAAAACAACTGAAGACAATTGGCAGTTTTTCAGACAGACATTAAAGGCACAAGACCAAGCTATCCCACTGCACAGGAAAGATAGGAAATATGGCAAAAGACCACCCTGGCTTAACCACGAGATCTTCAATAATCTGAAGCTCAGTGAAGAATCCTACAATAAGTGGAAACTAGCTCAAATTACAAATGATGCATATAAACAAGGAGGTATGATGGGATAAAATTAGAAAGGCCAAGGCACAAAATGAGATTAAACTAGCTAGAGACATAAAGGGTAACAAGAAAACATTCTACAAATACATTAGAAGCTAGAGGAAGACCAAGGACAACATGAGGAATCACAGACCAGTCAGTTTAACTTCAAGTATCCAGAAAGATAATGGAGCAAATAATTAAATATTCAATTTGCAGACACCTAGAAGATAATAAGGTGATAAGTAACAGTCAGCATGGATTTGTTAAGAACAAATTGTGTCAAACCAACCTAACAGCTTTCTTTAAAGGGGTAACAAACCTTGTCGATTTGGGGGAGGGGAGGAGTGGTAGATGTGGTATATCTTTACTTTAGTAAGGCTTTTGATACAGTCTTGCATGACCTTCTCACAAACAAACTAGGGAAATACAACCTAGATGGAGCTACTATAAAGGTGGGTGCAGAACTGCTTGGAAAACAGTTTCCAGAGAGTAATTATCAGTGGTTCACAGTCAAGTTGGAAGGGCATATCAAGTGGAGTCCTGCAGGGATCAATTCTGGGTCCAGTTCAGTTCAATACCTTCATCAGTTATTTAGATAATCACATAGAAAGTGCACTTATAAAGTTTGCAGATACCACCAACCTGAAAGGGATTGAAAATGCTTTGGAGGATAGGATTAAAATTCCCGATCATCTGGACAAACTGGAGAAATGGTCTGAAGTAAATAGGATGAAATTCAATAAGGACAAATGCAAAGTACTCCACTTAGGAAGGAACAATCAATTGCACACATACAAAATGGGAAATGACTGCCTTCCTAGGAAGGAGTACTCAAGCATCAAGGTAAGATCCCAAGATGGGGGTAGGTTAGAGTAAACCATCCAGAAGCCCCATAGTCACTGAATGTGTGAACAGGGAATTGCTGTCAATCAGAGGGCAGCAGGTGCTGATGGCTGCTAGATGAAACTGAAGCGAGCCAAGGAGAAAGACCTGGCGATTTCAAGGCAAGTAGGAAGTCCAAAATGGTAGAGATGTTCATTTCCTCTAGGGACATATGGTAAAGTAGAGTTCAAGTATAGAATCTTTTTCATTTAGCTAAGAAACACTTTCTCGTGAATTCTTTTCTACTATTGCTAAGGATGGTTTTAACAGCTACTGAACATTTCTGATCCAGGTTCAACACTTCCAAATGCCATACTGCAAGGTGAAGTGACTGAATTCAGACACCTGATCCTGCCCTTGACCTGTGCCAGGAGGTCTGGGAAGGATTGAATGCTAATTGGCAGACAGGACGACAGTCAAAGAAGAATGGGGAACCAAAATTGTTGCAGACATCTGAGAACAAAGAGGATGATCCACCACAGTGTACTCCTGGGCATTTTGTGCCAAAAATTGAAAATTCTGCAAAATCTGTCAAAACAACACTACATAATCACACCAGTTTCAATTATTTTGGTAATTTATTTCAAAATACCTGTCAGCAAGTAAGTCTAACAATACAGACACAAAATTTCCCTCAGGAGTAGAGTTAAAGAAACCCCTATGACAATGTAGTTCCTGTTTCTTTGCCCTAGCCTGTGGGTCAGACACCCATAACCCCTACCACCTCCCCAAACCAACCTGCAGATCCCTCCCACCCAAAACATCTAAACCCCCTCCATGCCCTAGAGCAAAACCACAGTGGCCCCTCCAGTCCAGATGCCCACACCAACTCCCCTATGAGCCTAGCTGCGGGGGCCCCCCCTTGCCCAGACCATCTAACCCCCTCTCCTCCTAGAGCCCAGGGAACCAGAGGGAGGTCCCAAGCTTGCACCGAGTTTCCTGTGCCCCACCCTCTCCTCTGGTAACTGCAGCTGCCAGGAACCCTCTAGCTCCCTCTCCCACCCTCAGCAGTGTCTTCTATATACAAGCTGGGCTCTGCCAAACCCACTGGCCTCTAGTGGCAGCTAGCAGCACCGCAGCCCACTTCAGTGCAGGAAAGGAAATTCTGCGTACATGTTACTTTCTACAAAATTCTGCATTTTGCGTAGTGGCACAGAATTCCCACAGGAGTAACAATGGACTATTGTGTATCTCTGAGAACTCAAGGTAAGACTGGGATGCGCAGAAAGCATACACCAGATTTTCAGACCATGGGATTAGAAGGGCAACTTCTCTGGTGTTCTGGTCCTGTGCCTCCCTGGAACAATACCTTGTGCATTTCTTGTTGTCCTGCAATGCAAACAGGTCCAGACACAGGGATCCCCATCATTGGAATGTGTCTCACCACTGAGGTTCTGAATCTCCCATTTCTGTCCGTCTTAAAACTACAATACCCACCTGGGGAAGTGAGGAAACAGACTGACAGAGCGAGATGGGTACCCAGAAGTCACCTACTACTGGACAGACCCAACAAGGAAAACAGAACACCACTGGCCATCACGTATAGCCCACAGCTAAGACTCTCCAGTGCATCAACAACAATCTACAACCTATCCTGGAAAACAATCCCCCGCTCTCACAGGCCTTGGGAGGCAGTCCTCGCTTACAGACAGCTCCCCAACCTGAAGCAAATACTCACCAGCAACTACACACCACACTACAGAAACACTAACCCAGGAACCAATCCCTGTAACAAACCCCGTTGTCTTCTCTGTCCCCATATCTATTCTAACGACACGATCATAGGACCCAACCACACCATCAGGGGCTCATTCACCTGCACATCTACTAATGTGATATGTGTCATAATATGCCAGCAATGCCCCTCTGTCATGCACGCTGGCCAAACCGGACAGTCTCTATGTAAAAGGATAAATGGACACAAATCAGGAATGGTAACATAGAAAAGCCCGTAGGAGAACACTTCAATCTCCCTGGACACGCAACAGATTTAAAAGTAATCATTCTTCAACCCAAAAAACTTCAAAGATAAACTGCAGAACTACAATTCATTTGCAAATTTAACACCATCAATTTGGGCTTGAATAGGGACTAGAAGTGGCTGGCTCACTTCAAAAGCAATTTTCCCTCTCTGGGCATTGACACCTCCTCATCAATTATTGGGAGTGGACCACATTCACCTTGCCTAAATTGGCCTTCAACACTGGTTCTCCACTTGTAAGGTTACTCCCCTCTCTTCATGTGCCTGTATTTATGCCTGTATCTGTAATTTTAACTCCATGCATCTGAAGAAGTGGGTTTACCCACGAAAGCTTATGGCCAAATAAATCTGCTAGTCTTTAAGGGGCCACCAGACTCCTTGTTTTTGTGGATACAGACTAACACGGCTACCCCTCTTATACTTGCTGTCAAGAAGAGATGGCTGAGGGTCTGCCAGTGTGTTGTGGATTCCAGGGAGGTGTACGGCTGATAGTATAATCTGACAATAGATCAATTTAACACAGGGTACCTTTACGCAAATCAGTATACATCTTGCTTTACCCTTGCTTGTTGATGCAGAATACTATCATATTGTCCAACATCACCTGAATACACTGAGTGGATAAGTGGTTTGATATTCTGCTCTCAGTTCCAGGAAATTTATATGCATCCTTGACTTACATGGGGCTCCATATAGTCTGAGCTATGTGTTCATTTACATGCACTTCCCACTCTATCAGAGACACATCTGTGATTAAATATCTGAGAAGGTAGCGGAGTGAACAAATTCCCAAACACTCCGGTTTCTCCTGTAACCAAGCTAGAGTCTCATACTCTGTGAGGGATCCTAACTAACCTGTCCAAACTATGCATGTCTGGTACGTAAACTATGAAGCCAGGCTTGAAGGCAGCAAAGTCAGGAGTCTTGCAAATGGGCTTACATATGTGAAAGACGCCATATGACTCAGGAGCATGAGGCATGTCCAAACCAATGTTTGTGGACTCTTTTGGAGCTGATTGATCAGAATGCTCACTAATTGGACCCTGTCACTGCGGAGGGATGATCTAACTGCAATCTTATCTTCTTGAATAAGGGCCTGGGATTACCCTCTGTCCTCTTGGGGGAGTTTGTCTCTGTCAAATATTCCAAGTTTGCAAAATTTAAAGTCATACATGTCAAGTGGGGTTTGATAGTAAGCTATTCGGAATTGCAAGCTTGTTTATCAAATATCTTCCTCCCCAGAAGGCTCAGGCATTTTGTTTCCCTATCCAAAGAAGCCAGTCTGCTTTGCTGTTGACTACTCCTTTCCAATGTGGCTTGCACCACCATGGAATTTGGCATGGGATGAACAAACAGGAACTCAGCTCCCTTGGCTGGGACAAAGTATCTTTTCTCTGTCCTTTTAGATGTAGGTGCACATGTTGCTGGAGTACGCCTCATCACTTTAGCCAGCTCCAGGATCACTTTGTTTACTGTGAGAACCACTGTACTCAGACCTGCACTTTGCAGAATATCCAGGTATTCATGGGATGACTTCTGGACTTCCTCTAGAGGGATCTGGAGCTCCTCAGCAACACTTCTTAATAGCTCCTGGAACAGTTTGCAGTCATCATGCGTAGATGATGCCGGAGCATCCGCTTCAGGGCAGGAAGATGTTATACACAACTGAACTGGAAATGCTGCTGGATCTGGTTCTTTCCCCCCACCCTTCCACAGGTTCCAGAGGGAGTTCTAGCTGGTCTCTGAAAGGAGAGGGATGTGCCACTCTATGGGACCATACCAGTATGGCCAGTAAGAAGGATCCTTCATGGGTTGTGGTGGTCCCCAAGCACATGGTACCCAGCAGTCCTAAGGAGGGTGCGGTGAAATAATAAGAGATTCTAGATTCTCTTTCCTCAATGTCAGATGCTTCTGATCGAAAGGTAGGGTCGGTCTCTAATGGCAGCGCTGATGGTACTGGTGATGTCTTACTGATGAGTGGCAGTGGAGAAGTGTGTCTCTCCTTGTATTAATCCTGCACCAAAGTGTATCTGGCAAAGAGCAGTTCTGAAAGAATGTGGATCAGACTGGAAAGTGATATCCTCAGTTGTGGTATATCCCTCCCCAGACAAAGGATGAAGATTTTTGTCTCCCTGTACAGATGGAGCAAGTTTTAGGTTCTGAATGGGAGCATGCTGTACCAGTGTTTGTGGCTCATTGTGAGACTCCTTAGCTGGTTATCTTTGCTAGTGGACATCTGGGCTCATGGCACTTCTTTTCACAGTATTGCC
Organism: Caretta caretta; assembly: GCF_965140235.1. Lineage (NCBI taxonomy): Eukaryota > Metazoa > Chordata > Testudines > Cheloniidae > Caretta > Caretta caretta. Next base: position 65,590,962 of record NC_134207.1, read on the forward strand.
ACTGAGGCAGTAATAGCTGGTACCACCACCACCATGTTCTTAATCTTCTGAGCTTAATTGTTAGTGCCATGGGTCTTTGTAGGACCAGCATGCAGCGATTCAGCCAATAGACAAAATTGGGGAGAAGGTCTTCCTCTTAGAGGATATGAAAGGGGACTTTTCTCTGAAACGTGGAGAGTGCCTCCCTTGAATAAAAGAGTCCTTAGTTCTATTCCTACTCACCCCATATTGGAAGTTACATAGTAGGGGATGCACTTAATGCCACTGTCCAATGTACAGATGGGTCTGCCTGGCCTGGGTCAGACTGCAGTCTCATCGCCTAACTCTGCAAGATGTTTTCTGAGCATTAATTCTTCCTGTCTCAGGTGCATGAAGTGCATGCGCACCCACAGTGCAATACACACAGGACTAAAAAAAAAAAGAATTCACTCCTTTCAGTGCTTTATCTCATCCTCCTCTAGTGGCAGGTTCACATATGATAACCGCCCACTCCAGCCACCAGCTAATGGAGTCAGCCTTGTAGCTCAAGCAGTTGAGGTCAATAATGTACACTGGAAAATGAGGGCTCAAAACCTGATGATAGAAGATGGGTGATTGTTACAATTGCACAGAACTTGTTTGACTTTTTAAAGCAAATCTCAAAAGTAACATACAGGAAAAAAACTAAGTTATTTAGGTTTTAATATCAAGCATTTGAAAGTTAAGTTCCAGAATTAAGGTCACCTTTCAAACTAATTCTACTTTCGTGTATATGCATTAAGATATAGTCTTGATTTATATGATCATATACACTCTCTCCACCAGCCACTGGACCCCTGCCTCATTCAGTTCACAGGATGGATAGCACTCAGAGAATCAAAGAGGCTGTAATCTATAGGTCCCCTACTTTACTTGCTCTGGAAGTTGGAAGGAGTACATAAAAAGAGACAGGCGATTGCATCAGAAGATGATTGTGTGGTTAAGGCAGGTAAATGTTACCCATCTTGCCTCTGCCACAGGCTCTTAATGTGATTTTTTTCTAGTCATTCAAATCAAACATTTTGCAGACGACCACTCAGTATCCATTACTCATTTTCTGGGTACATAACTTATCTGCAGCAAGATTTTGAGAAGCGCCAAGCACTCACAAATGCAGCTGAAGTCAATGGGAGCTCAGCATCTCTGACATTCAGGCAGTGCAGTCTGAAAGAATGTACACAAAGGTGAGCATCTGGTACTCCAGAGTCCTAGCTCTGTCTCTGATTCACTGTGTGCTTTTCAGCAAGTCACTGACTTTCTGTCCCTGTTCCCCCATCCATAAAGTGAGGATAACAATACTCTTACCTTGCAGAGGTCCAAAGATAAATTCATTAATGTTTTGAGGGTCTCATATACCACTGTGATGAGTGCCACAGAAAAGCTCAGGAGGCAAATTCCTTATTCAGTGTAGGATTTGGACAGAATAAGGTAAATAAATCATAGGGCCACACAAGGAACAATGAAAATAAAGTGACATTAAATAGCTATTTAAATAGTAACTGTCCACTGACTGAGATGGGGTCCTACGGAAAAATAGTACATGATCATGTAAATAAAGATTGAATCATAATGCCCATTAACAAAAGTTGCCAGAATTAAGGTTGCTTTTGCATTTCCTAACCTTTGAATGCTTAGCTTTGCAACCTTAATAACATGCTTTAGACATGGTTATATATCTGAGTGAGTGTGTATTCATAAAAGCCTTGTGTGGATTGATTTTAGAGGTGTTGGACTAATATTGCTTGTTCTATAGTTTTTGTTTGTTTGGGAATTTTTTTTAGGGGGAGGGGTTATTCATTTAACCACGTTTTTAGTGGCCATGTGGACATCCAAGATTCTCGTTTTTTGAGGTGAAGTATATATGATCATAATAAATGAAATAGGTAACAATCTGTTAATATATTTTTACAATACATACAAATAAGATACATTGCATGTGGTTAAGCACAGTTATACTTTCCTGAGATGTCCTCATTACACGTCTCTTCTAGAGACATTTTATCTTGTTTGTTCACAGCAATATGAATAATTAAGGAGTGTGACACCCTGGTGTATTGAAAAAACAAGAACAAAGTAGCTTTCAACATTCGAACATTTAACCTTCACTGTGTTCTTGGAATTTCCTCTCCACTTTGATTTTTTTTTTTTAATTGCAATAGTTTCAATGTCCACCTTTTCTAGCAAAGCAAAGAATCTCAAGCAAAGAATACAGAAACAAGATCAATTGTACCATTTGGATGCTTACTCAGGTAAGATGTTCAAGAAATAATTTCTCCCTTTAAGTTCCTGGCTTTTTAATAATCATTGTAGTCACATCAAAGGTATATGCTCCCTGGAGTAAAATACAAGTCCTTAGAAGGTGGTCAAAATATGATGGGCAGAGTAGCTTTTCTTCAATTAATCAGTAATGAAAGCGCAAACTGAAAATTAATTCCTTGTGAGATGGTGTCACCAAATATCTTCCTTGATTTTAAACAAGTTCTTAAATATAAAGGACAAGTGACTAATTGTGGAAAATAAACTTTATTCAGTGTGCAGAATACCTAAACACCTTTCAAACTCAAATGGTTATATTAACTAATATAAATGTAAGCACAAACATACAATATATCTCCAACAGTGATGCATTTTACATCAATGATATCTTATGAGATAAAACTACTAAAGCTTTAATGGTGGTAATTTAAAAAGCCAAGAGTTTGAGTGGCTCAGTGGCTGAGTCATAGACCTTTCACTCATAATGGGTTCCATTATAGCCCTGAGCTCAATTTGGGAGTAGTGGAGGTGGGTGAAGGAGAAGTAGTACTTTTAAACGCGGTTGTAAAATAAGGTTGTATCCTTTACACACAGGGCAGTTTCAGCTCACATTGCAGTGCGACTTAACTGGTAGATATTTCGCTAGATGTTCAGAATCCTATTAGTTAAGAAGGTGCACAGTGATTTAAAAAGAGCTTGACAGCTTGAAAATATTTTTCCAAACACTCTATGAACTATTAAGCCAATATAAACCCAACACCATTTGAACAATCATTTCTTATGCAGCATCTGTGTTTAGTTTGAAGTTATCAAACTCTAACTGCCCTCCAATAGCTACATTATTGTCCTTAAACTTTAGTACTCACATATAGTCAAACAAAACAGAAGACAAACTCTTCACTTCAGCTAAAGAGCTTTATCTGCCTGTAAGAACTTTGAGACAGGTATTAGTGATGAAAATCTGAACTAAATAGCAAAGAAATCAGCAAAGGGATCAGAGGATTCTTCCGTAGATTTCAGAACTTTCATTTTAATAAATAAACTTGAGTTGTAACACTATTATACTTTTAAATTTAGAACTGAGTTACAGCATGCTATGCACCATTTATGGCTTTAATACTAGAAGGAAAACCTTTGTAGCTTCAAACATGCACATTTACAGTTATTCTGTTGGTTCATGCCACAGTTGGGATATACAAAGGCACACCATCTGTAGTCCCCTCAGTTTAAAATGGAAAGGGCTACCGGCAAGGTGTTCTGACTGAAGAACCCTCAGCTCCACAAATTTCTTCCTGCCATTGTCTGCCTGAGCCCAGTTTGGATAACCTTCCAGACACATTGCAAAAGGCCACATAGGTTGTGAGTACAGAAGAGTTGAGGGATTTTTTTTTTAAAGTATTGATTGATTAATTATTATTAAAGCTATATGGAAAGGCTACCATGGTATATTTGAAATGATTTTATGTAAATATTTAGAGCCCAGGATGCATGTTTCTAATAGCTGTACATGGAGATTTGTAAAATTTTACAATCAACAAATAGATTCATTTAAAAAAAATCCTCTTAAAAACTAACCTTTAGAAATACAAAAACAGACAGTTTTTTATATATGACTATAAAATAAGCTCTTTAACAAATGAGAGTAATTCTGGAAAACAGGATAGGTGACATCTCTGAAAATCAAAACTAAATTGACAATATTGCTAAAGACTTGCAGATTACTTGGCAATTATGTAAAATAGGTTCAGCGATGCAAAAAAGTTAACCCTCAAACAGAATATCACTAATAAGAAGCATTTATAACTTGCTTTGCATGTAAAATACTGAACCAATACTATTAATCCTCACAACATTCATAAAGGTAGGGATCATCACTCCTTTTTTTCACATATGAGGAAACAGACAAAGGTAAATGACTTGACCAAAGCTTTACAGCTAATTAAAGACACAACCTAGATTAAAATTCATGAGTTTCTAGCTTCTGGTTTCCTTCTCAAATTCAAACCACTGTTTTACATTTAAAACAAATAAAAAGTATTTTCCCCTTATCTTCACATGGGCTGTAGTTTTAGATTTTTTCATTGTAAACTATAAATATCAAATATAAAAATTAAACTTTGTATAGTTGCAAAAGAAAAAAAAAAAGACTGGCTTTCTTGGGAATCTTCCTCAATACTTCTGTTTTTGAGTAGGATGAGAGAAGGCAAAGACGAATCTAGCTACAAAAAAGGGTTCCCAACAGAATGTGTATTTTCCATTTAGCCTCTTACCAAGAGTTCACATCCAGTGTCATTAATACAAACGGTGAGAGAATCACTGAGTACCGCCAAAGTTCAAAAAAGTTAGTGTATTTGATTATATTCTCCATTTTAAAAGGCGGAAGGGGAGAATAGAGAAGGTTATGCTGAAAACCAATTCCATGTAAGTTACCCAAACAGAGCTAGATAAACTCAGTTTCTTCCCTCAGAGTCACTTGTGAAGTTTGAACGTTCTCCACACCAGTCAAGATTTAAGATTTAACTTTTATTATTTTGTTTTTAACTAAGGACAAGACACAAGGAAGCTTTCTTGTAAACCACCAGGTAATTCCTACCACCAATGTTCTTTCACAACACTAACATCATAGAACTCACTTTCTTTTAAACAATGACATCAATTTGCTCAGGTGTGAGGTAAGTTTGCCCAGACTGATGCGGAGATATCACATAAAGGCCACTAAGAGAGGAGAACAAGTTTTCCCTTCTCCACAGTTAGTCCTACCAGTAGGGATCTCAGTTGTAAACAGTTAATCACGAGGAGAAGATGGCAAAGTGTAAATCAATCTTGTAAAAAGTATTTTCTGGGGTCCAGATGACTAATCAATAGCATTTTTGAGGGAAAAATCAAAACATTTTGTGGCTGCCTTACACAACTGCATAATGCAAGCTTTTTTAAATTTATTTAGGCAGTCGCTGTAACTCAAAGAATGAGCTTGTACACTTAAAGGAATATAATCTTCAAGATAATTTCTGCAATACAAGAGTATTTGTGACTTCTGATGTATTAAGTGGCATTTTTCTAGGATTAAAATAATAGCCATTTCCACATACACAGATGATATTCCTTTTAAGCCCATGCAACAGTGCTGCATGAAAATATCTAAATATCTGGGACAGAAAAAAAGTTTGTAAAATCTTCTAAATGATTAGACAGAACTACTGTCTGAAGGTAAAGTGGCTGCTTTCAGTACATTGCAATGCTCAACCCATTGTACCAAAAGTATAACATTTGAAAATGTAGGGTACCCATAAATATATGGCACAAATCATTTTATGGAACTAGAGAAATTTACTATAAGACAACAGAGTAGCTGATTGCTGCTGAGGAAGAAGGAGAGGGAGAGAGAGAGAGAGATTCTGAAATTTGACCTGCTGAAAAAGATATGGATCCTGAATGGAACTCTAGATAAAGCAGTCAGCCGCTGAGGGAAAGGATGGGTTTGTGGCTGAAGCACAGGACTGCTCCCATCTCTGCCAGACTGGATGGGTAACCTACTCGAATCCTATGATGGAAACTGATACAGAAATACAGTGTTCAGTAAACTAAAATGGTCTTTCCCCAGTAAACTTATTGATGTGATAAAACCAACATTGGTAATTCAAATGACTACAAATCTGAGCTTCCATAATTTGTGTAGCATGCTCATCTCGCAACTTCAGGGAAAGGTACATTAATGGTTTCCTTTCCTAAAATAAGGCAGGCATTTCTACCATTAAGTTGCTCCTGAGCCTGCCAAAAAATAAAAAATAAATTAGAAAGTGACAAATAGCATGTTACTTTAAGAGTAACCAATAGAACACTAACTTGTTCAGCCAGTCACCTGGGAGATTTGTCCCTGAACAAGTCATCTGCACATTTAATTTTACAGCAAGGTACAACTAGACACATTTCCAATAAATTCTTTTAGTCCACAGTTAGAACAGACTCCGCTAGCTTCCATCACTGCTGAGAGGAACAAGAGGTCCCAATGGATATACAAGACTAAAAAAATTGGTCAAATAAACACAGCTGAAGACTTATCTATCCATTCTAGATTTAGTTTGGGGAAAAAAGATACTATCTTTCCAAAAGGTTTTTCCAGTATTTTATCAACTTCAGCATGAAAATTAGCAAAGTGGGCCTGAAATAGTAAGCTTGTTACAGTTCTTTTACATTATATATGCTGGCAAAGAACTGAGCATCAAAGTACTACTCAAGCTATCAAATAATAATGCCATCCTTAGAATATTTGTTGTCTGATCACTTTACAAGGTGGCATCAAAGCAAGGTCTCTTTCTAGCTTCTGAAGTCATTGAACCATGGGCCATGAATTATATGCATTCTAAACAGATACTTAGAACACAATTAGATTCTTTAAAAGAATTCTTTAAAACAAGATTCCAACTTATGAGCCCCAATACTCCATTTAGTAGTACCATCAAGCCAGGTAACAATAAATGCCATTTGATTAACATGTGTCTCAAATATTAACATAAAACCTAATAAGAGTACCTAATTGGGTGCAACCATTATTTGGCTGCTGTATGTTGCACAGCCTGACAGGGAGGAGTGGGAGGGGGTAGAAATCAGTTTGGCGTCATTGGACAACAGTGATTCCTGCATGGAATACAGAGCTGTTTGCTCCTAGAAAAAAATCAGAATTGCATAACTTTGCTTCTTTACGCAAAATAGGTCACCCATAACCCTGTGGCAGAGCTGTTATCAGAAAAAAACCTGCCTATTTTAAGCTTATAAAATAATGTCTAACTTTTGCATCAAACATGGTTAAACGCTGAGCTAGAAATACTTCAATGGAAAAGGTCATAAGAGTAGGGATAAAATTGTCTAGAACCCTCATTCCCTTTGAGCAGAGAGAAACATTCTAAATTCTAAAACAGCTCTTGTGGGAAAGGGATGGAGGTAGAGATTCATTTTCCATTAAAGCTATATTAAGCCCCTCTGATCAAGGATGCTGATAAAGAAGTTGTTTCAAGGATGGAGGTAGAAGCCAGCAATAAAGAGAGCCTTTGTGTAATCCACTGTCCCCCCAGAAGCTGCTAGAGAGATGCTGTAGTCCTAATTAAATATGAACATGGTGGAGAATGGGGGCGGAGAGAGAAGATACAATTAGCAAAAATAGGAAGGATACCCACCCATCCCCAGCCATAAACAACTTGTAACCGTTAATTAGCTGGTACACACACTATCATGGTGAGCTTTGTGAATTGCTCAATACTTGTCACAATCTTGTTACCCAAGATTTCAATAAGATATTTTGGCGTGTGCAGATCTCAAATACCCACACAATGAAGTTTCTAGTCTAATAAGGTAGAAGAAAATGGAAAAGGAAAGCTGTTTAAAATGATTACTCAACATCTACATAATCCACAAAACAATAGAATAATTTTATGGTGCTTCAAATACCCTGCTCATCAGCTTTAGCTCAGTCCTGAACTTGACGCTAGGAAGGCAGCATGATCATGCAGAGTATGAAGCCAAGATACCTAGAACACCATAGTAAATGTCTGGAAAGAAGCATACACAATGATAAAATGCACCTAAAAACTGAAACCTTATTTTCATCCTTGAAGAGCACATGTGTTTTATTATTTAGGAATTCTGGTTAAAGTTGTGTTTTTGTATTAGGGATTTTAAAAAGGGTGTGAAAGAATCATTGGTGCAAACCAATATCATGTGCACCCAAGGCTTTTCCCTCCTTGCAGTAACTCTCCATAACTACAAACCCTCCAGATTCACTGGGTGGAATGAACAAATTTATTTAACAGCTAAAGGGGCTACCAAAGTACAAGTCTCAAGTGCTCACTGGAAAAAATTTACACATTTCTTTAAATAAAAAAATTAAAGGCATGCCAATATTATAATTTTTGCACCACCCCACAGTCCCTTTGTTGTTTAATAGGACCAAATTGATAGCCTGTATGATTTCTAACCCAAGCACTAATTGCAGCTACACTTCCAGTGGTTCTCAGACTTCATTGCACTGCGACCCCCTTTTGATAACCAAAATTATTACACACCCCCAGGAGGGGGAGACTGAAGCCTGACCCCCACAACCCTGTGGGGTGGGGCTTGGGCTTGGGCTTTGGCTTCAGCCCCAGGCCCCAGCAAGTCTAATGCCAGCCCTGGAGACCCCATTGAAACAGGGTTGCGACCCACAGCTTGAAAACCGCAGAAGGTAGACGATATCCTGTGGCTGCTAGTGCCTGTTTCTCCTCTGCTCAAGTACAGATGGCAGACCACTGACCAGGAAGTGTGGCCAAGCATGGTGGCTATTTAGTAGGTCAAGAACTTATGTTTCATCTTATATGCATGCATGTATTTTGGGCATTTTATTTTATTCATTCATTTGTAGGTTTTTCTATGGGACTTACCAGTGTGGTACTGACCACTTCAAACACGGAGTACAGAAATATCCCCATTTTACAGATATGGAACTGAGACAGAGAGAATTAAAATAACTTGGTCAAAGTCACTCAAGAAATCTGTGCCAGAAGTAAGAATAAAAACAGGATCTCTTGAATACCAGTCCAAAGTCTTGACCACAAAACCATCTTTCCAAACATTTTTTCAGGAGAATAGTAGAGAGAAGGGCTTATTTCTTAAAAATGAAACCCAATTTCTAACCTTTTTTTATGCATTTATTCCATTGACATTATTTCTTCCAGTCCGTGGCCCCTACCACTGATAAATATTTGCAATACCCCATTGTGAAAATGACTATGAAAGGTATGTCTCTAACAGCTGTGAAGTCAAAGATTTAAAAATGTATGTTGCCCTGATCTAAAAACATATTTACTGGTTAGTGTCAATATATATTATACACCTGTGTGTCTGTGTAACTTTTACTCAAAAATATCACAAATTCAGAACCATATGTCGTGTTTATAAACTGTACATTGTATTCAGGAACAACCGACTAATACAGATGAAAGATTTCTTCCAAAAATAAAACTAAGCACTTCATATCAATCAGCCCGCCCATATAGGGAAAATTACAGTGTTATCATAGTCTAACAGGGCCAAAAGATATGGGATACCAGAGCTGTAAGTGGATACAGGGCGATCTGGAGAGAGAGATGGAAAGGAAAGTGGAAAAACAAAGTTCACATTGTCATCTAAATCCCAGGAAGTTCTTTATGAAGCTCTATTTTCCCTTTATCTTTCTTGACCTACAAGAACACGATTTAGACTTAAAGCCAGTAGGAAGTACCAACTGCTCAGCAATGGTGGTCAATATGTTTTTGATTACAATAGCTGACATACAGTTTAGAAATAATTTAGCTATATTTAGGCATAATTAAAGTTTACTGGTTGAGATTTTTCAAATTAGTACACAGGTTTTAACCATATGACTAAATTCCTTGCTTTGAAAAGTGTCTGTTACACATTCCCCCTGAAACTCTTCCATATTTCAAATGGAAAAAAAACCAACAAAACTTTAGAGAAAAGAGCACTTCATAGTGAAAACAAACAGGCTCAGTATAGTTAAGTTAAATAAATCAGTTCTGTTCTTATCTTACCATGTCTTCAGTCTTCATTACAGTATTTTTATACCAATGCAGCAAAGTCACTGTATGCCTTATACACTACTGAAATGCAATAGCTGTTGCACTTCTGAAGCTAAATAATTGTGGTTTGCAAAAAAAGGAAGTTACCAGCAATTCTATGCAAGTCTAAAAACTCTAGAATATTGAAGTTTCTTGAGATGCAGTTTCCACTAAAGAAAGTGGCTTCATACAAATGTACACAAAAAAAAAAAAAGTCAATACATAGGTAAGATTCTCTTTCCTTCTGGAGGTAGCTGAAATGGAGGGAAGCTGAGGTTGGTCATACAGAGGCAGCTGCACTTAGCCTTTAATGCCTTTTGCACTTTTCCCTGAGGACTGGAGGAAGGGCTGGTGCAAAGATGTTTTGCGCCCTAGGCGAAACTTCCACCTTGCGCCCGCCCGTCCCCCTCTCCCCTGGGAGCCCTGCGGCAGCTCCCACCCCTGTCCGCTCTGAGGCATGCCCCCTGCGGCAGCTCCCCACCGCCCCCCCCCACCTCGGCCCGGGGAGCCGTGTGGCAACTGGGGCAGGGGGGTGCAGGGAGGGCCACCTGCAGGAAGCAACGGGGGTAGGGGAGGGTGCCGCTCCACTTCTCCCACCTTCCAGGCTTGTGGTGCCAATCAGCTGTTTGGCACCTCAAGCTGGGGAGGGAGAGAAGCAGCATGCTCAGGGGAGGCGGCGGAGCAGAGGTGAACTCAGGCAGAGAGCGGTTCCCCTGCACGCCGCCCCGCCACCCACCCCACCCCCACCCCGCTACTTGCTGCAGGCCGCCCTCCCCGCGCCCCTCTGCCCCAGCTCACCTCCGCTCCACCGCCTCCCCGGAGCGCACTTTTGGCCGCACCCAACCTCTTGGTGCCCTAGGCAGCTGCCTAGTTTGCCTAGTGGTTGCACCGGCCCTGACTGGAGGAAACAATGCATCAGCTTCTTCCTCTCTTGCAGCATCTGCTACCCGAGAGAAGAGAATTTGGCAATGATTTGAGGAAAGAGGAGAAGCTGCAGAACCAGCAGGAAGAAACTTCTCCCCAGCAAACTGGCAGACCAGAAGACTGCAGAACTTCTGGAGTACTTCCAGCCCTTGGATTACACAGCAGGTGCAAGTCTTGTAAGCAAATGCCAACCTCATTTTTCCTTAGATCCACCCCTAAGACCACAGTGCCCTCCACACAGAGAAAGTCACTTTGAGAAACAGGCATAGAAGTTAAGAGAATTACCTGTAGATGGGCAGACACACTGTGATTTAGTATATTAGATACAAGAGTGAATCTGAAGACCATGGTTTTAACAACTTGGATTCTACTTGAGTAAAATCACAACCTCTCTTCCCCTCAACTTATTTCAGTTGATAAAGGGTGGCAATACTATTTATCTACCTCCTAGGGAAGTGGAGAATCATAACTAACATTTGTGAAATGATACATTAAGGTCAGTCAGCTACAGAGGAGGAGTTAAAACTGGCTCAGTTGTCTGGTCAGACCACTGATCCATTCTACCATGACCTCTATTCATAAACCTTCATACATCTTCGAGTCAAAAAAATGTAGAAGTGAATGAGAATTTTTATTGCAAACTTAAAAATGTTGTAAAAAAATCTGAGCTGAGCAGGGTGTAGTCACACAAAACAAGATTGCATGAGAATTTCCAGTTTCATTTTAAAAAGTTTCTAGCCCTCTTGGCCACAGAGAAATTGTAAAGCACATGCACAGTAGGGGCTCAAACCAGAAGCCAAATTAGAAGAACCCAAAGTATATTATCTAAAACAAAGTTCATGAGTTTTTGGCTGAAGACTTTTGAACTCATCAGATTGGTGGTACTGTTATAGTGTTTTTTGGTTTGTTTGGGGCCAAGTAACAGCAAGCAACAGGACTGCAATATATGTGTCTACCTAGTGACTAGATAAGGGAAAGTGACTAAATGTTATGCATGATGATGAAGCTTACAGAGGGGGTAAAGTAAATTGCACAAACAGTGGGTTTGTTTGTTTATTTAAAGACATGAAGGCAAGTTTTACTTTATTTTATTGTATATTTAGAAATGCAATAGGTAAAATAGGTAGTTGAAGTAACAAATTAGTTGTAACAAATATTACTAATTGAGGCATCTAAGACAGCAGTCTGGGTAATGGTATCATCAACAGCCAACAGTGAGCAAAACTTTGATTTTTAAATATTTTAGCTAGTTTCAGAATGTAGAAACCAAGGTTTGCATTTGGCTCCAAAATTTTAGGCCTCTGTAGCCAAAAAGATGCTAAACCTTTGTAGATAGTATCTTAAAACCTTGCTGTTGGTAGCTATTTCATCCCATGCCAAAAACTAAGCCACCATCATCATCTGTTAGATATAGTTCCATAGAATTTTTGCCAGTTACCTAGGATTATTAAATAACTCTCTCCCTAATAGCCAATCTTCTCATACTGTTTTCTCTTACAGTGAAGGCATTATGCTAAATTTGAGACTCCATTTCTCCAGACTGATGTCAAAAACCCAGCATTGTGGCATCTCTGCAGGAGAAAACTGTGGATTTGTAAAAGAGACTAATCTTCAAATAAATCTTCAACAGCATGAGAGACACTGAAAAGTGTAAATTTGAATTGTGTTTGGTGCATTTCTTCCTGAAAGTTAATTCAAGTGTGAGGTTCCTTTTTAATATAGTAGTAGTTATATGGCTGTTTACAGTTATTTTAAAGTATCCCTTCTATTGTTGTTTTAAAAGCCATAATACTGCTTTGAAAACATCAAAGGTCAAGCATTGCATTGGCCCACTGAATTCAGTATCTGCATGTTGCTTCCCCAAGAGGAAGACTGATGTTAAAAGCAGGCTTCATATCCCAGAATGGTGGAAGCTAAGGCTATGTTTTCACTGCATGCTAAGCATGGGGTAAGAATCACAGGGTAACTTAACCAATGGTAGTTTAACCCATGATAGCATGACCACATTACTGTCTGGTCACGCTCCGCACCTACACTGGTACTGCATCTGGCGGAGGTAAGCAATGGCTATCTGGGCATATATCCTAAGATTCACAGTGCCACAACTCACTGTGCTACACTGTGTTCATATTTGCAGGGTGTTGTGAGACTCGTCTGCCACTGTGGAGATCATGGGAAGAAATGGTCTAGGTCCATGAAATTCATTTTTTGGCACACCCTCTCCAGGCTTCTGTCTCTGTCCCAGAGAAAGCCATATCCTGCCTTTGGGAGAACCCTGTGTTCCTTCCCCAGGGACAGATTCTGCTCTCTGCCACATCTCTGTACAGGCTGTGAGGACTCAATGTCCTCCAATCCACAGCCACTCTCTGAAAAAGGGTCTTCTACTACAGGCAGTGACCTCATGACTGCTGCACACATATTTTGGGCTTTTCCCACCCCTGGGAGGATTCGCATTATGTAGGCTTCCTTAAACTGCCTCCCTTTCCTCACTTTCGGCAGGGATCTGACCCATAGCAACCCTAAGCTATACATGAAGCTAGTGAAACTACAAACCATAAGCAGGAAGCTGAGTAGAGGCAGACTGATCGTCCATTTCCAGTCAGGAGTCTTATCAGCATGGACTGGAGGACCAACTTGTCTTGACTGCAGTTGTGAGTGCCTATAGCTGCATGTCTTCGCTGCAGTTACCTCAGGGTAGCAATATGCATTAACAACTACTTCAGGATCCACCCTGAAGTTCAAGGGAACAATAGCTACCTTGTGGTGTAGCACTGATAGAGGTGTGATGATGTGTGAATGTAGAGCATGTTATCCGGAAAACTCGTCGTTGAGCCTCAGATAAGTCTACAGTGAAGACAAGTCCTTAGATATATTCAGCTTCGAGGGATCAGAAAAGGAAGGAAGGTTTCAGAGTAGCAGCTGTGTTAGTCTGTATCTGCAAAAAGAAAAGGAGTACTTGTGGCACCTTACAGACTAACCAATGTATTTGAGCATAAGCTTTCGTGAGCTATATGAAGGAAGAGTAGCCAAGTTCACAGCATCTCACACCCAAGAAGTAGTAAGCAGCAGCACTGTCCTCTGTCCTGGAGGTTCATAGACTCATAGAATATCAGGTTTGGAAGGGACCTCAGGAGGTCATCTAGTCCAACCCCCTGCTCAAAGCAGGGCCAATCCCCATTTTTTGCCCCAGATCCCTAAATGGCCCCCTCAAGGATTGAACTCACAACCCTGGGTTTAGCAGGCCAATGCTCAAACCATTGAGCTATCCCTCCACCCTCTTTGCCAACATTCATTTCACAAAGTGATGTACTGCAAATTTTATGTGCTTTTTTCCCCTTTTTTGAGGGAAGGTTGACAGAGTTACTGAATTTTAATCTGAAGCTCCCACGTTACCAGGATTTTCAGAGTATTTCAAGTCAAAGATCAATTCTCTCTTTTCCTTTGCACCAATTTTCCATTATTTTACATTTAGTTCATCTGCTGATCATGCAGATATTCAGATATGCATTGAAATACCAGATTTATCTTTAGAAAACCATTTTTAAATTGTAAAAAAGACACTTTAAAAAGAAAGATTTAAATACATGCCAAAGTATGATACAGTTGCCACTTTTCCATGGCTAGAATATGCCAAGAGATCTGATCTGAAATGACAACTTAAATACCAAAAGAATACCAAATAAATTATATTTAAAAATCCTAAATGTAGTTGTCTGCGTAACCACTAATAAAAAAAAAACGCTTTTTTAATTCACTGTTCTGGAAACTGTATCTGAAAACTCTTTGCCCAACTATTCCAGGGGAAAAAAAATTCCAGGTCAGCTTTTCCAACTGCCCACATTCAACACATTAACCTCTAAGAACAAGTCAGGTGACTCTACAGTCTACCAAATCAACATGCTGTTGTGGACTTGTATTTTTATGCTAATACTGCAAACTGGCTTCAGCCAGCCTCATGAACAGATAATTTAATGGCACAAATTACTTTCCTCCAGTTAACTTATGTCACCTGATGTGGCAAAATGCTCCTAACAATGTTTCTCACCAAAGTCATTTGTATCTCCTTAACTCCATTTTTTTTTTTTTAACTAAGACCTTTTTGCCCAAGGGCATATACACTCAAGAGCTAGTCTCTAATCTCTTATTTAGAAGAATGTATATAGTCCCTTTGTTTTCTTGGGAACCAGGGGGAGGAGAAATGGAGGAAGAAGAGGGTAATCTATACATCCAGAGTTAAATCCCAAGATGCTCTCAGCAGTAAAAAATGCAAACAATTCTCTTAGAGGCCATACATTTTTATTAATTATTCATAAACATATTAGAGAGTTTTGTAGTTTGCACTTTGAATTTCCTCTGCAAAATATAAAAGAAAATAGTTGGCACTAAAATGTTACACCCTTTGAATGAGAGAGATGGAATGCAGACAAGCTCACTGTTGGAGCATTTCCATAATAATAAATAGAAGACAGCTAGTCAGTATAACTTAAGAATAGATATGAAATATCTTCCTTGACCTTAACTGAAAAGAGTTTAAACAGTCTCATAATTGTTCAGCTTCTTGAAAGAAAAATACAGATACATTTTAATAATGTTCTATCCCTCATACAAATGAGGGACACAAAAGCTTGGCAAAACAAATTACCACTACCCCATACTTTTTTCTGTACTAACCTCCCTCCCAACTCCTACAGATTTTCTTCTTTACTTGTCAGTTTTGGTAGAATAATCTTCATCCAGTGCTGCTAATATTGGGATGGCTTGTAGTGTCTTGCAAGTGATACTGCCACAGCAATCAGTGCTTGAAAGTTTTCATTTTACTCTGGCATGCTGAAGAACCCTGCAGCCAGCCAAAGAGAGGGTATGGTATGTATGCATGTTTTGGCCATCATTGGCTCCCAACAAAATATGCAGCTGTCTTGGATGGAGAAAAACACCAATTTTTCCACGGTCATCCTCTCCACAGAAACTGGCTAAGAGTTTTTTGGACTGCCAGAATTTGCACCCTCTCACTGTTGGCTCCAGGCCTAAAAGATGCCTCAAACAGATTTAAGATTTTCAGCAGCAACCACTGTTTTATGCTGTCTGAGATGGCAGAGCAGTACACTTCCAGAAGATCTGTCAATAACAGCAGCATCGTATGAGAAAGACTACTACTTCTATTTCTAATACAAAAAGTTAAGACATTCCTTTTTATAAAAAAAGAGTTTAATGAAAAAGAAGCCAAACAAGCTGAATGAGAAAAGTAAAAATTAGTCTTTGCTTAAAATTCAGTATTTAATAGTGACAAAAGACTGACTTGTTTGCAGTGTTGTAGCCACGGTGGTCCTAGGATATGACACACAAAGCGGGTGAGATAATTTATTGGACCAGCTTATGTTGCTGGAGGTGACAAGCTCTCGAGCTTCACAGCCCTCTCTCAAAAGCTTGTCCCCTCCAGCAACAGAAATTGGACCAAGAAAGGGTATTATCTCACCTACCTTGTCTCTCTCAAAGGCCTGACTTGCCAATTTCAGGGTATCAGTATTTTGTTTAGCCATATCGTATTAATGTAGGTTTGGTAGCCAAATGCAAAGATAACTGGCAGTGTAAGTTACAGATCAGTAAGAAAACATGATTTGGTCACTTTTCTTGCTACAACCCCACCCACTTTGTATGCAAATTAAGCCAATTGGAGGGTGAAATGTTCACCCTTTCAGCATGCAAAGTACACCAATTTATTCACACTTTCGGATGTGTAGCTTACTGCATCATTTAAGCTGCCTCTGAATTTGCTATTAGAATCTAGGCTATTCGGAGTTTTAAAAAGGTAATATTCTTCTTAATTTACACATTTTCAGAGACAAACTAATAGAACTAAAGAAAGAAAAGGAGTACTTGTGGCACCTTAGAGACTAGCAAATTTATCTGAGCATAAGCTTTTGTGAGCTACAGCTCAATTCATCAAATGCATGCTGTGGAAAATGACTGAATCCCAAGAATCTTGAAAAACGAATGGACCTGGTCACAAGAGTTACCCTGGTAAGGATCTACTGAAAGGTCCCTCCCTTTGTTTTCTCACATCCCGCAATCCAGTAGGTCAGGCAATGTCTCACTACTTTGCCAGTTGCAATGTTCCATCCACTGGTAAAGTGGTACATTTTAATCAATAGGGCACCATGAATGTGTTCAGTACCACACACAAACGAGGAGCATTGGCTCAGCACTTCTCAGAAACTCCATTTCAGCAAGGAATCAAGAACTTCACTTGGTATCCCCCTCCACAGCAATGTTACAGTGCACCTATTGCAGTGCTCCTCATTTTACTTTCCAGACAGTATTGGAAAAAAGCTTCCATGTCCCATTATTTAATTATTCCTATATTTAACTATAGTAGTGCAGATTACTTAGTGCTTGCGAAATATGATAGACAGACAGCACTTGAGACTGAAGACTTCAACTTACGCACAGCTAACTGAAAAATTTCTGTATTGTGCCTCCCTCAGTATGTCTGAATCCTGACTGGAAGGAGTCTCTGTACCCATTCTATTTTTGGCATCTTTGCCACGTCTGCCAACAGGGGTGCTAATTACAGTGGTGATCCTCGTGATATGAACATCAGTCTGCAAGGAACCAAACTGAAACCTGCAACTCACTCCTAACAGGCCAAATAGTAAAGGATGCCACTTTCTACTGATCTGGTCTAAATATCAGCTGGTGACCTAGAATTGTAAAGATCCTTATCCCATTACTAATCCTCTGCCATCTAGTCCGTGTGACTCCCAGCCAGCATATATATATGTTGTTGGCATTTTTTAAGCAACATGAAATAGGGTGTGCAGAATTTTGTATATTTTAACTTTGTTCCCAATTTATAGATAGGGAAAAGAATGTTTACTTTCCTTCCAGGATGCCTGTACATACAAAACAATTACTCATTTAACCATGATCATTATAGGGGATTATAGCCCACGGTGGGACTAGCTTGGAACAACTGAGAAACAATTACTAAAATGGCCTCCACTGGTGTAAAAAGTTATGCAGTGGTTTTCATTTTTCTGAGTAAGTTATTTTTGTGTTTTAGTTTTATATAAAAATTACAGAATCATAATTTAGGGCTGGAAGGGACCCTGAGAAATCAAGTCCAGCCCCCTACGCTGAGGCAGGAACAAGTAAACCTAGACCGTCCCTGACAGTATTTGTCTGATCAGTTCTTAAAAACCTCCAATGATGGGGATTTCACAACCTCCATTGACAGCCAATTCTAGAGTTTAGCTACCCTTATAATTAGAAAGTTCTTCCTAATATTTAACCTAAATTTTCCTGGCTGCAGATTAAGCCCATTTTTATTTCTTATCCTGCCTTCAGTTCACATGGAGAACAATTGACCACAGTCCTCTTTACAACAGCCCTTAACATATTTGCAGACTTATCAGACTCCCCCTCAAACTTCTTTTCTCAAGACTAGCCATACCCAGGTTTTTTTAAAAAACTTTTCCTCATGGGTCACATTTTCTAAACCTTTTATCATTTTTGTTGTTCTCCTCTGGACTCTCTCCAATTTGTCCACACATCTCCTAAAATGTGGCACCCAGAATTGCGCACAGTACTCCAGCTGAGACCTTCTCCATGGCAAGTAGAAGAGGACAATTATCTCCCCCACCTTACATACAACACTCCTATTAAACTCCAGAATGGTATTAGCCCTTTTTTACAATTGCATTACATTGATACATATTCAATTTGTGATCCACTAGAACCCTCAGATCCTTTTCTGCAATACTATCACCTAGCCAGTTATTCCCCATTTTGTAGTTGCCATTTGATTTTTCCTTCCCAAGTGAAGTATTATGCACTTATCTTTACTGAATTTCATCTTATTTAATTCAGACCAATTCTCCAATTTGTCAAGGCCCTTTTGAAATTTAATCCTATCCTCCAGAGTGCTTGTAACCCCTCTCAGCTTGGTATCATCTGCAAATCTTATAAGCATACTATTCACTCCATTATCCAAAGTCATTAATGAAAATATTGACCAGTACCAGACCCCAGACTTACCCTCATGGGACCCCACTGATATGCCCTCTCAGTTTGACAGCAAACCATTGAAGTATGGTCCTTCAAACAGTTGTACACCCACCTTATAGTGAATTCACCGAGATCGCATTTCCCTGCTTTGCTCATGAAAACATCATATGGAACTGTGCCAAAAGTCTTACTAAAATCAAGATATAATATATCTACTGCTTCCCCCCATCCACTAGGCCAATAACCCCATCAAAGAAGGAAATTAGGTGGGTTTGGCATTTCTTGACAAATCTATGCTGGCTATCCTTATAATCCTATTATCCTCCAGGATCTTACAAATTGATTAATAATTTGTTCTAATATCTTTCCAGATATCTAAGTTAGGCTGACCGGTCTGTAGTTTATTAGGTCTTCTTTGTTCCCCTTTTTAAGGCAGGTACTATATCTGCCCTTCTCCCGTCCTCTGGGACATCATCTGTCCTCCAGGAGCTCTCAAAGATAATTGCTAGAGGCTCCGAGATTGCTTCAGCGAGTTCCTTAAGCACCGTAGGATGAATTTCATCAGGCCCTGCTGACTTGAATACATCTAACTTACCTAAATATTCTTTATAGTGTTCTTTCCCTGTTTTGGTTTATGTTCCTTCCTCCTTATTAATATTAATTGCATTAAGTATCTGATCACCCTTAGCCCTTTTAGTGAAGACTGACGCAAAACAAGCATTAAGTACCTCAGCCTCCTTTACGTCATTACTTAGCAGCACTCCTTTCTCGCTAAGTAAATGAGCTACATTTTCTTTTGTCTTTCTCTTAATATATTTAAAGAGCCTCATCTTATTCTTTTATGTTCCTTGCTAGGTGTAACTCATTTTGTGCCTTAAGCCAAGTCTACACACACAGCACTGCAGGGTGCAGCTGCACCAATACAGCTGTGCTGCTGCAGTGTGTCTGGTGAAGACACTATGCCGTTGGCATAAAAAAAACTACCCCTAAGAGCGGCATAAGCTGTGTCAGGGGCAGAAGCTCTCCTGCTGACTAAGCACTGTGCACACTAGCACTTACATCAGTGTAAATTATGTCACTCAGGGGGTTGAATATTCACACCCTTGAGCAACGAAGTTTTGCCGACATAGACACTAGTGTAGACATAGCCTTAATCTTTCTGATTTTGTCCCTACATGCTTGCACTACATGCTTTTGTACTTCTCCTTAACAATCTGTCCACGTTTCCACTTTTGGTAGAATTCCTTTTTGATTATCTGGTCATTAAAGCACTCCTAATGGAGCAGCACTGGCCTCTTACTATTCTTCCTAGATGTCCTTTGCTTTGGGATAGTTTGCTGTTGTGGCTTTAATACTGTCCCCTTGAGAAACTACCAGCTCTCCTTAACTCTTTTTTCCCTTAGATTTTATTCCCATGGAACCTTATCTACCAGTTCTCTAAGTTGGTTAGTTTTTTTTTTTTTTTTTTTTTGAAGTTCATTGTTCTTATTCTGCGGCTCTCGCTCCTTCCTTTCTTTAGAACCATGAAACCTATCATTTCAAGATCTTTCATGCAAAATGTTTTCCACCTTCAAACGTGCTACCAATTCCTCCCTGACTGTTAGAATCAAGTCTAAAGTGACTGTCCCCCTGGTTACTTCCTTCACTTTCTGAAACAAGAAGTTGTCGTCAATACATTCCACAAAGTTATTGTAAATTTTGTTTTGCCATATTACTTTTCTAACAGATGTCTGGATAGTTAAAGTCCCCCATATTACTAGCAATGCTTGTGTTTTGGATATTTCTGCAACTTGTTCTAGAAATGCCTCACCCACCTCCTTTTCCTGATATGATGGCCTGTTGTAGACTCCTGCCATGACATCACCCCTATTTTTTTTTTCTTACCCCTTTTATATTTACCTAGAGACTTTCAACTAGTCTGCCTCATTTCCTTCTGGACCTCAAAACAAGTGTATATATTCTTCATGTATGATGCAATACCTCCTTCCTGTGCTTACTGAACACGCTATACCCCTCTATACCAATATTCTAGTCATGAGATTTATCCTACCAACCTGTGATGCCGAGTAAGTGATAACTTGGCATATGGACTTACACTTCTCGTTTAATACAAAGTGACTTGAAAGAACCATGCTTTTCATAAATTTCAATCTCTCACCAACTCAGATGAAGAAAGCAGAGAGACCATAAAGCATCTGATGCACATGATGCAAACCAATTCTGTACCATTGGTTTCCAGGTTACAAAAGCACAGCAACAAGGATTTCAACACTATTGTAACCTTCATTTAAAAAAGGCAAGTTTTCACTAAAATGGGCACTTCATATTCAAGTCATATAGTTTTTATGGGGAAGAGATACCAAAGTGTCTATATCAAGTATTAAGCAGGTGAGACACGGCAAGCCAAGTTGCATACTGTATCACACAACCTTGCAGCATTACTTAGTGTGATTTAATCCATTTAACATAATTGCCCATTAGCAAATGGTTTTTTTATTTTAATTTGGTCAAACAAGAGGAATCTAGATTTTCCACTGAAGGAGTAACATCTCTAGCCACAAAACACTTGATTTATACTTTATGATCAAGACTGGTTTCATTCTAATATTTTAGTCAATTACTCTATCACCATTCACCTTTTTCCATTTATATCTATGAGTTCAGGATCACTAATGAGCTATCCAAGCTTTTACTTATTTAGCCCACAAATTGTTTTTATTTTATATTTCACCACAATACTCATTTAAAAATTAATAAGTGTTAGAAGTATATTTGCAAAGATTTTTTACTGAAATGGTAGACAGAACTTTCTACATCAGGGGTGGGCAAACATTTTGGTGCAAGGGCCACATCTGGGAATAGAAATTGTATGGCGGGCCATGAATACTAACAAAATTGGGCTTGGGGTCCAGGAGGGGGTGAGGGCTTTGGTTGGGAGTGAGGGTTCAGGGGTGGGGCCACAAATGAGTTCAGGGTGCAGGAGGGGACTCCAGGCTTGAGGGTGGAGTGCGAGGGCTCCAGCTGGGGGTGCAGGCTCTGCGGTGGGGCTTGGGATGAGGAGTTTGGGGTGTAAGAGGGTGCTCTGAGCTGGGACTGAGGGGTTTGGGGGGGAGATCAGGGCTGGGGCAGGGGCACCGGGGGAGGCTTAGGGGTGCAGGCTCCAGGCAGCACTTACTTCAAGCAGCTCCCGGAAGCAGCAGCATGTCCCTTCTCCGGCTCCTAAGCGGAGGCGTGGCCAGGCAGCTCTTCACGCTGCCACGTCTGCAGGCACCACCCCTGCAGCTCCCATTGGCCACGGTTCCCGGCCAATGGGAGCTGCAGGGGCAGCACTGGGTGTGGGGGCTACATGCAAAGTGGAGCCCCCTAACTGCTACTATGCACAGGAGCTGGAGGGGAGCCATGCCCCTGCTTCCTGGCTGGAGTGGGGACAAGTCCCAGACCCTGCTCCCCAGTGGGAGTTCAAGGGCCAGATTAAAACGGGTGGCAGGCTGAATGCGGCCCACAGGCCGTAGTTTGCCCACCCTGTTCTACATTAAAGACAATATTTCTTCCAAACCCTCTAATACTGCAAAATGTGTGACTGCTGAAAATGTTATTGAAGCTCTACCAAATGTGCCACTGAGTGAAACCCTGGTGTAAATTTACAGTGCTATATATATTTTTAATAAGTAATATTTATTTAGGGGAATTTAAATAATGAAAGCCTTCTGGGGATTAGGGCCCATCCCCACTACCATTTTGTGACAGATCTTCACCTGAGCTTCATTTCACCTGTTTTTTCCCCAGCCTATGTCAGTTCTTATTTCTTCGTGCATCTGTCTCAACATGTTTTTGCAATTTTGCTTTCCATTTTTGATTCCTGATTTTTCCTCCCTGCTGCTCCGACGTTCTCATCCTTTTCTCTTCATGTGTCCCTGTCTTCACCTTGTTATGATGTTCTCGCCTCTTTTCTGTCTTACAGCACCCCTTCTCCTCCTTGTATCTATCGCTTTCTCCAACCTGTCTTCCTCTTTTTCTAGATCCCTACCCATTCTAACACAAACACTTGATTTTGCTCTCCTTTCTGTCTTCCCCTTTCCTTGGGATACAGTTGGCAAGATGAATGTATTTCCAGGAACAATTCTGCCAACTAGCAAATGATGGATAATTCTCTGGGCATTCTGGTAAACTTTAATTTAAAGTCTCCTTATAAAACTGAGAGGAGAAAAAAATGCAAATAAAACATTCAAAATTCACTAGAATGCACACAGCCTGCACAAGGCTTCTTCAACTCACCAGCTGATTTGAAAAAAAAATCTGAAAATATTCACCCCTCTCAACCCCATTTCTCTACCCCTGCTCCCACACAGCCTCTCCCCTTATCCCCACATAGCTTCCATCTCTTGATTTCCACCCATTGCTTCACCTATCCTATGGCTTGACCCATATTTCCCCAGGATTTTATTTTGTCCAGCAAGCGCAGAAGCCTCTCCCACCTGCTGAGTCACCATCTCTCCTCCACCCCCCACCAGCTGCCTCTCTCCACCCATGCATCTGATTCCCAGATCCATCACATGCTGTGCTGAGCAGCTAACAGAAGCAGCCGGCAGGCAGCATCAAGGGGGCTGCTGAGCAGCTGCTTTCCATGCAGGGCTGGGACAACTGCTCATATGATTTATTAGACTTATTGTATCAGACCTTATGACTGCATTCCAACAATTGTCTCCAAATATTTATGGGTAGTGCTGCTTGGGATTGATTTCTGATATAATGAGGGATTGAAAAATGGAATACACACTACTGTGGTGTGTCTGCCACCTATACATACAGCAAAAAGCTCGTGCCTGATTGGGCATATCAATCGAGATATAGTGATGGCAAACTTGAAAAAGACTAGAGATCTGATTTGATCAAGAACAAAGAGTACAGATGCTTAGTCAAACCTGCTAAGTTAGGCTTGAAAAAGCTCTCAAGAGTTCCAGTACTTCCAGCTTCTGAGTGGGAAACACTGTCACAGCAATGCTATTTTAAGTGGAAGCAGGAAGTTCAGAGACTCAGTAAAACCAAAGTTGTGTGTACAAGTGTGACTCATTCAAGCCTCAAGAAATTTGGTTTTAGGCTAAGATTCACATCTGCTCTTATTTTATCTAAACCACTTTGCCCACCTCTCATTATCAGGTGTATTATTTAGTGCTGGAAAGTTTCATATGAAAAAATATTGTGGAACTTTTCCTTGAAGAACTTTCAACTTTATCGTAAATTAGAACACTTCTAATCTGCATCCCAAGCCTAAATTTACTTTAATCAAGATGTAGATCTATATTAACACTCTGCAAGTTTGCAAATGCTTAAGTGTTGGTTTAGTGATATTGTGAAAATTTAGACACAAACTTTCAGCTTTTTCTCAAAAGATTCACCACAATAATAAAATAATTGTTGCATTCAGAATAAGTTTGATGTTGCTTCACATTTAAACATACTACAGTGTAAACCTGTAAAAACCATCACAAGACCATAGACAAAGAATGAAGTTCTGATAGCTTGCTACTCAGTAAAACTAAGTAAAATAGGAAAGACACAACCACCAGTACACATAATAGTCAAGGCAGAACAATGGTTTCAGAGCAGTAAACCTGTATCCCAGGGTCTGAATAGGTATATAATTCAAAAACATTCTCTTTCAGCTGGATGTAACTTACCTGAAGGACAGGCACTTTTTGTGGTGTATTCTGTGGTGACTGGTGAAGCTGTCCCCAAGGCTGGTGGTGGGGATGTGGTGGCGGTGAAGACTGATGATGTATCCCTGGATGAGGTGGCATGGGAGGACAAGTTGGCATTTGCTGTTGAAAAGACGGCTGTTGGCTGGGATGCTGCTGGCCAGATATCAGTCGTTCTTGTATTGCTTGTGGATCTGAAAGGCCAACACCTGGACAACCATTTGGTCTCATGTGCCCACCCATCTCCCGTGGAGTTGAAGACATACCCATAAATGGACGACTCTGTTGCATGTTTCGGGGGCCCATATTCCTCTGTCCAATTCCCATGGCACCAGGGGGCTGGTGTGACGGTTGAGGATGGGGTATATTTGGATAACTACCAACTTCCATTGGTATTCCAGCACTACCAGGCCTAACCTGTGGAGGAGGGGTACCTGCTGGATTACTCATTGCTTTCATAGGTGACATGGGAGGTGGAGAGGCATAAGTTCCCTGAGGCTGTGAAGGGTGCATAGTTTGTGTGTTCATTTGGTTGAGTGAGCCACTAGGGTGAATGGGCTGCTGGTGCATTAGTCCTTGACTGCTGTTTGATGGAAATCCTACAGCATTTGTGTATCTTGGTACAGATTGATTCATTGGAGTGTTATTTGTAAGGCCTAAATTCTGATTTATCCCTGTATTGTTAACTAATCCCTGATTTAGGTTACTGTAAGGATATCGAGAATACTGACCTGAGTTGTTTATAGTAGGTGAGGGTACTGTCTGGCTCCGAGAACTAAAATTAAGTGTTTGTGGCCTAACAGCACCCTGCTGAGGAGGATTAGGGGAGAATCTGGGACTGTGGGCTACTGATTCTCCATGGAGCGCAGTGGGGGGATGGTGGTGAAATTGTTGGACTGAGTGTCGCAAAGAAGGTGCCATACTGGGATTCTGTTGGGGCACATGAGACAAGTGGCCAGGTCCTGAGGTGGCAATGAAAGGATTTCCCTGATTAAGGCCTTCTTGACCTTGAGAAAACTGGTTCATCCTCTGCTGTTGTGGCTGACCATGCTGTTGCATTGAAAAATCACCACGAGCCATGTAGTTTCCCATCTGCTGCATGTGCTGAGAATGGCCCTGCCCAGGGGGTCCTGACGGTGTCTGTGGTGGCTGCGTCGGTTGCTGCTGCTGCTGGTATGGTGCTCTTATTTGGTCGGGCACCTGAACAGCCCGTGGTCCCCACATGGAGCCACTGTCTACAAAGGGTTGCCCGTGCCTTTCATTCTGCATACTAGGATAGACTCCCATCTGACCACCAGTGCCACTACCATGAGGAACCTGAGGAACTGGAGGGTTGTGATACTGTGAGTGAGGAGATGCTATACCATTCCCAGGAGCATTACTCATCATTCTGTTAGGCTGATCCATCAGATGTATTTTTTGCTGTTCATATTGATTATAGTGATCAAAGTGGGTCAACTTTGCTTGGTTTTGATTGGTGGGAGGATGATGAAGAGAAGACTGTAAGGAGGGGAATCCTTGATCAATGGGCATTTGCTGCCCCATAGGATTTACTGTATTTTCAGGATATCCACATTCTCCAAGACTTTCCAGCCCTTCACTGAAAATATTCCCATCTTCTCCAAATAGACTCATCATTCCTGGATCTGCCATCTTTTTTCAGCACACAGCTCCTCAGAGCTACAAGTAGAAAGCTAGTCTGTGCTTCACCTCACTGAGGTGTTTGTCCTCAAAGCCTTTAATCCTCAACTAATCTCCTTCATGTCATTCCATATTTCCTTAATTCTTTCGGACCACGTAGTGTCAGCCAAAGTCTAGTTACCGATCCTAGAAAAAAAGAGGAAAAACAAAATTGGAAACAAATAATAAAATAGTCATACAATATCATAACACACCTGACTGTGTCAGATGACACTAGATTGTTTCAGACTCTGAAGTGTATTTTTTAAATCTATTTCACTTTAAGAAAAACTCATTAGCTTCTATCAGAAGCTTTATTATGATAGGGCGCCAGAGAGCAAGCAAAACACTAACCTTAACCTTAAATTAATCCATTCACTACACTTCCTAGTGTTCCATTCTTGGATAGAACAGAACAAAAGAACACAACATGCAGCAGCAGCAGCTGCCACAGCAGGCAGGCAGATGTATGAATATAGCCAAGCAGCCCATCTGCTGAACTAAAGCCCTGAAAATGCTCTAGTTACCAACAGCATGTCCTTAACCTTATTCCCCTGAGCAGTGTAATCAGATGAGCAGGCAGCAGCATCAAGGGCTATGATAAGCTAAAGTTAGTTAAATGGACAACAGGATTGTGCAAACACCAGTAGTGACCCTTTTAAAAACTAAAGGTTTTACAACCGTACATTTATATAAAAATTAAGGTTATTTTGCACACATGCACAACAATGATATAGGTCACATGGCTCATTTGCTAAATTAAAAATGGAACTATACTATATTGTTTCCCCCATAGCAAAACTATGCAGTTATTAGCTTCAAAACTGAAATGAAAATGAAAAGTTTTCTTTCTGCAAGAGGGCAGATTTCTAAATGCCGTGTTCAAACTAATACCCATGGCTCCAAACCCACTGCAGATCAAATCCATGCCAGAATTTGTCTGTGGATAGAGGAAGTTCAATCACTGGGGTTCACTATTCACCTTCAGGCAAACTCATTACTAATGACATAATACCCATTTGTGACTACATACTAAAATGCTTCAGAGGAAGACACAATCTGCTTTGTATAAAGGTGGTATTCCTCCTGAAAACAAAACTCCAACTACAAAGAACTGGTCAGAGCTGTAGTATTTTATTCATTTAAATACTTATGTCAGGTAATTATTACTGTTTGCAGTATTGTTATAGCTGTGCTGGTCCCTGGATATGAGAAACACAAGGTGCGTATCGTAATATCTTTTATTGAACCAACTTCCCTTAGTGAAAGAGAAACTTTTGAACACAGAATTCTTCCTCAGGCCCAGACCTAACGAAGAAATCTGTAGTTCAAAAACTTGTCTCTCTCAGTTAAGTATTACAGCACATGATGTTCCGTTAAAAACTTTACATTTATAGTGACAGGTTACTTTCCAAACAGAACGGTTCCAAGAAAGTTCTAGCTTTTTCCACACAAGACTAAACTAAGTTTAGGATGGAGTGAATGACATTGTCTTAAAAGTCATTTGCAAGTGGGATTATGTTCTTTTGTGTTTATTAAAAAGAGGACCTAAACTAAATCTAATTTAAAACTATTTTTTTATATTAGAAAATCAGATTCTGTGATCTATGGCTGGAGGACATCTCAACATGGTAAGTAAGGGCTTGTCCACATGGCAATTGGAACTAAAATAATTAACTCCATTGTAACTCACATTGTAAACTATTATTTCAGTACAATTCTGTTTGAGAACACTTATTTCTGAGTTATTCCTTAAAACTTATTAATTTTTATTAATTAATTTTATTAATACCTATGTAATGTACTAGCCAACATCTTGGAGAAAGGCCATCTTTTTGAAGTTTCAACCATCATTCCTTCAATTAGAGATGTGAGCTAACATGATACATTCTGTATCCTCCAGCAAAACCAAGAGAGATATTTCAAAGGGGAAAATATCAATAGATTTTTGGCTGTGCGTTTATTTAACCACTTTTTAGAGAGCTCTATACAAAAAGAAATACAAGCTCCCCTTCCTGTTTTTAAAAAATATCCATTGATCACCACCTTTAAATGATGATTGATCCAATAAGATCTAGATCATTTAGGTAAATTTCTTGATTCTCAAATATCCTTAGAAGTACACACTCATTAAAAAAATCAGTTACAAAGGACGTAATTTTAGAGGTGCTTAAATATTTAAGTATTAACACTAAACTTCAAGTCAGAAAAATCAAACATATCAATGGTAAGGGCTGTTTCACTCGTGCAATCTTATGGCACAAAGCTGCCATAATCTAGGCTAAACTGTTACTGTGAACTTTCTTTGCATAGAGCAGTGGTTCTTAACCCATGGCCCACTTGCAGCCCAATCAGCACACAGCTGCAGCCCATGTGACATCCTCAGGGCCATACAGGTAGTATATTTATTGTGCGGGTGTGGCCCACAACGGTAAATAAGTTGAGAACCACTGGCATAGAGGAATCCCTCCAGTGTCTTAGGGAGAAAAAAAAACAAGGGTTTGGGACAGAAATAAAAAAAGTCCCTTGCTGCCAATTACATAGGCTTTGGGATTCAGTAACTGAAATCTACAAGTAACAATTCTCACTCTGCTAAGTGTAATGGCCTTTCCAATCCAGTTTCTCCAGAAATTAGGTTCAAATGCATGAAAGATTAAACTGTTATATCTGAATGCTTAGCTTATTTTCCATGAGCTGACAGGCTTCCAAGAAAACTGCAGTGGGAGCCACCAGTAGCAGAGTCAATTTCAGATGGTGGTGGTCAGTGCCTGCTAGTATTTCCATGGAAACTGGTGAAACTAAGGTAATAAGTTTTGTTTAACAATTCACTTTATTTCTGCCCATCTGACCCCAATTTCTGCAGAAAGTAGATTGGAAAGGCTGCACTTTAGAGCTGGTTGTCTGTAGTTCAGGGGTGGGCAAACTACGGCCCGAGCTTTGGATCCAGCCCTCAGGATTGCCACCCCTGGGGCCACGCGGGCCTCATGCCGCTCCCAGAAGTGGCCGGCACCACGTCCCTGCGCCCCTGGGGGAGGAGGGGAAGAGGGCTCTGTGCATTGCCCTTGCCTGCAAGTACCCATTGGCCGGGAAGCTTCGGGGGAGGTACCCACAGGCAAGGGCAGCGCGTGGAGCCCTCTGCCCCTCCTCCCCTAGAGGCCGCAGGGACATGGTGCTGGCCACTTCCCGGAGCGGAGCGGGGCCAGGACAGGCAGGCAGGAAGCCTGCTCTGGCCCCAGTGTGCGCCGCTGCCACCCCGGAGCCACTCCAGCTAAGCAGCACCGGGACAGAGCCCGAACCCCACCTGCACCCTAACCTCCTTCCCTAAGCCCCCTGCTGCACCACGCACCCCTGCTCTGAGCCCCCTGCCGCACCCCTCCTGTACCCCCAACTCCCTGCCCTAAGCCTCCTGCCTGCACCACAACCCCTTGCTGCACCCCACATCCCTGCTGCAGCCCAAACCCCTGCTCTGAGCCCCCTCCTGCACGGATCCCCTTCCGGCAGTGTGCATCCCCTCCTGCACCGCAACCCCCTTCCCTGAGCCCCCCTGTACACCTCACACCCTTCCTCTGCCCCAACCCCTTGCCCTGAGCCCCTTCTTGCACACCGCACCCCCTTCCACACTCCGCACTCCCTTCCGCACCCCAACCCCCTGCTCCAGCCCTACAAGCTATTTCACCACCCAGATGTGGCCTTCGGGCCAAAAAGTTTGCCCACCCCTGCTGTAGTTGAACTAAGTTACAGTCACTTAGACTACAGGCTCTCTGATGGAAGCTAGAGGCCAGGACCACTGTGTATTTTCAGGTATGTAGTACTTCTAAGCCATAAACTTAAGATGCAGTGTACAGAAACTTGTTTCTTTGGCTACATTACTGACATCTTTGATTACTAGAAGTGAAAATACAATTTAATTGTTACTATTTATGCTTTTTGCTTATGTTCTGCATTTCTCATCTTGCACAATGAAAAGAGTTTCTCTCTTTCAGGTTGTTAGTGCTCCAGTGCTTGGGATTCAAAGAATGAATAAAAAATATTTGTTTAGAGACAAATGTTTGCATTAGTTTCAATTTCAGGAACATTTCTTCTAGTCTTATTTAAGGGGGTTTTATATTTAAATTTGGTATCAAATATAAGTTGATTGTGGCCATTTAAATGGGAAGCAATAATTTAGTTGTCCTTACACTCTTTAAAAAAAAAAAAAGGATAACTGTTAGAAAACCACAATCAAGAAATGCGATTATCCCAGATATCTGTACTTCTGTCAGGAAGATAGATCTTCTATGAAATATTCATATCTCAGGAGTTTAAGCAGCAATATACAAAGTGTGTAGTTACCAAAAAAGCTATTACAATATATAATTAAGATGATCAGCCAGAGAAAAATCAAATCAAAACGCATACATTAACTCTGCAATTGTCATTTCCAGATTTCCTAAGTAGGGTGTCTTACCAAAAAAAAAAAAAAAAAAAACAACAACAAAAATTGCATGTAATCTTAGTTGTGTTTAGGTCTTAATTTCAAATAAAACAGTTTCAAATATGAAACAGATTCTGAAGGTCCCATATTTGGTAGAGCAAAGAGCTTAAGTGAGCAAGTTCATCAGCTCAGCTCAGTAGAGCAAACAACTTGCTCTACTAAATGTTATGCCTTTAACAGTGCCTAATGATCAGTACAAAATGTACTCAAACAGTAGTTTGTTGGTGAAGATTAACATTTAAGCATTCGACTTGGCTATTAAAAAAAGTTATGTAGTAGGTTTAAGGACTATGGAAGTGGTGTGAAAAGTTCTCGGCATTATAAAAAGTTCAGTGTTTGTGTGTACTGCATCCTCATCACTGCCATAATTTCCAAAATGTCTTAAAATTGAGAGTTCTGTTTCCATAGAGCAGACAGACAAACAGGCTAGCCCATCTTTCTCCTGAGAAGGTATAAATAAGTTTGGGCATGAGAGAGATTTATGGATGCTCCGAGCACCTTTAAAGGGATGCTCCGAGCACCTCTGAAGATCAGGCTAACAGGGTTGTTTGCATTTAAGAAATAAAACAATTATGTTAATGCAATGTTAAGACTGCATAGCTAAAGTAATGCAAATTAAAAATCCAAAAACAATGTTAAGGTAGCATCCAAAGCAAAATAAGATCAATCTATGCATTTTTTTAAAACTTTCACATATAAATAAGGCCTGATCTTTTATTTATTTTTGTGCTGGGGGAGAGAAAAGGTTTTTCGCCCCCCACTCATTACAGAAATATCAGCTATATATACTCATCTTCCCTGTTTTTCTGGAATACCATGGAAATGGAGGTGAGAGCTTTTGAAGCCCTCAGTTAAAGACACAGATTTGCTGACAGTATGTGGACACTGAAGTTCAACCCGAGTCAGGAGACTCTGCTTGCAGAGCTGTAAAATTATGGTGTAGCCGTTAAGGCTCAGACTGAACATTCACAAACATCTTAACTGTTTGTCTGGCATTTGAATTAAATCATTGCAAACAAAAATCTTTATGCAGTCCTACTACAAAATTCTCTCCTCTCAGACTTTAACTGTTATTTGTGACATCAGAATCTTGTTCTCCAGAGCTGCATTTCTAATTGAAAAGAGCCATCATTATTACACCATTCAGCCAGTCTTTATACATCTTAGAGAATAAAAAGAATTTTTTTTTGGTGGCAGATTATCCTTTAAATCGGTTGAACTGTATATCCTAAATGTTGCAGGGTATACATTTTAGAACTCTGTAGTACGCTATATGCATTAACACAAGCATAAAAAAATATATCCGATGACAATGAGAATTTAAGCTTCCAAGAGCAACAAAGTCAACAATACATGATTGGGTTTTAACTGTGCAGCCAGTACACAGTATTAATGAACTGTTTGAAAAATAATTTATTCGGTCTATGAATGAGATTGATTTGGAAGTGTCACTCTCCCAAGGCAATGACATAATGAGAAGGCTAGCCCAAGCCACCACAAAGGTGTCCCTAGATTTTGTCTCGGAGCTCCATCTTTTACCCTCTGGCAAGTAGGGGTTCAAAAATTTTAAAAACTGTCATATTTGAATTGGTGTCAAACAGCTTTCTCCATCTTCTCTCAATCCCAAATGGGTATTTAAAATCTTTGCCCCTCCCGTCTATCCCCCTCATGATAGAGAAGAAAAGAACTCCACTGTAATATAAAATGGGGTTATTTATTTAGGTCACTGGACACAGACAGATTATTCTTCCTGGCGTGTTAACTCCTAGCCTAGACACAGATTGTGCTACCTAGTATTCCCATAAAAGAGATCCCTGAATTTTAGTCCAGGTAGGGATAGATGGGAGTGGTGACTACACTGCACTGAACAGATTCCAAATAGCTCAGCACCCTCATTGAGAGAGAATGGTCGACCAAGGAACTTACAACAGATGTTGAACAATGAACCTGTCTACACCAACAGGATATAATGTCTTCTGCAGTTTCCACAGTATGCATCCGATGAAGTGAGCTGTAGCTCACAAAAGCTTATGCTCAAATAAATTGGTTAATCTCTAAGGTGCCACAAGTACTCCTTTTCTTTTTGCAAATACAGACTAACACGGCTATTACTCTGAAACCAACAGGATAGTAGTTTTTAACAATAGTTGGGGGAGTTGTGGGGCTGGAGAGGCAGGGACAAACTTAAACACTCTACGTCAAACAAACTAAAATTTTCTAGCACAGGCAGTCTCTGTTACAAAATGTCCAAGCATCAACTTGTTTCTGCTTGAGCCAGTCAGAAAGAAGATGCTTTTTAACATCAAAGAGGGTGGAATTTTTTTAGGATCTTATAAAATTCAGATATCCACTGCGCATGCTCAGAAGTGATATTCTCATATAAAGCAAATGTGCTAATCTTGATGAGGACTATGTTCTGTTTTAAACATCAGCCATTTGTACCACAAAAAAGTATTTAAAAACATAATTTCAGAAAGTAGTAAGTTCTCTTCTCTCTCCTACAATCTCAAAATCCTTTCTGCTGTTTTTGAGACTTTCCAAAAGAGACTAAGCATAAGAAAATTCTGCCCAAAAAGCAGATGTTTCACAGGTTTAGAAGCATGGGAAAATGGAAGTAGTGTTAACAGAAATTTTGTTGTCTTCACTAAGCCACAGGTGACCAATGTCTTCTATAATTCCACTTAACCTGGCATTACTGTTACAATCCTTCTGGTCCTCAGGGATTTCTCTACAAACCCCATGAATGGTGCAAGTGTTGCCAATTTAGTCATTTTCCAATCCCCCCCCTATAAATTCTAACACCCCCTCTAATTTCAATTCCTGGGGAAAAACACTGTCTGTAAGAGCCTATGCATGCAGGCTTGTTAACATTGCCTAGAGGTATCACTGTTGGTTATTTCCTCCACCTTCAAAATAGTTTATTGCTTAGCAACCCCATATGCCTCAATAGGCTCCACTCAGTATTTTAAGGCCTAACTGACTTAGAAGCTGAAGTCCCCTTTTCAAAAGTGACTTAGACACTTGGAGTCTGAGTCTCATCGACTTGCACTGAAACTTAAGGTTCACCTCCACTTTGTGTAACTGAGTAGGTCTACAATGCAAAGAAAAACCCATAGCTGATCTGTGCCAGCTGACTCAGGCTACAGGACTGTTTCATTGCTCCGGAGATGTTCAGACTCTAGGACCCACCCACCCACCGCACACGGTCCTAGAGCCTGGGCTCCAGCCTACACAGCAATGAAACAGCCCCACAGCTGGAGTCCTGCAAACCCGAGTCAGCAGGCATGGGCCAGCTGCGGGTTTTTCTTTACTTGTAGAGGTGCACTGGCATGCCACACAATAAACTCACTACGTGGCCAGTGCTACAGTGCAGTGAAAATCCTGGAGTGAGGCTTAGGCTAAGTCTACGCTACCACTTTTGTTGGCAAAATTTGTGTCAGTCAGGGGTGTGAAAAAACACATATCCCTGATCGCCAAATGTGCCAGTGTGGACAGCACTATGTTGGCAGGAGATGCTCTCCTGCCAACAGCTACCACTGCTCACTGGGAGTGCGTTAATTATGCCGACAGGAGAGAGCTCTCCTGTAGGCATGCAGCAGCTATATGGGAGACCTCATAGTGGCACAGTTGTAGCTGTGCCGCTTTAAGGTCCATAGTGTAGACATACCCTGAGGCTAGATCTACACTGCCCACACGACAGCACGACTGGAGCAGCACTGTGACATGGGCAGCGGAGTCACGCTTTATCGCTGCGGGAGAGCTCCCCCGGCGATTAAAAAACACCCTGAGCAAGTGGTGGTACCTTTCTCGCCGGAAGCTTTTCAGCGCTAAAACTTGTGTCGTTCCGGAGGGAGTTTCTTCACACCCCTGAACGACTAACCTTTTAGCGCTGAAAGTGGCAGTATAGACACAGCTTAAGTGTCTACAGTTTAAGTACTCCGAGCAAAAATTAATTTTGTATACATCTCAGTGCAATTAGTTAGTTCTTCACTAAAAGAGCCATTCTTTTATTTTTAAATAGGATCTCTTAGTGGCAAATCAGTCAATTGTCTTAAAATACTGAAATCTCATGTTAATCTTCACTGAGAAAGAATCCTATCTCCCTTCCCTCAGACACCTTGCAAAAGTAAAAATATCTATACGAAATGGTTCATTGCAAAATACTAAGGCTAGGCTATATACAGCTCTCTATTTCTCAGATTTCTTGCATAAAAAATAACTTGTTAGTTTTCATGTAATATTAGGCAGCAGATTGTTCTTTATTTCCTTATTACATCATCAAGTACCTTGGCACAGAACTTGCTTTTACAGAGGCAATTGAGGGCACAAGAGTTTTCAGAATATCTGGCAGCTTGTTGCTGTCAAGCAGCTGATGCGAGAATGACCAGCTAGTAGTTCAGTCAGTGCCACATAGAATATAGAATATAGAATATAGAATATCAGGGTTGGAAGGGACCTCAGGAGGTCATCTAGTCCAACCCCCTGCTCAAAGCAGGACCAATCCCCAATTTTTGCCCCAGATCCCAAATGGCCCCCTCAAGGATTGAACTCACAACCCTGGGTTTAGCAGGCCAATGCTCAAACCACTCCCATATTTGGAAACAATATCTTACGTCATTCAAATTCATGGAAGCTTTGATACAAAGCTATAACAGTAGCAACATATGCAGAATACTGCTATGATGCAAATACACTGAGGGCTTCCCAGTACAGAATGTCCAAGCGATGGTCCTAACATGGGACTCTGCCAGTTTTAAATGGACAGTTATGACACAAAATAGGAAATCAGGCATGGTCTTTTCCTCCCAATCTAGAAAGAAACCAGAACCACTAGAATTTCTAGCCATCTATTGCCACTACAAATTTGGGATGTTAAGTGGTGCAGCATTGAAAACGTAACACTATTTCTAAGTTTAAGTATATTTAACTATATTTAAACACAACATACTTACATATTTTAGGGTAAAAACACTACAGTTTCAGTGTGATTTAGTCTGATCTTAAATTGCCTTGTTTGGTCATATGACCACACCTTACCCCCTACAGAAGTTCAAAACAAAAAGTGAAGGAGAAGGTTTGTCTAAAAATACTTCAAGGTAAGGGGAAAACAAGCAAGATAATTTTCAAATATTTCAGGAATTATTTTCAAAGTATCTGCTAGGAATATTTTGAAAATTTTTTTGAAGGGAAGTAATGAAATTTTTGCATATAATTGTGTAATACATACTTTTGAGCCTTATATAAATTAAAGGCCAAGTATATCAAGAAAATAAAATCACTAAATCAAGAAAACTTTGACAGCACAATTCTTATTAATAATCCCTAGTATAAACTGTACATTTCACTAATTTCAGTACACAAAAAAGATGGCGTAAGATTGGGAGGGAGCAGGGAGAGAGTCAGAAGGGAAGTGTTATATTGTTGCCATCAGCTATCAAAAGATCTCCTAGTAATTACATTCTCCTATAAAGCTGACACTAAACCAATGGAGGATTCAAGAGGTGGGGCCAATGGCGACATGCTGAGGCACTGAAAAAACACCAAGCACAACTGATTACTCTCGTTAAGGACCATGCTTTTTGTATACTTACTGCAGTTGTCACTGATTAACTAACTGATCTGGCAATTTCCTACATTCTTTTGCATTTAAAAAGGATCTGAGAGGCTGAAAGTCATCCCCTTTCATATTCTAGGAGAAGTTTAAGACTGCACCCTGTCCTGATCATGTTATGGAGGGGCCTCTGTTCAAACAGGCTCCTCTTATGCACACTACCAACATTCTTTTTTCCAAGCTCGGAAGGGCTGCAGCTGAATCTCTCTGCAAGAGCACAGCATATGTGATTGGGAGGGAAACGTATCCATCATGAATAAACTTGAGCACAAAGACAGGCTGAGTGTCACAGGATACAAAAGGGTAGAGGTCACAACAGTAAGCTGGAGGGATTGCGCAGGGCTGTGGCTGTTAATGCATGGCTGCTTCATTCATTTTTTGGCATGCAAAACAAACGTTAGGCAAGAGCGTTTCAAGTTTATCCTATGAAGGAAACACATCCTAAACATGAACTAAAAAATAATTGACAAAATGCTGAAGCCTATAAAATATCAGAGATAGAGAGGACACATAATAGAACATTTAAGCTATAAAAGAACAGCAAAAACTAAACCAAATTGTTGAAAACAGCTTTCAGGAATTTTACAATTCTCAATTTTCCATGTTTTTAAACATTTGATTACTACTAGAGTATCATTATTTCTTTTAGTATCCTGG
Source organism: Caretta caretta (assembly GCF_965140235.1). Lineage (NCBI taxonomy): Eukaryota > Metazoa > Chordata > Testudines > Cheloniidae > Caretta > Caretta caretta. The sequence goes on from NC_134207.1 coordinate 65,627,868, forward strand.
ACAGGAAGCTTATCAGTTTCTTAAAGATTTAAACACTCCTGAAATGCCTATTGCTGGCTATAGCATTCTGACCATTTTAAGGAAGCCAGAACTTGTTATTTACCTTATCTGCTATATAAGGCTAATACAATCTTGTTTCATTTAGAGTTTATGAAGCCGGAGAAATCAGTTGATGAAATTACAGTCTAATACCACCACACATGGTATATTTTCCCCCATATATTCTGTTACTTCAATTTATGACTTCTGTAGTTGAAAATTATTTTCCTGTACATGTGTTCTTCATAAATACTGGCAGATTACAGTCAGCATTTGTACAGGAACCACATATCTACACTCATTTTTGAGAAGATAAAGACACCTCATACATTACAACTGAAAAGCCAGCTTGAATTTTCATGGGACTCATCAGAACACACATTTTATTTGTGTGAAATAAAATGGTAGCTCTTCACTTGTGCTGCTTACATGTAGGGAGATTACTTATATTGCTTCTGGCATTTAGGTTTTTATTTACTTTTCAGAGTTGGGCAAAAGTTCTTGGCACCAATAAACTTAACATTTGTCTTGCAACTTAAGTATGTCATATCGATATTTACAAAGCATATTAAGAAATGTAATAAGTAATTTATCTTATAATAAAATGTGAACTATTTAACAGATTACAAAACAATTGTGTATGATAATCATGTAATGAACCACAGTAATTATTTCAAAATGCATCAAAGGTAAATGTGATCTGCCACTTTGCAGCTCTGCTGTACCTTCCTGGCACTAGGTCTTATTAAAATAAATGGCCTCACAGGTTTTAATCTATTATCTTGGAGGGAAAACCATGTAAAGAATTGTTAAGTCTTTGCCCAGACATCCTGTCCATTTTTAAATAGTAAGTTTAAGTGTTAGTCACCATCTAAACACTAAGCCTATTGTAAAGAAAAGATTTGCTTTAAAAAAAACATTTAATGCAAGCAATGCATTCTCGGCTACAAATCAGTTGATGCCATGGGCAGACATCGGTGGCTACTCACTCCACTTACTGAGATCGTGATCAGTCAGAGTCAAAAAATCCTAAATTAATGTGGGTTCCTAGGCTGATACAAAGAAACATAAGAATACAATTCTGCAGAAAGAAAAATAATCTGTAATATTCTTTATGCCAGGCTAGGACTGAAAACTAATAAGCAATCCAAACTGAGTTATGATAAAACTAAGAAATTACAGCATGCTGGTCTCTTTTGGTCAAATCTGGCATCATTCTACCTTATAATAAGGGGTAAATGAAATGACTCCTTTCCAAGTCCACTGCTTTACCCATTTCTTAGCCTGAATTCTGCTTTCAAGGTCCAGGAAGCAGCCAAGAGTCACAACACAAACCTGAGCAACTAAAAATTTATTTCTTAACTTAGGGTTCACAAACACAAGAGGAAATTAAACTATTGCAAAGTTAGAGGCAGGAAGATCCTATTTAGCTCCTCAATACCACAAGAAGTTTCAGGCTTTCAAAGACTTTGTCCTGTGTAAACAAAATTAAGGTTTGTCTAGAATGTAGTAACCATGTATGGTACAGGGTGGGAATAAAAATAAAAGGGGGAGTCTATTAAGTGTGGTTTTACTCTAAGTTTAACTCCAAAACTGTTATTGTGTCCTCCTTATTGCAACAAGGATTTTTTCATCATTCCAGTAGAGGAGGATCCTCCTGTGATGTACAGCACAATTCCTCCTCTACCACCTCACTTGTCCCTGAACTTGGCTTATAGAGCCTGGGTGGAGAAAAGGGGATATGGCTGACTCTCTTCTGTGCTTCAGTAGGCACACTGACCCACTGAGGATAATGGTAGACAGTTTAAGTTACACAGCCTGAGGACTGCTATAAAGTTAGGATATAATTTAGTACTAGGGCTTGTCTACATGGCAAGATACCGTGTGGCAAGCTAGGGCGTGAATCTACTACAGCACATCAGGTTGTCACTGCCACAGTGCACTAAAAGTCCTAGAGTGAAATCAAGTGGCACCATTTCCCCCCACCCCCACCCCCAATACTCTTGAAATCCATGCCACAAATATTTCTAGGGCACTGACTGGCCATAATATCTAAATGATAATCATGGAATAGCAGCAGAAGGAAAGACAAGATGTAGGTCCAAGGAAGAGCGTACCTATTCATTCACCTAAGAATTCAGGCTCAAATCTAGCAGAGTAAGTGAGGCAGTGCTCTTCTGCAACCAAAGTGTTCTGCGAAGAGCTTTTTATGCCTTGGATATAGATGGTAGACAACTGAGTCACTCCTGCTTTAAATGTTTAAGCATACCACCAAGTAGGATGGTATCTAGTTTTTAGGTACTTTTCAGCTTAGCACAGCACCTGGTATGGATTTCTTCAAAAAAGCCTTACTGAATCTCATGTGGTTTATTTACAAAACTGCCAAGGAATCACAGCAGATATGAGAAGCCTCTTCCAGTTGATTTCATAGAGGTAATAAGTGGAGGTATACTACTATTGTCTCCAGACGCAGTCCTGAAAAAATATCATTTGCTTTGCACCATTGTATTATGTAGCGAAATCCCCGACTTGTCAGGCCTACCGTATTTAGCTACTACAACGATCTCATGGCTTTCCCCATCACACTTATTGCCAGTGTAATATTTATTTTGTGCATAAATATATTGGTGGGTGCCAGACATATGGTCACTTATTTCATGCTGCCTGTATCATTCTTTGCAACGAACATCTGTAACTTTAAAACAGGGGATCAAATCCATGTTACACCATAAAGCACACCGTTTATTATCATCCCAACCCATGGTAAACACAGATGGCCCACTACCTACTCTATCTAGTTAAATCTTTTACCCGTCACTGTCCTTGACTCTTTATATGCATCAAACAGATCTCCCAGATACATCATTCATCTGGACAGGCTGAGGGACTTATTGCAAGTCACTCTACTCATGTGCAAGATTTTACTGTACTAATGTTTTAGTATTATGGCTAGCCTAGAATTATCAGAAGATTTAATATGCTCTGCTTGACAGTGGACGTGAGCCATTAGGGAAAAGTATTTGTAAGACTCCAAATGATGCCAATCCAAAACATAGTGGCATATAATGGAAATACACCACTTTCACAGATAACTTGATGAAGTGAAGGCTAGACTGCCTCAAGGAAATATATATCCCCTGAAGCTAAACAGCCATCAGAAGCTCCTCCTCCCTGTTGGACAGCTTGCACTCTTGATCTGTCTGTCTGTCTCTCATCTTTCTTTTTTGAGAAAAGGATAGAGTAGATCATAAAGAAAGTTACAGTAAGCCAACTCCAGTAGAATCTGAAATCTTCAAAAAAAGTCTGACCTCACTGTGTTTTATTTTAGGTTTTGTTATGGTACTGAGACTTAACTGGTTGACCTGGTAATGGACAGACATAGATACAGTGTCCATATAAGAGAGTTAATGTGATTATTTGATTATGTTCAGTTGCCTTCTGTATTCTTGGCCATAAGGCAATAATATGTTTCAGACCCGAGAAGTGGAAGATACTTACCTAAATGGCTCCAGTTTTTTTTCTTGCCAAGAAACCACCACAGTAACACTGGGAAAATGCTCATCTGCCCCAAGGAGCTACCTTGTAGGGTTCTACAATATTCCATCCTCACTACTATTCACTGTGTAACCAGTGCCATCAGGAGGACTTCACTTTATAGCTGACGCTGTTTCCAGCTTACCCAGCTTGTATGGTGTGGTTCAGTGACAAACTTCACTGCTAGAAGAGATTAGGGCTACAAATGAGTTAAGGAGACCCATTCAGCAGAGACATAACACAGTGATAACGGCAGTTTTCATTGGGATTTGTTACTCAGGTTCACAAACTGGGTTTATCTTGAACACTAATGTGCTTCTGGATGTCTGGGTGGCAGCTGTCTTTATGCACACAATCATTTCTACTTAGCAAGAAGGTTGTGAACTTTGTCTTTCAGAAGCACACTTCACCAGAGTAGAAAGTACATTGTAATAATTTTAGTAGAGGACATCTTGAAAATTGTGGCTACTGAGGAATAGTGCTGCCCATTTATTAAGTGTGGGTTTTTGCTCGTAGAACATTACACCTGCTATCCACACTAGCAAAGAGTTAAATTTTCCATGTGACGGTTAAGAGAACGTTTTGACATAAAAATCCCTGAACAGTTTTGATCTTGTCCACCTGAGTCACCCTCATTCCCCATGCAACACTGAATCTGAAGATACTTCATAGATTAAAAAGTCGTATCTTTAAGCTTGATGTTTTGTGTCTTTTCAGCACCAAAAGCTTTGGATACATATTTTTACACTCTGAAATTAAAGTTAATGACACTGAATAGGAAGAGTTTTATGAATTCTAATCCTTCCTAACTTTCTCTGTTTCACCCCACAATATCATTTTTTTCAGAAGGGGAATCTTATGAAACTGGAATCTCTACATTTGGTGAACAGAACATTTTTCTGAAAGATTCTCTTGAATAATTGAAGTATCTGATAAAAAAATCTCTTTTCACTATCAGAATTGGCCTAGTTGAAAAATGTGTGAGGGAAAATTCACATAAGTACAGAGCTCTTATCCTTCTAGATTGCCAACTCTAGTAGGAGAGATTATCAGATATTAAAGTAAGGTGCAGGTAGGCATACAAATCTGTGGGTCCGTGTAAAAGTCTATTCTACATGGCAGGGGTTCTCAAACTTTCTCACAGCATGAACAATCTTTAATAGAGCATCTGTGGACCACAAGGGTTGCATACTTGTAAGAATAGTAGTAGTATAGTTTAAGATTTCTTAATGAAATTTAGTAGCTGAAAAGCAGGAAAGCCAGACTCTACAACTGCTACCTCTTCGGTCTTGACATTTGCAATTCTGCCTCAATATCAAGCCCATTCAAAATGCTCCAATCATTTTTCTAGCTCACCATTTTGACCATTTCACCCTGTCACTCCACTAGTTTCCATCTTCTCTAGCACAAACACAAGCTTCTTGGTCTTCACCTTTAAACCCCTCTATGACCTAATCCAACAATGACTAGTTATTCTACCCACCCATTGAAACATCAACCACCACTTTCACTCCAATGTTCCCAGCCTTTATTACCCAACTATCAGCTTTTCCCCTCAGATACTTTTGTGCGTTCTCTTATGCTGTCCTTCATAAAGGTGAAAGGAAAGCTCCCTCCACAATTCTGCAAGGCCACTTTATGTCCTTCAAATCCCTTTTTAAAGATCACCTCTGCTACAATAGCTCACCATCTGCTTAGCCATATTTTTGTAGGTAAGTATTGCCTACTGTGGGACGTTGTCTCACTGCTGCACCAATCATTGTTTCATCCACATGTCACATCTTGCAATAACCAGAATTGTCAGCTCTATAGTAATATGCCAGTGAGGAGAGACCGGGTTCAAGATAAACCCTTTATTATGAACAGAAATGCTTATGCTCAAATAAATTTGTTAGTCTCTAAGGTGCCCCAAGTACTCCTGTTCTTTTTGCGGATACAGACTAACGTGGCTGCTGCTCTGAAACCTGAAGAAATGATATAGAGACTAAGTAACAACATTTTCTACTATTCTGTGTAGCTGCAGCCTGTGACTGCCCTGGGCTTCTTTGTTTCCACCCCAGGAGAAAGCATGTCCCAGAAAACCAAAGATTGCATCTACAGTGTACAGGAAGTAGGACATCTCTATACTTCCTGGAGGATTTAATCTATAGTGCATCTTACACTTTTTGAACTCCTTTGTAAAATTTCCTGACTGATCTAACACACTATCAAACTATTACAAATACAACAAGCAACAACTCCTCAGGTTGCTTAGACACAACCTTAACATACCTCAATCAGTCTCCTAGAACATATCAGCAATCTTCTCGATCTGCTATACTCCAAACCATCTTTAGGCAAATCCTTAACTGTAACAACTTCTCTCTCTCACGGTCATTACTGGGGTCAGTTTGTGAATTATTTTCAACTTACATGTCTGCTCTCACTTCACTTGTATATGCCAAATTGTCGGGCATCTTGAGCAGATGCTTACAATTCCTTTGTGAGATTTTGCTTTCATCTGTGGTCACCAAGTGTGAGTAAGGTAATTCTGATTACTGTAGCTTTGACTGGCCAGTGCCCAATCTTGCCAAATTCTCATTGAGTCTTAAGTTTTTTGAACTATGGAATAGGTCTTGCTCTTATTGCAATACGACGTCTGATAGTAAGGAAATTATTGGGAAATTACAATCAGACTTTAGGCATCTTTTGTTTTTGTCCCATACCTGGATATTTATAAGTCTGTTGTAGAGCAGCTCAGCAGGTGATTTTTCCACATTGCAGCAGTATAGCTCTATAGTTGAGCTGTGCTAAATATGTATCTTCTCTTCCATCCATTGCTTTTTTGAGCAAGTTCTTCACTAAATATACTCTACATTCAGCTAATCCATTGACCTAAGGATATATAGTGGTCTCACAAAGAAAATGGTACATTTTAGCAAAGTCCCAGAACTCCCTCTTCTTCAACTGTGGTCCACTGTCAGTTATTACGACGACTGCGAGTTTGTCACAGAGATCACAGATTCTGTGATTTTCTGGGATTTCTGCTCAGGAGGCCACCGCTGGGCCAGCCGCACTGGCCACCACCCCCCTCAGCAGCAGCAGGAGTTTCGGTGCATGTGGGAGGGGGCTCAGGGCTGAGAGTTGGAGCATGGGAGTGGATGAGGGTTCTGGGCGGCGCTTATCTTGGGAGTCACCACTTCCGGGGAGCCATGTCCCTCCCTCTCAGCTCCTAGCTCCATGTACTGCCTCCGCCCACAGGCACCACGGTTCCTGGCCAATGACAGCTGCGGAGCCAGCGCTTTGGGCAGGGTCAGTGCACAGAGCTAGGAGTTGAGGGAGGAACATCTTGCCACTTCCGGGGAGCCTGCCAGCCCCGCCAACCATCCTCCCCCAGCATCCATGGCACTCCCCTGGGCCAGCCCCACCCCCCCTCCCCTGGTGCCCCCAGGCCGCCAATCCTCCAACCCCCAAGATTTAGTCAGGGGTATATAGTACATGTTACGAATAGGTCACAGGCTGTTAAATTTGTTTACTGCCCGTGACCTGTCCATAACTTTTACTAAAAATACCTAAAATGTAGCCTTAGTTATTACTGTGCTTGGAATTCCATGATGTGCAAATACAGATTTAATATGCCTAACAACTATTGCTGCTGTGCTGTCTTCAAGCAGGGCTATTTCTGGGAAATTGGTAAAATAGTCCATTTTAACTAGGTTTCAGAGTAACAGCCATGTTAGTCTGTATTCGCAAAAAGAAAAGGAGTACTTGTGGCACCTTAGAGACTAACCAATTTATTTGAGCATGAGCTTTCATGAGCTACAGCTCACGAAAGCTCATGCTCAAATAAACTGATTAGTCTCTAAGGTGCCACAAGTACTCCTTTTCATTTTAACTAGGTCCTCAAGTCTTCCCAAGTTGAACATGTCAATTCCATCTTTGTCCCATGGAAATGTGAGTTGTTTGTGTGGTATTACTGATTCTTTCTGCTGGGAATCACTGTACTTCTGACATGTTCCACACTTGCTCACCATTACTTTGATGTCACTGTTTATCTGTGGCCAGAATGCAACTTCCCCAGTATTTTTTTTTTTTTTGGTATGGTCATTCCTAGATGCCCTTCGTGTATTCATTCCAGTATTTTCCTTCTCATCATAGTGGGAACCACAATCTGTGTTTCCTTCAAGAGCACTCCTGAGATCACTGAAAGCTCTTCTGATAATTAGAATACACAGGCAGGAAGTGTTGCTCTTTCCTCTTTTAATTATCACTTGTACCTGCTTGCAGCATTTCATTTTTAGCTGTTTGTCTTCAATTTACCTCATATGCCTGGAGATACATGTGAACAAAAGTATGCTTATGGTTTATTTCAGATTTATCAGAATGTGTATTCCTAAGCGGTAGCCAGGAAGGAACTCAAGGGTAAACCCATACTTCCCTATTTTCTAAAGTAGTTGCAGTACCATTGGAGGGTGATTCTCTAAGTTCCATTTCTGATCAGTTTCTGCTGTGAAGCTATGGCCATAGAGAAAAACATGAAATTCCACACAACCGTAGTCTAGACCTAGTGTCTATTTTTCAGTTTGTGCATACATCACCTCTGTAGCTGCCGTAGCCCTCAATGCATCGGAGACTGGCAACCATTCAGTTCCAGGACACTGTGTAGTACTGTTCCCAGTCCTCTGTGGAGAGTTTGATATCTTTCAATGGGTCAAAAAACTATCACTGTAGCTGATGTCAGGATGTGCTTTAACATATTAAAAACTTTTTCATGCTCTGGCATCCATGCCTATTCAGTGACCTGTGGTAGTGATGTCTTAAGATGAGTTGTGCGAGAGTTCAGTATGAATTTGAGAATTCAATATGTCTAGCAGCCTGTCAACTCCCTTTAGGTCTCAGCATGTTCAGTATTCCTTGAATCTTTCATTCATTGAGGAAGATTCCTTTGAAGGTCAGTCTCCCTCTCAAATATGTTATTTCTGTCATTTGAAATTGACATTTGACTTTATTCAGTTTAAGAATATTAGCCCTCAGTTTCCAGAACTCTCCTCAGTTATTCCTGATGTTCAATGGCAATGCTGCCCAAAATTATGTCAGCACTGTACATTTTCACGCCTCTAGCATGTGACTCATTGTCAGGTGACTGCTTCTGGAGCCAAACATTCTGAAAAGTAGACTTGGGAAGCGATATCTGCCAAATGGTGTGTTCAAAGTGAAGATACTGTCCAATGCAACCCACAACTATCCAGCTGATGCATCTAATTTATTGAAGTATCTGGCTCCTGCCATACAAGACTTCTTGGGATGAAGTGGAAGTTTCTCTTCTCATATTTTTGCCCAACTCTATAAACAGCTGTAATCCCCCTCCTTTTTTCTTTCTAAAATTACTCAGGAATGAAACCAATCTGTTGGTTCTTCTATTCTCTGAATCAGGGGTGGCCAACCTGAGCCTGAGAAGGAGCCAGAATTTACCAATGTAAATTGCCAAAGAGCCACATTAATAAGTCAGCAGCCCCCACATCAGCTCTTCCTGCACACCCCAGCAGTCCCCCCGGTCAGCACCTCCCTCCCTACACCTCCCGATCAGCTGTTTTGTGGCCTGGAGGAGGGGGAGGAGCAAGGGCATGGCAGGCTTGGGTGAGGGTGGAGTGGGGGCAGGGCCTGTGACAGAGCCAGGAGTTGAGCAGTGAGCACCCCCCTCCGGCACACTGGAAATTTGGCACCTGTAGCTCCGGCCTCTGAGTCTGTGCCTATACAAGGAGCCGCATATAAACTTCTGAAGAGCTGCATATGGTTCCGGAGCCACAGGTTGGCCACCCCTGCTCTGAATGATACCACTTGATGTTTTGCAGCTCTTATTCTAGCATCTTCCACAAGCCTCGAAAAGTTTTTTTTTTTTTTTAAATGTAGGATGTACCACAAGTTCTCCAAATTCTCTTAACCATATCTTGTATGCTAGTGGGAGGCACCCATTTCCTGTAAATACACCTTCATATGATGCTATTAATGCTTCATATCCAGTTCCATGTTGTCTCTTTGGTATACATCTTCTTAACAAGTCCAAGCACCTCACATGTGTAGAGATAAGTTTGGTGGTTTGCCTTTTTGTACCACCATTAACTCCTGTTTTATCATTTCCCTTTGTATTTGCGTGTCAATGTGCACTCTCAGCGCTAGAATTGTTCCTCCATTATAGTCTTTCACAGACTTTTCACTCTTTCAATTGTGTTCCTTGTATCTCTTTCAATTTACGTTACTATGTTCACTTGCCCCTCTGTCTCATGTCACACAAGTGCCACTGGTGCACATTTTAATTAACCAATCTTGAGTTTTCAGCCTCTTTCATTATTGTGGTTAAGAAGGAGCTCTTCTTCACCTGAGGAATTCCATTCTGCACTTAATGCACTTTCCTGCTTCCTCTAGCATAATGGTTGGGTTTATTACCATTTCTACTTATTGACCTGTATGCAAGGCATTTCCTATACTCATGTTGGTTGCCACATTGCTGGCATTGTTTCTTACTTCCTAGGTTTCTGTCCTTGGCCTATTTCATTTTGGTGCATGTTCCCTTGTTCGTTTAGCACATCTGTGCACTCTGCGCCTTTTTCTACGCTATTTATTTGTTCTGCCACTTAAGAGCAATCTTTTGCTCTTCTTCCAGTTTATTTGCCTCCATGACACTCATACAGCTCAAATCGCTGTTTGAAATCTTTCTAGGCATATTTAGCATTTCCCTTGACTCTCAGGGTTTGTGGGAGTTACTTGTAGTGGCTGCTGCAGAATCTGTGCAACTCCAATACTCCTTCTCTCAGAGGGTCTTTTAGCACGCTGTGTCCCCCACTCCTGGTACCATGTAGTATCTTTATGATGACCAGAGACCAGTAGCAAGATAAACCCTTTATTATGAACAGAGCTATGTGCAATGAACCTACTACTTTGTATAGCTACAGCCTACAACTGCCATGTTCTGGGCTTCTGTGTTTCTGCTCCATGAGGAAGTGTGCCCCAGGAAACACAAGACAGCATCTACAGTGTACAAGAAGTGTGGCATTGCTAGATTTACTGGAGACTTAACTCTCTAGCACAAGCTCCTTGAGACTGAGATGCTCTTTTTACTCCATCTCTATAGAGTATCCAGCAAACGAGGTCATGATCAGAGCCTCTAGGCGCTACTCTAACACAAGAGTAATAAAACCAGCATTGCTCCACCTCAAGAAAAAACTAATCCCCTATTAAAATTATGTGAATTGAATTTGGCCCTAGCAAGAATTCTGACATACTCTCTGTATTTCTTTGTTAAATAGCACTCTCTTCAAGATGTGGCTATCTGCACAGGCCTTCTTGGAAGGGTACTGTAAACAACCATCATACAACTAGCTGGTCCTCAAATCTCTGTACTGCTAGGTAATCCAAATAAAACTGGTCTGTAAAATGGTTGTATGTGTTTTCTGTACAAGTCCAAGAACTCTCCACGTGATTTAGTTTAACTCTGATTTCTCAAACCATCAGAAGCACAGTTGTGCACACAAAATGTGAATTCCTCAAACTACATGCATAAATCAGATATTTGCATGTACAGTTCAACCTTTATGGGTCTACCTGCCCTTTGACACATGCAATCACAGTAACTCCATGCAAAAATTAGGTAAGCAATTGCATTGGCAAACCAGGTTTTGTGACCTGGAATTGTCAAGCATCGCTTTTGTTTTCTGAGATTTACACTCAGAGTTTAAGGCCAGAAAGGACCACCAATTATAATGAGGAAATACTTATTAGCCTGGCTTCTAACAGATGAAATGCACCTGTGCTAATAAACCTGTGTTTCCTCATAACTTAATGGTAGGGTTATAGCTAGCAATTTGAAATTTGTACAGAGAGGGCCACTTTTTCAAAACAAACTACACATTTGGGGGCCGCCCAACCTGAGACATTTTAAAGAAGCCCTATTTTTCAGGAGGCCAAGTGCTCAGCACTTTGGCAATTAGTTCCCTTTAAGGGATTTCAAGTTGGGCCTCCAAAATCAATCTAGAAAATTTAGGTCACCGTGTCCCATTGTTAAACCCCCTCCCATCTCCTAAAGTAGGCTTACCAACGAACCACCATAAATATGGGTGTAAATATAAATATCTAGCAGAGTTAATAAAAAGGACTGAAAAACCCCATAAGTAAGACCATAAAAATGTTACCCACAGAAATTAAAAACTGGATGCCATAGCACCATGCTAATGGAGGCACTTAAAGATTCTGGAGATAATTAACATTTTAAAATTTAATTATAAGAAGTTAGAGATACATACCAAGGGAGCAGAAGATATGTATATATTAAAAAAATAAAATAAATTTGATACTGCCCAAGTAAATTTACTTAGTCTTCTAGGAAATGGTGTAATTGGCCCTTTAAGTGTGTGTAGATAAAATGAGGGAAGAGACTCTTGCTTTCTAGGTCAAACTGACTGGCAAGTGACTGTGCCAATGATACTTCAACATGAACAATGGCAATTTTGCTCAGCTGAGGCAGACTGGGAAAAAAATGACTGAGTACAGTCAGAAAAGTAATATAAAAAGGACACTGTTGCTCAACCATTCTGTTGTGTGTATTCAGTGTCATTTTAGTTCCAGTTTTTCTTCTGCTTTTCACACCTGTTACTATTGCAGAGCCAATACATCTCAGAGAGAGCTAGATTCTTTTCTTTTCTAGATGAATCAACTGAATTTGTAACCAAGTTCAAGATGCTGGATCTGATTCTGCTCTCCCTTTCACCCTGGGCAGCCCCACTGAAGGCAATTAGTCACCTGGATAACCCAACTAAAATCAGTATGGTTACCTAGATGTGTCTGAGTGCAGAATTTTTACCTCAGAATCCATTACTAACGATATCCAAGAGATAGAAAGAAAACAGCTTGACTTTCAGATCCCAGACTCAGTTTGAAGCGCTGACATTGACAACAAAACTCATTTTATTTGTAATTTTGAAAATGTTACATGACATTTTACAAGGACAGCAAACATTGGACCCATTATTTACATTTTCACAGTTTTCATGGAAAAGTCCATTTATTTTCTTGTTCCTTTTGTGAAAGTAAAATGAATTATATTGAAATTATAATTCATTGAAGAAATGCATCTGGTGGGTTTCTTGAAATATAGTTGTCAGGAAGAGAAACATTAAGGAGTGTGGACAATGGGTCCTCAAACTAATTAACTTAGAGCTCCTACTGAGCTAGGAGATTGGTAAATGTTAGTATGTCAGTTTCTGCTTCCTTTTGTCTCATGTTAAATTGGCTTTGGCTTATCTGTATAAATAAGTTAGCTTGAGCTTTTGCATGGGGCTCACATATCTGGGTGCACTGGCAAAGCACTTTGCTAATAAACAGAGTGGTCTGACAATTCTGTGAGCTTTGAATCTGACTTTGACAATTTGGAGGTCCCACTGAGATGGCAACAGTCTTCACTGGGGCCTTGTGACTCCTGACCTTTCTTAGGACTGCCGTGGCAAGCCAGCACCTGTGCATTTGGCCCGAGCGATCCTCCGCCAGAACGGAAGGGTGCCTGACCACACTGAAGTCTACGCCATCGAACCTGTTGGTTCCCACTCTGTTCTGGTAGGGATCCTGGGATCTGACATCAGGAATCTGGTCAGGTAATTATTTCTATGTTTTGTCTGAGGACTGTCTTGTCTCTGTGTCTATCCGTCCTCTCTGTGGTGTGTTCAAGTCTGGGCGCCATCTCCGTCCAGGGACTGGCTGACCAAAGGGTTCCGTCCCCATGGTCTGAGTGAGTGAAATCTGCACAATCGCAGCCGCACCGCGCCTTGGGTAAAAAGCTTGGTGTGAAAGCAAGGGTGATTGAGGCAGTAGCCTGTGGGCTCCTTTTGTGTGTTGCACCGGGCACCGCTCTGACGAACCCGACTTTCCTTCTTGTGTGATTGGTGTGTAAAGTCCTCCTGTATGGGTAACCAGACGTCTAAGTTAGGACAGTTCCCTAAATGAACGCCGGCTCATTTTATGTATTTTAGGAAGGGTCCGGACTCTTGTAAATTTCTGGAAAAATGGTCTAGGCTAACTCAAGAGAATCCCAAAATTCAGTGGCCACTGTTAGGATCTTGGGACAAAGACAGAGTAGACGTCTTAAAAGACAAACTCGGCCAACCTAAAACTAAATTGGCAAAAGGAGAGGTTGATTGTTTCATACAGTGGTGGGAAGAGGCAAATCATAGGTGGACAGAATCAAAACTTGCCTCTCTCAAAGATTCTGGCTTCTATCCCACCAGACGCAACTCATTTTACTGTTATTGATTTGTGCTCTGCTTTCTTTTCTGTCCCGGTTCACCCTGACTCCCAGTTCCTGTTTGCCTTTTCTTACAAGGGGCAACAGTACACATGGACCACACTGCCCCAGGGGTATACTGAAAGCCTGTCATATTTTTCCCAAGCATTAGCCCGAGACCTTGCTGACCTTGTTTTCCTGTCCAGGTCCACGCTAGTCCAATATCTAGATGATCTACTCCTCTGTTCCCCTTCATTGTCTGCCTCTAAAACTGACTCTTTAGCGCTCCTTACTGCTCTAGCAAATAAGGGTCACAAAGCTTCTCGCTCTAAACTACAACTCTGTCAAGCTTCTGTCACATACCTTGGCTTTCTCCTCTCCCAGGGTTCCCGTGCACTTTCTCCCACCCACATCCAAGCTATCCTTAGCTTTTCCCGACCCCACTCCCCACGCCAGGTCCGGAAGTTTTTAGGCATGGCTGGATTTTGCAGTCAATGGATTCCCCAATATGCCTCCCTTGCAAAACCTCTCCAGGAACTCACTCGATTCTCTGTGCCTGACCCCATGCCGTGGCCCCCTGAGGCCAAATCTGCCTTTGTTTCCCTCAAACAGGGTTTGGCTTCTGCCCCTGCCTTAGGGCTGCCTGACTATTCTAAGCCTTTTACCCTTTTCTGCCACGAACAATCTGGGTGTGCACTTGGAGTTCTCACTCAGATGCACGGAGAAAAGAACCGCCCAGTGGCTTATTTCTCTGCCACTTTAGACCCTGTTGCCCAAGGCTTACCCCCCTGCCTGCGTGCTGTGGCTGCTGCAGTGTGCCTAGTCGAAATGTCCGATTCCCTTGTTCTCCGCTCTCCCCTTACCCTCCTGGTCCCTCACTCTGTAGAAACTCTCCTGCTACAACGTAACATAGGCCACCTCTCCTCTGCCCGCCTTACCAGGTACGAACTTTTACTACTATCAGCTTCATATATCACCATAAAGCATTGTTCTCAGTTAAACCCTGCCACCCTCCTTCCTTTGTTTAATGACTGTGATCCCCACGACTGCCTTGCAACTGTCTCTGCTGTCACCGTCCCGCGCTCTGACCTTTCTGATGTCCCTCTCCCTAACTGTGACCTTGTTTTATTTACTGATGGTTCCTGTTTTCGAGACGACCAAGAATACGCTGTAGTTTCACTCTGAAACCCTGGAAGCTGCGCCTTTACCTTCTGTAACCTCAGCACAAGTCGCTGAATTAGTTGCTCTCACCAGTGCCTGCTTTTTGGCGGAGGGACGCTCCGCCACCATTTACACTGACTCCCGCTACGCTTTTGGGGTTGTACATGACTTTGGTACCCTCTGGCAAACTCGGGGTTTTCTTACCTCTGCCGGTACCCCTATTAAAAATGGTCCCTACATCGCTGCCCTCCTGTATGCAGTTTTATTTCCGTCTGCCCTAGCTATTGTTAAGTGCCCTGGCCACTCAGTGGCGGATACTGATGTTGCTAAGGGTAACGCATTTGCTGATGCCTCTGCTAAACATGCTGCTGCCATAGAACCTTCCCCAGATGCATTTCTAGGTTCCCTTTCTGTTTCTATAGTGCCACCGTCCCTCACTGACCTCACCCTGCTCCAAGACTCTGCCCCAGAAACCGAGAAAGAATCCTGGGTTGCCCAAGGTTGCTCTCTACATCCCGATTCTCTTTGGCGCTCACCTACTGGCGCCTTTGTAGCCCCCTTTTCACTCTACCCGTCTCTGGACGCCCTGCTACACAGTGTTTCACATCTTGGAAAGGAGGGGATGGTCTCTGCTGTAACTAAGACAGGATGGTGGGCCCCCCATTTTAGCTCTTTTGCGGCCCGCCACTGTGCAGCCTGTACCATTTGCCAAAGCCATAATATTGGTAAACCTGTAAAAGTGGCCCAGGGATTCCGGGGTCTGCCTCAAGCACCATTCTTGCATTGGCAAATTGATTTTGTACAAATGCCTAAGTGTCAACAATATGAATTTATATTGGTTACGGTATGTTTATTCTCTGATTGGATTGAAGCCTTTCCTTGTCGCAAGGCCGACTCACTGTCTGTTGCCAAATGTTTGTTAAATCATATTATGCCTGCCAAGGGAATTCCTGCTACTCTGTCCAGTGATTGGGGTACACATTTTACTGGACAACTTGTTCAACACCTGGACTGTATATTGCATAACACACACCTGTTGCACTCTCCCTACCACCCACAGAGTGTAGGTGCAGTTGAAAGACTAAATGGTGTACTTAAGAATAAGCTTGCTAAAATTTGTGACTCTACAGAATTAAGCTGGCCAGGAGCCTTACCATTAGCCCTTATGGACATGAGATCCACTCCATCCCAAAGGCATAAATTAAGTCCCTTTGAAATTGTTATGGGACGCCCTATGCGAGCTATGACTACCATTACTCCCGTTCCAGATTTGAACTTGACTCACAGTGCGCTCCTTCAGTATTGCAAGGGACTAATGCAAGCTGTAAATCACTTCCATTCACAGGTTCGAGCAGCCTGGCTCACGGAACCCACCTCTGACGCTTGCCACAACCTCGAGCCAGGTGATTGGGTCTACGTATGGCGCCATCATCGAAAGCACGCCTTGGAGCCCCAGTGGAAGGGTCCTCATCAGGTACTGCTTACTACACAGACAGCTGTTAAACTATCTGGCATCGCAGCATGGATACATGCTTCACAGTGTAAGAAGGCACCATCCCCAGAGAACCAACCACCACCTCAGGACAGCACAGAATCAATTTTGACTCCAGAAGACGACGTAGAGGAACAGTCTGCAATACCTTACAATCTATGTTCTCGTAAGGGTTGCCAAAAGCAGACAAGAAGAAAAAAAAAACCCTGGTGGGCGTAAAACCGTGACTGCAGTTCCCTCAGTTGAGGTTGTCAGAACTAGAAGAGCCTTGCCTCCAACATGCGCCTCTACCTGTTCCTCAGCTGCTGGTATCTTACGGTCTGGGGAGACCACGATGACAATTCTTTCATCCAGCAGCAGGTGTGGATAGCTCAGACCCTTAATATTTCTAATTGCTAGGTCTGCAACCACATCCCAGCCCACTCTCAAACTGGTGTTCCTGTCCTGGCTATCCCACTCAAGTCCCCAGACCTCACTGGAGGGCCTCGTCTGTTTAACAAAATATGGAACACCAATGACACTTGGGAAGCGGTGGGAATAAATGCATCTAAATGGATAAGTGTGGTGGAGGGAAAAGGTCATTGGTGTTGGGTGTATAAGGGGACAGGGCTGGATCTGGGGAAAAGCCGTTGCCTTCAGCATATTGTGGCCAATGGTGTATGGGATTATTCAAACAAAACTAAAAAGTAGCAGGCCGGGTATGGAGATATGAATTTTTTTCTCAACCTGGGATCAAACAGAGAAATCAATCTCATGTTCCCCCTACAGTCATGCAAACAACACCACTCCTCGTAAGGAGAATTACCCTGTACCCTTTGGGGGATACTACTCCTCCTTTGCAAACACCTATATGACAAATGGGTGCAACCGAGCCTTCCCGGCCTTAATAGGCCAGCACTAGGTGTGTGGGACCAGAGCTTATACCGCACTACCAGCTAATTAGTCAGGAATCTGTTATCCCGCCCGACTCTTCCCACAATTCCGAGTGCTAGGAACCTCGCTCGAGAACGCCTCCGCAATTTCAGGCGAAAAAGAAGGGACTTAACAGATGCCTAATGGTATGTAAATAACATAAGCCCCTTAACCTGGGAAGAGGCCATTGGCGGTTCCTTCATACCATTAGGGGGAGTAATACATCATGCAAAAAGGCTCCTAAGGTTACAAGCAGTAGTTGAAATAATGGCAAATGAAACCGGAGAAAGTTTAAGAGCCCTGGCCGAAGAAACAGGGGCAATCCAACAGATGGCCCTCCAAAACAGTCAAGCATTGGACATAGTGCTGGTGGCAAAAGGAGGGACTTGTGCTCTTACTGGAAAAGACTGCTGTGTGTATATACCAGACAACACCAATGAGGTAACAGATCGTGCTAGCCACTTAGAACAAATCACATATCTTCCCCACAAAGAGCCACGTTCTTTATGGAAGTGGCTAAGTAACCTTTTCAATTTCTCTGGCATAGGAAACTGGTTGTTTCAGGGAGCCGTAACTCTCCTGTTTGGAATCCTAATAATTTTTGTATGTTTTCAGTTACTTTCCTGTTGTATCCAAAATTGCGTCAGGCATGCTACACAGATAGCTGCCCCAAACCAGAGTGCTAATTTGATTATTTTAAATATCACTGATGAACAAAGAGATAAAGAACGATTGATATGTGGAACCCAGTAATTGTTGGTCATTGCGTAGCTTGACCAAAAGGATGGATTGTGAAAGTAGAATGAATTATATTGAAATTATAATTCATTAAAGAAATGCATCTGGTGGGTTTCTTGAAATATAGTTGTCAGGAAGAGAAACATTAAGGAGTGTGGACAATGGGTCCTCAAACTAATTAACTTAGAGCTCCTACTGAGCTAGGAGATTGGTAAATGTTAGTATGCAAATAAGACATGTATGTATATTTGTCAGTTTCTGCTTCCTTTTGTCTCTTATGTTAAATTGGCTTTGGCTTATCTGTATAAATAAGTTAGCTTGAGCTTTTGCATGGGGCTCACATATCTGGGTGCACTGGCAAAGCGCTTTGCTAATAAACAGAGTGGTCTGACAAATTCTGTGAGCCTTGAATCTGACTGACACTTTTAAAGAGTTTGAAAAGTAGGAAGCTACAAATTGTAGTTAAAGAGAAATACACATTACTTTTTGATTCTAAGTTAGAGACATTAGTAACAACTTTTGCATTGCCAATTTTAAAAAATATCCAGTTTCTGAATTTAACAATTTATTTTCCTGCAAGGATTCTTCTGCTTCCCTGTTGCTGTTTCAATGTGTCATTCCAAGAATACTGAGGTGAGTGAAACTGACTACGGAAAGATATCAATACCCAAAGTAAACCAAAAAAAGCAGAAAAACTGTGCTTACTTTTCAGTTACAGTAATCACAAAGTTGTCAGACAAATCAAATTTAAGTTGGTGTCCTTTTAAGAGTCTCATAGGTTAGTTTAAAAATATTAGTAGCATGGTGAAGAGTATTGCATTTCTACATTACAAGTAGGACACGTATAACTGCACAAGTGAGCACATCATTTACATTTTGTCAATCTGCCGTTAACAATCCCTAGGAGAGGAGGTATGGCTAGGTACAGGTTTGGGGACCTGGCAGGGGTGTAAGACAAAAAGGAACTGAATTAGTGTCAAAGTAGCAGCAGGCATTGGCTGCCAAAAGAAACCCCTAATCCTGTCAAAATCAAGCTTCACTCCCTTATGGTTTAGAAGCAACAAACCATGGTATTGCCTTCCTCAACTGTGGACTGCTTCTTGCAAGTTGCCCACTGCTCCTCACAAAACAAGGGTTCCTTTCTGCAACTGCCTGCCCCTGCTCTTTGCTGCAAGTTATTAAATACTTTCTTAATCAGTTAACACTGCCACTTAATTCCCAGTTCACCAATGAACTCAGGGGTAGCTTATATTAGAGGCATTGCCATATAATTTGGGTCTACTATGCTGCACAGTAAAGAAGGCCCTGAATACAAGTTTTATCGCTTTAAAAAAAACAATAGCATTTGCCTGTAAACACAGCTGCAGGTTATGGACAAGGTAACAGCAGACATACACTTTGTGAATAAAGTTCATGTTTTATTTCCCCGTGGCCAAGGTTTGTGGGTGGGGAGAGATAAGAGCGTAATTAATTCTCTCTGAAATTTTTACTATGCTCTAGTAATCCGGGTTATTGTCTGGTCCTTTAAAAATTCTGTTTAGCTAGTAGGATTAGGCAGCAGTCATAACAGAGGGTTCTGTGACAGCTAGAAAACAAAGAACAGCTGAAGAGAGGAGAACACAGAGTTTTACAGTAAAGAGAAGTTGCAGCTCCCCCTCCTCTCTAAATTTTGAGAGAGAAAAAACTGCAATATTTCCTGCACACAGCCACCCTATTTTGCTGCATGCTGATCTGAGGACTCATCAGGCCCCAGAAGTGGGAGGAACGGGTGTATGGCTGGGAGGTTTAGGGCCTCCCAGTCCTCCATCAGTATGAGAAGCAACAGCACCTGCCCAGAATCATCTAGCCAACTCCTCCTTTCCCAGCCCACAACTCTCTTCTGTGAGAAGCTGAAAAGACAGACCTAGGCAGAGCCCAATGGCAAAAAACTGTTAATGACATCCTTTCCCCTCCTAGTGAAGGACAGCTAGAGATGTGTGACTTCAGGAAAGATGAGTACAATAGAATGGGGAGAAAGAGAGGAAGCTGCAACTGAGGAAATATAATGGGGAGGTGAATTAGAAAGAGAAAAACAATAGGTGAATAAGTAGAGACAAAAGCTTACCAGAGAAGAGAGTTTTGATAGAGAGGGGAAATAAAATGATAGTGCCAGAGGGACACAAGAAATGTAGAAGGGCAAGGACAGGCTGGGTAAAAAAAGACTGAAGAGGACAAATCAAGAGTGCTCTGAAGAAAAAGGAAAGGATGTTTTAGTAAAACTGGACAGAAGAGAGACTAAAAGAAAGAAAAGCTAATGAAAGTAAAATAAAGCAGAGAAAAATGATGCAGTACTGTTACAGAAAGTTTGATGCCAGTGTCACAATACACGCACAGGAAATAGAGTAACTGTACTGATTCACGCATAGTGACTACCACCAACTTCCTTCCCCTCAACTTATCTCAACCACTGGAGGAGCGTGTGGGCAGTGCGGCTTCATTCTAGTGGGAATAAACAGCTGTATGGGAATAGGAAATGTTTCTTTTCTGGAGCAGTCTGGAAGGTAGTTTTAAGTAGTCCCAAAACTAGAGAAGGGGACTGAGGTTATAAACAGCAGAGTTATTTATACTTAACAGATTTGTTCTTTAATAAAAGTAAAAAAGCCCCAGGAATAGAAGTTAAACCTAGAAAGAGCTAGACAAGTTCACTGCACCCCAAGTACGAGACAGACGACAAAGTGAATGGTATTTTCCAGAAAAATCTCAGTGAATAGAGGAGCAGAATGGAACTACAGCTGATTAATATGTAAAGCAGCAGCCTCCAAATGGTTATATACTAGTATCACCTCGATAGCTCCCAACACCCTAGCATAAGCACAATTACCATCTACATCTAGTAAGTAATATGTCAGGTAACAGACTTTTGAACTCTGTTTCCAGTGATAGTAGGATATGCTGTTAGAAATCAGCAAATGTAAGAAACTAACATTGATAACATAGTAGAAAGTCTTAGTGATAGTTTGTGTTCACTATTTAATTTGCTATTGTGCTTATTTCCAAGCCCAAACAATGTGCTGTCATTCTGATGTCTGTCTCCAACCTCTCCTCAAAATATTCTGGATACAGACAGGTAAGCTAACAATCTTAAATTTGGAAAGTAGTACATTATACTTTGCATTTTGGATCAATACATGACAGAAACATGCATTATTGAATAGGCTAAGTGCAGGCTCCAAACTTTGTCAGTACAGGAACTATTAAAGCCTTCCAACCTGAATCATGGCAATTTAGGACATTAGCACCAATTAATCCTAGCTGGCAGAATTGAAATGCTACCTCCAGCAATGCTAAGCACAACTTCAGTTAAGAATATTCATGTATTTTAGTGTTTACTTCAGTATATTATAGATGAAGCATATCTGACTCACTGGGAAAATAAAGAACGTGTCACTTGTATTCAAGAACTTGAGCATACATTTCTTGACTCTCTTGATGAGAAAAGGTTCCATCCCAAGAACAGCTAGCTTGGGGTGCTCAGAGACCACTCCCCTCAGTATTACTGTCCAGTCTGTCCTTAAGTGGATGATAAACTTGAATGGAGATGAAGTATCGCTAGCTGCTGGCCCAGTAGGCATGGAAAGGCATCAAGAAAGCCATCAAGCAAAAAAAAAAAAAAAAAAACACACAGGGGAAGCTCTCTCAGCTAAACCTCCCTGACCACACTATACCTCTCTGAAGTTGAAAAGAAACTCCTTCCTCCTGCCACATACACATGTAACCATACTCAGATTAAGATTCCTTTGGGATAGAATTAGTTCATTTTAAACTTTGTTTTAAGGAAGTTCACCACAAGTACAACTTTTTCAAATATCTCACACTCCCTGGAAGCTGCTTTGTTCCTAGAACTGGCCCTTACTAGACTATTTTCTAGACACAGCAGAACAAATTCCTTTCTGTCTGAGAGTTGCCATGGTAATGAGTCCCCTTTATCACATCCATGGTGATTTGGGCTGACCAAACAGACGGCCTTTGTACTCCTCTGTGCTGATCCTCCACATGCCACTGTAAAAGTGAATGCTAGTGAAGGAAGAGTAAAACTAAGGCTCACATCAGTTTCACACTACTGCTATTTAAGCAATAGAACAGGTGTGGCCCTTTGGAATAATCTCCCTCTGAATAACTCCAAGTATGGCGTACAAGTATGGGATTTCTATGGGTTTGCCTACCTAGAAATTTTTGCCACCAATACAGTTAAGCAGCAAAATCCCCAACACACTGACACAGTTTTACCAGTGCAAATGTTTATACTAGTAAAACTTATTCTAGTTTGGGGAACAGAATAAACTATATGGTATAAGATGCCTTCATAGGGGTATAACTGCCAGTTTTTTTAAAAAGTGACCCCAAATGACAATTCTACACTTAAATTTTACTTGTGTAACAGCACTAATATGCTACCTGTAAATCCCAGCAAAGGCTTGAAGAAAAAGAAGTTTAGGACTAGAGAAATATGCAGAATTGGAGTTAAAATATTTTAAACTTTTTTTTTTTAAAGTTATACATTATATTATACTGCAATTCATGTCAGATTACTCAGTCATTTTAGAATAACATTTTAATTTAAGTTTAGCTTGTGACATTTTCAAACAAAATGTAATCTGAAAAGGTTTAGGTCCCACTACTAGGAAGTCTTTTTGTTTTGTTTTTGTTTTAAACAGAAATTTTCACTCTATTGAAATAATCTTTCAAATCTTGAAGATTTAAGGGGAAAAAATCTTCCTCTCTCTTTCATGTTGCTACCTCTGAAGATCTCCTCTGTAGGAGCTGAATACTCTACAGTACGAGCTGTGAAACCCTTTCAAAGTTATAATCCAAAAGGATAACAACATGGCCTAGAACTAGTGATAAAGTTTCCACTTGTCCCTCTGCTCTTTTTTGTGCCAGTCTGTCAACACTTAACGTTCCCCTTATGTGTGTTTAGTTAGATATGGAAAATTTTTAGCTTTTTCTGCTAAAGCTTGTTTACTTATAGTGTAGCACAGTTTATAATTTAGTTAAAGTTTGTTTTTAGGATTTATCTACTAGGAATAATCCATTATGGGAGATGTTAGGTATAAAATTAGGGAAAGAAGAATAGCTGTTAAACACTACACAAATGACCATTTAGGACCAACTCCTCCAGTGTTTGAAGTGTTTAGGTAAGGAACATCTGAAGGGGTGACAAGAACCTCAGACTCAAAAGTCTCCAGGACTCAAGCTACTCTCTTCTTCAGGAGATGGCCTGGGCCAAATGAATCTGGCAGTCAGAAACAGATCCATCAGGAAATAATGATGCACCCAGATTCTGTAAGCACCTGTAAGTACCAGCTGTGTTCTCTCTAAGGTACATGCCTGCGCAGCTGCCCAGGAGCCCATCAAGGGCCGGGCACCTGATGAGGAGAGCCGCACAGGCATGAAGCCACAGGGACCTGGGGAGGAGAGAGGTGTAGGGTGAAGTGGGGAATAGGGGGTGGGCAGGGAGCTTGGGTCATGCAAGGTTGCTGCGGCCAGGGGAGAGGCTCCTCTTCCCCAACCCCAGGCTGCTATGGCGGGGGGGGGGGGCCTGCTCTCTCCCTACTGCAGCCTCAGGGCAGCCTGCACCCCAAATCCTTCACCCTAGTCCCTCCTCAGAGCCCGCAACCCCAGCCCTCACCCCCCCCCAGCATCCTAATCCTCTGCCCAGCCCTGAGCCCCCTCCCACACCCTAAACCACTCATCCCAGCCCCACCCCAGAGCCTTAACTCTCACACACACACACACACCCCCACCCACCCAGGGTTGTCAACTGTCTAATCGCACAAACCCAAAGACCCTTGCCCCTCCTCCTGCCCCGCTCCTTCCCCAAGGTCACACCCCTGCTCACTCCAGCCCCCCTTCCTCTATCACTTGCTCTCCCCCACCTTCACTCACTTTCACCAGGCTGGGGTGAGGGATGGAGTCTGGGCTCTGGGCTGAGCCTGGAGCAGGGGGTTCGGGTGCGGTGTGGGAGGAGGTTCATGGTGCAGACTCCAGCCAGGTGGTGTTTGCCTTGGGTGGCTCCCAGAAGCAGCAGCATGTCCAGCAGCAGCTCCTATGCTCACGGATGGCCAGGCATCTCTGCACACTGCCCCTGCCTGCAAGCACCGCCCCCACAGCTCCTATTAGCCGCAGTTCCTTCTTCCCGGCCAACGTGAGCTGCGGAATCGGCACTTAGGGCGGGGGGAGTGCGCAGAGACCCCCTCACCAGGCCTCCTCCTAGGAACCGCTGCTGGCCAAGTCGCTGCTTCCAGGAGCTCTGCAGAGCCAGGGCAAGTAGGGAGTCTGCCTTAGCTCTGCTGGACTTTCAGCAGCCTAAAAATGGTTTGGCTTCAGTAGCTTCCAGGAGATCAAGCCAGGAGATTCCCAGCCAAACTGCGAGGGTTGGCAACCTTACCCCAACCCTTTGCCCCAGCCCTGAGCCCCCTCCCACACTTCAAATACCTCAGGCCCACCCCTGCCACTCACCACCTCCATACTTGTGCACATAACAAAATTCATGCTGCACATGGATGGAAAAAGTTAGAGGGAACATTGGTACCCACATCAGAGATCTTTGATCCCTTTTCTGCAAGTTGAGCTGGTTGCCCCTTTACAGATTCAGAAGGCAGATACCAAAGAGAAGAAGGCGTATTAGCTATGAGTAAGGTTACATTTTAGTCACAGGTATTTTTAGTAAAAAAGTCAGGGACAGATCACTGGCAGCAAACAAAAATTCACAGCCCATGACCTGTCTATGACTTACTAAAAATATCAGTGAATAAAACTTGGGGCACTCTGGGTGGAGGCAGCACACAGAGCTGCCTGGCCACGCCTCTGCCGAGCGAGGGGGATGTCGCCGTTTCAGGGGAGCCCCCCAGGTAAACGCTGCCTACAGCCCACCTCACCCCATCCTGTGCCCCAACCCCCAGCCCCCTCCCACACCCAAACTCTGCTGCTGGGGGTGGGCGGTGCACCGTGCCCCATCAGCGCCCAGTTCGCCTTGCGCAGGGGCTGCCTTGGCTGCCCCTGAGCTAGGCACGTCGGCTGCTGCAGAAGTCACAGAATCCGTGACTTCCGTGACAAACTCACAGCCTTAGCTCTGAGGGATCCCAAAGAAACTAGGTTTCTGGTTTGATCCTTCACTGGTA
Source organism: Caretta caretta (assembly GCF_965140235.1). Classification (NCBI taxonomy): domain Eukaryota; kingdom Metazoa; phylum Chordata; order Testudines; family Cheloniidae; genus Caretta; species Caretta caretta. Next base: position 65,653,150 of record NC_134207.1, read on the forward strand.
CAGAACCTGGCCCTTAAATCTTAAAAGGTCCTGAAGCTGGCAGGGCCTCCTATGAATGGACACATCCATATCTTTACCAACTGGATCTTTGGAAGTGGCTTCCTCAGAGTCTTTTCAAGGCTTTTGAATGTGTTCTAGAAGGAATCCATCTGGACTAATCTCTCCTGTGCCTCCCTGCTGAGTGGAGTCCAGTTTAAGGTCCAGATTTTAAGTACCTTTAATCCCATGAGTCCTGGCTCTTTAAGAAATGGACACAGAAGGGAGAGTATGACCTACCATAATATTTGGGACTTGGGCTGCAGCTTGGGCTCTGAAGCCTACCCCTCCTCCCTAGGCTTCAGAGCCTGAGTTCCAGTCCAAGCTGCAACTTCAAACTGTTGTCTACGCCATTATTTTCCCCTGATAGACAAACAACTGGACCAGTTCAGGAAAAAGGCATATTGCTCAGTATCTCTCACTCTGCCAATGGCAAGTTACAGTTATTCTTGCAGATATATTTTCCTGACTGGCACAGGCACATTTCAGAGGCGAGTTGAGACTTTAAGGCAGTTGAGTACTTTGCTATCTCCTGATCTTCTTTAAGAGTCTCCTAAAATACCAGACATGGTAACCTTCACAGCTAGAAAACTGCCTTAAGTAAAGGCAACAAACCTTTTGTTTGAAGAGACAGACTGATTCAACTTGGAGAAAAGAACTCTCGGAAGCTAAAAGGTCGGCAGTGATGTCTTTGGAGAACTCAGTTTTCACTTAGGAAGAGGCATTCCCTTCTTCTGTTATAGGAATGCCAGGTCTGCCAGTTCCCCTTCACCTCCCCAAACATGGCTTCTAGTCCCACTGAAGTTCTAATACTAATCTAAGAATTCATTTATAGCCTCTCAATTGGCTATCTGCAGCCTCAGAGACGTCACCTTCTTCAGGCTCTGTAAAGCAATAGTTTTGATTTGCCCAAGGACCTTCAAACCTTCCATTAGCAGTCCCTATGCTTGATTCTTTCTGGAGGCCATTTTTAGGCCTTCAGCCTTTAAGATGTATACTGACTTATAAAGTTGTGGAAGAGACAAGTAGTATCTGAGGTTTCAGATGAACCACCACCATTACGTTACAACCAGTTCTTTTTAGGCTGTCTGCAACTAGAGAGTAACATGGGTTGCCACTACTGTCAGTTATCATGAGGACACACAGGAATAACTATCTTGATGACTAGCTGATAATACCCAATCACACAGAGGGGTGACTTCATATTCTAAAGTTTATGTTGTGTTTGACTCTCTAGAATTGAAAGAATATGAGACAATTATGGATCCCATTCAGCTTCTCACCTTCAGAGAAGCATTTCACCTTAACGTCGGGCTGTGCTGGATAGTGTTCTGAAGTGAACACGGCACTATCCATTGTGAATATAGACTATGACAGGCCAAGTGAGTGGGTTTTTGTGAAAGTCCAAGACAGAAAAAAGACAAACACTATTTAGAATTAAGTTTTCACTAATTCCCTCAAATTTAAATAACGTTCATGTCCCTCACTAAATGATTCTGAAGAGCAAGTCAAATTAGCTAGAATGCACACAAAACTAACACGAGAAACCTGAAGCTGTACTTTAGAAAGCAAGAAGACTTTATGCACTTCTGAAGAAGTCTTGTTCTATTTGAAGTCAACCTGCAATGACCTCAAAGTGTTTGAGATAACATTTTAATCATATTACAGAGCTTTATGAAACGCTATTCCTACACAAATAATAACTATAGTAGTTACACCAATTCCCTCATATGGCATTTTTTTTATCCATAGTGCAGCATTCTATATTTAACATACCACAGTGATGTAAGAGTAATGAGTAAAGTTAAAAAAATGGAATAATCAAATTGCTAAGCAACTTTTTTCAGTATTAGCTGCCTAAGGAATGGCTCCAAAATCTTCTACAGCACTGGCCACCCAACAGCGACAGCTCCACAAGGATCTTTGAGAGCACTGACCTCCAGTAGACAGTCTATATTCCCTTCAACAATGCTGGCTGTCCAGTAGTCTCTGTTCTGTTGTTTTCAATTACACTAACTCAGTGACAAGATACCAACACTATGCTGTGGGAAAAGAGGTTTTAAATTCTGTAGGGGATCCATTCCCAACCCTGTATTACCACTCAGTAACTAACAAAAGAAAATTACCTACCAGAATCCAAGATCACTCATAGCTCAGCTCTCCACTTCAGCAAATAAGCTACTACTGAATCTCTACTCTCAGATATGATACGATTTGGACAATTTTAATTGTGGATTGCTATATTAATTATAACCATGTACAAGTGACCCTTAAATTATATTTTATCAAAATTAGGTGCTGATTATGTTCAGTTATCCTACAGAGTATTATAAGCTGGAGTCCCTATCTACCATGCACCCATCCACTTTTACAGTCAAAATCATGAGACAAAAGATTTCATTATCACCCTGTACTGACAGAAGCCAATATTAATTATTATTTGAATTAACCTCTGAGCCATGGTTTTCTTTAGTACTCAATAAAGATAGGGACAATTTCTAATTACATTCTACCCTCGTTATTAGTCAAGAGGGTGTAAAGCTATGTCTGAAGAGACTACTACACTTTTGCCTTCAAAGTGCTGTAGACTTCACTGTAAATCTTTTGATATCATCCACTTAGTAACTTACTGAATGCAAAAAAGTCAGCACAAAGGCTATTTCCCCAATAACTTAGCAAAAGAGTTTTTTAAGTCAGTGGTCTCCAAACTTCATGGATTGCACACCCCCAGGGCTAGCTCTAGGGAAGTGCAAAAAAAAAAAAAACCACACAGAAGAGCTGCAGCCGGCAGGCCGCCGAAGAATCAGAGGTCCGGGAGCGCTGCTGCCACCATGCCAGCAGCGCTCCTTCGGCAGTGCTCCTCATGCCACTCACCCCCCAGGGATGGTCTTGCGCACCCCACTTTGGAGACCACTGTTTTAAGCAATAGCATACTACACCGGACCCTCGCTAGAACGCGCGTCTCTATAGCGCAAATTCGCATATAACGCGGTCGCAGCCACGGATCCCAAATTTAATTACTTTAATTGCAATTCATTTTAACGCGATCCCCGCATTAACGCGGTCCCAAGCATGGATCCCAAATCTCGCTTTCTAGTGAGGGTCCTGTGTATGTACATAAGCATTTCAAAGAAAGTACTTGCATCCATCCTGTACTCCAATACAAGCTGGAGGAAGTCACCAATTTCTACATTTTTCAGAAAATTTAACCTGTATCAATTTAGAAATATTAAGATTTGAAATAGTTTGGAAGGAGTTATGTCCTGAGTAAAATAAATCACTACTCTTAAGGGATTAGTATTATCAAGTACTGCATATAATGGAAGTAGATTTTCACTATTTCAGCTGAAAATATAAAGTGGTTTAATTCTGTTTATTTTCATAACCTATAACTTTCAAATAGCCAGCACAGTTTCAGATTTATCATTGATTCAGATGTCATGTTCATACCGAACTGTTGCAGACACTTGACATGTGACATAAATCATCCCATTTACTGTAACTGTAAGCATCTGATCCATGTGTGATATTATATAACAAGCGCATTTCAATACTTCAGCAGAATGGGGTAAATTAAGGAAATACACCGGATCCTTGCCAGAAAGCATGTCTATCTAGCGCAAATTTGCATATAAATGCAGTCATGGCCATGGATCCCAATTACTTTAATCGCAATTCATTTTAATGGGGTTCCCGCGTTAACACGCATGGATCCTAAATCCCGCGTTCTAGCGAGGGTCCGGTGTAAGTACTTGTATTATCTTTTGTCATTTGCATCATAACTGTACAGATAAGCTGCAAAGAAAAAAATTAAAACTGAGTTTTCTTCCATTTTTAACTCTCTCCTCACCCCCTACCAAGTCACAAAATACTCTTAATTCTCAGTTCAATGGCTATATACAAAAACATGCCATTCTGCAATGTCATGTTTTGCACTGTTATTTCATAAATTTCTAATGTCAAAAATAGCAATATGTTAGTAGGCCAATAATTTTATAAGCATTTGTATGGCGCTTTTTTTGTTTGGCCGTCTCAAAGCACTTCATAAAGTTGGATAAGCATGATCTTAATTTTACAGACAGGAAAACTGAGGCACACATGATTTAGATTACTTTGTGCAAAATTATACCATATCAGTGGCAGAGACAGAAACAGAAACCCCAACTCACTTCACTCAGACTAAGGCCACAAGGGATCATCATGGTCTAGTCTGAACTCCTGCATATTGCAGGCCACAGAACCTGACACGCCCACTCCTGTAATAAATCCCTGTCCTCTGGCTGAGTTACTAAACTCCTCAAATCATGATTTAAAGACTTCAACTTACAGAAAATCCAACATTTACTCTTGTTTAAACCTGCAAGTGACCCATTCCGCAGAGGAAGACAAAAGAAACAACCCCAGGGTAAAAACTACTAGGAGTCCGGTGGCACTTTAAAGACTAACAGATTTATTTGGGCATGCTCGGGGGGTCGCATAACTAGTTAGCATGCCAGAGTCTTGATCATTATCAGAATTAACCAGACAAATCGCTCTGCTAACTAAGAATGGCCATGCACCACACACAGAATCGAGAAAGAGCTCTCAAATCTGTCAATCCTTTCCGTGTCCGGGCCACGTGAGGTTGGTGGAGCGATTTGTCTGGTTAATTCCTATAATGATCGAGACTCTGGCATGCTTAACTAGTTATGCAACCCCCCGAGCATGCCCAAATAAATCTTTTGGTCTTTAAGGTGCCACCGGACTCCTAGTAGTTTTTGTGGATACGAACTAATATGGCTACCCCTCCGATTCTTAACCCCAAGGTCTCTACTAATCTGACCTTTGGGAAAATTCCTTCTCAATCCCAAATATGGCGGTCAGCTGTACCCTTAGCATTTCAGCAAGGCCCACCAGCCAGACACCCACGAATTCTCTGTAGTAACTCAGAGCCCTCCTTATCTAGTGACCCATCACCAGCTGCTGGGGATATTTGCAACTAGTCATCACAGCTCAGCTACATGCCATTGTAGGCAGTCTCATCATACCATTGCCTCCATAAATTTTTCAATATCAGTCTTGAAGCCACTTAGGTTTTTTGGCCCCACTGGTCCCCATGGAAGGCTGTTTCGGAACTTCACTCCTCTGATGGTTAGAAACGTTCAATTAATTTCAAGCCTAACCTTGTGGATGGCCAGTTTTTAATCATTTGTTCTTGTGTCCACATCGGCGCTTAGCTTAAATAACTTCTCTCCCTCCCTAGTATTTATCCATCTGATGTATTTAGAGAGAGCAATCATCTCTCCCCTCAGCCTTCTTTTGGTTAAGCTGAACAAGCCAGGCTCTTTAAGTCTCCTCTCACAGGATAGGTTTTCCATTCCTTCGATCATCCCAGTAGCCCTTCTCTGTACCTGTTCCTGTTTGAATTCATCTTTCTTAAACATGGGAGACCAAAACTGCACATAGTATTCCAGATGAGGTCTCACCAATGCCTTGTATAATGACACTAACATTTCCTAATCTGTCCTGGAAAATAGATCTCCTAATGCACCCTAGAATTGCATTAGTCTTTTTTATGGCCACATCACACTGGCAGCTCATAGTCATCCTGTGATCAACCAATATACCCAGGTCTCTCTCCTCCTCCTGTTGCTTCCAAATAATAAATCCACAGCTTACAAGAAGAATTTTTTCTATTAGTCCCTAAGTGCATAACTTGCACTTTACACTATTACATGCCATCCCACTTCTACTACTCCAGTTTTCAAGGTTGTCCAGGTCATCTTGTAGGATATTCCGTTCTTTCTTCATATTGGCAATACCTTACAACTGTGTTATCCACAAATTTTATTAGCACACTCCCTTGCCAAGGTCATTTATAAAAAAGTTAAATAAGATTGGTCCCAAGACAATCCCTGAGGAAGGCCACTGGTAACCACCCTTCAGCTTGCCAGTTCACCTTTCAATATGACCTGTTGTAGTTCTTTATCCACTTTTCAATTCTCATATTAATCCACATCTTCTCCAATTTAACTAATAATTTCCCATGTAAAACTGTATCAAATGCCTTACTGAAATCTAGGTAGTTTAAATCTACTGCATTTCCTTTGTCTAAAAAAAATCAGTTATCTTCCCAAGTCCAGTGCACTATCCACTGAACGACACTGTATCAAGAAGTATTAAAGGGGCAAAAATAATTTTTTCCTCTGGTCAACTCTTCCTGCATTTTTGCTTTGCAGTTCACTGCTAACATTGCTTACTTAATTCCATCTCTGTGTTAGTACAGTATGAACAAATTCAACCTGTGTGAATTGGTAGGTTATATTCAAGGATAAACAGCGCTGGAATCCCTAGCTTTTGAAACAGACTTTTTACCTTTAGTCACATATTGTAGACCCACTGAATGGCTCATAGAAAGTAATTACATAGATTATTCATAGAAAGTAATTACAATTAAATTGACTGTTTTTTAATAAAAACTAAACTAAACAAAATATTTGTAGATGTTTTGGCAAATTCTGTTATGAGTCCAAATCCTAAGGCATAATAAACTCGGTGTACAAAAGGCGATTAGATATCTACTACAGAACACAGGTAAAATGTAACCACTAAAGAACCAAGTTTTCCAGTAGACAATATGCATTTTCTGAGAGTTATAAGTCAAAGATGGTAACACCTGTCTCCATGTACTCTTACCAAGTTAGCCAGTTTTACTATATTATCCGCCCTTGATTTTGCTACAGTCAATTGGGTAGTAGGCAAATGGCCATTAAGTATGGAGGAGGAGGAGGAGGAGGAGTTGTTTTTTAAACTAGCTCTAGTTTTTCCTAAGGAAAGCGGTAGACACTTTCAATTTGGCTAGGACATAAGCTCTAGTCTAGTCATAGGTGTCTCTATTGGCATTGATTTGACAGCGTTAAGAATTGAAAAAAAGCACACTGCATACAGGTATGTTATATGAGTTCTAACAAACTGCCAACATTGAACTGAAACTGCATACATATACAGTGGAAGCTTCCACTGAATAGACATTCCAAAGGAGCTCTGCTTCTTTACATATATTGATGTGAGCATGCACATGGAAAAAAAAAGTAAGGCTCTGAAAGATCCTCAGTTCATTCCTCAGGAGCCTTTTGTCTGACTGTGTGCACACACTGTCAAGTGTTCTACTACTGTCTAGCACATAGTTGTACACAATGAATGCTTTTCATTAACCTTGGAAATTCCTTATGTTTAAAAAAAGCAAGCTGCATAGTGAAGCCCTCAAGTCCAAAATTGTGACAGTACCCTTAACTCTAGCAATGTTAACCTATCTCCCAAGAGCATAATGCACAACAGTGGTTCCCAACCTTTACCACAGCACATCTTGATACCTTTAATTTTGAGGCACACCGTATTGTCTCCAAATAAACTCATGAATATTCATGAACTAATCCAGAATGAGGCTAGTAGAGTTAAAGTCAAAACAACCATGGTGGCTGTTAGATCGTGATCTATCCTTTGTGCCAGAGTTAACATTTTCAACAGTGGAAACTAAACATTAAAGCTAAATATAAGAACTCTGGACAAAAGCATGCTCAGTGGAGAAAGTAACACCCAGCCCACCACCACACACCGATTCTGCCCCCATCCCCACCCAGCTCCCCCACCAGTTCTGCCTCCCAACTCCCCCACCCATAGGTGCTGGAATTAGAGGTGCGAGGGGTGCTGAAGTGGTTTCCATCATATACAGGGTTTACAATTTGGCTCAATGACACTCTACATTATTATACAAATTGTTCCAGCACCCCTGCCCCCACCTCAGCTCTGCTTCTCCTGGGGTTCTTTCCCCTTCCCAATGCTGGGGGCTACAGCAGGTTCCCCACTCCCTTTCCAGGCTTGGGGACAGCTCCATGGGCTCTTCCCCCAACCCAGCAGCTGAAGGATGGAGGGGGAGGGGCAAAGGACCCAACCTGTTGCTCTCAGGAGGGGAGGGAAGAGAAGAGGAGAGGAGAGGGAGAATGAGCTCTGATTGGTTGCTCTGCCCCTGGAGAAAGCAGTGAGGCAGATGGCCGATCAGAAGGTGGCTTCCCCTCTTCTTTCCCCCTCGCCTGCCCCCACTCCGCAGGATTCACTGGAATGTGATGCATACATAATATTTGAAAGGGACCTTGTCCTGGACAGCAGGAGTACAGAATGCGAACTGGCTGTGACACTAAATTAACATGAAATGGAAGGGGTTGAAAGTTCTTATGTTTTTCAAGAAAAATCCTGTGGCAAACCTGTTTGGGCCTGATGGCACGCCAACGTGTCACAGCACACCAGCTGGGAAGCACTGCACTACAATACAGTGACTAACGTACCATTACTTTCCCACAGAACCGCTGTCTCACTCAGGATGGGGTGCAGACTATTGAGTATAGGATTCACATTGAATCCAAGCGATAAAATAGATATCAAAAAGCTGCCCCACTCCCAGAGCTCTGCCCAGCTTGTACGCTGATGAGCCAAGGGTCCAGAAAAATAGAGATGTGATCACATAACTGGAAACTGTCAATGCATATGCACAAGGAAGCAAAGATCAAGCTGTGCAGGTAGCCTTAATTTTACTATTTCTAGATATTTAGAACATAGCCATATTTTAAATACAAAAAAGTCAGAAGAATCTTAACTTTGTAAATTCAGTCACTTAAAAGTTAGGAAGTGTCAGAATGAAGGTTGCCTGTGCAATCTTAATTTAGCCCCTTTGCGTGCATGTTTGCTAGAGCCTTTACTTACATGACCATATACTTCTCTCTCCATACAGGATCCCCCTCTCATTCAGAGCACAGGACAGGTAATGCTCATTGAATGAAACACGATTGTGTAGTGAATGAGGCTGTTGTCTGTAGGACCCAAACCCCTACTTGCTGTAGAAGTTCAAAGATGTAGAGAGAATGAGGGGAATTCACTGAGAAAAGAGGGACTTGTAGTTAGGCAGCTGAATGTCACTTAGGAGAACAGGGTTCTATTCCCAAATATGCCACTATTTCTTGGCAAACACAAAGTTTTCAAACCCACTAGTTTTCATGGCCATGTTCATTTCTTGATGCCCAACTTCAGCCTGATTTTCACAATACTGAGCAAGGAAGTCAATGACAGCTGTGAATCTGGCACAGAACAGTCTGATTTGGAGGAAAGAACAGAGGGTTCAGAGTGAGGAGGTTCCAAGTCCTGAATCTGGCTCTGCCACTGTATGAAATGTATAGCCAATGAAGTCCATTTCTGGTGCAAGGTTTTGATGGTATAAAGAAAAAAAGATATGGGGCAATACACTGAATATTGAGAATAAATACTGAATAGTTGCCTCATTCCCTCAGCATTAGGCAGAGAACCTGTGGAAAAAGACATATCATGTAATAAAAGACTATGTAGCATGCACATGCATGAGGAAACAATTAAGATTGCGTGAACATTGTTTTAACTTTGTAGTGTCTGAATTTGCAATCCTAATAAAGTAGATTTTGTGTAACTAATTTACTAGTTTCTTTTAAAATACCCTACCAATTCCACTTCCTCAATCACCTGGATCTGAATCATGACCTTCAATGTATCAGCACAGAGCTCTGCACTAATAACCAACTACAATAGTAGGCAGCAGAAAGCTGCTCCCCCTGTGGATCAGCCACTAAATGAGAACAAAACACATCAAAACAGCAGGCTATAGAGGTAAAGGTAGTCCCACTTAAGACACGACTGAGCACATCATAGAAATGGCAGATTCTGAGAGACAGGGTGACTATATCTTATTTTGTGACTCTTGGGAGGATGAGAATAAATGGGAAAAGAGATGGACAGGGTCACAAATCACATTATATGGTGACTTATTTGTGTACATATAATAAAAAAAATTAGCGATGAGTAACTTCAACTGAAAGATAGACATTGGTTCCCCCCTTTTATTACCATTAGTTCTATTTTTGTGCTTTGAATTTTTTTCTTTTAATAAAAGCAAATTATGGCAAAAGGTACAATAACTTTACAGTCTTTGAATGTTTATACCAAAATTGTCCATTAGAAAGACCATTAGTTTGACCCATTGTAGTAATTTTTATGTTCCTAGTAAAAATCTGAGTTGAGTAAGCTATCATGAAAGAGGTTACTCAGAGATCCAACCAAAGAAACCATACAGGAAATCAGTCTAGATGATCACAATGGTCCCTTCTGGCTTTAAAGTTTATGAGTCAATCTTCCCTTTAAAAAAAAAAAAAGCTGAACTCTGACCATCACTAAAATATTTTAGATGTATAGTGATACTACTGTTTGCCTATATACAGTTCAATTTCTCAGTCATCTCCCTCTTCTATGAGATGTACAAGCATATAGAAAAATTAAGTTTGACCATTTTGCTAAGAAATTAGCTTCCGACATCACCATTTACAAGGTTCTGTCTGGCATGGTACAATCGGCATATCACATATACCATTCTGGGGATCATATATTAAATATCCAAGAGCAACAAAGAAGCTATTTGCCTTAAATAGAAGCATCTTAATGTTGTGTTGAAGAGACTATTGGAAAAACAAGTGAAACTAACTTTTGACCAGACACACAGAAATATGAAGAGTGGAAAAAAAAAATGGTAAAACTAGACTGAAGGCTTGGTAACCATTATGTACCATTATGAAACTACATTATTGTTCCTATGTTTGGGAACAAATATTTTACATTGTCACTTATACATGACACTAACTCTGGTTCATGCCGACTACAAGTATTAAGCAACTAAAGCAATGTTTCATATGGACAAACAGTCTGGGAATAAAATACATAAATGTAGAGAATATTGATCTTCATTCATCCATAAACTTATTTTAAGTTTATTGCTTTTCATAACAGGTAGGCTTATCTTATATATTAAGCTATTTAATGCAAGGACTGTATGTATTTCAGTGTTTGTACAGCATCTTGTACAACCAGGCCCTGACCCTTACTGGGGCCTCTGGGCACTGCTATAATATAAATATTACATAATTGAAAAATTTAGCTTGCTACCCACTGTAGCCAAAAAATAAAAAAAATTACTATTGTACCAGTAATAATCAAAGTGGGAGCTACCATATTAACGTCACTGATGTTAAAATCACTATATGAGCTCAGATCTATACCATCTTTCCTGAAAGTCAGCTGACTCCAAAGACCACCTCAACCTGCAAAAAATGAATAAATTTAAAAAAAAAACACTAAGAGAAAAAATTAAAGCCAACATCACAGTGGAAACAGACAGAGTTAGTTATTAAATTGCAATGCATATATGGAGAGGTCAAGTTCCAAGTGACTTGCAGTATGTAGGTGGACAAGGGACCAAATACATACTGAGTGAAAAATCTCATCTTTATATAGACTTTTCAACAGTATTTTGAAAAACTGAGTCCTCCAGGGGAGTCCAAGGGCAGCATCTCAATGGCAAATAAGTATATTTCCCCCTTCCAGCTAGCTGGAAAGGGAGGCACACTACGTTTCCCCTATGGAACCTCTGGTACCAGTATGAAGGCCATTCCAATTTCATATTGAATCTAACAAACCTGCACTCAAATTAAAAAAACAAAAAATACAAAAAAAACACCACACCAACCCTTGCTCCTACCTGCAACAAATTAGGAAGAGAGGAAACAGACTCCCTTTCCCGCTCTTCTTTTCCTGGTGTCTAAATTGCTCCTCTCTCACCTTTCCCTTGGATAAAATAATTATGTTCTCCAATAAGTCACATGATTTATACAGTGAAGTAACTGAGTAAGAAAGCAGCAAACATGAGTAGATAGTTTCATTTAGTTGTCAAAAAGTAGTTTTTATATTAAGTGCAAAATAGATGGGTTTTTGCATAGTAACTCTGCGTGCACACGTGCACACACACAAAGAAGAGGGGAGCAAGCACTTTTTCCCCTTTAAAAAATGGTTACTGATGGTGAACCCATACAGATTTCATTAACTCCATAATATTTTACAGAAGGATTAAAGGGGATGCAGAAGTCTGTGTTTACATTTATTGCCAGCTGGAAACAAAAGTATAAAGGAGTAGCTAGCATATAGTTTTTCAATGCTAAAAAAAAGCAAATACCAGTTGTGCATATTTTTAAGTGTCAATATATTGTGGATGCAATTGTGTCGTATGTTTGAGATGCTGGTTTTAAGAAGAAAAATACTAGTTGTGCATAGTTTTACAAACTTAAAGAAGCAGAAGCAACAGCAAAGAGCTTTTTTCACATTTCCAGTCCAATGTATGCTTATACTATAAGTTTCACTGTGTATTTGGAAGATTTAACTTTTTCACATTTCCAGCCAAATGATTTATGTATTTATTTAATGTGTCACTTCCACCTGCCAATGCCCACTTTTAAGATATAGTGGGGATGGGGAAATATTACAGCATCTAGTTTATCAGTTTATATATTGTGACAAGAATCCCTTCATGTGATTTGATGCCATTTTCTATACAGAATCTAACGCTGCCATCATTAACCAAGACTGAATGATGCCCAAGAACTAGTTAAAGGTTCAGTGATGCTGATTTATCAGTGTCCAAGAGGGTGGAGGCTTTACTGGCTAGCTAACTAAAAGACAAAATGCCTATCTTGTGGTGTGCCATCACAGTACAATTTTTGCAGCTGTTGGGACAAAAGTCGTCCAGATTTTTTTTAATTTTAAACTTGCATGTTTTTCAAACTTTTCTGCTGCTCCCATTTTAAATCATATAGGAGTTGAACTAGAGCTCCTTCTAATGAAAGTGCTTAGTACTTCAACCATTTCTTCTTTAAGTACTGTCTACTAGAGAGGTTCTCAAATTTCATTACACAGCGACCCCCTTCTGATAACAAGAATTACTACATGACTCCAGGAGAGGGGACTGAAGCCTGAGCCCTGCACCCTGGGAAGGCGGGCCAAAGCCCAAGGACTTCACCCTCAAGCAGTGGGGCTTGGGCTTCGGTTTTGGCGGTGGGGCTTGGGCGTTAGCCCCGGGCCCCAGCAAGTCTAATGCCAGCCCTGGCGAGCCCTTTAAAATGGGGTTGCGACCTGCAGTTTGAGAACTGCTGATCTACTAAATTCGTTAGCTCACATTTTAATCACTCTAGTTCCATCACCTTTAAATATAAATATACAAGGTTTGAAACTCCTCCCTGACCAGCCTGGGGATTTAAAGTAATATGTTCTACAAACCTTTGCTCCTAAATCACGAATACTTGCTACTACAAAGCACTGTATTCCATACACTAGGTCCTTTGCCATTATTCCTCTAAGGGGTTTTTAAGTTCCTGTCAACATCAGACTCAGTACTAGTGTACTGATCTCCCTTCCCTGTGACCCAGGGCAACTGCAAATTATAGAATCATAGGACTGGAAGGGACATGGAGAGGTCATCAAGTCTAGTCCCCTGAACTCATAGCAGGACTAAATATTATCTAGAGCTAGACCATCCCTGACAGGTGTTTGGAGATTTTTTAAGAGCAGATTAGACAATGATGGAGATTCCACATTATCTTAAATATGATGGTCACCAATGGAATTCTATTAATTTCTTTCAGTTAAATACATTTTGGAGTGTGAACAAAATTGATTCTTGCAAACATGACTGTATTTGGGATACTAGCTACAAGCCAAGTAGGGCTGTGCTGCACAAAACAGAGTCACAAAACAAAGGCACAAAACGGAAACAAAATTATGAAATTTGTATTTTGACAAAAGGGAAGAAATGAAAACTTTCTGCAAGGTCCCCTTCCTGAGTTCTCTCAATTGCTTTCCAGGTTAAAAGAATCCATAGTTACAGCCTTTCAGAGCATTAATTTAGGAAAACGTCACTTCATTTCTTATAATTAATAATGATATAACATTTATGTAGCACCTCATCCCAAAGGGTCCCAGAGAACTTCACAATCTTTACATAGCAATCACTTTCCCTGCCACTAAAGTATAGCTCCTCAATGTTGTGCTTATACTACACGTTTCACACCGTATTTGGAAGATACTGTAACTTTTTTCAGAAGTGTTTGCTTCAGATTCAGCACCCAAAACACTATTCAGTTACTAAATGAAACAGCAATAGAGATAAATACTTTTTAGTGTGTGTATATATCTATCTATCTCATACCTTATATTTAGATATTGGCCATGCTATTTCTCTTCTTTGAAACACCCTTGAGATAAATCTAGTTACCTAGCTAATGTTAAGAAAGTAGTTTCTCAGAAAAAATACATTGAAGTAGTTGTTTTCTGTAAAATTAGAATGTTATGTTTCTTTGAAAATATGTACATCACATAGAACAAATGAGCTTATTCAACTGTAGCTATCATAACCTCAAGGGCTAGAGATTTTCATTCAAGGTTGTACTATAACATTTTACATACATACGACAAAAAAGGGCCTCATTGTTAAGAGACCTCAATTCTAAACAATTAAATAAAATAAATTTACATTAATGCAATGTTATGGTTGAATTTTTCATATGCAGAGCCAGGAAAATCAAAGTTATGGCTCCCATGATAACCACAACTTGATTCAGTTGCATATTTATATTATATACTGAGACAATTTATGTCATAACCAATTTACAGTTGCTGTGGGAATTGTAACTGAATTTCCTGACTTTATACACAAAGTCCCAACCAAAATACAGCAGTCCATATTTTGGTGGGGGTTTGTTTTTTTTACAAGAATGGTACATTCACATTACCTTTTGCATGCTGCATGCCCCAGCAAATGGAACACCCTACAGAGGGCACAAGAGGTACATGAGAAAGAGCACAGTATGATGGCCATACAGGCCACACCCATTGCATGATTTCCTAAAGAGGAGTATTCGGGGGCGCTGGCAGAAAGAATGATCCACTTTAACCTGTTTACATTGTATTTCAGTGTGTACATCTATACTACCAGATTTCACTGTGGTGTACGACTACTGGATAAATAATGTCACGCTGGATCAATTTTCTTCCAATAAGTCAAAGACACTTGTCAATAAGGAGTAAAATTGTGGGAAGTCTTAAAAATAAGCTATTGAAAGAATGAAATAAAAAGAATCACAAAGTTAAAAGGGTAAAAAAAAAAAAACCTCTCCCACAATGGAACTAAAACAAGTTTTTTAAAAAAACTGGCTATTTTTAAGAGGATACATGTGTATGTAAGGCACCTTAGGCATGAGAAATTTAACCGTAGAGTTGTTTTTTTCCCCAAAGTTCCAAGTGCCTTAGAAATAGAGCTTAAAATAAATATGCCTTAGCACTACAGCAACACAAAACACAATTTAGTAACTGTTGTGACAAAATGACAAAAGGAAGTTCATAGTTAGAACAGATGGAGAAAACAGGATGGATTTATGAGTGAGAGCACATTATGTTTGAATTTCCTGCCTTTTACTGTGTGTCACAAATATAATATTGACTTTAAGTAATAGTGTGCATTTAGTATGCATGTTTTAAATAATGTTAATAGAAAAAATATTCTTGGTTTAAAAAAAATAAAAAAAGACAACTCCACAAATGCGCCTTCTTTATTTCCACAAAGCTCCATTTTCAAGCCATACCTCAGTGCTTCAAGGATGCATCTAAGAATGTCACGCTTCAAAACATTGTAACATGGAATGAAACAATGACCCCCGAAGAGGTGAATAACATGCACTGGTACAATTCTGCTATTTATTTTCAGGCTCTAAAGGACTCTGTATAAAAAGTTACCCTAGTCTGAGAACAAATTTCACGGCAAGGTATGTTTTTATAGGTTCATTATAACCCCTTGGGAAAGAGTGGGCAGGGTTTGCACCAAAAATTCAGACACTCTTATATACACTATAATGTGAACAGTACATCTTGTCTAGATACTACCAAATACATATGCTGGTTCTCACATATGATCTATTCCCAGACCAAAGCAACAAATTTTATATATACATACATACACACACACACACGTTTTAGATTATACATTTTTCAATATAGTTAAAGGATTAGGATTAGTAATTTAAAAGAATGTTGTTTAAACAAGTCTGAGGACAAGGGAATTCAAGTTGCACTTAAAATCAGGAAACATGTAAATAGACTAAAGATACTCCAAAAACACCTTGATTAATGAATGAAACATTTCCAGATTTAACAGCAGCTTAAAAGGGGCACTGTCAACTGAAAGTCAGTCTGAAAATGTTTTACCTACTATTCTTACAAGCAATACTTAAGATGACTATAGTAAAGAATATTAAGGTTAAATAAGATAAGCACTTAAAAGTTAGGAAATGCAAGAGTTAAGGTAGCCCATGCAACTTTGAATCGGCCCCCTTGAGCATGTGTGCATTTGGACAGTTTTATCAGACATTGCATATAAAACAGTAGCAAAGCCAGAAATAGAACCCAGCTCTGTTGATTCCTCGCCCAGTGCCTTAAACACAGGAGAGAATCCTCTATTCTTTCAGCCCTCCATCAGATTCATTGTATATACTGAGCACTGAATGAGGCAATGGTCATTCAGCTCTACCAAGCATACACACAAGTGGACAGAATTAAAGTGGAATGGCATTTGGCATTTCCTTATTTCTGAGGCCTGGGTCTACACTACCTAACTCTGTAAGCATATACACTAAAATGTAGCTCCTACTGATGTAACTTGCCCACAACACCAACTTAACTCCACCTCCATGAGAGGTGTAGCACTTAAGTAGATGCAGTGTCAGGGCAGACACTGCGTTGCTTACATCGACTGTTGCTGTCTTTTAGAAGACATCCCACAATGCCCCACACCAACACTTACATCCAGTGCAAGCGCTCCTGGTAAGTTTGTGCACCGCTGACACAAGGAGCATAGTGTGGACATGTAAAACTGACTCAATTACTGCAGTGGCTGTAGATTAACAGAACTTAGGTTGACAATTTTGTAGTGTAGACATGACCCGAGTGCTTGAATTTACAAGTATGACATTCTTTAATCAGTATTGGACAAAAAAAATGAAGTTAACAAATTTTATCTGGAATCATTATTGAACTTCACAAGGGTCCTCAGGAGGGTTTGAGATCAAGACCTTTAGGTCCACAGCAGAGACATCTAGCACTTAAGCTGAAGTAGCAGCTTCACCAGTAGCAGTCAGTTAACTCTCTGAACCAGCCACTAATGAGGGGTAGGATACAAACTATGCCAGTTGCTTGTAAAATTATTTTCTAGACAATAATGGAGTGTTTAGGAATAGGAATTTCTAGGCTTTATGCCTTGCTCTGCAAGGCAGCATAATCTAATGATTACTGACACCAGAACCTAATAAATCTGGCATATCCATTCTGAAAGGCAGCATGACTGCAGATGAGACTTAGAGCTGTCTCTAATATGGCAGACCCAACTTCAGCTCCGATGTGATCTTGTGCAATCTCAGTTTACGCCCATTTTACAGATGAGGTTATGATACTTGCCTGCCTCCTAAATTAGGGGCAAGAACCCTTGCTCAACAACTGTGAAATATATAGAATACATACAAGTGTAAGAACTGAAATTAAAAAACTCTGCCTCCTCCAGGCTTTCAATCCAACATTCCTTCCCTTAAAAAAAGAGAGGTGACTGCTTTTGCATATCAACAATAGCTCACACTAAGGCTGGGGAATATGCTCAGTGCAGACGGAAGGTTCAGAGCTGCAGCAAACCTCGAATAAGCATGCATAAATGGTGATTTTCAGAGGCTTATACATTGGCCAAATTTCTATGGATTTTCAAGATAGTAAAATGCATCTCTCAACCCATGAGCACATCCCTGACAAATTACAAATCCTACTTTAAATGAGGCAGTAAAGCTCTTCAAAGAAAGTATTTTTTAAAAACATTGGCAAAATACATATTTTCCCTTAGCCTTAGTCTCAGAAATGGCTATGTCATAATTTGCTTAAATTTTTCTTAATATTCAGCCTGAAGCAGTGACCAAGCATGGAAAATTTCAGTCAAAATGGTCAAAGTTAGGCAAATTTATAAGCAACTGAAAACAGGGGCTTGTAATGGAAAGTGTTAGGCAACCTAAACTATAAAACTGCATTTCATGTGTATTTGACAGCATTTCATGTATATTACGTTTCACCACTTCCCCTCTATAGCTAGTTTCCTACGTTTAGGTGTCTTCCCCCGACAAAGATATAAACACACAAAAAATACTAATTTCTGCAAATCTCAGAAATTTTTAAAAAGGGGTTAAAGGGTAGGTGTAATACTTAAAAATACTTATGGTGGGATACTCAGAAAGTGCTCAGCATTAAACTAATTCTGCTCCCAATGATGACACCAATATACTTTTCTAGACAATTAAAATGTATAAAACACTAAGATCATTTGATGAAATGTGCTACGTAAATGGTAAGGCTTATTAACCCCATTGTAGCAGACGTGAAAATACCATTATGAACTTAGGAAACCAGTTTAGAATAAAACTCACAGGTTCCTGCATGTATCTGTTCAGTCCACTAGACAAAACTAACTAGTCTCTCAGTAAACTTATAAAGACTGACCAAATATTGGTCGCATAGGGTATGTCTAGACCAGGGATGGGCAAACTATGGCCCAGGGGCTGGATCTGGCCCTTCAGACATTTGAGCTCCCGCCAAGGAGCGGGGTCTGGGGCTTGCCCCACTCCAGTGCTCCAGCCGGTGAGCAGGGTTGGGAGCTTAGCCTGCTCCGTGCGTGCCATGGCTCCGCGCAGCTCCCAGAAGCAGCGGCATTTCACCCCTCTGGCTCCTACGCCTAGGGGCAGCCAGGAAGCTCCACACAATGCCTCCGCCCCAAGCACTGCCCCCACAGCTCCCACTGGCCAGGAACCAAGGACAATGGGAGCTGCAGGGGCGATGCCTGCGGACAGGGCAGCGTGCAGAGCCTCCTGGTTGCGCCGCCATGTAGGAGCCGGAGGGGGGGGGACATGCCACTGCTTATGGGAGCTGCTTGAGGTAAGCGCCACCAGGAGCCTGCACACCTGACCCCCTCACGTGCCCCAGCACCAATCCCACGCTCTGAACCCCTCAGTCCCAGTCCAGAGTACCCTCCTGCACCCCCAACCCTCCCCCCACCCCTAAGAGCCCATATCCCTAGCTGGACCCCTCACCCCCCCCCGCCCCCTCCTGTATTGTGAACTCCTCATTTCTGGCCTGCACCCCAAGCCAGAGCCCTCACCCCGTCCCACATCCCAACCCCCAATTTCATGAGCATTCATGGCCCACTATACCATTTGCATACCCAGATGCGGCCCTTGGACCAAAAAGTTTGCCCAGCCCGGTCTAGACTGTAACTGGGAGGTGTGATTGCAGTATGTACAGACATACCTGAGCTAGCTTTGGTCAAATTAAAGTTTTACACAAAGTTCAAGTAGTATATGGTCTTTACATAGTAGATCAAGCTTTTGTTTTCTATTTGTTCATTGCCTTGCCACATTCGGCATTGTGCAAAGGAAAAATATCCTCACTGCTATTTTTCCTGTTTGTCTCTCTCCCTCTTCCTTGTCTTTGTGTCCTCTGTTCCTTCCTCAGCATTTCTTGCAGCAATTTCCACCCCCAGGAGCTTCACTCCCACCAGCTTCCTCCTTTCATCCATTAAATAGTTAATCTACATTAAAAATTACTGGGGAGCAGAGTTGTTCATACCTCCGAGTCATTGTTTCAGGCTCAGGGCAGACTCAAGACATCACCACTGCATTGATTTACACTTGGAAGCTTATCTACACTAGGAGAATGGCTAGTTTTCTTTTTCTTTTACACCTGAATCTGAGCATGCCATGAACGGCACAAATGCATCCCAGACTAGATCTGGTCCCAGTGCTGGATGTTTTACAGTCAGGCTTTGGGGTTCTCAAAGCCCATTAAAGCAAACACAGCTAAAGTGTTCACTCTGAATACAATTAAAGCCACCAGTCCTCACTGAGAGTAACAACAGAAGCTTGTAACTTCAAGTTCCAGTCATTGGAGATATGACAAGCCAAAAATGTTAGCTTTATCTTTTATTGGACCAACTTCTGTTGGTGAAAGAAACAAGCTTTCAAGCTCCACAGAGCTCTTCTTCAGGTCTTCATGGCTATCACAACATTGCAAACAGAAAACTAATCAGGAGTTAAAAACCTAATTAAGAACTCATCTCAAATACACCTTGTCTACTTTGCCTCAAGCTTTCCAGAAGATTTCTACTCTACCATAAGTGCACAGACATAAGCTTTGGTTTTGAAAACATAAAGGAGGAGGGGAAGACCAAGTGGACTTTAATGGAAAACTAGGGCTTAATCCTAACTGAGAAATGTCTGTCCATAACACTGTAATCAATTTGTGTATCTACACAAAACAGCTGCTTGTCATTTGAAGAACCTAGCCCTTTAGAATAGTCTTGAAAATATAAATAAATAAACGTAAATAAATATAAATAAAAGTATAAATGTGTAAGTATAACTGTCAATTTAATATTATGCTGTCACTGTTCTCCAGAGTAATAGAAAACTGCTCAGTTACTCTCACTCATATTTTACTTCATCCAATATCATTTCATGATTTCCCCACCCTTTTTAACCTAAGGAATGTTTGATATGATGTGAGTTGTATTACATTTGTTTACTTCAATAATATAAAGCTTTAGACTTGCACTAGAAAATAACCCGAGTCAGTATAATAGCAATAAACATCTGATGAGACCATGCTGAGAAGTTTCATAGGATACAAATTATTCCTAAATACACTCATTTTATTTTTTCATTAGTCTCATTACATTGGGCAAATTTACAGGTGTGAATAATTGACACCATTGTAAGTGATTGCTCATTTGATAAAGTTTGTGATATTCAGGTTGACACTCAGACTTGAGAAGTCCAACTGAGGACTTGAGGTTTGCCAAAATAGGAACTGCAAGGAAAGGACCAGTGAGATAATAGAAGCATCTTTTTTGTGAAGAGGTAATGAAGAAGTATATCAGCTTAGGCAAGGCATTTTACACATGATTAAATCTTCAGGTTTCTCACCCTCTATCCAAAAAGAGATGAATTTTGTCTTCACACACCATCTTAAAAATAACACAACTGAAGTCTAACTTGATATTAAAGTGCCTTTAGAGCGCTCATATCCTCACTAACTGCAACCAATTATGGTTTAAAAAAATAAAATATATGCAATCTTGAGCTAAGATTACTCTTCTAACTCAATGACAATACACTCAACTGCAAAGCTCAGAAACAGATTCTGATCCCGATCCCACCAATAGCATCCCTGCCTAATGCATGTACTGATGTTCATATAACTGTATTGAAAGCTACAGAACTATTTACTATAGTAAAAGACAGAATACACTATGTATGACATGTCTATACTTTAGGACGGGGTTGGCAACCTTTCAGAAGTGGTGTGCCAAGTCTTCATTTATTCACTCTAATTTAAGGTTTCGCATGCCAGTAATACGTTAACATTTTTAGAAGGTCTCTTTCTATAAGTCTATAATATATAACTAAACTATTGTTGAATGTAAAGTAAATAAGGTTTTTAAAATTTTTAAGCAGCTTCGTTTAAATTAAAATGCAGAGCCCCTGGACCGGTGGCCAGGATCCGGGCAGTGAGAGTGCCAATGAAAATCAGCTCGCATGCCACCTTTGGCATGCGTGCCATAGGTTGCCTACCCCTGGTTTAGGCACTCAGATTTCCTAGTGTATGAGAAGTTTTTGCAATAGATGTCAGATTAAGAAAAGCCTTAAGACAAAGTTAACTAGAAGTAGAAGATAATGCAATTAAACAGAAAAAACTGCTACATTTTCCAGACTAAATGAAAAACTTGGCAATGAACAAAAAAATGACAACCAAATTAGCTACCGTAACTATAAAGGCAACAGCTTAAAGGACCATAAATTTCACAAAAGGCTTTATCATTAAGATTCTAAAAACCAATGTTCCTGATCAGCAATCTTGCCAATTTTTCCTTAACACAAGAAGCAAAGAGTTCTCTTTTGAAGCCATCACCACTATTAAATATATTACAAGAGGAGGACATCCATGCTCTCCAAAAACCCCAAGGAAAGTATCTGGAGACAGACAGCAAGCCCACAAATGGCAAGTTACGTCTCCCTATCCCAATAAGAGTTTGACCTAAATTTCTAGTTTCTTAGGTTTCCAGACCAGTGCTTTTTCCCCCCCTCTCCTCAGTGGATAGATTTGCCGAACTTTGTGAAAGACTGCTTACTGTAGATATGCCATTTCACTTGCGAAACGAGAAGTGAACATGTATCAAACATATCACTCCCACTGCAGAACTGGACAGTTTACAGTAGCAAAATGGGCAGCTGAGCTGCAAGAACCCTTGACTTGCTATTCACTCTGCTGAAGTTCAAGGCATGCTTTCTCTCTATTTGTTTAGTGTCTGCATCAAGGAAACGCACCCTGTCCAAAAACTCTATGTCCATTTCCACTATTCAACCTTAAGCACCGAGCACAGACAAGTGGCTTTTCTGATCTGTGAAACCTAACAATCTTTTTCACATAAAAATTCTTCTCAGACGATAGATCTAATCTAGTACTTTACCCAACATTCCTCCAGTACCCAACCTTTCTAAAAAATTCTCTCAACACAGAACAGTCTCTCTCTCTCTCTCTCTAGTCTATTTTCTTTTCTATTTCTTGAAAAATAGTCTTCTCAATATTCATTCCCTTAGCAGGTTTCTAATAAAAAAGCCACCATAAAAATACATTTTTTCCAGGTTTGACTTTTCCTCTCTCTTTAGCCTCAATGCAGCCATCAACACATGACTCCAAGACAACCCTGCTCCCTCAAACTAGGGGTGATGCTGTTATAGTTCTGCTTCTATTTAACAAACCATTCTTTCCAATGGCAGTTCCACTTCTCTGACAAGACTCCTTCTGTATGAAATACCACAACATTCAAATCTTTACCCTCTTTTTTTTCCTAGGTAACAGTTTTTTTGAGGGGGAGGGAAAGGAAGAGGAGTTACTACACTTTTCTTGTCAAGTAGAGCTCTAGCAGCAGCAGTATGAAACACATGAATTTCTTTTAAAATATCACTTCCTCTTCTGAGGAAGCAGAAGAACTTAAGAATCCTGTAACTGTGACTTTTCTATACAGAAGTAAAAAGGTATAGCCCTGTGGAAATCAAGAAATGGAGGAAGGCAAGAAGACACTAAAAAAGTCTGCTTATCTGTCTCCCAGACTAAGACAGGAAGGCTGAACCAAACAGAGGAGAAAACAACTCTGCCCGCTTCCTCTAGTAGCCAGGTGAGCTCAAAATTTAGCAGCCTCTTAAAAGAGAAGCTAACATGAAAGAGTGGAGTTATCCAGCACACCTCTCCCAGACTTGTTAAGTCTCCCACACCAGCAAGGTGCTCCTGTTTCTAGCCGCTTTCTAAACTGGTCCTGCTTAGGAGCTTAAATCAAGTGATTTAGAGAGCTGATGAGAAACTTTAAGGCTCAATCTCTGCCATCAGGACTGCTTGAGGTAGGATCTGGACTGTAGACATACAGGAGCCGGTGAGCAGTAACCAGGAATCAGCAGCCAGGGCCAGAGTTCCCCCAACCAGGGGGTAAGGGGCAAAGAGCAACCCCAAACAGCCACCTTAGCAGCATAGCCAAACTATCTCCCAGCTGATGACAGAAAGCAGATACCCTCCTTCTAACCCAGGACAAGAAGCAGCCTGCACCAGGGGCTAGCAATTCTTCATCACTCCAGGATATGGAAAAACTAGGGGCAGAGCCTCTGGTAACTACCAGATTTACCTAGATATCAACTTAGGGAAGATTCCAGAGACAGCTATGAGCACAGCATTTCCTACACTCCTAAAGCTTGTTCCATGCTAGTTTTGTTAGTTCTGGTTATCAGGACTTTTGCTATCATATACATAAATAAGGCAATGCATATCACTGAATACAAAAGTTAGAGTCATTTCTCCAAGATCTCCACACTTCTAACTTTCAGCTTTAACAGGTATGCTCTCCTATCTAAGCAAGTCTGGGGGTTTCAGGAAGATAGGGGTGCTACATACTGAACTATAAACTAGAGAAGTGCTTCTCAAGCTATCTGATGAGGGTGACCGGCAATTTTTTTTCCCTATGTGCGCACAGATGAGCAGCCAATGGTTCGCGGACCACCACTTTGAGTAGCACTGAACTAGAGCACAGTCCTTGGAGCCCATTAGTTCACCATATCTATCTAGGATTTTACACCACACCCCATCACAATATCTGAACAGCTCTTACCCTTATGCCTCCCCCTCACCCCACCATCTTTTTGAATCTGTCTCTAATAAGTATTTGATAGTTTTCAATTCAAGATCTCTCCCCGATCTTACTTTCACCTTTATGCTCATACTAAACCACCCCCTCATCACCTTTAAAATGACTCCTCTCTCTGCCAGTCTCTACCTAGTAAACTTGTAGTTATGTCAACTTCCATCAGATAGGTGGATTAATAATCTCTCTTTGTCAGAAAGAACACCTTGAGAGAGAAATTACCCACAGCTCTGATTTTCCACTTGCTGAAACAATGAAAAGTGGAGGCATTTCGACTTTGAATTCTCCTCCTCTCAACACAGAGATAGTGAGATTTGAAGGTTTAGAGTAGCATTCTCTCCCATGTATTGCACAGCCTCATCTCTACCTCTGATGAAATTCTTATCCTTTTATTTCATTTCCTTTTTGCACTGATCATCATAACCTCTCCATGGCCTTCTCAAGTCCCAGTTCTTTAGGCTCCAGCATTTGCAGAATGCCACTTCCTGCATTATCTCTTACAAAGAATGCCTACGGGCTCCTCAACACATACAAGTCAGCCCCATTCCTGTGCAAATCCACTAGCCCCCTATTTCAAGATTAGGGCACAACTCCCCTTACTAAAATTCTCTTTGGACTTACTCCAGTCCCTTATCTACTTTGTCTCTTATCTCTCATGGAGGCTAGAGGAGTGAAGGCTCTAGTAAGTCTCCAGAAAAACATCAACTGTTCAAGTACCTTCTTCCTTATACCTCCTATCACATGGAACAACATTCCTGTATCAACATAATTATTTCTATCTTATTTAAAATCTCATCTGCATACATTTTCCCCTTGCCTCTACCTCTTAACTAACTTCTCCAATCCACTATTTTAACTCTCAAGAATTCTAGGATAGAGTTTTCATGAAATGTACAACACAAAATAAAGCTTAACATGTAAAGCCCTAAAATATTGAAAACACTTTCCTATTCAAAAATGCATGAATAATTATGACGGCAACTTTCTGAAATATATAAAGTGATCAAGTTGAGCTATTCTGGCATTTTAGAGATAACACATTTCCACTCTTTGGGTCAGAGTTTGGGTTCTAAACTTTGATTTTGGTGGGCTTTGGATCAGACCGTTGGTTTACACCAGTCAGAAGTTCCCTTACATCTCAGGGACAAAGAAAGATTATTAGGAATTGAGGTGCTTGATTACTTTTGCAACAAATCTTCATTATCTGACCCTAGCCAAAAAAAACAAAAAAACAACAATGCCATCAAGCAAACAAAGTAGCATAAACTGGGAGGTTTGACTAAGTACTTTTCAATGAAAATGTAAGAAGAGTGGTTCAGTCTTGAGAGAAACACAAAGGAGGTATTACAGGTATATTTTAAAATGACAGCTGTGTTAAAATTGATACGAGATCTAATTTCTACCTACAGCAAAGTTTACTACACTTTGCTTCATAAAACATTAGTTTTAATAGTAGGAGTGAAATACCAAATGAGATATTTAAAAAAAAAAAAGTATGGAGTTTGAATGGTCTACAAAAAAAAAATTTGCATATAAGGCAATTTATTGCCTAATTTGACTACTAGAGCAAGGTTTAATGGACAAATACCTGTTGAAATCATGAGATCACTATTTACAATGTATAACTTAAAAAGTAAACAACAATATTACAGACTAGAAGGTTTTAAAAAGTTATTCAGCACTGCTTTCTCCACTGGTTATTCACAGGAAGGCAACTTTTAATCATAGTGAAGTGGGCCCATATTTCAATGAACTCTGAACAAAATAACCTCTAGGATCAAGGCTATATATGGTGAAACTTAATTTTCTCACCAAACCATTAGGAAGAAGGCAGACATTTTGGCTGCACTGGCTTTTTCCAGACAATTGATTCTTGAAGTTATTTATTCCCCATCATTCCCCTTAAGGCCCTCTCATTACAGCAACTGTCTCTATGTCAGAGGAAGGTTGGATACAGCTCCCTCCAAAGCCAGGCAACCCCACACCCAAAAAAACTACAGGGGTCACAACACCACAAAGTGCTCCCTAGTTCATGACAAAAGGGGCTTGTGGTCAGCTCCCAAACAGGGATGCTGGATCAATTTGTATAGTGAGGGTGCTGAGAACCATTGAACCAAACTGTAAAGTCTGTATATAACAGAATCCACTTTAAGCTAGGGGGAATGGTGCACCCCCTGCACCTCTAGTTCCAGCACCTATACTCCCAAATGCCAATCAATTTTCAAAGCAGAGAGTTCTGATACCACTAATCTGACCTATTGTTAAATGAGTGGTCTTGCTTATTTTCCCCCATTTTTAAATTAAGATGCATCCTTAAAAGTTTCACTGCCATCAGTCTGTGTTTCCAAGTTTTAAGAAAAGCACACTATTTGATATAAACATAGAGAAGGAAAAAGAATGAACATTATGTTCAGAAACAGCTGTGGAACAGTATGCATGAAATTAAAGAGGTCAGAAGCTTAAGGATAATCAGCTCCTACCTGATTTTTCTCTAGATGCATATTTACAGCTTTAAAAACAAAACAGAAAGATCATGGTTAGAAGGTAGGAATTAATCAGTTTCCGTATACTTAAGAACATCCTTAAGAGCTTTGTCGTCATATTGAGACCCTTGGAATGTATTCTCTATGGGACAGAAAGCTTCTTATTAAATAGAATAATTATTTAGAAAATAGTGGAGAATAAAGACATTTCAGTTTGTAACCAAGCGATGTATTTTCACTCTGAGAAATCCATGGTAAAATAGAGTGACAGAAAGTTAGATTATATGTATGGAAACAAAACAAAAAACTTCATTCAAGTTTTAGCACCTTGCCAGAAGCGTTCTAAAAAAATAACGTTACATATCCTGTAACTGCTGCTCTGCAACAAGTTATCCATCTCTCTGCAACAAAGGATCCTAAAACCAGATTAGGTCTCCTTAGAATAAATTGTTTTCTTCCTCTTAACTTTGGTAGCATTCCAGCAACAGTAATCTTAAATCTTAGCTCAAATAAGTTATATTAGGGAGAGTCTTTATAGCAAGTGTCCTATTTATGGGAGTATGATTGGTTGGGAAATAAGGGAAGAGGATGCATTCAGGAAGAAGTTGGAATCTGCCACAGATAGAACTAGGTAGTGTCAGCAGATTAATGCAACAGACTTTTGCCTCTTTGGAGAACAGATTAAAATGGAAATTAAAGTCTCATCTACATAAGAAAGTTTTACCAGCATAACTAAATCAGTTTAGTACTGTTTTCATATTGTAGGCAAGGCCTAAGCCACACGACTATAAAGTATGCGGTTTCATCCATATTGCCTCTGAGCATCACTAAACCATTCCCTAATCCAGAACAATTGGTAATCTAGCCACAGGAACGGCATAGGAGAGGGGTTGCAAGACAAGAATGAGGTATGTTTGTAGAGATTGGGGAAACCTGCTGTGCAACTGCTCCACACCACCAGCCCCAACTTGATCCAGACAGCCTCATTTGTGAACACTAAATTCACCCATTCAAACATTCAGCAGATTTTAAAAGCCTTCCATCTGGAAATTAATTGACAGATATACTACCTACAGGAAATGAAGGCTAAAGATTTGGAATAGAATTAAAGGCACTTACATGTTTGTTTCCCCCCTTCCCCATCTTTCAGGCCCCTTCTTCCCTCTTCACACACACTGCTTCAACTTGTCATATCAGAATTTAGATAGAAATAGCCAATATCAGACAATATAATATGGTCATGCCAATCCAAAGAGTCACAATGGAAGATTTAGGAGGTTCTCTTGAAATACTAATTATTATTTGTAATGCTTTCTTATTAAGGCTTTTTCTCTTTACAGATGCACAAAAAAAAATATCTGTTTTTCCACACCGTCTCCTTATACTTAAGACCGTCTTTAGATATACTTTAGACTGTCTTTAGGGCCAAGACCATTTCCACTGAACGACTGAAGTTTAGGGCCTTCTTAGCAGTGACTTACTTTGTACTCATACACAGCTTTACTTTTGGCACCTTATATTTATAAAAATGGTGTAACATCTTCAGTCAAATCAAAATTGGCCTACACAAAATTCCAGCATGGTGGCAAATAGCTTGAAAATATCTGAAGTTAATATGAAATAGCTAAAAATCTTTGTGATGTACCATAAGTGAAATTAAGTATTTAGATAAATTTCTAATATATGATAATCATAGATCAAGGTTGTAAACCTTATTTAAACTTTTAGATTGAAAATATCTACTTTGGAAAAGTTAGTGTATGTGCTATTTGATAAAACCCTTCAATATTTTATAAAATAGCTGTACTATACAGTTTGCACATTCAGTAGAGAGAGAAAAAATACACATTCTAGTGCTATCTAAAAACTAATTTCACACATTCATAGTAATAAGTATTTCAATGGACGTTACCAAAACCATAATAAAGTTTAGCCTGCTATTTGTGTACACTTTGATTTCAGTACCTTGTTATAAATTAATATTTCTGTTATATCATTCCTCTACACACTAACATTTCATAAGAGGATTAATATCCTATCCAAATGTTTACTCACTTTCATCAAAACTTTGTTTAATAGCTAAACAGGTAGTAAACTTGTGTGTGCGTGTTCTAAATTAAGAGTAAGCAAGTTTTTCTATTGTTTAAACCAATTAATTTGAATTTTAAAAAATTAAAAGGCATACCTTACAGTGTTAAATAGCTAGTGAGAAGCTTGGTCAAGTGTGTTTATCCAGCTGATAGCAATGCAGGTTTAACTGACTAAAGGATTCAATCGTAAAGGATATAGTTTAGAACTAAGTATCTCTGGGAAAATGTCTTTTTTAAATTAAAGTGTTTGTAAGGTTTAAAGGAACTAAAATTAAGCCGCTAAAATAAAGTTAAGTTTAAACCAGGACAGATTTTATGAACGTTTGTGGCATTATCCATTTCTATCTAAAAGATAAACGATTGTTCTGTTTTCCAAAACTAGTGTTTGGAACGTCAAATAATGTCAAATGTTGTTCTCAGAGAAAGTAACTGTCATCTCCAAGAAGATATGGTATTATTTAACTGAGAAAAGTTAAACTACGTAGTATCTAGCACCTTTATAATGCCATATAAATATCAAAAGAAAACAAGTAACATGCCCACTTTATCCTCTCAGCTAGAGATATAAATGGTAAGAATGTCAACATTGCTCACATCACCTGTTACAAACCTCAGAAACAAATGGTTAATTTCCCAATGTACTGCAGGTTATTTTGAAGGGAATTACTGCGATTTTTCCCCTATTGTTTAAATAGAGCAATTCTCTCTCCTAAAATAACCCCTATCTAGCTGTCTCAGCACAGCTAAGTTCTTAAGCCAGCCGGTTGTTTAGCATGTGTTATACAAAGCAACATGATTTTTTAAAGGAAAATTTTCTTGAAAACTTTTTGATGAAGAAACTACAGAGCTTAGAAGTTCCTCTCTCTGCTGTGCTTAGTGATGCAAAAGAGACCAGCAACGTGCCCCAACCATCCAGCTACATTTAGCTTTCAGCCTTTTTATTATCACTGTCAATGAATGGGCCCCAGTCAAATTAAAGCTGCCATTTTAGGTTAAAGACTGGAGAGTCTCTGTTGTGCAACAGCAAGACAAAAACACTCCAAACGACAGATGCAGCATTCTCGCTGGAAAATGATGGATTTCAACTTTTATAAAAATAATTACTGGTCATGATTTTAATATGAATTATATATTGATACTCACACATTACTGCAAACTAACGGGATTTATAATTGGGATAAATCAGCTACCCATGCTGCTAAGGTCATAGTCATTAAGATTTTTTTTGCCGTCGTTAGAATGGATGATCTGTGAGGAAATGAACAGAAACATTTTTGTTCAACTTGTTTCTTTGTATCTCCCTTAGTCCCATATACCACGACAGAAAATGACAAACAGTTCCCTGAAAGCCATCTTTTACTACAAACATCACTCAGATTTTACTTTGATGAAAGTAAAATCGAGGCTCACATATACACAGAAAGAAACTTATTGCCCTGGGGTGGTTTTTCTGATATTCCCCAAACCAAAATCCACAGGAGATCAAGTAACTGAAAAGGCTCTCACAAACGAAAAATCCAGCCTAAATGTAGTGAGAAGGCACATTCAGTACCTTCCCAAACCAAAACAAAGGTAGAAAGTGGAGCAAGTACATGGAGAATTGTGGGGGGTATCCAACAATCTCTTAGTAATTCAAAGGGAACTCCCCGTGCATTGCTACTTTTCTTTTGTCCATTGTCCGTTTTAAAAACTAGTTTAAACCAAGGCGTAAGTGGAGTGTAAAAGTGATCTAAAGAAACTCGTCCGATTTCCAGCATGTGCACGAAAGTGACCCCCTTCCGCAGAACCGAGTGGCCCCTAAAATAACAGAACCAGCAGTTCGGGGGGTACCCCAGAGTGTGAGAGGGTGTCCCCTTATGTAATGCTATCAGGATAAATGAATGCAACGTAATGATGGCTGCTCATTGCCTGCAGCTCCTTCTCCCTGAGTCTAACCAACAACCTTCCCTCCGCCCCCCCTTCAACCCCCCCCCACAGTGTCCGCTTCCCACTTCTACCAGCCCCCCATTCAGTACCCAACCCCGCCGCAGCAACAACCCAGCCCTCAGCAGAGCAGGGTGAACCAGAGACACAGAGAGAATCGCCTGCCAGCCCCATTTCCCTGTGTGAATCAAACACAAACAACGCCCCCCCCCCTCCTTCCCTGACCGCTTGGCCTCAAACCACCTTTTCCGCTCACCCACAAAATGGCCTTGATTTCAGGGGGAGCAGCCCCAGCTCGTGTGCGCTCTGCCCAGCGCTCCGCTCCGGACCCAGCCTGGGGAGGGGGCCGGGGTAGGAAGGGGAGGCGAGTTGGTTCGCAGGGTTAAGTCTCTATTATGCAGGCGCCGCCAGCACCAGTCCAGCTCGCGTTAGGTAGTGTCTCTCCCCCACCCCCTTCTCTTTCTTCTCCGGCTGTTGGAAGCAGCCGGGAGCCCCCTCGCCTGCCGGCCTCCCCTCCCCCGGTCCCCTGCGTGTGACTCTCCCCCTCCCCTCCCCTCCCGGGCAGAGACCCCCGGCGGCACCTCGTGTTCCCCCACCCGCACACTCCCGGCCTCCCCGGGGGGCTCCCCCGCGTCCGGGCTCCATGTGCCCGCGCCGAGCCCCAGGGACCGCGGGTGGGGGCGGGGTGGGGGCTCCCTCACTTTGTTAGCGCTTGTTGTGCTGCCGGCGCCGGGAGCAGACAGCGTGGTCAGCGCTCCCCGGAGGGAGCCGCTCTCCCCGCGGCTCGGGCCCCCGCCTCGCCGCTCCCTCCCTCCCTCTCTCTCTCGCGCAGTTTTACCCAACTTTTCCCCGGTTTCCATCGCCCTCCAAACTTGCGGAGCGGGAGGGGGTCCGGCCGGGCGGGCCACCCCCCTCCCCCCGGCGCACAACAAAAAGCCCTTTGCCCGTGGGGCAGCGCCCCGCCGAGACCGCGCGGCCCCACGCGGGGGTGTCCCGGAGGGAGGGGCGCTGACACCCCGCTCCCAGGGGGGCAGGGACCTGCCGCGGGTCTCTCCCCCACCCCCCCGCCGCCAATCCGGCCCCCAGCCCGCCCGCCGCGCGGGGTCACTCACCGGGTCAGCGCAGGGCTGGCTGGGCTCGGTGTCCCCCGCTCGCTCCCTCGCTGCCCGCTGCCGAGGGGCCGGGGAGGAGGAGGGGACACGCTCCGGAGTTGGTGCCGCTGCCCGGGGCTGCGGCGGGGCTCGCACACCCGGCGGAGTTGCTCCCTGGCGCCGGGAGTGCGGGGGGTGGGGGCGGAGGAGGTCCCTGCCCGAGGTCAGCGCGGGTCTGGGGCCGTGTCGGGCTCTCCGCCGGGTCCCGGCTCCGCTCCGCTCCTTTGTGTAATTTTCACTCGATTCAAGTTTAATCCGATAGTTCCCGAGCGCGTCCGCAGGAGCCGAGCGAGACACCAACCAGCCAGCCAGGCGGCTGCCGCTGCTGCTGCTACCGCCCCCCTCCCGCCGCCACAAGGCGCGCCCCCGACACCGCCCCCTCCCCGGGGGCGAGCGCGCCCGCAGGCCCCGCCCATGCCCTACACGTCACCACCCAAGCCTGGCATAATTTATGCAAGAATCCAGCCCCGCTCGGGCGGGAGAGGGGTCACTAACCTCTCCCCCGCGCCCCGCCAGGGCTTCCTCCCCCGCCCCGCCGCGCCGCGCCGGGCCTGCTGCTCCTCGGGAGCCGCTGGCCGGCGGCGGGGGGCTAAGGCGCTGCCCCGGTGCAGGGAACCCGGAGCCCACTCCCAGCTCCCCCACGCAGCCAGCCCCGGGGGCGCCCCAGCCGGCGGGGGAGGGAACGAGGAGCGAGGGGGAGGTGTGTACAGCCGGGGACACGAGCCCCGTCGCAGGGTCCGAGCTGAAGCCGGCCACGCGTACTGACCCCCAGCGGCAGAGCCCGCGCCCCGGCTCGCCTCCGGGACCCCCGGGCTGCGCCTTGCTGCCAGCGCGCACCCGGCTGCCTCGCTCCCCAGCCCAGGCTTGCGTCTTCCAGCCAGACACCCACCCACGGCAGAGTCCCGGAAAGTGCTGCTCGCCGCCGCCGCCAACTTCTCGACCGCGGCAAAGCGAAACCCCTCCGGAGAGACTGGATGCCACGGAGCCCGCAGGGTCCAACGAGCCCCTCGCGCTGCCGCTGCCTTTCCTCGGCTCGCCCTTTCTAGCCAAATCCCGCGTCCCGGGGAAACAAGCCCCCTTCGCAACTCCACTGGGACTTAACGGCACCATCCACCAGTAGCATAAAGCTTGCCAGAGCTGCGGCTCCTTACAGTGAGAGGGACTTACGAACAGCAGGGAACGGTGCCTTGAGCCAGGGCAGAGTCCATAGGGCCTATGAACGTGTCTTTTGTGAAAATACTATCTGGTCTATAGCGACAGGCTCCTGCTCGCGTCCCTGTCGCTGTGCGGTGATCTTTGCACCACCCGCTCAATTTTTCAAAATCAAGTCGCCCTCCAATACTGTCATGTGGTTTTATTTGAGTGGTAGGCTGGTGCTGATTAAGGCTCTGTGGAGGCCAGTTTCCTATTCATAAATTGTAAATTCACATTCATCATATAAACTGAAATGCAGTATCAACATCTTTTCATTCCATAAGTAAATCCCGCCCCCCCCAGTCAATGAATGCTCTGCGGGCCTATTTAAGGTTCGCTAAGGGCTACCCTTTCCTGAATTGCACTGAAAGCCCATGCTACTGTAAAGATTGTATATGGGTGAATTTTAAAAGTGAGCTTTCTAGCAAGTTAACTTTTTTTTAAAGTCTTTGGTTGTGTGACTGGGAGAGTAAGAAAATAAGGATGTGCCACCTCCTCTCTGACCCCACAACCCAGCTATTTTTAACTGATGGCTTTCTGGGGCTTTCTGTCCCCTTTCATGGTAAAAACTGAGGTGGCTGGTCTGGAAGCATCTATTCACACAGTTCTTCCTCAAATACTCCACCATATGCCAGGGTCCGGGTGCTAGCCCTAAACCAGGTGGATGGGCAGCCCAGTGTCTCTGCACTAGCTATGGCCTCTCAATTCTTTGGCGGAATAGCTCCATGGATTTGTGTGACTAGGGACTCCCTTTGGCTGCAGCAGCCTCCAGGACAAGGGCAGGGGCAGCTCCATGGTAAAAAAAATATAGATATATATTTTCAGGTTCTTCTGGGAAAAATCTGCAAAACTGTGGAGGACAATGGGCATTCCCATCAGGCCTCTCTCTCTCCACCTACTTCCTGTGTGAATCCTACATTCATGGAACAGCTTTCACAGGGTCCCAGGGAAGGAAAAGGGACAATTTATGGAGGCAGCTGACTCCACTCCCTCCAATACACATGTTAAGGAGCCCCTGTGTGTATGGATGGGGACTCATTAGGTCCCATGATTGCAATGGGGAGTTCTGTTTAAAAGTTGATGGCACCAGTTGTATGTATGGGGGGGGGGTCAGTTTGACTCTTTTTTTAACAATAAGTGTAAAGGAGTCTGGTACCACACATGCCCCAAGTACCTCTGGTGATTTTTCTAGTTTTATAATCACATTTTGCAATTTTTAACGTGTATTTTTTACTTCTGTTGTGTGAAAGAGCCTCACAAACAGAGGACACTAACATAGTAGTTGCCCATGCAAGAGGAAACTGAAACTGATTACACAATGTTATCAAAGGCACAGAGTAAACAAACAAGACAGTTACTCAGCTGTAATTCTGCTTCTCTGAAGGTATCATTTGACTAGCATCCTGCTCTTGGGTCCCAGCTCCTTAACATGAATCAAGCCAGAGCTCAACCAGCTTTCAAAGAGTTTGTGCCCTCTGAGACACAGGAAAGCAAAATTCATTCTGATACTAACAGCCAGGGACTCATGCTCCCCTAAAACATTCCCTTTCAGTTTCTTGATGAGCAGAAAGCAGAGTTCAGAATTCTAACTGTAACAGACACCACATATATATATGAATTAGACCATCAGAGAATATATATAATCATTAGAAAACCATGTGATGGGAGGAAGAGGCATGAATAGGAATTCAGTCAAATGTTATATTCAGAGAAGTTGAATTACAGGTATATAATTACTCTTTTAGCGAAGTTAATGTAGTTTCCAAAATAAAACAGTTAAGATAATTGAATGGCATTAGGATTTGTTGTGTTAAAGCCTCAGTGTTATAAAACGAGCATGGCTTACCCTCACATGAAAATACATTGGGAAGTTTGGGTTGTGTAGACTTTTCTGTTTTAAAAGGCAGATTTAGTGAAATGTGATACTCAGCTCTAGGCACTGTCACTTCAAAGAAAGATAGAATGGAACTTTACAACACCGATGTGTACAACACCAAGAAATCATCAGTGCGATGTCAGGGCTTAAGGCTATAAGGTCTCACTGGTCCATGCCTCATTTCCTACAACAATTCATAAATACTCTGGGAACTTTTGAGTGTTCAAGAACTACCAATGTGAAGTACAGAACATTGTGGGACTATAAGGAGGCACATCTATCTAAAGAAGCTACAGATGCAAATACATCTGCTTCTTTATGTCCGAAGAACTGCAAGGAGTTAGGCCGCATTTCAGAAGACCCTATCTACCTTAATCTCTGTGATTTCAGGATATCTATACTGAAGGGCTGCTGCCCTGCACTGATTCTGGATCTTGAAGTTCAAAGGACATTCTACGCACATATCCCAAACCTTGACATCTTCTTGACTCAAAGCATCTCACTCTCAATCAGGAGAGTTTTAAAGGCTGCATCTCAGCTCAGTAGCCATGTGCTTTGATGCAGAGCCTTTTGAAGCACTCCAGGATGGGATATGGTTTAGACTTAGATGACTATCATTTGGAAGATTCAGGAGATCTCAGGTGCTCTATTCTCTCCAATAAGCTATGGTTAGTGTCTCCTGAACATGAAGAGATGCCCAATACAATACTCAGAGGTCTTCTCTCTTCTGAATTTGACTGAAGTGAGATTCAAAGGAGAAGAAGGAAGTAAAATTTATGCACCAAGTGAAGGCACCAAATCAAATAACTGAGATGGGGAATCAACACTTCAAGATAGATTCCAGGGCAATGGAAGCTCAGTGGGATGAGGTCAGAGAGATGTTGAAGCTTTCCTTCTAAAATGTCTGTTATAGTAATCTTAAACAGCTCACTGAGCAGGGATGACAAATCTGAAGGAAGTAACTGTTCTAGTCCCAGGATCAAATGCAGGAACAGTTAACTCAAAACAAAATCCAGTGAGTGCACCCACTTAATCTGTGAGTGCAGAAATAAGGTTAACCTGGACATCCAGCTAATCCATAAAGTCCCAGACACCAAAGGCTTTTGAGTGGTTTTGATAGAAATGTTGTCTGACACAGTGGATGAAGTGCACAAGACTAATCATTTTAGGAGATGAAGATGCTGTGTTTGATATGATAGCCCCAGCCTGCCTACCTGAACTCTCCACCTTAGGTTTCTTACAGGTAATCCCCAGATGCACAAGCCTCGGACTGGATCCTCAGGCTGAAATTGGACATAAATGCAAGAACCATCCCTGCCCTGGTCAGACCACTTCCTACTTCTGAAGAAAATAAGAATTCTCTCTGTCTTGAGAAGAGAATGATCATCATGATCCACCCCAAAACTCTTGGACTCAGCCAAACTCTAAAATGTACACAAACCTTTATCCACCCAATAAACCAAGGAATAAAAGAAATAGGAAGAATCCCTGACTCCTATAGGCTCTTCTGCTAAAGTGCCCCATCCCATGCAGCTACTGACTTAGTATTGGTCATGCTATAGTATGCTTCAGGGTGGGTGACAGATTCTTTCCAGTGCAGTTTCTTCTTGCCCATTTTTTTCTGTCCAAAAATCATTGTAATCTATCACTCACTGTTAATGATCTCACAAATGACTGTTCTGTGTTTAAGCATGCTGAGAAGCTAGCAAAAACCAGTCTCCAAGTAGCTGTCAGTCTTCTAGGAACCTTTCAGCTAAAGTTTAGGCCAAAGCATGGTCCAGAGACAGCACTTGAAGGTCTGGGGAATGAAGTCCTCTTGTCCATAGGCAAGGGGAGTACATCCTGCTGTAATTCGCTGCAGCTGTTGATAATCAAATACTCTTGTCCTTCCTCCAAAAATCTGCAAGAGTAAACAGAAATGCCCTGAAATGGCTTCATTCGTTCATCTCAGACTGAAGCCAGGATTGCTGTGAGCTGTAGCCTGTTCCTCAGCCTCCAAAACCCCTGGCAGTGGAATCCCACAAGACTCAATCTTCTTCTCCATATCATTCAACCAGGGAGAGCAGATGAGATAATGCATACTGAAGTGCCATGAGAGCACAGCTGACACTTAGCTCTACATCCTCTTTACATCAAACAAACAGTTCCATCTCTAGCTTTCTGAAAACATATTTGAAATCAGCAGCTAGAGAAAGATCTTTCTAAATCTAAACTCCAGGCAAGATTCAAGTGAAACTCTTAGGAAAAGTTACACTGGGATTAAAAGAAAAAAGTTTGGAACGGATATAAACTCTCGTGTAACCAAAGGAGATGGGGAAGTTTCTTCTCCTACAAGCAAGTTATTCCATAACTGCCCACTTCAGGATTTCTGGTACTTATGCTGTTGGACACACTGCACTAGACCAGATGCTCACTGATCTTATCAAGTATGGCAGTTCTTGTTTCTAACACACGTGAAGAACACTAAAGAGTTTACTTCCTCTACAACATACCCGTCATGAGGACATTTGCGTTCAGGTCATTGCATCAATTTGCAGCTTTGGAGTATTTTTGGGCTCCACAATGTCCAAACAGCCATGATTCCATCTACTCAGTAGATTGCTCCCCTCCCTGTTGGGCCATGGTGAACCACATATTTTTAATCTTCATGCTTGATCCCTGCAACTCAATATACTTAAAAATGAAGCCACATGCCCTGAAAGAGCTCCAAATGGTAAAAAATGCAATAGCTCATCTGCTTAGTAACACATTTTGCCACAAGCAGATCAGCCTGGAGCTTTCCTCTCAGCATCAGGTCCCTCTTGAATACAAAGCTCAGTTGAAGGACTCCGTCCTGATATTCAAACCATCCATAGGAATTGAACTAGTTACCTAAAAGGTCACTTCTGCCTCTGTGATCATAACTTCTCTCAACAGCTATATTCCACTGGAGCAATGGAACTCTTGGGCAACAGGAGAGGAGACCCTGACCTTTCTCAGACTATCACATTCATTCCCACAAGACTTAAGACAGACCACGGACCTCACCATATAAAAATTGAAAGCCAAACTCAGCTCTTTAACTCGGCTTTCCTTCAATAAAGACTTCAGATGCAAAGAACAGATTGATCAAGCTATGTCTCATGGGCCTGGAAAGTAAGAGACATGTAGTGTTGTTGTGGTTTTCTATTTTAAAATACTCAAGAGGCACTCAAGTTCTGTGCTCTTGGGGACCACATATGAACCTAGATGTATAGTGGTTAGCAGCTTAAAAAAATATTCAAGTAGAAGTGTGATTTTAAGTTGCTAATGTTCTTATAAATAGTTATAACCTAGAATATTATGGCAGTGAAAACATTGCTATGCTACCACAGATTAATAAAAAGTCATGGCCTCCAGAAATGTATACACGTTCTTTAGCAAAGAATACTTTTTGGGTTTGGGGAAAGTTCTTTTCCCTCAACAATGACACCCATTGCAAATAATCCAGACATTAACCCAAATCACAAACCAGAGAGCTTTAAAGATTAGGAAAGTCATGGAATACATACCATTAGCCAGCTATTCAATAAAGAAACTTTTCTAATTTAGAAATAAAAACTAACTTGAACTGGCTTACTTTCCCATG
Organism: Caretta caretta; assembly: GCF_965140235.1. Lineage (NCBI taxonomy): Eukaryota > Metazoa > Chordata > Testudines > Cheloniidae > Caretta > Caretta caretta. The sequence continues at coordinate 65,691,703 of NC_134207.1, forward strand.
GTACTTTCACTTTCCCATGGTACCAGTACTTTCAAGTTAGGCACTATGTTTCTCAAAATTTGTAGAACTGTTTTATATGGAAACCTAACTTTAAGAGAAGCGATATCATCTAGTCAATTAGGAAACAAAATAACAACTCATTTATCATTTATCTTTGCAGACAACTTTCCTAACAAAAGCAAGTCCATATATGACACACTGGGAAAAGGTTCTCTTTTATTCAATACACAAAGTACATTAACCGGCAAAAAACCTGCATAACTGTCTAATTTTTTGAAATATTATTAATTGATAGAAATGCCTGTTCTGTTAAATATGCGTAATCATATATTTCACTTAGTTTAATAAAAATCACTAGAAATGATGAGTCATAAGTGTTGTAATGATACTTGTTATGTAATATGGTAACACACTCATAGAGAAATCTGATATCTATATTCCTGTATGTCTCTTTAAACAAAATCTCAAGTTCAATCAAGGTGCTTTCCAAAAAAACAAAAAAAATAAACAACAACCAAAAAAACAGTACAGTCTGGATCTGCAAAGGCAATACATTCAGATAATTCCAGTTATTTGATAAGTGAGCTTTCCTTCCTTTGTCGTCATTTCACAGATGAGAATACTAAGGAAGAGATATTAACTGATTTTTATAGTTGCTGAGCATCTTCTTCTCCTGTTGACTTCACCTGGAGTTGTAGGTGCTTGGTACCTCTGAAAACCAGGCCATGACTTGCCCAGCATCACAGAAGGAATCACTGTGAAAGCCAAAATTAGAACTCAAGACATTCTGATTCACAGTTCCATGCCTAAACCAGTAAACCATCCCCAAACCTCTCATGATAATAGGTAGCATAGGGTTGGTGAAGCAGTATCATAAGTACTAGCCTATATTAATAAACAATGTGACAAAACGCATCAGCAATAAAATTTGTTTTATTGTTTTAAAATGCAGCTATAACCTATTACACTTTGTTACAGGTGAAACATGTATAGTGCCTAATAACTTTCAAAATGAACTTTATTAATCCGAACATTTGTGTTCAAGTTTTTAAGAATAATAAAATGTAAAAAAGTGGCAAAGATTTTACACAATAAGCAGTCAGCCATAATTGGCACTTTTAATGCTTTTCTGAGGACAAGTCTCTGGTCCAGTAAGGACAATATTTAAAAAGAACACGTTTTACACTTTTAGTAATCCCTCTCCTTTGCATCTCTCTCCCCATGTTTCCTATGTACAGATGACCATCCTTCCACCTTATCCATAAATAGGGGTGTCTCAGCTTTGCAGCACTGAGGAAACTGCAATGGAAACCTGGTTAACATGAAACAAATTCACATCTAATTTGCATAAATTCACTTACACTTTTTTATATTAGAAACAACTGTGCACAACCATAATATTTGTTTGTAATTTCTTGATGGATGAACAGAAATTGCTTGCTGTTTGAGTTAATCAGTGATAAAACCATGCAGCTGATCAGCTTTATCTTCATCCTGAGGTTATGGAGGAGATAGGTGTGATTTGCATTTTGTGATGCTACGACCTCATATTTAGCTCTTAGGTTGCAGTTTAGGTATCACTGCCTTGTAGGGTGCTATAAGTTCCCATATTACTCTTTAATGAAAAATAGAACTTACTTTTTTAGCATGGAGATCACATACATTAAGGTTCCCTTTAAGGAGGCAGGATTTTACTTTACATTATATTATAAAATAGCAATATCTGCTGAATACTAGTTTTCGTTTTAAGAATAACACTGAGCTGATTTTTAAAGAAACATAGATATTCAGTACAAGTGTTTTCTGCACAGTTTATAGGGCAATGGATCAGTTTAATCTCTAGTGAAATAACTTAATTGATTTGACTTTAATAACTTACACCAGGGAAGAATTTTACCAAATACTTTTTTTTCTCCAAGTGAGAACATTCTGCTGAGTTCTCTGGGTTTTTTTTAAATACATGATCTTTCATACATAACTTTACCTTTTACACAATAAAAAATATTTGTAGAAGCGTACATAACAATTATACTGTACTGTTCAAACATAATATGCACTCTCATTTTTGCTAAAACCCACATCCAGAAGTTAATGAAATTATTCCATGCTGCTATTATTTTCTGGTTTCTGTTTAACAAAGTGCTTAAATATTTTTATTAAATGCATATTAGCATGAGATGATATGGGAAGCAAGCATTGAAAGGAAATTTTGAAAGTTATTTTGAAGTAAGCATTGAAAGTTATTCCTTAGCAGGGAGCAAATGAAGACAGAGACAGGCATGATCAAGTAGCCACAGCTTTATTAAACTTATAACTTAAACAAAATATTTCCTGTAGACACTCAACTCACTGCTGCTCTGAAGAGGTGAAATTGCAGCAGAATGGAGGGTGGAGCAGGAAGAGGCCCATTTCGACCTGGCATCACTTCATATGGCAATCTCCCTATCACCTACCAGCCAATCCTGATGATTGCAGGCAATCTGATTGCCCAATGGCAGGCCTCCAAACAAGGTGTGGACAGGTAGTTTGTTCTTGGCACAAACTTGGTAGTGGGAAAAGGGGAGTCAGTGGAAAGATACAAAGAGGGGAGTGATGTAATCAAAACAATGAGTCAGGAAGATTATTTTTGCCACAACTTTAAGATTTAAGGGGGAGGGGAGCAAGTTGGGGATTTATCAAGCCCAGAGAGGAGGTGGCTATATTAGTTGAGATGTGAGATAGCAAAGGCCAGGGTAGGGGGTAGTGTTAAGATACTCTTGGTTAGTCTGGTTTACAATTAAGTCTTCTGAAATGTTCCAGTGTAGAATCAGGCAGCATATCTGATACATTATGTTGTCCTAGCCCTTTGTCATTATGTAAATATAACTCCTGTGCTGTCATCAATGATGTGTAATTAATAACACTATGTCAACATAAGTTTTGTCAACATTCAAAACAATAACTTCTTAAACCTTAACTATTCATTGAAATCATCTTGGAACTTTTCACAAACATTTGTCTCTGCTCCACATGGCAAACGATCACACACATTTAAATTGCATATCCCTGATTGCTCTAGTATATTTTAAAAAGGGGGTCTAAAGTAAAAAGTTAGAGACTGGAATTATAAATTGGAGTTAACTCATATTGAAGGGGAAAGAAACCAAAATGTCATGAACGGCTTGAATTTTCTATAAGTTACAAAAAGCATTTGAAATTGATCCTTTAACTCAAAACAGAGATTTTCTAAAACATTTTCACCCCTTTTAAAATGAAAATCCAGGTCCAACTTTAAACATGGTGACATTACCACTCCACCATCATTTTACATATATAGAAAGGGAAAACAAACAAAACAGAACATTTTGGAAACTTGGGACCTAATTCTGCTACCATACATAGTGCTTGCTAAGATGACTTCAGTGAGACTAGTCAGAAGTAAATAATACACATGGTAGTGTTTGCAAGATCAGAGCCGGTTTAGTACATATGATCAAGAGAATTTCTAGAAGGTCATAAAGGTGGAATAAGAGGAAAAATGCAGGCCAGTTATATCTGGAATCAATTCAATATTATGTTTTGTTCAGATGCTGCTTGTCTTTCTATTAAATAGAGTTAAATTGATACGTTATCAGCATGTAACAAAACAACTAGACACGGCATACAATATATTGCCTCATCTTTAAATTGGCTGTACATTGGAGGAGGGGTACAGAGAGAAAGAAGAGTAGTATTCCTTGTAAGTTTTTTAAGTCCTTAAAATTTGAACTTAAAATTAACCTGTCTACCCATTAAATGACAAATAGCTCAGCATGACATCAATATACTGGCATAGTTTTCAGGTTCAAATGACATTTCCATGATGTACTGTACCTGTCTGAAAATAAAATTGAAGGTAAAGGAGTTGTTTTAGCAAAACCAACAGTTTACACTGAGTCAGATACACTGCATCCAAAGTTCAACCATCTCCATGGGAGTTTTATTTTGAATATAATAAATAGGTACAGGTTTGGAACAAGCAAGTATTAGTACATTTCTGTGAGAAAGAAACTTTGTATTAATTAGTATGCTTATGTCTTAAAGTCTAGTACTAATTCATTTGGATGCATTCTGGAGAGAGGGCCTTAGTTAATGAAAAACTGGTTATCCAGAACACCTATATCAAGTCCCACATTTTTTTTTTTATTTTAGTAAATGCTAAATTGACCTTATCTACAAAAAATATCAAGTTAGGCACAAGGACATATAATACAGGAAGTTTTTGGGTGAGTTCATATGTGAATGAATCAACTGTACTGAAAGTATAGAACTGGTCAAAAAGTCAACAAAAATGGGTTTTCAACAAAGAGGAAATTTTTGTAAGAAAATTTGTTTTTGTCCCTTCGCTCCTCCCCCATTTTTTGACCAAAACACCCCACATTCTTTATTTCATTTTGAGGGGGAAAATTCAGTCAATTCACTCTCCTCTTCCACCACCACTATAAAAAGTAAAAAGTTAATGTTTTTCCTTCACTGAAATGAGATTTTTAAAAATTGTTGAACAAAATAAATGTTTAATTCTGAAAATTTTTATAAAAGGAAAGAATTAATGAAAGTTGTTGAATGAAATATTGTATTTCCATTTTTTGTGTGGAATATTGTATTTCCCTCTTTTTGATCAGCGCTACACAAATATCTTTACTGGCAATTATTACTTATATGACCCAGGTCCCACAATCTTTAGTCAGGTAGAACTCTGACAGGAATTTTGTCTGTGTAAGGATTCTATAATCAGTTCCAAATGTAGTCAGAAATGAAGAAGTGACAGCAAAAATAAAATGGGAGATTAAAAACAACTATGATATGAATCATAGCCACAAAGGCCCAGATGCCCAAATGTATTTAGGCACCTAACTCCCATTGATTGTCTTTGAGGATCGGGACCAAAATCCCTTGTATATATTTACTCTATTAACGGTCCTGTGCTGCCCATACTGAAAACAAGGGCAAGCCTTTATTGACTTTAATGGAAGCAGAACTGGACCCCTAAAAAACTGAATCAGATCATTCACTATGGGTGAAATTCTTACATATGTGCCAAGTGCCCTTATAAGACCCTCCACACCACATAAAGCCTGTGGTGGGGCAACATAGGGGCACAGGTGGAGAGTGAAGGGGCCACACACACATGAGGATCTCCATACCACTGCAGTAAAGGTTTCTGCACCCATTTTACAAAGACTACAGCAAAGGCTAATGTGAAATATTGCAAGGAAGGGGCTATGTGATATAGAATCATGAAGCTCTAGTGGTCCCAAAACATTGTGCAAGTGGTGACAGGCTGTGACTGCCCATAGGCTGGAGGGGTGGCCACAAGAATCCTGACCCCAGGCTGCAAAGGTGAATTTTGGTTCTCAAACCAGTCCTTTCCCATCCCTCACTTCCCTTGCATATCAGCCATGCTCAGGCTAACCATCATTCAGTAACAAGGGAATGTTCATGGAAAAAGGGCATTACCTACAAGAATAGTTATGAAATAAACAGTAAAAGTACAATAAGGAAGTAATTAATTTTGAAATGCTCTGTCATTTTGAAAAAGTACACAAGTTTATTATTGGGTCTGCTTCCCTACTGTGTACTTTTGAGTTAGCATGTGAATGACAGAAAGCCGGCAATTGCCATGTTTATTATAGTATTGCAGAGTCAGATCCCATCCACATGGTACTGTAATTGAGAAGAGATTCACTTTGACCTGACTTTATGCAACTCACTCTCAACTGGATGGCACTCAAGCGTATTAAGGTTATCTGCTCTTTCTAACAAGGGATGTCAGTTTTGAAAGACACAATATCTTTTAGACAAATTTGGACCAAATAGAAATAAGCTTCCCTGTCCTGGCTTTGTTTTAAACTCCTACAAAGCATATTCCCAAGGAAGCACATACACCTGTTAATGAACCTGGTTTATAAAGACTGAAATTTAAAACCTACTTTCCTGACCTACTATTAAGTTTTATTTATAATAGCTCCCAGGGGGCCCTGATTAGGGTTGAGCCCCACTCTGCAGGGCACTATACAAACATCAGAAAGACAGTCCTGGACCATTTTGGCTGGGATTTTCAGAGATGCCTAAGGGAGTTAGGCACCCAACTATCATTGAATTTCAGTGTAATTTGGGAGCCAAACTCTCAGAATCCTCTGAAACTCTAAACCAGAATGGGATGGGACTGTCTTTTGATACATTTGTATCATGCCCAGAACAATAGAGACTACTCTGAGAATGTTAATTTTTAGAACGTCTAATATGCTCAGATAGGCAGTTGTACTACGTTCACCCTTGTACTAATTGGATAGGTGTAGTCTGAAAATCTAAAAGTAACTAAAAGTAAAAAGTAAGAGTCTGGAAATCTAAAATCTAAATCAGTAATTCAAATTGTAGCTAACAGCTTCTATTTTTATTTTGAAAAAGATGACTGCGAATTTTCATGTCGTATGTTTTATACAAGAAAGTGAAACTATCAATAATTTTCCATTATTACACTGAGGAAAAGAAGACTGAAAACAACTAGCTATAGGTATATTTGTAGTTTTATTTATAATGTAACATTCAGCCTCAAAATGAGTATATTATATAGCATGGTTATGAACGCTGTATAAATAGCAGTAGATATACATCAGCCGCCTCAGTAGTTGATAGAGACATATTTATTGTAGGAAGTAATATTCCCATTATCTAAGCATTAATGTTAAACAAAGATAACTCTAATATGTGGAGTTGTGACAGCCTCAGGAAGAATATTTTATATTATCAGTATGATTTTAAATGTGTCATTCCAACACACATAGTGAAACCCTCTGCAACAACTGCCTTCAAAGTAACCCCAAATGGAGGAGTCTGTCTCGCCAAGTAATGAGACTTGGAAGATCTTCTTTGTGAAAATTAAGCAAAGATGTGAAAATACCACAAAGGACATTTTAAAAAGAAAATACAGTTAAATGGCTAGAAAATCTGTACAAGGCCAAGGAGATGATAGCAGTAAGGATGGTCAGTAGAATGAATTATCCCAAATTAAAGAAACAAACAGCAGTTTATTGGGAACTGGAGAAGAGGCAGTTTGAGGCAACACACAGAAAGATTTAATCTTTAGAAGAGAGATCTGAAAATGAACTGAAATCCAACACAGTGTCAGTTTAATACTCACGTGTACCTTTTGCTGGCTCTTGCCATCTCTAATTATCAGGATCACAAAGAATCCCTCCTAATCCCAAGATTCTTCACCCCGTAACATCTTCCTCCCTTTCCCCAACATCCCCCTCATCTTCACCCCTCTACTCCAGAGTCACCACCAGTCCCCCTAACCGAGCATGATGCCATGATACCCCCCACACCCCATTTCCCCAGACTTATCCCCTGGGAATCCCTCCTGTGGCAGAGCCTTTCCTCTCCTCTTCCATGACATGACACACAGTTCCGCTCCCCCACCATCGCGCAGAATGCCCCTCACCTCTCACTACCCAGCAGTCGCCTTATCCCCACAGCTCGCCCTCACAGAGCCCCATTCCCCTCCACGATGCTCTTCCCCTGAAGTTCCGCACTGCTCCCCAGGATTGCTTCCCCCACACACCCATGGGCAGCTCGCTGGGATCGCTCCCTCGCCCCCGTGGGCAGCTCCCCGGGATCACCCTCCCACACATCCCCCCGTGCCCAACTCCCCGGGATCGCTCCCCTCCAATCCCCCTCGTGGGCAGCTCACGGGGATCGCTGCCACACACACCCACACCCCCCGTGGGCCGTTCCCCTCCGCTCCCCGTGATCGCTCTCCCCCCCGCCCCAGGTATGGGAAGCTCCCTGTGCTCCCCGGAATTCCCTCGCCCACGAATACAACCCCCCGAAGCCCGGATCTCTTTTCCCAAGCACCCCACGCAGGGGCGGTCACACGCGCCTCGGCCCATAGGTCGGTTCAGTCCGGCCCCTCTCGCACCTCCAGGGCGGCAGCCGCGGTTCCTGTCCGGCCCCTCTGCCCGGGATTCCATCCCCGCTGAAGGTGCCGCTTGACCCGTGACGTCACCATCACAGGGCTTTCCTTTCCCTGACGGCAATTTCCTCGTCGCGCTGATTGGCTGGAGTCTCCGGCCAATGGGAACGGCGCGGCCCTACCCCCCCGGCCCGTGCTGGGCTGGTGCGGCGCAGGCAGGTTCTCCGCTCCCTGGGGAGGGGGCGTCAGGAGAGAGGGGAGAGCGAGCGAGCGAGCGAGCTCAGGCACCAGGTGGCCCAGGGCTAATCCCGTAAATGTCCGAACAGCTGCCCAGCACCATTTAAAGAGACAGGCCCCTACCACCGCGCCGCGCGTGAGCGGGGCAGGGCAGGCCGGACAATGAGGCTCGCTGCCGCGCGCGGCCCGGGGAGGTCCCGCTATCCCCCTCGCGGTACCCCACGCGCTGCGGCGGTCCCCCTCGCTGTACCCCATGGGGACGACTCTGGGCCCTGCCTCCTTCGTGCCACAGCACCTGGGGGAGTGAGCCGGGCCATTGTCCTGCCCTGGCCCTGCCAGCCTGTGTGCGTGCCTTGGCGCCCTGAGTGCCCCTGGCAGTGGGGAGGATAATACCTGATAGCCCCTCCCCCCTTCCCCGCCTTGTCCGGGCCAGTCACACTGAAAGCCCTTCCCTGTGTCTGTGCCCCATGCAGCACAACGGGCCCTGACCTCAGCGAGGGCCTCCTGCTACTGCCTAGGCCAGCTCCTAACAAAATAATAGGAGCCTCCTCCTTGAGCTCTGCCCGGAGGGAAGATGGCCCTCGTGCAGCCAGAGCCCTTCCCTTTCCTGTGAGGAGTCCCAGCTGCGGGAGTGGTGCTCTGGGGCTGGCACCCACGTACTTAATAGTAAAGAAAAAACAGGAAATGACACAGGGGTCGTTTTGCGGGGAGACGAGTCCACTTCTAACCAGGAAAGCAAGATGCCACAGAAACAGGGCCCTTAAAGACTTAAACAGCTAAAGACAATATTACAAACTGGCTACCTGGCCCTTTTGTGAAGTGACCGCTGTTTTAGAGGTTCAGGTTTATGGGGGCAAAACTATTAGTCATTCCATTAGTTTTTGTTTTGTCTAGATGCAGACACTGCACTCGTTTAACCTAAACCCCACATTGATACGCTCTTACTGGGTGTTAGTCTAAACCTGGTCCTAATCAACTTAAGCTAAATCAAATGAAAGCAGCTTTAGATCATTCTAAGCGTGCCACAGAGCCTTCTGCACCAGGTTAACTGATTTTAAATCTCACACTTTTAGTTTAACTGCTGCAATTGTGCATGTAGACAAGTCTGTGGTCTCATTTTCTCCCATTCCACAAAAGGGATGGTCAGGGACAGATTGTGTTACTGCTCCACTGTGCAGGAAGCAAAAGAGGAAAAAACTGAGACAGGTTTCTTGTACATAAGCACAAGTCCTTCCCTTCCTCCTCCAATTATCTACTGCTGTAGTAATAAGGTAAAGAAAAAATGGAGAAGTATACAAAAAGCAGCAGCACCCTTTCTTGGCAGGGTGTAGGATGAAAAAGGAAGTTATGGTAATGGAAACATTGGTATGTAATTTTTGCTTGTCTTATGTCTCTCTTTTCCCATTTCATGAAAGTCTGTCAGAAACAGATGGATGTAAGAAGCACCATATAGGAGAAGGAATTTTTTAATGGAACTTAAAACACTTTCCAAGCAAAGGTGGGGTCTGGAGTTAGTAGATAGCAGATCCAGTTGATAGCATGTTATAAATGTATGGAGTGTCACTTGCCACTGTACATTCACCAAAGGAGTGGCACTAATTTGAGGGTCACTTCCACTTCGTCCCCCAGTGTTTTTGTACTTGCTCAAGGTTCCATAGGCCATGTAGCCAGGGGGAAGGAAAGCACATGGCCCAGCCACTTTCAATCAGTGGTCCCATACTAAATAAGTATGGGTGCTGTCAGTGGTTTTTAGCACTGCTCTGGCTGTGTGGGCACCACAATGTACAGAGGGAAGGGCGGTTGGGCCAGATTTCAGTGAGTGATCTGGCGCGTGGGGAGTCTGTTCCTGTATGATGGAGCACAAGAGAGTCTGCTGAGAACTTGACACTGGCTAGCACCAGCTCATGCACTGTGTGCTTAAGAGAGAGGGATGACTCCTCAGCTGAGGGGAGACCTGGGGTCCCTATTAGGCGGGGGAATGAGTGAAGACAAGATCTGGAGGAGGCAGGGACTGGAATTTGCCCCCACCCCATCCTGTGAAATATCTAAATTGGGGCTACTGCCTCAGAAAGATGCCTCACTTATCACTGTACAGGAAGGAAAGAGACTTCTAGCAGTGGTTCCTGACAGTCATGTCAGGAGGGAGCTTTGCCTGTTCCTGCACTAGACAAATTTATTCCACAATCCATCTGGCAATGGTAGTCTTGCCATTTCAGAGCACGGTAGATCAAAGGACACTCGGCAAATATTAGTGTGTGGCAGCAGAGTCTACACAGACACTTAGTACACAGCAGGCTAGTTTGGGGTAGATTTATACCCCAGCTTTCCAAACTAAATATTTGTGTAGACAAGCGGTTAGCAGCTTTTCCTCAATGGCAGCCCTCAAACCTATTGAACAACTTAAAACTTTCCTGAGGAGAACATAGGGAAAACTTAACTCATTTGACATCCCAGAAAAGTAGTTTTGTGTCCTGAGCTGTACAGAAGGCTGGAATAATACAATATTAGGGTTGGAAGAGACCTCAGGAGGTCATCTAGTCCAATCCCCTGCTCAAAACAGGACCAACACCAACTAAATCATGGCAGCCAAGGCGTTGTCAAGCCGGCCCTTAAAAACCTCTAAGGATGGATTTTAATTGTCCCCAGGGCCCTGTTGGAGACAATTCTCTAAAATCTATTACTATCAAACATGTTTTGGGGCTGGCAGTTATTAAGGCCGAAAGGAATGAAAAATTGGGCTCTCTCTCACTAATACCTCTCCATATCTACCATTCTTTCCAGGGAAAATGATGTTTTTTAGCCTTTTTCACAAAGATGAACACAGAATTTCATATTAATGAACATATTGTTCTTCCAGCCTTCTATACTACTCAGGACACAAAGCTACTTTCCTTGAATGTCAGATGGATCTCACTGTGTTAATAGGGTAATGCTAGACCTTTGTAATAAGAATGAAACAAAGATGGGAGCTAATAAGGCCGTGTGAATATGAGATGGCTGAGGCATGAACTCTTAAGGGCTCTAAAGTCCTTTTTTAAATCTTGACTTCTTACTGACAAGGACATTCTACAGGTTTAAGAATGAGCTTCTCTAGAGTACACCACCCAGAGTGGGTGGGATTTAGGGCAGGTCTACACTACAGTGGGGATCGATCCACCGGCAGTTGATTTAGCAGGTCTAGTAAAGACCCACCAAATTGCCTGCAGATCACTCTCCAGTCGACCCCTGTACTCTGCCCCTGACAAGAAGAGTAAGGTAAGTCAACGGGAGATTTTTCTCCCGTTGACCCCCCATGGTGTAGACCCTGCGGTAACTCGACCTAAGGTATGTAGCTGGAGTTGCATATCATAGGTCGACTTACTGCAGTAGTGTAGACCCAGTCTTAGTAGGAGTTTAGAAGGGAGGAGATGGAAACATTCCTGAAAAGCCGGGGGCTAGAGGTAATCCGAGATGACAATATGGGAGCAGAGGTAGACAGAGGTTTCTGAAGGAGAAATCACTGCTCTCCCCCAAGCTTCACCCTGCAGAGGATGCAGGTACAGGAAAACTGAAAGGTTAACAGGTCCCTGAGCAGACAGAACAGCTTGCTCCATTAGCAGATGTGAGATCAGACCCTGCAACAACCCAGAAAAATGAAGATTGATACTGGATCCCTAAATTGCTCGTTCTGTGAAATCTGTTGCTCTCAGCAGAGGACTTACATACAGAATGAGTACCAGCTTTCCCTTATGCTTGGATCCTAACTGGCTTCAGTGGGAGTGGTGGGGGGGGGGGGAAGGAAGGAGGTTCTGGGATACCTATTCTCTCTCTCTCTTTTTTTTCTTTTAAAAATTCTAGGGGAAATAAAAAAAGAATGCAAATCAGAAGGAAGAGAGTAGGCAGAACAGGAAAAGTGAGGCAAGGGCTCCTTTCATGTTGGCTGGAGTCTCCGGAACTGGAAGCAGATGGGGGCTGTTCTTGGGTGAGTTTCACTCACAATTTCTTTGCATCATTGTTTTCTGGTAAATGGAGTCCTAATACTGTATATGTTCCTGACAGTACCTTATGTAGGATGGGAGACGATGGATACCCACCAAAGTTTTATATAGAATCTGTCATACAAAGTATCTTTAAGAAAAAATGCTCTAAATAGATTGCAAAACAAAAACTTGCACACAGACAACTGTGACTTTAATGAAGATGCAGATAGGAACTATTAGAGAGAAGGCAAAAATCACATCTCTGTAGGTCAGGGACTGTCCTGTTATGTGTTTGTACAGTGCCCAGCACCATGGAGTCAAGGACCAACAGGTGCTACGGTAATACAAATAATAGTAGATACATAGATTCCAAGACCAGAAGGGACCATTGTAATAATTTAATCTGACCTCCTGTGTAACATAGGACACAGAATTTCCCCAAAATAATTCCTAGAGAATATATTTTAGAAAAACATCCAATCTTGGAGAATCCACCACAACCCTTGGAATATTGTTCCATTGGTTAATTACACACTATCAAAAATCTATGCCTTATTTCCAGTCTGAATTTGTCTAGCTTTAAGTTCCAGCCATTGTACTGTGTTACTCTTTTCTCTGTTAGATGGAGTCCATTGTTAAATATTTGTTCCCCATGTAGATACTTAAAGACTGTAATTAAGTCTTCCCTTAACCTTCTCTTTGTTAAACTAAATAGGTTGAGTTATGTGAGTCTATCAATATAAGGCATGTTTTCTAATACTTTGATCATTCTCGTGGCTCTTCTCTTCACCTTGTCCAATTTATCAACATCCTTCTTGAATTGTGGGCACAGGAAATGGACACAGTATTCCAGAAGCAATTACATCAGTGCCAAATTTCTATTAGAGATTCCCCTGTTTATACATCCTACCCAGGACCCCATTAGCTGTTTTGGCCACAGTGTTGCACTGGGGATTATCCATCATGACCCCCAAATCTTTTTCAGAATCAACACTTTCCAGGATAGAGTCCCCCATTCTGTAAGTATGGCTTACATTCTTTGTTCCTAGATGTATATATTTAGCCATATTAAAACGCATATTGCTTGTTTTTGCCCATTTTTCCAAGTTATCCAGATTGCTCTAAATCAGTGACCTGTCCTTTTCATTATTTACCACTCCCCCAATTTTTGTGTAATCTTCAAGCTTTATTAGTGATGATTTTATGTTTTCTTCCAGGTCATTAATAAAACTGTTAAATACCATAGAGCCAAGAACTTATCCCTGCAGAACCCAACTGGAAACACCCCCTCTTGATGATGATTCCTCATTTACAATTGCATTTTGAGATTATAAGTTAGCCAATTTTTAATCCATTTTATGTGTGCCATGTTAATTTCATATCATTCTGTTTTTTTAATCAAAATGTGTGGTACCAAGTCGAACACCTTAGAGAACTTTATTACCATTATCAACCAAACTTGTAATCTCATAAAACAAAGATCTCAAATTAGTTTTTCAGGATCTATTTACCATAAAATCATGTTGATTGGCATTAATTTCATTACCCTCCCATCATTCTTTATTAATCAAGTCCCACATGAGGTGCTACGTTATCTTGTGCAAGCTCTATGTCAGGCTGACAAGCCTATATTTACTTGAGTCATCCTGTTTACTCTTTTAAAAATTGACACAGCATTAGCTTTTTTCCAGTCTTCTAGAAGTCTTTCCCAATGTGCTAAGACTTATTGAAAAGTCAGCGTTACTAGTTCAGTAAGCTCCTCAATCAGCAATTATAAAACTCTGGATGCAGGTTATCTGGACCTGGTTATTTCAAAATGTCTAACTTTAGTAGCTTCTGTTTAAGATCTTTCAGAGATACTAGCAGAATGGAATGAGTGTAATCACCACAATGAGACTATATCATCTGTTTTTTCTCCATATACAGAATATAAATATTTATTAAACATTTCTGCCTTTTCTGTATTATTAATAATAATTGTGTCTCTTCCAACTAGTAATGGGCTTACACCATTGTTAGGATTCTTTTTGTTCCTAATATATTTTAAAAACTCCTTATTGTTTTTATCACTGCTGTCCCTATATGTATCCTTGTATCCCTTTGCCTCCCTTATCAGTTTTCTACAATTCCTAACTTCTGATTTATATTCATTACTATCAACTTCCCACTTTCTTCCATTTGTTACATATTTTTATTTTTATAGCTGCTTTCACTTCCCCTCTAAAGACACTTGTGGGATTGTGTCTTTTTGGGCAGCTAGTAAGGTGTTCTTAAATGATTCCCAATTATCATTAACATTTTTCTGATTAAATTCTTCCTCCCAGCTCATTTGGCTTATAATTGTTTTCAGCTTTGTGAAATTGGCCCTACTACAACACCAATTATATACATTACTGGTCTGGAGTTCATTTATGTTGTAAACTATAATTGTGATCAAGTCATGACCTTTGTACATAAATTACTATTAATATTTAGTGCTGTGATCAGAAGTAAATGGGTGGAGGAAGAGAAATGGCAGAAGTCCTGCATTGCCACAGGAAAGAAAAAGAGGAATCAGAAAATTCCACAAAATTTACCCACAGGAGAAAAGAGTTTGTGGTTTCACAAAGGACAAGGCGTGTGCCTTTGAATCCCAACCCTAGAAATCCTAGAGCATCTGTGTGAATGGGCTAACACCTTCAGCACTGTTACTGGATACCTTACAGCTCAGATTCTTCAGGTGCTGCTAATTATTAGATTTCCCCCACCATACTTGTGCCCTACTGCCCCTTTGAGGTCTTGTCTATAATTTAGATTTTCATCACAGTGGTAAGACTGCTTGAGCTCTATCTATGCTAGTGCTTACAGTGTAGCTGCACTGTTGCAAAAAACAGGTACCAATTACTCTAATATAGTCACAACTTGAATGAAGTAGGCAACACAGTTGAATACCCCCAGATTTGGAGGAGAGCAGACTAAAGTAGGACACTTGGCTCCTAGTTACAATGCTAGCCCTTCTCCTTCCCTCCCGACACACACCAGACTCAGGGTTTCCTGAGGGGAAGAAGAGCAGACCACTTTGGCTCCAAGCCCTTTGCACCTTTTAATCAAGCATCTTTTCTCCTCTCCACTCCACATAGAAGAGAAAGATGGGACCCCATTCACAGTGTAAACTAAAAAGGTGTTGTTTCATGTGATATTGGAATACAACCCTTTCAGAGAGCTAGGGCACTACAAGTAAAACCCCCTCTCTCCTGTGTTGCCTCACGTCTGCCCCCCCTCCATCCTTTAACAACCCCCTCCAAAAAACAATTGGACAGAAGGGGTCCAATTGATATAGGGAACAGGAGAGACCAAATAATAGAGAAGAGTGAAATGCAGAAGATGCAATGGGGAACACATGAGGAAGAATCTTTGGAGTTTGGAAAACCAGGTGGTTCATCTGAGTTAGATTCAGAAATGTAGATAAAGCCAGTGAAGGTACCAGAATTATTTAGTAAATCAGCACCACAGATCACTATTGTTTCTGCCTTCCATGAAGTGCTGATGTAGCAGGGCAAAGCCCACCCAGTCCTGCACCATCTCTAGGTGCAGTGGAATGTGTGGGCTCGGCCCCTTCCCATAGGTGCTGGAACTAAGAGTGCGGAGGGTGCTGCAGCACCCCCGGCTTGAAGTGGTTTCCATTATATACAGCAGGGGTGGCCAACCTGTCGCTCCGGAGCCACATGCGGCTCTTCAGAAGTTAATATGTGGCTCCTTGTATAGGCACCGACTCTGGGACTGGAGCTACAGGCGCCAACTTTCCAGTGTGCCGGGGTGCTCACTGCTCAACTCCTGGCTCTGCCCCCACTCCACCCCCTCCTCTGAGCCTGCCGTGCCCTCGGTCCCCTCCCCCCGAGCCTCCTGCATGCCACGAAACCGCTGATCAGTGGGGCTGCCGGTGGGTGGGAGGCGCTGGGAGCGGGATGGAGGAGCTGATGGGGGGCTGCTGATGTATTACAGTGGCTCTTTGGCAATATACATTGGTAAATTCTGGCTCCTTCTCAGGCTCAGGTTGGCCACCCCGATATACAGGGGTTACAGTTTGGTTCAGTGGCTCTCAGCAACCCCATTAAACAAATTGTTCCAGCAACCCTGTCCCTTCCCCTCTCTGCATTCTCCACCAGGGCACGAAGCAGCTTGTCTAATAGGACAGCAGTCCTTGCTGAGCTACCCTCCTCCTCCCCTTGCTCCCTGGGTCGGGCTCTCTTCCACCACCACTCCCAGGCTCACACCTGCAGGCAAAACAGCTCCTGACTGCCTGCCTCCACAGGATGGGATTTCTCATGTGATTTCTCAGCTCTACTCCAGCTGCCAGCAAAAGTCCAGCCAAAGTCAGCAAGTAAGTTTCAACTTTCCCCATGTCCCCCCCGCCAGAGGTGATGTGTGGGGTGGTCATATGCCCCCCGCAACCTTAATATTATGGCCCCCCCACCATCAAGATTTATGCATCATCTCCGCTAAAAGGTTTTCAGCGGTAGAACAGTATAAAGTTAGCATAGATCTACAAAATAATCTTAGAAGAGGATTTATTTTATTTATTTTTAATTTTAAACAGCAAGCACCATATCTTGTCTCATGGACATCCTTTCCCTCACAACATATATTAAATCCCACTTTCTCAAATCAAACCAAAATGGAAGTGGTACAAGAAGCCATTTACTGCCAAATACATACAAAGCAAGTAAAACATTACAGTACATGGAAATAAAATTACTTTGTAGAACACTTTATATTTTCAAAATGTTCTATAAGTATTCATATAGGTAGAATTCATTCTATTGAAGCTTCCTTAATTTAAAGCAATGAATTTAAGAAACCTTTTTTAGATCTTGACTAGATCTAGAATTTAGCTTATGAACATTTTGTGATCAACTAGTTGTCCAACCTTTTATCAACAGATTTAACATGGTCACATATTTCTTTTTCAGGAAGCTATTGGAAAAAGAGGTTACTTACTTTATGTAACTAACGTTCAAACGATTGTCTATTTGTATTCCAGTCTTGGGTGTTTGCATATCCCTACACCAGAGATTAGAATTGTTTAGAACAGCAGTGTTTGTTGGCCCATGTCTGTGCCCTGCCTGCCCTGATGCCCCTCTTCTGAAGGTATAGAGGGGCAGGACATTTAAAGGGAGTATAAAACTATTGGAATATCAGGTTTCCAGCCACTCTGCTGCTACCAAAGAAGGCGAACATCATTGAGTTTAACAACATGGCACTCCTGTTTCCATTAATTAGCATGGCTATGGATAGATCTGCTAAAATGTTTTCATTGCTATAATTCTGTAAAGCTAGCTTTGTGTTTATATTCTCCTAGGCCATAGTTTTCTATAGTAAAAATGATTTCAAAGCTTAAGGGGGGAAGTCAACACATGTTAAAATATAGAGAGTTTTAGAACTAAAATACATTTATTTATGTTTTCTGACCACGGACTTGTACAGATTCTGCCCCTGAAGTTCTTCTTGCTGTCAAGTTTCACAAACAAGCACCTAGAAATTAATTATGCACACCACCACTTGGATGTAGAGGCCAACTGTTCCCCATGAATTTGGCTATTTAGGGCAGTGGCTCTCAACCAGGGGTACATGTACTCTTGGGGGTACGCAGAGGTCTTCCAGGGGATACATCAACTCATCTATATATTTGCCTAGTTTTACAACAGGCTACATAAAAAGCACTAGCAAAATCAGTACAAACTAAAATTTTATAGGGATAATGACTTGTTTATATTGCTCTTTATACTATACACAGAAATGTAAGTACAATATTTATATTCTAGTTGATTTACTTTATAATTCTATGGTAAAAATGAGAACATAAGCAATTTTTCAGTAATAGTGTGCTGTGACATTAGTATTTTTATGCCTGATTTTGTAAGCAAGTAGTTCTTAAGTGAGGTGAAACTTGGGGGTATGCAATACAAATCAGACTCCTGAAAGAGGTACAATAGTCTGGAAAGGTTGAGAGCCACTGATTTAGGGTACTTTAGTACATTTTCTCAATATCTTCACCTAACTTGTTCACAACTTTAGCTTGTATTAGTGCCTTTTTAAATGGTTCCAATGCTTGAACAGTGCAAATTCAACAAGTCCTCCTTTTTTATCTGTTTTTTTAAAGATTTTAAATAAATTAGTTTAACAGAAGTTATGTTCTCTTTCAATCACGAGTTGATCTGTTCCATCTTTCACTTACCTTCTCTAAACAGAAGCTGTTTCTGTGAGCCCGAGAGTGCTAATCCTTCCTTAGTTTCAGTTTCTGCCTTCAGAAGTAAGGAGTAAGTTTAACTGCAATGTTGTCCTCTTGAATACTCTTCTGTTATCCACCTTTTTTATACACAATCTCATAGAGATGAAGGGTGTCCTCTCCTGCATCTAAACTTAGTTTCTCTAATTGCTCTTCAGTCATAATCAGAGAGATCCTATATGTTTCTTCAATTATCCCGTATCCTGTCTGCTCAATTAATAGTTTCCTCTCAGTTGCCTTATTTTCTTCTGATCTATGCTCTTTAGCATCCTGCCTCCTAATATCTGTTTGACCAACCCTGACAAATAGTGAGCATCCCCAGTTTCCACCAAAGTCAGTCCATATTTCTGGGCTTTCCTTGGCACACAGAAATGAAGGGGGACCATTGAGGCCTACCAGGTTACAGTAAGTACACCATAACTCTTCCTACTCTCCCTCCCCAAAGAAGTGAAAGACTGACTTTCTCCCCATTTATAAATATGTCCATCAGTGGCTCCAACCTCTATGGGAGGTATACTGTGAGCAACCCCATCTACATTCCAGAAGAAATAGGGCTCTGTGACTTCAACACACGCTGATCCATTGCTTCACGTACACCTGCATACTGACACAGATGTAGTTTTACAAATGATAAGAGAAACAGGTAAGGTACCATCCAAACTAATTTGTAACAATATGCTACTTAGACTACATGCTGGTTAAAACATTCAACTAGAATGATTTTCTCCTCTCCTTATTTTACCTCTTTCCTCTTTTAAAAATATAGGATCAAATTATTTATTATCTGTCAAGTCAGGAGATCAAACACATATTCCATTGTATTTCCTATAGCAAGTTTCAGAAGTGTTCACTACCCTGATAGGAAGGCCTAAAGTGTGAAGGTTGCAACCAAGGGCACTATTTTTTAAGTGAGCAATATATCTATATAGAATAGTGATTTCCTTAATCAAAGCTCCCCTGACAGCAGTATTCCCCTTTAGATTTAGATAAAACTGATTGCTTAGTGTGTCATTTTACCTTCCCCAGCTTGGATTGCCTGCAATAAGGTTGTCATAGTTATAGTCTCTTTACTCAAGCTGATCCTTCAGCAGAACACTTTTTCAGCTGTTAAGGAAAGCAGGCAATAAATGTCTGGCTTAGCCCCTCCTTTTCTGGAGCCAGAGTAGAGTAATATGCTGTAATTGGTTTTCCACGTTTGCCAAGAGTCTGTTTCCTCTTATCCACAATATTTAACGTAGGTCTTGTAATAGCTCCAAAAATAATAAAACCTGTCCCAAAAATAAAAACGATAGATCGACAACATGCTGCTTTTGTCGTGGTCTTGATTTGGTTAGATTGTTAGTAGTTTTTATTGCCAAATGGTGTGGTTTCTTTCATGCTCAGCAAACCTAGTAAAGACATTTCATCAGCTACTTATATGGCAGTGACATGGATTATTTACAAACTGGGACTTCGATACGTTAATAAAACAAATTACTACTGTATATTTTTAATAAGGTTAGCACATAGCTATACGGCACAGGAACTGTAGTTTGGCAGGGATCAGGGAGGCTTTAACTCTCTAGGAATATAGGTGTTTATAGTGTAGTCTTCTGCATGGTTCCTAACAATTAACATTAGTGCAGGTTTACATTAAAGAAAACCTTGATCTTTCCAGTACTGAATGGGAAAAACAGAAGGAAATAGATTATGTCCCCCACACAAGCAAAATCATGCATACATTATATGAGAACAAATAGCACCCATGCAATTCTTCACCTGCTACATGATTACAACCAGGAGGAGAAAGATGCATTCCTTGTCTCACACGCTAAATTGAAATATGGGCTACATTACCTACAAAGCATAGAAGTAATTGGTCTAGTGTAATAGGGTTGTAGAATAACATTTTACTGGTTGGACTCCAGCTCCCTAACTCTGGTGTGGGAGTTCTGCTTCTCAAAATCAGTCGTTTTAGTGTCTTCTTCTGCCTGGCTCTTAGAACCACTTTGTATAAGTAACTTAGGAAGAACATTGAACAGAGGTATGATAGGAATTGCAGAGGAGTAGGTGTGTCAGCAGGACAAAAGCTCCTAAACTGTAATAAGGCAGGATCAGCCAAAGGAAAAGGACTTTTTTTTGCAGGGGAAAGGGGGAAAGAAAGGGGCTTGAAGGAGTGGTAGAACAGGGGCAGAATGGAAGAGGATAAACAAAATAAGTTGAAGATGAATAGGAGAGTATATAGGAAGAAAATAAAGTGGAAATAGACAAAACAAGAAGAAAGCTGTGACTAAATTCATCCTGCCAGAAAAAAAGAGCCTTTAGAGTAACTGACAGAAGTGCCACCTCACACTAAGCTAATTCAGGCCCTGGGAACTGTGGGAGAACTTGACCCAAGGTAAGAAAACTGAAGGCAAAAAGTAGCAAGGGTAAAGGGTGGTTGGGGTGTTCTTACATTTGGATTAAAATACTTCAATCATAATAAATTTTTAAACCATTTTCTACTTCAGAAGCCACTATTCCTTCCCTGGAAAGCCAACTCCAGTTCTTCTGTTGATATTTCTGTTTTCTCTCCTACATATCCTCTCAGTTTTGTAATTATAAGCAAGCGACACTGTTAGTGTCTGATTACAGCTCTGCCAGCCTAGGTTCCCAAGGGGTTTTTCTAAAGGGGGTTTTGGCACTCCAACTCTCTCATAATTGAAGACTACTGTATACAAGAATGCAGAACTTTAAAAATGTATGCTTTTTAGCATAAAACTAGTATGACAGTGTCCTTTTAAGAACAATATGATATATAAACCTTGTGGTCAACACTACTGTGCATGAGGCATATTCAAATAGTCAGAGTAACAGAACTGGGAAAGCATGTATCATCATCTTCTCTTTTCTCCCCAGTGCTAGGGTTGGGTGGGGCTGAGGTTACGAGCAGATTCTATCAACAGCTGTTTAGAGCCACCATTTGAGCCTGTTGCGGGGGTTGCCTGGATAGTTTTATATACTGTTATACTACCTTCTCCTTGAATGGCCATGGTCTCTATCACCATGCACTCTTCCACTGAGAACAATTTTAGGCACTCTGCATGGGGTCATTCTAGCAAACCATTGTAACTGATGTGTTTTAATGATTATTGTCTTGCATTGCACTTTCTATCTTCTACAAATGTCAGCATTTCTTAATCTATCAAGTCTTATCATATCTGCAATACAGTACAGATACCTCATTTCAAATGTTTGCAGCTTTTGCTCCAGATGCTTTGTCAGTACCGAAGTTTCATAGCTGTAAAGTAATGTGGGTAATCATGGATACTGATTTAAGGTTCTAAACATTTTTATTCAGGGATGCAAATGTTCTGCTGTCAGTAGCTATCCACTTTTCATCATAACAACCCCTGTGAACTGTGAAGACTCCAGTTTTCACCTCAGACCACTTTGCCAGCTTGTCATTGACACTTATTACATGCCTATGCTATACAGAATCTGCAGCATTTGAATCAGCTTGCTGATAAACCATACCACTTCAGTACTTTCCAGAGCATTTCTTTATTAACGGCGTTGAATGCGTTTCTTAAAGTCAATGAATGTGCAAAACAGGGGTGCATTGAACACTGCGTCTCTCCAAGATTTGATTAAAAGCAAATCTCTGATCTGCGGTGGAACGTCCAGATCAAAAGCAAGCTTGTGACTCAAAAAAGGATTTCCTATGCTCTTTTCATTTGGTTGAGAATCACTTGCTAGGAATGCTTATAAGACTTATTCCTCTGTGCTTATTGAAATCCGTTGGGTCACCCTTCTTAAAGAGCAATGATTGAGCATTGTCAGTCTTCAGGAACTTCACCCTTTGTTCAAATGAGATTAAATAGTTTGCAAAGGACCATGACTTTGCCTCTTCCTCCATGTTTTAACACTTCAGGTGGTATACCATCTGGACCTGCCTGCAACTTCAATTTCCATTTCCAATATCTGCTGCTGTTCTTCGCGGTAGCCTTCACAGTTGATGGCCTCAAGGACATACAATTCAAATAGCATCAAGAGGGGGAAAAAAGACACATTTGGATAAGAAATGGGGTATTCCTTGTAACTGATCTGAGATGGATTGAAGTCATGAGGGCCCAGCAGTAAATACTGACACCCATTTAGTGTAAAAACCTAAATATGCAATTTGATTTTACTCTGTTATGCATGAGATTATAAATAGGACAAACTACTTCACAAAAAAAACCACCCTTTCCTAATTATATCTACGTATCTCTAACAAAAAGTTTAGAGACAGAGGAGCCATTCTATTGTAGAGATTGGGTTTGGGATTTACCTGGTGTGTGAAGCTTTTAAAAACACGTTTGCTCTTAAACTGAAAATCAGGAGCAGGTTTGTCTCAGGTAAAAGTGAGTTAGCAAGCATGAATTATGAACAGCTGAAGAAGGAGAAGCTCCTAGGCTTCTGTGTGCAGTGAGATCTGACTGCTGATGATCAAAAGAAATCAGAGCTGGTGACCATGACGCACGATGGGGCATGTGCTTCAGACATAGGGCCAGAAGGGGTCTCTTTTTTTTCCTGTAGGGCTTGTAGGTGATGAAGACGACAGGGCCACACAGGATCTAGCAAACGTGGCAGTGATGGTAAGAGGTCCAAAGCAATGGAGGCTGAAGTAGAAAGATGGATGGAGCTGGGGGCCAGACATCAGAGTGAGCAGACAGAGCTGGAGCAAGAGAAGCTTGCTAACCAGGACAAACAGGCTGCAGACAGGAGAAGACAGTCAAGTCATGCCCATGGGACCCAGGACATAAGGGTGTGCCTGATCAGAGGCTAGCAAGCAAACAGCTATGGGTATATTACCTGCAGCCCTTAGTCAACGTGGACACTGAAGAGGTTCTAGGATTCTGATTGTAGGAATCTGGGGAAGTTATTTTTCTTGATACGTAATTTTCTGTAATTATGTAACAGGGTGAAACCCTGAGGGCTCAGGAGGAAACCCGCCATAGTCACACTCAGTGGCTGAGGGGGCAAACTTGATGTCTACCCTCACCAGGGAAACAGAGTCAGTGCTGAATGTTTGTGGTGAAGAATCCTGCTAGAAGCAGTGAGATAGTGGTTCAGCTAAGAGTTGTTATGGGTAAGGCTATGTTTTAGTTATGGGTATTTTTAGTAAAAGTCATGGACAGGTCATGGGCAGTAAACAAAAATTCACGTCCCATGACCTGTCCAGAACATTTACTATACACCCCAGACTAAAACTTGGGGGATGGCTTGGCAGAGGCTGGGGCAAGTTCCCTACCTAGCTCCTGGGAAGCGATGACCTCTAGCTCCAGATGCGGTGACCTCTGCTCCACCCCAACCCTGGTTCTGCAGCTCCCATTGGCTGGGAACCATGGCCAATGGGAGCTGCGGGGGCGGTGCCTGCACCTGCAGGCAGATGCAGCAGGTGGAGCTTGGAGCTGAGGGAAGGGAATTTCTGTCACCTGGGGAGTGCCCCTGCCCCAGGTAAGCACCGCCCCATGCCTCAATCCCCAGCCCTGAGCCCCCCACATCCAAACTCCTGCTGCGGGGGGTCGAGACTGCCCCAGCAGCAACTGGTGTGGCTGGCCCAGGGGCTGCCTGAGCTCCCAGGCCAGCCGCATGGGCCGCTGCAGAAGTCCTGGAATCCATGACTTCCATGACCTCCGTGACAAACACAGAGCCTTTGTTATGGGCCAGTTCAGGGCAACTGCACTTGTATTCCCTCTCTGTGGTCCACCATGGACACCCACTCTAGGCTCCTGGCTCCTCAGCTTGAGCAGGGACCCATATCTGTCTCCCTTCTGACCGGGGTTTTTCTGGTTGCACGGTTTCCTGCCTACACAAGGATATCCCCTGCAAGACCCACTGACTAAAAGGCCAGCATCTGCGCTTTGTTTTCTCTCTGAAGGCAGTGAAGAGGGTAATTGCCCTCAGCTGCAAGTTACCACACAGCTCTTCCTAAGTACATGCAGTTATTCTTAAGGTGAAAGCATTACAGAAAAAACATATTAAAAAACGTGTTCCTATATGCATGCTAACAGCTTACAAGAGGTCACTGCTCAGTCTTATGGGGCTCCAGTAGGTCAAATCCTTCCACCCCCTCCCCAGGGATTGGGAGCCCCCTTGGACAGAAGGTCCTGTTTGTTTGCTGGATCAGAAAGAAAGCCCTAAATCAGTGTAAACTCTGGCTATTTATCCAAAAGGCCTGCCTTTGTCTGTTGGTCTCTGCAGAATCCAGTTTAAACTAGTATATGCAAACCTCTCCAGGTGGTGCTACTTGTCTGGTGGTGTTACAACCTGTGTCTTCTTAGCATATGAGCAACATGCCTCAGGTGGTACGTAACCAGCATTCATCATCGAATTTGGTGAGGTGGTTGAATCATTAGCTTCCCTGGCTTGGGCTGGGCACTGAGGCGTGTGATGTGAACGCTGATCCATGCCCCGCACAACCTGAGTCAACGTGCCTAATCACCCCCAATGTTCTGAGTTCCTGACGAAGCTGTGGTCATCCTCTCCCATGGAATACAATCCTGCATCCACAATGATAGAGTAACTTAATGCAGTAAAATCTCCCAACGATAATACAGGAAATGGCCATATTGTTCACAGGCCAGAACTCTGCTGGGACTGCGAAGACTGTAGTACAACCAGAAGGTGTGGTGGCCAACAATCCTGCTGGGAGTGGTGAGCCACTGATACAGTTAGAAGATGCCAGAACTCCACTGGGAGCAGAGAAAGTGGGCACAGCTAAAAGGTGCTGTGATTCAAATATCCACAGGGAAAGGCAAACTGAGGCGAGGCCAAGAGGTGATGTATGCCAGCGCTCCTCTGGAATGAGGGAGACTGGGTAGTAAAGAGTGCTGACAAATTCATGATACCTGGCAAAGGATGGAGAAATCCCCAGAAGGATGTGAGGCAACCGCTAGGGGAAGTGTAGATGGGAAAGATGCCTTTTACTTCATAGGTTTCAGAGTAACAGCCGTGTTAGTCTGTATTCGCAAAAAGAAAAGGAGTACTTGTGGCACCTTAGAGACTAACCAATTTATTTGAGCACTGAAGTGAGCTGTAGCTCACGAAAGCTCATGCTCAAATAAATTGGTTAGTCTCTAAGGTGCCACAAGTACTCCTTTTCTTTTTACTTCATAGTTTGTGTGGTCATTTGAGATATAATTAAACCTGATGGGATGGGGGAAGGAACACACCTCTCCCCACAGGGGTATGAACACAGGAACTGACCTATAATGGCATGAAACTGCATATTGGTACCATCATTGGAATTGTTTAATGACAACGTATGAAGTTCAAATTAATAAGTAGTAACAGCAGATGCTCTGTCTAGAAGTGGAGTGCCTGTTCATCCTGAGATACTTGTCACATCCCCTGCTTTATTCTTGTTTGAAAGGGGGAGAAACGTGACAAATTGGGAGTTCTGTCTAGACGATCATAGTAGTGAATGATTTTATGAAGTTGTACCATGAAATGACTGTCATAGAAAGCAGGGGTACTGGAACAAGGGGGGGCCATGTCCCCTCCTTTAAAATGTGGGAGGGCCATACCTACACAATTTTTAAAATGGGCATAGTTTGAGGGCACAGGCCCACATTGCCACCACAAACTGCAAACTTCAGGCAGGCACAGAGCACCAGTGGCAGCCCCCACCCCAGTGCCAACCTCTTCCCGGTGGCTGGGGGTGAAGTGGGCCTTATCCCCTCCATGCCATGAGGCCAAGCTCCTCTCAGTAGCCCTGCCCCTCCTCTTCCACTCAAGGCCATGCATGAAGCTGGAGCTGTGCAGTGGTAAGAGCTGCTCAGGGAGTCCAGGACCCTCCAGCTGCCCTGTGTGGTGCGCCCTAGGGGGCAATCCCCCCTCAGAGCAGGTGGAGGGTCCAGGGCTCCACACAGCAGCCCAGGCTCTCTGGGCGGCTCTTACCACTGAGCAGCTCTAGCTTGCTCAGGGCCTGGGGGAGGGAGGAAGAGGAGGAGCAGAGGGTGGGGCCATGGAGAGTAGCAGGGCCTCATGGCCCCCCCCTTCAATCAACATTCCAGCAGGCCTGATAGAAAGCCTATATGTACATAGATCAGCCTTGAGTTAGCAGGATTGCATCATGACTCTGCCAGGCCAGAGCCAATGTTGAATGATCAGCATTCAACAATGGCTCATTCAAGGTAAACCACTTTGGCACAGTGGGTTTGCTGCAGCTGGAAGGAGACACTTCCTCCTCTTAACTGAAAGGAGGTGGGCTTGGAACAGAATGGAAAGTTAGCAGGTGACCACAATAGGAGTCTATAAAGGGACTCAGAGGTGAACGGGGTGAGGGGAGAAGAGCCATTATGCACTAGATTAAGATGAGGGAGGCTAGCACAGGGGCAGAATAGGCAAGGGAACTGACAACCCTGTCAGCCCCTCATAACACAGATGGATGCCCCAAGGGAAGGGTGGGCTATGGAAGGGGATTGTAGTTCTGAATGTTTATTGTTTTCTATGATCTGTACTCTCCTGCGCTTTCCAGGATTAAATATAACAGAGTATGAAGACTGGACGAGGTGCACACCTGTGTTGACTGTTTCACACGTACTATATGCTCCTGCTAGAGTTACACGGTAAATTAGAAGCTTCACACCACTGGATGGAGTTCTGGGCAGTATGTGTAAGTAACCAGGGAGTCTGTGCCCAGAGGGCTTATGGAGCTAGACAGTGGGTTCCAGCAACTGGAAGGGTCCGTGGCAGAGATTGTGCCTAGGGCCCCTGAGATCGGGGCAGTGGCTGGACTCCAATCAGGCTTGAGGACCTTGAAACAGCCCTGGGACTCCAGAGCACAGCAGCTTGGATTCCCCTCACAGCAAACCCAGGGGATGGCCAAGAAGCAACTGAGACAGAATGCTGATGAGGAAAATTCAAAAAATGTAAGTCTCTTCCCCCGCTTTTAAAAAATAACTGTTGTGGGGTAGGTACACCCTGTCGCAGGGTGTCAGGTCACATACAGTCAAAAACAAGTGAGCCTGATTATAAAGCGGCATAGTATGGTCTAGTGACCAGAGTCCCTTGATCTGCCTTCACTCTCAGGGCAGAGTGGCCTGATATGGTTGCCCAAGTTAATAGGCAGTCCTTTCTTCCAGGACTGAGTGGCCCAATGGCCAGAGTCATTAAAGCAGCCCATCCTCACAGGGCTGCATTGGCCTACTGGCTGGAGTCACTAAAGTTGCCCATTTCTGTGAGACTGTGTGGCCTATTGGCCCGTCAGGGAAGTGGACACTGCCTAAAGAGTTGTGGCATATGGGGGAGGGGGACTCGGGCCCTCCCTGCTTCGATGACTCCCAGCCCAGGGCCCTGGCAGTGGCGAGGGTACTCACCAATGAGTCAGTGGTGATCCCCTGAAACATGCTGACCTATTTCCTAGTTCTATAACCAGAACAATGTCTAAGTCCCCTGGGCTGCTTCCTATCCTGTCTTCTGCTGCAGTGGTCCTTAGCTCCTGACTCTCATTTCCCTCTCTGGGTTCTGCAGGCAGGCTAGGATTTGTCTGGGGATAGGCCTGCCTTGGTTCTGTAGTCCAGAGGCTGTATCAGCTCCTAGGAAAGTGTGTGTAATCTGCATGTTTCCCCTTCAGCAGCCTACCCAGGCTGCTTCCTTTTATATCCTAGCTCCAGCCTGAGCATGCCCAGCAGGGGTGGAAGGGTGTGGCCTCCTCAGTCTGCAATGTACAGTTAACCCTTTCTGGGACAGGGTGGGGTAGGTACACCCTGTCACAACCACCAAAAATCAGAACAGTATTTTTCTTAGAAGAATTACGTATTTTAAAATATCACCTAATATATTATCAACATCCACAAAAAAGGGGGTGGGGCTGAAGACAAAGAAAGGAACCGCACACAATGCTCCTCTAACCCAAATGAAGTTACTAAACCGTATGAAGGGGAAAAAAGACTAATATTGTGAAAAGCTTTTGTTGGATGAAATTGACAAAAGCTCTACCATGTTTAAATAAACTTTTGCAATATTAAATCATTTCTAAGCAACTCTGAGAAAATTTGGCAGATCACAGGTTTCTGCATCTATTAAATGCTACTAAGCATTTCTTGCATGTTTACATGTTTTGTACAACAGCACTGTTTAAAAGAGTCTTTTATGGGTGTCTCTCTCTAAAACATTTTGTACTACTGAGTAGAAGCAAAAGCCATTAAAAAGTGGTGTCTATCACTAAATTCTATAATGGTATCTACTGAAAAACTCCATGGCACTAACAAAAGAGCATGAAAACAGTCTACCACTATGGAACAAAGATGTAATGCTCTGTCACTGGGTGAAGTTACATGAAGTTTCTATAGAACAGTTGATGCCGATCCCTGGCAGAGTCATGCTTGAAGTGTTTTCGAAGCAGACCTTGCTACTCTAGAACATCTAGAGCCAACTGGCTTTTAGGATGCTTGTGGCCTCATAACCTCCAACTTTGTTAATTTGTTGTCCTAACCCCCACAAATTCACAGACTATCCAGAGGTCAAACTTATGGAGGTAAATGTACAAAATAAGTATACATGTGGAATACATAACTTTGAGTTATTTTCTTTTCCTGGTAATTATTCAACAGATGGTCTATCCATCCACTTATATAACACTAGTCTATGTAACAAATAAGCCCAACAAATTAGTGTATTTAACAGTGTTAGGGAATACTGCTACCTTTAACTAACAAAAGGCCTGAGTCTGATCTCACTTTGGTGTAAAATCAGAGCTAACGATTGAAGTTGTTGGAATTACAGTGGCATAAAACCATTGTGGGCAAGAATCTTTAAGTGAGTGTTCCTAGATTCCGGGAGATTGGTTACTATTCACATTAGGAATGATACAGAAAAGCCTAGAAGTTTCTTGAGGGAATTTGCCATTTCTGTACTCAGCAGTATTTTTACTCTATATTGTAAGTTACGAGAGGGACAGAAACAGTTAGCAAGTTGCATAATAGTGTACCTTGATATGACTTTTCCATTGCTAGTAGTGGCTTTTCATGAGATTACAGCAGCTGTTTAAGTCCCTGATGTACACAAATATTTAAATTCCATTGTCATCCAAGCAATTTCCTGGCCATAAAAATGCAGTGTGTTTCTTGAATGCAACTAGGAAATTAGACAAATTATCACAGCTAGTAAGGTGTAAATAAAGTTGTAATATTTGCCACAGAATTGTCATAACCTTGGTAAAGTGTGCCGTGTAATTACAACCACCCTAGTCCAGCCTGCTGCTGGTGGGAGTGTTGAATATCCACGAAAAAAATTGGGAATTCCTCAAAACACAAAAGCAACAAAAGGATGCAGATGGTATATTACAGTGAAAAGTATTTGCTTTAAAGATAAGTTTCACACTAAGCTGGTGGCCGAAGTAGGGTAGCAGGACACCCCCCAGGAACTAACATTAGGCCTGTTCTAGCTCCTCCTTGAAAGTACCAGATTATGACCAGTAACAGGACTAGGCCAGCAGTGGATTCTGTAGCAGAACTCCTACTACATTTTTCTACTGGAGCAGGATTAGCAGCATGATCAAAGTCAAGATTTTATTCCAATCTGCAGACTTCTGAACAATACTAGTATAGTCTGAAAACTAAGGTTGGCTCTCTGCTAGAGACACTCAGATTTCCAATTCTATAAAATGTAGAGTCCACCAAGCCTTCAGCAGGTGAAATGGTTGTCAGATGCTTCTTTAGTTCTACCCCAAAACCTATCACTCATACCGGACATGATCACCCTCTGCCCTTTTCCTGGGGGTGAGGCTGTATTGGAGAAGGGGAAGCTCTTGTCCATTAGACTTCTTATACTGACAATTGCTATGGCCAAGGAAGGCTGGCTCCAATTTCCAAAATGGCCTGAGTTTACTATGGAGCACTGTAT
Organism: Caretta caretta; assembly: GCF_965140235.1. Taxonomy (NCBI): domain Eukaryota; kingdom Metazoa; phylum Chordata; order Testudines; family Cheloniidae; genus Caretta; species Caretta caretta. The sequence goes on from NC_134207.1 coordinate 65,721,950, forward strand.
TCCTTTCTCACAGCTCCAGGATCAAGCACTTTATCTTTGCAGCACTGCCAGCCCCCAATATCCTGGGCTCTTGGCTCACATAAGGTAAAAGACTCTTGGCTCACATAAGGTAGCAAGTTGTATTGCTAGACTACCACTCAGATCCAAGGTAGATTTTTATTCTTAGCTTTGTTTTTACCACCACTACCCATGTAACTGCTTAGAATGGATTCAATCGGTGTAGCACCATACTCTTCAAACCTCTGAGTCAGCACAAGGGAAACCCTTTCGTTTTTGTACTTTATAAATGTTTCAAGTTGTACACAGTTTTGGCTTCAAATGATGTTATATTACAAATAATTAATATTCATAACAGATAAATATTGAATTACATTATAATGGTCTCACAAAGTTCACTAGTTGAAAATATAGGTGAAGGATATAATGTATTACAGACAGATTCCAATACTTCTACAACCATAACTGGGTAGGAAGAGGTCTAAAATTAGAATCAGTGATGATCATTTGCTCATTAATAACACCCCCCCTTTATAAAAATTGCAAAAGATACTTTTATCTCACATACTTTTAAACTTTATTTAATCTCAGAACCATTGCTATGTTACACTTCTCAGAGTGAGCTTTATCACTTTTGATGTTAACGTTCCCTTTTGTAGCTTGACAGTAAGTGTGGATGAATTGAGGGGGGAGTCCACATCCCCAGATTTATGCCTCAGTCTCTGCTGGTCCATTAAGACAAAACTTGTGGCTGAAATTCTTTCCTTTAGAGAGATATATGAAGCGCGAGCTAGCATCAGTGTCACCCCTTTATTTCTGAATGTATAAATATGAAAAATAATTGGAAGTTTTCCTCATTTGCAGTCAGACCAATATTAATATTCTGCACTTTAACAAGTTTAAATACTTAAACACAGAATTTTATTTTGCACTGTTAACTATTTCATTATGAGAAAAAATAAAATAAACCACCATATTGAGTAAAGTACCAAAGCATTTCCAGTTTTGGCTTTTATCAAGATTTTCAATCTGGCAGATTTATTGTCACACCCCTTTCACAAGAGACAAGATGCTTACCATATATTTAGGATTACAAGTTGCCACTGAAAGAAAACTTTACATGGTCACTGTACAACTAGGTTGAAAAACTGTCCTGCATGAAAAATATACTGAGAAATCAAGCGGTAAACAAAAAAAATGTAAGAAAAGATCAGTCTTCATAATGTGCCATCTTAAAAGGGTATCAATTCCTCCTGTATTTTTCATTCATTATACTGTGTTTTTACCTACAGTATTCATTAAGGCAAACTGCTAAACCATTTCTGAAGAGGTGCTGTGGAAATTGTGGACAAACAGCAAACATTTGGCATTAAAATAGTTAACACATATGTAGCTTCCAGTAATATACATTAAGCATTTTCCTTGGACTTGAAGATAATGGCAGGAGAGGATGAACATGCTAACAATGTCAAAAAGGTTTAAAATTCAGCATCCAAGCGATTTCTAATAATGTTTCTGTAGTTTTCAAGCTCTAAATAGTATAGAATTTATGCAAATGCATTAAAGAATTCTAGCTTGGCAAATACACCCAAGCAGGTTATTAAACTATATATACAGAAAGTAAATGATAAATACAGAATTAAAAGAGTCCTTCTGCTTTTCTTTATAGCCTTGAAAATTGACAAAAACTTGGACAGCTCTACAATATTAAACATTAGGTAACCACAGTAGTTGGAAACCTAACTACACAAACTGATTAAAATACTCAGATGACTTTGTAGTGTTTAATACAATTCAGTTTGTAGTCAAGGGCACAAGACAACATTTAACAAAAATAATCACATCAACTGAACTAGAAATCAAATGTAAATAGATATGAATACAATCTCCAAAATCTGTCTTTAAGTGAACATTAACCATTTATTCAAAGTTATACAAGAAGTTGAAGGATAAAGTCTTCTTCTGCCGCATGAAACCAACTTACAATAGTTTCATGTCTCAGTTGAGCTGCAGTGGGGGGAGGGTGAAAGAACAAGTTAGTGGGCCCTAGTCGGGCAGCTAGAAAGTAAAAATAGGTTCAACAGCAGCCTCCACCAGCTTGTTGTCCTCCCTGATTGCCTGCAAGTGTTGCATTAGTGGCAGCGTGCTGAGGGCCAATTTTAATACCGTTTGCCTGAAATAAAAAAGTTGAATACACAGCAATTACTATTTTAAAACATTTTAATATGCTGGAAAAGACTAAAATTAGTCCATTAATTTTTGTTTATGCACATGTCTAAAAGAAGTTCTCCTTTTACTTTCATATACAATAAACCACAAAAAAACTCCTATTTAAAACTGTGCCTGGATACAAATAAGGAAGTAAAATTAAGGGAAAGACGTTTTCCTTCTTGTTTCAGTTTTTCTCCATTTCACTGCTATAAAACAGAACTCTGCCTGTTATCAAACTGTTAACAAACACACAGGAAGAATAGTATTTAAATGCTATTCCACATAAAGTAGCAAACTTTTAAAAATACATATATACATTTCTAATGCACACTTAAAAGAGATGCAAAACCTCCACTGGTTTAATACAATGTACAACTTTTCCTCTCTAGACAGCATTTATTTCCATGTTGAATCAGCTGTACAGGCTAAGGGCATACGAGTGTTCTGTGTCATCAATAATTTCTATGATCCCCAAAGACATGGCAACTTGCCAAGAACCCACACACAGCGTAGCTCTTTCATTCATCAAACTCACACTTGTATCTTAACCCTCACTCCCTCAAGTGGATTTTACCTAAAAATACAGCACTTTGAGAAAAGTAATACAGTAGCTTCAGAAATTAAGCTCTTAAGGAAACTTTGCGTCACAGTAAATCTCAGATTTATAGTGCTTGGCAGTTGTTCTGCAACAGTAGTAGCCTTGGGGTTTCTGGCACTAGCTCAGTATTGACAGCAGCTGATGTGGTTTCTTTTCGCTCTTTGACTCCTCTTTAATAAAAAGCATGCCCTATGGCTCATTGGTTTTGCCCCCTCTGGGCTGGTAGCAACTTCTTGAGGAATCAAGGAGCCAGACTTGGCATTAAGCCAAATAAATAGCACGGACTGTTGGCTCTTGACAGCATATTGCAATCAAAGCTCCATAAGGCACAGTAAAGCAGTCAGCTAGTATATGAAACTCGACAGATACAATGAGCATGCCTCTTCAGACGCCCTGATTACTGTCCAATTTATAAAGCATCAGTTTCTAACTGAATGGCATCTCCTTTAAACCAACTCAAGATTTTCTGCTATATTAACCCTGAAGAATTTTGAAAAACTGAACAAGCTGCATGAAAAAAAGGATATCAACATAATGAAATATTAATTAAAATTTACAAATAATTTTTGAGACGCTGGGATCTTTATTTTAAGAACCTATGCTTAAGACTGAAGTCCTATTTAGCTACAGGTCACACAGTTCAAGCAGCTGGAGTGGTAGTGAAGCTTCTCTCTAATGCCTTACTAATAACGTCTATTACTATAACTAGAAATAACTTTTTACTTTTTAAGCTTCCATGTGCTGAAACAACTTAATGCAGTTCTGCTAATTCCTTTGTGCCATCTTCCCCAACAGTTCAGTGACTTTCATGTCCATTAAAATCAGTCAGAAAATGACTAGAAAATGAAAGCCCTATCCACAGAACAGGTACAGAATGTGCACTGCCACCAACCAATCCTCCATGTGGTTCCAACCAACTGGCCTTAGCACTGATCTCAAGGGACATCTCTACGGGTGAAAGAAAGGCTATGTGCCAAGGACATCCCAGACTGCCAACAAGGGTGCCAATTAGTGCTGATTGTGCTGCTGCTTTGTGATGTGGACATTAGTCCACCGAGAACGTGACTGATCCCACCAACTTACTTCAATAGGGCAATGAAGAGCTATATTAGATGATAACTTTGATTACTAACCTGTACTGAATTTGAACCAGTGATCAGATGTGAAAGGCTCTCTCTCCCTGAGCTACCCAGAGCCCTCTCACATAGTCATATTCAATATAAGGGCATATGATGTACTTGAGAATTTAAGGACATACATCACAGAGATCTACTCTGAGACAGTACACGTTGATCCAGAGAAGAAATTTTCAGTTGTTCCAAGACATACGGGTTTTTTTGGCTTTAAGAATTTCTTTACTATAGAATAAGAACAAGCCATAATCTTTACTTTGCCTACAGAAATTCCTAACAGTGGGCAGTATTTTACTCCCTATAGTAACCAGCTATGTAAGTCTGGATTATTTAGTCATATTTCATGTAATTCTCAAAGTTAATTCTTCCCCCCTCAGTCTGGGAATACATGTAATTACTGGACAATTATAGGAAGGTGCCATTTGATTTATAAAAATCTAAAGAATCAGTTTCAGTGGTGTCACCCTATCTGGAGTGAATGGGTGTACTTGCTAATCCCCTGGTTGGTGGAAATTTTGATAATATGTCATCATGGTCAAGCTGGATATCATTCAAAAGCCCTTTCTCCCACGAACACAATGGTACCAAACATGACAACCCTAGAATAATTCTGTAGATAACATTTGAGAAAATGTTTAAAAATCAAAGCTTTTTAAATTATACTCTAACAGAGGTACGTCAAACATGCAGGCCTCTCAAAGTTAAATTGTGGCTCTCGACTAACAGTACTCTGTTATCAGTTAATGCTCAGAACATAATACCTGATTAAATTTTTTAATGTCACAGATTACTATAAATGGAAGAAGTACCTCAAATTTATTTGCCATTATTGTTAAAAAAGATCAGTGGTATTGATTATCAGCTTGGTTTATTATGCCAAAAGAGTTGTAATGAGTAAGGCTCCATGTTTGTCACGGATTCTGTGACTTTCCATGACCTCCGTGACTTCTGCAGCAGCTGGTGCGCCTGGCCCGAGGGCCGCCTGGCCACCTTGGGCAGGCCCCAGTACAGGTGCACTGGTCACTGCTGGGGCAGTCTTGGGCTCTCCCGCCCCCCAGCAGCAGGAGTTTGGGTGTGGGGGCACTCAAGGCTGGGAGATAGGGTGCGGGTCAGTGCTTGGGGAGGGGGAGGGGGGCGCCTCGCCAGAAGGGTAACAGGAACTCCCCATCCTCAGCTCCTAGCTCCATGTGCTGCCTCTGCCCGCAGGCACCGCCCCTGCAACTCCCATTGGCCGGAGTTCCCAGCCAATGGGAGCTGCAGAACCAAGGCTTGGGGGGGAGGCAGCACATGGAGCTAGGGTCGCTGCTTCCCAGGAGTTGGGTCGGGAGTCTGCCCCCACCCCACTCCCACAGGCCGTTACCCCCAGCCCCCGTGGGGCCCCCACCCCAGGTTTTAGTTAGGGGTATATAGCAAAAGTCATGGACAGGTCACGGGCCATGAATTTTTGTTTACTGCCTGTGATACAGCCATGACTTTTAGTAAAAATACCTGTGACTAAAGTGTAGCCTTAGTAATGAAGTACCGGTTAAGAAGTCAGCATCCAGCCAGAAATTACTGGAATCCGTCCGGAAACAGTATGCACATAATTATATAACATAATTAATTACATTCCTAGAGTAATTTATTACAAAATCCTTGTTTTTACTTTGGTCTTGATAATTTTTAGGCATCAATTGGGAGACGAAGAGTAGCTGACTCTTTGGAGAATACTGCAGAGTTAAACACGATGCTCGGTGGCACCTTACTATAAGAAGGCTATAAGAAGTGCACCCATAAACTGAATCTGACAATGTTGGAGAGGAAGTACGTTGAGCAACAGGAAAAAGTTGAGGATTCTGGGACAAGTGTCAGCTATGGGCGAGACACCTAATAGTAGGTCCCAAAACATACATTTTGAGAACAACAACTGCTTCTTCTGCAGTAAGCTCAAAGGCAACCATTAAGCACGTTTCAACAGGTGAGAAACTACATGAAGCAGTCACTTTTAGCAAGAGCACTGCAGGGAAAGTAAAGTGGGTACATTGACCCAAAAGACACCCACGTACATGACATTGCATATCACATCCTACACCAGAAATGTATGTAATGTGTTACACCAAGCCTTACGCCAGTAACGTATACAATGTGTTATGTCAAAAGGGCAAAGCAACAGAAACCAACACTGATTTTACGACTGCAAACTGTGCGACTCAGCTCATAAATTGCCTCAAAAGCGCTCTAATGGATGGGAAAGTGGTGGTGATGGCCAACGCAGAACTAAGTACAGTGTGCTTTGAAGGGATTGAAGAGGAACAAATGCTTAGCAGAAAGGCTCTTAAACTTATTGAAGATGAACTGTGGGATATGGATGTAGCTTTTTCAATCCTATCTGCAGAAATGCATCATAGCACCACAACTTTTTGCAGCTTTTAAGGATACCAAAAGCAGAAGAAAGCACTGATGTTAATAGTAATATTAAGACTGTTTGCAGCTGCTAAATTTATATGGAAAACTATTCTGTCCTGGAGTATATGGGAGTTTCAGGGATCCATAATGGAGGACAAACCTAAAAAAAAATATATATATATATACTGTGTGACCTGTTCTACCTCTTTAAGAAGTGCATCAGTAGTTTCAATGACTTCAGAACGAGTATATTAATAAGCAAGAATAGCACAAGCCTCATGTACATGTGTTTGAGTGACAGGCAGGTTTCCAACACATGCATGACAACTGTGAGACATGTAGTGGTAGATTACACATAAGTAGCTGTTGGTTTATCAATTCATTCCAAAACAGAGTACTCCACCTGGAGACTGCAATTGAAAATTAGGTTCTTTGCCATCTGCTGTATCTTAAAAGAAGTCCAAGTTCTCAACAGCACTAAATATAAAACTATCCTAGACAGGGTCTGGAGGAAGACACAATTCTTCATTCAGTTCCATGTGGCAAAGGTATCCTTTATGTCAATGTGATGGTCTGCTATTAGAAGTGAATTAATGGGGTCAGTCCCTTCCTCAAGAGCTATCTGAACCAGCAAAAAACTCGGTCCTTGAAGGAGCTTACTAACTTCATAACTCACTCATTTTCCTATCAAGATCCAAAAATTCTGAAGCCAAGAAGTCCAGTTTTCAATGAAGTAGCAGTTACATAAACTACAGTAGAGCTTTCTACATTCACTAACCTTGACCTCACTTGGTTTGTGCAAAAGTCAGATGCACTTCAGAGGCAAAAAAAAAAATAATTGAGTATGGTTTCAGTTGAAGAGATAGAACACACCCTCAAATGAGTTGGAAACCCAGGACACAGCATACCACAACATTCCAGGAGAAAGGTACATTCTCCAATATGGTCAGCCTTTAATACAACATTACAAATGGTGCCAGAGCAGAAGACCCATGTATGCATCCTGCCAGTCATACCTGCTAGTTAACATTCTTTATGCAGCTGGAACACATGAACAAATATATCTGCATAACTGAATCAAATATGTCATGACACTAGACATGGTCCTTTACAGGTCTGTTCAACAGCAAACAACATCCTGTGATGATCTTTGTGGATGGTGGAGTCTATGTCCTGGTGAACTGTACATATTCTTTACAGCGATACATATAATTGGATCCTTTGTTGATGGCACTGGTGTTCCTGAGATCTGGGGGGGATTCTGAACAGTGATAGTACTGTAAACCAAATTCTTGAAAAGAAAATGATGTGACGCGCTATGGAAGCCCACAACTGAATGCTTGTTGCCCTTCAAAAATGCTACCTACATGTCTTCTTTGACAAGCATACTGATGTGTCTAAAGTAATTTCCCAAAGGGTTCAGGACTTGCAAGACCAGTTCCACAAATCCAATGTACATTCTGCTCATAATGATCTATTAAGCATGATGGAGAGCTGCATCATCATCATCATCATCACAGAACAGATGAAGCAATTCAATGAGGTTGAAATGATGACAAAGCCAACTTTCGGGATGGTGCAGCAATACATGTAGATCAGTGGTTCCCAAACTTGTTCCGCCACTTGTGCAGGAAAAGCCCCTGCCGGGCCGGTTTGTTTACCTGCCGCATCCGCAGGTTTGGCTGATCGCGGCTCCCAGTGACCGCGGTTCACTGCTTCAGGCCAACACTGTACTATCAAAATTTCCACAAATCGGAGGACGAGGAGCTGGGAGGGCGGTAAGTCCCCATGACATGCCACAAAGGGCAATATCATTGAAATTATGATTCTGTAAGATTTTTATAAATCAAATGACACCTCTCCCTTATTTTTCCAATCACTAATTTGCCCATGGAATGAGATTTTACTACATTATGCTCCCACACCACCTCTTCCACACTGGACAGCTCATGTAGTACATCTGGCACATTAACATGGTCTCCCCATTTACACAGTGGAAAATTATCTTTGAAAGCAGATGACACCATATGGGGAAGTGAATGGAAGTGGATTTTCTTCTCCCTTTTGGGGATTTATATGGTTTTGTGATGTTTCATCAATGGATAGGGCCACTTAATTCTAATCTGTTTAAATCACAATAGTAAGTGAATCTATATAAAAACGGGATGTACAAATGTTTTACTGCAGTGTGTGCAGAATACTGTAATACACGGGTTACAAAAAGTGATCCAAGATCTTGTAAGTTTTGTGCTTTCTAAAAAAAATAAAGTAACTCACTAGAACATGCTATCAGAATACTATAAATGTTACCTCATTATTAATATCAAAGACTCCTTCTTGGATTTTCTCATAGATTTCTTTTGCTGTATTAATAAATGCCTGAAATGGAAACAATATAAAATTAGATCATATTAATGAGACAAAACAAATATGGACATAACAAGATACTCTACAAAGCCCAATACTCACATGAAAGGTCAAATTCTGCTCCCACTAAAGTCAGTGGGAGTTTTACCACAGATCTCAATAAGGTATGAAGATTAGGGCTGTCAAGCGATTAAAAAAATTAACCATGAGTAATCTCACTGTTAAACAATAATAGAATACCATTTATTTCAATATTTTTGGATGTTTTCTACATTTTCAAATATATTGATTTCAATTACAACATAGAACACAAAGAGTACAGTGCTTACTTATTTATTTTTGATTACAAGTATTTGCACTGTAAAAAACCCAAAAAAATAGTATTTTTCAATTCACCTAATACAAGTACTGTAGTGCAATCTTGATCATGAAAATTGAACTTACAAATGTAGAATTATGTACAAAAAACTGCATTCAAAAATAAAACAATGTAATATTGTAGAGCCTGCAAGTCCACTCAGTCCTACTTCTTGTTAAGCCAATCACTCAGACAATCAAGTTTGTTTACATTTGCAGGAGATAATGCTGCCCGCTTCTTGTCACCTGAAAGTGAGAACAGGCATTCTCATGGCACTGTTGCCGGTGTTGCAAGATATTTATGTGCTAAAGATTCATACGTCCCTTCATGCTTCAACCACCATTCCAGAGGACATGCGTCCATGCTGATGATGGGTTCTGCTTGGTGACAATCCAAAGGAGTGCGGACCAACGCATGTTCATTTTCATCATCTGAGTCAGATGTCACCAACAGAAGGTTGATTTTCTTTTTTGGTGGTTTGGGTTCTGTAGTTTCCACATCGGAGTGTTGCTCTCTTAAGACTTTTGAAAGGCACTTCAGATTCTTAAAGCTTGGGTCAAGTGCTGTAGCTATCTTTAGAAATCTCACACTTGTACCTTCTTTGTGTTTTGTCAAATCTGCAGCGAAAGTGTTCTTAAAATGAACATGTGCTGGGTCATCATCCGAGACTGCTATAACATGAAATATAGGGCAGAATGCAGGTAAAACAGAGCAGGAGATATACTACTCTAGCCCAAGGAGTTCAGTCACAAATTTAATTAACACATTTTTTTAATGAGCATCATCAGCATGGAAGCATGTCCTCTGGAATGGTGGCCGAAGCATGAAGGAGCATACAAATGTTTAGCATACCTGGCACGTAAATACCTTGCAATGCCGGCTACAAAAGTGCCATGCAAATGCCTGTTCTCACTTTCTGGTGACATTGTGAAGAAGACAGTAGCATTACCTCCTGTAAATGGAAACAAACTTGTTTGTCTTAGCGATTGGTTGAACAAGGAGGAGGACTGAGTGGACTTGTAGGCTCTGAAGTTTTACATTTTGTTACATAACTGCACTCAAAAACAAAACAAAGAAAATCTACATTTGTAAGTTGCACTTTCATGACAAAGAGATTGCACTACAGTACTTGTATGAGGTGAACTGAAAAATACTATTTCTTTTGTTTATCATTTTACAGTGCAAATATTTGTAATAAAAATAATGTACACCTTGATTTCAATTACAGCACAGAACACAGTATATATGAAAATGTAGAAAAACACCCAAAATCTTTAATAAATTTCAATTGGTATTCTATTGTTTAACAGTCCGATTAAAACTGCAATTAATTGCGATTAATTTTTTAATCGCAATTATTTTTTGAGTTAACTGCGATTAATCGACAGCCCTAATGAAGATCATGTCCATTAACACATCCGAAATAGCATGTACCACACACAGCTTACAAAAACAGTGTTTTTTGTAGTAGCATATGTAGCCCAAAATCTGTCGTCCAGTAATTACTGAGAAAAGTGGTTTTTAAAATATGTATAAATTACTCTTAAATAATTTATTTCTGACCCTTATGGACAGATAATGTGGCAGATGGTTCTCCCACCCTTAATATCTTTGTAATATTCCATTCTAGATTAGAGTGCTTAGCAATGTAAAACTACAGGGTGCTTACAATATGATGTAAGGATGCTCTGCCTGTTGTACAAAACCTTATACTATCATTTAATATTCACCCAATTTTAATTTTTTTCTCTTAATTAATCTTTTACTTGGGAGGCTACAGGCAGTCATCTGAATAGTAAAAAGCCAAAGACCTGGGCTTTTTATACTGTCTTCAGAAAACGTATCTTTGAATTCAAAGTAACGATTTAGCTATACTACACTTAAGGTCAGAACTAACACATTAGTCAAATGAAAGGAAGTTACTGGAGAAAGATTAGCATTAGTATTGAGATACAAAATGTAATCTTGCCCTATTTAGCTTTATAGGGCAAGTAACTCTTGAAAGACAATGTATAATTTAAGGTTTGATTGACAATAGATAATATCTATAATCAATATTACAAATCAAATTCTCTTCAGATTGAAACACCATCTCTGTATAATCATAAAAGGGATTCTATCTTCTGCACAAGCCCACCACAGCTGATGTGGATCTAATTCAAATATAAAAAAGTAAACAGGGTTCATGGAGAGGAACAAATCATACCTTTCCTCATTTCTACACTGGAAGCATTTGACTGCTGAACTTGCCACCAGAGCTTTGTTTCCTAATTAACAGGACTGATATGTTTTCACCTTTAAAGGCCTTACAGCTCCCCAGAGTAATCAATCTACTGCAGCTCAATTACTGCACCAAGCACACACCACAGCCAGTGAAGGAGACTTGAACGACTGCAGCAGGAGCGGAAAGATATGAATATGCATAAACTCTAAGTGGGTGATCGAATCATCACAGAGGGTCATGAGAATTTGCAGCAAAATAATGAGAAGAATTAATCATTGCAGATTCACAGGCACTTAGGAAGAGAGTACGTTTTTCAACCGTGTGTTAGAGTTGAGGAGGAGAAGAAACTGGCTTTCAGCCAACTACGAATTGATTCACATTCCTCAGAAATTGAAGTTTTCAATATAAAGAAGAAACTTATCTTTGTTTCTGATAACGGACTAATTATTGCAATGGCCCTATACACTGGACTAATTGAAAACTATGGTCAAAGCTTGTGAAATTCACACAGCTGGAAGCTCTTATGTGGATATTCACTTGTTTCCATTAAACTAGAACATTAAACAGAACCATGAAGTCCTGAAAATGTGTTATGATAACTTCATGTAAACAAGCACTTAACAATTGGCACATACAAGACGACTAGTCCTACAAGTCACTGTCTGAGCATGCCTACCTCTTACTGTTAATTCTATTAAAATAAAAGGTAAACTATCAAAATAAGTTCCAAGGGCTTTGTTTATTTTAGACAAAGAAAACGGCATTGTAATTTATGAGCATAAATGTTACAAAATACAGTGGTAAGTCTCTCTAAAGAAAATATAGGTATTTCAAACTTAACATTCAGCAGATAACCGTTTTAGGAGTACTTCAGTCACTCATATGAAATAATCAAATGTAAAACATTTTTGTTCAGTGACCTTGGAACCCGGATCACAACCAGGGCTCCTACTCTTCAAGGTACTTAAGCATGTGCCTAACATTAAGAATGCGAATAGTCCTTTTGACTTCAATGTGACTACTCATGTGCTTCATGTTAGGCACACACTTACTGAACTGAGGCCTACAAAAGTGTGTGATTAACAATGGTAGGAAAAAGTAATAAAAATATTCTAATTCAACTGGTTATCTTTAGAAAACTTAAGTAACAGATTAACCACTTGACACCGGTGGTTCTGCAGCACCAACTATTAGTGGTAATGCACTGTGCATTAGCCTGCTGCACTGGGAAATAACCACTTCTATGAAGTTATATATTAACTTTAATCCTGATTTCAAAAAAAGTTGGATTTTCATGTACTATAACAATACTTGGTAAGTTTACTTTTTAAAATTTTCTTCGCTGGCACTGATTCTGAAAGAACTAGTCAGCTATGGAAGTGAAACACTTCATATCTACCACTAAAAAATAAAGAAACCTACAATTTTCAGTTAATTTCCTAGAAATTCATACTTTAAGTCAGCCCATGGTTCAAACCATCAGTAGACTTAAAAATATGAGTCTTAAGAAAACTAACTAAAAATTGTAGTTGACTCACATTAAGAGCTCTATACCAGTTTCAGGATTCTATAGTGCCCCAATTAGCAAAAGAAAGTGGGTGAATTCAGCATAACTGACTTTCTACCAAAAGTCATTTATATGCTGATTGTACTATGTGAAACATTTGATATATATTTTGAAATTTCATGTGTTTATGTGACCTCCATTTAACTAAAATGTCCCACCACTATTACAAAAAAAAATTACAACCAGGGATCTCCATGTGCAAGTTTAAGCCTCAGTTTTTCATCTTCATAATTAAGCATAAAGTGATCAGTGAGATTATATGAACGGTGTTAGATCAGTCTGTATTGGAAAACTATCTGGGGGTGAAAATAAAAATAACATGATATCTCATGAATTTATGGAGCACATTGACCTTCTGATTCCCTTAAAGCAAACACACATGAATGCTTACTGGATAAGCAATATGAGAGCAGTATTTCCAACAATCCAACTCACCTTAATAATCATCTAGGATATCAACTGCAGTAAGTATCTACACTACCAAACAAGCAAGACAGGTAGCCTTTGCTCACGGGACCCTACCACTAACAAGCAGGAAGAATGAACTCGCTCTGCCTATTACTACTGGGAGTCCAGATCTGGAGTAAGTGAATCGCTTGCATGCAGCTGTCTTAATACTTCACGAGTCCACAAATAAAGAAGAATCGATTCATTGAGATATCTTGAGGTTAAGGCAGTAGACTGGGACTCAGGAAATCTGGATTTTATTCCTAACTTTGCTGCAGGCTGAGACACACATTGGTCAGGTCACTTAAAAGAGTGGCTTGCTTTTCCAATTTGTAAAGTGGAGATAACATCACCTCTCTACCCTAGAAGTTGATGGCAAGGCTAAATCCTGCATAGTGCTTGTGAGGGTCTCAGATGCTAAGATGAGAGCTACAGAAAAGTCTATAAATAAATGAATCAATCACTGCTGATTTTTGAAGCTTCATGAACACAAAAGTAGTGGAAAAATTAAACAGAAATACAGCAATAAAAGGAAACAAACTCTTCCTTTGCTTAAAACTAAAAAACATCAACCTGTTTTCTGTTCATGTAACATGCTGCCATCTGGTGGCCACATTAAAGTTATCAATTGTTAATTCAAATTTTCAGCTGACCGGGTCAACAATCTGAAATACTGTCAAAAATTTATAGGTAATGTGCTATAACAATTTGAGGATAAATAATCAAGAAAATTTAAAAATAAGTTGGAATTTTAGTTAGCCAGAAATAAATGTCAGATATGATATTCATCTCTATTCAGCCAACTCCTGGAATTAAATGTTCATTCTTATTTTCCACCATTAAATAATAAGATGCAATTGAGCACAGACTGTCATACATTAATTCTAAAACAAACTAAAGGGTGTGCTTGGAAGCAGAAGTGAAGCTAAATATATCTTCATATTAGAAACAGAGATAACTTGTCAGTGAACATGCATCTATGCATTGTCACTACAAATCTTAAGTGTCCCCTATTCTTTAAAAAGTGAATTTAATATGCCTACCTATGAGGTTTAAGACCCCTAATGTTAGCATGGCGTTCTGCAAGTTATATAAACTAGAATCTCTGCTAGCCAAATCAAGATGTTTAATAGCTGTTTATTACTCTCTGATTAAAGTTTAAAAGACATATCCTATCACCCAACCAAGCAAACTTAACTGGCAGAAGTGCAATATAGTGTGCTTTTAAAAATAAGTTTACTTTGGAGAAAGGCTGGTCTCTGAGAACAGTTCAGTTTTGTTCAGAGTTTGTCAATTTCCCCCTCTTTTTAAATAATATGCATCACTTCTTAATGGAGAGTTTCTAGGGCCACCTTCCATCCCATTACATGGATAATTAATGGATTACATGGATAATTAATATTAGAAAAGAGTAAGGTTTTTTTAGCTTCCTTTAGTGCAATTTAAGAGCTGGAAACAAGAACCAGCACCATGTGACTAGTCAGTTCTCCACTATCAATCTGATAATTACCCAGGTGATTGGTGCCAACATCTGAGTACCTGGGTTAGCCCAGCCTTAGTATGAGCATTCCCACAGCAAAGTCCTCTCCATGTTTCTGTGTCCTTACTGTTTCTACACTTGGTTGTGTGTGTCTGGGGCATATGCAATGGTTCTGTGTGTTGAGATAGTCTAGAATTCTTTCCAGTCAACTGTCAGCTGCAGGAGAACTTGCCTGTGCCCTTGGGGGAGGGGAAACAGTGTGAAGGGCAGTGGAGGACTGGCATTTGCCTGCATCTCACTGCAAAGTGGGCATGTGCTGGCCAATGCTAAAGCGCAGTTTAGGCTTTAACCATACCCCCAGCCATGAAAGCAAGCATGGGTTCAAAACACAAATGAGCACATACCTGAAAGTTGTGTGTGTAGACAGAAGGAAGGTTTGGGCAAATACAGGAAGGAGCGCAGGCTAAGCCTACCGTGTAGACATACCATGAGACTTAATCCTACACAACTAATCCACTAATAAGACGTTACTGATTCAAAACCACTTCTGAAAAGCTAGAACTCAAGGTCTATCCCTTTCCCTTAAACAACTCCTTAATATTAACTTCTTAACACCCTCAAGAGAGGGACAATCCTTTACCTTGGGAGACTTCAATATCCATATTGACAAATCACTTTGCCATTAAATTCTATTCCCACTGGACACCGGGTTCCTCATAGTTTATCTCCAACTCCCCTACCTACTCTAGGAGGAATATATTCCATCTAACAATATCAAATGTTATTCTCATCTTGTCCATCAGCAGTAACTCACTCATATTTAACTAGGGGGGAGGGAAGGAGGAAGAAGGGTACTACCTTAGGATGAACAGTCCCTTTATTGTCCCATAAAATAATGGAACCTAGAATCTGACATCTCCATAATTTTTTAAATATGAATTTAGTACTTGTGAAGACAGTTGAAGCAGCCGCTCTGGAGCCACAAGTACCCATAAAATATGACCAGCATAGACAACTCTTCAATAAACTTCCCTATTCTACCCTGTCAATGTGCGTCAACTCTGTCCCAATATATTTCACCAGAGTGGAAAGACAGTTCAGTCCTCATGACCATAACCTCATGACTGCAACCTCTCTCCCTGCACTCTCCACAAGTGTACTCTACCAAAAGGTGGCGAATGCAATTCATGTGATGACCCTAATAGGAAGTACTGACCATTAATTTATTTCACAGTAGCCACCGTACAGTAGTAAGATAGTAGCAACTTTGGGATATTAATGAATTGGGTTGTGTTCAAACTAACAACCTAGATTTTGTATGTGTTACTAGGCTACTGAACTATCCATTTCTCCCTCACGGCCCTGCTATTTGTCTCCCAATGAATCATCTGCTGATCCCTCATTTGCAGATACTAACCCACCATTCAATATGTCAATAACTGCTGTAAAGCTCTATCCCTTCTTGGGCTCTGCTAACTTTGTCCCTCTTCTTCCTCACCACCTGATCATGGTAACATGGAGACAGTGGCATGAGACAGAACGTACTGTTCATCATTACTTGGGATTGCCCAGTGCACTAACCAATGATTCTCCTGGGAGCAGAAACCCAGTCTCTTGAAAGTTCAAGGTCCAGTTGGTGTGAGAGACTCAGTATGTTCAGAACTAATCTACCCTAACATTTCTCTCTCCATTAGGTGCTAAGAGGAATTTGTTACTTTACCTTTTAAAAGGAGAGGATATTTAGTTCTTATAAAACACTTTTTACCTATAACTCTCAAAAAGTTTCAAAGCAGGGTAAAGCATTATCTCCATTTTACATATGAAGAAACTGAAACACAGAGAGGTGAAGCAACTTGCTCAAGATCACACAGCAGGTCAGTAGCAGACCAGGAGATATAATCAAAGTCTCCTGATTCCTAATCTAATGGACCATGCTGCTTCCCATTAAAATGAGACTATTACTGCTTACAGCCAACACCAACAACTCAACCTGGTGCTCCCTTTATCCAAAATGTTTTTGTCACCTATTAAATGCATAATGCCATGCTAATTCAAGATTATTGCTGTACAGTGCACATTCAAGAAATATATAGGTTGAAGTTAAATTTTACCCCTTTGTACATGTGCATTATATACATGTTCACACACAAAGATCACAATACATATCTAAGGTAATGTGATCAAGAATTGAAAGATCCAGTTGTAATGCATGTATAAGGGAGGAAAAGTTAAGGATTCACAATACAATTTAACACCCAACTGTATGACCTTAATGTGGCATTAGTGCATCTTTCTTTCTTTTTTAAAAAGGAAAAACAGAAAACTCCCCGGCTCTATAACTAGACAAAGGACAACTAGTGCATTAGTATAGTGGACTAACTGTGCGTTTCCATACCTATGTAAATATCTGCTCTTATAAAATAGCATAAGCATCTCCCAATCCCTTTTGCCAGCTTCCTAGGACACTTTTTGTGCCCTCAGTTTTTAACTGCTTTTTGTCTTTTAAATTGAGCTAAGGTCTGTAAAATATATGATGTAAGTTTAAAATGCAAAAAGCCTCCACAAACTGGGATACAAAAAAGGGTCTAGTGGGCTGGCAGGTGCTTATGCTGCTTTAAATATTTCTTAAATTGCATAATTCATATACCTATTAGCTACATAAATACATGGCTTGTGGGGTTTTTTTGGATACTTATAGCACTAAGATCAGGGTTCCCAACCTGGAGGTTACAACCACCCTGTTCTTTCCATATTGCTAAATGGGAAGGGATAGAAGGCAGGGGACCACCTACATGGAAAAGATAGTGAACCACCTCTGTAGGGGCTATGATAGCTCTTGGCATAGTTATGGTTAATTAAGTAAAAACGTATCTTGGTTCAATAGTCATTTTGACAATGTCTCTGATAGACAAAAAGTAGAAAGTAGTATAAATCTGTTTTGATGCTTATTTGATGAGAGTTAATTTGGAAATATTCGATGTTACTGAAACAATCCAGACACTTAAAGAAGTTAAATATGGAAAATCTGTTAGGTCATCACATCCATCTCCCTGTCAATGCAGAACTGTTCCAAACAGTATATATACTAAGGCATTTTATAGTCCAAATTTATTTTTCAAGCAATGATGTTTCTTTCCACTATTCCCTTTGGAAAAATAATCTGTAAGTCACCATTAAGATAAACATTCCTGATATCTGACCCACATGACTTTTGCTTTGTTTCATCTCATTAATTCTAGTTGGATTATCTTCAAATATACGTAAACTATCATTTCACCACCTTTCAGTTGTGAAGTCAACTGAAGTCAATGGGAGCTTTGAGTAAAGAGGGCTAGCAAGACCATGTCCTTCTAGTTCTTTATAATTCCTTCCTCATAAATTAAACCCTACAGGCCAGAAATAACCTCTTTTTGGACACCCTCCAATTTCTTGACATCTTTTTGTTACTGAGTGGTATCCAGAATTGAATGCAGGTAAGTGCAGCCTCAACAATGTTTTATGGAAAGCCATTATTCACCTCACTTCTTCACAATGTGACACCTTTTGCCTATGCAGCTCAAAACAGCACTGCCTGCCCATCCCTCAACGTAAAATCAAATTTTACTTGTGTTCACCATCTCACCTAGGCTTCTTTTAGCATCATGCTTTCTTAAGTATTTCCCTCATTTTTCCCATACCCATTATCTCGTGTGTTATAAGCCAAAGCTCGTTATTTCCTGCTTACAGTTTTAACTTCTCTAGATCCCTTTGATTATTTCCTGTTCATGCCACCTCTTAACTTAGTACTGCCTGAAAAGATAATTAAAAAGTGCTCTTTACCTCTTTTAGAAAACTCTGCAAAGCCTTCCTATTTCATAAAGCTTTCCTATTATAACTAGGGCTGTCAAGCAATTAAAAAAATTAATCATGATTAATCTCACTGTTAACCAATAACAGAATACCATTTATTTAAATATTTTTGGATGTTTTCTACATTTTCAAATATATTGATTTCAATCACAACACAGAACACAAAGTGTACAGTACTCACTTTATATTTATTTTTGATTACAAATATTTATGCTACAAAAAACAAAAGAAATAGTATTTTTCATTTCACCTCATACAAGTCCTGTAATACAATCTCTATCATGAAAGTTGAACTTACAAATGTAGAATTATGTACAAAAAAAACCTGCATTCAAAAATAAAACAATGTAAAACTTTACAGCTACAAGTCCACTCAGTCCTACTTCTTGTTCAGCCAATCGCTCAGACAAACAAGTTTGTTTACATTTCAGGAGATAATGTTGCCCACTTCTTGTTTATAATGTCACCTGAAAATGAGAACAGGCGTTCACATGGTACAGATGTAGCCAGCGTCGCAAGATATTTACATGCCAGATTCATATGTCCCTTCATGATTCAACTACCATTCCAGGGGACACGCGTCCATGCTGATGATGGGTTCTGTGCAATAACAATCCAAAGCAGTGTGGACTGACATGTTCATTTTCATCATCTGAGTCAGATGCCACCAGCAGAAGGCTGATTTTCTTTTTGGTGGTTTGGGTTCTGTAGTTTTGGCATCGGAGTGTTGCTCTTCAGTGATTTCTGAAAGCGTGCTCCACACCTCGTCCCGCTCAGATTTTGGAAGGCACTTCAGATTCTTAAACCTTGGGTCAAGTGCTGTAGCTATCTTTAGAAATCTCACACTGGTACCTTCTTTACATTTTATCAAACCTGTAGCGAAAGTGTTCTTAAAATGAACATGTGCTGGGTCATCATCCGAGACTGCTATAACATGAAATATAGGGCAGAACGCAGGTAAAACAGAGCAGGGGATATTGAACTCTTTGGAAGAGAATTGTGTCACAAATTTAATTAGCACATTTTTTTTAACAAGCGTCATCAGCATAGAAGCATGTCCTCTGGAATGGTGGCCGAAGCATGAAGGGGCATACAAATGTTTAGCATATCTGGCATGTAAATACCTTGCAATGCCGGCTACAAAAGTGCCATGCAAATGCCTGTTCTCACTTTCTGGTGACATTGTAAATAAGAAGCGGGCAGCATTACCTTCTGTAAATGGAAACAAACTTTTCTGTCTTAGCGACTGGTTGAACAAGGAGAAGGACTGAGTGGACTTGTAAAACTTCAGAGCCTACATTGTTTTGGTTTTGAGTGCAGTTATGTAACAAAAAAGAAAATCTACATTCGTAAGTTGCACTTTCAACACAAAGAGATTGCACTACAGTACTTGTATAAGGTGAACTGAAAAATACTATTTCTTTTATCATTTTTACAGTGCAAATATTTGTAATAAAAAATCATGTACACCTTGATTTCAATTACAACACAGAATACAATATATATCAAAATGTAGAAAAACATCCAAAATCTTTAATAAATTTCAATTGGTATTCTATTGTTTAACAGTGCCATTAAAACTGCGATTAATCATGATTAATTTTTTTTTAATTAATCGCATGAGTTAACTGCAATTAATTGACAGTCCTACTAAATTCACTAGGGACCATCAATAGCCTAATTCTGTTCAAAAAAGTGAGATGATGTCTATTTTATGAATGCATGCTGTTTATTGTTCATGGTACCATTATCCCCTAGAGGCTTATTGATCTCAATATTTCTTCCATTATGTTACTAGCAACTGAAATTGGATTTCCTGGATGGTTATCATCAGGCTCACTGCCCCAAAATTCTTCTGAGGGATTACGTGGGGATGGAGAAGAATATCAGTGTCACACTACTTCCCCCACATTCTTCTAATGCCTCCCCATTTTTAGAAATTCTTGCCACTGATGAGGTAAATACATTACAAAATTTGCTTATCTTGGGATGCACATACTCTATACCAGCATATTATGAAGACATGTCGGCTTAGTTAAAGCTGAGCAAGTCTTCACTTATAACCCTCATTTAACACTCACCCTCATACAACCACCCCAATTTTGCCACTGTGAAACCAAGTCACCTGAAATTTCACAGGCACTGAATTTGCACCATTGTGAAAGTTTCAGTAAATTTAAAGTTTATTTTGGTGAATACATGTGCCTTAGACCAGTAATACTCAAAGTGGTGGTCCGTGGACTGGTGCCGGTCCGCAAGCCATCGGCTGCCGGTCTGTGCGCACATTGGGAAAAAAAATTGCCGGTCCCCCACATCAGATAGCTTGAGCAATACTGCTTTAGACCACATGAAACATTGACCAGCCTGGGAAAATATAAGTAGGAGCCTGTTTAGTGACTCTAGATGTGAGCTTGACTCATACAAAGTATGGATCCCTCCAGCAGACAGAGAGAATTTATATCTTACATAGCTCAGGAAGCTTGTATTCAACTTCCCTAGACAGAATTGGACTACTTCTGATTGCAGCACATGAAAGCCCTATGCCTCAACTGGGAGTAAGAAGGCTGTAATTCTATTTCCAGCTTTCTTTTACGAGAAGTAGTTTTACCTTGTTTTTCCTTTTGATATCTGACAGCTAATGGGCAACAAATCCACTATCAAAAGTGAACACAGTATGAAAAGTGCCAAAATCAGACTTAACAGTCAGAAATACATATTAGAACAGAAGAGTCTGAGCATCGTCCATCTTGCCCAGTATCCTGTCTCCAACAACGGCCTATATCAGAACTTCAGGGGGAACATACTGATCAGGACAAGTATAGAATGATCCATTCCCAGCTTCCACTCCCAGATTCTGGTAATCAGAGGTTTAGGGTCATCACTGACCATCTTGGCTACTAGCCATTGATGGATCCATGAACTTATCC
Organism: Caretta caretta; assembly: GCF_965140235.1. NCBI lineage: Eukaryota > Metazoa > Chordata > Testudines > Cheloniidae > Caretta > Caretta caretta. Next base: position 65,743,493 of record NC_134207.1, read on the forward strand.
AGTTCTTTTTTTAACCCAATTATACTCTTGGCCATCACTAAATCCCATGGCAATGAGTTCCACGGATTAGCTGAGAGTTGTGTGAAAAAGTACTTCCTCTGGTTTGTATTAAACCTGCTGCTTATTAATTTCATCGGGTGACCAATGATTTTTTGCTAACAAAAACTCGAGAAAGAGGCATATGGCAAACTAGGTTGACGACACTCAGTATTTTGACACTATATTTGAAATGCTGTAAATGTACATCTTAGCTTTCTTAAACTGATAAATATCTGTCAATTCTTGTAGAAAGGTAGCATAGCAGGAAAGTTAAACACTGCCATCTCAGCAATTGACTCAGTCTGATGTGTCCACTACATTTTACTGAACTTTGTCTCAGAATATTAAAAAAAACAAAATAGAAAAATGAAGAGTAGGGTTCAAGTCATTTCTAAAAGGGAGAGTAAAATGAGATTCCAAAAAAATTCAGGATAAAGGAGTGGGAAAATATGTTAAAAGATTAAAAGCTTAAAACCAACTGTTTAATTAAAAGGTTATCAAGAACAATTACAAGAGCAGTTACCTCCTCGACATTAGAAGCAGTTTTGGCAGATGTCTCCATAAAAATAAGTCCATGCTCTCGTGCAAATGCTTCACCTTCTTCTTTTTTCACTTCTCTTCTAGACTCTAAGTCACTAAGATGACCAAAGAAGAGACAGAGTTACTTACCTGGACAAGTAAAAAGACTCCAGAAGCAGTTTCTTTAGAGACGTACCTCACATGGCTTTCATGTGCTTCCCATCAAGGGAACTATTCATATCTATCAGTTAGATCTTTACCTCAAATAAGATATGCAGCAGTGGTACCATAAGGGATAGTCATACCACATCTGTTTGAAGTAATAAGTTATTTTTGACCCAGACTTTAACCATAGCATGAACCGTAATAAACCAGCTTCCAGAAGGAAAATATAGGGGAGCATGCATGCATAGACACTAACTTCAGAGAACTATTGTTAGAGGCAAGTATCTCTCCTCTCAAATGTAGCATCATCAATTGATCCACCCTCCAGAAATTTAAACTGGTAAAAAGCATGTATTTATACAAATAAGAGACTTTTTGTGAAATAAAAAGGGACCAGTCATCTTCATTTTCTGGTTCACATGCAGTAACACAACATTACCATGTGGGGTTTGCAAATGAAACAAAAGAAAGCTTATATTCAGACAAAAAATTATTACAAATCATAAAGAGAAACATTTCTAAATGATTCTATGTTGCCTTAAACCTTGTTTCTTACAAAATCTAATTGTTGGTCTTGAAGTTGCATACCCATAAAGACTCCTTTACAACAGACAGGTGAGCTTGAGTGATTGATATACAAAACTACTTGTTTTCGACTTCCTAAGAAGTTTAGGTGAAAATTTATTATTGTAGGTTAGGAAATAGTGTATTTGGATTGGACAACTAAAAAAATGACATCATATTTTGTGAGTTACATAAGGTAATTGTAATAGCTGGGGCTATTTCATTCTTAACTCGGATTTTGTTACATGTGCAGAGTGATATATTTATTTCCTGTCCATTCTGCTTACCTTCATTTTGGACAGGAGGGATTACACTTTCAAAAAGTTGTACCTAAACTGTGCATGCAAAATATGTATTTGCAAACAGCGTTCCAAGTAAAATAGCTAACTGTAAACTGAACAAACATTTAAAAAGATAAGATCTTGTAGTGGTCAGCCACAGATATTAGTGCCATATTGACTTTATAATGACAGTTCTCATGAACACAATGTATACCAGAGTGAAGTATCTGTATAATATTTTATTTACATGTTTACTTTTTAATCACAGCAACTGCACTTCAATTTTGCATCATAAGACAGGTATCTGGTATTTTGATTGTCTTGTGTGAATATAACAATTTTGACTGTATACTTTGGCTTAGTATATATACTATGACTATAGCTGCATTTATAAAAGATACTAAGAGATACTGTGTAATGAATAACCAATTTATTTGAGCATAAGCTTTCGTGAGCTACAGCTCACTTCATCGGATGCATTCAGTGGAAAATACAGTGAGGAGATTTATATACACACAACATGAAAAAATGGGTGTTATTGTACACACTGTAAGGAGAGTGATCACTTAAGATGAGCTACTACCAGCAGGAGAGCGGGGGTGTCGGGGGGGGGAGAAAACCTTTTGTAGTGATAATCAAGGTGGGCCATTTCCAGCAGTTAACAAGAACGTCTGAGGAACAGTGGGCGGGGGAATTAACATGGGGAAATAGTTTTACTTTGTATAATGACTCATCCACTCCCAGTCTCTATTCAAACCTGAGTTAATTGTATCCAGTTTGCAAATTAATTCCAATTCCGCAGTCTCTCTTTGGAGTCTGTTTTTGAAGTCTTTTTGTTGTAATATTGCGACTTTTAGGTCAGAGATCGTGTGACCAGAGAGATTGAAGTGATCTCCGACTGGTTTACGAATGTTATAATTCTTGACATGTGATTTGTGTCCATTTATTCTTTTACGCAGAGACTGTCCAGTTTGACCAATGTACATGGCAGACGGGCACTGCTGGCACATGATGGCATATATCACATTGGTAGATGTGCAGGTGAACGAGTCTCTGATAGTGTGGCTGATGTGATTAGGCCCTATGATGGTGTCCCCTGAATAGCTATGTGGACACAGTTGGCAACGGGCTTTGTTGCAAGGATAGGTTCCTGGGTTAGTGGTTCTGTGGTGCGGTGTGTGGTTGCTGGTGAGTATTTGCTTCAGGTTGGGGAGCTGTCTGTAGGCAAGGACTGGCCTGTCTCCCAAGATTTGTGAGAGTGATGGGTCAACCTTCAGGATAGGTTGTAGATCCTTGATGATGCGTTGGAGAGGTTTTAGTTGGGGGCTGAAAGTCGCAATATTACAACAAAAAGACTTCAAAACCAGACTCCAATGAGAGACTGCTGAATTGGAATTAATTTGCAAACTGGATACAATTAATTCAGGCCTGAATAGAGACTGAAGTGGATGAGTCATTACACAAAGTAAAACTATTTCCCCATGTTTATTCCCCTGCCCACTGTTCCTCAGACGTTCTTGTTAACTGCTGGAAATGGCCCACCTTGATTATCACTACAAAAGGTCCCCCCCCCCCCACCCCCGGTAATAGCTCATCTTAAGTGATCACTCTCCTTACAGTGTGTACGATAACACCCATTTTTTCATGTTCTGTGTGTATATAAATCTTCTCTCTGTATTTTCCACTGAATGCATCCGATGAAGTGAGCTGTAGCTCACGAAAGGTTATGCTCAAATAAATTGGTTAGTCTCTAAGGTGCCACAAGTACTCCTTTTCTTTTTGTGAATACAGACTAACACGGCTGCTACTCTGAAACCAGTGTAATGAATATGACTTAAGAAAAAAATTTTCATCATATTAAACATTTGACTCAAAGTTTGGGGCAAGTTAGCAGGGTGTTTGTTCTGGAAGACCTGCCCTGATAATGACTTTGAGGCTTGAGCTAATATGCATATGCAGTGTGTCTGTCAGTCAGTTGAGATCTGCAAGTTTCAAAAGTGGTCTAGAATTTGTAGGCTATTTTAAAATGTCCTTACAATTAATGTGTTAAAACACAAATGCAGAACAAAGCTCTAAATTTAAGTAACCATTTCAAATATTCATGCAAATATCTGACAGAACAGGTTGCTGCCTTGATATTACACACCCACCCACACGCACGCACCCCTGCGTGTGCATCATTATAAAAATAATTATAAAAACTGAAAATTCTCCTGTACTTCGTTTTCTTAACTTAATGAGTTAAGGCTTCTTTGTTTCCAACTTAATTTTCCTAAGGAGATGTCAGAGTTATTCCCCAAAATTCTACTTATTCACTTTTTTGAAGAGCTAAAGTAAAGGAACATTTCCTAAAATCTGAGGACTGGGGAGGAGAAAGGGGTAAAGAAAAGAAATGCTGGGTATTAAGTCTCAGCCACTATAAGATTAACCCATGACAGTGTTATGCCAGTTTTAAACTACTACAACTCCTCCATTGATTTCAATGTAGTTGCACCAGTTTAAAATTGGAGTAAGCTGAGGGGTGAATCCAGTCCAAACCCACTATTCCTCAACTTTTTTTTTCTTTTCTTTTTTTTTTTTGAGGGGGGGCAGGAGGTAAAGTCTTATCTGTATCTTCTGGTACCCCAGGTTGCAATCCTATCCCTACCCACCCATTCCAGTAATTTAAAGTATTTGGTCTTGTCAGAATAGTATAGCTATAATGGTTTGCCATTATTTCTTCTTTTGAAAGGATTAAGTGATAGGAACTGTATTGTTTTGGTGCTTTGTTATTGTGCAGATGTAACAATGCAGGTTGCACTGTACAGTCTTATTCTGACTATATTATTTGCACATACTTTATCAAATGTTTACAATGAAACATCAATTTAAGCAATATCTTGGATTGTGGTGTTAGGGACACTTACATATCTTAAGTAATCTTCCCCATTACCAGAATTCAATAAAACAAAACTACTGCTGTAGTATATACATTTTAGCTGGGTGTATTTTTTCCTTTAAAGCCTAGTGAAATCTAAAGAAAAATTAGAAAGGTTGTTTCTTGGAGATTACTGCTCCTTTTGCTTCAGGATTGTAGCTTTCTAAAGGCATTTAAAAAAATCTCACCACATTGTAAAGTAACAAAGTTATGAGATTTCTGTACATTAACAGATTATGTTTAAGCAATAGGAGTTCTAAGTGTGATAATTATTGTGGCACGCAAACGAACAGATCATCACACTCCTAGTTGTGTGTTATAGTAAACATATCAGCATAACTGCAAAATAATACATTCAAAATATGCAGTATATCTTAGCAGAAGAGAAACAGATGAGTCCCCTAGCAGCTTGGGAAAACATGCTCACGGTAGCCTTCATGCAGGAGGTCTTTATCTTGCTGGTCGGTGGAAAAGGGATGCTGCCCCTTTAAGGGATCTCCCTACAATGGGTGGGAAGGAGGCAGAAAGTTTACATGGATGGGCAGGAAGCAGCTGAGGCCAGGTCAGGGTCAGGTCACTGGTTTTCCTGCTGATGAGATGAGTGTATATGGGGGTTATTTATACCCCAGGCAGCTCCAAAGAAGCACTTTTTACCAGGATTGAGCTGGTAGCACTCATCCACAACTATGCAAAAGGACCAGGTGTTTTTCTCATGACCAGCTGTGGGGATTGCAATATTGACCCTTTTCTTTGGGGGCTGGGAAGGAATTTTTTCCTCACTGCCGGACTGGCTGGGACAGGATGTTCTCCTTCACCTTCCCCATCAGCAGGTCTGGGACCCAGTGAGGTAAAGCACGAGATTCATGGCATAATATTTTGCAACACAGTACATAAAACTCATGGCAGATGTCTAGTGTAGCTCTTTGGTATGCAAGGGATATGGCTATCTGATAAAATGGACTGGAAAAAGGATTCGATGGAAAGCATCCCTTACGGGACCTGAGAAAGGGGTTTTAGGGCTCCTATGACTTGAACAGCAGGGAGCTGATCTTTTATAGCCTCCATTTCATCTTATATGAGGTGACAGAAGAAGGGTCCCAGCAATGGGATGGCTGGGACAATGTTGGGTATTACGTGGAAATTATTAAGAAAATGATGATGACCTACACTGTACCGTTTATTGCCAGGTACTCCCAGATATTTTAAGTGAATGAAATTGCAGCCTACCACATTTATCATCTCTTGTCTTTCTTCTAACACGGCTGGACAAAGAGAAAATGTATTATGCAAACTGATGTGGTATTTATATCTCAAATACACACAATACAGATCTAATTTGCCACAAGATATGCTGTTTCCCCCACGGCCATATTTTAGCTCACATGACCGGAAGAATGTGTGACCACTCATTTAAGTAAAACAGGTGTAGTTTGTACATTTCATTCAGTAATGTTAGCATTTGCCAGTTTGACTACTCAATCCATTTCACTGGCTAATGGAAAATTGTCAGTTAGCCATACAGTCCTTTTCCAAATTATATGCATTATGAAATTTTTAGGCAGCTTTCACAATTACTTGACTTCAGAGCATGTTAAAAGTTAACTTTACAGGGAAATAAGATTTCATGGAAAAATATTAGATGAATGAGCCAGATTGTGAAATGAGCTGGTAGTCAGTTCAATTGAGTGGACAGGTATCCACATTACAAAAATCACCATTACAACTGACACCTTTGTAGAATTGCTCAGGCATGGAGATAGCTTGAGCTCAGACCAGGAAAAGGCAACTATAATATAGCTGACAGATCACTTAAATCCTGAAATTCTACTTTCTCCTTTAGTATTTGAAATTGAAGTTCCAGATTTTTACCAAAAAATCTGTTTGCTAATATGTTTTGTCAGTTTGCTGAATCAAAATGGTAGAAAACTCAAGATGAGAGTTGATTTAATAATTGTCATTGTTCTAAAGACCTAAGTTCCTGTTCAACCGTTTCAGAATCAAGAGAGCATTTTTAGTACATTTGGATTGCTTTTGCTGAAAATTAAAAGGCTAGGTGTTGAAAATGCAAGTAAGTAGGATAAAAAGTATATCGGTATCTAAGGCCAGACACAAGAAAAATAGGTCTAGATAATCAGTTACTGTGTCAGTTTGTTGCAAACATTTTTTATTTTTCCAACTAGCTTATAGAGATGTACAAGCTTTTTAAAAATGTAACCAGATCTACTTTAGTTTCACTTAGTGAACACACTTTTCATTTTGGACAGTGTGTGTGTCTCTTTTTAATTTTTTCAGAATAAATGTGCTTATGAAGTGAATCACATAGTATGAGTTTTGAGTTTTATATATAAAAATGCTTCTTCTCCCCCTCCTCACCATTCTTTCAGGAAAAGGCACAGATTTTTGTCAAATTTAGGGAAAAACTGTAACCACTCTGGCATAAACATGCAAAAATTTGCATTTCCAGTAGTATTAGAAACAGAAAGAGATGCATATAATCTTAGAAGATTAATAAACAGCATCAAAAACTAAACCTAAACAAATTACTGGATTTTGTCTTTTTAAATTAAAATGACTTCTGAATGATCTAGCCAGAGCAGGAGTGCATATAGCTCATCCACGTATGAGGTTATTACATCCAGACAATTTAAAAAAGGGTTGGTTTTTTTTGTGCACTGAAAAATCTTTATGTTCATTAAAGATTAAAAATGATCTAAAATTACTACATTGATTACAAAGAACCACAAATATCAGAGGAGAACTATTACCTAAACAAGCAGGTCATAAAGCTTTATTACCTGAAAACTCATTAGCTTCTATTTCATAAAGGTTTATTTTTACCTTTTATTTCCAATAAGCATAATGACCATGTTGGAATTGGAATGCTGGCGAGCATCTTCTAACCAGGTTGTCAAGTGATTGAAAGTATCTCTCCTGAGTTTGAACAAGAATGAAAATTAAGAGTGATGCTTCAAGAAAGAAAAGTATTTGCTCAAATGCGATCACCCACAGATTTTTCTTTAGTAATTTACTTCAGTGATAAAATATCTTACATTAAGTTCACACACAAGCCAATATCCTGTAAGCATAATCAAAGCTCAATATACTCTGTGACACATAAGACATAAAGGGTGAAATCCTGGCCCCAATGAAGTCAATAGCAAAGCTTCCACTGACTTCAATGGAGCCAAGATTTCACCCATATTCCGTGGCAAGTACATCTTGGCAGTCTGAAAAATAAAATAAAGTTTTATAATAGCATGAAATGCATTGAAAAGGATGCAGAAAATGAAGATTTGTTAAACTAATATATATGTATTGATTGTGTTATTCATGTAGTTTTAATGAAGATTTCCAGTTTGAGTTATGCCACAGGCTGCTGCTCCATTTTGCTGCAAGATCCACTATTTGCCATACCTCCCTCTTCCTTTTCTTGGTCACAAGGAGTATGGGAGGTTTTAACTGCATCTTTCCTTCTTTCTGATAGCTAGGATGTTATCAGCTTAAAGGAGTCAGGGGTAAAGGGATGGGTGAAGGAGGTGGGTGATGGGAAGGAAAGCTCATCAAGTTCAAAGACACCTCAAGTTCAGCATTCCAGGGTTTTTGTTGTTTCATTATCAGCAGAGAGAGTCAGCATGCAAGGTTCAGGGTTCAGAGTGCCAGTCAGAAGACATGCTGCCTCAGAAGCTCCACCTCATGACTCAAGCAGTGAACTCACTGAGCTCTAAAACATGCCTGCTAACAACAGCTAGCACCCTGGGGGAAAGGAACAGGCAGACAAGCAGCAGTAAACAGTGAAGCAAGGACAAAATGGTGGTTGTCTTCACCTAAAAATCAGCAAGTTTGCTACTAAGTAAGTTCAAACAAGATGCTTTCACCAATATAACTGTAGATTTCATGACTATAACTTTCATTAAGAGTAATCAATAAAAGGCTCCACACATTGTAAAGAATTCTTCTAAATTACCTAAATAATTCAAACTTTAAAAACAAAACAACACACCAATGCGGTGGATACAATAGCAACTGCTACAGTCAAGATAAAAGATTTCTATTCTACCCCCCATTTTCTGGTGATCAATTTTCCAGGTTTAGTGTCTGCCTAAAAGAATATATATTTTAGGAAGTTTAAGTTTTTTTCTTTTAAGAAAAGTGAAAAATTTTACATAGTCTTCACTCTCCTTGTACTAAAACCCACCCCAAAAACAGTTTCTGCACAAAGATGCTTGTTCCATTATAAACAAAATCACAAAAAAATTACAACTCTTTTTGAACAGATGTACAATTGAGGCTGCAAAAGATGAAACTTAGAATGGAAATAGCCCTTTTTGAGAAAGCTGCTACCTGTTCTGATGAAATCTGTTTTAACTCAGTAGTTATAATCCTTGAAAAAAAATTATACACTGCACTTTTCACCTTTTTGTTAGCTTGTAAATGTGAATAAGTTAGATATGTAATGAAAAACTGTAATGAAAACATGCATGAACCACGGCAAGGATTCGGCAAACGTTGTAAGGTGCAAAGGGAGGTCTGCTGCACACTTTGAAAACACTAATGCTTTAATCCTGAATTCAGAACCTCATGTCTACCTACACAGTTTTCAAGCCAGGAGCAGGGGCTAATGGTGTAAGCCCTTCAGAAGCTTTCGATGTGTCTTAGGGTATATCTACACTGCAACTGGGAGGTGTATAGGTTGACTTGACAATGGACGCAGAGAGCAGCGGTAAAGTTCTGCTTTCAGCATGAACTCTGGTATTTTCTTAGTGCTTACCCATGCAGCTGCAACAACTTTTAAAAGATCTTGTACAGAATTTCCTATAGGGCTGTCATAATATTAAAAAAAATAATTGCAATTAATAGAAGCTTTAATCATATTGTTAAACAATAGAATACCAATTAAAATTTATTAAATATTTTTGGATATTTTTCTACATTTTCAAATATATTGATCTCAATTACAACATAGAATACAAGTGTGCAATTCTCACTTTATATTATTTTTATTACAAATATTTGCACTGTAAAAAAGATAAACAAAAATTGTATTTTTCAGTTCATCTCATTCAAGTACTGCAGTGCAATCTCTATTGTGAAAGTGCAACTTGCAAATGTAAAATTATTTATTTATTTTTACACAATTGCACTTACAAACTAAGTACAGTTGTGCAGTGTAAAACTTTAGAGCCTACAGGTAGAAGCATGAAGGGGTGTACGAATGTTTAGCATATCTGGTACGTAAATACGTTGCATTGCCAGCTACAACAGTGCCATGCGAATGACTGTTCTCACTTTCAGGTGACCTTGTAAATAAGACCTTGTAAATAAGAAGTGGGCAGTATTATCTTCCATAAGACTTGTTTGTCTTAGCGATTGGCCGAACAAGAAATAGGACTGAGTGGACTTGTAGGCTCTAAAGTTTTATGCTGTTTTGGTTTTGAGTGCAGTTATGTAAAAAAAATCATTCTAAATTTGAAAGTTGCGCTTTCAGGATAAAGAGACTGCACTACAGCACTTGTATGAAGTGAACTGAAAAATACTATTTATTTTGTTTATCTTTTTTACAGTGCAAATATTTGTAATAAAAAAAATAATAGAAAGTAAGCACCGTACACTTTGTATTCTGTGTTGTAATCAAAATCAATATATTTGAAAATGTAGTAAAACATCCAAAAATATTTATAATAAATTTAAATTGGTATTCTATTAACAGTGTGATTAAAACTGTGATTAATCACAACTATTTTTTTAATCTAGTTAATTTGTTTTTAGTTAATCACTTGCGTTAACTGTGATTGACAGTCCTAATTTCCTAGTTTTCTGGGTTAAAAAAAAGAAATGGGCAAAAGAAAAGCTACTGACAAGCACTTTACTCTCCCTAACTTGGAAGCTCCATTGGTTTGCAATAAATGAGCACACAGCATATGTAAATTCCATAATTGGAAATTATTTGATTATACATCCCGCGGGGCTTCTAAGGATATACTGCATAGGAGACATGATTGCAACACATGCAGGTATACCTGAGCTAGTTTTGATTGTGATAGCTCACTAAAAATAGGCGTAAAGTTGTGGCAACACAGATGGCAACAAAGGTTAGCCACCCAAGTACAAGCCCACCTAGGATCCCAGGTGCGTACGTGTTGTATTTGAGGGAAAAAAAGTAAATCATGAAATTAAAGACCATATGGTACAGAGATAAGGTTCAACCTTCACTTGGCATTTCTTAACTTTTCAACATTTAAACCAGGTGACATTAATACTCCATTTATTACAGTTTTCGCGTGGCTTGTATTTCAGTTTATTTTACTCACTGACATCTAAACGTATCAATAACATTTCTACAGACAAAAAAATCTAATTGTACATTCTAAAATATTTCTGAGTAAGTTTCCCACCTTGTAATGTCATATACTAGTAAAGCCCCTGCTGCCCCTCTGTAGTATGACCTTGTGATGGAACGGAAGGACTCTTGCCCTGCCTGTAGGAAAACAAAGTACAGTTATTTCATTTATTAAATTACCATCTGTGACGAAATCTACCAACTTATTAATTACATTGAGGGTTTTTTTGGGGTGGGAGTGGGGAGGGCTTGGGGAACAAAACCTCACTAGTTCTGGAAAGAAAAGTCACATATAAGAAGATGACTACAGCAGAATGTCATTAATAAAAAAAGAAAGAGAGAAAGAAAGATCAGGAACAAGACCTCTAAACCTTTTTTGGCAATCCCTGACAACCCAATTTACTGAATGGCTTCACAATACATGAATCATTATTAGAACACAGAATGGACTCCTAGCAACTAAGCTCTGAAGACAAATTTGAAAGGAAGCAAATAACCCAGAGCTTCACATTTGAATTCAATAACCCGCTCCCTGGGGCAGCTGTTGACACTAGAATAAATAAAGCCCATTGTAAATAAATGATGAATGACATCTTTACGCCCACCATCTGCTGGTGTAAAGGTTGTTGGAAGGCCAAGGATGCAGATTTTATCCGTTATATCATAAACTGCAGCCAGCTTTCAACAGTCTTCAGATGGAATTCTTTCAGTAATCATTTTATTATGAAAAACAGAAAATGGTTCAGAATTTAATTTCATATCATTCTGCTCTCCACTTAATCAGTTTCCTTTCTATTTGATATATAATGCTTGCCAAAAGGCAACAGGATGTAAGAGTCATCTTCATACCCACTGGTGAAACAAACACCAGAGATCCTGCATATATTAGGCAGTTTCTCTTTTTTGTAGATAAGAATTTCTGTTACAAAGGTATCTCTGCACAAGGGATGTGGCCCACCGATTGATATTTGTGGTCATCGTGAAAGATTCTCCAGTTTATTTTTACCCCTTTGCGCAGACCAAAATGTCCCTAACCCCTTGGAAGTGTCATCATGCAGCTTTCAGAGAAGATTCACCTGTACTATTTCTATTCGTAGAGATCCATTTCTGCATATATGACAGTATTAAATTCTTCAGGGCAAGGGAACTAATGACAAATGTAGTTAGTCAACTGTACAGTAAGTAAACAATTTACAGAAAGTTAAACAGGTTCAGTGGACAGAAGAGTAGGCCTAATCAAGATTCAGCTCCTGGAAAATGCAGAAATTCACAGCAGCAGACTCTGAGCTCCCTTCCCCCATTTCCCAAGAGAAATGCTCACCAGCATCTGACAACCATGTTATTATAAATACTGAGATGTGAAACGTTCACCTCTAATTCTAAGCCACATAGTACAATATGTCTTCCAGTGATGTCAGAAAATGCCACTGAGTAGGATTAGGACATACTAACGTTTATGTGGAGAAGGCCCCACAGGTAGTAAAATATTGTTACTCAGTTGAAATTAAGATAATGATTTTTGAAAAATGAAAACAATATTAAGCATACATGATATTTTATCGAAAAAGAGAGGCTTCTGCCAGATATGCCTACTGGATCTGCAAGGAACTTACTCCCATTGAATAAGCTTATCTTACAAGAAAGGCCCTCTTGAATCAGGGAGAAGAGTTCACTAGCAAGAGTGACATAGGCCATATCTACTCTACAAAAGAATCCATAATATTAAATCTTTAAAGAAAACAAAATCAAAACCCACACACATTGTTAAGAATATTTTGTTTTAGCAGAGTTTTGCTGTGGTGTACATGGGTTTCTCGAATAACATTATGACCTTCCAGACTAACCAGTAACAAACAGTTTATTAAAAGCTTATGCCCTAAGCACACTGGGGAAAACACACACACACACACAGACACACACTTAAAATTATACTTTTTAAATTGCTTTCTTGGAACACTTGTATCAAACAGGACTCTAGCCACTTTTCAGGTGCTATGCCCACACATACATCTTTACAAAGTTAAAAACTGCTACTCTCCGTACGCTGTTCAAGTTTATATGTACCACAGACAGGATGCCAATAAGGTTTTACAACTCTGTCCTTAGTTCCAAAACCCAGACGCTCCATGAATTCTACAAATATAATTTTTGTTTTTCCGAGCAAGTGAATAGTTCTCAAACTCACACACTGGTAAAAAATGGGTTACTTACTGTAACTGATTCTTCGAGATGTGACGTAGACGTTTATTCCACTGAGGTGTGTTCGTGCCAGTGTGCCAAGTAGGAGACTTTTGCCTAGCAGTGCCCTTTGAGGGGAAGTGCTTGCACCACATGCCTGTAGCTCCTCCCCTGGCTATATGAGGTGGTGCCACTCTGATCCCCCTCAGTTGCTTCGCACCAAAAGCCTGAGAGGAGACTCCACACAGATGGATGGAGGGTGGGTCATGGAGTACATCTTGAAGAACCACAGTTACAGTTAGCAACCATTTATTTTTCTTTGAGTAGATGCAGGCGTGTATTTCAACTAGGTGAGTTGCGAGCAGTACCCGAATCCAGAGAGGTTTGGAGTTTATTGCAATTGGAAGGGCAGCCCTGCAATCCCTACACCTGGATCAGCCTGGAAGATGCAGAAATAGCATAATGGTCCCTAAACAGATGCATGGATGACCACGTGGCTGCTCAGCAAGTGTCCAGTATGAAAACGTCACTGAGGAACGCTATTGATGTGCTCTTGTGGAGTGAGCCCGTGTGCAATGAGAAGGCATAGCCAAAGCTATCTCATATGCAGCCTTGATACAAGACAGTATCCATCTAGAGATTGTCTGTGCAGAGATCGCTTGCCTCTTCATGCGGTCTGCATCTGCCACAAACAAGCAAGGAGAAACACAAAATGGTTTGCTCCTGTCTAGGTAAAAGGCTAGATATCCCCTGACATCCAGAGCATGAAGGCATTGTTCTTCTGGGGAAGAGTCCATCTCAGGGAAAAACACAGGTAAATACAATGCTTGATTCAGATGCAACCGAGAGACTGCCTTGGATAAAAATTTTGGGTGTGGTCATCACATTATCTTGTCTTTGGGGAAATGAGTATAAGGTGCCTCAGCCATTAGGGCCTGCAACTCTCACACCATTCTTTCCAAAGTGATAGCAATCAGGAACATGGTTTTCTGAGACAGGAGGGACAGTGGGCAGGGCGCAAGGGGCCTGGAGGAAGGGCCCATCAGAGCTGCCAGGACTGTGTTCATGTCTCACAAGGGAACTGTTTCTTAGACTGGAGGATGTGAGGAGAGAAGCCCCTTCAGCAGGGTGGATAAAAAATCAATGATAAAAAAAAATAAAAAAAATCCCACAGATTTTTTTAATTTAAATCAGATTTTTTTGATAAAATGCTTTTTGAGGGGGGGAAAAAAAACCCTATCTAAAGACAGTTTTAATTAAGATACATTATAGCTCAAAGATATCTCATCATGGAATATGGATTATACATTCTAATTCTATAGTATGAGACAATATATTCATGTAATGTTTAAGAAAAGTTTTGTAAATGAATTCCAATAGTTAATGGATTAGGGGGGACCCAATCTTATGGGGTTCCAGTGGCTTGTGTATAGATTAACCTAAATAATCTTTTTATCTACTCAATGGGATTCAGTGCTAAGTCTAGAAGATACCATCAGAGAGGCTTAGTTTTGCAGTTCTAAAACTGTGGATTTGTGTCTCCAGAGAGAACATGCTTGTTAACAGCAAAAATGTTTTAAAATAAATAAAAAAAATATAGAGGTGACAAATAACAGACCTCAACCCTATAGTCCCTCTGCAAATTTGCATACACACAGTCAGTCCCTTACCTCTCTCTGAGGGCATGTCTACACTATGAGATTAGGTCAAATTTATAGAAGTTGATTTTTAGGAAGCGATTTTGTACAGTCGACTGTGTTGTCGTCCCACCCCCCAGAGCATTAAGTTGGCAGAGTGCGTCCACAGTACTGTGGTGTGCGTTGACTTTCCGAGTGTTGCACTGTGGGTAGCTATCCCTCAGTTCCCGCAGTCTCCGCTGCCCAATGGAATTCTGGGTCGAGCTCCCAATGCCTGATGGGGCAAAAACATTGTCGCGGGTGGTTTTGGGTACCTGTCGTCAGTCGCCCCTCCTTCCGTGAAAGCAATGGCAGACAATCATTTCGTGCCTTTTTCCGTGCAGATGCCATACTGCGGTCAGCAGACGGTGCAGTAGGACTGCTAACCGTCATAGTCATCCACCGCTTCCACTGCAACTCTGCCCTCCTGGTGCCATGAATCCACCTCTCGTCGTTCTGTATAAATATCTATTCTCGTGGCATCCGTCATCATCCACCACTTCCGCTGTAACTCTGCTCTCCTGCAGACAACATACCCCAGCAAGCACGGAGCCCGCTCAGCTCACCGCTCCTGTTGTGAGCATTGTAAACACCTCATGCATTATCCTGCAGTACGTGCAGAACCTGCAAAAGCAGGCAAGGAGGTGACAACAGCGCGATCATGATAGTGATGAGGACATGGACACAGACTTCTCTCAAAGCACGAGCCCTGGCAATTTGGACATCATGCTGGTAATGGGGAAGATTCCTGCCGTGGAAAATCGATTCTGGGCCCGGGAAACAAGCAGACTGGTGGGACCGCATAGTGTTGCGGATCTGGGATGATTCCCAGTGGCTGCCAAACTTTCGCATGAGTAAGGGCACTTTCATGGAACTTTGTGACTTGCTTTCCCTTGCCCTGAAGTGCAAGAATACCAAGATGAGAGCAGCCCTCACAGTTGAAAAGCGAGTGGCGATAGCCCTCTGGAAGCTTGCAACGCCAGACAGCTACCGGTCAGTTGGGAATCAATTTGGAGTGGACAGATCTATTGTGGGGGCTGCTGTGATCCAAGTAGCCAAAGCAGTCACTGAGCTGCTGCTATCAAGGGTAGTGACTCTGGGAAATGTGGTCATAGTGGATGGCTTTGCTGCAATAGGGTTCCCTAACTGTGGTGGGGGGACAGACGGAACGCATATCCCTATCTTGGGACCAGACCACCAAGGCAGCCAGTATATAAACCGCAAGGGGTACTTTTCAATGGTGCTGCAAGCACAGGTGGATCACAAGGGATGTTTCACCGACATCAATGTGGGATGGCTGGGAAAGGTGCATGACGCGCGCATCTTCAGGAATTCTGGTCTGTTTGAACAGCTGCAGGAAGGAACTTACTTTCCAGACCAGAAAATTACCACTGGGGATGTTGAAATCCTATAGTTATCCTTGGGGACCCAGCCTACCCCTTAATACCGTGGCTCATGAAGCCATACACAGGCACCCTGGACAGTAGTAAGGAGCAGTTCAACCATAGACTGAGCAAGTGCAGAATGGTGGTAGAATGTGCATTTGGAAGTTTAAAAGCTTGCTGGCGCAGTTTATTGACTAGGTTAGACCTCAGCAAAACCAGTATTCCCATTGTTATTGCTGCTTGCTGTGTGCTCCACAATCTCTGTGAGAGTAAGGGGAGATGTTTATGGCGGGCTGGGAAAATCCCTTAGCAGCCAGATACCAGGGCGATTAGAAGAGCACAGCTGGGCGCCCTGCACATCAGAGAAGCTTTGAAAACCAGTTTCATGACTGGTCAGGCTACAGTGTGACAGTTCTGTTTGTTTCTCCTTCATGAAAATCCACCCCTTTGGTTGACTCTACTTTCTTGTAAGCCAACCAACCTCCCCCCTTTGATCACTGCTTTCAGAGGCAATAAAGTCATTATTGTTTCAAAATCATGCATTCTTTATTAATTCATCACACAAATAGGGGGAAAACTAGCAAGGTAGCCCAGGAGGAGCGGGTGAGGAGGGAAGCACCGGGTGGGGTGATGGATGAGGGGAGGGGAGGAGAGAAGGACAAGGCCACACTACAGTTCAAAACTTATTGAATGCCAGCCTTCTGGTGCTTGGGCAATGCTCTGGAGTGAAGTGGCCGGGTGCCCATAGCCTCCCCCCATGTTCTTGTGCATCGGGATGAGGAGGATATGGAACTTGGGGAGGAGGGCAGGTGGTTATACAGGGGCTGCAGCGGCGGTCTGTGCTCCTGCTGCCTTTCCTGCAGCTCCACCAGACACCTAAGCACGTCAGTTTGCTCCCCCATTAGACTCAGAATTGCATCCTGCCTCCTCTTAGCGTGCTCCTCCCTCCTCTCAACATGTTCATTTAACGCTTTCCTGGACTCTGCCATTGTCTGCCTCCACGCATTCTGCTGAGCTCTTTCAGTGCAAAAGGACTGCATGAGCTCTGAGAACATGTCATCGTGAGTGCGTTTTTTTCACCTTCTAATCTGCCCTAGCCTCTGGGACGGAGATGATAGGGGGAGCGTAGAAACATTTACAGCTATGGGAGGAAAAAAAAGGGAGAGTAGTATTTAAAAAGATACATTTTAGAGAACAAAGGGAAGACTACTGCACACTAAATCAAGCAATTCACATTACATAGCACATGTGCTTCACCACGCCCCACCCCCCCACCCCAACTGCGTGGCTAGTATCAGGGAAGATCCCTCTCAGCCAAATGTGAACAGCTCAGCATGAATAAGCCTCCCTCCACTGCATGGCAAAGGCTTTTAGAGTACCTCCAGGAGAGCTTCATGGAGATGTCCCTGGAGAATTTCCACTCCATCCCCAGACACGTTAACAGACTTTTCCAGTAGCTATACTTGCCGCAAATGCATCCCAAGTCTTCAGGGCAAATTAATCATTAAACACGCTTTTAAACCCTGTATTATATTTACAAAGGTACACTCACCAGAGGTGCCTTCTCCGGTTTCATGGTCCGTGTCAAGGTTCCTCCCCCACTCTGAACTCTAGGGTACAGATGTGGGGACCTGCATGAAAAACCTCCTAAGCTTATCTTTACCAGCTTAGGTCAAAACTTCCCCAAGGTACAAAATATTCCACCCGTCGTCCTTGGATTGGCCGCTACCACCACCAAACTAATACTGGTTACTGGGGAAGAGCTGTTTGGACGCGTCTTTCCCCCCCAAAATACTTCCCAAAACCTTGCACCCCACTTCCTGGACAAGGTTTGGTAAAAAGCCTCACCAATTTGCCTAGGTGACCACAGACCCAAACCCTTGGATCTGAGAACAATGAAAGAGCATTCAGTTTTCTTACAAGAAGACTTTTAATAAAAATAGAAGTAAATAGAAATAAAGAAATCCCCCCTGTAAAATCAGGATGGTAGATACCTTACAGGGTAATTAGATTCAAAAACATAGAGAACCCCTCTAGGCAAAACCTTAAGTTACAAAAAAGATACACAGACAGAAATAGTTATTCTATTCAGCACAATTCTTTTCTCAGCCATTTAAAGAAATCATAATCTAACACGTACCTAGCTAGATTACTTACTAAAACTTCTAAGACTCCATTCCTGGTCTATCCCCGGCCAAGACAGAATATAGACAGACACACAGACCCTTTGTTTCTCTCCCTCCTCCCAGCTTTTGAAAGTATCTTGTCTCCTCACTGGTCATTTGGTCAGGTGCCAGCGAGGTTACCTTTAGCTTCTTAACCCTTTATAGGTGAAAGGAGCTTTCCCCTGGCCAGGAGGGATTTCAAAGGGGTTTACCCTTCCCTTTATATTTATGACAGTCCGGGAGCCCGCCCTAGGAGAGTATTGGCTCCAGGGTGATAAACAGTTCCTGGCTGCAGGGGAGAAGGGATTCTCTGCTTGCCTGCTGTGCACTATCCTCAACCTCCTCCTCATCTTCCTCAACCACAAAATCCTCATCCCTGTTGCATGAGACTCCCCCCTTACAGATGTCCATGGACAGTGATGGGGTAGTGGTAGGGGCCCACCCTACAACTGCATGCAGCTCATCACAGAAGCGGCATGTATGGGGCTCTGACCCGGAGAGACCGTTTGCATCCTTTGTTTTTTGGTAGGCTTGCCTCAGCTCTTTAACTTTCACGCAGCACTGCTGTGTGTCCCTGTTGTAGCCTCTTTCCAACATGCCTGTGGAGATTTTGGCAAATATATTGGCATTTCGTCTTTTGGAACGGAATTCTGCCTGCACAGATTCCTCTCCCCATACAGCGATCAGATCCAGTACCTCCATGCTGGAGCTCTTTTGCAATTCTGGGACTCCACGGTCACCTGTGCTGATCTGCTCGCCACGCTGGCCAAACAGGAAATGAAATTCAAAAATTTCTGGGGCTTTTCCTGTCTTCCTGGCCAGTACATCCGAGTTGAGAGTGCTGTCCAGAGTGGTCACAATGGAACACTCTGGGAAAGCTCCCAGAGGCCAATACTATCGAGTTGCATCCACATTACCCCAAATTTGACCCAGCGAGGTCCATTTTAGCATTAAACTCCTCGCCAGGGAGGAGTACAGAAATTGATTTTAAGAGCCTTTAAGTCGACAAAACAGGCTTGGTCGTGTGGATGGGTGCAGGGTTAAATCAACCTACTGCTGCTAAATTCGACCTAAACTCGTAGTGTAGACCAAGGCTAAAAGTGCAAAATTCCAGAAAGTTCAGTTAATAGAAGATTGTTGGGGGCGGAATAGATCTGGACAATGAGAAGAAGACTGGAGATAAATGTGAGAGGGGAGGGACAGGCAGTAGAAACAAAAAGGAAACTGTCTGAGCAGCATATTCCAGAAGTCTTGAGGTCTTTCTGAGTGTAGCCTTCACTGATTTGAGATCTACCATACCATTCTCTCACTAGAAGGGAAAACCTATAATGGGAAGCAGGCCATAAAAGAGACCCAGTTTGGGTCTCATCTATCTCGGAGTTGTGAAGAATATGTATTAAGGTTATAACAACCAACAAGAATACACTTTTATATAGAAATCCATGATTAAATCGAGTCTTCCTGACTAGTGATTTAAATCATGATTTAAATCAAATCCACTCTGCCCTTCAGAAATCTTGTCCACATGGCATGGAAAAAAAAATAACTTCCCTTGAGTCAGGGGGTGGAACACAGATACCGCTGTCAAATGCGCTCTCAGTAAACTGAGAGCAAGGCCCGATTTCTGAAGACATAGCAGGTACTCCAATATGTCCTGGATGGGAGCCCTGTCAGTTGGATCCCACAGGTCAAGGACCACACCAAAAACCTCTTCCACTTCACTAAGTAGACCGTCCTACTGTTGAGGAGAATTTGTCGGAAAGCCACCCAGCACTGCTGCTCCTCTTCATTCAACCATGTAGCATACATGCCATAAGGTGCAGGGAGCTGATCGCAGGATGTAGAGTGCAGTCATGGTCCTGAGTGAGGAGGTTGGGACGGACAGGAAGCAGTACAGGAGGCTGAACTGATAGAGCAAGGAGGTCTGAGAACCAGTACTGTCTTGGCCACACTTGAGCAACGAGGATGACCTTTGGCCTGATCTGCCCTGAGCTTGAGGATGACCTGTAGAATGATCGGAATAGGGGGAAAGGCATACAAAAGAGCCCACTGCCAGCTGCAGTGGAAGCTGTTGGAGAGGGAGCCTGGACTGAGACCTCTCCGGGAGCAGAATAGATTACTTTGTTTTCCCTCGTCAAAAACAGGTTGATGATGGGGATGCCCCACGTTGCAAAGACGACCCAGAGAACACTTCAAGGACCACTCGTGGCTGAGATGGTTTGCAAGATGATTTTACATTCCTGGCAAATGGATTGCTACTGGAATGTTGTCATCTTTGATGCAAACACATTGACACAGGTTGACTGCCTCCAGACACAGTAACATGGAATGTTATCCCTGCTTGTTCACATGGCACATTGTTTTGATAGTTTGTGAGTATGCGAACCACTGAGTGTATGATGTAGTCCCAGAAGGCACAACGTGCACTGTGGATGGCCCAAGGTTCCAACACGTTGGTATGGAGTTGGTATGGCTTCCTGTTCTGGACACAGGCCCTGCACCCTCAACGAGTCCAGATGTGCCCCATTTCCCCCAAACCCAGAAGAGAAATGTTGGTAGTCACTGACTTGGTTGGAGAGACTCCTTAGCAACATTGTGTGAAAAAGACTCCTTAGCAACATTGTGTGAGAGTGTGTGTGCGCCACCCTGAGGGGAATCAGTGTCGCACTGCCTCATATAGCCAGGGGAGGGGCCACAGCCACGAGGTACGAGTGCTGACCCTCTCCAGGTAGTGCTAGGCAAAAGTCTCTGGCTCCTGTGTGCTGGGCACACGCATCCTTAAGTGAAATACATGTCTGTATCTACTCAAAAAAATTTTCCTCACAAACAGAAATACTGGTGTTCCAAAGTACTGTATGCGATATGCTGAAATCACATCAGACCGTATTTATGCTATTCTGATATGGTTAGGCATTTGCCACAGATACTACTACATTAAGGTTGCCTGTTTGCCACGATCATAAATGCCATCACAAAAAACATGACAGATTTCTCCCCCCCACCCCCCTGAAAAATCGTAGTCTTGGTCACCCTGTCTAGCCTGCTACTGAGCAAGTGGCTCTATGAAGTTTTACAAATTTGGCTCCATGTACATACAGCACATGGGTTTTGAAGTTATTGTAAACATTTATTGTCAAATATCTGATGTAGTATCATAATTTCCCTTCATGAAAAATATCGTGCACCAGGACTTCCCTTTAGAAAAAAGCCACAATAGTCTATACTTTTATTTTATTGCCAGAATAGTTATCACTTTTGCCATTTTTTGCCACAAATAATCAACCCTAGTTATTACCACCACCACCTGACAGAGGTGATGAGTGAATTTACAGCTCAGTACTTAATACTTGTTTGAGGGCACAATCATCAGCATTACATCAAGCATGCCCTCATATATATGTTCTCAACACTACCTAAATGTAGTTTCTTTTCACCCTACATAGAATAAGAGAGTGGATACATAAGTTTCTATAGAGAAGACAATTAATTGCATATAAATCTAAATGTATGATTTTGCTCTTTAATAAGTAATGTCTTTTATTCTAAAAAAAGCGTGTATCAAATATTGTACTTTTTGAAATGTGTTTCTGCAGAAGGCCAAAATAGCAGGTAGATACACATAGAATACCAAATAAAATGGTCTACAATTGATTTTTAAATATGCATAATTTTAAGCCCTGCTAATCAAACACATACATGTTAAGGCTTCCTGATACCAGCAAAAAAAAAAAAAAAAAAAAAAAGTAAAGTAAAGAGAAAAGCAGTGTTTATTAAGCAGCCATAAAATAAGCTTTACATTTTTCCAATAACCTTATATTAAATACATTGATTCAGACATTTATAAAAAAGACTTCATGTTACTACTTTGCAAGTCTGATCTGGTGGGACCAATTTGAGTTTAACTATTTATGATGCCACGAATGACATTTATGAAAACAGCAGACTGGAAGCTGAATCCAAAATTAAAAACGGGTCTGACACTATATTATACATTCATATAGAATAGACAAAGAAATAGGATTAATCAGGCTCCTTGTAAAAGCCAATACAGTATATTCCCATTTATCCAAAACCCTATTATCCAAACCTGCACAGCACGTATCTCATGCTGGAGTACAAGGAAGGGATTTGAATAATACAGAGGTTCGGATAGAGCCGAGATCCCTGGCTAGGACTGCGAGGATGACCCCCCAGCCATGGGGGAAGCTACCCTGCTTCTGAAAGGCTCCAGGTGCAGCACAGGGAACCCTTTGCAGCCTTGCTGTCACAGCCCCACTGACTCAGGCCTTGTCAGTTTTGTCGACAAAAGTCAACAGGGTCATCTGGTGGCATGGCAAATCAGGACCTCTTTTTGATTTCAGAGGAGTCAAGCAAGTCCCAGCACTCCAGCTCTGGTGCACACGATTCAGGAGAAGGGAACTCCGGTAAGTGCTCATTCTACTTTAATACTGCATAGTGTATGAAGATTGAGCTCTCATTTACTTTGTTACATGGAAGAGGAGGGATAAGGGTCAGAAATTAACAATACAGCCTGTGGGAGCCAGGCAGAAAAGTTTGTTAATGTACACTGGGATGTCCTGGGAATCCTCCATAGTAATCTCTAGGAAACTTTCCCATAGGTATTCTGCAATCCTTTGCCGAAAGCTCCTTGGCAGAGCTGCCTTGTTTCTCCCCCACGCTGTAGGAACTTTACCACGCTGTGACGCTCTGTACCTCGGGGAAACACCCAGCATCCCCATGTTCATCCTTGTAAAATGACTGTGTGGTATCCAACGCAAAGTTTGTCATCTTGGGTGTCTGCGGAAGGCTCATGATGCACCAAGCATTGTTGCTACCGTGATATTATAATAATTGTTGTTACAATTATATTATAGTAATTGTAGTTATGGTAATGTTACAGGTTATAATTTCATGTATATAGTTATGAGGCTGAAAATATATCCTCATGGCTTAAAATAAGCCCAGGCAAAAACTCTCCAAGAGCAGGGTTAAATTCACCACTGCGCAGAAGGCCTGCACAACACCTACTCATAGATTCCAAGCTCAGAGAGGACCACTGTGATCATCTAGTCTCACCTCCTGCATAGTACAGCCACTGAACTTCCCCAACATAATTCCAAGAGTATATCTTTTAGAAAAACATCCAATCTGGATTTAAAAATTGGCAGTGATGGAGAATCCACAATGTACCTTGATGAATTGTTCCAATGGTTAATTACGCTCAGTTAAAAAAATAAAATAAAAAATTAAGCCTTATTTCCCGACTGAATTTGTCTGGCTTCAACTCCTAGCCAGTGGACCATGTTATACCTTTATCTGCTAGACTGAAGACCCCATTATTAAATATTTGTTCCCACATACGTATCTACAGACTATTATCAAGTCACCCCTTAACCTTCTCTTTGTTAAGTTAAACAGATTGAGCTCCTTGAGTCTATCATTATAAGGAATATTTTCTAATTCTTTAATCGTTGTCATGGCTCTTCTCTGAACCCTCTCCAATTTATCAACATCTTTCTTGATTTGTGGACGCTGCAATTGGAATCAGTATTCCAACTGCAACTGCACCAGTGCCAAATAGAGGGATACCCTCTCTACTCATATTCGAGATTCCCCTGTTTATTCATCCAAGGACTGGATTAGCCCTTTTGGCCATAGTGTTGCATTACAAGCTCACGTTCAGCTGATTATCCACCTCAACTCCCAAATCTTTTTCAGAATCACTGCTTCTGAGGATAGAGTCCTCCATCATGTAAGTATGGCCTACATTTTTTGTTCCTAGATATATACATTTACATTTGGCCATGTTAAAATATATACTGTTTGCTTGTATCCAATTTTCCAAGCAATCCAGATCACTTTGAATCAGTGATCTGTCCTCTTCATTTTTTACCAACCCACCAATGTGTGTGTCATCTGCAAACTTTATCAGTGATGGTTTTATGTTTTCTTCCAGGTCACTAATAAGGATGTTAAATAGCATAGGACCAAGAACCACAATCCCTGCAGGACCCCTCTAGTAACACACTCATTCGATGATGATTCCCCATTTACATTTTGAGACCTATCAGTTAGCCAGCTTTTATCCATTTAATGTGTGGCATCTTGCCTGAAAAAATGCTTTTTTACCCACGAAAACTTATGCCGAAATAAATCTGCTGGTCTTTAAGGTGCCACCGGACTCCTTGCTGTTTTAGTGGAATAGAAAGAGTGCTATCATATAGGACAACATGATCTGTTTCTCCCTGCCCCCCCAACACAGAACAGAAATATTTATTGAACACTTCAGCCTTTTTTGCATTACTATTGATAATTCTACCTTATCCTTATGGCAATGGACCAATACCATAGGATTCTTTTTGTTCCTAATATACTTAAAGGAACTCCTCCTTTTTGTCCTCAAAGCTGCTGGCCATAGATTTCTCGTTGTGTCCCTTTGCTTCTCTTATCAATTTCCCACAATTTCTAGCTTCTGATTTATATTTATTATAATCAACTTCCCCTTTCTTCCATTTGTTATTTTTAAAAAATATTTTTTATAGCTTTCTTTATTTCCCGATTACACCTGGCCGCCTTCCTTGATTTTGGGATTATGGCTTTTTGGATATCTAGTAAAGCGTTCTTAAACAATTCAAATTGTCATTCACTAATCCTTCCCTAAGTCCCACCTAAGTTCTATTTTGAAAATTTAAGTGGGATATAAGTGGTGCACTAGACATATGCTGGCCCTCTGCTCAGCGGTAAAACTTAACCTTCCTATTGCCCCAGAAAGATGCTTGTCGTCAACCATACTGTACGGTGCATAATACACACTTGCAGTTTTCATTTGAGACTATAAATGGATCTTATTGCTTGGCCTTATATGTGCAAACAAGCCTATGCTACTTCCAATCAGACTGCTGTCAGTAAGGATCAAAGACCCTTTTCTTCTCAGTAATCAAGTTTTTGGACACTAGAAATACAAGATGCTGGACACACTCAAATTACTAGTTTCCTCAGTAAATTTAAATTGTGCCACTGCTATATTTTTTTTCTTGTGTAGAAAGCTTTATCTTCTGATTTGTGGCATATAATGCATAAAAAAATTATATTGGACATAAGTGACTTACTTGTTTGTACTACAGTAGCGAAGTGGCCCCATTCAGTAGTGGGGTCCCTTTGTGCTACAAGTTATACAAACTTTACAAGACATAGTGAAAGTTCGTGACCTTTAACTGCAAATATTATCTATTCGTAACTGAAATTTTATCATTAATTTAATTTACACACATTTTATAAGCTCTCAGTTCACTTGTGTGTGTAAATCTAAAGATAACCACTAGCCCATGAAATTTGGGCAAAAGGATATCCAGGTTGGCTGCCACTTTGGAACAGTTCTTAAAGTATGATCTGTGGAATACAATATTTTAGATGGAGTGAAAGGGGAGACAAATATGCGCCCTTAAACTGTAGTTCTGCAACATTTTCTGAAATTTTACACCCAAGATGTGTAAATAAATTAGAGAATCCAACCACACACAAGCCCACACTTTCATGCAATGACTACTCCTGGGGGAATTCTGCACCTCTGCGCATGCACAGAATTCATGTTCAGCGCAGATTTTCTGCGCAGAAAATAGATTCTGCCAAAGAAGTGCTGCAATTCTGCCTTTCTCCCACTAGAGGCTGCTGTGGTGCCAGAACAGCCAGCAGCCAGTTGACTGGCAGTAACGGCCAGCAGCCAGCTATGGCCATTACAGCACCCTGCTTGTGGAACCAGGTTAGGTGGCACAGGCTGGGGTTCAGAAGGGCTAGTGGGGCAATAAACTGGGGCATGGACTCAGGAGCTATTGGGGTGACAGCATTGAGCCAAGGGCTGAATGGAAGGGGGGCTGCAGGGCCACATGGAAACATGAGACAGGTGGGCTGCAGAGCCACATGGGGACAGGGGCAAATGTGCCTGACTGAATGGGAGAAGCTAGAAGTCAGTCAGGTCAGCATGGGCAAGGCTCCCCAACTCCCTAACAATCGCTCCCTCCCCTGCAAAAAACCTGTTCCATACTTCCCACCCACACCCAACAATCCTCTAGGTTCACTACCTCTCCCTCAGGTTCTCCCTTACCCCGGACTACCCCAAGCCTTTGCACTGCTTCTGAGGGGTGTGGGAAATACCTTTCGATATTGTAGTTTAAATGAATTACTCAAAGTTCTGTATTAATTTGCCTAGTAAGGAATCTATTTGTCAAAAAACATTTCCTGAATCTTTTTTTTTTTTGGTCTGTATTGTTACAGATATACTTGCTGACAGGTATTCTGAAATAAATTACGAAAATAATTGAAACTGCCATGATTATATTATGTTAATTTTGACAAATAAAATATGCAAAAATTTAAAATATTGTGCACAAAATTTTTAATTTTTTGGCAC
Source organism: Caretta caretta (assembly GCF_965140235.1). Lineage (NCBI taxonomy): Eukaryota > Metazoa > Chordata > Testudines > Cheloniidae > Caretta > Caretta caretta. The sequence continues at coordinate 65,770,126 of NC_134207.1, forward strand.
AGAATTCCACCAGGAGTAAATGACTGATCCACCTTGCAATTATTTATTCCAGAAAAACTTGGTTCACTTCCAACTAATTCAGGGCATTCTCAGAAAACCTGTGTAAAAGCAATGTAACTTACCTGCAAAGTTATTCAAGACACACATTTATCATAAGAGTGAGCTTTTTCCTAAAGATTTGTAAAACAAATAGCTGCTGAATTGTCCACAGATAAAGTTATCTTTTTAGGACACTTTTTAGTACCTAGAAAGTAACATATGATTTCAGAATAATCCTCAGCATTCTCAGGTTTCAGAGTAGCAGCCGTGTTAGTCTGTATCTGCAAAAAGGAGTATTTGTGGCATTTTAGGGTATGTCTACACTACCCGCCAAATCGAGGGGGGGGGGGAAGGGGCGGCGATTTATCTTGTCTAGTGTAGACATGATAAATTGATCCCCGAGCACTCTCCCGTCAACTCCTGTACTCCACCACCTTGAGAGGAGCAGGCAGAGTCAACGGGGGAGCGGCAGCAGTCGACTTACCGTAGCGAAGACACCGCAATGAGTAGGTCTAAGTACGTTGACTTCAGCTACATTATTCAAATAGCTGAAGTTGCGTAACTTAGATTAATCCCCCCCAGTGTAGACCAGGGCTTAGAGACTAACAAATTTATTATAGCATAAGCTTTCATGGGCTACAGCCCACTTCATCGGATGAATAGAATGGAACGTATAGTAAGATATATATACACACACACACACACACACACACACAAGGTGGAAGTTTCCATACAAACTGTAAGAGGCTAATTAAGATGAGCTATTCTCAGCAGGAGGAAAAAAAATAAATAAATCTGAGATCCTTATCTCAAAAAAACAGTTTGGATTTCTAGAGGGATAAAGATATCCAAGTGCAAAATCCAGTCCCCATTCTTCCCATCCTAAATTAGATACACTTGTGCTTATTATGTTAAGGTTGTGAAATTAAAATCCATCCTTTTGAACATATTAAAGAGATCTCCTTTAAGTCACAGAAACCAAAAGCTTTTCCTGTTTACTACTGAGATCACTGTGTGAAAACATGAACACTGTTGAGGTCTTCAGGTTTTAAATAAAGCCTACACTTATCTGCAGAAGCAATTTTAGCTTCTTTAAAGGTCATGAAGTCCTGATAAGGGCAACAGGAAACATTTTCCCCTCTTCTTCCACCTAAAGCCACATCTTAAGCAAGGACCTGGTTTAATTCTGTTGCTGCCACATACAAGGGAACTTTGGAGAAATTCCTGATGAACACAAGAAGATACAACACCACTGAAGGAATTGGAAAGAATCTTCTTTCATTGTGGAGGTGTACAGCCAGTTTCTGAAACAGGAACATCTGCTCTCTCAGACACTGAACCTATATTACAACTACAGTGGATGCCAGTTATTAGCAACCTCTCGGTTGCCAGCAAAAAGTTGCCATTCTCTGAAAGTTGCCATTAAGTGAAAGCCTGGAGGCAGGGCAACAGCACAGAAGGTGACTGCAGCCCAAATGCCAGGAGAGCCCCTGACGGAGATCCAGCATTACAGACTGGAAGGGGAGGCTGCCGGCAAGGGCTCCCAGGGCTTTCCATTGTCTCTCTCTCTGGAGTACAGGTATTGAAGGGTACGTGCTGTTTAGGAAAGAGAGAACTAAAGGCAAAGGTGGTGGAGTAGCATTGTATATCAATGATGAGGTAGACTGTAAAGAAATGAGAAGCAATGGAATGGATAAGACAGAGTCTGTCTTAATCACATTGGTGAAGAAAATCACAGACTCCCCTGTGACAGCAAAAATCACATTCGGGAAGAAAGCTACCACAGACTCCCCTGGGACAGCACTTGGGGTGTGCTATAGACCACTGGGATCCGATTTGGATACGGATAGAGACCTCCAATGTTTTTAATGAAGTAAATACTAATGGTAATTGTGTGATCATGGGAGACTAACTTCCCAGATATAGACTGGAGGACAAGTGCTCGTAATAATAATATGGCTCAGATTTTCCTGGATGCGATAGCTGATGGATTCCTTCACCAAGTAGTTGCTGAACCAACAAGAGGGGATGCCATTTGAGATTTGGTTTCGGTGAATAGGAGGACCTCATAGAAGAAATGGTTGTAGGGGACTACCTTGGTTCAAGCGATCATGAGCTAATTCAGTTCAAACTAAATGGAAGGATAAGCAAAAATAGATCTGTGACTAGGTTTTTGATTTCAAAAGGGCTAACTTTAAAAAATTAAGGAAATTAGTTAGGGAAGTGGATTGGACTGAAGAACTTGTGGATCTAAAGGCAGAGGAGACCTGGAGTTACTTCAAGTCAAGGTTGCAGAAACTATCAGAAGCCTGCATCCCAAGAAAGGGGAAAAAACTCATAGGCAGGAATTGTAGATCAAGCTGGATGAGCAAGCATCTCAGAGAGGTGATTAAGAAAAAGCAGAAAGCCTACAAGGAGTGGAAGATGGGAGGGATCAGCAAGGAAAGCTACCTTATTGAGGTCAGAACATGTAGGGATAAAGTGAGAAAGGCCAAAAGCCATGTAGAGTTGGACCTTGCAAAGGGAATTAAAACCAATAGTAAAAGGTTCCATAGCCATATAAATAAGAAGAAAACAAAAAGAAAAAGTGGGACCGCTAAACACTGAGGATGGAGTGGAGGTTAAGGATAATTTAGGCATGGCCCAATATCTAAACAAATACTTTGCCTCAGTCTTTAATGAGGCTAATGAGGAGCTTAGGGATAATGGTAAGATGACAAATGGGAATGAGGATATGGAGGTAGATATTACGGCATCCGAGGTAGAAGCCAAACTCGAACAGCTTAATGGGAGTAAATTGGGGGGCCCTGATAATCTTCATCCAAGACTATTAAAGGAACTGGCACATAAAATTGCAAGCTCATTAGCAAGAGTTTTTAACGAATCTGTAAACTCAGGGGTTGTACTGTATAACTGGAGAATTGCTAACAGTTCCCATTTTTAAGAAAGAGAAAAAAAAAAGCGATTCGGGTAACTACGGGCCTGTTAGTTTGACATCTGTAGTATGCAAGGTCTTGGAAAAAATTCTGAAGGAGAAAGTAGATAAGGACATTGAGGTCAATGGTAATTGGGACAAAATACAACATGGCTTTACAAAAGGTAGACTGTCAAAAAATGTTACCTTCTCAAAGGAGGAGATCAGGTTGGTTTGGCACAAAGAAACGCAGTGGATCTAATTTACGTCGATTTCAGTAAGGCATCTGATATGGTTCCACATGGGGAATTATTTAGCTAAATTGGAAAAGATGGGGATCAATATGAAAATTGAAAGGTTGATAAGGAACTGGTTAAAGGGGAGACTATGTGTCATACTGAAAGGTGAACTGTCAGGCTGGAAGGAGGTTAGTAGTGGAGTTCCTCAGGGATTGGTTTTGGGACCAATATTATTTAATTTATTACTGACCTTGGCACAAAAAATGGGAATGTTCTAATAAAGTTTGCAGATGACATGATGCTGGGAGATATTGCCAATACAGAGAGAGACTGGGATATCCTACAGGAAGATCTGGATAACCTTGTAAACTGGAGTAATAGTAATTGGATGAAATTTAATAGTGAAAAGTGCAAAGTCATGCATTTAGGGATTAATACCAAGAATTTCTGTTACAAACTGGGGACGCATCACTTGGAAGTAACAGAGGAGGAGAAGGACCTCTGAGTATTGGTTAATCACAGGATGACTAGGAGCCGCCAGTGTGATACGGATGTGAAAAAAGCTAATGTGGTCTTGGGATGCATCAGGCGACGTATTTCTAGTAGAGATGAGGAGGTGTTAATACCGTTATACAAGGCACTGGTGAGACCTCATCTGGAATATTGTGTGCAGTTCTGGTCTCCCATCTTTAAGAAGCATGAATTCAAACTGGAACAGGTATAGAGAAGGGCTACTAGGATGATCCGAGGAATGGAAAATCTGTTTTATGAAAGGAGACTCAAAGAGCTTGGCTTGTTTAGCCTAACCAAAAGAAGGCCGAGGACAGATATGATTGCTGTCTATAAATATATCAGGGAAGGAGAGGAATTATTTAAGCTCAGTACCAATGTGGACACAAGAACAAATGGATATAATCTGGCCATCAGGAAGTTTAGACTTGAAATTATACGAAGGTTTCTAACCATCAGAGGAGTGAAGTTCTGGAATAGCCTTCCAAGGGAAGCATGGGAGACAAAAGACATATCTAGCTTCAAGATTAAGCTTCATAAGTTTATGGAGGGGATGGTATGATGAGATAGTCAAAGATCAGTTAATTGCAAAAATAAGGCTATTAGCAGTAAATAGGCCCAATAGCCTGTGATGGGACACTAGATAGGGTGGGATCTGAGTTACTACAGAGAATTATTTCCTGGGTGCCTGGACGGTGAGTCTTGCCCACATGCTCAGGGTTTAGCTGATCACCATATTTGGGGTCGGGAAGGAATTTTCCTCCAGGGCAGACTGGCAGAGGCCCTGGGGGTTTTTCGCCTTCCTCTGCAGCGTGAGGCACGGGTCACTTGCTGGAGGATTCTCTGCACCTTGAAGTCTTTAAACCACGAGTTGAGGACTTCAATAGCTTTGACATAGGTCAGGGGTTTGTTACAGGAGTGAGTGGGTGAGAATCGGTGGCCTGCGTTGTGCAGGAGGTCAGACTAGAAGATCATAATGGTCCCTTCTGACCTTAAAGTCTATGCGTCTCTCTGCACTCTCTGGAATGCACCCTGCCCTGGCACTGACGGGCCCGGCTTGGCATGTCCCAGTGCTTTCTTTGCTGGCTGCAGCCCTGTAAACCTGCCTGCAGCTAGGACTTTCCATGGGGAACGAGGACACTGAGGGGGGGCCACAAGGCTGCACAGTTCCTCTTCTTGCCATCTCCAGGCTGCAGACTCAGAGCCAATTAATTAATTGCTAGTGGAACCCCTCTTCCAAAGAAGCTGTCAATAAGCAGCACGACAGTTGCTAATATCCAAACTCTATTAATGTTCAAGTCAATGGGACAGAATTGGTTCTTGGGAAAACGTTGCTAATAACCAAAAATTGTCTTCATCAGGATGGCATCCACTGTATAACCAAAACATATGTGAATGCAAAGTTAGAGGCTCTCTCAAAAGATAGCTGGGATGGAGTTACTTATAGGTGAAATGTGGATTACAACTTAGCTGTAAACCCTCATTGTGGTTCAGACACTGGTCCTTGCACACAGGCTGTGTGTTGGAAAAAAAAAACAAAAAAACTATCTGAAGGTACAGACTACTCCCCTTTTGAACTCAGGTTAAAGACAAAATAAACTTACAGTTAGGGCCCTACCAAATTCACAGTCTATTTTGGTCAATTTCACAGTCGTAGGATTTAAAAAATTATAAATTTCATGATTTCAGCTATTTAAATCTGAAATTTCATGGTGTTGTAATTGTAGGGATCCTGACCAAAAAGGAGTTGTGGGGGGGGGGGGGGGGGTCGCAAGGTTATTGTGTGTGTGTCTGTGTGTGCACGTGTGTGCGCGCGCGCGCAAGCAGGGACTGGGGGAGGTGGTACTGCTACCCTTACTTGTGCACTGTTGCTGGTGCTACCTTCAGAGCTGGGCAGCTGCAGAGCAGCAGCTGCTGGCCAGAAGCCCAGCTCTGAAGGCAGAGCCACCCCCAGCAGCAGCGCAGAAGGAAGGATGGCATGGTATGGTAGTGCCACCCTTACTTCTGCGCTGCTGCCTGCAGAGCTGGGCCCTCAGTCAGCAACCGCAACTCTCCAACTGCCCAGCTCTGAAGTCAGCACAGAAGTAAGGATGGCAATACCGCAACCCCCCTAAAACGATCCTGTGACCCCCCCCTGCAACTTCCTTTTGGGTCAGGACCCTCAATTTGATCAACACTGGTCTCCCCCTTGAAATCTATATAGTATAGGGTAAAAGTACACAGACAACCAGATTTCATGGGAGGAGACCAGATTTCACAGTCCGTGACACATTTTTCATGGCCATGAATTTGGTAGGGCCCTAATAGCCAGTGGATTCACAACTATACCTGTCCCCTGGCCTAAGCCTGCCCCACTCCAAACTCTCAGTGTAGCTTCTTTATACCGACTGTATAAGTTATAAAGCAGAATTACACTAACTAAATTCAGAGCCTTCTACAGCCATAACTTGAGCCAGAATATTTAGATATAAACCTGTAGCTACCCAAGTTCAGAAGTAAGTCCAAGGCAATAGAGTAGGAGTTCTCATACTATGGTCTACAGAACACTTTCTGGTAGTCCATAGTACCAACAGAAGAGGAAGAAAATACCACAAAATAGGTGAAGAATTTTAAGGAGGTATTTACAGGAAGATCACAAAAACTGGTTCACAGAATGAAGACGCTTATATGTGTGTTAACTTAGTCTTTTTGTTGGTGAACTTTATCTCATGCTACTAAAAAACTAAAGTGTTACTAATTGATTTTAAGAAACTAGAACTTGAATTAACTGACCTGTCAAAGCCAGCACAGGCATTTCCATCCAAACCCAGAGCATTTGCAAAGTATATTAAGAAAAAAAATCCTACTATGGGTCCCATGAATGGAGACATTTGTGGTGGTTATGCTTTCTCTTGCAGAAATTCACTGTTTTTTTAAAAAGGTGATAAATACATACAACACTATTCAGTTGGAGAGTCTCTATTTGGAAATACAGGAAAATGTTGGGTTTGATGCCACAAGCTCCAAGAACAGGAGGGGATTTATTAAAAGAAAGATGTTTTTCTCATTATCTAGTTTATGCAACAAAGATTCTCAAATCACTTATTTCTTACAGACTTAGAAAAATATGGGACCTTAAACTGAGTGCAGTTTTTATCTCACTGTCACCATAAATAAACTCCTGAACAACACAAATTCAGGAAAAAGTAACTGAAGTTATACTTTGACAAATTTCAAATAGAAAATAAAAAAAACCAAACATATGAATGCTGGAAATATTCACATTTAACAAAAAGTTTAACCAAATGAGGAAACTTGAACTTAGTAAGGGCCACGTGTCTGGCCATCACAAATATGAGAGGTGGGAAAGGAAGGAGACAGAAAAATCCATTATCAGTAGTAAGTATAAGTTTAAAAAAAAATTGTTGAGCACCTCCTGGACACAATCAAGCAGTGGAGGAAACTCCACAGTTAAAAAAACAAACACTCAGTTGTAATTAAATTGGTTATTCTCATAATGAAATAAAATTGAATATTAAAAATGCAGCATCTCTCCTTAAATACACAGGAAAAATATATTTCATGTCCATGAAAGGTTCACACCACCACAACATGCTTCAGAGGTACAGCTAGAGATACATTTTATACCTAACACAAGTACTTATTACAGATTTCTATTCCTTCCCATCTTCTCACAGCATTTTGACTTTGTTCCTGAGAGTTACAGTGCTAAATTCATTTAACAGAAGAAACGGCACAATTTTTAAGAAGTACTTTGAATATAAACATTTAGAGGAACCAGTGAATATTTAATCTTTACAGAAAATAAATACATTTAAATGTATATACAAAGAACTCATTTTTATTTTGCTTACCGTATCCCATATCTGAAGTTTTATCTGTTTTCCATCAATTGTTATCATTCGAGCACCAAATTCTACACCTGAAGAGATTTTAAGAGTTACAGTGTTACTACCCAAATGGGAAAAATCTATCCAACATGAAATTAAAACAGGTGGGGTAGACTTAACGCAACTTTGTAACCATAGGAGGCAACCTTGCAGTGCACTTTTACTTTATATTATACTCTAGTTCAGTGGTTCTTAACACATGGCCCAATCAGCACACAGCTATAGCTCATCGGACATTCTCAGGGCCACACAGAGAGCTGCATATACAGCCCACAATAGGTTGAGAACCACTGCTCTAATTGTTTTCCTATATTGCCTTTACTGCTTTAAATGTACACTGCTTTTTCTAAATCTTCCAAAAGACTTAATAAAAAGGTGTTTGTTTCCTTAGTTCAAGTGGGTGAAAAAAACAAAAACAAAAAAACACACCTATGTGTCTGTTTAGGCTTACAGAGGAAATTAAAGATAAACATACAACCGTACTCATTTTTGTTCTCTATACATAAGATTGTTATTGGAATGCTATAATGTTGATTTTCATTATTTTCTCAAAATATAGATTTATACATGTTTTACATAAGCAAGAAATTCAAACAGACTGAAAGTAAAAATTCTGACCATTTGCAGTTAGTACAGCAATAAAAGCATGAAGTAAATATTGCTACCACTGTATAATCAATATCTGTAAAGAATTTCATAGTTTCTCACCTGTAAATAGCATTTTTTTGATGGATAGGGTCAATTTTTAACTAGAGAAGTTTGTGCTTATATTAGAATTTAATACCTTGATGCGTCAAAGTAAAATTGTAGAATTTTTGAGCACTAATCAAAGTATCTCAAGGCTGCCATTAGCTTCCTCAACTGTAAGTGCTAAGCAGGGATTTGGAGCAATCACATTTTTGAATTGCTCCATTCCAGGTCTGCTCCGGCACCAATAGTGACTGCTCCGACTCCGCTCCGCACTCCGACTCCGCTCCGCACTCCGACTCAAATTAATTTTTAACAAAATAAAAAAAAAAGTGCATACTGTAATTTTGAAAAGAACATTTTTATTCAGACTTTTAAAACAATTTAAATATCCACAATGGTACAAACTAGAATCATTCATAATTCATTCTGTAAAAAGTTATTGAAGCAATCAAGTTGTCTTTCATAACCTGCAGCAGATCATTTAAAATGAACTTTAAAGCCGAAAACAGTCACTCTACACTAGCTTGAGTTGTTGGCATGCTTGAAGCAATTCTACAGGCAGCCTGAATGCGGTGTGGGTAGCTGTGAATGGCCTCAAAAACAGACTTAACTTTTAGCCTACCAATAGGCTCCATCGCCTCTCAATCTTCCCTAAAGTTTCTCTCGAATAATGCTTCATTACAATTATGAATCGCAGAAACTCGCCAGTGTCTTTCTTGTCTATCCAATTCCTTTTCGAAGGCGTCATCTTCTGAAGAATTGGTGCTTGAATTATCTCCATTTCCCTGTGATGATTGAAGACGTCTCAGGGATGGACACTCCAACAAATTCAGAGTGGAGACGGAAGCCTACTATTTCTGAAGGATGTGAACTTCCTGAAACTGCAAATTCGATTGTTGATGACTCCTTTTGCTGTATTTCATTTTCTTCAACCTCTTTCACTGAGTTCAAATGTAGCAACAGATTTTGTTTTTCGAGTCAAGCAATATCAAGGAGCCCTTCCTTTGCCTTTAGTATTTCCCTTGAGGTAAGAAGAATCCGATACCATGGGTCAACATAAACTCCAGCAAGGAAATGAATATTGTCAAAAAGCTTCTCTTCATGTTTCTGCATGGAGGATAGAATTCCTTCTGCAATTTGTCCACCATTTTCTTGCAAGAATTTTGACAGTTTTCGCCATTCCTTCATTAAAACTCCCAGGGTTACATCAACAGCTTGAAGATTCACGGTTGTTTGGTTTGGCTTTGCCAAGAGGTCTCGCAGGTTCTTCACTTCGTCCCATTCAGCTTTTGTGAACTTGAGTTCTCTTGTTCCAGCAGCAGCCACTTGTTCACCGTAAGATTGAAAAACAAGACGCCGATCAATCATCGCAAATGTTGAACCCCAGGTGAATCACAGTTTCCAAAGATTGAGTTACCCCATGTAGATCAAGCAGAACATTTCGAATACTTGGGGTTCGTAGTTTGACAACAACTTGTTGAATTTTTGCCAGAAATTTCTTATGTTCTTTGTTCAGTCCATCCCAGATTGCCAAGTGAAGAGCTTGAATACCACACGTCATCAGTTGGACTTTTGAGTCGTCCTCATGAAGCCATGTTGGAAGTATGAGGCTAGGGTCATTAACCCATTGCGCAGCAGCATCCATGTTGAGTTCAATTTAATCCATTCCTTTAGTTCCTTCATCAGGCAAAATAGCTTCAGTTCTGTCCACATCCCTGTTCTCAGAGGTAGAAATGGTTTCATTGTCCTTGCTGAAATTTTTGACGGCACACGTCCCGTTTGCTGCATTGTCAACGCAGATGCTCAGCACTTCCATTTCACTGATCCCAATTTTTTTTAAAATAGCTTTTACTTGACTTTTCATGTACGAAAAATTGTGATGCTCTTCAGTGTCGATTATGTCCAAGGTTTTTACCGCAGCTTTATCTTTTCCTTCTTCGTAGTACTGAGCATTGATTGCAAGGAAATTTCTGTTTCCATGGGTTGCCACATCCATTTTCAGGTAGCACAATTTTTGCTCCAAAGCTTTCTTGAGCTCTTCGCATCCAGACTCAGCTGTGCTGACAAGTAAATGACGAACCGCATTGTGCCCCATCGAAACGCCAAGCTGCCGACCCATTTCGCCTGCAATTTTTTGGAACCCTTTGTTCTTTAGCCTGAAGGTAGTGAGCGGTGTTGAACTCAAGCAAACCATTTCCATCAGCCCTTCACGGAAAGTACTGGCATCCATAGTGACTGTAACCTTTGAGGACTTCAAATATGAGTCAAATTTTGTTTGCTCAATTTTGAGTTTCTTTTCAGATGAAGCTCTGCAAAAAATCTTTTCTCCAGTTTTCAAAGAGCCAGATGAACGTCGTTTAGCTGTGCCAGCTTTCTGTTTTGCCTCATCTTCCTGGTCCCTTTTTGTAACCAGAGCCGCATAGTTTTCAGGATGGTTAAGTTTTACATGCCGCCAAAGGTTGAAACTTTTCACGGCACTTGCTTCACTTGTCTTGAAGCTACATGGTTTGAGCTCGCCATTCATTTCCTTTTCCACCTTGCATGTTGCTGATTGCTTCTTTGCTTTTCCCAAAAGCCCAAATTTGGGCTTTTCAAATTCAAAAGTAAAGATGTCGTTGAGATCCTTTTCCGTAAATCTGCTATCAATTATGGGGGGCAGATTTGAATTTTTTTTGTTGAAGCCATGGCCAAATCTTCTTGTGCTGCTACCGCATCCAAATGTTTCTTGTTATGATCTTTGAAAAGCAATGAACAAAAGCATTACATTTTTTTATAATGTACCTGCTTGTGATATCTTAACCACTTAAGGTACTTCTAATTTATTTTGGATTTTCTGGACAAAAATGATTGCATTTTCTTTTTACACAAAATTATTATTAAAGTATATTTTAACATGTTTCTTGCAGTTTTAATGAAGTATTTTTAATATACATAATATAAATTTTTATTTATAAATTGCAAGTTAGGTTTTCTTATGAAATTTTGAGGTAAAATATTAGAAATATTTTCCAAGTTTTTAATATCTCAAAAACGCTTTAATATAGATATATCAATGAAATTTGGTATGTGCTGTAGCGTTAGTATGTGCTATCGCTGTTCTACAACATTAATTGTTGGGAAGTAACGAGGCTACACGTTACAAGGTTGAAAATAAACTTTAACGGGGAACAAAATATTACCACTTGTAGCCAGGGGCAGCCAACAAGTCTTTCTTGAAATATGAAATAAAAATGACCAACCACCAGTTTGGGGTGCCTATGGTTTAAATAATTTTGGATAATGTAATACAGAAGTACATACTAACGCTAAGATACAGACATAAAGTAATGGAATTATATTAAAAGCATTTTTGAGATATTAATCAGAAATTAACTTTTCATCACCTCCTTGAAGGGACTGTAGCTCCTTTAAGCAGAATTTTAGGACATGTGTTCACAGAAACTTTTTTTCTTAAAATGACCTAAGGATTCACCCCCAAAGTTGTGCTAGACATTTTCCACTCACTCTGGATATATCACAAAAATCATTCCTAATTTATGCAAAATGTTTACTGTATATTTATATGCCTGCTGCATGTGACTTTTCCAGTAAATTTAAAATTATGAACAGTGTTACCAAAAGACCATTGAACAGATGACATATAAAATAAGTCTGCCAGAGTGATACGGGAGCATGTACAAATGAACAAACATACCAGTAACGGGAGCCCATATGAGAAATGAGCTTAAGTTGTTAATATCTCTTGCAATATCTTAATATATCAATAAATAAAAACATTTTTTTTGCAATATACCTGTTTGTGATATCTTAAATGTTGCATCTTGCATCACACTTCTCCGTAATCGCAGCACTCAGGGCGTCTCATTGATAAATCCTTACAAAAGAAGTATCAACACATACTAATCTAACTAATCTATGTGAGTATATACTCGCCTAACCTTGGCACAAGGGTGGGAGCAGTCTGCAGTGTTGCCGGATGTCTGATAATTATCTGATTCTTTAATATATTTATTAATAAACATATCTCAAAAAAACTTTGTAATTTTGTATCTGTACGTTAAATCTTGATTTCGGCCGAAGTGAAAACAACTGTGACACATTACGTAAAGTGGTAAAGTAGATGTTAATATCAATTGTTATACAATCTGAAACTTTTTGGCACCTTTAAGACTTTTGTGCTAAATATAATTCATTTTGGATTGAAAATGGGAAAAAAAAAAAACTGGAGCAGTCAAGATTTTCTGTGCTCTGGCTCTGCTCCAGCTCCAGGCAAAAACTTGCAGCTCCACTGCTCTGTGCTCCAGCTCCAGGCTCCGCTCCAAAGCCCTGGTGCTAAGTACCCAAAATAAAAACAAAAAAAACAACCTTGGTGAGACAGTGGTAAAAATGAGATTAGTCTGAAAAAGAAATGAATTCTACTCAAGGTTGGATTAAATTGGCAATGTTTATTGGTGAGTGTAAGGTATAGTGAAAGTGACCATAGTCAAGGAGATATATTTCACTAACAGGCCAGTTTAACAAACACTATAAACTATACCAATAGTACTAACACATCATAACAGCAAAAGATTGATGCTGCCCATCCGAGCAGAGCTATTTACATGTAAAAGAGACTTGTTGAGTGGACATGGCACATCAACAGGATGGGATCTGGGGCATTTCTTCAGTACATAAGCACAGGACTATTTCTTAAGAACAGATGCTTCAACAGTTTTGGTAAATACTGTGGGCAAAGTTTTCAAACTTGGGTGTGAAATTATGCTCCTCAACTCAGGGTTAGGCACCTAAACAGAAGTGACCTTATTTTTAAAGCTGCTGAACTCTCCCTGTCATAACAAAGTCAATGGGTTCTGCAGGTACTCACTACTACTGGAAAATAAGGATTTAATAGTTTAGTTTTAGGAACTTAATTTGAAAATTTTGGCTAGTGTCTGCAGACATGCAAGGGTGGGATTTTCAAAGGAGCTTAAGGAAGTTATACACCAAATCCCACTGAAAGTTGGAACTGTAATACCCAGAGGTACATTTGAAAACCCAGCCTAAGTGTCTTTCTATAGCAGTGATATTCAGACCTCAGTGGTTCAGGAGCCAAATTAGTGATCAACCTCACCCCAAAGAGCCAAGCAGTGTGAAGTCCTTGTTTCATTTACTGTATTACTAGATGTTCATATTTAAACAGTATGACAGGGGAAATATTTTCTTTTATAAATATATTGCTATTTTATTAATTACAATTGGTTAACAACATAGTAAAAGCATGCTGGGAGAAAGTACATGTGGGTGGCACAGCCTGAAAATTGTGGTGGGTGGGTAGAGTACCTGGGGCAAACTTTTCCCATTCTTTCCTTTCCCTGCCATGCTCCTAAGTTCTGTTCCTATCCCCCATTTTGTCCTTGGATAGGCCCAAACCTTTTAACAACTCCAGATCCCAACCCCCGCCCCCCTCCTGCCAGCAACTGCCTTCCCTCAGGTCTCCAATGCTGGCTGCTGGTGAGATAGGCAGAGCAGGCACTGTAGTCATCATAGGAACCGCAGCTCTTTACCATCACCCAGACAGATACAGGAGAATCCAGCTAGCTGCAGAAATACGTGACAGTGTGGCAAATGTGTGAATCTTATTCACGATTTGACATACTTGACAGCCCTGGTCTTGAAAGAAAGATGACAAGAAATCTGCCTCCAAAGACCAAGTCCCGGTTCCTTATTCAACCAGCCTACCTGGTTCCAAAACTAGGGGGAACAAAGCTGCTGCTAAGGCTGACAGTTTGAAGTACTTCAGAGACAGCTGCGTACAATGTCTGGGAGGTCTGTCAAGAGACAGACCATCTTGCACTCTTCTGCTAAAAGAGAAACGATTGTTTGTTTTGCACACGTCAATTTTAAGTACTCCCACAGGAGAGGAGCTTCATTAATCTATGAGAAACTATACAAGAGGGTGGGAAGCAAAAGTGGGTACAGCCTCATGTTGTCCATCCTGTGGAAGGCTGAGCATAATTGGGGAGGCTACCTTAACAGGGACCTTGAAATAACCTGAATTGTAGTTAAAAGATTCTGCAATTTCATTGTTGGCTGGTGCCTGTTCAAGCATAGCCTAAGTAAAACTCATCTGAAGACCAGCCTTGACCACAAGAGAAAAATGACTTCTCATACCATGCATCAGAAGTATCCATCTGCTTCACAGCAGAAAGTAAAAATTTGCACATTTGTTTCATACAAAAAAAAGAAGAAAAAAAAAGTCAGGTCATAGCCAATACATTCCCTCCCAGCTCACTCATTTCATCTAGCTCTCCCACCAACAGACACACCTCACACACACACGCAACCCCCCCCCCCCCATCATGCCCGTCCAGCTGCACAACCAGGCCTCAAACCTTGCTCTTCCAGGTGATAATCATATCCACAATTCGACCTTTCACCATCAGGAAACTCTATACAATTTCTCATCTAGTAAACAAAGGTGTCTATTTGTTGAAGTCTGCTTTATTTTTAATCTTAATTTTATGCTCATGGCAAATGGCAGAGACCCCTGGAGACTGAAGTCTAACCCACTGAGCAAATGCAAGCTCTCCACAGCATTCTACTAATGTGCTTCAAGCCTGATCAGTTTCTGTGCCCACTCAATCTATGGCCTTCCTACAGAGGCAACCAAGGAGGTTGCAAATTATGATTGTGGAGCACTTCTGTGATGTGAATATTTACTCACTAGGAACTGGATTATCTTATTTCACATCAGTTATGATACAGGCAGCAGACAGCAAAGACATATGATTTGTGCCACAATAAAACAAATGGCAATTAAGTGAAAGGATATACAACCTGTAACCAACATGCTGAGGCATCTAGCTGTCCTTATAGATCCTTATTTTTAAATATTTTTTCAATAGAATATTTAATAGGAAGAACTTACCAATAGTAAGGTCATGCACTGGTTGAAACCTCTTGTCTGTAAACTGTAACAATAAACATGATTTCCCAACACCTGAAAGAGAGAATATTTTCTTCAAGCAAATTCAAAAACTTTACTTAAGCTGCAGCAATTAAAACCTAATTTATAACTCATTTAAAACAATATATATCATCAGACAATTTATCATTAGACCCATTTTGATATACAGGCCCTGACATTTGTTTATCCTTGTCATATTATATTATTATATCCTTGTCTTACATATTTTAAGACAATTTCACAAGTGTCTGGAAAGTGACAACCACAATTCGAAGATTAACAGTTAAAATAATACACTTTATCTTTCATTCTCTCACTCTGTAATGTGAACGGCACTTTTCCCTCTCAGTACCCAACGAACAGTTTCTCTATCACTTCCACTTGTACTTTTACCTTTCTCTCTTCCATATCCCTTCCTTCATGCTGCTTACACACTGCCAGATACATGCCTGCTACCTTTAAAAATGTGGCCAGAATAATCTGATCATCAACCTACCAAACAGAGAAAAAGCAGAGCGCACCAGGGAACTCCAATCCTACAGTGATTTTTGGGGTGTCTGGGATAGCAATCTTGGTGGTGGGGTCAGAACAGAGAGAATGTAATTGAACAGCCTACATGAATGTGACAGCAAAACCACTAGGACTCTTACAAGATTTTGTTGCATTATGGCAGAACAAGGCCATAAGAATGGCACCACAAAGTAGAAGGTCCATAAAAAAAAAATGTACTTAAGTTATATGAAGAAATAACGTCATCAGCAGACAGAACTGCTGCCTGCCAACAGTATAGAACACTGACCTTTCAGCTTCCTTTTCTTTAACTTTTACGCATGTCTAGGAAATGTGGTATTTTGCTTTAGTTACATAATTCAGCGAGTTATAACCAAAAATATCAGAAGTATGTAAATAGGTTTGTATAAAACTGAGGCAAATTTAAATGTAAGAGGAGTGAAGTCTCTCAGAAAGGGATAGAGGGAGACAGTTAAGAGGCAAGATTCCCTAGTTAACACTTGGTTGCAGTTTTTCATTAAATTAGTAGTTCATCTTTCCAGCTGGCTAGGGAAAAATATTTTTATTAATAGATTTATAGAGTCATCTGAAATCCTCCAAGCATTTTGCATGTAGGAATCACTTCCTGTTTCCCACCACTTAAACACAACCACCTCTGGCAAGAACGTTTCATCTCACTGACAAAAGCAAATGTACGCATCAGGGTAGAGTAAAGTATCTTGTCTAATTAAAGCCACAGAAAGACTTTTGGTAGAGTATCCTTGTTGGAAACATAACCCCTCTATGAAATTAATGCAAGCTTAAGATGCAACAGTCCAAAGATCTGAGTCGTTGTCTATATCGCTGAACAAGCTTTCACAAAAGTCTTGTCCTTGTTTCTTTGTAGCAATGTATTTAGACTGAAAATTAATTCAGACTTAGCTAAACAAAGTGACACTATTAGGCAGTTTAAACCATAGCTTGAAAAAAAATCATTTATGGTAAGTGGGAAGTTTTTCCTGGAGAACATAGGAGGCTCAAGCCATCAATTTCTGCTGAATTTGAGATTACATTTCAAATTAATTAAGTTTCTGAACCTAACAGTTAAGATATCCTTCCAAATTGAATCTAATATAAAACCATGTAGTTTTGTCTTCCTAAATCTGCAGACAGCTGTAGCCACTCTGCTACTGCTCAGACTTACTAAGGAGCAGGAGAATGAAACTAAAGCCTTGTCTACACTGGCAAGTTTGTGCGCAGTAAAACAGCTTTGAGCGCTGTAACTCCCGAGGTGTACACACTGCCAAGCCACTTAGTGTGCAGAAACTGTGCAATTGTAGCGCTCTAAAAAAATCACCCCAATGAGAGGCGTCCAGCTTTCTGCACCGGGACCACAGCGCTGCAGCGCCAGCATAGACACTGGCAATTACAGCGCTGCGATTGGCCTCCAGGAGATGTCCCACAGTGCATGTTCTCACCTCTCTGGTCATCATTTTGAACTCTACTGCCCTGCCCTCAGATGACCAGCCATCATCCCCACCCTGTACATTCCTTTTCAAATTTGAAAGTCCCCTTCCTGTTTGCTCGGTGATGTGTGCAGTGGTCTTAGCGCATCTTTCCAGGTGGCCATGCCTGCTCCACGCACCAGGCGATCCCCCCCACTGGCAGCAATGCTGAGCTGCTGGACCTTATCAGCATTTGGAGAGAGGAGGCTGTGCAGTCCCAGCTGTGCTCCAGCCATAGGAATGATGATGCCTGCAGACAGATTTCACAATGCATGATAGAAAGGGACTATGACCAGGAAACATTCCAGTGTAGGGTAAAAGTGAAGGAGCTGCGGAACGCCTATCACAAGGCACATGAGGCAAACCACGGCTCCGGTGCTGCACCCATGAGCTCCCAGTTCTACAAAGAGCTGGATGCAATACTTGGTGGCAACCCCATATCCACTGCAAACTGCGGATACTTTGTTGGCTCGCATGCCAGTCGAGTGTGGACAGAGCCAGGAGGAGGAAATCTTGGACGAAGAGGGGGAGAGGGACCCAGAGGCAGAGGATGACTCGGAGACCAGAAATGCATGCATTCAGGAGCTCTCTTCTACCCCGGAGGAGCCTGGCCAATTACAGCAGTCGGATCTTGACAAAGCACAAACAGGAAAGGAGGCCCCTGGTAAGTGGATCTGATTTTGTGAACTACTGAAGCGAGTCGTTGAGGGCAGGAGGGTTGCAGAAAGCAGGCTTGTATCCCACCGCATGCCTAGTCTGAGCAGCGGAACAGGCTATTTATAGACTCCCTCACTTCACAGGAATCTTCCTCAGAGATCTCCAGGAAACTCTAGTGGAGATACTGGGCAATCCACTGCTGCAGGTTCCTTGCCCCATTAATGGTAACTTTCCCACGCCACTGTGCCATCACGGGGCGGCGGGGGGTGGGGTGGGTGGGGGTGGGAGAGAGAAAAGAGAATTGCTACACACAGGTGAGCCACATAGGCACCAGGCGGGAGCCACAGGCTTGGGGAAGACCCTCCCCTGATTCACTGCTCACCCTCGCTAGTGAGATATCTTCCATAATGATCACCTCCTGTGGAAAGTGTGGGGACAGGAATGATTATCAGGCCCCCCCCATACAGTGCTGGTTCTCCCCAAGAGCCACGTGCCCAGTGTACAGCAGGGTATGGGAAGAGTAATTTACCCTGCCCCTGCAACTACTCACCATTTTGTGGGTCTTGTGGCTCATGTGTGCTTTCCCCGCGGTCAGCCAGTTAGTGACAAGTGTGAGTACTGGCTGTGTTTTAAAGCACTGAATCAGTGTTGTCTGTGTTGCAAACAATACTGCTTCTGTAAAAGGTTGCATTTAAACTTCACAGAGATGACCTTGGGAGCCCGGCCTCCCTCTTTGTTACTGGCAGCAGAACGGCTGCACAGAATTAGAAAGCGGCCAAGAAGAACTAAGGAGGACTTTCTCAGTGAGGTTATGATGCACTCCGCTGCCAAGAAAAAGGAACTGAAGAAGTGGCGGGACAACAAGAAGAGGGACCGAAAGGAGAACGCAGCACACCAGAAAGAAGCCACGGAATGGCTCTTAAATGTTATGGAGCGCCAAGTGGACAGGCTCCAGGAGATACTAGCTCTTCAAACCTAGCAGCTTCGAGCCCACCCTCCCCTGCAGCCACAGAACTCTTTCCCATGCATCCTCAACACACTGCCAACACACTTATCAACCTCCTGGCTCCACACTCTACCCACAGCATTCCACTCCTCCCTCCTCACAGTCCAGCACTGTGGACTCGCACTACATTCAACACCCATCCCTCTACAGTTTGGCCCTGCTGAAGTACAGTACCTGCTGCATTGCACTCCAAAGGAGAAGGTTGGGTATGATCTGTAGCCGTCCCGGGACCCCTCCTCCTCTTGAGACCTTCCCTTCCCTTCCCCCACCCCGTCCCCCTCCCTGCTGATGAATGTTTTCGTGTGACTCTCCCCTTCGGTTGTTGTCTTTTAATAAAAGATTTGTGTTGGTTTGAAAGCAATCTTTATTCTATTAAGTGAAAGCAAAAAGAGCACTGCAAAGCAACATACAATAATGTCAAGCCCCCTTCTTGCATCATGTGTACCAATCACCTCCTAGAATTACAAGCACTGCAATCCCAAGCATAGCAACAAATATCAGTGGCTTTCAGCTTCAAATTGCTGCATCAAGGCATCCCTGATCCTTACGGCTCCACGCTTTGCCCCTCTAATAGCCCTGGTCTCTAGCTGTTCAAACTCAGCCTCCAGGCACTGAGCCTCTGCGGTTCAGCCCTGAGTGAAGCTTTCACCTGTCCCTTCACAAGTATTACGGTGTGTATAGCACCCAGCTGTAAGCATAGGAATATTGTCATCAGCCATGTCCAACTTCCCATAGAGGCACTGTCAGCGGAATTTTAAACAGCCAAATGCACACTCAACAGTCATTCTGCACTTGCTCAGCCTGCTGTTGAACCGCTCCTTGCTGCTCTCAAGTTGCCCATGTATGGCTTCATGAGCTACGGCATTAAGGGGTAGGCGGTGTCTCCCAGGATCACAATGGGCATTTCGACTTCCCCTACAGTGATCTCCTGGTCAGGGAAGAAAGTCCCTGCTTGCAGCTTCTTGAACAGGTCAGTGTTCTGAAAGATGCATGCATCATGCACCTTTCTGGACCAGCCTGCGTTAATGTCTGTGAAATGCCCACAGTGATCCACAAGCGCCTGGAGAAACACTGAGAAATACCCTTTCCCATTAATGTACTCATGGCTAGGTGGTCTGGTGGCAGAATTGGAATCGCCATTTATTGCCTCTAGGCATTAGGGAAGCCCATTTGTGCAAAGCCATCCACATCACGCACGCTGCCCTGAGTCACGGTCTTTCGGAGCGGGATGGGATTAATGGCCCTGCACACTTCCATCAACACAACTTCAATGGTCAACTTTCCCACTCTGAACTGGTTAGTGACCGATCGGTAACAGTGTGGAGTAGCCAGCTTCCACAGTGCAATTGCCACGTGCTTCTCCAGCGACAGGGCAGCTCTCATTCTCGTGTCCTAGAGCCGCAGGGCTGGGATGAGCTCATCACAGTCCCATGAATGTGGCTTTCCTCATGCGAAAGTTCTGCAGCCACTGCTCGTCATCCCAGACTTGTATCACGATGTGATCCCACCACTCAGTGCTTGTTTCCCCGAGCCCAAAAGTGGCGTTTCACTGTGGTCAGCACCTCCGGGAATGCCACAAGCAATCTCATGTCGTAGCTGCTATGTATGGCAAGATCAATGTCGCACTCCTCTTGCCTTTGTAGTTTAAGGAATAACTCCACTGCCACTCGTGATGTGTTGCTCAGTGCGAGCAGCATACTGGTCAACAGCTCGGGATCCATTCCTGCAGCCCGAAAGAGGCAAGGCGCACAGTACACAAACTGCTGAAAGATGGTGCCAAATGCAGATGGAAGCACAAGGATTGCTGGGATGGGAAGCAATGCATCACAGGGCACTGGGACAGGACCCAGGATGCTATGCGACCCCCTCCGTCTTCCCACAACTCTTAGCTGCAAAAGAGAAAAAGTGGCTCTGTGGGATAAGTGCCCAGAGTGCACCCTCCAAATAGCGCTGCAAGTGCCGGAAGTGTGAACATGCTATTGCGCAGGCAATTGTCAGTGTGAACATACAACAGTGGTTTTCCTTCTGTGCTCTCTAAGCAGCGCTGTAACTGCCGTCGCTGTAACTTTGCCAGTGTAGACATGCCCTAACAAAACTCTGGTTAGTTCCACTCTTGCTATTCAAAACCCTGTGAACAGCAGTGAAACTGTCAAAAATCACATCAAACAACAGTCACAAGGGTGAAATGCCTGCAAGGAAACTATTTAAAAACACCATAGTATAGGCTCAAACTAAACATACCCCAAATTTAAAACAAAAAACAGTAAGAGGAGCAAAAAAAAAAAATGCAATCGTAAGTAAGATACATACAGCAGAGTGAACAAGGCGGTTAAGGCAAAAAGGCATCCTTTAAAAATTGGAAGTCATATACTACTGAGAAAAATAGAAAGGACCACACTCTGGCAAGTCAAGCATAGAAGTATAATTAGGCAGGTCAAAAAAATTTGAAGAGCAAATACCAAAAAACACAAAAACTAACAGGTGGTTGTTTTGCCTTTTTTTTTTTTTTAAAAGTACACCAGAAGCAGGAAGCCTGCCAAACAATCAGTTGGGGCACTAAAGGTGCTAACAGAAAACTTAAGGAAGACAAGGCCATTGAGAAGCTAAATGAAATCTTCGCATCAGTCTTCATTGCAGAGGATGTGAGGGAGATCCCCACATACATGAACCATTCTTTTCAGGTGACAATCCTGAGGAACTATCCCAAATTGAGGTGTCAATACAGGAAATTTTGGAACAAAATGATTAAACAAACAGTAATGAGTCACCAGGACCAAATAGTATTCACTCAAGAGTTCTGAAGAAACTCAAATATGAAATCACAGAACTACTAACTACAGTATGTAACCTATTGCTTAAATCAGCCCCTGTACCAGATGACAGGCAGATAACTAATGTAACTCTGTTTTTTAAAAAGAATCCAGAGTTATTCTGGCAATTACAGGCCAGTAAGCCTAACTTTAGCATCAGACAAATTAGCTGAAACTGTAGTACAGAACAAAATTATCAGACACACAGATGAACATGATATGTTGGGGAAGAGTTAACATGGCTCTTGTAAAGGGAAATCATGCCTCACCAATCTATTACAGTTCTTTCAGAGTGTCAACAAGCATGTGGACAAATGTGATTCAGCTGATATAATGTACCTGGACTTTCAGAAAGCCTGTCATAAGGTCCCACACCAAAAGCTCTTAAGCAAAGTAAGCAGTCATGGGACAAGACAGAAGATCCTCTCATGCATCAGTATCTGGTTAAAAGATAGGAAAGAGAGGGTAGGAACAAATGGTCAGTTTTCAAACTAGAAAGTGATAAATAGGATCTGCACTGGGACCAGTACCGTTCAACATGTTCATAAATGATCTGGAAAAAGAGTAAACAGCGCAGATGACACTAACTTATGCAGGATCATTAAGTCCAAAGCTGACGGCAAAGAATTACAAAGGGATCTCACAAAACTGGGTGACTGGACAACAAAATGGCAGATGAGATTCAGTGTTGATAAGTGCAAAGTAGTGCACGTTGGAAAACAATCCAAACTCTACATACAAAAATGATGGATTCTAAAAAGATCTTGGCGTCATCATGGATAGTTCTCTGAGAACATCTGCTCAATGTCCAGCGGCAGTCAAAAAAACTAACTATGTTAGGAACCATTAGGAAAGAGAAACTAAGACAGAAAATATCAGAATGCCATGTCTTGAATGCAATCTAAACATTGTAGCATTAATCTATCCCATGAAGACAAGAAAGTGAAACTAACTAGTGTGTGTTTTTATTGTCAAACTGATTGAAAGGCATATCACCAACAGCATAAATAATGAAAAGTAAATAAGTTTTCAACATAGTCATTCCATTTTAACTATAGGAAATTTTAGAGGTGATGAATCCTCTCCCCTTTATGTTTCTTTGAAGTATAAAGACAACATGAAAGGTTGGTGGGAGGAGGGGGCCCTACTTGTTTTGATGGAAGACTTGGAGACATCATTTGTTCTGCCACCTCAACTAAAAGGGCAAGTGTGTTGAATCTTCAGCCAAGACTTCCTTTTTTACCATATTAGTCACTCAATCAAGTAGGTGTTTAACATTTTTTAAATTTTTTTTTAAGTCTGACTAAAAATCTCTTTCCCTCAACTGCTCAGTTTCCACTCTTGGCTCTTGTGGAGACATCTGACTAGCTCTCCAGTCAGAGAATTTTAGACTACACTGTACCTAAATTTACAATGTAAAACAAGCAGACCACACTTAAAAAAACAGCCTTTCAGGTGTCTGCCCTTTTTTGTTTATGATGTATCTCAGTGGTGGGCAACCTGCAGTGGCCACAAGACTGTTTGTTTACATTGACTGTCCACAGGCACGGCTGCCCACAGCTCCCAGTGGCTGCAGTTCGCCCTTCCTGGCCAATGGTATGATATGGTATTTTCGGTACAGAATTCCCTCAAAAGTATCAGGGTTCTGTGTGGTGCAACATGGGTGCACGCAGCTGGGGGGGGGGGGGGTCCAGGGGGATCTGGATGCACAAGGGCTTCTTGGGTTGTTCTGGGTGCAGGGAGAATGGGCCCCTGCAGGGAAGTCCAGATGAAGGTGGTTAGGGCTCAGCAGGGGGTGGGGGGCTCAGGGTGCAGCTGGTTGGGACTAAATGGGATGGGGGACTCCCTATGCCAGGGATGAGGTGGGGTTCTGGGGCGGTCAAAGGCTCCTGATGCAGGGGTGAGGCTTGGCAGGGGGATTCTGGTTGCAGGGGGAGGTGAGGCTCGGCAGGAGGGGCTGGGTGGATAGGAGGAGCAGCTCCCCGTACAGTGACCCCTCCTTCCGTAGTTGAGGCGCAATAGGGTAAGAAAGTGGGGGAAGGGGTCAATGTAGGGGAACTGTTCGCGCTGTCTGCCCAACCCGTGCATCTGGATTTCCCCCCTCCGCCAAGTCTCTCCCCCTGCACCCAAAACCCCCACCCCACCAAGCCTCACCCCTTGCACTCAGATCCCCCTGACAAATCCCCACCAATGCAGAGTTTCCTGCAGCTGGCAGAGGTTTTTGGGGGTTGATATGACCCAGCCCCGCCTGCTCTGTGCAGGGGAGAGGGAACTCCATTTCCCTCGTCGTCCTACTCCCATCTCCCCACAGCTGGGACTAATATCCCTGGTCAGCTGGGGCATCCCCAGACCCTCCTTCCTTCCATTTCCTCCCCCACGGTGACTTACCTCTCCCCTGCCTGTGCTTCCCAGAAGGGGTGAATGAGCACTGGTGCAGCTTCTCTTTGCTTCCCTACAGAAACCATTTTTCTGCAGGGAAGCAAAGAGAATTTAAGGAAGCGGGGGCTGTCCTGCATGTGCACAGTGGCGCAGAATTCCCCCAGGAGTAACAATACCATCAAGCCTATGGAAAGGACACTGGACAAGTGGAAGTCCACTGAGATGAAGCATTTCTTCTGTAAAGATATACAAGTAATTCTCTTCTCTCAAGAAAAGAAACCAATCTCAGTGGATTCCTCATCTTCAAGATTAAAGTGTACACTATGTTAATAATTACTTTGCTACAGTAATGCCTAGATGCCCCAACTTAGATCAGGCCTCATTATGCCAGGCACTATTCAGATGCAGAGTCAAAAACAGTTGCTACCCCATAGATTAGGGATCAGCAACCTTTGGCAAGTGGCCCATCAGGGAAATCTGCTGGCAGGCCGGGATGGTTTACTTGCACCGTCCACAGGTTTGGCCGATCACAGCTCCCACTGGCCACGGTTCGCCATTCCAGGCCAATGGTGGCTGCAGGAAGCGGCAGCCAGCACATTCCTTGGCCCACGCCGCACCCCGCAGCCCTCATTGGCCTGGAACGGCGAACCCCCGCAGCCAGTGGGAGCTGCAATCAGCTGAACCTGCGGACGGTGCAGGTAAACAAACTGTCCCGGACCGCCAGCGGATTTCCCTGACACGCCACATGCCAAAGGTCGCCGATCCCTGCCATAGATGGACAAGACAGACAAAAGATGGGGAAAATAGTATCTTTATAGATAGGAAGCAGACACAGAGATGTGAGTGACTTATCCAAGGTCACACAATGAGTCTGTAGCAGAGCCAGGAATTGAATTCAGATCTCCTGAGTCCCAGTCCAGAGTCTTAACTACAAGACAGTTCTTCCTCTCATTATTCTCCTTTCTATTAGTCAGTGACACATATAATTAAAGTTGCACAAGCATTTCTATTCTGAGGGATCACTTACATTTTCAATTGCTTATAACTTTAAAAAAATCAAAGTTTGAACAAAAGTGGAGTAAAAATATACCTTTCCAAGTTATCAAGTATATTTTGCTACTTTGGTTTTTTTGTGTGGGAGGTGGGGAGGGAGGATGACAGCTAGTGACTTGGCAATTTGAAAAAAATTTGAATTTGTATAAGACTGTCTATGGGGCATATATGCCTTTCTGTAGTCTGGGAAAAGTAAATTGTGATTTTTGAAAATCATAAAGGTTTCTAAGAAGGCTGTTGCACATACTCACTAGATCAATGGTACTAAATCACTGGTGGGCAACCTGCAGCCCATCAGGGTAATCTCATTGCGGGCTGCGAGACATTTTGCTGACGTTGCCCGTCCACAGGCATGACCTTCTGCAGCTTCCAGTGGCCACAGTTCACCGTTCCCGGCCAATGGGAGCTGCGGGAAGGGGGGGCTGCAGGGACGCTGGGAACTGTGGGGAAACATGCCTGCGGACGGTCAATGTTAGCAAAACGTCTCGCGGCCCGCAATGAGATTACCCTGATGGGCTGCAGGTTGCCCACCACTGCACTAGATTTTATAATACACCTCCTAGTGATTTGTTAACATTCTATGCAAATATTGTTTAAGCAAATTTGAATGAAGACATGGAGGGAGGAAGGCAGATCTCAAATGAGAATTGGTGCAGAAAGGTGTGTATGAATCAAGATAAAGTCTTTTGCCTTATTAACTGCACAGCTAGATATGGTAAACCCCACAAAATTTTATACCCAAAGAGCTCAAATGAACATTAAGTTTGCAAAATGAAGCACTCAAAAGTCAGGACATAACAAAGATAAGGTGGCCTACCCAAACTTAACTATGCCCTCTTGTATGTATACACAATGACACAATCTTTAATTACATAATCATATTAGACCAAGAATTAGGCAGAGCTATATAGTGAATTGTTCCAAGATGCAGGGCATGCCTACCACATTTGTTGCAGTTGTATTGTGGATACAAGAGGTTGAGAACAATCCAGGGATGATATGCTAGACTGGAACCCAGAAAAATCATGTTCTATCCCTGCCGCTGCAACAGACTCCCCATGCAACTTGGGAGTCAATTTTCCTGTACCTCAGTTAAGCATCTCTAAAATAATGTTTGCATTTCATGACCTCACAGGGGTGTCATGAGGATAGATTCATTAGTGTTTGCGAGGCAGCAAACTATATGGCCCTGCAATGTTTGAAACAGCTGTCTCATTCATTCAGCAGTGTTATTTTGTATGTGAAATGAGGCAGAGGTTCTGGGGAAAAAAATAGTATGTGATCTTGTAATAAATTACTATCATAATACATAAAAACAAAGGGGCAGATTTAAAAGTGCACAGGCCTTAACTCTTATTTCCTAATTGGTGTGCTCTTCACTTTGTTGCCATAACATTCTTTTAATGCTGTTATACATATTTGGTTAAGACACATCCTGAAGGGGTGTGAACATTTGAGATATCCTGAGTTCCCGCTTAATTCAAGACAGAGACCAACAGTTTGGACACACCTTGCCAAGAAAGAAAGTAAACCTGAACTCTTGTTTATAAACCAAATCTAAACAATAATGCTTGGTTACATACTAAGAGTTTACCATTTGGCATCTCTGAAATCTATTGAACAACAGACTTGGGGCTGGCAGCTGAAGCATATTCAATCATGTTCTTCCACTAGTCCCTCAATAGTGAGGGCAGAAGGAAATTCCAACTAACCTTATAGCTTGCAGTTCTAGTGTCAGACCCTGAATTCAAGGCAACAGTCTTGATTTGTTCCCTAAATTCTCCTGCCTGCCTACAACTACTTCCTCCTCCTCAGTCTCTGCTTCTCTTGGTCTCTGTCCCACAGTATGTGTAACTTGAAATGTTGTTTCAGCGCATTTGTTTTCTTCTTCGGAACAAGTAAAAAGTATTGAATCAGGCAGCAGTCTTTGTATTGCCTCTTCTAGAAAGAGAGAAAACAAAACTTTCAAAGACTACCAAACAAAACAGTTCATAAAAAACCCTAAACTGCCTTTAAACAAAACCAGATTAGTAGTGTTATCTTCATGAAAAGTAGATTTCCAGTCCAGCTGCTGAGGCTTGGTCTACACTTAAAAGTTATGTCAGCAGGTATGTCTGTCAGAGGTGTGAAAAAAACCACACCCTGGACCAACACAGGTATGCCGACAAAACCTCTAGTGTAGACGCAGTTATGTTGATGGAAGGACTTCTGTCAGTATAGCAAACGTCATTCAGGGAGGTTGATGACATTTCTACACCAACAGAAAACTCCTGTTGGCATACGCCATGTCTTTACTAAGGAGCTACACATGCACAGCTATGCCAGTATGGGTTCTGTAGTGCAGACGTAGCCGGAGAAACCCATACTCCGAAGCTCCTTATTAGCTTGCACTTCCTCTCCTGTGCTCCAGGCTGGCTTTCTGTGAGGTTAATGTGCTCTAGGTATTGCATGATCCTGCTAGCTAACTCTTGCTTCCTTGCATAGAAACCAGGAGACCCCAACACTTTCTAACCTGGTCACCTGTCTAGAACCCAGAAAATGACCCATCCACTCCCAGTCTTTACTCAAGCCTAAGTTAATTGTATCCAGTTTGCAAATTAATTCCAATTCAGCAGTCTCTCGTTGGAGTCTGTTTTTGAAGTTTTTTTGTTGAAGAATTGCAACTTTTAGGTCTGTAATAGAACCCAGAAAGGTAGCATAACCTCTCACAACCCCAAATGGAATAAGACTTGACATGATGCTCAAGTTTCAAGACTGTCAGGCTGCAAGAGAAAGATACAATCAGCAGATTGTTTACAGATGATTCTCTTGGTAACATGAAATCCTATTTTTTGTATTTGATGTTAAAAAGATTGGTGGACTCCAGGATTTCAATAAACCTATCGATAAAAGTGAAGGGACCCTCAAGCTTATGGTGGGGGAGGGGAGAAGTACCTTTCCAGGATGAATGACTCTATAAGATGGGACTCCATCACCACATTTGGAAGGAATTCATGATGTATCCACAGAATCTTGAAAAGGTTACTGTAAGATGATCAATCACTACAACACTACGTTTATGCACTGTAAGATGAAGTCACTGCCATCAGGAAAATAACCTTTCTACATGAGGAACTTGATGCCTGTGTTACATGTAAACTTAAAAGGACTTCCTTCATCTTAATCGGGTCTGATTTAATATGTACAGTTTAAAAGGAGCTGTTCAATAGTTGTTTTTTTTTAAAATGCATCAGGCCCCTCGTGCATTGACATATAGCTGCAGAGAAACTAGTTTATGTTTGATGCGTCCTCTGTTACAAATGTGAAACAACTGAAACAGAACACTATTTAATAACCACCTGCCAGTTTAAAAGTCTGACTGAAATGATCTGATATAGAGCGCTTAGTTATCCATTAATATAGAAATACAATATTTTTATTTTACCTTAAAATTTTACTACCTGCTTTGGGAAGCCATTACTGCTAGCTAATTCAATGTCTTTGAAAACTGAATCCAAGTATTTCTAGAATGCTATAAAATAGAGGCCTATTTCCTCTAGTAACTGCTGTTTAGAAGCAGGTTTCAGAGTAGCAGCCGTGTTAGTCTGTATTCGCAAAAAGAAAAGGAGGACTTGTGGCACCTTAGAGACTAACCAATTTATTTGAGCATAAGCTTTCATGAGCAACAGCTCACTTCATCAGATGCATTCAGTGGAAAATACAGTGGGGAGATTTATATACATAGAGAACATGAAACAATGGGTGTTATCATACACACTGTAAGGAGAGTGATCACTTAAGGTGAGCTATTACCAGCAGGAGAGCGGGGGCGGGGCGGGGAGGGGATTTTTTGTAGTGATAATCAAGGTGGGCCATTTCCAGCAGTTGACAAGAATGTCTGAGGAATGGGGGGGGGAGGGAGGGAAGGTTAGTTTTACTGTGTAATGACCTATCCACTCCCAGTCTTTATTCAAGCCTAAGTTAATTGTATCCAGTTTGCAAATTAATTCCAATTCAGCAGTCTCTCGTTGGAGTCTGTCTTTGAAGTTTTTTTGTTGAAGAATTGCAACTTTTAGGTCTGTAATCGAGTGACCAAAGAGACTGAAGTGTTCTCCGACTGGTTTTTGAATGTTATAATTCTTGACGTCTGATTTGTGTCCATTGATTCTTTTACGTAGAGACTGTCCAGTTTGACCAATGTGCATGGCAGAGGGGCATTGCTGGCACATGATGGCATATATCACATTGGTAGATGTGCAGGTGAACGAGCCTCTGACAGTGTGGCTGATGTGATTAGGCCCTATGATGGTGTCCCCTGAATAGATATGTGGACACAGTTGGCAACGGGCTTTGTTGCAATGATAGGTTCCTGGGTTAGTGGTTCTGTGGTGTGGTGTGTGGTTGCTGGTGAGTATTTGCTTCAGGTTGCGGGGCTGTCTGTAAGCAAGGACTGGCCTGTCTCCCGAGATCTGCGAGAGTGATGGGTCGTCCTTCAGGATAGGTTGTAGATCCTTGATGATGCGTTGGAGAGGTTTTAGTTGGGGGCTGAAGGTGATGGCTAGTGGCGTTCTGTTATTTTCTTTTTTTGGGCCTGTCCTGTAGTAGGTGACTTCTGGGTACTCTTCTGGCTCTGTCAATCTGTTTCTTCGCTTCAGCAGGTGGGTATTGTATGTAGTTGAAGGATGCTTGATAGAGATCTTGTAGGTGTTTGTCTCTGTCTGAGGGGTTCAACGTCTCCGACTCAAGGAATATTTCCAACACACCTCTGAACAACATACTAACCCACAGAGACCTTCCTACCAAGACAACAAAAAAAAGGAATCTGGGTGGACTCCTCCTGAAGGTCGAAACCACAGACTGGACTTCTACATAGAGTGCTTCCGACGTGCACAGTCTGAAACTGTGGAAAAGCAGCATCACTTGCCCCATAACCTCACCCGTGCAGAACACAATGCCATCCACAGCCTCAGAAACAACTCTGACATCATAATCAAAAAGGCTGACAAAGGAGGTGCTGTCGTCATTGTGAATAAGTCGGAATATGAACAAGAGGCTGCTAGGCAGCTCTCCAACACCACTTTCTACAAGCCATTACCCTCTGATTCCACTGAGGGTTACCAAAAAAACTACACCATTTGCTCAAGAAACTCCCTAAAAAAGCATAAGTACAAATCCGCAAAGACACACCCCTGGAACTCTGGCCTGGGGTATTCTATCTGCTACCCAAGATCCATAAACCTGGAAATCCTGGACGCCCCATCATCTCAGGCATTTGCACCCTGACAGCAGGATTGTCTCGATATGTAGACTCCCTCAGGCCCTACGCTACCAGCACTCGCAGCTATCTTCGAGACACCACTGACTTCCTGACGAAACTACAATCCATTGGTGATCTTCCTGAAAACACCATCCTGGCCACTATGGATGTAGAAGCCCTCTACACCAACATTCAACATAAAGATGGACTACAAGCTGTCAGGAACAGTATCCCCGATAATATCACAGCAAACCTGGTGGCTGAACTTTGTGTCTTTGTCCTCACCCATAACTATTTCACATTTGGGGACAATGCATACCTTCAAATCAGCGGCACTGCTATGGGTACCCGCATGGCCCCACAGTATGCCAACATTTTTATGGCTGACTTAGAACAACGTTTCCTCAGCTCTCATCCACTAATGCCCCTACTCTACTTGCGCTACATTGATGACATCTTCATCATCTGGACCCATGGAAAAGAAGCCCTTGAGGAATTCCACCATGATTTCAACAATTTCCATCCCACCAAAAACCTCAGCCTGGACCAATCCACACAAGAGATCCACTTCCTGGACATTACGGTGCTAGTAAGCGATGGTCACATAAACACCACCCTATACCGGAAACCTATAAACCACTATTCCTACCTACATGCCTCCAGCTTTCATCCAGATCACACCACACGATCCATTGTCTACAGCCAAGCTCTATGATACAACTGCATTTGCTCCAACCCCTCAGACAGAGGCAAACACCTACAAGATCTCTATCAAGCATTCTTACAACTACAATACCCACCTGCTGAAGCGAAGAAACAGACTGACAGAGCCAGAAGACTATCCAGAAGTCACCTACTACAGGACAGGCCCAACAAAGAAAATCACAGAACGCCACTAGCCGTCACCTTCAGCCCCCAACTAAAACCCCTCCAACACATCATCAAGGATCTCTACACCCTATCATGAAGGACGATCCATCACTCTCGCAGATCTCGGGAGATGGGCCAGTCCTTGCTTACAGACAGTACCCCAACCGGAAGCAAATACTCACCAGCAACCACACACCACACCACAGAACCACTAACCCAGGAACCTATCATGGCAACAAAGCCTGCTGCCAACTGTGTCCACATATCTATTCAGGGGACACCATCATAGGGCCTAATCACATCAGCCACACTATCAGAGACTCGTTCACCTGCACATCTACCAATGTGATATATGCCATCATGTGCCAGCAATGCCCCTCTGCCATGCACATTGGTCAAACTGGACAGTCTCTACGTAAAAGAATCAATGGACACAAATCAGACGTCAAGAATTATAACATTCAAAAACCAGTCGGAGAACACTTCAGTCTCTTTGGTCACTCGATTACAGACCTAAAAGTTGCAATTCTTCAACGAAAAAACTTCAAAAAACAGACTCCAACGAGAGACTGCTGAATTGGAATTAATTTGCAAACTGGATACAATTAACTTAGGCTTGAATAGAGACTGGGAGTGGATGGATCATTACACAAAGTAAAACTATTTTCCCATGTTTATTTCACAAGATATATTATTTTTGGCATGTGCCTCACCCACAACAGAAACTCTGCAACTGGACATTAACAATTCTGTCTGAGATATGATCTAGAACAGAATCCATATCACTCTACCAAAACTGTTCTTGTCTGAAGCTAACAGAAGGAAGAAGTCACTAGAGTAAGGCGAACACACAAACCAATGAGATCGGTTGAGTAAAAAGTGCCAACTTTACGATCAATTTTCTGTATCTACAATTTCAATTTTTTTTTTTTAAAAAAAGTACTTATGATACCTGCACTTCAGTGAATAAAAGCACTCGGCATCGTGATTCAGATCAGAGACATGCAGTTTTGGTATAACCGCATACCATTTTTGTTACTACTTGCATAACCTGCTTTCTGTTAAGAAGTAATGAGCAATGGAGATCAACTTAATTTCAGTCTTTTGGGAGGGTTCAATAACGTCTCCCTTTAGTTTTTCTTTTTACAACACATTGAAAAATAATTGCCGAATCACCATCCAACTGATCCAACTCTGAAGACTCTACATGGAAATCCCTGAAATAATCTCTGGATCAGTATGAAAACACTAGTGCAGATAAGCCGGTTCCTTGATGGCATACTAGAATTCTTAAAGTGTTCACAAGAGGTCTAAACACCACAAACTCTCAAAAGATTTTCCACAATACACCTATTTCAGCCATGTACAGAAATATGACTCTCCTTCCTTTACAAGCAGAACCCCTCATTTTAAAAGTAAATTTATTTTAGCCATGATTTTGTCTCCTTTATAAGCTTCCATCAGAAATTCTGAATCCTGAAACTGGAATTATAATAAATAGTTTTAAATTAATAACTTGTTTCTATCACAGGTATTTTCCTCCATCTTAGACTTTTGTCATATTGTGCCACATTCAGCATTTAAAGTTAAAATAGACTCAGGATCGGGTGGGCTCAGGCTTCAGTCCCCCCTTTTGGGGTCATGTAGTAATTTTAATGGTCAGACAGGGGTTGCAGTGCAATGAAGTTTGAGAATCCCTGGTCTAAATGCCTTTTTATATTTAGTAAAGTATTTTAAAGCACTTACACATTTGTTAAAATATCTTAAAGAAAATCTTGCCAGATAGATACACCATAGATTTTTTTTTTTTTTAAAGTTAGCCACAATCAAAATACGATACCTTACCATGCCAAATAATTGTGTGGAATTTTGATTAGCTGTAGGCCCTGCCCACACTGGGGAAGAAAGCACATTCACTTGGGAAGCTTGATATTAACACCCATGGCTAGCTGTTTTCAGCCCTAACATGGAGAGCAGCCTCATATATTAAAGCCTCTCAAAGCTCGAGATGAGCCCACACCGGCCACAGCAGTGCCATTGGGCTATGGAAAGGAGCCAGGGTGTGCCTGACCAAGAGAAAGGAACCAAGTCAGATGGTGATCTGGCAGAAGGCAACATCTGAAGTCTATAAATAGGAAGATTTGGTGACAGAAGCAGAGGTGGAACTAAAATGATTAGGGGTTTGGAACGGGTCCCATATGAGGAGAGATTAAAGAGGCTAGGACTTTTCAGCTTGGAAAAGAGATTACGGGGGGATATGATAGAGGCATATAAAATCATGAGTGGTGTGGAGAAAGTGAATAAGGAAGTTATGTACTTGTTCCCATAACATAAGAACTAGGGACCACTAAATGTAATTAATGGGTACCAGGTTTAAAACAAACAAAAGGAAGTTCATCTTCACTCAGCGCACAGTCAACCTGTGGAACTCCTTGCCTGAGGAGGTTGTGAAGGCTAGGACTATAACAGGGTTTAAAAGAGAACTGGATAAACTCATGGAGGTTAAGTCCATTAATGGCTATTAGCCAGGATGGGTAAGGCATGGTGTCCCCTAGCCTCTGTTTGTCAGAGGGTGGAGATGGAGGGCAGGAAATCACTAGATCATTACCTCTTAGGTTCGCTCCCTCTGGGGCACCTGGCATTGGCCACTGTCAGTAGACAGGCTACTGAGCTGGATGGACCTTTGGTCTGACCCAATGTGGCCGTTCTTACATTCTTAGGTGCATTTTAGCTCCCTGAAGTAGCTGGAGTAGGTGCTTATTGGTGCCAGGTGGAAAAAAACAACACACCTGGTTAAATGGCAGGTGCTGTTACACTGCATGGGGGGAGGGGAGGGTGCTAGTGCCCTGGAGCGCCGTGGCTCTTGCACATGGAGCCTCGTTGGGGCAGGGACCTTGCCACAGGCTTCTGCAAGGCCCCTGGGAGCCGAACAGCATCAGCCACCACCGGAAAGGCAGCTCCCGTGTCGTATGTTTCCGGCGTGACACCCTTCCCTCCCCTAGCACTCGGGTTTCCAGCGCCCCAGGCCTGACCCCGGCCGGGCCGCCTCCCCACCACGAAGGGCCGGGCCCGGAGCAGAGTCAGGCCCTGCACACGCCTCGGAGAGGCAGCAGGCCCCAGCGCCTGCGACCGCGGACTCCTGCGGGGCTGGGGCAGCCGGGTGCGGGGCTGATCAGCACAGGCCAAAGGCACGTCGGGCGGGGCCCGCTGCCGAGCGCAGGGCGGGGGAAGTCACCACGTCGGCGACGCCACCACTGCGGAAATGGGACAGCCGGGGTCGGGCTTAGCGCGGACGCTCTCGCTCTCCCCGCCTCGCAACCCTCCCCCATTTCCGCAGTAAAGGTCTCCGCTCCCCTGCCCTCTTACCTGTGTCCCCAATGATGATATATTTGAAGAGATACGCGTAGGCCATGGCCGCCCAATCCCCGCCCTCGCCGCCGCCGCCTCTCGGTCTCTCTCTCTCTCTCGCTCCTCAGTGACGCGCACTCTGCCCCCACCCGCGCTGTCAGGGCTCGCGCAGCGGAGAGTTCGAAACCGTTAACAGCCACCTAACGGAGCCCTCTCCCCTCTTCTCAAGCGCCCCGTGCGCTGTCCCCCCTCTCGAGCTGCTCCGCGTCCGGAGGCGGCAACCCGCAAGAGCAGGAACAATAACAGGCAGCGGCAGCAGCAGCCCGAACCCTTCAGTAACGTCACGCAAGGCGACCTCCTCCTCCGCCCCGCCCCCGCCGACCCGGAAGTGCTGAGGCAGCCGGCGTTTGGGGAGGTCCCGTGTGACAGGCAGCTCTTACCCCTGCCCTACCCGCGAGGAGTCCTGCAGCTGCCTGAGGCTCGGAGAGAAAAACTTCTGGTGGGGCTGCCCCCCCCAGTGCCTGAGGGGAGAGAGAATCCTTCGGGGGGGGCCCTCCGTGACTGAGGCAGGTGCCCTGTCTGGCTGTCCCTCCCCCACTCCCTCCTGCCCTCCCGGTGACTGGGGTCGGGAGCGAGGCTGTGGTGCCCTACCGCCCTGTGGCATACCCGGCGCTGCCATTCGCTGTGCAGGGGGCGAGCGTGGCAGCCCCCTCCCGGGAGTGGAGAGAAGGGGCCGTGGATGTCGGTGTCCCTCCCGCTCGGGAATGTCGCTGTTTGGTCTGACGGCTAAGATCCGTTGTGGGATGTTGTTTGTATTGCTGCGGCGGCCTTGGACACTGTGCGGGGGGCCAGGACCCCGCCGTGCTAGGCGCTGGCCAAACACAGACCAAAAAGATGGTTCTTGCCCCAGAGTCTCTACGCGCGATGGCCTGGTCTACACCTGAAACTTAGATCAGCCTGCGCTGTGAAAATCCTGTGCCCTGTGTGATGTAGGTGGGCGATCTAATGGGCAAATTTTTCCCCTCAAGGGGGTGGGTTAACTACAGTGATGGAAAAACCCTTTCCGGCCCTGTAGCAATGGACTAAGTTAGGGTGGCGGAGCTGCAGCTGGGCTGCTATAGCACACGTAGTGTAGGCGTATCCTAAGTGGCCGTTTGTTTTAATTTTGCTATCAGGAAGTAAAGAGTCAAACCCCTTTCCTTGGTCTTGCAGTTGGATTTTTCCTACGACTTTTATGTGGAGGAGGGTGTCACACTGTCTGGAGGTGCTCACAGTTGTGAGTGCCTACATCAGGGCAGACAGCCCAATCTGGTAGTGTGTTTTATAATTGGATTTCACGAAGCCAGTGATAAATGTGAACGCTTGGATCGCTATAACAATCTTACCATCACAGACAGTCCCTACACTCTCCTGTCTAGCTTGCCACCCATACAAACTGGATTTAGTGATAAATGGTCATTTACACCAAAAATCGCACCACATTTAGGTTACTTCCAGTCCCAAGAGACCAGTCACTTGCACCAGATTAGTTGATACTGTAGATCCTACACCAAAGACAATGCCTGTAGAAATCCTGTAATAAACTGTCTAAAGGCTTATTAACAAGAAAAAAGGAAGAAGAGAGTTATTTACAGGTTAAAGCAAGTAAACATATACACACAAATGAGTTATCATTTAAATCCTGAGTGACAGAGTTGTAGTGTTCTGTCTATTCAAAGTGGCTTTCAGGGCAGACCCAGGAGGCAAACTCTGGGGATCTCTGGCCCTTCAGAGTTCAAACAGCCAAAAAAGATGCAGTTCCTTCTAGTCAGGATTTTTTATTCCCTTCTCCCAGAATTCAAGATGATGGGATGAGTTCATGTGCACATCTCTTCTTCATGGGGCATGGTGTGGGAGGGTGGGAGCAATCAACAAAATCTTTTGTCCTCTGATGTTCCACAATGGTTTGTCTGATGTTTATGGGCCTTCTTTTGTTGAGCGGGAGATAACACCTCTTGTGGCAAATGAGTATTTCACATTTGGTAATGGTTCTCTCCTGACTATGGGGGTTTATAGTTTCAGAGCAAACACTTAAATATTACCTTATAACATGGGATATAGAATTATAAGTGAGATTAATACATGCAGCAACATACAAGTTTTCATGGAGTCTAAACACTAAATACATTCTTATAAGGCTAATACCCATTTTGAGCAAAACTAACATAACAGGTGACCTGGTCTGGTCTCCAGCTACAAGTCAGTTCTTAATGCCTGCAGCCTAGGCAAGATCTGGCATCTGGCTTGCCAGCATTATAGAGGGATAAAATATCCCCTAGCATCAGCTCATGAGAGGGATCCCTGAAAAGGGGCAGCAAGGAACATCATGGTGTGAATAACAATGTCCTTCTCTGTGATTTTCAAGGTTCATGGGTTCATAATAATTCCATTCCATGTCACAAGGGGGAAAAAAAGATGGTTGCCAAAGGTGGAGGAAAGGAAAGTGTCTGTCTCTAAGGTCAGTTTGAGGCTCTCAAGCAGTTTGATAAATCTGGTATCTTGTACCAACTGCAGAAGACGCTGACTGAATTATAGTAGTTTATGGAAGACTTTGTATTTCTGCTTCAGGAAGGTAGCTTGCTTTGGGGTGTGTTTCTAGCCTAATGTCTGGGTTCTGATGATATTAGGCCATCTCCTAGCCTGAGAAAATAGAGATGACTTTTGAGTCCTTCAGCTTTTGCATAAACTCACTTGTTTTTTCCAGTTAACAGATATGAGTCCTTGAATGGTGTTGGGGTTCCCCTGAGACCTCTTCCACTCGGTTCCCTAAGGACTCAGTTCAACTCCATTCTCGTCACTCAGGTTTCTTTATTGGCATACAATTAAACTACACTTGAGTTGACCAGGCTCAGCGTAGGGGATGGATACAGGGTATACCACATTATACAAAATTATACAGCAAACCTCTTATTTTCTCCAAATGTACACATTGCATTGTATTTACTGTACATTGCATCACAAGCTTTGGGATTGGCTTTGTTACTTTATAGGAACTAATTCCTGTACAGCCTGCTCTGTCCACACGCTGTTGCTGCATGACTTACTCTCTACCTCATCTTTACATTCCTGACTTATGTTGTCCATTGTTATCTTACATATTGTAAATGGATCCCTGGGTGTTCCTCCTTATCCTAGCTAGTATAGACATTCTGTTTTGAGACTGCTGATTTATTTACATCTTAGTCCTGTCTCCCAACAAATGGGGCCTCACTCATGTCCAATTACTCACGTCAATCCATGCCTACATTCCACTGCTTTTGTTTTTCTTATTTATGTTAGCATTTCTTTCATTTGCATCATATTCATGTCTTTCTGTGCTTTCTTTTTTAAGTTCATTACCCAGAAACATATTCCCAAGACCATAGTAGTTGTAATCATTTGAACCACCATTAATACTATATTAGATGGCACTCCATCATATAGTTTTGTTTTTACCCTCTTAGTAACATTTATTTTACCCTGAAGTTAAACAGAACTTTTCAATGGTTGGGGGTTTTGTTATTTTTTTGAATGGCCACTGCACCATTCAAAGTAGCTTCATCATTCATAATTAATAACCTGTTAAAAGAAAATAGAATTTAGATGGCACTTTTGAATAGGACTTTGGTGGTTGGGCTTTACTCCTTATATTTGCTGGGTTGGTTTCTGCTCTTAAAGTACACTGCCACCAGAAAAAGAATACACAAACTGTCATAGCTCCTCTTTGGAAACCTTATAGGATTTTAATTAAATAGCATGTCTTGTTTACCTTTCTTTTACCCTTTTTATTTATTTATACCCACTGCATGGTCAATAGGAATGCACACTCCTTGCTTGATTTAACTTCCACTTTTTATTTGCTATAACATTACATTGGCCATGTACATTTACATAATTATATATTATATGTTATTAATATTTATTTTTCTTTTGAAGCTCTTAGCTGTTGCTTTACTGATCTCCCTACTGTCCTGGTTCCGGCCACCCTTTAGTCCTAATTTTCATTTACTAATCCAAAATACCAAAGCTGCCTAATTGTATTGTGAGCTCCCTCGAAGAAACACCGCCCATAGCCAGGAATGATCAGTTCCTATTGTCTAGCCTGAATAAAACAACTTTGGTGTACTCCTTTGAGCTATCAGTTTGCCCATAAACAAATCTAGTGTTCTCCCTTGAACCATTGATGTATCCCTACAAAAAACCCCTACCCATGCTCAAGTAAGTGTTCTGATGTTTGGATCCAAAATCTGCATCAGTTCCATTAGGACTTCATCTGCTCCTGACTGATCATGATCACTGCTCCTCACTGATCACTCCAGACTCAGCTACCATTACCACCTAGCAACCCTGACTGGTTCAAGCTTCCCAGAGTGATGAGAACCCAACTCTCTCTCTCTCTTTTTTTTTCTATTCTAGGTATAGCTTTTTAACCCTGACTTGTGTGATCAGGTATAGTTTTCTAAACCTGACTTTTGTAATCAAATTTTAAGCTAGATTTAATATTGTAACTGTTTTGTTTGTTTGACTCTCCTTGTATGGTTATTACCTGGCAATAAATAACTTTTATGGTTAAACTGGTTGCTTCCCTCCCTCTCTCTTTTTTGTGTTTTTGACTTCTCCATTTGCTCTGCAGCAATGCTCCTCTTACTTAAGCTAAAGATCCCCGTAGCGCCCAAAAATCCTGTGGGGATTGCTCATCAAGTGGGTTACTACCAGAACAATTGTAATGTGAAAGTGGGGATAGGGACATGCTGAACCTGTGGAGTAGGAGGGTGGCAGCTTGGAAGTGCTGCTCGACCCAACCTGCGGAGTCAGGGGCATATAAGGGTGGCACTTAAAGGTGCTGCTTGACTAAGCCTTCTCAAGCATACTCTGTTCTGGTGCGGTGCCCATGGCATATGAGGGTGGCAGCTTGGAAGTGTTGCTTGACCCAGCCTGCTGTGTCCAGAGACATATAAGGGGTCAGCTTGGGAGTGCTGATTGATCTGGTCTGCTCAGACGTGCTCTATTAATGTGTGTGTGTGTTCATCTGATTCTGCAGCTGGAAGAACCCAGCCCTGGGGAACCTAGGTCCTGCAGGATAGCTCTGTTGGGAGGGAACTTGCAGAAGGGAGAAGTAGAGCTCCCTATGAAAAAACAAGTGACACAAGCAATACATTGATAGAATTACAGAACACTCCCCCCCCCAGAAAAGTAACCCTAATAAATGAGCGTACCCCAAAGTAATGGACAAATCTGGTAACAAATTGGTGGAGAGCGTGGGTAGCACATGACCCTAATCATGTGCTAATTGTTGAGTAGTTGCTGCTGAGTGGGGAAACTGAGGCACAGATCTGAGCAAACTGTCTCTTCCTTTTTCAGATTAAGCTCCTTTAGCAAGGTCTCTCTCTCATAGAATATTTGGTAACGTCCTGTAACTTTTAAGTTAAGAATCATGCTTAGAATAGCTGTAGGACCATGCAATAAGGAGTTAAGAATTGTGCCTTAAAAATAAAGAAGATTTTAGAGCAATACTGTGACTGCGTGAAAGGGCTTTTGGTAGGGATCATTAGTGAGCTAAGGAGGTAGAGATGGCTGAAAAAATGCCTTGGCTGCTTGTTTGAGACAGGAGAAAACCAACATGTTAGAGAGATGGGTAATGAAGAAGGGGAAATGCCCCTGGGAAATGGGGTGCTTTACGGGTGAGAATCCCCTGATTGAAGCAAGTCTGAGCTTTGAACAACATTGCACAACCATTATGCCATGTGGTAGAGGAAAAGATGCGGCTGCTGCATGAGCATTATTTTATGCATGTCTGGACATGGTTGAAATGGTAAAGGGAAGGCTGGAGCTGGAGAAAAAACAGTTACAACAGTGTTTGAACAAATGTGAGACAGACAAGTGTGAATTTATAGCAGAAAAGCTTAAAATGATGACTGTATTTAGAAATATGCAAGAAGAGAGAGACAAGGCAAGCAGGAATGAAGAACAGTATAAGAGTTAACACACACAAAAATTTTGTTAGAATAAGTGAGAGCAGCAACTTGCTTCCTGGCAGATGAGAATAAGGCAGCCAAAGCAGCAACAGGCCATCAGGAGTGTGAGGCAGAGATCAGTAAATTGTGTGCCCAATTTAGCGCCCATAAGGGGGTGGTAGCAGCTGTAAGGTTGAGAGAGGATTGCGATTTGGAGCCCCCTGGGAAAGTAGAGATACCCCCTGATGTTGGCCCCAAAAACCCATTCAACCCAGATAGGCCACACATGCATAATGTTTTCCCTGTTTCCACCAGGGAGGTTAAACACATAGTTGCAGGAGCAATCTTCCCACAACGGAGCTGGTCACAGATGTAGTAAGATGGTCTCCTAGTCAAGACAAGGCTATTGCTGAGAGAATGGGGCCACTGAACCATGACACTGTCATTGCGTAGCTGGCTCGCATTTGGCAAATGTACCCCTCTGCTGACGGCATGGACTTAACCCAGTTGGCTCAGTTATGTGCATCTCCTTGTGATGCAGATGCTCTGGACATAGGCACAGGTTCTTGGGAGCAGACTGCTGCTGGGCCCCGGGAATGGATGATAAGTGCTCTTAAAATATTACTGCCTGCTTCTTCCCTTAAGAAACTATATATAATAGAAGAGCAGAAACCAGAAGAGGCCCCAGAAGCTTACCTAATTTGAAAGAAGATGCTGGCAGTTCTCTCTGATTCATTACCCAAGACAGAAGAGAATGGGATTAACACTTCCCATTATCAGGGACCTGAATTAATACAGAGTATTTATGGACATAGGCACCAACTCCGTGGGTGCTCCAGGGCTGGAGCACCCATGGGGAAAAATTGATGGGTGCTCTGCACCCAGCGGCAGCTCTCCACCCTGCCCCCCACCCCAGCTCACCACTGCCTCCGCTCCGCCTCCTCCCCTGAGCACGCCGCTGGGTCCTGCTTCTCCCCGCTCCCTCCCAGCGCTTGCTCCGCAAAACAACTGTTTCACGCGGCAAGCCTGGGAGGGAGGGGGAGGAGGCGGAATGCGGCGAGCTTGGGGGAGGAGGCGGGGCTGGGGTGGGGATTTGGGGAGGGATGCGGGAGGGGTGGAGTTGGGGCGGAGGTGGGGGGACACGAGCACCCATCGGCGCTGACAAAAGTTGGCGCCTGTGCTTATGGAGGACTAAATTCTCAGACAAAAATGACCTTGGGGGCTGTGGATGTAGAACACCTAACCTGGAATGAACTAGTGGCAAAAATCAAGCAGGCTTCAAGACTACCTCAGAACCTGTGCAGGCTCTCACATTTGCAAGTAATGGTCCTCACTCTGCCAGTCGCCCTCCCAATTCTAATCCTTCTGCCTCCCACAACCCTGGGCAACGCTGACCCAAGGAGACCCTTAGAAACATGATTTGGACGGAGCTGCTGAACTTAGGGGAGGATATGGGAAAATATGATCACCAGCCCCTCAGCATCCTGATTAATACTTTATCTCAGGTCATGCAGAGAACAGAGTTAATGCAGAGAGCCCCCACTCAGCCCACTGCCCTGGTATGGAGTGCGTCTCCCATGTCCACTCCCTGTCAAAACCAGATCCCTGCCCCTTTTCTGAGTGGAGGCTCTCGAGGGAGTCTGCTGATCAGTAGGGGTGCCCAGTGGGCCTCCCCAGCTGATTGCAAGACTTCAGTGCGACATATGAGGGAGACCCACAGTGAGGGCTACAGTGGGGAACCCAGGGATGTTAGCCCAATTGCTAGTGGAACTGGAGCATAAGTAAATATTCTAAGTCACCAGTGGATCTCTGGAGGGAGACCCACCGCTAAAGAGGTTCAGCTCAGCAGGTATGGGGGAGAAATCCAGGAAGCTCTGGTCTGGCAGGGTGTTCCCTTGCAAATTGACAGACTATAGGGACAAGTAGAATTCTGTGCTCACAAGGGAAACAAGAAGGGAATCTTAGGTGTTCCTTTCCTCCAAACATTTCAGCTAACTGTGGATCTAGCTAATGGTGTGTTATGGCAGTTAGAAGGGGCGCCTGCAGAAATCTCTGCTATGCATCGTTGTGCTGCTATAAAGGCACCCACAGCCACCCTGACCTCCGTTAGTGATCCATGGGTATAAGAATTTCCCAGTGTACGGACTGAAAATAAGGAGTGTGGAAAAATAGTTGCTGAAGTTTTGATTGAGGAAAAAAATCCCCCTCTTCAAAGGCAATATAAATACCCAGCTGCAGCAGAGGAGGGCATTAAAAATACTGTGGACTGTCTCTCGGAACAAGGGGTGCTCATGCCTATGCAAAGTATCTGCAATTCACCAGTATGGCCAGTCCTTAAGGCGGATGGGGTCACATACAGAATGACAGTAGACTTCTGTGCATTAAATGCAGCCAACCCCTGCAGCAGCCCCTGTGGTAGCTAAATACAATGAAATCATAGCAGCGGTAGCAGCTGGCTCAAAATGGTTCTCTGTGATCCATTTGGCTAATGCTTTCATGGCCATACTCCTCCATCCTTCATGTTCGTATAAGTTTGCTTTTACCTATGTGACAACAATATGCTTTCAGCCGGATTCCCCAAGATTTCCATTCTTCCCCTTGTATTTGTCATGCCCACATCACTAAGATGTGGAACCATTTGTGCCCTGACACCACCCACACGGAATTTCATACATGGATGACATTTTAATACACACCCCCACTTCGGAAATGAACAAGTAAATCACCAGGTGTTGACTATAGTGCAGGAAACCAGATTTAAGGTAAATCGAAAAAAGGCTCAGTTAGTACAGCAACAAGGGAAATACCTGGGGGTGTGCCTTGGGGAGGATGGCCGGACTCCTGATCAATAAAGGGTAGGAATGATAGGAAAGCTACTTGTTCCCACTGACACACACACCCTACAAGCTCTCTTGGGAACTTTTAATTTCTCCAGAGAGTTAATTGAAATGTTCTCTGACAAAGCCAAGCCTCTGTACCAATTATTAAAGAAATACAGGATTTGGGAATGGGGACCAGACCAACAGACTGCCCTGGCCACCTTGAAACAAGGTTTGGCTAGTGCTCCTGCTCTGGTTTATCTGGACTCTGCCCTGCCCTTTGTGATTCAATTGGCCTCCTCAGAGACAAGCGGTGGAGCTATTCTCAACCAAAGGCAATGCGACAAGTTCAGAGTCATCACATATGCCTCCAGGCTCCTGGATCAAACAGAGCAAGGCTTTACCCCCTGTGAAAAAGAGTGTCTTGCATTGGTCTGGAGCCTCATGGATTGGGAATTTATTATTGTAGGGTCAAAGGTCATTGTTCAGACTGTGCATTCCCCCCTCAAATACATCACATTGAGGAAAATACAGGATGGCCAGGTCTCTAACCCCTGCATTGCTCAATGGACCCTCAGCCTAGTAAACTGAGGAGTCGAGTTTAAAAAAGAGCAAGCCGTTTTGCCACCCCCGTAT
Organism: Caretta caretta; assembly: GCF_965140235.1. Taxonomy (NCBI): domain Eukaryota; kingdom Metazoa; phylum Chordata; order Testudines; family Cheloniidae; genus Caretta; species Caretta caretta. The sequence goes on from NC_134207.1 coordinate 65,814,134, forward strand.
GGGCTAGAAGGAGAGGAGCATACCTGTGCCCCCTCCCCCTTGTAAAACACCTGGAGTGGCCAGTCAAGGGAGGCATGAGGCTTGCAGATGCTAAACAGAAGGGGTTTGCAATTTGGTTTACAGATGGCTCAAGTTTCTACCATATGGGTCATCCCCAAACAGGGTATGGAGCCATCTGCATAAATGAGAGAGAGATGCTCCAAAGACCAGCTCGCCCCCATTCTGCCCAAGCAGCTGAGGTGGAGGCAGTTAGAGCTGTCCTACCTTATGAATCTCGGGACACTTCTGTTACTATTTACACTGACTCTGACTGGCCAGCCAGAGCCATCATTGTGTAGCTCCTCCTTTGGTTGAGTAGAAAAATGGTAGCCACAGATGGGCGCTCCATTTCTCATTCAGACAAATTGCAAATTTGATCAAGGAAAGAACTGGAGACACCTAGGTGACTCACATAAAGGGGCATCAGAAAAGCACACTGGAACAATAGAGCTGATGTCTTAGCCAAAGTTGCTGCTACTAGTAACCACACTAGAGACATGGACCAGGTAGAACAAATAGAGGCAGTAACTGGAGAAAAACTTTAGGCAAAGGAATAGATACCTTGGGCTTAAGTACCCTTCAAGATGGGGATTCAGAAATCCAGTCCTTAACCAAGACAGGGAAAGATCCCACAGGAAAATATAGGATTGAGCAGGTTGGAGATGTCTGGTGGGTAGTGGATACAGATGGTCAAAGGCACTGGATAGTCCCCAGCCAGGTACAGTGGGGACCTGATTCAGTTTGTGCATGAGGAAGGGCATAGAGGATAACAGGATACTTTAAATAGGGTTAATGATACAGGGTGGTGGCAGGCATGAAAGCGGATATAGATCAGTCGTGTGATAATTGTTTGCAGTACGCCCTGGTTAATACTGATCGCCAGGTTCAAAAAAATACATTGGGGCACCAAATAATAGAGGGTCCCTGGTCCCAGATTCAGATAGATTACATGAGCCCTTTACCCACCACCAGCAGAGGGAATAAATACTGCCTGGTAATAGTAGATCCCTTCTCCAAAAGCGTGGAAGCCATCCCTACTAAAACCAACACTGCCTCTGTCACTGCTAAGCAGCTCTTTAACATGGTTTTCTCAAGAATGGGACTTCCCAGAGCAATTTATTCAGATTTGGGACCCCATTTTGTGGGAGATGTTATGCAACAGCTATGTAAGGCTTTAGACATTAAGCGATGTTTCCACATAGCTGGACACCCTGAGTCCTCTGGACAAGTTGAATGAAACAATCACATGCTAAAGGAAGCTTTGAGAAAACAAGTAAAGAGGGATTGGGATGAAAAGCTTCCAATCATCTTAATGGCTGTAAGAGGCTCTAAGGCGATACATGAGTATACTCCCTTTGAAGTTATGACTGGAAGGCAAATGTGCATGCCTGAAAGCTGGTGATTGGGAGTGGAACTGCCTAGTGCCTGGGAAGGGAAGGTGATAACAGATGAATGGGTACAAACCTAAATAGAGACGATAGCTGCTCTACACAAGCAAATGGCAGCACAGCTGGGCATAGTACAGCAAAACACGGACAAAGAAACTAGGCTGGAAAAAACCTCCTTTGATATGGAAATTAGACCAACTAGTAATGTACAGAAGGTTTTCAGCGGAGGAGTACTCTTTGACACACACCTGGGATGGCCCCTGCTTTATTGTGAATCTGGCCCCAGTGTTTATCAGGTAGAAATCCTGAATGGAAAAAATGGGAAACCCTGGCGGAAATGGTTTCATTCCTCACAGCTCAAAGAGAGGAAGGGTAAACCTCCTGACCCACAGGAATAGTATAACTGTCTTCTCCATCCTGCCAGCCACCCTTCTTGGCTAGCAAGAAGGAATGGCTTGGGACCATTGGAAAAAACACATCAGGTGGGCTTGTCAGTGCCTACCCTGATCTTGAGGCAGGAAAAGGCCAAAGGAGTCCTTGACTTATTATGGCCACCCTCACAAAGGTCACTGCTTCATGTTCACCCTGCAATATTGGTCCCAGATTCTCCCAGTATATACGTGGAGAGTGTGGGAGTTTTTTCTCTCTTCTCTGCCCCCTCATAGGTCCCGAACACAAGTCATGACATCCTACCGTTGCACTGGCCCCCTGCTGTTCATAAGTGTCTAGAGTCTGATGCTGTCCAGGTTCTATGCTAAACCTGTGATCCCTCTAAACCTCTGGAGGTGCTTGCTAGTTGGAGCCCAGGAAGTAAGATTGCTGTGCCACATACATGGATTCTATGGGAATGGGAGCAACCCCCCAGCCCTGCAGCGTCGCTATCAGTTTTACACTGTCGGCAACTCCTTGGGTTGCCCTGGGAAAGCGTTGCCAATTGCACGCAGAGTGCCACCGGCGAGTCACTCAAGTTTTATTATGAATCTAAGACCATACCAGACTCCATCCCATTCTTCTGTAAGTCGTTGTGGTCTCAAAAGGGATGTACACCATCAAATGCAACCATTGACAGCGTCCCCGGTAGCGGAAGGTTCAGGATAGTCCTGGTTTCCTCCGCAGTTTGGGGAGTAACCATGCCCCTACATGTCATCATTGTTGTCGGAACCCAGATGCCTCCGTTACCTGGAGATGAACTGACCTGTCTCTGATTACACCAGCAGGCAAGAATATCATGTGGTTCCTCGTAAATTGGGAACTGCTGAACTAGACTTTAGCTGGACATGACCTGATTCAGCAAGGTCCCCCAGACCGGGTAGTCCCATTAAAAGGCACACATTGTGACAAGCTCATGCCAATAATTTGGTTTTAATTGTATGGGCACATTGCCATTTTGGAGGGATTCCATGAGCCCGGATTGTACAGAATGGAATTGGGCCAACAACAAAAAACAGTTTTAAATTTCGGCGCCCTGATCACAAACCTCGCTCCCCTCCAACATTTGAGAGTCCCAATTTCAGGGCCCCTTGTGTTGAAATTGGATCAACAAGAACATTTGGTTCTTCAATCTCAGACTTCTCTGAAGGAGGTTCAAATCCACTTAGAAGGCATGAATATCTCTCACATTGCACCTGTATGTGCTCCCTTGATTGGAACTAGCTATAAGGGTTGGGATGAATGGATAAGAATGTTGCAAGGGGCCGACCACCTAAATAGAGTAAAAAGGAAATTAAGTGATTGAATTGCACCTGTAGGAACAGGAATCTCTTTGGTTGATGCTGCAAACATAGAAGTTCTGGCTAATAAATGATCATATGCCACCGAAAATATAAAAAAGATGGGAACCCCATTAACAGCATCTTTGAAACAGTTAAGTGAGGAACAGCAGGTAATAAGTAAGGTACTTCCTGGGTAGGAAAGACTCATAGAAAAAGATGAAGAGTTAATAATGTCTGGTGTACAGTCCCTGCAGAACGGGAGTGGGCAAACTTTTTGACCCGAGGGCCAAAACTGGGTGGGGAAATTGCTTGCAGGGCCATGAATGTAGGGCTGGGGCAGGGGGTTGGGGTGCGGGAGGGAGTGTGGGGTGTTGGAGGGGGTGCAATGTGCAGGAAGGGGCTCAAGACAGGGGGTTGGGGCGGAGGAGGGGTGCAGGGTACAGCAGGGGACTCAGGTGGGGGGTTGGGGTACAGGAGGGGTGTGGGGTGTGGCAGGGGGCTCAGGGCAGGGGATTGGGGGCGTAGGGCAGGAGGTTGAGGTGCAGGAGGGCTGCAGCAGGGGCCTCAGGGCAGGAGGTTGAGGTGCAGGAGGCGTGCGTGGTGCAGCAGGGGGTTGGGGTGTGGGGTGCAGGAGGGGTTTGGAGTGCGGGTTCTGGCCTGGTGCTGCTTACCTGGAGTGGCTCCAGGGTGACAGCGGTGTGCAGTGGGGCTAATGCAGGCTGCCTGCCTGCCCTGGCCCTGTACCACTTACGGAAGCGGCCAGCACCACGTCCCTGCAGCCCCTGGGGGAGGGAGGGCAGAGTGCTCCATGCGCTGCCCTCGCCTGCAGGTACCTCCCCCGAAGCTCCCATTGGCCACAGTTCCCCGTTCCCAGCCAATGGGAGCTGCGGGGGATGGTGCCTGGGACGTGGTACCTGCCACTTTGGGGAGCGGCATGGGGCCCGTGGCACCACGGGGGTGGCAATCCTATGGGCCAGATCCAAAGCCCTGATGGGCCAGATCCAGCCCGTGGACTGCAGTTTGCCCATCCCTGCTCCAGAATAATGTCTCATTGACCTCGGCGTGTGAGCAAGCTCAGGCTCTCCCCCAGAACATAATCATGGGAATGATTTGGCAAGCCATAGCAGGACATATTCCTATGGAGGCGATCAGCTTGATTCGGCCCCATGTAACGGAGGAAGAATTAGTGGAGACTAGTTACTGCTTCATACAATCACCACCAACAAAGCTTGCAGTTATTCTTGATAACTGGCAGGCAAAAAAATTAGAGTAATCCACCCAGTAGTCCTACTGCGATTACAGATTAATGGAACTCAGTAATGTACTCCAGAGATCCTAACCCTTGGGCCTGGCGGAAAGATAATGCGTGGAACACAGTAAATATAAAAGGGTGTAGGAAAAAAGAAGGTTTGAGCTGTATTTGTGAAGACCAAGCATTGGAGGAACATGATGAATGCTTCTTCCCACAACCTGGGAATAAGTCTCTCTGTTCCTTCAATGTTATCCAGGAAGAGGGGTCTGTTATTGTCTATGTTGGTAAAGCATACGTGTGTGTGAGAACGAGATGTAATATTGTATTGATTAATGGACATTGGATTCAACCCATGGTGCCTTACGTTAATTCCTGTTTCTGTAGTGTAAACACCATGGTTAGTTGTGATATTAAGTTTGCTGTACCTGTATGGACTGTACAACATTTGAATGCCTATCCCAGAGCTCTACAAGGGGGTTTCCCCCATTTCACTGGGAATGGGTCTCACTCCCATTAAGGGACAATTAACTCATCCCTCCTTACAAGCTGAGCTGCAAAGGCTCCAAACTTAGGGGGAGAATGGCCTCCGTTAGTGATCCATGGGTACAAGAATTTCCCAGTGTATGGACTAAACATAAGCCACAAGCGCCGGCTGCCGCAGCTCCCATTAGCCAGGAACCACAGCCAATGGGAGCTGCAGGGGTGGGGCCTGCAGGCATGGGCAGCGTGTGGCATGGCACTCCCCCAGCCCCTCTGTTGCCTAGGAGCTACAGAGCCATGCCAGTGGGAGCCAGGGGGCACCCTACCCCGAGGTAAGTGCCCCCCCTGCACCTTTTAACCCCCTGCCCCAGCCCTGAGCCCCCTCCCACACACCCAAACTGCTACTGCTGGCCCAGGGGTTGCTCAGCTCCGGCTGCCCCTGAGCCAGCACCAGCTGGTGCAGAAGTCACGGAGGTCATGGAATCTGTGACCTCCATGACAGACTTGCAGCCTTAATCAAAAGTGGCTCAGAGTATATATTTCTTGACCTGTTGACCTACAATCATAATGACTTTGGCCTCCTTAAAGCAGCTCATCATATAAAGAGGGCAGCTTTTTTCAAGTCATTAAGTCATACTTGCCCAGGACAGCTTGGTAATTGGCTATGTGAAACTGAAGAGTTCAAAGTACAGCTTCCTGTCCAGGAGAACCAGGCACTTTGTTGGATCATATTAAAGAAGTTCTGTATTAAAATCACAAATGAGTTTGATTCCCCATAGTTTAAATTCCAGGGTATTACTAATTAAGAGGTCTCTTGGTTTTTGGTACTGTTTCTCTCCCTCTCTGTGTGAAACTTGCAAGCTGCTAATTGTGTTAGTACATTCTAAGACAGAGTCTGTTCTCAAAGCAATTCTTTGTAACAACAACTACTCACACAGAGAGAGACTCAAAGCAATACTCTGTAACAACAGAAACAGCACCCAGAGACTCCCCGCCCTTTTGTGGTATTCATCTCGCTTTGTTAACAATTGTGATTAAAATAGAGATAGAGGATGTATGTGGATGGATGCTTGGTGTGGATAATAACTGAATGATCAGGGAGGTGCCAGCCTAAGAATCCAGTGTCCATCGGCTGAAGAAGGTGTCAAGTGGAAATAACCAGAGGACCCCCGGAGGGCAGACTGGAATCCACCCAACAGCCTCAAGGATGAAAGAACCAAAGAACAAGATAACATCTGGCAGCACGGAGCCGTCAGGAATGTGCTATTTGCTGATTGATTCAGCAACAGCATGATGAAGCAATTCCCATAGACTGGCATAGGAAGAAATTCCTATAAAAATGGACTCTAGAAAGTGAGAACTTTGGGGTCTGATTCTGCAAACCAACTTCCAGGAGCATCAGACGAGCATTTGACAAGGCCCTGCTCCCTCCTCATGTCCACGCCACCTGGCCAGTGGCTTAGCATGAGCAACTCTAAGGCTGGTAACTATGATAAAAACCTTGCAGAACCTGTGTGTGTGTGTTTATGAATGAATGTGTGAATAAATATGAAATTGAATGGAATGTGATAGCTATAACTAACTGCTTACTATGATTCCTTCTGTATTCACAATAAATGTGGCATTTTGCCTTTTTCCCTTTAATACGATCCTGCTGGTTTTTATTTTATTGGTATAACAACTTTGCTTTGTTGAGAGGGGTGAGCTAAGATGACTATTTCGTCTTGACCTCTCATGAGCTACCAGAAAACAAGTGGTGTGACAAAATACTCAAACTCCTTCTGTGAGAGCTGGTAGAGAAATAGAGAGCTGCCTTCCTGGAAATGGGAGTACTGGGTGCCAGAGTCAGAAAAGTCTTTTCTTTGCTTTTTATAAAATGCCCTCACTTGATAGGAAGGACCACTTTCCAAATTGCTTGAACTACAGGATGTTGAAGAGTCAGTACTATTTTTCAATCATTACTGACAATTTCTACCCCAGAATATGCCTCTTCTGAAGATCCTGGACTTTTTCTTTAAGTATTTCAGGACAGATTTCAGACCGTGTAACAGCCTTTGGGGAGGAAGGTGGTGGCACTGACTCATGTGTTGTGGCCTCTTCCACCACATCATAAGAACATGAAAATGGCCATACTGGGTCAAACCAATCGTCCATCTAGCCTAGTACCTTGTCATCCAACAGTGGCCAGTGCCAGAAGCTTCAGGGAATGAACAGAATACGGCAATTATCAACTGTTGTCCAGACCTAGCTTTGGGCAATCAGAGGTTTAGGGACACCCAGAGCATGGGATTGCACCCCTCATCATCTTGGCTAATAGCCATGGATGGACTTATTTTTCATGAACTTATCTAATACTTTTTTGAACCCAGCTATACTTTTGGCCTTCACCACATCCCCTGGCAATGAGTTCCACAGGTGGACTGTGTATTGTGTGAAGAATGACTTCCTTATATTTGTTTTAACCCTACTGCCTATTAAATCGACATCCTAATTCTCCAAGTAGTTACAAGGAGACAGCTCTCAAGGGACCTTGACTTCAAGATGAAATTGACATGGAAGTGGTCTCCTAGTTGCCTTTCCTGGGGAACTGTCTCTGCACATCAGGCTGGTGAGTCTACTTTGGCTAGTAGGACAGGAGAGCTAGTGATGCATAGGATGAGATGAAGCTAACCTATTCTGATTCCCATTTACAGATATAAACTTGCAGTCAAAGCTTGTTTTCTTGGTTGACATTGGGGAATACTTTAGGCATCAGCTCCTTTTAGAGCAATAAAGTTGCCCATTACCAGCATCAGACTCAGTGGACCAGAATAGGTCTCTGGACATTGAAACACCTTAGTATTCAACATTATGGGTAAGTGGGAAATGAAGTCTTCATAGTGATGTCAAACAGGTGAAGTTTGAGGCAGATTTCTTAAGGACTTTGTGCGGTTAGAGAAGGCCTCACATGAAGCATCAATTGGCAATATGCCCCTCCCTTGGGCAGAACAATAAAAGTGCGCTGGTCCATTTTGGACATAGGTTCCTCACAGGAGAGGCATGGCTGACTTGGTATCAGCCATCCCAACAAGAGTAGGTTCACAATGGAGAGACTGAGGCTCAGCAGGGCCCCAAACAATGAAAAAGGAAAGCCCATTAGGGCAAAAACTTGGGAAAATGGAGGCAAAGTTTGTGAACTAGAGCTGGCTGGAAAAGGGAATTTCCATTTCACTGGAAATTCTGGGTTCTCAACGTTTTGTTTTACATTGGAACAAAACATCAACATAGCAGAATTTCCCACAGACTAGAAGGATCCATTTTGGCATATGCCTGTCTGCCAGCTGGGAAACTAACCATCTTGCCTGCTGACTGGCTGCCCAGCAAGGTAGCCAGGCAGCTCACATGCCAGCCAAGAGGCCATGGCTGGGGAGCCAGGAAGCCTGCCTAGTCAGCTGCCAGGGAGCAGGGCAGTTGGCCAGCTTGCTGGCTCTCTGGCAAGCCAGCCAGGGAGCCAAGTGAGGTGCTGGCCAATTAGCTGGCTCACCAGCCATCAAGTCAGGCAGCTGCCTGCTCATTGGGTGGATAGCTTGGGGAGGCAGCAAGCCAAGCAGCCCACCTGCCATGCAGGCAGCTGGGGAGCAGGCCACCTCGAGTCAGGCTGCCTAGAAAACCAGCTTGGCAAGGAGGTGGGCTGGCCAGCCTGCCTGATTTCTGTCAAAAGGTTCAGCAGAATCAACACATTCCTGTGAAACTTTTCAATTCTGTCAAATCAGTATTTTCCAATGGAAAATTTCCAATCTGGTGTATTCTGACTTGCTGAGGACATGGATGGTGAACAGGGGTTCTCTGACCCGAGGACCCAGTCTAAGAGTAGGATGAACTGCAGGACTCTGCCCCAAGAGAAGTCCATGTGTGGGCCTGTCATTTGGACAGGTTGCCCACAGAGAGACTAAGCAAGAGGGATCAAAGGTAGACCTCTCCATAGAACCATAAAAGTGAATATGTAATTGAAGACATACTGAATACATACAAGGGGACAGAATTAAGATTGCATGGGCAACTGTAAATATGGCATTTGCTAACATTTAAATACATTGACTTTGCAATCTAAATATCATTCTTTTAAAATAGGGTTTTAAAATGTAATTCTTCAATGTGTGTAGTTGTGTGGGAGGGGAGTTGTTTTAAGGAAAAAGGTACACAGTCCTATTCTCTTCTGCATGTGAGGGTCATATTCTGTTCAACTGTAGCAGTCTCCTATCATCACCACTTGGTGTTAACCAGGAATAATCTCTGCTTATATCTTGCCAGTGGTTAACTGGATATGCCCTAGGTTCCACACCTTAAAGCCCCACCCAGCAGACTCATTCCCCCAACCCATATCTATCATCGGCGAGAAACTACAGACAGGCCTAACTATGAAACAGATTGATTTATTTAACAAAGACTAAAACAGTAACTAATAGGACCCCCAAATAAGAGAGTACACAAAGGGTATTCAGGTACAGGTTGGCTTAACAAGCTGACATGAAGTCAAGGTCCCAAACTCACAAGACAAGGAAGTTTACCATAGATAAGGTACAGACATACTACACCAGGTTCAGAGGAATGGTCCCATGACAATGGACTTCATGGACCAGGTACAACAGGATTCTTGAACACAGGTAAGACAGGAACTAATCAGGAACAGGTAACTGGAACAGGAGTTTGGATCTTCTTCTGGGATCTTCTGTAGATCCCTCGTAGTCTTGGCTACAACATGCATTATGCTGCCACCAGGAAGGACAGCCCCTTCTCTCAGGTGCACCAGTCTTTTATGTTCTCCTGTTACTAGGCAGAACACATACCATGTGACCCTTGCTCTTTTCCCACCTCAGAGGGAAAAAGGTGTCAATTGTCTCAAGAAGAAAGTCATCAACATGGTGGACAAACAATAACTATTCACAAACAAAATGGCGAAGTGCCTAAACAAAATGGAACTTGTAGATTTCCCCCTACATTTCATTTGAAGTCTGAACTTTCATCATTACGGAACAGACTGCTACCATATGAGGTACAACAGAGACTGCTTTAGATGGTAGCAGGATAAGACTCTCTCAGTCGGGGTGTAGGCCATTTGGTGCAGGGACAGAGAGGGAGTTGTGCCCCCATGGGAAGCCATGGGCCTCTGAGGCTATGGGCAAGTCTGGGAGGGGAGCTACAGAATGGTGGCAACACCCCACCATCCTCAGTAAGTATGCTATCATCATCATAATGAGCCCAATCTTAGAATGATCATGTGTTTAGTTATTTTGGTATTGTGCCAAAGTTTTCCCAAGGAATGTATGTCAGAGATGAGCAGTGGCAATTTATAACATTTTTATATCAGTAAAAAATGAAAAGTGTGTCATACAACAAAAAAAAACAACTAAAAATCCCAACACATTTTGTAGCTTCAGGGCATTCTCCTTCCTGAATGATCAAAGGTCTGCTACAACAATAGAGGTGAGAGCTTTTCAAAGGAAAGGTTGTAAGAATCCCAGTATATAGACTTCTACTACCTCCCCTATAATATAGTTTAAATATATTATTTTAACCTTCTAAAAAAATCTTACACTTCAATTCCTCACATGGTTGTAGCCGATGGACCTCTTGTCATCCATCACAGGCTTCTGTAATTCATTATATATTTGATGCATTATATATGTTTCTATTTTCCAGTTGTATTTCTAAGATGTTTAGTTCCATCAGTAGTCTCCACACATTTCAAACCCTTCCAACCAGAAACTAATGAAAAATTGATTCTCCTCTACCTTATATATACTTTATCCCTCCGTAAAGGGCATTAATTGACTCCCCTGAAAATATGCATTGAATTTGCTTCCTTTTTACCTCTGGTTCAAGTTTCTGCTAGAGAAATAAGGTGGGTGAGGTAATATCTTTTAGTGAGCCAACTTCTGTTGGTGAAAGAAACAGGCTTCCAAGCTTTGTGAAGCTGTTTCACTCTGAATAAACATGTTAATAATCATTGGCCCAGAGAGAGTGAGCAGAATGATGCTATAGCCTGGTGGTTAGGGGACCTACCTGGGAGGCTGGAAACCCAGAGTCTTGTTCTCCTGCTCCAATGACTTTATCTAGAGTTCAACAGCAGAGATTGAGGGAACCCCATACCAGAATATTTCATATCCAAATGGCTAGGGTATTCCCCTGAGAGATGAGAGACACCTGTTAAAATCCCTTCTTCCCATCAAGCAGTGGGGAGGATTGAAATGGGGTCTCCTGCAATCTGGTGAGTGCTCTAACTCCTAGGCTAAGAGTTTGAATCAAGTCCCCTTCAGAAAGTGTGTGAAGCAGTGAACATACCCAGAGGCAAAAACTTAGATATCTAGAGGACTCTTAGAACAAAAATTTAGGCACCAAGTGATTTGAGCACATATAGGGTTCAGCAATAGCCAAGCAGGGTCTTTCTGGATTGTAGTAGTGCCTAAAATTGGTACTTATGTGCCTTAATGTGGGGTTTAGGCATCTAAGTGTTCTTGCAGATCTGGGCCCATGTAACTATATTTTATATAAGGACCATGATAGTAGCTCTTCACATGTGTATCATGGTTTCATGTTCAAGGTAAAATCAGTGATGGGCCAGTGAAAGTGCAGTTCTCTGAAATGTGACTATGAAAAAAACCAAAATCCTGCTATCTTCTTATTCAAGTGCTCTGTTCCTATGTGTGCACGTACAGAGCACGGGCGGCCAAACTTACTGTCCAAATCACATACAGCAATCTTCAGAAGTTTGAAAGCTGAGGCACACCTGCTGGGGCTCGGGGCTTCAGCCCCACTCCTGATGAAGCCCCAAGCCATGGCAAGTGTGCCCCATGGGGCTAAAGCCCCAAAACCCCTCTCCCCTCTGGACAGAAGCCAGAGGTGACACGTGGGGGGGGGCACATGTGGTAATGTGCCCCCCCAGATTTTTGCTAGGTCCCCTCTCTGCACAGAAGCTGCTGGAGGTGGCAAACTGGGAGCTGTGGCTGTGGGGAGAGGGAGTGGCAAACAGCTGGGAGTTGCAGGGAGAAATTTGTTGCTGTCTCTCCCCACTGAACTAAAGCAGTAGCCGCTTCCTGCAGCTCCCAGCTCTTTCCTGCTACCTCTCCACAAGGAGCTAACACCTGGGAGCTGCAGGGAGGCACCGCTGAGGGTAAGAAGGGGTGTGTGCCTTGGGGGGCATGATTCAATCTGTGGGGGTAGTGAACCTTTAAATTGTGTCTCCCACTCTCCAGCAGACTTCCAGACTCTCCACTTTCTCAGCAGACACCAGCCGTCTCTGGCAAAAGCCCATAGCTCCACCACCCTGCTGCAGGGCAGAAGCTCCGAGGCTCCCCCCAGTCTGGTAGGTGGAGAATAGGCGGGGGGCTCCGTGAGCTGCACTTTAACTGTAAAAGAGCCACATGAGGCTTGCGAGCCACAGTTTGGCCACCCCTGGTATTGAGTTTTATTTCTTAAGAGAAGTTTCCTTCTTAAGTGAAGAAATGAGATTTTACTGGTTAGTGTTGCAGAATCAACACTGCTGAGAAAACTCAATTCTGTTCTTCCATGTATCAACATAATTCTCTTCTAAATTCCAATCATTTACAAATGTGCAAAACTTATTCAGAGGACGAGGCTGGGCTGGTGTAGATAAGGATCTAGTTTGGCTTGCAGAGCCTTTGCTAGAGGTGATGCTCAAAAGAGAACCTAATGTAACTTTCAAAGCTGAAGCTGATTTTGCAGAGCAAGCACTTAGAAGAAATCATGTGTACACTTAGCTCATTTGTTATGGAAATTGCAAACACAACTGGAACCTGATTATGACACTTCAAAATCTAACCACACTAACTGCAATTTCTGTGGCACCAGCAGTTAGAGGTCAATCGTCACCTGCTTTACAAATAAGCTTAAACATTTCAAAATAATTCTCTTTAAGCTATTAATCTCTTTTACCAGGTATTGAGCACAAAGTGTTATTGTGCAGTGACTAATTGATCTATGAGCTATTTCTACATTTTAACATTAATTTTAATATTTAATATTAAGTGTTCGCTTAATGATTGTTAAACAAATTTCACAAAGATATATGAGAATAGGTTCATCTTCTGCCTAAGCAATAAGGCAACAACTTGACTTACTCATTCATTATTAAATTTTAAGAGGAGGACCATGCCCGAGATGGAAATGTGTACAGTAGCCACTGTGGGAGGAGACAACTGTAGAAAAGGGTGGGAGTATAATCACATATTTGAGGAAGCACTGCCTCCTGATAGGTGGTGCTTTCAAAGGTCACCATTTAGGGAGGCTAGCCCCTTGCCCTGCCTCTTTCCGCTCAAGGCCCTGCCCCTTCCCCCCCGCTCTCATTGGCACAGCCCCGTACCTCGGCCAGTTCCCAGAACACTCCTGAGCTCAGCCCAGCCCACTGGCACCTGGAGCAGCCCCGAGCCCCGGTCAGCACATGGAGCAGCCCCAGGTTGGCCTGCCAGTGCCTGAATAGCCCTGAACCCTGGATGGCCAGTATCCAGAGCAGCCCTGAACCCGAGCTGGGCCGCCGGCACCCGGAATAGTCCAGAGGAGCCCTGGCCAGCTGGTCAGCCAACTAGGGCTGAGCCCTGAGCCCAGGCTGCTCAGAGGAGCTCTGAGCTCCACCGTGGCCTGGCCTCGAGGCTGCGGCAGGGAGCATTAGGGGAGGTTTGGGGAGGCTTAGCCTCCCCCAGCCTCATGGTTGGCGGGTGAAGCTTCCCCTCAGGGAGGCTAGCTCCCCATCCCGCCTCTTCCACTTGTGGCCCCGCCCACACTCCACCCCAGGCCCACCCCTGCTCTACTCCAGGCCCCACTCGGCTCCCTCCCTGCTCACAGCGTGTGTCCCTCCTCTTCTCCCCCCACCTCTCCACTCGAGTGGCACATCCCTAAGTGACTTACCTTACATCGACTTAAACGGTAGTGTAGACAAGCCCTTACTCAGAGAATCATAGAATCATAGAAGATTAGGGTTGGAAGAGACCTCAGGAGGTCATCTAGTCCAGCCCCCTGCTCAAAGCAGGACCAACCCCAACTAAATCATCCCAGCCAGGGCTTTGTCAAGCCAGGCCTTAAAAACCTCTAAGAATGGAGATTCCTCCATCTCCCTAGGTAACGCATTCCAGTGTTTCACCACCCTTATAGTGAAAAAGTTTTTCCTAATATCCAACCTAAACCTCCTCCACTGCAACTTGAGACCATTACTCCTTGTTCTGTCATCAGCTACCACTGAGAACAGTCTAGATCCATCCTCTTTGGAACCCCCTTTCGGGTAGTTGAAAGCAGCTATCAAATCCTCCCTCATTCTTCTCTTCCGCAGACTAAACAATCCCAGTTCCCTCAGCCTCTCCTCATAAGTCATGTGTTCCAGTCCCCTAATCATTTTTGTTGCCCTCCGCTGGACTCTTTCCAATTTTTCCACATTCTTCTTGTAGTGTGGGGCCCAAAACTGGACACAGTACTCCAGATGAGGCCTCATCAATGTCGAATAGAGGGGAACGATCATGTCCCTCAATCTGCTGGCAATGCCCCTACTTATACATCCCAAAATTCCATTGGTCTTCTTGGCAACAAGGACACAATGTAGACTCATATCCAGCTTCTCGTCCACTGTAATCCCCAGGTCCTTTTCTGCAGAACTGCTGCTTAGCCAGTCGGTCCCCAGCCTGTATCTTCCGTCTTAAGTGCAGGACTCTGCATGTGTCCTTGTTGAATCTAATCAATTTCTTTTGGCTGAATCCTCCAATTTGTCTAGATCACTCTCGAGCCTGTCCCTACCCTTCAGCTTATCTACCTCTCCCCACAGCTTAGTGTAATCTGCAAACTTGCTGAGGGTGCAGTCCATCCCATCATCCAGATCATTAATAAAGACGTTGAACAAAACCAGCCCCAGGACTGACCCCTGGGGTACTCTGCTTGATACTGGCTGCCAACTAGACATAGAGCCGTTGATCATTACCCTTTGAGCCTGACAATCTAGCCAGCTTTCTATCCACCTTATAGTCCAGTCATCCAATCCATACTTGTTTAACTTGCTGGGAAGAATACTGTGGGAAACGGTATCAAAAGCTATGCTAAAGTCAAGATATATCACTTCCACAGCTTTCCTCATATCCACAGAGCCAGTTATCTCATCATAGAAGGCAATAAGGTTGGTCAGGCATGACTTTCCCTTGGTGAATCCATGTTGACTGTTCCTGATCACCTTCCTCTCCTCCAAGTGCTTCAAGATGGTTTCCTTGAGGACTTGCTCCATGATTTTTCCAGGGACTGAGGTGAGGCTTACCCATCTGTAGTTCCCCAGGTTCTCCTTCTTCCCCTTTTTAAAGATGGGCACTATATTTGCCTTTTTCCAATAGTCCGGGACCACCCCCGATCACCATGAGTTTTCAAAGATAATGGCCAATGGCTCTGCAATCACATCAGCCAATTCCCTCAGCACCCTTGGATGCATTAGATCTGGACCAATGGACTTGTGCACATCCAGATTTTCTAAATAGTCCTTAATCTGTTCTTTTACCAATGAGGGCTGCTCACCTCCTCCCCATACTGTGTTGCCCAGGACAGCAGTGTGGGAGCTGACCTTGTCTGTGAAGACCAAGGCAAAAAAAAGCATTGAGTACTTCAGCTTTTTCCACATCCTCTGTCATTAGGTTGCCTCCCCCATTCATTAAGGGTCCTACACTTTCTCTGACCTTTTTCTTGTTGCTAACATACCTGTAGAAACCCTTCTCATTACCCTTCACATTCCTTGCTAGCTGCAACTTCAGTTGTGTTTTGGCCTTCCTGGTTATACCCCTGCATGCTTGAGCAATATTTTTATACTCCTCCCTAGTCATCTGTCCAAGTTTCCACTTCTTGTAAGCTTCCTTTCTGTGTTTAAGCTCACTGAAGATTTCACTGTTAAGCCAAGCTGGTCGCCTGCCATATTTGCTACTGTTTCTGTACATTGGGATGGTTTGTTCCTGCACCCTCAATAAGGCTTCTTTAAAATACAGCCAGCTCTCCTGGACTCCTTTCCCCCCTCATATTAGCCTCCCAGGGGATCCTGCCCATCAGTTCCCTAAGTAACTGAACAATTCTCCAGAAGAGACAGAGGAATAATATTTGAAGAATTCCATGAAGAATTGACCTCTTTCAAAAAGGCTGCCAAGTTCCTGTCTCAGTGAGACTCAGGCCAGAGGCTGCCTTTAGAAAAATGGTCATTGACTCTATTCACCTCCTCCTCATAATGTTCTTTTTGACTTCCTGACAGCATCCAGTGCTACCATCTTTCCCACAAACAGCTTGAATTCACTTCTATTTGGAACAATGGGAGGTGCTGTCCTTTTTGAAAGAGGGCATCATCACAGGACAGCCTGTGGTCTATGTTTAGAGTACAAAGCTGATTTTAAAACTACAATGATGTCATAGATGTCTCCACACAAGTACTGGATGTCTAACCCTCTACAAATCCAGTGGATAAGTGGGGAATTTGGTATATTACAAACACCTGTTTTATTATTCTCTCAGAGCAATCTCCCCTCAGATATCATCCTTGTGCTTCTTTCTTTAATGTATGGAAGCATGTCTGTAAATTAGGCTCAATTTCACCACATATAACTTGTCACAACAGCTTTTAGTTTATATTAACACTTTCAAACATTAAAAGAAGAGGCAACATATAAAACCATAGATAGATTAAAACAGATATTTATTAAAGTTTTCATATATTTATCTAAATTCATAAGAAAAAAATCTCTTCAGTTCTCTTAAACTTACAGCTAATGTAGATATTTTCAGTAACCTGTTACTTCTAGAGATTGCTCAGTCAATAGACCTCTCAATCAAGACTGTGGCAAGGCGAGGAGTTACAATATTCAAGGCACAATAGTCTATGGTAAGCTGCCACATCTTTTTGTCCACCTTCAAGACAGGCCATATGGATGTGTTTCAGATGCTCTCAGCTGGGATCAGCAACCCTTGTGCCTTTAGGGCCTCTATGGTTGACCTGATGCCTTCCTTGGCCTCCAGCGGATATTTATACTGCCACTGGGGCTTAGGGTCTAAGCCTAATAGCAGGATCTATCTTTCCACAGTCCATTTCGTCTCATGCAAAAACTTTCCTATGTCTATTTGTGATCAGCATCACATGTTTTTCCCAGGTTGGAAAGTTCAGTTTAGTTGGCACCTTTAGGGCATTTACCCTGTGTGCCTTGGGAATGACAATTCCGTGTTCTTCACTAGGATTCCTGCACAGCATTTTATTGGGTAGGTCTACGATGACTTTTAAATCCTTTAGGATGTTGGCTCCCAGGATCCCATACCCGTCTAAAGCTTTCCGTCCTAATGAAGCTTTAGTCATCAGAGGGCCTACTGTGCAAAACAGTGGCACAGTGAATGGTACCACTCTCTTTCTTATTGTAGCTCTCCAAGGTCTTAATTTCCCTGACAGGGATCTTTCCTGCTTGTGGAGCAGCTTGGGTACATATTAAGGACATAGAGGCTCCAGTGTCCACCAGTATGTTTTGCTCTAACTGTCCAAACTCCCCTGCCAGTATGATGGATGGAGACCTCCCCCACTTATCGTTGTTAAGTGGAGCCACAAATCCAGGGGGAGGGAGAGCTTGGCCTCCTCAAAAGGCATGCTGCGGGGGTGCTCCTGGGTTAAACTGGGCACCTGTTCCTGGCTGTCCACTCCCGTTGTGTCTGGAGAATCTCTGGAAAAGCTCCTCGGTTGACAAACCATTTATTTGAGCTTTTGGCTCATACTTCACCAGCCTTTTCCAGAGCATGTTTCAAAACACTCAGTTCCTCTGCAGTGCTCTGGTATGGGCCAACTGCTTTCCAGTTTGCAGGCTTGGTGACTATCTCCTTATTGAAAGACCTTTTTCCCTTGTTGTCAAGGTTCCTCCCCCACTCTGAACTCTAGGGTACAGATGTGGGGACCTGCATGAAAAAAACCTCCTAAGCTTATCTTTACCAGCTTAGGTCAAAACTTCCCCAAGGTACAAAATATTCCCCCCCGTTGTCCTTGGACTGGCCGCTACCACCACCAAACTAATACTGGTTACTGGGGAAGAGCTGTTTGGACGCGTCTTTCCCCCCCAAATACTTCCCAAAACCCTGCACCCCACTTCCTGGACAAGGTTTGGTAAAAAGCCTCACCAATTTGCCTAGGTGACTACAGACCCAGACCCTTGGATCTTAAGAACAATGAACAATCCTCCCAACACTTGCACCCCCCCTTTCCTGGGAAATGTTGGATAAAAAGCCTCACCAATTTGCATAGGTGACCACAGACCCAAACCCTTGGATCTGAGAACAATGAAAAAGCATTCAGTTTTTTACAAGAAGACTTTTAATAAAAAATAGAAGTAAATAGAAATAAAGAAATCCCCCCTGTAAAATCAGGATGGTAGATATCTTACAGGGTAATTAGATTCAACAACATAGAGAACCCCTCTAAGCAAAACCTTAAGTTACAAAAAAGATACACAGACAGAAATAGTTATTTTATTCAGCACAATGCTTTTCTCAGCCATTTAAAGAAATCATAATCTAACACATACCTAGCTAGATTACTTACTAAAAGTTCTAAGACTCCATTCCTGGTCTATCCCTGGCCAAGACGACTACAGACAGACACAGACCCTTTGTTTCTCTCCCTCCTCCCAGCTTTTGAAAGTATCTTGTCTCCTCATTGGTCATTTTGGTCAGGTGCCAGCGAGGTTACCTTTAGCTTCTTAACCCTTTACAGGTGAGAGGAGCTTTCCCCTGGCCAGGAGGGATTTCAAAGGGGTTTACCCTTCCCTTTATATTTATGACACTTGTAATTGGGACTAGAACTGCTGCTGTTCTGGTTCTTGTTCCTGGAATCATTAGGCCTTTTGGCCACAGAGGTGTTAAAAGCTGCTATTTTTTTCTTGCCACCTTGTCCAGGGTAAGCTTCTTTGTTTAACCCATAGGCCTCATGGGCCCTGTCCTCTAGTTCTTTAAGACCCACAACCCGTGGGTTTATTGGACCCATTGATAGTCTCAAAGCAGGTAGCTGTCCCTGCATATATAGTTCTCTAAACTCAGGAGTGTCATGCGTCACCACCCTGTTTACTACAGGCGCCAGTCCAGTAAGCCAACACAAGAGTCTTTTCCTGGCTAGATATCTTTCTGGGTGTTCGGAGGGCTTCTGCCTCTCCAGTTATAGTTTCCCCATCAATTTCTTGTGTGGGAAGTATAGTTTGACTATGACCAAGTAAATGTCCACCATCTCAATTACATTGCCCATTGGTATCTCATGAGGCAGTGCATTAAAATCCTCACTCCCAATACATTCCTTTACCACGGTGACCACATCCTCTTTGCTGAGACCCAGGGTGCTGCCTAGTCGGGCAAGCCAATCGAGTGCACTTTCTCTGTTGAGAGGGCCCATCTGCTTCCCAACCGCTCTTGCTTGTTCAGGAGACAGCAATTTAATTTTGTACCTGGTGTCAGGTGGCCGATTTGGGCCAAATTGCACTACCGTGGTAGTGATTGGGGCAAACGGAGGGCATCGCCTCCCCTCCTGGCTTTCCTCATGACTAACAGGGGCTGATGGTATCGAGCCAATGCCATGGATAGGTGGTGAATAGCCAGGTGGTGATCTTTCACTCTTAGAGTCCTCTCTCTCTGACTCCTACCCATCTGTGGTGAACCCAGCTCGAGGACTAGCCTTGGTAGCATGGATCACCCCCTGTTATCTCTGAAGCTGCTCTTTCAACTTCTGTAGCCTTTTCAGGCAGACCTTGTGGTTGGTGATGCCTTCCCCAGACCACTTAGCTTCCTTAAGCAGCTGTCTCACAGCGGCTTGTGACTCCTTCAGCTTCTTGCTGAGGATGAAACCTTCCCACTCAGATGACAGCAATCTCTCATTCAATTCATGCACCTGTGTCAGCTGCAGAGTCTGATTAGTAAACCGTGCAGCTGCTGCACTGTACTTTACTGACAGCTTTAGTTCTAGATCTTTAGCCTTTAATTGGGCTTGGGTAGTTGACTTTTTAAGCAGCTTCACCTGCTTCTCTAGCTCTTTCCCAGCCATCGTGAGCCTGTATAACAGAGCTCTCTTCTGAACCCTCATTTTGGGCGGCGGTTTACAGATCGTGTACTGCTCCCATGCCCTTCCCAGTTTCTGAAGGGCATCCTCCCTGGAAAATAACGCCCCCCCAGGGGTTGTGCCCTTTACCAAATAAAGAAACACAATACTCTAAAGATGTTTTGAGCTGCTGTGTCCAACCTGATAGTCCGAAGACCTTCTCCATTGCAAGTGGTTGACTCACCATCAACCAGTACAGTCCCAAATAGGTAGCTCCCTAGCAGGCGAGCCTACCTTAGCCCACCACACTGCTTACGGTCAGGGCTTTTGCTGCCAACTCCCTGGACCTTGATGAGGACCCTTGTTGCAGCCACGTCCCTTGGACCCCCTTCGGCTGGGACACATTAATGGCACTACGTGGGGGCCTCACTTAATCTGTGCTGCTGCTCGCAAGCTCCTATGGGCAGACAGGCTGGTCATGCCTTCTCCCTGGAACCCAAGCCTTCACTTAAAAAAAACCAGACCAATGCCTGCTTCTCTGCCACCTAGGCTGATGGGACTGGTTCCTCAACACCTTGTGTGGTTAGCCAGATCCCTGGGACTGCTCTCCAGCCAAGGGGTCACAGCCCCCAATTGCCAAACTGTAGAAGGGTGGTAGCAACCTTAGCCACCCAGCAGCTTGTCTTTGACTGCTGACCCCCTCTTGGGATTTCCCTCTCTGAGTTGATGGACTGATGCAACCACAAAGCAAAAATAAAGGGACAAAACAAAACCAAGCAGACTGGCAGATGCTAGGACTTACTCTTCTGCCAGTCCTGCCGCGGTCGCCACAACTGTTACATGGTCTCAGGTAACAGGGCCAGGTTCTTTGACTGGCAATAACAGTATCTAATCACCTGCGGAGTAAGTTAACTAAAATCTTCCCACTGACCACCAGGTAGGTAACAGAAGACCAGAGAGCAAAATTCTTCAAAAACAAACAGGAAATTTATTAAAAGCATTACTAACAATGTCAGGGAGAAGAGGGGTGGGGAAAGAATAAAACAGACTAAAACCATAAAACGGCAATGTGGTTGCCCAACGATGGGTCTGAAGCCCGGTCCCCAATACAACCCTTGGCAATTTACACTTCTAACAAAACAAATTAAACCAAGGTACCCGAGAATTGTACTGTATTTGAAAGGATGGATCTCAAGTGGGAGCAGGTGTGGGTGTTAAGTGACAGTCTCTCTGTTGCTTGGGTTCGTAGGGACCTGGACCTGCAACTGTGCACGCAGTGGTTACTGCGGACAGGAGGAGCTCAGGACCGTCACTGGGTTGGAACCAGGAGACCACTGGTGTTGGCAATCACTGGAAACAGGAACAAGGTAAGTAGATTCAGGTGGAAGATACCCAGATTGGTGAGATAGATAAGGTAAGATGGAGAAGGAAGTTCTCAATGCCCGCACAGACATGACAATCACTGGCTGCCTCTCAGATGCACAGCCCCACTGACAGGGTGTGCAGCCCTTTTATGCCTTCTGTGTCATGAAAGTTCTAGTCCAGACCGGTTTGATCCAGTCTCCTCAGAGGCAGTTTCTGTGGCAAACCCTGTTTCCCACGCCAAACGAAAAGGTGTGAAAGTGAATTGTAAACAACCAAAACTGGACTTCATTTTAAAAGATGGATTCCATTGTCCAAAATGCCTTGTAACTAATTATTTTAATACAAATGTACAGTAAATTCAAATGTGAACAGTGAAACAAGCATAAGTAAGCATGACTAAACATATATAGGGAACTCTGCCCTACACCAGGGCCTTTTCACTCAGCTGAAGCTCTAAGTTACGGGACATCTTCAATTCTTTTAATAGCTCTTTTTGAGTTGTAGTTAAACTTGAGTTTTCTGTCCAACAGACTTTAACAGTTTATCCTGTGCCAGGCCAACTCCCTTCTTCTAAAACATATTTGGCAAAAAAATAGTCAGAAATGCAGACTTGGTAGTTGACATGACAATTCCTGGTGATGCCCCTAGAATGGAAAGACCAGGTGATTCATAAGGAGCATTGTTAGCACCCTGAATACATACATAGTTTCAGCTTGTTAGAGCACGTCCAAGCTACTGTATAATGTTGGTACTTTTAGTCTGGAGATAAAAATATGCCTGAATAAAGTGTTTGTACTTAAAGTTTCCATCCAGAATAATTTGTCTTTGTGTTAAATTGCTAAAAATAAGAGAAATGCATTCTGAGATACCCTTTAAATATTCTAGCACCAGTGTAATTACTGACTTTTATGTTTTGTATAATCCATTACTGTTAATAAATTATAGTTTAGAAAGCAAGTCACTTTATTAAAATATGTTGCTTTAAAAATATAATTTGAAGACCACAATCTCAAGCCAGTGCAATGAGAGAGCGCAGTGTAAAAGTATAAAGAAAAGGAGTACTTGTGGCACCTTAGAGACTAACCAATTTATTAAATTGGTTAGTCTCTAAGGTGCCACAAGTACTCCTTTTCTTTTTGCGAATACAGACTAACACGGCTGTTACTCTGAAACCTGTAAAAGTATAGTTTTTCCTACACAATTTTATGTTTCCTAGCCATTTGAAGCTGCGGAACAACTCTTGAGAGCAACATTAAGCCTACTTATTTACTAATGGATCTTTGAATGTAGTCAGTACATTCCCTTTATCCCTTCAAGTAAACATGTGATTTACTGCCTTGAGATCTAAAAACAAACAGTTTGATAAAACAGCAAAGGAGACATATACTTTAATATATTCCCCTCTCAAACAGTGGGAAAACATGAGAGTCCTTGGAATAATCTTGAGATGGCTAAAGCACCAATAGGAAAGGATAGCCTGAGGCTTGGAAACTTAAGATATTTTACTCACAATAGTGTAAGAAAATGATGCGTATTCACATCTTTTAAAAAAATCACAAGAATATGCAGGATTAGTGTTATGCAGGAGAAACCAGAGATCAATACAATAATCTACCTACACATTAATCAGAGCAGGCATTCAATTCTTTATTTCCAAACCTTAAGATCTCTTGTCAAGGTTCCTCCCCCACTCTGAACTCTAGGGTACAGAGGTGGGGACCTGCATGAAAAACCTCCTAAGCTTATCTTTACCAGCTTAGGTCAAAACTTCCCCAAGGTACAAAATATTCCACCCGTCATCCTTGGATTGGCCGCTACCACCACCAAACTAATACTGGTTACTGGGGAAGAGCTGTTTGGACGCGTCTTTCCCCCCCAAATACTTCCCAAAACCTTGCACCCCACTTCCTGGACAAGGTTTGGTAAAAAGCCTCACCAATTTGCCTAGGTGACTACAGACCCAGACCCTTGGATCTTAAGAACAATGAACAATCCTCCCAACACTTGCACCCCCCCTTTCCTGGGAAATGTTGGATAAAAAGCCTCACCAATTTGCATAGGTGACCACAGACCCAAACCCTTGGATCTGAGAACAATGAAAGAGCATTCAGTTTTCTTACAAGAAGACTTTTAATAAAAATAGAAATAAATAGAAATAAAGAAATCCCCCCTGTAAAATCAGGATGGTAGATACCTTACAGGGTAATTAGATTCAAAAACATAGAGAACCCCTCTAGGCAAAACCTTAAGTTACAAAAAAGATACACAGACAGAAATAGTTATTCTATTCAGCACAATTCTTTTCTCAGCCATTTAAAGAAATCATAATCTAACACATACCTAGCTAGATTACTTACTAAAAGTTCTAAGACTCCATTCCTGTTCTGTCCCTGGCAAAGACCAGCATACAGACAGACACAGACCCTTTGTTTCTCTCCCTCCTCCCAGCTTTTGAAAGTATCTTGTCTCCTCATTGGTCATTTTGGTCAGGTGCCAGCGAGGTTACCTTTAGCTTGTTAACCCTTTACAGGTGAGAGGAATTTTCCTCTGGCCAGGAGGGATTTCAAAGGGGTTTATCCTTCCCTTTATATTTATGACATCTCTAATTTCCTTTTTAATATTGTCCTGGCAAGTCTATGTAAAACAGTGTGGTGAGGGAGAGCGAACAAAAGGACCAAAAGTCACACACATGGTTTGCACAAAGTGGAGTGACCAAAACATGGTGATTCAGCCATGGAAGGAGCAAGAAGTCTCTAGGGACCTGGTAGCATAGATTTAAATGAGAAAAGGAAAACTGGTTGTGGGTCTGAAGGGAGTTTGCTTGCATTATAAGGGAGTAGGAGTAACTGGGAAGAAACTGGATGGGATAAAGATAATTGAAAATGGCAAAGGGCTTCAAAGTTTGCTGCAAGAGAGTGGAGAGTTGCACAAAACTTTTTTGGTTAAAAAATGGCTTTTAATATTTTGTGAAACTGGATTTGAACGTTTTTTCCCTCAGTTTTTTTTTTTTTTTTTTTTTTGCTCATACCAAAAATGCTATCAAGGCTTTCTGTTTACAAAACCCACCTATTTTCAGTACAGTAAACTTTTTAAAAATAGAAAAAAACCTTCCAAAATGGATCTGTTTTGGAAAATGAAAGTTTCAGCATTTTTTCCCTTCATTTTTCTGCATCTCTATTGAGTGAGTGGATGTGGTTGCTGCAGAAGGAGTAAGGAATTGTCTAGACTAAGATTTGGGGAATCAATTGAGTTGGTAGAGAACTTGGGACAGGACAATTTTAGGGTGTGAATGGGGAAAGTGGCAGTGAAGGGAAGTGACAGGTGCCGCTTTTGTGGACTTACAAGAGGATCTGGATGGGGAAATTTGGCGACTATCTGGTGGATGCATGGTGAAGTAAAATCGGAAATATTTCTGATAACTATGGTACAGTGATAAAAGCACCATACTTAAGATTGCATAGCAAAGTTCTGTTCTGGCAGGAGCTTTCTACCTTTATTCTGTAAAAATCTCATTGAAATTGCCAAAACCAGAACATAGGATTATGTTTAACACTATTTGAATTTTTCATAGTGATTTCATGGAAAAAAAATTGATAGAGAATAATAAATTTTAACATCACTATTTATAGCAGTTTTTCACTGGATTGATCAAAAGGGGTACAAAGAAAAGTGAGACACTTTCCCAAACTGCAAAATGGGGGTAATGAAACTGACCTCCTTTGTAAACCACTGAGATCTGCTGATAAAAAGAGTGGCTTGTAGGTGTTATTATTGCAAGAAATGTAAGACACTCTTGACCTATCCTTTACCATATTGGGACTCCTTGCAGAATTGCACTTGCTCTCTACAGCAAACTCCTTGTCTACACAAGGATAAAAAAACCCATGGCTGGCCCAGGTCAGCTGACTCAGGCTTTCAGGGCTCAGGCTCTGGGGCTGAAAACTGCTGTGTAGACTTTTGGGCTTGCACTGGAGCCCAAGTTCTGGGACCCTCCAGTCCAAGCCTGAACATCTACAGAGTGATTTTTAGCCCTGCAGCCCAAGGCCCGCAAGCCTGAGTCAACTGACCCAAGCCAGCCATGACTGTGCCACAGGGCTTTTATCCCTGGGTAGACCTACCCAAACAGGGACTTCAGTAGTGGTAAGGAAGAACATGTTCCCAAATGCATGGAAGGTATGTTAATAAGATGTGCTGATCTGTGTATAGCTGATACCAAAGTATATGAGGGCACTGTTAATGTTTTGCACTGGTATGTTACTTTTTGGTATCTGTTGGAGATGGAACTGAAAGCCAGAGGGGGTGTTGGACTGAGTTACTGATACACTGACAGCAGTACAAAGATGGAAAGGAATACACGTCTTTCCCGTTAACTTATCTCCATTCTTTTAAAGTGTTGGGTGGATGGAATGTATCCTGCCTCCATCTTCTCTGCTACCACACACAATTTTAGTTGGCCAGTGTGTATTAAGAATTCTAATTAACTCTATTTCCTCATTCATATCTCTGCATTTATAATGTAGCAACTTGCAACATTTCAAAGTGTGTCACGTACTATTTCTTTCGAGTGTGAAAGGAAAAAGTGCTCATAAGTTTACAGAGCACTGAATGAGTGTGATGATGCATCCTGTGGTTGCACGAGCAGCAAATACATCAGCTTCTACATATGGTTCTTATTTAAACATTGACAATGACCACTAGACTTAATAGTTCCTCATAAATCAATCCTCAGAGCATTCTATTATTTATATGACCAATTATTTGCCGCTCTTCTCTGAATTACCTCCAAGTTTGTCAGTATCTTTCTTGCAATGTAGTGCCCTGACATAAATGTAATATTCAAGATGCGATTGCTCCAATACCAATGTCCTCTGATGGACGATATCTTTGTGTTTTCAGCCCAAGTTTGCTTCCCTTCCGCCACCCGCCCCTCACCCCCAGCCATATTGCATCTTAAACCCATGTCTAATTAAATGTGTATGCTCAGAACCAATCATTCCACACACAGAAACACTTCATCCTTAAGTCTCTTTTCAGCACTTCAGCTTTTTAGGGGTCTCCCTTCCATTGCATATACTTTCTTTGGATTATTTTTCCTTTTCTAAAGTTGAATCTCATTTTTAAAATTGCAAAACTTTTTTAAAGTGAAAGATGACTTTTCAGGCAAAACAAAGTTTTTCCACAGAAAATTTTCATTTTGGTTAAAGTGTAACAATATTTTTGTATGAAAAACTGAAAACCAAAAGTTTCAGTAAACGTTTTTGGTTAAAAATAGGGTTTTGGTAGGTTTGTCTTTCAGCAAAACAGTTTTTGTAGGACATTTAGAAAAAAACATGTTTATCACAAAAAAGGGATGTTGTGACCAGCTACACTCATTTGTTATTTTTGCCCATATTTCTCGCTAGTGACCAGAAAATAAAATTCAGTCTCTGATAGAAAAACAGAACTCTGTTGTATCACATGAAAATAGTAGGGCTATCAAGCTATTTAAAAAATTAATTGTGATTAATTGTACTTTTAAACAATAACAGAATACCATTTATTTAAATATATTTGGATGTTTTCTACATTTTCAAATATATTGATTTCTATTGTGTTCAAAACAGAATACAAAGTGTACAGTGTTCACTTTATATTTTTTGATTACAAGTATTTCCACTGTAAAAATAACAAAAGAAATAGTATTTTTCAATTTACCTAATACAAGTACTATAGTGCAATCTCTTTATCATGAAAGTTGAACTTACAAATGTAGAATTATGTACAAAACTGCATTCAAAAGCAAAACAATGTAAAACTTTAGCGCCTGCAAGTCTACTCAGTCCTACTTCTTGTTCAGCCAATTGCTCAGACAAACAAATTTGTTTACATTTGCAGGAGATAATGCTGCCCTCTTCTTGTTCACAATGTCACCTGAAAGTGAGAACAGGCATTTGCATGGCACTGTTGTAGCCGGTGTCACAATATATTTACATGCCAGATGCACTGAAGATTCATATGTCCCTTCATGCTTCAACCACCATTCCAGGGGACATGCTGATGACAGGTTCTGCTCAATAACAATCCAAAGCAGAGCGGACTGATACATGTTCATTTTCATTATCTGAGTCAGACGCCACCAGCAGAAGGTTGATTTTCTTTTTTTGGTGGTTTGGATTCTGTAGTTTCCGCATCAGAGTGTTGCTCTTTTAAGATTTCTGAAAACATGCTCCACACCTTGTTCCTCTCAGATTTTGGAAGGCACTTCAGATTCTTAAACCTTGGTTCGAGTGCTGTAGCTATCTTTAGAAATCTCACACTGCTTCTTTACATTTTATCAAACCTGTAGTGAAAGTGTGTTCTTAAAATGAACAACATGTGCTGGGTCATCATCCAAGACTGCTATAACATGAAATATGTGGCAGAATGCAGGTAAAACAGAGCAGGGGACATACAGTTCTCCCCCAAGGAGTTATGATTCAAGGAGTTATCCTCCAAGCAATAATTAATGCATTATTTTTTTAACGAGCGTCATCGGCATGGAAACATGTCCTCTGGAATGGTGGCCAAAGTATGAAGGGGCATACGAATGTTTAGCATATCTGGCAAATAAATAGTTTGCAGTGCCGGCTACAAAAGTGCCATGCAAATGCCTGTTCTCACTTTTTGGTGACATTGTAAATAAGAAGAGGGAAGTATTATCTCATGTAAATGTGAACAAACTTGTTTGTCTTAGTGATTGGCTGAACAAGAAGTAGGACTGAGTGGACTTGCAGGCACTGAAGTTTTACATTGTTTTGTTTTTGACCGCAGTTATGTAACAAAAAAACCCCTACGTTTGTAAATTGCACTTTCATGACAAAGAGATTGTGCTACAGTATTTGTATGAGGTGAATTAAAAAATACTATTTGGGAAAGGCACCATCTTTATAAAGGATATCAGCTGTCAAGTGAGATCAATGACTATTATGTTGGAGACCTACATAAAATAGCTAAGTCATTTGAATTTGAACAATTAAAAATTGGACTAAGCAAAGAACAGGTTATTTGTGATATTATGAGTCAAAACAAGACTTTAAAGTATTCCTCCAAATGAAAGCAGTGAAAGAAGTGCATCTTATAAAATGTATAAAGGCAGAAGACGAGTACAAGAATGGGCATATGGCAAATACAGTATTAAAATGTAACACATAATGTATGCATCTGATGAAGTGAGCTGTAGCTCACGCAAGCTTATGCTCTAATAAATTTGTTAGTCTGTAAGGTTCCACAAATACTCCTTTTCTTTTTACTGATACAGACTAACACGGCTGTATTTACTCTGAAACCTTTCAGTACAGGGAGTACAATGTCAGGCATACCATAAAAATAACTATTTTTGCAGAACTGTTTATTTTCAGCGTAAATTGGAAAAAAGCAGAAAGCAAAAGCAAAATACATTCATTGTGACATGCCAATTGTACAAGTGGAATGACCCCAAAACAAGTAGACTATACAGAGATTCATAGGCTTGCTAACATATCCAAGTGAATTCATCCTTAATTTGTCACAATTAAGCATGCCTCTCTCCTGCCCCTTAATGGAGGAAAAAATGTAAGAGATCTTTTGGGGCACCAGTGGGTTTCATGAACATCCTATCCTTTTTTTTTGTTGCTCATTCTTCTAGGTTTCAGGTTAGGATGTTTACTTGTTTTGTCAACTAGTAGCATTTATTTTTGCTATAAATATAAGAAATGTCATATACTTAAAATATTCCTAGAAAAGGCTTTCATGATAATTCCAAAGAGTTTATACAGTCTTGCAGAAGTCACTTTGCAGACTAACCGTCCTGCTCTTCAGAGCACCTTACCAGTTCCTCAGCTAAACTTACCAATGGCTTTTAAAGTGAAAACAGAAGGATTCTATGCAACAGTTTATCTTATCCCTCAGATAAGGATCAAATAGGTCTAATGCCATATTTTGCAGTAAACAGATGCTTGACCTTATGTCCTAGGATGAGTAAATTCCTCACATTTTTGTACACATAAATTGGTCTCTGGCTTTTACATAAAAAAGAATCAGAGAATGTCTAATTTATGCTGATGAGTACTGTGATCTAGCTGGGGTTTATGTAAATGCAAACTTCTAGTTAAGAACCAACTACAGGTTATGGAGGCAGAATAGAATACATATTCCTGTGCAAGAACAGTTAACTTGATGACTAGCAAAGTTCTTGCTAATTATTTCTGTATGTGGAATGATTGCCTCTGAGCATACAAATTTAATTTCTATGAGTGTAGTGGAGTGCTAGGGAAAAACACCATATTAAGAGAGTGAGACAGTGATTAACATATAATAAACAAGAGTTGTAACAAAGGGAACAGTTTTTGACACTTGTGTATATGTAGGCTTTATATGTTGGTAAGTACAAAACATACTGTAATGTGCTGAAGGATGCTGCAAATCTCCTCTAGTAAAGTTTTGCCACAAAACTGAGGGAAAGGTTGAGGTGATTTATCTCTGTGGCTCATAAAAATAGCTCTTAAAAGCAAACGGTTTGCTCTTGGAAGAGATAAAATTGCTCCCCATGGCTGGTGGTGTAAAAATGAATAACCAAGAAGGTCTCTTTTATTACATTCCCAACCCATTTCAAATGACACACAACAAACGCTGTGCTCTACTGACAATATACGCAGTACACCTTTTCAGCAGAAAGCACTTGACATGTTTTTGCCAAGTGCTGTTACTTCTGTACTGGCTTATGAGAAAATATTTTTGCTTATGTCAGAAAATACATAAATTCTTCAGTCTCCCATCCCTCCTCTTTGTGAGCAATCAGTGAAACCATATCTGAAATGCCAGTGTATTCAGCTCCTGATTTTCAATAGTATTTGAAAACAAATATTTTCAATATTATTCTAAAATTACTCACACACTGTAGGTGCAGTCATAATGTTCTATCAAAGGTCCCCAAACTGTGGGGTTCCCCCCCCCAGGGGTGGCACAGAGGAACATTTGTGGGGGAGGCGTGGCAGGGCCTGGGCTACTCCCCCTAGGAGCCATGGAGAATGTCGCTCAGCCCTACTCCACTCCCAGCCCCAGCCTTGGCTCCACCCCCAGTTCCCAACCCTGCCCCTAGTCTCGGCCCCCAATCACAGGCTGGCTGCATCTCAACACCTGGTCCTGGCCCCACCCCCAGCTTCAATCCCTGGCTACAGCTCCATTCCCAGCCTCAGACCTTCCCCCAGCTGCAGCCCCAGCCTTGGCTCCCTTACCCCTGTCTGCACCCCCACCCCCTTCCCCAGGAGCCCTGGCTCCGGGAGGCAGGGGGGCATGGATGGGGTAAGGGGGGGTGATGCTGAAAAGTTTGGGGACCACTGTTCTAGGTGATAAAATGCAGACAAATGTAACATGGTGGAGAATGCACTGGACAAAAAGCTTGTGAATTCTAGAAAGGAACTGGAAAAGGTATCTAAGAAGCATCTGGACCAGGAATTCATGCTTTTGTAATCACATTGGTTGAACTGGCCCTGAAATGGATGCAGCCTACCTTGAATACAGTCAGAACACTGATGAAGAACTGAAACTGAAAGAACTGAAACTGACACTTCCCATAAGATCATTCCTATAAGTACAGTGATAAGACCACGCTTTTAGGTTTGAGTTGAAATAAGTTTAAACTCCATGTTGCACAACAAACTCTCTTCACAGCTATTCTGACCAAAGGAACCATTATCAGGAATAGGGCAGCAGTAGCAGGGGGGAAGGAGAACTCCCAATGGAGGAGGCTGCACCAGAGGAAGTGCTTTGGAAGATTGAGAA
The DNA here is from genome assembly GCF_965140235.1 of Caretta caretta. NCBI lineage: Eukaryota > Metazoa > Chordata > Testudines > Cheloniidae > Caretta > Caretta caretta. Next base: position 65,845,193 of record NC_134207.1, read on the forward strand.
AAGGAGTGCCACAGTGGAAGAGCAGTTTCCAGCAGGAGCCTCTGAGTTTCCTTCCCTTGCAGGGGTAGAAGGGTGGGGAAGAGGAAGAGAAGTAGTCCAAGAACAGCTCTTCCCATGGTCAAGAGGAGCAGCAGAGAGAAGGGGAGCTTTGGAGCCTTTTAATCCCATCAGAAGCAGCAAGTGGGAAGAGAAGTGTTTTCTACCCAGTCAGGAGTAGCAGCATCCATAGGGAGGAGGAGCCACTTGATCTGGGGAGTGCAGCTGAAGCATGGTCGTCCTTTCAAATGGGATGTTCCTGGAGAATAAGGACATGGGGTTTGCCAAGATCTGATGTCTGGACAGGCATCTAACTAATTCTCATTGAAATGCTTAAGAGTTGCTGGTCTAATAAGGACCCTTTGTGAACTAAGAGTTAACCCAGGAGGGATCATTTTAGCCTGAGGAATGTTTGTGGGTGCCAGGAAGGATTTGAGAAGCAGAGGGACCAACCACTTGGGATGAAGTAGCAGAAGTCCCTTTTTTAATTGGATTGATTTGTCCTCACAGAGTCACAGTTTTAGGGGTTCCTTCTTAGCTAGAATCCAGACACATGCCCACAGAGCCCACCTATCTGTATACTGTGTAGACACCCATTCATAATTGATTCATGGGGCAGCACTGAAGGTACATTTTGCCCCATATATTCTTTCCAATACATTACACAACACTGAAGCTGTTAGTTAAACTATCATCAGGTTTTTATCTAACAAGAAGCATGTCTGCTTGCCATAGTTGGGTGGATTTAGCACAGGGGCGGGCACACTTTTTGATCTGAGGGCCACATCGGGTTTCCGAAATTGTATGGAGGGCCAGTTAGGGGAGGCTGTTCCTCCCCAAACAGCCAGGCGTGTCCTGGCCCCTGCACCCTATCCGACCCTCCCGGCTTCTTGCCCCCTGACGGCCCCCCCCAGGACTCCTGCCCCATCCAACCCCCCTTGTTCCCTGATGGCCCCCCAGGACCCCTGCCCCATCCAACTACTCCTTCTCCCTGTCCCCTGACTGCCCCCAGAACCCCTGCCACTGACTGCCCCCCGCTGCTCCATCCAACCCCCCTTCTCCTTCCTGACTGCTCCCCCAGAACCCCTGCCCCCATTCAACCTGCCCTGTTCCTCGCCCTCTGACCACCCCGACTCCTATCCACACCCCAGCCCCCTGACCTCCACCCCACTCCCCTGCCCTCTATCCAACTCCCCCTGCTCCTTGCCCCTTACTGCGCTGCCTGGAGCACTGGTGACCGGCAGCGCTACAGCCGCGCTGCCCAGAGCACCAGGACAGGCAGCCGCGCTGCCCAGAGCACCAGGACAGGCAGCCGTACCGCCTGACTGAAGGCAGCCACGCCACCGTGCAGCACAGAGCACTGGGTCAGGCTGCAGCTCTGCAGCTGCGCTGCCCAGCAGGAGCTCCCAGCCCCGCCGCCCAGAGCATTGCACCGGCGGCGCAGTGAGCTGAGGCTGCGAGGGAGGGAGGACAGCAGGGGAGGGGCAGAGGGCTAGCCTCCCAGGCCAGGAGCTCAGGGGCTGGGCAGGATGGTCCTGCGGGCCGGATGTGGCCTGCGGGCCGTAGTTTGCCCACCTCTGATTTAGCACACCTCCAGCTCCCTGTATTTACTTGCACAAAGGACCAAAAGGAGAAGCAACTCAGAGCCTGATTTCTCCCAGTTTCTGGCAATTTGCAGCCTGCTCTTCTGAATCATGAAGTTAATCCAGTGTAATAATTTTTGATTAATGAAAGTTCAGCTGATCCCTGCCCCTAGCAGTAGAATGATCATGAGAACCTTCGGAAATGTAATAGAATGAATCATAAAAGAACACAAGAACAGCATCAATGGATACCACCCATGGTTCAAGCAGATCTGCCGTGGAAGTCCACAAATATTTTTCTCAAGGTGAAAAGCACTCGTCACTCTTTTGCATGCAACAGCAATCTTTTAGCTATTCATCTTTTCACTTGCAAGTGTGTCAGCATATTTATACATGAAATATTCAGGTTAATGATATTTATTTATTAAAAATACACCAGATGCACGAGTGCATCCTACCAAGAATAAAAATGGTTACATTAAAATAGATGAGATATTGTGGTTCAGGGTTTAGGAAACTAACTGGATCATGCAACTCTTATTCACTTTAGTGAGATTACTTCTGAAAGTTGGTGCTCACCAGTATGAATAAAGGCTGAATAGTATGGTCCTAATTTAGTAAAGGTCAGATGAAGGATTATCTTGATGTATTAGGACCAGATTCTGATAGCCTTATTCACAAGAAGTGTGCTTTGCTCTGCACACAGTTCAATTGATTTTAATGGAATTACTCAGAGGCACTACTTGAAGCGAGTAAGGCACCAAGTACTCAGAATCTGAATGATAGCGTTACCCAACTAAAGTGAAAGGAGATATCCATGAGCTGTCTATAATGGAAGCAGCCGTAATATGCTTTGTCAAGCTTCCAGAAAGGGAGAAACTCTGGATACCACCAGACACAGCACTTAAAAATTATTTTGACTCATTCAGGTGTATTCATCCTAGGTTGCTCTTGGATCTATTATTTTGGTTTACTTCCAGTTTCCAATATTATAAATAGCAGCACAGATGGCAGGCTAAATTCAGACCTATGTAAGCAGGAGCTGTACCCATTTACATCTGGTCTGATTCTAGCCCAGTAAGTTATGAGGAGTTATGGTCTTTGATAATAGGTATTAAGTAGCACTCATCCCCACAAGCGAAACTGGTAAGCTTTGCAGAGATTATATAAAGGTGTATCACCTTGAGTGCTAGACCATTCTGTTTGCATGCCTCCCATAGTAAGGGGTGGTGTATAGGGACACCAGTTACCAAGGAATCCCCTATTGTAGCTGGGGGAAGGGGGAGAAGAAGGAGAAGGCATGGGGAAATAATTTGCTACACTCTTTTATGGGGTGCAGCATACTTCCGCTCTGTGCCATCAGCAAATTCCAATGGTTATGGTGTACAAGAGGGGACCTGGGAACCCAACTACTTGTTCCTTGTAGGATGGGACAAAAGTATCTGTAGTACTTCCCCAAACCATGGGTTTGTCCAGACTAGAGTTTGATGTCCTGTTTTAACTCTAGTTAATTTGTTGCTAATTAAGGTGAGTTGACTCACACAATTGTAAATGCTAATCTAGTTACTCCACAAATGTTTGATCCAGGACACAAGCTCCAGTCCAGACATACCATATGTGATCACATAAGGGCTAAATACAATATAGCTATTAAGTAGTTCCAGCACAAGAACATTAAACAACAATTAGTAGCTACTTTGATATTTAATGATCTGGGATGTGTCATGTTTGCTTTCCCAAAAATCAAATGAAATTATCAAGGTTAATTCTCTGCACAGTTCCCTCAATGAGTATAAGGTGTGATCTGCATTTCAAAATAATAGCAGCACATAGTCTTCAATTCAGACTGATTTAAGTTAATCTTACACGTTGACAGTTATTCAAAAGAACAATGTTTTGACATTGCATTTGTTCCAGATATCTGGGGAGTTATCTTTGACTCATTTCGAAGAAGCCTTGAGAAAGGTCGCTAGTCATGGCTAAAACATTAGTTTACTGAATGACTGTCAAAAGAAAAGTGTTTAAATAAAACTAGCATGGATTATTGAAGCGAGTGCTTGTGACACAGAATCTCATTAGCCAAGGGTCCCCTGTTCTTTGAAAACAACTCTATGGACTTGTACGAGTTAGTCACCAGGAGATAATTACTCCTCGGGGAATTGTGTGCCACTGTGTGCTTGCAGAATCTGTGTCCCCTGCAGATTTCTTTGCAGAAAATGACAAGGAAGCAAAGGGAAGCCACAACATTTTGGGCACCCAGAGCAGCTGGTGGAGAGGTAAATCACTACAGGGGAGGGTATGGCATGTGGGGGGATGGCGCCCTGGCTGGGCTCAGCTGCTGGTCCTGTCTGGGCTGGGGAGGACAGGACTTCCTCTTCCCTTGCAAGGAACAGCCAGGGCTGGGGCCAGGCAGACCCATGCCTAGGAACCTCCCCCAGTTGTAGGAAGCTCTCCACCCCACTCTACTTCCTGGCATCATCACTCCTCAGTTGCAGGGGGAGGGGTCACAGTAGGGGGAGCTGCTCCCTGTCTGTCCAACCCCTGTGCATCTAGACTCCCCCATACCCAGAACCCCCTGCTAAGCCTCAGCCTCACACACCTGAACCCCCACCCTGCAGGGCCTCATCTTCTGAATCCAGAGTCCCCCTGTACCCAGACCTTCCCACAGAGACCCCCCCTCTGCATCTGGACCCCCACCCTACACCCAACACCACTTCCTGCTGAGCTCTCCGCACTTGAACCCCCTCACCAATGAGCCAAACTCCCTCAGCACCTGGACAACCCCAACGAGCTACCTGGATCCTCATCCCAGTGAGCCCCAACCAGTTCACCCAAACCCTCACCCCACCAAGTCCCACTCCACCACACCAGACCCCCCACCACGGAGCCCCAAGCACCTTCACCTGGACCCCCCTGCAAAGTCTCATTCCCCTGTACCCAGAACTCCGCAACAAGCCCCGGTGCATCCAGATCCCAACTGACTCCCCACCAAGCTACCCACATCCAGATTGCCCCATACAGAAACCTCTCACCCCACACTAAGCCGCTCCACACTTGGATCCTGCTGGGCTGAGCTTGCCTGCTCTGGATCTGGATCGGGGGCCAGGGCCGGGTGTGTGTTCAAGACTCTGTCCCTCTCACTTGCTATCATTAGCCAGGGCCCTGGGGTGTTTCTGGACAGGTCCAAGGCTGCATGGAGATATATTATTGACAAATAAAATATGCAGAATTTTAAAATATTGTGCTCAGATTTTTTGGGGGCACAGAATTCCCACAGGAGTAGATAATATATCTCAGTGATGGCCTATTCAAGTAGGATGGAGTTGTCACCCTGCCATGGTTAGCCAGTGATGTAATGCAAGGCTCAATTGTCTAACCTTGCTCCATCCAAGACTATCAGAGACCACTGCAAACAATTGAAACAACTTGGGGGTAAAAAAGGAACATTGCAACAGACAGAGGTTTCATGTCTATGAATAGAGACAAAAGACTGTTTCAGTATAACACAAGATGGGGAGAGGCACTCTCTGACCATTCACTGAGGAAACAACTTGTGGAGGGGAGGTGGTTTCATAAAAGTTTGGATTCTGGTTCGTGTAAAACCAGCTGGCCTTGCAATATACTGAACTTTATGGGGAAAACCTACTTTATTAGCTAAGAAAGGTAACTATTAAGCCCTATGTGGTATTTTATTATTTTGTTTTGTATTGTAATAATTTGTTTCCACCACTCTCTTGTTTGTAGTTGAATCTCTGTTCTTTCTGAATTATGCCTTCTTTTGTTTCATTACAAGTGCTGTGTGTATTACTGGAGTGGTGATTTAAGGTAAAACTAAGAAACTGCGGTACACTGCTCCTTTGGGGGCTGAGGATTTGGGATTTTTGTGAGTAACCACTGTCAGGGGAATGATTCAAAGGAACTCAGGGACTGGAATGCATGTATTGTTAACCTGCAGTGGAAAGACAGTGCTGGCATAGCCAGAGGAGAGTGCTGGAGTGGCTAACAGGCTGGTGGCGTTAGGGAGCTAACAGTGAGTCACCACAGGCAAGGCTACTTCTCATTAGAGACATGGGGTAACAAGATGATTCTCAGTCCTGGATACCCCAAGAACAGTCTTCGTTGCTTATTGCAGTATTTTATATTAATTGAGAGGGCTGTGGTACTGAACTTACCTGTATTAGACATGGAAGTCTCAAGGTCACTATAAATTGGTTAGTCTCTAAGGTGCCACAAGTACTCCTTTTCTTTTTGCGAATACAGACTAACACGGCTGTTCCTCTGAAACCAGCAGGAGAGTGAGTTTGTGTGTGTATGGGGGTGGGGGGGATGTGAGAAAACCTGGATTTGTGCAGGAAATAGCCCAACTTGATTATCATGCACATTGTGTAAAGAGTTGTCACTTTGGATGGGCTATCACCAGCAGGAGAGTGAATTTGTGTGGGGGGGTGGAGGGTGAGAAAACCTGGATTTGTGCTGGAAATGGCCCACCTGATGATCACTTTAGATAAGCTATTACCAGCAGGACAGTGGGGTGGGAGGAGGTATTGTTTCATATTCTCTGTGTATATATAAAGTCTGCTGCAGTTTCCATGGTATGCATCCGATGAAGTGAGCTGTAGCTCATGAAAGCTCATGCTCAAATAAATTGGTTAGTCTCTAAGGTGCCACAAGTACTCCTTTTCTTTTTGCGAATACAGACTAACACGGCTGTTACTCTGAAACTTCTCCCCTTCTGTCACCTCTCCCTGCTTAAAAAAAGTGTATAAAACAGGAAAGAAATTTGCTACTGCCACAGTCAGTTTCTCCTGTCCCCAAAACTGCAACACAACAAAGGAACTAGAGGTTATCTAGAGAAAAATTAGCAGAGACATGAATCCTGAATTGATATGATGTGGTCGGTGTGTTTTGAAGGTATTTTTTTTTTTAGGATTAATGATCATTTCCCCTTTATTCTTCATAATTTAAAGTTTCACTTTCAGCAGTGGCTGAAGACTAATATTCTCCTTCAGAAAAATTCAAAGAATTTTCTTCTTTCAAAATACTTGCCATCTCTCATGACTGCTAATGGAACTAAGACCACCAGTTAAGATGATTTCCTCAAAATGGCCACCACCTTCATTGTTCACAAGTTCACAAGGGACTGAAGCCACAAGTTGCTTTTAGCATAAATGGCTACCGCCTCCACCCACCTGCCCTTGATAGTTCTTCTCTCCTCCTTGAGAGTATACAGGGCCATCATCTTCCTTGAGGGCAGGTTTGCTTCACTGCAGAGGCTGTATTTGCTAAGGAAAATCTGTGGTTTCAGTCATCGGCACTGGAATAGGGGAGGCCAGGGGCCATGGCCCTCCTATTTTTTGAAAGTGGTTGGGCCTGGCCCCCCAACACCCACCCATCCTCTTTCCCCCGAGCTGATACGGGGTAAGAACCGTGCAGCCCGGCAGCTGTGGGGAGCTACGAATCCTCCAGCTGCTCTGGGTGGGGGGCCCACAGGTCAGGGACACAGGCTGAGGGCTGCTCTTGGCCTCCTCACCCTGGGCAGGTGTAGGGTCCATGGGTCCCAGCCTGCTCTGGCTTCCGGCTTGGCCAGGGTGGGGCTTCGAGTAGAGGGGGAGGGTTGGAGCCACAAAGGGGGTAGGGCCCCTGCACACCCCACTTTTGGGAAGGCTCCACTGAGGCTGATCTCAGTCCCATTGAGAGAAATGAGGAAACAGTGGCCATTTTTTAAAGAAGGGACAAATCTGAAGGAGATTTTATGCACCAATTTCTGTTTAGGGAGAAACGTTTTGTTATTAAGAATAAGGGGCACCAACTCAAGGTTAGGTAGGGAGGTGTAACTTGCCTGTTGCAATAGTAAATGAAGAATGAATGTAGGATGAATGGAGTGGCTGCCTCCCTTAACTGTTCATTTACAGATGTACATCCAAGGTATTGTTTGAGATAGGAGAATTATTCTGTGGCAATTATAATAACCAGAAAATGTGTTAGGTAGACGCCACTGATAAGACACTTCAGTATTAACTATTTCCTAGTTAGTTTTGTTCATATATATATAAACAAAACTAACTAGGAAATAGTTTATATATACTATTTCCTAGTTAGTATATATATATAAACAGACTATATATATAAATGTTTATATATTATGTTTATATATATAATATAAATGTTTATATATTAAATCCAAAACTAACTAGGAAATAGTTAATATATATATTACACATGCCAAGATTTTTGAGACATGATTAGTGATTTGGGATATCTTAGTGTTGGGGTACCTAACTGTAGACAACTTAAAAAGGCCTATTTTTTCAGAAAGTGCTGAGCATCTCTCTCTCTCTATCTCTTTCTCTCTCTCTATGTACGATATTAAAATTATTTGACCATATTGAGCATACCTCTTTGTTGGTTTTCTGTGTAATATTATTGCAGTGATCCCTGCTTTTCTTTCCCCATGTCCATTCTTCTGTGTTGTCACATCAAGTGTGAAATTATATTGTAAACTCTTTAGGGCAAGGGATATGTGAAAATTTTCTATACTGTGAGGCACTGAGTATACTTTTGGGTGTTGTAAAATAATGCTTAAATTCATATGCAAAGATACCTAGACTCGTCATATGATCACATGGGCCAAAAGTTATGGTTGTTGGGGGAACCATAACTATATATTTCCTTACTTTGTGCAAAGTCTTGGGCATAATTTTGCATTAATGTAGCTTTTTCATTTAAGAGCAATATTGGCAAGCATGAGGCCTATGCACCACAAAACCCTCAGAGTCCAGGGCAAGTAGAACATAAATGTGGCATAAGCCTTGTGCTGTTGCTCTGCTCAGGTGTGACGTTCACTTATTGAGCCTAATAGGTAAAAAAGAGTTCAAGTCTTCCAAATGAGCTAGAGGGACTCATTCACAAGGGACCAAATCTCTGGCAAACTTCTTGCTGCAACTCTAGTTCAGACTAAGCATTTTAATAAATTAGTTATTGCAGTCTAAGTCCTTCTCGCTGTTGTAACTCCATGTACTATACAGACCCAGTGTGTTTTAATAAATGCAAAGGACTGAATCAGTCTTTGTCCAAATTTCTGGAAAAATATCCAAGATTGCCTGAGTTATGTGGGGCAAAAGGACGCAACAGTGACATCTGGAGAGCTAGCACGGTCACTATCAGCAGCACAAATGTGTTTGTGCCACTTAATTCAGTTAAGGATGGAAGAGAGCTTTTGACAAATACTGTACTGCAATTGCAAGTCTGTTGGTCAAAGAGAACACTGTTTATTGAACTGAGAACTCAGAGACCAGCTTTGGTTATCTGTGGACGAGGCTGCTACAGTAATTTAACACTGAAGCAAGGAACTCTATCAGATTATAGTAAGTAATATCTACACCATATTGATTGCTTTTCTAAATAGTGTGTTTTGGAATCCTTTAGGACAAGAGGAGATATACGAATAAAATAATAAATAAAATACTGAAGTGACCTGATCACGGCTTGGGACGTAAGGGAACACAAAACTTTCATTTATGTTTCTTGGCAATCTTGTTATTCCGGTCTAGAATGTGATGTCATGGTATCCAGTATAGCTATAACAACAACAAAAGGAATAAAATGAAAGATGATGATTAGTGATATATAACTGATTATTTTTTCAACCTCCTAATCTAGTGTGGGAGTGGTAGGCAAAGGTCTCCTGGGAAAACAGAGACGAGGTTGTGGGGTGTGGTGCCAAAGGTGTTTTCCAATATTTTAGGGCTAAACTATGGAAGAATGAGACCTGAAGAGGGGGTAAAATTCTACAAAAATGAAAAGATTGATTGGTGTTTAAAGTAATTTTTAGTTGAGAAATTAGTGCATCTGAAATTTAGTGCATTATTACACAAATAAAAGGGAAAGTCAAAGCCTCAACTCTTGTAAATCAGAAGAGCACCTCTGAATTAATTAAAGCTGTGAAGCCAACTTACACCTGATGAGGTTTTGGCCCTCTTTGATTAACCCGACATTTAGTAAGACTTCTCAGATAGCTGTGGTGAGATCCAGAAGAGTTCTGGGGATTGTGGTCAGATTAATATCTGACAGTTCGTCTACACAGAAAGTTGCACTCATTTAACTTAAAGCTTAACTTAATTTAAATAGATTTAGCTAAACCCAGTGTAGATTAAAACATTTGTTCCTCAGAGCCTTGCCCCTAACTATGCTCCCAAACTAGGGTTCTCCTACTGTTAAACTCAAGGCCAGTATTTTTCCCAGCATTAAGGATACAGAGTTTCCCTCTATATGAATCCCGTTTCTTTGTGTGGACAGGGTGGTCAGTTGTCTTCATAGACTTGCCCTCCTGTTCCAGCCATTTGGATTCTCTTCCACAGGGCTGGAAAGTCTGTGGCTAGTCAAAGACTAGACAGAGTAGCATGTGTGGATGACATCCTTCTTCTAAATGCTGAAGAAGAGCAGGCAAAAGTAATGTACCTTGTGGCTGCGTTCTCTCTTCTATAGTCCCCTCCGAGCTAGTGTCTTTGCTAATACCCCACATTTGTGGGGATAGTGGAGTGGCATGGAAGCCCAGGGACTACCTGATGGGCAGGTTCTGTGCACAACTACAAGCCATTCCACTGGGAAGCAACCATGACAGAACAGCCCCAAGGAATTGCCACCTAGGGGATCCATGTGCCCCCCCTTCCATTCACGCACACACCATGCACTCTCCCAGAGGTATTTTCATGGAAGAGGTGATCTGGGCTTGGGGCTGTAAAAGTGAAAGTGCTTTTCCTTTGTAGCCCAACAGTCAAATTCAGAGCTGGACCTATTATTCATTTCCTGGGGCAATTGAGTCTGCTCTAACTGACTATCTTTCCCCCAGAAAGCTTCTAGAATCTGCTTTCTATGAGTTTCATTGTCAGCGGACACACTGATAGCATAACATTCAATAGCTCTTTCTCATTAATCTTTGCATCCTCTGTATGGGAAAGATTCTGTATTGAGTTGCTTGCCGTCCACTATTCACACAACATGAAATGTAGTGCAGTGCTGCTCGTGGCGTTGTTCTAATAAGACAGTGATGAATCCGTAGTGTTGTAGAATGAAAGCCGGAAGTGTCACTTTCTAGAACTTCATGTGGAAACCTTCAGTGTGGTAGGAGTACAGATCAGATGAAAACACCAAGTCAAATACACAAATAATCAGTCTACATGCCTCCCACAATTTACGACATTTTAACAGCGTATAATCCTTGCCAGCAAACAAATTGAGATAGTGAAAGACCTTTTAGAATTTTTGTAATTACTCAACGGTCAGCTCATAAAGGAACATTTTCTTACATATTGTACATGAAAAAAAAGGGACAGCTGCTATTTAAAGTGCTGTGTGTGTGTCCATCATCTATCATCTTTAGGAAAAAAAAACACCCTGAATTTGGAATCACAATCCAGTTCCAAGGAAAGCTTATTTATGTCCAATGTGTCCCTAATTATAATGATAATATAATGAAGCAATGTTCCCTCCCTTCCTGTAGCTGCACAGTAGCAATCTGTTGAAAATTGCTTTCAGCTGTAAATATATGAATAAGTGTTTTGGAGCTGCAAGTTGCACTTCTGCTATAGCATGGGTTTTTATTTTTTGTTTTTTGGGGGGGTTTTTGTGTGGAGGTGGGTGGTTTTAAGAACATCAGCAAAGACAAGGGAAATCCCCCATTATCAAAAGGTTAGCAAAGTAGTCTGAGGTCAAAGCAAAATGCCAGTTCAGTTTTAAATTAATGCAAAGGAAAGTACACTAGCATTAATAATAGTTGAGCCACAGCCTTATACCAATGTCAGTGACTATTTTAAACAATTTAGCATACTGTAGCTGGAGCATTAGCACAAAGATGGTTAAGGATGTCTAAGCATTTCCATTCTAACCCACTGTTTCCAGTGGCTCATTGCTTTCTGAAACTTTCACTTACCGCACTGAAATTTTCCAGGTTCAGTCTCTAAGCGAAGGGTCATGGCTTTTTGTACAGATTGAGAAAGACAATTCAGTCTTCTTTGGCAACAAGGAAAGTGGAAAAAATATTTTCCTCCCACAATAAAAAATATTTGTAACAGTTCTAGTGCCAAAACATTTGGGGGTAAGGAAGCTAAAATTTGGCAGGGAAATAGCTCTTTAGTGTGCTGCCAAAAATCATTTTGATTTGGCCAATTTGAGTTGTTAGGAGTGTTGAAAATTTGGTATTATTTCCTAGGAAGATTTGAAAACTAGAGTTTGCACAAGTACAGGAGTCTTTGTTTCTAAAACAGTACTTTTTTTTACTACCTCCCTATAAATCAAGCTGCCCATCACCAGTCTACCAGTGCCAAGAGAACTCCCAGCCACCTGTGTACCTGGGTTAGGAAGTGTTGGGTTGATTTTTACTGTCTGTAACCATTGTGCCTAGGCTATTTGCACCTCTTAATTTCTGGCAGGCATTTCTAGAAAGGGAATCCTTCTACCTGAAGCATGTGAGTGCTTATTGGAACCCACAAAAGGGTAGAGCCTGTACAACCCAGTCTTGCATCAAATCTCATGCAACTCAGAGCATACTACCAGACAACCAGAGGGGACTGCTATCCCACAATACTCACAGTAACATCCAGAACAGGGTCAGTTACAGTATTTACCCAAACACCATCTTAAAACAAAGTGAAAGCTTACAGTGATGTTTCCTTGATGAGGCCCAGATCTTCCTTAGCCCAGTCACTATTGGCTGTTAAGCCATTTTCCAAAGCCCCTGCCATAGGCTTGTACTTCCTCTTATGAGCACCAAGAAGCTTAGACTTTCCAGCTACTTAACTCTTGCCTTCCCTTTCTGGAGCTCCAGGGCTTTGAGCTCATCACACTCCCAACATTATAAAAAAGAGAGAAGTGCACTGTGCATGTGTCATGCAAATAATTTAGGCTCCTAGTAAAGAGACTACTGAGCTTGTAGTGAGTGCTGCCTCATTCAGTGCAATAGGACTTAGGTGCTAAGGGAGCTCAGCAACTTTGAAAGAAAGCAGCCACAAAACTCTGCAAGCTGTATAGAGCTGCATTTCTCCTCTTTCTTTAAAAACAAGGAAATTAAATGCAATAAACTAATGTTAATTTAATATTGAGACTGAGACACCAAGGACTCAAAAGTCACAGAATTCCAGTAGTTAATGTTTTTCCCACAATACCAACTCAGCCTTAGTAAGGGATTGTACTTCCCATGAGCACCTGTAATTTTTGCCAAAGCTCCCCATGGGGCAGCATACAACCGTATCAACCCCTACAGGGATCTGGGCAAATCTGGCATGACCTGGCCTTAGGGTTGCCAACCCTGCAGGATTGTCCTGCAGTCTCCTAGAATTAAAGATTAATCTTTAATTAAAGATTATGTCATGTGATGAAATCTCCAGGAATATATCCAACCAAAATTAGCAACCTTACCTGGCCTATAAGGAATAACTTCTGTACAGGGCTATGGCTGCAGGTACTATCCTCTTTCCTGGTTGGAATAAAAGTCTGATGTTTTGGAAGGGAGTGCGATCAAGTGACTAGAGTACAGGAATAGAATCTGCTAACTCCTGAATTCTATTTCCTGCTCTGCCTCTGATTCGTTGTTCTTTCCCAGGTAAATCTTAACCTCCTAGAGTGTCAGTTTCCATTTTTAAGCAATAGGAACAATGATACCGACTTACATGGGTATATGGAAGATTAGCAAATATTTGTATAATGCAGTGGTTCCCAAACTTGTTCCACCGCTTGTGCAGGGTAAGCCCCTGACGGGCCGGGCTGGTTTGTTTACCTGCCGCGTCCGCAGGTTCGGCTGATCACGGCTCCCAGGGGCCACAGTTCACTGCTCCAGGCCAATGGGAGCTGCTGGAAGCAGCAGCCAGTACGTCCCTCGGCCCGCGCTGCTTCCAGCAGCTCCCATTGGCCTGGAGCAGTGAATTGCGGCCACTGGGAGCCACGATCAGCCGAATCTGCGGACGCGGCAGGTAAACAAACCGGCCCAGTCCGCCAGGGGCTTTCCCTGCACAAGCAGTGGAACAAATTTGGGAACCACTGGTGTAATGCTTTAAACATATAAAGCTTTATAGAAGTGCTAAGAATTATTTGAGTTCCCCTCCCCCCACACACACTTAAAGTAATTTTATAGCTGACATGAGAGACATTTTTGTTCACAAAATTGTGAACTTGAAACATATTCCAAGCACATGCTAAAAGTGAGACGATTACAGATAATCCTTGGCTATTTTTCTATAGTCTTTAAATGTTTTTAGCTTGTTCTGCTTTGCTACAATTGCTCCTCTGCCCCAAGGACAGGGTACTGAGGGATCTATATTCTAACATTTCCTGTTGAATATGTATATGAAGCCATCAGGAGGGTTAGTGAAGGAACATGCGGTGCTGTACTGTAAATACAGGATGGTGAAACCTAGTTCCACAACTCCATCACAACCGATATGCCTGATGCAGGAGAACAAATAGCCCAGTGTCTGTGAGACTGCATGCTGGATAGGAGCAAATTAAGTGTGACTAAACCCAGATAAAATTTTGATAACACTTGGTGAGTTGGCGGAAGCTGCTAATAAAGATTATATTGAGATCTCCTTCAACTGTAGGAGTGTAGCCAATATTGGAAACACAAGTTCTCAGGTTAGTATTATTAGATTCTGTATGAGGAGGTTCAGATAGTTTGTTAGCCCAAGCGTACGGTTTGATCTGAACCTGTTCAGAATATTGAGACCTTTTCTCTCTTCCACAGTAATCCTTACCTTTGGGACCTCAATATTGAATGACTAACGCACTCTGGGTGCGGCTGCACCTAGAGAACACTCTGAAACCAAGGATAGTTCAACATGCAGCCACACTACTTTTAAGTGGTGTGTCATACAGGGATGAGAACACATTACAGCAGTGCTCTGGGATCTGCATTGGATGTGAATAAATATCTTGGTGCAATTCTTCAAGTTATTGGTTTTGACTAGGTCCTCAGACATTTAGCAGGGGTTAAGTTACCTGAGGGAACACTTCTCTTCTTGTGTGATACTGCCACAGCTGTGATCAACCGAGGCACTTGAGCAGGAACCTCACCCATTTTAATGAGGGGAGGCTGCTCGTAGGGTGATCTCCATGAAGGTTCCTTATATTTATTAATTTTCCCAGAGACTACCTCTCTTCTCAAACATCTAATTTTGATCTAAAGACTTCAAGTGATACAGAATCCACCACATGCCTTGGTAAATTGCTCTATGTATTAACCATTACTCTAATGGGCTGATGGGCTTCTTTTCTTATTGAGATATGAGCAAATATACAAATATATTTACAGTCTAAAATTGTATAAAATGTTTGATTTTAGTATTTGAAACACCTAGGAATTTCAAATAGATGCGAGGGGAAAAAAAAAAAAAACTAACTAAAGACCTGCCAGACAGTCAACCTCTGGGTGAATAAAGTATCTTGGCACGGTGTTTCTTTAAGTTATGCTGTGGATAGACTGTAGTTTTTAGTAAGTGTGTTGTTTATTTAAAGTTGTCTTAGCTTTTATGTTTTTGAAATAAAATATAATTCTCCTTTCATAAACATTATGTACAAAAATGCATTTTTATTTTGGTAATATTTGTAATATTGCATAAATACTTAAAATATTATATGAATAAAACATATTATTATTAGCTTAAAACATTTGTAATATTGCATAAATACTTAAAATATTATATGAATGAAAAACATATTACTATTAGGGGCCTTGCATTGCTCAAAAATACAAGTTATCCCATATAATGAATTATGAATCAATTACACGGAATTTAAAATTAGTCCACTAGGTGGAGAACTTGCATCAAATATGTACCTAAATTGTTAATTCTAGTGAAAATCATAGTTACCATTACACAGATTAATTTTTTAGTAAATGAATAATTTTTGTGTCAATGTCTCTTTTCAATTCTGATCTCAAGGACAACTTTTAATTTCTTCTATAAAATTTCAGTGATCTTTTGGAAATATACATTAATTTATAAATAGTTTATAAATACTTTCAGGTTAATAAAACAGTCAACTTATATTCCCTGACAAAAACACAACAGTTAAAGGAGATGATTTTTTCATTTTCAAACTTGCTGTGAAATTGTTCACACAAGACATTTTTATTGGCTGTCCAGTTAAGTCTAATGAGCTGGTTTACCGTGCAAAAGCAGAGTAAGTGAAAAATGTGTGCCAAGGGAGGAATAGTTATTTCAGCAAAACAGCATGTAACTGGATCCCAGTTAACAGAAAATCCAAGTATAGTGGTATTTAGTTATTCTCCCTAGCTCTGCAAATCTGGTCAGCTGATACACAAGATCTGCACCAAACTCTAAGTAAAGGTGAAGCTCATCTGTGCAGGAGACAACTTTCTTGAGGGCTGGTTCAAGACTGTGGAACGAATTTCCCCAAGAATTAAGGACCATTAGAAACCTCACCACTTTCCAAGTGCAGGATGGATTTGGCCTTTGATATTGCTTTCTCTTACATAAACACATAACGTGTATTAAAAAACAAACAAACCAAAAAGCCCTCCAAAAATAAATAAAACCACACAAAAACTAGACACTTCACTGCACACACTTCTTCCCCTGGGGAGAGGATGAGAGAACAAACAAAAACATGTGACAGATGTTAGTCTTGTTGCTTAATGCACTACTGGAAGGTGCTCAGATACTCTGGTGATGAACATGGTTTAAGAACCTGTGTAGAATACAATAAATTCTGGGCTTGGGAGCCACAGCATGAGCTTTTCAAAACTGGCCAGCCAGAAACATGGTGATTAGAAGTTTCATCTCCCCCTGAGTAGTGGAGGATATGGAAACCTTTAGCAAAACAGGCTTGTATTTATTTTCATACCCATTTACCCCCCAAAATACCCATTTCTCATATTTAATCTGGCCTGCTATATACCCATAACAGTTTCTGATGTGAAAAAAAATTAGTTTAAACACGCACATGGAATAAATTTGTGTAATGCTTGCAATATTCATATCTCCATTTAATGATCTTCCTCCATATTCATTATCAGAGGCATAGCTGTGTTAGTCTGTACCAACAAAAACAATGAGGATTCTGGTGGCACCTTAAAGACTAACAGACTTATCTGGGAATAAATAAATCTGCCGAAATAAATCTGTTAGTGTTTAAGGTGCCACTGGACTCCTCGTTGTCTCCGTATTCTTTATATTTCTAGGTTATATAGTAAGACATCCAGCAAATGGAGGGAAGTCTAACACTTGAGCAGGGTATATCTTGAGCAGTCTGACCAGGGCCTGCTCTACTGTTTTTGCCGCCCCTAGCAGGACGTCTGAAGACAGAAGCTGCCGCCGAATTGCCGCCGTGGCACAGCCTGCAGAATAAAGTTGCTGCTGAATTGCCGCAGCCGCGGAAAGAAGAGTGCCACCCTGATGGCACACGGACTGCCGCCCCTTTCACAGTGCCGCCCCAAGGACCTGCTTGGAACGCTGGTGCCTGGAGCCGGCCCTGAGTCTGACTACTAGTCTTGCTCTGTGTGTGTGCCTGTAGAGCCTAAGAAGGGAGCAGCATTATCTTGGATATAGTAAAGATCTGTGGCTGTATTACTGTTACAAACGTACAGTGTTGATGCCATATAGACAAAAGTGGACAAGGAAATTAGGACAAGGTAGTAGCTTAATTAAGTGATTCAGATTAATTTGTCTGCCAGTTTCCATATGAACTATTTTTTGATCTTTAAAATTTACAAGGTTGGCTCAGTTTGTTTCATTATAGCTTTCTTGGCCTGTAGCAATACCACCTTGGACTATGATCCTGTCAGATTATATGCAGGGTCAGGCTTGGTCACTATTTGAGCGCGAGACTGCTGAGGAAAGGCCTGGTGTGGCAAAACGTGGTGGTGATTCAGCAGGTAATACTTTTTGTCTTAATTAGCACAGAATTAATGCACCAGCATGATGGTGAAGGACACAGAGCTGTGGAGGTGCTGTTTTCATGTGAGATATAAAAACAAGGTTCTAAGTACCTGAGGTCATTACAGATTCTATTACACTCTAAAAGAACAGGAGTACTTGTGGCACCTTAGAGACTAACAAATCTATTTGAGCATAAGCTTTCCTGGGCTAAAACTTAGCCCATGAAAGCTTATGCTCAAATAAATTTGTTAGTCTCTAAGGTGCCACAAGTACTCCTGTTCTTTTTGCGGATACAGACTAACACGGCTGCTACTCTGCAACCTGTTATTACACTCTAGAGTCTTGGTCAAATTCCAGCTTAGATAATTATTTTCACCTAGACTTCCTTACTTCATCCCACAATGCAGGGTCTCAAATTTCAGTGAATGCCCTGTACTTAAGTGTCCTCAGCATTCAGTGCTCCCTATGTCACATATCGATGGGTAACTCTGTCTGTGATAACTGGAAGTCCATTACAAGCATATAATGCCCAGCATCTCCTGACAGGTGATACAGATATTTAGCACACATAGAAAGCTTATCTTAAGTTTATTCTTTCTCCAGTGTTCAGCTATCAGCATGGTGTATTTTTCAGTTATCCATTCTTCCAAGTTTGTGACCAGATTACACAGTAAATTATCTTTCCCTGCCAGCCATTACAATAACATGTTTACTTCACAGTGGCAGGGTACAAGTCAAGATCAATATTTTAAAAAGTTAAAATCCAGATTTATCTGATCATCTTCTGGCTGTACCAAAACAGGGAGCATGGAACATGGGGAAGAATATTCATCATGGCAATGTCTGCCAGTGTCATTTGGTCAGCTGACTAAGCAAAGATAACCTTTAAGGTTCCAAACTGAAAACAGGTAATTTTTGAGAAACTATTCATCATAATTGTACTCATTTCCCTGTTTTTCCCTCTAAGTATGTTAGGCAAGAATGAAACTTTTGCTTTTAAAAAGCAATTGCGGTTAGGAAAAGGTACACTGTGTATGTTGGGGGCAAGGAGGGAAGGGGGTTGCCCCTCAAGAAAGGATTTTAGAGAATTCAGCGT
Source organism: Caretta caretta (assembly GCF_965140235.1). Lineage (NCBI taxonomy): Eukaryota > Metazoa > Chordata > Testudines > Cheloniidae > Caretta > Caretta caretta. The sequence continues at coordinate 65,863,798 of NC_134207.1, forward strand.
TTGAGACAATCTGTGCATTCTAAGCAACATTATAATCATGCGACTTTAATATGGCTGAGAAGTCACTTAGCCTCTATATTCTCCAGTTTCCCATCTGTAAAATGTAGTATTTCCCTTCCTCACAGAGGTGTTTTCTGGATAAATACATTAAAGATTGTGAAATGGTTTGAGATCTACTGATGAAAAGTGCTAAGAGCTAGGTATTATTCTTTTCTCATTCTATGGCAGAGGCAGTAAGGTCAATTAACATTATGGCATTGAGTCCTAGCATCAGTTTTGTTCTCCTTCTGTCTTTAATTCTTGTTCCTTTTCCTCCAAGGATAACAGGGATGCAAGAATGGATGAAAGAGTAGAGGAGAAATGGAGAAGATAAACTTCACAAAGAAAAGAGATGAAACAGAGGGAGAGCATGGAAATCACCGTAGCCCGCTGTTCTTCTAAGTCCCTTTGTGCAGAGGGACACAGATGAGCCAGCAAGTTTTTATATGAGCTGTTATATGGCTTACTTGGTCTATCTGCCTCAATTTCCCTCTTCTTTATAGAATAGTTTGTCTCTTTGGCCAAACTAAAACAATTTCAGTTTCTTAGGTAAATGAAAGTCCAAATGCAAATACCACAAATCCCAACCATCACCCCTTGGTTCAGGAGGCAGTGAAACTCCTTTGGCCTTCCTGGGCCACAGCCCTCTTTATGTGACCTCACCTGTCACCCCTTGCATGAGGGGTACCATGTCTTGCTGTCAGGGGTCCACAAAGTCACCTTCTTTAGGTGCAACTATAACAGCTCACCACTTTCTGGTGGCAGCTGAGTATAGGGGAGTGCGATATGGAGCTCAGTGAGCTGGGCAGCCTATTGATTAGCACATCCAACAACTTCTAATCCCTTGTCTCTCTGTCCAGGCAGTAGAAGCACCTGTTCCTGACCTTAAGCTAGGCATCTTTGGCTTTCCATCTACATCTGGGTCTATGCCCTTAAGGAGTTTGGTAGGGGGACCTGGGCCTTCCATCTCCACCTAGTCCCAGCTCAGGACCCTGCGGGAAGCAGCACCAGCAGGGTCCTCTCTGCAATGAGTCTAAGTTGCTTCCCTGGGCTACTTCCTAACAATAGATCCCTTTAGTTTGGGGCATAGTCCTTATAGTCCAAAAGTACAGTATAGTAAAACCGAAAGAGTCAAAAGGAGCAAGGCCCTACCTGACCTTAGAGTTTTCAAAGGGGATGGTGGTTAGAGAAGGCTCTGCCTGTGGGGCTTTCCTGCTCCGTGGTCCCTGTTCAGGATCACTCTTCTGTCTGACTTCCTGGAGAAGGATTACTCTTTCCTGCAGCCTGTCCACCACCCTTTCTTTGGACTTCTTAACCTGCTCCTCTGTGGTTGGAGCATGCTTAGCAGGTTTAGGGGTAGGTTTACTACCTTTGAAATGCAAAAAAACTTGCACCACCCCAACAAGGCAAGCCTGCTGCAACCCCAACCCCCAACCCCAAGGCAACTCTGCGGCCCTCCACCCTTCAACAGCCACTTATAGAATCTAGAGGGATAATACATATAGCTAAAAAGAAAAGGAGGACTTGTGGCACCTTAGAGACTAATAAATTTATTTGAGCATAAGCTTTCGTGAGCTACAGCTCACTTCATTGGATGCATTCAGTGGAATTCATCTGATGACGTGAGCTGTAGCTCATGAAAGCTTATGCTGAAATAAATTTGTTAGTCTCTAAGGTGCCACAAGTCCTCCTTTTCTTTTTGCAGATACAGACTAACACGGCTGCTACTTTGAAACATATAGATAAGGTTGATAAGATAATTTTCTTACCTTGGTTGTGTTTCTCCAATCTGCTTTGTTTGTACCCATCTTCACTGAGATTATTTTTTCCCAAACTGCATTGATTTGACATACCTGCTTCAGCCAGTCTTTCAATGCTTTGAATGCCTCCTCACAGCTTTTTGTCCAACAGATTTTTTTGGGTGCTGAATCCTTTACTCGATCCATCCAAGGGATGGCAACAGTAGCAAAGTTTGGGATGAATTGCTGATAGTGTCCCGCCAATCCCAAGAAACGGCAAACTTGCTTCTTGGTGGAGGAGACAGGGCAGTCTGCTAGGGCTTAGACTTTGCCCACCAAGAGTTGTAATTGTCTTCCTCCCACTGTATACCCCAGGTAAGTGACTTCTTGGGCAGCTAGGCAGCACATGGTTGTGTTGGCCATTAGTCCTGCCTCCTTCAAAGTTTGTAATATCATTTAATGGTGCCTTATATGGTCCGCCCACCCGTCATTGTCTAAGATGCTGTCATTGATGTAGGTGTCAGCGTATGCCCCGTGCAACCATAGCATTCTATCCATCAGCCACTGAAAGGTGGGAGCAGCCCTGTGAAGCCTGAAGGATGTGGTCCTGAATTGATACAACCCAAATGGGGGTGAAGAAGGCAGTCCTCTCTTTAGACTCAGGTGTCAAAGAAATCTGCCAATACCCCCTTGTTAGGCTGAAATATATACTTGGCTGCCCCCAGTTTTTCTAATAGTTCATCAACCCTTGGCATGGAGTATGCATTGAATTTTGATATGGCATTCACCTTGCAGAAGTCAATGCAGAACTATGTCGACCCATACTGTTTGGGCATGAGCACAATGGGGCTTTTCCATGACCCCTAGATATACTATAGCCCAGAGCTCCTGGTGCACTGTCTCCCACAGCTTCTTTGGAAGGAGACAGACCCTCACACAACTTTCTTCTGGGTTCAGTGTCATTTTGGTGGGATACCAGATGTGTTTGCTTGGGCAACACCAAGAATACCTCCAGAATGAGGCAACCAGCCAACAAATTTGTTGCACTTGGTTGGTCCACAGATGTCTCCATACTGGATCAGGGGTAGAATCTTGGAGCCTGTAGGCCAAGTTCAGGGTTGGGGGGAATGTGGTGATGAGGAAACCTTCATGGCCCTTACGTGCCTTCAACAGGTTGGTGTGATACACCTGGGTCACTTGCACTTCCCAGTTGTTGGGACATGTAGTCTCCTTCCCCCACTCATCTTACCACCTCGAAGGAGCCCTACCATTGGGCCAATAGCTTTGATTCTGATGTTGGCAACAGGAGCAACACTCAGTCCTCTGGCTGGAACTTGTGTAGATGGGCTCCCTTATTCTAAAAGAATAATGGTCTGCTCTTGGCTGTGCTGTGCCCTTTGCAGGTTTTCCCTCTCAAATCCCTCCAGGGACTTCAGCTTCCCTCAGAACAGGGTATTGTACCATACCATTCTGGTTGCTCTGGAGTTCAGTTCCTCCCATGTCTTGTGGAGGAGGTTTAGAACTCCCTGGGGCTGCCTCCTGTACAATAACTCAAATGGGGAGAAACCAGTGGATGCTTGGGGCACCTCGCAGACAGCGAACAGAAGAGGTGGGAGCAGGGGGTGCCAGTGTTGGGGATCAGTGGTTACAAGCTTCCTCAATGTGTTCTTCAATGTTTTGTTGAACCACTTACTAATCCATCACTTTGAGGGTGGTATGCCAGCGTTTTCAAAGACTTGATGCTTAGTACATCATGTAAGTTCTTCACTAATTGTGAGGTGAAGTTGGTTCCCTGATCTGTTAGCATCTCTTTGGGGATCCCCACCTGGAAAAACACCTTCAGGAGCTCTCAGGTGATAGTGGCCACTGTAACTGATCAGAGTGGGATGGCTTCAGGGTATTGGGTGTCATAATCCAGGATCACCAGCATGAATTTGTACCCAGCTGTGGACTTTTCCAATGGACCCACCAGGTCAACACCTGTCCTTTCAAAGGGCAGCCGTGTAGTGGGCAATGGTATCAGTGTGGCCTTTGGGACATTTTTGGGATCTGTCCACTGGTACTTGGGGCATGACTTCTGAGTGAATGCCTGGCCAGTAGAACCACACAGTCACTCTGTCAAGTGTCTTTTCTCTCCTCAAGTGGCACCTGCGTAGTATTGCTTGGACCAACTGGAGCACCGCCCCTGCACCAAACTTCCTGGGCCTGAGCAGCTGCATTCTCACCTCCTCCATCTTGGTGTCCTTCATGGCCTCATATGCCCTTTCCACAACCAGCTCAAAATCGAGCATTGATTTCAAAAGCTGAGGGTCTAGTACTGTGTCATCCATGCAAGTGACATGTTCATAAATCTGGTCCAAAGTCAAGTCAGTCCTTTGTTCTTCTACAAAGTCTATCTCATCAGATAGCAACTCCTTGTTGAGGGGTGGTGGTGGGCCCTTACTGCTCTGGTTAGGCACAGGTGCATGGTCATTCACCCCAGAGAACGGTCCTCCCCAGGTCCTTGACTTTCCCTAGGGCACTCCCTTGGCCACTGCAGCCATTTCTGATCTTCTGGGGTCTTTGGCCTTGGCTCTGTCTCTGCTAGGGATTCACCATCCCATCTCTGGACAAATGGAGTCAGTTATTGACACCCATTCAAATATCTCCCCACACTGAAGAACATGACCTGCGTTTATATTACCATATCTCCATCTTCAGCAGGCCCTTTGATAGCAGACAGTTACATGATACCTGGAAACTACAAGGCCAACAATTCGTTCGATAGGGGAGGAAATCAGGTACAGATCAAAGCAGGGATTCACAACTCTTCTAAAGGCCCAGATCACCCTGTGACACAGTTGAATAGACAAGGAAAGTAAGGAAGGCCCATCTTCCTAGGTAGCTGATCAAGAGTTTTACTGCTACTATGAGAAACAAACAAGGACATGCCCACGGACATCAGCCACCCATTACCTTCCACTAGCCTCTACCACAGCATTTTGCTTCATACTTTTCAGATCAGTCATCCTACCTCTTAGCCCCCTACCTACCTCCTATACTTCTTAGGCACTACAGGTCCTGGTTCTATGACACTATAGACTACTTACACCTCTGAATCTAATTCATGATTAGAAGCTTTCTTTTAAAGTATGCTGCAATATTTTTATTACTCCGTGAAAAAAATAAATGTCCTGATATCTGAAGTGGTTTAGTAAGTGTCAAAGCTAAAGGAATCACATGACTGAAGTTTAAGCACTGCAATTTCCCTCACATGCACCACACCAAATATGATGAAATAATTCAGGAAGCAGGTATGTAAAAGTTAAATAATACTTAGTAGGATTTGTGGCCCATAGCAGCCACTCTTGGCCATTTGATTTCAGTTAATGCTTTTCTTCCCTTTTGCTGATGCAAGCTGAAAAGTATTGTCAGAGGGCCTCCTATATCATATTGGCTTTCCTGACACTTGCACAGTGCTGAGCTCTTGCATCTCAGGGGTTCTGGGGTAGTGAAATACAGTAGCTCTTTCAGCCTTTCTATTCCTATCCCTGTGGGAAAAACCTCAGTTGCTTTCACAAATGTGTAAAACGCAACATGATGAAATAAGATGGAGGCACATAGTGTCAATTATTACTGCACTTTAGAAACCATCTCCATTTTGCTATCAGTCTTCCAAAATATGCTCAATCACTATTCAGTGCCTGGTGAGGCAGCAGTTGAAGCAGTGCTTTTCTCTGTTGGTGTAATTGGTGTAATCAGGGTAAGGGTTAATTAGCCCAGGGGGTAAAGGATCCTCCAGCATCCTTGGTAAAGAGACCCTGTTAATTTCTCTGCAATGTGTCGGGAATAGTTCTATCCCTGTTCTGTCATTCCATGTATAAGCAGAGTTCTTGAAAGTTCACGTATCATGAACTTTGCTTTGCTAGCTTGTGTAACTATCGAGGAACCAGCAGCTGTGATCCAGTACAGATTGCAATGCAGACAGCAGACATACATTTATGCATCATGTGGCAGGCAGAGAATGGTAACTAAGTTATGCCAGTTGGTCCTTCAAAACTAAATAAGTGAAACCCAAAGTGAGAAAAAAACCTGGAAAGCTAGGGCTGAAGAAAGCTAGGAAACTGTCTAGATAACTGGCTATGCTGAGTAATTGCTTTCCATACAGTGTAGTCGTAGCTGTGTTGGTTCCAGGATATTAGAAAGACAAGGTGGGTGAGATAATATATTTTATTGGATCAACTTATGTTGGTGAGAGAGACAAGCTTTCAAGACACAGAAGAGCTCTGTGTGGCTCAAAAGCTTGTCTCTCTCACCAACAGAAGTTGGCCTAATAAAAGATATTACCTCACCACCTTGTCTCTCTAATTGCTTTGCATTTAGTTAAGTTAGAAACACAAGCTCAAGAGCCAAAATGCCCAAGTTAGAGATAGAGTTTTGCTATAATGGAAGAGAAGATTTTTTTGTTCCAATGTGTTAGATCTGTTGGTATAAAAAGAAAAAACTCGCTATGGGACTTCTTACTGTCACTGAGCAGTATCTAAAAGTGACATCAGCAATATTAAAGCAGAAAAACCTCCCAAACGTATGAAATGTGTGACAATGTGCTAATGTTCAGATGTGCTAATCTGTTGACATAAGAGGTCACTGTTAAGATTTTGTCTTAGATTGTGAATCTGATGAAATTAGAGTACATATTGCTTTTTTGGATCTGCTGGAAGTGGAAGTGAAAGCCATTATGGAGTGTTTAGAATGTGTTGTTAACAATGCTGAAGGTTATGAATGTAGGAGACTTTTACTTTAATTTGTTAGTTCAGCCATGGTTTCAACCCTCATATTAGTTACTTATCTTGCATAAAAGGCTTTGTCAAATGATCCTCGATCAGCTGTTCAGTCGTGTGCACATAAGATACACTGGAGTTCAGGAAGTATTGATTTTAATTCAAAAGAGATTTTACCGGCTTCTTGTTCCAGTGAGTGAAGGAACTTTTCTGGAGGTCACAAACATTATTTCCCATGGAAAATATTTTAAATGATCACAGCTTTAGAACGCTGTAGCTCACAAAAGCTTATGCTCAAATAAATTTGTTAATCTCTAAGGTGCCACAAGTACTCCTTTTCTTTTTGCGGATACAGACTAACATGGCTGCTACTCTGAAACCTATCATAAATAGGGTCACTACTGCAAAATAAATCTGATGTCCTCACATTAGAATTATTTGGACTATTTCATCAGTAACGCTAGTGGTTTAGGGCTGAAGTAGTAGCAAATGGAAGAGTTTTATCCTCTATGCATCTAACTCCATCAGTCATGTCTCTTACCAGTGCTCTGTCGGAAAAGGCTCAGGGAGAGAGAACATCCTTTTTGAAGATTTTCTATGTCTGGAGTGAAATCCTGGCCCCATTGCAGTTTGTGGCAAAACTCTCATTGACTGATTCACAGAATTTAAGACTAGAAGGGATCAGTGTAATCTAGTTTGACCTCTTGCAGTACACAAGAAATAGATTTTCACCTTGTAATTTCAAGCCTGCAACTTCCAGTTGAGCTAGAGCTTATCATTTAGATAGACATTCAATGATGTCAGTATTTCATTTGTGGTTAAAGAGTTACTGTTATTGTGCGTCTCTCTCTTTTGCTTTGAAATGTTGGTTCTGTCCCTTATATATTGGGACTTTCTTTGACAATGGTAAAAAGGAAACTGTCTAATAATATATAACAATAGCTGACTGATAGCAAACTGCTAGGAAATATGCAAAGCACTAGTCAACCTGCATACAGTAGAAAACGTACATGTCCCAAGTGAAGCAATATATAAAGTTTTTTATTAAAACGACAACTACAATTCCAAGTGAATATAAAGAATATAGCAAAAAGAAAAGGAGTACTTGTGGCATATTAGAGACTAACCAATTTATCTGAGCATAAGCTTTCGTGAGCTATCCGATGAAGTGAGCTGTAGCTCATGAAAGCTTATGCTCAAATAAATTGGTTAGTCTCTAAGGTGCCACAAGTACTCCTTTTCTTTTTGCGAATACAGACTAACACGGCTGTTACTCTGAAACCTGTAAAATTGGTTTACACACTGCCTAAATGTTTGTTCCAAGCTACAAACATCTGTGTTTGTGTTACCCAAGGGATCAGCTTAGGGTAAACTGCAAATGTGTGTAACATAGAGCAAATGTTTGGGCATTGTCCAAACTAGTCTTTATAAAGGTGGTAACTGGCAGTCAATTAACACAAAAAAATTGTAATGAGTTGAAATCTACATCTGATCAGACAGAATAGCAATAGTCTAGTCCTTTATTAGAGTTGCCTGCAGTTGCTGGTGAGTGCCTACTGTGACCATGTCCATGAATAAGCTTTGTTCCCGCTCCCCTTTCAGCTGAAGATAATACAGTTGGGTAGAAGTTTATGAAGAATTCATCTACACTTGGGCCATTCCTTTGTATCTGCATCAAGTCCAGCAACAAAACCCAAATATGTTTACATTCATAGTGGAAAACCTGCATTTTATTTCAAAATTTTGACACACACAGCCCCAACAAAATGTATTTTTGACCAATTACAAAATTAATTAACATTTGTTGATGATCAAAATATTTTAATCAAAATTTTGAAATATCAACTTTTTCTGAAATTTTGAAAAAGCATTAGCCATTTTTGAAATATTCACACATTTTTTTTTTCAGTTTTCAACCAGCTCTAGTTTTATTATAGAGTCTATTTCCCCAATCTTTGCATAACCACCCATTAATACACATTCACTATTATCCTATCTGTAAAAATGTGTAATTATCTTTTTCTTATGATATGGTTAAACACTAAATTCCTCTTCCATTGCAAAATACCTCCTCTTACCTCTGACCCAAGCGCCCTTGAAACCACTACCCTGAAGATCTCACATGAGATTTCCCCCCACCAGCAATAGTCATTCCATTCTCTCTGCAGCATTGAGCAGGGCTCTCCTGAGGTCAGAAGTGAGAAAAGTGTGTGTCAACAGAGAGTGTCTCTGCCTTTCTGTACAGGTCAGATCCTACTCCTGGGAGGTGGTGTGGGAGTACATGCACACATGCACCCGCCTCTCCCCTCCGTGGTTGTTATACAGGACAACACTGAGACCAAACATAAAGTTCTAGGCATGACATTGGCTGTACCAAGTTCTTTTCTCTTTATCTGCAAGGTATTAAGTGCCAAATTCTACTCAGATCTGCACAGATTGGAGTCTTGTGTGTCTGCCTGAGGGCAGAATTTGGCCCAACATTTGTACGTACATGTGTGCTCCTGATTTTCATAAATGGGCTCCAGGAACTGTTGTTAAAACCTTGTGCACTGAAATGTTAATTTTGTAATTTAGAATGTTACACAGAAATTCTGGCATCCTGCTTATGTTGCTAAATGTTTCCATTCAGCAAATCTCAAGGTTTATTTTGTATCATAGTTTGGACTCGTTCAAGGATGTTTCATCCAACTATGTTGAATTATTACTTGTCTGTCATCTGCTAAGGTCTGCTTGACAGATAAATAGCCAAGTCCTGGCGGCGAAGCTATGATTATTTGCTAGTTTACTGCTGTCACTTTCATATCCAATATGTTTTCCATAATGGCCCTCAAACATTTTTCGTACATGTTTGGAACAACTTATTTGGGTAATGATGCTTTTTTTGCATAACACCTTAGAATGCCCAATAGGAAAAGATCTGTAAAAAAAGGATGATTTTCTTACACACACACACTTCTAACTTTAACACAGAATATTAGGACACAATTTAAAACTGCATCTCATGTGCAATTTTATACATATGTATATATTTGTGATCAATCATAATCAAATTTGAACAACATTACATACTCCATGCATAATGTATAGCAACAGCGATTTACAGCTTGTTTTGGCACAGGCATGCTTGAAAGATATGAATGCAGATTTTGTTTTTCTGTTTTAATAGCTGACAGAATGTTTTGATCCTCATCTGGAAGATTGCTGTACTAATACAAAACTTCCTCCTTGTTCTCTAAGAAGTTTATTTTTATAAGGAAAATAAGAATAGTCCAGGAAGTGGGCCCATATGCTGTTAATTAATTAATACTTTAAATCATCCCACATTTCATCCAGATTAAAGGAATCTTGGGGAGCTACGACTATACTAGTTTAAGGTCTCTAAATGTCATTCCAAAATGTATTAAGTTTGATGGGTCAGTATTATATTCGATAAGACTACAAAAGCCCCAGCAGGACCCTGTGCTGCTCAGGGATACTGAGCCAAGGCCACATCTATTCTGTTTCGTTTTGGAGAAATACCTTTTTTATTTTGTGAATATCAAGCTACTTTTCTCAAAAAGAAAAGGAGTACTTGTAGCACCTTAGAGACTAACCAATTTATTTGAGCATGAGCTTTCGTGAGCTACAGCTCACTTCATCAGATGTCTGATGAAGTGAGCTGTAGCTCACGAAAGCTCATGCTCAAATAAATTGGTTAGTCTCTAAGGTGCTACAAGTACTCCTTTTCTTTTTGCGAATACAGACTAACACGGCTGTTACTCTGAAAGCTACTTTTCTGTTTCTACTGTGGTGGGTCCCATAGACATACCCATCAATACATAAACATCGCTGCTTTGTGCACATTGGCTGTTTGCAAACATAAGGTAGGTGCACACCGTTATGCATGCACCCACCTTTGATAGTATGGCCAAGAAATTCAGGTATATTTGTAAAAATATAAATAAATGATTATTTAGATTCTAAGCCTTGATGCCTGTTGGGTCACAATGTGATGAAACGGAACGTAAACACTTCTGTTTTCTCAAAATCTGGGGTGTGGCGTGGGATTCAACAATGAGTGATCAATGACTTGATGTCTAGCTGGCAGCGGGTATCAAGCGGAGTGCTCCAGAGTTGGTTCTGGGGCTGATTTTGTTCAACATCTTCATTAATGATCTGGAGGATGGGATGGACTGCACCTTCAGTAAGTTCGTGGAAGACACTAAGCTGCAAGGAGAGGTAGATACGCTGCGGGGTAGGGATAGGATACAGAGGGACCTAGACAAATTGGAGGATTGGGCCAAAAGAAATCTGATGAGGTTCAATAAGGACAAGTGCAGAGTCCTGCCCTAGGACAAAAGAATCCCATGCACCGCTACAGGCTGGGGACCAACTGGCTAAGCGGCAGTTCTGCAGAAAAGGACCTGGGAAATACAGTGGACAAGAAGCTGGATATGAGTCAACAGTTTGCCCTTGTTGCCCTTTGGGCTGCATTAATAGGAGCATTGCCAGCAGATTGAGGGAAGTGATTATTCCCTTCTATTCCTCACTGGTGAGGCCACATCTGGAGTATTGTGTCCAGTTTTGGGCCCACCACTACAGAAAGGATGCGGACAAATTGGAGAGAGTTCAGTGGAGGGCAACGAAAATGATTACTGGGCTGGGGCACATTACTTATGAGGAGAAGCTGAGGGAACTGGGATTGTTTAGTCTGCAGAAGAGAAGAATGAGAAGGGATTTGTTAGCAGCCTTCAACTACCCGAATGGAAACAGGATGGAGCTCGGCTGTTCTCAGTGATGGCAGATCATAGAACAAGGAGCAATGGTCTCAAGTTGCAGTGGGGGAGGCCTAGGTTGGATATTAGGAAACACTATTTCACTAGGAGGGTGGTGAAGCACTGGAATGGGTTACCTAGGGAGGTGGTGGAATCTCCATCCTTAGAGGTTTTTAAGGCCTGGCTTGACAAAGCCCTGGCTGGAATGAGTTAGTTGGTATTGGTCCTGCTCTGAGCAGGGCCTTGGACTAGATGACCTCCTGTGGTCTCTTCCAACCTTAATCTTCTATTATTCTATGAAGAAAATGAATTGTACAGACTTAGTCTCTTCTGAATGTCCTTTTGTGTAAGCCTTGTTTTGAGATGCCTGCGCTACTCTTAGGCTATGTCCACACTGCATGCTTTTTTTGGTACACATAAAGTATGTACTTGGCAGCCCCTTCACATGGGTTTAAGTAGCAGTATAGATTGTGATACATGGTTTTGGTGAGTAGAATACGGACATGCTTGAATGGTTGTAGATATGTACCGGAGTATGTAATGACAGACAGCTAAAAGGAGACAAGTTTTTAAAGTGCTTATATACCAATGCTAGAAGTCTAAATAATAAAATGGGTGAACTAGAGTGCCTCATATTAAATGAGAATATTGATATAATAGGCACCACAGAAACTTGGTGGAATGAGGATAATCAGTGGGATACAGTAATACAGGTGTACAAAATATATCGGAAGGACAGAACAGGTTGTGCTGGTGGGGGAGTGGCATTATATGTGAAAGAAAGTATAGAATCAAATGAAGTAAAAATCGTTAATAAATCAAACTGTATCATAGAATCTCTATGGATAGAAATGCCATGCTCTAATAATAAGAATATAGTGGAAGGCATATATTACTGACCACCTGACCAGGATGGTGATAGTGACTGTGAAATGCTCAGGGAGATTAGAGAAGCTATTAAAATAAAACACTCAATAAGAGTAGTGGAGGATTTCAATTATCCCCATATTGACTGGGTACATGTCACCTCAGGACGGGATGCAGAGATAAAGTTTCTTGACACCTTAAATCACTGCTTCTTGGAGCAGCTGGTCCTGGAACCCACCAGAAAGGAGGCAATTCTTGATTTAGTTCTAAGTGGAGCACAGGATCCGGTCCAAGAGGTGAATATAGCTGGACCGCTTGGTAATAGTGACCATAATATAATTAAATTTAATATCCCTGAGGCAGGAAAAACACCACAGTGGCCCAACGCTGTAGCATTTAATTTCAGAAAGGGGAACAAAACAAAAATGAGAAGGTTAATTAAACAGAAATTAAAGGGTACAGCGCCAAAAGTGAAATCTCTGCAAGCTGCGTGAAAACTTTTTAAAGACACCATAATAGAGGCTTAACTTAAATCTATACCCCTAATTAAAACATATAGTAAGAGAACCAAAAAAGAGCCCCCGTGGCTAAACAACAAAGTAAAAGAAGCAGTGAGAGGCAAAGAGACATCCTTTAAAAAGTGGAAGTTAAATCCTAGTGAGGAAAATAGAAAGGAGCATAAACACTGGCAAATGAAGTGTAAAAATACAATTAGGAAGGCCAAAAAAGAATTTGAGGAACAGTTAGCCAAAGACTCAAAAAGTAATAGCAAATTTTTTTTTAAGTACATCAGAAGCAGGAAGCCTGCTAAACAACCAGTGGGGCCATGGGACGATTGAGATGCCCAAGGAGCACTCAAGGACAGTAAGGCCATTATGAGAAACTAAATGAAATCTTTGCATTGGTCTTCACGGCTGAGGATGTGAGGGAGATTCAGAAACTTGAGCCATTCTTTTTAGGTGACAAATCTGAGGAATTGTCCCAGATTGAGGTGCCATTTGAGGAGGTTTTGGAACAAATTGATAAACTAAATTGTAATAAGTCATGAGGACCAGATGGTATTCACCCAAGAGCTCTGAAGGAACTCAAATGTGAAATTGCAGAACTACTAACTGTAGTCTGTAACCTATCATTTAAATCAGCTTCTGTACCAAATGACTAGAGGATAGCTAATGTGACACCAATTTTTAAAAAGGGCTCCAGAGCTGATCCTGGCAATTACAGGTCTGTAAGCCTGACTTCAGTACTGGGCAAACTGGTTGAAACTATAATAAAGAACAATATTGTCAGACATATAGATAAACATAATTTGTTGTGGAAGAGTCAACATGGTTTTAGTAAAGGGAATCATGCCTCACCAATCTACTAGAATTCTTTGAGCGGGTCAACAAGCATGTGGACCAAGGGGATCCAGTAGACATAGTGTACTTAGATTTTAGATTGACAAGGTCCCTCACCAAAGGCTCTTACGCAAAGTAAGCTGCCACAGGATAAGAGGGAAGGTGCTCTCATGGATTGGTAACTGGTTGAAAGTTAGGAAACAAAGGGTAGGTATAAATGGTCAGTTTTCAAAATGGAAAGAGGTAAATAGGGATGTCCCCCAGCAATCTGTTCAGGGACCAGTCCTATTAAACATGTTCATAAATGATCTGGAAAAAGGGGGAAACAGTGAGGTGGCAAAATTTGCAGATGATACAAAATTACTAAAGATAGTTAAAACCCAGGCAGATTGCGAAGATCTACAAAAGGATCTCTCAAAACTGGGTGACTGGGCAACAAAATGGCAGATGAAGTTTAATGTTGATAAATGCAAAGTAATGCACATTGGAAAACATGATCCCAACTATACATATAAAATGATGGGGTCTAAATTAGCTGTTACCACTCAAGAAAGAGATCTTGGAGTCATTGTGGATAGTTCTCTGAAAACATCCACTCAATGTGCAGCGGCAGTAAAAAAAATTAACAGTATGTTGGGAATCATTAAGAAAGGGATAGATAATAAGATAGAAAATATCATATTGCCTCTATATAAATCCATGGTACGCCCACATCTTGAATATTGTGTGCAGATGTGGTTGCCCCAACTCAAAAAAGATATATTGGAATTGGAAAAGGTTCATAAAAGGGCAACAAAAATGATTAGGGTATGGAACGGCTTCTGTATGAGTGGATGTAAGCAGAGTCAGGGTGGGCTCCACCCTGACATCTGGTGGTGAAGTGTGGCAAGTTGCGGAAAAGAACTTCAGGGGCTGATCTCATTTGCATAGGCACACCCACCCCGCCTAGAATGAGGCCATAACTGCCCAAATGGTCACTCTGGCTGTTGTGGGATCCCCAGTGTCTCTGTTATTGGGGTGGGAAGAATAAATTGTTATTACCCTGATTATGGGAACTGTGCTTGGAACTGTACTTGGCCTTTTGTTATGATGGAGGGACTCACCATCAACTGAGTAGCACTCGCTAGGCAAGGGACATGGGTTCCAAAACTCTGTGAATTGAGAGAGACTTGAGACAGATATTAGTGCCTGGTGGTGTAGGCCCCTTTGTGAGGGCCTGAAGCACCAATTGCACCTCTGTCTCTCTCCACTGTGGAATGTCAGAGCTTATTTTGGGTCTATTAAGAGTCTTGTTACAGGTTCTGTGCTGAATTCACTTTAGACTTATGGTGCACCAGCACTAAGGCTCCCACTACTATGAGCTGAAATCACTGAGCACTGTGTCAAGTAGTGGGGAGCTGGAAGATCTAGTGTGCAGCGGTGCTGTTCGTGAGACAGCGGGGTGAGCAGAGCTGTTCGTGAGACAACGAGCTGTGCAGAGCAGAGCTGGTCATGGTGGAGCGGAGCCGTTCGTGAGACAGCGTAGCAGAGCAGAGCCCTGTGGGGCAGTCAGCTTCAGGACACGTAAGGTGCCCCTTACCTCTTTCCCCCACACACAGGCACATTTTAGCCAGACTGGGGAGTAACACTCTGCAGATGAACTTTTGAACTCTGGGGCTGGACTTTTTGGACTTTGGGTGATTTGTGGATTGCTGGACTCAAGAGACATTTGGGTTCTGGGACTCAAGAACCCGAGGGAAAGGATGTGGCCCAATTTTTCTGGGGTGGGTCTTTGCTCATGGTTTGGTTAATGAACACTAGTTGTGGTGTTTCCCCAATTTAATGCTGATGTTGTTTACCTCATGTTATTAAAGATTCTCTACTACACCAAGACTCTGTGCTTGCGAGAGGGAAAGTATTGCCTCTTTGAGGCGCCCAGGGGGTGTGTAAGATTTTCCCAGGTCACTGGGTGGGGGCTCGAGCCAGTTTTGCATTTGCTTTGATGAGAGGGAACCCCTGTGTACTGAACCCGGCCCTTGCTGCTATCAACTTGGCCTGGCAGAAGGGTTACATTGGAATTGGAAAAGGTTCATAAAAGGGCAACAAAAATGATTAGAGTATGGAACGGCTTCTGTATGAGGTGAGATTAATAAGACTGGGACATTGCAGCTTGGAAAAGAGACAGTTAAGGGGAGATATGATTAAGGTCTATAAAATCATGATGAGTGTAGAGAACGTAGATAAGGAAGTGTTGTTTCCCACTTCTCATAACACAAGAACAAGGGGTCACCAAATGAAATTAATAGGCAGCAGGTTTAAAACAAATAAAAGGAAGTATTTCATCACACAACGCACATCAACCTGTGGAACTCCTTGCCAGAGGCTGTTGTGAAGGCCAAGACCATAACAGGGTTAAAAAAAAAACTAGATAAATTCATGGAGGATAGCTCCATCAATGGCTATTAGCAAGGATGGGCAGAAATGGTGTCCCTAGCCTCTGTTTGCCAGAAGCTGGGAATGAGTGACAGGGGATGGATCACTTGATGATTACCTATTCTGTTCACTCCCTCTGGGGCACCTGGCATTGGCCACTGTTGGAAGACAGGATACTGGGCTAGATGGTCCTTTGGTCTGACCCAGTCGGGCCATTCTTATGTTCTTATATACCCTACATGGCTCTCTACTTGCTACACTGCTATTTTTAGCCATGTAGTATCCCACTGCCTCCCAGCTGCTCGAGCCTTTCCCCACCACAGGAAAAGACTCCGGCAGCCAGCAAAGGCTCCAGCTGGGAGCAAAGGCTCTGCCAGTTCCCCACAGCTAGAAACTTTCCCCATTGCAAAGAAAGACTCTGGCAGTTCCATGCTGCTTGAACCTCTCCCGCCTGCAGGTAAGGACTCCAGCAGCAGGGAAAGACTCTGGCAGTGGGGAAAGGCTTCACCAACTCGCTGCTGCTGAAGCCCTTCTCCACCACAGGTAAAGACTCTGGCAGCGAAAAGGCTCCCACTGACTTCCCCCATTAGAAATTTTCCTCACCACAGTGAAAGGCTGCTGAAGCCTTACCCCACTGCTTCCCTACTGTCAAGAGTTTTTCAATGACATGTAGCTACACACTGCAGCATGGATGCAGCCTGCTTTTCAATGAAGAGTGTAGTTACACATACCCCACATGCTGCCGAAAGTGGTGTGTAGTGTAGATATACCTTTAGTAACCAGAGCTTAGTGCACTCTTGGCTGCAAAGCTATCCAATACGACAATACAAATTTACTACCAGAGTTATAGGATTGTCACACTATTTTTAAAGGAGTCACAGAAGACTCTTGAACACGTTTTATTTCAGAATCATAGGACAACCACTGTGCTCCCTTTAAAGCTAACTGGCATTTCTTCATGCTACTGTATGGGTGAGAAACCAAGGGTGTAGCCTCTTCCAGTGGTTCAGCTGAGGTGACAAAAACATGACTTTAGATTTAATCCTCCCCAAAAGCAAACAGCCTAAACACAATGCTTTATTTCCCAATCTAGTTATTGCAGTCAAGTAATTGTTCTCTTTATAGTTCTCTCTTTTGGCATGTAGGGGCCCATTAAGCAGTGGGAAAGATGGACCAGTTCAAGTTCAGTGTATTGGAGCTCGCTGCTCCACTCTTTACTCAAGCAAAACTCTAATTGGAGTCAAAAGAAAATTTGCCTTGCATAAGATCCAGCAGGAACAGGCCTTTGTGTTAAGCTAAGGTTATAAAAACAACAAAATTAATAAATATAACAGTATGTTATATACAGCACTGATAACAATAAGGTTAAACAATTCCACCCCATCCCTCCTTTTCTACATGCAGCATTTCCTAGTTTGGTGAGATTTGGAAACCGAAAATGAAATGCCAAAGAAAAGTTGATGATTTTGATTGGGCTAGTCAGTGATCAGGATTCCCTATTTTCAACCTGTGTGTTTTATTAGCTAAATCACATAGTGTGCTTCTTCTGGATGACCTAACCTTTACAAACAGGAAGTGTTCTTGTAGAAATCATTGGAGCTTTGATTCTCTCAGGGAGAAGGTGGATTGGGAAGGAGTACAGTAAGGAGACAGAGGCAGATGAGATAAGCAGTCCTTGGAAATTTAAGGATATTTAAATTAGTTTCCTATCTTCTTCTTCACAAGAAAGAACATTATGGTTGGCTGTGTATTGGAAATCCAGATTTAAAAATCCCTTGGCTCCTTCCTGAATCAGAGAGAAAGACACAGAAGTCACTCTTTCTTATTGGCTAGTTATAAGACTTTACATTCACATTTTTTTTGTCATAACAGAAAGTATTTGCATTTTATGTATATGAACTTTGTTATTTGTGAAGCGTGCATCTACCTGTCCATGTCAGTTGCCTGAATGTCAGGGCTCTGGCCAGGGGAGTTAGAAGCTGATATGTATTCCCCCATTAGCCTTTCTCTCTGTGCCATTGTGCCACAGCGTTGGTCTGTGGAGGTACTTGAACTTGAGTGCCTCTGATTTAAAAGAGGGAGCTGCTGGCAGGATTTTCTCCATGAGGGGTTCTAAGTTTTGAAACTTTTGGTCCAAAAGAGCTGAAATCCTTTGATCTTCAGGCTATGTTGCAAAGCTTTTAAGGAGTTGAGGGGAGGGGAATAGGAGAGCTGTAAGTGGTGGAGGTGAGGCGGGGGTAATGGTCATTTGTTTTTTTGCTCAATCATTAGTTGTTAGGTGGGTGATGAAGGGAGTATAAGAAGCATGTATTTGTGTATTTGAAAGTTGGCAAAGTCATCTAGAGTGATGGTACTCATTTATAAATGGAAGGATATAGGGGCAGATCCCCAGCGGGTGCCTTCAGCTGACTTCAGTGGAGCTAAGACAATTTACACCAGCAGAGGATCTGCCCCAGAAAAAAAGATATCAAAAAGGAAGCGCTTGCACACATCTTTACAGCACCAGAAAATGGCTATTCACCTTTCCCTGCTGCTGTAAACTAGATTTTGCTGCTATGTTGTGGCAGGCCCTTAATACAAGCTAGCTAAAGAAACTATGGCAGCTAGAACTGAGTCATTGTGGCCTGTAGGAATATGATTGTGTTATCTCTTGACAACACAGGAGACAACTGGTGCCACCACCATGCTGAACTGTCAGCTTGTTATTACTGCACCCTGGCTGGCATGCAAACCCAATAAGTGGTAAAGCAAATGGTCAAACGCTCTTTTATAGAAATAAAATTAAGCGCTAACTTTGTTGACAAATAGAATTGCCAACTTGCCCAAGTTTACAAAGAAAGACATATGGTATACTTTAGTACACTTATTTTTGGACCTTTTATTTTTTTCTTTATAACAACATTGTCATGTCAGTCAGTGTGGCTTTGTGCTGTAGAAGAAGAACAATCATACTATACATCTCTTCATTAGCATCTTTTAAAGTCTGTGTCAGAGAAAACATTGTAGTGAAATGATAAATGAACCATCTAAATAACAGTAAAGCTCAGATGAAGAATACACTGTTGGATATTATATATTTTTTGAAAGAAATATTAGGAATAATTATACATATAGACCATGAAGTTACCACTTCAGCAGTTCTAGCTAATGGGCCAGACTTTGCCAGATTACCACGCACCAAAATCTTAACTCTGCCCCGCCCTAGGATGCCAGGCTTCTATTGCTCTTTTAACAAATAGCTCTTGAAAATGTCCTGCTTCTATTGAGCTGGTTTGGCCTAAAATTCAAATTATATCTCCCTGCACCAGTCTGGACTCCTTCACCCAACTGGGAGTCCCATCACAAGAAGGCAGGCAAAGTTATCACAATCTATCCTCCACCTGGATTTCTGCCAGCAGAGACAGGTTGCTTCAAAAGAACCCCATTGGCAGTGACTGTTCAGGAGATGTACTCAATTAGTGCATCCTCAAGATGTCCTGGGGCCACTGACCCCTCTCAGTATCCAGCAAGTACTGCCAATTTTTGTGAGGTGTGTTGGCTCCACTTCTGTCAGTGTGTGGGAAGTGCAACACTGCCTAACCATGTCTAGGACTCTGCTTAGAGGTGCAGTGATATCAAATAATTATTTCTTGTGTGTCACTTTGATATCAGATCCTATTAGTTCCAAGCCAGGAGTATCAAAAATGTTTCAGTGCCTCTTTGGGGAAGAGGCGACTAGGGTCAGGCATAGAAGAATCCTGTATAGTTTAGCATAGACTCAGTGGGTGTACTGTGTTTGGAACGAGATGGGGATGTCATCTGCAAAAAGATAAGGAGGACTTGTGGCACCTTAGAGACTAACCAATTTATTTGAGCATAAGCTTTCGTGAGCTACAGCTCACTTCATCGGATGCATACCGTGGAAACTGCAGAAGACATTATATACACAGAGACCATGAAACAATACCTCCTCCCACCCCACTCTCCTGCTGGTAATAGCTTATCTAAAGTGATCACTCTCCTTACAATGTGTATGATAATCAAGTTGGGCCATTTCCAGCACAAATCCAGGTTTTCTCACCCTCCGCCCCCCTACACACAAACTCACTCTCCTGCTGCTAATAGCCCATCCAAAGTGACCACTCTCTTTACAAGAATTAGGAAGGCCAAATCTCAGAGATAGGGATTTATAAAAGATGTGTTTCCTGTATCCTGTCATCAAAAACTTGTAAGATGCAGATTGAGCAATGGCCTGATCTAGCATTTTACAATACAATATCAATGTACATAATTGTTGGTATCATTATTGTGTCAGCACAGTAAAATTTATACAAAGTTGAAATGAAAACTTCAGAGTAAGATCCAAAGCATATAAGAAATGATGTACATTGTTGCCTACTTTACACCTAGTGACTGTCATCTGTTTGTTTGATTTACTGCATCAAGACAGAAAAGAAAATGTTCATAAAATACATAAGAGATAATGTAACTGGAACAGAATGTTTTCACAGAATAGTGGACTCCTGTGGCTATTAGATGTTGAAGTAAAGTAGAGACATCTATTATCCAAGCAGGAAACATCAATCCTGGAATAAAGTTTTAACATAATGAATTCATTGCTGCATATGATGTAACTGTGTATGTATGTAACTATAGACGTATCAGATTTTATATAATGAATATTGTTCCAGTAGTATGATAATTGTTCATTGTGGCTGTCACTGGACCCAGGGGTGAGGCCTGGGACTGTGGGACCGCTGTGTCCCCTTAACTCTGTCCAGCCTGGGCTGTGTCTCACAAGGCTTTGCTAGTGACAAGCAGCAAGCCCCTCCAGGAGCTGTTATCAGTCAGGACAACCGTATGTGCAGCCCCACACCCAGCTAGATTGCATGAATGCTCCCAGAGCCACTCATGAAGAACACAGGGAAAGGCACCAGAGCCAAATTCCCCCAGCTCCCAGCAGTGTACCTCAGGAATATACAGTCTTGCACTGCTCAAGATGAGTACTGCAAATGTATTAATTAGTTTACCACTTCATCAGTGGAAAGTGGATATACACTAGCCTTTGCAAAACATGAGCAGATTTGTCACACATGTCATACAAACTTACTGGTAAAGATAAACAGTTAAACAAGTTTATTGACTACAAAAGTTAGATTTTGAGTGATAGGTAAAAAGTCAGAGTTAGTTACCAAAAGAAATAAAATATAAGCACACAGTCTAAACTCTCAATCCTATCAGACTGGGCAACAACTAGATTAAGCAGTTTTCCTCACCCCACTGGATATTGCAGTTCATAATACACAAATTTCCCCCTTGAAATCTGGGGAAGTCCCCTCAGTTGGAGTCTTCAGAGTGTCCTTGTTGCTTGCAGTGTAGGTGGGTGAAGGAGAAAGGTCCAACATGTGGCCACTGTGTCTGTTTTATACCCTCAGTCCTATGTGCTTGGGGAGCAGAAATCAAGGCATGTCTGGGGCATTGCTGATTCTACAGGCAAGGTTGAGCAATCCCCCTGGTGTGGCTTCATGCAGGTGAGTCACTGAATTGTAGCTCCCTTGCTGGACAATGGAGGTTGTTGATGGGTTGTTTGAAACCCCTCCTGGGTGTTGGTTACTTTCCTTACTGTTGGCTCTGGGGAGCTAATATCTGGCTGATTCCCCAATTTAAGGCATGTTTTAGTGACAACCATACAACACAATTCTCATAACTTCATATGCATTAACGAAATACATATATGGAGAGAGAAATGACTTGCAGATCATAACCTTTCCCCTGATACTTTACAAGGCATGCTTTATATGTAAGATCCCGATTATATAAAAATGAGGAATATGGGGGTTACAAGATGCTCCCCCAAGGTATAGAATGTCATAGTGGCCCCAATTCATCAAAGCACTTAAACAAATGCTATGTTAACTTTGAACATATGCTTAAGTCCTATTTCTAAATCAGAGACTAGCTGAGTTTAAAATGATCCAAATAGATAACAGTATATGGTCATGAATTCACACACCAACTGTTAATGTTGTTTGAAAATTCTAATTTCCTTTTCAGAAGAAATGGTGTTTTATAAGAGTAGTGAGGGACAGACTGAATTAATACACTCTTTCATATGAATTGATGCCTTCTGAAGGGCAGGAACTTTTAATATAGCCGTTCAATGATTTGTTCAGGAGACATCACTTTTTTCCTCACAGGAAAATTAGTAAGGTCATTTTGTGGTGTACCTGCCACTACTGAGACCCTTCTCCAGTCCTCCTCATGAATCTCTTTTGTTTTACTTTCAGGGCACAATTCTCACTTTGTTCTTCTGCTGACCCCTAATGACCTCAGTGTCATCATCCTGTTCCTATACTCTGTGCCTGAGATTTAGTGTATTTCTTGGCAGCCTTTAAAAATCTCCCTGTCTATCCTGCCTTTCTCACTGTTTCTTTCGTTAGTATTTGCTGAATATCTTACATTTCTCTTCTTGTTCTTTGGGATCTCTCTATTAAATGTCATCTCCAAATGGTCTTTTATATCTCTGGACATGTCTTTCTTTATATTCAAAAGCAGAAACATTTCATTTTTTCCTGGCAAATAATTCACTTACCCTGACACTGGGTAAGCAGGGATTGTTTGAGGAAAAAAGAACCTTATAAAAGCAGTTCTAAATACTGTATTAAGAAATAACATTAGGAAATCAATCACAGAGTAGTCAGCTGATTTAAGGTCAGATATACAAGTACACACAGCCCTTGGCTACAAGTAAAGTCCCCAGATACACATTTCTGGAACCTGAAACTGAGTAAATCTTTAGCACATGTCAGGTTGGCCAGTTTGTTTAGAGATCAAGCAGAACTTGTCACTTTTGACTCAGATATGTGGTCATGAAGTACATGTATTTGTTGCTTGGACTATTTGATCTTAAAATGTCACTGAGAGTATTTGTGTCAGGTTGCATTATCCCTCACAAGGTGTTTAAAATGTTCTCCTTCTTTTCTAGTTGATAGACGGAGCGTCCCTGCTAGTGCTTACTATAAAAACCTGCCACGCGTATTTTACCTTAAATTGCCACCTATTTAAACTGACATATTATTGAATGTCATTTTTACAAGGTCTGAAAGTCACCTTAGCACCTCACAGAAGACAAGTCACTTTATGTTTTGTTGCCAGTAACTTCTTTCTTGTGGACCAGCCCAGGATATCAGCTCATAAATATGAGAAAGCAGAGAAATGGCCTCCATTCAGTGTACCTTGCACATTTTGAATACCTATAGATCAAGTTACGTAGTAAATATTGTATAATAAGAGCAGGATTCTGGTCTTGTTTATAAATTTCTTAAGCCACCTTTGAGGGATTCAGTTCTCCTCTCCAATATCACATTAATCCAACATCATTCATATTTTTGCCATGCCACAATAACTAACTTCCTGGTTTAGCTGACACACAAATATTCCACTCAAGTTTCTTATATGCAACCAGATCCCATGGTCTTAGCCACAGGAGCAATTTGGTTGAAATTTATTTGGCTACATGCTTGACTACAGTCAACTGGATTTGGTCCAGGTGCTGTAACATTTAGGTACAAGATTACAAACAAGATCAACAGAAAAATCACACCAAAACAACAGCAACAAAACAACACTTTTGAAAGGGTTGAAAATCCTGTACACTGAAGTGATTTCTGACCCCTCTTTCCCCTTCAAAAAAAGAGAGATGCTGCAGTTGCTTTAAAATCTGATATTTCCTTGTGGTTTCAAAATTTCAGGGATTTTTATTGTTGTTTGTTTGTTTGTTTGGGGTTTTTTTGTTTTTCCTTTAAGGAAATATACTACTGATTCAAATTCGGGGCCTGGACCTGTGACTGTGATGGCTGCAAACTCCTGGTGACCTAATGAGAATTACTTGTATGGAAGAGCAGTAGGCTTGGGACAAGCTTGGGACAAACCCTAGGATGAACAAAAAAATTTGAAGTACAAATCAGAGACATGGCTGAAAGTCAGGAGTGGTGTACAGATCTCTGGGAAGATTATGATTATTACTTATAAGGTTGAGAGCTTAGTGAATTCAAGATTAAGATTATTACTTATATAGGTGAAGATGAGATGAATACATACATGAATCTTATCAGCATGAGAAAAAAGTCTTATGTCCATACTTAGGGTATGTCTACACTACGGAATTAGGTCGAATTTATAGAAGTCGTTTTTTTATCGTCAGGCCCCCGTTCCCTCCCTCCCTTCGTGAAAGCAAGGGCAGACAATCGTTTCGCGCCTTTTTTCCTGAGTTACCTGTGCAGACACCATACCACGGCAAGCATTGAGCCCGCTCAGGTAACCGTCACCGTATGTCTCCTGGGTGCTGGCAGACGCGGTACTGCATTGCTACACAGTAGCAGCAACCCATTGCCTTCTGGCAGCAGACGGTGCAATATGACTGGTAGCCATCATCGTCATGTCCGAGGTGCTCCTGGCCACGTCGGCCAGGAGCGCCTGGGCAGACATGGGCGCAGAGACTAAATTTGGAGTGACTTGACCAGGTCATTCTCTTTAGTCCTGCAGTCAGTCCTACTGAACCGTCTTATGGTGAGCAGGCAGACGATACGGATTGCTAGCAGTCGTACTGTACCATCTTCTGCCCGGCAGGCAAGAGATGAGGATGGCTAGCAGTCGTATTGCACCATCTTCTGCCGAGCAGCCATGAGATGTGGATGGCATGCAGTCCTTCTGCACCGTCTGCTGCCAGCCAAAGATGTAAAAGATAGATGGAGTGGATCAAAACAAGAAACAGACCAGATTGGTTTTGTACTCATTTGCTTCCCCCTCCTCCTGTCTAGGGGACTCATCCCTCTAGGTCACACTGCAGTCACTCACAGAGAAGGTGCAGTGAGGTAAATCTAGCCATGTATCAATCAGAGGCCAGACTAACCTCCTTGTTCCAATAAGAACAATAACTTAGGTGCACCATTTCTTATTGGAACCCTCCGTGAAGTCCTGCCTGAAATACTCCTTGATGTAAAGCCACCCTGTCATAAATGTAAAGGGAAGGGTAAACCCTTTTAAAATCCCTCCTGGCCAGAGGAAAAATCCTCTCACCTGTAAAGGGTTAAGAAGCTAAAGGTAACCTCGCTGGCACCTGACCAAAATGACCAATGAGGAGACAAGATACTTTCAAAAGCTGGGAGGAGGGAGAGAAACAAAAGGGTCTGTGTCTGTTGGTATGCTGCTTTGCCGGGGATAGAACAGGAATGGAGTCTTAGAACTTTTAGTAAGTAATCTAGCTAGATATGTGTTAGATTATGATTTCTTTAAATGGCTGAGAAAAGAATTGTGCTGAATAGAATGACTATTTCTGTCTGTGTGTCTTTTTTGTAACTTAAGGTTTTGCCTAGAGGGATTCTCTATGTTTTGAATCTAATTATCCTGTAAGGTATCTACCATCCTGATTTTACAGGGGTGATTCCTTTACTTCTATCTACTTCTATTTCTATTAAAAGTCTTCTTGTAAGAAAACTGAATGCTTTTTCATTGTTCTCAGATCCAAGGGTTTGGGTCTGTGGTCACCTATGCAAATTGGTGAGGATTTTTACCAACCTTTCCCAGGAAGTGGGGTGCAAGGGTTGGGAGGATTTTGGGGAGAAAGACGTGTCCAAACTGTGTTTTCCAGTAAACTCAGTTAGAGTTTGGTGGTGGCAGTGGATATTCCAAGGACAAAGGATAGAATTAATGTGTACCTTGGGGAAGTTTTAACCTAAGCTGGTAAAAGTAAGCTTAGGAGGTTTTCATGCAGGTCCCCACATCTGTACCCTAGAGTTCAGAGTGGGGGAGGAACCTTGACACACCCCCTTTGTTGATTTCAGCTCCCTGAAACCAACCCTGTAAGTCGTGTCCTCAGTCGCCTCTCCCTGCGTCAGAGCAACGGCAAACAATCGTGCATCTGAGTTGAGAGTGCTGTCCAGAGCGGTCACAATGGAGCACTCTGGGATAGCTCCCGGAGGCCAATACCATCGAATTGTGTCCACAGTACCCCAAATTTGACCCGGCAAGGCTGATTTAAGCGCTAATCCACTTGTCAGGGGTGGAGTACGGAAATCGATTTTAAGAGCCCTTTGAGTCGAAATAAAGGGCTTCATCGTGTGGACGGGTGCAGGTTTACATCGATTTAACGCTGCTAAATTCGACCTAAAGTCCTAGTGTAGACCAGGGCTTAGGCCCACAACAGGTGGATGTCAAAAATCTGACTTCATTTACTTTGAGTGCCATTAAAATAGACGCTCACTGTGTCACTTGCCTTTACTTGCTATTTGAAGGATTCCCGATACTTAGAATGGAATATACCCCAAATACCTTGGTAAATTCAGCTACTATAGATAGTAAATGTACAGTTTTTAATGGTGCTCATTGACTGTGTCTAGGAGGCCCTGGAGCTGATGACCTCTGAATATGGGTGGGCAGAAGTTTACCACATTGAGTCAAGATCATATCTCAAAGCCTAACCTGCCAACCACAAGGAGTCTGTCAAATGGCTGATAATAGCACCCACAGTTAATTGAGGAACTGTTGCTGTAGAGTTCTCCATGATTACATGTCTTTTGTATTCATTATTTGTTATTTGTATTACTGCAGTACTTAGGAGCCCCAGTCATGGATCAGGACCCCACTGAGGTAGGTGCTGTACAAACACTGAACAAAAAGATGGTTTCTGCCTCTAAGAGCTTACTGAAAATGCCTCAAAGAGGGAAGTGGATTAAAACACCACTATTTCAACAGTGGCACTCATATATAGGATATTAGTTGACTTCAATGGATATTTACATAAGCAAATGCAGGTGCATACTTGCAAGTGTATTCACTGATAGCCATGGTCTGCCTCCCAGTTTTGAAAATTTGCCCTAAAGTGGGTGGAAGCAGCAAACAACAGAAAGAGACAGCTCTGGCTGGGGGGATTTAGAGCACAATTGAATGCCGGACTCAGCTGCAAATTTGCATTCTTCAGCAGCTGCTGCTCAGTAGTCATTAGGGAGTTCAATAACGACATCCATCAGCTAAATCTGAAATCCAAATGGCAAATCTAGCCTTCAGTGTCTTTAGAGGGGTTGTATGGGATTGATTTTGATCCCAGGGTGCTGCTTTAGGCCAACAATCCTTTAAAAAAAATGATGATGTCTGATCCTGGTTCTCTGTTTATAAGGAGGACTGGTATGGCAGTTTCCAAGAAGCTTGCCTCAAGCTGAAATGATGCACCTATTGTGCAAGAATTGAAATATACACAGTACCTTCTTGAAATACAAATACAAACATTTACTTTAGGGAACCTGGTGATGGAGCTCTCCCCCAAAACACGTTGGGACATATTATAACAGATTCCAGAACGGGGAAGCCTTTAAAATGTAAGAAAAAGGTTTTCAGCACTTTTAATATACTATATGTGGAAGACAAGCACTATAGATATTTCACATCCTTTTCAGATACATTACAACCCCCCCCCCACATTTCATGGAATTTGATTTTATTGATCACCATTTGTACTGATCGTATCGTTTCACAATCAAAAAGGGGATTTCCCCAAAATGATTTTTAACTGCACACCACTTTACATGCCATCACAAATAGAACATAGCCTCAACACAGAAACACATAACATATACAACCACCCCACTGTATAAACGTATACAACTGTATAACATATACAACCTCCCCACTTAATAAACATGATTTGGAATAAACTATGTCTAGCCATTGGCTAAATACACATGGTGGTGAGGAGAGAATGCAAGGATCCTTCCTCACTCCCCCTGATTCAGAGTACAGGCAAACTGCAACACATGGGCTCTTGTGAGTGCAAGGATTGCTGCCAGGATGGGATGGCAGTAAACCTGCTCCCACTCTCTCCTCTGGTCAGACACAGAGTGGAGTGTGTGCAACACTCTCTTAAGGAGTAGATCAATTTGGGCAAGTCTCTGAAGGGACAACCTCTATTATTTGCACACAAAGGTGCGCTTGTCAGCAAATATGAGACACAGGGCTGTAGTGAGGTTTCATATTATTAAAAATTCATTATTTTTACAAAATTATACTACAGTACCTTTATCATAGGAAGTTCTATCAGATCATAGGAAGTTCCATCAAGTAGTTTGACTGAAACCTGTTACTTCTCAAAATGAAGAGAGTACATTTTGTGATACACTTGGAGAAACAGAGATCAAACTTACAAGTAGACTAGGAAGCCTAGTCTGACAGCCAGAAGACGACAGATGATGAGCATATAGAAGCCCAATTTTTAAGAAATCCTCTGTTGGCTATAAATCAGCCATAAGAAGAATCTTTGATGTGTTTGCTAAGTTTCTGGACTAGATACTAGTACAGCTTCCTAAACAGAATATGTTTACAGCACTGTCCTCTGCCAACCAGTTTCTTAATGAAATAAATTACACCAGCCTTCACATATATCAAGCCAAATCTCTAAAAGAGCGTGTGTGTGTGTGAACTGCACATAGTATTTTACCCATGTAGATAGTAAAGTATAAGGTCATCTGAACATGAACACGCCAGTATATTGTGCTCATGAACCTTTCTATAATTGGAGCAATAGATTAGAACCCAGACACACCTAAATGAGGAACTGACGTTAACCCCATGCTATACCTAAACCATTCCAGGCAGTCTGTTTTGAATTTCCTAATGTGAACTACTGTTCTAATGAGTTAATTCATTTTATATCAATTTCCTTCTGTCGGCTGTTTTTGGAAAAGAAATGGTATATTGTTGTCTAAGCCTTGTCCAATTCTTCCAAATCTCGATTTAGGCATTGTTATGTTTGGCTTAGGAAATGCCACTGAAGATTATCTGAAGCATTTCTATAGCAGAGATTGACCTACTGAAGTAGGATGATTAACACTTACATCAGGAGGAGCCACAAAATGTGAAAGGATTATTAATTTCACTCTTGGTCTTAAACATGGTATTTTTAAACTCTTGTCTTCCTTTCCTGAGAAGATTTCAAAACACAAACTATAACCCCAGAAGATTTATTACAAAATCTATTTTAATGCATAAACAGAATTCACTAAACTAAAATTATGCTAACACAAAAGAAATTTGACATTTGCCAACAGCACATTTAAATTAGCTTTTTCAGCTGCTATCCTTGTTTGCCTATGAAGCAGAACTGTTTGAATTATTCATTGGGGAAAATTTATATGAGGATTTTTGGGTATTTTTCCACAAGTAAATTAATCACAAATTGCATTTTTCATTATTGACCTGCTGTTATAAATGATCAAATAGTATGCAGCAAGTAATATTTCTGACCCATATTTCCATCAATCATCAAATAATGTGATTTTTTTGGTGTTATTTATTTTCTGACCAGCTTCATCACTGTTGCTCTCTCAGAACTTTCAGAACCTTCTGTGAAAGTCTGGAAATAGGATTTAATAGTTTCAGCTTGAGACCAGCTTCTAGTGTAACAATAACCATATTGCACAAACCACCGTGACAATTAGTACATGAAATTAGCACATGAAATTTGCAATTAGCAATGAGCACATGAAATTTGGTAGTTTCAGCATTAGAAATGAGAATAGAGATAGTGCTTAGATACTGTAATGGTTTTTCATGGCAAGAATCATAAAGAGTTGCTTTCTTTTAACACTGAACAAAAAACTCTGTTAGAATATAGAAAACTGTATTATCCATAAAACTATTCACTCCCTTTGTCTCTCTCTGCTTCACTGTACAGCATCTGCTTAAAACCTTGTCCACGCCCCTTCTGCCTAGCTTCTGAATACAATTTTAAAGAAAGAATACACATTCTTGCACTTGCTATGGTGATAGGCACTATATTTAGTGATTCATTCTTTAGACATAGAAAACAACATTAACAAGAGGCACGTCTGACTCATACTTAAAAATACAAGACATCAACGTGAGAAACAGCAACCCCATCATCTATAGAATTCTGAGTAATCAGTGGCTCTGCCCTTCCCTCTCCCGGCCACCCTCCAAATTCCCTATTTTTCTTTAAATGTCACTCCCAGCACCCTACACAGCGATTGAAATCCTGCCCATTATCATTCCCATAACTAATTCCTGAAGATGTCTAGACATTTTTGACTCATGGCCTGCTGGTTGTGTCACTGGGCCTTGTCCTCTGGGCTGGCTTCTCATAACACTGAGCCCTGTGTTGCTCTCCCTACAGTACAATCTCCTGTAACTCTTGGACCTTACCTGTGTCCATTTAATCCCTTATCTCCAACCACAATTAGATCATCTCTAAATATCTCTGCTACTCAAGTTCTCTAGATCTCACCTGAGGGGCCCTGTATTAATTTAGCTCTGCTAATCTACCTGGAGACTTACACTAACTGCTAATTTAGTAGAGCCCAAAATCTCTCTGACTGTTCCTGTGCTGCAGACTGCTGGGATCTGTGGGAATAAAGTGCATATAAATAGAAAAAGAAGCCTTAAATATTTAGTCTTTCAGCACTTCATTTTCCTGTGACTTTCAAACACTTCTCAGTTGCACATTGGAGACATTAACAAACACTTTCCCCCCATAAGAAATGGATTTAATGTGCAGAGTTTATTAGTCTCTCTCTTTGAGAGAAATTCCCCTCTGTGCAGAGGTTCCAAATAAGGCTACTGTGCTACTTAAGTCCCACGTCAGCCTTATTTTAAGGCTTTGGGTGTGATTCTGTTCTCTCCTGTTTCCCAGCTTTGCTCAGCATAGTGGATGATGGTGGCGTGGGGCCATCGGGAGATGGTTATGGCTCTCTGATTCTCACTGGCTGGCTGCAGCATAATTGTGAGCAGCCTAGTGCAGAATGGCATAAGGTCCCTAGGCTTCCCCTGCTCCGACACACACTTTCCCTCCATTGGCATGCAACCTCTGCTGGAGGTGGGGGCGCATCTGGAGCAAGAGCCAGTTCTATGCCAGAAGGTACATCCCCTCTGCCAGAGGAATTCTCTGCTGGCCACTTATGGCCAGAATCTTAGCACATGCCACTGCCTGAGTACAAACTTAAGTAGGACTTTTCTCACAGGCGTGAATTTCATGTGTAAGAGAGCTTTCATTTCCATTTCTCCTGAGCATGAGAAGATGAATGTCAATAACCCTCCTTGAGGTCCTGGCGACTACTAAATGGCCTACATGTTCGTCTTGGGCGGGGGGGCGTCGCTACATTTCCATGGTCATTTTTTGGTGTTTGTGGGCAGCTTGTGCTTACCTTGCCGCTGTTAAGATGCAGCTGTGCATCTGCTAGCTAGTGCAGTGTAAAATGAGATTGTGTTCAGTTTGTATTAATAATTTCTTAGTTCATTTAAGATTTTTGAGAAAAATACGATTAGTGTTTTTACTTATATTACACTCTCTTTCTTAGAATTTGAGGCAACTTTGGCTGCAAACTAACAGAGCCAAATATTTTGCTGGTGCAAACTGGGGCCTCACCATTGAAATCAGTGGTGCTGCACCAGTTTACACCAGCAGAGAATTTGGCCCATAGGTCTACAAAGAGGAAGAAGAAAGCTCTGCAATACCATGCTCTCACAACGAACACTTATTTTTTACATTTTCTTAAGATAGGGAGCATTTTTCTTTAATCAAAGTTCTGGCTGCATTTTTTACTATGGAGGATGTGGACCACAAATAGAAACATCAAAAATTAAATTATTATAATTTTCAATCGTTGCACCCGTGTAGCCTTCATTTTCAATGAAGCATATAGCCCAAACTCAATATCAGATAATGTTTCATTATCCTCAAACCACTGTTGATATAATAACTTCTATTTTAGGTTACCAGTAAAGAGAAGAACAATGTGACCCATTTAAAAACTCCCTCACAGAAGAATATTAGCAAGACATTTATCATTCCTGTTTAATTTTGTTGATAAGAACCATCTGATAGAAGCATTTCTTTGTTGCAAAACTAATAGCAATGTAGGATGTATCTGATGGCTGTACATGCACTTTGCAGTAGTACTGAGAAATAGATTTTTTGTTTGTTGCCCATTCAGTTTGGATGGGTAAAGAAAAAGGAGAAAATTCACTTTTGAATACATCAGTACAGGGAGGCTAAAGTTAGAAAAAAATAGGGGTACAGGAAACAAAATATTGCTTATATTCTCTGTAAATAGGTAGCCCCCAAATTACAGGTATGCATTTAATTGTATCTTGCTGCTGGTATTTGTCATTAATTTCTATTAGAAGGAATTCCTATACAAACCTGCATGAGGAACACATTAATTTCAATGGGCCTGATCCTCTGCTCAGGATACCTGGGTGGGAGGAAGAGAGGAGACAGAGGTGGCTATGAGGGAATGACAAACAGTAGCAAGCAAAAGCAAAAATAAAAAAACCCTATAGCGATAGTGGATGTTTTCCTTAATGCATTTTTAAGGTCCGATACAATAAATTATGGTCTGACGTAAATATTTCTATGTTTTACAATATTTTCCAGTATTTATATTCACCTGACTACAATAACTCTAAAAAAAAGAATGAAAGAAAACAGGCTAAGATAAGATGTGGAAGGGAGAAAGGCTCATACAGTAAGAAACATTTATTAAATGTTGTTCTTCTCCAGTACTTTAGTTTGCTCAGGTCCATATAGTATGATGAATGAGGTAATATGACAACTGGTCTGGTTATTTTTTAAAGTGTGCTGTTGTGATAATGGTAAATATGAAACTTCTTATAAAACCTTATTTCTTTGATTTATTAACTAATATTGAAATTATGTCAATGAAGAAATTAGGTTAATGTAGGCAATTGATTCTGTGAGATCCTAACTTTATAAGTCTGCTTTTGGAGGGATGTTTCCATCATGTATTTCTGATAACAGGAGTCTTCATCACCCCTTACTCACTTTGAGAAGTCTCATTGAAATCAATTGACAAAGGCTCTGTGGGGAAGGGAAAGCATCCTCAGGGATGGCCTTCTGTTCTGTATGCTTCTTAGCACCCCCTTCTCATGGCAGGGTAAATTCCTTAGGAACCCCACTATCCCTGACTTACTGTGCACCCCTGTGACTGTGTAGTATACCTTTCATCCACACCAACTTGCTGTCACCTGAGTAGCAGAGGCCTACCGTCTTAGATTTGACACGGAAGGGATTCTGCACATACAGGAGATCATGTAACAGAGCTACTCTATTACCTTTTGTATTATTTTCCTTGTGTCCATGCCAGTTTGCTTCACCCACTTTAAGGAAAGGGAGATTTAGACTTATGATTTTTATCTTGATAACATATTGAAAAACATACATTTCTTCATATTGGCTTCATTGAAAATATTAGGGAACATGGACACAGAAGCAATCACTGAAGCACTTTCCTTATGTTAGTGTGGGGCATGGCAATGCATAATCGTACCATTAATATCAGATGTTTCCAGTGGTGTTAGCAATAATGGTGATAACCTTGTGGGTACTAACCTTGTGGAGTTCCCAGGTTTCAGTATCTGAGGGTCCTACCACATCCCAACATCCAGTCATCCTGGCCTTGAGTTCTACTTCTGATCCACAGACATACTCATGTGCACCGAGGCATTTCCAACCAGTTATGTACCCGAACAACCTCTCATCACTTTCTGCTCCCTACTTCCTTCACTGTGGGCTTGATCCTGTGCCCATGTAAGCCAATGGAAAAGCTCCCTCTCATTTAAATGGTGTAGAATCAGGGCCTGTGTGAGCTGTCATACTCTCTTGGTGCTACCTGTGGCTGCCAACATGTGACCCTTAGTTTCTTCACTGAGCTGCAGGCCAGATCCAAAACCTTATCCCCTAATGGGCCCAGCTTACCCTGTGACACACAGGATAGACAGAATGTGTATTTGTAGTTGAGTTCAGAAGAGGCAATGGCAGCGAAGAAAAGGAAGCATGGATGTTTAGCAGGGATAGGATTAACATGTCATAAGGAATTTGATACTTGCGACATGGGTTTCATATTTTTCTATGCAAGATTTTGGCTAGGCTATCACTTTCAATCATCAGCTGAGACCAGTGGCATGAGGAAACTGGAGGAGACGGAGACCATAGGCAATAATAATTTTCAAATGTCTGATATCTGGAGCATCTGAAATTTCATTTGGACACCTCAGGGTACACTTAGGGAGAATGATTTGAGGTGTGACCTGGACTTATGTAACCTCCTAATGTAATATAATGTATCAAGTGAGAAGTCAACTATGACTTTCAAAAGGAAACTAGTTGATAACATTTTGACAGAAAACGAATGTGAAAAGAAAAGATTTCAGTTAGTTT
This sequence comes from Caretta caretta, assembly GCF_965140235.1. Lineage (NCBI taxonomy): Eukaryota > Metazoa > Chordata > Testudines > Cheloniidae > Caretta > Caretta caretta. Next base: position 65,897,932 of record NC_134207.1, read on the forward strand.
CTTGGTTGGTTATTTGAGAGGAAGGTTACTTGTAAAAAGCATTTACCATAGGGTAGATTTGTTTCCAGCAGTATAGTGCTGTCATCTCTCTAACTTCATTAATGCTTCACTGAACTGCTCTAGAGCCATTAGACTGGCCCCTCTCACATGCGTTCTGGCTATGAATGCTTTCTTTGTCTTCACTGTTAGAGTGAAAAATGAAAGACGCTGGAGTGGAACTGATTTTGCATGCTGAGAATCCGTGTGAGTGTGAATAGAAAGACCCTCCCTCAATCTAACATCTATTGATTTTTTTTCCTATTTAGAAACTGCTGAAACTATAAGGAATAATCAGGTGTGTGTTTAAACTGCTTTGAGAACCAATAGGAAGCAAAGCTAGTAGAGAGGCCCTGGGGAATACTCCAACAAGTTTACATATATTTTTAAGAGGAAAAAAAATGAAGATATTTACAATATCTAGGCACTGATTTCTGAGAATTATTTATGAGAGACATTTTGACAGAAGATAAAATAACTTAATGAATAAAAGAAAGAACATTTATAAAATAAATGCATATTTTCCCATATATCTCTATACCATATACAAAAAAGCTACCCTGATAGAATGTTATGAAGGTTGCAAAATCAACACTCAGCAGTTAGAAAATACCAGAGTTAAGGTTGCCTGTGCAATGCAGTGTTGTCACAGTATGCAGATAGCTTGAAACAATAGCTTTAAAAAGCACTAACATCGCCATTCATTTCAATGGAATGTTAACTCTGGAAGCTAATAGTGACAATAAACAATGTCCACAAGTTAACTATTTCATTGCTGATTAATTTAGCAGCAATATCCATCTACTCTGAGAGAGTGGTGGACATGGGCTAGTGCTACCATCAACCCTTGAAGAAGGCATGTGAGGAGTGGTTTGGAAAAAGGCACTGACATCAAAGCCATCAAATTGAACTATCTTTTTTATTTTTGAACAGTGAAAAAAACCTTAAACCTATTTTAACATCATTCACAGCAAGATTGTGCCCTGCTCTTATGAGTCTATGCAGGGGAGAAAGTGAAGCCCTTCCTCTACTCCATATGTGGCTGTGTGGGAGCTACCAGATCTCAGGTCCGGCCCCATGAGAAAGAGCAGGCCTGCTTGCCAAGTGGCAAGTTGATGGGAAGGGGCACATAGTAGGCAAAGTGATGGCTCCTACTACTTCTCCCTGCATATGAGTGGGGCACAGCATGCTATCTCTGGCAAAGACCTGACACCTAATCTCATCAGTAGAAAAGTACTTTTTTTAGTAGGAATTTGCCATTTCATGCAGTACATCATTTAAAAAGTGATGCTACAGTGATTTTGTGGGCTTTTAAATAATTAAGGTGCATTTTTTTTTAATGTTTGCAGTGTCTTGGGCTTAGTACATTGGGCATTGTCTGACAGTTCATTTTCCCCATTATACTGAAAAAAAAGTAAAAATATGGTTACACAGCAAGCTGCTTCAGATACTCTGTCAGCAACAATCTAAATATAAAAGAATGTACATTTATATATATATATATTCACACACACATTGACACATTTATTTAGTTATCTGTAACTTAGTGAAGTTGCACGTCAGCTCTCATTGCCACAGGCTAATAGCCTGTAACAAAGCTCAGCATCAAAACCAACCACTAATAAATAAGGGAAAGTGATCAGGAACAGTCAGCATGGATTCACCAAGGGAAGGTCATGCCTGACTAATCTAATCGCCTTCTATGATGAGATTACTGGTTCTGTGGATGAAGGGAAAGCAGTGGATGTATTGTTTCTTGACTTTAGCAAAGCTTTTGACACGGTCTCCCACAGTATTCTTGTCAGCAAGTTAAAGAAGTATGGGCTGGATGAATGCACTATGAGGTGGGTAGAAAGTTGGCTAGGCTCAACGGGTAGTCATCAATGGCTCCATGTCTAGCTGGCAGCCGGTATCAAGTGGAGTGCCCTAAGGGTCGGTCCTGGGGCCAGTTTTGTTCAATATCTTCAATAATGATCTGGAGGATGGTGTGGATTGCACTCTCAGCAAATTTGTGGATGATACTAAACTAGGAGGAGTGGTAGATATGCTGGAGGGCAGGGATAGGATACAGAGGGACCTAGACAAATTGGAGGATTGGGCCAAAAAGAAATCTGATGAGGTTCAATAAGGATAAATGCAGGGTCCTGCACTTAGGACGGAAGAACCCAATGCACAGCTACAGACTAGGGACCGAATGGCTAGGCAGCAGTTCTGCGGAAAAGGACCTAGGGGTGACAGTGGATGAGAAGCTGGATATGAGTCAGCAGTGTGCCCTTGTTGCCAAGAAGGCCAATGGCATTTTGGGATGTATAAGTAGGGGCATAGCGAGCAGATCGAGGGACGTGATCATTCCCCTCTATTCGACATTGGTGAGGCCTCATCTGGAGTACTGTGTCCAGTTTTGGGCCCCACACTGCAAGAAGGATGTGGATAAATTGGAGAGAGTCCAGAGAAGGGCAACAAAAATGATTAGGGGTCTGGAACACATGACTTATGAGGAGAGGCTGAGGGAACTGGGATTGTTTAGTCTGCAGAAGAGAAGAATGGGGGATTTGATAGCTGCTTTCAACTACCTGAGAGGTGGTTCCAGAGAGGATGGTTCTAGGCTATTCTCAGTGGTAGAAGAGGACAGGACAAGGAGTAATGGTCTCAAGTTGCAGTGGGGGAGGTTTAGGTTGGATATTAGGAAAATCTTTTTCACTAGGAGGGTGGTGAAACACTGGAATGTGTTACCTAGGGAGGTGGTAGAATCTCCTTCCTTAGAAGTTTTTAAGGTCAGGCTTGACAAAGCCCTGGCTGGGATGATTTAATTGGGGATTGGTCCTGCTTTGAGCAGGTGGTTGGACTAGATGACCTCCTGAGATCCCTTCCAACCCTGATATTCTATGATTCTATGAAGGGGAAACTCAGAGGAGAGAAAGCTGGTCATAGCTACTGAGACATGTTTCTCTCAGAGGCTTTGCAGATTCTTACGGTTCACTAACCATGCCCAAATTAGAGATTGGTACCAGAAATTTTATTGTGATATTTACTCTACTTACTGCAATGTATTGCAGCGCATTACATCAAATGAAGGTCTAAAGGATGGTTGCACACCTGAAAACATATTTATGCATTTTCCATTCCCTCTGAACCTTCCAAGACCTGATCCTAAAAGGTACCGATCCGCCTCACTGAAATCAAAGGGAAGAGAGAAATTCAGCAAAAATCTTCCCCTTTTGGTGATTTGAAACTGCTGTTTCCTGGTGGGTCATAAGATACTGATGCTGAAATGTGTCATTGGCTGGCCGCACTTCACTTTGGTCCAGTGGGGTTTGGGTGGAAACTTCTGCATTTGGTGTGTGGGTGGAATATTTTATTTATTTATTTATTTATATATAAATGGCAGCTGTTTGCAGCTGCTCAGAGTTTTGGAATGCTTGGAGTAGTCCCTCTGCAATTCCGAAAGCGCATATGTATATATATGTGGAAGATCTGAGTTTTTAAAGCTTTGATATCACAGAACAAAACTCTTTAGTGATTCTTTTTACGGCAGATTTGATTTTAAGATAGAGATTAACATCTTCTTGTGTTCCTGTCTGGTAAAAATTCTGGCACAGTTGTCATAAATTTTCTTGCGCTTTAAAAACAATGATGATTAATCATGAGTTATAGTATAAAGGGAGGCATTGTACTCCATTGAAAATGGCACTGGACCAGGACTTGATAGACTTGCATTCTATCTCTGTCCACTTTGTCACAACATGTCATCTGTCTCAGTTTCCCCATCTGTGAAATGAAACATCTATAAATTCATGCTAACTCAACATTACCATTCTCACTTCTCTCTTGCCACCTGACTGTGAAAACCTCCTTAGGGGAATTCAGCTGCCAGTGGCTGGCACTACAATCCCTTCTCGCCAGGTTTTGCATGCTAGAAGAGTAGACTTATTTACTAACGTATTTCTTCTAATGTATATACATTACAACAAAAATGTTGAAGAAAAGTGTGAAGTGCTTTTTATATGTGCTAAAGCCCTGATCATACAGATCAGAATGAAACCAGCAGCTTCTCAAAATATGACCAACTACAAATAAAAACTAAGCCCTGTCAGGAGCCAATGTGCAGCAGAGCCCGTCTCTGGGCAACCTGACTGAATGCAGCTGATTCTGAAAGAAGCTGTCTGATTGACTGCACCACCAGATCGGTTGCAGGAGTCAGCAGGCTGATACCTAAGCAGCAGCAGCAGCAGCAGCAGTCCAGTGGCTTACAAAGATGAGTGGTGCGAAATATGCAAAGCTAAAGAAACAGTTGGGCATCTGCTATGGGAATGCAGGGAGAATTAGAAAGAAAGAAAGGTTCTTTATGAAGAATGGAGATGCCTCAAGGTGAAAGAATACAGTCTGACAGGATTGGTGAGAGTACTGGGGAAAAATATGGGTAGCATTAAAGAAAGCACTACTGCGGTTTTCTTAAGAATACAGGACAGAGTAAGAGGATGTGGATTTTTGAATATGTTAAAGCTGCGGTAAGGTGGTAGTCATAGCCTCACAGGCTGAGGCTGCTGCACCATAAAACGTCAGGAAAAGAAAGAACAAGAAAGTCGAGCAGTTGCTCAACACAGTCCTAGCTCACAGCTGTGCTTTGTCCTGTTTCTAGCCTTGTTCCATTCCCAGCCTGTACCCGCTTCTTGCTCCAGCCCCCAGCTTCTTTCTGACTCCTGGCTCAGACCCTTGGCTCTGCCTTCTGACTGTGACTCCAGTTAACCTTTGCACTTAGGCTTCAGCTTCTGACTCTTGGCTCTTATCCTTGGCTTTGCTCCTGCCCTCCCCCGCCCTCCAGTCTGGATCCAGCTGTAACTGGTAGGCCAGGCTCTTGCTCCAACCATTAGGCAAGACTGCCCATGACCTAGTTGCTGGTAGTTTGAATAGCACAAGAAATTAAACATGAGTGGTGTGATAGACCCAGGCCAGCTGGGTACAGCAGAGTAGCCTTATTGGGATCCAGGAAGTGCTAAAGGACCCCCCCCCCCAACCTAAGAGGGGGATCCACAGGACCTGGAAAACCAAATAATTATGGGGGACAACTAATGAAATAACAGGGACAGGAGTGTGGTCAAAGGGTCAAACGAAGGGAACCAGACGGGGACACCAAGCAGAGAACCCCGGACAGTGCCCACTGGTCCTCGAAAGCATCAAGGGAGTCAGTGGACGCTGCCCAGAGGAACTCTGCCTAGAGGCGTGAATGGACGGAGGATCGGAAATAGGCCCCACAGTCACAGGAGACTCCATCAGCCAACCTCCTCACCCTGGTTTTATAGATGGCCACTTTAGCCAGGGCCAGGAAGAGGTTGACCAGGAGGTCCCGTGACTTAGTGGGGCCACGGATAGGGAGTGCATAGATAAGGAGATGAGGGGAAAAGTGCAACCAAAATCTTAACAAAGGTTTGTGAGGAGCAGGGGCCTGATGAAAAGGTCCAGAGAGTCTGGGGTGGAGGGTGGGCGGGGCGCACCCTCTCTTAGGACCCGGTCGAGGTAAACCCGAGCAGCGGGCGGCAAAGCGGCCCTCACCTCCTGAAGTACACTCCAGGGAGTACAAGGCCTGGAGAGCGCCGTGCGCTGAGTGAGCGTTAGGGGATCCAGCCAGTCTCTCTGGTCATGGTGCAGGAGGTCTCCGACTCTGGTGAATTCTGCCAGAACCAACCTCTGGCGCACCAAGGGGGACTCCCCACCTGCACACAGAGCTGGGGGTTGTGTAGCAGGGGCTCCGCGAGGAGATCTGTCCCCACGGTGGCCGCCATGGGCCTGATTGCTGAGAACAGTTTCCAGGTCCAGAGGAGGTCCTGGTAGAAGACCGGCAGCCCAGAGAGGTCTCGCGGAAGACCTCTCAGATGGAGATAAAGGAGCTGCCGGTCATATCGGAGCCCTTGGAAGCAGCGCAGGAAGACGTGCACCAGTACACTCCATGCTGGATGACCTGCACCATAAAGGAGCCTCTGCAGGGCCTGGAGACGGAAGACGTGGACCTAAGTGTGGAGACGCTTCAGGCCCTGCCCTCCCTCCTCCAGGGGTAGATGGAGAACCCGTGCAGAGACCCAGTGCAGTCCTAACCAGAAGAACTCCAGAATCGATGTCCGGAGGTTGGCCAGGAAACCCGGGGCTGGGACCAGGGTGTTGAGATGGTACCAGAGCATGGACAGGACTAGTTGATTAAGCACCAGCGCTCTCCCTCGAAGGGAGAAGCACCGGAGTAGTCCTGTCCATTTCCGGAGCTGCTCTAGCACCCTGTCCTCTAAACCGTGCCAGTTCTCTGGCGGAGAATGATGTGTGGCAGAAAGGTAAACGCCGAGATAGAGCAGATATAAAAGGGCTCACTCCAGTCAGGCAGGGAGGAGCCAGAGGAGAGGAAGTATGGCTGAAGGGCTGGTTAATGAAGACACCCTCAAGTCATTGGTAAGGGAACTCTAAGGTAAAGGTGAAGAAGGGAGAAGCAGGAGAGCTGTGGGGAAATGGCCCAGGAAAATGTAACACTCTGGCAGTGAAAGGTTGGGTGCCAACAGCTGCTACCATTAGGGTCCCTGGGCCGGAATCCAGAGTAGAGGGCGGGCCTGGGTTTCCCCCCCAACCGACCACTGCAGAAACACCTCCTGGGAGGGGAAAACAGGCCCTTGTCAGAACAGGGGGCTAAACTGTTTTGGCATGAGGCTGTAGGAGCAACAGAGACTGTGGGAATTCTCTCACCAACCTCCATTGCTGGCTTATGATGAAAAGGGCTCAGTAGACTGTATCCCTGGCCCTACAGAGAGAAGGGCTACGTGGAGGGTTGCAGTGAGCCTCTGAAGCTAGCATAAACTGCCTGGAAGCGTGAGACCTATGGGAACAAGGTCAGAGCTCTGCCACAGTGGGTAGGGGGCCGGACTGCCCTTCAGATTCCATAAGGGCAGCTGTGCTCTTGCTAGATATTTTGGGAATCCTGCAGAATCTATGGGCCCTGATTATGGCCATGTGGATACAAACTGCAGCCCTGCAGCCCTACCATCCAGCCTGTATCTCCCCCTCCAGCTTCTAGGGAGCCGGAGATTCCAGTGTCAGGTAAGTTTGACAGGAACCATAACAAGTTCTGCAGTTTTATGAACCAGCACCAGCTACTGTTCATGCGATATCCCCATCCATTCTCCAGATGTTAACTGGAGAGGCCCTGGCATCATGCTTCAGGTTTATGCCTATATTGTGGGGAATCTGGACACTATGCCATGGATTGCCCCACTAAGAACTGGGTCTTGTCTCAACCAGAAAGACTGCAGGCCTCAGCCCTGATGCAGGGGGTCGTCTTCACTCCGGGGCCCTTTATCTACCAGTATTCTGGCTATGTGTGGCCACTATGCCAGCACCATCCAACTTCCCCTTGGCTTACAACATCCCACCATCTCAGAGGTCGAACTGAGGGTGCTTGTGGATTCAGAGGGCCTCCAACAATTTCATGGACTTAGGCTTTGCCCTGGTTCACAACATTCCAATTCAGTGCAAGAGCACCCCCATTTTGGTGGAGTTTATCAGTGGATCCCCCTTAGCCTCTGGCCTGATAACTTATCAAATGGAACCCTTGATTGTTATCATGCTCCAGGGTCACAGGACCTACAGTTCAGTCTGATCCATACATCTGACTCTCCTATTATCCTTGTTGTTTCCTGGCTCATCACCCATGATCCATGCATTGACTGGGGGCCAGGCACTGTCCTGTTTGCATTGAGACTCTGCTGTCAATTTTGCCTCTTAAAATCATGTCCCGGACCAGAAGCCCCCCACAATCTCCACCACCTATCTGTGAATTCAGAGACCTCAGGATGTACTCTGAGGAGCCATCCCTTCTCAACAGCTTCAGGAATTGTGGTGAAATACTGAGATTACACTGATGTTTTGATAGGAAGAGGGCTGATACCTTGTCACCGCATCACAGTTATGATTGTCCAATTGACTTGCAATCTGGAGCTGAGTTCCCTTTTGGCTTTATGTACTCCCTTTTGGAACCTGAATTCCAGATGCTCCAGGAGTACCTCTGCGAGAAACTGGAGAAAGAGTTCATTTGCCCCTCCACTTCTCTGGCAGTGGCTCCAATCATCTCTGTGGCAAAGAAGGATGGCTCTTTATGTCCCTGTGTTGACTATTGAGCTCTGAACAAAGTGATGGCCTGAAATCACTACTCCTTGCCACTTATTAATAAACTCTTTGAGAGGCTCTGTTCAACCAAGATTGTTACTAAGTGGGATCTTTGAAGGGGCCTACAGTCTGGTCTGAACCAGGGAAAGGGACAAATGGAAGACTGTGTTCCATACCTGATACAGACATTTTCAATATTTTGTTATGCCTTTTGGGTTGTGTAATACTCCAGCCATGTTCCAGAATTTTGTCAATGTTATCTTCTGGAACATATTGGACCAGTTTGTGATTATTTATTTGGATGTTATTCTTGTATGCCACGTTCTCAGCAGACTCTGCCAAAACTGTCTTTATGCCCAACTGGAGAAATGTGAGTTTGACATAAGAATGACCATATGAGTCAGACCAATGGTCCATCTAGCCCAGTATCCAGTGTCTCACTGTGGCCAGTGCCAGATGCTTCTGGTAGTTGGAGGGTTAAGGGTTAGTGACATCTGGAGCATGGCGTTGCATCTCTGACCATCTTGGCTACTAGCCATTGATGGACCTGTTCTTTATGAACTTATCTAATTCTTTTCTGAACCCAGTTATATTTTTGGCTTTCAGAACATCCCATAGGAATGAGCTCCACAGGCTGACTGTGCATCGTGTGAAGAAGTACTTCCTTTTGTTTGTTTTATACTTGCTGCCTGTTAGTTTCATCGGGTGACCTCTGTTTCTTGTGTTATGTGAAGGGGTAAATAACACTTTCCTATTCACTTTTTTCCATTCCATTCATGATTTTATAGATCTTTATCATATCCCTCCTTAGTAGTCTTTTCTAAGATGAACAGTCCCAGTCTTTTTAATCTCTCCTCATATGGAAGCTGTTCCATATCCTTAATAATTTTCATTGCTTTTATCTGCACCTTTTCCAATTCTAATGTATCTATTTTGAGATGGGATGACCAGCACTGCATGCAGTATTTAAGGTGTTGGGCATACCATGGATTTATATAATGGCATTATGACATTATCTGTGTAGTTTCTACCCCTTTCCCAATGGTTCCTAACTGCTGCTGTACACTGAGAGAATGTTTTCAGAGAACTATCACAAAGACACAGCTGAGTTCCTTGGGGTGTATCACTTCCCCCGAAGAGCTAACAATGGGCCCATGAAAGGTATCTGCCATCTCTGGATATAAGAGGCATTCAGTGATTTCTTGGGTTTACCAATTTCTGCAGGTGTTCTATCAAAGGATTCTCTGACCTAGTAGCCCTGATAATTGCGCTTCTCTGAAAGAGATTTCACTTCATCTGGTCGCCAAGGGCATAGTTAGCATTTGATCAGCTAAAGAAATCTTTTACCTCTTTTTGGGCACCCAGGTCCTGCCATGCTCTTCACACTAGAGGCTTTGAACTTTGCCATCTGAGTCATTCTGTCACACATACAGGCCCTCATAATAATCCATTCCAGCCCTGTGCCTTCTATTTGTGAAAACTAACCCCCACTGAGAAGAATTATGATACCTGGGATAAATTATGTGCAAGAAAAGTAGCATTTGAAGAATGGAGACACTTTCTGCAGAGAGCTTGGTCCCCAGTCCAGGTTCTTACCAACCACAAGAATCTGGAATATCTCTGAACTGCTCATAGAATTAACCAGCAACAGATCTGCTGGTTGCTTTTCTTTGACAGATTCAACTTCCTTGTCACCTATTGCACTGGATTACAGAATGGGAAGGCAGATGACCTATCATGCAATGATGAATACTCTGAGTCAGATGCAGCTCTCTTGACTACCATTTTATGCCATCAAATGAAGATCTGATGTCTCTCCTCCAGTCCCTGCTTCCCCAAGACCTGCAAACTACTAAGATCTGTCAAATCCTAAATCCTCCTACTGTTCCACCTGGTTGGGAGCTTCGTTTGAAGGATGGTCTACTTCATTATGGAAGGCACCTTTACATCCCAGAGGGCCAGCTCAGACTCGAGGTGTTAAAGTTGTGTCATAATACACTGTTTGCCAGTCGCTTCAGACACTCTAAGACCTAATATTACGGAATTTCTGGTGGCCAGTGTTGAGTACTGATGTCAAGAGGTAAATTTAGTTTGTGAGATCTGTGCTGTCAGAGCAAGTGCCCATATGCCAAACCACTCAGTCTTCTCCAGGCTTTGCCTGTCTCATCTTGGCCCTGGTCCTTGCTGTCCTTCGATTTCATTGTCGAGCTAGTTTGCTCCCAGAATTGCACTGTCATCTTCATCACTGTCATTACAAGGCACATTTTATTTGAATTCGCTCCTCCCCAACCACTCAGGCAATGGCCCACCTTTTTCTAGATCATGTTTTTTCACTCCATGTGCTGCCCACAGGAATAGTCTCAGCTTGAGGTCCACAATTCACTTCCTATTTTTGGTGCACACTTTCAGAAATGGAACTGCTTACCTCCTTGACCTATCACCCACAGACTAGGCAGAAAGAACAGAAGAACCAGATCCTCAGACAATACCACTGTTGCTTTCTCGGTTATCGTCAAGATGACTGGGACATCCTCCTGACATAAACAGAGACTGTTTACAACAACTCCACTCCATGCATCCACCCGACATAGTCCAGTCTATGCAAACTATGGATTCCACACTCTCCTTCACTTTGCTGCACCTACAGACTCCCAAGTCCCTGCCGCAGCAGATCTAGCAGCCCATCTTCACCAGGTACATCAAGAGCTTACCAAACACCTGGAAGCCACCAAGAAGGCATATAAACATCATGCCAACCCAAAAAGCCATGTCTTATCAACTCTGTCTGTAGGAGATAAGGTCTGACTGTCGTCAAAACACCTCAAATCAACTTGTCCTTTAGCCAAACTGTATCACCAGTACCTAGGGCTGTTTAACACCACGGAACAAAAAAATCCCGTAGCATTTAGGCTACAGTTGCCAGAATCCTTGGAGGTCCACCTGGTCTTTCATATGTTCCTTCTGAAACCTTATGCAGAAAATCCCTTTCCTGGCCACAGTGCTTCAACGTCACTTCCCACAGATGTCCAGGGCCAAGAGGAGTACAAGGTCTGGGAAATCCTACACTTCAAGGAAGTTTAAGCAAGCTCTGTTATCTGTGGGATTGGAAGGGCTATGGACTGCAAGAATGATCGTGGGATCCAGTAGAAAACATCCATGCTCCATGTATCTCATATGTGTCTTACATCAAAACCACCCCCTGAAACCAGGTCCCATGGCCCTTAGGAGTTGCCTTTGAAGGGGGGTACTGTCAGGAACCAGCCTGCAGCACAGCTAGTCTCAGGGCAACCTAATAAGCACATCTGATAGAAGCTGTCTGACTGCACCACCTGATTGCTTGCAGGAGTCAGCAGGCTGACACTTCAGTTCAGTAGCAACAGCAGTCTGGCAGCCACTCAAATCCTTCCTACCCACAGTTATGCTTGGTCCTGTCCCTGCCTCTGCAATCTCTAGCCTCAGTCCAGCGACAGCTTGTACTTGATCTGGTCCCCACTTCTTCTTGACTTCTGACTCTTGGCTCAGACCCTTGGCTGTGCCTTGTGACTGTGATTCCAATTAGCTCTTGGGCTTAGGCTTTGGCTTCTGACTCCTGGCTCTGACTCTTGGCTTTGCTCCTACACCTGCCTCATCTGGATCCAGTTCTAACTAATAGTTCAGATGCTTGCTCCAACCATTATGACAACCCTCCTCTCCCCCCCTCCCCCCATGGCAATCACTGAGATTGTCACTGACAATCCTCAATTGCCCCTGACAATCCTCAATTGCCCACCATTCTGGCTTCAATAGAACTATGCTGATTTATACCAGATGGAAGTCTGGCCTATTGATCTTTGCAGCAGCATGACATGGTGATCTCAGTCTTTCCTGTCCTTTTACCACCTGGACACTCTATGAATGCTTTCTCCCTCTGGATGTTTATAGATATTGGTCTGAAATAGATATTGGTCTTATTGCTGTATCTTACTATTACTATGTTTTTTCTTGTTTATAGTTGGTGCTTCAAAAGAGCTAATTTCCCAGTGTTTAGGAAAATTATGAGCAACATTGACTGGGAGGAAAAATTTAGACAGGAATATATGTATGAAAATTGGAAGTTCTTTAAAAATTTATTAGATGGTTAACAAGTCACAATTTCACAGTGAAGAAGGAGGATAAGTTTGCTAAAGCCCATCCTGATTCAGTGGTGAAGTGCAGACAGCAATTAGAAATAAAAAAACAATAAATAATAGAAAAAGGGGGGAATAGATAGCAATCAATATAAATCAGAAGGTATGAAGTGCAGAAAATTGATAAGGGAAGCTAAAGACATTGGGGAAACTCCATGACTGGTGGGACTAAGACCATTAAGGAGGAATGTTTTTAAAGTATATTAGGAATGACAGAAATCCAAGCAATGATATTGGCCCATTACTATATGAAATAGTAAAACAGTTAATGATTAAGCTTGGAAGGATTAGATTTTTTTATTGGTAAAAATATTGGTGAACATCAATTTCATCATACACACACAAACCAACAAAAATATTTCCATCAATGATAACTGAAATTTACAGATAGGCAAAGTAAGAAAAATACTGCTTGAGAACTTATTAGAGTTTGATTTAAGGATATTTACTTTGTATATTTTGGTATGTGATATTGACAATTTGTGCTGTAATGGTTATAAAGCTTTCATTTTTAAAATCTCAACATCTATTGTCATTAAATAATTATTGTCTAGCCCCCCCACCCTGATTTGCTGACACCAGCCCAACATCACACAAATGTGAAAATTTAAATAGATAAAAATTGAAAAAAAGTTTAAAATAAACATCAATATCCATCAAAATTATAAAAATAAAATTAAAAGACAAATTCTGCCAAGCCTAAAATGATGCAGAAAAGGCAGAATTGTTCAATAAATATTTCTGTTCTGTATTTGGAAAGAAGCAGGATGATGTACTAGTTTCATATGAGAATAATGAAGTGCTTTCTAGTCCAACATCTGCTAGGGATAAACATTTTTAAATGAGCAGGCTAGGACAACTGGCAGCCAGGAATCCTAAATGAGTTGTCTGAGGAGATGTCTAGCCTCCTGATGTTAATTATTAATAAATATTAGAATAATATTAGAATAATAATATAATGATAATAATGGAGAAATTTCAGAAGACTGGAAGAGTGCTACTGTTGTGCCAATATTCAAAAAGGACACGGGGACAACCCAAAACTATAGGCTGGTTGGCCTGACATCAGTTCCACATAATATAAAGAAAAAGTTGGTACAGGATTGACTTTATAAAGAATTAAAGAATAGGGGTATAATTAATGCCATTCAATTTGGTTTTATATAGAATAGGTCTTGTCAAACAAAACTGATTTCATTCTTTGAGATTACAAATATGGTTGATAAGGTAGCTGCATTGATGTAATAGACTTAGGCTTTTTAAGGCATTTGACTTTATACCACATGACATTCCAATTAAAATATGAGCACTGTACAATATGAATAGCACACTCATTAAATGAATGGAGAACTGGCTCAATGACAGATCTCAAAACATAGTCAAAGGGGAATCATCATTGAATGGAGCTGTTTTCCAGTGGGGTTCCATAAAGACCAGTGCTAGGCCCAGTGCTATTCAACATTTTCATCAATGATCTGAAAATGAATGTAAAAATCATTGCTGATAAAATTTGCAGATTTCATGATTGGTAGGGTGATAAATAATGAGGTAGTCATACAGAGTGATCTGGATTGCTTGGTAACCTGGGCCCATTCAAACAAAAGGTGGGGTTTCAATGCAGAGTTATACATTTTAAGAACAAGGAATGCAGGCCATAATTTCAGAAGGATGGACTGAATCCTGGAAAGCAGTGACTCCAAAAAAGACTTGGGGATCATAGTGGAAAAGAAATTGAACATGAGCCCCCAGTGCTATGCTGTGCCAAAAAGAGCAAATGTGATCCTTGGATGTGTAAACAGAGGAGTAGTGAGTATGAGCAGGGAGGTGATTTTTCCTCTCTATACAGCATTGATGAAAGTGATACAACAATACTGGGCACAGTTCTGGTGTCCACATTTTAAAAAGGATGTGGAAAAATTGGAGAGAATGCAGAAAAGAGCGACCCAAAAATAATAATAATAATAATAAAAAAAGAGCTAGAGAAAATGAGAGACTTAACAAGCTCAGTCTGTTTAACTTATCAAAAAGAAGACTGAGAAGTGACTTGATTACAGTGCTCAAATAAATTGACTGATGCTCAAATAAATTGGTTAGTCTCTAAGGTGCCACAAGTACTCCTTTTCTTTTTGTGAATACAGACTAACACGGCTGTTACTCTGAAACCTTGATTACAGTGTATAAGTGCCTCACAGGGAGAAATATCTGGTACTAAAGTGTTCTTTACTCTAGTGGAGAAAGGAGTAATATGAACAAGTACCTGGAGGCTGAAGGCAATAAAATTCAAATTAGACACAAATTTTCAACAGTGAAGGTGATTAAGCACTGGAAAAAGTACCACAGGAAGTGGTGGATTCTGCATCCCTAGATGGCTTCAGATCTGGACTAGATGCCTTTCTGGAAATTATGCTTTAGTCAAACCCAAGTTACTGGGCTCAGTAACTGGGTGAAATGCAATGCCCTGTGATATACAGGAGATCAGATTAGATGATCTAATAGTCACTTCTAGCCTTAAATTCCATGAATACATGGTTTTATTGAAAAATATAAATAGTAAGATGGGCACTTTAGTCATCCCCACATGTTTACACACTGAAAAGTAAAATTAATGAAATGAAGAACTGAGCATCTCTTTGCTATCATTCTATACAATAGAAAATAAGGTTACCCCTAACCTCACTTGCTTTTTGTGCACTGCTTTCCTCTCTACATGTGCTCCACAAATGGATTCCCTTATACACCAACACTGTTCACCTTCCTCACATGAAAAATCCCAGTTTTTCAGCAGGATTGTTCATCTCAGTAAAATCAGGTAGGGTATGAGCCATTATATTTTCAAGAATTTTATCAGGGATAGAGGTCAGGTTAATTACTCAGATCATTCTTTTTTCTTTTTAAACACTGGACCTATATTAATTTCCTCCCCCATCCTTGGCTGTTTCACCTGATTTCCATGATCTGTCAAACGTAATCACTACCGCTTCCTCTATTTCCTTTGCTAGGGCCTGATCCCAAGCCCATTGACTTCAGTTGAAAGCTCTGCGTGACTTCAATAGTTATTGGATGAGGCTCCCATAGTCTTTCAGGAATCCCACCTGGTCTTCAAGATTTGTATTAGTGAAGGTCAGGTGAATACTTTTTTACCACCTCCTTACTGACCTTTTTTTTCCTGCATGTCCTATTTTATTCCTTTTAATTTGGCTCTCTGTGTATCTCTAGTCCTTTTTTCCTTCCTATTAAAAATGAAGACCTATTTATGCAGGAGTTCTGCCATGTTAGAGCCCTTACATATTGTTTTCTCTTCTGTGTTCCACAGAGATCCTATTTCATCCTCTGTCTGTCTTTTCCCCTGAATATATTAGGAAAAAACTCTTATCTCTCCATCATTCCTACAGTCAACAGGATTTTGGTGTATTTTTTTTTTAGCTTCTTATTTTTTGATGGATGTTATGCATTCTGCTTTTGGCATCACTCACGTAGAAATTCTACAAATGTAGGGCCTGATCCACTATCAACTGATGTTAGTGGAAAGGCTCAAATGGGCACCATTGGCTTATTCCCTTAATTTCTTTCGTATACCTCTTTTTAACCACATCAAGTGTTTTGTTACTATTTACGGTTTTCCTTTTGATTAGGATTGTTCCTTTTTAGGCTTGCGAGTAAACCTATCAACTTACAATTGGACTATGAATATATGTAAAGTGAAACGTGTAAGGGTTTTCAGGATCAGGGACTCTGATTCAATTGGTTGGTAAAAATAGGAAGCCAATTTCTCTACCTACAGGATCCAAACAACACCTATTGACTTCCACAGGAGATACTCAGATTCTACATAGGAGAATCAGGCCTAAGAAACCAGTAATATTTCAATATATCATATACTGTAACCATTTTTAAGGGTTTTTTGTGTAGAACTTTGTAAAGTTTCATAGGAATGTTTCTCAATGGAACTTAAACTAACAGGCTTCATACAAAACCATGAAATATACGGGGGTGCTGAGTTAACTCTTTGTGAAATTTTCACAGAAGCTAATCCTGATAGCTAAAATGGTTGGTTTATTAAACAAAAAAACCTAACCAACCCCCCCCCCCCAAAACAAACAAACAAACCCCCCCCCCAAACAGATGGCCCAATTTTGAATATTATCCGTATCTGGAATGCTTATACTGAAGGAAATGAGAATTCTCTGGGTAGTGGTCTTGCAGAGCTCTGGTCAACATACTAGGGCAGCCTTAGCCAGCACAAGCATGAAATATAGACACACATGGAACCTGTCACTGAGAAGCATTTCTCTTTAACTAACCTTAATCAGACTGTCTCCCTTTCTCCACCAGGGGGGTCAGGTTTTTATACCACCTGATCACAGCTTGTTTCTCCCATAATCCATTGTTCTAATCACAGAGAAAATTATGAACAACTATTGTCTTCCCCAAAGTGGTCCTGTTCTATAGAACCGTCCCTAGAAATCAGCCATTTCTGTTGAACCTTTGCCCTTTAAAATGTGCAGCTAAATCTTCTACCTTACCATATTTAACCCCACAGTCTAACAGACAAATCGAGCAACATTTCTAATTATTCTCCTCAATCTGAATAAAACAAAACAAAACTACCCTCTATCCCCCCACAAAGCTTAGTTGAGGAAGCAACTTGGCAAGAAATCAAGAGAGAAACAGCCAGACAGTGTGTGAGAGAGGGATGGTGGCTAGCCAGCCTCAGACAGAGATAGTCAAAGCAAAAACAAAAAAAGCTATTCATTCAGAAATCCAGGTGCTCCTCACCCCCTTAGACTCTAAATTAGCTCTTTCTTTAGGTGGACATTTCAGCACAGCTGTCCAACATTACATCTACTACTCCTTGGGCACTTCTCTTCTCCCCGAAGGCAGATATAAATCCCTAGTGTCCCCCTTCTACCCTCCATTAGGGGCCCCATTTCCAGGAATGCCTTAAAAAAAGAAAAAGTAAATCATGAAGGAATCCCATTCCTATCACAAATCAATCCTATTTTTTCCTGAGAGTCAGAGGAATAGCTGTGACTTCTACAACCATCACCAAGCATTAGCGTGCTGGTTTCTGGGGCATGGGAGGGGGGCCCCAGGAAGTAAATTTTGTGGAAGAGGAGCTATACTTGACTTGCAAGGTATCCTCTTCCTCCTTTTCTCTTTCAGTGCCCTGCAGAGAAGGGGGTGGGGCTGGAGCAACAGAGAAGGCAGGGAGTGTTACAGTTGCTTTCTTCTAAGGCAGCACAAGGACCTTCACTGAAGTAAGGAAAACATTTTTATCACTAAAGCTACGCTGTCTGCTTCACTGTCCCAGCCCCATCCTGTCCTGCTTTCTGAGTCAATTGAAAGAAACAGTACACATAATATCATGTATTCACCCTTTTTTTCTGAATCAGCAAAATCGTTAACGAAAAATAACACTGATCCAAACTGGGGCCCCTGCTTTAATCCTGGGTGAGCTTTGGACTGTGTGCCAACACTGTAAGAAGAAAGTTTGAGGCCTTTTAGGATTTGTTATCTCTCAGATTCACAACCTTTAAGGTTGGCAGAGTTGTTTTGATCTGTCAACCCAGAGGCATCCTAGTTGGGCTTACTCTAGCGATTGACATGAGGATTACCCTACAGCTCAGCAGAACTAATATGGGGTATTTTTGCTGTAGAGGACTTTTTTTTTTTAAGCACTCTTTACTGCTCTCTCTACCAGCTCATCCTCCTGTGGTTTGTGAGGGCTGGAACTAAAATGCTTTAAAAAGCTTGGTATTGAGATCTAGAACACTTGGGATCATTGTTAGTGGAAATGTATGGGTCCAAAGTTCCTTACAGGTGTTTGGATCCAGAGGTTTGATTGAGGCTTGTCTAGCAGTATTTAAATTGTAAGATCTTTGAAGCTGGGATAGTGGCTTCATAAAGCACCTGTCTGTAAAGTTCCCAGCTTGGCACAGTGTTGATGCTATACAAATAAGAATCTGTAAATAAAATAATAAACAAGCAATAATAATTAAAACCTAGATAATGGGTAACACAAGAATGGCTGATTGCAATCTAATGATTAAATATTATATTCTCAGACACTGAAAATGTTCTAAAATACAACTCTTCAGCTTGCAACAGCAGATGTGAGACCACTGGACTTAGCTGTCTTTGGGCTAAGTTGTCCTCTCATTTCCAAGAGACTGGATTATGCAACAGAAAAATGAACTAGTGTTAGGTCATGGAGTTCCTCATAGATCTTTTATTGCTGCTTTCCACAAATGGTTCTTTAAGGACTCTAACCTGAGGGAAAATATCAGCATTAGATACCCGAGAGGCAGCCTGGTTTAAAGGGTAGAGCATTGGCCTGAAATTCAGGAAACCTGAGTTCTGTTATCAGTTCTGCCAATGACTTGCTGCATGGCTTTGTACAAGCCACTGCTCCTACGCTTCCTCTCAATCTTTCTTCTATATATAGACAATATATGCCTCTTGAGGGCAGGGACTATCTCTTACTATGTGTTAGCATACGATTAGTTAGATAATAATGTGGAATAGGTACACTTTTAGAATGTGTAGGGCTGAGTATTATAGGAATTTGAGGCAATATGCAGAATATATGCACATTCAATAGATTACACCTATGCCACAGAACAGGAATGGGGCTAGAGGGTAAAACTTTCAGAAGTGCCTAAGTGACTGAGAAGCTCAAGCCCCATTTTCAAAATTGCCTAAGTCACTTCAGAGAGAGCTGTGCAAATAATAATTTTTTTGGTTTGCTGACAATTCTAGAAAACTGGGAAAAATTGTTTTGGGTCAACCTGCAAATAATTAAAAACACCAAAACAGATATGGCAAATTGAAAAGTAAAAGAAAAAAATTCATTTTGGGCAGAACAAAATTTTTTGTTAGACTGGAATCAAAATGTTTCATTTACATTTTGAGCCTTTTTTAAATAATTTGCATTTTTAAAAATAAAATGAAGAAAATTTCTACACACAGTCATTTCAACACCCTAAATCAGAACTTTCCATTTAAAAAATGTTGAAATGAAACATTTTATCTTTTCCAGAATAGATTCATAGATTCATAGATTCATAGATATTTAGGTCAGAAGGGACCATTATGATCATCTAGTCTGACCTCCTGCACAACGCAGGCCACAGAATTTCACCCACCACTCCTGCAAAAAACCTCACACCTATCTCTGTGCTACTGAAGTCCTCAAATCGTAGTTTAAAGACTTCAAGGAGCAGAGAATCCTCCAGCAAGTGACCCATGCCCCATGCTACAGAGGAAGGTGAAAGGAGGTGATATAGAATGAAATGCGAAATAGGGAAATACCTGCACGACAGGCCTTAGGTGATTTGTCTGAAAACGTTTTTGGTGGCCCCTCCTGCACCAACCCAAAATGCACAAGCAAAACACAACAACTAGAAAAAACTAACACACCAGGGATTTGGCATCCCTGAATGTGATCATTTGGCACCCCCAAATGTTGACATTCAGGGTGGCTGCACCAATTGCCCACCCCAAAGGTTGGCCCTGAATATATACTCTAAAAAAAGTGGTGATAAGATATGCAGAGATTAGCTTTCAAAACCATATGCTCACACTTTCTTGTTTTGCCCATACAGCTACATATTCTGCATGTGCAATTATTTTTTTGCAGTGACAATGTAGGCACTTATTTTAAAAATAATTGGCTCAAAATACCATATTCATGTTATACCAACAATTTAAAAAATACAGACATTCACTAATCTGCATTTTCTCCCCCAGTTATGTTCAGTTTTTAATCTACTGATTTAATTTTTCAAAAGAAGTTTCTAAAATTGCATGGAGAGGTATGAATGTCCAAGTATTTGGCAAGCACTTTTTCAAGAACAAGCGGTAGTCTGAGCTAGAACCCTTTGGACATTATGCACACAATCGAATCGGTTGACATCAGTTGTAACTGCTACTCATTTTGCCCAAGCAAATGCAGTTTTTGTGTATAAATTTATCCACCCACAATTACTTGATTATGAGAATTGATGTGCTTAGATATTTAGGCATTGAAAACCACACATTCAACTAGAGTTTAGGATAGATCATTGGCCCCACAGTGAACAAAATATCTAAAATATTCTGCATGTCATTTCTTTACTTTTTCAGATAGAAGAGTTTCGAAGACTGAGGACACATGTTAAAGGTGCAGAGAATGTTTTTGTCTGTTTGTTTTCAAAATGAACAATTTATCCAAACTGAAATTAATTCACAAAATGTCTTGATGTTGTTGAATCTGCATATTTCACAGACAAAAAGTTTTGGCTGAACATTTTCACCCGGCTCTAATTTAGGACCCTAAATCCCTTTGACTTTCAAGAGGACTTAGCTTCTTCAGTCACACAGGTGCTTTTGAAAATTTTACCCAGCACCTACATCTGATGCACAAGAAAGTCAGCAGTAAAAGGACTGCAGAGGAGCTGGAATATTAACAGAAATCATAAACCCGATGACTGAGTGTCTGGCCACAACCAAGGAAGTAATAAGATATTTGGATGCATGGAGAAATCAAACATATGCTAGGGGAAAAGCCAATGCCAAATATTCAATACCTACTGTGCCTACCTTGCCTCGTTTTGCGGAAAGATATGAAAAGTTGGAAAGGTAAAAATGAAGGGGAACAAATATAAGTAACTTCTTAAGCAGTGAATGGAGGCTAGAAAAACTAGTATTGGGTATTTATTACAATTCGGGAAATTGCAGGTCTAATCATGCAGTCGTCCCTGTATGAAATTCAAGCATGGACCTTCCCCCCTCAAAGGAAAACTATGACAGGAGCTGACTTAGTATAGGACATGAATGAAACACTGTATCTAAAAGGTATAATGGGAAGACTATAGATGCCCCAGAATGTTTTGAGATGTGTGAGATTCTGGAAGGAAAGGGAAATGAATTTGCAGTCTGGTAGGCCAGGCTCAAAGGAGCTTTAGGAGGAACTTGTTTTTTCACTGGGATGATTAGTGTGTAGAATCAATTGGTTTAAACATCAATAGCAGGAACTAATGTATATTTAAGAAATGCTTAGAGGGAAAAATATATTACAAGATACAGTCGAAAGAAACAGATGTGGATGGGTAACATGATCTCCTTAGTGCCAAAAGTTCCTGTTATATAATGTGTGTTTCATTTGTTCAAATGTCAAGGATTCATTAGATGATGAATTATGGAATTTAGGTTTGCAGTGCTACCCCCATGGTCAAGCAAAGCTGCAATTGTGCAAGGCAAGCGACCCTGAAATAAACTTAGGAAGGAAAATAACATCTTGGTTTAGAAAGGATCCAACAAGCTGCTGCCCTTGAACATAGCTCATTAGTGCAGTTTCATTCCCTTGATGAGCTCAGAAGAATAAATAATAAAGGTCTTGCAGAAAGAAACCTGTATTTGTATTCCTGTCCAAGAACGGGAAGCAGACCCGAGTGAGCTCTTCCCAATTTGCCCCATCCTCTTTTTACCTTGTGTAGTTGCATATATTTCACAATACTTGTTAGCTCTTGATTTATCGTTGTATTTTGGGACCCCTTTTCCAACCTATTCCTTCCTCTCCTGCAATAGCAATCCAAGGCTGACATTAACTTTTACTCTTGTTACTGCCCAGTAATCATAGGCATTACAGGTAAACTGGGGAAGGCCCAGGTTCACCAAGAGGCACAACTCGCTCTAGGAGCAATATGATGACATCAGTAACATAACCATGTGGTTAGGAGCTGCTGCCTCCTTTGAGTGACTGAGGACGGAGTGTATGTATGGGGGGTGGGGGCTCCCAGCTGCCACAGCTACTTAGCTACAGGTGGCTGGGGGAACTTCCTAACTGCTTCTGCCCTCTCTAGGTGGAGATGGGAGCCCTGACGGCCACTGTTGGGCTCCCTCCTACCCAATTGCCACTGGTGCAGCTTGTGCAACTGTCTGGATCACTTTTTATCTTTATACCCTCTGAAGCAGGGAGCCCTGTGATGAGACTGGTTCACTTCCCCCCCACCAGAGCTGAAGGCTGTCACCTCCACAGGCTGCTCTTGGGGCCGGGCCCTGTGAGGAGGCTGCCTGCCACACCTGGATCAGGTGTGTGTGTCCTGTTTATGGGGAGAGACCTCCTCCAACTGTATGCTGCCCAGAAGTAAGCACTCTGCTGGGGTGGGAAGGGCTGAGGCCTCCCTCCTCCTGGATGCACCCAGCCTACCCAAGGATGGGGAACACTGGACTAGGGAACAAGGAGGCCCCAGCCCCCCTGAAAAGCAGCAGTAGCAGGGGCTTATGAACAGGCAGTGGGCCCCATCAGCCTATCCGAAGGCCCCTTTCATCACCAACACAAGTATTACGATTATTTATTGTTTTTATTATCATAGCAGCTAGGAGCAGGACCCTGCTGTGATAGGTGCTGGAAAAACACAGAACAAAAAGACCTTGTCCCAAGGAGTTTCCAATCTAAGTAGGGGCAGAGTCAGGTGGGATGGAGTGGGGCCACTTCTGGGGTTCTCTGAGTGGGTGTGTCTAGGATCCTCAGCTGCCTTAATCCAGCTCTGGTTAGGGGCAGTTGAGATTGTGAGGATATTTACAGGTATGAGGGGGAAGAAAGAATGAGGGGGAAACAGAGGTGGCGAGGGGGGACAGAGGTGGGGGGCTACAGGGAGAAGACCTGTGATCAGAGTTAGGTAAGAATCAGAGAAGTGTAGGACTGGAAAGGACCTCAAGTAGTCCTCTAGTTCAGCCCCCTGCACTCAAGGCAGGACTACATAATAACTAGACCATTCCTGACTGGTGTTTATCTAATGTGTTCTTAAAAACCTCCAGTGACAGAGATTCACAGCCTCCCTGGGCAATTTATTCCAGCCCTTAACTACCCTGGCAGTTAGGAAGTTTTTCCTAATGTGCAACCTAAACGGCCCTCGCTGCAATTTAAGCCCATTGCGTCTGGCAAGAGTTCACTTCTGATCTCATATCTGCCTATGAGCTGCTGCCCATGGGATGGCTTCAGTACAGCCCCAACACACACTTCCTGGCGGTTCTGCATTAACTAAATCTACCTGCAGTATAATCCTGCTTGCAGCATCGACAGACAGACGGACACGGGGACAGATACTATCAACAGTATCAGCCCTCTCCGTTTATAGCACCAGTATGCCTGTGTAGTACCTACCTGTCTGTCTACTCAGGCTATAGTCTCTCTCTCTCTCTCTCGACTTTCTCTCCACTATTGTCCTCACAACAGTGTCTCCAGGACGTCTCCCTATAGAGCATCCAGGGATTTAACCTGTCTAATCACCTCTGAGAGTTACACAGAGTGTTACAGCCCCACAACCCGCCCCCGCGTGCTATGTGTATGCCACAGAAAGACACACACCGGCTGCTCTGCAAACCAAACCTCCAGCCACTGCTTGACACGCACGGCGCAGAGACACACACGCACACATGCCCAGAGCGCTGCGAACTAACCCCCCTCTCCCGCCCGAAGCGAACAGGCTTCCGCAAGGCAGCCCCGCTCAGAGAGGGACACCCCGGGACGCTCCGAGGGACACAGGAGGTGTGGAGGCGCTGCCCATGGCTGACAAGAGCTTCATTGAGAAACCCGAGTCCTGCCCGCAGAAGGAGGAGGCTTTGGAGTGGGGCTACGAGGAAGGTAAGGAGAGGGTGGGAAGGCAACGAGCTCCCCGAGCTGCTGGCTGGGGCCGAAGGACGGAGAAGTTTCACTGTGTGGGGGAGAAAGGGACGTTTCACCTATGGAAAGGCAAAGTACAGTGACATACAGCCCATCATCACATCATCTCCTCTTTAGTAGCTAAACTTTCAGGGTAATATCGAAGCTGAGATCATGGTGTCAAGGGGCACGGTCAACTTTCATTTGTCCCCAAATCCATATTTGGTACAAACACCCTTTTATGCAACATCAGGCCAATAGAAATATTTTCCCCATTAAACAAACAAGCAAACAAAAACCTAACAGGAGAAATCAGGTATTTTAAAATAAATAAATATTCCTCTGCTACCTTTAAAATTCAGACCCTGCAGCACTAAGAACCTGATAGTGAAACCAACTATAAAACAAAGTAGAACTGATTTAGTTTATTTCATTGTCCAAGTTCAGAGAAATGCAAAAAAGGCAAACTGATAATAAATTATGAGTAGCCAATGGGATTTTAAAAATGCATTCATTCATGTTGAACTATCGAAGATGCTATTAGTAACAGGGGTAAAAGAATTAGTTCGTTTACGGCATTTTTTTGACAGTGCCCCTTTAAGTGAAGGGGTCTCTTCAATGATATATTTTTGCATGTATGCAAAGGTTAAAGCTGCATGTCCTTCACGAAAAGCAGTCATATTTTATTTCCACATGATAGTTTTTCATTTTATTTTTAGGAGTCGAGTGGGGGTTGATCTTTCCTGATGCTAATGGAGAATACCAGTCTCCTATTAACTTGAATTCAAGAGAAGCCAAATATGACCCCTCACTACTAGAAGTACGTTTATCACCAAACTATGTTGTTTGCCGTGACTGTGAAGTAATTAATGATGGGCATTCCATTCAAATTGTCCTTAAGTCAAAATCAGGTATGCTTAATCATTGTTTACATTTTTTTTCCAACACAATAAAATGGATGATAAAGTTTAGATTATCTTAAGCAATATTCTCTACACTGTAACTGAAATGAGAAAGAACATTCACTTCTATAAATGGGCTATGATCCAAATCCTGCATCATTTTAGTCAATAGGAGTTTTGCCACTGACTTTAATGGAAGCAGGAGTGAGCTTTGTGGGTAGCAGGATTGTTATGGTCCAAAACTGGACATTCATTTTTTGTGAAGCTCTTAGAAATCTAATAATTAATCCTTATGTCAAGAAAGTTTGCTGTTGCTAGAAATCTAATAATTAATCCTTATGTCAAGAAAGTTTGCTGATGCCAGCCTGGTTCACAGCATGCAGCATTGTTGAAAATTTCCGCTTATGATGGTGTGACCTAATTCGCTTGAGCCAACAGTGTCTGAAGTTTAGAAATTGTCCAGAATATAACTACGATGTTGTGGAACTCAAATTGTATTTTATATATATGGCTGACAGAAACTGTGGACCTGATCCAAAGTCTATGGAAATCAACAGGAGTTTTCCATTGACTTCCATGGCTTTTGATGATGCATTATATGGATAACTGTGGACCTTGATGGTTCATTTAGGATAAGATGCTTGAATTATACTTAGGATGTTGATGGACCTTCAATTTTAAAGGGTCAGTATTTACCACAAAAATAACTAGAAAGCAATAAAAACATGATTTCCAGCTAAACTGAAAGTTGAAATCCTGGATGTAGAATTCTGTGATCAGAACGTTGGGTCTGGTTGAGCTATGCTCAGTGCAGGACTTAAAAGTCAGGAGGGAAGGTGGAGAGAAGCAATCCTTTGTGGCTTTCCAGTCCTGTGGTAGATAGGACCCAGTTCCGACCCTGTATAAAGTTAGAGGAGTCTCAGAACTGTGCTGTCTGGTAACAGCCTTGTAGAGGCTGTTATGAAGCACAAGATTGCTCGAGCCCAAGGCCTTCCAGCCATGCTTTGTTCTGCCTGACATGCCACCTACTCAAAGCAGTCTGGGAAGGGTGGTGCAGAGCCAGCTCTATGCCAGCTGGTTATTCACCTGTGCTGGGGGAATCCCCAGCCAATGCCCTCTAATTTTTGACAGGCCATGTGTGCAAAAAAATTCTTCTGTGCAAATTTTTGACAGGCTGTGTGCACAAAATATTTCTTCTGTGCAAATTGTTGTGCTTCTGTGCAAATTTTGTGCAAGCGGTGTTTTGCCGTGTGTGCGGGGTTTAGGATCTGTGTGCACGTGCACACATGCACAGCTTAGAGGGAACAGTGTCCCCAGCTGCTCTGTTAGTGCAAAGAGGTCAGAGCAAGGGCTCAGGATCTGGCCTGTGATGTTTATTTTCATCAAACCAATAATATAGGTGGCAGATTTGTATAGTGGAAGGAGAAACAGGTGTGCAATGTATATCTTTGAGATGAACTTTAGTCTGTCAAGCTAGCACTAAGGATTAATGTTAATGTTCAGAAAGTATGGTGTTTACCATATTTGAACAAGGATGAAAACTTGCACAATGTGACCGGTCAGTTCACCACAGCAAGTGTTCTGAGGGCCATCAGTGGTACATGGGTCATAGTTTGGGAACTTCTGTTGGGGGATTTTTACAGAGAGTTAAAAAGTAATACATGTCTGGATATGAAGTCCTTGAAAAGCAGTACAGTCACCTCTAGGTCACCAACAGGAATTCAGAATGATAGTGCCCAACTATAAGCTGGCAGTCTCAGTCAAGTCCCATCTTCTGTTCCTAGGTCTGCCACAGATTTCCTGTCACTTAATCTCTCTGTGCCCTGTTCTCCACCTGTAAAATCAGGATAGATGTTTCATTACAGGTGTATGTCTTCTGCCTCCAGGAGGGGGAGGAAGGAGTTAATAAGCTCCCTTAAGCTTAAAGACCACCACCAACAGAATGCCTCTGTGTCCAGTTCACTAAACTTGCCCGACCTACGATCCTGCTGCAGCTCCCACAGCTTGCCACCTCACCAGGGTGCTGTGAAGACAAATCTATTCAGCCAGCTATTTAATATATAATAAATGGGAGCTGCTGAGCACTGAGCACTTCTGAAAATATGGCCAATTAATGTATGAGAGGTTCCCATATACATAGCGAAGTAGCCATAGAAAAGCCTACAAATATATAAAGTAGATGACTAAAATATATATTAAAATCAATGGTTATTCCATTTCAGACTATATGTTTTTCAGTTGTATCATTGAACAGTGCACATATTGTTGTCATCTATAGAGCTGTCATTAATGATGGTTCTTTTGATCCTTAATTCAGAACATACATTCAGACTCTTCATTTGACTTTGTAAACATTTTACAGGTTGCATCCAGTTTCGGCACTGTGCATGTATGATATATAAGATGGAGGAAGCATGACTGACTTTATAATGGAGTAGAATAGATATGATTGAGAGCCTTCTTGAATATTTCAGAAATATTTTTAAGGGTATTCTACTAGCAGAAACACTTCTCCTTTGACCACAATGGAGGTCAGGTATACTCTACAAGGACTGACAGTTTCAGAATGATTTTCTGGTAGGGAATCACACATTGCAGAGAGGCAAAGTGCACATGAATATGTTCTATGCACTGACAATAAATACTCTTAACATGGGATGAGTATTATGAATTAAACCTCATAGATAGGTTTGGTGATGGTCCTGTAGATCCAAAACAATATTACAGTAGAGAGCACTTCCAGTTACACACACATAATGGGAATAATACTTCCTTTCACAAAAAAAAATCTGTGTTACTAAAGATATAATATTAATATAACACATTATCAGATTTTGCTGTATTCTGGGCATGTTGGTTTCCTCAATGTTTATCACATTAACAATGTAGCGCTTTGTCAATAGTGGTATAGTTAAGAGGAATATAAGATGCAAATTTGAATCTACACATGCACTTTAGGATAGTCCTGCTATCTTACAATTGAAAGACTTTATAACTGTGATGATACTTAGAAAGAGCATCAAAGCTTTATGTTCTGTCGATGTGGAAGACATACTAATCAGTATGGGTGACTTTGTCCTTTGTTGTAACTTATAGTAGAAATCTTAATTGGTGAGTTTTACCTCTGACATGTTACATTCTTTTGGCAAACAGTTCAATATGATAATATTGTGTGTTAGTAGTATTTCACCATAGCTGATGCTCCAAGCTGAAAATGAGATTGTATTTAGTTAAAATAGATACAATTATTTAAGATTGTGGATCCTTTATTGCATAAAGCCCAGCATAATGCAACAAAAAACTATTTAATTTTCACTAATTTACTGGTCAAAGAGGGTCCGATGCAAAGTCTATTGAAGACAGTGACAGATTAGAGTTTGAGCTTTGAAGCAGACCTGTAACCACTCTAAGCTCCAAATCTGCCCTTGTATATGAGAACATTACTCCTATTGACTTCCGTGAAGAGTTTTAAGCATGTACCTGAGGGCAATATTTGGTCCTAAGCAGCTTCAGGACTCATTGGACCAAACTCTGGCATGGATGGAAGTGAGGGCCAAAGTTTGGCTTCAGATATGTACACCTATGTGTATATCCCATTGCAAAAAGATAGATTAATGTCAAATGTTCAAGTTATAATTTATACTGCTTTCCATCTCCTATAACTGGGGGATGGATCTTTTTGTTGTTTAATTTTAAGGCATTATCCGACATTCACAACTGTGGCTTTTGGAAACAGCAATAAGAATATTCTGGCAGTCTAGAAGACTGTGAAGCATCTTCCTAGTGGTTTACTTTAAGTAAATACAGTATAGTGTTGATATTGAATCTTAAGATTATTTATTGCGAGCTCACAGAACACAAGGGCAACCTGTATCTCACAAGCCTGGCAGGTGGTGTCTATCAAAATATCATTATCTTACAAAACACTGGCAGCCAAGAATGCCAGAGTTTCATGACCAATTTCCGCACAATAAACAAAGGTGATACAGGCGAGGCATTTGTACAGCTATGAGGCAATTATGCAGTTTGACACCAGAAGGAAACTGCATCATCTGGTTAGAACACAGAGCTACTGTTTGGCTATCAGTCTATAAATGTATTCACTCTTTGGAGTGATAAGCATACAATGCTTTTATCTTGCAACATGACTAGCTGTTCCACCTTGCAAAACTCAGAATGCTGGATAATACCATTTTCATAGCCTTATATAACTGAGAATGAATTGGGATTCTGCAGATGCGTAGTAATACAGGAGAAAAGGCAGCAGGTATGTTAGCTTTGCTCCCATTTTCTCTAAGATAGATCGTAATACAGAAGTTTGCAACAATCTCCCAGTTGTTTGTGGACAATGTACTCAGCAGCTTGTTTGCTTGGAAAACTAAGTATGTCTTCATTTGTGTTCTTTTCCAGTGTTAGTAGGTGGGCCATTACCTCGGGGACATGAATTTGAACTACATGATGTTCAGTTTCACTGGGGGAGAGAAAACCAGCGTGGCTCTGAACACACTGTTAATTTTAAAGCTTTTCCCATGGAGGTAAGAGTGACATCGTATTGAAAAACACCTGCTCTATGCACAAGATGTTAAATCATTGCTTGATAACCTGGTAGTTCAAAACAGCATTTCTTTTTTGCTCCGCATTTTTCCTTCGAAAATACCGTCTGCTGAAGTGTGCTTTAGTGCCAGTAAATTGAGATTTGCGTCTTTAGTAATGTGCCTCTAGCATACATCGTATTGCATGATTAATTGGCCATAAAGTTAACTTGCAGAACTATTAACTTCTGTCTTAATAATATTAGCATTCTAACAAGATCTGCTATTTCAACACTTCCTATGTCACCTTGACTAATAGCTATAGTTGGGGGAAAATAGCTGTTGGAAGCCTTTCCATGGAAAATAATAATTTGGGGTAAACTTGTTTAAAAAAAGCATAAACAAATTGCTCATGAAAAGCTTTAGACATCTGAAAACTGGAGAATATATGAAATTCTTATATATAATCATAGCATGGAGTGAAGTTCAGCTTTGGAAAGAAGGGTAAAGGTGTACTGCAATCTTAAAATTTGAGCTGTTCCACAGATACTCAGCTTCATGTTCCACCATTGCAACTGTGCTGCAGAAGATCATTCCAGTATTTTCATTTACTGTGCACTTCATCTTTTGTATTATAAGGAGACTTTCTTGCCTTTTTTCAGAGGTTTTAAAATTAGTTTTGCCTTGCTATTTATCATAATCCCTTAGAAGCTTGAAATGGAATTTCCTATCCATTTATGCTCTCCTCTTCAAGTGCTTGGGCATTTGTTACTGGCTGGTTACACATGGATCCCACCCTGCTGGAATAGAACTTTTTAAAAGAAAAAGGATAAAAATCAGCATTTATTTTAAAAATAAATATAAAAATCCACATGGAGTTGTGGAATAGGTACAGGTTTAATGCGTAGCTTAAATAACTGGGTTAGGAACTTTGGTCATATCTTGGCCTCTGCTTTGACTGCTTTGCATCAGTCTGCTGCAGAATTGGCTTCAGGAAAGTTACCCCTACATGGGGGACTCACCAGGTAATATAGGGCCAAAGTAACAGCTTCTACACCACCTTTTACTGGACCCTGTATAGATGCATCCCCATGCCAAAGCAATTCCAGTGGCCCTTTGTGACAGTGGGCAACTGATGCAATATAAAGCAAACCTGCCCCCAGTAAGTTAATGTCCATTTAAAAAATAAATCAGTATGTAAAAAAGGGTCAGCATGGAGGCAAACCATGAAAAAGGTCCAGGGATTAGCCAGCAGATCTGATCAGCCTCTATGGGAACCCATGGTAAGCCTCCTTTAAGGGCAGCATGACAGCTGTACTAAAAATTCCTGACAAAGTGAGGGATGTCAAACCAAGATTTCATTACAGTTAGCATAGAAGTGTGTATATAGAGCTATAAAAGAACAAACTGGCTTCCACCTCATCTCTTGCATCAAAGCTGTTTTTGGTTAAGTTCTGATCCTAGGATCTTGGCTACTGGTGACAGTAGGGTAGGTCTAATGGCTGGAAGTTAAGACTTATTTATCTATTTAAAATACATTGTAAAAGCAGCATAAATGTGCAGCCTTACACACAGGTCCCCAAGTAGATTACTCTTCTCTTGGGGAAAGTTACCACTCTGGGGTTAGAAGTCATGTACAGACAGATATACAGGCTGTAACCCCATGTCCCTTATTCCCATACTATCCTGCTTTGACAGCCTGTAGATTGACTTCTTTGCATGTCTTTTGGGGAGACTGAAATGGTGGAGGAACCACATTCTCTGTAGAAAATTTCTGCTCCATGTTCCCCTTCTACCTGTGAGTTTTCTAGTCTTAGGCATACAGGGCAGCTAAATTTTGTCCAAATATCATACTGTAAAACTTGAGGAGGATGAAAGTAGGTGCTCATGACAAATATATATGTTCCTTCAATAGTACGATCTATGTCACAGCTTACAGAACACAGGATTCTAACCACTGTCTTCATTCCGGGGATTTCCACACATTACTTTTATCAAGAACAGTCACTTTGATCGTTAAAGCTATATTCTTGCCTGTTACACTGGCATCTTTTTGTGCGGGAGCTGGTGGTCATAGTATGTATTTTAGGGCCTCATTTTCAGCAGGTTGGTAGGTAACAGTAATTTAATGTGTACACTAATGGGTAGTGATAGGTGCCTATCCAGTTTCATACGCATCTGTGGACTGTGTGTTCTTGTCCTGTAGCGTGTATGTGCAAAGGCAAGCCTGAGAATCAGGCCCTTGATAGCTGTGCCTGGCTTTTCTGCTAGAAGAGAATATCTGCCCCAACTGCTGATTTTTGCCTTAGAAACCCAAAATACATTTCTGTCACTGATAATAAAAAACATTGGATGATAAGACCTTCAGGAGGACACAAACCAAGTGTATGAACAAATGATAAACAAAACTGCATGGTTTTTACTAAATCTATTAGCAACACACCAAACTGGGACCAGATTGTAATCGCTATTATTCCATTAAAATCCTGAGTAATTCCACTGAAGCCAATGTAGTAACTCTGGATTTCAACTGATATAGCTGATATGAGTATCTGACTCTCTGTATTTACTGATCAGAGCAGCAGTTTGATCTTGAATTATGACTCTATGATATAGGAACCATCCTACACACCCTGACATTAATAAACTGGGCCAGCTATTACAGAACAGCTACAGAATATCAGTGTAACAACCCTTGTAAAGTCTGACTTTAGAAAGGAATGTTACTTCTCAATGTTTGGAAGAGGATTACTGTATAGTTCCTTCCTCTGGTTCTTTACCCTTGATATCATAACTATTAGCTAGAAATTAAGCAATATCCTGTATCTCTAAGTGTAACAATCTATTATTTTCTAACTAGACATCTTGGAATCTTGTACAGGGTTAGGACATTACGGTTCATGGCTAAATAGATTAGCAAATTAGGCTTGTACTGTGACCTCTGGGATGAATACTTGAGCTCATTTACAATGTTGTTTTAATAAAACGGCTGTTTATGTGACTCAGAGGCTAAGTTCATTGTTATTTTTATTATTATCAGAAATTTGGTAAAGTCTTGTTTTTTCAGCTTCCGTAAGGGAAGAAGTCAAAATGTTGACTTTAATATATTTGTTATCATTTTAATTGAAACACTTTTAGTTGCAATAACCAAGAAAAGCCAGACAAAGCAGCAAACTGCAGGCAAAGTGGCAAACTGCAGTCTAATGTAAACATTGTAACACCTTTTAAAATATGTACTGTACATGCTGTTCACAATCCTCCTCCCTTTGTTCCTGCAAAGAAATACAATGCCCAACCTTGCCTTGCAGCCAAAGACCAGGAGGAGGTATTTCATACAGACTTCGTCAGAAATCATATGCAGTATTACTGAGCACACTCAGGGATACTTTACTCTCTCAGGCTTCTGATGCTACATGTTTGATAAAGAGCTCAACAGTAGAAGATTAGGATATAGTTCCATTTCCTTGAAAGATACAAAGGCTAGATTGTGACATGGAGTACGCACCTATACAGGGGAGAAAAGGGAGTAAAAGCTACGTTTCTACCTGTGCATGAACTACCCAAGCCTTGAGTGTGGAGATGAACGAGTAAGTGGGTGCTGAACCTCCTTACTCTTCAGCCCCTCTAGAAGGTGAGGGGGGAATGGGAAGGAAGGGGTGGCGAATGTGTGGAATCTTGATTCTCCCCCTCCTACTTGTTGCCTGGTGCAGGGGCGGAGGTTAGCAATTTACTGCTGATATAGGCCGACAGCAAATTACCACCCTACTGGAGCAAGGGAGAAGCATGGAGGGAATTGTGCCTGAGAGGTATCTCTGAATGTCCTAGTATGTCCCTGAACTTGTCCAAGGATGGCGTAGCTTACGCACTTGTACTGGCTCAGGACTAGATCGCACGCCCTGGTTCTCATGGGTGACTTTAATTTTCCTGATATCTGCTGGGAGAGCAATACAGCGGTGCATAGACAATCCAGGAAGTTTTTGGAACGCATAGGGGACAATTTCCTGGTGCAGATGCTAGACGAGCCAACAAGGGGGAGCTTTTCTTGACCTGCTGCTCACAAACAGGGAAGAATTAGTGGGGGAAGCAAAAGTGGATGGAAATCTGGGAGGCAGTGACCATGAGTTGGTTGAGTTCAGGATCCTGACACAGGGAAGAAAGGTAAGCAGCAGGATACGGACCCTCGACTTCAGGAAAGCAGACTTTGACTCCCTCAGGGAATGGATGGGTAGGATCCCCTGGGGGACTAACATGAAGGGGAAAGGAGTCCAGGAGAGCTGGCTGTATTTCAAGGAATCCCTGTTGAGGTTACAGGGACAAACCATCCCAATGAGTCGAAAGAATAGTAAATATGGCAGGCGACCAGCTTGGCTTAACGGTGAAATCCTAGCGGACCTTAAACATAAAAAAGAAGCTTACAAGAAGTGGAAGGTTGGACATATGACCAGGGAAGAGTATAAAAATATTGCTCGGGCATGTAGGAATGAAATCAGGAGGGCCAAATCGCACCTGGAGCTGCAGCTAGCAAGAGATGTCAAGAGTAACAAGAAGGGTTTCTTCAGGTATGTTGGCAACAAGAAGAAAGCCAAGGAAAGTGTGGGCCCCTTAATGAATGAGGGAGGCAACCTAGTGACAGAGGACATGGAAAAAGCTAATGTACTCAATGCTTTTTTTGCCTCTGTATTCACTAACAAGGACAGCTCCCAGACTGCTGCGCTGAGCATCACAACATGGGGAGTAGATGGCCAGCCCTCTGTGGAGAAAGAGGTGGTTAGGGACTATTTAGAAAAGCTGGACGTGCACAAGTCCATGGGGCCGGACGAGTTGCATCCGAGAGTGCTAAAGGAATTGGTGGCTGTGATTGCAGAGCCATTGGCCATTATCTTTGAAAACTCGTGGCGAACGGGGGAAGTCCCAGATGACTGGAAAAAGGCTAATGTAGTGCCAATCTTTAAAAAAGGGAAGAAGGAGGATCCTGGGAACTACAGGCCAGTCAGCCTCACCTCAGTCCCCAGAAAAATCATGGAGCAGGTCCTCAAAGAATCAATCCTGAAGCACTTACATGAGAGGAAAGTGATCAGGAACAGTCAGCATGGATTCACCAAGGGAAGGTCATGCCTGACTAATCTAATCGCCTTCTATGATGAGATTACTGGTTCTGTGGATGAAGGGAAAGCAGTGGATGTATTGTTTCTTGACTTTAGCAAAGCTTTTGACACGGTCTCCCACAGTATTCTTGTCAGCAAGTTAAAGAAGTATGGGCTGGATGAATGCACTATAAGGTGGGTAGAAAGTTGGCTAAATTGTCGGGCTCAGTGGGTAGTGATCAATGGCTCCATGTCTAGTTGGCAGCCGGTGTCAAGTGGAGTGCCCCAGGGGTCGGTCCTGGGGCCGGTTTTGTTCAATATCTTCAATAATGATCTGGAGGATGGTGTGGATTGCACTCTCAGCAAATTTGCGGATGATACTAAACTGGGAGGAGTGGTAGATACGCTGGAGGGCAGGGATAGGATACAGAGGGACCTAGACAAATTGGAGGATTGGGCCAAAAGAAATCTGATGAGGTTCAATAAGGATAAGTGCAGAGTCCTGCACTTAGGACGGAAGAACCCAATGCACAGCTACAGACTAGGGACCGAATGGCTAGGCAGCAGTTCTGTGGAAAAGGACCTAGGGGTGACAGTGGACGAGAAGCTGGATATGAGTCAGCAGTGTGCCCTTGTTGCCAAGAAGGCCAATGGCATTTTGGGATGTATAAGTAGGGGCATAGCGAGCAGATCGAGGGACGTAATCATTCCCCTCTATTCGACATTGGTGAGGCCTCATCTGGAGTACTGTGTCCAGTTTTGGGCCCCACACTACAAGAAGGATGTGGATAAATTGGAGAGAGTCCAGCAAAGGGCAACAAAAATGATTAGGGGTCTGGAACACATGACTTATGAGGAGAGGCTGAGGGAACTGGGATTGTTTAATCTGCAGAAGAGAAGAATGAGGGGGGATTTGATAGCTGCTTTCAACTACCTGAGAGGTGGTTCCAGAGAGGATGGTTCTAGACTATTCTCAGTGGTAGATGAGGACAGGACAAGGAGTAATGGTCTCAAGTTGCAGTGGGGGAGGTTTAGGTTGGATATTAGGAAAAACTTTTTCACTAGGAGGGTGGTGAAACACTGGAATGCGTTACCTAGGGAGGTGGTAGAATCTCCTTCCTTAGAAGTTTTTAAGGTCAGGCTTGACAAAGCCCTGGCTGGGATGATTTAATTGGGGATTGGTCCTGCTTTGAGCAGGTGGTTGGACTAGATGACCTCCTGAGTCCCTTCCAACCCTGATATTCTATGATTCTATAACTGGGCCAAACAGCACAATTTAACCCTAAAAGAACAACTAATTTTTAGAGTCAAACACAGGAAGCTGCTATAAAATAAAACTGACACTGGTCAAAAATGGTTCCTCACAATGCTAGCAACTTGACTGGGAGCAGAGTGGAGAGTTCTGTAGAATCTATCCCTTTAAAATATTGGCTGATGTTAGCTTGTTTTGTGCACACATTACTAGCCAGCTGCAATATGTTTTTTCCAAACCTTGTGCAAGCTATCAGTGGAAGGGAATAAGCTGCAAATCATTTCCAAGCCTTTCCAAGATGTGGAGGAAGAGAAAAACCTTCCCTTTTGCTGTCATAAATTTTCAATTAAAAAAACCCACAAAACCTCACAGTTGCCTGCGGAGTCCGAATGAGTTTTGAACAGCAAAGCTAAACAAAAGTAAAAAATAAAATAAATTAGAATAGTCTTTTGAGTAATGTAATATAAAACAAACTCATTTGTTCTGTAGTATTTTTCATCATGACAATAACTATCACTAAAAGTGCTGTAATAAATACGTAAAACTCACCCAGTCTAAATGAAACAATTAGATATTCTTTTGCTCATCTGAAATGATGCCATCTTAAGTATTTAATTGAGACAAAGTACTATTTTATGGCTTCAGACTAAAATTATGATATTACATTTCTCTCCCTCAAGCATCTTCAGCATCTGTTTAGCAATACATAGTGTTTGGTTCTTTGGATTTTTTTTAATGAGCACAGCTTTCAAATCAGATATATAGACTGTACCAATCTGCCCTCTTTCATTTCTGTGGGAAAAAATTCCATGCCTCTAAGGCACAGGTTTATACTGAACTTTACATTAATCTTGAAATGTCTGAATTAGGTTTTGTTAAAGCATTTTTGGACCAAATTCTGCTCACCTTTGGTATGTCTACACTGCAATAAAACACCTGTGGATGGCTCATGTCAGTCAGCTTGGGCTTGGGCTGCAGGGCTATAAAATTGCAGTAGAGATGTTTGGACTGATGCTGGAGCCTGGGTTCTGGGACCCTGAGCGGGGAGGGTCCCAGAGCCCAATCTCCAGCCTGAGCCCAAATGTCTATACTGCAGTTTTGTAGCTTCACATCTGAGGCCCTGTAAGCCCAAGTCAACTGACATGGGCCATCTGTGAGTGTTTTATTGTAATGTAGACAAGCCCTTGAGTGAAATTCACCCCTTATTTGGCATATATGTATAGGGTGACCAGACATTCTGTTTTTAAAGGTTTCAGAGGAACAGCCGTGTTAGTCTGTATTCGCAAAAAGAAAAGGAGTACTTGTGGCACCTTAGAGACTAACCAATTTATTTGAGCATGAGCTTTCGTGAGCTACAGCTCACGAAAGCTCATGCTCAAATAAATTGGTTAGTCTCTAAGGTGCCACAAGTACTCCTTTTCTTTTTGTTTTTAAAGGGACAGTCCCATATTTAAGCCCTCCTACAGGTGTCCCAACATTTTCTTAAAAAAAGACAAATTATCCCATATTTTTTGTCTCCCCTGCCCCCATCAGTACTGGCGGGTCCTGCTGCTGGCTGGATCTTTGATCACCATCCGCCCGCCCACCAGCAGTGAGCTGGGGGGAGGTCCAGTGGGGGTGGGTGTACAAGGCTGGTGGTGGGACTGGCTGCTCCCCATGCTGGTCTGTCAGCACAGCCCCTGTTGCATGCTGGCTCTTGGTCATCAGGGCCCCGCACCCCTATCCCGTTTCTGGCCAGCACTGGCTGCACACTGTGATAACTGGTGAGTGTGGGAAGGTGCCAGGCGTCAGCCTTTGCTACCCAACCATCAGCCCTTTACGTGTTCCCCCCCTTGCTGTCTTCTCCTTGATTTGTCATTTCACACCCCCCAGCCCCACTGCTCCTCCATATCCCCTCCCGCCCATGCGGGGTGCATCCTGTTTCCAGCACTGTGCAGAGAACCAGCCCCTAGTTGGAGTGCTCAGCTCATCAGCAGCCTGGCCAGCAGGCTCCTTCCTTCCCCCACTGCCTCTGGCTGGGCAGGCCCCCCCAGGAAAGCCCAAGACCCTCCGGCCTGGGGTGCTGGCCAGGAGGAGCCAAGCCCTGCATGGACCAAACCCCCTACACAGAGCTGGCATGGGGAAGCCTCTCCGTCCCTCAGCTAAGCTCTGGAGTGTGTGTGTGGGAAAGCGATTTCCAGCCTGTTCACGCCCCAGACCTGCAGGCTCCACAGCAGGCCCTGCGGCAGGGGCTTAGCACCCTCTTTACCCGTTCCCCCTCCATCCCCACCCTGGGTCCTTCCCCACAGGGAGTGCAAGGCTGCTGCTCTATCCCCTAGTCACTCTGCTCTGCTGAGCCACCTCTCTGGTCGGGTTAGCTGAAGCCCCTGCAGTCAGGTTCCCTGGGCCCTGGTGCACAATGCATCCATAGGGCTTAAGCCCTCCCTGCCCACACTGTAGCTGGGGGACAGGAGGCGGCTAGGTTATGTCAGTAGCCAGCAGCAGCCTGGAGGTGTTAGCTGCCTTTCAACGCTGTGTGGGCAGGAAGGAACAAGCTGCTTCCAATCACAGGGGAGCGGGGCGGAGAGAAGAGATGAGCTCTGTGAAGACCCAGTCCAGGTCATCCCTTCCCCCCTCCTGCCCCTGTGGCTGGAAGCAGCTCCTGTCCCTTCCCTATGGCACAGTGCTGAAAGGTTGCTGCTGGACACATCCTGGTGTGAACCCTAGGAGAAATCTGGGGAGAGGAAGCATGTGACCCTGCGTGCCCCCCCATGAGTTGCCTTGGGGGATGTGGCGCCATGTACCAGGAGAGGCGGGTCCATTTTGGGGGCCCAGCGAGGCATGGAGGATGGAGAGCGCCGGGCAGGGAGGGTCGGGTCAGTCGGTCACCCCCCACCCCCGTGTGAGGGAGGTGTACATGAGTGTGTATGTGTGTTACCTCTCCCTGTGTGAACCCTAAAGCCTTAAAGATAAGAAGATAAATAACAAGAATCCAACTATGCAGTATTCAGAGGTGAAAGTAAACTGGTACGGTCTGGTACGGCATACCGGCAAGAGCCAGTACACCGTGCCGGACCGGACTGGCTTCCCCGGCAGTGATTTAGAGGGCCAGGTTCCAGCTGCTGCAGGGAGCCCTGTGCTCTTTAAAGTGCCGCCGGGGCTCCGGCAGTGGGGCTCGTGCGGTGCTTTAAAGGGCCCGATGCAACTGCCACTGAGGGGAGCCCCAGGCCCTTTAAAGCACGGCCCAAGCCCTGCTGCTGGAGCCCCAGGGTAGCGGCGGCAGGGCTCCTGCAGTGATTTAAAGGGCCCAGAGCTCCGTGGCGGCCCTTTAAAGCCCTGGGCCCTTTAATTCGCCCCTGAGCCCCGGGGCTCCCAGCTGCCTCCGCAGCTGGTAGTTCTGGGGTGATTTAAAGGCCTTGGGGCTCCTAGACACAGCTGGGGCTCCCAGACACAGCCGGAGCCCCAGGGCCCAGCTTCTTCCGGTTGAGGCCATGCCTCTTCCGGTTGAGGCCATGCCCCCGCTCAAGACTCCAGCATACCGGTAAGTCCTTTAAGTTACTTTCACCCCGGCAGTATTTCTTTTTGATAGGGGCTCAGACATCTTGATGTTAATTTGAACATTTGTACTGCATAGTTCTGATTGCCATTGAGTTCGCTTGAATATGAGTAATTTTACCAGGTGTTCCGTATTCAGCATAGGGAAATATGATCACCCTAAATATGTAGTTCAGAGGCCTTTGTGCTGTTTATTTTATTCAATGATTTATTGCCTCATTTGTAAATTTGCTTGATAAACCAAAGCAAACACAAACAAAATACACGTAATTGTAACACAGGGTTGGCAATCTCTACTCCTCTCCATGCACACACAAATCCTACTTGCTTTACCTCACACAAATACTCCCATCAACCTCTTTGAGTCTGGTGAGAGGAGTAAGGCAAGCCGGCCCATATTAACAACACTTTTTCTGAGATTAGGCACCAATCTTGCACCATTGAAATCAGTGGAAGTTTTGCCATTAACTTTAATGTGACTATGATCTGGGCCATAAACTCAAATGGGAATGTTTTAAACACAGGCCTACATCTCATTCACCTCAATGATCTCATTGATTTCCTGCTTGTAAAGGATGGAATTCACTTCTTTGCAGAGGGGCAGCACAAAGCCTATGAATTGCTTAAGATCCATTTACGATCTCAAAATAAGGGGGTGAATTTCACTTTTTACAAGGAGGAGTTGGCTCAGAGTGCTTTAACAAAACTTAATTCTGCTATTTTAATTTTAAATTTTAGGTTTTTCTGCTTATAATTTTTAAGAAGTATTTTTAATAAAGTTCCCTAATAGAATATTAACTTAATAGTCAAATAACTAAATGACTGTTCAGTCTAGCATCATTGTTGACTAGTAACATAAGTAGTGTTTAAAGTAGTGTTTTTTATGACTAACAACTATTCTTTTATTCACAACCAGATCCAGATTCAAACCATCACCTGGTGAAAAAGAAATACACTATTTTACCTCTTATATAGAATACAAGTATAATTATAATATGTACCCCTTACACACACTTTATGAGTCAGGCTGATTCCTGGTACAACTCCAGAGTCATCACTGGAGTTACACTGGGGGTTGAATCTAGCTGAAGCTCTGCAAAAAAAGTATTTTCCAGCAGTTTTTCACTTAGTACTAACTTCAGATTTTCCCCTTATTTACTAGTTTGTGTTTTGTTTTTGGCTGTTGTGCAAAACTGGAAACCCTCTCTCCCCCACTCAGTAGACCAAAGAGAAACTGACCAAATGAAATAAATCATTACCATAATTTTAAAAGTAATATGAGCAGTATATGATTCCTGAAATAGCTTTGTTACCAGTTGCTAAGCTCTTTCATCATGAGATTTGTTATTGTTGTTGACAGATAATTTGATCCAAATGATCACTCACAGTTCCTAAATTGTACTTTGATTCTAGGTAGTTCACCAGCATGAACACCGAGTGCTTATGGCTTTGCTCAGTCACACATAGTTTATACTTTGCAAAGAATATATCTAGGAACTATGTACAGTATTGCAGTGTTGATTCATACGGCACATCAGCTGCATTAATGGTTGATATGCTAGCAGGCCGGCATGGCTTTGATATAGTCGGATGTAGGGAGAATTGCTTCTTCCAGCTCTTTGAAAGAAGGGTATTCATGTACTTACGTTGAATGTGTCTGGGGCCTTCTTTGTGAGCAAAAACTACAATTTAATTCAGGGGTGATGCTGGGAAGACATACAAGATACTACTCAGCCACCACCATTTAAGAGAAAAGTCACCAGCAGGCTAATCCCAAACAGCTCATTGCCCATCTGCTCCCTTTCCCAGGGATTTTCCTGTTTTTGCCCAATCGTGCAGCAGATGCTCTTGAGTCTCATGCACACCTGAGAATCTTTTGTGCTGGTTACTGCAATAGTTCCTCTGAAGCACCACTGTTACCAGTACAAAGGATTCTGGTATGCATTTAAGAAATGGAAGGTCCCCACTACAGATAAATCAGCCAGAAAGCAAGATACCCCTTTGGGTAAGAAATGACACGCAGGGAATGTTTGGTAGAAGGAAATGAGTAGCAAGACATGGAAGAGGTCTGTGGTTGAGGGCTAGTTTTTGCCTAGAAGGCCAACACACTAGGACCAAATCTTGTTGTATTCACTTAGGGCTAGGCTGTTGCGCTTAGCCACAGTGTGTAGTAAAGGCTGATCTGGAACTGCACCATCCTAGGGGGAGCACTGAAGGTGGAGAGCAGGGATTGCATTTATGGCATCCCTATGGAAGTGCAAGGCATGGAAGCACTATTATCCCCAGTGTATAGATCGAAAATTGGCTAAATGACTTGGCCAGTGTCTCACAGAATGTCTGTCAAATGACTAACTAAATGGCAACAGAACCCAGATTCATAGATGCTCAGAAACTGCTCAGAAACTGCTGAGGCACTCAGATACTACAGTATCTAGATACATAAATACTAGAGTTGGTAACATTTTTTTTCCAGTGGAAGAGTTTTCCTTTGGAAAATGCTGATTTGATTAAATTGAAATGTTTTGTGGGAATGTATCGATTTCATTGACATTTTTGACCAAAAATTATCGAAACATTTTATTTGGGTAAAGTCAAAATCTTTAGTTTCCATATGGCCAAAGCACTTCATTTCAACATTATTGTTTCAACTTTTATGCTGTATGAAGTTCAATATAACATACTGTAATATAGTCAAAATAATAAAGTCAAAATGAAACATTTTCGTAAGATCATTTAGATATTTCTGAAATGAAAATTTTCCCACTTTGTGGAAAAGGTCTTTTCATTATGATTTAGGATGAATGGAAATTTTGAAATGTCAGAATTCCTCATGGATTTAAAATTCTGAGTTTCAACCAGCTCTAATAAGTATCTATATAGACAGACCATTCTCCTGAGTGCCAATCTAGTACCTTAATCACAGACTATCTCAGAGAAAAGTCATTACACAATACTAATGCAGCATGTAAAACTGCAATTCAACAGCAGGCTATTAAAGATACACAATGAAGATTATTATTGTTGGAAACATGGGCAGTATTGAGCAGAAAATTGTTCTGAGCTTCCTTGAAGTGTGTATTATTTAAGTATAACTGCTCATTGGAGAGAAATGAAGATTATGTTTGGAAAATAATCTACTCTTGCTGTTACTGTCATCCATTTAGGAAGAACCTCTGGTCACCTTACAGCAAATATCAAACCAATTATCTGTAAAAATGAAATAAATCAGATGGGAGTGATCATTTTGTTATTCTGCCTTCATTAGATAAATCTATGTATAAAAATAAAATCAGTGAGATTAAGAGCCCCCGTCCTGCAGCCCTTGTTTAAATGACTAATCCTTCCTCGGGTGAATAGTCTGGTTTTAAATCCCTGGAAATTAATGCCAGTTACCTTAGGCCCACTGATTTCATTTGGGAAGCTGGTTGTATGAATAAATTTTCCAGAATTACTCTCTTAAATCACACCTCTCCATGTTTTCTTTGAAGCTTAGAAAACTGGTGGCTCTGATAGCACACAATATAGTTAACTCTTCCACAAGATGCAGTAAACTTGTATGCATTAATAATCATTTATGTTAATCCAGTCCTCTTGCCAGGTTTTGGTCTCTCAAAGCTTAAAAATAATATATCAACACACACACACGCATACACATGAACCAGCAAGATATCTACATAGCAAAAACAGAATGGAGAGACTTTTACAGAAATCCTCATCTTTCCCATCCCCCCCCCTTCCTAGTCATCCTAACTTAGAGGTAGTGGGAGGCCAGCCTGGAGTGCACAGTGCTTCAGCTAGTGCAGAACCTTGAGTACTATTATCAGCTGGCACAGATTAGAGCAGCTCCAAGGTGCTGTATCTTTCACCTAGCCGGAAACTTGGCACAGCAAAGAATCTGGCCTATAAATCTGACCGCGGGATTTACACAGCATTTCACGTTCCTGGTGAAGGGTTTGGTGCCAAAAGCCAACAATCGGGAGCCAAGTAATGACATATTTGCTTTTTTCTTCTTTTGTTACTATATAGAATATTTATTAAGGGTGGAAACAGTTTTCATTTTGGGATGATTCCTGTTTCCATTGTATCTCCTGCACACTCAAGGTGAAAAGTTGAAAACCTGAAAATAGTGGAGTTTGTCCTTGTAAACAGGAATAAAATTAGATTTGCACAAATTTGGTGCATAGCTCATCTTAGGAACCCTCAATTCCCCTGCCTCTCCGCCCCAGTAGCTAAGTTTAAAAATACATTTAGGTCCTCTAAGGTAGAAGCTGCTGTACCATTGAAAATGCATATAATTATTTGATGAAAAATGCCAAAATTTGAATATTATTCACAAAATATAATTCAACCAACTATAGGGCTGGTTGAATAAATGAAATACTTATTCACAAATAGCACATATGTTTGGTAAAATCATGATCTGTTCACAAACAGGAATATTCAAATGAAATGAATTGAATGAATTATCATGGTCCAACCTCTTCACTAAAGGAACACACAATAATTTACTTATAATGCACCCCTAATTATACAATTGTGGGGGGGAAATTTATTCCTCCCATAACTAGTGAACAACATATGACCTGACACAAGACCCTTGTATTGTTACCTTTGGTGGCCTAACTGCACAAACTTCTCTTAGTTCCTCTACCAATCATACTGAGCTGTTTGCCCCCACAGTACTCTATGGCAGTGAGCCCTGCCTGTTAATCATATTGATTATTACAGTGATATTTTGGTCTCCTATGCAAAATCGGAGTAAAAGGGTTTTGTGTGTGGGGAACTTAAAAGATTTTGCGAGGGATCAGGTCCTTCTCCCTGTAAACCAAGGCAAAGAGAGGAGAACCTTGCAGCTTGGCCACAGGAGCTACTAAAGCCCATGGCCTGCAGTGGTAGCTGTGGCTTACTGCATTACATGCAGGTAGCTCAAGGTCACATCTTGCCACTTTCATCGGTGTTGAGAGAGCTGCTCAGTATTCATCTCTGTGTCCATCAGAGACTCCCTGTGTGGCCTCCCTGTTTCCTGACCTCATGCACAATGGAAATGAAGTAGCGCTGTTGATTAATCACGGTTAACTCAAAAAAATTAATCCTGATTAATCGCAGTTTTAATCGCACTGTTAAACAATAGAATACCAAT
Organism: Caretta caretta; assembly: GCF_965140235.1. Lineage (NCBI taxonomy): Eukaryota > Metazoa > Chordata > Testudines > Cheloniidae > Caretta > Caretta caretta. Next base: position 65,942,358 of record NC_134207.1, read on the forward strand.
TTAAATTTATTAAATATTTTGGATGTTTTTCAATATTTTCATATATATTGTATTCTGTAATTGAAATCAAAGTTTATATTATTTTTCATTATAAATATTTGCACTGTAAAAATGATAAACAAAAGAAATAGTATTTTTCAATTCACCTTATCCAAGTACTGAGGTGCAATCTCTTTGTTGTGAAAGTGCAACTTACAAATGTAAAGATTTTTTTGTTGTTATATAACTGCACTCAAAACCAAGACAAGGTAAAACTTCAGAGCCTACAAGTCCACTCAGTCCTACTTCTTGTTCAGCCAATCACTAAGACAAACAAGTTATTTTACATTTACAGGAGGTAAAGCTGCACTCTTCTTATTTACAGTGTCACCAGAAAGTGAGAACAGGCATTTGCATGGCACTTTTGTAGCTGGCATTGAAAGATGTTTACGTGCCAGACGTGCTAAACATTCATATGCCCCTTCATGCTTCGGCCACCATTCCAGAGGACATGCTTCCATGCTTATGACGCTCGTTTAAAAAAATAATGCATTAATTAAACTTGTGACTAAACTCCTTGGGGGAGAATTGTATGCCCCCTTCTCTGTTTTATCCACCTTCTGCCATATATTTCATGTTATAACAGTCTCAGATGATGACTCAGCACATGTTGTTCATTTTAAGAACACTTTCACTGCAGATTTGACAAAACGCAAAGAAGGTACCAGTGTGAGATTTCTAAAGAAAGCTACAGCACTCGACCCAAGGTTTAAGAATCTGAAGTGCTTTCCAAAATCTGCGCGGGACGAGGTGTGGAGCATGCTTTCAGAAATCACTGAAGAGCAACACTCCGATGCCAAAACAACAGAACCTGAACCACCAAAAAAAGGAAAATCAACCTACTGCTGGTGGCGTCTGACTCAAATAATGAAAATGAACATGTGTTGGTCTGCACTGCTTTCGATTGTTATCGAGCAGAAACCGTCGTCAGCATGGACGCATGTCCCCTGAATGGTGGTTGAAGCATGAAGGGACATATGAAATTTTAATGCATCGGGCATGTAACTATCTTGCTATGCTGGCTACTACAGTGCCATGAGAACACCTGTTCTCACTTTCAGGTGACATTGTAAACAAGAAGAGGGCAGCATTATCTCCTGCAAATGTAAACAAATTTGTTTGTCTGAGTGATTGGCTCAACAAGAATTAGGACTGAGTGGACTTGCAGGATCTAAAATTTTACATTGTTTTATTTTTGAATGCAGTTTTTTTTAACTTAATTCTACATTTGTAAGTTCAAATTTCATGATAAAGAGATTGCACTACAGTACTTGTATTAGATGAATTGAAAAATAATATTTCTTTTGTTTTTTTACAGTGCAAATACTTGTAATCAAAAATAAATATAAAGTGAGCACTGTACTTTGTATTATGTGTTGTAATTGAAATCAATATATTTGAAAATGTAGAAAACATCCAAAATATTTAAATAACCTGGTCTTCTATTATTGTTTAACAGTGCAATTAATCACACAATTAATTTTTTTAATCACATGATTAATTGTGATTACATTTTTAATCACTTGACAGCCCTAAAATGAAGCATTTCTGCTAAAATTAATCCCTTCTTGTATTGTAAGATGGGGTAAAGAGGAGAACTTGGCTGGCCTTTTCTGTATTTCTGATCCTTACTTGTCTTTCCAACCTGCCAAAAATAGTTCTAGTCTTTAGAGTCTTTCCCCCATGGAAGCCCTTCCTGCTATTAATTCTGTTTTTCAGAGGACTGTCAATATTTCTGCTATGTCTTATTTGAGATGAGATTGTCATGTGTGAATTTACTGTTCAGCATAAGGACATACCATTGATTTATATGTAATGTCTCAATTCTCTATCCCTTCTTTAACACAGCCTAACAGCTTAGTTACTCTGACTGCTTAAGCAAACTTAATAGTTTAGTTACTCTGACTGCTTAAGCAAACTGGGCTGTCCACAATGACACCTAGAGCTTTTCTTCAAATGTTACAACTACTTCAGAACCCATCACCATGTGTATGGATAGTTTCAGCTCTTCCTTGCACTTTCACTCATATAAATTGAATTTCAGCTGTAGGTGTGCCATGCCGTCATCTAGTTTTGTTCAGGCCCTTTGGTGTGTGCCTTGCAATCCTGCCCTTTATTGACTAATTACATCGTTTTGTGTTGCCAGCAGATTTTCAACCCTTCTTCGAGGTTGCTAGTAAATAAATTGAAGAACACTAGTCAGTGCTGGTTTTGGGCTACACCACTACCAGCCTCTTGCTATAGAACAGGCCATTTATTCCTAATCTACGCTTTCTATCTCTCAGCTAGTTTTTAATCCATGATTGAGAATTACATCTTACCCCGTGGGTACGAAATTGGCTGAACAGCATCTCACTGTTACCTTGTGCTCTCCTCACATCTGTTCATTGTACCCACCTGTTGTCTCTTTTGGACAGAGGCTATCTTTTTGTTGTGTATGTTTACAGAACCTAGCACAATAGGGCCTCAATCATTAACTGGGCCTGTAAAGGCTACTGCAATACAAGTAAATAAACATATGAATAGTCATACTAATTCTGAGGGACTTTATATCACCAGCCCTTAGACTTTCAAAGTCAATTATATCCAATGGTTCTTCTTTCTCATTCAGTGAATTATGACAGGTTAGAGAGATACCATTTAGCTTAGCAGAAGTTGTGCTGGTTTTTCCCCATTATAGTCGTTGAGGTGCCTTCTAACTCTAATGATTTTTGTCAACTATGTTCCCTAGCACTGAAATGCTGCTCTTCAGTCCATACTTCTCAGGATCCCCTTTATTATTGTTTTCAAAGGTGGGCTGTCTCAGGGTGCCTCTGTTACTACCCAGTGAACCTCTTTGCCTAGCTAGCTCTGGTAGTTTCACAGCCAGCCATACACACTGGGCTGCTTATCTTATACCAAGGTGTGTATTTACTCCTCTCTTACATAGTAATACCATGCAATGCAGTCTTACAGCCAGGGAAGGCTTCCCTGCAGTGTATGCAAACTGTTTGCTTCCTTCTGACCTCCTCCTGAGCTGCCCCTTGCTTCCTGTTTCCTCCCCCTATGTTCTCTCCAATTACCTTGCTAGCCCAGTGCTCACAATGCCCTCCAGAAAGTGTATAATTGCCCTCAGCTGGACCTGCAGCCTTCTCCATATTGTCAGTGTTCAGCGTGCTGCTGATAGCACTCTGTCACGTGGGAACAAAGTTCTATTCACTTCTCTGTATAGCAGCCATTTTTGTCTGCTTTTAAAGGAGACTAAGGGAGTTAGGTGCCCAACTCCTGTTAAAATTCAGTGGAATATCAGCATCCCTGGGGTTCGTTTGAAAAGCCCAGCCTGTAATGATAAACTACATAGCTTTTGTTAGCATCCCAGGTGCATGTCCATTCACCGAGAGCTCTCCTCAACAGCCTGCAAGTATCCCACGTGGAACAAAACTGTACAGGTGATGTGGATGCTCAGCTCAAGATCCTTGTACCCTATTCCTCAGAGCCACACTGGAATCAGACCCACATTGCTTTCACTATTATTTATTTGTCCTCTGGTAGCACCTAAAGCCCCAGTCCTGGACCATGGCCCCATTGAGCTAGGTGCTATACAAACACAGAACAAAAAGGTAGTTCCCATCAAGCCTTCTGCACCCGTGGAAGGGACTAAGGAGGGAAGGCAAGTTCTGGCCAAAGTTGATGTTCTGTTCAGTTATCACCTAGCTTCACTCAGACTGAATTTGCATGGTGAAATGATATATTTTTAGCCTGACTGAACACCTGCACCTTGCCATTTAACCACACAGGCTTTTTTGTTTAGTTCACTTTTTTGCTTCCTTTTTGTGTTGTGGGCTACACAGACTTTCTGTCTCGCCACTAAGATATTCTCAAACAGCCTCTATACTGCTTCTATGAATTTTAATTTCCTAACTTTCCCCTTCAGGCTGTTAATAACTAACTTCCTATTTTAAAAAAAATCACCATTTTGAAATTGAGTGCCATGGTAGTATTCCTTGGTATGATCCCCCTGTGAGGATGTGGAACTTAATTACTGTATATTATGGTCAGTCTTAGTGGCTCAAACACACTTGCTTCTTAAAACAATTCAGCTGTAAGTCAAGTTTCTCCCCTTTAAACGCTCACACAAACTATTGGTTATGGTAGTAAGAAATTGTTTTCCAAGTCATGCCCTCATGTGACATTGTTTACTCAGTATTTGGGTAGCTGAAATTACACATTACCATTCTACTAGCTTCTATTGCCTTTCTAATCTCACATACATTTCTGGACCATATCCTAAGACATTGGTTCTCAAACTTTTGTACTGGTGACCCCTTTCACATAGCAAGCCTCTCAGTGTGACCCCCCCCCTTTATACATTAAAAACACTTTTTAATATATTTAACACCATTAGAAATGCTGAGGCAAAGTGGGATTAGGGGTGGATGCTGATGGCTTGCGACCCTCCCATATAAGAACCTCATGACCCCCTGAGGGATCCTGACCCCCCAGTTGAGAACCCCTGTCCTAAGCTTTCACTAGGACACCTTTGCTTTCACCTTTGCATTGTAGAACCTATAAAAGGAACATCATACCAGTTCCAAATGGGCAGGTGAAGATTCCCTTTACTTCATACACTCTCCTCCACTTTTGTATCATGTTGTGGGTGGAACCACAACATGATGCCCTGTGGCAAACCTGAACCCGTGGAACATCCTTTAGGGCAGTGTTCCTCCACCTTTTTGATACCAGGGACTGGCTTGTTGCCTTCCTAAACTGTGCCAGGGAGATCTCAGGGGCCATGCCAGTCCATGGATCGGTTGTTGAGAAACACTGCTCTAGAGAAAAGGAGTACTTGTGGCACCTTAGAGACTAACCAATTTATTTGAGCATAAGCTTTCATGAGCTACAGTGAGCTGTAGCTCACGAAAGCTTATGCTCAAATAAATTGGTTAGTCTCTAAGGTGCCACAAGTACTCCTTTTCTTTTTGCGAATACAGACTAACACGGCTGTTACTCTGAAACTGCTCTAGAGGACTCTACTGGCTAGTATAAGTTAGAGCAGCCCTTAGGTTGCTCTAATTTATGTCCAGGGCAGGTTCAGCCCCAAGGTCAAGGACAAGGATGATGATGGCTTACCACGGCTTTTGCTTTCCCCCATAGTTGTTCCCTTTGACTTCATCTTTGTTCTTATTGAGAGCCCCATGTGCATCCTAATTTTAATAAACTCAGATTTGTATTCCTGCTGAATCTACCTCCTAAGTATTCTTCTCTACACAGAAAACCTATTCTTCCTAAGACACTCTCTCTATATCCCATAGATTCTTTAATACGTAGTAATACTTCTCTTCCTCTTCTACCAAAACCATTTTTCTAGTATAAATTGCAGCCAGAAATCATGGTATAATGCAGTTCATTCTCATCTAACCAGTACATGAAAGCCAACCTATTTGTGTTTTCAAGCTTCCTGCATTGGTACAGAGGCATTTGTAGTCTTTATGTGTAATGATGCACTCATCTATATGTAATCCTTTGCACTGGGATGCCTATATTGGATTTCTCTGCCTTTCTTCTGGTGCAACCTAAATTAGAGCATGCCCTCTGATGCCTCAGATGTGAAATGTGAAGGAGAGCAAGGAAGACTACAACAAGGTGGAAAAGCTCAGGAGTTACCCTCTATTTTGGGACCCAGAAGAGGCTCCTCTGTAGCCATGCCACACATTGGAGGAGCTCAGCAATTTGGAGGAGGGAAATTCAAAGGGGTGGCTGGGCAGTAGTCGTTGTTGGTGGCAGGCTTCCCTCTGAACTGGGTTGCTATTCATGCAGATATCTGTCTTGAAGTTAATGCTGATCCTAGCAGCTGTAACTTCTACTCCATTGCACTTCCTTTTTGTCTGAGAGGGCCATTCCACAGTATTCATACAATATTTAAAACCAGAGTGAAATCAGGTTTGGATAGGATACATTTGGATACCCCTCTTGATAAGCTGTATGATGCTTAGCTCACCCAAACAGAACCTTGGAATCTCTTGAGCTTGAGAGACACACAGAACTAATAGGGACAGTCTTTGTCTTAAACCTTTAGAAATATGCTTAGCTGACAACAATACTGGCCTAAACAAACTGTTCCAGAGATTACAGTACCTAGTTGCACAGCTAATGGGAAATTTCTGTGTAACCTAGTTCTGACAGAGAAACAAACAGGCTCCCAAGGATTAATTTACATTTGACATTGCTTGCATAAAAGAAGGGAGTCTTTGTAATAATTAGCCAATGAGAGTAAGAATTTAGGCAATGGAAGAAAATGAATAGCTGATTACAAAAATAGCACATGCTCAGTAATCATAGTGAAGTTACAGTAGCAACAAAATGTTTTTCTAACTTAGATACACCTGAAAAATTATTCTTCAGCAATGGCAGCATATTATTGTACATATCTGCTCACTATGATCCTCATTCTTGTCCCGCATTTTTAGATCCTCCCTGCCCCTCCCCCAAAACCCAACAATGGGCATGCCATATGTCTGCCTTCCTGTGGGGAACAAATAGTGGAGCGAATATATAGAGGGAATCCACAACATACTGTTGTGATGTTCCCCTGATGTTATCTGGACCAGTGATCTGTTAGGTCACTCCAATCCTTGGCTCTGGGAGCCAGCCTTACCCTGCTCTGCTGTGAGAACCCCCACTCCTGGGCTGTTCCCGCACACCCTCTGGCATGTAAACTGCTTGGATTGTGCAACCAAATGACACTAGTCAATATCTCCAGTCCCAGACACAACCCTAGGAACCACTGTCTTGCAGCGTCCAGTTATGTACGCTGGATGCTGCAAGCTTATATGAGTTCGTCAATTTAACAAAGAAATTGATATGTACCAGGCTTGTTATCCCAAGGGGAGTCTCTGACACGCTTCAAACCATCGCACTGCTTCAAGTAGAATAAACAAACACATTTATTAACTACAAAAGATAGATTTTAAGTGATTATAAGTCAAAGCACAGCAAGTCGGATTTGGTCAAATGAAATAAAAGCAAAACGCATTCTAAGCTGATCTTAAAACTTTCAGTGCCCTTACAAACTTAGATGCTTCTCACCACAGGCTGGCTGTTGCCCTTCAGCCAGGCTCTCCCCTTTGATCAGCGCTTCAGTCACTTGGTGATGATGTCTGTAGATGGTGGTGGAAGAGAGAGGAGGAACATGGCAAACATTTCTCCCTTTTATCATGTTCTTTCTTCCCTCTTGGCTTTGTCCCCCCCGCCCCTTCAGGGTCAGGTGAGCATTACCTCATCATAGTCCCTGACTGACCAAGGGAAGAGGGATAACTCACTCAAGAGTCCAACAGATCCTTTGTTGCTGCCTATTCTAGTGTCCTTTGTTCCTGTGAGGCTGGGTTGCGTTTTTCCCATACATGCCCTGATGAGGTGTGAACTGCCCCTCTGTTTCTGGAGAGTTTTGCCTAGGCTTGTTTTAAACCACAAGGACACATTTTCAGCCTCATAACTATATACATGAAATTAAAACCTATAACATTACTATAACAACAATGCTCAGTGCATCATAAGCCTTCCAAAGACAGGACAAATTTTGCATTGGATACCACACAATCATTTTATAAGGATGAACATGGAGATGCAGGGGGTTCCCCCAGGCACAGAGTGTCACAACTGTGAAGTTTAAATCCCCAGCCATATTCTTCACAGAAGTGTGGAGAAGAGCTCAGTGTGAGAAGAGCACAACTGGGAGGCTCATGAGCAGAGCTAATCCTCAGGACCACATCACCATGTTAAAGGGGTGCCATGGGCCATGGCTGCTAGCTGGACTGGGGGAAGTGGCTACAGCCAGGTTGTGCAGGTGCTTCATGCTGCATTCTGTTCTCTCAACCAATGTGCTGTTGCCTTGTGCAGACTTTTTCTGTCAGGGCCCAGTCCTGCTGCCACTGAAGTCAATAGACGTTTGCCTTTGAGGGAGCATGAGCTGGCCTGTAATTGCCTTTCCAGTCCCAGCTGCTTAGTTTACTATTAAAACTGTCATTTGAGTAGTGCAGAAGGAATGGTTCTTTATGTTTGTCCAAATACTAAATGAGGATTTCATAATTCCTCTTATAACAGTTAAAGAAAGTAAAAATATATAATACTTTTTAATGTAGAAAAACTGGGCAAATTATTCCCTATTGTGTAAATGAATAACATACTTGTAGTCAGGGCTGGATTAAGGCTAAATGGGGTTTAGATCCACCAAACCTTTGTGTGTCTATCTCCCCAGACAGATGGCTTGCTCAGCCTCCCCTTCCCAAACAGACTCTTCCTCCCAAGTGTGAGCCTGTTCCCTTCCTCAGAAGGGAAACAGACCAACTCACCCTAATAGGTAACTGGCTCCCATTTGCCCACCACAACCACTGAGCCCAGATCTCAAAGGTCCTACACCAATCTGTACTGTTAATCAGATGTGTCATCATAAATAATGAACTGTGATTTATTCCATAGGGAGCTTTTCCATATGGCATCTCAGGAGGGGTCTGTCACTCAGATGACAGTTGGATATGGGAATGTGGCAGTAAAGGACAGGGCTAATAGTGAGTCAAGTCAGACATAGCTTAGAAGACTAGGTAACATTGCAATCCAGAGTTTGCACTGCTGGATGTCTGCAGCCAGGTACCTGATATAGCACTTCCTGACTAGGTTTCTCGATGTGTAAGAATAAGACTGGCTGACATCAGAGCTTAACTGATCGCTTTTGTTCTCTGTGAATTCATGACCCCTTTGAGCTGCACAGAACAGCCATTGACCTAGTCAGGAGTGAACTTTTACAAGATTCTGTGACTCTGTTTGTTATGGAGAGAAGCTGACTGCCAGAACTAATAAACCTATCAGCAGTACTGAGAATGCCTCTGATTCCATGTCAGGCTCCAGCACCCTAGGGCCCCATCTTTTCATTCAGACATAAAAGATCTTGCTCTGGTGGCCTGGAAACAGAAAAGCATGGTTTTCTAAATCAGGGTTGGTCAATCATTCTAAAGTCGCAGGTACATTATTAACATAGGGCCTGAAGCTCAGGTCCTTACTGAGTTTGTATTCAGTCCTTACTTACTGATGCAAATCTCAAGTTAATGTCAGAGGGGATTTTGTCTGAGTAAAACCATAAGGACTGAGATCAGTGCGTGTTTGGCTTAAGGAAGGATGGAACAAAAACTAAGTAAGGTCCTTAGGATATGGCCCCTACAGAAAGAAATATTTCTCCTAGGCTCAATCTAGTATCTGAGTTTCTTAGTGATACTTAAGAAGAAACTTCTGTCTAACTGATGGCAGAACAAGTCAATTTCATCAGTGCAGTGTTATTTATTTACCATTTTTAAAGTTTCAGTTCACTTTGAAAGGAACTTGCTACTAACTTGCCACTCATCCAGCTACAATAAAATCCTCTGAATTATTATTTTCTCCTCCAAGGAAAATAAGTTCTTCTTTGACAGCTAAGGACCTTTTCCTAGTTTTATAAATAGTTTATGAAAATACTTCTCATTGTGCATCCGAATGGCAGAGTAGCAGAGTAGCTGACTCTTTCTGGCTCAATAAAAACATCATAACCAGTGAAAATCAAAACTTTAACGGAGTAAATTGTACAGAACCTTTCCTGTTGTACTGACAGTCTCAGCTTGTTTCTCCTCTGAATGATGGATGCTTTAAAACCACATAATGATAAACTGCCAGTACAGTCTAGTGATTTTAGTCTATTATTTTACCAGATCTGTGGTTATAGTCATATCAGTCTGGGGTATCACCAGTATGTGTTCTTTATATGACTGCCTCACATTAGAGTAAAATGAAGGTTAGCAGAATATTGTGCATTAGTCTGATAAGGATCAAAATGTTAGCATCACTCTCAGAATAGTGAATATAAATTGGTGCATGTTGGATGGAAAGTGAAGCTATGAAATGTACAGTTACAAAGGCATCATATATTTGTATTATAAAAATCTTCAGAAGTGTTGGGATCAGTTCTTCAAGGTGGACATCCAACTCCCATGAATATTAACAGGAATTGTATGTTCTATCAATTGGGGAATGTAATCCTCAGAGTTCAAATTGTATAATCTCTGTTGGTAGATGGGTTTTCTTTTTTTTTTTGCCATCAGTAGTTGTTTTTATTTTTGTATCTCATGTTGTTACCTGACTTTTGTATGCCTAACCATATTACAAATAAAACAACTAACAAACAAAAGAACACACACACACACACAAAGAGTAAAAAATAAATGGTAGTTTGAAAACAATGCTTTCCTAAGAGCAGAATTGTTTTTCCACTTGTTTTCTGATGTCTCCCTTTCTTGGTTCCCCCTTGGTGTACCTATCTATTTACTTATATGGCCTCCATCAATTTAGCCTCTGAGTGATTCCCAAGTATATAAGACTAGAAGGAAGAGGTACAGTTTTGAACTCTCTTTCTTCCTCCCCTCCTGGAGGAGAATTAGCTTGATTAGTTTTTTAATGAAGCTATCCATCGGTTTATTTGTTTAAATGTGCATGTATAAAGTCATCAGTGCTAGAGCGAATGCAGTGAGGCATGGGGTCATTCTTATAGTATGATTTGTGGTCATTTCTCATTATGTTGCTTGTCTAATTCAGACTGTAAACTCCTGAGGACAAGGCCTTTGTCTCCTTCTTGTCTGTGAAGTGCCATGCACAATGTCTCCTGGAGCTCTTCCAGCAGGCACTGGGAACATTCTCACTGTAACCCCATTAGGAGCATGCACTGTGTGTTTACCTGAGGGGGTGGCACTGTCCCCCAATATTTTTCCTGCCACTCTCAGCTATGTAGTGGTCACTAGCAGAGAATAGCGCATGTGCTCAGGAGAATGCAGAGCCTCCCACTGTAGCTGGAGCGTGAGGGAGGGAAGGCTCCTTGCACATGCGAAAACCAGGCCCAATTTGTCCCTAACTAATGCTCATATGCGCCCATCTCTCATCACAGTTAAATTCAGGAGTCTTTTAATTCAACCCATCCTATTCCGCCCCTCTCTTATTCCCCATCTGCATCCATTTTTATCTCCTAGTAGTAACTGTCATCTCAGTGCTTTGTTTCTGCACCCACAAGGTGGCTCAAGCAACCCTCTGAAGCCAAGGGACAGAACCAGATATACAGAGTCCTGCACAGATACAAAATTTGTATCCTCATCTGATCGATGATCCACAAAAATGGTCTGTGGATGTGGATATCCACTACAGAGCTCTACAGCTACAAGAACACAAGAGCACTTGTCCTCCTCTGATGTGGACCATAATCATCCTGATCTCCACCAGGTCACTGCAGCAGCAAGGTGCACTTCACAGCACAAATCCCCACCAGGGCTTCTGTTGCACAGGACGCACTTCACAGTATTTCTGCTCCTCCTTGTAGACTGGCCACAGCAAAATTTGACCACTAATGATTTTCTTAATAACGGAGCTACAGTTATCAGTCTTGTTACACCGAGATTGGGGCCCCATTGTACTAGACAACGTACAAACTTGTAGTAGACAGTCTCTGCCTTGAAGAGCTTACAGTCTAAATAGATAGGCAAGACACAGTGGGGAAGGCACAGAGAAGTGAAGTAATTTGCTCCCCAGTACACAGCAGGTCAGTTTCAGAAATAGAATCCAGGTCTCCTATACCCCAGTCTAGGGCCCTAGCTACTAGTCCAGTCTGCCTCTCAACAAGTAAAGGATGCTGATGTTGTGCTATATGGGGCTGGTACATTCTTCCCCCTCATTGAGGAAAATCTCAAGTCATGCATTTTCCTTTTAGAACTTCAGAAAACAACATGTTGCAACGTTGCTGTCGGAATGCAAAAAAAGTCAGATTACAAATGTTACCTCTTTGAACGTAACAACACATTGAATGTCATGGTGGCTTTAGCTCAGATCTGCCTGTTGACTTAGTCAAAGTAATGGGCTCTCTAAACGTTCAAGACCATTGTTACGGTCACAGAAAGAAAGGTTTATGCTGACATTTAAAATAATAGCAGTGATATGGGGTATTGTTTTCTGCAGTACCAAGGACATTACCATCACAATTACAGTCACTGGAATGTTATTCTTTTTTGGGTGTCTGTACAGACCTGTTTGTAGGAAGTAGATTTTTCCTTGTTAATTTCAAGGTTTGTTATGTTCATGAGGCTGCGTGAGCCCCCTCTAGTGGCTAACATAATATCTGCAAATTCCAGTCTAATCAAATAATGTAGCGTTTTGGACAAATAGTCTGACTTAAGGTATAGCATTGCCTTCTAAACTAATTGGGTTGTATTAGTTCAAATTTTTCCTAGAGACAGTATTAGTAACTAAATTGTCCTTATTTGATCTTTTGTTTCGCTTTTTATAGAATCATTTAATATTAAAAAGTGAAAATGGAAATAAAGGTCATTTTGTGAAAGTTTCAAACTTATGAAAAAAACAAAATTACCAAAGGACACATTTAAATAGTAAACTTAAACAAGATGATTTGCTCCTTCACACTGATTTGGTTCCAAGTAAGGTTTTATGAATGCAGGAGTACAGGGACACAACTTAGTTCTGTGTCTTGTTTTAGCTGGTAATTTATTTGCCTATAACTTCTGTAGCTATGGGTAAGTACCTTTTATATTAGCACTTCTAGATGCAACTGGACTTTCTAACGAAACTTAGCTTGGAGTTTTCTTTATCATGTCAAATATTTGTGTTCAGAATGAACAAAATGATGTAATATGCTAATGCTAACAGTACATTTAAATATTCTTTATTGAATGTTTCTGAAAGAATGATAATCAGATTTGTATGTTTGGTTTCTATCTGAGCTGAAATAAGGGATGAGGCAGCAGTCTGAGGGCCTGATCATGGGAGATGCTCAGCAATCTAAGCAAACTCTCTGGGAGTGGAGAGCAGTCATCCCTGCTTGGGGGTGCCAGGCAGAAATAGTAAGACAGAGAAAAACTCTATTTTAAAGACTATTTTTTGAGAAACTGGGAAAAATGCTAGATAAACAGGTGACATTTTCACTCCTCAGACACGTAACAGTGCAAAATATCGATCACTTGATTTTACAGCAGGGAATTAAATTTAGTTTTTTGTTGCTGTTTTATCTGCATGGAATGTGCCAGGTCTGCTCCTAGATAAACTTAAAAGCAGACATGCTTGAGTGGGGGAAACCTCTGCAATGCTATGGGCCACAGCCAAGGAGATAACATGTTATCATTAGTGCTGGAAACAGTCAGCTGTTTGAAATACATATTGCCATTGACTATATAAAGCTGTCAGTCTTCCCCTTTCTTTCTTTTCATTAACAGATTGCTTCTATGACAGGGATTCCCAATGCTTGCTGGGCAGCTGTACCAGTTTGCCAGAATAAGACCTCCCTTTTACCAGCCAGTGACTATTGCTTCCTGTTTACATGTGCAGCAACTAATTCAAGCCCTGATTCCACAAGCTTTTACTGGCGCTTTGGGGGGAAAAAGGCAGCGTAATACACACTTATTATCCACCAATACCTTCATCTCTCGCATCTGCAAGCTGCCTGTCTCCACTTCTCCCCAGCCATGCTACCTGTGTTTACCTTTTCCCCATTTAACCTTTTCCCAACCCATTACGTTCAATGAGCATGGGGCGGAGGAGGGATTGTTGTTCAGTGATGAGGTCCCAGCAGTTCACCATTGCAGTGGTAGTTCATAAGACATGTACTATCAAGAAGGCACAGCCAGCCAATTAAAAGAACGTTAGGAAAATTTATGTCCACAGCTATATTCTAATGTGGCATATATGAATTTGAGGTTTGGAAGAGAGCTAGCTGGCAGTGAGAGGTAATGTCGATGGCTTGAGTTTACAGAGTTTATATCAGAGCCTCAAAATGAGGGAGTACACCATTTGTAATGCACTGCTCCCACATTGATTCATGCCTTTGTCATGGATACTTGAGAGCTGAATGCAAGGCATCCTTTCTGTGGTTAAAATAGGAGGGGAGGCTATCAACAGTACCTTCTTTCTTACTGGACTTATAATGGTCATCATGGGATTCCATCTTCTATAATATGTGCTGGCTTTGTTAGCTAAATCACCTTCCTGTTTTTCAGGTACACAGAAACTTTTACCTACTGGTGACATTCTCTGTATCGTTTTGTTTTAGCTCCATCTAATCCACTGGAACTCTACACGGTACAGCAGTATTGATGAAGCAGTGGGGAAGAAGCACGGTATAGCTATCATTGCTCTGTTCGTGCAGGTAAATATTTTACTGTGGTGATCACATGTTATCATTTGGCTCCTGTAAAAGAGTCCCCTTCTACTTTCTACCGTTAGTGATTTCAGAAAACAAAAGAAATCGACAGCTGCTTGTATTCTATTACAACCAATGTTCCCTCTAATTTTTGACAGGCCGTGTGCGCAAAACATTTCTTCTGTGCAAGTTTTTGACAGGCTGTGTGTGTAAAAAATTGCTTCTGTGCAAATTTTTGTGCATGCAGTGTTTTGCCATGTGCGCGGGGTTTAGGATCTGTGTGCATGCGCACACACGCACAGCTTAAAGAGAACAGTGATTACAACAAGTGTTTGTCTACATGTATCTTCAGTGTATATGGTAACTAAAATGATATTTGATTAAAAGCAACATATTTAAAATAATGTAACTAAAGAATGGAAAACGTGCCATCTAACCGCCTTGTCCTGCAGCCTTGTCATGGCATATAAGCTAAACAGCAGTGGGCTGGGTAGGTACTTGGATGACATACCTTTAAAGGTTTCAGAGTAACAGCCGTGTTAGTCTGTATTCGCAAAAAGAAAAGGAGGACTTGTGGCACCTTAGAGACTAACCAATTTATTTGAGCATAAGCTTTCGTGAGCTACAGCTCACTTCATCGGATGAAGAACAAAGAACACCTAGGTGGCAGCAGGAAGTGGTGTTGGAAATCTTACTCAGTCAGTGCTGAACACTAGCATGCTAGGTGGCACTGTGCTGCTGCAGGTGCTGTATAAAAACTGAAGTGCTGACCACGTCTTTGCTCGTTAAAAGTCCCACAGCACTCTTAATATGAAATAGGCTGTTAGCATTGATGTTCTGGCCAGACTTCTGCTTGGGTAATTACATCCAGGCTCCATCAATTCACCCTGAAGTTTCAATTGGAAAAGGAAATTCTTAAGTTTCTTCTCCTAAACTGTTGTGTACTGCGGCATGGTGCTACCTGTAAATGGTGGCAGTACAACACAGGTCTCTGCTTGGACAGGTGTGGAATCACACCCCTCCAGTGGGAACAGAAGGAGGTAGTGTGCCTCTGGGATACAACACCTCCTAGATCTCTCAGGGACCAAGTCCACTTAAAGTTTGCTCCCTTCCACTCTTGGTCAGTCCTGTTATTCAGGTCCTGGGAGATACGTGGACAGGAGGAGTGTTGTGTGGATAAGTCTCCACTTAGTTTAGCACAGGCCAGTGCTGCCAATAGGGGTAACCCCGTAGAGAGTTTGTGCTAGACCCAAGGACACCACCATAGTGTGGCCTCTGCATAGGAGCATAAGGTGGGGAGAGACTTTTGGACTGGGAGATGCTGGGTGATGGTGGTCATGGGGCAGCCCTTCCTGAAAAGTCAAAAATAAAGGGGCTGTGTGGCCTGTTGGTGACCCTGGGAGTTAATTGTGGGTTCATGTGATCTCCTGACTCTAAGTGACACTGAAGTGGCTTCAAGAGCTGTGAACCCTATGAACAAAGCCAACCAGTTTTGATTCCCAAAACCCCTGTGAACCCAAAGCATTGATTTCACACAGCCCTAGTCATGACAAGCAGTGAACAGTTCCATTTAAGGAGTTTCAAGGAAAAGAGTTATGATTTATGTTTTGATCAAATGGATTCCCTTTCACAGTTGTACTGTTAATTAGTCATATTCCATAATGAGCTTCTGAGCACCTCTGAGATTTACCTCTGTTTGAATGTAAAGGTACATTGGTTACAGTCTCAGTGTTGAGATAGAATTGTTAAACAGTAATGCTAGAAATTCTCAGTTCTCTCAACTTCTTATCCTACAGGCTTATGTCAAAACTGCTTATGTAAGTCACCCTCTAATTCCAGCAGAGATAACCTTGGAGTCACTTACAGAGTTACATACCATTCTTAAATAAATCTTTGAAACTTAACCAGTATCTTTTTTTCTACTTCTG
Source organism: Caretta caretta (assembly GCF_965140235.1). Classification (NCBI taxonomy): domain Eukaryota; kingdom Metazoa; phylum Chordata; order Testudines; family Cheloniidae; genus Caretta; species Caretta caretta. The sequence goes on from NC_134207.1 coordinate 65,958,510, forward strand.
TCTCTTGCCTTAAGCATTCCATGATGTTTTCTTATTAGCCAAGAAAGGCTCCACATAATTAAAAATTGTCTAAAGAAACATCATAATTTGCTTTATGCTACTTATTAATGGTCCAGTGAGAAAATTAAGTCACATTTTCTTTTCACTTCTGTTAAAGGCAGAAAGAGTGATTTTTTTTCAGCCCCTGCTGTTTATAATCGCTTCTTGGAGGTTTCTAACTCCTACTGAAATTTTTTTCCTCCTAAAAACCTATATGCGCAAACACATGCCCGAGCACCCCCAAGACCACAAGTCAGTTGGAAATGTTGGGTGCATTTTTAAAATAACCTATTCCTGCCTTGGTGCAAGTTCCCCCTGCACTCCAGTTCCTCCCATCCACAGGCATTGATAAACATTTGGCAGATTAGAAAAAAAGTCAAATTTTAGTTCTTTCAATCTTGTCAACATTCTTATGAATGTAAAAACACCGCAGGGGCTTGTTCTGCTCTCACAATGCATGGTGTAAGTTAGGAATAACTCAGCTGAAATCATGATGCATGGTGACATCAAAATCAAGCCCAGAAAGTTTTATGAGTTCCTGATTTTTAGGGAGGGATTTTCAAAATCACCTACTTAAGAGCACGAGTCCCACTAAAAGTCAATGGGTCCTGTGCTCCTAGATCACTTACGTGCTTTTGAAAATGCTCCCCGTATTTTATTCTATTGCCCTTGTTATACAGGAGGTCTGACTAGATGATCACAATAGTCCCTTTTGGTCCTCGGAAACTGTAAATCTATTATTCTATTCTGTATAGACTTAGATAGACTCTGTATAGACCCTCACCATCTTAGTATCTTCCAATAAGGCATTAAGCAATGTGAGTAACATCTGTCATAAGTGGTTCATTCTTTCTCTCATCCTCTCCAGAGGGGGAGAACTGTGTGTGCAGTGAAGTTTTTTGCTTCCGTAGGTTTTTTAAAAAATATGCCCATGCTGCTCTATAGTGCTTATGTACCTAGTTCAGAAACATACTGCATTTAAACAATGACATTTTGTAAACTATCTAAGCGCATTTGTTCCCATGTACATGTTCATACAGCTCTTAATGAAGTCAATGGCAGGCATGCATATATGTGTGAGCATATATATATATAGCTCAGGTTAGAAATGGGCCCTGATTCTATGATTCAACCTGGCTACTTTAAATCTACATTAATAATCAGGATCTTTCATTTTAAAAATTTCTTTCTACATGTGTCTTTTGTCTGCTTCTCAAAGACATTCAATAAAGGTCTGGGGTGAAATCCTGGCCCCATTGAAGTCAATGGGAACGTTTTGCCATTGACTTGAATGGTGCCAGGATTTCACCCCTGGAGTATAAAAAGGGTGTGGGTGTATATGGGGGGTTGGGGAAGAAAGGGGTGAGCTATGATTCTGCACTTCTCATCCAAGCAAACTTTCCTTCGCTTCAATGAGAGGTTATCCTTAATAAGGAGTGGAGCACACAGCCTCAGCTATGCAATACTGTGGGAACAAACTCAAAGGTTTCTGTCATGCTTGTGTACTAAGTTCTCTTCTACGTACTCTTCTAACAAAAATGTGTAAGGACAGATTGTAGCCTGGGCATTTATACCTCACGATGCTGCATGACTTTGACCCTTACATGAAGCATGTGCTGCACTGTGGAGGCAAAACAAGGTGAGTTCAGGCTTATCAACCTTGACTTTGATTTTTTTTTTTTTTAATTCTGCCAGTTTCTGTTACTGTTTTAAAGTTACTTAAATCTAGTTTCATTCAGGCCAATGACTTTTTTGTATGTGAATTAGTACCTCTTGTTTGAATTTGCCATGTACCAGAATAGTTGGTTAATCCAAGGTTGTATAACTTAACTACAAACAAGCACTGAATTGGCCAGACTTGTTGACCTTTCTCTTAGTTTTCAGAAACAATACAGCAGCGAAGTTCATTTTTGGGTTTGCTTGTTTGTTTGTTATGTTTCAGATAGGAAAGGAACATTTAGGCCTAAAGGTCGTAACTGAAATTCTCCAGGACATCCAGTACAAGGTGAGGAATTGTCTGAGGGAAGCAGAAATAGTTGACAGAGATGGACTGAATGGGGGACGGGCAAAGAAGATAAACTGAAGCAAGAAAAATAAAGAGAAGTCAGAAATGTTTGTGCTAAGATATCATGTGGGAGCCACAATACAGTGGTCACCATTAAAAGTCAACATTTAACAATAAATCCGACACAGTTAGTACAGTTATTTCCTATTCTGACTGCAGGGAAAGTTTTAATCTCATATACCAGTAACGGTTCACAAGTATTGATTTTTTTAATGATACTAATACTTTGTCAATGTGAACTCAACCACCAAGAAAGATCTGTATTGAATGTTCAGAGAACCCCATTGTCAGTAGTCCCCAGCCTGTCAGGTTTCAAGTTATACAAGAGCAGAATATGCAGACTGAACACCCAGGTAAAATCACAACTGCAATATGGCTATAGCATAGTGGAACCCTGTTAAGAGAGTCAATGAATTAGATATGGCATTGGAATGGTATTCAGGGGATCTGGGTTTATAAAGAGCTTTGAGATCGATGAATGAAAAGTATTGTATAGGTCTGAAAAGACTGAACCATAGGAATTTTAGGAATTATGTATTATTATTAATTAATCTGAATTTTAAATCTCGTTTTAGTTGAACAATATCTCATGTACTCCAGGTGTAGCATTCATTTCTACAGATTATTATTGTGTGTGTTTGTGTACATGTGTGTATGTGTGTGTGTGTGTAAGAGAGAGAGAGATTTTATAGAACGCTTTATACTCTATTGGTAGCACAGATAAAAATAGGAAGATCCTGAATGCGTACTCATGAATTCAGTGGGCCAGCATGATACATTCTTTGTGCATACATACATTTTATTTGCATTAAGCACATCAACATAGTCTTATATTATAAAGTGTCACACCCCAAAATCACATCTTCAATGTCAACCCAACTTTGCCATAATCAAAAGAGGTTAATGAGAAATTTATGATAATATATTCGCTAATACTTAGAATTGGTATGTTACACATTTTTCTAACAAGCTTTACAAGTCACGGAGTGAAGCACAACACTTCCTGCTCGGTGGGCCTGATCCAAATCCACTGAAGTCAGTGGAAGTCAATGGGCTTTGGGTTGGATTTGTGTTAGGCATTTTGATGTGGGAAATACAAATCCAGATGCTCAGGACTTGGCATGTAAAGGTAGGAGGGAACTGAATTTCAAACACTTTGTTTTAAAATGCACTTTTAGTTAATTCATTTTCCCGCACCTGTTAATAATCTCCAGGTGCTTCCAATTTAAAATAAAAATTAAATCAAATGTTACCAAATAACAATTAAAAGGATCTTCCTTAAAATGCTTCCCCTTTCCTAGAGCAAGACAGCCACTGCAGAGATCCTGCCGTCTGCTATTAAATACAAACGCACATGCAACATATAACAAAATATTCCTCCAGGGAATAACCCTTCCCTCCCACACTCACTGGTAATTTTTACATTTATAAAGTGTTGATGTTGGTGTAAAGCATCTTTTTGGAAAAAACCCCAAAGCTTTGAAATTCACTTTTGAAAATCAAAGACAATTTCAATTTTGCGGTGAACTCTGTCCTTGGATGCACATGTTGTCATCCATGATCTCAAAGGCCATCTGCTATTAGGCATCTATGGGCAGAATTTGGCCCTTAGAAATAATGGAGTAAACAGGCTGCTTGGGACAAAGCTCATGTAGGGGCCAGTCCTGTGTGTAGGCACGTTGCTTCACCTATGTGGAATCCCACTGAAGCTAATGCAGGAGCTGCAGGATCAAGGCCTTACAGGGGGCTCTGTGCCAAAAGGAGAGAGTAAGGTAGCAGAGATCTACAAAAATGGGCTGGGTAGCCTTGGACAGAAAATATTAAATAAATAAATAAAGGGGTTGTATAGCTGCAAGTACTAATATAATGATGATTCAATGGAGACTGTCAGCAGTGGTTGCCAGGGACAGAAATTCAAGGCTTACTGTGATGACAACTTTCAAAGGCTTCTTTTTTTCCCTTCAACATCTTTTTAATGAGAACTGGTGATGAGATGGATTTGTATTGATTTTTCAGGGGAAGTCCAAAACAATACCCTGTTTTAATCCCAACTCTTTATTACCAGGTAGGTGTTGTTTCATATACAGCAAACCTTTACTTACTAGTGTAGATGTACTGTTACGTATGTTGTGCTCTGAATAGTTGAATACCTTGTGCCACTTTACAAAATCCTGTTGCAACTCATTCTCTCCTGGAGAATAGCTTAATGCAGCTGAATTACCAGCAAACTCTCTGTAGATCAGGACATGGGTGCTCCATTGACCAGCGGTGGAGATGAACAGTGTCTGGCTATCAGCAATTTACCCACTGAGTACCCATTATATTTCTCATTGTGTCTAATCATTGTTTTCAAGATTACTGCCTCTGCCATGCAGCTGCCAACTGTGATACTCACAGGAAGTGACAGCATACATCAGTGGCTTCATTGGTGCCCTAGAGGCACAGACCCAGCCTGGGGTGATGTGGAGGTACAGTGTTTTCCTGAGCATTCCACCTGGGGAGTGTGGATGCCAGTATATTCTTTAAGATTGTGCAACATCCACTACTCTCTGGCCAGCCAGCTTGATAATCTTCCATCCCTGCTGGCTCTGGGGGAGACATTAGACCCAGGTTAGAGGGAAAGTTGTGTGCTATCTTTGTGCAGTGCTCTCTCCTCCTCCAGGCTTCAGAGGGTAGATATTAGTAATTCCTTATACAGAGCTGTTTTTCTAAACAACTATTTGTACAAAGTTTGATAATTAATCCCCACAGCTCCGTTGGGCTTGATGTCAACGGAAAGCATGCCCCAAATGGTAGGAAATGTACATCACACATGGGTAACAGAGAAGTTAAGTGACTTGCCCAAAGTCACACAGCAAATAAGTCTTAGACCAACAAAGACAAATTAGTGTAACCAACCGCATTGCAGGGTGTCATGAAAATGTGACCCCTTTTTTGACCAGTTCTACCAATTTGCTCCAGAACAAAGCTTCCATTGTAAGGGCTGCCTCCATGTCAAATTCCACGCCATTGTGGAATTCTCTTTCCACTTTACAGACAAAAAACTACATTAAAAGAACATTTTTAAGGTTGGAAAGTCAAGTACTGAAAAGATAGCAAATGCCAGAATTAAGGCTGCAAACGCAACCTTAATTCAGCCCCCTGTTGCATATGCATTATGATATAGTCTTTAATTACATGCTCACATACTGGTTTTTTCCACAGGACCCTTGCCTACCAGCTCTGCCTAAAATTAAAGACTGGATTGTGGTTTTAAGCCCATGTGCATGTTGGGTGAGGGTGAAAATGTTTGCAGTGGAACAATGCCAACGGGAGAACTAGGAGAATGCATACAGTGGCACTTTTACAGGGTGCAGCAAGTGGTCTTCCTCATGATGACCAAGGTGCACATGTGGATATGGAGGGAGTGTATAACTACAGCCCTCGCCATACCTGCTCCTCCTCATGGGGTTTCTGTTGCAGCTCTTGGCCCTATCACTGTGGGGGCACAAGAATTTAAACCCCAATCTAGCAAAGAGCTCTGAGCTTCCTGCAGGATCAGAGCCTGAAACTGTGTCTGATCTCCTCTGACCAAGCTACAAGAAAGGAACTAATTCTTTCATCTTCCCTTTTATACAGGCAGGGCTAGGCACAGTCTAGTCCTAAAGGAGGCAGCACTTACTAATGGTTAGAGCAGAAGACCAGGGAATCAAAAGACCTGGAATCGGTTTTCCACTCAGTCATATATTTGCTGTGTGACTGAGGACGTACGCTCTCTGAACCTTGCTTTTTCACATCTGCAATATAGGGATAATAATAGCCATTTCTGTAGATTTTAGCAGTTTTAGATTCTTGGACAGAGTAAGTATAAATTATTATAATAAAATCTGTGCATATATGAATAGAAACTCCTTAATTACTACATTAACGTTAAATACTCTTTTTAATTTCAGATCCTCTTTTACGTGATTATTGGGTATATGAGGGCTCCCTTACCATCCCACCTTGCAGTGAAAGTGTTACCTGGATATTATTTCGATATCCATTGACTGTATCCCAACTGCAGGTAATAATTGTGCTTAAAGTGACCTGAGAATATGGTTCTGAGCTAAAGGTTATAGCGTGCGAATATACAGCATGATGCTATATCCGGTTTTCCTTGAAGATCTCATTAAATCTGTACATGGCTTTTCAAGTCAATGTTAAACCTTTTTAGTCAGTGAATGCGTGGAAAGGTCAAAGATGGAAAAAAAACTTATCATTTATCATCTGCATTTAAAATAATTCTTTGCTAAAGTGAAAGCAAGAAATCAATGAGCAAAAGAAATTCAATCCTTTGTAATCAAAAGCTTTCAAATATCACTTCTTTTTGATGTTAAGGGAACAAGGACACACTAGGAGACACTGTGTCCTAGAGAATGAAAATTGTTAATAGTGCGGGTTAACTCTATTTCTTTGCACTCTATTTTATTTATCTTACTCTTTTCTTAATCTTACATAGTAAAAGTTAGCAAATGAACAGTCAATATAAATTTGGCCCATTTTTTTAAAAAGATGCTTCTATAATACATGTAAGCCTTTCTGCGCAACATAAATAAAAAATACCAACGGAAACTGTTGGTGCTGAACACGTAAATATTCCCCTGCAGTGTTTGAAACCCAATCATAGGAACACCAGCAATGAGCAAGGTGAACCTAACTATAACATAGAATATGAATGCACTGATTTTTCATTGTCCGTGCTGAGAGAAGGCAAAACAGCAGAGACAAAAGAGCATAAACAGTGACAAACTGGATTTTTAAAAATTCTTTCACTTTTAATAATCGAAGGTGTTACTTGTAACACAAAGAAATGTGTTTGTTTGCAACTTATTTTAAGTTGACAGTGTTTGTTTTAATATGAGAAATTAATTCAACAATATAATTCATATTGAATCATAGAATAAAGGCACGAGCTCCCAGTAAACTACTTTTTAAATTAAAAGGCATGCATCCGATGAAGTGAGCTGTAGCTCACGAAAGCTTATGCTCACATAAATTTGTTAGTCTCTAAGGTGCCACAAGTCCTCCTTTTCTTTTTGAGGATACAGACTAACACGGCTGCTACTCTGAAAGCTTTTTAAATTAAATGACTGCAACTTAAAAATATCTAATCATGAGTCTGACACTTATGTTCTTGCTGAAAGGGCAGGTCTCATGACAGTTTAGCACTGATTGAATGAAAACACATCTGTTGGTATCAGTAGACTCAGAATAATACTCTGTATTAATCTATGTCAACTGCTATAACCATCCTAGTATGATATGATAAGTAAAAGATCTTAAATATGAAGGTAAACAAATAATACTCAAGTATCAGAGAGGTAGCCGTGTTAGTCTGTATCCACAAAAACAACGAGGAGTCTGGTGGCACCTTAAAGACTAACAGATTTATTTGGGCATAAGCTTTTGTGGGCAAAAAACCACTTCTTCAGATGCATCAAATAATACTGTGGCTATCAGACTGAGGCCTTGAATGACATTCTGCTTTACACTACTTAGATATTTTTAGCCTATATTCTGTATTTTCTGATAGTCAATAAAATATTTTAGAATGTAAATACAAAGCCCTGAATACAATGCACACAACTGAAAATGCTAATAGATTTTGTGGGCTATTGTGGAGAGAAGTTTACTAAATCTCTTTTTTCATCACAGAAATTGCATACTGCATACTGCAAATGCATACTGCATCCGATGAAGTGAGCTGTAGCTCACGAAAGCTTATGCTCAAATAAATTGGTTAGTCTCTAAGGTGCTACAAGTACTCCTTTTCTTTTTGCGAATACAGACTAACACGGCTGTTACTTTGAAACCTGTCATTAATTTGTAGAACTTTCTTCCGCAGGACGTTGTTGAAGAAATTAGCTTCCTAAATTTTCATAACTGGATCAGACATTTATACAAATAATAATAATGGCATCTGCAATGGTACAAGGGAGGAGACAAATTATAAGACTATCAATCCTCATGCTTCAGCACTAAGAAGATCAGTCTGTTGGGATTGAAAAGAAATATCCCCCAATACTGCAGTATTACAAAATCATGTGTGCTATAGGGTCTTTTTGAATATAGTCCTCTGATGCATTTGGGGACTGCCATTGGAACATAGGATACTGCGCTGGTTGGACCATTGGTCTGTTTTGATTTAACAATTCCTATGTTCCTATTATTAACCTGGTAATACAGATGATTTTAACATAATGTGATGCTGAAGGAAAAATAGAAATAATGGGAAAATATTATACAGTTTATGTAACATACATTTAGATCTCCCATTCCTGTACATTCCAACACATTTTCATTTTCATAAAATCATAGAATATTAGGGTTGGAAGAGACCTCAGGAGGTCATCTAGTCCAATCCCCTGCTCAAAGCAGGACCAACACCAACTAAATCATCCCAGCCAAGGTTTTGTCAAGCCTGACCTTAAAAACCTCTAAGGATGGAGATTCCACCACCTCGTTGGTAACCCATTCCAGTGCTTCACCACTGTCCTAGTGAAATAGTGTTTCCTACTATTCAACCTAGACCTCCCACACTGCAATCTGAGACCATTGCTTCTTGTTCTGTCATCTGCTACCACTGAGAACAGTCTAGCTCCATCCTGTTTGAAACCCCCCTTCGGGTAATTGAAGGCTGCTGTCAAATCTCCCCTCACTCTTCTCTTCTGCAGACTAAATAAGCCTAGTTACCTCAGCCTCTCCTCATAAGTCATGTACCCCAACCCCCTAATCATTTCCGTTGCCCTCCGCTGGATTCTCTCCAATTTGTCCACATCCCTTCTGTAGTGGGGGGACCAAAACTGGATGCAATACTCCAGGTGTGGCCTCACCAGTGCTGAATAGAGGGGAATAATCACTTCCTTCAATTTGCTGGCAATACTCCTAGTAATACAGCCCAATATACCATTGCCTTCTTGGCAACAAGGGCACACTGCTGACTCATATCATATTTTTGCTTAATATGGGCACAAAGACGGTAGAGAAGTATAAACTGGTTTGATCTAGAGTTAGTTATGAGTGGCTGATAAGGATTCCAACCAGTTGGCCTGACTCTCCTCTTACTTATGATAGTTTTATACTCCACTGACCACAGTGGAGTTACTCCTGATTACACCAGTGTAAGAGAAGAATCAGGTCCAGTACATATTTGTCACTTTGGTTGCTGAGATCAGAACTTATTAATTACCTGAGTAACAAAAGAAGAAACAAGGAACAGAACTATCAGGATGTTAAGGCCTGATCCTACTCCCCCAGCAGTCAACTGGGGCCTGACTGTGCAGCTGTTTTCACAAGCAGTCCTATTTAAGTCTGGATGGCTTTTGCCAAGTAACTGCTCAGCAGTGGGAACAAGGGGTCCACACTCTGGCCCTTGGATTTTTGTCACTGATGTCAACAGGAAGAAGATCAAGCCTTTACAGGATAACTGCTCCCTCCTAGTGGCAGCCTTCTCCTTCTTCCTCCCTTCCCTTCTCTTGTCTGTTTATGACCCTCACTTCTCATGTTACCTTTATTTCAATGGGAAAGACAATGTCTTAATTTGTTTTGGGAGACGCCGAGCACATTCCTATGTACTACAGAAATGTAACATTGTAATAAGAATAGTATTCTCCCTCTTATTATGTTCCCAAAGGAAAGGAAAAATAGGGAAAAGCTTGTTCAGACTTTTCTGGACAATTTGTTTTTGTAACTGGACACTTACGAAGAATTTGTTTTGTGGTTCACTGAAGCACAGAACAATTGCATCCTCTGAGCCGATCAGAATGTGGCTTTCTAACAGTGATACAGTGAGCAGCTGTCATTCCGCTATACTCACTGTCAGAGTTAGCTAGTTTTGAATTGAGTGGCTAGATCTCTAGCCCCTTTGTCTAGCTCATTTGTTCTGAATCATTTTTAAAGAAAATAAATAGTCACTGGAATAGATGGTTGGGGCTGGAGTGGTGTGGAAATATGTTCCGAAAAATAGAGAACTATGGGAGATTCATAGTATTTTGTTCACTCAAAAAATTGCCTGTTTTCATAGAAAGTGTTACTAAGGTACGTGAAATTTTCAAGCAAAACTGGAAACAAAAAACGACCTAAACGATAATGGGTCCATTTTCCAAGCAAAGCTGATTTTCACAGAGGAAACATTCTTGGGTTTGTGTTGTGCTATGAAGAAAATAGCCATTTAATTGGAACCATGAATAAAGCAAAATTTAAAGTCTGAAATCAGGAAAACTGACCTAAATGTTAAAGCAAAATTCTGAAAAATAGAAGCTAATGGTGTTTTGTCATTAGCTTTGATATAAATGATGAACGGTTTCTGCACAGTGTTTATAATACAGCAAAGAGCTTTAATCTGGTTTAGGGTTCTACATAGTTAATGTTTTGGGCTTGAATTGGTTTTCAGTAGAATTCTAAGGGAGTGTTAGGATGGATTTTAGTGGGACCAGGATTGGGCCTTCTTATTCCATTCAAAAGATCAGCTCATGCACCCTGGATCTGAACATGGATGGAACCCTCTGTGCCTGGATCTCCCCACTCCCAGGTGGAATGGGTGTTCTGGGAAAGGGAGTCACCTTCACTGAAATATCCTTTTTCTCTGCAGGGCCTTGCAAAGTGTGTTGCAAATGGTGGTATCTGTGGGAGGGGGGAGACATGGGAAGGTTGGCAGAGGGTGGCAAACTACACATTGGGTGGGGCAGGGCCAGTGGGTCACACAGTTTCCCTTCTCTTCCCTGTGGAAGTTATCCGGGAAAGGTAATAGAGCCTGGGCCTGTCCTCTTTCCCACAGAGCCACTTCCTCCGTGGTCATGAGGACAGCCATGGCTAGCAGAGCCATGCAGTGTGTCTGGCCTGGAACCACGCTACCAGGAATTGGGCAGGCAGACAGTGTGGCTCCAAAGCTGATTCAGAGGCACAGTGCATCTCAGTGCGATGGCTCTGACCCTCTGCAGATCAAAGGTTTGTGATAGGGCCCCAGAACTCAGTCTGTGGGACTGGGGTGAACCCTGGGGTGAACACCTGAATGGTGTTGGAGCTGCTCTGTGAGGAAAGCCTCCAGGAGGTATGTGATCCAGCCCGGCGTATACTGCAGCACATTTGAAGTTGCAGCAGTGGGTAATTCCAAAATATTGGCTTTACAGAAAGGCCTTTTCCTGCTTGATTTGTTTCTATTTGAAGTCTCCAAGCCTCCAAAGATCAAATGAAAGCTGTGCTCTTGTGAAATGCTTCTTCCCAAACTAGTGATTTCAGATTATTCCAGTATTGATTCAGTTCAGCTCTGGTGGAAGAGGCCACCTTCAGAAAGGTCGCTCACTGCTTCGACCAGCACTTGACTTCTGCAGGCTTCTTCAGTCTCCAGGCCTATGATGTGTTTATTTTCAGTTTGAGTTAAATAGTCATAAAATAATAGAAAAAAAATCTTCAAGAATAGGCATCTGTATTCCAGCTAAATTAATACAACAGCCCTGCCTTTAAAAGCATTCTAAAAGAGCCCACCATTCCTCCCTCCTTTCATCTTTTCAGACCAAGCTGTCTTCCTTACATCTCAGCTATGAGAGGTACAACATGCTGCTCTCTGAGGAAAGAGAATCTCAGCTACAGGGAAGAGCTAGCCATCAAACACATAAATATGAAAAGAAGCGGCTCTGTACTTTTTTGCAGTAAATAACAGTGATTGTGGTTATCTTCTGAATTACAATAGGAAACTGTGTCCCCAGCCAATATAGCAGCTACAAAGATTCTAGAAAATACCACTAGCTATCTTGGAACACTTCACTTTCCTAAAAATCTGGGGTTAGATTTACATACCCCTTGGTCTCTATTATACATGCATGGAGGAGTCCTCTGTGACACCCTTCCCTCCTTGGGGCTGGCAGAGCCCTTTCAGCATGCTGGGGGATCTGTGCTGTAGGAGGGTGTGGAAACAGAGTCATTCAGGAGGATGAATGGATGGTAGGAATACCCACCATCCACCCCACCCTGGCCTCACAGATGTTACCTAGAAATGATGATATGATCCTAGGCGCCATCACTTTTTCTGTGGAGCTCCAGTCTAGGGATGCAATGGAGTTGGGTTGCTGAGGAGTTGGGTGCTAGGGCAGAGAAACAGAGGCCAATGTAAAATGGCACAGTTTTCGAATGGTTTTCTACACACAATGGAGTCTCTGTGAGAGAATCATTATAGAGATTTCCATACTCTGAGTGGGGAGAATCTATCCTCTATATTTTGTTATTATGCCAAAGAAAAGAAAAGAGATGTAATTCTTCTATGAAGTTTAATTATTTAACAGATCACTCTTTCCTGTTACTTTCCTTCTACTATTATGTTCTTTTCTGTTTAAAATACATGTGATTTGCATTCATTTAAAATCCTATTTTAAAACAAACTGTCAAAAAGAGTGTGCTGTTGCAGCCAGGTGCACAGACTGGTTCAGTAGTGCTGCAGGACTCTACTTTTTGTCTTATGCTTAACAAATGAAGATATGTCACTATGAACTCACCCTCTGGCACCTTTTCTGATTTCACAGAGGACTTATGCTGCTATTAAACGAGTTATCCCTGATTTACCATCATCTAAGTGAGAGCAGAAAGAGGCCCTCTGTCTGTTGTGTTATTGCATGCATAGATTCATAGATATTTAGGTCAGAAGGGACCATTATGATCATCTAGTCTGACCTCCTGCACAACGCAGGCCACAGAATTTCACCCACCACTCCTGCAAAAAACCTCACACCTATCTCTGTGCTACTGAAGTCCTCAAATCGTAGTTTAAAGACTTCAAGGAGCAGAGAATCCTCCAGCAAGTGACCCATGCCCCATGCTACAGAGGAAGGTGAAAGGAGGTGATATAGAATGAAATGCGAAATAGGGAAATACCTGCACGACAGGCCTTAGGTGATTTGTCTGAAAACGTTTTTGGTGGCCCCTCCTGCACCAACCCAAAATGCACAAGCAAAACACAACAACTAGAAAAAACTAACACACCAGGGATTTGGCATCCCTGAATGTGATCATTTGGCACCCCCAAATGTTGACATTCAGGGTGGCTGCACCAATTGCCCACCCCAAAGGTTGGCCCTGAATATATACTCTAAAAAAAGTGGTGATAAGATATGCAGAGATTAGCTTTCAAAACCATATGCTCACACTTTCTTGTTTTGCCCATACAGCTACATATTCTGCATGTGCAATTATTTTTTTGCAGTGACAATGTAGGCACTTATTTTAAAAATAATTGGCTCAAAATACCATATTCGTGTTATACCAACAATTTAAAAAATACAGACATTCACTAATCTGCATTTTCTCCCCCAGTTATGTTCAGTTTTTAATCTACTGATTTAATTTTTCAAAAGAAGTTTCTAAAATTGCATGGAGAGGTATGAATGTCCAAGTATTTGGCAAGCACTTTTTCAAGAACAAGCGGTAGTCTGAGCTAGAACCCTTTGGACATTATGCACACAATCGAATCGGTTGACATCAGTTGTAACTGCTACTCATTTTGCCCAAGCAAATGCAGTTTTTGTGTATAAATTTATCCACCCACAATTACTTGATTATGAGAATTGATGTGCTTAGATATTTAGGCATTGAAAACCACACATTCAACTAGAGTTTAGGATAGATCATTGGCCCCACAGTGAACAAAATATCTAAAATATTCTGCATGTCATTTCTTTACTTTTTCAGATAGAAGAGTTTCGAAGACTGAGGACACATGTTAAAGGTGCAGAACTTTTAGAAGGCTGTGATGGGATATTAGGAGATAACTTTAGACCAACTCAGCCACTTAGCGACAGAGTCATCAAGGCTGCATTCCAGTAGCAGAAGAAAAAACAATAATGATAACAAAACTTTATTTAGGTAAGTGAAAATTCAGCGGAAAAACAAAAATGAGAAGTAAGTCTATTAAAACAATTTTCACGATAGAGATTGTGGTTTAGAAGACAATGCTTTTAGACAAATGCCTTGGATAACCCATGTACTTTGAACCTTGCATTATTTTAATTTTTCAACTGATACCACCATATGTTTTGCCTGTATCTGCTCTCTCAAACACCTTGTAATAATTAGGTTAAATATAGGCTCTGTCCAATACTCAGTAAAGTCAACTGGAAATTCTTTAAAATTCTTTGATTTCAGTGAACATTGGATTGGGCCCTATTAGAGCAATTTGGTTTCCTGTAATAAGAAGTGTGCTAAACCTGAGGACAAGTGAGATTTTCCTAGTGATATGGATGCACTGGTTGATTTTCACATTTTGTATTTTTAGGACTCCAGTCACCAATGAGTCATTTTAGTGTTACAGAGCTCCACTCCTTGAGACTGATAAAGATGGAGGAAAATGACGTCATCTCAAAGGAGGGTTGTTTCATTTGGATCTCCTCTGTCCTCTGTTAAAATGTTACTCTTTTATTCCAAATGCTGCACATTTAGTTAGACACAGCCAATGCATGCAGAAGAGAGGATGCTGAATAACTGGCCTTTTCATGGCTAATGTTAATTTGTTGTTCCATTAATCAGAGTAGGTGTGATTGTTTCTTGCCTCAGTAATGTGTTTAGCTTCCACTGGCTTGAAGAACAAGAAGTAAAAGATGATTTTGGGTCCCGTGCATAGGTGCAAATACACATTTGAACCTTCACTACCCACACGTCAGTTAATCTATTTCCCCATACCTGACATTTAAAAATCCCTCAATATTCCAGCATAAGTCACCAACCCTCATTACACTTAGATAATCAATGTACTACACAGCAGCCTAGTGATGGGATATACTAACACTGAATAAAAGAGAACTTACTATGCAGACAATAGGATCAGCCCCAACTTGGTAACCAACATTATTATTTAACAGCCCTCCAACATTGTCAAGAAAATGGACCATTCCAGATGCACAAGCTACTCACTTGCTCTCTGTAATGACTGATGATGCAAAATAAGTAGACATATCTCCACAGCTACAATGATCAACATCCTCTCCGCACAACATACATTTCAGGATCCATGGGTCTTATACACTCCTGTCACAATAATGTGATGTACCTCATCCAGTACATCAAATGCCCCAACCATGTGGGTGAAATGAGACAATCACTATGTTTCTTAAATGAACTCACACAGAAAAATGATAAAAGACAAAAACACCATATCACCCATGGCCAAACACTTTTCACAAAGTGATCATTCCATCTCTGACCTCTCAGGCCACAAAGGAAACCTGCATAACACCTTCAGAAGGTGAGTCTGGGAGCTTAAATTCATAACTGTGTTAGACTCTTAAAATCATGGACTCAGTAAAGACATTGGGTTTATGGCTCATTACAACAATCCGTAACCCACCAACCCTCCTTTGTCCTATGACTGCAGAGGTGTTACCTGCCCACTTCACCTTGAATGGTCTCTTGCAACATGTGTTAACTTTATGCTTAACAATTTGTATTTAGCTGTGTCACTCTGAGTACCTTTCCCATACCTGAAGCAGACCTCTGTGTAAACTCAAAATCTTGTCTCTCTCAACAACAGAAGTTGGTTCAATAAAAGATATTACCTCACCCACCTTGCCTCTCTAATCTCCTGGGACCAACACAGCTACAGCAACACTGCAAACAAAACAGAAAAACTAATGACATTCTGCTCAACCACTAAGAAACGTTCTCACCCTGGGCAAATGGATGAGTAGATCATCTATAAAACTTCTCTAGCCCTGGAGTGTCTGAGTGTTGTACGAAAATAAACTTCAACTAAATACTACAAGAGCAATTAGTTCACAGTTATCCAATAACCTGTTCAGCTCTGCAGGAAGAATCCAAATACATAAAAGCAACAATTTCCTTAGCTTCTGGCCCCTTTAGAACTACTGGTTAAAAAGAAAACAAGCACATATTGAACCCCACTTGAAAGAATGCCACCGTTTGGTTTGGTGTACATAGAAGGGAGAGTACTTCAGAATCCTGCCAGAGTGTGAAATCTTAGCCTGATTAATTCAATTTAATCCCACTTGACTTCAGTGGGACCAGGATTTCATCCCTCGTCTTTATGAAATTATGTTTTGGGCTCCAGCTCCCAATCTTGATTGGCATAACAAGTGATCAGGCAGAAGATGGCCCCTTTGGTAGATTGGTAACTTGAAAGGATCAGAAAATGGAGCCATTAAAACCAATGGGTTATAAATGGTCTCTCTTAGTGTAGTAATCCTTTACATAGAGATAATATGAATGACATAAATTGTTAAATAGGCTAGTGCAGTGGCCTAGCATTCTGGTGGAGGGCTTTAATCAAACCTTAAAACATTTTCTACGTAAATACTTACCATGTATTTCATACCTGTGTCATACCTGCACAGATTTTAACAGTGAAAATTAAATACTGGTCTCTCTGTCAGCATTGCTTCCACACTCCTATATTTAATTTTTGGACACATCCCTAAGTCCACTGAAACCTCAATTACATGGGCCTCTGCAGTCACAAAATGTCATCACTTTAATCATGAAATCGGTGATTCAAATCAACTTGTCTCCTGCAGAAAAATTACTTAGGAAAATCATAGCAATATTTAACTACATTTTTTTCCTCTGTGAGTGAATAATGCCCTAAGGCCATTGCAGGTAATTCAGGTCTCTGAAACAGTGAAATTACTTTACATGCTGACTTTGAATTTTAAGCATGAAAGAGTTTCTTTTATAACTGTTGGAATTGAAATGTGAAAACATCCCCCTTTGCTTTTATGTTTGAAATGTTATTACATTTGTCAACACCTACAAATAATGGTTTTAAATAATCAAATTTGCCTTCGCCTTGCTTCACAAAATAACTTGCAGTTTCAATTTCCAAATGATGGATTTTTATATGTAAAATGGTAGTATTCACTCTTGGGCTATGCTAGTTGAGGACTCTACAGTACTGAAAAAGTTCTGTGTCTCTGAGCATTTTATAAGTCTACAGAAGACATGGATCTCGGCTCTACACCTGATTGAATTATTTATCAGAAACTCACTTTGCCAAGGGCAGTCTTCTTTTTAGTTTTGGATGCAGTAGTCCAGATAGCATCAAGCTAATCAAGGGGGAAGAGTATATCCTCACTGTTGAGTTTGTCTCTGAGGAACTCAGAGTATGATTTATGAAGGCTAAAAACTGCCCCATTCACAGTCCAGCTTTGATCAGCCCTGTCTAGAGAAAGAAGTGAGATGAGGGGAAGAAGAAAGGAAACTCTTATGTTCACTTTGTAGAGTGTTCCTGGCACTGTCCTCATTGGTGAGAGGGGTTGAGGGACTGCAGCCTCAGGGATCCATGGGGAAGACACCTACCCTACTATGTAGAGCCATCACATCGGGATGGCTAATACTCTGCATTTTCTTCTCCCCAATGACGGTGGAGTGTCAATAGGAACTGTGTTGACACTGGATGGATCCTCCTGTGAATTTTATTAAAGCCAGTCAGAAAATGGTTTTTCTGTCCCATGAAAAATTTGGAGATTTGGGGAAAAAAGCATCCAAAATTGGGATGAAAAGACAAAAATTTCAACATTTTCATTTTTTTTCTTTTCAGGTTAATCAAAATGTTTCATTTTGACTTTTACCCTATTTATTTTTATACCGAATAAAGTACATTTCTAAAGAAAAAGACATTTTGAAATAAAAAAATGAAAATGTTCATTCTGAAAACATCAAAACAGGATGTTTTGATCTTTTCAAAACAGGTTTTCTCCAAAAGCACTTTTGTCAAAATCTAAACAATTTGGCAAAAAAAAAAAAAAAATCAGTTTTGCCGACAAAGTATTTTCCAACAGAAAAATGTTTTGCCAGAAGCTTTGGACTAGCTCTGCTTAATAGCACCAGTAGAGTTCAGAGCTCCCACTGGAAAAGAAGAGCGAATGATGCCAGTGATAGCACCATCTCTTGCATTGCACATCTCTTTGACCCAGGTCTACCCCCAGTAATTCACAGAATGGCATCTACATAATAGCCAGGGAGGGAATGCTCCCTCCCTTCACAGGGAAGGTTACTTTTTGGAGGGTCACTTCCACTCATATATATTTCTGGTTTTATTATGCCTTAGCTAGTATATCTATAAAGGCTGGCAGACTCTGTACACACAGGGTTATCAGTATTCCTATGAGTAGGTGAGCTGACCATTTTCTCCCATTATTCAACTTAGCATGGTTTGGCAGCAGGCTTGCTGCCACTGAGTACGGAGGCCCCCTGCAGTAACATCAGAGTTCTCCCCGACTTCACCGGTCTATCGGGGAGGAGGAGCCAAATGATTCAGGCGAGTGTATTGTGTAGCGAGGAGGAGAAGAGGGTGCTTGAAAGGTTTCATTGTTTCCTAGTGAATCAGAATGTGGCCTCTGTGTATGCCACATTCATAAATTTGCAGAATATCTGCTCCTCAACATAACATAGTGTTATCCCTCAGTGCTAGTAGTCTGACATCCCAACTACTGAGCTAACACCAGTACCTGACAGTGTTCATGTCTGAGATAGGGGTTTATTATGTGATGTTGCTGAAGCTGGGCCCCCTCCTCTGAACAGCCATTACCCATGAGAAAAGATGTTGCCACAGGGGTTTTCAAATAATTGAGGTGAAACCATATTGTCAACATGACCATAGTACAGCCAGATCCCTTACACAATAGTACCTGTCTCTCCTAGAGCTGGTGGTGACAGGTAGCCCCTCTCCCACGCTGCACACACATATCCCAGAAGACTTGTTTCCATTTCCGGTCTCTCTCAAACCACACCCACCGCCTGCAACACAGCTACTGCAGGTAAAGCTCATTGCAGTATATTTGTCCTACGACATGCAGGACTTAAAAAAAAATCCACAGATTCTATTAAAACTTTTATGTAAAAAATCATTTTGGGGCAAATACCACACAAGTCGTTTTCTGCTCAATAGCAATTCATTTCAAGAAGTTCTGAGCAACTGAAAACAGGAGCAGTGTTGTGCACCTTTATGACTGATATCGCAAATCTTGCAATATTTGGTGTTTTTCCTAGAGCCTCCTCTGCTGGACTGCAATTGTTACCCAATAATCTAAGCTAAAAGTATGTCAACAGCTTCCATAGGTGCTGAGAAAAGGTACAAACTGTGACCCCCTAAATGCTGCAACACTAGAAGGTTGCAGGAGGGAGCCCCTGGCTGGTGCAGAGTGTTGGGGTGCAGAGGGAGAGTGAAGGGTGTGGGCTCTGGGAGAGAGTTTGGTGCAGGAGGGGACTCTGGGCTGGGGGAGGGGGTTGGAGTGTAGGAGGGGGGGCAGGGTCTGGGAGGGCATTTGGGTGCAGGAGGGGGTTCTGACCTGGGGCAGGGAGTTGGGGTGTGGGAGGGGGTGCAAGGTGCAGGTGGGGGCCGGGAGGCACTTACCACAGGCAGCTCCTGGCCAGCGGCACAGCAGGGCTCAGGCAGGCTGCCTGCATGCCATGGCCCCACGCCGCTCCCGGAAGTGGCTGCAGCCGGCTGCTGCTGGCATGTCTCTGTGCGCTGCCTGCACCCACAAGCACTGCCCCTGCAGCTCCCATTGGCCAGTTTCCGGCCAATGGGAGCTGTGAGGATGGTGCTGGGGGCAGGGGTAGCATGCGGATCCACTTCCCCCCCCACCAGGGGCGTGCAGAGGTGTGTCAGCAGCAACTGGCCGCTTCCAGGAGTGACATGGGGCCACGGCTGACAAGCAGACTGCCTGAGCGCTCCGCTGCGCTGCAGGACTTTTAGCAGCCCAGACTCGGAGATCGCGAGAAGGCAGAGGAGGCCGGACAGAAATGTTAGTCATGGCGGGCCTGACAGAAATGTTAGACGAGCCGGATCCGACCCGCGGGTGTATTTTGCCCACTCCTGGTGTAGACGTACCTTTTGTTATTGATCCTGAAGGTTCTGAACATTCTAGACCTGAATCAGCAAGGTCTTTAAGCATGTTTCCGACTTGAAACTTTTGAATTCAGTGGAAAGTTAAACACATTTTTAAGTACCCTGCAGAACAGGGGCCTATGACCCTGATCCTGTGCACATGGTAATTAATGGCAGACCTCCCATCAACCTGGATGGTGCAAGATGAGGCCAGGAGTGCCTGATCTAAAAGCCATTGAAATCAACGAGTATCTTTCCATTGACTGCAGTGGGATCAGGCCCTAAGTTCACGTGCTAAAAAATTGTTGGGGGGCAAATATTTGCAGATGTAAGTATTTCTGCAGTTAAACGTATCTTCTTTTTCTATTGTCGTCCTAAATCAAATAGATTTTTTTCAGATCTAATGACAGATCTTTTTCCTCCAGGTCACAGCCTATGCTGATTTTTATGGCTGATTTGAAAGCTTCTGAAAACATGATTTACGATGGAACTGCTGATGTACTCAGGCTTCACAGATACTAAATGCGTCAATAACTAAACATTTGTCCAATGTACACCGGCCTTTATTGCAGTAACAGAAAATAGCTCAGATTATAAATAATTTGATAAATAAAATCACTAGTGTCCCAAACTATGGAATGGAAGTAATAGGAAAAATAAATAGTAGTAATAAATAGTTAAAATATCATTGGGTGGAATTACGCTTGGCCTTCTGATGGCTGCACAGGAGAGCAGGGAGCGGGGGTCGGAGTAACTCGGTGTGGGGAGGAGTAGGAGCTGCATGTCCGGTATTTCCCGCTCTGAGAAGGGGCGTAGATTGTGTGGAACCTTGGTGCCATCCCCTAACATATTAGCCAGTAGAGTTGGCAGGATGTTGGAGTGAGGGGAGAAGACACCGTAATAGTCTACACCCAATAAACAGGTGGTGCAAATGATTCCCTTCATGATCCAGAGAGCTGTCCTGGGATGGTGCAACTAGACACCTCCCCGTACACAGGGCAGTGCAGAACGGGTCAGTTCAGCCCATAGGAATGGGAATCATATCAATAGATGTGCATCCATACATTTCATATAATGTTTGTAAAGTATGTCACACTGCAGAGCATGAATGCAAGCCCAAATAAAGGATGGTCTATGCAGCAACACATTGCCATTATGAGATTGAATTAAGGAAACTGTGATTCTGTTAGTTTGTTGTTGCTGAGTAAACAGCTGAGGCAGATTTCTGCAAACTTGACATTTCACGGATGTTGACATTACCAATCAATAAGTATCTTTTTTCCCACTTACTAGAAGCCTTTGCGGTTCTTGAGGCTCACAAAGAAGCTGCCCTGGGGAAATTCCAACACATTGGGATTTTATTCTTTCCTGTTATGTTGATACAGAAGCTGGAACAAGCTTTCATCAGGCATTCATCACTCTGATGTGATTACCATTCTTCTCTTCTGCCTAGTTTTAAGAAATACCGTCAACATGGGTTTGTTCGAAATGTACAGACTGATGTCTTAGAAGTGAAGAAATAGGAACATTTGCACATTTAAACCTTGTTCCATTTTTAATGACTCCATCACAACCATTTCAATTCCTCTTACTGTATCCACTGGTTAAGGTTCAGTATTTAAAAAACGGGTTAGTTTTACTATTAAGTTTCAGGTTTAAAAAAAGGCTGTACTGTATATTGCCAAAATCTAGTTTTGGGTTTCCTCCTTTTGCAAAGACTGTTATACCAATAAAATAAAAACCAGCAGGATCTTATTAAAGGGAAAAAGGCAAAATACCACATTTATTGTGAATACAGAAAGAATCATAGTAAGCAGTTAGTTATAGTTATAACATTCCATTCAATCTCATATTTATTCACACATTCATTCATACAAACACACACACACACATATACACACCCACACACACAGGTTCTGCAAGGTTGTTATCATAGTTACCAGCCTTAGAGTTGCTCATGCCAAGCCACTGGCCAGGTGGCCTGGACATGAGGAGGGAGCAGGGCCTTGTCAGATGCTCATCTGATGCTCCTGGAAGTTGGTTTGCAGAATCAGACCCCAAAGTTCTCACTTTTTAGAGTCTATTTTTATAGGAATTTCTTCCTATGCCAGTCTATGGGAATTGCTTCATCATGCCGTTGCTGAATCAATCAGCAGATAGCACATTCCTGACGGCTCCAAGATATTATCTTGTTCTTTGGTTCTCCCATTCTTGAGGCTGTTGGGTGGATTCCAGTCTGCCCTCCGGGGGAGGGGGGGGTCCTCTGGTTCTTTCCACTTGACGCCTTCTTCAGCCGATGGACACTGGATTCTTAGGCTGGCACCTCCCTGATCATTCAGTTATTATCCACACCAAGCATCCATCCACATACATCCTCTATCTCTATTTTAATCACAATTGTTAATACAACAAAAGGGCGGGGAGTCTCTGGGTGTTGTTTCTGTTGTTAGAGTATTGCTTTGAGTCTCTCTCTCTGTGAATTGCTTTGAGAACAGACTCTGTCTTAGAATGTACTAACACAATTAGCAGCTTGCAAGTTTCACACATAGAGGGAGAGAAACAGTACCAAAAACCAAGAGACCTCTTAATTAGTAATACCCTGGAATTTAAACTATGGGGAATCAAACTCATTTGTGATTTTAATACAGAACTTCTTTAATATGATCCAACAAGACTGCTGTATGGGGCTTAGCCCTCTGGCCCCAATTCAGCAAAGTACTTGAACATATGCTTACCTTTGAGCACAGCACTAGTCCCACTGAAGTCAACAGGACAACCTACATGTGTATGTAACTCAGCCTTAGCTAAGGGCCATGTGGCTTTTAGCTCATGCAGTAAAGATTCATGCACTAAGCTCCAGAGGTCCCAGGACAGGTCCCTGTTCAGTCCCACCCGCCAACAACCAGGGTCTGTCAGCGTTACACTTACACTGTGTGTGCTTAAATATGTAATTGGATCCAATACTATTCAATATCTTCATTAATGACTTGGATAATGAAATACATAAAATTTGTGGATCACACCAAGCTGGGAGGGATTGCAAGCACTTTGGAGGACAGGATTAGAACACGAAATGATCTTGGTATGTTGGAGGATTGGTCTGAAATCAATAAGATGAAATTCAGTAAAGACGTGTACGAAGTTCTACAGTTAGGAAGGAAAAAATATCAAATGTACAAATACAGAATGGGGAATAACTGGCTAGACAGAAATACCACAGAAAAGGATCTGGCAGAGATAGTGGATCACAAATTGAATGTGAGTCAACTGTGATGTTTTTGGGAAATGGCAAATATCATTTTGGGATGTAGTAACAGGAGTGTAAGACATGGGTAATTTTTGTTCTGCTCTGCTTGGCACTGATAAGGCCTCAGCTGGAGTACTGTGCCCAGTTTTGGTTGCCACACTTTCAGAAAGTTCTGGACAAACTGGAGAGTGTCCAGAGGACAGCAACAAAAATATTAAGAGATTTAGAAAAACTGACCTGTAAGGAAAGGTTAAAAGAACTGGGCCTGGTTAGTCCTCAGGAGAGAAGACTGAGCAGGTACATAACAGTCTTAAAATGTGTAAAAGGTTGTTAGAAAGAGGTGTGTGATCAGTTGTTCTCCAAGTTCACTGTGGGTATGACAAAAGGTAATTGACAGTCTGCAGCAAAGATTTAGGTTAGATATTAGAAATATCTTTCTAATGGTAAGGGTAGTTGAGCACTGGAGGTTATCTAAGTAGTTGTTGAATTCCTGTCATTGGAGGTTTTTAAAAGTAGGTTTAACGAACACCTGTCAGGTATGGTCTAGGTATAATTAAACAGCCTCAGCACAGGAGGGATGGATTAGATGACCTCTCAAGATCTCTTTCAGACCTACGTTTCTATGATTTGGTGTCACTGGATCTGGGCCAGAGTGCTCAGCACCAGGTAGGATCAATCCCTGTCTCCCAGCTGGAATTACATTTTCAGAATGAACACATTGTTGGGATTGTCTTTGTTTAACCTGTAATTGAACTGCTTTTTAAATACCTAAATAGAGATAGGTAGAGAGAGACATACATAGCACATCGAAATCTTTTGGACTATTAACAACAACAAAATATTTTGCTTTCTTTCTAAAGCTAAACAAAATCAAGAGATAGCTTAGGGAATTGGTTACCTTTAGGTCACTAGTACATATTTTCACTTGGTTCCATGTAGACAACAATCCACATCATAAAAACCATCATCACGGTTAGCAGTAACTGGCACATCTATTGCCCATTTCAGCAGAGAAGCCAAGAGTTAAATGGACATTGATACTGTGCTACAGAGATCCTTCACATTGAGATAAAGTCTCAGCACAATAGGTTGAAGCAGAGTAACAGGAAGCTTAAATTGCTACTGACAAAACTGTACCTGTTCTGTAAAATAAGCCCTCAGCTCTCAAGGATCAAGCATTTTAGAAATGATGGACATACATATACAGAAGTATGCATGCACACACACATGCATGCGCAGTCCCAAGAAATCCTACAAAGTACAGTCACCTCTCAAATGACATGCAACAACTTTTTAACACCACACTGCAACACAACACAACAGTTTAGAAGAGAAGCAAAGTACACTGTGCTTTAGCTAGCTGAAACCACAGTGGGGGAATTTCAGGTAGGCCGAATGTAATCACCTGTTTGGAACTTGAACAAGACCCTGCGTTGCTCTTTAATTTCTAATTCAGCACTTTCAACGTGAACTAAAATTATTTAATTATAATTTATATCTAGAAAAATAAACCTGTGACAAGCACAGAGCTATCCATTAAAAAAACCCAAAAAACAGTTGTTTGGCATTTTTAAAATATGTGTATAACTTATTATTCTGACTTTACCTCAGAGTAATAAAATACCATCTATATCAGTGGTGGGCAACCTATGGCCCACGGGCTGCATGCGGCCCATCAGGGTAATCTGCTGGCAGGCCGCAAGACATTTTGCTGACGTTTACTGTCTGTGGGCACGGCTCCGTGCAGCTCCCAGAGACCTGCGGTTCACCATTCCTGGCCAGTGGGAGCTGCGGAAAGTGGTGGCCAGCAAGTCCCTGTGGCACACTGTTTCCCGCAGTTCCCTTTGGCTGGGAATGGGCCTGTACAGCAGCCCCGCCAGAGGACAGGGCTAGGGTCGGTACACGGCTCTCCTGGGAACTGTTCTCTCGGGAACTGCAGCAGGGAAAAGGAGCAGAACCTGGGGCTGCCAGGCAGCCCCACTCTGGCAGCTCCTCCAATGTGGCCTCTGTACTGCCTCCCAGCCCCTCCCCTGCCCCAGCCCTGTCCTCCAGCAAGACTGTTGTACAGACCCCAGGCAGGAGGACTCAGGAGACACAGCTGCATGGGAGGGCTGGGGGTGGGGATGCGGGAGGTACAGCAACTGCACCAGAGGAGCTTCTGGCATGGGGCCACCCAGCAGCCCCATGGTCTTCTGCTCCTTTCGCTGCTGCCATTCTGGAGAGCCCTGATCTCCCAGGAACCGCAGCAGCAAAAGGAGCAGAACGTGGGGCCACCAGGTGGCCCCACACCAGCAGCTCCTCTGGCATGGCTATACTGCCCTCAGCCCAGCCCATAGCCCTCTCATGCAGCTGCGTCTCCTGAGTCCTCCTGCCTGGGGTCTGTACAGCAGAAGTCTCCAGTGCAGCAGGAGGAGGACAGAGTTCCCCCAGGCAACATGGAATGGATGTGGATCATGGGGAGGGGACCGGCAGAGTGTGGGGATATCGGGCTGGGGGCAGGGCAGGGAGGAGTTATGTAGCGGGTCACGTGCGGAGGTCACGTGCTCCCCACCCCCGCTTTGTGTCCCTCCCATGAGTGCAGCATGCCAGCAAGAAATGATTTCTACTTCCACCACTGCTAATTTCCTATATGAAGTTCCAGTCTTATGTTTGTGACACAAAAACTATGATTTAATTGTGATTTCAAACAGTTTTGATTAAGCTGCTTCTGTAATCTCTTAAACAATAAATTATTTAATGCAAGAAATGACCTTTGAAATAAGAGATCAGCAGAATTGCCTTGGAAACAATGCTTTTCAGACTGTGGAATGAATTGTCAGTGGCTTTTTATGGTTATTTAAATGTGTTAATATTTACTTCTTTTGCAATTGTTTTAAACTGCGGTATTCTAATAATAGGCCCCCAAAATTTCCCAGGTAAAATGTTTACAGTTTATGGCCCTGATCTTGCAAGCTGCTGTCTATAAATTTACCTGCTTAGTACCTCACTGGAATCAATGAGACTCCATAAGGGTACAGGTTCTACCTATGGAAAGCAGACTCCAGGATCAGGGGCATAAACTGAAAATAAACATTTCACTCGGGGAATTTTCTGATTATTACACACACCCATTTTTTCCCCAAAATATTCCTTCAGATAAAAAAAAGCTGTTGTTTTGGCTGATAAAAATCTTGTACAATATTTATCTCTAGTGCAAGATTTATCTAATAGAACATTGCTACTTTTAATATAACATGGTAGTAAAATTATCCTTAAACAAGAATAAAGGGTAAGCTTATAACACTATTATTTAACAAAATTAACATTTTGTCGCTTAATACTTTACTTTACATATATTTGCATAATAAACACAATACAAAATCCTCACATTTATGCATAACTAGACTCCTTACCACAAACCTTCCTTTAATACAATAGTTGCCCAAATCCTAATTCAACTTAATTTCACTGACTTTGATTTCTGGACCAAAAGCATTAAGCTTGAAGTCGTGAAAAATGTATCATGTGTGCATTCAATTATGGAGTAATTAGATTCTCAATCACCCTTACATCACATGAGGGATTAGCCAAGAAAGAAGAGAGATTCTACTCACTGTAGTGTATAGAACAGTTTTGTTAATTAGTTTAGCACTAATTGAGATTGAGAAAGTGTCAGTGTGTCATAAGGTAGGTTTGCCTACATTTAGCCTTAGAAATCTAGGTTTCCAGCTGTTTTTGAGAACTGTGGTCCAGAACTTGTAAACTAAGGCTATTGAGATTTTCACTTCAGTGATTTATGGATTATGCCCTTACTGCCTAATAACCCCCTCAATAACTATGCCAATAATACCAGTTATTTATTTTTTGAAATGCTGTTAGTTTATGGCCCCAGTGAAGCCACAATGAGGAGTGGGGATCCATTGCAGGAGCACCCCTAGACATTTCTCACATAGCACACACAACTGAACCACTCTCACTTTAATTTAACATAGCACCATTCGGGTTTGGCCCAGCTGCCCTTCTGTCATGGTGGAGGGGGCCACCAGGCCAAATGTTACTGAGTGGCATTGCAGCCTGGTGCACCAGGTCACAACACCACTCACTGTGGGGACCCTCTCAAACTGGGGGCTTGGGGCAAACTGCTCCTTTTGCCTCCCTCCTCCTCCCAGGCAACCCTACCCCAGCAGTGGTATGTACCATGTGTAAGGCTGTGGGGGCCTCTGTGTTTTGCTGGGCACTGTATAAACACTTGAGTTTACAGTCTAAGATACATCCAGTGGTGGGAGCCAGGGAGAGGAAAACTCGGCAAGGCTGCCATCAGGGCGCTTACTTCACATCCTTCCATTGGGCCTATCCTCAAGCTCCATGGATCCCTTGAGAGTTGTGAGGATATTGGGGAATAACCTGGAACCATGGGGACAGTTGTATAGATGCCTTTGTGCCCCCTCCACATTAGCCCCTTAGCTCCCTGCAGCTCTCCCTCGCTCCTTGACAAGACAACCACAGCATAGCCATATTGCCAGGGAGTATCTGCCCCAGGATCTTTTAAAGAATTGGGGCTCTCCAGAGAGGAGGGGGCTCTGCCTAAAAGCCAACACGTTCTCAGAGGAACATTCACACCTCAGCACTTGGTACTCCATGTTTATAGATTTAGATGCGGTATTTTTAACAGTAAAGTAAGGTTACTTGTCCAATACAATGAAATAGTTCATTACATTCACACCAGCCATTTCTGGACAGGTAAGGTGAAGAGCATCACAGTTCATTTGATTGGAAAGATATGGATGAGATGTGTTTGTACAGCACCCAGAGAAGTGGGAGCCTGATCCATGACTGAGGTCCTAGACACTGCCATGACACAAATAATAAATAATAATGTTATTTCCCTAGGTATGTCTATAGAATAGACCTAAATGAATCGCCTTATTAATTGAAAATTGGACTTCAGCCTGCAACATGCTGAGCAATTCCTGCAAGGTACATAGTAACCTCCACAAACATACAGTGACTGCAGGGTGCTCAGCACTTTACACATTTGGGCCCCTGAATCCATGCTCTACAGTTACATTTATCTATCTAGTTACCGTTTGTATTATGTACATTACAGCAGTTTTCCAGTTGGTCTGGCTGGGCAACTCACTGCTTGGTACAGCATTAGGGTTGGTTTGAAGTTATGATGATGGTACTATTTTACCAGTATATTTAACATTTTGACATGTTCATGTAGACTTTTTTCCTCCTCTATTAAATGTTTCACATTCTCCTGGAAACAGAAGAGAAGTAACTGCTATAAAATTCAGACCAACAAAGGCTTAATTTTTTGCAGTGGGTTTTGTGGAACACTTACACAGAAATATCAGGCATGACTGATCTTGCTCACACCAGTTTTTCTCCATTGCTTTCAGTGAATTTCCTTCTGGTTTACACTGGTGTAAGTGAGTATCATACTCACTTACTGCCATACTGTCATTGAAGGATACACTCTGCAACTCTCCCCACCTGCTGTCATTAAACTCCTGCTTCAGTTTCCCCTGTCTCCCTAGCAGGACATAAACAGTCCTTCAGACCCACTGTGGAGGAATTTCAGTAACATAATTGTTCCACTCTCCTTTCAGTGAGGGGGAAGACAATGCTTCCACAGTGCCCTGGGATGAGAAATGGAAACTTTTGAGACTGCTGCTTCAGTTTAACCACAAAGCCTGTATTGTCTGCCTTCATCTAATTCAGTCTTGATAGACAGCTGTGACAGTTGGCCTGTCCACATGGTCCAGTGAAATTCTCGGAATGGGCTGTACATTAAAAAAGAAAAACACATTAAAAACCTCCCAGTCACCGCTGTTATCTTTTTACATTTTAATTACTATTACTGACATACTACAGTTTCTGTATTGTCGAACTCTGTAGCTGCCTACAATACAAATAATATTAGTTTTAAGTTTGAATGTGAATATATACACACACACATCAAATGCACGTGTTTTGGACATTTGGTTTTTGTATTTTATTTAGTAGTATCTCTTCCTGTGTTGGCACTATCCAACAGTTCTCTTGTAGAGGAGAGATCAAAGATGCAGTTTATAATGTTAATAAAATAATTGTTTGTTCATGGGGAAGTTTATACAACTTCAGAAATAATTGCACAGATGGAAAGAACTTGGTTGGAATCTCTCTTCACCATCCCTGCAAAAACTGTGCCCTTAAACCTCAATGCATAGTTTATTTGAAATGTAGCAGAATGCAATTTGCATTATTAGGATTCTTTTTAAAGTCTGGAAAATTAACTGATGTTGAAATAAACGATTGTGTTGATTATTTTATATGCATTGAATAGCTGAGTTTTGAAGAGAAATATTCAATCCTTACACAGAAAATGTCAGGGCTTCATCCACGTATGTGCTGTGTCATTCACAAGGGAGGGAGAGGTTATACATGGTGCTGCACATTGATGAAAGGGGCAAATTAGATTAAAACTGGTGCAATGCTGGACTGCCTCTTAGCACTGTGTACTGTAGTGAGGGCAGCACTATCTGGTGTCTGAGCCCAGTCCACGCACAACATGGGGAAGAAGGGCATGGCTTTTGGAAAGGGAAGCAGAGCCAGACTGATGAAACCTGCAGCCTAGATGATGAAAATATCATGTAAAGTAAAGCTGTCAGTGGTGGCTTGGACCTACATACGTAACAGCGTACCCTGCATCATCAATGCTGGAGCCAGGGATTGAGAGGGCAGGTTCCAGCATGGTTCTGCATGAGCAGAAACACTCTCAGTCACAGATGGTGAGCCCCATGCAGGGGCACAATGGAGATGCAAACACAGGGCTCACAAAAGGAGGGTTAATACAGAGGAGCAGACTGGTGAATCATCAATCACGAAGGCATCACCGGGCTGTGCTAGGCGCAATGTCACAATGCACGTTTGATCCAGGTTTTCAGCACTGCATAATGAGCAGTTGCTGCATAAACAGTTATGGAGTCTCACAATCATTTATGTGCATACTAGGGCAGCTGGGAACAATAGAGCAGACCCAAACATCAAACAAAGGTGGGGAAGCAGAGTGGACTATCGTATGTTTCATCTAGCTGGCTAGATTGTCGGGCTCAACGGGTAGTGATCAATGGCTCCATGTCTAGTTGGCAGCCGGTATCAAGTGGAGTGCCCCAAGGGTCGGTCCTGGGGCTGGTTTTGTTCAATATCTTCATAAATGATCTGGAGGATGGTGTGGATTGCACTCTCAGCAAATTTGTGGATGATACTAAACTGGGAGGAGTGGTAGATATGCTGGAGGCAGGGATAGGATACAGAGGGACCTAGACAAATTGGAGGATTGGGCCAAAAGAAATCTGATGAGGTTCAATAAGGATAAGTGCAGGGTCCTGCACTTAGGATGGAAGAATCCAATGCACCGCTACAGACTAGGGACCGAATGGCTAGGCAGCAGTTCTGCGGAAAAGGACCTAGGGGTGATAGTGGATGAGAAGCTGGATATGAGTCAGCAGTGTGCCCTTGTTGCCAAGAAGGCCAATGGCATTTTGGGATGTATAAGTAGGGGCATAGCGAGCAGATCGAGGGACGTGATCGTTCCCCTCTATTCGACATTGGTGAGGCCTCATCTGGAGTACTGTGTCCAGTTTTGGGCCCCACACTACAAGAAGGATGTGGATAAATTGGAGAGAGTCCAGAGAAGGGCAACAAAAATGATTAGGGGTCTGGAACACATGACTTATGAGGAGAGGCTGAGGGAGCTGGGATTGTTTAGCCTGCAGAAGAGAAGAATGAGGGGGGATTTGATAGCTGCTTTCAACTACCTGAAAGGGGGTTCCAAAGAGGATGGCTCTAGACTGTTCTCAATGGTAGCAGATGACAGAACGAGGAGTAATGGTCTCAAGTTGCAGTGGGGGAGGTTTAGATTGGATATTGGGAAAAACTTTTTCACTAGGAGGGTGGTGAAACACTGGAATGCGTTACCTAGGGAGGTGGTAGAATCTCCTTCCTTAGAGGTTTTTAAGGTCAGGCTTGACAAAGCCCTGGCTGGGATGATTTAACTGGGAATTGGTCCTGCTTCGAGCAGGGGGTTGGACTAGATGACCTTCTGGGGTCCCTTCCAACCCTGATATTCTATGATTCTATGATTCTATGATTCTATGTGTCAGGGGCATGCTGTACATAACAGAAGCCATCACTATCACACAGAGGGAACACAGACATAAATAAGACTGTCGGTCATACCATACAATGCACCCAATGCACAGACGACATGCAATAAGCAGCAGCTGTGACACATGTTCATAATGAAATTGCCCATTTGTTTTCATCATACAAGAGGCCAATGCCTTATAACTAGTAACTGGGTGAGATTTTCAAAGGGGAATTCGATACCTATGAAAAATTCACCCTGAATTTTTAGGGTTAAACTTGCTGCCACCCTCAATTTTTTACCTGGTTTTAAAACCTTTTCCCCATGGGGCCAACAACCATGTTGTCTGGTTGGGACTCAAATGTTCAGTACTGGCAATCAGCATGCATATAATCGGAGCATCCGCTACCCCACCACCTTGTTAACAAAGAGGCCACTTCAGTGCCTGCTGCTGCTGCTTTCTCCTCTCTTGGACAGCAGCTCCCAATATCTGCAGCAGCAGTTAGCAGCCACTGATAACAACAAAATAAGTGCCTGAGGTCCTTCCTCCACTGAGGAGCCTCTATCTGTCAGGGAAGGTGGAGTCTCTGACTCGCCCTCCAGGAAAAAGGGTTGAGGCTGGCAAATGTAAAGCAGCCTCTAATCCGCAGGGGCTGGATTGGATCAGCTAGACTTTTGCCAGTGAACTGCTACTGTTTCCTACCTGCCATGGTGTGCTCCAGTAGCTCAGCTTTCCTTTAAAAAATAATCAGGGGTCAGACGTCGATGGACCGAGGCCAATTTTTGTCAGCTGGGCATCTGGCCCTGGGTCTCTAGCCTTTGGGAAATCTCCAAAATGTAAACTAACCAAGCTGTAAACTTAGCTCATTCAGAAGAAAACTGGTGATAGTTCTTTCCCCATTTGCACATAACATGTTAACAGCTGAATATTAGCTGATGGATCTATAATTTTAATATGACAAATTATGATGAAATCTGAGCTATATATATTCTCCAAATAAAATGTGTCTCTTATCTTGGGCTGTACTGTGTTATCCTGGCTGTGAAATAGGGAATACATTGTCAAGCAAATGATGTAATGTCTCCCTTAAAAATATCCATTATTTCCCTTTCCGTGTTTACTGTACTTTGTTGCATTGCTTTGTGCACTGATGCTCATAATGGTAAAAGTGCTACAACTGAGGAAGGGAGGGAGCTTAACAGACCTGGCTCATTCAGAAGAAAACTGGTGATAGTTCTTTCCCCATTTGCACATAACATGTTAACAGCTGAATATTAGCTGATGGATCTATAATTTTAATATGACAAATTATGATGAAATCTGAGCTATATATATTCTCCAAATAAAATGTGTCTCTTATCTTGGGCTGTACTGTGTTATCCTGGCTGTGAAATAGGGAATACATTGTCAAGCAAATGATGTAATGTCTCCCTTAAAAATATCCATTATTTCCCTTTCCGTGTTTACTGTACTTTGTTGCATTGCTTTGTGCACTGATGCTCATAATGGTAAAAGTGCTACAACTGAGGAAGGGAGGGAGCTTAACAGACCTGGCTCTTCAACATTATTTTTATTTTTGAAGGTTAGACTTTTGAAGAAAAGAAAAACAAAAAAGCAATCGCATAAAACTGTATTTTGCATTTACAGCTAAACCTCACCCTAACAGCAAACATGGTCACATATCATACTGTGCTAATTATAAAGGGTTGTTGTCAAACCAATTTCTGTGTGTTAAGAAAGCTTTCCTTTTGGTAAATAAAGATGGATAAATCTCTCTGGCTTCAATATGAATTCTTCAGGTGTGAGGTCTGTAGACCTGGTCCTCTGTCTTAGGTTACCATCATTCTGCACACACAGCTTCTATCGATAATAGAACACCTCAGTGAGACACCTACAGGTATGGGTGCCTATTAATATATTTGAAAAATTCCAAGAAACAATAGTACATAATAAATGTGTACTGAGGACAATATATGGCGACAGACTAATAATTTCCTTTTTAAAACTACATACGTTTCTGATCCAGATTGCCATATAACACTTAAAGAATATTTAGGATATATGTTTATTTTTTATGGTTCTCAATACAATTTTAAAGACTTCTTTGAAACTGAGTTAAGGGTGCCGGGCATAAAATAATTCCCCAGACAAAATTTCTGCAATGTAGGACAAAAGATTCCTGGCATGATCCAAACCAACCATGTATAGCCTTCAAGAGAAAGGCAGAAAACCAAAGGAAACCCAACTCTGGGCAGGAAAGTGTGTGGGGAAGAACCTTTTCTTTAATTGGTCTTCCCACTGCCTAGGGGATGAAATTTTTTTCCTTGACCCATTCGATAGCCCACAGGAATTCTTACAGCCCTCCAGCTGATGTAACTCCAACAGGAGAAGAGGAACAGGCTCCAGGTGCATTCAAGTTGTCTCACAAAGGACTATCTGGTGCATGTCTGTGTGTGTGCTTGACCTCCAAAGAGTAACTGAGGGCCCATCATTGTTGTAGATGGGTTGAGCTTAGTGTAAAAATGCTTAAAAATGAGGATGCAACTTAGAAAAATAAATTTTATTGAGACAATTATTAAACTGAACTTAATTGACACTGCATAAGGAAGTTGGAGAGGGTGAGTTCCAGATCTTTCTTGTCTCACATAAACCCCACCCACCAAAACTCTACCACAGCCTATCAAGTTGAGCATTACATCATGAGACCAAACTCTCATTGTTTGATCGTACCTGGAGAGCATGACGCTGTTGCTTGGTTATTGTGAAGGCAGCGGCCTTGTACAAATTAATCCTTCCATGGTTGTCACGTACACCAAAGTGGGAGAGAGGAAGGACTTCCTGCCTTGTAAAAATGAGGGACTCCCTTACTGTCAGGTTTGGGGAGGGGGAAAGAGGAGAGATTTCACTGTTTGGTTTGGAAGTGTGGCAAGAGGAAAATCTTTGACCTGATGGATGGTTTTTTCCTCCCTGGTTGAGTTCCACAATGGAACTGTCAGTCAGGCATTGGTCTTTGGGATGGATCAGTCATTTACAGTCTTGCCCTGCTGACTGAATGTCAGGCAGCTGGGGTAGAATTCACACCACATCTCATGATGTTGGAATGGTGGACAATGCACAGATAGTGTGTATGTGTCTATATAGAATTTTATCTATATTGCATACAAAATGCATTAAAAGAACTTTGTTAAGATTGCAAAGTCAAACACTCAGGAAGTTAGGAAATACTAGAATTAAGGTTGCTTGCACAACCTTAACTGCCCCCCCCCCCCCAATGCATAGGCATTATAATACAGTGTTTACATGATCAGATACTATTTTTTTCCTCAGGAATCCTCATTCATTCAGTGCACAAGATGGATTGTGCTGATTCTACAGTTTGCTTTTTCTTCGTTGTTCAGTGTGTGGCCCCCAGACCTTATTAACCACACACTATTCAAACTCTGCTCCTAAGATAGAATTATTCATTTTCTCATGGACTCTTCTCTTTATCCTATCTGTCTCTTAGTCTTGGCCTCTAGGCACCCTTTCTTCCCTGCCCCTCTCCCGGTTTCCTGTTTCTCCTTACTCCAAGTACGAGTCTTCCTCCCCAGGCTCTTTGTCTAATCCATTACCCCCTCTCTCCATCTCCATCTCCTTATCCTAGTCCTGCCCTCACACCCCAGCTTCTCATTAGATGTGTCTCCCCTGTGCCCTGAGGTTGTTAATCCAGTCTCCATGCCCCACCAGTCCCAGTCTCCCTGACCCAGCTCCTCATCTGATCTCAGTCTCTCTCTTAACTCACTGGCTCCTAGCTTCCCTCTATTCCCCTCTTCTGTTCCCAGTTCCAATATCCTTGCTCAGCCAGTTCAAGTGTCCCCCTGGCTCTCAATCCCAGGTTCCTTGCCCAGCCAGTCCCAATCTCCCTCAAGCTCCCAGTCTCCTTCCCCTGGCTCCCACTCTCCCCAACTGCCAGTTCTCATTTATCTCTCCACCACAACAGATTCCTGTTCCAGTCTCCTTCCCAGACTCCTTGTCCCAATCTATTCTCCTCCCTCGAGTCACGCTTTTGTCCCCACTGCATTTAAATCAGGCAGCTTCCTCCTCCACACTGCTGGGCCTAGCAGGGAGTTATTGAGAGCACAGGAGAGACAAGCTCCCTGCTCTTGGTTCTGGTGTCCAGTCCTTTCTTGACTCAGAGCAGCCCAGAGCTACAATTGCTGAGAAAGACATG
This sequence comes from Caretta caretta, assembly GCF_965140235.1. Taxonomy (NCBI): domain Eukaryota; kingdom Metazoa; phylum Chordata; order Testudines; family Cheloniidae; genus Caretta; species Caretta caretta. Next base: position 65,994,030 of record NC_134207.1, read on the forward strand.
CTCAGACTCAGGCTAGAGCATGCCCAGTGCACACAGAGCTGTGGAGTTTTAGCTGCTATATTCCAAGAAGTCTCTGAGCGTGCGTGAACTGCAGTTTTTCAAAGCGGTTATAACTTGGCAAATTTCACAAGGACACCAAAAGCTGCATTCATGACACAAAGCCCCCCCTACCCTCTCAAATTTCAAGTCCCTACTCCAAAGCAGGGAGGCGCTGATCCTTTTCAGATAAAAGGTCACCAGATTTTTTTAACTTAGGCAAAATAATGAATTTTTCCCTAGCCTTATACTAAGAAACAACTGAACTGTTTTGGCTAGAATTTTCCAACATGTTCAGCCTGAGGCAGATACCCAGTATGGAAAATTTATGTTTAAGTTTGGCAATGTTATAAGTTACTGAAAACACGGCCCTATAATGGGAAGTATCAGGCAACCTAAATAAAGGCAGTGATACCCCACCCCTAAATAAAGGCAGTGTTACTCCGCCTATAATATATATATATTATATATATTATCAGCTGTTCAAGCTTTTGAATATCACAGGGGGAAAAAGGAATTTGCTTATTAAGCCTCCATCTTTGCAGCAAGTCTGTGGTTGGGAGCTCTTCTATTATTAATTATTTTTATTATTAATACAAGACTTACATCTTGGAAGTTCCCATGTCCATTGCCCATCATTACTCCCTGCTTTGTTTCCTCCAGGAAGACAGTAAACAAAGCTTTACTTGAGAAACTGCATTTCATCCCACATGCAATAGACACCCTTTGTTACCGTACACTCCAGCATTTATAAAGCAAAGAGTTTTCTAAGGATGGAGCTTCGGAAGCACAAAAGGAATTGCATGTCCTCATTATTTCAGATGATATCTGTGTCTGTGTCAGAGACAAAAACATCTTAATCTCACACAGAGGTAAAGCCCACTGTTTCCCATAGGCTTTAATATAAATATACACTACAAATAGAGCTTTCTTAACTGCCTCCCCTGTAAACATCTGACAGTGCTGAATAGAAAACAGATGAAAGTTATGGTAACAGAGTGAAACACATACAATTGCATACTGTATGTCATAGCAACAATATTTTATACGCTCTATTTAAAAGCAACTTTGAAAAATGTGTGTGTGACTTGATTTTTATTTTTGATGGATTGAAGAATATCAGTGGAAAGTGAATTCCGTGATTGTGGATCATAATTAGAGAAAGGCTTGATCTCTTTAGCTGAACAATCTAATATGGGTTGAGCAAAAAGCAAGCCAGAACTAGGGGAAAGGTTTAGTTGCGGTTTAGAAAATTGCAGTAACTCACACAGGTAAGGAAATGTTACTCAAGAGACAAATAAAAAACAAACACAAAAAATCCTGAAAGCAATCTAGTATTGGGAAGGAAGACAGTAACAATTACCTAGTGCATGAGGTTTAGAGTGAAATTAGAGAGAGTGATTTAGCAAACGTGCTTCAGCATTTTGAACCACTTGATTTCATAGCACTGTATGTTTTAGCCAACCCACCATCACTGTATTATAAAAAAAAATCACCTCTCGAAACACAAGAGGCAAGAGTATCCCAAAGGATCCACAGCACAGCAAGGGCCAAAGTGAAGGGATTTATTTCACACAGAAACTCAAAAGCAGCAGAAGTCTAAGTTGATAGGGTCCTTCGCATGATGCCTTCAGACCAAGAGGAGTTTGAGAAAAGTTTGCATGGATCTGATGTTTACTTGAAATGTATTATTCAGCCAGTAGATATCTGTGTGCTATATAGCATTCCAGACAGGGTGTGGTCCTTACTAAACGAGACAAAGATGAAACTCAAGCTGTGTGGATTCTGTCTTAAGTTGGAAGCTGTGTTGTCTTACAAGTGCCCCTGGTTTAAGAAAAATTGTGATTCCTTAGGTCTGGACAGACGCTGCAGGGAAGTCCTGTATATGGAAAAACAGAGCCATGAAAATTAAAGGAATCTATGGATAGGACCCTTTCTCTTGGTCATATCATGTCCCAGAGAAAATTCAGAAAGAGATGGCTACAATCAAATAGAAATTACTGCTGCCTAAATTGGCATGAATTCCCATTAAGCAGGGTATTTGGCTCAAAAGAAGAGGCGGTAAACATAACAAAGATTGCTGTGAGGCAGCTGTAGCAAGTGTACATGTGGGCAAGGGTGGACGCAATGTCAATGTTAACAAGGGGGTCGTCAAGAGGAAAGTTAGAGACTCAGCATGGGAAATGGGCAGGGTCACCACCTCCCTGGCAGAACCGGGTCCTGAGATCTGAGAACTCCAGCCATGACACAGGCTCACTGAGACATACCCTAGCAAGTAGCCACAGGTACTGTAGCAACTGCAGCTGTGCAATTCTGCTCCCTCTGTGGGTGTTCCACATATTTGCTGCTTCTAGCATCCGTTTCCTTGGCAGCACTTGTACAGCGATGGAGATCTATTTATTGTGGAGGCCTGTAGCTGAACTTCCAGTTACTTTTAGCCCCTGCCATGCTTTCAGAAGTTGTCTTGGTCGCAAACTGCAAGGCATTCTCGCTGGATTTTTATGCTGGCTGTTATTTGTGCAAGTTAACTGTTATTATTTGTCCAGTGCAAATAATGTGTTCAGCACTGTGCAAGAAACAAAGATAGTCAAGAAGTACAGAAGTGAGACTTGAGGGTGCCCAGTGCTTCACAGAATAGAGCCCACTAAGAAGACAGAACAAACTGGGACATCTAGAGGTCAAATTTTTCTTATTTTTAATATGAGCTAATTTACTGCAGCTAACATACCTTTTTGCCCATACTGCTTTTCCTGTGTGACAGAACATCCTAGCCCAAGCAAGAACCTTAACCAAAAGTCAGAAATTGTGTATAAGGAAATATCTGAGATTTCTATTTCAAAGACATTTTCTTACTGAATTTTCTAAGAGACAACTGATGGTACATTCCCCAGTGTTTCCTTTCTGGATGCACACTATGTCAGAGTTACAAGAATTTAATCCAGAAGAGTACATGAATTGGCAAAGAGCTTTTCAATTTCATGAACCTCAAATTTTGCTCTAGGTTTGAGACACAAATGCAGAGGCCCCTGTCATCTATGCTTCACACATTCAGGATGGAAGTTGCCTCTGTGATAAACACTAGCAGATGTCAAGGCATTCTAGTGGCAAACAACATAATTTTTTAACCTTTCTCCATCAGGAAGCCTAGGTCTGCTCTGAAGAAATTGCAAATTCACAAATCATCTTCAACATCCTGTAATTCTGGGCTTACAACCACTCCTGTCTTCACTGGCTTTCAGCCTTTCGTCTCACCCTGCTTTTCTTTCTCAGTTGCAAGATGCACCCTCCTATCACTTTTCCCTAATAGAGCCAATTCCTAGTATTATGGATTCCGTTTTCAAATAGATTCAGTCAGTGGATGCATAGTCTATAACATGCCTAATTTTCTACATTGTAGCAGTATTGTGCAATTTTCTCTTTTCTATATAGATTTGGCTGACAAGTCATTTTCAGGCTTTGCACATTTTCTTACAGCTGTTGATCAATTAAAATACACCAGTTGTTTACAAAACTACAAAATCTAATCTCATCCTAGAGCATTCATTCTCATTTTAGGATTGATTTCTATAGCTAAGCTTACCGTACCATCAAGATTTACATTTTTGGGGGGTCAGTTAATGGCTAATGAGCATTATAAATGTTCATTTCAGACCCATTTCATTTGTTAAACACAGTGAAAGAAGAGAAAACTCCTTTTCTTTCTGGCCGATAGTTCCAGAGGTTTTCTTTAGTCATTGGTAACAGTGAGCATCAAACTATGACTGTTTCACTTAAATTAAGCTGGGAGAGGGATTGAGCAGGGAACAGTTTTTCGATAGTTTAGCCTTTCCTTTTAAGTGGTATCTTTCCCTAGGAGGCAGAAAGCCTCATAGCCCCAGTAACAGCCACTTCTTTTTAAACCAGAGCAGTTGCATGCATTGCTTTTCCGTTTCTGTGGGAGTGATAAACCAGGCCAGGTTCATTGCATTCCATTACTGGGACATCTTTCCTTATTTACAAAAATCCTGAAATTATTGTCGGTGGATGAACTAGTTTACAAGAAGAGCCTACAATGTTTCCTAATCCCAGTGTTGCAACAGTAGGCATAAGCGGCATTAAACATTACAGGGCAGGGAGGGATGGAAAGCTTCCCCCCACCACACACACCCTTTTTGCCCCTGTGTAAGTCAACATTCAAATGTTAAAAAATATAAAGATTCTGGTTTTATAATGTGTAAAACCCCTAGTAGTATTAAGGCAAGTCTATTGGAGATCAGCCCTAAATCTTTTCCCATCATACTTAGGTCACAGAAAGAAACTATCCTCCCTCTTTCTATTAGAGGTGGAAATTGGGTAAATTGAGGAACATACAGATATATGAGCAAATAATAGAAGACCATCCTACATGTACACAGGGATTTGGAAGTGCAGTAGACATCCCAGAATGCAAGGTTTTTTGATCTCCTTAATCTGAAACATCAGAGATGACCACAGCTGGAGATGAGACATTGGGCGGGGGAGGCCAGACAGTTGAGGTGGCATGGAGTATTTTCTGTCTCAGGTACGTGGCTGGTTCTTGCTCATGTGCTCAGGGTCTAATTGATTGCCATATGTGGGATCAGGAAGGAATTTCCCCCCAAGTCAGATCGGCAGTGATCTTGGGTTTGTTTTGCTCTCCTCTGCAGTGTAGGGTGCAGGTCACTTGCCAGGATTATCTGGGGACATCTCACTTAATCATTTCCTTGCCACTGTGGGGGCCTCTAGCATTGGTGCACCTCAGTCCCTCTTAATCTCTAATTTTGATTGTTGGGTTTAGCGTCTGGGTGCTGTGTGGTATTGGTGGTCTGTGCTATACAGGAGGTCAGACTAAATGATCTGGTGGTCCCTTCTGGCCTTAAACTCTATGACTCTATTTGATAGAAATTTCTCATCTGTTTTTCATGTGTTTTTGCCCATTATATGCTTAATCAATTTCTCTCATTAGGAGACATGATTTTAAAGTTTTTGGCATTTTGTTAAAGAAGAGTTCCAAGTTTTACCTTCAACTGATGTAAAAATAAATCTCTGACTTTATCAGTTTTTATGGAGAGAAAGTCCCCAAAATGGAAAAAGGTGATTTTTTTAAATAACCTAAATTTACACGTAGTAGTTACTAGAACAGGAAAACAACTGAAATCCCAGCCAGTCATAGCAGGTTCTACAAATAGAATGATTTCCCCCCCTGTACTCTAGGTAAATAAACACCTGGACCAAGATTTTTAAAAGTGAGGGTCTAAAATTAGGTTTCAAAATCCATATTTAGGCACTTAAGTATGTGGCCTGATTTTGAAAAGTGCAGAATAGCCAGTAGCTCCCTCTACCATCACAAGCTGTAATCGAGCATCCACCCCACCCAAGGCAGAGCAGGCTAATTTAGGTTAATTAACCTGATAGGCTGCACCTGAGGGAGAGCCAGGGCTTGAAAAGCTGATTGATGATGGAGCCCAGCTGAGAAGGAATGGGCAGGGCTGGTATAAAGCCAGGAAGGTGGCAGCAGAAAAGGGTGACAGGGGAAGTAATCTGCAGTCACTCCCTGGGATGAGGGAGTTTGGGCTAGTAAACCCAGAGAGGGGGTGAGCCAGAAGATGTGGAAAGGAGTCCAGGGAAAGAGCAATGGGGTCTGAAAGCAGACCCCAGTTACTAGACAGAGACACTACTGTAGTAGTTGGGGATCAGAAAGTAGTGGGACGTCCAGCCACCTCCGCTTTCCCTGGCCCTGAGTTACAGAAGTCGGTAGGGGGTATCCAAAAACAAAGACTCCTTGACACCAGAAAATGCCACTACTTGGTGATGATCCTCCCATGTCCAGGTATGCCCGGGTTAATATAACATAACATACTGGCACAAAGTGGTCACATCAGGCTTGGAGGATCTGGGTCTAGAAATAAGAAAGAGCTTAATAAGTCCATCCAGTCCAAATCACCTACGTAGTATGTTTTTTCTTTAGTGTTATGAAAGTTTTGTATCCTCTTAGTTGTTCCTAAATTCTTTTTTCATAAATTCGAAGGCCAGAAGGGAACATTATACTCACATAGCCTCATCTCCGATATAACACAAGCCATAGAATTTGACCAACTGATTTCTGCATCAGGCCCATAATAGATGTTTGAACTAGAGCATATCTTCTAGAAAGACTTCTCAGTCTTAATTTAAAGACTTCAAGTGATGGAGAAGCCAACACATACCCAGGTAAGTTGTTTCAATGATCACTTATCCTGATTGTTGAAAATTTGCACTTTATTTCTAGTTTAATTTGTCTACCTTGACCATCCAGCCATTGGCTCTTGTTATGCCTTTGTCTGTTAGATTGCAGAGCCCTCTTGTGTCAGCAGTCAGCTCCCCATGTAGTCACTTATAGTCTGTGATCAAGTCACCTCTTAACCTTCACTTGGATAAACCAAATAGACTGAGCTTCTTTAGTGTCTACTATAAGGCTGTTTTTTCCAGACCTCAGATCACTCTTGTAGCTTTTTGCTGAACCCCTTCCAGTTTGTCCACACCATTTTACAATCGTGGACACCAGAACTTAACACGGTATCATAATAAGTCTCACTAATGCCATATATAGTGGTAATAATGTTTCCATAGTTCGATTTGATAGCCCCCGCTTCTACATCCAAGAACTGAAATTGCTCTCTTAGTCATGTTATCACACTGGGAGCTCATGTTCAGTTGGCTATCCAACCTGACCTGGTTGAATGGGTCAGTCACAGGATGATTATAACCCACCAGTGTGATGCAGCTGTGAAAAAGGCAAAAGTATCAGGAGAGGTATTTCCAGTAGGGAGAGAGAAATATTAATGCCATTGTATAGGCACTGGTAAGAGCAGGGGTGAAAGTGAGCCGGTATGGGCTGGTTCGGCATACCGGTAAGAAGCCGCAGCACTGCGTTAACATCCCTACCCCTTTTGCCTCCCCCGTCAGGGGCACTGCCAGGTGGGTCTGTACTGGCAGGGCCACCAACGGGTGGGTGGGGGTGGCGGGGAAGGGGCAGAGACGTTAAAGCACTGCCGCGGCAGCGTTTTAAGGAGAGTTCTTTGCCGTGGCAGCACTTTAATGTCGTTGCCCCTTTTGCCCCCCCCAGGCCACTGACAGGGGGAGGGGGGTGCAGAAGGGCAGCTGCCCCAGGGCTGTCAATTTAAAAGGGCGCAGGGCTCCTGGCCGCCGCTGCTACCACAGCAGTGGCCAGAGTCCTGGGTCCTTTTAAATTGCTGCCAGAGCCCTGGGCAGTGGGGTCCAGGCAGCACAGATGGGCTGGCTGGGGGAGGCTGACCCCTGAGGCCCCACCCCTTCTACCCAAGGCCCCGCCCTTTCCGGGGGCTGGAGCCAGCCCCCATAGCGGTAAGAATTTATTATTACTTTCACCCCTGGGTAAGACCTCATTTGGAATACTGTATACAATTCTGGTCACTCATGTTTAAGACAGATGAATTCAAACTGGAACAAGTGCGGAGAAGAGCTACTAGGATGATCAAAGGAATGGAGAGCCTGTCTTATGAGTGAAGCCTGGAAGAGCTTGGCTTGTGTAGGTTAGCAAAAAGAAGGTTGAGAGGGGATAGGATTGCTCTCTGTATAGACATTAATGGGGTAAATACAAGGGAGGGTGAAGAGCTATTTAAGCTGAAGAACAATGTTGGTAGGAGAACAAATGGATATAAACACGAACACATTCAAGCTGAAAATTAGAATAATGTTTCTATCTAAGGGTGAGATTCTGCAACAACCTCCCAATAGGAGTTATGGGGGGCAAACAACATAATTGGTTTTAGAGCTACCTGAGAAAATTTGAGTGCAATTGTATGACAATTTGCTTATAATGGCAGGGGGAAGGACTCAGCTTTTTTGCTTTATTGTATATTAAAACTTCTGGTTTATGTTTTATGTTTCTAAAAGCTCATGCTTCAGGGTTTCAGCTGGCCACTGACATGGGTCAGGAAGGGATTTCCCCACACTCAGTGTATTCTGGGGTTGCTTTTTTTACCTCATTCCTCTGAAGCATCTGGGATGGCCACAGCTGGAGATCAGACATTGGGTGGGAAGAGCAAATCCAAATTTCAGCAGAAGATTGGGTTCAGGTTAGACACCCGCAAAGGCTGAGGTTTAGTCTGCTTTGGACTAAATCAATTCACTGAACACAATATGGTTCTTTTTCCACTGATGCACAGCAAATGTATTGGGACTCCCAGTAGTGTGGATGGCAGTTACTAATAAATGGATGGACCCCAAAAAGTTCTGGACATTTCCTTAATTATTAAAATACTTTTTAAAATCTGTTCTTCAGTGTCTGTGTCTCCTTTAATGTAACCTCACCCTTCCACAACGGTAAACCAAGTGTACAGACAGCCCATTATTAATCAAATACTTTTTTTATCCCAGCCTAAAAATAGGGATTGGTGACACCGAGCAGATATCCAAGAATTTCTGTTCCTAATGATATTATAGAGAAAGTAAATCATAGATAGCAGGAGTGCGCTTATAGTCTTTCCCCCCTTTGTGCAAGTATGTCAAGGTCCCTGGTGCAGCAAAGCCAGCTCAGTTTTGCTGTCCAAAGATGTATTTGGTGTGGGAGATTAGGATTTGTGAAGCCGGTAGTTGGATTGTGAACTGCCCCCTGTACAGTACAGAGCCTGATTCTCTTGGGACTCCCTGGATTCTGTCACATTGCGGGAGAGGGATTTCTTCCTCTCTTCTTCCCTATTTTATTTCCTAGGCCCAGTTAGGTTATTGCTCTGGCTGATGCTGGGAATACAGTTTTGACTAAAGTGTAGTACTTCTCTAAGGAAGTGTCTGTGTGTGTGTGTGTAAAAAGGGCACCTTCTGACTCTGCAGTGTGTGTATTCAGAGTAAGATCTGCTCACTTTCATGACAAAAGTTAGTTTTCAATACTGCTCACACCCTTACAGCTGTGTGTGTGTGTGTGTGTGTGTGTATATATATATACAGAGACACACCACAAATATATATATTACTTTTTGAAAAAATATATATATTCAAAAAGTTTATATATAAGTATCTCCCTAAGTGAAAAAAAGTCCTATTTTGGGAGGAGGAAACACTTTCCTGATCACGAAGCATGCTGTTTCCAAATGCTGCTTAAACAGTCTTTTATTAGCAGATTTAAAATTAATATCACTTCACACCTATCTTATCCAACTGCAAGTATTGCTGTCAATGTTGTTTACTAAATTACAACAAACTGTCTGTGCTGGGTTGGCATCTGTCATACTAAGCAATGAAAAATTAAAAAGTGAGGAGTAAAAGTAAAAGTGAGGAGACATCACAACTTCTAAACAATCAAATTAGACCAGTTGGCCTAGTCGAAAAGTGCTGCAATAATAATTTTGTCCATTTGTATTGTTTATTGAAATACACAGAGAAGCAAGGTTGAGACCACATACTCTGGCACCTGATTTTGCCACCCTTCTTCACACTGGGTAGTATTTTTTCCTATGGGCAGTGCCACTGAGTTCACTGTGACTATTTGTTTAAGTCTTAACTAGTCTAAGGATGGTGGAATTATGACCTACGTAACTTTGTCTCTTTTCCATTTTAGAGTGATGGTTGCACTCCTAAATTTTGGATTATGGAATAACAGCAACATACAAATTCAGACCTGTGGAGTGACAATGCCATCAGCTGTTCTGAATCTATATAGCCAATATGCATTCCAGTGGTTAACTTGAGCCACTTTAATAAGTTGAGGGACTGTGCCTTTTCTTGGTGCTTGTATGCTTTCATTGTGAAATATGTGTTGTTCAGAGTTAAAGCTGTGTAAATAGTAAAAGGTAGCTCATATGCAACAAGTCCACAAGCTAAAGAATTGGTTCTTTACAGATCAAACTGATGTTTCCAAATGCTGCCACCAGAGGACATACCAACCACATTTTGTATTGGATCAACATATACAAAGATTAAAATAACCAGACTTTCCACCAGAGGTAGTATAACTTCTCTAACGACACTGGAAATTTCATTGTAAACAACAGGTCATAAAAAAAGACAGAACATAGTGAGAAGCAAAGAGGGTTGTTATGTGTTAGATTTTCTGATGCCTTGTTCCCAATAATTCTTGAGTCATTAGCATGATACTAAATGGCCCAAATGTCCGATTCATTACTTGAAAACACTGTTAATAGTGGGAATGTCTATTCAAGACCAAAGTCCATTCTCCATTGCAGCTTCTTGAAAAGACAGCAGCCATTTTAGTGGTTGAATATTTTTTCCCATTGCACTAATTTATGTGGTAGATCTGGGACAGTCAGCTATTTAGGAACAGCAGAGAATGAGGAGTGCTTAAAGTAACAATCTAGTACAACAACAGGTTTCTAGTACAATGTTTACTAGACTGAAAAAGTGACTCCCAGTCATTTGAAAAATGGTTACTGTAAAAAGAAGTAGTAAGAGCCTCAGCGGTAGATAACAGGATAGCCTTTAAAATTGGTGTCTTAGAGCAAGGTCTGTTATCTTCTCAAAGCGAAATGTCAAAGACTACTTAATAGTTACATCCTATGTCAACAAGAAAGTATATACTTTGTAGCTGAAAAAGCACATTTCATCCCTCCAATTTTGCCTGTTATTAAATAAATTGTATACTTCTAGACTACTACAAGTATACTTTAATATACGTACTTTGAGAATGTATCATACAGATAGATTTCAGGTTTGCTTACCATGCACTAATTCTGCTTTTATACCTCATTAAGGGTCTGACCCTGATCCCATACAATTGGCTCCAATAGTGCAAGATCAAACCCTAATTTAGCTATTTTTCCAGACCAGAAAAATTGATTGTGCTAACACATTGTAACCAAGATGATTTTTAACAGGACTCTGCATCTAGTGTAGGCTGAACAAACAATGTTTAAAAACTTTAGCTGGTTGTATTTTACTTTGACCATGACTAGCTAACATTTTAAAACATGATTTGCCCTTCTTACACTAAACAAAATCTTGTCTTATTTAAAACTGTCTTAGTTAAAACACCTTAGCAAATATTTTAAACACAACCTATTTCCCTAATCCAGATTTGTCCTTATGGTAGTATATCAAATAAACAGAATATTGAAAGTCTGTGGAAAAAACGTTATTCTGGGTGTATTACAAGTTGCAATTTCATTTATTTTTTATGGCTTTGTCAATATAAAAATTTGTAGAATAATTTTGTCCCAATTATAGTGTTAAGAGCAGCTTCAGTTGCAGTAGTAAAAATAGTGGATTAACATTAATTTGACAAAGATATTATATTACGAATAAAGTCATATAGTCAATACAGTGAATTCTGTTAACTAACAGCATATTATTTCCCACTAGGATTCATTTTTCAAACCCATCAGATTTTGTAAACAATATAACTAGTCACTTACTCCAACTTTGAACACAGGATGTCAGCCAAAAGCACATATATATGTCTGCTGGGACATGTAACACAGCAGGTGGCCCAGTCTCTCCCTCTGAAGGTGGACAATAACTCACCAACCAGTGTCTCCTTGCAGCAGGACCAGATAACAGAAGTAATCTGTAGCCCATAAAATCCTCTGGCAGTTTAGTACCCTACTTTTGTTGTGTGTCTACAAATCATAAAGCTGTTTCTATAGTCCATTATGGGAAATCCCTATTTAGGGTACACACACAATTAAATGAGCAAAAGTCAACCAGTATCAAAAGCATGGATATAGCACAGCTCAAAGTATTAGTCGTCTGGCTTGTTGTGGTCCAGAACTTAGGCCCAGACCCTCAGAGATATGTAGGCTCCTAACTTCTATTGCATTGTAATCAATACCTGTAAATACCGATGATGATCAGGGCTGATTAGTCACAAAACAATCCCTACCCTCCTAAAACCTTATTCATGGGTCCAGTTAGACTCAGTTGCCAGGGGAGGATCAGGGGTTGACTCTACTCTATCTGTGTGCTCCGGTCCAAAGAAGTCCACACCAGCAGGTTCTACTCCAATGTGAAGCTAGCGGTCCAACTCTGTAACATCGACTCTGCCCCTGGTGGTCTGGTTGGTCCTTGTTGAAAAGTCAAGTCTGCACCACCCCATCTCTCAGGTCTTAGTGAAAACAGATCTGAACTGCCACCTCAGGTCCAGTCAGGTCCTTGCTATGAAGACAGCTCTGTTCCACTCCCACTGGCCTGGTCCGGTCTGGTCCTGTCCAGTCTAATCCTACAGAATCCTTCCACACTGGGTTCAGAATCTCCAGAGGCGGGCGGAACCTAGAGAACCCTTGGGAAAAGTCTCTGAAATAAAGCACTCTCCTCTTTCTTGTGGAGCTTGGATCCCATTCCCAAAATATAGTCCACTGCCTATACTCTTAGGGCAACTCTCTTATGGCAGGGTATATTAGGCACAAGTCTTTTTGCCTTCCATAAGTACAATTGCGGTAACAGTTGTGACGGGGCAAGGCCAGATGGCTATAGAAAAGTAGTGGGAGATAGATATATTAGCTCCAGGCTAAACAAATCCCTGGTACGAGGATAAGTGAAATGGCAGCTGCTCCAGGTCAATTAAGACACCTGGGGCCAATTAAGAACTTTCCAGAAGGCAGGGAGAATGCTAGGTTGATTGGGACACCTGAAGCCAGTCAGGGGCTGGCTGAAACTAGTTAAAAGCCTCCCAGCCAGTCAGGTGGGTGGGCATGTCAGGAGCCATGGGAGGAAGTTGTGCTGTTGGAGAGACTGAGTAGTACACACCGTATCAGGCACAAGGAAGGAGGCCCTGAGGTAAGGGTGAAGTGGAGCTTGGGGAAGTGAGGGCTGCTGTGGGGGAAGTAGCCCAGGGAATTGTATGTCATGTTTCTAAAAGGTCAGCTACCATAGCTGATACTATTAGGGTCCCTGGGCTGGAGCCTGGAGTAGAGGGTGGGCTGGGCTCCCCCCCCTTTTGCCCCCTGATTAATCACTGAGACTGGGAGACAACAGAGACTGTGCAAGGAAGGATATCTTCTCCTCACCTCCCTCTCTGGCTTATGATGAAAATGGCTCAGTAGACTATAACCCTTGTCTCTAGAGAGAGAAGGGTTACGTGGAGGGTCACAGTGAGCCTCTGAGGCTAGCGAAATCCGCCAGGAAATACGGGACCCACGGAGGCAAGGACAGAGCTTTGTCACACAATTTATTATAATTTACACAATCAGAACATCATGATTATTATAAATAAATCTGTCCAGAACAGGCTTTTCCCCTCTAAAAGGAACCGAGAGTTCACAGAATCATAGAATATCAAGGTTGGAAGGGACCTCAGGAGGTCATCTAGTCCAATCCCCTGCTCAAAACAGGACCAATCCCCAGCTAAATCATCCCAGCCAGGGCTTTGTCAAGCCTGACCTTAAAAACTTCAAAGGAAGGAGATTACACCACATCCCTTGGTAACTCATTCCAGTGCTTCACCACCCTCCTTGTGAACAGTTCTATCCTGGTAAGCCTTCTAGCACATGTGTATTCCCAGAATTGATTTTTTCCGACCACTTTGATGCCAGAAACCCCAAAAGAGTTTTGATTTGACTGTATGTGGGAGCTTTCAATTATTATTCATGTGGTAGTCTATCCTCTGCAATGGCCATATCTGGAGCCAATTTCTGGAGTTTCAGAGTAGCAGCCATGGAGTTAGTCTGAATCCGCAAAAAGAAAAGGAGGACTTGTGGCACCTTAGAGACTAACAAATTTATTTGAGCATAAGCTTTTGTGAGCTACAGCTCACTTCACGAAAGCTCATGCTCAAATAAATTTGTTAGTCTCTAAGGTGCCACAAGTCCTCCTTTTCTAATTTCTGGAGTGTACCTTAATCTACAAGCTTGCTGAAATCACTAGCACTAACCCTTCAGAAGCTTCGCAGATGGGTTGCTGACTGGGAGCTGCCTGGTTATATGACTTTTAACATATCTTTCAGTTAACTCAGAGCCCAAATGCAAAATCTTCTGTAGTGTGGAGGGACATCCTGTGGATTTGTGATACTTGCTTGAGGACTTCGGAGCCATAAACCCATGAATGCACTACAATAAGAGATACATACAGTATTTTCTTCTGACAAAGGCAATTTTGTCCCGATACTTTAATGGCATTATTTAATTGAAAGCAATAGACATTTTGCTCAACTCAGAAATTTGGAAGTGTAAAAGATAAGCATTTATCAGCGTGAATAAATTGTGAAAGGTATTTGAAAATAAAAATGCTTGGTCATCTGATAATGTTAAATCTACTTCTTTATGAGTAAAAAGAAAAGGAGGACTTGTGGCACTTTAGTGACTAACAAATTTATTTGAGCATAAGCTTTCGTGAGCTACAGCTCACTTCATTGGACGCATGCAGTGGAAAATACAGTGGGGAGATTTTATATACACAGAGAGCATGAAACAATGGGTGTTACCATACACACTGTAAAGAGAGTGATCACTTAAGGTGAGCTATTACCAGCAGGAGAGCGGTGGGGGGGGGGGGGTGTGGGGCAGGGAAAACCTTTTGTAGGGATAATCAAGGTGGGCCATTTCCAGCAGTTGACAAGAACATCTGAGGAACAGTGGAGGGTGGGGGAGGGAGGAATAAACATGGGGAAATAGTTTTACTTTGTGTAATGACCCATCCACTCCCAGTCTTTATTCAGGCCTAAGTTAATTGTATCCAGTTTGCAAATAAATTCCAATTCAGCAGTCTCTCGTTGGAGTCTGTCTTTGAAGTTTTTTTGTTGAAGAATTGCCACTTTTAGGTCCATAATTGAATGACCAAAGAGATTGAAGTGTTCTCCGACTGGTTTTTGAGTGTTATAATTCTTGACGTCTGATTTGTGCCCATTGATTCTTTTACTTAGAGACTGTCCAGTTTGGCCAATGTACATGGCAGAGGGGCATTGCTGGCACAGGATGGCATATATCACATTGGTAGATGTGCAGGTGAACGAGCCTCTGATAGTGTGACTGATGTGATTAGGCCCTATGATGGTGTCCCCTGATGCCTATCTACATGCCTCCAGCTTTCATCCAGACTACACCACATGATCCATTGTCTACAGCCAAGCTCTATGATACAACTGCATTTGCTCCAACCCCTCAGACAGAGGCAAACACCTACAAGATCTCTATCAAGCATTCTTACAACTACAATACCCACCTGCTGAACTGAAGAAACAGATTGACAGAGCCAAAAGAGTACCCAGAAGTTACCTACTACAGGACAGGCCCAACAAAGAAAATAACAGAACACCACTAGCCATCACCTTCAGCCCCCAACTAAAACCTTCTCCAATGCATCATCAGGATCTACAACCTATCCTGAAGGACAACCCATCACTCTCACAGATCTTGGGAGACAGGCCAGTCCTTGCTTACAGACAGCCCGACAACCTGAAGCAAATATTCACCAGCAACCACAAACCACACAACAGAACCACTAACCCAGGAACCTATCCTTGCAACAAAGCCTGTTGCCAGCTGTGTCCACATATCAATTCAGGGGACACCATCATAGGGCCTAATCGCATCAGCCACACTATCAGAGGCTCGTTCACCTGCACATCTACCAATGTGATATATGCCATCATGTGCCAAGCAATGCCCCTCTGCCATGTACATTGGCCAAACTGGACAGTCTCTACGTAAAAGAATCAATGGACACAAATGAGACGTCAAGAATTATAACATTCAAAAACCAGTCGGAGAACACTTCAATCTCTTTGGTCACTCGATTACAGACCTAAAAGTGGCAATTCTTCAACAAAAAAACTTCAAAGACAGACTCCAACGAGAGACTGCTGAATTGGAATTAATTTGCAAACTGGATACAATTAACTTAGGCTTGAATAAAGACTGGGAGTGGATGGGTCATTACACAAAGTAAAACTATTTCCCCATGTTTATTCCTCCCTCCCCACCCCCCACTGTTTCTCAGATGTTCTTGTCAACTGCTGGAAATGGCCCACCTTGATTCTCCCTACAAAAGGTTTTCCCTGCCTCCCCCCCCCCCCCACTCTCCTGCTGGTAATAGCTCACCTTAAGTGATCACTCTCTTTACAGTGTGTATGGTAACACCCATTGTTTCATGTTCTCTGTGTATATAAATCTCCCCACTGTGTCTTCCACTGAATGCATCCGATGAAGTGAGCTGTAGCTCACGAAAGCTTATGCTCAAATAAATTTGTTAGTCTCTAAGGTGCCACAAGTCCTCCTTTTCTTTTTGCGGATACAGCCTGACATGGCTGCTACTCTGAAACCTTTCTTTGTGTGTGGGTTTAAAGTCTAATCATATTTCTTCTTTGAATCTGGGCCAATCCTGCTTCAGGTGAAGCCAATGGGAGTTTTAAAGGAGAGAAAGTTTGGGTCCTACATATTAGCTTCACGGAGGAGCCCAAAACTTCCACATTCTGGAAACTAAGTATTTCCAATTGCACTAAGCTGACTGAATACAACTTGCCACATCTCCAGATAAGCACTGAAAGGAAAGAAGACAACCAAGTGTTGCTTTCTTCACACTGGTGCCAGATTCTAAAATTTTAAAACACCCTGAAAAAAATTATAACTAAAATGCTGGCTTCTTGGGAAAATCCCCACCCCCCGAAAACCTCTGTCTCTCTGCAAGGTCCCTAAGCCCAGGCACTGACCAATTGTTTCCATGAGGAGTAAATGCAGCACAGGGCTACAGCTACACAAAGTAATTTACAGTTTCAGATAGTGCTGTTTGAAACATTTTTATCAAAATGGCTTTTTGACAAAAAAAAAGGCCTTTTCAAACGATATGAACATTTCTGTGATACATTTTTATATTGTTTGAACATTTCTAATTTTTTTTAACTAAATGATTCAAAATGAAGAAAAATATTTTCAAACTGATTAGCAATTTAAAAAAATCATTTTTATTAAAAATGAATGGAATAAAAATGAAAACCTTTTGTTGGTAGTTTTTATTCCCTCCCCTCTGTTCACTGCTTTTTTCCATTTAAGAAGAGAGGGAAGGAAGAAAAAAGGAAGAGAAAAATGGGAGGAAAATCCAGAAAAATGATTTTTCCCTTTCAATTCCATATTGTGTGACTCAACGGCAGTTAGTTTCCACAAAATATTTTGAACAAAATGAAAATCACTCATTTCAGTCACATAAAAATGTGCTGATTTTTTGACAAACAATTCAAAACTAAAAAAAATGTACTTTCAGATTGATACAAGATGAATATTTTTTGTTTAGAGTCACCCAATATGGAATCTAATTTGAATGTAGAACTGCCCTTAGAAATGTCACATGAAGGCATGTCAACTGTGTTGAAAGTGTATGTGTCTGATTTCCTAAAACTCATGAAGTTTGTAGGCTCCTGCAAGGCCCTAAATCTGATTTTACATTCAGATTAAATGAAATCTAAAACAATAAAAATATCAGAATGAGTTAATAGAAAGGCTTTTCAGAAATGTATTAATATACTTAATACAATCTTATAGTTTTTAGAAGTTTTTCTCTTCATTCTGGTTCAACTAAAAATGAACAGTAAAATTCATTTTCTTAGCATTTTTGAAAATGCTTCATAGAATCATAGAATATCAGGGTTGAAGGGACCTCAGGAGGTCATCTAGTCCAACCCCCTGCTCAAAGCAGGACCAATCCCCAATTAAATCATCCCAGCCAGGGGTTTGTCAAGCCTGACCTTAAAAACTTCTAAGGAAGGAGATTCTACCACCTCCCTAGGTAACGCATTCCAGTGTTTCACCACCCTCCTAGTGAAAAAGTTTTTCCTAATATCCAACCTAAACCTCCCCCACTGCAACTTGAGACCATTACTCATTGTCCTGTCATCTTCTACCACTGAGAATAGTCTAGAACCATCCTCTTTGGAACCACCTCTCAGGTAGTTGAAAGCAGCTATCAAATCCCCCCTCATTCTTCTCTTCTGCAGACTAAACAATCCCAGTTCCCTCTGCCTCTCCTCATAAGTCATGTGTTCCAGACCCCTAATCATTTTTGTTGCCCTTCTCTGGACTCTCTCCAATTTATCCACATCCTTCTTGTAGTGTGGGGCCCAAAACTGGACACAGTACTCCAGATGAGGCCTCACCAATGTTGAATAGAGAGGAATGATCGATCTGCTGGCTATGCCCCTACTTATACATCCCAAAATGCCTTTGGCCTTCTTGACAACAAGGGCACACTGCTGACTCATATCCAGCTTCTCGTCCACTGTCACCCCTAGGTCCTTTTCCGCAGAACTGCTGCCTACCCATTCGGTCCCTAGTCTGTAGCGGTGCATTGGATTCTTCCGTCCTAAGTGCAGGACCCTGCATTTATCCTTGTTGAACTGCATCAGATTTCTTTTGGCCCAATCCTCCAATTTGTCTAGGTCCCTCTGTATCCTATCCCTACCTGCCACCATATCTACCACTCCTCCTAGTTTAGTATCATCCGCAAATTTGCTGAGAGTGCAATCCACACCATCCTCCAGATCATTTATGAAGATATTGAACAAAACCGGCCCCAGGACCGACCCTTGGGGCACTCCACTTGATACCGGCTGCCAACTAGACATGGAGCCATTGATCACTACCCGTTGAGCCTGACAATCTAGCCAACTTTCTACCCACCTTATAGTGCATTCATCCAGCCCATACGTCTTTAACTTGCTGAGAAGAATACTGTGGGAGACCGTGTCAAAAGCTTTGCTAAAGTCAAGAAACAATACATCCACTGCTTTCCCTTCATCCACAGAACCAGTAATCTCATCATAGAAGGCGATTAGATTAGTCAGGCATGACCTTCCCTTGGTGAATCCATGCTGACTGTTCCTGAGCACTCTCCTCTCGTGTAAGTGCTTCAGGATAGATTCCTTGAGGACCTGCTCCATGATTTTTCCAGGGACTGAGGTGAGGCTGACTGGCCTGTAGTTCCCAGGATCCTCCTTCTTCCCTTTTTTAAAGATTGGCACTACATTAGCCTTTTTCCAGTCATCCGGGACTTTCCCCGTTCGCCACGAGTTTTCAAATATAATTGCCAATGACTCTGCAATCACAGCCGCCAATTCCTTTAGCACTAACGGATGCAACGCATCCGGCCCCATGGACTTGTGCACATCCAGCTTTTCTAAATAGTCCCTAACCACCTCTTTCTCCACAGAGGGCTGGCCACCTACTCCCCATGCTGTGTTGCCCAGCGCAGCAGTCTGGGAGCTGACCTTGTTCGTGAAGACAGAGGCAAAGAAAGCGTTGAGTACATTAGCTTTTTCCACATCCTCTGTCACTAGGTTGCCTCCCTCATTCAGTAAGGGGCCCACACTTTCCTTGGCTTTCTTCTTGTTGCCAACATACCTGAAGAAACCCTTCTTGTTACTCTTAACAGAGGTAGAAGTGAAACTCAAACAGCTTAATGGAACTATCTGGGCCCCCTGATTTAATCTTCATCCAAGAATAGTAAAGGAATTGGCACCCGAAATTGCAAGCCTATTAGCAAGAATTTTTAATGAATCTGTAAACTCAGGAGTTGTACCGTATGATTGGAGAATTGCTAACATAGTTCCTATTTTTAAGAAAGGGGAAAAAAGTGATCCGGGTAACTACAGGCCTGTTAGTTTGACATCTGTAGTATGCAAGGTCTTGGAAAAAATTTTGAAGGAGAAAGTAGTTAAGAACATTGAAGTCAATGGTAAATGGGACAAAATACAACATGATTTTACAAAAGGTAGATCATGCCAAACCAACCTGATCCTCTTTGAGAAAGTAACAGATTTTTTAGACAAAGGAAACGCAGTCTATCTAATTTACCTAGATTTCAGTAAGGCGTTTGATACCGTGTCACATTGGGAATTATTAGTTAAATTGGAAAAGATGGGGATCAATATGAACATTGAAAGGTGGATAAGGAATTGGTTAAAGGGGAGACTGCAACGAGTCCTACTGAAAGGTGAATTGTCAGGCTGTAGGGAGGTTACCAGTGGAGTTCCTCAAGGACCGGTTTTGGGACCAATCTTATTTAATCTTTTTATTACTGACCTCGGCACAAAAAGTGGGAGAGTGCTAATAAAGTTTGCAGATGATACAAAGCTGGGAGGTATTGCCAATTTAGAGAAGGACCGAGATACCATACAGGAGGATCTGGATGGCCTTGTAAACTGGAGTAATAGTAATAGGATGAAATTTAATAGTGAGAAGTGTAAGGTTATGCATTTAGGGATTAATAACAAGAATTTTAATTATAAGCTGGGGACGCATCAATTAGAAGTAACAGAGGAGGAGAAGGACCTTGGAGTATTGGTTGATCATAAGATGACTATGAGCACCCAATGTGATATGGCTGTGAAAAAAGCTAATGCGGTCTTGGGATGCATCAGGAGAGGTATTTCCAGTAGGGATAAGGAGGTTTTAGTGTCGTTACACAAGGCACTGGTGAGACCTCACCTGGAATACTGCGTGCAGTTCTGGTCTCCCATGTTTAAGAAGGATGAATTCAAACTGGAACAGGTACAGAGAAGGGCTACTTAGATGATCTGAGGAATGGAAAACTTGTGTTATGAAAGGAGACTCAAGGAGCTTGGCTTGTTTAGCCTAACTAAAAGAAGGTTAAGGGGAGATATGATTGCTCTCTATAAATATATCAGAGGGATAAATACCGGAGAGGGAGAGGAATTATTTAAGCTCAGTACCAATGTGGATACAAGAACAAATGGATATAAACTGGCCACCAGGAAGTTTAGACTTGAAATTAGACCAAGGTTTCTAACAATCAGAGGAGTGAAGTTTTGGAATAACCTTTCAAGGGAAGCAGTGGGGGCAAAAGACCTATCTGACTTTAAGATTAAACTCGATAAGTTTATGGAGGAGATGGTACGATGGGATAACATGATTTTGGTAATTATTCATGGTAAATAGGCCTAATGGCCTGTGATGGGATGTTAGATGGGGTGGGATCTGAGTTACCCAGGAAAGAATTTTCTGTAGTATCTGGCTGGTGAATCTTGCCCATATGCTCAGGGTTTAGCTGATGGCCATATTTGGGATCGGGAAGGAATTTTCCTCCAGGACAGATTGGAAGAGGCCCTGGAGGTTTTTTGCCTTCCTCTGTAGCATGGGGCATGGGTCACTTGCTGGAGGATTCTCTGCTCCTTGATGTCTTTAAACCACAATTTGAGGACTTCAATAGCTCAGACATAGGTGAGGTTTTTCGCAGGAGTGGGTGGGTGAGATTCTGTGGCCTGCGTTGTGCAGGAGGTCAGACTAGATGATCATAATGGTTCCTTCTGACCTTAGTAGTATCTATGAATCTCTTGCTAGCTGCAGCTCCACGTGTGATTTGGCCCTCCTGATTTCATTCCTACATGCACGAGCAATATTTTTATACTCTTCCCTGGTCATTTGTCCAATCTTCCACTTCTTGTAAGCTTCTTTTTAATGTTTAAGATCCGCAAGGATTTCACCGTTAAGCCAAGCTGGTTGCCTGCCATATTTACTATTCTTTCGACACATCGGGATGGTTTGTCCCTGTAAGCTCAATAGGGATTCCTTGAAATACAGCCAGCTCTCCTGGACTCCTTTCTCCCTCATGTTATTCCCCCAGGGGATCCTACCCATCAGTTCCCTGAGGGAGTCGAAGTCTGCTTTCCTGAAGTCCAGGGTCCGTATTCTGCTGCTTACCTTTCTTCCCTGTATCAGGATCCTGAACTCGACCAACTCATGGTCACTGCCTCCCAGATTCTCATCCACTTTTGCTTCCCCTACTAATTCTTCCCAGTTTGTGAGCAGCAGGTCAAGAAAAGCTCCCCCCCTAGCTAGCTCCTCCAGCACTTGCACCAGGAAATTGTTCCCTACATTTTCCAAAAACTTCCTGGATTGTCTATGCACCGCTGTAGTGCTCTCCCAGCAGTTATCAGGATGATTAAAGTCGCCCATGAGAACCAGGGCATGCGATCTAGTAGCTTCTGCGAGCTGCCGGAAGAAAGCCTCATCCACCTCATCCCCCTGGTCCGGTGGACCATAGCAGACTCCCACCACTACATCACTCTTGTTGCACACACTTCTAAACTTAATCCAGAGACACTCAGGTTTCTCTGCAGTTTCATACCGAGGCTCTGAGCAGTCATACTGCTCCCTTACATACAGTGCTACTCCCCCACCTTTTCTGCCCTGCCTGTCCTTCCTGAACAGTTTATAACCATCCATGACAGTACTCCAGTACTGTTATTCCAATCACATCATAATTCCTTGACATCACCAGGACCTCCAGTTCTCCCTGCTTGTTTCCAAGGCTTTGTGCATTTGTATATAGGCACTTGAGATAACATGCTGATCGCCCCTCATTCTCAGTATGAGGTAGGAGCCCTCCCCTCACAGACGTTCCTGCCTGTGCTTCCTCCCGGTATCCCGCTTGCCCACTTACCTCAGGGCTTTGGTCTCCTTCCCCCGGTGAACCTAGTTTAAAGCCCTCCTCACTAGGTTAGCCAGCCTGCTCGCAAAGATGCTCTTCCCTCTCTTTGTTAGGTGGAGCCCAGGGTATGGGCTGAGACACTCTCAGTTCTCAGGTGTTTGGGATATTTGACTTCCAGACAAACAGTGCACCAAAGGCAAGATGGTTCCTAGCAGTGATGTTTAAGATGGGAATTGTGGGGCTCAATCAGGCAACTGCCATGCACCTCTTATTACTCTGGCTGTGGCATCCGTTAGAAGGGGAAGTTTGCTTATGTGCCCTATAAGGCACATACCTGTCCACACCTATAAGGGGACACATAGCATAGTTCCGTGGCCCCACTCACAGCTACTCCACAGCATACAAAGAGGAGGCAGCATCAAGCTGCTGTTACACAAAATCGGAGTAATCTGTCAGCGCCTGCCCACCCAACCTCAGCCTGAAGGTTGAGGGAGCCTGGAGACTCATTAATTTCAGCCCGACACTTGCTAAGAGAGACCATCTGTAGTTGAAGAACTGCCTACCACCAGAAAAAAAGGGAACCCATTTCCCAACTGACTACCCAGCGTACAGCCTGCTCCCCACCCCAACAAATCTCTACACCATGAGAGACTGCAGAGTATCTGAAAAAATCACTGCTGCTGTGAGGAACGGCTGCCAGGTCAGGGAGTCAGAGGTGAGGATGGAAGGGCTGATGGCGGGAGAGGGTATGGAACTGATGGATTTTCTGAAGACTATTTTAGCCAGAGAACATCATACCTATCACTGACTCTGGCAGAAATTTAAGGGACCCTGTTAAAATTTTGGCAGCATATCATGGAACTCTAGAGCTACATAAGGTTCCATCCTTTGCTATGACTCCACTTTTGCAGTAAATAGGGCCTTATTTTCAGAGGTGCTGAGCATCTACAACTCCCACTGACTTCGCCTAGGGCTTTGGGTGCCCAGCCTGCTGGAAAAGTCAGAATGCTCTATATGTGTGATTTTTCTGCAGTATGCTGTATGCTTTTCAAGTACAATGTGAAGCATGTTAAAAGTGTATTATCTTTTCCTATGAATTATATTTGTGCCATAATAATTCTCTCTCACTTTGGATGAAGGCTGAGGAATTCATTTCATTTATTTGGGAAAGATGAAGTCTGGGGTACAACGCAGTGGTTAAATAATTGCCAGGTCACCATAAAGACATTATTCTATTTAATGTGCACAATCTTAAATTCTGTCAACTGGTGCTAAAAGCTGAGCAGAACTAATCAAAATATTGAAAGTGGGGTCTTGCTGCCAGTGTTTCTTGAACGTTTACCAGTCGTGCTATTTACTTTATTGTGAGGGAATTGGTTTTTTAAAAAATATAATCTGTAGATAAAATTGAGCAAAAATATCTACTAAAGAGAAGCTAGACAGTTGTAGGTTGGTCATGATTTGGATTTTTATATTCATCAATTCCACCAGGGATAATATTCTCTCTTTTGCAGATACACACCATTTTACAGCTCTTTTAAAGCATACATCCCACTCTTTACAGAGAGGACTCAGCATTGCTACCTCAGCTTTTGATCTGGAAAACTGGATATCATAACTGGAGGCCAATGAACCAGAGAAATGTATGGCTGGAAGGGACCTCAAGAGATCATCCAGTCCAGTCACCTGTGCTGAGGCAGGACCAAACATACCTATACCATGGCTAAAATGTATTTGTGTAACCTGTTCTTAAACTCCCCAAAAGATGGGTATTCCACAACCTCTCTGGGAAGCCTAACTATTCATATAGTTAGAAAGTTTTTCCTTAAATCTTACCTAAATCTCCCTTGCTGCAGATTAATCCAATTGCTTCTTGTCCTACCTTTAATGCACATACAGAACAATTGACCACCATCCTTTTTATAACAGCCCTTAACATATTTGAAAGCTATTATCAGATCCCCCTCAGTCTCCTTTTCTCAAGACTAAACATGTCCAGATTTTTTAACCTTTCCTCATAAATCAGGTTTTCTCAACCTTTTATCATTTTTGTAGCTCTACTCTGGACTCTCTCCAATTTGTCCACATCTTTCCTAAAGTGTGGTTCCCAGAATTGGACACAGTACTCCAGATGAAGCCTCACCAGTGTCAAGCAGAGTTGGACAATTACCTTTCATGTCTTACATACAACACTCCTGTTAATACACTCCAGAATTATATTAGCCCTTTTCACAACTGCATCACATTTTTGATTCATATTTTAATTTGTGATCCACTATAACCCTGGATCCTTTTCAGCAGTACTGCAGCCTAGTCAGTTATTTCCCATTTTGTAGTTGTACATTTTATTTGTCCTTCCTAAGTGTAGTACTTTGGACTCGTCTTTACTGAATTTTATCTTTTTGATTTCAGGCCAATTTTCCAATTTGTCAAGGTCATTTTGAATTCTAATCCTGTCCTCCAAAGTGCATGCAACCCCTCTCAGCTTCATGTAACCTGCAAATTTTATAAGCATACTCTCCACTCTGTTATTCAAGTCATTAATTAAAATACTAAATAGACCTGGACCCAGGACAGACCCTTGTGGGACCCCACCAGGTACGTGCTCCCAGTTTGACAGAGAACCATTGATAATTACACGTTGAGTATGTTTTTTCAATCAGTTGTGCACCCATTTTGTAGTAATTTAATCTACACTGTACTTCCCTAGTTTGCTTATGAGAATGTCGTGTGAGACTGTGTCAAATCCTTACTAAATTCAAGATATATCACATCTTTCGTAAAAGTTCACTTTGGCTTTCCCAGACAGTGTATCTTCATCTTTCATTCCCTCAGACATGAATAACTCCATCTCCTCCTGGGAAAGGTCTGGCAGACTGGTAGCTAGCATGATTTTCTGACATGTGATGTGTTCTCCTAACATCTCTCTATTAAACCAATGCAAAAACAAAAAGCAAAAACCCAAACACAAAAAAACAAGTCTTGGAACAAGAAGGAGGGGGAATTTTTGTAGGTTAATGAGGCCCAGAGTACAGACTGAGGGATAAAGAACTGAGTCGTGATCAGGGAATTTTAGTGAATATTTTTGTTCTATGCTAGGCTGGAGCAAGCAGTGAGGGCATGCCTTAGAGACATTGTACAGTTTGCTATTAGTCTTAAATAGACCTTCCAGCACCTGAGAAGTGACCTCTTCATGGTTTACTTGGTGAGAGGCTGAAGAACTCAATCAGTCTGTTCAGCAATATCAATGCATTAACCCTGTAAAATGCTTTGTCCAGGGAGAACAAAAGAGAAACCAATCAGAAAATTGTCAGAGAAGTTACACATTAACAATTGTGAAACAGCCAAACAGTAGCAATGTAAGAAAAACAATCAAAACAGATAGGATGCCATCGGAGGCAGTTATCGTGTGAGATCACAATCATAACTTGGAAGGATGGAGAGAAACTTGGGCTTCAACATAGACTCTACGGTCAGAAGGGACCATCACGATCATCTAGTCTGACCTCCTGCATATTTCAGGCCACAGAACCTCACTCCCCAACTCCTGTAATAGACTCCTAAGTTACTGAGTTACTTCTCTAAGCTTTCTGTGAGGCCAGAGGTGCCATAAGCTGGAAAGAAAGCCACATGCCCAATTTGTGACTGTTAACTTTATAAGGGTGGTAGGCTTTGTATTAGATCAGTGAGCTCATCTGATGGTAAAATATACCTGATACAAAAAACTACTTTCTCTTAAGATGTGAAACTCAATTGGAACAAACTACCCAAGAAAGGTCCAGTCACAAACTGTTATTTGCTGTTGAGTAAAGACATTGCTAGAGGAAGTGACACTTAAAAAAAATAACCTAATATTGAAACCTCTTTGATGGCAGATGGAATTTGAGTCAGTGAAGCTGGTATTCACAAAATAAAACTACTATCTTGATTTAGTCTGGGATGAGCTGGTGTAATGTTAGTTGCTCAATTAGACTTCACGTTGAAGTTATACAACCAAAAGTGGGCTATATGAAATAGGAATTCTGGTTACATTGACATAAACTCTTCTGGACTTGTGACTTTACACTGGTGAGAAAGTAGCTTTGGCTATGTGGATGAGACAGAGTTATCTTAATACTATATGTCAGAAGTCTGATACTCTAATTTGTAACAGAAATTCAATGCCAGACTCATAATACTTCCTTGCTGTAATTCATCTACACAATTTATTTTTATACTTCTCTTTTACATTATTAATTTCTCTGTATATCTTTAGACTTGCCAATAAATATTGTTTTACTTAAAATGGCCTGTACTGAGTCTCTGAACTGGTAACTGGGGCAGTCATTAATTGGTGCCTTGGTAAGAGAAACTGAACACTGATATCAGAGGAAGCAAGAGTCATAAGTAAGTGTTGACAGGAGTATAATTTGTAATTTGTCCAAGGTCTTGGTTAGATGGAAAAAAAACCCCAAAAACCTAAAGAAGGATCCCAAACTCTATTGCCATGATAAATCTAGTCTTCTCATACATTTCTGGTTTAACACTTCCAATTGACAGATTAACAGAGATGAGTAGCATATGGATTGCTCTGATATGAGCTATTGCATGTGATACTCAAGCCTAAAGTGTATCACTTTCTTAGAACGATGTACGATGGAAAATTGTTAATAGATACTTCCTGCTTAGATCAAAGCTAGTTTTAAATACAGGAAAATGAGTTCAAGTATCAGTTAGAACCAAACATTCTTGAAAGCTCATAAATATTTGTCTAATTTTATTTATTTTAATTTTTTTAAATCTCTGATATTCCTGGCTTCAGCTTGAACCAAAATCAGAACCAAAACAAACTTCCTTCTATAGCCCAAGAAAAGCTATTACCATGATGTTTATGGCTGAAACTTCAGGGGAATGTATTTTCAATTAGCCACATATGCAGACTGACAATATTGCAATGATCATTCAGTTACCATAATATATTCAATCCCAGAGTGCACATACACATTTGTGATACATTTTAAAAATGACCCTAATGAAAGGTTTAATAACTTTAGATAATATTTACTTATATTGACTAGTCTCTAAGTAGCTTTCACTAGAATTTTAGACATACTGAGCAAAATCCTTCCCCTACTGAAGTCAATGTGACTTTTGATGGAGACTTCAATGGGTCCACGATTTCACCCATAATGGGTACTTGACTTCATAATACCATAAAAAGGGAAATTAGAGGCCTATGGCATGACCAAGGTGTGCTCCCTACATCACACAGCGGCTCTCTCCCACCTGAAAATGATTTTTTTGTTTTTTAAATGAAATATAATTCCAGCACATTACTGGGGATCCCAAAGCTTTTAGATTCAGAATGTTTTCTAACAGTAGTGAAACCCTCAGACATAACCCCCTCCCATATTCAGAATTTTTCCTGACCCATGTCCATGAATCATTGCCAAATCTAAGAAACTAATGTTGGAAAAGTGAGAAAATGGGCAATTTTGATACAAAATTTAAAGACGTGCAGAACAGCAGCAACCGAAGTATATCTTCCTTCCTCAGAAGGATCTTATTGACATGTTCTTGGATTTTTATCCTGAATACTACAATCTTTGAGTTTATTTTAAACTCCCTTTGTTTTAAACTCTGAGCGCACCTAGTCCATTAGCACCATTCCTTTATTTTCTTACAGTTTTATTTTACTTCACAATGTTTACTTTAACCTGAAAAACAATAAAATCTATTGAGTCAAAAGTGAAGTTGCAGGAATTTTCTGAGTATGGCGTATCTTTAAAATGAAGTAGGCATGATTCAATTGAAGATAATGGATTTCACAGCTTAAAAAAAAATCCCTTTATGATATCTTGTTAAAATATAGAGAAGAAATTTGAAGGAAATAAATTTAAATAGCAGGGCAGATCTGAGATTTATATTTTGCTAGACTGTGTAATTTTAATCTGTCTCAGTCCAAATTGGACTATTTTAAAAACACTGGATCTATAAAAATATGTGCTTTTAATGCTAATCTCACTACTCAGGGAGTTTGGATGCCTCAGTGAAAGAGTGAAATGTGTGATAACACTAATTGCACGAATACCCAGGTAGCTAAAACAGAACAAGAGGTGCATATACTGCAATTGATTGAATACAATTTAGCACCCAGGTATAGGAAAATAGTCAATTACTGATCTATGCCTATGTATGTTATTAACTAAGGACCTGGTCCTGCAAAGCTTATGTACATTAGTGATCCCATAGAAGTTAATGGGACTGCCATGTGAATAAGGATTACTTGCATGAGAAAAAGTTTGCATGATTAAATCCTAAAAGATAATGATTCTGGTCCTTTATTTACACATCATCCTCTGATAGGCACTTTTTTACATGTTTTGTAAAAACAAATTTATACTGAATCTTAAAAACAACAGCGTTCTTTAAAAATTACCTATATTCTAGCTTTGGAGTTTACTTCATTCTTCCTTACACTCCAACTGATACCAGCTGTTTAGAAGACTGATGGACGTGGATAATTTTATGCCAGTGTTGTAACACATCTGATTTGCATTACAAAACTTTAGAATTCACTTCACTCCATAATGGGAATTGTTTCCTTTACCTCCAAAAAATGAAGAATGCAATGTAAGTAGTTTCTTTAGTCAATTGTGTATAGTTTCCTTACAGCATGTAAGTCTGGTATTTTTTTTCAACAGCACTTATATTTTCCATATATGAAAACAATTTTCTATGGCTTGCCACAAAGGCTGTTCACAGGCCTCAGTGTTCATATACAGATAGACATAATGCCCATATTTGACATCAACAGATGCAGCACTATCATACCATACAGAAAGTAATGGTGCCTGACGTTTCTCGGGTGAAAGCCTCTCTTTGATTTTACTGCTAATGTAAACAGACTTTTTTTGTCTTCTTGTAAATCCAAAGCCAAGATGTAAATGGGTATGTAGTAAGCAGACTTTTTTTATTCCCATGGAAAAGAAGAAAAAAAAAATTTCACTGCAGGTCTATGTCAGTGTACTGAAAGAAGATTTTTTTCTCTGTAGGTTTCATTTTTAAATATCTACTAGACATGTGAATGGACTGCACATGCAAGTGCCAATATTTATAGTTTATAGAGGCAGGGGTTTGATATCCACATAAATTACAGCATGGTGAAGTATTTACAAATGGAGGAAGAACTTCAAACAGATTCACTATAGTGATTCCCAGAAGTAGTATTCTAATGCCTAGTACTAAATAAAAATCTCAGGTACTCTGGAAGTTAATTTTATAGCATCTCTGAAGGGTTGGTTCTCAACTTAATGAAGCAGTGTCAGTAAATAGTGCCTGACTTCAATGGAGCGATGCCAATTTACACCAGCTGAGGATCTTTATAAGCTAAGAAAGGTGCAGCAGAAAGCTGCTAAACACTTTTGAGAATACTTTTGGATTGTACCAAGGCAGGGTTTTTTTTAATGAGGGTGACCTCTTGTACAATTTTCACTGTATTGCCAGAAAAAAAGGAGGTGCTCAAATGGTATTTTTTGAAAAGTTACAGTGCAGAACAAGGCTGAATGACTAATTATGAGACCTAATTCCTACAAAATGTATTTTCAATGTACAGCATAATTCATTATACCTTTTTTGCTTCATTCATGGAAGCTAACAGTGCTCTTGTTAACTGAGTGCCATCATGGTGACATATAAAATAAAGGAGGTCACTGTCCTTGACCCTTACAGTCTGAGGTCCTGATCCAGCAAATATCTAAACATGTGTATAACTGAACTCCGTGGGACTATTTATATACTTAGAGTTAAATATAGACTTAAGTTTTTGCAGAGCAACCAGTCCAGACAACCAGATGAAGGTCACATTTAAAAGCTGTGTAGTTATTTTAAAAATACATTTTATGGCATATTACATACGTCTTGCTTGGTGGATTATCATGATATGCTCTTTGGATTATGTGATGGTTTACTCTTTAAAGTGCAATTGACTCTTTGAAAACCCCGAGAGCTGAAAAACTAGTTTATCTCATGTTTAGTTATCTTTGTCCTGTTTTTTCTTTTTCTTTTTTTGGTGGCAGAATTTTAGCTAGGAGATCATTGAAATTCTGAAGTAGAGCAGAGCCACAATAAAAATGTACTTCCCATGGCAAATTCTGACATTTCAATATTTGTTTCTGACCCAATAAAATTAGACAAAAAGCTGACATTTTGAAATTTTTCCCAGAATGGAAATTCTTAAAAATTTTGACTCAGAAATATTTTGATCAAAGTTAAACTTTTGACGTTCCTGAAATTGAAATGTTTCATCTTGTTTTGTTGAATTGACCTGAAACACTTCCTTTCAAGTCAGATCAACATTGAACTGTTCTTTCTCTTGCCTTACAGGAGTTGTAGTTTGGACCCCTATTTTGTCCACAGTGCAATGCGGACTGAGTTGCATGATATATCAGGGGATTCACATGTCTCTGTGTGCATCATGGGAAATGTGGTGCAGCCTGGGAGCCTGGCCCATGAACACAAAATGGGATACAATATAATTGTAAACTCGGAAAATCTCCCGCCTTGTTTTATACCACCTGTCACACTGGGCCAGTCTTTCTCTCTGAACAGACACAGTCTATTGTGATGGGATGCATCTGCTGAATCCCACATGCCTGTAAGCCCTGGGGGGTCTGGGTGGTGACTGATCACTGTTCCTAGCTCTATGTCTCTCAGAAACATGACCCCATGCCTGACACCCTTCTTGAACAGTGGGATCCTGCAGTCTGGCTGCCTAGACCTTGGAACCAATATCTTCGCTCTCCTGGGCCTCCAGTTATTTAGATATGTTCCCCCAGAGTCCACATGCTGTGATGGCTCTGGTTTTCTAGACATGGCATTAAAACAAGGAGACACAGATGTAGCAAAGGAATTTCGTATACACACATATTTTACTCATAAACAAGCACAAGAGAGTTACAGATCTATGGAAAAAAAGGCTCCTGTATGCAATCTCCCTCAGTGACCTCACCAGCCTTTTGAGATCTGATTTTTGGTCCGAGTCTTTCAGGCTAGTCATCCCTTCTATCTTCTTGACCCGGCTGTCTTGTTTGTGGTGGAATAATGGCTTCCCTTTGTTCTGAGAGTATTCCTCTTTTACAACAGCTTCTTGCCCATGTGCTTCTGCTCGGAAAGTTCCAGACTCCAACATCCTGTCAGCATCTGGGCAGAGTCCTTCAACGTCAATGTCTCTGCTGATAGCAAACCGGCTGTCCACCAGGGTAAAACCATTCAATGCTGAAGGCCATCAATTCCTCTGGCAAAGCTTCCCAGATGTAATCTCTGTAGTCAGTGTCAAGTTCCTGCGACAAAAATAAAGGCTTAAAGCCACAATGAAAGGTTATGGTAATAAATGGTGTTCACAAAATAAAAATGGGATTCATAAATTGACACACATATCTCCCCAACTGTCACAATATCTTCATATAACCTGGATTGTGTAATGTTCATGTCATACAAATGGAGAAGCTGGATTAAAAATATGAAACATTCTTTATGAAAAGTTGTAAAGTAATATGACTTTGTTTCTTTAAAATCCAGAAACTTACCCCACAAGAACCAAAAACAGAGAGAGACAAAACAGGATGCTCCTAAGGAACAGAGTCACAACTCAAGACCCTTGCTGTAGGCTGGCTCTCTGCTGACTGACTACTGTAAGACCCAGATCACATGTTTCCCTATAGTGCCCCATAGCCCGCAAGCAAGACCAGGAAATCCTGGAATATTTAAAGTGGTAGTTCAAAATGTGAAAATAGTTTTCAATACACCACAGATTGATGGAAGCTGTTTAATTTCAATCCAAAGTCTTATTGTGTGAAAAGATAGTGTTCCTCACCAATTTACAGGATATGATAGGCCAATGTCTGGAGGCAGCCTGCGGACAGCTAACCAGGTGGGGTAACCTATATATCTCATTATTTTTCTTTTCTTTCAATAAAATTTTGTTCACAATAATACAATATTGACTTGATTATGATTATGTATAAGTACTGTCATGGGGAGAAAACACCAGGCACTAAAGTGCTCTTTAATCTAGAGAGAAAGGCATAAAAAGAACCAATGGCTGGACATTAAAGCTAGAAAAATTCA
The DNA here is from genome assembly GCF_965140235.1 of Caretta caretta. Classification (NCBI taxonomy): domain Eukaryota; kingdom Metazoa; phylum Chordata; order Testudines; family Cheloniidae; genus Caretta; species Caretta caretta. Next base: position 66,026,508 of record NC_134207.1, read on the forward strand.
AATTAGTAATAAGGCACACATTTTTAGTAGTGAGGTTGTTTAATCATTGGAACAAAATACCAAGTGAAGTGATAGATTCTCCATCTCTTGATGTCCTCAAATCTAGACTGAATGCCTTTCTAGAAAACATGCTTTAGTCAAACATAAGTTATTTGGCTTAATACAAAGGGTAAATGCATGTCATTCTATGGCCTGTGTTATACAGGAGGTCAGACTAGATGATCAAATGGTCCTTTCAGTCCTTAAAAATCTATGCATCTAAATCTCAAAGTCTGCAGTACCCTTTTAACACTAACAGACTGGAACAAGAAACAGTCCACCAGTTTATTCCTCTGCCCTCTGATATCAAAGTCATACACAGCGGCCATTTAAACAGTCTTATCCTTGAGACAGTTGCAAAAATACACATGATTTTTAGTTGCTGTCGCTAGGGCATTTTATAATATCCTACACTACCCCATAATAATGATAGCTTTGTGCCACCAGCATGCAGTCACTTATACTTTTCCATAATGGACATGCACATGAATCCATAATAGACATGGGTATGGATCTATTTGAAGTTACTCCATTTTTGTTTTTCGGGCACGATTAAAAAATCAATAGCTAACTAACTAACTAAAGATCAGGCAAGAGATGCATTATTTTCTTGTTTCGGTTCTTATTTGAATTCGTTTTTCGCTTCTCACTAATGCTTTTCATTCTAGAGAGCTCTATGAATATATAAGTGTAAGTGCTGCTTATTGTGAGCCCTCAACAAAGAGCAGAAGCAGTGGGTTTCAAGGCTTTTTGGCTATAATGTGCTGCTTTCTTGATAATGGGCTCTCTTGGAATTGTAATGAAAAGCAAACATATCATTAAGAAGGAGCTCCATAAAAACTGTCTGCCATATATCTTAAGGTTCATTAGTTTAGATTAATGACTTACTTGATATACATGACAATGGGTGAAGCAAATCTTTGTTTATCTATTGACAATTCAATGTAACGGTGACATGCATAAACCGGCTTCCCTCTGATTAGTTCCATGTTTTAAAGTAACTTTGTGTTATAAAACTTGTTAACTACAGTATCATTTTATTGAACTCTGCTCTGTGAATGATGTGATCTACATTGGAAAGCATCAATATTGCAGCCATTCCTAGCAGGCATTGGAGCATTATGCACACAGATTGGAGTAGATATCTCATTGTACAAATCCAGGGACCCAGAAAATGTCCAGTTATTGAGACTCTGCAACGAGAGTACAATGTTCTATTCATGGGCTCTGCAGTGTAAGGTCAGAGAATGAAACCTGAACTAAGTATAAGGTTCAAATTATGTTCATGATTTTGCTGAGGACCTCCCTGAATGTTGGGTTCTGAAAGCATAGATCCTTTCCCAGAGTTCCCTGCCAAAGATATATTTAATTATTCATAACACTGGGCATAGCATTATTATGAACTGATACTTAGGGAGTGATTTCCAATCTGAAGCTTCTGTAAAGCCAAAGAGAAAGAAGAAAAAATGAGATGTGGGTAAGGCTAATATCCTATTTCTCTAAGTGACACAAGGGAAGTTTTTTGAGCTTATAACAGTGCCACCCCTTCAGAAGGTGCTTGGGGGCTGGTGGTAGAAAGATGTACATTTGTTATGGATGTTGGGTTGCATGAAATGATTTATATTAGCATTAATTTAAAAGTTGAAAGTTATCAAGCTTATTTCCCCCTTAACATCACTGACACCCCATGGTTCCTCTTAATAGCTCCCCTTTATATGCCATGAGCTCTCGAAACACATATTTAGAAAGGACTCCTTTAAAAGAGGGTATTAAAGGCAGAACTGGCAGTGCCACCTTTTATTAAGATTGTCCAACATTTCCCATTGTAAAATCATGTTTTCAGTTACTTATAACTTGGTCAAACTTTTACCAGTTGGGTTGAAATTTTACATGCCACCTGTCTGTCTCGGGATGAAAGTTTTGGAAAATTTCAGCCAAACTGATTTAGCCATTTCTGAGAATGAGGCTAAGAGGAAAATACATTGTTTACTCATATTTTAAAAAATGGCAACCATATCTTTAAACACCCTCTCTGGAGCATGGACTTGAAATTTGGCAGGGGAGGCCTTTTTGTCAGGGATGTGTCTTTTTGAATCCTGTGAAAATCCACCCAGATTTGTACAAATTATAAATCTACTAAATATCAAAGTTTGCACAAGCTCAGTAGAAACTCCTTCAATTTTAGCAGCTAAATTTTCTGAAGGTTCCTTCCTCATTGAGCATGCTCAGGCCTCTCACAGCTTCAAGTGTGCATGCATCAGCTCCACAGCGTGACTGAGCACACTATATGACATCTCCCTCGTAGACCCTATATGTGACTGGACTGCTCATGTGCCATCCCCACAGAGTGTAACTCCAGCCCAGGGTTACGGGGATGAAGCCAGACTTTCCCTGTAATAGCTACTCCAGGCCAGACTGGGGCTCGGAACTGGAACTGAAAGCAAGGAGCCTGTCACTCCTTTGTTCTCAATGATCCTCCTGCTAGGCCCAAGCAGTGTGGAGGAGGAAGCCGTCTGATTTGAATGTAGAGGAGACAAAATCTGGACTAGGGAGGAAGGAAAGGAATGGATTGGGACAAGGAGTGTGGTGAAACTGGGACTGGGTGGTGAGAGGCGAGAACCTGTGGTTTGGATTGGCTGTGCAAAGAGACTAGGAGCTTGTGGAGGGAGGAGAAAGGGGACTGGGGCTGGGAGGGAGTGGGGGTGGGTGGGAGGCAAGGCTTGGACTGGCTGGCCAGGAGCCTGGGACAGGGAAAGAGGAAGGAGGGGAGGCTTGGTGGAGTAAACTGAGATCAGATGAAGAGAGTGTCTCGCCCCTTTCTTCATCTGATCTCAGTTTACTCCACCAAGCCAACCGGCTCTATGTCCCTCACCCACATTTTCCTCACAAGCTCCCAGCCCCAGCCTCCCCTCCTTCCTCTTTCCCTGTCCCAGGCTCCTGGCCAGCCAGTCCAAGCCTTGCCTCCCAGACTGGTTGGGCAAGGTCTTTAGGACAGGGAGCATCTTATTATTATGTATCTGTACAGCACCTAGCACAATGGGGTCCTGGTCCATGATGGGGACTTCTAGGCACTATGGGAATACAAACAAACAAACAACAAAGGAGACTGGGACTAAAAATGTGGGAAAACAAGGTTGAGGGAGGGGAGACAGATGTTACAAGGTAGTGGGGGGAACTAGAACTGGCTGGGCAACAAGACAGGTACAAGGAGCCAGGGAAAGAGTGGGGGAGAAAGGGGAAAGGAGAAGCTGGGTGAGGGAAATTGGCACTGGCTTAGTAAGAGCACTGGCGTGGGCAAGGGAGGGGCTGGGAATGACTTGGGTAGACTGAGATTTGTACAGCAAATCTGGAGGCAGAGACTAGGACTAGATTGGCATGGAGACTGGGATGAGAAGTCTGAGGAGTGGAGGTGGGACAAGGAAGGAAAGAGGCAATATTGGGACAGGATCAGATTGAAGGGATGAGGCAGAATCATAAGCACCAACTCTGTGGGTGAAGCACCCATGGGGGAAAAATGGTGGGTGCTGAGCACCGACTGGCAGCGCCCTCCCCCTTGATCAGTGCCTTCCCCTCCCTCCCAGCGCCTCCTTCCCACTATGATCATCTGTTCAGCGGCATGCAGGAGGTGGGAGGAGTGAGGGTGGGGCACTCGGAGTAGGGGATGGAATGACACAGGGCAGGGGTGGGGCCTTGGAGGAATGGGTGGAGCCTGGAATCAAGCACCCCCCAGCACATTAGAAAGTCAGCACCACTGGGCAGAATGGCCAAGGATCAGGGGGGAAGGGCAGAAGAGTCTGTGCCCACTAGAGCACATGCCCCTCCAGAGCCTGGAATGGAACCCAAGGTTCCTGAATCTCACTATTCCTCTGCTGTCAGCAAATATCTGTGAAACCCACCCTGCTCTAATTCTGTGCTGCACAGAGGAGGACAGCTACTATTCCTATCAGTTACTCGGGTAGCTCAATTGGCAGAGGTCTGTGCAGTGGAGTTAAAGGTTCCAACCTTGTTGATTCATATGGGTATCAATGTGATGCCCTATGACAACATTGCTGGGTTTTTTTCAGTTTGCTTTTTTAAAAATCTAGGAAATTACAGCCAAAAAATGACATTTCAAAAACTCAAAAGTCAGGAAATGCCAGGAAATGCCTGTGCACCCTTAATTTCACCCCCTTGTGCATGTGCATTATGATACAATCTTTAATTACATGCTCCCATACTATTTCCACAATATCCCTGCCTCATTCTGTGCACAGGATGAATGGTTCTCAGTTAATGAGCAGCTATTCAATATTTTGTTTTCTCCTCACTGTTCAGTGGGTGGCCCCAGGCCTTATTTACTGCACACTGTTCAAACACTGCTCTGAAGACAGAATTATTAATGTCCCCATGGGTTTTTTCTATGGTGTTCCTCACTATTGGATCCAAATGCTTCACAAACATTAATGAATTTATTTTCACAATGCTCCCCTGAGGCGAGGGGATGAGCTCTGTGGCAGAGGCAGAGATAGAATTCCAACCTCCAGCATTCAACTGCCTTAACCATGAGACCACCTATCCTCTTTCTGCAGCCCCCTGCCTCATTTGCTACATGCATACCAACTTCTGAAACAAATGAGGCCAGGATCTTACAAACAACAGCCTCATTCGCACTACAACCCTGATTCATTCCCAGAGCAGGTCCAGTCTGTGCACTGAGTGAGGCAAGGGGCCTATAAAAATAGTATGTGATCATGTAATTAAAGACTGTAAATATAAGACATATAATCAAGAGGACTAAATTAAGGGTTCATTAAGGGCAATTCTAATTCTGGCATTTCCTGATTTTTGAGTGCTTGACTTTTCAACTTTAATAATGCTCTTTTAATATAGTTTCTTTGTGTATAATACAACATGAACCATATTATCATTGCTGATTATTAGAAATAATATTGGGCAGCCTTTCTGTACCATTAGGCTTCTATAAAATTTTCATATAAATCGAAAATAAAACTATTCTATCTTTGAAAACATTCTCATTTTATGGAAAGGCCAGTCTTAGGGCTGTGCTAGAGTTTTGCATCATAACATCATCAAATTCTGGAGAAAGTGGGGGATGGCTGGACTATTGCAGATCATTGAAAATAAACAGTCTGGTTTCCCCCAGCACATTAGATTCATATTTAGTTGAGTATGATCATGGGGGGGGGAGGGATAGCTCAGTGGTTTGAGCATTGGCCTGCTAAACCCAGGGTTGTGAGTTCAATCCTTGAGGGGGCCATTTAGGGATCTAGGGCAAAAATTGGGGATTGATCCTGCTTTGAGCAGGGGGTTGGACTAGATGACCTCCTGAGGTCCCTTCCAACCCTGATGGTCTATGATTCTATGGTCTATGATCACATAGTACAGAAGAGTTGTAAATACAAAGTTCTGCATCCAGGTGACCTTGCCTACAAAGTAATATAATTTCCATTAGAATAAAGAAGGGAGGATAAAGTTATACTATTTGTAGGAGGTGATAGTTATGTGGTTTCATTTCCAGTGCCTTGGGTGGCAATAGCGTGTACTTTTGAACAATGTTATTTGTAATTGATTTTTAATACGGGATCTCCTTGGTATTAAAACAATCACCATAGTCCAGAGCAGCAACAACAGAGTCTGCTCCTAATTACCATTGTCTCTAAAGAATATGTTTCTTACTCTCCAAGACATCATAGGAAATTTCTAGATCATAACCTAACAAGCACAGCCACTGATAATCTATAAGCACCTCATGCCAGGGGCATCAAACTGGGAGTAAGATTTACACCTCTAAACACATTGAGGAAAGAGGGTTTCGCAGCTCACAGGCATCATTGCCATAAGAAGAAGAGCGGTCATCAACTGAATTCACCACTTTCACTTCACATCCATCTCAAGCAGCTTGACACTTCTGAAGTGCCTCAGGGATCATTGCAGAAATCCTTATTCTACTCTCTCTCATCCTAGCGTCTTGAAGGAAAGTGACTTATCTCTGTTGGGTAAGAAACTGAGGGCTAGCATGTAGGCAGGGTGCTTTCTGTGAAACGTGGTAACACCTTTGTGACAGAGGGCATGCTGTGAAATGGAGCAAAGGCAATAGGTAACTTGCATTAGAAAAGGGATTTTGATCTAATGTATAAATTTAAGAGGTTGCATCTTTGTTTTTTTTCTGCATAGCCTGATTGTGTAATTGTCCTTACTGTTTCATCACTGAATCTATGATTTGTTTATTTTCATCCCAAGCAGGTCTCTGTTGTGCAAACTGTGTGGAGTGTGTCTCCCAAAGTGAACTGATAACTGGGAAGCAGGTTTCACATAATCAGGGGTGATGAACCAGAGGGGAAATCTGTAAGTGTCTGGTAGTTATGAACTTGGCATAGATGTATTTGGAGAGACTCAGGACCAGAAGGGCTGTTGAGGTCACCCTGCAAAGAGTATCTAGGCTGGTGGAAGCCAGGGTGAGACCTTTGTGCTGGTAGGCTGGCTACTGGTGTTCAGGCTCTGAGCCATAGCAAGACAGCATTAAGGCACCCAAAGTTATAAAGCAGGGAGGAAGAGAATCTCTTATTGGTCTGGGTGATCCCCAAAATTTCTTTAAGAAGAGCTCTGTGTAAACTTGAAAGCTTGTCTCTTTCACTCATAGAAGTTGGTCCAATAAAATATACTACCTCACCCACCTTGTCTCTCTATCATCCATGTGGGGTATTGTTAATGAACTCAGTGAAGGGGGCAGCTCACATGTGTTTTTACTTGGTTACTACTGGCAGGATTTTTTCTAAATTAGTAAAGGCACCTTATCCACTCTTCCTGCAGCTTCCAGTATTGTTATGTGCTTGCTACAGACTTCATGAATCTCCAGTATACAGAAGATAAAGTGTTAGTAATATGAAATATCACCCTCCACTCCACGTGCATGCACACGCACCATACATAGCTGTTAATGAAACAAAATACTCTGTATGAAGAGTGTGACCACTTGGAGAGACACTCTCAAGGAGGAGTTCAAGTTGCAGTGGGGGAGGTTTAGGTTGGATATTAGGAAAAACTTTTTCACTAGGAGGGTGGTGAAACACTGGAATGCGTTACCTAGGGAGGTGGTGGAATCTTCTTCCTTAGAAGTTTTTAAGGGGTCAGGCTTGACAAAGCCCTGGCTGGGATGATTTAGTTGGCAATTGGTCCTGCTTTGAGCAGGAGGTTGGACTAGATGACATCCTGAGGTCCCTTCCAACCCTGATAGTCTATGATTCTAAGGTTAGGAACTGCTGGGCAGAGTGTCTTGTGTGGTTTCCCTAAATAATTTGAATGGGATGTTTTGACTCTATAGAATGGGCAGGGAGGTTCTGTCCCCAGCCTCATGGATCTCCTGTGTCTCTGTGCCAGCTTTCTGACTAGACAGGCCTAATAAGCCATCCCCCAAGCCACACTGCTATCTCAACACCCTCCCACATTTTAAGATAGAATTCAGGACTTGTCATAGCATATAATTGCATCTTGCTCAGTGTCCTGTCTCCAGCAGTGGCCTGTACCAGCAGTACCCCTGAAGCTACAGGTAATGAATAAACCTGTCCACGGGGGAAAGTTCTTTCTAAATCAAACAGCTGGGGAGGTTCGTCTATATCCATAAGCATTGGTAACTTAAAACAAATCCTATTTAACTTAACTCTGGATACACGTCTTATGAAAATAAATGTCCAATCCTTTTCTGTATCCTGCTCAGTCATTGGCCTCAAAAAATTTCTCTAGCATGGAGGAGACCAAGGAGGGGTTGATGTGACACTATGCTGTAGATCCCTGACCCTGCAAAGATAGCCATGGTGGGATCCAGGCAATTGGGGAGGGGAAAAAAAAAAAAAAAAAAAGGAGCCATGAAGACACCTTGCCTCCTCTCTCATCTGTTTAGGATGTATGTTGGTGTGGTGGAGAGTAGATCTTTATGAAGGAACCCCCTAGGCAGGCAATATTGTCCAGATGTTCTGGTCTCTTGTTTGCAAGATGTGTTGAATAAGTAGGCTATTTCCCTTCTTTTTGATTGCTGGTCTCCTCTTGAGATATCTGTCCGAAGTATAAATAACAGATTACTAATTTCTTAAATGAAAGGACCATTGATGGGCCAAAGGGAGATGCACATGTAAAACCAGATTTTCAGTTGGTATAAATCAGTGCAGTCCCAATGATTTCAATGGAGCTGTACTCATTTAAAAGCTGGGGATGTGGCCCATGATGAAATGAAAAAGGATTTTTACTAAAAAACGTCTGCTACAAATTCCCTTGGCCAGAGAAGAACAAAACATCTCAACATTCATACAAAGATCTGATCCTGTAGCCTTTACTCACTTATGTAGCTCCTTAGTCTTCAGTGTAATTATTCCTATGAAGAAAGGCCTACAGGATCAGGTATATAATGTGAAGGGAATATGATGTACATATTTTTCCATAGAGAAAGAACAGAATTCTGCACATGCAATTCAGTTCAGTTTAGAAATGAAAAACTCCTAGAGTGACTCAGAATGCACTCTATTATAAACTAACAGGAACTGGAGAGAGACATGGGAGTTGTAATTCTGAAGCAATGAGCTTACTTTAACTCTGGCCACTAATTACACTGAATAAGGATCCTGAGATAATATTCATGCTAAATAATATTAATGAGGTTAATGCACTGCAATTTTATTGATACTGTAGACAATATAAATTCAAAGATAAACAAGTCCAAAAGAAACCTTCATATCAGTCTCTTCCTAAATCACACAATTGTAACACCTTTATAGATCCCCAAAATTAAATGTAAAACCCATATGGTTTCAAGATTAATAGATCAATTTTCATAAAAAGACCATAGGCATGTTTAGTTTGATTGCATGGTCTTTTTCCTTATGCCAGAATAAATTCCATCATTGCGATACCTTCTTATTTTCCTAATAAGATGTTGGATAGTTTCACTGCATTGCTGAAATTCCATGTCATTAGAACTCATGCATGTATTAAGTGCAAGATTTTCAGAATTAAATCATGATTTTTTAAACACTCCTTTACTTCAAACTCACTTTCTCTATATTTCCAGTACACAATTTCCCTTCCGAAAGAATGTCCAGTTGTCTACGATTATAATTCAAATTACCATCTACAAATTGGAGGTTACAACAAAAATGCATTATTCTTGTGACGTGGTGAGTAGAAACAGATCTCAAAATAAGAACAAATGGCAGTATTATCTCATGGGAAAGAGCCTTCTGTATTGATCTATTATTTCTCAGCTTGAAATGTGCCACTATTGTACTTCCACTTGATTATGAGCCTTGTTATCACTTCCTCTGGTTGATTCAACATGAGTGCTTCTGACATTTGCAAAGTTACTCACATATTCCACAGAGCAGCAGGGGAAACCTTGTTAATGAAGAAATAACAAGTTGAAGGTTTGAATAATTATTTAGTTTATTGAAAAGAGGTACAGTTAATTTTTTTTAAGGTTGAAAACTGTGGAAACACAGGAAATACTTTCTTGTGTCCTCTAAAAATGGGTTATTGTGGTCTTTCTCCCTGTGCCACAGGGCACTTTTCATTTCCTGATTTTATTATATACTAAGTGACCACCTGAACCTGCCAATGAAGTTGTTCTATTGTCTTTTTCTATTTTTAATCCAGAAAGAGTGAACACATTTCTCATCAGATGCCTTACAGACAGCTGTAAATTGGTAAGATTTATGAAGGTGCAACTGGGTTATTACAAAGCCATTCATTTATAAATAAGTGTCCATTTTGAAGGAAATCATAAATGATAGCAGCATCTTCATCATTTGCCAAATCTGTATTACAAAAGTGTGTACTTTTTTTTTGTTTTTTTGCGATAGCTCTATGGGTATAACTTGGTTTTTACACTTTATTTTTAAATTCACTATGTTTTCAGATCTAATCTCCGATTAAGGGTCAGCCAGTATGATGAATTAGAGGAATATAATGGCGGTCTCAATATTCATTTATAACAAAAAAAACCCCAAGAGTCCAGTGAGCAGAACTTGCAAACTGTGAATTAATCACACTGCTCGATGTATTTCTTCTGGTGGACTTTGGAACCCTGTGTGGGCTGCTCATTAGATGCTCTTCAGTGAAGTACTCACAGAGATTGCACCACTGAGGATTTTCTGCAGCTATAATCACCTTGACAGGGACTATGCTGTTCATGATTTCAGGTGGTTTTAGCAATGTGGAAAGGGAGCTTTCTTAATACATCTTCAGTGGTAATGATGAGTGACCCAGTGAAGAGTTCTCTTTAAATGATCTTTGGTAGAACTAGCTGGCAAATTGGCCACTCCAGGGATGGTCTTTTGTATCATCTCCTGATGCAGGGCCAACTTAGATACAAGGCAATAGGCACCTTAGAAATACCGTAGATAGTTCACAAAGAGCAGGAGGAGAAAGGAAAAAAGTAGGGGTACCTGGGGCCTTCTAAATGTCAGATGGTAACATCCAATGGGACACTATTGCAACCTTATTAAATAATCTTTTGGGATTGAAGGCCCCATTGGCCCATTTGTTTAGCTGGCTCTGAAGTTATGCTGAAATTAGAGCAGTTAGTGTAATGATGGTCAGAAGGGTTTTTTTAGGGGAAAAAAACCTGCGTTTCTTGCCATGCAAATCTGATTTTGACAGTTCTGGGTAAAATATCCCACCACATGAATGCTGGGTTGTGACTATCATAATAACTGTTTTTAGCCCAGTCTCAGGAACTGTGTCTCTGTCAGCTTGCTGTTTAATCAAAAGCCAAGTGTCATATTTTAGACATGTGTTTTTCTTTATTTTGCTTTGAGTTCAATCAAAGGGTCAGGAGGAAGACCAGAATGCATCAGTTACCACAGCAGGCTCTCTCTAATTTCCATACAAAATAGTTTAATGGGCTGCCCTGAAGGCTTTCAGTTCTCAATATTTGATTTTCATTTGATGTAAAGGAGCAACATGGTAACTTGCAGCAGTTGATATATGCAGTCCTTATATACATTCACAGTCATGGAAAAATCCAGTTCTAACTACAGGAGCTTTGTCCTGCTTCGGAGACTTAATTTTAGCTGATAGATCATTAGAAAAAACAAATGCAGGCATTCTCACACCAACTTTAGCAGCCAAGAATAGTGAAAGTATTGTAATAAGTTTTATTTGAATATACAAAAAGAAAAGGAGTACTTGTGGCACCTTAGAGACTAACCAATTTATTTGAGCATAAGCTTTCGTGTGTTGCATCCGATGAAGTGAGCTATAGCTCACAAAAGCTTATGCTCAAATAAATTGGTTAGTCTCTAAGGTGCCACAAGTACTCCTTTTCTTTTTGCGAATACAGACTAACACGGCTGCTACTTTGAAACCTTTGAATATACAGTCACTGGAAATCAATGTACAGTTGTTACAAAAAGAAAGTAGGAGTGATTGACATAGTATTAACACAAAAAGAAAAGGAGTACTTGTGGCACCTTAGAGACTAACCAATTTATTTGAGCATGAGCTTTCGTGAGCTACAGCTCACTTCATCGGATGCATACCGTGGAAACTGCAGCAGACTTTATATACACACAGAGACCATGAAACAATACCTCCTCCCACCCAATGTCCTGCTGGTAATAGCTTATCTAAAGATCACTTTAGATAAGCTATTACCAGCAGGACAGTGGGTGGGAGGAGGTATTGTTTCATGGTCTCTGTGTGTATATAATGTCTTCTGCAGTTTCCACGGTATGCATCCGATGAAGTGAGCTGTAGCTCACGAAAGCTCATGCTCAAATAAATTGGTTAGTCTCTAAGGTGCCACAAGTACTCCTTTTCTTTTTGCGAATACAGACTAACACGGCTGTTACTCTGAAACCTAGTATTAACACAAAAGCTTAAAATGGATTCTGCTGAGTAAAATAATTGATTTCCATGGGTCCTATGAATGAAAACCTTGTCCAGGATCCAAAAGGATGCTAATTATTGAGGCTCTGTTTGAATGCTTATAGTGAAGGCATGTAATTTCCATGACCGCCAGACCACCACACACCTCCATATGCACCGAAAGGAACCTTCAACCGGTCCATATTTACAAACAAATGCAAATTTTTATGACATCAGGTGGACTCACCTGAGTGGGTGCAGTGGCTCTGATGTCAGCTCATGGGAGGAGCAAGCTTCAGAGACTGACTGGTATTCTGGCAGGTAAAGTATGAAAATCATGTTTAATAATAATAGTACCTTTCTCTTAGCAGTGGAGCTCAAAGCTTTACAAACCAGGTCAGCATCATTAAACCTATTTTACAGGAGGGGAAACTGAGGCACAGGTCAGCGAAGGGACTTGCCTCAGGTTACCAAGCATGCCATTGGTAGTGCCAGGAATAGAAACCATGTCTCCTAAATCCCAGTCCACTGTGCATTGCTCTAGGGCACACAATCAAATAGGTTTAATCAAAGGCAAGAAGGAAATTCCCAACAAGGAGTTCAAATCATTGCAGTCCCAGTCCAACTAGCACACAGAAATCACCCTCCTCTTCAGTGTCTCCACTGCTCCCTCTTGCTTTCTGTATCAAGTCTGAAGATCTTTGGCCTCACTTTCAGACCTTTGGACCACTCTGCTCTGACCTGTGTCTCTGCTCTCCTTTCTCCCTGCTTTTTCCTCCCTCTCCATTCACACCTCACTTCTTTCTGGTCTTCTCACCCTGCTGCATTTTGTCATGCTTCCCCCTAACCCTGGAGCTCCATCCTGATCCCTGTGCACAACGATCTCAGATTTTCCTCATTCAAATCCCTCTTCAAAAACATCCATCTTCCATGCAGCCTATTAGCCTTAATAAGCAATATTCTCATTCAGCCATTAAAAAAATGAATGGCTGCACTACTGTGCCATGAACCCGAGTCACTTAGTGTCCCATGCATTGTTTGCCTGCTTAACTACATTGTGCAGACAAAAGTCCAAATCAGCCTGGTACCTAAAATTGTTTATAAAATTTAATATAAGTTGGAGATAAGTAGACTGGGACAAATTGGATTGTTTAATAAACACTTGATAAGGGGTCGGGCAAGGCTCCTGGTAGTCACGGGTTGGCATGACAATGAGCTGAAAGATTCTAAAAATGGGAGGAAATGTTTACAGTGGAAACCACCAAAATGTATTTTGATTGGTTAATGTTAATGGGCTGAGGCAGCCATCTCTTCTTGGACATATAGGGTCACTAAATGAAACGGAGTAGGACACACTGACTGGAAAAAAGCCAATTTTTCCATCATGGCTGCCACACTCACTGTCTTCTGGGACCCCAGAGTACTCCATGAGACCACCAGGCCTTTTTATTCTGATCCTGAAAGATGTTCTGAGCCAACCAGGCCAGAGAGAGCATACTGCTGGCATCACCACCTCCACCAGCTTCAGCTAAATCCCATGTCTGAGACTCGGATTCCTGCTGCCACCCCCTCCCTCATGTGTCATTTCCCTTCCCCATCTTATTTCTCTTCTTTCCTCTCTCCCTCTCTTTTTGACTTCTAATAAGAGTCTGGCTTAGCCAGCCAAGACAACTCCATTTCTTGCAGCTTTTCTGTGAACCTGTGGCCAGAGGCAGCTAAAGGCAATGCCTTAAAAACAGCCTGACACTACAAGTTTGCCAGGTCTTGTGGTGGCTAATCAGACTGTGTGTTGGGACCTTGTTTGTCCAGGAGTGAGATTGCAAGTTACAGTAAGCATCAAAGACAGAAGCTGTATTTGTTATGTTTGTTATCCTTTTCTCTTCCCTTTTGTGTGTGTTTGCCTTGGTTTGTCTTAATGGAAGCAGGAGCAGACTCCACTAACTATGAGAGTTCCAGACTCTGTAAATTAACTCCCTCCCCCACCAAAAAAAGAACAGTTAATTCTGTCTTTAAATACTATCTAAAAGACTGTCAAACAGTCCCTATTAAAAAACCTCTATAGTGAAAGGGAAAAGAGGCTAAGGGATGTTATTAAAATGAACCCCTTCCTTAATACTTTACGTTTCAAATGTTTTTACTGTTTTTCTCCTTTTTCTGCATCTTTCACAAAAGATTAAAAAGATGTTTAGTGGTGGCTGTTATAACGGGAGTAAGCCAGCAATAATTTGAGTTGAAACTATGGACCACACTTAACTGGTTAATGTTGTAACAGTGAATAAGGGTTTCATTAATTTCTTATTCCTTGCTGGGCCTGAGACATCCCCTTTTCAACACAATGTCTAGTGAGCTTGTTGGGGTGGGGACTTTATCTAGTCCTTGCTCTGTACAGAGTTGAGCACTGTGTCACCATTCAACAAGTCAATAACAAATGACCCAATCCATGTGCATTTATGGCAAGCAATTCCACCTTAACCTTAATGAAAGGAGATGGTGTGTTACACTGAATTAGAGATGGGTGAATGCAGCGTCAGAGTCTTCATGAATATTCTGGAGAATAAGCCCCAGGAATCACTTCATTAGCTTCCATGCAGAATTTTTTTCTGCCATTTGCACTTTTCAGCCAAAGAGGTTGTGGGCCCCCTGCCCATACAGACAGATCAATAGAACAACATGACTAATGCTAACATCACCCCAAGTGAGATGCTTCATGGCATTGTCAAAGGGTCACAGCTTGTCACCTCTTAAGCTGCGTCTAGCATTTTTGCGGGAAATCTTCCCCCTTTCATTACCAGTGGAATCAGCTGAACACTGGTTTTGACTGCTGCGTAGTCTAATCCTGCTCTAGCTTTAGATAATAAGGCTGTTAGAAACATCAGTGGCCTGATTGCACTAGCTACCCCAATGGAGTTGCAGTGGCAAGAGATTTCCCCAAAACGCTGGTATAGGCAGGACTACAGAGTCTACAGTTGCAGTCATTCTGCCAAGGCAATGTGTACACTGCTGTTTTCTTGGTCTGATATGAGTTGACTATGCTGCTCATAGTGCTAATTCACCATGTGATGTGGGGAATTACACCTGCTCCTGCTTCATTTGGTGGAAAGGAAGATAAAGCTTTAATGGGTGTTCTGGAAGTAGAGCTGCATGAATAGTGGATTTTGCAGTTTGCTGGCAGTTTCAAAAAAAATTGGTAAAAAAATTGTGGGTTAAACCAAAAATGAAATTGGTAGAAATCTGCATCAAATCAAAAAGCTGGAAAAAAATTATTTTGAGTTGAATGAAATATTTCATTCAATCCAAAATGAAACATTTCATTTCAAATTTCAGTGTTTTGATATTTTAGAAAAAGATTCAAAACAAATTTGAAGGAAATTTCTAAATGTAAAGTCCATTTTGAACTGAAAAATTAAAATATTTTGTTTAGAAAATGTCAAAATGAAAAATTGACATTTGTGGGTCTTTTCCCCCCAAACATGAATAGGCAAAACCAACACAAATCCATGAACTATTTACAGTGTCACCAAGTCTGTGAGTACATGATGCACAGGCCAAAGTATGCGCTGATCTTCCAGATAATATCAAGAACACCCGCTCCCCCCCCCCGCCCCAGCTGCATTCCCTGTGAGAAAGACCTTTGCCACCAGGTTTAGGAAATGCTCTAAGACCTTTGCCACCAGGTTTAGGAAATGCTCAAATGGTTGCCCTGCCATGCTTTGCCCAAGCACTGAGCTACAAACCTGGGAGGAAGGAAGACATCAGCCACTTTAATGATACTTCACACAATGTCACTAGCAATATGTGGCTTCACAAACCTCCAGTCACGGTGAAGTGTGTTGACACATGGAACGTAACAGGTAACTTGACTGCTAGTTCCCACATCTGTGGTCCCACCCTCACAGCTCAAAATCCATTTCCTTTTTCCATTACAGGCTACTACTACCATTAAAAATAAACATTTTTATAAGACTAGCAAAACAATGGGGGACTTTAAGTCCGAAGGGATGTTAGCAGCACACTTGTGACCTTTGGGCCTATTTTTGCTCAGAGCCTTCTGCAACCCCCTTGAAGCGAGTTGGGGTTAAAGCCAAAATCAGGTTGGCCACTTGTGTCTGAAAGGGATAGAGAGTGTTCAGTGTTGCCAAATTAATCCTAGAGGTTCCTCAGGTATCAGCCCAGGAACTGTGTGTGACATACCTGGAGTTTATGGGCATAAAGAACTAAATATGTTTTAATTTATTGTGGAA
Source organism: Caretta caretta (assembly GCF_965140235.1). Classification (NCBI taxonomy): domain Eukaryota; kingdom Metazoa; phylum Chordata; order Testudines; family Cheloniidae; genus Caretta; species Caretta caretta. The sequence goes on from NC_134207.1 coordinate 66,042,641, forward strand.
GTTTAAGCATACAGCCTTTTAGAAATGAAAAGGGTCCATTATTAACAGGTTGGAAGCAGAGAGGTCCTAGCCTGAGCTGCTGGCTTAAATAATTGAGTCAGTGGTTCCTCAGATTAAGCTAGTTTAGGAGTACAGGGGCCTTTGGGAAGCTATGTTCTGAGGTAATGGCACATACTGTAAATAAAGTACACTAGGATAGTTTATTAATTCTTGGCCTGATTTTCAAAGATGCCAAGCACGCTCATTACCCATAAATATGTCTGTGTCTATTTTCACTCTAATAATATTATTACACATTTTCCTCTCAAAAAGAAATATGCCCCTCCCTTTAGTACAGAGCACCCTGACTGTTCAGATGTCATGACACTAGCAATTCACAGGACAGATCATATTATAAGAATATATCAGTATTCTATTAGTTTTCACCACTTCTCAGTAATAACAAAACAAATATTTCTTCAGTAAAAACATCAGAACACTCTCCTTCTGTGATATAGTCAAATCCAAATGTTCCCTGTGTTTGGGATGCAATGTCATCTCTCCAGTGTCACTGTGATCAGTAGTACCAGTCCTAAGTCACTTGAACCCATTTTTGCTTCTTAAATCTTCATGTATCTAGGGGAAAAAAATGCAGGATCATGATATTCTACTGCCATCTGGTGACCAATGATAACATTTTCCTTAGAATTTAGTTCATTACAGCAAACGACATCTAGAATTCCACTGATCAGCACTGAAGAAAACACCAGTCCACCAGCAAAGTATAAAAAAGCAAAAAATATAGACAAGAACTCTGTTATGGTGCATACCTTAATAGACAGGGTTGCTGAAACTGCACTTTTGTTGATCTGCACAGTAGGGCTGGCTCACCTGTTTCTTCTTGGAAAGCTTCATGCTGGCCTGCCTCATCTCACCATGCTGGTGCTTAGTTATAGGTTTCCCAGAAAACTAGCTTTAAATGTATTTATTGAAAGAAGTGGTGCTCTCATTTGACAGCTAACAGAACCCGAACATGCAGGACATTAGGTATTTTTAAATGTATTTTTTTTAAGAGTGACTTCAGTATAGTTTCCATGGCAGCTAATTCAACTTTGACCCAAATTAAAATTTCAATATCTAAAAATTCATCCAACCAGAGAAGGACAACCTTTAGCCTCCCCTGAACCAGTCACAGAGCTGACTGAGAACATTTCAATTAAGTCTCCGTCCCAGTTTTGCTCCTTGCAGCAGGAACGTATGTAAACGTGAAGAAAGTTTGTGCTGCTGCATCACTCAGCTGGGTGCAGAAGCCTGAGTTGTGACCTCCAAGCTGCAGAGATGTTTGCTTCTGAATACAGCCCACTCAGGGGCTAACGTTTTTGGGACATGTCATGCCTCATATGGCTGGAGTAGCAAATAAAAAAAAACACACGCATAGAAGTAGGAGACTTTGCCTCGTCTCAGAATGAAGGGAAGACAAATCTATTTTGTGTCCTTTAGAGAAAATAATATTTGTGGTACTGTTCACGCTCATAAAACCCTCTCCATTTTATGACACTATCAGCACAAAACAAGTCATTTAGCTATTACAACAGTATTTTATATGATACATGGTATCAAAGACTCTCTCACCATAATGGCAGTGAAGCACAATATAGAGTTTATAAAAGAGAAAGAACCTTCTCACACCTGTTATGCTGATGGGGACAAAGTCCCTGTTTCAATCCCTCAAGTTATGGCAAATTACTTTTAACGTACTATATATTTCAATAATATCTAGTTAAGGTTTCATTATGACATTTCAGTCTAAAATGTGATGTACAATTTCTACCGTGTTTTCATAAAACATTACTGTGGGTGAGATTTTCACATTAACCACAACTGCAGAAATGACTGATGTTTAAATCTAAAGACAATTTTTGTCATTATTAAACTTCATTATGAAATAAAGTATGTGGGTGGAATCGTGGTTTGATGCTTTTGTAATTTGTTCTACCTTTTCAATGTACTTTTCAGTTACATTAACTGAATCATTTCATCTTATAGATGCAAAGATGAAGGAGAAGAACAAAAACATGCCCATTAACTGAAGCAGTGCAAATGTGCATAGTTAATGGAAACCGTTTTGACATTTTGTATTTGATTCCATGGTGTACCTACTCAAACAATTTCAATGGCATATTAGAACAAAATGCTACATTGTACCCTGCACTAAGAATGCAAGTAATAGACTTCAAAAATTACCTTTCAGCTGAAAGTATTATCTGTTGGAAATGAAGAAATGTTTTATATTATGAAAGGCTTATATGAGTAAAAAGGAACAATGGACTGGAATAAGAATGCAGGCAGACAGGGTTTTTTGACTCTGTGTTTGCCAAATTGAATGTGTTTTTATAGGTTATTGCAGAATTGGTTAGATAGGAACACAATGGCAATTGTTTCACTGATTATCTTACAATTAAAGATTTCTTAATGGAAGATCATATTAAATATTGTGACAATATTTGTTCTGTCACAGAGTAGCTAATTGATTGCTTTTTCAAAGTAGTTTTTTTCATTACTAAGTCAATTCAAAGACCAGATGCAGTCCAAAATATATTTCCACTCTGAGGCTAAAGCAAGTTTTACCTCTTAAACAAATTCTGCATTTCATCAAAGTGGAATTTATCTATTAATAAGCATATAATAAATAATTTTAATATGCATTTAAGGCTGATTAATGAAAGTATTTCCATTTCTTGTCATTTACAGGCCAACTAAAAAATGTTGTATCTTAAATTTCACATGTGAAATTTCATAGAGGTACCATTCTTCTGCTCTCCCAACCTTATAATCCCTCATCTGTAGTGATTAAGTTGGTGTACTTGGGAACAGCTGGACTACAACCCTGGAATGCAACTAGAAAAACAAAACACTCTGCATATATGTTTCAGCTAAGTGCTAGTTTTGGCATTTCAATGAACTGTTTGGCAACAGAATTTTGTTTCATTCAAATTCACAACTGAGTGTTTGACAGATGGATAGACTGCAACCTTGTTCAAACTGATCCACTGTAACAAGAGGTTAGGGTATGCTTGCATTCCTTCTGTTTGTCTCTCTGCATTTATAGGTCAGCCTTTCTTTCCAGAGATTGTGTGTCAAGATGCTGTGGTTATAATGCAACCAGCGCTGAAGAACTTGCTGTAATTGCCTTAGCTGTGATCCTTAATTCACTCATGAGAAGAGGATTCTCACTTTTTGAACTTCCTTGGCTGCTCTAACATAGATATATCATTGCCTGTGACAATTATAATCTTTCACGAGAATGAGGTATGAGAATTTCATCCTGCTTTATACATGTAACATCAGCATCAAACTTCAGATCTTTCATCTTTTCAACATTGCCTAGAGGGTCAGATCCTCAGCTGGTCTAAATCAGCATAGATTGATTTCCACTAGGTGAAGACCTGGCCTTCTGTTTTGACTGGCTAACTTCTCTTATTTATTGTATTGCTTATAAGCCCGAGGAGGAATCACCCTTCCATCAAAATACAACATTTTCAAAAAAGTTAAAGCAGTGCATCTATGCTTTATACCATTATATTTTCAATGGGCTTTTGGAGGCATTACAGCTCTCATGTCTTCATCTCATGACACTTAGGGCTAGTCTACACTGGCAACATTAAAGCGCTGCCATGGCAGCACTTTAATGTGGCTTGTGTAGTCACAACAGAGCCCTGGGAGAGAGCTCGCTCCCAGCGCTCTAAAAAAAACCACCTCCATGAGGGGCATAGTGCACTGTCTACACTGGCGCTTTACAGTGCTGAAACTTGCTGTGCTCAGGGGGGTGAAAGTTGCAGCACTGTCAATTGCAAGTGTAGACAAGCCCTTAGGGTTGCCAACTTCCTACTCGCACAAATACAAAAACACTTGCCCTGCCCCTACCCTGCCCCCCCACCTCATGCTCACTCCAACCTTCCTCTCTCTGTCACTTGCTCTCCCCACCCTCACTCACTCATTTGCACTGGGCTGTCTCAAGGGTTAGGGTGCAGGAGGGGATGAGGGCTCTGGGTGGGGCCAGGGATGAGGGGTTTGGGGACCAGGAGGGGGCTCCAGGCTGGGAGGTGGAGTTGAGGGGTTCAGCGTATGGGAGGGGGCTCGACACTGAGGCAGGGGGTTGGGGTGTGCAGGGGTGAGGGCTCCATCTGGGAGTGTGGGTTCTGGTGTAGAGCCAGGGATGAGGGATTTGAGGTGCAGGAGGTGGCTCTCGGCTGGGGCAGGGGGTAAAGGTGCAAGGGGGTGTGAGGACTTTTGCTGGGGGTGCAGGCTCTGGTGTGGGGCTGGGGATGAGAGGTTTGGAGTGTAGGAGGGTGCTTTGGGCTGGGACCAAGGGGTTCTTAGGGCAGGAGGGGGATCAGGGCTGGGGCAGAAGGTTGGGGTTCAGGAGGGGGTCGGGGTGCAGGCTCCGGGCAGCACTTACCTCAAGCAGCTCCTGGAAGCAGCAGCATATCCCTCTTTCAGCTCCTATGTGGAGGCGTGGCCAGGCGGCCAATGGGAGCTGTGAAGCTGGTGCTTGGACTGGGGGCAGCGTGCGGATCCACCTGGCTGCCCCTATGCGTAGGAGCTGGAGAGGGAACATGCCGCTGCTTATGGAAGCCACACAGAGCCACGGCAGGCAGGGAGCCTGCCTTAGCCCTGCTGCGCTGCTGACTGGACTTTTAACGGCCCGGTCAGCAGTGCTGACCAGAGCCGCCAGGGTCCCTTTTTGACTGGGTGTTCCAGTTGAAAACCGGACTCCTGGCAAACCTAGTGACGATTATATTTTATAACAAGATTAGAAAATAGGATAGTTACTAGGGAATGGAACTACAGTACTGGTAGAATTCAAGAGTCTGACTCACCACTGTATTACTTCTGTTTTACAATTTTGTAGCTCCATTTTTTAACTTTCTGTAGAATAAAACTGAAATAAAGAGGAAGAGAAGGCCCTAAACAAGGCCCTATATATGGAAGCAGGGCTCTTCTGATGAGTAATCCATATGCCCAGTGCTTGAAACATGTATGGAGATGCAAGTAGTTACTGCTGAGTCATAATGACTCGTGCATTTTGCTAACTCCAATTTGAATGTGGAGGGTTTGAAATGTCTCCCTGATTCAGAGGGAAGTAGGGGCTGGGAGAAAGGAGGTCCTGCAGGGAAACCAAGGAACAGCCAAGTTTGTGGAAAAAGTCTTAGTCAGAAGTTTGTTCTTGTATTGCAACTTGTATTACAAATAAAGAAACTCCAGGAAGGGATTAAAATTGGATTATGCAGAAAGTTTATATATTCTGATGAGAGCAGACTGGAAACTCCACCTGTTTACAGTTATATTTAGGCAAACTAGTTTAATAGAGTTTGGAACTGAGACTCAGAAGACCAATTTTCTATTGTGGGCATTGCCAGTCACTCACTGTATCAACCTTGGGCATCACTGTTCTGTGCCTCAGTTTTCCCACTTGTGAAATGGGGTTAATACTGGGTCATGATGTGGTCTTCATTAGCAAACAACACTCCCATTAACATCAGTGGCAGTTATGCAAGATGTGAGGCTATAGTCCGCTGTATTTACTCTCCCTTGTACAGTGCGTGGAAATCCTTTTCTTTATGAGCGGCAAATCCAGCCCCTTTCTTTGTGGCTGCAGAAAGTCCTTGTGCAGCAGAACTCATGAAGCCCTGCCAGATATGGATGGAGGGGAGCTGTATCTGAACCAGCTCTGCACAATCGCTCTGCACCATAATTCTGCACATCTTCTCTTCCCTGCCTAAAGTAACCCATAAAGACTACTTCAGCCTGTGGCTTTGCAACTGCTCCATGGTCTCCAGGTGAGTGAAAGACCAAGCTTTGTTATCCTTACATGCATCTCCCCAAACAACTGGTCTGGGTTCTCAAGCTGGAGCCTAGATCCTGGACTTTTTCCCAGTTATTTATTAGTTCCTTTACAGAAAATCCTACAGAATTACAGATTAAATCAGTAGGGTTCTACATAAATTAAACAGGGCTCTGTGGCTAGTACTCTGAAGTCTTTTAGGATTTATAGAGTATGATAGTCCTAACAAAATGAAAAATATGCTGGTTTAAAAATTCTGTAGGAAGATCATACTCTATGAAGTTCTGTTGGACGTTCCCAGAAGAAATATTAATAATATCAATTACCACTACACAATTACCATAACACAACTGTTACATACATTATTTAGAACATTGTTTCATTCCATGGTACATTCACCTTCCTTTAAAAATCAAGGAAGAAAAAAAATTCTTTCAAACAGAAAACACAGCCATTCCATTTGTGTCCTTATATTTATTCCTGATGAGGGGGTGAGAGTTCTGGACAGATCATTCTGATAAATATGGGTCAGACATCATCTTTGTTCCTCTAACTCTCCATTAACAAAATGAAGGGAAACCTTGAAGGTTTAGGCCACCAGTATATTTTTCTGTGTGGATGGGTAGAATAGAATTGCTCCATTTTCTTTGTTATAAAAGTATGCATCAGTTTTTCTATTTCTCTTTGTAATGGGGGCCCTTGCCCCTAGCGGCTCAGTTCAGCGCTGGCATTGCATTGTTGCCTCAGTTTTCCTGAGTGAGATTTTTAATACGTTCAATTTTAATAAGCCTGTATATTGAACAGGGCCCCTTTCAGGGTCTAATTTATTCAATCCCAAAGGAAGAACATCACTTGAATAGGCCTCTCACTCAGCATCCCTAGCAGGAGAGAGCAGGGGCTCAGTCAGCCTTTGTCCATCAACCCCAATTATGTCCAAGGTCCCTTACCAGTGAGATCTTCATGACTCAGAAGTGTTTTGTAGAGTCAGGGGCCCCTTGTCACTAGCTGGGGGAAGGTCCCCACAGAGGCTCAACTGTGATAACCCTTCCTCAGGACATCATGTAATTCCTCTAATCTAGGGTTTCTGGTGTTGCTTGATAAAGTCTTTCATGGGAGTCATGCTTCTCTGAGACTTAGCATTCATAGTCCCTTCCTTTCAGAAACTCTCCCACCCAGAAGCATTCTTCCTTGGTTTCCTTTGCTGGTGAGCCCTTTGTCCCCCTTCATGAACTTCCCTCGGAGAGGCCTTCTATAGAGGAGTTTTCTCTTTCTACATTCGGAGAACTGTTCCTCTCCCCCAAAGCCTCTGTTCCCCTACCTAGCACCACTGGGAGTAATTTCCTTTTATTGTGCCCCGGTGCTCCTCTGCCTAATTAAATACCTCCCAGATACTTAGTGAGTTAATTAGTCTCAGGTGACCCTGAGTTGCCTTATTCCGCCTGGTAGAGCCTGTAGGCTGAGCCCCTGACTCCTTGAGAGGGCCTGCTACCTTCTGACACTCTTATATCCCAAAGCTTTCGTAAGCCAGTCACTGAACAATTAAGTTTTGCTTGACACATCTGTCTCTCTGCTAGATCTATCATTAAACCATCTAATTAGTTTAATATTGTACTACAATACATTTCACATTTAAAAAAAAATATTCAGGTCAGTGGTCTTGAAATTAAATGGCCTCCAAGTCTGAGGCCAAGGTTTCAAAAAGTGATAATGATTTTGGGACTCTCAAGTTTTGGGTGCCCAACTTGAGACACCTTAAAAATCTTGGTTTTCAGAGAGTAGGTGCTCTGCACGTTCCGAAAATGAAGTCCCTTTTACATTGACCTGAAGTCATGTTCACAGGAGTACAAAAGATGTAATGTCAGCACATTGATTTTCCAGACTGTACCATCAACATGACCTTCCCTAGAGATTTGAGGGCAGTATAACCTCCATGTTTTTATATCTTTGAGCTTTCTTACAAGGTTGCTGATACAGCTGCCAGGGAGTGCCATTTTTAATGGTGGTTAATGTGAAATGAGCATCTGTCCACTGGGAATTAGAATACTTCCCTACATTCATTTCACACAGGTACCTGAACAGCCATCACTTCTGACCACTGTTAGAAAAGGGTCCATAATGGAATACTAGCTCTGAACCCCCTGGTCTTAATTTAGTTGAAATTCAGATCCAGATCAGATTCTAGGTATAAGCTTCAAAATATTCAAGTCTATTTGTACTCACTGCTAACTTATATTTGAGAGGAAATATGGTCTTCTGATTTAAAGCATGGGTTTGGGAGTCAAGGGATCTGGTATCATTTCCTAGGAGATCTTGACCAAATTACTTAACTTTGCAAGTATCATTGTAAAATGAGGATAATATTTATCCACCTTATGGGGGTGTTTTCTAAAGTATATCTAAATTCTTTGAGATCCTCAGAGAGAAGGCACCATAGCAATGCAGGGTATTATTTTCATATCATCAACCTATTAAAGTAATCTTAGGAAAAGAAAAGAAAATTACAGGTACAGGAAAAACTTTACATCTAGGATTCACATGACATCAACCCTACAGCTACGTATCAATCTGCAGCAATCAATGGCGGAAAGCATATACCACACCATAGTAATCACTAACTGGATACAGGTTACAACGGGACTAGAACTCACCTTCAGCTCCCAGAACACATACTTCTATGGGGTGAGTTCAAAGAACAGCTCAGCCATTTGTGAGAACACAGGAGTAAGCTTGAATCCATCCCACCCAGTAGAGGAATGTCACGCAAAACCCCAAAATCATATACTGTCCCCTAGGTAAGGCAAAGATAGTCCTTGAACTCATTGCAGAAAATCTTTCCAGGATATAGGAGTTCTTTTCCATCAGACAGGCACTAATCTGTAATGATTCATGGTCACATATTTACATGTATTTATATATTTATATCTATCGATCTATACACACAGAGGTCATTGCTCTATTGTCGATGGTGCACCCCCCCCCCACACACACACAGAGAAGTGTGGGTTTGCTATCCGTGCACCTTCGGTACATCAGCTGCATTCTGCCCACTAATCCATCTGCTGTGTCTTATTCCAACATGCCAACCCACTGAGCGAAGGGCTGCTGGGTTTTTGTTTTTGTTTTTTAAAAACACCACAACCTTACACAAAAACATTTCCTCCTCTCACCAAATCTAGAAGTTTTCCCCTTCCACCTACCTAATGTGGACCAGTAATAGCTTTTCTGTACCTAAAAATGCCATGAAGATGGATCGCTCGCTGCCCTACTTTGCTTTCTAGTAGGACTTGCTTCCAGCCTCACAGGTCCAGAGATATTAAACATTTGGACGTCCAGAAAAACAATTTCAAACCCTTTGTAGTGGAGTTTATGGCTCCCTCCGAGGTATACAGTTAGATTAATGGTAACGTAGGCACCTGGCTTTATAGAAAATAGTCTTCATGCTACTTCAAGAAATGCAGTCTTACTCCCATTACACCTTATCCTGTAATATGATTCACTAACCCAGACCTCTGTGCCTGTACAAGTTATCCCTGAGACCACATTGCAGGCCTAGAACCATTGTCTGCTATATGCGAGAATTACTCAAAGAACCCAATACGTTTTCTTGAAAAAGGCAACTGTCCTTAATGGAAACAGATAAATAAGTAAATAATCACCACTTCAAATATAGAGGTGTTCCAATCAGATTAAAAAGATTTTAAATTTTCTTATTTATAGTGCTTTGTTTTGGAAGGAACTACAATGAAACCATGCAGGACAAAAGTTATGTAGGAACTTCCAAGTGAACTTAGCAAGCAGAACTAGCAGCTGATATGATAGCAGTTAAGTGAGAAAGTGATGCCAGGTGCTGCACCTGATTAAGATAAAAGGACATGATGTCAAAGCATTTTAATCAATATTGTAAAGAAGTCACAAATCAAAACTTAGTCAGTCAATGCTGTAATAGATAGTGTTCAACTAATTATCTGCTACACAAAATTTACACATCAGAAAGGAACATCTATAATATCCTGCATTTTTTTAACTTTGGGTCTGGGGCAGGATATAGAAAGAAACATTATTTTAAAAATCTCATATTGCTAAGAGAAATATGGAGAGTTATTAACAATATTTCTATGATGTTAGAGTATATTTACACAAGAGGGATCTCAAGACCTTCGAAACAACAGTATCCAAGTTCACAGGAATGTGGGGCCGCGTGATCACTCAAAGTTTCTTTCTGCTCTTGCTCAGATTTTCTCTTTTTTAAAATAAGGGTGTCATCAATTATTGGGCTATTAAATGACCTCATTGCTTCTTCTTCAAAGGAATGGTGCCTTAGATTGCTTTCAGGAGCTTAGGGCCTGATCCAATGCAACTGAAGTCAATGGGAGTCCTTCCATCAATTTAGAAACCCTCTATTGATAGGCACCCGACAAAAACCTTAGATTAGATAGATAGAATTGCCATACTGGATTAGACCAACATCAAGTCTAATTTAGGTCTCTATCACTGGCCACAGTGCAGAAAGTCACTTTCAATTACTTACATATACACACTTGTGAAAGATTTCCAGAGACCTGTATGAGAGTTTTCTTTGGAGGAAAGCTGAGTTGTAGCTGACAGTGAACACAGCTGTGACTGATTTCTGTAAGTCCAGGCAGACTTTTTATTTCACCCTCACATGGGTTTGTTAAGAGGGAGAGCTAGAGGAAAGGGTTTGTCTGTGGAAGGCCATGATAAGTCATGGGAGCTTGCCAAGGTGCTGGGAGCCCAGAGAAGGTTTTAGTCTCTGGTAACAGATAAGGACTCTCTCACAAAGCTGTATTTAGAATTCATTTTTGTTCTAAATTTTAACAAATGTTTTATCATTTTAACTCCTGTGCTTTGGGATAAATAAATCACCTGAGTAGAACTGATCCTTTTTATTTTTCCATTCACCTGGAACATCTCCACTGCCACAGTCCAATATTAGATGTTCCAGATGGTGAAAAACAACAATATTTCCATAGGGGATCACTTTTAATTTTGGCACATACTCTTTTTTTGGCCTGAGTAACTGGGTTAATGCTCAGAAAGACAAAGAAGAAAGCCTCTTACTCTTAAAATAATCTTACCACCTGGATCTTACTAGAAAAGTTAGCTCCTTACAAGACCAAAAGAAGGGACTTCCTTATAAAACAGCCAGCAAATATCGAAACTGTTACTGCCAGCATGTATTTTACAATTGCACATCAAAGTGCTGGTTCTCCGTCTTGCCCCTTTTTCCTTCTACTAAAAATCTTTTCATACTTATCTGTGTGCTGCCTAGAGAATTCAGAGTTAATTCTTGAGATCCTCCAATGTACTGAAGGTAATTGTCCTGTGCATGCCCTGGAAATGTAGGTCCACTTGAATGCTTGCTACTGGCTAGTTCTGTAAATAATTCATTAACCTGCTGGTGGTTTCAGCATCCAAACCCATCACCAAAATTAAATTTATTAAAACTGTGTGTGCGCACGAACAGTATGTCTAGATATGTTTTACACACGCCTTATCTCATCTGGAAAACTGAGCAGTGTTGTGGTACAATTTTGCAGGCTGCTCCAAATATATTTCTCAATTCTCAAACCTTATTATATAAAATGAAAATTTTATTACTTACTAAAATAAATTTGAATGCTTGTTTGTGTTTTTCATTCTCTTTTCCCTTTTCCTGCAAATTAATTCCCTCTCATTCCTTCCTTATTTATGTTCCTCTATTTTTCAATATGTTTTCACTCAGTCTAATTTTTCTTTCATTTTTCCTTCTTTCTGGTACTTCTCTCTTAATCTGCATTTTGTTCTCTCCCACTATCCTCCGTTTTCTCCCTTCAATTCTATGTCTCTCCTTCTACCCACTCCCAAGAAAAACCTCACTGTCTCCTCTTCACATGCACAAATGTTGGTGTGGAAGGTTGGGAGTAGCCAGTGGGAGTCTCTTTCCCTATCCTGTTTGACTGGCACCACATTATAGTCTTCTGTTTGCTGAAAGCAAGAGGGACCCCTCTTCCTTTCCCGTATTTGAGCAGAGAGGAAGCTGAGCCAGAGGATATCTTGTCTTTCCCTCTATCCCAGAGGACAGTTGAGATTCTTTCTAATTTTCTTCCTACACTGGAGGGGAGAATATATGTTCATTTATGGGATGGTTCGTCATGTCAGTGGCTCAGGCCACCTGCTCTCTCAGGCATAAATGAGAGTTTTGATCAGGGCTCAGCACATGCTCCCTGATTTAAGACCAACAAGCAGGCAAGTCCATGGTAAAGAGAGCAAGCTGAACCCTGACTGACAATTAACAATTCAGTATATTTGCTGCTGCTTGGAGTCTTCAGAGGAGAAACTACTGGAGATAACTGCTGCAGGGAGAGAAAAGGGAGCTCTAATGACCATGCTAAAGACCAGCTTAGTTGCCCAGTGACCTACTGCTGGCTTGATATTAACGTACATTACTTGGAACAGGAGCATCATGTGTCAGATGGTAAGCATAATTTATTAATGATAGATTTTTATATGTACAGTGTTGAATCTCTGGATATATGCTTAATAGGATAAGATAAGAAGTCTCTCCAAAGAAATAGTGCTTCCTTCTCCTCTCTCATGGTTCTTCCCACCTCCTTATTATAAATATTGTAATATTCAATGTTAGTGGCCCAAACACTGGTGTTGCAATAAATAATTGCCTAAGCTAATGAAATTATATGATATAAATATGGGATTTAGTCCAGGGGTTTGAGGGCAACATAAGATTATTTCTTTATACTCTGCTTGAATTATTTATCTCTTTAAACATTCAGAGAATGCAATTTTATCCAAGCTGTGGTTTTCCCCTTCATAATGTCTTCTTTCCTGTTTTCTGTATGTGACTTGGCACGTGGAATCACTGCAGCAGGCTATGGATGATGTATGACAACAAAAATCTCAGCCTCATGCACAAAGAATCTACAGTCCTGTGCAATCATCACTGTGCTCTGCTTTGCCATTTGAATAGCACTGTATGCAACTCATATTTACACATTAATCATGCTGCTGTGGGTGTGGCTTCTGACACTAGGGAAATTACTACCTTAGCAGAAAGACTCCCCATTGGGGTGTCATTTGTGGCCAGTTCTACCCATCTATCTATATTTTAACAACATAGTACCTGAGTACCTCAGTTTGGATGAATCTGAACTACCTAAACCAATGACAGAGGTTACACGATGCATATGTAATCCCACTGACTGTCTTCATCAGCCTACTCACTGACTCGTTTACACCATTGTTTGAAGGTGTCCCATATTTAGTCATGGGAGACTCCATGATCTCCAAGGAGAAGCCTGGGAGGAAATCTTCAAAGGGGAAACTACTGGAGATAATTTGCAAAGCAAGTATAGGTTTGGCAGACTGTCGTTCAGGATTTAAAAAAAGGTTGTAGGTTTTTTAAAATTGCTTTAAGTGCTCAAGTTCAGGGAACAATACTGAACCAGAAATCTGAAGAAAAACTGGGTTTATTTTGTAATATGAGAACAACTTGTATAAAAATATAGGCTTGGCAGATATGAAAGCTGCATAAGCTGAAGAACCCCTACCATGTTAGTCAGTAAAAAACCAAACAAGCAAAGCAGGGTTTGAAACACCCAGGAAGTAAATGAGATATATGTATTGTCCTGACAAAATCCTCCATCCTCTAGAGTCACATGTGCCTTTCAGCTAAATTGCTGATTACAAACACGAGGACATCTTTTGAACAGAATGTATTTAATGGGATGCATGAAATTTACGTCAAAGAGCAGACGGTAGCAATATAGTATGGGAAAATAACTGGATAAAACACTGGCCTTCTTGTATATCTGAATCAACTCTGAACCTTTTATAATGCTCAAAGTGATCTTCTGTGGAAAGAGATTTTAAATGAGGGACGAAATAGGGATGGTTATAGGCAAGTTGTTCTTGACAAGTGTATCAGTGTTATGGGAAGGGCAGTTGTGGGTATTTTGGGGAACAGAATTGGTGACATTGGCAGAGGAAAGATATTCAAGATGATGCATTTAATTTTGCCACATCTGGTGCTGGAAGACCGCTAAACCCTTAACAAATGATAGCTAAAGCCAGTGGGCTAGATTTTCCAAAGAGGTGTGGCTACTTTATTATGTATCACTGATTCAGCCCTAAAACTTTCTTAACAAGCCCAGAGAAGATCAAACCCCATTTAAGTGTGTAAAGCTAGTGTTGGAGCACTTATGTCACTCCTATTACCAATATTTTAGGGAAAAACGTGGCCTCAGGAAAGGGTCTTGTACAATGTTGAGAATGGCTTAAAATATAAAACATGATGGACGACATAATAGTAAAGTCTGTTCTCAGGAGGAGAGTTTCCTCCCAGGTCCAATAAATTTGGATAGTTATAATATATAATAGCACTTCTAATGTATACAACACTTTACATTTTCAGAGGTCCGTCGCTTCAGATCAGTGTTGAAAAGTAACCCAAGGTCTGAATACTTGAGTGAACCATGCCTCTAAATGTTGGGGTTTTACTCATCGCTGGTATTCACCAAATATCTGCTTCTTGTAACAGATACTATAATATTTCCATTTCTTTTCTGCAGAATCTCATGCAGATAATACATGAAGTCACACACCACGAGGATGTGAAGATAATTTCTGTATAAATATGTTTTTTATTAAGCTGTTAGTGAACTGGAACAGAATGAAAAAAAAAAAGAGGCATCTTCAGACATGTGGGATAATGAATGGCTTTTGGTTACTAAAAGAAATACAGAGAGGCATGATATATTCTCTGAAGAAAAGAATTTTAAAAAAAGATCAATTAGCCCTTTGATGTACCAGAAGATGCTCTGTTGGCACCTTCGGAACATTAGACTGTAGTTCATACTTCATAGATTCATAGAGTTTAAGGCCAGAAGGGACCATTAGATCATCTAGTCTGACCGCCTATATGTCACAGGCCATTAAACTTCACCCATTTACCCCTGTATTGAGCCCCATCATTTGTGTTTGACTAAAGCATAGCTTGTGCTTGACTACAGTATATCTTCTAGAAAGGCATCCAGTCTTGATATGTAGACATTGAGAGAGAATTCACCCCTTAGATAGGTAATTTGTTCCAGTGGTTAATTACTCACTTGTTAAAAATTGTGCCTTATTTCTCATTTGAATGTTTCTGGCTTCCATTTCCAGCCATTAGTTATTGTTATGTCTTTCTCTATTAGACTGAAGAGTCCTTTAGTCCCAGGTATTTTCTCCCCAGGAAGGTTGATTACTCTGTAATCAAGTCTCCTCTGTATTCTTTTTGATAAGCTAAAGAGATTGAGCTCTTTAAATGTCTCACTCTAAGGCATTTTTTCCAGCTCTTCAATCATGTTTATGGCTCTTTTCAGCATCTTCTCCAATTTTTCAAATTCTTTTGAAAATGTGGACACCGGAGCAGTACACAGACTTCCAGTAACAGTCTCACCAATGCCATATACGGAAATAAAATCACCTCCCTTCTATTCCTACTACCATTTATAGTTCCAAGGATCACATTAGCCCTTTTCGCACACCATTGCACTGGAAGCTCATGTCCAGTTGCTTGTCCACTATGACCGCTAAACACTTTTCAGTGTCACTGCTTTCCATGATAGAGCCTTCCATTCTGTAGGTATGGCCTGAATTCCTTGTTCTTGGATGTATGAATGCATTTGGATTTGTTAAGACACCTTTTGTTTGAATGGGCCCAGTTTACCAGGTAATTCAGATTGCTCTGTATGTCTGCCCCATCTTCATCATTTACCACTCCGCCAATGTCTGTGTCATCTGCCAATTGTATCAGCAGTGATTTTATATTTACTTCAAGATCACTGATGAACATGCTGAATAGCATCAGGCCTAGTATGAAGCAGGATGCAATGTTCAGAAACATTATTAGATTGTATTCACAGTGTGTGTCATTTTGGGGGAGTCTTGTAATTGCTTTTTTAGTAAAGCTAAACCATTTCTAGCCTGACTGGAGGATCCATCTTTAGATTTTCTCTTCCCTCACCGTATAAAAGAGTGGTTCTATCATGTTAAGAAGGTGGTGCTCCTCGCTTTCAACAATGTCAAAATGTCCGATATGGGAGACTGGATAGCTCTTGAGATTTCTCATGGTCATCAACCCAAGAGACTGAGATATTCCCATCTGCCGTGTGTGGAGCTCACTTAAGTTCCAGCCACAATGCAGTTTCCTATGCTTAGAGGAGTATGAGTCCTGCTACCTCTGTACGCTCCAAAGGAAGAGGAGCCACGGCATTCTCTCACCCTGAACTGAGCCAAGATGCACAGGTGAGCAAGGCTGCCTATTGTAAAAGATGGCGTAGCCTTTACCTCCTCTCTGGGTTGTGTCAAGGAACCAGGGGAGGTATATGTCTCTGAGGCAAAAGTTCCCCCTATGGTGGTGTGGTTCCACACTGCCCCCAACATAAGAGTGTTCATCCCTTACAGTAATGATGTGCCCCTCCGCTCAGTGCAACAGGAAGAGATAATACATCCGCCTCTTCATGAATTTCCATTTAATTAAGGGCTTGTTGAAACTGGACGACATTTCAGTTTTTAAAGAGGTCATCATTGAAAAGCAGTGTACTGGGTTAAAGGATGCTATCTCACAGTCTAAGAGAGAAACATTTGCTAAGAAATATTTTTTGCTTTTTAAAATTTGTCTGGAATATCACAAATGAAAAATAGACCTCTTAATCTTGGTGCCTATCTTGAAACCCTATTACTAAAATTTCTATAAATCTGTAAATACTACTCATTTTTCGAATGTTGGCATGTTGTAAAATTCTGCTTTCTTTTCATGCTATGCTGTTGTAAATAAACTGGACCTGTACAGTAGGTTTTTGTCAGACTCCTAGAAAGACAATTTTATTTTATAGCACATCCTAGACTGACAGCCAGAAACTGTTCTGCACCACCTCAGTACAAACAAAATTAGCTTCTCACAATATTTTTGCAGATGTTAAAGGTCATTAATAGAATGAAACCAGATGACTAAAGCAATACATTTGGAATGATTGGGTTTTATTTTTCTCTCTAGCTTAAAGAAACAGAGTCCCCTTTTCCTGACTAGTTGGCTGCATTTCAAATATATATTTTTTGCTTTTTAATGGTTTCCAAAATCATAAAAAAGTGGTGGGATATGTATTTCTTGGCTTATGCAACCTTACTTGTGAGAGGGATCTAGGATTTTTATAGGATGAATATAATATTAACTGTTCAAACAACACAGCTTTAGCAATTGTTCAATCTCTATATTCTGACTGAGGTCAAACTTTTATAATGATCAAGTGAAATGCTGGGATTCAATCCAAAAAAATCATGTTCAAAATGCTACTTGATTCAGAATTTTTTAAAAAGAAATTCCCATTAAAAAGTACAGAGACTGATTCCATTGATTTAAATGTGCAATAAGGTTCACTGTTAGAGCTAAAGCTAAAGACGACGACATGTAATTGTACTGGCTTTTCATACTTACATGATGCCATCTTGCTCATAGTGTGAGTTCTAGTTCATAACCTATCTAGATCACAACGAATGCCTTCAACCTATTTTTACTAAGCTTTTTGAACCCAATATATTGTTCTTTCAAGAGTATTCCTACTGTGCATTTAATACGCCAAGGCAGTTTAAAACTATTGTACACAATTTATATGCTTCAAAAATCAACAATAGATAATTGTTTGTCAAACAGCGACAATGTGCTTAGTGCTATACAAGACAGAATATATATATATGGTCCCTGCCCCAAAGAGCTAACAGTCTAAATTGACCGAAACACAAATCAGACCTCCTGGGAAATGAAGATGGGAATGTTTGCATCTACTTTAGAGCCTTGTTTAAAAAAAAACAAAACAAAAACAGATGAGTGATAGGATTCTTATTGAACTAGATTAGTGTCTATGGGATTCTAGTGAGAAATAAATGTTAAGGAACGAGTTGAGAGTGGGTTGAAGGGGCTTACCATACTGAGACAGGAATGGCATTCTAAGTGATAGGGCAGAAATGAAAATGGGAGGAAGGGAAGTCAAGAGGAGTGGTGGAATGGGATTCATTGGTGAAGTGTAGAGCAGAAAGGAAGTATGGGAAGAGATGGAAGCAGGGGATAAGCTGGAGGGGAGCTGCACAGAGCCTGGAAGATCAGCAGTCATAGGTAACATGATCCATATAGTGGTCAAGCAAGATGATCTTCATGGCAGCAGAAGTTGTGATATCCCCTCTTGACTACTGCAAAGCCTGAACAAGGATTGTAGCCCCACAAGGCAGAGATTTTAGAGATGCTATATTGGTGCTAAGTGATAGTATATGGTAACAGCTTGGATGTAGTCAGAGAAGAAGAGTCAAGAATAACACCATGTTTCTGAACTAGGATGACCAGGAGGACTGTGTAAGTATGTAAAGTGATTGGATAGGAAAGGGGCAGGTAGGATTTTGCACAGAAGACAACTCAATTTGAGTTGGTAATGGAGCATCCTAGCTGAAATGTCAGAGAGACAAGCAGAAATGCATGATGGGACTGCTGGACGCACAAGCAGACAATGAAAAGTAGATCAGATAGGCATCAGAACAGATACAGAGACGGTAGCTAAAGTCATGTGAGTGGATAAGGTTACACAGGGACAGCATAGAGAGGGAAAAGAAGAGAAGGACAGAGGGAAAGTCTTTAGGGGATAGAAACAGAAGAATCTACTGAAAAAACTGGCCCTGAGTCATGGCAACTTAAAGTATAGAAAGAAAGTGCACAAGTCAAGGAGGAAAAAAATCAAGCAGAAGCCCATTGATTTAGGGGAAGAGATTGCTAGTGACTGTGGTAATGATTTGTTCCCTTTCTTGGGATTAATGAGACCAGAATGTAATTTACTAATTTTTTTACACTTTCCAATCCTTAAAACTGGAAAGTTGACAAATAGGCTGGATACTTTAGAGCTACTTACAAATATCAGAATATGGTACTTTCCTATATCGGTTATGATTGACTATCATTTGCTACTCACCCACTTGAATGGTTCTTCTGCCCATGTGGGATAACTTTTTTAGAGGAAAGAGTCTATCTAATTTTCCATATCAGTGGGTATTGAAATCTGAGAAAGGGGAAGATTCATGGAATAACTGGAAGTGATTTTTTTTTTAAAAAAAAGTTGCTTTCTCTTTGAATCTATCAGAAATGATTGTGCAACAGACATAACAATGGATGAAAACTTTAAAGGTTAGTGCAAAATATTGTAAGGGGCTTTATGGATTAGACTTTTGAAACATGATGTATTTTGAAATTTTTCAACCTAGGAATACTGCATATAGTACATAATGAAAAAGATTTCATGCATTAAACAAATATGTTTACAAATATGCATGGCAGATGGTTAGAAATATATATATTGCTTGTTTTGCACATTGCAAAATGTATGTGGAGAGTGGGTGGAGCTGGAATTACAATCAGACAACCACAGTTTTAATAGAAGAATTGTGTGGTCAGCTTTTCTTTTAGCTGAGCAAGTTTAGATGAATAATAAACTTGACAAACAGTTAACTTTCATGAAAGTATACAAATTACAGAAGAAATGCCTCTAAATCATTGACGTTAACAGTTAAGTGGTCTCGGGGTGTGTGCATGTCAGGATTACAAGACCCTTCAGAAGGCAATATTTTTCACAAGGCCAAATTAATGCATAGTTACAGAAGAGATCTTTCTTTCTTATAAAGAGATATAAGTTGGCATAATTCAAGTTTATTTTTTAGCACTTTTAAAATTTTGTAATCATTTAAGTGTTCAAAGTTGGGCAAAATTATAGGTTTTAAGCTTTTTTATTTTTATCAATTTAAATTTTCACTGTTGGGAAATTATGGGTAGTTCAGACAATTTAATGACAATAGACAGAGATTCAAAAAGTTAAAGTTGCATAACTATTAAAACACAAAATTGTCAACTTCACGTCAAAATATACAAAATAAATATCTTTAAATCGAACTCTAAAGTTCTCAAGCAGCATTTTTCTTACTTTGCCTACTTGAAATTTAGATTATGAATGGAAATTTGTCGGTTTTTGTGTGTACAGGGAAATCAATGTTTACTGATAAAAATTGGATTGTTCCAAGCCTACGAATGTGTTTTGTTTTTATAAGGATGTTATCAAAGGAAGATTTGATCTGCAAGAATATTTGATTCTTAACAGACAGAAGCCACACTTTGCTTGGAATGGTAGCTATCTGCAATTACAGAGCACGCTTGATCTGGGGAATCTCAAAGCATTTCAGTACTAACATCAATTAATTAACTTTACAACATCTTTGTAAGCTAGGATAATATTATTATGCCCATTTTTCAGATCAGTAGACTGCATCACAGGGAGATCACATGACTTGGCTAAAGTCACAGAGCAATACTGTGACAGAGCTGGAGTTTTAAATCAGAACAGTTGCCTCTTCAAACCACAAGACCACAGTCCCGCCACATCAAGTAGCTTGTAAGTAGCAAGCTTTTTGAACATAACATTAAGTTTGAGTTGCTATTCTAAGGAAAACTAGTCACTATATTTGTTTTGCTGTTACTATGTAGCTGAGCTGCCTACCAGATCATCAGTTATTTTAATAAGACATGATATAATCCCATCAATTAAACCCTTCTACCATAGTCAGCATCCAGCACACAGAAGTATTTTACCACAGTTTCTCAGTCTATTTAGAATAGGAGATATCTGTGGTAGCTGGGTTAACCATTGCCAAACGTTGACTTGTTAAGTATCTTCTTCAGCTGCCAAACAATGATTTATCTCACAATATGGAAGTCATTTAATTCCTGACAAATAGCATGCAATTTAAATGTTATTCTTTGGATGGGTGAATAGGATTCCTACAATCAATTACCTAATAAAGTAAATATTTTAATAGCTATCTAAAAATAGACAAGCAGCAGATATCTCATTTTAAACTATGCACAAAATGGTTGCTGTAGATTAGTTTCCCAGACATATACTGATTTCTTTTTTAACATTTAGGGTTATTTAGATTACAAATTAGGTCAACACAATAAGCCTATTCTGCCAAACACTATAGAAAGGGAGTATTTACATATGCTAATGACTTCCATTTAAGAAACATACAAATAATGGTGAGAATGAAGAATTAAAGCACTAGCTAATAAGCTGACATTTACAAAGAAAACTGTATTATGGAAGACTGAAAACATAATTGCACACAAAAGATCTATTTGTACAGATCTACTAATATAGTATGATGCAAATTCTCCTCCATGCTCCACAGCCACTGGGGACCCCTTGCCATGGAACTGGTGTATTCCCACTAAATGAGGCAGTGAAAAATTCAGATGCCACTTAGATTCATAGATCCCAAGGACAGAAGGGACCACAGTGATAATCTAGTCTGATCTTCTCTATTACACAGGCCATAGAGCTTCCACAAAATAATTCCTAGAACATAACTGTTAGAAAACCATCCAATCCTGTTTTAAAAATGGTCAGTGATGGAGAATCCACCGTAAACCTTGTTCCAATGGTTAATTACTCTCACCATTAAAAAACTTTATGCCTTTTTGCCAGTCTGAATGTGTCTAGCTTCAACTTCCAGCCATTGGATCATGTTAAACCTTTCTCTGCTGGATTGAAGAGCCCATTATTAAATATGTGTTCCCTCGGTAGTTACCTAGAGACTGTAATCAAATCAGCCCTGAACTGCCTCTTTGTTAAACTAAATAGATGGAGCTCCTTGAGTCATCCCTTAATCTTCGGGGGCGGGTGGAGAGTAGGGAGGCTGCAGAACCCACTTTTTGGCACCCCGACTTCAGGTTTGGGTGGCTCATGCATAGATAGAAGGGTGACTTGTGCTCTTCTTCACGTCCCGGTGCTGGCCCCAAACTAGCCACAAGCCAGACGTAAAATAAACTCTCCAGCGCTACTCAAACCTCCCCTGTTTATGCCTCTTAGGATCCCGTTGGCTCTTTTGGCTACAGTGTCGCTCTTGGAGCTCGTGTTCAGCTGATTATGTACTGTGCCCACCAAATCTTTTTGAGAGCCACTGCCTCCCAGGATACAGTCCCCTGTGATGATGGCCTTTGTTCCTAAATGTATGCTTTTGCATTTACCCGTATTAAAACATATATTGTTTGCTTGTGCCCAGTTTACCAAACTATCAAGATCACTCTAGATCAGTGAACTGTCCCCTTTATTATTTATTTATTTAATTTTATGATTTCTTCAAGGTCATTGATAAAAATGTGAACTAGCACTGGGCCAGGAATGGATCCCTGCAGGATCCCACTGGAAACACTATAAACCTATCCTTAATCATTGTAGATACTTTGAACTTGATCACTAAAATGCACGTGACTCATTACTCATTTTTTCCTCTGTATATATGTTGCTAAATTCTGATCTTGTGTCATTTTTGTCAGTTAGAAAATAATTTGTGCCTTTACAGTGTATGTATGTCATTTCCCTCAGCAAGTCATTTTGATAACTCTCCTTCATGATAGTGCTAACGATATAGAATTTGATTTTGCATAGCATCTTTCATACTACAGGAATTTCAAATTTATAACAGCTGATGAGTTGGATGATATAAGTGACTGTGCATGTCTATGTGTCAGACATTTTGTAGTCAGCTATATAGCTCACAAGCAGCCTTGGATGTTAAGATCCTTGTATTCAGAGAAGCAGCTTTGGCTTCTTGCTGAGTTATACATATAAAAATTTATGCATGTATTTTTAATTACATACAAGGGTTATGGTTACTCCTTGCCATACTTTTTCTTAAAATCGCTAAGGATCTTTACATTTTCACTTGAGACACACCACAGAGGACCAAAGGAGGAAATGTAAGTTAACACCTTTTAGTACTGCCTTACATTGACTACTGCCACAAGTGTGCAGGAGAGACAAGGTGGGTAAGCTAATATCTTTTATTGGACCAATTTCTGTTGGTGAGAGACAAATTTTTGAGCTTAACAGAGCTCTGCTTCTTGTGTAAGCTTGAAAAGCTTGTCTCTCTCACCAACAGAAGCTGGACCAATAAAAGATTTTACCTCACTCACCTAGTATCTCTAATATCCTGAGACCAACACAGCTACAACAGCACTGCATACTACCGAGTACGAGTCAGATTTGGTGTTTCTTTAATGTGAAGGGGTTTACAACTGAGCCATATTATTGAGATTTTACCTGGTACAATAGGAGTAAGAGAACATTAGTCTATGTCACTATCTTTGCCAGGTCATAAAGCAACTGACATTGACTGAGGCTGTAGTCGTTGAAAAACAAATCCATTCTGAATTAGTGATGGGCACCCTTTGAAAGGTTCAGAGTTCTGGTTTGGTTCAGATAAGCTTCCCTAAAGCTTATCCAATCCTCAAGTCTGCAAAATTGAGCTGGAAACGACACAAGAACATGATGAGATTTGCAGTACTTCTGTTTCCAGCTGAAATTACTGTAGGAACAGCCTCTCTCAGCATATCTGCCCTTCTAATTCCACACAGAAGGAAATGGATGCTTTTGAACACCCCATTTATCACTGTTTTTAACTATCCAGATAGCTATTGGCCATGGGACAGAAATGTACCATGTGACCTGTGACCAATCAGAACAGCCAGCACAGCAGGGATATCAAATACTCACCATTAACTGCTCAGAAGCAACCTTAAGACTAAGAAACATTCACAAAAGTAATTTGACAAATAACTTCAGTTTGAATAGGTCTGAGAAAAGTCACCTGTTGTCCACAAATTGTCCTCCAGTCTGGGGAGGCAGTGTGGTGTAATGGAGAGGACACTCAATTGTGAGTCAAGAAACCTGGGCTCTAATTCTGCTTCTGCTCTGATCCTACCTCCTGGTTTCTAATCCCCCTAATATGTTGTGTGACCTTGAGCACAGTCACCTCACCTCTTTTTGCATCTGTTTCCCCTCCCACCTTTTATATGTCTTGGGTGCAATAGTACCATCTCCAGTCATTAGGCAGAGTCAAAATGTATGGACATTGAGGTTTTTCAGACTTCATTTTGTATTTGCAGGAGACCTATACAATACGGATCATCTTCATAAGGGCCTGATCCAAAGCCCATTGAAGTCCGAGCCTATTAACTTCACCAGTCTTTGGATCAGGTCCCAAGCAACCGCTTCTCTTGAAATTATGCACCAAAGTATCCCCAAATATATTGTGTACCATTCTATACCACCTCCGGTGGAGTAACCAACTTTGGTTAGCCCCTTAGGGGTCTGCATAAGGTGTATTAGAAGCTCATCCTTCTCCTGTAATGTACAGAGTTCATGTAGTGCAGATTCACTTATCTTTTCCCCCCCTCTAACTGGGACTCATTGAAGGGCGATTCAGTTTTCAAAAGGGAAGTATTTGCTATATTTTAGGGACAGAGCACCCTGCAAAGGCTAGACTAGCCCATGTGGCAGTGTCATGGTGTTTACTGAGTGTATTGGTTTTAGTTCTATTCGAGCTTTTCTCTTTCCCCTACAGCATCTGAGTTTTGTTTTCCTCTCTGCTTGTTCTGTGTTATTGGGCCTTTCCCTCTTCTGTTATCCACACTCCTGTTTGGCAGTCTTCCTTTAGCAGAATGAGAACCTGATAAAGTTTGAGATGGTGTTCCAGCTTCAACCCTGCCACAGGGTGTTTGGAATTAGGCAGGCTTGCCCCTTTTGTCTGATAGGAGGGCTTCAGCAATAAGGACCATGAGAGAGAGAGCTCTTAACACCTAGGCCGAGCTCTACTGAGGATGTCACTGGGGTTGCATGCACAGCGTAGTGATCTGATTTCAGGATCAGAGTCTAAGGCAGCGAAATCTAGATGAAATGCAGGGAAGGGATGCTACATCAAAACGATCAGCTACTAGGCTCAAAAGCTTAGTGTAAACATTTAGTCAGGACATAGAGGCAATGTTGTTAAGGAGTATGGCGCCCCTCATGGTAGTTCTGATATTTTAACTGAGGGAAAAAGAATAAAGTGTTCTGTTTAAATATAAAGTGAGCTGCACTAAAGGAATGTGAGGTGAGAGATGAGAGCAGGGGCTAGCAGCGTTAAGCAGGCTTGCAGATGTAAGCATCATCCCCTATGACTGCAGTCAGACCCCTTGGCTGACATTATGAGAAAAAGATGACAAACTGCTAAATAGACATCTAAATAATGTTAAACCACCAGCCTCCCCAGCTGAGGACCAGCTGATTCATCAAGCCCTGTACACCTCTGTTGTGCAACACTAATAGTTTGCAGAGTAACAGCCGTGTTAGTCTGTATTCGCAAAAAGAAAAGGAGTACTTGTAGCACCTTAGAGACTAACCAATTTATTTGAGCATGAGCTTTCGTGAGCTACAGCTCACTTCATCGGATGCATACCGTGGAAACTGCAGACGACATTATATACACACACAGAGATCATGAAACAATACCTCCTCCCACCCCACTGTCCTGCTGGTAATAGCTTATCTAAAGTGATCATCAAGTTGGGCCATTTCCAGCACAAATCCAGGTTTTCTCACCCTCCACCCCCCCACACAAATTCACTCTCCTGCTGGTAATAGCCCATCCAAAGTGACAACTCTCTTCACAATGTGCATGGTAATCAAGGTGGGCCATTTCCTGCACAAATCCAGGTTCTCTCACCCCCCTCCAAAAACCACACACACAAACTCACTCTCCTGCTGGTAATAGCTCATCCAAAGTGACCACTCTCCCTACAATGTGCATGGTAATCAAGGTGGGCCATGTCCAGCACAAATCCAGGCTCTCTCATCCCCTCCCCCCTTTTCCCGGGGACACACACAAACTCATTCGAGTGAGTTTGTGTGTGGGGGGGTGGAGGGTGAGAAAACCTGGATTTGTGCTGGAAATGACCCAACTTGATGATCACTTTAGATAAGCTATTACCAGCAGGACAGTGGGGTGGGAGGAGGTATTGTTTCATGATCTCTGTGTGTATATAATGTCTGCTGCAGTTTCCACGGTATGCATCCGATGAAGTGAGCTGTAGCTCACGAAAGCTCATGCTCAAATAAATTGGTTAGTCTCTAAGGTGCCACAAGTACTCCTTTTCTTTTTACTAATAGTTTGCATAGTCTGGCTAACCTTTGGATTGATGCCTGGTAATGCTGATTAGTCAATGCACAAACTCTGCACATTGCAGGCGAAGGAGAACAAAAAGTAATGGTAGAAACATTTCAGCGGGAGGAATTGATGATGGTATCCACCTTGTCTATGTTCTATTTGCTCTTCAACATAACATACACTTTCCAATTGTTCCAGACATTTCCAAGTATGTGATACATCATGTTCCCACGGGCTGCACTCTCTCTTGTTTCAGATGATGCTCAGCAAGTTTTTTCTTCTGCTGCAGTTAGATCAATTTTTTTTCCCTGTACAAGACAGTCAAGTAAAATGTGTTGGATGCCGTAATGCAGTTTGGAGGAGACAGAAGGCAACAGGTCACAATCATGTGGATGTCTTCCAGGAAAGTGCATATGGGTTTGAGCTTGTAATATAAATCCCCATACTTGCTTGAGTTTACCACTGTTTTGAGCTGACAGAACCGTTGCATCAACAGGATCACTGCAGTGTTTAGCTCCGCTAATATTTTAAATGTTCAGGTTACTATGAGGTGAAAATAAATGCAAGCAGCATGGAATTCCTGGAGTTTATATAATAATAGCCAGCTCTATGTCACCCGGCATGTGTGCTCCACTACCTGATACCATCAGTTCTTGGGCTGACATACAGCACCTCCCATATTTGTTCTGAATCTTATGTTTATTTAGCTGATGTGTTTTCTCAGATCTTTTAAGCAGAGATGTACTCACCCAAACAGAGAAGGTAGAGGATACCCAAATGAATTCTGATTTCCAGGAAATAGTTAGAATCATAGAATCCTAGAATATAAGGGTTGGAAGGGACCCCAGAAGGTCATCTAGTCCAACCCCCTGCTCGAAGCAGGACCAATTCCCAGTTAAATCATCCCAGCCAGGGCTTTGTCAAGCCTGACCTTAAAAACCTCTAAGGAAGGAGATTCTACCACCTCCCTAGGTAACGCATTCCAGTGTTTCACCACCCTCTTAGTGAAAAAGTTTTTCCTAATATCCAATCTAAACCTCCCCCACTGCAGCTTGAGACCATTACTCCTCGTTCTGTCATCTGCTACCATTGAGAACAGTCTAGAGCCATCCTCTTTGGAACCCCCTTTCAGGTAGTTGAAAGCAGCTATCAAATCCCCCCTCATTCTTCTCTTCTGCAGGCTAAACAATCCCAGCTCCCTCAGTCTCTCCTCATAACTCATGTGTTCCAGACCCCTAATCATTTTTGTTGCCCTTCGCTGGACTCTCTCCAATTTATCCACATCCTTCTTGAAGTGTGGGGCCCAAAACTGGACACAGTACTCCAGATGAGGCCTCACCAATGTCGAATAGAGGGGAACGATCACGTCCCTCGATCTGCTCGCTATACATCCCAAAATGCCATTGGCCTTCTTGGCAACAAGGGCACACTGCTGACTCATATCCAGCTTCTCGTCCACTGTCACCCCTAGGTCCTTTTCCGCAGAACTGCTGCCTAGCCATTCGGTCCCTAGTTATAGTTATATCTGTATATGGATATGCATCTCCAATGTATCATTGTCGCTCAACAGAAATTCACCTGTAAGCATATTTATTTGTTAAGGGGTGGGGGGAAGCTGAAAATAGAAGATAAATTTCAAATTGGGCATTTGAGTTACATAGCAAATGGGGGAAATTAAAAATTGACTTTTGTCATCAGAGGTGACACAGCAGCATCTGAGATATCACATTTCTTCTTATACAAGAAATAGTTGTGGCAAATGTATGGTATCTGGTAGCAAATATTGGCTTTAATGGTATCAACAAGAGAGAAAATAATAATTGCTAATTTAGAATGTATCCTATTGTCAGGGTTCCCTCCCCACTCTGAACTCTAGGGTACAGATGTGGGGACCTGTATGAAAGACCCCCTAAGCTTATTCTTACCAGCTTAGGTTGTAAACTTCCCCAAGGTACAACTTTGCCTTGTCCTTGAACAGTATGCTGCCACCACCAAGCGTGTTAAACAAAGAACAGGGAAAGAGACCACTTGGAGACGTCTTCCTCCAAAATATCCCCCGCTCCCAAGCCCTACACCCCCTTTCCTGGGGAAGGCTTGATAATAATCCTCACCAATTGGTACAGGTGAACACAGACCCAAACCCTTGGATCTTAAGAACAATGAAAAAGCAATCAGGTTCTTAAAAGAAGGATTTTAATTAAAGAAAAGGTAAAAGAATCACCTCTGTAAAATCAGGATGGAAAATACTTTACAGGGTATTCAGATTCAAAATACAGAGGATCCCCCCCCCCCCCCCCCAGGCAAAAACCTTAAAGTTACAGAAAACAGGAATAAACCTCCCTCTTAACACAGGGAAAATTCATATAAAACAAAAGATAAACTAATCTGCCTTGCCTGGCTTACCTATTCTGGTTGCAATATTGGAGACTTGGATTAGGATGGGTTGGAGAAGGTGGATTTCTGTCTGGCCTCTCTCAGTCCCAAGAGAGATCAACCACATAAACAAAGAGCACAAAAAAATTCCCCCCCCCCCCCCCCGCCAGATTTGAAAGTATCTTGTTCCCTTATTGGTCCTTTGGGTCCTTCTTAACCCTTTACAGGTAACAGGATGTTGCCTCTGGCCAGGAGGAATTTTATAGCACTGTATACAGAAAGGTGGTTACCCTTCCCTTGATATTTATGACACCTATCCTTTAGATTATGCTGTCCTCTGACCAGATTGACTATATATGTTGTTTGAGCTGGAGTTCTCTCAGTATAAAAGAGGAGCTGCTGTTGGCCTGTCATTCTATCTGAGCTGTCCTATATTTTGGGACTGGTTCCACCTACTCAGTTAACCAGAACGCAGATTTATGCACCTTCTAGGTGTGCTGTAATGCTCAATTTTCCCCCTCTTAAGGCTTTGAGGAGACTGTAGTTGTGAAAGATATGTTCAGTTCTTTAATAGCTGATTTTTAATTTTTGGAACAGGTGCCCAGAGTACTGGATAGGCACCTACAGTGTGTGCTTTTTTTAAATGAAGAGACAAATACAACACTGCAAAAATTCTTCCACAGATATTCATTCACATTTTAAATTAATTTGTTTCAGCCACACCTGACCCTCTTCTCCATTGATTTTCTCTGGTCACTCATGCAACTGAGCATCACTAGCATTCATCTAAATATAAATCAAATTTTAAAAAACTGGATGCAAATATGTGCACTAGAAGTGCTTGTGCATAGTAGTGATACAGAATACCACATGATTTATTGAACCAGTGATGACTTACGAATACTGCCCAGAGAGGCTACCACATAACAAATAATCATAGAGGTCTCCATATTCAAGCCTCACATTTAAAAAATGGCACCTAAGAAATTGGTCAGTTAATTTCAAATAAATATATTAAACTGAGGAAATCATGCTTACAGACACTGAACAGAAATCAAGGTTAAAAATGTCAGACAAATTTTTCATTGTGAATTATCTGATCAGCAATAATAAGATTCACTCGTTCCTGTTGTTGCTACCCTTTAATGTTGCCCCTTTTTGCCTTATCATTTTTTCTTCAGAAAGACAAAATTAATGGCTATATAAGAGGAGTGGCTGACAGCTTAATGAACAATTATTAAAGCCTAGGATACATTTTTCCAACAGTTGTCTGTGAGGCGATGGCTACTGTAATCCATTGCAGCATTAAAGTGGAGTCTGTTTTGTTGACACCTATTACTTGAGAGCATAGCACTGTGTGACTGCAATGTTTACATCTCATTCCATGTTTATGGAATTTCGAGTTCAAGGTAGCTGGATGTTAGCCACAGTGCAAGAAAGACCTTTCTTTCATCTCCCCAAGTTACTTATTTGTGGATGCAGACAAGTCACTGCCACAGTTGCCAACTTTCACACAGTAAATAAGCACCCCGGTTTTCACAATAAGTCAAAAATCAAGCTAATCCCATTTCAAAACCAGGCCAAAATAAGCCAATCCCTAAGAACCTCAACACTCTATGTGGCTAGAACCCCCCCCCGGCATGCAGTCTGGGACTGTGCTAGGCCTGCTGTACACCCCTGACTCTCTCCCCTCCTTGCCCCTGTTTGCCCCTTGCCCCTGCTTACCAGGAGCCAATAAAAAAAAAAAGCAGCAACAAACTACAAGCCAAACAAGCAACTCAGAAGCCAATTAAGCCAAAAACAAGCTCAATTTCTGCATTTTTTTCCACAGGTTTGGCATGTCTGGTCACTGCAGTGTATCAAAGAACTAATGCTAAGGATATTTCAGGAAGTTTTTGGAAGGGAAATACAGCCCGGTCAGAAAATTATTGTTACCACTGAATCAAAACCAACAAAATTGATGCTAATTGGACAATGGAATTAGGCAAAGGAAGAAAGGTTTAAATAATTACTCATAGCAAATAATGTTGAGGATGAGGTGGGATAAGTATTTTTATTAGTCATGCAGATCAGGGCTGAATCTAAACCTGTTGAAATTTGTCATGGTATCACAAGAGCAGATTCTATCAGCTTACTAAAACCTCTCTCACTGGTGAGAGCTGTGAGGTTTAGGTTTAGTTTGATCAAACAAACCAGATAAAGAGAGTTTCAAGATTATATTGTGAATTTAATTTATTTCAACTGTAAGATATGAGGTGGGGACTGTCTTTTTTTTAATATGCTCCCATCCAGGCCCCGAAACAAAGTAGCCTGGTGTTCAAAAGTGCTTAGCTTGCAGCAGCCCAGAGGTCAACAGGAGCTGAGCACTTTTAAAAACCTAGCCCTTGAAACCTAGTCAGTAAATGCATCTACCCTAGTCAAGCTCTTTATGGGAGTACTACTAAGACCATTAGCACAACTTGAGTCAATGACTCATATGGTTGTGAGTAGGTCTATGTCAAACATTTGTAATAAAACTCTTTATTTTTCAGACAGAAGCAATTTCTCTAGAAAGTTATCAGTCTCTATTTGCTTTATTGATATCCCCCCTTTGGTGCTCAGAGGGCACTCAGAGGGCTGCAGAACAGGAGATCTACACTGATTTTGGCAGGGTAGATTGTGACCATCACAATCGCCCCGATCAGCCTGTTAATGCACCCACAATCAAGTTAAATCAGGCTACTAGGGGTGATTGGCAACATTAGCAGTGTGCTAGAATTTGGCACAAATGTCAGCTAAGTAATCCACCAAATAGGAGTAATAGATACAACATCAATATTGTTGAACATAAACATTTTGTCTATTGTTAATGTCATTTATCATTTGCTTAGATACCAGAAGGATAGACAATGTGGGGTATGTCAAGAGTAAATTTGCTTGTAATCAGCTGTTGTAATCAGCTTCCAACTGTACGTGTTAATTTCTTAAATCAATTTTTAAAAATATGTTTAACTGTACCATATGATTTCTTTCTAAATCCAACTTCGTGCCATTAAAAAAAACAAAACATGCACACAAAAAATACACACACACAAAACTGAGCATTTTCAGTGCAGTGCTGCTTAGCTGGCATTGTTAGGAAGAACGCTTCCAATCAAATGCCTGATTTGTTCACCCCATAAGAGAACAGTATCACACTTTACTTGCGTTAAGAATAAAATTAAAATAAATACAATGCATGCATGTTACAAGAAATGTCATCCTGCCAAAAAATAAGTTAATACTGCAGCATCACAGTGATCAGGCTGTCAGTTTGTATGAAACAATGCTTCATACAAAGGCACTGTTTGGAAATAACATTGTACCAATTACAAAAAACAGAACTGGAATGCTGTCATTTCACAATTCTAAATGTTAATGAATTAACTCTGGGTATGTGGGGAGGGGCTTGCTAGTGCAAGAAAAAAATGAAATTCATCATGTTAATAACACATAATAATCAAGAGATCAAAATAGTTTTGTACCCCATTTCTTCAGAGCAGAAATATACAAAGCAATTGATAGTAGTGATTCAGAGAAGATGAAATGGACAGGATATGTACATAGCAGTGTAACTTTATAGATTACTAGTCACAACATAACCAATACAGTTTTATTGATTAAATATAACTTTTTCCTCTTTGCAAAAAGGATTTCCTGGAATAACCCTGTTTTCTTCATCTCATGCAAGTTAGGATCAGTTCAACTATTCAAAAATATCAAAGTATTTTGAGGGCACAGGGTAAATGGCTCAAAATATCTCTGGGAAATTTATGTCTCCCAAATGAATGTGCATTTCCCCTCACAACACCGGCTCTCCAAATTTATGGACAAAACCCACTGTATTTACTATGATTCAAGTAGTGTATTGTATGATCAATAACATATACTGTGTTGGGTAGATAAGGAAGGGAAATTTTAAGTTCAGTTTCCCTCATTGCAGCATTATCATGCTAGCTTACTAGTAATAATAATACTTAGTAATTGTCTGACAATTTATATTAAGTGACTAATTTTGGCAAGTCTCCTATGAAGCAGGCAATTATTATCCACATTTTACACTGGGAAAACTGAATCAGAGCGGTTAAGTGACTTTCCTAAGGTGACACAGAGACCCCAAATTCAGGAAGATATGTAACCATATGTATTATTTTAAGCAGAGACAGGCTAAGAATGCAAATCTCCTGATGGAATAAGCACCAGGATTATTGACTGCCTCCATGATGGCAGAGATTTTAAGAAATGTGATGATCATGTGTAGTTTCTGCACCTTGGACATGTGGATGCAAAGTTTTGAAAAGAGGGTTCTCTGTTGGAAGCCGTTGCTGCTGATTGGTTGGGGACTGGAACTAAAAATGAAGGGAGGCCAAACGTAGCTCAAACAAGAACTCTTACCAGACTACCTTCCTTATTTTGTACTGAACTTATTTTCTAGTTATTCTGGTCCAATTATATTCACCGTTATTACATTAAAAGGCATGACTTGATGATTGGATGTTGGGAGACTTAAGGCTGGAGCCAAAGGAAATACTGATGGGGCCAGCAGGCCGGGGAAAGTACTTCAAAGACTCTGCATAATCTTTGACTGCCCCCTCCACCAAGATATCTGCCCATTGATTCTATCTGATCTAACCTGAGCATTTAGCAGGTCAAAAACTTGGAGCTGGACTGGATTCTGCAATACTCATGGACATCCAGGTTGCATTAGTAATGAGAAATGCCTTTTCCCTCTTTCATCTGGTGAGACTGTACTCACTTCTTGCAGATAAGGATCTGACCACAGTGATCCTTGCATTTGTTTCTTCAGGGCTGAAGTTCTACAGTACTGTATGCCTGGGACTGAGAAATGGCAGACACTCATAGTAATCTTATCCATCTCTTCATTCAGGATTGTTTCCTGCAATTTATTTTGCAGTACTGCCTAGTCTAGCTGTAGTTTTAGTGTTTAGTTCAGTTTTAGGGTGATGGGTCTTCCAAACTTTGGGATGCTATTGCTCAGTCTTAGATCTCACAGATTCCTCACCCCTCCTACCCCTGATATTAAGCCTTTCCTTAATTTCCATTATGTGTAGTTATTACACCTCACTAAGTAATTCACCGCCCTTCTTCCCTCTGCAAAATATGAAGAGCTGGAGAAGAGAGATGGAGTTCATATCTCATACCTTTAACACAGATCCAGAGGCCTCACCAAGCAGGTCAGGAAGACAGGGGTAGGTTTTATAAAGGGAAATTGCTCAAAGTGAAATAAAACCTTTATTTGTTACACTAGGCCTTTCACCAAGTGCAAATAATGGCCTCGATTTAGTATTTCAAATTGTTTATTTCTACTGCATCCCTAACAAGGTTTTACTGATCCTCCACAGATGCAGCTTCTCTATGGCTATTATCAAGGCTCCATGCAGTCTGAGGCATAGGGCTGTGTTTTTTAGCGGGCTGTAATTCTATGGTTTCTTCATTTAAATAAGGAGGCTTTTCTTGAGATAAATAAGAAAGTGAATAACTCAATCAGTACAGCTGGTCCTGTGTTATTTACATGAGAGTAAATCTTGTACTGTCCTCATGTTCATGCACTATAGATATGTCTTGACTGTATCATAGAAGTTGCTGGGAATTCTGATACCTGAGAAATCATGGACAGTTTGAGGTTATGGAATGAGCACAGAGGGAGTATTTTAGTTAAAATAATCATAAGTGAAATAATTTATGATATTTAAACTGCCATATTTAATTTTTAGTATTGACTCCATTTTGAGATCTATGGTGCAGCTCATATCTGAGGAAGATGATCATTGCATTGCTTTACTTCAAATCTATGTTTTAAGGTTCTCTCTGCACTCATGAGGCTATAAAAGCTGAGATTTTGAAGCAAATTATGGATTCTGTGGCCATAGAATACAGAGGATCCTGATCACTGCACAGTGAAATCTATACTAAGGAAATCTGCAATATACTTTTTGAGAGGCTCACTTGTTGTTTGAGAAATTAAAAGTTAGTGTCTAGCTTCTAAGCCGCCTCTGGCCTACAGTGAAGGCAAGCCCTGTACTCTCGTTCTCATTTCATATTTCAATATCCAAGGTTAGATTGAAATACTTCTGACTACCTAACTAGCCACTTCCTTATATCTTCAATACATTACTTCAAAGATTTCTTATGAGCTTTTGGCTATCATTGACTATCAGGCAGCACAGGTGGCAACCTGGTGGATGTTAAAGTTCTCAGACAGCCTACAGTTCGTACAAAAAATGCCAGATTTCATTTACGTCTTGCCACTGTACAAGAAATGTCAGTGACCACAGTTCAAAACAGCTCCCGAGGAAAGACAAACCCCAAGCCAGCAAGTCAAAAAGGGAGCACCAGGAGCTAATTCTCAGGTCATGAAATACAAAGGAAAAAATAGTGCCGTGAAACAAAAGAAAAATCTGATGGGCTCTAGACCTTCTCTGGCCCTAGCAGACTGCTTCTGTAGCTCAAAAAGACTTTCTTCATGCACTTCTGTACTACTATCTTTGTTTGAGAAAAGAAGATTGGGGAAAGAGCCAGCTTTAAAAAAAATAAACCTCTGACTCTTCTCTGAACCTCCTCCACCAGTCACAACTTTATTCTTCTCACCCACCTCCCAGCTAGTTTCCCTCTCACTTAGGGGACCTTTAATTACCATTTTTCCCAGGTGTCCCCCTCAGGTTCCCTTACACCCACACAAGCTATAACAAAAGATGAAACCTAAAAGAGGTGAAGGAAAATCATTTCACTGCTTCAGGTATTCTTGTGTTTCTGTGTTGTTATGGGACCACTTGCTCAATTACTTCATGGTAATAGACTCCAAATCGGGCAAATAATTCTGAGTCTCTGCTCAGCACCAGGGAAAACAGCATGGGATATCAGATCCCACCCATCAAGATAGGACCATGAAACCTTGCATATATTGTACAGCAAACAATAATGTGTTCCTAAGCCTTCATGCTACAACAATATTAACCCACACTCATCATTTTCTTCCCCCTTTGCTGTATGTTTCAGTCCTCCTTTCACTGAAATTAGTGAATGCTTACTGGCATGTTTAATGCTTTAAAATTTCAACCTTCTATTAGTTTATTCCACATTTCCTTCTGCTGCTTTCCTTTTCTACTTTTGTGGGAGCTACTGTGCCAAATTCTGTAAAGTACACTAGGCCAGCGCCCACTTACATTGAGTCAGAAATTAGCCCATTTTGCTCAGAAAGAGCTGGTCAAATACAGACTAAGATCAAGTACAGGGTACAGATAAATGTTGCAACTACTCCAGCTCTAGCCATAAATTCTCAAAAATCTCTACATTAAATTTTTAGACAAGACTTTCAGCCTTGGCTCTAAATTTCCTTTTTTGTATGTGTTTAACACAGAGCCTGAAGCTTAAATGTAGTTTACTCATGTGATTAGACCCCACAGGGTGTGAGACATGCTGAGACTTTGGTGCACCTCTTGTGCTTTGACATACATGAATGAGGCTAAAGGCTGAGAGCTGGCATCCTCCAGAGAAATGATCATATTTTAGCAGGACATACAGCCTAAGGTACCTGATTATTGCAGTTATAAAATGCCCCAATGACAATTTTTGGAAGAAGCGAAGCAAATTATCTACTGAATTCTTCATTAGTCTTTAAAGCAAACTGACCCAGATTCAAAGCTGCTATGAGTGCCACACTACTGAAGTTTTACATGAGACCCAAATTTGCCCTATTTTTCTGCTAAAATATAAATTCTAAGTTAAAAGGATTGAAGTAAAACATAAAAGCCTGTTAATAATTAGTTCCTGTCCCACTCTTCTTTTCAGGCTTTCTGGTTTTTTAAGTTTTCTGCATCCCTCCCCACTTCCTCCTCCTGATGGTTTTCTTTTGTTTCTTCCTTCACCCCCATCTGCTTCTAACACATAGTTTGTCCCATCTGTAGACCCTGGTCCTGCAATAAATGATTATCTAAATTGGACTGTACACAGGTGCATGGGCCTGACTACTAGAGGTCTCATTGCAGGCCATAAGCCTTAATTTGTAAGTAGAAGACACATCAGTCCTGTGATTAAGATACTGAAACACCACTGCGAGTGGTTCTAAGCCACAGAGGATGCTCAACGAGGAGGCGGTACTTCTTTTGTTACAGCAGCAGGTCAGGGTGCCCCCAATGGCACTTCAGAAGTAGAGATAATGTGGGTTTCTGCTAACAAAGTAAGGGTGGATGTAATGGGAAAGGAGAACTAGCGGGAGGAAGGAGACAAGGGAGCAACATGGGAGATAGAAACAGAGGTGAGCAAGGCCAAGTTGAGATGGGGTTGCTTACATAATGTTAATTCCCATCACTATTTCATTTATTTGTCCATTTAATAGACACATGTGAGATATTGAGAGCTGTTAAGAGAGATGGCCTTCAAAACAGAGGCTCAGGCCTCTTCACTCATAGCAGTATTAATCTCCAAAATATCTTAGGACTTTATGCAAAAAAATCCAGTTCTGG
Organism: Caretta caretta; assembly: GCF_965140235.1. Classification (NCBI taxonomy): domain Eukaryota; kingdom Metazoa; phylum Chordata; order Testudines; family Cheloniidae; genus Caretta; species Caretta caretta. Next base: position 66,079,406 of record NC_134207.1, read on the forward strand.
CTGGTCTTCTACAGAGCTTTGCTGATCACTCACAGCAGCAATCACACACCAGATATGAAGAGCTGTGGTGAAATCCTTGCTTAAGTCAAGTGAGAATATTTTGAAAGGAGGAAGAGTTATTACTCTATAGACTAGTGGGGGAGTGGAGGGTGAGAAAACCTGGATTTGTGCTGGAAATGGCCCAACCTGATGATCACTTTAGATAAGCTATTACCAGCAGGACAGTGGGGTGGGAGGAGGTATTGTTTCATATTCTCTGTGTATATATAAAGTCTGCTGCAGTTTCCACGGTATGCATCCGATGAAGTGAGCTGTAGCTCACGAAAGCTCATGCTCAAATAAATTGGTTAGTCTCTAAGGTGCCACAAGTACTCCTTTTCTTTTTTCTATAGACTAGGTTTTTCACAGCAAAGTCAACTGTTGCTTGACAAGCCAAGTGTGAAAATTCTTCTCAGTGCAGGGGTCAGCACTTAAAACCCACTTTACCACTCAAAATTTTGAATTTTAAATGGAGAAAGATGGAAAACTGGAGGTAATTAATCACTGAAATTACAGGGGAAATTTTGGTTCTTCTTTTTTTTTTTGCTTTTACAATTGAAATTCATCCTGTGGCAAATTGCCAGCACGACTATGATGGGTCTTGCACTTTCTCTTCTTGGAGGGGGTTCAGGGCACCATTTCTTGCCCTTGAACTGGGGTATTAACTGCCCCACTAGTGTGCTAGAGGAGGGGAGTGGAGAGGGAGGGACCTAGGCCCACCCTCTACTCTGGGTCCCAGTTCAGGGGCCCTAGGAATAGCAGTAAACCAGTTGAACTAGCAGTTCCTTCCCCTGGGCTACTTCTCTCTCCTGCCCTTCAGCTTGTGGATCTTCTTGCCCTCTCTCTGCACAAACCAGGCATCCCTTTACCTAGGGTCTTGGTCTTCTTAATCCACCGCAGCACTTCTCCAAGCTCTCCTCTACTTCCCTCCAAACTGCTCTCTGCTCCAACATCAATCCACTCTGATTGAAGCAGGGTTTTTTTTATCAGGTGACTGGCTTCAGGTGCTCTAATTGGCTTCAGGTACTTTAATTAATCTATAGCAAACTTTCTTCCCTCTACAGGGAATAAGGCTCCCTTCTGACGCTCTCCTGCTGCCCTCTGGTCTGGGCTTTCCTTGCTTTTTGCCCCTGCTTGCAGTTTCCCCCCCCCCCCCCCCGACCGGGCCAGACGCTCTCCCCCCTTCTTCCCCCCTTTTTTTCTCTTTGTTTTTTCTGCTGTTGCTTGAGGCTAGTCGGCTGCTGGCTGGCTGTCGCCCCCCCCCCCCCCCCCGGACGCTGCTGCCGCTCCAGCTGAAATCCCCCCCAGAGAGAGGGGGGGCCTGCTGACCCTCTCCCTGGAGGGCGGTAGTGGAGGGACCCAGCCCCCAGACCCAGCCGCTTGCTGTTTGTTTGTGGACCCGTATCTGGCCGAGAGAGTCTCTTATCATCTGTTCCGGCATCCCTGGAATGCTACAGCTGCAAAGAAAACCGGAGAAGAAAAGGAAAAAGCCATCTACCGGAGGAACACTGCCCAGGGAATCTACAAATCGCCGTAGAGGGGGACTTAAGACTGAGTGACTTTCAAACTGTGCTCTCGTGTGGGGGGAGGCCTTGACTGTGTCCTGACTGTGTTTGTAGGGACACTGGGGGTGTGGCACGGAGCTGCTCCCTGATCCATCTGTGTCCTCCCAACCCCCACACTACTATCTTCACCATTGTCCCCCTCCACCGTCTTTGCTGGCTGTTTAACATCTGCCTCTGGACTCAGCTGCTTGCCCTGATTCCACCGTGTGGGCCAGAAGCACCAGCCAACCAAACAGGACTCTCTGTACAAGCATATGGTGGTTCATGTGCCCCCCCCTCCCCCCGAAATGTCCACCCCACAGCTTGTCCCTTTTTACCTGACCCCAGCTCCTGTTAATCACCTGCCACCGCCACCGTTGGGGCATCGGCAATGGAGGGCACTGGGGTGACCTCCGCCGCTGCCATGCCCATCGCCTCCCCAGACTCTAGGGGAGCCCCCCCAGCCGGCAGGAAAGGCCAGGGCAAGAAGAAAGGGAAAGGCCCCCGCTAAAACCACCAGGCCCTCCATGGCAGGGGCCACCCCCACTGCTGCGGCCCCGCCACCAACCACGGCATCCTTCCCCACTGCCTCCTCCACCAGCTCTGCGGGTGTCCCTCCCTCAGCCCCCAGGACGTATGCCCGGGCGGCAGCAGCCCCCCCCTGCCTGCCGCCTCGTCATCTCTCCCACCCACCACCTCCGCCACCAACAATAGCGGCCGGGGCCCCTTTCCCACCATGACAAGGAAACACGGTCTCCGATACCTCCTGGTGCCCGCCTCGCCCCACGTGGAGACCTACATGCGGGCGTTGGGGAGGATGGTGGGGCCCTCGGCCATTGTGGCGGCCTCCAAAATGTATGGGAAGGTCGACTTCTTCTTAGCATCAGAGGCTGCTGCCCAGGAAGCGGTGGAGAGGGGCCTGGAGGTGGGGCGGGGGGTTTGTCCCCCTAGAGCCGCTAGAGGACCTGGGTGTCCACCTGGTCCTGACCTCTGTCACTCCTTTTCTCCCCAATGCTGCCCTGTTACCCGCCCTTTCCACTCTGGGGAAACCTATTTTTGTTATCAGCCCTCTCCCGTTGGGCTGCAAGGACCCCACCCTCCGTCACATCTTTTCCTTCCACCGGCAAGTGCAGCTTCTACTGCCATCGGCGGCGAGTGACAGAGAGGCGCTTGAGGGGTCCCTCCTAGTCCCCCACCAGGGGGCCCGTTACTGGGCGTACTTGTTCACGGGGGAAGCCTGGTGCTACCTCTGCCGGGCATCGGGGCATGTCCGGCAAGGAGGGGCACCTGGGATCCCCGAGACCTGGCAGGACATTGGCCCCGTCATTGCCGACGCCCCTGGCCACCCGGTACCTGAACCCATCCCCCCTCCTCTTCGGACCACCACTACTCCCGCTCAGGCCCAAGGGGCACCTCCCCTACAACGCCCAGATGAGCAGGAGAGCCCTGCCCTCGCTGCTGACAATCTGGCGGGGCCTATGGAGGAGGGTGTGACAGAGATACCACCAAGCATGGGAGAGAGCCTGCCCCAGGGAGAATCCTCCCTCCCTTATGCTGCCCCACCGTTCCCCCCACAAGTCCCTGAGCCATCGCCTCCACCCCCTGACACGACCCCTCCAACTAGCCCCCAGATGATGCCATGGAGGGCCGGGCCCTAGTCCAGGGGAAGAGAGGCAAGTGGAAGGCTCGAGCTCCGCCTCATCCACCCACAGTGGAGGACCCCCGGAAGACCAGGAAGGGGGCACAGATGCCGAGCCTTCTGCTTTGCCCACGAGTGCGTCCCATCCACCGGTGTCAGCCGGGAAAGACATGGCAACACCGGAAGGTAGTGTCTCCTCTCCACAGGAGACCCTCAAGGAAGCCCCTTCTGTCCTGACGCTACCCGAAGCCCCCGTGAACCCCGAGGCAACCATCGTGGCGCGTGCCAGTGGGGAGAACCCTGGGGTGGTGGAAAGTGTCCTTTCCTCCATGTTAGAGGAGATCGAGGCCCTAGATCTGACCCCGGTCACGCAGGGGGCAGAGACCTTTTGCCAGCAAACCTTGATCTGGGCGACCTCACTCCATCCCCCTTTCCCCATGCTCCCTCCCCCTAACTGCAGCTTCTGCTCCCACCTCCGAGGAGCCCCTGGACTCCTCCATCGACCCGGCCGCTGATGGCACCCCGCTGACGACCACCAGTTTACCTCCTGCAATGTTATCACCGCCCCCGGGGCTGTCTCCTTCCCTTTTCCAACTGATGACCCCCAGGGAGCGGCCTTTGTGTTCTCCTGCCCCGACCCTTTAGAGACTGCTATTTTCCCTCCACCGCCCCCTATTGCCCCAGGGTTTGAGGTGGGCCTACAAGCTCCAGCCCATCAGGCACCCCATCAGGGGTCTGCACCCTGCTTGCCCATTTTAGTGGGCCACGGGGCTGCACCAAGGGCCCCACCGGGGAACAATTGGGAAACCGCAACCCCACCCCCCAATGAGCTGCGAGGAGCGCTGCGGAAGTTTTTAGAAGATGCCCGTGGCTCCTGCAACAAGGTACAACTTGATCTCCAGCGATGGGGGGACTTTTCTCAAATCCTCCGGGCCACATGGGCCCTCAGGGGGGAAGGTAAAGGGATGCGGAAGCGGGATGCCACGGCCTACTGGCAGGTCAGCATCTTCAGTGAACAATTACTCACCTACGGGATGGGTCAACAACTATCCCTGCCAGTGAGGATCCCCCCCGGCCCTCCCCATGACACCTCTCACCATCACAAAGTTGAACACCCGGGGTTGTAGGATGGCTCTCCGCAGGTCCCAGGTGCTCTCCTTCCTTCGGGAGGGAGGGTACTCTGTGGTTTTCCTGCATGAGACCCATACGGATCCGACCGCCGAAGACAGTTGGCGGCTGGAGTTGGGGGACAGGGTCTACTTTAGCCATTCCATGGTTCGACAGGCTGGAGTGGCGACCCTGTTCTCCCCCGACCTACGGCCCAACGTGCTAGGGGTCGCCGAGGCCGTGCCGGGTTGCCTGCTGCATCTCCGGGTCCATATGGACTGGCTCGTGGTTAACCTCATTAATGTCTATGCCCCGACATCGGGCCCGGAGTGGCTGCAATTCTATCAACAGGCATCCGCCTTCCTCGGCACCTTAGATTCTCACGAGTGCCTGGTCCTGGGAGGGGATTTTAATACCACCCTCGAGGAGCGGGACTGCTCGGGGACCGAGCAGAGCCCGGCCGCCACGAACATCACTCCCTAGTGGACCTCCGGAGAACCTCCGGGAGATAGTTGAACTTCACTCCCTAGTGGACATCTGGCATGACCACCACCTGGATGACACTTCCATGTTCACCTTTGTCAGGGTGGAGGCCCATCGGTCGCGTCACTCCCGGTTGGACCGCATTTATTTATCATGCTTCCATCTCTCTCTCACTCCTCCAGCATTTGGCTGGCCCCATTTTCTGACCATCACCTAGCCACTGTGACAGCCTCCCTCTGTGCGGAGCGGCCGGGGCCGGCCTATTGGCATTTTAACAACATCCTGCTGGAGGATGAGGGCTTCGTGACGTACTTCTGGGAATTCTGGCTGGCTTGGGGAGGGTGGCGGCGAGCCTTTCCCTCGGCGCGGCGATGGTCGGACCTGGGGAAGGTGCGCGCCCGGCTTTTCTGCTGCAACTACACCCGGGGCACCAGCCGACGGAGAAATGCAGCGATAGAGCAGTTGGAAAGGGAGGTCTTAGAGCTGGAGAGGCATCTGGCCACCAGCCCCAAGGACCCGCTCCTCTGCGGAGCGTGCCGGGAGAAGTGGGAGGAGCTCCGGGCCCTCGAGGACCATCGGGCCCAGGGCGCCTTTGTTCGATCCCGCATCTGCCTCCTTTGGGAGATGGATCACGGCTCCCGCTTCTTCTATGCCCTGGAGAAAATGAGGGGGGCCAAGAAACACATCACCTGCCTCCTGGCAGAAGACGACACCCCCCTCACGGAACCGGTGGAGATGTGTGGGAGGGCCCGAGCCTTCTACTCAAGTCTTTTCTCCCCAGATCCAACTGACCCTAGCGCTTGCTGAGTGCTCTGGGAAGAGCTCCCTACCGTCAGCACGAGCAACCGAGACCGGCTAGAGTTGTCTCTCACTCTGGCCGAGTTCTTGGAAGCCCTCCATCATATGCTCACTAATAAGTCTCCACGCATGGATGGGCTGACCGTGGAGATCTACCGCATGTTTTGGGACGTCCTCAGTCCAGACCTAGTCATCGTCTGGGCCGAGTCTCTGCAGAGCGGGGTCCTCCCTCTTTCGTGCAGGCGAGCTGTGCTCGCCTTATTGCCGAAGAAAGGGGACCTCTGTGATTTACGAAATTGTCGTCCCGTCTCGCTCCTCAGCACGGACTACAAAATCGTAGCGAAAGCAATCTCGCTGCGGCTAGGGTCTGTGCTGGCAGATGTGATCCACCCAGACCAGACCTACACCATCCCGGACCGCAGTATTTTTGGTAACCTATTTCTGGTTTGGGACCTTTTGGAACTCGGGTGTAGAGACGGTCTGTCGTTTGCCCCCCTGTCCCTAGATCAGGAGAAGGTGTTCAATAGGGTGGACCATGGGTACCTCCTGAGCACTCAGCAGGCGTTTGGCTTTGGACCCCAGTTTGTGGGTTTTCTCCGGGTGCTGTACGCTTCCGCAGAGTGTCCGGTTAAGCTCAACTGGACCCTGACCAAACCGGTCAGCTTCGGGCAAGGAGTATGGCAGGGGTGCTCCCTCTCAGGCCAGCTGTACGCTCTGGCGATCGAGCCCTTCCTCTGTCTCCACCACAGGCGGTTGACAGGGTTAGTGCTGCGGGAGCTGGAGCTGCGGCATACGCTGATGATGTGCTCCTCGTGGTCCAGGACCTGGGCAACTTGGCGTGGGTGGAGGCTTACCAGGCCATCTATTTGGCAGCCTCCTCCGCCCGGGTCAACTGGGTCAAGAGCTCTGGCCTGGCAGTAGGAGACTGGTGGCAGACGAGCTCCCTCCCACCTGCGCTTCAGACCATCCGGTGGAGCGCGGGTCCACTGCTCTACCTCGGCGTTTACCTTTCTGCCACGCATCCCTCTCTGCTGGAGAACTGGGAAAATTCAGAGGGCGGGGTGATAGAGCGGCTCTGGAAATGGACGGGACTACTCCAATGTCTCTCCCTCCAAGGGAGAGCACTGGTGCTTAATCAACTAGTCCTGTCCATGCTCTGGTACCGGCTCAACACGCTGGTCCCCGCCCCGGGTTTCCTGACCAACCTCCGGACGTCGATTCTGGGGTTCTTTTGGTCAGGAACGCTCTGGGCCCCTGTAGGGGTTCTTCATCTACCCCTGAAGGAAGGAGGACAGGGCCTGAAGTGTCTGCACACTCAGGTCCACGTCTTCCGCCTCCAGGCCCTACAGAGGCTCCTCTATGGTGCAGGCAGTTCGGCGTGGAGCACGCTGGCGCATGCCATCCTGCGTCGCATCCGAGGGCTCCGATATGACCGGCAGCTCTTTTATCTCCGTCTGGGAGGTCTTCTCTGGGCTGCCGATCTTCTACCAGGACCTCCTCTGGACTTGGAAACTGTTTTTAACGACCAGGTCCGTGGTGGCCACCGAGGGGGCAGATCTCCTAGCGGAGCCCCTGCTACACAACCCCCATCTCCGTGTGCAGGTGGCAGTGTCCCCCTCGGTTCGCCAGAGCTTGATCCTGGCAGAAGTCATGAGAGTCGGAGACCTCCTGGACTACGACCGGGGAGACTGGCTGGATCCCCTGACGCTCGCTCGGCGCATGGGGCTCTCCAGACCTCGTACCCCCCGGCGCGTACTTCAGGAGGTGAAGGCCACTTTGCCGCCTGCTGCTCGAGCTTACCTAGACCGGGTGCTGCTCGAGGGCACGCCCCGCCCACCCTCTACCCCAGGCCCTCCGGACCTTTTAATTGGACCCCTGCCCCATAGACCCAATCGACCCCCTCACCCCTTTACTGCGAGCTGGCTGCACAAACTGCAGCCGGTACGCTTCCAAACCGCGCCAAGGAAACATCTATACATGCTCGTGCTCCACACCCTTCATGGCCTCACCCTAGTGTCCCGCCCTGACATAAAGTGGCAAGAACTTCTGCCACCTTTGGAGGGTGAGCAGCCGCCGTGGGCCAGCCTATATTCCACCTTGGTTCCGAGGCCTGTCGGGGACATCAGTTGGCGGCTCCTTCATGGAGCTGTGAGCATGGGCACGTACTTGGCGCAGTTCACCCCCATCCTAGATACTTGTCCCTTTTGCAGTGTGAGGGAAACCCTGGTGCACGTATATTTGGAGTGCGCCAGGCTGCAGCCCCTGTTCCGGCTCCTCACAAATCTTCTATTACGCTTTTGGCTACATTTTCCCCTCACCCTTTTATTTATGCACTCCCCATCCGTGGCCTCACAAAATCGCAGGATCTCCTAGTTAACCTCCTCCTGACCCTAGCTAAAACGGCCATCTATAAAACCAGAGAGTTTTCTGTGACTGTGGGGCCATTTTCCGATCCTTGGTCCATTCACGTATCCGGGTGGAGTTCCTCTGGGCGGCATCCACCTACTCCCTTGATGCTTTTGAGGAACGGTGGGCGTTGTCCGAGGTTCTCTGCTCAGTGTCCCCATCCGGCTTCCTTTGTCTGACCCTTTTATTGGGGGAGAGAGTAAGGGACCCCAGCCCCAGCCATTGCTGCTGCGGACACCACCACCTTGGAGGGGTCATTTCACACGTGGGTGCTCGTGCCCCCCCCCCAGATTGTCCAGCCCACAGCCTGCCCCTCTTGTTGGGTGCTTTCAAAGGAGGGAATTGTTGGTGACACTGGGCGTGGTGCCAGGTAACTCGAGGAGGTGGCAGACCTTAAGAGTCGATGAAGCCCCCTTGCTCTGGGCCACCAGGTAACTCGGAGGGTGGAAGACCACGTGAGCTGAGGAAGCCCCCCACCCTGGGCCCTGGCAAGCTTGAACACTTCCCTCCCCTGAAGCTAATCAGAAAACAATTGTGATTGGCTGCTGTGTTACACATTGCATATGCTGTTGTTTTTGCTTTGTAAGCATGTTATGCAAATAAAATCACCTTTTTTTTGCTTAAAAAAAACCTCTCCTGCTGCCCTCTGGCTATGCTGTATCACAATCCCCACGCAGGGATTAAGTGGTGCATATGCCCTCTGTCCTGGAATGGCTTTTACCTGGCATGTTTTGTCTCTTTCATGTAGAACAATATTAATTAATTCTTCACTTCTTCAGGGATTTCAACGGTACCAGATTTTAAAACAATGTATATGAGTTATGTCTGTCTGTCTATCTGTCTGTTCTTGACATTTCTAAATTTCCCATTGCTATGATATCTAGGCACAGTATCTTCATTTGTTCATGGAGCTGAAAAAAATATGTGGGAAAAGATTCCAAAAAGCACTGAAATTCTGAAATGTTGATTTCTGAGTGCTGAGGATGTAGTGTCCAAAATCTTAGAATCTCGTTGACCATATCTGATATTATCCTTCTTTATAGCTGTCAAATGCTACCATTACAAAAAGAAAAGAAAAAAAGAAAAGAAAATGCCCTCTAGTTCTTTTCTCTCAATCTTAACACTGGTTGACTGCTCCACTGCATTAATACTTCCTCTGACTGTTCTTTTGACTCCCTTGGTGATTTCATCCATAAATCCCTCCTCTCTGGAGCCCAACAAAAATTACATATTTATTTTTGTAGTTGGAGTTTATGTTCCTGAATTTTCAATGTGTTTTCAAGGCATTTACTGTGGTGGGGCATCAGCTCATGTGGGAAAAATAGTGACATTTTGAAAACATACTGAAAAACAGATGAACATTCAATTTATACATTTGCTATGGTTTGGCTATGCCACTTTCCTTAGATATGCTCAATTGACAGATTTGCCATAAAAACACACAAGTGACATATTTTCAAAGCACTGTACTTTTTTCAGTAAACAAAAGAAGTACAAGGTTATGGCTCTGTAATCTGGTATTAAATCAAACTGGAGCATCAACCCACACAGTGTAAGAGAGCACCACTGGGAGATGTCTACCACTGATCTCCCTGACTTGCAAGGCTTAAGATTACATAAATGCATTCTCTTTCATTTAACCTACTCAAAGCCTGTCTTTTTGAATCAAAACTCATGTTGGCCACTCCAAATTATCAAGACACAATTTATCTACAATAGACTGCTCCAAAAGATTACTGACAAATTATAAGCAATTTCAGCTGCCTGTAAATGTTTCCTGTGGATCATTTTGACTGACCTTGAGATCAACCTTAAGTAATCCTGGTATTTGTCTTTCATATATTTCCCCAGTGGATATGAATATCAGTTGTATTAAAAATGATGGATGGTGGCAATTTCCTATTAATTGCCATAAGAAAAAACACTTTTGATGGGTAGCATTGACCACTGAGAAAGGGTGACTGTATTTCAGGTGAATGTTTTCTCTGGCAATTTTTGTGTAAACGAGGCTTGAATGATGCCTTTGAATAGCTGAGAAAATGTGTCATTGGCAATTGTCCTAGAATTACAAATAGTGCAAGAAAATGATGAAGTCACCTATTCAACAGAAGTAATTGCCAGACACAAGGAAGAAAACACGTTATTTATTTCTTTTTCCTCTTACAGTTTGTCTTTGTATATCTACCATAGTGAAAATAAATTGGTGATCTCAGAGGGCCCTAAAAACTCCAGTTTTAGTGATTATTCTTGTTTCTTAAACCCAGTAGATATATCTTCATATTAGCTATAGCCATCTACCACATTTTAATGGTTACATTTTTATTATCCAAAGCACTTTCAAGAAATTGTAATATTTTAAGAACACTAACTAAGCCACAATGATATTCACAAACATTATTTGAATGGTCTTTATTGAAAAACTTTGTACAAACAATTGCCTCTTGTATATGTAAGTTTTTGACCTAAGAAATATGACTATATACTTACTAAAAGAAAACTGTGTTATTGCACAGAAGAACAAGGATAATAACTGTTTCTTCTAATACAAAATTCTTTAATCTATGCATTACTTAATATTTTCTTCCTCCTTGGTTTGATTTACAATGCATTCATTATTTAAGAGCTTTATCACAGATAATGTTCCCAACCTGTCAGTGGTCAGAATTAATATTTATGTAATTTTATGTGTACAGCCATTGGTGCTGGATGTGCACAAAGCTTAATTTGTTCATTTATAGATGGGTAGCTTGTAATATGGGGTGCTGTAGAGGCACTGTGCCCCACTCAGAAAACTAGAGGATTGTACCTTATGCTGATAGTCACTCAGGGCCAGATTTCTGAAGTAACTATCAACATAAGGCCATCACTGCAAGTTATATACTTTTGAAAACTCCACTAAGCACCTATCTGCATCTTTAGACTCCTAAATACCATTAAAAATCTGGCTCTGAGTGACTTCCAGTTAACATATGCTCACGTTACCAGTAAAAACATGCTTTTTTTCTGTTTCTCAGTTTACAGCTTTAAATTCAGTTAGGCATCTGAGAATCAAGCTGAGTTCTTTCCTTCTTGTGCATCATCACCAGGAATAAAGGTTCTGCAGGCCCAGTTATGCCCTCAGGCACTGTAATTGGAATGTAGTGAATACTTTTTTCAGCGATGCACAAGAAGGAATAGAAGCCTGATCACTTTTGTCTTACCGGTGTAGCCTCTGCAGATAAGGCTGTGATACACACAGGAAGTTTGATCTGCTGAATAAGAAAGGGATATTTTGACTTTGTCATAAATATAAAGGGAAGAGTAACCACCTTTCTGTATACAGTGCTATAAAATCCCTCCTGGCCAGAGGCAACATCCTGTTATCTGTAAAGGGTTAAGAAGCTCAGCTAACCTGGCTGGCACCTGACCCAAAGGACCAATAAGGGAACAAGATACTTTCAAATCTGGGGGGAGGGGGAGAGGCTTTTGTTTGTGCTCTTTGTTTCTGTGGCTGTTCTCTCTTGGAACTGAGAGAGGCAAGACAGAAATCCATCTTCTCCAACCCATCCTAATCCAAGTCTCCAATATTGAAACCAGTATAGGTAAGCCAGGCAAGGCGGATTAGTTTATCTTTTGTTTTATGTGAATTTTCCCTGTGTTAAGAGGAACATTTATTCCTGTTTTCTGTAACTTTAAGGTTTTGCCCAGAGGGGGATCCTCTGTGTTTTGAATCTGAATACCCTGTAAAGTGTTTTCCATCCTGATTTTACAGAGATGATTTTTACCTTTCTTTTTTTTAAATAAAATCCTTCTTTTAAGAACCTGACTGATGTTTCCATTGTTCCAAGATCCAGGGGTTTGGATGTTTGACGATTTTGTAACAAATTGGTTAGGATATTATTCTCAAGCCTCCCCAAGAAAAGGTGTGTGTAGGGGTTGGGGGGATATTTTGGGGGAAGACGTCTCCAAGTGGGCTCTTTCCCTGTTCTTTGTTTAAAATGCTTGGTGGTGGCAGCATACTGTTCAAGGACAAGGCAAAGTTTGTACCTTCAGGAAGTTTTTAACCTAAGCTGGTAAGAATAAGCTTAGGGGGTCTTTCATGCAGGTCCCCACATTTGTACCCTAGAATTCAGAGTGGGGAAGGAACCCTGACAGACTTAATAAGTGGAAACACACTTTGAGTGAAGAATAAAGCTTTGTTTGTTTCAGGAAATATAATTTTTTCTGAGGTATATGTGTCTTCCTAGTGTTTTATCTGTAGGTGAAGCCTTAGGCACACTCTGTTTTGGCAGCTTCATAGGATGCCACAGAGTGCTGAAATAACACTAGGAACAATCTACTCAACATAATCTACTCAACAATCTACTCAACAGTCACTCAACATAAAGCCAGCATGGAACTGCTATTCTTTGTTTGCAGAATTTCTGCCCGTCAGTCCCCCGTTCCTTACATCCCGGCCCAAAAAGATTCTCCTGTTCCTTCTTAGCGTCACACATACCCCCAAATCCTTTTTTCCCATTGCTTCAGCACCTCCTTGCAAATGACACTGCCGTCCTGGCACAGAACTATGAAGCCAACATGAGAACTAAAGATGCAGTGACTGAGCAGAAACAAATGCATCCTTTCAAAGAGGAAATGACAAAGATGGAACCATGGGTTTATTGTTGAAACATGTTGTTTGGTGTTAGAAGGAGAGTAAAATATAGGTTGAAGAGACAAGGGCCAAATTTAGCATTTACCCAGGACACCTAATAAGTGAAGGGTTGGCCCTGGTTAGTTGACCTTAATTACATTAATTTTCTGTGCAGTCTAAATAAAGCTGTGCAATCTAAAAAAGTTTAATTTCCAGTAATGATGTGTCATTTGTGTATGTAATTTATTATTAGCTATATTAATATTTATAAGTTGAAAAAATAGTAGAAATATTTTTAGCCAACACTACAGGATTTTGTTTTCTCCATGAAGACAATCATTTTTTGTTCCAATTACTTATTTACATAGCTAGGAATATTTTGCTAGAAACCTTTTTGCCTGTTTGTTGTAGTTCAAGCTAAGTTGATAGAGTAATAAATGATGCTGGGCTTTATGATGTTGCTTTATATCTGTTATGAATCCTTTGGACCTTTAACCTGGCATCATGTCTCAATGCAAATCCTGGTCAAAATTTAACTCTTGAGTCACAGCCTGAGCTATACTTAAAAATATAATGGCAAGAGTAGATTTTAAAAATAAAATGGGGGATTTCCTCCATGTTGCCTCTCCACTGACTCCAGTGCAATTCGACCAGGGATGAATTTTGTGGAATATATTTTATCTTACGTGCGTAGGGTGAGATTGTGACTTGTTCTACATGCCTAAAATGGGGAGTGAGTGGATGGAAGCCTCTTGTTTCCATACCTATATTATGGATAGCAGCACAGCTGCTAGAGCGACCTATATGGTGCTATTCCCTCTCAAATGCCGGTGGGCCAGAGTGGCTAGCGTGAGCAGAACCTTGTCCCCAGTGCGCCAGCCAGCACAGCTGAACTGGCAAAGAGGGAGAAGTACTCTGCATCATAAACAGGGCTGGAGCAGATTGTATTCTCTCACATCCCAGCTCCAGGAAGGAACAAGGTAGCTTGGGACTCACTGGGTCACTGAGTGTGACTCATAATCTGATTTCCAGCCTGCTTCTGAGGCAGCACAACTATGCACTGTCCCTTACTTCTGGCAAAGCCCCAATGGAGCCCCGAAGCTCTGTGGCGTCTTTCACTTGACCATTTTGGGACAAAGTTTCAAAAGCACAACCTAAATTGCACTGGCACAAAACACGTTCAGATCTGCATATGCACAGCGGACTGTTGTATCATAAGTATCTGTTTGCACACGAAGCTGTCCCAATGACCATTGCATGCATAAATGTGGGGCTTGTGGGCACTCATTTTAAAACTGAAATTAGGAAATTTGACCCTATTTATATTTGAGTTTGACAGAGGAGTCTAACCCCTTACTAACTGAGTTGTTGTGGCCATGTCATACCTTTACTCCACATGGCTGAACCACTCCTTTTCTCACTTGGAAAGGTTTTTTTTTTTTTTTTTTCATATAAAATTCTTCCAGTTGGTTCTCTCATGATCATTTTACCTTACAAAAGTGGTTAAACTGTTTACAATTGCATGAACGGGAAAAGCTTTGTACCGATTTAAGAAAACACCAGTTAGAAACTGCTGAGTTAAAACAAGCCACCAGACAGATTGATATGCAATAGATGGAAATATTTACAGTGTCTGCTATTTTTTAAAAAAGCAATATTTACCAAACATTCCCAGACTTCCATATCTGGTGTACTGATGTATATTCCTATGCCGGCAATAGGAGCTTAGTGCATTATTTCAGATTAATGTGTTGTAACTGTTGGAAACATTGACTTTTTAATGGGAAAGAAAAACTTATATTTGCTACAAAGCTCAAACAAATATTGTGGACCATGTCCTCCCCTGGTGTAAATCCCTTGACATTAATTAAGCTATTCTCATTTACATCAACTGAGAATCTGTCCCTATGTGTAATATGAATGCACAGAGCCCTCAGTAACGTATTTCTATATTATGAACCTCTACTCTTATGGAAAACACACTTAGCCGCATAGATGCTGAAGTATACTCTTATACATATACGTTCTCCTTGGCACACATTTATTTGATTAATGTGCAGTAGAGTAATGCTGCCACAGGAAAAAAAAATCAGTTACTGTTCTCATTCGGTAGCACTTTGCACTCCATTTATGCAGGTTTTAAGGCTGCACAAGGTACAAGGAATAATCAGTCCAGTTCTCCACTGGATTAAATGGGCTTTGTTTAAAGCACATGGGAATATAAAGATGTTGTTGGGTTGTCAAGGATGGTCACAATGTTACCTAAATCCAACAAATGCGTATCAAGCTTGATTTTGATCTCACTTATAGGGGTTTTACAGCACTTCAGCTCTATTGATTTAAGGGGGCTTCCTTCTTTATCAGCAGAGGTGAGCTCAGAATCAGGGCAAATACAAGTAAAAAATAATTCAGAATTAATTATAAGGCAACAGAGTTCATGCAAAATGCCTTCCCTAATTGATAACAAGACTGACATGCATACAAATATTCAAAATAGGAAATTTAATTAAAGGTGGAAGGTTTTTTTAAAGCAAAATACAAGAAGAAGATGATACCTATACGTTGGCTGTAAATTTCTCTATAAATTAAAACTATTTGATATGTGATGTTCGAGTGACTTGAAGCTTGTTCTCTACTAAAGGAAAACATATAAACATTCAGTGCCTGGCAGTAGCCCACTGCACAGGAAAGATAGGAAGTGTGGCAAGAGACCACCCTGCCTTAACCAGGAGATCTTCAATGATCTAAAAATCAAAAAAAGAGTCTTACAAAAAGTGGAAACTTGGTCAAATTACAAAGGATGAATATAATGAAACAACACAAATATGTAGGGACAAAATTAGAAAGGCCAAGGCACAAAACAAGATCAAACTAGCCAGAGACCTAAAGGGTAACAAGAAAACATTCTACAAATACTTTAGAAGCAAGAGGAAGACCAAGGACAGGGTAGGCCTGTTATTCAATGAGGGGGAAAAATAATAACAGAAAATGTGGAAATGGCAGAGGGGCTTAATGACTTCTTTGTTTTGGTTTTCACCAAGAAGGTTGGTGGTGATTGGACGTCTAACATAGTGAATGCCAGTGAAAATGAGGTAGGCTCAGAAGACGCTAAAATAGGGGAAGAACAAGTTAAAAATTACTTGGACAAATTAGATATCTTCAAGTCACCAGGGCTTGATGAAATGCATCCTGGAATACTCAAGGATATACTGAGGAGATATCTGAGCCATTAACGACTATCTGTGAGAAGTCATGGAAGACAGGAGAAATTCCAGAAGACTGGAAAAGGGCAAATATAGTGCCTATCTATAAAAAGGGAAATTAGGACAACTCAGGAAATTACAGACCAGTCAGCTTAACTTCTGTACCCAGAAAGATAATGGAACAAATAATTAAGCAATCAGTTTGAGAACATCTAGAAGATAATAAGGTGATAAGTAACAGTCCACATGGATTTGTCAAAAGCAAATCATCAGACCAACCTGATAGCTTTCTTTGACAGGGTAACAAGCCTTGTGGATGGGGGGAAGCAGTAGACATGGTATATCTTGATTTTAGTAAAGCTGTTGATACTGCCTCACATGACCTTCTCATAAACAAACTAGGGAAATGCAACTTAGATGGAGCTACTATAAGGTGAGTGCAAAACTGGTTGCAATACCATTCCCAGAGAGTAGTTTTCAGTGGTTCACAGTCATGCTGGAAGGGCATAATGAGCGGGGTCCTGCAGGGATCAGTTCTGGGTCTGGTTCTGTTCAATATCTTCATCAATGGTTTAGATAATGGCATAAAGAGTACACTTATAAAGTTTGTGGATGATAGCAAGTAGGGAAGGGTTGCAAGTGCTTTGGAGGATGGATTAAAATTCAAAATTGTTTGGACAAACTGGAGAAATGGTTTGAAGTAAATAGGATGAAATTCAATATGGACAAATGTAAAGTACTCCATTTAGGAAGGAACAATCAGGTGCACACATACAAAATGGGAAATGACTGCCTAGGAAGGAGTACTGCAGAAAGGGTTCTG
This sequence comes from Caretta caretta, assembly GCF_965140235.1. Taxonomy (NCBI): domain Eukaryota; kingdom Metazoa; phylum Chordata; order Testudines; family Cheloniidae; genus Caretta; species Caretta caretta. The sequence goes on from NC_134207.1 coordinate 66,096,060, forward strand.
GGGGGTCATAGTGGACCACAAGCTTTGTATGAGTCAACAGTGTAACGCGGTTGCAAAAAAAGCGAACCTCATTCTGGGATGTATTAGCAGGAGTGTTGTAAGTAAGACACGAGAAGTAATTCTTCTGCTCTACTTCATGCTGATTAGGCCTCAGCTGGAGTATTGTGTCCAGTTCTGGGCACCACGTTTCAGCAAGGATGTGGACAAATTGGAGAGAGTCCAGAGAAGAGAAACAAAAATGATTAAAGGTCTATAAAACACGACCTATGAGGGAAGATTGAAAAAATTGGGTTTGTACAGTCTGGAAAAGAGAAGACTGAGGGGGGACATGATAACAGTTTTCAAGTATGTAAAAGGCTGTTACAAGGAGGAGGGAGAAAAATTGTTCTTCTTAACCTCTGAGGATAGGACAAGAAGCAGTGGGCTTAAATTGCAGCAAGGTCGGTTTAGGTTGGACATTAGGAAAAACTTCCTAACTGTCAGGGTGGTTAAGCACTGGAATAAATTGCCTAGGGAGGTTGTGGAATCGCCATCATTGGAGATTTTTAAGAGCAGGTTAGACCTGTCAGAAATAGTCTAGTTAATTTGTCCTGCCACAAGTGCAGGGGACTAGACTAGATTACCTCTCGAGGTCTCTTCCATTTCTATGATTCTATAGCTCAGATTTCCTGTTCACTTCAGAGCTGTATATATAGTAACAGTGTAATGTTCTTTTCCTAACTTTGAGTCACTGCTGTAAGTATCTATACATCAACACTTACCACCTAAAATGTGCTCTAAATCTCTGAGTCATAAACATGGAAAACAGTGGGTCACAATGGAGCAAATGATAACAATCAAGTTTAGAAAGTCATATTTTAAAGAGCACAGAGTTAATGGGGACACACTGCACATAGGTGGTTTGTGTGGAAAACTTAGATCTTGCCTTGGGTAAGCGTTGTTATGTTTCAACATAATTAAACTTAATTGTGCAGAAGTGGAGGAAATTTTCATGTTGTAAAACTAAAGATCTTATATTACATTCCAGCATGGTAATTAAGTTTGCTCTCCATGTGCACGTCTTTCTCTCTTACTGTGTCTCTGTCTTGGTCTAAACATCTGGGATAAAAAGACATGGCTCCACCCTCTAGACAGACCATATTGGTCCCTAGGGTGGCAGAATTGAGAATGCAACAGAAAAATAAACCATCCAGGCAAAGAAAAATAAAGAAACCAGAACTGGGTGAATGTTGAAAAAAATATATTCTCAAATATGTTGTTCAAAAATGTCCCAAAAGTCATATTTACACAGACACATGTATTTGCCCAGCTCTATAAACTGAGTAACTACAAAACGTCTCCCTTCCCCCAAATATATTCAGAAGATCCTGTGAAATTCATCAAATAAATGATTTAATTGATATTGTTCAAGCAGCTCAACAACCAACCAAATCCTTGTTCCAGCTGCCTCCCTGACAGGTTTTCCTCACTCCATTCTCCTGTTGCCCCCGGAAAACAGTCCTACTCCTCAATCCCTCCATACTGTAGTACTCTCCCCACTGTCCTTGCACACCCAGCAGAGGCCTGAGCAGAAACCCTGTTGATTGGGACCCATCTCACTCTGGTTGGTGAATCAGCCAGGTCATATTTAAGGCCTTATGATTTGGGAGATGCAGAATAATTTCTCACAGAAGGCCTCCACTCTGAATGAGAGTCTGGGGGAAGAGGGGCAGTCAGCGAGTGAGTGAGTTCTGGATTGTGGGGGACCCAGAACTTTGTGAGAAGAAGCAGCAAGTTGGCATGGGAGTTTGTGTGGCTGGGTGGATGATTTACTTATAAAAAATCCTCTAGTGTTTAACTGGGATCCAACTAATAGGGCTGTGGAAATTTAATGAAGCTCTGCATAATTCCCTTCAAATCCTACAACAGAGAATGTGATCTTGTTTATAGTTTTTTTTGCCCTAACAATCTATAGAATTCCAAAGCAGGGATATACCTTTTAGTAAATTCTATAGGACTTTCCCGTAAGGGACAGTGAGTGTGTATGTTTAGGGGAAGAGAGCAAGGGACAATGAGTGTTTATATGTGGGGAGGGGGCATAGAGAGTGTGCTTATGTGTGGAAGCAGGAGTGTGAGTTGCTGTGGGTGGCTGACCATTTGAGGGAATGGGGGCAGAGAGTAGCTAGGTGTTTGTTGAGTGGCATTGAACAGAGAGGGAGTGGGAAGAAATAAGATTGTTGGAGAGATCTAGAAGGACAGAAACATTATACAGGAAAACAAGTCTGATGGGGAATCAGAACATGGGGTTCAGGGAGGAAGATACACCAAGATATACAGCTAGCAGAAAGGAAAAAGAAGTGCAGGAATCTACAAAGAGCAGGAAGAACCACCACAAAAGGAGACATATGGGAGCAAGTTTATATAAATGATTTTAATAGAAATCTTAAGCCCCAAATCTTCAACAAAATAAAACTATTAAAAATGGGATAGACTTGTGGGCTGTAGGTGCAGAGACATATGGCAGTTTGCTTAGTGCAGTGAACTCCCTAGGGCTGGCCACAGGTCTAAACTAGCATTTGCATTAGATGGCTAATTGTAAGAGCACACGTTTGATCTAATGATTATTTTAGCCTTTGGCTCTTGTATTCAAGAACTGTTATATCTTTTGAAATGTGTTTACAGGTTAGGACATGCATCCCTTCGTTGTTACAGTGCTTTCTGTAATAAGGGTAATTCTGATCCAAGGCCTTTGCTGCTAACTATAATGAATGTCAGGGCATGGACATCCTATCCAATCATCAAAATAATGATCTGTACTGGAAAGGGATTTATAACAGCTTTGCATAACATGGATTTGTTCAATGAAGCTATTACAGTTTTTATTACTTGAGTGAAATGTACTGGCTCAAGCATCAGAAAAAACTCTGATTTCTACACTCTCTCTTCACTTAGGTTCAATGCTGTATTCCATTTTTCTCCATTCCCATCATTATTTATCACCTCACTATATGGCATTGATCCAGAAGTCATTGATCAGGATTGTTCAGTTAAATTCATTACAAAATAAAGAAATCCAAAGAGTTCTTTAAACTACAAACTGTTCCATTTTAAACAGGCTTGCTTGTTGTACCTTTAATTTCAGCAAGTTTCTACATTCATGAATGGCAAACTCATTTGACATGTTATCTAGATAATAATAAAGAAAGCTCTAATACAACTTATTTAAATGCGTCCCTTTTTTTTCAAAGTACCGTGGAGATCTCTCTCAGGTTGAGTGTCTACTGGATAAATTAATGGACATAGAAATACCACATGCTTTTCCTCTTGGCAATAAACATACTGACAAAGGAAATGCCTATGCTTCTGTTCTAATAAAGTGTCTTCACTGTAATGTTGATACACCTGCATACAATATCACAGGCCAGCAGGCTTCATGATCCTTCAGAGGTGCAAGGCAAACCCCCAGTGCTTAAACTTTATTTGAAGAGCAGTGAAATTGTTTTAAGTGAACACATAAAGGGCATGGGGGAACTAATCAGTATATTGTTATTTTGACATATTTGGTTGCCTTTTAGAAAATGCATTCATAATTTTCTGTTTGACGTGATCTCAGCATCCAGTAAAAAGCTGAGAATTTTTCATCCCTCTGACAGGACTCCATTAATAAAACAACAATCTTTTGTGTGTAGTAATCTTTAATCTTATTTTGTCACACACTTCTCAGTAGCATTTCCACTCGTTTTACAGTATAATTTATGGCACTGAAACAACTCCCTGCCCTGAAAAAGGTCAGTCTGTCAAGGTTTACTTGTCTTTGAAGAAAAGTAATAGATCATTATTTATGAAGCAAAGAATGCGCTTCAATACTTTAATCAATCAGAAAGATACTTGCATTATTGTATCTTTTGCCAAAAAATACCATGAGCAAAGGATACATCAACCTTGCATTCTCTTTTATGTTGCAAAAGGCCTTTTACCTTTTATGTCTCGTTCTCCTTTTGTGTTTACTGCAGTATGAAAATAACAAGGCTGATGATGTCTGATATCTGGGAACAATTTGTAAATTATGAGCACAGGATTGATCTATTCTAAAGATCACAAAGTCTCTGGACAGATTAACTAGCACTATCCACTATGCTCATCACAGTAAATTCATCTGATAAGATGTTGGAGGATATGTGATTAAAAACAATGGAGTCAGAGAGAAAATTGCAGAAGGTTTCAAGATGTGTATATCAGAAGGTAATCTGCAAAATACATAACCACATTTGGTACCCATATGTTTTTAGAAATCATCATAAGCATAAATTAGAACATGCAATGTGGGGAAACAAATTGGTAGTTCATTAGTGAAAACAGTCACACTTTAAATTAAGTCTCTCACATAAGGATTTAATTTAGGTTTAGTAAAACAGCTTTATGTGAATGAAATACCAATACGTTATTTAAACCCTGTTATTGATGGTTGACAAGCGTGTAATGAGATATATATTATCTATTAGTTGTTAGTAATTAGTAACTATGTTTTTAATAATCAGTTTATATTGAACATGAAATAGATATTGCAACTAGTTTTATCTCCTTTAATATAATAGATGGCTAATGTGTTTTATTTAAAAATCAAAAGTGTACTCAAATAATTTGTAATGTTTAACACTTTTATGATAAACTAAGATTTGTATGTTACATAGCTGCTAGACCACAAACATATTCATAATAATCAAGGCCATGGTCCTGCAAAGACTTACAAATGTGTTTAAATTTACACATTTTGAGTAGTCCTAGTGAAATCAGGATGTGTAAATAACCCAGAGCAACACAGCCAACAGAACAGGTGAGGGAACACAAGGTATTAGATCCTACATAAACAATTCTGAAGTCAGAGATACTACTCAGTATTCATAAAATTAAGTACATGCACAAATCTTTGCAGGATTGGGAATCAAATAATTTTTCTGAAACGTGAACGAAGTATCATACTAAGTTCACAAAATACTTTAATTTAAATCACTATCAAGAAAATGTCGGTCCTGAGCATCAGTGTTCCTGCATCAAGATTATCTACATTGAGATTTATGTAACTCTGAGGTCAAAAATGTCTGTTTTGAAACTACAGTTGCCAAAATCAGTGGTGATGTAAATGGATCTAAATATTAAAATAATTAAAAATGGGATGTGTCTTGCAAGACTGTTGTGTATGAGTCAGAGTTCAAATTTAGTATAATTCCAAAGCAGTTTATGGAAAATGATATTGTGCTCATGGAATCCTACAGTTTGCCTGAAGGGCAGGATGATTCAACAAATAATGACCAGGAATTGTAGCGAAGGTTAATTTTTATTTCACTAAACAGTTGTGTAAATTTTTTTAAATATTTTGACTTGACTTCAGTGGGGCTGCTCACCTGCTTAAAGCTAAGCATGTGCATCAGCGTTTTGCTAGATCAGGGCCAAAGTGCTCAACATCTGGCAGGATCAACCCTTAAAGCGGGGTAGGGGAGTCTAAAAGTGCCAGTGACAAAAGACTGAAATACCATGTACCAGTACCAGTGATTAGGAAACACTGCCATTCAGTCCCTTTCCCACAGTGCTTTCTACTTCCCCTCCTAGAGCCTGATCCAATACCCACTGAAACATAAGAACATAAGAATGGCCATACTGGGTCAGACCAAAGGTTCATCTAGCCCAGTATCCTGTCTACTGACAGTGCCCAATGCCAGGTGCCCCAGAGGAAATGAACCGAACAGAATGAAATGAATGGAAAGTTTCCATTGACTTATCTGGGCATTGAATTCAGCACCTACTTTCTTTTCCCTGTGGGGTTCAAATTAAATATGCTACAAAGGAATTATAGAATGATTTAATAAACAATGCACACATTCAAGAATCTCTCCACCCCTGCCCCCAATACAGTTTAAATATCAAGTAGAAAGTGTTCACGTAATGTCAGCAGATTTGTATTTTCCCATGATTATTTCCTACTTCTGTGCTATTTCAAACCACTTCTGTTGGAGAGTGAAGTCTGTGGATAAGATCAGATCAAAACTGTGTATTAAACAAACCTTAATTTAAATTTTTACCTTCCTCTCCTTCTCCATGCCATTACTGCACTACTGTCAATTTTGCTAACCAAAAGCAAACTGTTTTATTCTTTTGTTTAGGGGAAAATCAGTAAAATTGTATGGGGCAAAAGGTGAGTTAGACAGTGCAGTGGATTTTTTGTTTTTGTTTTTTTCCTCCAAATTGTGGTTGCCATTTAAAAGAAATATAGGGAGATATGAAAAGAAAGTAAAACTGGGAATGGCACGAGCAAGAACTGCTTTCAAAGTGATAAAGATTGTAACAAGAAAAGGTCTGTTGGTTTATACTATTTCCTGTTCTTGCTACAATCATTGTCTCAAGAATAGATTCATATTCTGCATCATTTTCTGTTACCTTTATAGTCTTTCTTATGGGAATGAGGAATGGAAATTTTAATGCCTCATATATTCTGTGAATTACTGTAGACGAGTATGCTGTACTACTTTGATCTTTCCTACATTCTGCAGTTTGATTGGATCGTGATGTGAATGGAAAACAGCACAAAACAAATCAGTTTCTGAGAGAATGACTGTAACAAGTATAGGCGGGGAAAAACCAGGTACTATTCAGCCCATTTCATTACTTTACAGATGGGGTAGCGAGAGAGTTCAAATGCTTACTATGTAAAGGTACCAAAAATTATCTCAATTTTTGGAGTTAACCAACCTTGCAGTTACCAACAAAATTATTGACTGGGTGTTCATAAACTGAATATAACTGTCTAGAGTTGGATCAAGTATTGCTTCATGAGAATTCAGCAGCCCTATCACAAGATGAATGGGAAGAACTAGAAAGATAAGAAGATAAAAAAACAAAACAGCCAGAAGAATGACATGTTTCTTAACTGTTTCAGACAAACGTTCTACATCACATTTGCTATCATAACTGGAAATAACTGGCAGCCTTAACCAGGGTTCAGGTTGGGGCAGGAGAACAAGGACAGATTGTCCTGGAGACAGACCTATTCTCTTACCTTTAGCGGGGCCCCGCCAGAAGACGGCTGAGGCACATTGGTTGGAAAAGATTGCAGTCCCATTCCCAGTGATGTTTCTGTACCTATCCTATAGATAAACTGAAGACTTCAGTCTCCAGTGCTGACAGCCCAGCACCTTTAGCAAACAATAAAATTCACAAAGTCACAAGAAAGCAATTTTTTTTCACCCTTTCATGTACCCCATTCCCAATCAGCACGAAGAAAGGCAACTGGTATATGGTTTGCACTACAGCTAACTGATCCCTGGAGTACTGTATATAAATCTTTGCATATGCATTGTGAATGGATGGACCTTTCATGAAATATACTGTAGTAGGTTTGCTTGGAGCAGAAAATAATGAGAAAGAGAAAGAAGACAGCACAAACATTACTTCATTACTAAGTATGTTTGTCACTAGAGTGAGCTATCTTAACTTGAGATGGAAATATAGTTTTCACTTTACTTGAGACATATGTCGTAATATCATACACACCCGATCTTTCGTTTGCAAATCTTTTACTAAGTCTGGAGTCTGTAGATAGCTTGTGCCAAATTTTCAATTATGGGTGTTTAAGTAGCACTTGGAAAATTTGTGTATACATCTGTTGCATGCAAAACTATGCATGTGTATGGATGAAACATTGCAGAATAAGTACATCTTCGTACACTCATTTCTCCATTCTGTGTACACACATATGGGTTTAACATGTGCAAATTTTGTAAACACAACCTTGGTGTCTGTATTTTTAATTAGTTAAATTTATGGCATGAACAAGCTATTTCTCTAAAGGGTTTTTAAGCGTTCTTAAATCATTAGGCTTACTGGTGAAATTTATAGTATATAAAAACAGACCATCATTCAAACAGTATGCAGTATATATCTCTGCTATCACACAAATATTAATTTTTTGTCTAAGTATTTTATAAGTATTCCTACTAACTAAAGTTACTTAATGTAGGAGCAGGAGATCTGTATTGCAAATAATAAGTAATCTGCATTATCCTGTTTCTTCCTTCTCCACCAGCATAGACAACTTCACCATTCACCCTTCAAAAGAGGCTTATAGTTTTGGTGATGTCTGACTCATCTTTCTCCTTCTCATCTATATATTGTCACACTTGATAGTGCAGGGGCACAATGCTGTAATAAACACATAACAAATTTTTTATTCAGGATGCTGGATATGGCCCTTGTAGCTCCTTGACCAAAACACACAGCTTACATATCCAAGTGTCACCACACAAAGTGTTCATTAATACTAGTCTGAAAATTGGAACAGATTACGGAGTGCGCAATACCCTATATCCAGGCTCTAGATCGGGGTTCTCAAACTTCATTGCACTGCGACCCCCTTCTGACAGCACAAATTACGACAAGACCCCAGGATGGGGGACTGAAGCCTGAGCCCACCTGAGCCCTGCCACCCCTCGTGGAGGGGCCAAAGCCGAACCCGAAGACTTTAATCCTGGGGAGGGAGGGCTGTAACCTGAGCCCTGCCACCCAGGGCTGAAGCCTTCAGCCAGTCTTCAGCTTCAGGCCTGGGCCCCATCAAGTCTAACACCAGCCCTGGTGACCCCATTAAAATGGGGTCGTGACCCACTCTGGGGTCCCGACCCACAGTCTGTGACCCACTGCTCTAGATGATTCTTATTGCTACTACATTTTGAATACCTTCACTTTTCTCTCCATTCCTGCTGCTAAAACCTTTGCTCTCACCATAGGCATACCATGTCTTGACTACAGCAACCTTCTCCAGGCTGTCTTCCCACCATCTATCTTGGAGTATCCCAATGCATACAACAGTCTGCTGCTCCTATTATTACCAAAATCGTCTTCCTCTACCTACATTCCTCCCAAGTCTTCCTCCACAGTTCCCTCTGTTTTCTCCTCCCACTCTCATCTTCATACCTTCCTACAAGCCACCTCTTATCCTTGATATGCTCTCTTTCACTCTCTCCTTATATGCCAGTTGGCTACCCTATCGTAATTAAAATCACTCTTCAAAAAGTTCTTTTTCCATGAAGCCTGTCAACATTAATTGGCCAAGTACGGGTCATTTATTTTATTTTATATTTGAAAAGCATCACGGTAATGGCTTGATTCTGCAGGACTTACTCACTTTCAGTCATACTTAGTATTGCAAGTTGTATATGCTAGTTGTATAATTGAAATCAATGGGCTTCATATTGTAAGTGCTACTGAAGGCACCCAAGAGTTGCAGAACTGGACCCTAAGCCTGGCTCTTCAACATGCATACCTTATATATCTGAACTACATTATCTGTTAGTTAGATGGTGAGCCCCTCTAAGCCCGCAAAATATGAAACAGACAGTAAATAATGAATCATAATCACCTGACTATAGGATGCAGAAAAATGTAAGGAAATGAATTTTCAGGTCAGCTGTGGAGATTTGGCACTCAGAAAACCAATTTCATGAAATGAGAGGAAAACGAATGAAACATTGTGAGAAATTTAGACGATCCGGGGGTGGGGCAACGATAGATGAATTCTGGGAGATGAATTCTGGTTAGTTATTATGGTATGCAAAGACTTCTACAAATTCATAGTAAAGTAATAGAACTCTTTCCCTGTTAACAAAAGGAGATTTTAAAAGTTTTCAGTTCCCTCTCTTCTGCCGTTCGCTTCCGCTGAAGATGAGGATTCTGTTTTATGGGCTGTCTGCAATCAAAATGATGTGACCTTTAGTGGATTAATATCTCCTTCTTTTCCTAACTAATTTGCTCTAATAACAAAGGAAGATGTTTTGTGGTATGAAAAACACTCTAGGGGATTGGGACTGGTCATATTAGTGAGAGTAAAACCATTATGGCAGGATATATAGTGGCGGTAAAATCTTATATATAAATTTGCAACCACAGTATATGGAAGAATTATTTTTTAATGCTCTAGTTCTCCTTTTATTAGTTCTTTGCTAAAGAAGCTCGTATATTGCAGTAAATTTTGCACAAAATCGTAGGCTAGATTCACCAAAGCTGTCTCAGAGATGTTTAAATTATAGCTTCCTCTGCTAGTTAGGCCCCTCATCCCCCCAGAAGGGAATTCTCTCAGAGGAAAACAAACAGTATACAGATGACACCACCTCTCAGGGTTTCCAACTGGTGACAGAAACTAACGCCTCCTGAAATTCCAAAGAAACTCTATTGGTGGGAAGTATTGAAGGAAGGCATTGAATTAATACATTCCATCTGTCCTAGCCATGCTTCTTTCTCAGCCAATATCACCACTTTTTGGACAGTATAGGGCTCTATGCTAAAAAGGTTGTGGCTACTTCCCAGCACTGTAATCATCTCCCTTGGAGGATTTTCCACCTCTCCTCCATTAGTCAGGGTCTGCAGAAGCTGAGGTAGGTCTAGGATGAATCTAGAATCTTATAGCAATAAGAAGAGGAAAAAAATCCTACACATCCAGAAAAACTTTTATTATTCTCCCTGCACATAGCAATGTCTCAGAATCCTCAGTAACATTTAGGATCTGGCCTGGCTGAAAGGTGATTGTGACAGATATGACAAAACACGGGCATAACTTGAAACCAGTGCACTTAATGTTATGAACGTAATTTGTATATCTGAGCCAATACCTGAAAGTATGGAAACTTCAAAAACCATTATATTGAGAGGGGTCAGAGGATAGGCATCTCTAGAATATTAATAGACCATTGTATCAATGTGCATTATATGCATATATGTTCCTGGCTTATTGGTTGGATTTTCTGGGGAACCTGGCATCTCCTGAGGGTAATTAATGCAACATCCCAAGGCTGGTTGTGGAGGTGCCCAAACTTTCAAGCCTTACCTCCTGAGGAAAAGGGCAGTGACTGCTTCTATGTTTTATTCTGGGAATAAAAACAGGGTTTGGGGCTATAAAGGCTCAGTTTGAACTGACTTAGGGGATGTTTACACTAGAGCTGGAAGTGTAGTTGACAGCTTGTGTACACATACCCGTGCTAGCTCTGACTGCTAGAAATGGAAGTGTAGCCATGGTGGTACAAGCAATTGGAGGAGCTAACCACCACAAATATGATCCCATCGGAGACCATAGGTACATACTTGGGGAGCTAGCCCTTCCTGCTGCTTGTGCTACTGGAAATTAGCACCTGCCAGCTCCAGTGTAGACATATCCTGAGAGAGGGCATCTTGGGCTACACATTTACATTACCTGATAACCAAGCAGGGAAAACCCTGAGAGAAGGGTCTGAAAGACTTCGGAACCTTTCAAGGACTCCCATGAGGATTGATAAGGTGTCTCTGGTGATCTTAAATATGCACTTAGATCATTTTATATATTTTCTGTGTACACTTTCCCCCTTAAATAAAGATACTTTTCCTTGGATGAGCTGTTTGGTTACTGGTAACCATGGCATATGATGTTCATAGTTCTTATGGACAAAGCAAAGTGAACATGCTAGACTCTTAGTCAGACCTGCTGGAATCAACACAGCAAAGTTCAAAGGGAGCTGCAAGTCTAAATTCCTGGTCAGAAGGGAGAGGGACTTGGGTCCCTGCCCAGAGAGATGTGATGGTTAGATCTGAGAGGGCATTCATTTAGCAAACCATGGAGGGGGGGGGGGTCAAAGCTATAGTTCTCCCAAAACGGTGACAGTGATAGATTTCATCCACCTGATCATCATCATTTTGTGCTTCCTACATTTAAACTAGGCACTTTGTTTCTTCTGATGGGACCTGACTTAGTTTACCATTACCTTTCTTCAGTACATTTGCAAATAAATATAACCCTTCTGCCAGGTGCGGTCAGCAGCAAAAAGGGATAGCTTCAATTTTCTAGGGATTCCTTTTGAAATCTTAAATAACACCAGCTTGTGCTCCCACACAGAAACCTGGGAAACTATATATACCACCTTGGGCACCCATTCACAAGCACTGAGTCCAGGGTTTCAAACAAAGGGTACTTTATTAGAGGGATAAGGAGGGGACAACATAATGAACTTGGCAAACCCAGCAATTAATAAATTAATAGTATATATTAGGTAAGACTTCCCCCCTCCAGTATGTCTTAACAACAGTCCCAACCTCAATCTTTCTCTCAAAGTTATGAGTGGCTGAGGGATTCTAGCCATAGCTCTACTCCCCACTCAGACTCTGTTGTCCACGGTTGGTGAAGTCCAAGAATTCTGGCAGGCCAGTCACCTGGTAGGGCAATGCTGCCTGGCTTGCTCCAGGGACTCTGACACCTGACCCAGCTGATGTGATTTTGGCTTTGATTGCTGTGTAGGGAGGCCCACAGCAGAGCTACTCAAGTAGGCTGTTGCTCTCCGTGGATTCAGGCCACACCATCTCAGTGCTGCCATGACAGTGCCTCAGCTCAGCCAACTGACTCAAAGCCAGCTCAGCTCAGTTCTGCCCACTGCCTTGCTGCTTCCTCCTCTGCTTTCAAGCTGCTTCTGTGTTGAGTCTTCAGAGAGAGATCAGTGGCATATAGAATCCTTAACACAGATCTTACCACCAGGCAGGCACTCCAAGTAAAAGATGAGAACTTTCCTCTCTCTTTAACCCTAGCCACGCTCCCTTACCTAACTGTGTCTGACTGCAGTCTCAGTCTCGGTGACCCTCATTTCACAGTTGGTGCAGTTCTCATGTCCTTTCATTTCCCAACAGGGATAACAGCATTTTAGTGTTCCCAAACTCAAAACTTAATTGTATTTTAAACAAAGTGCCCCAAACTGTTACGTAACTGAAATGCAAATGAGGACAGGCTTATTCAGTGGGTTCCCCTTGCTCACAAATCGATGCTGGCAGAGAGCTCCCTGTCCAATGGAGCCTCAGTCCATCTGGATTTCTCAGGTAGCTCTGGGCCACTCTTCTCCCTATTCACCAATAGGGTTTCAGGCCAAAGGGCTTACGTAACTTGTCATGGTTCCCAATTTGTATAAATGGAGCCTGAGGCCACAGCGTGTCCTATAGAAATGGAGACAAGTGAGGCCAAAAGAAAGATAAGCAGTACATGTGGTGGTGTAAGTGTGGGAAAAGATACTTTGGTCCTTAGTGTAACTTAGGGTACTTCTTACCCTAAGATACATTAGAACCACATCAGCTGTCAGCAAAATCTTGCGGAAGAGCTATCTAGCACAAAGGAAATAATAATAAAAATACAAACATGCTAAGGGTTGTTATTAAAAGGATGGTGATCAATTGTTCTTCCTCTTCACTGAAGTTAGGACTCGAAGTAATTGGCTTAATCTGCAGCAAAGGAGATTTAGGTTAGATATTAGGAAAAACTTTCTAACTAAAAGGATGGATACTGCAATAGGTTACCAAGGGAAGTTGTGGAATCCTCATCTCTGGAGGTTTTTAAGAACACACCACACAAACATTTATGGGGTGGTCTAGGTATATTTGGTCCTGCCTTAGCATGGGGGAATGGATTAAATGACATTTGGAAGTCCTGTTCATGTCTATATTTCTATGATTATGATCACTATTTTTGGGGCAGGTTATTATTTGGAAATTGCAGCAAAATGTCAGTTCATTATGTGGATTTTTAAATTGTTCCATATTGTATTTTTGAAATTGTTATGAGCATAGCTGGAGCTTCAGATTGGACCTTGAAATGAAACTGTAATAAAAAAATTCATACTTACCTGGGGGAACCTAAACATGTAACGTGAAAGGGGAACAATGTGGACTTTAAATATATTGATGCCAAACCCACTATAACTTAATGTTGTGCTGAGTAAAGTAGAAGAAGTGTTATTAAATCTGTGTTTCCAGGAGGCATTATTCCCATCTAGCCTTCTGCCAAGGTTTACTCTGCAAGCTGACTTTCTAGGAACCCTGTGCATATTGTAATAAACTGTTTCTGCCTTTATCTAGCTGCCAGAGCAGAGATAGGAATGAGACTGCCCAACAAATGCATTGCACTTTGAGTGTGCTGTCAACCTTCTCTTCATTCTGCAGAGACATTTCATGATTTTTGTTTCACTGTAGCTGTTGCATGGGGTATGAACTACTTTCTGTATTTTCCCCAGCAATCATTCTGGAATTATGGGTTTGTTTTATTTTCCAGTTGTTAGGAAGAGCAGTCACATTGCCTGTCTTGTTTGTTACTGTTCTGGAATATGGGCTTTTCTGAAGGTTTCAATATAACACCCATTTAGCACATTTTCTTTGTAATTAATGAGTTTCCATTGCAGCTAAAGACGAATAAAAAATCATGACACAGTCAAAGGGGCGTAGCTTTTTTATTTTAAATGTTGGCCTATATCAAAATGTTACAAACTGCATTATTAAAATAAAAACAAATGCATTCTGAATTTTAAAGGGGGCTTATAATTTTGCATAAAATTGTACTACATTATTTTTGAAGAAAAAAAATCCATTACAAGAAGGTATAACCCTGTTTGTCAGCACATCTGTATTTTTCCCACCATTTAATAAACTAGCTAGGACAGAGCAACAAAGAAACATTATAATATTAACAATGTTGCTGGAATGCTCAGTGCTTTAGAATGAATTAAGTTTCACTGCACTGCAGAACATATGAAGCAACATTCCCTCAACTGAATAGCAAGTTTAACCCTTTAGGAGCAGCTAAAACCTATGTGTATATTGACAAAGGTTTTAGTAGCCCTTCAAATGAATGGAAATCATGGATGTAGCTAGTATATTTGGCCACCCTGAAAAAGCACAAGTCCTGGGAAATTTATGGGAATCATTGTTACTTGTTACAACAGAAAATGCTGTATTAGGAACAGCTTTGTACTCCAGTCATTTGAATGGACATTCTGAGCAAACTGTTGAAAGCAGAGGGCAGCAACAATGAAAGGGTTAATACTGTTGTGAAACAATAGTTATGGATAATTTATGTTTGATGAAAGTATTCACAAAAGGTGAAACTGAAACCTTCCAACTGGGTCAAATCCTTAATCCGTTTTTCTTCAACCAAGACAATTATTGACTGCAATGCCTGTGTAAGCACTAAATAAAAATGAAGGGCCTCAGGAGTCAGCCCTTCATACACAGGTATAGGTACTGAAAGGTTCCCAGGAAAGAATAGTGTTACTCCACTGACTTCCATGGAGATACTTCTGATCTAAGTGAAATTAGATCAGGCACATTCTCTCAAGAAGAAGGAAACTGGTTTGGTCATCATTCACCTTCAGTCCTTGACTAATCTCCTCAGAACACCAATTGTGGCTGCTGCTTTTGTGATGTGGAGAGCTGCCCAGGAGAAACTGGATGAGACCACCCAATCACTTTCACACAGGACCTCAAACAGATGATAATAATTTTTGGTAACTACCAACTTGGGCAGCATTCAAATCAGTTATGTAGAGGTGAAACATTTTGAATTCCAGTGCCAATTCCTGAGCCACACAGACCCCATGGCTAAGTTGCTTTTGGTATGAAATGTCCATGTCCAATTATATTTTTCCTTTTTTTCGAAAATATAAAAAGAAATGGTTCAGAATGTCATTGCAATGAAATAAAATATAAGGGAATTGTTTTCAAGCTGTTTATCTTTTGGCAGAACTTAATTAACTCGGGGGGAAGGGGTGTCTTTCTACAAAATGTTTGTCTCGTACATTGTCCCTGCAAAAAATTGCAGACTGAAATCCGCAACACTTTAGCTTGAGATCCCTTCAGACAGGTTAATTTCCATTCTGGTACTTCAAAACGCTATTTTCCTCCACTTTTAAATGATTAATGTTCATTTTATTTGCCGTGGGGTATCTAGAGAGGGTGATACAGTGAATACTACTGAGTTACTGCTACTCTTGAAGCTTTGTCACAGTGCATATTTGTGGATTCCTAGTCTGTGGTATCTATATATCAGATACTCAAAGTAAAGAAAACATTTCTTAATGTGCTGCTTTATACTTGATCTATTTTGGGTTGTTAAATTTTATTCAAGCAAGTAAATTAAATCAGTTGAGTGAGTATGTATGTGGGATGAGGAGACAGAGCAGAAACTCACTAAGTCAAATGAGTAAAAAAAAAGAAATTCCATGCTTGAAGCACTGAAGAATGAAGACAAATTAGTTCTCATAATATTTTGCTAAAAAGCTCTTCTCTGCATTGCTAGGTCATTTCCTTATCCAGTTGATGCCCATATCGACTCTCGGCATTCTTTGGTTATGTTTTAATACTCCACTGCTTTGCACCTCAAAACAATATCCTATATTACACATTCCTCAAGCACCCTGACAAAACTAGATTCTCCAGCCTGATTTCCTCCCCATGGCCCTGATCCCAAGCCAGTTGAAGTCAATTGGAG
The DNA here is from genome assembly GCF_965140235.1 of Caretta caretta. Classification (NCBI taxonomy): domain Eukaryota; kingdom Metazoa; phylum Chordata; order Testudines; family Cheloniidae; genus Caretta; species Caretta caretta. The sequence continues at coordinate 66,112,345 of NC_134207.1, forward strand.
TCTTTGAAGTCCTTTCAATGATCTTTGGATAAAGCTCTTGATCCATCCTTTGCTGACCCTTTCCATCTCAACCCTTCATGTTGATACCTACAATTAGACTTGGTCAGATTATCTTGGAATAATTTATTTGATGAATTTTGATAAATTCTTCAACTAAAATATTCTGTCAATACCATTTTCCATTATTTGCTTAGCTCTACTTTATAAGTCTGCCCCGGAGATTGCTATGATCAATCAGCCCCATCCAAACCTGCACTGTTTCTTACATGTCAAGATCCTAAACCTCAATACGCTGAATCAGATCATCAGCTGGCATAAACCAGCATTGCTCCATTGACGTCAGTAGTGCTATTCTGATTAACACCACCTCAGGATCTGGCCATATAATATACGCGCCACCTAATGCACATATCAGTGCCTCAAAAAACAGAACAAAAACCAAACAAGCCCTATAGCCAATCTCTAGGTCCATTACAACATGAGAAATTTCATCAAATATTTTACAAAGATACCCTCAGAACTGCCAAGTCTAAATTTCTACTCCTCCTTCCTTTCCACAGTCCCTGGACATCCTCAGTCCATTCTTGTCAAGGTTCCTGCCCCACTCTGAACTCTAGGGTACAGATGTGGGGACCTCCATGGAAGACCCCCTAAGCTTATTTTTACTAACTTAGGTTAAAACTTCCCCAAGGTACAAACTATTTTACCTTTTGCCCCTGGACTTTATTGCTGCCACCACCAAGTGTCTAACAAATATATAACAGGGAAAGCGCCTGCTTGGAAACGGCTTTCCCCCCAAAATCCTCCCAAATCCTACACCCCCTTTCCTGGGGAAGGCTTGATAAAAATCCTCACCAATTTGTACAAGTGAACACAGACCCAAACCCTTGGATCTTAAGAACAAGGAAAAAGCAATCAGGTTCTTAAAAGAAGAATTTTAATTGAAGAAAAAGTAAAAGAATCACCTCTGTAAAATCAGGATGGTAAATACCTTACAGGGTAATCAGATTCAAAACATAGAGAATCCCTCTTGGCAAAACCTTAAGTTACAAAAAGACACAAAAACAGGAATATACATTCCATTCAGCACAGCTATTTTACCAGCCATTAAACAAAAGAAAATCTAACGCCTTTCTAGCTAGATTGCTTACTAACTTTTTACAGGAGTTCTGAAGACCATTCCTGATGTGGTCCCGGCAAAAGCATCACACACACACACACACACAGACCCTTTGTTCCCCCCTCCCCCCCAACCTCTCCAGCTTTTAAGGTATCTTGTCTCCTTATTGGTCATTTTGGACAGGTGCCAGTGAGGTTATCTTAGATTCTTAACCCTTTACAGGTGAAAGGGTTTTGCCTCTGGCCAGGAGGGATTTTATAGTTCTGTATACAGAAAGGTGGTTACCCTTCCCTTTATATTTATGACATTTCTCCATACTTTTTATTCTCATTCTTGCTCATTCAGAGCACCATCCCAACCTTCCAGCAGTCAGGTGAGAGAAATTTGATTTCTTCTACAAATAATACAAATTCTCCCTCAGAAGAAGAATATACCTGTGTAAAATTATGATTAGATACCTTTCATGCCAGGCTTATATAACAAACTATATTTTGTTTCTAGTAGTATCCACAGTATGCTAGGAGCTGTACAAACACAAAAGCTCCCTTCCCTGAAAAGTGTAAACAGACATAAAATTCTCAGCAGCATGGTGGAAGAAAGGAACCATCTTAATCTCTTCTGGGATTGTCCAAAATTGAATCATGACTAGTCTAATGTCAGAAAAATTGGTGCAAGAGTTATTTCCACACTATGTCCTTCCTAACCTTTATGAAGATGATGTTACAGAAATGTCCTAAAATAATGAAATTAAACAAATGCTTGTTTAGAATCTTTGTTACTGCAGCCACTAAATATATTTAATCACTATGGTTGCAACAACAAATATCCACTATTGGAATGAAGTTCACAAGAATAAAATAACTAAGAGTAATGGGAAAGGCTTAGTGCTTGTATTACATTAACAGCTGAACCATCTGAGGAATGTTGAAGCAAACTGGATCAACTGTTATCTTCCTGTTCTATAGCTATCTAATTTAGGCCTTGATCCTGCAGAGATTATGTGTAGATTTCAGTGAAACTACTCATAGCACATAAAGTAAAGCACATGCATAAGGATTTTTTTCCAGGTTCAGGTCCTTAGACTGCCTGGTAAGTTCTTTGGGGCAAGGACCATCAACCTGATCTGATCTCACACCAGTTTCATACCAATGTAACTCAATTCATTACAATGCAGTTACAAGTGACTTTCACTGGTATATGTGCAATTAGAATCAGACCCCATGTATTAGCAAATCTTTGTAAACTGCCATGACAAATTCTGTTACTCTATCAGTGTTTAAAATCAACAACGGACTAAATAATGTATTTGTAATAATAATAAGTCTAATTTTCATAACACATATAAAATGCCTCATCTTTGTTGTATTCTGTTCTTTTGTATGTGTGAAACCCTTTCTTTAAGTTCTTATGTAAGAAAAGAAAAAACCCACCTTTTTCTGTCAATAACTCTATTTATTTTTAACAATAAATTAGTAACTAACATTACCGTAATTTGTTACAATATCTCACCCATTCCCAACAGCTGCACCCCACTTTTTCCCACAAGAACTTTCACTTTTCTCTCTAGTCCCTTTCCTTATTTTATTCCCTGCCTAGCCCCTTGAGCCATTTGAACACCCTCTAGGTCATAAGTCTGCGACACTCAGTAGTGTTGGTAAAATATTGGTCTTTACTTCTTGAGCCTGTCACAGAATCAGTGCTACATCTGTCCATTGATTCCAGTGGCTACTTAAGCAAAGGTCAAATGCAAATAAAACATACTATTAGCCCAAAACCACTGCCACAAACTAAAAGAGATTATTACTAAAACAGAATGTAAGTCAGGATAGATGACATGAACCTCTTTGACAGATGAGAGACCCATGCCTCTTATTGAACATCTGTTAGTAACTTCTGTCTCTGATCCTGAATGGCTGTCTGATTTACACAAACAGTTCTTAATCTCAGAACAGTTCCTTGCAATGGTTGGCTTGGCTGGTGTGATAGAACCTCTGTCTAGAGCCTATGTTTGCTGTTCTTGGTGTTTTTCTTTCTCAGTGACTGGGTGGGCATGTGTTATTTCTGTCAGCACACATGTACTGTCACTAGCTTTTAGGATGTCCTCAAGAAACAGAAATCAAGTGTCCTTCTTGGCTTTCTTTAGATGTCTTTTGCTCCTTCTCTAGAACTGATGGTCAGGGTGATTATAACATCTGATATCGGTGTGCACGCTATAGATGTTACCTGGGCAGGTTGCCAGCCATCTGCTGTTTGAAATTCAACACTCTCTCCCATATGTAATGGAGGTAACTTTTTTGTGTTCTGGTCACAGTGTGTCTTCAATTTTGGTTTCTTGGCATATCCGCTTTTTTGGACCATTTCACAGTTCATTGTCTTTGGCTCAAGAAGCTTGATATACAGTAGCACTAAGGTTGTCATCCTATGAGTCTCTGAACTAGTAATCCTCATAAAGCATTGTGAAGTGTTCTGACAGATTGCAGCAATGCTAAATATGGACCCCTTGAATCTACCAGGATTTGTTTTTATCAATATTTTTACTATTTGTACTAACTTTTCTCTTAATCCATTTATGCAATGTATGGGCTTTAACTGTATATAACAGTGTGCTTGAACTAATGTGTACTGACATTGCTAAAATGAGCCATCCATACCTTGTAGACCATGATCTGTTATTAATTCATCTGGAGTCCCATGGAAACCGTGACTTACAGTGAGTGCTATTACAGTACTATCCAAAGTGTTCTGCAACAGCAAAATTACAAAAAAAACAAAAAACAAACAACAACAAAACACCAGGAAAGAGAGAGAAGAAGAAGAAGAAGAAAGAGAGTAATACTACATTAATCAGAGGTACTCTCGTTCTGATTTTATTCAAATAAATCTATGCTGCCCTTGAAGAAAGGTATATACCAGGAATCTCATGTGGTTTCAGTCAGTCTTTTGCCTTCTGTTCCCTGTATATTGCAGATTTGACATTTGGATACCTTATCTTTGATAGCAAAATAAGACATCTCAGGCTGTTCTTACACTTCTCAAGGCTTAGATGCTCATTGTGAATTATACTTAGTATTTCTGGCCTCATGCTGTTTGCTATTGTTACATAATGTCTTTTTGTCCAGAATTTTGCCTAATGCAGCAATTTCATGTAAAAATTCCAGTCTGTTTTTATGCTTGGAAGTTCCTGGATTTTTTTCCTTAGCCATCTATCCAGAACTACTCTCTAGGGCTGGGTCTTGTAAGGTTCCTCAAAGATTCTTTGACAAATCTGAAAAACAATGGCAAAAAAAAAAGTTTTCAGATTCTTTCAGACCTCAAATGAGAATTTTATTCTGCTTCTCCATTGACAAGCATAAAAGAAAGAGTGCTCCACTTATTAGTTTTCATTGACATACATAACTGGGAAAGTATGTTCTAAGCTTCAAGCACTTCTAATAGCAAATTTTAAGTAAAATATTTTGATTTCGGTACCAAGCAAATGTTTGAGTTGGTGTTTTCTTTTACCCAAATTGGTACAATCCTAGTACATATAAATCTAGAAACCAGGGTCTTTAAAAGATTTTCTGTACTCCCATGTTTATTTTGCTACATGTCATCTGTCTTTTCATTTCTAAAACATGAGTGTGAAGGGGGAAGGGGAAGATTGGGAAAATGCCAAAAGGGATTTGATCCCTTTAAGAACAATAAACTTTTTAGTTTGACTTTTTCCCCTAAGGATGTGCCAGCATCTTGTGAGGCCTCTTTGCTCATGGGTTTTGATGGCAATCTGCATTTTCAGGAACTGTCAGGCATGATTGCCAAAGGTAGTAAGATTATGGCAATGAGATTATGACAAGAAGATTTGATTCCATACAGGAAAGTTTCACATGTGTTGACAGCAAATGTGAACAATTTAAAACTATATGGAATGAGAATGGACATAAAGTTTCTAACCTGAAAATTACAACAACATGGCATAATTTATTTTGTATTTTGTACCACATAATAAATCCCAGAAGAATAAAATGGAGTTAATAGAAAGTACATTATCTGGTAAAAATTTTGAATTATAAGCCTTCTTCTTAGATCACAAAGCCTAATCTGTGAATATTTTACTTAACATTTGCTATTAGAAGTACTTGGAGCTTAGAACATACTTTCCCAGTTATGTATGTCAATGAAAACTAATAAGTCGAGCACTCTTTCTTTTATGCTTGTTAATGGAGAAGCAGAATAAAATTCTCATGGATGTGAGAAAAATGAAAGATATTTAGTATGAGGGATCTTAAATTTAGTTATGTGGTCATAAACAATTTTATGTTTTTTTTTTTGAAAATGTTGAATTCCATTTGAGAGACGTGAACTAAGAATAACAGTTTTTATTTACAGCTAATCACTAGATTATCAATGAGAATTACCTATGTGTAACCAAAGAATATCTGTGTAACCCAAGAATAGGCCTAATTGTGTTATGTATCACAAAGATAAACATATTGAGGAAGGTACTGATGGCTCCATGCGGACCCTGCGAACTCCTGGATGTGATAATGAAGGCCAAATCTTTTAAGGACACTCTATTTGTCTATCTGTTTATCCATCTATTTTCAATTTGGTGTCCAATTTTGCAAGCACAACGAACTGCAGGGGCAAATCTTACCACTGAGGATGGTGGAGTTGTGTGCTCAATCAATACCAGGTTTATTTGCTAAAACGTCACATAATTCTTTAACTAGTGATGAATACGCCTGCTGATTTTGTTGTGAAGGGTGGGGATGTCTCGATTACTATTTTATCTGCAGAAACATTATATGTTCGATTGTGTGTGTGTGTGTGTGTGTGTGTGTGCTGTTATGGCTTCCCAGCTCCTAATTTTCAGGCTGGCAATCTGGGCCTGATAATGATCTCAGATACGCTGGCATATATCCTTGCCTAGCTTGTTAAATCAGCTACTGAGTAACAGCTGATTTCACATTTTAAGCACCAACACGTAATTGAATATCTGAAACCAGAATCAAGTCTTTTATGTCTCCTATCTAAAAATGTAAAAATAACCCCCCCCATCTTCCTCCCCTCCAAATTCCTGGAACTCTGCCATTTTTGAAAAGGTATTTCAGTCTTTCCAGCTCAGGTCTTTTTTTTTTTATTCTAATGTCTCCTTGTACAGATGCTTCTTCTCATTCTTTGCTGCAGGCATAGTGCACCTGTTTGAAAGAAACACATTACTTTTTTTCTTTCTTTTTTTTTATGATTTCCCAACTGATAGCCCTGTTGGCAGGAATCTGTCTTCAACAGCTGAGAAAGCTAAAAAGCTAAGGCCCTTTCACTTCTTAGAAAGAACCCTTAAAGTTTGTGTGAAGTCATGTGAAGTTACTGGAACTTGCTTCTCTTGGATTCCTAATCTTAGTCTAAAATTTCCATGACACTGAGGCTTCCCACATGCATAATGAGAAGGACATGTTTCTGAGAGACATTCAGTCGAGGGCATGGAAAACCTTCTCCAGACCTGCTGCTTAGTTCTTATACTTTATCAGCACTTTATAAAAATATGGGATCTCTTCCATATTTAAGAATTTGATATACCTCTTTTTATTTTACAGAACTTAAAGCCATATGGTATTTGTTCCCCACTGTTCTTTGTTCTCTCCATGCTAGGAATCTCTTCAGAAAGCAACCAATATGCAAAAAAAAAAAAAAAAATACACACAATGCTCTGTCTTCTGATGTTTGCATGTGCTTCAACCTTGTTTTCTAAAAAGCAAGCACAAATCCCAAAGGGAGATTGATAATCATTAAATTGCAGACCCACAGAATACTCTAGTGAAGATCAGGAAATTCAACAAAAGTAACTAAGCATGGATGTACCATGAATGTTCCTTATTCTGGTAGTCATGGTAACAAATCTCTACACAACGATACATAAATACATCTCTGCTAGCAATATTATTCCCTACATTTATCCCTATCCCCTTGGAATCTGAAAGTCAAACTGAGATGTTTCTGGCTTTTCTGCCTCTTCTGACACTCGTGCCATGAGCAAGAAAGATTCTGAAATCAGAACTTAGGGCTTTTGTACACAGCACCACAGTACGGAGTATGGAGGTGTGACTTGTGTAGAGCTCTCAAAAATGTTGCCCCATGTAGACTGTGTTATGGGACTATCTCAGTATGAGCTTAGGACCTTTGAGTTTACACCAGCAGTCTCTACATAGGGCAGTTAGAGTGCAACACTTTAGAATGCTCTACTGCTCTGTGATGGGGTGTGCATACCCCGCACTGGACAAGAGGGGGTTAACCCAACACTATGGGCAGCAGAAGTCCCGCCCCTCAAACTGTGCTAGGCATGCTCCAACTACTGCCTCGTATAAAAGGGAGCAGCCCAGCTCATGCTAGGCTGACCATTGGAGGGGAAGGACCTTGGGTGGAGGCTCCAGCTGAAGAGCCATCACAGCCTTTGCCTGCAGGAACTGGAGACCTTGAGAGCTGGACCGGAGGGTTGCGGCCGATGGAACCGCAGGGAATCACCTGCACTGAGGAGCCCAGGAACCCCGATGCTCAACGGACTACAATGCCTGGAAACACGGCAGGAAGTGACCCAGGGAGGGTACATGAGCAGCGCCTCCCACCTGAGTGAGGTCAGTGTGTTTCGGTGGGAGTCCCCGCTGACCCAGTGACGGACCACTCTGCCAGTGTCAGGGTCCTGGTTTGAGACCCGGTGGAGTTGGGTGGGCCCGGGTCACCCTATCTTGGCCGCCATCCCCCTGATGGTGGCCCCTTTCACCTCCCCGGATACCGGCCATTGGGTCTCACTCCACCATGCCTAGGGGCTGCAATATAGACTTTGGCCATTGGGTTGCACTGTCCTGTACCCGAAGGCTTTTATATTGACACTGACCATAGGGTCACACTGCCCTGTACCTGAAGGCTGTTATATTGACACTGGCCATTGGGCCTCACTGCCCCATGCCTAGGGGCTGTGATGTAGACTGTAGCCATTGGGTCTCACTGTCCTGTACCCAAAGGCTGTTATATTGACAATGGCCATTGGGCCTCACTGCCCCGCACCTAGGGGCTGCAACATTCAGTCTGGCCATTGGGCCACATTACCCCGTACCGGAGAACTGTTATATGGATCCTGGCCCCTAGGCCATATTGTCTTGCACCCGAGGGTGGTTATATTGACTCTAGCTGCTAGTCTGGGCAGCTGGAATTGAATCTGGCCACCAGGCCACACTGCCCTGAATGTAAGGGCGACTGTAACTGACTCTGGCCACTAGACCGCGGTGACCTGTATGCAAGGGCTGCTGGAAGTGACTCTGGCTGCTTTTGGACTAAAGGTGGTTGGGAGACTGTAACGGCGGTGGTATCACAACCCGGTCCCAAAAGGTGAATGGGGTGTGCATACCCCTCAACATGCTCACACCTCCATAGTCCGGACTGCAGCACCGTGTAGACAAGGCTTGGGTTAACAATTCTGTTGATGATGTATAAAACAGAACATAATCTAGTTCATTTTTCAGAGCTCTGCTAGTTCTTCAGGGATCACAGGTGACAAAAGTAGTAAAAACTTATTTCAGTCAGTAAAGAAGATGTGACTTTGAATGTGGACAGGGATCAGACCTGTCCAGAAGGAAGATGCAATTTTACCTAATCACTTTTCAGAATATACCTGCACTTTGCACACAAAAAAGACAAGTCAATCAGCAATTAGAATTTTCATCCAGGCAATGCAGTGAAAGAAAACCAAGAGTACATTCATCTTTTCAATTGGAATCTGCAATTTCTTTTTCTTTTTCTGTTTTCTTCCTGGTTTTTGTTCATTCTTTAGGCCAGCCTCCTACACTACTCTCCTCACCTACTTTACCTACATCCTATTAATTTCCACTGTCACTATACTTAACCTCTCCAACTACCAAATTCCAACTTCCTTTCTAGAACTCCTGGTTCCCTTCCCAACATACCATTACTTCTCCAGTCAAAGGGACATCACTCCATATAATCTGCATGTTGTCTGAATAATAATAGATGAGAAAAAACAATCACTTGATTTTGAGTGCCCAGTTACATCATTTCTGATCCAATTGAATCAGAGGCTATTCTAACCCAAGCAAACTTGGATTTTGGGATTATGCCTTCAATATAGATTTACCAAACCATTTCTATGAGAATTGGCTGCCTCCAGATGTGAGCATAATTTTAATGCAACCACCTTCTGTGGCTTAAACTTTTGCAAGCATGTGGTTTAAATTTTGGTAAATACTACATGTCAATCTGCCTTAAAAGAACTGATACATTTTATATTGCTGTTTTTCAATAAAAGGCTTTGTCCTGGCATATCTCCAGCCCAAGGGCAAAGGAAAGTGATTTGACTATTTTAGGATTTGTTCAGAAAACAAGCTTTTTCTCTTAAATATACAATATATATGTGCACTGTATACACATGTTAAAATCCAGGTTATAGTCACAGCATGGTCTACAGGCAATGAACTACGTTCTCATACTGATTGAGGAATATCCCTTTGATCCTTCTACCTGGATCTAGTAATAGAAGAGTATTGTGTAAGATGTATAACACTTTATACACAGTAAAACCCCCTATCGATTCACTCTGCACATACTTATACAAATAAAAATGTGGAATGATCATAGTAAAACACCATCTGATAGGGAGTGGCTTAGTCCTAGATGACTGGGCATCTTTGAATTCAGAGGTCAACAAGTTACTCATCAAAAAGACTAGTGGTCTATATACATATACTTGGCAGTAAGTCAGTCAATGAAAATCTCCCCAAAATCAAATAAAAATGTCAATACATTTTTTGTGGGGTAAAAATAATTTTCTGATCAGCTCTGATTAATAACTCATAACCTTCTTCTCTGAGACTCATGTAAATTCAATACAAATTGTGAAAAAAAATTCATATATATTGTATTCAGGTAAGCCCATCACCACCAGAGGAAACTCTGATATTTGAATGGCTATTTGTCCTGATTTGGGTAGTTGAGGTGTGGTTTAATGGTCCAATTGTCCTGTTTTGTTCAGTTATCATATTTTATCTGTTTCTCTTCGTCTTTACTCTGCTTTCTTCTCATTTGACTGTATATTCTCTTTAATAGGAATAATTTTATACTTCATCAAATAACGTTTTTTTTAAATGTAGTCACCTATTTTTCTCTCATTGATTGCACAAATTTGCTACTCATTGGCAGAGACTCTGATGTAACATTAAAATACAATTGGCAGGAAGTTTGATATCTGAACTGTGGACAGCTGTTATACAAAAGCTAGATGAAATTATAAATACAGGTGGAAAAATAATATAAAAAGTGATTCATGAATATTTCTGCAATTAAATATGGCAAATTCTTCATTGTTATTAATGGAGTCATATGATTTTGTTGCTGACAAGTAGCTGGATGAGCATGAGTTTATTGATAAAAAGTTCAAATATCCCAAATATAAAGTTCCCCAAAATATACAATTAAAACAAATATTTTTTCGTCTGAAAATTTGTACTGGAAATTGCATTGTTGCACTGTTCAGTTATTCAGACTATCCCAATTAAAAAAGTTTCAGGTGCCTAGTTACGAAGCATGAACGATACCATGTGTCACAGTTGATCTGTCATACCCCCAAAGAACAGCAAACAGTAAATAGTTGAAGCAAACAGTTTGCAAACAACTCAAACTGAAATTTGCTTGCAAATAATCAGTATAGCGATAGAAGTCAGGATCAGTTCACAAATGACTCGCAAACAGAAAAAAGAAATTAGTTTGTTAATTAATATTTCAGCCAGCAATAACCATGACCAAGCTACACCAGAAAACCATTTGTTGAAACAGTATGTAAACTATTAAATCTGCTTATTGTGTGCTCTATCAGTTCACTGAGCAACAGAAAGCACTGCGGATTATGTAGGCACATAGGAAGATAGTGTCTTCACCTACCCTGATTTGAATGTAACTGCTTTTTTGATTTTCATCCTCCAATTATCAGAAGTGATACACAGAAAATAAGAGCTGAAGGCACATCTTTAAACCAGGTGCTGCCACTTATCAGTTATAGTGTCTACTTTTGCTTCCACACTAATGAAAAATGATTTCAAAAGAAATGAAGATCCTGTTTCAATAAGACTGGGGAAAAGATATAACCCAAAAGCTGTCTACAGACTTAGGAACAAGTGAAATGTTTTGACAGGGAAAAATATGTGCTGGCAACATTGCTTGACTCATATTTCAAAAGTAAAATTGAAACCATACTTCTAGAGGGTGCAGACACTGACAACTGGAAGGATGTTCTGAAATATATAATATTTCAGAATATGCCATCCAGCTCCTCTTCTCCTCAGTCTCTTTTATGTGCAGGACAAATACATTTGAGGGAAAAGAAAAGTCTGACTCTGTAAGTTCTTGCAAAGAAACAAAGAAAAACAAACCCAGAAACATCATTCTGCAAAGAGTTCAGGAAACACTCACAACAACACTGTATATACCACTCTATTTAATACTGCAAAAAAGAAGATATGGATGGGACTTTTGCAATCAGCCCATGGGGAATTTTGGTTAAGTCTATCTATATTGGTGGCAAACATCCAGCTTATTTGAGGAATAAAACTGGAACCATGCCAGATTCAGATTCTGAAGAATCTAAGCTTTATTTAAAACAAAAAACAAAACAAAACAAAAATAAGTTTTTAGGTGAGATGGAGATGACCTAAATGTGAATTGATTAGTGATGTCTCAGACTACCTTAAACAGTAGCTCTGAGAAGTGTGAACTGCTCAGATTCATGTCAGTGCAGTTGAATTAACTCTTAAGCCTAATAATGGAACTGTAAGGACAAGAATTTCAAATAACCGTGATGTGCAACTCTGTGCCTATTTGTTAAGGGCCATATTCTATCCTCAGTCTTTGCGCAATCAACAGAGTCGTTTTGGTCTCAAAACTGTGAGGGACAAGGACTCCCCCAAGATTTCACTGTAACATTGAAAAAGCAAAAATATATATGTGTAAAATACGTTCTCCTTCTCTCTCATGTGTATCTATATATGAGGGGTGCAGAACTACAGCATACAATTCCTCCTTCTTGACACCCAAGTGGACAGCAAATGGTGGGCTGGCAGTGATCTGCGGTCTGTGGATTTCTAAATACTTCATTCCCATAATAGCTATGTGCCACAAAGTGATCAGTGACAGACTGCAGAAAAGGGACTCTCCACACATTCAGGGCCTGGACCCCAACAAACTCCTCTTAAACCTCCCTTGTTCTCAGTAGTTTTGAGCCAGCTGCAACCAGGAAAACTGAACATCTCCTTTAAAGTTCTGTTTTCATGAGATTCCCAACACAATTTCCAACCAAAAGAGATCCATATTAGAAGCATCTGAACTTTTTGTTAAACGGAATATTCAGAACCCTTTAGACTGTGGTCTATGAGGAACTGACTAGTATGGGCCTGATCTTGTTCAAATTAAGTTAATGGCAAAATTCCCATTGGACAACGGGCCTTAGACATTCAAGTGACAAAGTTCTAAACTAAACTGATTTTTTCTTTTCTTTTTGACTGATGGGGGTGGTGTGGGGGGAAACACTGAAAGAAATCCTATTTTTTCTTCTTCTTCCTGCTGCAATGTTGTAGAATCCCATATGAGGTCAAACTTCTTAAGGAATTTGTTATAGAATCTTTCTCTTAGGTTTCCCAACTGCATTTGTTAACTTCCTGCAGATACCTGAAGTTATGTTTCTGAAGGCCATTAACAGAGTAGAAAATACACATCTGAATATTTTTAAAAGAATCTATTCAGCAAGTTCTGCAGCCTACGAGGAATGGATTTTAAAAATGATTATTCAGTACATATCAGGTTGAGTCACTATATCTTATATTTTGAAAACAAATTACCTCTATACATTTTGTGGGTACACATGGTAAGTAGAGTGTTTCTGTGTCTATATGTTTCTGTGCACTGTGAATATTTGATTCAGGTATGTGTATATAATCTGTAGACTGTACTGTCTGTTTGTATGTGATTATGATGTGAAGATGTGTGTATTTATATATGCATATATAGAGAATGTAGTGCGTGTATGTGATTATGATGTATGTGTGTTTTAATAGTATGTATGCTATCAGTGTTCACTCAGGCACAGATCCTCAAAGGTATTTAGGCACCTAACTCTCACTGATTTCAATGGGAATCAGGCACCTAAATACCTCAGTGCTTTAGGAACTTGCAAGAGAACTACTTTTTTCTGTGTTTAGTTTCAGTTGGCTTCACAACTGTGCCCCCCCAAGATTCTCTCTCTGGGAACCTCAGCCCTTAAAGGGACAGTCCCCAATACAACAATATATATCTGTATATGCAACTAATATTTTATTTCATTGAAATGGAGTTTTTTGCCTTGGGGTGCAACATAATGTACATGTTTCACTATCCATTTTCCCCATGGCTGTGTGAAATGTAATGGAATTTGTAGCCTCACCTGCCTCCAAACCCGTTCTACATAAGGTAGGAAAATTAAATGGCAGCCAAGTTAATAATGATCTTATTAACACTCATTAATGCACATTGGGGAACCCGAAAAAGAAAAGAATGGGAGGGAGTCGAGTGAAAGAAAAGAAGGAGAATGTGAGATCCAGTAGGAAGAGAGGAAGAGAAAGGAAGAAGACAGAGCAAATGTGGGAAGGAGAAAGAGGAAATGGGAGGGTTTTTCCTTTGCCTTTTTAAATATCTGCATGCCCCCCACCCCTACCCCCATGGCAGTAGCACATATCACCACTGCAGGGGTTGCTTGTAACTTTTTTTTTTAAATGCAAGGAATATAAAATTTCTCACTGAAAATTTACTGTGCACAACGGACAAAAAGATGATGAGGGGCCAGATACTAAAGACCGCCAACAAAATGAGTCTGTCAGGTGCAGAAGAGACAAAATGTAACATGACAGAGGAAGAAAGACCTAGGGACATAGTGTCAGGGAGTTTGGTATTATTATTTTATACACATTCGCTGTTTAACTGTTATAGAAAATATCATGATTTCATTAATGTTTATAAAGAGCACTGATGTGCAAAAGCACAGTGGGACTGACCATTATGTTCAGAGAGCCTTTCAAACCCCACCCTTTATGCAGCCCAGGAAAGGCCAAGGAGATTTGCAGCTCCTGATCTCTGGGGACTGAAGAGGCACCACTGGCCCAACTCCTCCTGTGGTGCACAGTGCCTCTGTGGAGGAGTGAGGGCGGGGCAAGGATGCAAGTCAATGTCTGCCCCCCTCCCAGGTGGCCGGTAGTGTAAAATGGACCTCACAATGGGGTGTAAGTAGTAGATGCAGAGCCCCTGTATGTCATGGAGCTCTGGGAGGTATTCTGTCTTACTGAAGCAGTATACATCCTTATGTGCCCCTGGAATCTAGCAGCTCTGTACCCCCTTCCCTTACTAGGGGAGGTGTGCAGCTTGTGTAATCTAGCCATGTACGTAATAATATCTAGCTCTTATATAGTGCTTTCCATCAGTCAATCTCAAAGCACTTTACAAAGGAGAAAAGTATCATTGTGGCATAGAGCAGGGAACTGATTTGCCCAAGGTCATCCAGCAGACCAGTGGCAGAGCTTGGACGAGACCACAAATCTCTGTCCATTGCCTTGTCCATTAGGCCACATTGCCTATTATGTGCCGGTGTATTTTTGTTATTACATGCACATATATGAAATATGTTTTATGTTATATAATTATTTTTAAATGCTCTATTGCTTTTCAGGGCTCAAAGAGTCATGGCCACTGTGAAAAGTTAAACAGACTTCAGTTTTCCAAACACAATGAGTCTGATTCTGATCTCACACTAGTTTTACACCACTACATGCTGGCTTCAGTAGAGTGACTCATGATTTATACTGGTGAGCACTGGGATAGCATCAAGCCTGTGTGGTATATGGTTTTCCCTGCTTTGTCTTTCTAGGAGAGCATTTCAATTCCTATTTTGTAAACTACATGTTTTACAGTAACAGCATGGTATAGTCTTTTCACCAATACACTATGAGATATATTCTCCTCCGAATATATAAACATAACTCCCACCAACATTAGTTACGTGAGTGGGAGTTATGAACATGCATTGAATAATATAACCCTATATGTATAACTCCTATGGGGAATCCAAGGTCTGGCTATGAGAAAAACAAATCACAGGATTTCAGAATGTCATTTGTAACAATGCAATGAGTTCCAGGCACATGTTTGTCAATAATGAATGGAAGGGTGCAAATATAATTTTGGAACAATCTTCCACAGTGATGTATCATATACAACCCTATATCCTGTCAGCTTGCTTGGTTATGTTCAGGACTGAAACCAGCTCACTCAAAAGCAGAATAATATTTTCTGTGCTTCCCAAATTTAATTTCTATGTGAGATTTATATGGATGAACTTAATCAGCGATTACAAGAAGGGAACCAAAACATCTATTTGTGCCTTAATTTGCATGATAAACAAATACCTTTGTGAATGCCTTTTAGAAAGGTAATCACACATTAAAATAGAGTTCATTATTTAGCTTAATTTCACTTAAAAAGAACCACTTATAGTCTCATTAAATCCTCATTTTACAGTTTTTCTTCATTGATGTAGTGTTTCTTTTAATGTAGAGACACTGCCCACATGACTAATTATCTTAATTTTTTTAAATCTGTGGTCACAATTCCATCATTAATCAATGTATCAGAGCTTCACGCCATTAGCTCTTGTTTGTAATAGAGCATCGCAACCGATTAGACTAGATTTTTTTATAGGACTTGTTTTATAAATTGAGTCTAGTCAAGTAAACATAACATTTGGTAATAGTCTTCATAGCAACCATCAAGATGACTTATTGTTTTTCCAGTCCTGCATTCCTTCAGAATTAATAATACCTTTGTGCCCTTTATAACACTTATTATTAATGCTATAAAAGTTCTCTATATTTAATGAGTGAATGTTTCATTACATAGTTTGGTTGACTGAAAATTTTTCTAATCTGTTTCTCTTTCCCTCTTGATTGAAGGATTGTAAATATGCAATTAGCAGCTGAAGTAGAAGTAAAAGCAGAAAATGTGAACTGTAAAGTGGCTCTGTTGAAAGACGCATGATGCTTCAAGCTAAGACAGAAAGACAAAAGCATCTACCAACATGGATGAAGGTTGCAGAATCTCTGCTTAAACATTCAATTAATCTCCTCCAAGGAATAAATATAGTCAATACATCCAGGAATGAAGAATCCACTATCAAAACTGCAGTTTACTTTCACTGTAAAGCTCTGTGTGGTAAGACTATCCTCCATCCCCAGCAGACACTCTGGCTTCTATCTCTATTATAGTCCATGATGTACAACGCTGTATGTAAGTTATAGCTTGCCATATCACACAAAATCCTTGGCTCTCAAGAGCATGTACACCGAGAAAGTGCAATAAATCACCTACTGCATGGTTAGAGTATCTCTGTCACCCAGATCAGCAGTATTGCTTTGAAATGCTAGATTACTTTTTAGACCTCAGCCTGAAAAGCTGAATATGCCTTAGCACTTGAGCGTAGTGGTTCATTACATTTTAGACTGGGCATACGGGAGATGATAGCTGAAAAAAAGCAAGAGGAACATATAGAGGTATCCACTTCTATTGACAAGCACAGGAAAACTATTTTAACTTTATCATAATTTAGGACCAGAGGGGATTGCATATTCCAGATTTTTCTGGAGATCATCCACGCTAGTGGGAAAGGCTTGTTGGGATACAAAATGATAAGGGATGAGGCCACATTAATCAGCAAACATAGAGACTTTGCGCAGATGGCCAAATCTAGATAATCCGGACGCATGCCCCAATATGCTGTTGTATTGGCCCTTGGCTTAATATCCATGTGATTTCTCAGTGGCTGCTATGGTAGAACTCTGCATGAGTTATTACTGCAAAATAAACGGTTATTTGAAGTAGGGATGTCTCATTATGGGATGGGGATAAACTACCCACCAGCCACTCCAAAACATCACAGTGGCTTACCAGCCCATTGAATTTCTGTGCAGGAGATAAGTGGTAAAGAGTTCCTTTCCCTTATCTTCTGCTTATTTCCCTGTTCACTAGAACCTTTAAAAAGATTATGTAAGAGTTTTGCAATGTGAGAAGAATATTTAATGAACCCATGATAGTAGTCTAGGAAACCAAGTAGCTTTTGTAGCTTTTGAGTTCTTTCTGGTCTTTTTGCTTTAAACTTTGAATGGTACCCACAGGTCAAAGGTCAGAATCACTTATTATTTTCCCCAGGTACTGGATTTTTCTGTGAAAATGGTTATACGTATTTTACCAAGTTTTAGTTTTACTCCAGAGTTTCTCAGTTCTTAACTCTTTGTTTACATTTCCCACATGCTGGCCAAAATACCTTCTATGCACCAAGGCTATAATTTTAAAATGATATGCATAGCCCATCTCAGCAACCCCTCAAATGTTTGAAAGCTGCTGGTGCTCATGTTGATCCAAAGGGAAAGCAGATTTACTAATAACTTCCCCATGATGTTACAAATGTGGTCAGCTTCTAGGCATCCTCAGTGATGAATCCTTGGTGATAAATTTGTTTTTGATGAAGAATCTTAAAATATTTCCCTCCAAGCCACTGAGTATTTCTTGGATTCTGGATAGCTGTTGTCTGTCAGTACAGTTTCATGGTTATATTACCAATAGTAATTAATACATAATCTTAATATCCAAATCTTTCCCCATATACAAATTACTGATGAAGCCTAATGGGTGGGAAATTATGGTTTTATGCATTATTCCAATAAAAGCTATTGAATAGATATTTTGACTTCTTAGTTTAGGAATGGATTTATAGGTCTGAAGAGTAGTATTGATATGTGATAGTTTTATATCCATCCTGAAACTTGAGATACTCAATATGTCTGACTTATCTCTAGCAAAAGTCATACACTTTTATTGAAGTGGATCCATCAGAAAAACTAAAATATCTAGAGAGGTTTCTCTGGGCTCCCAAACTGCTCTGTTCAAGCACAATTCTCCAAATTCTTCATTTTCTTAAATTAGCAACTTCCCATCTGGCAAAGCAAAATAACTTTATTTTCCTCCCAGTTTTTTGTATATTTCATATAGATATTCAGTTTTAAGCTGATAAAGACATCTTTCAAAATCTAACTGTAAATTTCCAATCATCCTCTGCTATTATTCTTTCATTGTTTTATGCAGATTATTGCAAGATAATGCCTCCAAAATCTTCTATAAAATGAATACTCTAGAGATGGTCAAAATTACCAGAATTTCAAGCTTTTGATTAGTTTTTTGTCAACAATTCAATAAACCATTTTCAATAAAAAATTTCATCCAAAAATTTAGGGGTTTGACAATGTTTCAACAATCAAAAATGGCAACAAAAATTGTGACATTTTAGCATTAAAAAAATTGAAAATTTAAAGAGAAACTATAAAAGATCAGAAAGATTCCATGACATTTGTTTGTTTGGACCATCTTAATGGAACATCCACCTTTTTTGACTTGTGAACAGAAGAAAGAGTTGGGAGGAATATATAGACACAGAAAAACACTCCCTTCAATACCTCATTGCAATAAAACTGAAAGTCAATTCCAATTTTCGTGGTAGCTCCTTAACTTTCTTGAGAAGGGCTCTCCATTCTGTACAGAGATTACCTGAACCCTGAATTCCACGGAAAGATCTTTTGGATAGAACTTCTCTGTCTGTCCAATAGTTTGCCCAATAAATGGGCTGCAGGGACTAGTGCTGTGCTGTAGCCTCTGAGTCTTACTCCCTCTTTTTTTTTCCTGGTCATCTTTCTTTTTCCCATTCACCCTTCCATTTCCCAGTGTGTTATCTCTGGTCTGAACAGCTCCTCCCAATTTCAGATGAAGGGAGATTAAATTATAAAAGTACCTAAAGTAATGAATGGTTTAGAGAAGGTTGATCAGGAGCTTCTTTCTCCCTCTCTGATAACACAAAAACAAGGGGACATTCAACTAATTTAAATGGTGGCAAATTCAAACTGATAAATGGAAATAGTTTTCCACACAATATCTAATTGGACTGTGGAACTCATTGCCATGAGAAGTCATTAGCCCAAGAACGTAGAAACATTTGAAACGGGACATTTTTATGGATATTAAGTATATCCAGAGTTGTCATAATTAATGGTAACAAAATTTGGAAGGGATGTTAAATCTTGTGCTTCAGGGTTTAAGCCAATCTCTAGCTCTTAGAGATCAGGAGGAGACCTAATGTGAGGTCAGATTATCCCATATCTATGCACATCTGGCACTGGCCACTGTCAGAGACAGGATAATGGATTATATCAGGGGTGGGCACACTTTTTGGCCTGAGGGCCACATCGGGGTATAGAAATTGTATGGGAGCCATGAATGCTCACAAAATTGGGGTTGAGGTGTGGGAGGGGGTGAGGGCTCTGGTTGGGGGTGCAGGCTTTGGTGTGAGGCTGGGACAGAGGGGTTAGGAGGGGGATCAGAGCTGGGGCAGGGTTGTAGGAAAGGGTGCAGGTTCCGGCTGGGGATGCGGGCTCTAGGATGGGGTTGGGGATGAGAGGTTTGGGGTGCAGGCGGGTGCTCCATGCTGGGATTGAGGGGTTTGGAGAGCGGGAGGGGGATCAGGGCTGGGGCAGGGGGTTGGGGCATGGGGAGAGATTCAGAGGTGCAGGCTCTGTGCGGCACTTACGTCAAGCGGCTCCAGGAAGCAGTGGCATGTCCCTTCTCCGGGTCCTAGGCATAGAACAGCCCCCAACCCTCAGAGCAGGGCAAAAGTTCCGGGAGCTGCGTGATGTGGCCCCAACCCGGAGACGAAGCAGGAACTCGCAGGCCGGCTTAAAATGGCTCGTGGGCTGGATCCAGCCCACGGGCTATAGTTTGCCCACCCCTGGATTAGATGGACCTTAAGTCTAACCTATGCAATTCCCATATTCACTTGTGAACAAAATACTCAGTTTAACATTGTTTTAAACATGATACCACTATATTCTGCATAAGCAACCATACCAAAAATATGACTCATTTTTTCCCAGCCCTACCACAGATACGAGCTATCTTCTGTGCAAGTTCTTCCTATTTCTTAGGTTTCATTTAAGAATTTTATGGAAGGTTGGGGGGTGGGGGAATTGGGGGGGGAGTTTGCTATGTTTTCCAGACACTTTATATGGCATATTTTCATAAAATCTATGAGTGAATCTTCTTTCCACAGAATCTTTGAAAATCTCTGAACATTGTCTCCTCATGCCAATGGATATTTTGCACATCTACATGACAAGTGAACTGGACATAATATTTTAGGGACTGCTTTTTTCTAGAGATCTCTTGTTTTATGACACAAAGAGAACAATGAAATGGGTATTAACATGAAGGAAAAGCAAGAATTTAAGGTGACACCAGAGATATAATTAATAGTAATAATATTTTGTACTGCTATAGAATCTTGAAGTTAGGGATCTCAAACTAAGTTAAAACAAGTTAAGACAAGGAAAATATAGGCTCGATATTATGAAAAACAATCTTGGCATTGGGAAGATCATTCCACAACGATCTTCATGGAAATGCCTCCATGCTTACATGGTGTGAGGGATTAGAATGCACACGGAGATACCCCGGATGGAGGATACCTGACAACTGGAGAAGACTACAGTGGCACTAGAGGAAGAAGAAATTATGGCTGCTCTGTGGGAAGATCTGGCTGCTCTCTGGCCACCTTGGGCAGCAGAGAGTGTTCCACTCCACTCACTCAGGTCCCGCATCCATTGAGGTAAGGGAAGAGAATGAAGGGACAAAATCAAAATTGCTAAGGTATAAAATGAGTTACACCTAGCAAGAGACATAAAAGGCAATAAGAGGTTCTTTAAATACCATAGGTGCAAGAAAAATACAAAGAAAAGTGTAGGTCCACTACTTATTGGGGAAGGCAAGCTAATAATGGATGACATTAAGAAGGGTGAGGTGTTTAATGCCCATTTTGCTTCAATCTCCACTTAAAAGGTTAATTGTGATCAGATCCTTATCACAATTAATATTAACAAAGAAAAAGGAACAGAAAGCAGAATAGGGAAACAACAGGCTAATGAATAATTAGATACATTGGATGTATTTAAATCAGGAGGGCTTAATGAGGGGAACAAAAAGGGGAACAAAGAGGAACTGGGGAATTATAGACCAGTCAGCCTAACTTTGATATCTGGAAAGATATTTGAATAAATTATTATTTCATGATTTTAAGGAATGACAGGAGGGAGACCAGCATAATAAAGACAATGGATTTCAAGAAGGCAGACTTTAGCAAACTCAGGGAGCTGGTAGGTAAAATCCCATGGGAAGCAAGT
This sequence comes from Caretta caretta, assembly GCF_965140235.1. NCBI lineage: Eukaryota > Metazoa > Chordata > Testudines > Cheloniidae > Caretta > Caretta caretta. The sequence continues at coordinate 66,133,792 of NC_134207.1, forward strand.
CTAAGGGGAAAAACAGTTCAAGACAGTTGGAAGGGATAAGGGAGGCAGAGAGGTATGTTGATGAGGCTTTCTGGGACACTGTAGATTTGTCCCACCTCCAGTCAGACAGCTCCTGTACTGTTAAGGAGGATGAAAGGCTCAGGGAAGGAGAGCAGTCAATGGGAGCAGAGGGAAACCTTCCCATAGTTGGGACCCTCCTTCCAGATGATGATGGGGTATCCTCTCGCACTGAGGTTACCTCTCCAGGGGAGGGAACTCCAGTCATTAGGAAAAGGCAGGTGTTAGTAATGGGCAATTCGATCATTAGAAACATAGATAGCTGGTTTTGTGATGACCGGGAGAACCGTATGGTAACTTGCCCGCCTGGTGTGAAGGTTGCGGATCTCTCGAGGCATCTAGATAGACTTTTGTGTAGTGCTGGGGAGGAGCCGGTGGTTGTGGTACATGAAGGTACCAATGACATAGGGAGGGGTAGGAGAGATGTCCTGGAGGTCAAATTTAGGTTGCTAGGAAAGAGACTGAAATCCAGGATCTCTATGGTGGCATTCTCAGAAATGCTTCCAGTTCCATGCGCAGGGCCAGGTAGGCAGGCAGAGCTTCAGAGTCTCAATGTGTGGATGAGACAATGGTGTAGGGAGGAGGGGTTTAGATTTATTAGGAACTGGGGAAACTTTTGGGAGTGGGGGAGCGTATACAGGAAGGATGGGCTTCACCTAAACCGAAGTGTACCCAGACTGCTGGCACTTAACATTAAATAGCAGTAAGGTAAGGGAAGCAGTTTTTAAACTAAGAGATGGGGGAAAGCCGATTGCTGCAGAGGAGCATGTGGATCAGACAGAGACTTCTCTTAGAGGAGAGTCTATTGATAGAGATTCTCTAGGTTTTAGTCAGGAGGAGAGGATGGATGAGGATAAAGTATGGGCCAGATCAAACGAGAAACATTCACATAAAAATAATCTGACACATCAGAAAAGGGCAGACAAATAAACACTGACAGGTTTTAAAGTGCTTGTACACAAATGCGAGAAGTCTAAATAATAAGATGGGTGAACTAGAGTGCCTCGTGTTAAAGGAGGATATTGATATAATAGGCATCACAGAAACCTGATGGAGTGAGGACAATCAATGGGACACAACCATTCCAGGGTACAAAATATATTGGAAGGACAGAACAGGTCATGCGTCGGGGCGGGGGTGGGGGTGGGGGGAGTGGCACTATAGGTGAAAGAAAATGTAGAATCAAATGAAGTAAAAATCTTAAATGAATCCACATGTTCCATAGAATCTCTGTGGATAGTAATTCCATGCTCTAATAAGAATATAACAGTAGGGATCTATTATCGACCACCTGGCCAGGACAGTGATAGTGACTATGAAATGCTAAGGGAGAGAGAGGCTATCAAAATAAGGAACTCAAAAATAGTGGGGGATTTCAATTATCCCCATATTGACTGGGTACATGTCACCTTGAAATGGAGAAACAAAATTTTTCGATACTTTAAATGACTGCTCCAAGAAGCAGTCAGTACAGGAACCCACAAGGGGAGAGGCAATTCTCAATTTAGTCCTGAGTGGAGCGCAGGATCTGGTCCAAGAGGTAACTATAACAGGACCACTAGGAAATAGTGACCATAATATAATAACATTTAACATTCCTGTGATGGGAAGAATACCTCAGCAGCCCAACACTATGGCATTTAATTTCAGAAAGGGGAACTATGCAAAAATGCGGAGGTTAGTTAAACAGAAATTAAAAGGTACAGTGACTAGAGTGAAATCCCTGCAAGCTGCATGGACACTTTTCAATGACACCATAATAGAGGCCCAACTTAAATGTATACCCCAAATTAAAAAACACAGTAAAAGAACTAAAAAAGAGCCACCTTGGCTTAACAACCATGTAAAAGAAGCAGTGAGAGATAAAAAGGTAAAAGATAAAAAAAACTCTTTTAAAAAGTGGAAGTCAAATCCTAGTGAGGAAAATAGAAAGGAGCATAAACACTGCTAAATTAAGTGTAAAAATGTAAGAAGAAAAGCCAAAAAGGAGTTTGAAGAACAGCTAGCCAAAAACTCAAAAGGTAATAACAAAATGTTTTTTAAGTACATCAGAAGCAGGAAGCCTGCTAAACAACCAGTGTGGCCCCTAGACAATAGAGATACAAAAGGAGAACTTAAAGATGATAAAGTCATTGTGGAGAAATTACATGAATTCTTTGCTTCAGTCTTCACAGCTGAGGATGTTAGGGAGATTTCCAAACCTGAGCCGTCCTTTGTAGGTGACAAATCTGAGGAATTGTCACAGATTGAAGTGTCATTAAAGGAGGTTTTGGAATTAATTGAGAAACTTAACAGTAACAAGTCACCGGGACCAGATGGCATTCACCCAAGAGTTCTGAAAGAACTCAAATGTGAAATTGCGGAACTATTAACTATGGTTTGTAACCTGTCCTTTCAACTAGCTTCTGTACCCAATTACTGGAGGATAGCTAATGTAACACCAATATTTTAAAAGGGCTCTAAAGGTGATCCCAGCAATTACAGACTGGTAAGTCTAATGTCAGTACTGGGCAAATTAGTTGAAACAATAGAAAAGAATAAAATTATCAGACACATAGAAGAACATAAATCGTTGGGCAAAAGTCAACATGGTTTCTGTAAAGGGAAATCATGTCTTCCTAATCTATTAGAGTTCTTTGAAGGGGTCAACAAACATGTGGACAAGAGGGATACAGTGGACTTGGTGTACTTAGATTTCCAGAAAGTCTTTGACAACGTCCCTCACCAAAGGCTCTGATGTAAATTCAGTTGTCATGGGATAAGAGGGAAGATCCTTTCATGGATTGAGAACTGTTTAAAAGACAGGAAGAAAGGGTAGGAATAATTGGTAAATTTTCAGAATGGAGAGGGGTAACTAGTAGTGTTCCCCAAGGGTCAGTCCTAGGACCAATCCTATTCAACTTATTCATCAATGATCTGGAGAAAGGGGTAAACAGTGAGGTGGCAAAGTTTGCAGACGATACTAAACTGCTCAAGATAGTTAAGACCAAAGCAGATTGTGAAGAGCTTCAAAGAGATCTCACAAATCTAAGTGATTGGGTAACAAAATGGCAAACGAAATTTAATGTGGATAAATGTAAAGTAATGCACATTGGAAAAAATAACCCCAACTGTACATACAATAGGATGGGGGCTAATTTAGCTACAACTGATCAGGAAAGAGATCTTGAAGTCATCATGGATAGTTCTCTGAAGACATCCACGCAGTGTGCAGCAGCAGTCAAAAAAGCAAACAGGATGTTAGGAATCATTAAAAAAGGGATAGAGAATAAGGCAGAGAATATCTTATTGCCCTTTTATAAATCCATGGTATGCCCACACCTTGAATACTGCTTTTAGATGTGGTCCCCTCATCTCAAAAAAGATATACTGGCATTAGAAAAGGTTCAGAGACAGGCAACGAAAATGATTAGGAGTTTGGAATGGGTCCCATATGAGGAGAGATTAAAGAGGCTAGGACTTTTCAGCTTGGAAAAGAGGAGACTAAGGGGGATATGATAGAGGTATATAAAATCATGAGTGGTGTGGAGAAAGTGAATAAGGAGAAGTTATTTACTTGTTCCCATAATATAAGAACTAGGGGCACCAAGTGAAATTAATGGGCAGCAGGTTTAAAACAAATAAAAGGAAGTTCTTCTTTACACAGCGCACAGTCAACATGTGGAACTTTTGCCTGAGGAGGTTGTGAAGGTTAGGACTGTAACAGGGTTTAAAAGAGAACTGGATAAATTCATGGAGGTTAAATCCATTAATGGCTATTAGCCAGGATGGGTAAGGAATGTTGTCCCTAGCCTCTGTTTGTCAGAGGGTGGAGATGGATGGCAGGAGGATCACTTGATCATTACCTGTTAGGTTCACTCCCTCTGGGGCACCTGGCATTGGGCACTGTTGGCAGACAGGACACTGGGCTGGATGAACCTTTGGTCTGACTCAGTATGGCCATTCTTATGTTCTTATGTTCTTCACTCAAGTGTGTAGGGATAAAATTAAAAAAGCCAAGGCACAAAACGACATCAAACTAGCTAGGGACATAAAAGGAAACAAGAAAACATTCTACAAATACATTAGAAGCAAGAGAAATACCAAGGACACAGTAGGCCCGTTACTCAATGACGGGGGAAAGACAATAAAAGAAAATATGGAAATGGCAGAGATGACTAATGACTTCTTTGTTTCAGTTTTCACCAAGAAGGTTGATGCCGATGGCATGTCTAAAATAGTGAATGCCAGTGAAAATGAGGTAGGATCAGAGTCTAAAATAGGGAAAGAACAAGTTAAAAATTACTTAGACAAGTTAGATGTCTTCAAATCACCAGGGCCTGATGAAAGGCATACTAGAATACTCAAGGAGCTGACTTAGGAGATATCTGAGCCATTAGCAATTATCTTTGAAAAGTCATGGAAGATTGGAGACATTCCAGAAGACTGGAAAAGGGCAAATAGAGTGCCCATTTATAAAAAGGGAAATAAGGACAACCCAGGGAATTACAGACCAGTCAGCTTAACTTCTGTACCCAAAAGATAATGGAGCAAATAATTAAGCAATCAATTTGCAAACACCTAGAAAATAATAAGGTGCTAAATAAAAGTCAGTATGGATTTGTCAAGAACAACCTGATAGCTTTTTTTGACAGGGTAACAAGCATTGTGGATGGGGGGAAGTAGTAGACATGGTATATCTTCACTTTAGTAAAGCTTTTGATATTGTCTCGCCTGACCTTCTCATAAACAAACTATGGAAATACAACCTAGATGGAGCTACAATAAGGTGGGTTCATAAATGGTTGGAAAATCGTTCCCAGAGAGTAGTTAGCAGTGGTTCACAGTCATGTTGGAAGGGCGTAAGGAGTGGGGTCCCACAGGGATTGGTTCTGGGTCTGGTTCTGTTCAATAACTTCATCAATGATTTAGATAATGGCATAGAGAATACACTTACAAAGTTTGTGGGTGATAGCAAGCAGGGAGGGGTTGCAAGTGCTTTGGAGGATTGATTAAAATTCAAAATTATTTGGACAAATTGGAGAAATGGTCTCAAGTAAATAGGATGAAATTAAATAAGGACAAATGCAAAGTACATCACTTACGAAGGAACAAATCAGTTGCACACATACAAAATGGGAAATGGGACTGTGGAAAGGGATCTGGGGGTCATAGTGGATCACAAGCTAAATATGAGTCAACAGTGTAATGCTGTTTCAAAAAAAAAAGCAAATATAATTCTCGGATGTATTAGCAGGAGTATTGTAAGAAAGACACAAGAAGTAATTCTTCCATTCTACTCTGCACTGATTAGGCCTCAACTGGAGTACTGTGTTCAGTTCTGGATGCCACATTTCAGGAAAGATGTGGACGAATTGGACAACATCCAGAGAAGAGCAACAAAAATTCTTAAAGGTCTAGAAAAGACGACCTAATAGGGAAGATTGAAAAAATTGGGTTTGTTTAGTCTGGAAAAGAGAAGACTGAGAGGGGACATGATAACAGTTTTCAAGTACATAAAAGGTTGTTACAAGGAGGAGGGAGAAAAATTGTTCTTCTTAACCTCTGAGGATAGGACAAGAAGCAATGGGCTTAAATTGCAGCAAGGTCGGTTTAGGTTGGACATTAGGAAAAACTTCCTAACTGTCAGGGTGGCTAAGCACTGGAATAAATTGCCTAGGGAGGTGGTGGAATCTCCATCATTGGAGATTTTTTAAGAGCAGGTTGGACAAACACCTGTTAGGGATGGTCTAGATAATACTTAGGCCTGCCTTGTGTGCAGGGGACTGGACCAGATGACCCCTCGAGGTCCCTTCCATTCTATGATTAAGCAATCAATTTGTAAGCACCAAAGGATAATAGGGTGATATGTAATAGCTAACATGGATTTATCAAGAACAAATCATACCAAACCAACCTAATTTCCTTTTTTGACAGGATTACTGATCTGGTAAATAGGGGGAAGCATTAGACATGATATATCTTGATTTTAGTAAGACTTTAGGCACTGTCGCACATGACATTCTCAGAGACAAACTAGGGAAATGTGGTCTAGATGAAATAATTATAAGATGGCTGGATAACTGGTTGAAAAACCATACTCAAAGAGTAATTATCAGTGGAAAGTGATACTTAGTGGGGCCCCACAGGGGTCACTCTAGAGTCAAGTACTGTTCAATATTGTCATTAATTACTTGTATAATGGAGTGGAGAGTGTGCTTATAAAATCTGCAGATTACAGCAAGCTAGGAGAGGTTGCTAGCACTATGGAGGACAGGGTTAGAATTCACAATGACCTTGACAAATTGGAGAATGGAGCTTAAATCAACAAGATGACATTCAGTAAAGACAAGTGCAAAGTACTACACTTAGGAAGGAAAAAAATCAATGCAAAAATAACAAATGAGGAATAACTGCCTAGGTAGTATTACTGCAGAAAAACATCTGGGGGTTATAATAGATTACATCTTTTAAAAAGGGAAGAAGGAGGATCCGGGGAACTACAGGCCAGTCAGCCTCACCTCAGTCCCTGGAAAAATTAATGAGCAGGTCCTCAAGGAATCAATTTTGAAGCACTTCAAGAAGAGGAAAGTGATCAGGAACAGTCAGCATGGATTCATCAAGGTCAAGTCATGCCTGACCAACCTGATTGCCTTCTATGATGAGATAACTGGCTCTGTGGATGAGGGGAAAGCAATGGATGTGTTATTTCTTGACTTTAGCAAAGCTTTTAATATGGTCTCCCATAGTATTCTTGTCAGCAAGTTAAAGAAGTATGGGATGGATGAATGGAGTATAAGGTGGATAGAAAGCTGGCTAGATCATCAGGCTCAACAGGTAGTGATCAATGGCTCCATGTCTAGTTGTCAGCCAGTATCAAGTGGAGTGCCCCAAGGGTCAGTCCTGGGGCTGGTTTTGTTCAATGTCTTCATTAATGACCTGGAGGATGGCGTGGATTGCATCCTCAGCAAGTTTGCAGATGGCACTAAACCGAGAGGAGTGGTAGATATGCTGGAGGGTAGGGATAGGATACAGAGGAACCTAGACAAATTAGAGGATTTGGCCAAAAGAAATCTGATGTGGTTTAACAAGTACAAGTGCAGAGTCCTGCACTTAGGATGGAAGAATCCCATGCACCGCTACAGACGAGGGACCGAGTGGCTAGGCAGCAGTTCTGCAGAAAAGGACCTAGGGGTTTCAGTGGACGAGATTGTTAGGGGGCTTATTCCTTCACCTACTTACTTCCCTGGTCCTTCTCGCATGAACAGAGAGCAACGATACCCGAAGTCCAAAGGTGCAAACAATTCGATGTTTATTGGGGTGAACTTCCAGCAAGCATGATTCCAGTTTCCTTCCTTAGTGTCCCCCTTCCCAGCTCTGACACCACAGAGCCTTACCTGTGTCCCTGTTCCCATTCCCCCTCTCTTAGCAAAACATGATTCCAATTCCCCACCCCCATTCCCTGTTCCTATTTCCCCCCACCCACACACACACACACTAACTTCCTGATTGACTGCAGACTATATAGTAAAACTTGAGTTCTGCTTAGCTATACCTTAACCAATCATTTTACTGAAATTTAACTAACCAATTCTAACATGATTATTTAACCAATTATATCCCACCACCTTAATTAGTTTACACCCAGCAAAATTAATTATACAGCAGACAGAAACAATCACAGAACCAGACAGAGATTATACAGACAAACAATAGGGAAATGGGGACTACAGTGATAGAACAACAAAGAAGTGAGGATTTCACATCCCAGCTATTGATAAGTGAGTTCTTGCCAGACAGGATGCTATCAAACTAAGTTTCCTTTTACATCTTCTAGGCAATTCCCTTTCTCTGGAGGCGATAAGCATTATCAGGACAGGATTGTATTCCTAACAGCCAAATAGCACCTTATTTCAGTGTGACTAGGTTGGAATGTGAGGATGTGACCGTTTGCTTCCCAGCTTATGGCTGCCTCTGCTGCTTAGCCAAAGGCCTTAGCCTAAGAACAGGGCTTCAGACTGTCACAGTAAGAGAAGGCTCTTACACTGGCAGACAGTGACTTTGATTCTTTCTTTTATACCTCTATAACTAGCCAAGTGATAAGAATACACCTAAATTCTTAGAGTATAGGCCTTTACAGACAAGCCTGAATATCTATATCCTAACAGAGATGCTGGATATTAGTCAACAGTGTGCCTTTGTTCCAAAGAAGGCTAACAGTATTTTGGGCTGTATAAGTAGAAGCATTGCCAGTAGATCGAGGGACATGATCATTCCCCTCCATTCAGCATTGGTGAGGCCACATGTGGAGTACTGTGACCAGTTTTGGGTTCCATAGTACAAGAAGGATGTGGAAAAATTGGAAAGAGTTAGCGGAGGGCAACAAAAATGATTAGGGACTGGAGCATGATTTATGAGGAGAAGCTGAGGGAACTGGGATTATTTAGTTGGCAGGAGAGAAGAATGATGGGGGGATTTGATAGCTGCTTTCAAATACCTGAAAGGGGGTTCCAAAGAGGATGGATCTAGGCTGTTCTTAGTGGTAGCAGATGACAGAACAAGGAGTAATGGTCTCAAGTTGCAGTGGGGGAGGTTTAGGTTAGATATTAGGAAAAACTTTTTCACTAGGAGGGTGGTGAAGCACTTGAATGGGTTACCTAGGGAGGTGGTGGAATCTCTTTCTTTGGAGGTTTTTAAGGACCAGCTTGACAACGCCCTAGCTGGGGCGATTTAGTTGGGAATTGGTCCTGCTTTGAGCAGGGGGTTGGACTAGATGACCTCCTGAGGTCCCTTCCAACCCTGATATTCTATGATTTTATGAAATTCAAGAGGAGTCAACAGTGTGATGCAGCGGGGAAAATGTCTTATATCATTACTATTAATATCATTAATATTAACATGAGTGTCATATGTAAGATACAGTTGGTAATTGTTCTGCTCTACGCAGCAATGTTGAGGCCTCAGTCGGAATATTATGTCCAGTTTTCAGTACCACAGTTTAAGAAAGATGTGGACAAATTGAAGAGAGTCCAAAAGAGAGCAATGGAAATTATAAAAGGTTTAAAAAACCTGACCTATTAGGAAAGGTTACAAATACTGGCATCAGTGGACATGGAGAACAAATGATCACCACCCTTTTGTAACATTCCTTAACATATCTGAAGACTGATTCCCTCCAGATATGTGTGAAGTAGAAATGAAGCCAACACCTGTGCCTACTCATAGTATGAGCTTCTGCAGCTGCAACACCCATGTGCCAACCCCCAGAAATAATACATTTCCAGGAGCTGTCATGAATTTGTTGCTGTTTGGTTCCCATCTGAGTACTTCATCTTTGGCTAATTCAATTCTTTTTGGGCATCGCAGTCAAACCAAATACTAAAGTCATGTTGTGATCCTAAGTGTCTGACTACCCTAACTCAACACCCTTCCATAGAATCATAGAACCATAGAATATCAGGGTTGGAAGGGACCTCAGGAGGTCATCTAGTCCAACCCCCTGCTCAGAGCAGGACTGATCCCCAATTAAATCATCCCAGCCAGGGCTTTGTCAAGCCTGACCTTAAAAACTTCTAAGGAAGGAGATTCTACCACCTCCCTAGGTAACGCATTCCAGTGTTTCACCACCCTCCTAGTGAAAAAGTTTTTCCTAATATCCAACCTAAATCTCCCCCACTGCAACTTGAGACCATTACTCCTTGTTCTGTCATCTGCTACCACTGAGAACAGTCTAGAGCCATCCTCTTTAGAACCTCCTTTCAGGTAGTTGAAAGCAGCTATCAAATACCCCTCATTCTTCTCTTCTATAGACTAAACATCCCCAGTTCCCTCAGCCTCTCCTCATAACTCATGCGTTCCAGTCCCCTAATCATTTTTGTTGCCCTCCGCTGGACTCTTTCCAATTTTTCCACATCCTTCTTGTAGTGTGGGGCCCAAAACTGGACACAGTACTCCAGATGAGGCCTCACCAGTGTCGAATAGAGGGGAACGATCACATCCCTCGATCTGCTGGCAATGCCCCTACTTATACATCCCAAAATGCCATTGGCCTTCTTGGCAACAAGGGCACACTGTGGACTCATATCCAGCTTCTCATCCACTGTAACCCCTAGGTCTTATTTCTGTTTCATAAGAAAAAAATCAATATTTTCACCTATTTTAAAGACATTTTAATCAGCTTCTGTCTGCCTCCCCAGGGAATTTCAAAAGCTTGAGGAATGGATGACAGTGATAAGACCAAAACCACATGAATCTGCTACTTATTGAAGTGTTGACAGTCCAGGGCAGATGTAGCTACAGATGTGCCTTTAATTTTAAAAGAAGCAGCTGCATTTAATTTAAATTTAATTTAAAATGGAGTCAGAGATTACCAATTGACGTACTGGAGCCAAATCCAAGCCTTATGGGAAGCAACATTAGGTAAAACATTAGGATGTGGTGGTGGTCTTTGCCAGTAGTGTGCTAGTTATGAGGGAATATAAAGGTAGGTGGTTGACAAAGAACCATAGTACAATGTCACAAGGCACAGCTACAGTAGGCCCAAAGGAGATCCTTCCTTATCTCTCTTCTCTTCTAATTAAAGCAGACTTGTGCATAAGACAGCATAAAAACAATAGACCCAAACTTTTCCCCAAGTTAGGTTCATATAGATCCAAGTGTTTTGGTTCAACACATTAGAGATATAGGGCCAGTTGTAAATTCAGATTCACATTCCAACTTCACCAAAATTCAGAGGTGGTTGGATCCAGGGTTTTGGTTTAAGCGTATCTCTAATCACTTCAACCACTTTCTTTTTTCCACCCTCTGGGTCACAGTCTCATTTTGATGCCTACTTATGCACTGAGAAGAATATACTAAATCATTTGTTGAATATGCACTTGACATTTTTAAAGTATCTTTCATCCATCCAGATCCAAAAGTGCTTTAAAAACTTTACCAACTGATTGCGCAAGCTATGTAAAGTAGAACGTTGCTAATTTTAACAAATAATGGCGAGACCCATGGTAGATGACTACATTTTGTAAAAACTGTGAGTGCAGTGAGTAAAAAACATACAGATTCTATTCAAAAAGTGGCAGCAAAAATGTTTAGTGTTTACTGTCAGTAGAACTGGAATTTTAGTGAAATGTAACAAAATTTTGAAAAACTTACCTCTGTCTTTCTTAACAATAAAGTAGAAAAATAATCATAAAGTTCTTCAAATACAGTGTCATGAACAGTTCAGTTTCCCTACAAAATTCAATGAACCAATGCACTACCATTTTGTCTGCTTCTAGTCTTCTTTTGGGACTCCTGCTCCTAACAGTGTGCGAGAAGTAACGTTAAAGCAAGCATTGCAGAGCTACGCAGAAATATTCTCCCCACCAGCAAAAATGATGAAAAAGCCAAACAACTGTGATTTGAAACTAGAATTTTGTATGAAAATCAGAAGCTTTTGGCTGTAATTCTTCAGGAAGCCTAAAGGAACTAAGCAGCCAACTGTCATTGAACTTCCATGGAAGTTGTCCCACTCTAATTGTCCTTCATTCCTTGAAAATCTCCCCTTTATTTTCCATAGGTAAAAATACTTCATTTCTGCTGAAAATGCTAGTTTCATTATAAAAAACAGTGATGTTTCTGTATCTACTAATTGCACAAAATGGCATAGCTTTATGACTTAGGCCCAGAATTTTGCAATCTTACTTTATACTGGTATTAACCCAGAGTAACTCTTTTTACTGCTATGAACACCATTACATTGCTGAAAATGAAAGATCGGAGTTTAGCCCAAAGATCTCAAATAAATATTTAGTACTGACAATACATATTAAAATCCCTTTCAGAGAAGGCTAGCTATATCTCAGCAATAGCTCCATTTTCACACTTTCCAGAAGCTTGCCTTAAACAAATCAGGCAGAGTGATGTGCCCATTGAATAAGTTATTTTAATGCTGGTACCTCTTAAAACTAACAAATTCGCTGAGATTTTTTGGCACTTTGCTGGAAGCTCTTTTGTCATCTGAGATGAGCACCATTGAAGTGAAGAATATACTATTAATCTATGTTACTGATAAAGCTTCATCTAGAATCATTATCAGTCTTATTTTATATACTTACTTAATTTATATATAAGTATATACTTATTTTGTATACTTTTTGAAAAAGTCGTTCTGCCTTGGCAGCCCTGGAATAATTTCTTAAAAAAAAAAATAACGCAAACCCCTTAAGAAATAATAAAAGCAAATCCAAAAATAAAACACAGGGTTTTTTTGTGAACTGATTATGAAGCAGCATGGTGCTTACCTGAGCTGCTCCTTTCAAAAGTATGATAGCGAGGAAAAGAGCTCAGAACTGCCTTGTCTGACAGAGACTGATAGAAAAACCAGAAAGAAAACTTCCTCAGAAAGGAGTCTGAACAGGTTGGACAAGTATTTTGGAAGACATCATAAGACTGATAAAAGGACTTTTTTTTTTTTTTGCACAACGTACAGTTAGCCTTTGGAATTCCTTGCTACATGATATCACCAAGGCCTAAGAGCTTAATATGATTCATAAAAGGATTGGATAATGTTAAGGATAATAAGAATATTATTATATAATAAGAATATATAATAAGAATATAATAAGAATATTCAGTTACAACAGCAAGGATTAAAAAAAACCACACAAGACTTTTGGAAAGGCTATGCTTTAGGGCATAAACCATCCTCAAATTAATTTGAGTTAGGAAGAAACTTTCCTTGTGATCAGGTAATTCCATGACTGTTTATTGCAGTGTTTGAACCTACTCCTGAAGTGGCTGGTATAGTCACCCTGGAAGACAGGATACTGGATTAGATTGGCCATTGATCTGATCTGGTGAGGCAACCTAGTTTCATGCCAAGCTGAATTGACAGTGGCACAAATTTGAAAGACACCTGGTAGCTTTCGAGTCACCAAAAGAATGATTATATGTTCTGGGCACAGTGGAGAACTTGAAATAAGCAAGTGAGAAGATTGAAGTGGGGTTCTCTGAAAAAACAACAACAACAAAAAACTTTAATGCTTTCCCTACCTCACTTTCTATGAGAATATTTGGGATGGAGCTGAGAGCCAGACCTGAAGTTCAAAGTAGACACAAGAAACCAGGGCTAGAAAAATAATTATTTGACTTGATATAATGTGTGTTCAAGTTTATAGTCATGGGAATTCCAGCTGAAAATAATGAGAAAAGGAATAGATGCTAAGAAATTTGACTATAGAAAGCTGCTAGAAGAACTACTGTTTAATGGTGTTTTCCTCAGAGAGGGTGCTCATATCATCGTGAAAATAGGAAGTGGCAATCCTGTACATGTCAGTAGGGGCAGATAAAGCTAAAGGTTTATGCTGTTAGATGAAGCCATATTCCACTTAATTCAGACCTTATTTTGAATGTGGACACTTTAGATCATGGAGTATGACAGATTAGCACTGTCCCTTCAGTGTCAAACTTCATTAGAAAATTAGCACCTGAATCTCATTTATAAGAGGCTACCTTATACCCCAATAGCAGTGTAAAGGGTAAATTATATTTACACCCACATTAGGGCTTTCTTACACGACTAGAGTGGTCTAAATTGGAATCTGTGTAAATGAGAATCAGGCTCTTAGTGATTCTGAGACCTTCAGCAACAAAAGTCCTCTACCACTTGAGCTAAAGGAAAACTTCATCAACTGTGAGATAGTACTGAGCTGTTATAGCTGCTGATGCAGCAACTCGTGGGAAGCATGATCACATGCATGACGCTAATATGTTTCATGTTCCCTCAGTTAGACAAGGTCATCCCAAATGACTGAGATTCTCGGAGTTCAGGCCTCATATGGGGTGTCACTTTGCAATGAACCTCAGCTGTATACATACAGAGACCACTGATATCAGCACAGATTGAACCTTAGGCATTCAGCAGTACAACAAAAACCAAGTCCTTACAATGTGAACTAAAATGAATTCAGATATGTGGGACAAGCTTGATAAACAAGTAATACGATGACCTAGAGGTTCAGTGAAATCTCGCGCACAATAGCCTCCCTTCATTCAGAATAAGTGTAAAATGCAATTGAAATCGTTTATGGAACAAATAGCTGAAACAGTAGGAGACACCACCCAAATCACAGGTTGCATGGAAGGCTGGAGTAGAAGCTGAGTCATGCAGTCTGAGGGGTTTTCCCTGAGGTCTGACTGCAGACACAGAGGGCTGGTTATTATTTGAGAGAGAGCTCCATGTGTGTGGAGATAAGTAGGGAAAAAACCACAGAAGCACACAGAGAAGGCAGGAAAGAAGCCTCAGAGACAGTCAAAGAAGAACTTATAGTTGTTGAAAAAGCTGAAATAGCTCTTTGGGAAGAGTGTTTGCTGGAAAGAGGCTTGGAACTGTGAGCAAAGAACCTGTCTCCTGCTGTTTGAGTCCTACTATGTCAGAGTAACAGGACTTTATGCACATTCTTTGTAAATAAACAAGATTGCAGCAAAGAAATATCTGACTCCATCATCAGTTTCTTTCCTTAATGGAAACAAGCCACAGAATTCCGAATTTCGGCTAACTGCTTGGGCCAAGTGTGTAGGACTGCTGGTAAAAGACTAAACTTTCTTTCCTGGCCCATCACCTGAAATGGATGAGGATTATAAAATGCGACATCTACGTCACATGACAGGAGTGAATATCCAGTAGCTACTCTTGTACCCAGATGGGCCATGGACTTCTGTGGACCTCACATGCTTGGGTGAGCTTTTCTAATAAAAACAGTATATGTGGCTTAACCATCTCTCTCTTTACTGGCTGGCCCCAGGGACAATGATGTTGTTTTAGTTCTTCATATCTAAAGGAGATTTCTTTAAGATCAACAGCTAGAGTTTGTGATTTTGGAGGTGAATGTCTCAGCTTTGATCCTCACTGACAAGCACAGTATCAGTATTCATGCACCCACAGTTCATTACACATACACTGTATGAAGACAACTGGTTTGTAAATGCATGAGGGGAGAAAATTGCAACATAATGGGCCCATTGATTTTAATGGAGCAGGATCAGGCCCTTTATGATAGCTGACTAACAGAGTAATATAAAAGTAATGCAGATAATGATAGTAACGGAGAATTTGTTTCACTTTATTGGAATCTCATGTACTGCTGGTGGTAATATCACTTGTTTTCTGTAACATTTATCCATTTTCAAACTGTGAAATTGTTCAGTGTCTTTTGGAAACATGATGGCATTTCAGCTGCAGTTTAATCTCCTATTCAAATTATGTCTAACACACATAGCAAGTACAACGATGGCTAACAGCACACTGTCTTTGGTAGCTGGTACTGTATGTATAATTATTTACAATGAGTAAGCAATTTCCTTCAGGTCAAACATGCACAGAGCTTCTTATGTTGCTGAGCATGAGTACAGTGATCTTTGTCATTAGAATGAATAGGATTTTCTTTTTTTTAAAAAAATCAGCGAATTAAATATTATTATGTAAAGTGCATGGAATGTGGCTCATATTCTGTATTCATATTATTGTAGGGTTTTTAGAGGTGAGAGGCAAATTTTTTCTGTTATGGTTAGAGGATTTAATCTACACTCATTTGTTGATTTCAATAAGCACAAAGCTAATGAACTAATTTATTAATAGGAAGTGCTGTCCAGTGTTTAGATTAAGCATCTATTTGTCAGGACTAGTGAGCTCTGTTATTTGCTATCTGTGTGGATCAAAACATTGTGATTTGGATCCCTCTCTGTCATGGACCAAACCAGAATATTGAAACTGAGCACTCCCAAACTGTAGGAAAATTGATATGCAGATTGGAATCCTGATCTGAGAAGGCTCTCTGAAGCCGAGCAACGAAATTCATCCTGGTGTAACTCTACTGGTGTCAGTCAATCAAAGGTGATTGCTTATATAATGTGGACACTGACATTGAATGCAATTTAATGGCATACACAGCAGCTGGGTAAGTTGAATATGGGAAGCCCTTATTACTGGATGACAGCTGGTCCTATGAATCAAGAGAAATGTATTATTATTATATTATGTACTGAAAAATTCTGTTTTGTAATGTCTAATGTTATTTACAAAAAGAAAAGGAGTACTGTGGCACCTTAGAGACTAACCAATTTATTTGAGCATAAGCTTTCGTGAGCTACAGCTCACTTCATCGGATGCATACTGTGGAAAATACAGAAGAAGTTTTTACACACACAGACCATGAAAAAATGGGTGTTTATCACTACAAAAGGTTTTCTCTCCCCCTACCCCACTACAAAAGGTTTTCTCTCCCCCTACTCCACTCTCACACCCATCTTTTCATGGTCTGTATAAAAACATCTTCTGTATTTTCCACAGTATGCATCCGATGAAGTGAGCTGTAGCTCACGAAAGCTTATGCTCAAATAAATTGGTTAGTCTCTAAGGTGCCACAAGTACTCCTTTTCTTTTTGCGAATACAGACTAACATGGCTTTACTCTGAAACCTAATGTTATTTAGGTTTTCCTCTAAATTAAAATTAATGGCCAAAAGGAAAGCACTGGAAAGCTCTGTAAAATTTCATATTGCCAGGTCTGTTACTAGCCTAATGTCCAGTCACTATTCCAGATTTTTGTAAACACTGGATAAGTGAGTTCATAATCTTCTGATGAAATGTGGTGAATAAACTATTGTACAGCCTTGCAGGACAACTCATTTATGAGAATATAGGTGATCAAGAGCTAGTATTAATTTTAACAATAAATATGTATATTTCAGTAGTGCCCACAGGTTCCAATCAATCATGGCTAATTGTGCTAGGCAATCTATAAACACATATAAAGATGTGGGATGAAATCCTGGCCCTATTGAATCCATGGCCGCTACACTAAAGGCCTTGTAGTCTATTTTAAGACATGTATGATTCTATCTTCCTAGCTCCTTGAGGCTCATTTTGCTGCCCGATCCACATAGCAGTAAGAATATTATAGGAAAGTGAGTGATTTGCTTGCTCATAGGCCCTGATCCTGCAATCATGTGACTCAGTAGGAATCTTCATGTATCTAGATACTGACATATGTAAGTGTTTGCAGGATCAGTGCTTTAATTGCAGGAAAGCATAAACACAGCAGTTGAGTCACAAGAGAGAGAAAACACCAGTAAGCTGTTCATCACAATGGTATTTAGCAGATATTTTTATGCTCAGAATTTGTTAACAGCAAACATAGCTCTTCATAACAATGGAGTAATATAGTGCAGCTATTATACAAACAGACTGAGAAAGCTCCACTTTCTTTTGAACAGAGATGGATCCCAATAAGAACTGATGCTTCATGCAGAGAAAAATAGTTACAAAGGCTATGCTAGTATGAGACAACATTCCATTTTGTCACAGCTCGTATTGTGCAAGCTTCATGCTCATAGGAAATACGTTAAGGGAAAGATGAACAAATAAAAATGCTTCTAATGCATTTATTATTGTAAACATACATGCATTATATTCAAACACTCAGTATAACTTACTTACTGCCACAGGCCAATTAGATCATCTCCAATCATATGTGGAAAGAGCTCAAGCTAATCTAATTGGCCCAAGAATGCTCCATTTATTTCTGGGTTTCTGATGTCTTTATACTATTAGAAAATGATCACTAAACATGCCCTCCAGTGAGAAGAGCCCCATGCTCTCAGAAATGCAAGTTCAGAGGAGTATGGTTTTGAAAGTATTAATCTTTCACTGTAACTCCCGATTGGGGATTGGGGGGGTGATACTCAATAGCCATTTGATGATAAATAGGAGAGTCTTTGCTACACACGATATGCAAAGATTACTACTATCTTTCAGTAAACTAGAAAGTGCCATATCAAGGGTTCATTGTTCTTTGGTAACATTTCAGAAGAGTCCTTCATCTTCTGAGTTCTGACAATAAGATATGGAGTCTTTTAATTCTAATCCAATATTTAGATTCAGACTTGGCTTTTCTTGGTTTAGAGAGTAAAAAAGAAAAGGAGGAATTATTGACATTGGATTGGACTAAGGGAAGTCTTCATTAATATTTGGTACCTTTATCTATTTAACTGAGGAAACTGGTGTAGACTCTCCAGTAAATTGACTTTGGAGAAGACATGTTACCATTTGTATACTAGTAGCTCTTTGTATTGTATATATATATTTTTAAAAGTAATGTTTTACTGTAATATATTGAAGATGTGAAGTGATGAAAGACATATTTACTAATTACTAGATAATCATTCTGCAATGTTAAATAATAATTCTGGTGTTCATGTCTCATATGAAAAGATTCCTTTTCCAGGTTTCAGATGGGTTACATTATCTAATCATTTCTATCTGATGGAATGAGAGATTATCCTATGGATCAAGTTGGCCCCAACGGTCTGTCATCTTCACATGCAACATTCTGTCAATAAGTTCACACAGTGTGAACCATTTAACTAAATTTGATTTTTTTCTTTCTATTTTCTTTCTCTTTTGTATTAATGCATTCAATACATTGAATTTCACTGATAAGGTATTGTGCCCAATATCATAAATATGCAGACAACTCTGAGCTCATCTAAATAGTTTGCTGGTAAAATCAAGAATGGGATTGCATCCACCAAGCCAGCAAGATTCACTACCATCTGAGTTTGAGTTCAAACAGTGTTCTTCAGTTGTAGCTGTAACTGCATTAAATGTCTTCAATAAAATTCCTACTTCTCCCTGAAGTGACTGAGGTAAAACATAACATCTTAGTCATATATTGTATCTCACATGAAATGTAATGATCTGAACTTACAGTACGTTAAGAACCTTTGTCACAGCACAAATTGAACAGTAGGCAAGGTCTAGTGTATGTTACAGGACATTAAAATGAGCATTCAACCAAACGAAAATCATAAATTGACTCTGCCATAAATCTTGTGCACCCTTGGTGGCTATTAAAATTCCACCAAAAATTCACATGCTAACGATGTGATTCCAATCAAGACAATTTATCAACTTTATGGGCTGATTAAAACTATATTACACCATTAAGATTAACTCTTTGGTGCTGGGAATTAAGACTTTGTGCAGCTAAACTGCAGTGGTAGCTTTCGATCAGCCAACTCCAAGAGGTTAATAGGAAACTATAAACTTTTAAAACTTCAGCCCAGCACATAAAAAGATATATTTTCAAAAAGGTGTTATCCTATTCATGGCTCAATTTGTAAACATTCATTTGGCCAGGCAGCTGAATAATGTACATCCATCCATTTTCAAACACTGTTCATGTACACAAGTTAGAGAGCTAGAAGCCTCTCATTTGCCCTCCCCCACTTTGGATTTCAAGGCCCTTCTCTCTCAGCATATAACAGGGAGGTGTCTACTTAAGGGCAGGGGAACATGGTTCCATTAATCACAGAAAAGCATTCTGTAGGTAGAGAAAAGCATGCTCCGCACTTTTTCCACATACAGACGTGATATTCATGTGGAAACTGCCTGAATTAGTTTTTATGAATAGGGCCCTTGGTGACTAATTCTTTTCCGGGGAGGGTAAGAAGCAAATGTTATCCAGATGCATTCCTCTGGAAGTATTCCCAGTTTCTGGAAGTGAAAACTACTGTACCTGTGGTACAATACAGGGCAGTCAGTGAAATGTGATATCAGCATAAATAGTGCAACAGTGTTCCCTCCACTTCTCATCAGCACTATAAATTCTGATCTGTTTTAAAGAGCTACCAAGTAATCTGACAGCAATTGAGGTTCCTATAATCATAAGAGTACCTACACACACATATGTGTGTGCATTATAGTGACTACCTGATAGTCTCATCTCATCAGCTGAGTCAAGTCAGTTAAGCAGGAAATTCTGCCTACTTCTAATACCTGATTATCCTGAGAGGCAGAAAAAGAATCTCAGAAAGAGACACTTTTTGTACAGTATATGGAAATTCGCTGGCTGGGGAATCACATGAGTGATATGGAATATATGTGATCAGTACAATAATTTAGGAGCCCAACACTGCAAACACTTGCCAAAGTCAAAACAAGAGGGAAAGTGATACAGCTGAGGAAACACAGGTGAAGTGACTTGTCAAAGGTTACACAGCAGGTCCTTTCAGTGGCAGAGCTGGGAATAGAATACAGTCTCCTGACTGTAAGGGAGTTGGGCACAGATAGTCTGCCATAGCGGTCACTGCTGGGCTGGTATCCACACATCAAGGACAGTCACAAGAGAGTAGTCCATGAGTGGGTGGTGGAGGAATCGCTAGAGATGGGTTCAATATGCAGGAGTCAGGGTCAGATTCAGGCTGGGGTCAGAGACCGGAGATCAGAGATAGTACCAGGCTGGAATCAGAAGGCAGGAGTCAAGGTCAGAGCCAGGCTGGGGTCAGACACTGGAGAGCAGAAGACAAGGTGTAGTCAGGAGCCACAGCAGACCAGAAATCTGTGTGATTACCCAGACAACTTCCAGAGACTCCAGCTGGTAGGAGCAGAAACAACCAAAGCAGGGACCTTTGGGCACACACAGAACTTCCTACAGTTTTGACTGGATTTTTGCTGCCTTGGGCTGATTGGCTGTTTGTTTCAACCCTCTCCCTCCCCAACTCCATCTTCCTGCCTCACAGTCTCTTCACCTCCACAACTGCCCCTCTTATCCTCTTCTGCCCTGTTCCCCTCACCCCAATCCCTTTTCTTTCCATATAGCTTATCCCCTCCTAAGTAACCGCCCTCTCCGTCCCCCCCCCCAAATCATAAAACTAAAATGCCATTTGCCACTATCTCATTGTTCCCTGTGCTGGGTGTGTTATAGTCCTTCCCCAACCTTGTGTCTGTCTTGTCTATTTAGACGGTCAGCTCTTTGGGCCAGGGACCATTTATTACTCTGTATTTGTACAGCACCCAGCACATTGGGGCCTCATTCTAAGTTGGTGCTTAGGCACTCTCATAATAAACATGATTAATAATAATACTGCAACAGGGTTAGAAAAATATAGTATCCATACAAATTTAAAAACTCCGAAACACTCTTGAATAGTTTTAGAGGAATTTCCAAAACAATCCATAACCTATATTGGATACATGATTTTGTGGTGAGAGATAAAGGAATTGTCGGCACTTGTTTGAGAAGAGCTGCTCATAGCAATGAGTCCTGTGTGCCATACCACAGTTTCTCCCATACTTAGTATGCTAAATGTTTCAGAAAAAATTCAGTTCTTGTGATTGTTCAGTGGCACCCACTGTGTCCCTGTACATGGAGTATACACTTTAGAAAGATATTTAGAATATTTGCTATCTGAAAAAAAGATATCACTGTAAACTGTCTTTGCTTCTGCTCTGCTGTGCACACATCGGCTAGATTATGACCACGAAATGTCATGCAGAAAGTCTAATTCTTCTCTCTACCTTACAAAGAAACGTTGATTGAACAAATAATGATTGGGGCATACTGGTAACAACCTTGTTCTCTGTAATCTGTTATGTAGGGGTAATTTGAGTACTTTACATTATATCAGTTTTTCTAGAGGATAATTGTTCTAATGAGTTTAACCACACAGCGGTGTATTATGTAGGTTGTGACAGCCTCCTTCTCTAACAGCACAAAGAATCAGTCTTTTGTCAGTATATACATGCTGAGGAGATGCCATACCACATTTGGAAAATCGCTCCCATGTTCATATACTGTTATTTGTATCAATGGATTTTTCCTGCGCAGAGTAAAAACTCTGAAAGGAATTTAGCATGGTATTTTAGCACACAGTACTTCGTAGTTTATTCTGTATGTTTCAAAAATAGATAAATAATATTAATGGCTATAAATGGCTGTATATATACAAAGGGTATTGGGACCTGATCCTGCAGGTGCGTCACAGGTGCATAACTTGAGTCATGAGAATAAAAATAAGCATGTGCTTAAGTGTTAGCAAGATCAGATCAATAGACACTAGGGCTGGGATCGTCAAAGGAATATAAAGGAATTAGGTGCCTAGAAGTGGGGAGCCAAACTCCCTTGGTTCCTTTTAAAGTCCCAGTCTACTTCCTACACAAATTTGCTCCCACATTTCTATTTTTCCTGCCAAAATGCAGTGTGTTTTTTCAAAAATTTCTTGCTTATTGGATTGGGGGGCAAAGCCTAAATGCTAAATGGTAACTGGACAACACCTTGAGAGATATTTTGAAATTTTTATAATACCAACTGAAAGAATATCAATACTTTGCGGTGAGTAGCTTTAAAGGGTTGTGCTGACATTTACTTCAACTGCAAAAAACTTCTACTTTATTTGAGAACTAGTGATTAGATGGCCAATCAGCTTTCCTGAAAGGGGTGATGTTACTTTCATCACTGTCCTGTGACCCACAGAAAATCAGTTATCACATATGAGTTGAAATGAAACAAGGCTTTGAAAAGCTTGGAAGTGGGTCATCCCCCACTAATATTAAAAATGGATTCTCCACACCCCACATCCCCCCTTGGGTCAAAATAGCCTGAATCTGGCCTTCAGGGCATATTTCAAGGCTCTTCTCTTTTCATTGGCATTTGAAAATGGGGGAGCATGAATTGCAACTGTAAAGGTGGAATTGTTTCTAAGGGAGCAGGATTAGTAGCGGGTGATTTTGCATTGTTGTACTCAGGCTTTATTTTAAAGTTATGTCAAGGGCACCTAGGATAGGTGCATTTTTCACATTTTTATAAATCAAATTAAATAAACAAGCCTTTTCTGCTTCAGCTACAGAGTATTTTTTCCTGGTCCCTATTTCCAGGTTCTCGAATCCTTTTTCTATGTTTGAGACTCCTGGAGTTCAGACACAGATGTGGAAAAAAAAGTTCAGTTTGCCAGTAAATTAAGTAGGGTTAATTTTATGACAACAGTGTTCTTACTTACTGTTAAATCTCTTTCTTTGTCTTCCTTTATCTGTCAAAGATTTTATGCATCAGTGAAAATGGGTGTTTCTTCATTCTGTGATGCACCATTTTTGGTGATTGCTGTTTATGTTGCTTTGTCTGGTCTATGGGTGAACCATACTTTAGCAGGCTCCAAATTCTTCCCCTACTTCCCAGGTGTTCCTCTTCAGTAGGATACTCTTTTTTTTTGCATCATAATACACAGTTGGAGAGATAGAAAATTGATAATTATTGAGGACTAGATTGGGACTATGCAATCTGCATTGTGATGCTACCACTGGTGCAGCCCAGGAAGGAAATTGCTGCTCCATAGATGGAGTAAACTATGACAGGTTTATATATGGTGCAGCATATACTGGCCTGTGCATTTTGTGAACCTTCTCCCACCCACCAGTGTAGTATGAAGTTGTAGTAGGTCTGCAAAGCCTACTTCTACTCCCATGCTCCTTCCCATAATGGGACTAGCCAGCAGAAGGGATATTTTACATCAGCTTGCTCCAATCCAGCATCTGGGCCACATCCCCTTCACAGCCCCAGTACTCCTCATTCCCCTTCCCCATTTGATGATCTCCCCTGCCTCCCTCCCTGGAGCAGGCACCCACTGTGGCTCCTCCTTCTGCCAATATCAGCAGGATGGTCCTGAGTGTAACATGGTGTCTGCTGCTACCTCCTGGCCTGCCCCTGCCTCCCTACTGATTGGTCCCAACCACATGGGCTCCAGTGTGTGGAGCTGTCAATGCTCCAGGTTTGGGGGGAAGAAGGGGGTCCTTGAGGATCCTCAGAGGCCCTCACTCAACACACAGAGCCCTCTTCTATATAGAAAGGGCTCCTCCTTCTAGATTCTCATGCTCCTGGACCCCACTTGGGCTCCCCCTGCCATGCCTCCTCAGAGAGGGTCCGTAGGTTCCCCATCCACTCATAGCTTTTCTCTGGGACTCCTCTGCCAAGGATCTCACGTCATAAGCCCCAAGGAGGCAACCAGGTCCCTAGACTAACCATTTCCTGTGAAAAAAGTGCAGACTGGTAGCTGTGCTAGGAGAATAGATTCTTAAATTGGAAGAACAAGTATGGACCATACAGACAGACTGAGGAGTTCTTGAACAACCTGATTCAGGGCACATCACTACTTCAAATTCAAGGAAGAAAAGAACTGGCCACCAAAGAATCAGATAGAGAAGAAATCAGAGAGAACATAAGAACATAAGAATGGCCATACTGGGTCAGAACAAAGGTCCATCCAGCCCAGTATCCTATTTGCCAACAGTGCCCAATGCCAGGTGCTCCAGAGGGAGTGAACCTAACAGGTAATGATCAAGTGATCTCTCTCCTGCCATCCATCTCCACCCTCTGACAAACAGAGGCTAGGGACAACATTCCTTACCCATCCTGGCTAATAGCCATTAATGGACTTAACCTCCATGAATTTATCCAGTTCTCTTTTAAACCCTGTTATAGTCCTAACCTTCACAACCTCCTCAGGCAAGGAGGTCCACAGGTTGACTGTGCGCTGTGTAAAGAAGAACTTCCTTTTATTTGTTTTAAGCCCATTAATTTCATTTGGTGGCCCCTAGTTCTTATATTATGGGAACAAGTAAATAACTTCTCCTTATTCACTTTCTCCACACCACTCATGATTTTATATACCTCTATCATATCCCCCTTTGTCTCCTTTTTTCCAAGCTGAAAAGTCCTAGCCTCTTTAATCTCTCCTCATATGGGACCCGTTCCAAACCCCTAAACATTTTAGTTGCCCTTTTCTGAACCTTTTCTAATGCCAGTATATCTTTTTTGAGATGAGGGGACCACATCTGAAAGCGGTATTCAACGTGTGGGCGTACCATGGATTTATATAAGGGCAATAAGATATTCTCTGCCTTATTCTCTATCCCTTTTTTAATGATTCCTAACATCCCGTTTGCTTTTTTGACTGCCGCTGCACACTGTGTGGACGTCTTCAGAGAACTATCCACGATGACTGCAAGATCTCTTTCCTGATTAGTTGTAGGTAAATTAGCCCCCATCCTATTATATGTATAGTTGGGGTTATTTTTTCCAATGTGCATTACTTTACATTTATCCACATTAAATTTCGTTTGCCATTTTGTTACCCAATCACTTAGATTTGTGAGATCTCTTTGAAGTTCTTCACAGTCTGCTTTGGTCTTAACTATCTCGAGCAGTTTAGTATCGTCTGCAAACTTTGCCACCTCACTGTTTACCCCTTTCTCCAGATCATTGATGAATAAGTTGAATAGGATTGGTCCTAGGACTGACCCTTGGGGAACACCACTAGTTACCCCTCTCCATTCTGAAAGTTTACCATTTATTCCTACCCTTTGTTCCCTGTCTTTTAACCAGTTCTCAATCCATGAAAGGATCTTCCCTCTTATCCCATGACAACTTAATTTACATAAGAGCCTTTGGTGAGGGACGTTGTCAAAGGCTTTCTGGAAATCTAAGTACACAATGTCCACTGGATCCCCCTTGTCCACATGTTTGTTGACCCCTTCAAAGAACGTTAATAGATTAGTAAGTCATGATTTCTCTTTACAGAAACTATGTCGACTTTTGCTCAACAATTTATGTTCTTCTATGCATCTGACAATTTTATTCTTTACTATTGTTTCAACTAATTTGCTTGCTTGGCTTGGCAGAGTCAATTTCACAAGGCTGAACATAATTATTATATCCATTGGACAAGAGAATGTAAACAGAAAATTGTAAATGATATTTTGAATTGATTGAGGACATTTTACTAGTGGCCCCAAAAGCTACAATTGAAAAAGAAGGGCATGCTTGTTAAAAAAAAACCCTGACTTAGAGGGGAAGTAAAGGCAGCTATAAAAATTACACATTTAGCGAGAGAGAGAGAAAAAATGGAAGAAAGGGGAAGTTGTTAGCAATGAATATAAAATAGCGGCTAGGAATTGTAGAAAATGTATATGGGAAGCAAAAGGACACACGAGAACTGTACGTTCAGCAGAGTTAAGGACAATAAGAACAAGTTTTTTAAGTATCTTAGGAACAAAAATAATCCAATCAATGGTATTGGTCCATTAGATGGACTAGATGGAAATGGAAGAATTATCAATGATAATGCAGAAAAACAAGTATTCAATAAATATTAATATTTTGTAATTGTGAAAAAATGGATGATGTAGTCATATCAGGAGGAGGATGAAATACTTTCCATTCCAAGTGAAACTCAAAAGGATATTAAACAGCAGCTACTAAAATGAGACATTTTTAAATCAGGTCTGGATAAGTTACATCCAAGAGTTTTAAAACAGCTGGACCACTAATGTTGATTTTAGTAACTCTTGGAGTACTGGCAAAGTTCCAAAAGACTGGAAGAAAGCTAATACTGTGCCAATATTTGAAAAGGATAAAGTGGACTACCTGCTTAATTATAGGCCTGTCAGGCTGACATTGATCCTGGGCACAATAATGGAACAGCTCATATGGGACTCAATTAATAAAGAATTAAAGAAAGCTGATATAATTAAGGCCAATCATCATGAGTTTGTGGAAAACAGAGCCTATCAAACTAACTTGATACTTTTTTGATGAGATTCAAGTTTTGTTGATAAAGTTAATAGTGTTTATGTGATACACTTAGACTTCCGTAAGGCATTTGACTTGATAGCACAAGACATTTTGACTGTGCTATCAAGAACACAAAATCAACACGGCACACATTAAATGGATTTAAAACTGGCTAAATGATATATCTCTAAATGTAATGGTTAATAAGGAATCATCAATAAGTGGATGTGTTTCTAGTGGGGTCCCTCAAGGATTGGTTTTTGGCTCTATGCTATTTAACATTTTTATCAATAACATGGTAGAAAACAAAGTCATCACTGATAAAGTTTGCAGATGACATAAAGATTGAAGGAGTGGTAAATAATGAAGAGGACAGGTCATAGATACAGAGTGATCTGGATTGGTTGGTGAATTGGGCAGAAGCAAACAATATGTATTTTAGTACAGCCAAATGTAAAGTTATACATATAGGGATAAAGAATTTAGGCCATACATATAGGATGAGGGACTTTATCCTGGGAAGCAGTGACTCTGAAAAAGAGTTGGGGGTCATGGTGGATAACCAGCTGAAGAGGATCTCACGGTATGCTGCTATTGCCAAAAGCATTAATGTGATCCTTGGCAGTATAAACAGGCAAATCTCAAATAGGAGTAAGGATATTATATTACCTTTGTATTTGCCAGTGGTATGACCATGACTGTAATATTGTGTCTAGTTCTGGCATTCACAATTCAAGAAGGATGTTGATAATCTGGAGTGAGTTCAGAGAAGAGCCAAGAGCCAAGAACAATTGAAGGGTAAGAAAATGTTCCTTATAGAGAAAGATTTCAGGAGGTCAACCTATTTAGCTGAAGAAAAGTTAAGGAGTGACTTGATCATAGTTTAT
Source organism: Caretta caretta (assembly GCF_965140235.1). NCBI lineage: Eukaryota > Metazoa > Chordata > Testudines > Cheloniidae > Caretta > Caretta caretta. The sequence continues at coordinate 66,161,095 of NC_134207.1, forward strand.
AAATAAGGCTACGATTTAGTGACGGAAATCATAGAATCTGTGACTTCCAGCGACCTCCATGACTTCAGCCTGCAGTGGTCGGGAGCTGCAGAGTCCCCCACCGCCTGCAGGGGAAGGGAGCTGTCCGGTACCCCCACCACCTCTGGTGGCCTCCGGAGCGCCAAGCTGCTGAAGGTGGTCCCCAGAGCTGTGGGTGGTGGGGGAACCCCTCAGCTCCAAGCCGCCATGGGCGGTGGGGACCCTCAGAGCTACCAGTGGTGGGGGTACCCCTGAGCTCCCAGCCGCCGTGGGTGGTGGGGTCCCTGGAGCTGCCAGTGGTGGGGGAACCCCGAGCTCCCAGCTGACATGGGCCCCCAGAGCTGTGGGCAGCAGGAGTACCCCACAGCTCCCAGACCCACAGCCCCTGCACAGCCGCTTGCTTCAGGCAGTGTGCGGACCCGCAGATCCCCATTTTGTCACAGATATTTTTAGTAAAAGTCACGGACAGGCCCTTGCTTCTGTGAATTTTTTGTTTTTGCCTGTGATCTGTCTGTGACTTTTACTAAAAATATCTGTGACAAAATCTTAGCCTTATTAATAAGTACATACATGAGAAACAAAAATTTGATAATGGGGCCTTCAATCTAGAAGAGAAAAGTATAACACAATCCAATGACTGAAAGTTGAAGCTAGACAAATTCAGACTGGAAATAGGGCATACATTTTTAACCATCAGAGTAATTAACTATTGGAACTAATTACCAAGGGGCTTGGTGGAGTCTCCATCACTGACAATTTTTAAAGTGATATTGAATGTTTTTTGAAAAGATATGCTCCAGCAATTATTTTGTGGATATTCTATGGCCTGTGTTATACAGGAGGCCGAACTAGATGATCACAATGGTCCCCTTTGCACTTTTAATTTATGAATCTATGAATGAAGCATTGGAACAACTTAGTAAAGGTTGTGGTGAATTCTGTCTCTCTGGCAATTATTAAATAAAGATTGAATATGTTTGTAAAAGATATGCTTTCGTTCAAACCATAAATAATTCAAGGAATTCCTATGTCCTGTGTTACACAGAAGTTCATACTAGATGATCACAATGGTCCTTTCTGGCCTTATAATCTATGAATCTAAGAGAAACACCCTCACCAAAAGTCATAATGGAATGTCCTATGAGTTGTTCCACTGTGCAACTTGACATCTCTTTCCCAAAAAGATGTGACAAAGTAATTCAGTCAGTTGAATGAACTGTACAGATGAGCACGCCTAGGTGCTGCATAATTTAATAAATAGTACTAATCACTTCCATTTCCGTGTTGATATTAAAGAGTCTGTTCATGCAAAAAAAAAAAACTATTATGCAGCTGTTCTGTGCTTTCCTTTAGAATTTTTATGTGGGAGGCGTAGGCTGCATAATAAAAAATATTCCTGTATTATGTGTTCATCTGTATGTGGGAGGGTTTGAGCAAACATTCAGAAAAAAGGGCTTGAAGGAACACCTCCTTTGACTCATAGAACAGCAGAGCAGATCATCATTTTAGGATGATTCTACAATCTTATCCGAATGGCCAATGCCTCAATTTTCTTTTTATGAAATAGAAGAAAGTTGGCTTCTGGAGGTCCTTGCCACGGGCTCACAACTCTCTTCTGAGAACACACTGTTCTGTTGCCTATCAATACAAATTTTTGAGGTGGCGCTCCAATGGTAAACTAAATGGACTGAGTTCTCATGATTTCAGAGACATCTATGCAACTGAGGTAAGGATTTGGGCACAGCATTTGATGTAGAAGTTTCCTTTTTGAAATCATTGCTTACCATTCCTGTGATCCTGTTCTATTCAATGTAAGGGTATGGCCACTGTTTCTCACTCCTAAGTTCAGAGGCAATCGCTACCCTTCCTGGTGTGGGCATGCAGCCCTCAACATCGATTAAATTTGTCAATGAATGAGGCAAGAAATACTTTCTAACTATAAGGGTAGTTAAATTTTGGACTATGCTTCCAAGAGAGGTTGTGAAATCCCCATTGCTAGACGTTTTTAAAAAAACAGGGATGTCAGGGATGGCCTAGGTTTACGTGATCTTGCCTCAGCTCAGGAGCTGGACTTGATAATTTCCAGGCCTACATTTCCATTATTCTAAGATGAAAGATCAGTTGGTATCAGAATGAGATTATTATTTAGAATAAAAGATGTACAGTCACATCCCATTTTCACAAACAGGGATATGAACCAAACCATGTATGCTTCATTCTAATCAAACTAAAGTGTCCTGATGGATATACAGCCTTCGGCCTCCCAATCAACTGTATCAGAATCCCTCAATCTCAGTAGTCTTTTCTGAAGTCTATCAGGCCTCTCTCCCTCAGAGTCTGACTAGTCACACACTTAAAATGTCTTATTTGCCTTAATCTCATCAGGCATCTTCCCCTAATTCTCATCTTCCTAATTTGTATTAGGCAACATCTGTAAGACTGTATAGAAAGGAAGGTGACTATCTACACTAATATGATCACCATTTCTACAAAATTGTGACAAATCTTGTACAAAGGATGCCTTGTAAGGTATCATTGGAAAAGTTATAATTTGCTGTGGATTAATATCGTGTTATAATGTGTGTATCAACATTGTGTATGAAGTTATAAAACTTTGCTATGTGTTTGTAACTCAAACTTGTTGTGAGTCTGGGAAACACCCATAGATTAGCCCTTCATGAATAAAAAAAATGAGCCTTGAATGTGAGCCTCTGTATATCATTTCTGGAGACACCCTAAACAGCACGTAGCACACAAAAGGTGCAAGCAAAATGTATATGAAGCACTTGCGGCAAAGCACGTGCATCATGAAGCTGCTTAACGCCAAAACATGACCAGGGTCAAGATATAAAAAACGAGAACAAAAGGGACCACTTACCTCTTTCCTATCACATCTCTGGACTGATGAACTCTGACAAGAAAATTTGAAACAAAGAACTGAGATCCCCAGAACAATTCTGGGAAATCAGAAGGACTTATGAAAAACTACCATATATAACATCCCTGCTAGCATTTGGATTTACCAGCTTTAAGTCACCTGTAATGTAATTTACCTGCTTTAAACCTCTGAATAACTTTCATTTCTTTTCTTAGCTAATAAACTTTAGTTAGTTACTGAAATATTTGGCTGGCAGTGTTGTCCTTAATGAGATCCTGAGCATCTGGGGTGAATAACTGATCCTTTAGGATTGGATGAGATTACTGGTTCTGTGGATGAAGGGAAAGCAGTGGATGTATTGTACCTTGACTTTAGCAAAGCTTTTGTCATGGTCTCCCACAGTATTCTTGTCAGCAAGTTAAGGAAGTATGGGCTGGATGAATGCACCATAAGGTGGGTAGAAAGTTGGCTAGATTGTCGGGCTCAACGGGTAGTGATCAATGGCTCCATGTCTAGTTGGCAGCCGGTGTCAAGTGGAGTGCCCCAGGGGTCGGTCCTGGGGCCGGTTTTGTTCAATATCTTCATAAATGATCTGGAGGATGGTGTGGATTGCACTCTCAGCAAATTTGCGGATGATACTAAACTGGGAGGAGTGGTAGATATGCTGGAGGGCAGGGATAGGATACAGAGGGACCTAGACAAATTGGAGGATTGGGCCAAAAGAAATCTGATGAGGTTCAATAAGGATAAGTGCAGGGTCCTGCACTTAGGACGGAAGAACCCAATGCACAGCTACAGACTAGGGACCGAATGGCTAGGCAGCAGTTCTGCGGAAAAGGACCTAGGGGTGACAGTGGACGAGAAGCTGGATATGAGCCAGCAGTGTGCCCTTGTTGCCAAGAAGGCCAATGGCATTTTGGGACGTGTAAGTAGGGGCATAGTGAGCAGATCGAGGGACGTGATCGTCCCCCTCTATTCGACATTGGTGAGGCCTCATCTGGAGTACTGTGTCCAGTTTTGGGCCCCACACTACAAGAAGGATGTGGATAAATTGGAGAGAGTCCAGCGAAGGGCAACAAAAATGATTAGGGGTCTGGAACACATGAGTTATGAGGAGAGGCTCAGGGAACTGGGATTGTTTAGTCTGCAGAAGAGAAGAATGAGGGGGGATTTGATAGCTGCTTTCAACTACCTGAGTGGTAGTTCCAGAGAGGATGGTTCTAGATTATTCTCAGTGGTGGAAGAGGATAGGACAAGGAGTAATGGTCTCAAGTTGCAGTGGGGGAGGTTCAGGTTGGATATTAGGAAAAACTTTTTCACTAGGAGGGTGGTGAAACACTGGAATGCGTTGCCTAGGGAGGTGGTGGAATCTCCTTCCTTAGAAGTTTTTAAGGTCAGGCTTGACAAAGCCCTGGCTGGGATGATTTAATTGGGTATGGTCCTGCTTTTGAGCAGGGGGTTGGACTAGATGACCTCCTGAGGTCCCTTCCAACCCTGATATTCTATGATTCTATGATTCTATGATGAACCTAATGTGTGGTGATTTTTGGTTTTAATAACCTTTCACCAGAGAAGTCCAGTTTGTCTGGGTGATAATACAGGCTGGAGTGCCTAAGGGGACCGCCAGTGGCTTCCTGGTGAGCTAGTAGGGCACATTTGTTGCTGGCTTGGTTAAATCTAATTTGTGTAAGCAGGGTCTGAATGAGTTCTCCCCTGACAGCTAGCTGGGAGGGGGAGAGACTTCAGGAGCAAACTGTATTTACATGACAGGTTTCAGAGTAGCAGCTGTGTTAGTCTGTATTCGCAAAAAGAAAAGGAGTACTTGTGGCACCTTAGAGACTAACCAATTTATTTGAGCAGAAGCTTTTGTGAGCTACAGCTCACTTCATCGGATGCATAAACATGAACACACCTACTCTGCTTAGATATCCAGCAGATGGAGAGCGGTGTTGCTCAAAGTGATCAACTCTGGCTGGTGTTAGGTTACAAATCACTTTAGTACTGAATGCAGGGGTAGTGAAATGTTATCAATGTTGTTGTCTTTATTGTATGAATAAAGGGGAGCAGAACTGTGCTTAACCTGTCCCAAATGAGGGGGGTTACCCTCAGCTGAAAGGACCTGGTTAAGCCAGGGGCTCGAATGCCAGCCCCCTGTGAAAGTAAGAGGGATGGGGACAGGTATTCCAGCCAGCAGGAGTGGACTGTCTCTAAGGTTCCCTGGTCTGGTTTAACCTGTTCCTCCCCACTATTCAAAGATAGAGCTAAACAGGCTCCATTAGGAGCCTTTTGTTATTTTAAGTGCTCAAAAGTGTTGACAATCACTTGTGGTGGGACAGCGTTTCTGTCCAGCCTAAGAGCTGAAAATCACTAAGAGCTGGGTGGAACCTCAAGAGACTGACCTGCAGAGGTCACAGCAGAGAGGCAGGTGGCAGCAAAAGGTGAGCGGTCAGCTAGTGGGAGTGGCCGGTGGGAGGCAGCGAGCAGTTGGCCAGTGGGAGGTGGCAAGGAACTGTGGCTGGCAAAGTGGCCAGCAGAGAGCAACAGCGGCTGGCAAGGTGGCTAGCCAGAGCAAATGCTCAGATGGCAGAGAAAGCCACGTGTCTTTTTCTCCAGGTGGGAGGTGAACTCACACAGTTGCACCTCTGAACCTTGAGTCCTCACTGACCAAGGACAAGCACTGTGGATATGGTCAGGGAGCAAAGGGGGCACAGTAAAGGAACTTTTGGTTGTAGAACTCAAGAATATGAGGCAGAAGACTCTGCTCCACGAACTCTGGGGTGGGTGTCCTGCTCACAGTTTTATGTTTATGAATCCTGCTTCTGGCATTTTCCCTAATTACTTTGTCGGGAGACTTCCCTCCTTTCATTAAAAGTTTCTTTTCTACACTCAGACTCTGTGCTTGCGAGTGGGAAGTATTGCCTCTCAGAGGCACCCAGGGTGGTGTGTAATTTTCCAAGGTTACTGGATGGGGGCTCGAGCCAGTTCTGTGTTGTATTGTTGAAAAGGAATCCCTAGCTATTGAATCCAGCACTGGTTGCTGCCGACTCCACCTGGAAGAAGGGTTACACATAGATTATACCATCAGTTTGGGAGTGTCTGTCCAGTTTTGGCAGTTTGACCTGAGATTGGCTTTCTCAGATGTGACCCATTCCAAAGACCACTAACACCATCCACAAAGCACAATGAGAACCTAGTTGAGTGATGATCCTGGGAGAGTCAGGAATGCATAGGAAATGTCCACCAAACCTTATTTGTCTGTTACTGATATTGGTTTAGCTCCTGTGAAGTGCTCTAAAAATATCCATCAAAGTATCATATAAATAACAAGAGGGCAGGTAGGAATCAGAATAAACATTTTAAAGCACTCTCAACATAAGAACATAAGAATGGCCCAACTGGGTCAGACCAAAGGTCCATACATCCCAGTATCCTGTCTTCCGACAGTGGCCAGTGCCAGGTACCCCAGCGGGAATGAACAGAACAGGTAATCATCAAGTGATCCATCCCCTGTCACTCATTCCCAGCTTCTGGCAAACAGAGGCTAGGAACACCATTCCTGCCCATCCTGGCTAATAGCCATTGATGGACCTATCCTCCATGAATTTATCTAGTTCTTTTTTTAACCCTGTTATGGTCGTGGCCTTCACAACATCCTCTGGCAAGGAGTTCCAAAGGTTGACTGTGCATTGTGTGAAGAAATACTTCCTTTTATTTGTTTTAAACCTGCAGCCTATTAATGTCATTTGGTGAGCCCTAGTTCTTGTGTTATGCAAAGTAGTAAAGAACACTTCCTTATCTACTTTCTCTACACAAGTTATGATTTTATATACCTCAATCTTATCTCCCCTTAGTCATCTCTTTTCCAAGCTGAGAGTCTCAGTCTTATTAATCTCTCCTCATACAGAAGCTGTTCCTTACCCCTAATCATTTTTGTTGCCCTTTTCTGTACCTTTTCCAATTCCAATATATCTTTTTTGAGATCGGGTGACCACATCTGCACACAGTGTTTAAGATGTGGGCATACCATGGATTTATATAGAGGCAACATGATATTTTCTGTCTTATTATCTATCCCTTTCTTAATTATTCCCAGCATTCTATCCACAATAACACCAAGATCTCTTTCTTCAGTGGTAACAATTCATTTAGACCCCATCATTTTATATGTGTAGTTGGGATTATGCTTTCCAATGTGCATTACTTTGCATTTATCAACATTAAATTTCATCTGCCATTTTGTTCCCCAGTCACCCAGTTTTGAGAGATCCTTTTGTAGCTCTTTGCAGTCTGCCTGGGTCTTAACTATCTTTAGTTAATTATCTCAACTTTAGTTACCTATCTCAAAATTCTGATTGACCAGTATTTATATTACATATACACAATGCATTTATTGTGCTATTTTCAATTTTCTCATCATCAGGAAAAGTGTGTCAAATTATCTATTTGGGGTAGAGAGATAGCTGAATTGTTAAATATATTATAAACAAGATTTTCAAAAATGAGTGCCCATAGTTAGGCTCATAAATAGGATTTTCAAAAACAATGATCAGCTCCCACTGAAGTTAGGGGAGAAAATGGGCCAAATCCATTCCTGATATCTGCAAGCATAACTCCATTGAAAGTAAGAGAGTTCCTTCCCACTTACCCCAGGGCTGAATTTAGCCTGCTGTTCTTATTTTATATATATACGTGGTGGTTAGAATTTGTCAGAAATTTTCCACCAAAATGTTTTTTTAATGAAAAATTCAGTTGACATTTTCTTCATGAAAGTTTTGATCTTGCCAAAATATTTCAGTTTTTCGATTGGGCAAATCTAAAAAATATTTAACTTTGGATCAGGTTAATCTGAATCTAGACCTTTCTGTTTATAAAACTGAAACACAATATTTTGTATGAGGTCGGTTTGACATTGCTCTGTGTCTGCCTGAGCTGCCACAATGCCTTAGGGGAGTTACAGTTTGGGTGTATTGTGCCTGCTACATTCTCCTCTACAAGCTGAGCTCCTTGGCTGGACTTCCCTGATGCACCACAGTCTCCCTCTGGCTGAACTGCCATGGTACATCATGGGAATCCCATGACCAACGTCAACAAACAATGAAACATTTTAATTTGGAAATGTAATGTTTACTTTCAATCAAAAGTGGCAAAATAACAAAAAAAGTCAAAACAAACAATGTTAACATTTCCAAATTGAAATTTTTCCTTGTCCTACAAAAATTTTGATATTTCAACTTTTTCTCCTAGTTCAGGACAAAAACAAATTTTGAAATATAGGAATTTCCTGCAGGATGGAAATTCTGATTTTTAACCAGCTGTATTGGCAGTGTTCTTTCAAAATGAACTGAGTCAATGTCTCAGCGAGAGTCACCTTCCAGATGTGACAGAAACCAAAGCCTTGCAAGTAGTGTTCATTAAAGATCTCATAGCACTTTCAAAAGGCTCTCGTGTTAATCCTGGAACCTGGCCAAATCTCTGGTTGGATAATTACCTTCTATTTACCTAAAATTATTTCTATTGTTTTCACTGAATGAGATATTCTTCACTTCCACTTTTATAAACTATTGTAACCTGAAATAAAGTGTAACACTCCAGAAAAATGGAGGAACCCGGCTATCATTAATACGCAGGAAGAAGATACCACCAGATATCACCTGGATTTACCTACTACAATGAACAAATGCATCTAAATAAGAGTTGCATACCAGCAAATTCAACAATACAGAGCAAACAAGAAACATACAAGAACATTTCTTTTTCCCCTGCTTCCAGTCTTATCTCTTGAAACAAGTGCCAAAAACATTCTCTAATGTCCCTTAAAAGTCCAGTCCAGGTTGTCCATACAGTATTAACATTCAAAGGTGCAAATGTAAAGGAACTACCACCAGGAGAAAACACACTTATATTAAGTTTAAAAAGTGAACAAGTCCCTTCCTCCAACTTATCTCTTGCTTATATCTACGCTATGAAATTAGGTTGATTTTATAGAAATAGTTTTTTTAGAAATCATTTTTATATAGTCAATTGTGTGTGTCCCCACACAAAATGCTCTCAGTGCATTAAGTGCATTAACTCGGCAGAGTGCTTCCACTAGCCTCAGGGCTAGTGTCGACTTCCGGAGTGTTGCACTGTGGGTAGCTATCCCCCAGTTCCCACAGTCGCCACTGCCCATTGGAATTCTGGGTTGAGATCCCAATGCCTGATGGGGCAAAAAACATTGTCATGGGTGGTTCTGGGTACATGTCGTCAGGCCCTCCCTCTCTTCCTCCATGAAAGCAACGGCAGACAATCATTTCGCGCCTTTTTTCCTGAGTTACCTGTGCAGATGCCATACCATGGCTCAGCTCGCTCAGCTCACTGTCACCGTATGTCTCCTGGGTGCTGGCAGATGCAATACTGCATTGCTACACAGCAGCAGCAACCCATTGCCTTGTGGGAGCAGACGGTGCAATAAGCCTGAAAACCATCATCATTGTGTCCGAGGTGCTCCTGGCCGCCTCGGTAAGGTCAGTCAGGAGCGCCTGGGCAGACAAGGGCGCAGGGACTAAATTAGGAGTGACTCAACTAGGTCATTCTCTTTAGTCCTGCAGGCAGTCCTATTGTACCATCTTATAGTGAGCAGGCAGGAGATGAGGATGGCTAGCAGTCCTACTGCACCATCTTCTGCCGAGCAGCCAGGAGATGTGGATTGCTTGCAGTCCTACATTACCATATGCTGCCAGCAAAAGATGTAAAAGATAGATGGAGTGGATCAAAACAAGAAATAGACCAGATTTGTTTTGTATTCATTTGCTCCCCCCTCCCACACTCCCTCCGTGAAATCAACGGCCAACAATCGTTTTGGTGAGGTCTGTCAGGAGCACCTTGAAAACTTTAATGGAGATTCAGTCCTGCCTGAAATACCAGAGGGAGGGATAGCTTAGTGGGTTGAGCATTGGCCTGCTAAACCCAAGGTTTTGAGTTCAATCCTTGAGGTGGCCATTCTGTGTGACAGTTGTTTTTGTTTCTCCTTGACGTAAAGCCACCCCCTTTGTTGATTTTAATTCCCTGTAAGCCAACCCTGTAAGCCATGTCGTCAGGCGCCCCTCCCTCTGTCAGAGCAATGGCAGACAATCATTTCGCACCTTTTTTCTGTGCAGACACCATACCATGGCAAGCATGGAGCCCACTCAGATCACTCTGGCAATTTGGAGCACATTAAACACCATTCGCATTATCCAGCAGTATATGCAGCACCAGAACCTGGCAAAGCAAAACCGCGTGAGTAGGCGATGTCAGCGCGGTGATGAGGGTGTTGAGGACATGGAGACAGACTTCTCTCAAAGCATGGGCCCTGGCAATGCAGGCATCATGGTGCTAATGGGGCAGATTCATGCGGTGGAATGCCGATTCTGGGCCCGGGAAACAAGCACAGACTGGTGGGACCGCATAGTGTTGCAGGTCTGGGACGATTCCCAGTGGCTGTGAAATTTTCGCATGCAAAAGGACACTTTCATGGAACTTTGTGACTTGCTTTCCCCTGCCCTGAAGCGCATGAATACCAACATGAGAGCAGCCCTCACAGTTGAGAAGTGAGTGGCAATAGCCCCATGGAAGCTTGCAACGCCAGACAGCTACCGGTCAGTCAGGAATCAATTTGGAGTGGGCAAATCTACTGTGGGGGCTGCTGTGATGCAAGTAGCCAACACAATCAAAGATCTGCTGATATCAAGGGTAGTGACTCTGGGAAATGTGCAGGTCATAGTGGATGGCTTTGTTGCAATGGGATTCCCTAACTGTGGTGGGGCCATAGACGGAACCCATATCCCTATCTTGGCACCGGAGCACCAAGGCAGCGAGTACATAAACCGAAAGGGGTACTTTTCAATAGTGCTGCAAGCACTGGTGGATCACAAGGGATGTTTCACCAACATCAGTGTGGGATGGCCGGGAAAGGTACATGACGCTCACATCTTCAGGAACTCTGGTCTGTTTCAAAAGCTGCAGGAAGGGACTTTATTCCCAGACCAGAAAATAACCGCTGGGGATGTTGAAATGCCTATAGTTATCCCTGGGGACCCAGCCTACCCCTTAATGCCATGGCTCATGAAGCCATACACAGGCAGCCTGGACAGTAGTCAGGAGCTGTTCAACTATAGGCTGAGCAAGTGCAGAATGGTGGTAGAATGTGCATTTGGACATTTAAAAGCATGTTGGCGCAGTTTACTGACTTGGTTAGACCTCAGTGAAACCAATATTGCCACTGTTATTACTGCTTACTGTGTGCTCCACAATATCTGTGAGAGTAAGGGGGAGACGTTTATGGTGAGGTGGGAGGTTGATGCAAATCGCCTGGCCACTGGTTACGCACTGCCAGACACCAGAGCAGTTAGAAGAGCACAGGAGGGCACGGTGCACACCAGAGAAGCTTTGAAAACCAGTTTCATGACTGGCCAGGCTATGGTGTGAAAGTTCTGTTTGTTTCTCCTTGATAAAACTCCCCGCCCCTTGTTTCACTCTGCTTCCCTGTAAGCTAACCACCCTCCCCTCCTCCCTTCGATCACCGCTTGCAGAGGCAATAAAGTCATTGTTGCTTCACATTCATGTATTCTTTATTAATTCATCACACAAATAGAGGGATAACTGCCAAGGTAGCCAGGAGGGGTGGTGGAGGAGAGAAGGACAAGGCCACACAGCACTTTAAAACTTTAAAACTTACTGAATGCCAGGTTTCTGGCAATCCTCTGGGGTGGAGTGGCTGGGTGGCCGGAGGCCCCCCCACCGCGTTCTTGGGCGTCTGGGTGAGGAGGCTATGAAACTTGGGGAGGAGGGAGGTTGGTTACACAGGGGCTGTAGTGGCGTCACCATAAACCTCTCCCCCTTACTCTCACAGATATTGTGGAGCGCACAGCAAGAAGTAATAACATTGGCAATATTGGTTTCGCTGAGGTCTAACCGAGTCAGTAAACTGCGCCAGTGCGCTTTTAAACGTCCAAATGCTCCAGCTGCCTTTTCTGCCGCTCAGCCATATGCTGGAGCCTATTAGTTTGATTCTCCAGCAGCCTCAGCATTGAATCCTGCCTCTTCTCATCATGCTGCCACTACCTTTCAGCTTCAGCCCTCTCTTCAGCCTGCCGCTTACTCTCTTCAGCCCGCCACTTACTCTCTTCAGCCTGCCACCTCTCCTGCCGGTCATTTTGTGCTTTCCTGCACTCTGACATTGTCTGCCTCCATGCATTCATCTGTGCTCTGTCAGTGTGGGAAGACAGCATGAGCTCAGAGAACATTTCATCGCGAGTGCATTTTTTTCGCCTTTTAATCTTCACTAGCCTCTGGGAAGGAGAAGATCCTTGATCCTTGAAACACATGCAGCTGGTGGAGAAAAAAAGAAAAGGGACAGTGGTATTTAAAAAGACACATTTTATAGAACAACGAGTACACTCTTTCACGGTAAACCTTGCTGTTAACATTACATACATAGCACATGTGCTTTCGTTCCAAGGTTGCATTTTGCCTCCCCCTACACGTGGCTAGCCCCTCCCCCCGAACATTTCTGTTCAGCCACAGGCAAACTGCCCAGCAGGAAGGGGCACCTCTGAATGTCCCCTTAAGAAAAGCATTCTATTTCAACCAGGTGACCATGAATGATATCACTCTCCTGAGGATAACACAGGGAGATAAAGAACGGATGTTGCTTGAATGCCAGCAAACATACACTGCAATGCTTTGTTCTACAATGATTCTCGAGTACGTGCTACTGGCCTGGAGTGGTAAAGTGTCCTACCATGGTGGATGGAATAAGGCTGCCCTCCTCAGAAACCTTTTGCAAAGGCTTTGGGAGTACATCCAGGAGAGTCGTGAATGCCAGGGCAAATTAATCATTAAACATGCTTGCTTTTAAACCATGTATACTATTTTAAAAGGTACGCTCATCAGAGGACCCTTCTCCACCTGGCGGGTTCAGGAGGCAGCCTTGGGTGGGTTCAGGAGGTACTGGCTCCAGGTCCAGGGTGAGAAACAGTTCCTGGCTGTCGGGAAAACCGGTTTCTCTGCTTGCTTGCTGTGAGCTATCTACAACTTCATCATCATCATCATCTTCCTCGTCCCCAAAACCTGCTTCCATGTTGCCTCCATCTCCATTGAAGGAGTCAAACAACACGGCTGGGGTAGTGGTGGCTGAACCCCCTAAAATGGCATGCAGCTCATCATAGAAGCAGCATGTTTTGGGCTCTGACCTGGAGCGGCTGTTTGCCTCTCTGGTTTTCTGGTAGGCTTGCCTCAGCTCCTTAAGTTTCATGCGGCACTGCTTCGGGTCCCTGTTATGGCCTCTGTCCTTCATGCCTTGGGAGATTTTGACAAATGTTTTGGCATTTCAAAAACTGGAACGGAGTTCTGATAGCACGGATTCCTCTCCCCATACAGCAATCAGATCCCGTACCTCCCGTTCGGTCCATGCTGGAGCTCTTTTGCAATTCTGGGACTCCATCATGGTCACCTCTGCTGATGACCTGTAGCTTGCCACACTGGCCAAATAGGAAATTGAAACTGAAAAGTTCGCGGGCCTTTTCCTGTCTACCTGGCCAGTGCATCTGAGTTGAGAGTGCTGTCCAGAGCGATCACAATGGAGCACTCTGGGATAGCTCCCGGAGGTCAATACCATCTAATTGTGTCCACAGTACCCCAAATTCAACCTGACAAGGCCGATTTCAGTGCTAATCTCCTTGTCGGGGGTGGAGTAAGGAAATTGATTTTAAGAGCCCTTTAAGTCGAATAAAGGGCTTCGTCGTGTGGACGGGTGCAGGGTTAAATCGATTTAACGCTGCTAAATTCTACCTCAACTCCTAGCGTAGACCAGAGCTTAGATTGTGTGCCCTTTGAGGCAGGGACCATCTTTTTGTAATGTGTTTATACAGCACCTAGCAGAATGGGGTCCTTGTCCATAACTGGAGCTCCTAGGTGTTGCCACAATATTAAAATGTTAATGTTAATGATAATAATAATTAATAATATAATATACTATAATTTCCTCAAATTCATGCCATTAGATTCACCATTCATTAACAACCTAGAATTTTACACCTAGAACCCACCAGTTGTTCAATTGGCTCACCTAGAAGTTCTGACTCTGATTCCAAAAACCTACTGGAATGTAAGGCAGACATTTTCAAACTTCAGTTCCTAAAGCAGGGTCTTAAATCTGTTTTTAGATACGTAAATGAGATGGCTATAAATGGGGTTACAGTCCAACTTTAGGCATCCTGTTTTGAAAATTCTGGTCCAAATATGTACTATCTACTGGGTTCCTTTCTTCTCAAACCATCCCAGTCCCTCTCTCTGATATCAATAATGTTTTAAGTATGTCACTGACTCAATTAGAGAGTTGAAATGCTGTCAGTGTTTGTACATTCCCCTAATCAATAGCTTTGATACATATGCCTATTCACCTTTCTAGCATACTCTAACTAGGCAGTTTAATTATTGTAGTTTAATTTATATCTCTGGTGTTGATAATTTATATATTTGTCTATGTAAGTATTATAATCACAGTTAAATAACACTGTGGGTATTGCAGACATTAATAGAAATTGAAAAATTATTACCTGTACTGAAGAGTATAGCCCCTCTACTGTCACATTATCAATACATTTGGTACGTTTACAATTATTTTCTATTTATCTTTCCTGGAGGTAATCAAAGAAGGAGACACTTTAAATAAAACTAGTCTCCACAGAGGATTGATTATAGAAAATGTAATTTCCCTTTCTATCCAAAGATCTATTTCCCCATATAACTAAAAATTTGCACAGTTGACTGTACTGAAAGCACAATTATCTTACTCTTCTCCATACAGAAAGGTTTAATCAATGATGTACAGCTGAATCCCAAAGTCCTTACTTCAGGAAAAGTTTGCCCATGCAAGGACTGGGTAAAAATGTGTCTTTGGACCACAGGATTTTGTGCCTAGTTTCATTTACAAAATATTTGGACAAAGAATGTGTCTAAATGTAAAATGATCCCTCATGTTACCTATATCCTATAACAATATAATGTATTTGTACTAATCTTGAACACAATATATTCTCAGTTATCCCAGTGCAGGCCTATTGTAATTAGTGTGGTTGGCCTGTGGGGACTGAGCAAAATGTGATCCATTGTATTACTGTATTTATTGTTTACTATTTCAGAGGGGTAGATTTGACATTTCCATGTCCAACAGGCAGTTTTCCTTCTACTAAGAGGAGGAAGATTGGAAGGAACTTCAAGAAATCATCACCAAGTGCACTCCGTAGGCTGAGCAGTAGGGGATGCTCCAGGAGCGATGCTGCCATTATCCTACTCCCCTCTCTGCTTCATATTCCACAGACAAAATGTTTTCAAGTCCAAGATGCATCTGGACCCTAATAGCCCAGGGATGGAACTCCTCACAAATGGCAGACTGGAGCACTGTTGCCCTGCTACTGGGCTGGCATATCTTATTTGCTTTTTTTTGCAGATGGTGTAACGAACAGCCCGTCCCTACCTGCCCTTGACTGACCCATATACATTTTTCCCCTCTACTTTTTAGATTTAAGCATTTCTTGGGTCACTGAACACTCTAGCAATTTACTAATATTATGGTCATATTCTGATATTCATTGTCGACTGTGCTTGAGGCATAACTTCTCCTCACGCTCTAAAACAGTTACAATGACAGGTTCCTACACACAGAAGTTTCTCTGCCAAAATCTCGTAGATGGTAGCTAAGACTGTTAAAAAAGGGGAGGGATAAGCCAGCTCATGTGATGATATAGCCTCTCTTTGTCAAACGTAGTTGGTTTCAGTTATAACTCAATATGAAAAGACAGATTCCTAAGGAAACTTTCCACATTTTAGTGCCATTCATAAATATTTTAACTTGCTTTTACTTAATGCACAAATGAAAAAAAACCATGAAGAGGATTTGACCTTAAACCCTTAATTGGCAAAGACTAGTTTAAATCCTCTGCAATAGCCGACTAATGCAGTACCATTATGAATCATAAGGAATCTTAGCATGATGCATTCCCATTGTCACTGAACTAGTTAAAGCCAGTGAGGCATGACTAAATTGTTGTGACATTTTCCCAGCCCTACTATTACCTGTCAGATGGGAAAAAATCAAGGCGTCAGGACAAGCTTCTATATTGATGTGCTTGCTGTTGATATTAATTGATGTAAATGGATAAGCTTGTCCATCAACAGTAACAAGCACATCTGCTCATTGTAAAAAAAAAATCTTCTTAACCTTCTGTTCCTTTCAGATCCTTTGATTTGAAAAATACTCAGTTCTATATTCAGCAAATATGATGACTACTGTTTGTTTTTATACTTTTTTTAATTTGCTGACAAAGTGAAATGTGAACTATTCTGTTTTTTCATGTTTTTGTTCACCATGGATTGAGTTACATAAAGTAGGGCATGAACAAATTACAAAAGCCAGTACAAGCAAGGTCCCTAATAGTCTTATATAACTGAAAACAGTCTGTATCTGCTTTAATCCATCATCTTCTTTACTACTCTTAAAAAACAGCTCTTTTCCCCCCTCCCTCATTTTTTAAGCACCAAGAAGTTTTCCGTGGTATAAAAACAGAGAGACTTTTTGGTGGAATGTACCACAAGCCCTTCAGTGAGGAATCCCTTTATTTCATGCACGGGTCTACTAATTCCAGAAGTACATTACAAGTTGTGATAAAAGCAGAGCTCTTCTAAAGCTCCTTTTCTCTGTGTACAGTGTTTGTGACAACATGACATGCTCATGGAGAGACACACATCTTCCCAAATGTCATGCTATACACTGTGATTATTTTTCCCCTGCCTAATAAAAGAGGAATAACAACAATTAAAAGTATAGTATAAATAACCTTGCTGAATGCCATGTATTTTGTTCAGTTGGGATTTGAGTTTAATTAGGAATGTGATGTCTTATAGCAGAAATAAGTATGCACTGAGCATCCTGTTTGTTGTTTTGAAATTATATTAATGAAGACAACTGTTGCTGCAGACTATATTTAGCATTTCTGTTGATGGAACCAGAGGCTAATTCAGAAATGTCTCCATGTTTGTGAAATATTTACTTTAAAATAAAACCAAACATCCTGAAGTGAAAGCAAATGGAAATGCAATCAAGGCAAACAGAAGTAATTTCAACATGTTACATAAGAAAATTGAGATATCTTGGAGAGAAATAAACTTAGATATTTTAAGCGCCTAAATGGATCCATCATGGCAAAAGCCTTCTACATAATTTCTTATCTATTATCTAACCTAACTGTTCTTCAAAGTTTGACTAAACTGAAAGCAGTATGGACGACTGAAACAGCCATGAAAACTGATGAAGGGTTCTGAGACACCAAATTAAACCTTGATGCATGTTCTGTTTCTAAAAACTACTCAAGAAGGGTTTCCCAATTCTACAAAGGCTGTGCCTGGAGATCCAGACTGTTACTTCTGTAAATAGTTTAAACAAAGAAAGGCTGTTATTCTCTTGTGGAGTTATTTTTGTTCTGTACTTTGCACCTCCACCACTTATGTAAACTATTCCCACACCATTTCCTGACAAACAAAATTTTGCTCTGAAAGCTGAAAATACTAGTCAGTTGCACCCTATTTTTTGTATTTATACCAAAGAGAAAAGCCAGCATTATACGACTCATTGTAGGCCAAATTGCGTGCAACTAGACTGTCTAACATATAGAACTGATATGAGAAAGTGAAAAGAAGCATATTTTTAATTGTCTCAGACCTATTCAAAATAGCCAGGAAATTGTTAATTAATACAAACCCACCAAGATACTAGACGTAATACTTAACTTTTGTTGACTCGTTCGGCGCTGAGAAAATGTTGTAAAAGCTGTCGGCAATAGATTTTACTGTGATCTCTCTCTCTGAAAGGTACAGTTCTATTGGGCTCTATATGAGCATTTACTTGAAGGGCCAAATTCTTTGCTGGTGTAAATGAATGAAACTGTGTTGAAGTCAATGGAGCTGTAGCAATTCACAACAGCAGAGAATGTGGTCCAAAGCCTTTCTATTACAGGATTCTCATTTTCTCCTACTGTACTGTTACATGTCTAACAATGATGGAGTATTGGGGGAATCACTATAAAGACCCCAGCTGTACTCCTACTGATGAACCATGATCCTTGGAATGACATATTATATATATATATATATATATATTATTTTTTAAAAAGGGACCAGATTTAACAATGTTTGAAAAAACCTCTCTTGGGAAAATACTTTTCCAATTGTGCTTATTTCATTTATTGTTTTTTACACAAATGCTTACACTCTTACGAGCTTCATATTGCCCTCAATCCCAACATAGAAATCCTATTAATATCAATGGCAACTCGATGCATACATTGGGGCAATATATAGCCATAAATGTTTAAAATGTACTAGGTAAGTCAAAAACACTTCGGCTGGTTACTGGTTCCAAAATGGGAACTAAATTTAGTGCAAGTTTGAAAATAGCAGAAATCAGACATGATTAAAAGAAAATAGTAATTAAAAATCCTATACATGAAATTATGTTAAAGGGCTAAAGAGGATTAAATTAAAATAAAATAAGAAATACGGATAGGGTATCACCAAGTTTAAGCTTAGTAATGACTTTTATCACTGCTGATCTCAATCATATTTCAACTGGAAACTTAAACATGAATAGTACTGTGCCTCTTATGAATCCTCTCTGTTATCTTCTGAATTCATCCTAATTCCTAAGTCATATGCTCTTAAAATAAAATATATTACAATAAACATACACAATAAAATAAATGGGGAAAAAGCTAAAGAGGCTTATTTAGTTAATAGGAATGAAAAAACTACTTGGATTTACAAATGGCGATACTGTATATTAATACGGGCTAAGGAAATATGGTTCATTCATAGCTGGCACAATGGAACCAGCACATTAATGGGCCATATTATTCTCTCAGCTACAATGGTGAAAAGCCATTGGCACCACTGTTTCCAAATAAAGTGTCCCAGAAGTGGCATTTTTCAGTGACAAGCAGGAATGCAGTTTATTCCTTTCTCGATAGCAAAGTATATCTCACTGAAGTTTAGCCTATCCAGCTCCTCAACTCTCAACTCTCCCTCTGAGTTATGGAGAAGGACATGGATCATGGAAAACATGAAAGTGAATCCTCAGTCACTCAGTCTTGTTGAACAACCCAAGTGAAAGAAGTGGGATAGAAAGATCTGATTCTTAAAGTATACCTTCTGAGGAGGACTTTGTGTAAGGAAACATTGGCAAGACAACCATAAAATTTAGCAAACCATATTAATAAGTCATGCATAAGAATGGCCACACTGGGTCAGACCAATGGTTCATCTAGCCCAGTATCCTCTTGCTAACAGTGGCCAGTGCCAGAGGCTTCAGAGGGAATGAACGGAACAGTGCAATTTATTGAGTGATCCATCCCTGTCATACAGTCCCAGCTTCTAGCAGTCAGACGTTTAGGGAAAACCCAGAGCAACAAATTTCACAAATTGATTGTGCGTTGTATGAAGAAGTACTTCCTTATGTTTGTTTTAATCCTACTCCCTATTAATTTCATTGGGTGACCCTAGTTTGGGTGTTATAGGAAGGGGTAAATAAAACTTCCCTATTCACTTTCCCCACACCATTCATGATTTTATAAATCTTTATCATACTTCCCCTTAGTTGTCTCTTTTCCAAGATGAAAAGTCTCAGTCTTTTTAATCTGTCCTCAAATGGAAGCTGTTCCATAGTCCAAATAATTTTTGTTGCATTTCTCTGTACTTTTTCCAATTCTAATCTATCTTTTTTAAGATAGGGCAATCAGAACTGCACACAGTGTTAAAGTTGTTGGGCATACCATGGATTTATATAGTGGCATTATGATATTTTCTGTCTTATTATCTATCCCTTTCCTAATGCGTCCAAATGTTCGGTTAGCTTTTTTGACTGCCACTACACCCTGAGTGGATGTTTTCAGAGAACTATCCACAATGACCCCAAGTTCTCTTTCTTGAATGGTAACAGCTAATTTAGACTCCATCCTATTGTATTTATAGTTAGAATGATGTTTTCCAATGTGAATTACTTTGCATTTATCAACATTGGATTTCATCTGCTATTTTCTTGCCCATTTTTGGGAGATCACTTTGTAACTCTTCACAGTCAGGTTTGGATTTAACTATCCTGAGTAATTTTGTATCGTCTGCAAACTTTGCCACCTCACCGTTTACCCTTTCTTCAGACTATTTATGAATATGTTGAACAGCACTGGTCCCAGTACAGTTCATTGGAGGACACTGCTATTTACTTCTTTCCACTGTGAGAGGGGGGGATCTTGTCAAAGGCTTTCTGAAAGTCCAAGTACACTTTATCGACTGGATCACCCATGTCCATATGTTTGTTGACCCCCCTCAAAGAATTGTAATAGATTGGTGAGGCATGATTTCCTTTTACAAAAGCCATGTTGATTCTTCACCAACATATTGTGTTCATCTATATGTCTACTAATTCTGTTCTTTACTATAGTTTCAACCAATTTGCAGACAAATCACAGAAAATATGTAACTCTCTAACCTGTAAGAGGTGCTGAAAGTGTTGATGCTAAAGAAGCCAGCAGTCTAACAATTGTTACCTTGATCCTATAACTAGATGTTAGACCATTGCCTACACATTTAAATATGTTAAAGGACAATGAGTAGACACCTAGAGATCTGCATTCTGAAATGATGCTTACAGAGGAACAATTGGTTTCACTGGGAAAGGGCTTGGTGACCAAGAGGCTAAGAATGAGAAGGAGGCTTGTCCATTAGCGCTGTTCCTGAATCCTGTCTGATTTTTGTGTTTTCTTCCCTGTTGTTTATTAATTTCCAAGTACTTAGCAGCACTTCTGAAATTGAAAAACATTGTTACAGAGTATAGAAAAGTGAAGCCAGAAAACTTCTACACAGTGGGGATAAAGTGAGAGTGGCAAACATCAAAGAATTAAATCTTGACCAAGAAAATCGAATACATGGGGAATCATCCATCTGCCCCTGTTTGAAATAAGATCATTTCAAACTTATATGTGAATTGATGCTGCCCTCTAATGTGCCACTAAACAATTCATAAAGTTCATGGCTAGAGCTGACCTTTGTTACTGTACTTCTTCTTGGCAGTTCTTCTAAGAAAAGGCTACATATGAAGCTATACATAGAAGAGCAGATCTTTATTTGAAGTAAGTTGAGGATTATCATGATCAGAACACCACAAATGTACTCACTATGAGTCAAAGAATGAATTTCATATTGATCATTGGAGGCTAGGTGTAATGGAGAGAGACTCCTCTCTTGCCTTTGTCCCAGAAACTGCATGGGCTCCAGTGATTGTGTCTTCACTGTACCCATTTATTTTATGTTCTCTCCACCATTTCCAAAATAAACCCCATGCAACAGTCTATTTATAGCAACACCATGCTCTTTGGCCCTCTCCCCAGGACCTCAGGGGAACAGAGGTCTCCCTTCCTTGAAGCTTCCATGTAACTGGGCTAAACTAGCCCTAAACCCCTCTCTCTGCCCTTGGGACTTCCTTTACACCTCTTTATCAGCTTTGGGCTGATGGGGTAGATGACTCCTTATCCCATTCTTCCAGCCAGCCCTATTATTTAATTATGCCCATCAGCTTTCCCAAGGGGAACTAATTAACATCTGAGTGATCAGAGTGCAGGCTCCCCTGTTCACCCCCTGTACTCGTCACACTAGGATATCTTTCAGACTTCCAGTTCTGGTATAACCAGATTCTGCGTACTAATCTTTTTACACTTGCTGATCAATGATTTCTTGCATAATAACTGTGGTATGAACATGTGTCAGGGTTGGCATATAACATTGGTACATATTTATCAATTTTGCGAACCCCAGGAAATTCAGGGCCAATTTCAGAAGAAACTTTAGCTATACCAGTGGGTTCCAAGTTATTAGAACTCTATAATGTTCAGCTACTATGGTGGTGAGGGCCATAGGGGTATCTAAAGAGATGATTAAAGAAGCTTCTAAAACATTAGCATCTGCCTATGCATATTGTTGAGCACAGTATTAGAGAAGGGGGTGTTAACCTCACTTTCACTAACTGAAATACTTTATGCTAATTTAATGAAAAAATGTCACCTATTTCAATGATTCATATGATGTAGATATTTGCCAGGAGCTGCCACTTATCCAGCTTAGTATCTGCAACTCTGACTGGGAAAAACTGAAAGTGAGTTTGAAACCAAAGGAGACAGCTAGACACCCCAGAGTGATACAAAACCTAGCTTCTAATGTGCCATTCCACTCCAGAAAGAATGAGCTGTTTCAAAGGCACAAACGGGGTATATAATATATCAGTCACATTGTTTGATCCATTTGTCAAGGGCACTGAACTTATACATCATGCAGACAAGGATCACTAAAGGAATATTCTCTTAAATGAAGCGCTGGAGACCATGGCATCATCTGCATTTCTAGACACCACTTTTCACATCCCTTCTTTCCTTGAGTTTCCACATCAGCTACATCTCATGAAACAAAACATTTTCTTGGAAAATGATGGGATTGAAAAATTAAATAATAACAGACTTGCTGACATCTCTAGGATCACCAGCAGAATCAGTGAAAATAGTTAAATGTGAACTATTTCTGAAAGCTAACAAGCATGTGGGTAGCTTGGCCCTTTTCCTAGCTCTTCTGTGGGAGGCAGGATTTCTGTATCAGTCAAGGAATATTTCTGTTCGAACATATGTACAGGGCAAGCTCTTCACTGTAGGAAGAACTGAAGTCAGCTGTGGCCATTAGGTATGTATAAAAATCTTACTTGACAAAACTATGAAGAGTGCAGGGTATGCATGATACTCAGTTGTTTTGCTGCACACTGTTTAGTGCACTCCAGTGTTAAAGGGGTCATTTTTCAAAAGATGGATCCGGAAACCTTCCAGATTACATTTCTGCTCCTGTAATTTACCCTCTGAAGAACAGTACTGACCAAAGCATCAATGAGGACAGCTACATTTAAATTCAGTAGGTCAGCTGCTCTCTTTCTAACCTCTCCTCATCAAAATATTGGCCACTGGATGTGTATCTAGTACAGTATGTAGAAGGTGACACATTTGTGCCAGGTAGTCACAGCTATATATGCACCACTGATACTCAAATCATAGAGAAAAGTGCAATCTACTCTGACTGATTCAAGGAGGGTTAAGAGTTGGATTCATTGGAAAGATAGTCACTGCACAGCACAGTTAAACAGAACCTTATCTTTTTCTTCTTCTCATTAATTTGATTTTATCTCATGTTTTTCTTCTTTTATCTTTCATTGGTAGTGAAGGAGTAGTGTAGCAGTGATACTGATAATGATAACATTGAATGAGGCAAAATATATTTCAAGCCTATGTATTCTGAGGGTGATTCCAAAAACTCAACCTTGTCTTGTTTGGATACCAGGCAGGTCAAACAACATAGGTCAACCAGACACTTACGGCAACACCCTGACTCATATTGACTAACACCTTCCTCCACATGCTGTCCCCATTAAAGTGAATGGAGTAAGGTATTACTTGATGAGAGTAAGAGTATCAGAATCCAACTCTAAATAATACTTTGTTCTCATTAAAGTGCCTCTATCAAAGGATCTGAAAGTACCTTACAACCCATCATTAGTTTAGGCCTGGTCTATTCCCAGTTTTTGTATCACTATAAATATGTTGCTTAGGACTTTGATTTTGTACTGATATAGTTTTTTTACCAGCACAATCTCTAGGGTGGATACAGCACGATTAATGGCGATTAGTTTTCTTAATTGCAATTAATTTTTTTAATCACTGGACAGTCCTAATTCAAACTTGAACAGGTGCAGAGAAGGGCTACTAGGATGATCCAAGAAATAGAAAACTACCTTATGAAAGGACACTCAAAGAGCATGGCTTGTTTAGCCTAACCAAAGAAGACTGAGGGGAGATATGATTGCTCTCTCTAAATACATCAGAGGGATAAATACCAGGGAGGAAGATGAGTTATTTAAGTTAAGCACCAATGTGGACACAAGAACAAATGGATATAAACTGGCCATCAACAAGTTTAGGCTTGAAATTAGGTGAAGGGGTTTCTAACTATCAGAAGACTGAAGTTTTAGAACAGCTTTCCAAGGGGAGCAGTGGGGGCAGAAAATCTAACTGGCTTCAAGACTAAGCTTGATGAGTTTATGGAGGGGATGGTATGATGGGACTGCTTGCGATGGCATGTGGCCCATTGGCAACTGCCAGTAGCAAAAATCCCCAATAGCTGGAGACAGGACACTTGATGGGGAGGGCTCTGAGTTACTACAGAGAATTCTTTCCCAGGTATCTGCCTGGTGGGTCTTGCCCACATACTCAGGGTCTAACTGATCACCATAGTTGGGGTCAGGAAGGAATTTTCTCCCGGTCAGATTGGCTGAGACCCTGAGGGATTTTTTTTTGCCTTCCTCTGCAGCATGTGGCATGGGTCACTTGCAGGTTTAAACTAGTGGTTTAAATGGTGAATGGTGAATTCTCTGTAACTTGAAGTCTTTAAACCATGATTTCAGGACTTCAGTAATTCAGCCAGAGGTTAGGGGTCTATTTCAGGAAAAGGTGGGTGAGGTTCTGTGGCCTGCAATGTGCAGGAGGTCAGACTAGATGATCACGCTGGTCCCTTCTGACCTTAAAGTCTATGAGTCTATGAGTCTATGTGCTCATACCAGTATGCTTATTCCCCTTCCCATACAAGTATAAGTAATTTTGTAACTGTGCCAACACTAGGGGGGTTGTACTGTTTAAATATACTTGTATACTTTTGTGTGAAGACAAGACCTTCATCTGACAAAACCCTTCTGAGGCAAGTCATAGTCATAGATGTTATGTTGCATGGTATACACATATAGAAGTTAGATAAAACCATCAAGTACTCTTGCTGAAAGGATGCAGCATAATACAACTTCATTTCTTAGAATTCAGAACGTGTAAATAGAAACAGACAAAGCAGGCTGCTCCCTAAAACAGAGAGGAACAACTTACCCACCTTACTATAGGCCGACAAATTTCCTGCTGGTAGATTCAGCTCACACACGCTTCCCTACAGAGACCCCTAGCCCACAAGCAGGACCAGGAAACACCCCCCCCCTCTCAAAGGGATGACCTGCAATTCCAACACAGTCCTCAATACAGCACAATAGAATCATAAACTATAAGGCCAGATGGGACCACCAGATAATGTAGTCTGATCTCCTACGTATCACAGGCCACTAAACAAAACTCAACCACCTCCACACCAAACCCAACAACCAGAATTAGACCAAAGTATTACAGCGCTTAGGATACTAACCTATTTAAGTATTTGTAACAGATGGCCATTTCCTGCAATATCCTGAATAAACTTTACTGATTTAAGTTAAAGCTTACTGAATTAGTCTTAACACCTTTGAGCTTCTGTGATTGGGCATACAAATCCCACACTGGGCCCTCGGGAGTTAAAGGACAATACTGCATCCAGATAGCTCTGTCCTACAGGTCTGCAGATCAAGCTTAAAAGAGAGCAACTCAGCCCAGAAGGGGGAGGAAGGCAGCCCTACGCTGAGGGCTCTCGCAAAAGGGTGCTGAAGAAGCTGCCCTGTGAGGAAGATGACTACTTGCTGAGGCTGGTTGGGGCTGAAGGACTAGTTGTTGTTTTTTTTTCTTTTGCTATTTTATATTGGACATGGAGATATTGGGGGAGAGAGATGGTAGGAAGTGACCCAGGAAGTCACTTACGGGGACATTCCACTAGGGCTCTGGGTTGGAGCCCTGAGGAGTAGGAGGGCCCGGGTTCCCCTGCCAACTGCCCTTGTTGAAGGAGGGGCAAAAGCCCAATTTCCACCCCAGCCCCCCCCCCGCTAGTAAGGGAAGGGTAAGGATGCTGAAAACCCCAAAGTGAAGATACACCACATACAAGGGTTAAAACTGGACTGAAGGTCCTTCCTGCTGGGAGTTGTGAGACTGAAAACTGGATGCACTAAGGCCATCTTTTGTGAGGACTCTGTTACAGGTCCATTGTATTGAAAATGCAATTGTTCATGTGTTATTGTAGGATTGTATGTACCTTTTCTAGGGAATTGACTTATGTAAATGTCAGGAACTTCAAAGAACTCTTTGGGACACTATGTGTGAAGTGAGTTTTCTAGGATGTATTTGGGAGGCCTCTTGAAGATATGCCCTAGGGAGAAAAGACTATTGTCTACTGATTATTTACTCTTGGAAATTCCAGATCAAAGATCCCTGACCTGTACAAAGGGTGGACTAAACTTTTCATGAGCGAGGATAGTTCTTAGCTGAGGTGGTTATGAACTTGTGACCATACAAGAGACCCTTTTGTGGGGTTTTGAAGGACTGCTCCTGCCAGCACCCGGGTTTGAGCTTGGTGATGTCTGGTAAGCTTATTAACATGTGTGTAGATTCTTTTATTAGTTTTAATATGTGTTCTCTGTAGTGCTTTTACCCAAAGAATAAATAAGCTTGCATAGAAAGAGCTGTGTGGTGGCTTAACTGTGGGCAGTAACACACTGTTACCAATCTCTGAAGAGAAAGCAAGCAGGTCTGTTCTTTGGTGGGAATAACACAGTGTAGGCAGGTAGTTCAGCCTGGGAATACCCTGGTTAGGAAGGAGGGAGACATGAGTTTCCACCCAAAAAATGCAACTGGCTAGGGAGCTGGAGGCCTGAGCATGGGTGGCCTCACTGAACTACTGTGGGGAAGTAGAGGGGCAGTGGCCTTGAACTGTGACCATATTATCACCTCCATTTAACCAGTAGCAGAGTTTGATTGAGTTCCTTGATTTTGCTTTATTACTCTTTTGGGGTGAAACACAGCTTTTTGTAAAATGTCAATTATTTGGCACATAGTGAAAGTTAGCAGCACAAATGGTGACATTTTGCACCGGAATTTCCGCAACCCTCTCTCTCCTCTACACCAAGGGTATGTCTACACTGGCGTTTTTACCTCCAGATAATTGGTTGCCAATTAATTTAAGCCAGGGGTTCTCAACTTTTTTTTTCTGAGCCCCTTTCCCCCACCCCCACTATAAAAACTCCACAGCCCACCTGTGCCACAACAAGGGTTTTTCTCCATATAAAAGCCAGGGCTGACATTAAGGGTTAGGAAGTAGGGCAATTGCCCAGGGCCCCACACCACAGGGGGAACTGTGAAGCTAAGTTGCTCAGGCTTCAGCTTCAGCCCCAGGTGTTGGGGCTCAGGGCCCCAGGCTGTGAGTCTAATGCCAGCCATGCTTGGCAGACCCCCTGAAACATGCTCACAGCTCCCACAAGGGGTCCCAGACCCCTGGTTGAGAACCACTGATTTAAGAGACTTATTTGTAAAGGTTAGTCTTGACACTCTTCACTCATTTTTTCTCTGCATGAATGTTTGTGGTTTACTCTTGGGATCAGCCTAGGGTAAACTACAAATATCTGTAGTCTGGAACTAACTGGCCCATATTCGTTTTTACAAATGTGATAACTACCTCAAATTAATGGCAATCAACTAAGTATTAGGTTAAAAAAATCTCTAGTGACAACAAGGACCAACTTGATGAACTATGTGAGGTGCAGGTTCAGAGAAAATGTAAAATAATATGATGTAAAATACTCTCAAGGCTATCTCAAGCCTCCTAGGAATGTGTTCCTTAACTATCACGTCCCGTTTTGTTTTTTTGGAGATGCCAAATTTTATGGTGGACTACCCTGTTGAATCCCCACTGTTAGTGGCCTGCCCTGGGCAGAATTGTAATCTAATGCACTTCAATTCCTAGCAGCCATTGAATACCCAGTTTGTGTGGAGCATTTGCCAACTTTCTTAAACTATTTTGTGTGTGTCAGTGTGTGCATTTCATTCACATAGTTGTATAGTGAGACAAGGTATACAGTTCACGAGTGTAGACCTGGCTTTTATATTAGCAAAAAAAACAAAAGAAGTTGAAAATTGCTCTATTTTTCTTCCAGTTTCTTCCGTTACTCAAGGTGGGCTTTTTTGTTTGTATGTTTTTTTGTATTTGTTTGTTTTTAACATATTTCTAATCAGGAAGATACCTATTTGACTCTGAAAAAGCTTTTAGCAGCCTAGCCTGCAAAGTTAACCTGCAATTATTGAACTATTTCTAACTAGTTCTACACATATGATTAGCACATTTAAAAGAAGGGAATATCAAGGGGGAACAAAATCAAGAAAGCGCTCTCCTTACCCATATTTATTTGAATGGGTGCTTTGATTTGAGTGCAAATATTTTAAGGGTCAATCTGCAAATTTTGTTATGCAAATAATTTATCTGCACATGGCTAGGTGATGGTCTTCATTGTGCCACATTAATTACTACTTCCTTTATGGTACACCTGCAACATATCTAATTCATATTTAAGTACCACTTACATAGCAAAATGGGCCAAATATTGCAGGTTTACGAAAGTCTCGGCACTTTGCTTTAGGATCCACCTAATGCCACTGTTTTTATGTGATCTTCACCAATTCTTTATTATTTTTATGGCTACACCCAGCAAGCAGGCAGTATGCACTTTTTCCCATGTAGTACCATGAGCATATCTTAACCCTGACCTAAATGCAGTATATCGGAATAATGGTGGGTATTTTTAAGATTGTAAGAAACTGCTCCCTGAAAGTGGCTGTCACAGCATGTTGTTTTGCCATATGTACAGGCACACAGGTATTTGGAGCACCCCAAGGTATCTGTAAGTAATTGGCATTATGAGTCCAACCCATCTCTAGCTGCGAATTAATTATCTATACAGTTTTGGTGAACAAACTAATTGTCTTACTGGAAAATGTTATCTTTAGTTTATTCAATGAGGTGGAAATAAAAAAGAGACATAACAGTTTGGTTCCCAAAGTAACTAAGGTTTTTGGTTTAGAGGGAAAAGGCAAACGAGTTAAGATATATCTTACTGAGCTATATCATAGATGGCTTAAGACCCCTCACCTAATCCACATCTGTCAGAAGAATCTATGCATTCAGTGAGTAGTTTATAGTGAGATGGGTGCAGTAGTGAATAAAGAGGACAGTAACAAGAGTCTGACCCTTGAAAGGTTTTTGACAGCTTATGGCCGATTGCTGACAGTTTTTAGAATAGCCTTATCAGCCTCTACTTATCTTATCAGAATGAAAAGTGCTCTTTGAAAATTAAAGTTTCTGAAAAGGGATATTCTGTATTTTGAGTTTTTGATAGTTATCAGCAAAATGCCCATTCTCAAAAATCAGATCATAAAATCGTAAAAAATAATACCTTTTTATTCTTGGTGTATAATAGGGATGCTCAGATTCCAGTGTTATATAAGTGTAGTGTTGTTGATATTATTGAAACTTATATAAAATCAGAATCAAGTATTTATTTAACACAAGGAGTATTGTACATGCAAAGAAAAACACAAACATCTTTTTTTAACCTCCTTTGTTTGTTCCTTTGTTAATATCTTGCTCTGCTAGGTTTACAAATCCTAAATAAATAGAAATTAGTGCTCCTTACTTTGCAGTCCATTTGCTTTAGATGTTTGCCTTGAGGGACATTTGTGTATTCTACTAATGGCTGCAGCAGAGTGCTGTCTCATTTTCATTCTGGCAAAAAAAGGCCGTTTCCATGGTTACAGTTTCATTTGCTAGAGAGAAACTGATGGCTGTTAGTGATCCCATCATAAGCAACTTCTGTCAGATTTCTTATCAAGTAGACATATTTTGACAAAGTGAAAGATAACACCATAATAAGAGAACTAAGTTGCTACTCTATGTAATGAACCATTTAGCATTAAATGAAATGTGAAACCACATTTTTAGGACTGAAGGTGGAGAGAAAAAATAATAGTTATAATTTACAAAAATAAAAATATTCAATACTGGAATAATGATAGGCTTTCTGTTGCCAAGGTAAATCTAGTAACTTAGCATTGATTTATATTTTAGGGTCACATACAAACCTTCAACCATCATGTATTTCACAGAAAGCTTGCATGGAGTTATAATGACTTGTAGGTTTTTCTGTGTTAGCCCATTTAGCTTGGTTTGGCCCAAGGCTAAGCTGGGAGCTAAATGCACGTATGTTAGGTCAAAAAAACAAGATAAAAGACCTAATACAGCATTTTGCCCCCAACAAATTATATATTATTCTTGTTAAAAAGAAATGTTCCAGTCTTAGTACAGAAGAATAGGACTGATTGAGCTCTTTGTTCTTGTGTGCAGTGGGTTAATTCCAGACGCTAGTCCACATGGAAGGACTTGCCCCAAAATATCATATTAGGGATAAAGCTGAGGCATTTACCTGTGTCCTAAGTAATTTGCAGTCTGAATTCACCTATGGTTTTCAAAGGACAGAGGAGGTAACATAGTTCTTAATGTGTTGGGACTGGCAGGGTCCTGAATTGGAGCATTGTAGAATGTTTCACCTGATCTCCAGTGTTATTGGGTTCACATTCTACTTACTCCAGGAAAGTTTAAAACAAAGAAGAAAGAAAGGAGAGGGATAAAATCCAGTGAAAAAATAGGGTGAAAACTGGAGCATCTTGAAAAACAAATACAGAGAGACTGTGCAGGAGTGAAGTGATAGGGGAAGGAACAAAAAAAAGTATGTAAAAATAAATACAGCATATATACTCTACATAGGATGCCATTAGAACTAGCCTAATTTTTGTAGGATGTACTAGTCCTGATGCACAGTGGAGGTTGTTTGTTCTTTAGATTAAAACATATATATTTTAAAATTAATATCCCTCAAATATCATGGACATGATTCTCCACTGCCCTCATCCTTGTGTAGCCAGTTACAACTGCAAAGTATAAAATGCTACAAAACCCATACGGTAGGGCCCCAGTCTCATTTACATAAAAGCCCCTTTATGCAGTTCTGCCTGTGTATTGGGGACTTAAAGTGTGTGTAACTGTAGTTTAAATCTGCTTTAGGATTTTTTTTTACTTCCAGAGTGGTGTAAAGGGTCCTTTGCATAATCGAGAGTCAACCTATAGATATTTGTTATTCACTTTGTGCTGAAGTAGAAGACTATGATAGGTGCAGGATGATGAAGAATCAGGGCTATGGGTTTAGATTAATCTATGAATTTGAATTAGTTTTGCAAATTCTGCAATTCCAAGAATGTATTTGTGAGATTCAAGACCACTTGATCTTGTAAGGTTTGCCTTTCATTATATATTACAAACATTGTATTGTCAATTGGAGGCTCTTCAGGGAAGGCTTTGGCTACCCTGATTTGTGTCAGACTTTACCAGGAAGTTTCCTGAGTTCACCTTTACCTGTGAGTTTTGTCTTCATCCTTTCCAATATCAACCGTATCTACTATGACTATCTACAAAGTCAAATCTCAGACCTGTGCACTGAGAACCATTGAATGTCACTTGGTTCAAATCAGAATATGACAAAGGTAGTTAATGTCTCTGGTTTTGAGCCTGCATCAAGGTCTGCCAATGCAGACCTCTGTGCCAGTGTAGATTCCCAGTAGGATTTTACCTAGGTGTAGGGGTCCTTGCTAGTAGATCCTGATGAAAGATAGGGGTTCAAATTGTCAAATGAAATCTTATTACCACAGTGGTCTTTCAGAGTAAGATCCTGATCCTTAATTCCTTGCACACACAAAGCTCCCACTCAAATGAAATAATCTAGGATTGGCCCCTCTGTAATCACTTTTACAGATAAACCTGAACCTCTTAAACATAAAGGATGCAATCTTCAAAAGCATTCAGTGTTGGCCTACATTTGGTCCCACTGAAGTAAACAGTAAAACTCTCACTGATTTCAATGGGAGAAGAGTTAGGCCAATGCTGACTGATTTTAAAAATTCTACCCCATATGGTTTCCAAAGCATTAGCACTGCATGAGAGGCACTGAAGTAATCTGTACCTTTCAAATGGGATTTCTAACACATATATAACAACATCAGTGACACAGAGATTGTTTGGGTAGCACGCGATTGAATTCTAAGAGTAGTAATACTATGTTTGTAGAGCTGTGGGAACTTTAATTTGTGTTTGCATTGCACCTGTGCTTTGACATGGCCTAGAAACACACACACACACACACACACACACACACAAGTTAGCACAACTTATAAAGAAAGGAATCCCCTAAACACACACACACACACACTGATAGTAAGACCACAACATTTTGGAAGTTCTTATTTCCTTTAACTTCTCTTAGTTGCAGAGTTCAGATAATCTTTGTGCAGATACCATAGTGAGGAACACAGCGTAGACAGCACCTGTCCTTATCTTATCCCATTACCTGAAAGGCTGATATTTCACTTGATCCATACAACAGTACAAATAGCTCTATTTCAGAAAGAGTGGCCCTGATTACTATAATATATTACTCCAAAAATGGGAGCTTAACATTAGCTTTCTAGGGTGGGATTTTCAAATGACTCTGTGATTCTGGAGCACAAGTCCCACTGAAGGTCAGTTCTTATTTAGGTGCCTAAATAAGTGGGCTGATTGCAAACAGTGCTGATTTCCCAACAGCTCCCTTGAAGTTCATGGGAGGTACTGAGTGCTCAGCACTTTTGAAAAACCAGAGCTTTTATACAGGTGTCCTAGCTGCTGCACTCCCAGTGACTTTCAGTGGGAGCTGGGAAGCTAATTACCTTTAGCCTCTTTGAAAATCCCAGTCCAAAAACCTCACTTGCGGTACCCATTTTATAAAATCTTGACTTCCTTTTATATATTCTTTCAATGCACCCGAGATACCATTCCATTTCCTGGTGTGAAAGCTGTGCTCTGAACAAACTTACAACAATTGAAACTAACAGACTCATATTATTATCCAATATAACAAACAATAGACTACTGTTCATTCTATCCTAGCTAGATAAATAACTAACCACCATCTTACCCCTGCTCCTAACAGGAAATAGGAAAGCTCTCCTCTCAAGCTGCCCCCTGCACAAATATGTAGCAGAAAAGATGGGCACTGCAGTGTAACCTGAATGTTAATAGTTCCTGCCTCTGGCAGATGAAAGGGAGAAGCAAATTCCAGAGCTGAGAGGCCTCCATAGAGTGGCTCCCTCATATGTTAGCAAGTACGCTCCAGCTTGAGTGCTTTCATTGATCATTGATTACCACTATGGCAGAGTATGGCACAGGGAGAAGTGTGAGATCTCTCAAGTAATCAGGTCTCAGTCTATTTTGGACTTTAGAGGTTAAAATTAACACCTTGAAATCCACTCGAAAAGTCACAGGGACCCTGTACAGCTCCCAGAGAACTGATGTAATATGCCCCCAGAGTGATGTGCCAACTCAGTAAATGGGCTGTCACATTCTGCACCAGCTTCAGTTTCTGAGTGATTTGAGGACATACCATATGTGACTGAGGTGACAAAGGCATGGATAAGTGTAGCAAAGTCCATGTTGAAAAGAACTGTTTATAACACAGCTGGGTGGGAAATGGCTTTCCTGGTTTATGAGAACTTTGGAGATATCCAATTTTTTAACCATACCATATGGCGACAAAAAAATCATAATCTTTGAAATTTTAGTGAACCGATCAGCCAGAAAAAAAATTAAGGATTGGGTCAAATGAAACATTTTGTTTTGATAATTTTGTAACATTCCATTTTGATTGTGATCTTTTACATTATCTGACTTTTTTAGTACCAATAAAAATTTCAATACAAAGTTATTTTGAAGCAAAAAAACAAAACTTCCTTGTGACAATTTAGAAACATTTTTTCCAAAAATCTTTCAAATCAGGAGATTCATCTAAGTCAACCCTTTCCTACAAACAGTTTTGGTTTTGACAAAATGGCATTTTCCATCTAAAAAAATTTCACCAGAAAACTCCCAGCCGGTTCCAGTTTATACTAAAACTCCCACCCAGCCTCTTCATATTTTCGCTCTATATAATCACTTCACTCACTTCTGGAGTGAAATGCAACTACTGTACTTTGCAGTGACAAGAAGTGGGTAAATTACATAGTTATTTAATTACTCAGGGTACATGGACAGATCATTAGTTAATGTTTGCTCAGCGATTTGAAAACATTGCAAAGTGCTATATAAATGCTAAACATTAATATTTAAGATAAGCAGATATAATGACCAAAACTGGAATTTAGTCAGGGCACTCTGGCTAATTAACAACCCTACTTTTATGAAAAGTGCCGTCATATTCTGAATGATCACCAGTTGTCAGGACCTTGGTTTTAAGACTTATCTGAAAGACTACAGTCAAGGTTCCTCCCCCACTCTGAACTCTAGGGTACAGATGTGGGGACCTGCATGAAAAAACCCCCTAAGCTTATCTTTACCAGCTTAGGTCAAAACTTCCCCAAGGTACAAAATATTACACCCGTTATCCTTGGAATGGCCGCTACCACCACCAAACTAATACTGGTTACTGGGGAAGAGCTGTTTGGACGCGTCTTTCCCCCCAAAATACTTCCCAAAACCTTGCACCCCACTTCCTGGACAAGGTTTGGTAAAAAGCCTCACCAATTTGCCTAGGTGACTACAGACCCAGACCCTTGGACCTTAAGAACAATGAACAATCCTCCCAACACTTGCACCCCCCCTTTCCTGGGAAATGTTGGATAAAAAGCCTCACCAATTTGCATAGGTGACCACAGACCCAAACCCTTGGATCTGAGAACAATGAAAAAGCATTCAGTTTTTACAAGAAGACTTTTAATAAAAAATAGAAGTAAATAGAAATAAAGAAATCCCCCCTGTAAAATCAGGATGGTAGATATCTTACAGGGTAATTAGATTCAAAACATAGAGAACCCCTCTAGGCAAAACCTTAAGTTACAAAAAAGATATACAGACAGAAATAGTTATTCTATTCAGCACAATTCTTTTCTCAGCCATTTAAAGAAATCATAATCTAACACATACCTAGCTAGATTACTTACTAAAAGTTCTAAGACTCCATTCCTGTTCTGTCTCTGGCAAGAGCAGCACCCAGACAGACACAGACCCTTTGTTCCTCTCCCTCCTCCCAGCTTTTGAAAGTATCTTGTCTCCTCATTGGTCATTTTGGTCAGGTGCCAGCGAGGTTACCTTTAGCTTCTTAACCCTTTACAGGTGAGAGGAGCTTTCCCCTGGCCAGGAGGGATTTCAAAGGGGTTTACCCTTCCCTTTATATTTATGACACGCCCCCCAAATCTCAGCTAGGGTGAAACACTGGCTGGGATTTCTTCCTGGAGCTCTAGGAAAACAGAGTTAATAAGACACATGCATCTCTAAATATACTACCAAGTACATAAAGACTAACAATATTTCCCACATCTCAAGGACGATTTTAACCAGTTGATTCTGGGAAACTTTCACGGGAGAGTGCATCAGCCACTTTGTTAGAAGCTCCTGAGATGTGTTGGATGTCGAAATCAAAATCTTGGAGAGCTAAACTCCACTGAAGAAGTTTTTTGTTAGTTTCTTTGACGGTGTGAAGCCACTTTAGTGCAGCATGGTCGGTTTGCAGGTGGAAACGCCGTCCCCAAACATATGGGCGTAGCTTTTCCAGAGCGTAGACAATGGCATAACATTCTTTTTCAGTGACTGACCAGTTGCTTTCCCTCTCAGACAGTTTTTTGCTGAGAAACACTACAGGGTGGAATTCTTGATCAGGTCCTTTCTGCATTAAAACTGCTCTCACACCACGCTCGGATGCATCTGTGGTTACTAGGAATGGTTTGTCAAAGTCTGGGGCCCTTAGTACAGGGTCAGACATGAGTGTCGCTTTAAGCTTGTTAAAGGCCTTCTGACACTTTCCGGTCCACTGAACAGCATTTGGCTGTTTCTTTTTGGTTAGGTCTGTCAGTGGGGCAGCGATTTGGCTGTAGTGCGGTACAAATTGTCTGTAATAACCGGCCAAGCCTAAGAAGGATTGAACCTGTTTCTTTGACTTTGGGACAGGCCACTTTTGGATAGCATCCACTTTGGCCTGTAGGGGGCTGATAGTTCCTTGACCCACCTGGTGTCCAAGGTAAGTCACTCTGTTTAGGCCTATTTGACACTTCTTAGCCTTAACAGTTAGTCCTGCCTCCCTTATGCGCTCAAGGACTTTTTGTAGATGTTCCAGGTGGTCTGCCCAGGAATCCGAAAATATGGCCACGTCGTCAAGGTAGGCGACTGCATATTCTCCTAATCCCGCTAGGAGACCATCTACAAGTCTTTGGAAAGTGGCGGGTGCATTTCGCAGCCCGAAAGGGAGTACATTAAATTCATACAGCCCGAGATGTGTGATGAAAGCTGATCTTTCCTTGGCAGATTCATCTAGCGGTACCTGCCAGTACCCCTTGGTTAAGTCCAAGGTAGAGATGAACTGGGCCCGTCCCAGTTTCTCTAATAGTTCATCTGTGCGTGGCATTGGATAGTTGTCTGGGCGAGTTACAGCATTTAGCTTACGGTAGTCCACGCAAAAACGTATTTCCCCATCTGGTTTGGGAACTAGAACCACTGGAGATGCCCATGCACTTTCAGAGGGGCGGATTACCCCCATCTGTAACATATCCTGGATCTCCCATTCTATAGCAGTTTTAGCTTGAGGAGACACCCGGTAAGGTTGGACCCTAATTGGGTGAGCATTACCTGTGTCAATGGAGTGGTATGCCCGTTCAGTCAGTCCTGGGGTGGCTGAGAACGTTGGCGCGTAGCTAGTGCACAGCTCCTGGATCTGCTGTCGCTGCATACGCCCAAGGGTCATGGAGAGGTTCACCTCTTCCACACCACCAGCACATTTCCCTTCGTAGTAAACACCTTCAGGCCACTCAGCGTCGTCTCCTCCCTGGGCTGTAAACTGACAAACCTTTAATTCTCTGGAATAAAAGGGCTTTAGAGAATTAATATGGTACACCTTAGGCTTTCGGTTGGAGGTGGGGAATGCTATGAGATAATTAACAGCTCCCAGGCGCTCCTGGACCGTGAATGGCCCTTCCCACGATGCTTCCATTTTATGGGCCTGGAGCGCCTTTAAGACCATGACCTGGTCTCCTACTTTGAAGGAACGCTCTCTGGCATGTTTATCATACCAGGCTTTTTGCTCTTTTTGAGCATCCTGTAAGTTTTCTCTAGCAAGGGCTAAAGAGGTTCGGAGGGTGTTCTGTAGGTTGGTTACAAAGTCCAGAATGTTAGTTCCTGGAGAAGGTGTAAATCCCTCCCATTGCTGCTTTACCAACTGCAATGGCCCCTTAACCTCACGGCCATATACAAGTTCAAATGGGGAAAACCCTAAACTGGGATGTGGTACAGCTCTGTAGGCAAAGAGCAACTGCTGCAACACTAGGTCCCAATCATTGGAGTGCTCATTTACGAATTTACGTATCATGGCCCCCAAAGTTCCATTAAACTTCTCCACCATGCCATTTGTTTGATGATGGTAAGGAGTGGCAACCAAGTGATTTACCCCATGAGCTTCCCAAAGGTTTTTCATAGTTCCTGCCAGGAAATTAGTCCCTGCATCGGTGAGGATGTCGGAGGGCCAACCTACCCTGGCAAAAATGTCTGCTAGTGCCTGGCACACACTTTTAGCCCTGGTGTTGCTTAGAGCTACTGCTTCCGGCCATCGGGTGGCAAAATCCATGAAAGTCAGTATGTACTGCTTTCCTCTGGGTGTCTTTTTCGGAAAAGGACCCAGAATATCCACAGCTACTCGCTGAAATGGAACTTCAATGATGGGGAGTGGCTGGAGAGGGGCTTTGACCTGGTCTTGGGGTTTTCCCACTCTTTGGCACACCTCACAAGACTGGACATAGGTAGAAACATCCTTGCCCATTCCCTCCCAGTGGAATGACCCCCCCAAACGGTCTTTGGTCCTGTTCACCCCAGCATGGCCACTAGGGTGATCGTGGGCTAAGCTCAAGAGCTTGGCCCGGTATTTAGTTGGAACTACCAACTGTTTCTGAGGATGCCAGTCTTCCTGCTGTCCACCAGAAAGAGTTTCCTTGTATAAAAGTCCTCTTTCTACAACAAACCTGGATCGATTAGAAGAGCTGAGAGGCGGTGGGTTGCTCCGTGCCGCCGTCCAAGCTCTCTGGAGGCTTTCATCTGCTTCCTGTTCGGTCTGGAACTGTTCCCTTGATGCTGGAGACATCAGTTCCTCATGGGATTGTGGACCTAGGCTTGGTCCCTCTGGAAGCAATATAGGGGATGGAGCTGTTTCTGTTGACTGTGAACCGCTCTCCGCTGGTGCACTATGTTGGGATTCAGGCTCCGGCTGAGCCTCTTGGGTCGGGTTATCGGCTGCTGCCAGTTCAGGTTCGGTGGGGCCCTCTGGTGTTGAGGTTGCAAGTACTGGATTCAGTGCTGACACGGGGTCTGGTGTTGGTTGTTCGGCTGGTTCCGGTTCTGGGACTGGTTCCGTCTGGGTCTCTGGGACTGGATCCACTACTGCTGTTGCAGACATTGGCCTGGGGTCCAGGTCCATCACCTCTGACTGGGTCCTGATAGAAGTTTCCGGAACAGAGCTAGGCCTCACGGCTTGTTTAGCCTGGCTGCGGGTGACCATTCCCACCCTCTTGGCCTGCTTCACATGATTGGCCAAGTCTTCCCCCAACAGCATGGGGATGGGATAATCATCATAGACTGCAAAAGTCCACATTCCTGACCAGCCCTTGTACTGGACAGGCAACTTGGCTGTAGGCAAATTGAAAGAGTTGGACTTGAAGGGTTGAATCGTCACTTGGATCTCTGGGTTGATTAAATTGGGGTCCACTAAGGAAGCATGGATAGCTGACACTTGTGCTCCGGTGTCCCTCCACGCGGTGACCTTCTTCCCGCCCACACTCACAGTTTCCCTCCGCTCCAAGGGTATCTGGGAGGTATCTGGGCCTGTGGACCTCTGGTGTGATTCCGGTGCAATGAACTGTAATCTGTTGGGGTTCTTGGGGCAGTTGGCCTTTACATGCCCCAGCTCGTTACACTTAAAACATCGTCCAGCTGACGGGTCACTGGGGCGAGGAGGGTTGCTGGAGAACGGGGTGGTGGGACGATAAGGGGTCTGGAGGGTTCTTTGGGAGGTAGGTGGGGCTTTGGGCGGGCCCCGGTAATAGGGTGTGGTCTGGGGTGGTCCCTTCTGGTCTCTGCTCCAACTGCGACCAGTTTTCTTCTTCTCTGCCACCTCCACCCATCTGGCTCCAATCTCTCCTGCCTCAATTACAGTTTTGGGTTTCCCATCTAGGATGTATCTTTCTATTTCCTCAGGAACACCCTCTAAGAATTGTTCCATTTGCATTAGGAAGGGCAAATTTACTGGAGATTCAACACTTGCTCCTGATATCCAGGCATCCCAATGTTTCACAATGTGGTAGGCATGTCGGGTAAATGACATGTCTGGTTTCCACCTTAGGGCTCTGAACCTCCGACGAGACTGCTCGGGTGTTATCCCCATTCTGACTCTCGCCTTGGATTTAAACAGTTCATACTTGTTCATGTGTTCTTTAGGCATTTCAGCTGCCACCTCAGCTAAGGGTCCACTGAGCTGCGGCCTCAGCTCTACCATGTATTGGTCAGTAGAGATGTTGTACCCAAGGCAGGCCCTTTCGAAGTTCTCTAAGAAGGCCTCAGTATCATCACCTGCCTTGTAGGTGGGGAACTTTCTGGGATGGGAAGTGGTACCTGGAGAAGGATTGCTAGGGTTTGTTGGTATATTCTGCTGGGCCTTTATCTTCTCCACCTCCTCCACATGCTTCCTCTCTTTTTCCTTCTCCTCCAGTTCTTTGGCCCTTGCTTCCATTTCTTTGTCCCTTGCTTCCATTTCCCTCTTGTGGGCAGCCTCTTGGTGTTGTTCTGCCTCCCTTTCTTGTTCCTTCTTCAGCTGCATGAGTTCTATCTGTCTTTCATGTTCCCTTTGTCTTTCCTCAGCCTGAAATTTGGCTAATTCGAGCTGTAGTCGAGCTGCAGATTTTGCCATTCTAACCTCTCTGTTTTTACTAACTTTACACCCGAGGTTTAGAAATAAACAAACAAAACTTGGCTGTAAAATTTTGCTGTGCTGGAATAGAATACCTATTCTCTGATAGTGACTGTCAGCCTACAGAAAAAAACAATTCCCTTGTCTCTGCTCTGGGCCCAAATTAAAGCAAAAAACCTCCAACTACTTGGAAACCTGCTTACCCAGCCCAAAGAAAAAGCAAATGGGTAGAACACACACCCCCTATTTACTTTTAGGAAGAAAAGAAAAAAAAACCTCTGGGTTGGAAGATTTCCCTGCAGGAGTTAAGTACCCTGCCTCCAGGCAAAGAAAACCTGCAATTCACAAGATAATCCCCTTTTGTCTCTGCTTGGCCACAAAGCAGAGAGAAACCAAGCTGCTTTCAGTTTCAAAGCTGCTTTCTGGACTTCCTAAAAATTCCTTTTTAAAATCTGTATTTCTAGTTCAAAAAATCTCAACTGGATCTCAAATGATTTCAGGTTAATCCCACCACTGTGCCACCATGTCAAGGTTCCTCCCCCACTCTGAACTCTAGGGTACAGATGTGGGGACCTGCATGAAAAAACCCCCTAAGCTTATCTTTACCAGCTTAGGTCAAAACTTCCCCAAGGTACAAAATATTACACCCGTTATCCTTGGAATGGCCGCTACCACCACCAAACTAATACTGGTTACTGGGGAAGAGCTGTTTGGACGCGTCTTTCCCCCCAAAATACTTCCCAAAACCTTGCACCCCACTTCCTGGACAAGGTTTGGTAAAAAGCCACACCAATTTGCCTAGGTGACTACAGACCCAGACCCTTGGACCTTAAGAACAATGAACAATCCTCCCAACACTTGCACCCCCCCTTTCCTGGGAAATGTTGGATAAAAAGCCTCACCAATTTGCATAGGTGACCACAGACCCAAACCCTTGGATCTGAGAACAATGAAAAAGCATTCAGTTTTTACAAGAAGACTTTTAATAAAAAATAGAAGTAAATAGAAATAAAGAAATCCCCCCTGTAAAATCAGGATGGTAGATATCTTACAGGGTAATTAGATTCAAAACATAGAGAACCCCTCTAGGCAAAACCTTAAGTTACAAAAAAGATATACAGACAGAAATAGTTATTCTATTCAGCACAATTCTTTTCTCAGCCATTTAAAGAAATCATAATCTAACACATACCTAGCTAGATTACTTACTAAAAGTTCTAAGACTCCATTCCTGTTCTGTCTCTGGCAAGAGCAGCACCCAGACAGACACAGACCCTTTGTTCCTCTCCCTCCTCCCAGCTTTTGAAAGTATCTTGTCTCCTCATTGGTCATTTTGGTCAGGTGCCAGCGAGGTTACCTTTAGCTTCTTAACCCTTTACAGGTGAGAGGAGCTTTCCCCTGGCCAGGAGGGATTTCAAAGGGGTTTACCCTTCCCTTTATATTTATGACAACTACCTACTGTAACACGGTGCCTTAAATATAATGCTGGGGCTTGAAGTTTTATTTTAATAATAACTCAGCATGTGGAGTGCCACATACTGGATCACTAGTATTCTTTCCCATAGCAGCTGTTTTTCCCTCTAGAAGTCTTCCATCCATCCCAACCCAGCCTTCCTTAGCTCATGTGACATCACAGTATGACATCACAGTTGCAAACTGAGTGGGTTTCCTTCCCATCTCACTCTCACAGTTGTAAGTCATAAGTACAGTAATTCCACTGAAGTCAGTGTAGTCACACTAATGTAAAGCATCATAGTGAGATCAGAACCAGGTCCTTTGTATAAAAGTGAAACAGGGGATTCAGGATTTTTGCTTTGGGGGTTTCTTTGCTTTTTGGGAGGAGCATTCTCATTTCTACAGCATCTACAATTGATTAGAGTTTAGTCTGAGGGGGAGGAAAGCCTGATTTGCAAAACTTTAGTGGAAAAGGTTTGAAACTCAGAGGCTCCATTTTCAAGCCAAAAGAAACTTTCACAGTGAACAGTATTTGCATGAAAAGCAATTACCATTGACATTTTTATCCAGCTGTTCTGTGTAGCTTTTTAAAATTTTGCTAATTACTTGAACATTATCACCACTGTGAACACTATAAATACTAGGCATTGGGCTTTTTTGTTTCCCTTTACCCAAAGTTTTGAATTCTGGTTTCTTGTGAAGAAACTGGAATCTGACATTGAAATCAAAAATTAGTCATAGCCAGAAGTTCATTTTGTGGTTTTCACTTTATCGCTTCTCCTCAAACACAGAGGTATTACTCTATATGCCATAACATAATCCACATATGATGAACAATGGTTACACTTTTATTTAATATTGTGCAAAAGCAGATTTGATAAATTATCTTAATCAGCACTGTTAAAATTGAGACAATCTCAGATGGATGACATTCATGCTATTTACTGAGAGGTTGCACAAACACACATTCAAAAAATCAGATAGGAAAAAAAGAGAAAGAAAACCCTGAGCCAGCCATACATGGCTGCAGTGAAAGAGGTAAGAAATGAAAATAAATGTTTGAATGAAATCAAGAGCACTTGTAGATATGGGACAGTTCATGGAAAGATAGAGAGAAAGTGTGCCCGATCATGCAATCCTGCAAATCTTTACTCATGCAAGTGGTCGCTACTCATGTGAGTAGCACCATTGTGATCACTTAGACTGTTTGTGTAAAGATAGAGGTTTGCAAGGTTCTATGTCTTTAAATATGCTTCTTTGCATGCTCATGACTCGCTAAAGAAAGGCATATGCAATCTGCTGTGCCCAATTCCTGATCCTATGAATACTCCAGCCTCTTTTTCCATTAAGTTCCAAGATCCTTAAGAGAAAAAAAATATATTTACAATTTATACTTTCAGGCCAGATCCTCAGCGGTTGTAAATCAGCATAGCTTCATTGATTTCATTGGAGCTATATGATTTTATATCAGCTGAGGATCTGGCCC
Organism: Caretta caretta; assembly: GCF_965140235.1. Classification (NCBI taxonomy): domain Eukaryota; kingdom Metazoa; phylum Chordata; order Testudines; family Cheloniidae; genus Caretta; species Caretta caretta. The sequence goes on from NC_134207.1 coordinate 66,203,824, forward strand.
TTTAAATCTGTACATATGGCACAAAATAAAAATATAAATTATTTCATTGAAAGAAGCAAGCTAAGATCAAAAGCAGTCCAATATGCTGTAGGTTCCATTTTGGACCTCTATAAGTTTTGTTCCCAGAACCCTGAAGAATATACACCAATGTTATTTTGAATAGTACTGTTCAGTTTTCTGGATTCAGAGTAACTTTAGATAAATGCATACTTTCATTCCAGCTGATACATGATCTTCCTTCAGTCTGAAGCTGTATTTAATTATGCAGCTATAGAAATATGTGGGAAATGGAGATGCAAACCAAGTGGCTTTAACAGATGTCATCTCATCAGGGTTCCATTTGTTAAAAGAAATAATTGAATATTAACTAAAAGTTAATTAGACCTAATTGCCAATTAGAGAGAAAAAGTCACTGGAAACTACCCTGTGCCATTCCATTATTATTATTACCTATGAGAAGCCTACATGTTGAAGAGGGTCCTTACATGTGGTACCTCTCCACGTTCTGATCCCATTATGCTAAGTCCGTTACTAAGTCCTGTTTTGTTAAAATAAGGTCTTATCTACACAGTGCCTTAGTCCACATCAGGTGGGGTGTAAATTTTAGTGTGCACCAGTGTGTTGTATGCTAACTGGCCTGTGTAGACCCTGCTGGCTCTCCTTAAGAGTTCCTTGGTGTGCATTAACATGGTTCAGTTTGAAATGGGACTACATTAATATGAACTAGGAAACCTTTAGTGCACACCAGCAGGGTCCACGTGGGCCAGTTAGTGTACAACACCCTAGTGCACACTTGAATTTACACCTCTCTGGTGTACCCTAACAGACTGTGTAGACAAGCCCTATGTCTCAGACACAGGAACACACCCTCAGACATCTCACCATGAAAAGATCCAAACTGAGAGAGACATAAAATGCACAGGAAACTTAAAATGCTGAAGGACTCATTCCTCTCTATCAGATCAGCATCATGATTCCTTATTTCCAATGTATATAAAATTTTCAGTATTAAAAGTGAGGGGACACCAAATGTGGTGTCAGGGCACAGGAAACTGCAGGACTAAAATGAGTGAAGTCTCTCCAAATGAGATACACCTAATAAGTGAGCAGACTACAATGTACAACCATAATATGTTTTCCACAACCTTCTGACTCCAGACAATTAGCAGCAATACATTAAAGACTTCTAAATATTGCTTAATCACTGCAAAAAAGCCAAAGAAGATAGCATTAAAAACTGGGAGACCAATTCACCTTCACTGGTGGAATTCACTTAGGCTGCTTACCATGGTGGTAGAAAGTCCATGCAGTGGAAACGAAGCAGCTCAAGCTGGCCACCTTTTCCATGCTGTGTATGAATACAGGAAGGAGATGGGGTGTGAAGCTAGCCACTGCAATCCAGGAAGTAGGCGAGTCTGGCTGAAGATAGGCCAGGACAAGGGCCCTTGGGAGATGAGCTAATTCAGTGCATGTCTTCATGACTGGAGAGCCTTTGGATCCCCATTTGTAAATGAATGCAGGAACTCCTGTGGGAGAATGGTGGAAGTGCCTCCGCTTGATCTCCCTTGGGAATGAATTTCCCCATGGTTTTCCCCTTGGTTGTTGGGTCCAGAGGACAGAAATTGCATTCCCCTGAGTCAGATGGCATGCATCAAGCTGGAAATAGAAATGGAAGCAGCGGAATATACATGAGGACAAGAGATTCTGGCCAGGATTCTAAATAACTAAATAAGTAATTTATCTGAAAAACCTGCAGAGTACTCAGCAGCTTCTTCTGACCCTAATGGAAGCTGCTGGGAGATTAAGTACACACTGCATCAGACCCTTTGTTATTCTAGAGCAGTAGTCGGTCTCTGACAGTGGCCAGTGCCAGGTGCTTCAGAGGAAAAACCCTGCAGTAGGCACTTATGGAGTAGCCTGTCCCAATGAAGGCTTCCTCTTAGGCCCCAATAATTCGAGATGGTTGAGGGTTTATATCCCAACCAAAATATTATGAGATAGGGCTAGTTCAAGTAAAACTGGAGCCCTTAAGAAGCCATTCAGTGAGGCCACTGACCACAGAGTCAAACCTTGCCTAATTCTATAATTAAGATTATGATGTTGGGCCACATTCATTCCTGCAAGTCAGTTGGTGGCAAGCTGCAGACATGTGCTCTGCAGGGGCAACTGTGCTGGAGCAGTATTCACTCCTGGGGAGCATAGGAGGCAGTACCACCATCAGTTTCCCACAAGGAATTCTGCCTGGGAATGGTAGCTTTACATTCCAGTTGAGGATCCATACGATCAGCACATATAGTATGTGGTTTGGACCCTCCCTTCCTGAGCCAACACTACCGTGGCACATTTTCCACCACTTTTGGCCCACAGCTTCGACAACTGGAACCCAAGTGGTGAACCCAGCCCATTGGACTGGTTTGGCAGTTATTAAAATAAGATTATATTAAATCCAGAAAAGAAGAAATAAGGAATAGTGTCTCTCTTCAAGAAAAGGAGTACTTGTGGCACCTTAGAGACTAACCAATTTATTTGAGCATGAGCTTTCATGAGCTACAGCTCACTTCATCGGATCCGATTCATCATTGCATCCGATGAAGTGAGCTGTAGCTCACGAAAGCTCATGCTCAAATAAATTGGTTAGTCTCTAAGGTGCCACAAGTACTCCTTTTCTTTTTGCGAATACAGACTAACACGGCTGTTACTCTGAAACCTGTCTCTCTTCAGGCACCTTTGACTACATTTCTGTTCTGGGTACATATTACCAAAGCACATACTTTATTAAAAGACTTATTAGTCCCAGCCTTAGGGCATTTGTGGGAAAGTTTTAAGAAAGGAACAGAAATTCACATTGCAAAGTCTCATTATAAAGAAAAAGGCCTATCAGTGCCAAGATGACATGTAAGAGCTTTCTCATGTTTCTACACATCAATAGTATTTCTGCCTCGGGGAGTTCGGGAAATATTTAATATAGAACTTTAAATTCACAGAAGAGAAACCACTCCTCTTTCCCTATCTATGTGATATCAACTTCTTGAGTAGATCGTGAGGAACTGGAATATTTCAGATTCTGTATCTGAACCTCTGCAAAATAGTATTTAATTTAAAGAAAAATTACCCTGTGCAATTCATTGGCAACCATAAAGTAATTCTGAGGGACAGAGTCTAACCCCGTTTTGCATTTTTAAAATATACAGGAACTCCTTGCTTAAAGTCGTCCCGGTTAACATTGTTTCATTGTTACGTTGCTGATCAATTAGGGAACATGCTCGTTTGAAGTTGAGCAATGCTCCACTCTTACGTTGTTTGGCTGCCTGCTTTCTCCACAGCAGGCAGCCTCCCTATTACTCCCCACCTTCCCACAGCATCTCGTCCCATGGCAGATGCCGTGGATCAGCGCCATTCCTCTCCCCCCCGCATCTCCTGCCTGCAGCAATCAGCTGGCTTGCTGCATTTAGGAGGGAGGGGGTAGGAGCGAGGACTCGGCGCGCAGGCTCCCTCTCCCTCCTCTGCCTCCTAGAAGACAGCAGGGAGGGGGTAGGAGGGAGTAAGCCTCCTGCAAAGTAAAGGGGGCTGAGGTGGGAGGGGGAGAAGAGACGGGTTAAGGGTGGGAGCTTGGGGAAAGGGGTGGAGTACACGATTTAAGGATTAAGCCCCCCACCCCTGGTGCTTACAGAGTAGGGGAAGCTGCCGCTGCGCAACGTGCTTCTGCAATGTACTGTGCTGTGCTGTGTAACGTGCTTCTCCTAGCCAACAGCACCTTCAGCCTCCTTGCCTGCCTCATTGTCTCCAGTGACTTAATAGGATTTAAAGATGTTGTCCCCGCTATGAAGAAAGATATCCTCGGCTTGGCCAACAAAGCAGGTTTTGATGAGGTGGAAGAAGCCGATATTACACAACTTCTGCAATCACACGGAGAAGAGCTAACCAATGAAGATCTGATGCAACTAGAGGTGATGAGAGCAATGGAAGAAGAGGGCCAAGAAGTAGAAGAAGAACCAACCCATCGAAATTTGACTGCCAAATGTCTTTCTGAAGCTTTCCAAATGATTGAAGCTGGCTTGCAAATCCTGAGTGATGACAATCCTGTCAGGGAACACAGCTCCAAAGTGATTAGGGGAGTTGGTCATCTAATGACTTGCTATAAAGAAATTCACCAAGAAAAAAAAAGGAAAGCAAAACAACAATCTCTAGATGTGTTTTTTCGAGTTCAGAAAGCTCAGCAAGAGGAGCAGCCGGACAATCCACCCACTTCCACTCTCTGACTCCACCAACTCAACCAAGCTGCATACTCAGCAATGATTGCAGTATTAAATTGCTTGTTTAAAATTGTTTAAAACTTATTCCTGTATTAAATTGCTTGTTTAAAATTGTTTAAAATGTGCATAATGCCTTTTGTCTGCCAAAAAAAAAAATTTCCCTGGAACCTAACCCGCCCCCCATTAAATTAATTCTTATGGGGAAATTGGATTTGCTTAACATCATTTTATTTAAAGTCGCATTTTTCAGGACCATAACTACAACATTAAGTGAGGAGTTCCTGTACTTCAATATTTTTGTTTCTATCTTTTGTATTATAAATAGAAAATCAGCAGCAAAGAATCAATAACAGAACACCAAAACCAGCTGTAGAAATAATACCATGAAATTGCTGGAGAAAAATACAGGCAGTAAACATACCTGTAAAATATATTCCAGCAAACTGGCTTATAGAATCAGCCTGGACATATGAACATCAGAAATACAGAATAATTTCCATTACTGTGGTACCTGATTACCTCTGTAATTAAATTTAATTTGTTCTTTTTTTGTTTATACTGCATGTCTGATCAGGTTTCCTTCCCAGTGAGACAGGTGAGTGGCATTGTTCCAACAGCACAACCCCCTCTCTCTTCAGATGAAGGATAAATAAAACCATAAGAACATAAGAAAGACCATACTGGGTCAGACCAAAGGTCCATTTAGCCCAGTATCCTGTCTTCTGACAGTGGTCAATGCCAGGTGCCCCAAAGAGAATGAACAGAACAAGTAATCATCAAGTGATCCATCCCCTGTCACTCATTCCCAGCTTCTGGCAAACAGAGGCTGGTGATACCATCCCTGCCCATCCTGGCTAGTAGCCATTGACGGACCTATCCTCCATGACTTTATCTAGTTCTTTTTTGAACCCTGTTATGGTCTTGGCCTTCACAACATCTTCTGGCAAGGAGTTCCACAGGCTGACTGTACTTCCTTTTATTTGTTTTAAACCTGCGGCCTATTAATATCATTTGGTGACCCCTAGTTTTTGTGTTATGAGAAGTAGTAAACAACACTTCCTTATCTACTTTCTCTACACCAGTCATGATTTTATAGACCTCAATCATATCTCCCCTTAGCCATCTCTTTTCCAAGCTGAAAAGTCCCAGTCTTATTAATCTCTCCTCATACGGAAGCTGTTCCTTACCCCAATCATTCTTGTTGTCCTTTTCTGAACCTTTTCCAATTCCAATATATCTTTTTTGAGATGGGGAGATCACATCTGCACACAGTATTCAAGATGTGGATGTACCATGGATTTATATAGAGGCAACATGATATTTTCTGTCTTATTACCTATTCCTTTCTTAATTACTCCCAGCATTCTGTTCGCTTTTTTGACTTCCACTGCACATGGAGTGGATGTTTTCAGAGAACTAACCACAGTGACTCCCAAGATCTCTTTCTTGAGCAGTAACAGCTAATTTAGACCCCATCATTTTATATATACAGTTGGGATTATGTTTTCCACTGCGCATTACTTTGCATTTATCAACATTAAATTTCATCTGCCATTTTGTTGCCCAGTCACCCAGTTTTGTGAAATCCTTTTGTAACTCTTCACGGTCTGCTTTGAACTTAACTATCTTGAGTAGTTTTGCATCATCTGCAAATTTTGCCACCTCACTGTTTACCCCTTTTTCCAGATCATTTATGAATATATTGAACCAGTACAGATCCTGGGGGACATCACTATTTACCTCTCTCCAGTTCCTTTATGGGTTAGCAATATGGGGCTTATGTCTCCTCAGACCAGGAGTCCTTGTTATTTGTTATCGCCTCTCAATTGTTCAGGTCTAAAATGATATTGTAAGCGCTTCATGACAGGGATCGTATCTCTTTAGTCAAAGCACTGAAAACATCTTAGGCTATACAAATAATATATAAATAATAATAATAGAGAAATGGAGATACTTAGAGAAGAGGCTGTATGTAATTAATGTCTTTATTTATTGTATTGCCTTGGGCAAAATTTCCACTAGCAGTAATTCCATCTCAACCTGGAAATGTTACATTATTTGATAGTGCAGATCAGATTGCCTTACCTGTCAGTAAGGCCTCAGACTCACACAAACAAAATAGAAAAGGCTTAACAAATGTTTTGTTCATCAGTATTTTGTTCCTCAGGCTATGATTAATTCTATCTCCTAAGTGGAAAGCATCATAATTTTATTTTAAACTAGAGTTTCCTATCTGTTAGACCAAACATAAATAACTTTTGTTAACACACACAAATTACAGAGAGAGAGAGAGAGAAGCTGCAGCAACAGAGTTGACCCATCATAGAAATAAAGTAGAAATCATCCCTTAGAGCTGGTTATGATTTTCATGAGACCACAGCCAGATGTGGATGATCATAAGAACTGTCATACTGGATCAGCCCAATGGTCCTTTAGCTCAGTATCCTGTCTTAGAAAAGTGGAACTGTTTCATGGCCTGATCCAAAACCCAGTGCAGCTAATGGAAAGATCTCCATTTGTACTGAGTTTGAAAACTCCGGATGAGATTGAGAAATGGGAGTCTTAAGAACATAAGAACGGCCATACTGGGTCAGACCAAAGATCCATCCAGCCCAGTATCCTGTCTTCCAACAGTAGCCAATGTCAGGTGCTGCAGAGGGAATGAACAGAACAGGAAATCATCAGGTGATCCATGTCCTGTCACCCATTCCCAGCTTCTGGAAAACAGAGGCTAGGGAAACCATCCCTGCCCATCCAGGCTAATAGCCATTGATGGACCTATCCTCCATGAATTTATCTAGTTCATTTTTTGAACCCTGTTATAGTGTTGGCCTTCACAACATCCTCTGGCAAAGAGTTCCACACATTGACTGTGCGTTGTTCAAGGGTCCTTAGAAGACAAAGGAGCATAATCCACAAATTGATGGATATTAGTGTTAACAATAAGACCTATACGGAGAGTTCTACTGAGAAAATTGAAAAAGACATTAATGTGGAAAGAAAAATAAATAGCGAACTATGAGCTAGCCAAGTCTGGGATTGAATCCTAAAGACAATCATGCTAAAAAAGGATATTCAGTTTGAGGATCCAGAAGCACTTTTCCCTCTAACTCCCGCACAATGACTCCTGCTATAAGAAGACAATTTTCAGTGGAGGTTTAAAGTCTAAACATTGGTCCATATTCTACCTTTATAAGGTTTAGCTATTTTTTACTGTTGGTTTCACAGATTGAGTAGTCTATGCCATCTCTGCTTTAAAGTCTGTTGCTAGCATTTTGTATATAATTTCAATGGCTACTGAGGCAAATATCAATGTAACAGGGCAATATGGTTTTGGTTTCGTGTTTAGTTATGTTCCATTATTGTTTTTGTCTGTTTCCTTTCCCTGGGAAAGGTGTCTTATCAGCATGGAATCCTTATTGGGGAAATTGGGCATATGTAGTTTTTAATTTCTTCTACAGGAAAGGAGCAGTTTAATTTAAAAATAGCAGGATTTTCCTTACTAAGGGAAAAATTTTGTCCCCAGTTCCTAATCTGAGTAACTGGGCTCAGAACTGAATAACTTTGCTGGAGAATTCACACTACCTGAGGGTGAAGAATAGCCAGTGGTTCTGCAAATCCACTTACTGCACCTCCACTATCCTCCCTGCTCTACCATCACTATGGAACATCATCTAGGGAATCCCCACGCATTTGGGCTCTATTCCAGTGGGGATTAAACCTCTATTCAGCATCCCTAAATCTTGACACATGTTCCATGCACAGTGGGGCCACACTTATTCCACCCTGTGTGGGTCCAGCATACCCATGAAGACTGGAACAGGATTTTCTCAAGACAAGGACATAGGAGGTCTGATCTATTGGTTGGAGCATGAGTTATGAGCTAGGAAGCAAGCCAGGTCAGATACCAGGAGATCAGGGTCAAACAGTAGGAACATGTAGTGGAAGGGAAGCAGTCCTAAGCAGGGGAAATCCAGTTATATGGACAACTTCCTGTTCCCCTTCTTGGTTTAAATCAAAGAAGGGGAACCTTTGATTTCAGGACCTCTTAGAGTTCTACGAATCAGATCCCAGGACTGGAGTCTTCTATCAGTGCTGAGCTTATAGTTCTGGTAATTGTTAACCAGTAGATGGGAAGTTGGAACTTACTGGCATCTGTGGACTGGGGTTCGATACCCACAGTCCCTGATCTCACCCCCTCCTCAAAGGACATTCTCCAGGGGATGCTGGAGTGGGTCTTTTGGGGTGATTCCTAAGAAAAGCTTGTGTAAATACGGGGGCATATACATTTTCCAACAGCTCCCAGGTTCACTTCACAGGACCAGAGCCTGCCATGTTTATGTTTAGAGTCCAGGATCTCATGAACCACATATTCCTCATGACTTGTACACGTACTGGTGAAGGAGCTGGCTCAGTACTGTGAGGGAAAGGGTTTTCTGCATAGGGTTTCAAAAGCAACACCTGAAACACCAGGTGAATCTTCAGAAAGTGAGATAACTGAAGTTCAAAAGTGACTGGGTTAAACCTGTCACAGGATCCTAAAAGGATCAAGCTACCGAAAGTAGAGCTTGTGATCACTTCTGTATGGTGTTCCTCTGTGTTGAATCACACCATTTGTCCCACGGTGTAGGTGGGCCTTGTTGTAAATGCTTATTTGCATAATGTTTATAGTCTGCTTTTGCTTTTCACAGTGTCCCCTCACTTCTTCCTAAATTCACTGAATATACTGTACTGTACTAGGTCTTAGGTCACTGGGTTGGGAGAGGCACAGGTAATTGTAGGTGGAGTTGGGGGTGGTACTTATAGTTGGCATAAAAGGGGTTCTTACCCATGGATATATGGTCTGCATTGTTGCATGCTAACTCCACACAAGGGAGGAATGAGGTCTAATCATCCTGCTGATGACTGATGTACCATCACAGATACCACTTGAGGATTTGGTTGATCCTTTCCATTTGGCCATTGGACTGGAGATGAGAAGCAGAGGAAAGACATATGTGGACCCCCAGTAGGCACAGGGCTTTGCACCACAACTGGGATTTTTCACACCCGAGTGATGTAGTTATACCAATATAAATCTGTATTGTAGACCAGGCCTTCATTTCTCTGTGCCTCAGTTACCCATCTATACAAATCTATGTCACAGAGGTGTTATGTTACCACAGTGATGGAAAACATAGGTACTTATGTAGAAAAATTCAGGACTGGGCATCTGTATGCAAATTAGTATTCCCAGTACAAAATACAACTAATTGATTCAAAGTGTTGAGGAATGTTCTTCCATGTTTCCCAGATGGTGGAAAATCCTGGGTATATACAAAATACCAATGGCACAGGCAACAGTGCTTCAAGCAGAAACTTTAACTAGAACCATCTGCTACTGCGCAAACAGTAGCAAGGAGTTGAAATAATGCAAAGAGGAGTGCGTGTGTATGATATATATATATATATATATATATATAAATTAATAGCAGTAATGTTGGTTATGTTTCAAATGGAAGAGATTAATTTTATTGAAACATACTTATTATGAACACAAACAAATAGGGCCAAAAAACTCATTAAGTTTGACCCTGAAATCAATTATGTATAGAATATGAAAGGTGCAACCAATTGCAGCTGCAAACGATAGAATAAAGACATCAAACTACCTGATTTGTGGGAGGAAATGTCATCTGCACCGACAAAGCGGATAGATAGACATCTGAATTCTATCATTTGCACCTGCACCAATAACAATGCATCCACAACTGACTGTAGAGCCAAAAATGCAGGCTGAATTGAGGCCCCTTTGAAAATTTGGCTCAGAGTTTGTTTTGAAATTGTACGGTACACAATATTACCAAAGGGAAAGAGAAGACATTTGAATTGTTGTGTAATGCTCACAATTGCCATACATTTATTACCCTTCTTTCTTACATTTTCTTAAAAATTTTAAATCTTCCTTCTGTCTGACATATAAAAAATGTGTATTGTGAGGGAAAGCTGATGAATATTACAAAAAATACTAGAAGTTTTAGGTGAATACTCTTGAGAAAACGTGTCAAGTGTGCTGGAATAAAATGAAAACAGAATTTGAATCACAGACAATTTACCTCAAGAATCTAGCACATCTGATTTCAAGTAATATGTTTTATATTTCATAATTCTATCACACTAGAACAGTTACTCTGCAATTAATAAGCACTGATTACTTACTCTAATGAGTCATTGTTTATCATTGTGGACTGTTAGTTTAGCTTAGGGTCTTGAGCCTAAAAGCACAATTTTTGCAAAACACTTGAGGCAATCATAAGTCCATAGAAGCCTTCTGTATAACCTATTTTACTGACAAACAATTACATTTTAGATTGAAGAGGTGAAATGATTAAGAATATTTGACTTAGTTGCCATGACAGCATGCATTTTTCATCAGGCAGAGTGTAATTACTACAATTTCAATGATGTAAAATCAAGAAAGATGATAACAAACAGCAGAACCATGGAGATATTGCCATTGCAACCAGGTTGCCATAGCAACAGTGATAATAATCTCAGTGATAGATGTTTTCTCTTGCTCTTTCCATTTTGTACGGTTATAACATTCAGAGCCAGTTTTTACCACAGCTTTTTATAGTTTATTAGACTGTCAAAATAGTTTATGAGATGCTGTTGCAAAGGAAATGACTGAGTTCCGCAGCCTAATAAAAATGCCAAATACTCTGTTTACATACTGCTCCAGCATTTAACAAACATTAAAAAATTGTATGAAAAATGATTTGATATTGTATCTATATTAATCAATTTGCAAGGCATAAGCTTTGTCACTGAAGGTCAAATGAATACCTTCCTAGCATTACTTTTAGCCCTTTAAAGTTTATTCTTGACTCCGGGCGGCCAACTCCTTTTACCTGATCCTTGTGCAAAGCAAGCTGCCCACAGGAAATACTTTACAAGACTACTAGTTAAATAGTTAGAGAAACCACATTTATGGCTTAAATTTTGCAAGAACATTTAAAGGTGGTCACATCAGAGAAGTAGCCAGTGAATGTTAAAGAAAGTATTATTTACAGAAAGTCTTTACTATAGACACAACAAAATATATCACAAAATGGGCAATAATATATAAATATCTATATCTAGCTATAATACACATGTACATACACACAGTCTCCATCATATGTGTATGTTTTTTACAATACGAATCTTTGTGGCACTTACATGATAAGAGAGACTAAATAACATGCTAAATAATGTTCTCTCTTAAGTTCTTGGAATACTACATATTATAGAAGCATAGGCAGAGATTCTATAGTGAAGGATGCATGGAGATTGGCTTCAAAAACAAGACTAAAACTCACTGTTTTACAGTTTAATAATGGAATTTAGTTTCCAAATTTGGCAGAATACCTCTCCGGAGGACAATACAATTTTGTAGGGGTTTTTTTTAGTAATGTTTTCAGAAGAAATATTTAGAAATTGTCCTTTTTCAGTTTTTCCCCCTATTCTTTTCTCTATCTTTCTGTTTGATTGTGTTTTGTTCTGTGTTTCTCTAAGCTAGCCAACCACAGTCCCCACAAACTCCAAATCTGATACAAATATCCGATAGCATCAGAGATATAGGCCACTTTTAAACTTTACCAATTGAACACAAAAGAGTGATTCCTTTTATCAAGGATCACCTGAGTGCACTAAGATTGGCCAATGGAATTGTTCAGAACTGTCAGCTATTTTTGTTTTCCAATACTGCCAGCCTGCCCCATCATCTCTGCTCAGCACAAGACTCTGGCGAGCCAAGAAAGCAGGCTGGAAACCAGGGAAGAGATGGGCTCTAGGAGGCAACAAACAAGGGTGAGTGTGGGTGAGCAGGTATATAAAGGGGCAGAAAGAATGAGTACGTTTGGGGGGAGGGGCATGAGAGAGTTAGCAGTTCTTCGGTGTTGTGATTAAGTACTTAGCAGGAATAGAAGAGGCCTGAGAAGGAAGAGTAGTGTGGGAGCACAGTGCCTCCACCAGGGCATTGGGGGCTTGGACGGCTTCCTTAGTGTAGGTCTATCCTGCAATAAAAGGTTTATTCTTAACTCAGGTTAACTAAATTGAGTTCAACTAGCAATGAAGATATAGCAACTTGGCTTTTAACTTGGAATAGCTACTTAAGTCCCTGCCCAGGGTCTTCTATAGGCGTGAACTCCAGCTGCTGAGTTGCTGTGTCTTCACTGCTATTTTAACCCAAGTTAGCTAATCTGAGTTAAGAACACACCTTTTTTAGCAGTGTAGACATAACTGAATGTGCTGCCATGACTTTCAATGTACCAAGACAGCAGTGCTCTGGAGGCCCTTTGCTAAGCATCCTTAACTCTGATCATCCTAGAGCACATGAAAGAAAACATAAAAGCACATTTTAATTCAGTAATTTCTACATGAAAATTAATTCCAAATTTAGAACAACTAATAGCAACATCCATCACCCATTTCCATTATTTCATCCTAAACATTTCAGAAAACCATATTCCACAGTCAACATTCACAATCTAAATGCATGCCTCCCTTACACACATGAATACAAAAAAATACAGACCTACGTGAAAAGTAATTCACAAATGCAACACTAACCCTGTAGCTGTTAATAATAAAACACATGAACATGTAACCAATAAACATCTTCAAACACTATTCAAAGATGGCTATTCAATGTTCAGAATGGGATGCACTGTGGGTGAGGAAAGGGAGGTTGTTGAAGTTGGGTAGGGGAACTGATAAATGAACAATAGACATGCTATTGAATAATGTCAACTTCTTATTTCCTTGTGGTTCACAGTTTATGCACTCTAACAACTTTAACTCAAATTTAGCAACATTTTTTGTTATGGAACGAAATATATGGTGTGAAATTTTCTAAGCCATCTGTATTTAGATGCATAACAATTATTACTGTTAATCGGAGAAAGACATGTCTAAATTCCCTAGATGGCTTGGAAAATCTTATCTTCATTGTACATGCGAAGCATGCACATATATACAGTGTGTGTGTGTGTGTGTGTGTGTGTGTGTGTGTGTGTGTGTGTGTGTGTGAGAGAGAGAGAGAGAGAGAGAGAGAGAGAGAAATCAGGGTTTTGTGAAGATCTATTTCAAAGTATAGATGTACATAGAGTATCAGAGCTTAAAAAAATCATAGCAGTTACAAGTGGAAAAGACTTACTAAATCATTCTGACCTCCTCCCTGCCAGTACAGGATTGTTCCTTATAGTATATATTTTAGTATTTCCTTCAGTCTAGTTTTAAAAGTCCTGGTAGTAGGACTTCCACCTTTTTATCTTGTCTGACTGTCCCACACCTTAATGGATCACAGTGTTAGAAGTCTTTCCTGATATTCAGATGAAATGTTCTCTTCTTAATTTCATGCCATTATTTTTAATTATGCCTCTTGTCATTAAAGAATTCCTCCCCCCCCTTAGGATTATAGTGCATATATTTGTAGCTTCATCTCCACTCATAGGCATGGCTTAGCTGAGTTACACATATGTAAAGAGACAGCATCAATTTTAAAAAAAAATCACTGGTCTGTCTGATTTTTATTTATTTTTTACTATTGCTACTGTTGCTACAAATAAACTGTGGTTGCTATAACTGAAAGATGCCAGAGAAAAACATTTTATTTGGCATGGAGGACTTAGGGACAGGCATTATATTACCTGAAGCTACTTTAAATTCTTTTTTTTGAAACTGATGAGATTTCAAAATGTCAGTGGTCTTTTAAATATGTTAATCCTTCTGAGTAAGTCCATCCCCCCCAGCCCACTGATCATTTTTGTTGGTGTTCTCTAAAGCTCCCTCCAGTTTCTCAACATCTGTCTTTCTTGCAAGAACTATAGAGAAATACATAAAGTACCTCCTTTCTCTACAACATGATACTTTTGTGCATGCAGCCCAAAATTGCACAGGTCAGGTTTTTTTGTTTGTTTGTTTTTTGGTTTCACATTGCAAATTCATGAATAATTTGCTCTCCACAGGTCATTCCTATAGGTTTCTTTCCCCATTATTTCTTCCCAGATTTCCTTCCCTCATCAAGTACACATGCTTTGGATTATTTCCCCAAAATATATCAGCATGTATTTTGCCCAATTTAATTTCACTTGGGGTTTTTTTCCTTCTACCCATGTTTCTAATTTTGCTAGGTCTTTTTGTACTATCTTTCTGTCCACACAGATATTCACACTTCTCACAATTACATTTTCATATGTGAATTTCATGAGTGGCTTGTTCTCAGTCATTGACAAAGATGGTAAATAACTTCAGGCTAACACCACTCCCTGTGGTTCCCCACTAGACTTTCTCTAATTCAAAACATTGCCATTTAACATTATTCTTTATGTATTCTTTTAGCCACTTTTCAGCCTTCATGACAGATTTCTTCTCCCAACCTATTTAATTAACATTTGCATTTAATATTTTTGAGTCTCTATCAAATGCTTTGCTAAAATCCAAGTACATTGTATCTCCCCATTCCACTGGTCCATTCATTTTGTAATTCTGTCCAAAAAATAAAATCATACATCCAGCAAGATGTATATTTTATAAATCCATCCTGCCTATTGATTGAACTTCCAATGTCCTTTCAACGTTTCATTATTTTTATTTTCCCTTAAGATTTGTTCCATTATTTTAAGAGGATTAGCAGTTACACTTTTGGGTTGGTACCTGATAGGATGTTTCTACTTCCTTTTTTTTAATGCATTGGTAATATGGATGAGATTTCCAGAGTTCTCTGTTGCAGTTGAGCACTACAGTCCCATTAATTTTAATTTCCATTAATTACATCTAATTCCCATTTGTCATAAATATAAAGGGAAGGGTAAACCCCTTTAAAATCCCTCCTGGCCAGAGGAAAAATCCTCTCACCTGTAAAGGGTTAAGAAGCTAAAGGTAACCTCACTGGCACCTGACCAAAATGACAAATGAGGAGACAAGATACTTTCAAAAGCTGGGAGGAGGGAGAAAAACAAAGGGTCTGTGTCTGTCTGTATGATGCTTTGCCGGGGACAGAACAGGAATGGAGTCTTAGAACTTAGTAAGTAATCTAGCTAGGTATGTGTTAGATTATGATTCCTTTAAATGGCTGAGAAAATAGCTGTGCTGAATAGAATGAATATTCCTGTCTGTGTGTCTTTTTTGTAACTTAAGGTTTTGCCTAGAGGGATTCTCTATGTTTTGAATCTAATTATCCTGTAAGGAAGGTATCTCCCATCCTGATTTTACAGAGGTGATTCCTTTACTTCTATTAAAAGTCTTCTTGTAAGGAAACTGAATGCTTTTTCATTGTTCTAAGATCCAAGGGTTTGGGTCTGTGGTCACCTATGCAAATTGGTGAGGATTTTTACCAAACCTTCCCCAGGAAGTGGGGTGCAAGGATTGGGAGGAGTTTGGGGGAAAGACGTGTCCAAACTCCATTTTTTTTCAGGAACCCAGATAAAGTTTGGTGGTGGCAGTGGAAATCCAAGGGCAAAGGGTAAAATTAATTTGTACCTTGGGGAAGTTTTAACCTAAGCTGGTAAAAGTAAGCTTAGGAGGTTTTCATGCAGGTCCCCACATCTGTACCGTAGAGTTCAGAGTGGGGAAGGAACCTTGACACCATTTATTATACATGTAAATGTAGATCCCTAACCCACCTCCACCTGGTGTGGGACCCCTTCCACAGTGTGCAGGGGTGTACAGGCAGCCTCACATGGCCGCTGCACAGGCGGCTCCCCTGCGGGTTTTAAACAGGGAGGAGGACCTTTTTTATTTTTGTGGACCAAAGGAGAATTTCATTAACACATGAATAATCAGAAAGAAGCTTAAATACAGAGTCAGAAACTAGAGTTTTGCACCTTGCTTTCAAGGTGCGAATTGAAAATTCAGAGAAATTCTGTAAGCTCCATAAGCTTGTGAGTGTACATGTTGTAAATTGGATCAGTATCCTATAGAATATAGGAGATTTACCAAGGATTATCTGGCTGCAAGAAAATGCACTGACTCTCTTTCAACCTCCCTTTTCCAACACTGGTTGTCAGTTTAAGAATACAATTGGAACAGCTCTGTCATTGTGCTGTGTGTCTCTTGAAATGCCATTGGAAGAGTACGGGACTACAGCTCTCAAATTTAGATACAGAATAAGCCAGAATCCCCATCAGTGTTTAAAGGATGACACATTCTCAGAACGCAGGTACAAATTGGAAAAGTATACATGTTTTTATAGATATAGTTAATATAGATAGACTTAGTAGGATTACATTTTTATCGGTAAATGTCAGTTTCACCGTACACGCACAAACTGATGAAAAAATATTTACATTGATAACAGAAATTTAGACATAGGCAAAGTAAGAAACATGCTGCTTGAGAACTCACAGTTTGATTTAAGGGTATTTACTTTGCACATCTTGACGTGTGATCTTGACAATGGGTTTTGATGGTTATAAAGCTTTTTATGTTTGAATCTCAATGTCTACTCTCATTAAGTCTGATCCTCATTGTCTAACCCTCCCATAATTTCCCTCAACTGTGAAAATTTAAAGTGATAGAAATTTTTAAAAATAAACATCAACATTATCAGTCAAAACTATAAAAAAATCAAATTTTGCCAAGCCTAAATAGAGAGTGGGGGAGATTTTCCTCCATCAAAATGATAAAATAAATTTGCAAGAGGACTCTCCACTCTAGACTATTGATACAATGACACACTGATTCCTTCCTTTTGATACTTCATCTGAAATGCTGACATAGCATTGGAGTGATTTCTCCCCACAGCCCCACCTAAGGCAATGCACCTTCACAAAGGGATAATGTGTTGTGCTATATAGCAAGTGAGCCTCAGGATTAAACTCCACACTGACAACCACTGCACTTAGGGACAGTTTGATCTGTTGACCCTAGACCAGCACCTTCGACTAGCTAATTGTAGAATACATCTGTTTATGGGTGGGTATGAGACAAAAAGCTGCAATCAAGTAAGAAGAGCTTATAATAGAATTTTATATCTTTCAAGAGAATGTTTCATCAATAATTAAAGTTACTACCTGTCCCTAATTTTAAGATACCGCCCATCTTTTAATCATACCTGATGTCTCTTGTGCCACAAAATGTTGATATATTCAGATAGCACTTGTACCTTAATTTGAAGATTAATTAGATGTCCAAATGCTGCTATCATATGCAACCTCATTAAGAACATTGTTGAAAAAAGCATTTCTTAACTAAGTATGGGCAGGAACTCTAAAATGCTATAGGCCACATTCTCAGCTGGTATAAACTGGTATAGCACTATTGAGTTCAATTACAGTAACCCCTGTAACTACTTGGGATCAATGTGTAACAGAAAGTGTGAGCCCAAATGCAGTTGCATCGCAGAATCAAAGAATCATAGAATATCAGGGTTGGAAGGGACCTCAGGAGGTCATCTAGTCCAACCCCCTGCTCAAAGCAGGACCAATCCCCAACTAAATCATCCCAGCCAGGGCTTTGTCAAGCCTGACCTTAAAAATATCTAAGGAAGGAGATTCCACCACCTCCCTAGGTAACGCATTCCAGTGTTTCACAGTTGAAGATAATTCAGATCCCAGGAATGCTTGGTCATTCAGAATCTGGGCAGGAGTTTTGCTGGTATATGCCCACCCATGGTGAAATTTCACCTCAGTGCAGAAGCCCAGACTATCCCAACATTAATGGCAGACATGGGCAAAAATTATACAAAGACCCTGTGATGGCCCTCTGCACTCAGGATAATTTTACCTACAAGAAATATTTGGTTGATGTTTAAAATGTATGTGCAAGCTTCAAAATTCTCATCCCAACTGCCTGAGATGTAGAAGAAAAATGAATTAAAATATAGATTGAAAATGTCATTTGATGTTAAACAAATTACTTTCTGGGGGACTTTTTAGAGCAATTTTCTGTCTTATGCATTTTATCTTGCCATTTCCCCCCATTGATTATTATTTCTTTTGCTCTTATGTGGAAATACCCTGGATAACATTCTGCAGGATATTAAGCCATGTGAAAGTGAGAAAGAGCTTCAGGAAACTATTGCAGGTCCTTCTGCCTCTCATTCTGCTTAAGATTTTACATGGCTTTTTTTATTTAGTTTCTAGAGAGCCTAACTCAAGTTTTTCTAAGTTATACAAACTTTCTCTGCTTTTCATCCAATAACCTCTATAAAATCATGCATACCTCCCCTAATAGCGAGCATTTTTTCCAGACACTGTCTTTTGTTGTTAATGTTTCTGGATTTTGTTTTTTCTTTGCCTACCCACCAGAGGAAAAAAATTAATGATTCATCCCACAGAAAGCTCTCTGGTTTAGGATTACACATGCTCCTGCTTCCTTTTGTGATTTTGAAAACTGAGGGTTTGATCAGATCTTTCCATTACACAATACATAAATTCTTGTAATGTAAAACAAATCAAAAACCCCCAAATTCTACAACTATCCTCTGATGTTTTTTTCTGTTTTCTATGCATTTTCTAGGGAGGGGTTTTAACTCTTCATTTCATATAATTTGATTAATTATCACACTATCATTAGGTAGCAAAGGAGAAAACTTATATTGCTAAGTCCAGATGACTTTTATTTCATATTATGTGAAACAACAAAGAAAGAACAAAGGGATGTCAGACGTGGCAGCCAGTGCCAGATAGTGGGGTGGAGACAATCCACTCAACCCTTCAGTAGCACCACATGACTTGTGTAAACATTTGTTTCAGTGGTTGTATTGTATGTTAGTGTTTAAGTATTTTTAGTGATTGTTCATGCAGTGTGCCAGCAGAGTATGAATATATGTGTTCCAAGAATGGTCAGCAAAGAGAGCCCAATTCCCAGTTGTGATCATACAGCCCCTTTGCACCACTCCACTGGCGAAAAGGGGCCATACAGCGGGCATATCCAGCAACAAGGGAATTCTTCTGGCTTCACTCCACCCATTCCCCACAGCTCCTGATATATGGCCTGGGAAAACTGAACACTACTGCACTTTCCAGCTGCCTGAACAGCTCCTGGAACCATAGCCAATTTGGAATAGTTACGAGCAGCCAACTCTGCCCAACTTCCACAGCAGCACTCAGCATCGAGGGAATTCAGGGACAGGGTGGGACAGAGGAAGCAGGGGGAAGGAGGAAGTACGGCTGGTCAGTCCGACACCCCAGAAATTCTGAACCCCTGCAGTGGGCCATTGCAACTGGGGTGCAAGGTAGGGCTGAAGGGTATGTCTGAAAGAATAACCTTCCACAAACTGTTCTGGGAATTAATTCAGCCCTTCTCTTTCTGAGATATCACATATAATTTTTACAATCTACAACCCATCTGCCAGGTCAGTATTATTACAGGGGGAAGGTGGGTAAATATTACCTGACCCCAGTATTTTTAGTTATGTAGATTCCCAGGCATTCATTATAGTACATTAGGCTCAGCTCTGCAGTCCTACTGGCACTAGCAGGATAAATCAGATAAATCAGTGATACTCTTTTGGAAGGGCTGCTCTTGCAGTAAGGGTGAAGTTTCTGCAAATACTACTTTACAAAGCAATTTTGTAATCAATTATTTTGTTTTGCATTCAGATCCTCTTTCCCAAGCTGTTTCATTTGGGTGTAAAACAGAAGGATGACTAGCATCTCTTTCTTCTTGCAAACCTTTCACTTTCTAGTGTAAATTGTCTCTTTAATGATGTTGAGGAGCCTGTCCACATTGATCCTTAATTATCTGACCTGGTAAAGGATCAGCTGTGTTCAGAACTGCTAAAGGTTTCATAAACACTCTTATGCTTTTCACCTGAAATTAGAATGATCTGACTTCAACTCTTCAACTATTTCATCTCAATAACTAAAATAATGGACCTGAATGGCCTCTTCATTAGAGCACTGGAGAGGAAAAACTGTATGTAAGCTACATGCTCTTGCACTCTTTCTTCTAAAACTGGTATTTGTCACTGATCTCTGCCAACCTCATACTGTTTTCTCTGCCAAATATGTTATGGAAATAAAACTGCACACCTCGGTGGTCTCTTTCTTAGAGTTCCTCATACAGCAGGAGGTAAACAGAAGAGTCAGGGAAGAAGAATTACAATAGGATGTTTATATTTTAGAATGTGTGGAAGAACAGGAAGCACAGTACACTTAGAAGAAATGAAAACTGAGTTCTACCAGGAACACACGAGTCTCCAAATGTCTGTGCCATACTGGAGATAAGACTCTCCTTCAAAGATAAATGATATTTAGAAAACTTTTTCCTTTCAAAAATAAAATAAACCATGGGAGGTGAAAAGTTATGTGGGAAACTGCATTATCTCAACAGGCGAAGGTGCATTATGAGACTGTGGATGGGGCATATATATGGCAACACCAATCATATAGATGTTTCAAGGTCTGTGCGGATATTCTATGAACCTTAGGACATGTGTGCAATTCTCCTGTTCTCCATCCCAGTTGCTATAACCTCTCACCATATTCCTACAAGCAACCAATCTGAGAGAAGGTCTGGAACAGGCTCTTCAGAGGTGAGTACTGAGAAAACCAGCATTAATACCATGGTTCCACTCATGGATTTCTCTACTGTGTAGATACATGTAACCCAGCCATGCCCCTTCAACTGGCCATATCCTCTCCCAACAGCCTTCAGACCATCTACCACACAATGTTCCCAGGGAAGAGCATCAGCTTGCTTAGAGAGTTGAGGTTGGATGATAATGCTTTGGCTCCCCTTCAGTTTTTAATGTAGTTTTTAATCTTCTTTCATCCTCCCTGAGTCATGCAGCAGGTGAGATCAAAACTAGCCAATCTCTTGATATGGGTTTACCTATACTATTCTGAGAGGTGTATTTCTCATATAAGTACAGTTCATTTTACCAAAAAGTTAATATGGCAAGTGAACATACTCTGAAAATTCTATTTTGTAAAAATGTCTTTAATAGACTAAATAGTCTGATAGGTTTAGACCAATGGGAAACCTGGTCCCCAAAAGAGACAACTAGAGCAATTAATACAAATTAAAAGTCTCAGCAAAAATGGAACCCTGCCATCCTTATAAATGAAGAGACTACAAAGAAACAGGTAACGGTCATTTAATTTTTATCAAAGAGTTGCATCAGGGTATTTTGAATTTTAAAAAAATTGGTTAAGATCTGTTGCAAGAAGTAATATTGTTCATGCAGAAGAAGAGAAAAGAGTTGTTCTTAGATATCACAATGCAAAGATTTAAAAAGTGGTGAACTCAGAGATTTGGAATCTGATTATTGCATAAACCACTTACATGCACTTATTTGTGTAAGCTTATGGTGGTAACTCAAGAAGATAGTTAAAGCCAGATGGTAATCCAGATAAAATGACACCCTGATGCAATCTTAAATTTTGCATTTTAGCATCTTTGCAGATTTCCACACCCAAAGTTGCGAATATACTAGCCCAACCGAGAGCCAAATCTTGGTCTCTGCATCAAGTCTGAACAAATGGGATTGGCACTGGTGGTGGGGGGAGGGGGGCACGGCAGCAGCCAGGCAAGAACTGAATCCTCATTTCACGCCACAATGGGATAGTGAGGTACTCCACAGCTGTTACTGCAAACACAGGCTGCAGAAGCTTCCACAGATGCTGTTAAATCCATCCCTTTCCTCAGAGTGTATATGTCTGCGGGAGTAATAGGAGATTTCAGCAAATAGATTCCATGGTCTTGCCCCTGTCCACCACATTCCTCACAGAAACTGAAGCAGTTGCTGTTTTCTTAAGTGGCAGTATTGTTAATTCTAATTAAAATATTTATGAACAGGTTCCTTTTGTATGTGCTTTGTAGTTTGTGTCTATCGACAATTTGTTGTTACTCAAGCAAATCACTGCAATGTACCATGAGCTGCAAGAAGATGGAGTCCTTCAAAACACTGACAATTAGTAGAGATTTTATCATAAGCTAGGTTTACGTTGGTCCAGCATGTAAGAAGGGTAGTGGAGCGGTTCTGTGACGAATTACAGCAGATGAAAGTTGCCCTGAGAGAAGCCAGACTAAAGTAGATCTATCTTAAGAGAAGGAGAACCAAACTGCAGTTGCAAAGAAATAAGAAACAAAACCAGATCAGAGCTATGCGGAGAGGAAAAGGATTAGACATGATTATCAAGGAACAAGAAGTCTGAAAGGAGGTGGTGCAACTGTTCTTGCTGGATAGACAGTGACGGGTCCAGCCTCTGAGCAATTTGACTGGACATTTATGATGTGACTGAGGTGCAGGCAGGAACCTTGTTTTAGGAAAACTCCCACAGATGATACATAACATGGTATCTCTTTTATGTAGTTTTATGCTCCCCATTGCCATAGTGCCTGAACGCCTCATAATCTTTTAATTCATTTACCATCAGACACCCATAGGAGGTAGGGAGAGGGATGGGCTTCCCTGGCTCCAGCCCAAGTCACAACTTCAAAGAGTTGTCTACACAGCTATTTTTAGAGCACCAGCACGAGCCCCACAACCCCGAGTCTGTCAACCTAGGCTGGGAGGCTCACTGCTGCAAGGCTGTGTAGACACGCTCCCATAGGCCACATTTTCAAAGTTATTTAGGTGCATGAAGATGCAGATAGGCACCTAGTGGGATTTTTCTAAAGCACCTAACCTGCACAAACACTTTTGTAAATTCCACTAGCTGCCCATATGCATCTTTAGGTGCCTAAATACCTTTGAAAATATGGCCCTGAGTGACTTGCCCAAGGTCACCCAGGAAGTTTGGGATAGAAAAGAGACTTGAACCCAGGCTGCCAGAGTTGTAGACCAGTACACTAACCACTGGACCATCTTTTTTCTCAACTCAGCAAACTGGTTCCAAGGAACCTTGTAATTTGGAAGTGTTAAAATTGTATACCTAGTTTTTCTCTACAGTTTACTTATTGTTTACTGACCTTTGTGGGTTGTCCTCACCCACAACTATTTCACATTTGGGGACAATATATACCTTCAAGTCAGCGGCACTGCTATGGGTACCCGCATGGCCCCACAGTATGCTAACATTTTTATGGCTGACTTAGAACGCTTCCTTAGCTCTCATCCCCTAACACCCCTACTCTACTTGTGCTGCATTGATGACATCTTCATCATCTGGACCCATGGAAAAGAAGCCCTTGAGGAATTCCACCATGATTTCAACAATTTCCATCCCACCATCAACCTCAGCCTAGACCAATCCACACAAGCCGTCCATTTCCTGGACATTACTGTGCTAATAAGCAATGGTCACATAAACACCACCCTATTCCAGAAACCTACTGACCGCTATATTTACCTACATGCATCCAGCTTCCATCCAGGACACACCACACGATCCATTGTCTACAGCCAAGCTCTAAAATACAACCGCATTTGCTCCAATCCCTCAGACAGAGATAAACACCTACAAGATCTCTATCAAGCATTCTTAAAACTACAATACCCACCTGCTGAAGTGAAGAAACAGATTGACAGAGCCGGAAGAGTACCCAGAAGTCACCTACTACAGGACAGGCCCAACAAAGAAAATAACAGAACGCCACTAGCTGTCACCTTCAGCCCCCAACTAAAACCTCCCCAGCGCAACATCAAAGATTTACAACCTATCCTGAAAAATGATCCCTCACTCTCACAGATCTTGGGAGACCAGTCCTCACTTACAGACAGCCCTCCAACCTGAAGCAAATACTCTCCAGCAACCACACAACAAAAACACTAACCCAGGAACCTATCCTTGCAACAAAGCCCGATGCCAGCTCTGTCCACATGTTTATTCAAGTGACACCATCATAGAACCTAATCACATTAGCCATGCCATCAGGGGCTCATTCACCTGCACATCTACCAATGTGATATATGCTATCATGTGCCAGCAATACCCCTCTGCCATGTACATTCACCAAACCAGACAGTCTCTACACAAAAGAATAAATGGACACAAATCTGACATCAGGAATCATAACATTCAAAAACTGGTAAGAGAACACTTCAACCTCTCTGGCCACTCAGTAAATGATTTAAGGGTGGCAATTTTGCAACAGAAAAGCTTCAAAAAAAAGACTCCAACGAGAAACTGCTGAGCTTGAATTAATATGCAAACTAGATACCATTAACTTGGGTTTGAACAGAGACTGGGAGTGGCTGGGTCATTACACATATTGAATCTATTTCCCCAAGTTAAGTATCCTCACACCTTCTTGTCAACTGTCTAAATGGGCCATCTTGATTATCACTATAGAAGTTTTTTTCTCCTGCTGCTAATAACTCATCTTAACTAGTTTCAGAGTAACAGCCGTGTTAGTCTGTATTCGCAAAAAGAAAAGGAGTACTTGTGGCACCTTAGAGACTAACCAATTTATTTGAGCATGAGCTTTCGTGAGCTACAGCTCACTTCATCTAATTAGCCTCTTACAATTTGTATGGCAACTTCCACTTCTCAGGGGGGAGGGATAGCTCAGTGGTTTGAGCATTGGCCTGCTAAACCCAGGATTGTGAGTTCAATCCTTGAGGGGGCCATTTAGGGATCTGGGGCAAAAATTGGGGATCAGTCCTGGTTTGAGCAGGGGGTTGGACTAGATGACCTCCTGAGGTCCCTTCCAATCCTGATATTCTATGTATGTATATATATATATATATATATATTCTTACTATATATTCCATTCTATGCATCCGATGAAGTGGGCTGTAGCCCATGAAAGCTTATGCTCTAATAAATTTGTTAGTCTCTAAGGTGCCACAAGTACTCCTGCTCTTTTTACTTAAGGATAAAAGGAAAAGGAGTACTAGTTGCTGTAGCTCACGAACGTTTATGCTCAAATAAATTGGTTAGTCTCTAAGGTGCCACAAGTCCTACTTTTCTTTTTGCGAATACAGACTAACACGGCTGCTACTCTGAAACCTTACTTAAGAATAGTTGTTGAATACATTGTTTTGTTCTGAATGGTTTGTCATGTTCTCAGAGTGGCATCAGTGATTCTTGTTCTGTGCAAGAGGTGGATTAGCCACTGGTATTAAACTGTCCCTTTCACTGGCCCACCTGAACATATGTCACCCTGCCACATTAAAAAAAAAATCAGTAAATCAGAATAGAATGATAAGGAAGGTAGCTAAGTGAGTTTCTTACTCGAAACGATGGATGGACAAATTTCTCCAGTTGCATTTTCTGATACTTTTGAATGTCAAGGTCTCAATCACTGGAACTAGTTCAACCTCTTCTGATATCATCCTAAGGCACTTTGAATTTTTGTCAATTCACATTAGCAAGCATGTAACTAATCAATGGAATATATATATATATATAGTCCCGAATGGGCTAGGGATACTACAGGCTGCTTGAAGAGGTCGATGGAGAAAAGGTAAGAAGGTCAGTGTGGGATGAGGTCTGTTTAAATTAGATTATTGTTTTACAGAAAAAAGATTTTGCTTAATGACTTTATCCTACAAACATTTGCCAAAAAGCTACTGTAGTTTTGCTGCAGTACATTAAGTAAATGAATTCTAATTTAAAGGAAGAATCACTGATCCTTGACACTGACACTAATCTGGAATAAGAGTTCCTGGACCCTGACTTTATTAATCCAATATCTACAGGTTACCAAGTGGATTTTGCATGATATCCAGGTTTTTATATGACAGATGTAGGTAAGGAGATTCTAACACCAGAATAAGTGCAGTAACTACTGACTACATACAGTACATGTGTATTTCTGCAAACAAAGATGCATCTCAAAAGTGGAATGGAACATGCATCACATGAAATTTGCACCTGGAGCTGCAGTTACAATGTAGCACACAAACCAGTGCAATTACCCAGAGGTACGAAGCAATTAACATATAAGTAGTATCTATTGTAATTAATTATCACATAATTTTAAATCATTTTTATTTTTATATGACTGGGCAACATAAGGTCCACTGAGATGCAACATCTCATTCAAAGTAAAGATCAGCTTCAGTGTTAAATTCAGACTCTGATCCTGATGTCATTAATAATCTAGGGCTATCTGAATCTCAGGGCTTGCACTGGACCTTTCTCTAATTCATAGGATCAATTTATTATCAGTACAGATGAAATTTCTCACAGCAGTCATGGGAGTCATTGATTTTATGACTTTCATGTTTAAAAAAAAAAAAAACTAGAAACATTCTATGGGTGAATTCCTGGCTGTATTGAAGTCAATGGGACGATTCGCATTGATTTCCCTTGGGGCTAC
The DNA here is from genome assembly GCF_965140235.1 of Caretta caretta. Classification (NCBI taxonomy): domain Eukaryota; kingdom Metazoa; phylum Chordata; order Testudines; family Cheloniidae; genus Caretta; species Caretta caretta. The sequence goes on from NC_134207.1 coordinate 66,230,256, forward strand.
GATTTCACCTTGTGTTTTGTTATGTTGCAATTTTTTAAGCTAACCAAGCCTGGGGATTGGAGAGTAAGTGAAGGAGGAGTTTTATATTAACTCCATTGGCCATCAGAATTAAGGTTGTATGCAGTATTGTTGTAGCCGTATTGGTCCCAGGATATTAGAGACACACGGTAGGTGAGGTAATATCTTTTATGGGACCAACTTCTGTTGGTGAGAGAGACAGGATTTCAAGCTACACAGAGCTCATCTTCAAGTTAGAATTAACTTTGTCCATTTTAACAAAAGTTCATATATATTGGAATGCCAAGTTCTATCACTGATTCTATCGTATTTAGCATTTTTTCACAATAGAGGCACCTAGCTAGGCAACGCTAAAATCAATGGAATTATTCCATTGCTTAAAAGTTCAGAATGCACTTTTATTGCAGCCTGTGGAATGGAAATAATGATATTTTCTTTCTCCCACATTTTGTCTGTTTTGTCTGCTTAGTTTGTAAGCTCATTGTGTCAGGGACTGCATTAAAGATTGAATGATTTTTTTATTACTTTTCCTAAAAGTCACTAAATATGCAACAAACTTGAAACCCTATTTACTGTATCAAATAACAAAGGTGACATCAATTTAACATAAAATTCACTATTATCAATATTATAAAGTTTACTTTTGCCTAAAATCTCATAAACCAGGGACCTAATCAAAGCAAACACTTTACTACTACTGATGATTTTAATTTAGCTGTAAATGCCTCAAAGGCTGGTAATTAGGGAGTAGTTACATGTTTTTTATGTTCTCTAAAATAAATTGTTACTGGATATTTTGCTGTATTTTTATGCATTTTACTTTTGTTAAAAATACAATTTCTATGCACCATTTAAAAACAAATTAAAAGTCAGGACAAATTCAATGAACAATTTAATTATCAATGTTCTGTTCAACAAAATATCTGTTGGAGATGGTGTGAATAGTAAGAGAGGATGCAAATACATAAATACATACATAAATTGACAAATAAATAAATCCTACCATGTCATCTTGCCTAGCTTTTTGGCAGCCTAATTCAGATTTCAATTCAGATTCTGCTCCTTTGCAATCTTGAAGAATAAGAATTGGGCATGGTACACATAATCTGAAAATTCAGGTGGCAAATACGTGTGTGTGATAAATGTTTTTGAAGTTGACCATATATGGCCTGTATGAGTGTATTTTCAAGAACATCCTAACAAGTAAGACATTACCCTCAATCCTTACCTGCAAATGGGATGTTTAAACTCTGCTTCTTCCCTCCCTTTCCCAAGATATTTCAGACAGGGAAGACCAATATCCCATTTTATCTGGACAGCTCCTTGACTGTTGTAGTCCAGATACCCTCAGGATTCTTGGGACCTTTGCTTCTTGCTGGTATGCGTCCCTTTAGCAACAGGAATAGTGCTTTGTAGTTAATAATTTGCCTCTCCCTAAGTACACGCTGAAGCTGTGATTGACATGCTTTGCAAAACCTGTTTAAGGGTGTTCATCAGCAGCAAGGACACCTGCAAGAAGCTGGAAATGTTGGGCCCACTCCTATCAGCCGAACACATACAAATAAGATTTTGCTCTGAGAAAAGAACCATTGAAACCAATGGATCTATCCTCAAATATCAATAGAGTTGGCAGAATAAGTTCTGTGGGTATCAAGGAAGACTGGGAGAAGATAAGAGGCAGAATACAGATGGGAAGACTGGCAGGCACGGGTTGCAATGTAAGAGGAGGGAGGATTCCATTTCTCCATATGACAGTGTTTGCTTGTAACAAAGCCACAGAAATAATAACAATTGTATTTGCTGTAGGCTTTCAGGATGGCACTTTGCAAACAACATGAAAAAAATATGGACCCTGGTCCCAAGGAGTATGGAAATTACTATAGAAACACACAATACAGTTCAGATACACAAAGCACCAGCTAACAGTACAGTCCTGAAGCAGTGTTGAGGGTTTATTTGTCTGTTTCTTTGTGTGGGTATTTTGGTTATCATCTTCATCTCCTCTCAGTTTTGGATGATCACTGACAAGGCTTCTTAGAAGAAGCATGTTGTTCAGAGGGATATGAATGACGGTGGATGTATGCTGCATAAGGAGAGGAAGGGAGCTCTGTGTGTAGGGGGTTGCACAGAAAAAGAGTCTACCATCAGATTGTGAAAAGAGTACAAAAGGGGTAGGTTTTACACAGGGAGATACTGGCGAACTTGATCATTGGGTGGCTGACAGGGGTGTTAGGTGCACAAGGAATGCAAGGGAGGGTGCAATTCAGGAGTCAGGAGGATGTTTTCATACCTGCGGCGCCCCCCCCCCCCGCTCCTCCCCACACACTTTTCACTGCAGCCAGGGGTGCTGGAACAATATTTATAGTGGTTTTGCTGAGAGTCATTGAACCAAACTGTAAACCCTGTATATATTGGAAACCACTTCAAGCCAGGGGGTGCAGCTGCACCCCGCCCCCCACTCCCGTAGTTCCAGCACCTATGACTGGAGCTATTTTTCAAACAACAGCTTTCCTTGAACAATAAAATCCCATATTCTTGCTATCCCCAAGAACATTATTGAATCACTTCTTTAAACAGCAAACAAACAGATACATCCGTACATTATAATTCAAACAAACATTTTGTAATCCTAAACATATCAGAAAGAGCATTGCCTTTACCCTTGCATTCAGAATTCATCCTTTGTATAATTATGAAGAAAAACTGCTGGAAACAAATTGAAAAAAATGTAATAACCGGTTTGCTGCCCATGATTTACATGAAGGCTATCTTGACAGCACAACAGCATTACTAATTATGATGATCCAAATCAAATTCCCTTTGAGGCTGGTCTCCATCTCACTGCACCTAACTATAAGAGAGATATCTAAGAAAACTACCTATTACTTGTCAGTTCAGAACAACTCCACCAAGCATTTTCTATCCCACTAGTGGTATCTTTCTGACAAGCTCCCACTCTACACAAATTATTGGTGAGCACTGTATTAATTCAGCCTGTCATCCACCCTCCATCTTACCACTGTAATTCAAAGAGATGGACTACCTGTGATCGCTTACAAGAAAATACTACTTTGGAAAGCACCTCTACATGTAGAAGTTAAAATCTACCATATAATCTCCCTTGATGTGCTACTGCTGTAACTGACAGGTGCCATGGAAAGAGTGTCCCTCCTGACTTCAATAAACAAAATTAAAATAAAAGGGTCAGTGCAGCTTGTACCATCCTAGGGCTACATTTCAAAACTATTACAAGCCCTGTTGTCACCGCCTGGGAAAATCCGTGGCTAAACACTTTTAATGCTCCAGACGTAGATTTTTAACCTCAAGAACCTTGGCTTTTCAGGTTTATTATTCCAGGTCCTTATATTTTCTATTTGGAATACTACAGTACATCTATTTTTTTTCTTCTCAGAATGCTCACATTGAGTTCAATCCTGAAGTCTTTACTCAGGCAAAATCTCTTCTAAAGAGAATTTTGCTTGAATAAAGGCTTCCGAACTGGGCCAAGTATGTTCTTTTAACCTCCTGGGGTCATTGCCATAGAAGTTCATCTCTCACTGTAGACACATTTTGCAACAGATCATGGACTCCTGACTCTAGGCACCATAATGTCATTGTGACACAACAGTTCCTTTATTCTGGAATTTTTAGAGGCGGATTTGCTTTTTTTTTTTTTTTCCCTGTTGTTTTTTCTCATCTATATATTTGTTTATATTTATGCAATGCAAAGTGACAGGATAACTAGTATTTGAGGGAAAATACGCTATTTTCAGATCAGATACCAGCTGTCAAGTTAGATAGAGAGTACCGCCTCAGAAATTTTACAGTCCAGTTCACAAAAATTTTATGTGTCTGCAATTCACTTTTTTTTGTGAAATAGTTGCTGGAATATGCTGCACATGGTGTGCCCAACAATTGTACGCATAAAGACTAGTCAAAGATTTTCCTGGGTCAGAGTATGGTCAAATGCTTTTTAGCAAGAAGGATTAGTTGTAGATGGCAAAATGCCCCTTCTGGCACCGGTAAAATCTGTGTGTAAGTTCTTAAATTGCATTTACCTTATTTATAAGAACTAAGGCACACAGTCACACACATTTTATTTCATTAAACATCCTGAGATACACAAAATGTAGTGGCTAGAGAAGGCTTAAAGATTTTTAATAGATTCACAGAGTTTAAGGCCAGAGGAGACCATTATATCATCTAATCTGATCCCCTGCACAACACAGGCCAAAGTGCCTCACTCAGTAATTTCTGCATCAGGCCCAAAGTGCCCACACCTTTTAGAAAGACATCTAGTCTTTACTTGTTTGGGGTGGACCAATTTTGTTTATTAAAGTCCAAGCCAGGCCAAAAACTTTGATACCAACTAAATGAACATTCCTCTACATTAGCTGAGGCAGACAGTTCCACAGTATCAAGGAAAGGTTTTAAAAGAATGCCAATTACATTCTCGGATTTTGACAAAAGAGCCCTCTAAATTTTAATCACGTCTAGGCCCAACTCAGAAAAGCACTTAAGCACATATGTAACTTTCAATGGGGACTTGTGTTCCTTAAGATATTAAGTGCTTTTGAAAAACTCCACCCTTATATTTAAGTGCTTTGTTGGATGGGGCCATTAAGAGGTTGTGAAGAATATTATGGAGAATATTTTCACAGCAGTTCATAGGAAATACGGTCACAGAAATAAATCAATAATGAATTACATATCCGTCAAGCCATATTAAGAAATTTGATCTGTTATGACTCAAAATGGGCAAGTATTCCTTTTTCTCAGTAGCAGTCAGTTCTCCCAGCTAAACACTAATATAGTACCCACTTATTTTTCAGTTGCAGATGAAGAATACTAATCACCTCTGGAAGATCATGGTTCTAATAAAAATGACTCTATAGTGCCAGCAGTTTCAAAGCTAACATAGTTCTCAGAGGACTTGTGGCACCTTATTGTGGCACCTTATAAATAACACATTTATTTGGGCATAAGCTTCTGTGGGTGCATCCAATGAAGTGGATTTTAGCCCACGAAAGATTATGCCCAAATAAATTTGTTAGTCTCTAAGGTGCCACAAGGACTCCTCATTTTTTTTGCTGATACAGACTAACACGGCTGCCCCTCTGAAAATAGTTCTCAGAAGCACCATATTTTGGAGGCAGTTCTTCAGAGAGTAACATCAAAACTGTGTTGTGTCTTTTGATAAAGACATGAGTAACAAGCTTCCTGGGTGCTTATCACGCACTTCAGTGGAAACTACAGGCTCTTAGCATCTCTGAAAACCAAGCCACTTTTTAGGTGTGTAAATATGCATTTAGGTGCCTAAGTTAGTCACTCATGTTTGAAAATTTTGATTTATGGGGCTTGCTCAAGGTCATGCTGTGTGTCATCGACCCAGTTCACTTACAATGCTGCACCACAACCAGGAAGGTAAGAAGTGTTATTCTTTTAGCCCACTCTCCTAGTTTCTATGGTCAGCTGTTCATAAAAGTCAACCTATCACACAACAATCAGCTAGGAAACTATCCTGTCAGGGAACAATAACATAATTATAAGATGTTATACGCAAGCTATACATCCGATTAGGAGATATCCCTCTGGGAACACACAAGGGATGAGTGACATGTTGTATTTTATGATGATCATCCACACTAGGGAGATATTCCTAAAGTTATATACCCAAAGTGAGACATTCTTTTATGATCAACTGGAGCGTGTGAAGGAGATGAGGCAAGACAGTTGGCATTGTATTAACCATTCACTTACTCTCAACAAACATCCTTCAGCTTACCCACTATGGTCATGGGAGCAATCCTGCATGGTACTGAGAACTCTGGCCCCAATCTAGCAAATCACATGCATAACTTGAAGCACGTGAGTAGTCCCACTGACTTCAGTGGGAATACGTAAGGGCTTTCCTGGATCCAGGGCAGAGTTCTCAGCACCTTGCATGACTGAGCCCTATCAGGGCATGATGGATAAAAGCATGGGATCAATGGAGCTGTGCCGATGTATACCAGCTGAGGGTCTGGCTCATGACATCAACCTGCTTGATATTCAAAAACTACCTTCCTCAGTGCTCAATGAATTGTAAGCAGAATCTGCTCTCCATATTTTGTAAAGTTTTCTTTTTATGTTGTATCCTAGAGTGTTACAGGATAATAGAGAGAGAAAGGGGGAAAGAGAGGAAATGGGAATTTGTCTGCACTTCAGTCTCCTCTGGCCCATTACTTTCAAAACCATGATGTAGTTTAACTGATGCTGCTCAGAGCAATTGCATGCTGTACTTCTTTCTAATACTGACATTTTCTTTGCACAATTTAAAATTAAACATTTTATTAGTCCAGAGAAGGCTGAGGAAGGAAACAATAGTAGGTCAGGGAGAGTAATTTGTATCGTTCCTTTGTGTGGGATATTTGAGCTTTTGATTAGTTGTGCCCTACAGTACTTAACAACTAACCATTCTCGCCATGGTTAACAATACATGAGATTTTTCCTGTCCCAGCAGCACTCCAAGCGCTCCTGAAATGTTGGCTCTGTCTTTAATCTTGTTATTCACAAATACCTTTAATTTTCTGGGGCATGTGTGAAAACTACTGTACTGGCAGCAGCATGGTGCACCATGCAGCAGGCTTGTTGGGAAGGGATCTCTGTAAAAATGGAGGCACGAAGCTGTGGGTTGTAAGCCATTAAGCTTTCTCAGTACGGCGTCTAATGAGCTTATGATAGCCTCACAAAATGACTGTTTTTACTGCAGCCTAGTAAATTACAGAATGTACAAATTAAATCAGTGGGAAACAATGCAAGCTGTTCCTCATCAGGTTCAACACTTCTTTTAAAAAGTGAAAAATTATGACATGCTGGAGCAGCTACATATTTAATTCATGTCTTGTGCTTCAGGTGTGGTGGGCTTAGTTTGATTCCGGTTATTTGTGTAACCACACATTGTGTCCTTATTGAAAACACTGTCTTGCCAACATGACTCCTGCACACTGTTGTTTCTTACGTAATTACATGTTCCAAATGTTGTGACATCCTTGTTGTTACACATGTGAACAAGTAAATTACACCTTGGGTCCTAAAAGTGGAAAGTGAAGAGAATAGCTATGGTCTAAGGGGCTGATCCTTCCCTGACTGAAATCACTGGCAAACCCCCCACTGAATTAGGATAAGGTCCTAGATGCATAAAACTGTGCTATATATATGCATCATTTACATGGAAATTACAGTGCATTGTTTTAAAATGTTCACAGGTTGTGTTTCTCATATATGCACCCTATAGGCCTGATTCTTCTCCCAGACCAGTTTTGCCATAGTGTGACTTCAGTGAAGTAGCTCTTGATTTTCATTAGTATAAATGACTTTATGCCCTTTAGGAAAGCAATATTTGTAAGAAATTGTATTTGTTACACTAAACTATGTCTGCACATCTGTGTACTGCACTCATCACTGTGGTATCTAAACGTTAACTAAAACATGCTAAAGATGTGTTTTAAAAATTAATATTTAGTCAAACCTTTCTGTATTTCTTTTTCTCCCCCAATCATAGGTGCTGGAACTAGAGGCGCAGGGGATGCCGCCGCACCCCGTGGCTTGAGAGGGTTTACAGTTTGGTTAAATGGCTCTCAGCACCCCCACCATACAAATTGTTCCTGCACCCTTGCCCCCAATAATGATACATACAATTAACCCAGGAAGGAGAAACATATACAGTACAGAGCATTGAAGAACAACTGTTCTTAATGGGCCAGAACTTCAGATGCTAAAAATGGACTTAGCTCCACTGAAGTCAATGGAAACACACCAAGGTGCCCCAGCTGAGGAGCCAGCTCTGTGTATGTACTTAACTACACAGAACAAAATTGAGGCAAAAGCGGCCTGGAGCGAATAGGCGCAATTAATATATAAGTCTCTGGGACAAACTGATTGGTGACATAAGTAAGTTACAAATTGAGTGGATGTAGGTTTGTGTTAAAATTGTGTAGCTTAAATTCAGTGGATATGCCAAATGAATATAACTTTAGCAATGAAGGACCAAGCTTAGGCAGGAAGTTTAAAGTTGCCACATATCTTGTAGGACACTATGCAGCCAGACTTCCTATTGACTTGTAAAGATCACCTCAGGCATAGACAAGGGGCATAATTCTCCATTACCCTGAACCTTGACAGGTCATTTACATAAAGGCAGAGTGGATATAAAATGCTACTATTCTAATTTGTTGGTATTTTATACCTTTTTTACACTCACTTTAAACAATTTACTAGATCTGTGTAGAGAAAGGTAATTATATTTTGTGAAGGATTTCATTATTTTGAAATGTGACTTTATTCTAATTCAGTATGCAAATTTTTAAATTTTCCACCAAAGCATATAGGACCCTGGCCCTGGGACAGTCTGCTGGTGGGCTTCCTCAGAGCCATGGACCCTGGAAGCCCTGGGGTCCACAATTTGGAGGCAGCCTGCCTGGTGAGCTGCCCCAGAGACAAGGACTTTGGCAGCTGCACTTCAAGAAAAACACCAAATATCATCAGTTAATTAAGTTACCCTGCAACCTGCCTCACTCAGTGAAATAGTAGATGGTAACAGAAATGGAAGGCACAAAGCCCTGGTGAATCAACACAAAAATATCAATCCATTGTGAATGTTTGAGGACAGTAATGCTGACTACAACAGGGGGAAAATGGCTGTGGCGGAACCTGTTTGATTGCAACATGTAAAACCCCACCCAGCCCTAGAAATTAGGGGGAATGCTGAGGAGTCCTGGACAAAGTTCAAACAGCCATTTGAGCTGTAAATAATAAATAATAATTATAGTATACAAAAGCCATAGTAGCTAGTAAAATGAGAGGATAGTTTCTAGTGATTTGGGGAGTGCTCTGGAAAGGTAGACTAATAGTAATTCCCCTCCTCACTCAAATCACACCCATTGGTGGCTGCTCAAATAGCAGATAAAGGAATAAAGTTTAATTTTTGGAGTATCATTTTCCTTTTCCCACTATTTTACTCCTAGAAGAGATAATGGGTCCCTAACATGTAATTTACGTCTCAATTTATGCCATCAATGAATCTAAGCAGATTAAATATGAGTTATCATGTTATTGACATCATTACCAAAGTATTCCCATTTTATTTTCTCACATATGTAGATAGAAAATACAGTAATATATTTTCTCAATCTGTTTCTAAACTGCCACCCTTCCAGCGTGTTGTGCCTGCCACTAATTGATCTCTGACAGATCCTCTCCACATACATGTACAACAGAACGTTATGCAATTATGAATAAATAATCCAGGTTTTCTTTCTTTCTTTCTTTCTTTCTTTCTTTCAGGAAAGAAGTGAAGAGCTGTTTTTAAAAGCTGGCATCATGTACCATGCTTATGTGAAACATCAGAGATGATTAGTACAGACAGCAGATCGGAAAACCATGAAGCACTTTTGAAACCTTGATAGGAAGTGACTCTCCCTGGTTGCTGATTTATTAATACTGACAACATTGTTTTTTTCTCATTTTTTAAAAAGTGAAAGCACCTTGGTACTTGGAAAAATTCTGAAGCCAAGTAAATAATGGGGGAAGGGGAATGTTCAGTGGGATTGAATGTCTCAACTCCTGAAGAAGCCTGCATATGCAGCTTCAACAAGAAAAAAAAGTAAAAAGAAAGAAAAGTTAAAAAAGAAAGCCTTTCAGAAAAGCTTCTCTATAAGCATCCAATATAATTTTCAGATGGTTGAAAAGATCCAGCCCATGAGCTATTTTGTTTCTTCAGAAGCCAGAGCCACTCTATCAATTCACGGTCTGGGTATAACACACCTTTGCAAAACCTGTCCCCTAATAGCCACACAGAACTAAGTCGGCTAATGAGGGCATTTGACTTTAAAGTGTCCAGAGGAGGCTGCAGACATGTAGAAGAGATTTTAAATGTGAATGTTTCATAGGTATTCTTAAAGGAAATAAAATTATGGGCTTTTCACTGGTCCTTTCAAATACACTTGCAAATCTCCTGAAAGACCTTTTGTCTTCGTGTAAGAGGTGTGTAATGTACCACAGGAAAGCCAAACCACCAGGAAATTAGAAGAGCTCCCTAGTTTATGCCAATAACCAAGAGTATTCATAATAATTATTATTACTAAAAAGGGAGAAGAGGAGAAACCAGGACATGACCACAAAGAAGCATTCACCATTGTGGCCAGCTCAGAACAACAGTTCTTTCTGAAATGAGTCTGGGATCAGGCAATCAGGGAGAAGAGAATTATTTGAATGATTTAAAAAAAAAGTTTTAGAAGAGAAAATGTATATGAAATTGTACTTTAACATTTCAAACCAAAATATTGCAAGTACAAGAGGGTACGGAAGGCAACAGGGACAGACAAACAGACAGAGAATTTGAACAGGATTGTGACCTGTCCCTGTGACCGCATGCAGGGGAGTAAGGAGGTGTAAGGGATGGGGAAAGGTCAGAGCTGTGGCTCTCTTACAACACATGCTGGCCAGCACATAGCATTGCCAACTCTCACAATTTTAGCACAAGTTTTACTATATGTGGGGGCTTTCTTAAAGCCCCTGCCTCTGGATTCAGGCAATTACAAGAGAATCTCAGCTTTCATTTAAAAGTATATTTTTAACCTGTATGGTTGCAAAGAAAAGTCCAAAACCATGCACTTTAAAGGCTCAAAAAACAAACAACAAATATAAAGAACCCAAAATGTCTTATCTAGAAAACAATCTAATGATTTGTAAGTCAATCCCACTATTTTGGGGGACCCAACTAACAACTGCTGAACATTTAAGATTGCCACTACCAAGCCCAGCTCACACAGAGTGCACTTTTAAAAGGCGAGCTGTACTGACCTTTACACTGATGGCCATGCCAACTGTTCTGCTGCCATCTGTTTCACTTTTCAGTGGGTTTGGCTACTCTGGGAGCAGTTGTCATGCCCATGTGCCCATACTTAACTTCATTCCGCACCAGCATATCACACCAGATCTCATATGCCTCACAGGTAGAACAACTGTGCGTGAGCACATATTGGAATTGCTCATTTATAGAATCATAAAACCATAGGGTTAGAAGGGACAGCAAGGGTCATGTAGTCTAACCCTATGTCAAGATGCAGGATTTGTTATGTCTAAACCATCCAAGGCAGATGGCTATCCAGCTTCCTTTTGAAAACTTCCACTGAAGGAGCTTCCACGACTTCCCTATGCATTTTGTTCCATTTATGAGCATGAATTCAATGTAGTTGGCATTACTGATACCTGGTGAGATGATTCACACTATTGGAATGTTAAAATCAATGGTTATAACCTATTTAGGAAGGATCAAGTTGGCACAAAGGGAGAGGGGGGAAATGGCACTCTATGTCAAATATGGCATTTCCTGTTTCCAAGTCACCAATAATTCAGAAGAAAATGACCTTGAGTGCTTATGGATCAATGTCTTAATAGATAAGAGACAAGATAGTACATTAGTTGATGTATGCTACAGATCACCAAATCATACCAGAGAACAGGATGACCAGCTCCTTTTGTGGCTACCTACAATGTGTAGGGAAAAAGCTGCATGATCATGGGGGGGTGGGGGGCTTCATTATGAGTGATGTATGCTGGAGGTCTCATGCTGCCATTACTAAAACATCCTTGGAACCTCTTACTATTAGAGATGACAATTTCCTAATTCAAAAAGTGTTGTAGCCAACACAGGAAAATTCTTTATTAGACCTTGTCCTAACAGATAAAGAGAAACAGATGACAGAACTAAAAATAAATGGCAGCTTAAGTACAAGTTATCATGACTTCATCACATGTATAATGTGCAAGCAGAATAAAGTCCATACCAGTAATATATATACGGTATGCTTCCATTTATCCAAAACCCTATTGTCTAAACCTCCACATTATCCAAATCCTCTCCCTGTCCCCCATGTATCTCATCCTGAGGGACAAGGAAGGGATTAGAATAATGAGGAGGTTTGGCTAACAGAGCAGAGACCACCTGCAAGGGGGAGAAGCCTCCATCCATGGGGAAGGCCATGTTGCTACTGAATGGCTACTGCAGCAGCTCAGGGAGCCCTCTGCTGCCCTGCTGTCACAGGAGGGAGGGAGCAGGACAGTGACAGCAGAGCAGCAGAGGGCTTCCTGCACTGCCGCAGGGCCAGTGACACCCACTCCCTGCGGGACAGAGCAGAATCCTGGCTGAGGGTCTCTGCTCTCTCCCACCAGGACCGCAGCCTGCCCCCAGTGCCTTTGGGACTGGGCATCACTGGCCCTGTGGCAATGCAGGAAGCCCTCTACAGCCCCACTGTCGTGGAAGTGAGTGAGCAAGGGCTAGGGCAGAGTAGAGACCCCTGGCCAGGACTATGAGGAGGAGGGGGACGGGGAGGAGGAGCCCTCAGCCACAAGGGAGGCCACCCTGCTGCTGAATGTCTGAATGGGTCCTGCCCTCTCAATTATCCAAACTCTCGATTAACTGAATAAAATCCATGTTTCCCATGCTATTGGGATAATCGGGAATATACTGTACTTGGTGGTTTAATAGGGTCAATTGCAGTAAGTTGAAGACAGTTATGAGTCAAATCAGTTGGGGCTGGGTGGGTGAGAGAATTTAATCAGAAAAATGTGAATGATAATTGGGAATCATTTAAGGACACCTTATTAGATGAGCAAAAAGCTACAATTTAACAACTGAGAAAGAAGGCTGGACAAATTTTTAAAAAATGACCTAGTTTAGAGGGGAAGTGAAGCTATAAAAATAAAAAAGATATATATCAAATGGAAGAAAGGAGAAGCTGGTAATAATGAATATAAATCATTCATAGGAATTGTAGAAAATTGATATAGGAAGCAAAGGGACACAAGGAAAAATCTATGGGCAGCAGAGTTAAGGACAATAAGAAGTTTCAGAGTAACAGCCGTGTTAGTCTGTATTCGCAAAAAGAAAAGGAGTACTTGTGGCACCTTAGAGACTCACCAATTTATTTGAGCATAAGCTTAGTAATTTCTTAAAATATATTAGGAACAAAAAAATCCTGACAGTGGTTTTAGTCCATTACTATCTGAAAGTGGTAGAATTATCAATAATAATGCAAAAAAGCACGTGTTCAATAAACATTTCTGTTCTGTATTTGGGGAACAAAGAGGTTATGTCCTCTCAACATCTCATAATAACTCTAATGCCATTCCACTAGTATCTCTGGAAGATGTTAAACAGAAGCTACTACATTTTTAGTAGTATCTGGACATTTTTAAACCAGCATGTCCAGATAACTTTCATTCAAAGAGTTTTAAAAGCGCTAGCGGAGGAGCTTGCTGGACCATTAATGTTGATTTGCAATAAGTCATAGAGTACTGTGGAAGTTCCAGAAGACTGGAAGAAAGGTAATGTTGCGCCAATTTTTAAAAAAGGTACACAGGATGACGCAGGTAATTATAGGCCTGTCAGCTGGACATTGATCCCAGACAAGATATTAGTGTGGTTCATAGAATTAAAGGAGGGCAATGCAATTAATGTAAATCAACATGGGTTTATATAAAATAAATCCTTTCAAACTAAGTTGATATCTTTTTTTGATAAGTTTACATGTTTGACTAATAAAGGCATAATACACAATAAAAGCTGTGTTATCCGGCACTTTATCAACTGTAAAGCTCTAGGAACCCGCATTTCTGATCCCTCCCAATACAAATCTTCAATCTAGTAATGGGGACCGATGCCAAAGCTAACAGGATTCTATGCTGAAGCTATTCAGGACCCAAGTATTTCTGAGAGCAGTTGGACTACACTCGAGTTAGCTGAGAAGAGCCAAATACTGTTCTTTCTGTTTGTATCTGCCATTGTGATCAGTCGGTTTAGTGCTCGGTGTATTGTCCTGTGTTTATCGTAAAATATCAATGCAACGCTAACATTATGGCATCCAAAATACCAGCAAAAAGCAAAGGAGAGATGCGTAAGAGAGTTGTGTTGACATTAAAACAGAAAATAGATATTTGTACACGTCTTGAAAAGGGCAAGAATAGAAATGTTTATTCATTTAATTATATTCTAATATTTGAAAATTGGTAATCCATTCGTAAGTATAACGATTTGTTAACTGGAATTTTTGACTAACTGGCACACCCTTTGCTCCCAACATGCTGGATAAGAAAGCTTTTACTGTACTTAGATTTCTCTAAGGCATTTCACTAGGTACCACACCAAAAAACTAGAACAATATAAAATTATCATGGCATACATTAAAACTGGCTAACGTATAGGTCTCAAAATATAATTGTAAATGGGGAATCATTATCAAGCAGGTTTGCTTCCAGTGAGGTCCTGCCGGGATCAGTTCTTGGACCTACATAATTTCACATTTTTATTACTGACCTAGAAGAAAATATAAAATCATCACTGATAAAGCTTGCAGATGACACAAAAATTGGGGGAGTGGTAGATAATGGAGAGGACTGGTCATTGATTGAGAGTGATCCGGATCACTTGGTAAACTGGGTGCAAGCAAACAATACACATATTAATATGGCTACATGCAGTGGTGAGCTGGAGCCGGTTCCCACCAGTTCGCTAGAACGGTTGTTAAATTTAGAAGCCCTTTTAGAACCGGTTGTTCCGCGAGGGCGTCTAAATTTAACCGACCAAAAGTGGCACCTTAGGCGCCAACTCCATGGGTGCTCCAGCCCTGGAGCACCCAAGGGGAAAATCTGGTGGGTGCAGAGCACCCACCGGCAGCTCCCCGCCCCACCCCCGGCCCCAGCTCACCTCCGCTCCACCTCCTCCCCTGAACACACCACCCCCTCTGCTTCTCTGCCCCCCCCCCCGCCCCCGGCTTCCTGCGAATCAGCTGTTCGTGCGGGAAGCTGGGGCAGGCTGAGAAGCAGGCCGCGGCTTCCTGCTCAGGCCCAGGGAGGAGGAGGTGAGCTGGGATGGGGAGGCGCGAGGAAGGCCACCCACGCCGCAGCAGGTAACCCGGAGGGCGGGAGGGTGCGGGGGGGGCCGCAGGGGAACTGCTCCCCGCCCCAGCTCACCTCTGCCTCCCTGGGCCTGAGCAGGAAGCCGCCTGCTTCTCTGCCCTCCCCGGCTTCCCGCCGAACAGCTGATTCGCGGGAAGCTGGGGGGCAGAGAAGCAGAGTGGGGTGGCGCGTTCAGGGACAGAGGCGGAGCGGAGGTGAGGTGAGCTGGGGCCGGGCGTGGGGCGGGGAGCTGCCGGTGGATGCTCTGCACCCACCTAATTTTCCCCGTGGGTGCTCCAGCCCCAGAGCACCCAGGGAGTCGGCGCCTGAGGCGCCACTTTTGATGTGATCAGTGGGGGAGCGGCCGCTCCACCTGCTCCCCCCCAGCTACGCTCCCCTGCCCCTAGGAGCCAGAGGGACCTGCCAGATGCTTCCTGGGAGCTGCCCCAAGTAAGCACCTCCAGGACTCCCCACCTTGCCCCCCAGCAGGTGCCTCTGGCTCTTAGGGGTGGGGTGGGCACCCACTACAGTGGCCCACGAGACCCTCCTGCCCGGTTCTGGGGGCATTCAGGGGACAGGGGAGGGGGGTGGATGGGGCTGAGGGGGGCATCAAGGAATGCAGGGGGGTTGGATGGGGCAGGAGTCCCGGGGGGGGCAGGGGTGGTCAACGACCCCCTTGTGGGGTGAGGAGAGAACCCGCTGTTAAGATTTCAGCAGCTCATCACTGGCTGTATGTAAATGTATACATTTAGGAACAAGAGTGTAGGCCATATTTACAGGATGGGGGGAACTCTATCCTGGCAGACAGGGATCCTGAACAAGATTTGGGGGTTCTGCTGGATAATCAGCTGAACATGAGCTCCTGAAGTGACTACATGGCCAAAGGAACTAATGCAATTCTGGGATGCATAAACAGGAGAATCTTGACTGGAAGTAGAGAGGTGCTTTACCTGTGCACTTGGCACTGCTGTGACTGCTGTTGTAACACTGTGTCTAGTTCCATTCAAGTTCACAGTTCACGAAGGATGTTGATAATTTGGTGAGAGTTCAGAGAAGAGCCACAAGAATGATTAAAGAATTAGACTGAAAGAGCTCAGTCTATCTAGCTTAATAATCAGAAGGTTAAAGGGTGACTGGATTACATTCTGTGTATTTACATGGGGAACAAATATTTAATAATGTGTAAGCAGGATCTGAATGAATGCTTCCCTGGCAGCTACCTGGGAGGGGGGAAGAGACCCTGGGTGTGTTTATGTAAATACAATTTGCTCCTGCTTTGCTTAGATTTGCTAGATATTCAGCTGATGGAGCGGTGTTTTGCTCATTGTCATCAATTTAACTGGTGTTGGGTCACAAATTATATTAGTACTGAATGCAGGGATAGTGAAATATGGTTACTAATGTTTGAAATTATTGTGAGAATGCAGAAAACTAGGATTGTGATTAACCTGTCCAAAAGGAGAGAATTACTTTCAGTTTAAAAAACCTTGGTAAAACAAGAGCTTGAATGTCTGAGCCCTGTGAAAGTTGGGGTGGAGGGGAACAGATTTACCCAGTCAAGAGGCTGCACACCCTCAAACAGGGTTCTCTGTAAGACTGGTTCAACCTGTTCCTCCCCACTGTTCAAAGAATAGAGCTAAATAGGTTTCATTAGGAGCTGCTTTTGTTGTGTTAAATGGCTCACTGAGAGCTGAAACCAGTTGTGGTGAGAATGTGTTTCTGCCCAGAGCTGAAATCACTCGTGGCAGGACTGTGTTTCTGCCCAGCCCACACAGAGACTAAACACTAAAATCAATAAGAGACTGCCTGGCGGAAGCAGCAAGCAGGTGGCCGGTGGGAGTGGCTGGCAACGACTGGCCAGCAGGGCAGCAGCAGAGAGGTGTGATGAGTGGCCAGGAGAGAGGTTGCAGAGAGGCTTGATGAGAGAATAAGATGCCTCTTACCTCCTGCTTTACCCCCCACCCACAGACCAAGGGCAGCAGCTGTGAGTGGGGTGGAGAGAAGGGTCGGGCATGTGAAGGGGACTTTTGGGTTGCTGGACTTAAGAACCTGAGAGGAAAAGAACACCACCCAACCTACTTGGGTGGTCCTTTTACTCATGCTTTATGATTATGAACCCTGTTTGTGGTGTTTTCCCAAATTAATGCCAAGCTACTTCCGTCCTTTTATTAAAAGTTTATTTTCTACACTCAGACTCTGTGCTTGTGGGTGAGGAAGCATTGCCTCTCAGAGTCACCCAGGGGAGATGTGTAAATTTCCCAGATTACTGGATGGGGGCTCAAGCTGGTTCTGTGTTGGATCGATGGAAAGGAGCCCCTAGATATTAAGCCCGGCCCTGGCTACTGCTAGCTCCACCTGGCAGAAAGGTTACAAATGGACTCTTTAATCTAGCAGAGTAAGGTATAATGGGAAGGTGAAGCTAGATAAATTCAGACTGGAAATGCACATAATTTTTCGTCAGTGAGGGTAATTAACCATTGGAATGATTTAGTGAGGATCATGGTGGATTCTCCATCACTGAATTTTTAAATCAAGATTGGCTGTTTTTCTAAAAGCTATGCTCTAGGAATTATTTTGGAGAAGTTCTGTGGCCTGTTTATACAGGAGGTCACATTAGATTATCACAATAGTTCCTTCAGGCCTTAAAATATATGTTTGAATACACACTTCTGCCCCAGTGCATGATATCTTCCATAGCCCAATTCAACTGTATCCATAGAAATAAGGCTTCTTTGTGGGGGTAGAAGGACCTTAATTTGTCTTGAGAGAAATGAAAATTTTCCCTTTCCTATCATCATTACCTATGATGTGCATCAGTTGTCTGCATGATTGACACATCCAAACTGGTAGCATAATTGGGGGACACAGTTAAGATCCTATTTACACTACAAAAGGAAACATGTTGAAACTAGACAGGGGACAACAATAATATATCCTGGTCCACTGACACAATTATTTTACAATTATACAGCATATGGGTCTACAGTTCTCCTGATGCTCTTGACAAATTTCCTAGCTCTAATGATGAAAACAAAAAGAAGTCTGTGTTGCTTTTCTTCTTCCAGAAGAAATATTATGAAATCCTCACCCCACTGAAATCAGTGGCAAAACTCCCATTGACTTCAGTGGGGTCAGGATTTTACCCATTATAGCCAAAGTGAAAAGCAGGCCAGATCCTCAGCTTGAGTAAATTGCCATGGCTCCATCAAAGACCATTGGCTTTGTTGGAGTCATTCCAGTTTACATCAGCTGGGGATCTGGCCTACAGTGTTTGTAAGAAAATTGGAAACTGTGTCAGGTGTGGCACATCTGAAGGCGACTCAAGCACCATGTACAAGTAATACCTTCACTGCAATATGCCTTTACAATTAGAAGAAAGAGATTCAGACAGTGGACATCCCTAACTGCGTCAAAATGAAGAAAATGGCATGCCAGGCTTAGATCTGCTCTGGCCCCATGTAAGATATGGCCAGGACGACTCGTTCCTGTCTAGCTAACAAAGCAAGTCTATGTCGGTCTAAAAAAAATCAGCCTATTTTTCTCTGCTATAAGCTTAACATCCATACTAGCCAAACCAAGCAAACATTTCACTTTGAAAGAAACCATACAGCAGACAGCACAGTGGCACCACATTCAGTCAGTCTATGAAGAGGTTTTCACAAGTGCAGCTGAAACTAAGGCCCATGATTACCT
Source organism: Caretta caretta (assembly GCF_965140235.1). Classification (NCBI taxonomy): domain Eukaryota; kingdom Metazoa; phylum Chordata; order Testudines; family Cheloniidae; genus Caretta; species Caretta caretta. Next base: position 66,248,904 of record NC_134207.1, read on the forward strand.
GTCATACCCTTTGGTACACAATGAAGGGTTTCTATGGCTCCTGGCCACCTTAAACATATTTTACAAACTGCATAATGCACCAGTTGTGCAACTCTGCCTGCCTGCAATTTAATGAAAGAAGCCTTGAAATAAAGTAAGAGAAAACATATTGCCAGACTAAGTGATAGGTGGACGAGTGGTTAGGTAGGAGTGTGGCTAATCACCACAGACTCGATTCTATACCCTGGTCCATAACTTTGGTTCTTCAACATATTTCCTTCATGACATTGATTGTGATACCTTGTAGCAGTTACCCATGCAGTTTTGTAGCAGTTATCCACGCAAGCAGTCCTGCTGAAATGAGACTGCTACACATGAGGAAGGGTTGCAGTGATCTTAGTATGACTATCAAAATTTTGTCAATGGATGCCAAAAAAGTTTCTAGTCTCTATCTACACATACCTCTACATACATCTCTATTACATCTCCAAAAACTATATAGTTTTGATGGAGAAAATAACTTTACACTGATGACAAAATGCAGAAAATTATGGTAGGATTTGATGTCACATGTATGCACTAATCTGGTTGTGATATAATGTCAATGACTATACATGGATCTTCTGATTCTGTGCTGGTCTGTTCTTGGATCAAATTAAGACAGAAAACAAAAGATTAGAAGAGATATAAATATGCATACTTTTCAGGCATATGCCAGCCTGTAACTACTGGGGTAAAGATGAAACTTTCCCTGGGACCAGATTATACCATAACTGACTATATCAGGGTTTCTTGCACCTTCCATTGAAACAGCTGGCATTGGCCACTGTCAGAGAGACAGGATACTGAACAGGATGGACTACGGGTCTGATCCAGTATGACAATATGTACTGCACATGATGGACCACAGCTCTGACCCCGTATGGCATTCCCTAGGAAGCTAAAGGCATAAAAGGAATAAATGTTTGTTTGCATTCCTTTGTCCTCTTGTCAATAAAATTGGTTGTTGTGTTAATTTAAATATGTTGCTCAATATATTGTTTCATTTACTTGTTTTTGTATTTTTCTTGAAAAATTAATACTTTTCTAAAAAGTGCTCATCAGCCACAGGACTGTCAGTGGAACTACTTATGTAACTAAGTTAAACAAGAACTTCCCTTTTAGATCCACTCTGGATTCCTCCTGGATACATTCACTGGTGGTGTTTGGCCCCTAGCAAGGAAATGTCCCATAAGATCCTGGTTAAAGAACTCTACTGCCTATGGAAAAACGGAGTCACCACGGACACAAATATAAGTACTTTGTCTAATGTATGCTCTATTAGAAATTAGGATTGGATACATACTAGTTATGTTAAAAGTACTTGGACGTGAGTTATCATGCTCTACTCTTAACATCTTCAAAATTCTTTGTAAGTATTAAGTCATACTCACCACACCCTCCCACCACCACCCCTAGCACTGCAGCAATGTGCTGCTAACAGGTTACCACGGGACAGAATTTTTCCTCTCCCTATTAACACTTCCCAAGCCGACAAGGGAGGTGATTAGATATTATACTACCATGCAGTGTGTCAATATCCTGCAAAGTGTATGTGCATTCAAGAAGGGTTGAGGGATTATGAAATCTATTTGTTCTCCCCCTCAAACAAACCACTTTCTCACAACCACAAGAAACAGCCTTATATTACGTGCACATGCTGAAAATGTTTATACGTTGTTTCCAAAGGCAATACGTGTTATAGATAGAGTTGGTTGGACATTTTCCGATGGAACACCAATTCATCGAAACTGAAACGTTCCATGCGATGATAAAAATCAGTGAAGATTATAACGGAAGCATGTCTAGTTCTCTGCCATCTCGCCTGCCTTCCTGATTCCTCGGCAGCCTGCCTGGTGGGCCCACCTTCCAGAGTTCCCAGGCACCTGGCTCTTCAACAGCCCGCTAAGTGGACTGCTAAGGAGCCAAGAGCCTGGAAGCTCCCAATCCCAGGCTCTCCAGCTGCTTGCCAGGAGGCCTGTTGTGAAGCCGGGGAGCATGGGGAGGTAAGCCTTGAACTTTATTTTTTAAATCCACTTAGGTTTTTCCAAGGTTTTTGAAAAATTTGTGTTCTCTGAGAAGTTTTCCACTTTTGATATTTTGTTCCAATTTGGAATGAAAATATTTTCAGAAATGCAAAATTTCCTGCTCTAGGTCTGGAAACATATCTTAGCACCTCTGAAAACACAGACCACTTATTAAGGTAGACTAAATATAGACGCAGGTGCCTAACTTTAGGCATAGGTTTCAAAATGTTGGCATGGATGACTTGCCCGAGGTCATAGAATGAGTCAGCTGTGGAGTCAGGATTAAAATTCAGAAATATATAGATCCCAGCCCTGTAATTTAGCATCTAGACCAGGGGTCGGCAACGTTCGGCATGCGGTCCATCAGGGTAATTTGCTGGCGGGTCGCGAGACATTTTGTTTACATTGACTGTCCGCAAGCACAGCCCCTCGCAGCTCCCAGGGGCCACAGTTCACCTTTCCCGGCCAACGGGAGCTGTGGGAAGCAGCACGGGACACAGGGACGTGCTGGCTGCCACTTCCCACAGATCCCATTGGCTGGGAATGGCAAACCGTGGACACTGGGAGCTGCAGGGGACTGTGCCTGCGGATGGTCAATGTAAACAAAATGTCTCACAGCCCGCCTGCGAATTACGCTGATGGGCTGTGTACCGAAGGTTGCTGACCCCTGATCTACACCATGCAGCCTTTCTTACATATGCTATCTGCTGTCTAATTTTTCACAAAGGTTTCTACTGATGACATGTTCTGATTAGGGCTGTCAATTAATCACAGTTAACTCACGCAATTAACTCAAAAAAATTATTCGCGATTAATCGCAATATTAATTGCACAGTTAAACAATCGAATACCAATTAAAATTTATTAAAATTTTTGAATGTTTTTCTACATTTTCATATATATTGTATTCTGTGTTGTAACTGAAATCAAAGTGTATATTATTTTAGATTATAAATATTTGCACTGTAAAAATGATAAACAAAAGTATTTTTCAATTCACCTCATACAAGTACTGTAGTGCAATCTCTTTCTCATGTAAGTGCAATTTAAACAAATTTAGATTTTTTTGTTACATAACTGCATTCAAAAACAAAACAATGTAAAACTTTAGAGCCTGCAAATCCACTCGGTCCTACTTTTTGTTCAGCCAAACGCAAAGACAAACAGGTTTGTTTACATTTACAGGAGGTAGAGCTGCCCTCTTCTTATTTACAATGTCACCAGAAAGTGAGAACAGGCATTTGTATGGCATTTTGTAGCCAGCATTGCAAGGTATTTATGTGCCAGATATGCTAAACATCTGTATGCCCCTTCAGGCTTCAGTCACCATTCCAGAGGACATGCTTCCATGCTGATGACGCTCGTTAAAAAAATGTGTTAATTAAATTAGTGACTGAACTCCTTGCAGGAGAATTGTATGTCCCCTGCTCTGTTTTACCCACATTCTGCCATATATTTCATGTTATAAAAGTCTCGGATGATGACTCGACACATGTTGTTCATTTTAAGAACATGTTCACTGCAGATTTCACAAAACGCAAAGAAGGTACCAGTGTGAGATTTCTAAAGATAGCTACAGCACTTGACCCAAGGTTTAAGAATCTGAAGGGCCTTCCAAAATCTGAGAGGGATGAGGTGTGGAGCATACTTTCAGAAGTCTTAAAAGAGCAACACTTCGATGAGGAAACTACAGAACCCGAACCACCAAAAAAGAAAATCAACTTTCTGCTGGTGGCATCTGACTAAGATAATGAAAATGAACATGCACTGGTCCTCACTGCTTTGGATTGTTATCGAGCAGAACCTGTCATCAGCATGGATGCATTTCGCCTGGAATGGTGGTGGAAGCATGAAGGGACATATGACTCTTTAGCGCATCTGGCACGTAAATATCTTGTGATGCCGGCTACTACAGTGACATGAGAACACCTGTCCTCACTTTCAGGTGACATTGTAAACAAGAAGCAGACACCACTATCTCCTGCAAATGCAAACCAACTTGTTTGTCTGAGCAATTGGCTGAACAAGAAGTAGGACTGAGTGGACTTACAGTCTCTAAAAATTTACATTGTTTTATTTCTGAATGCAGGCTTTTTTCTACATAATTCTACATTTGTACGTTCAACTTTCATGATAAAGAGATTGCACTATAGTACTTGTATTAGGTGAATTGAAAAATATTAGTTCTTTTGTTTTTTACAGTGCAAATATTTGTAATCAAAAATAAATATAAAGTGAGCACTGTACACTTTGTATTCTGTGTTGTATTTGAAATCAATATATTTTAAAATGTAGAAAACATCCAAAAATATTTAAATAAATGGTATTCTATTATTGTTTAACAGTGTGATTAATCGCGCAATTAATCACGATTAATTTTTTTAATCGCTTGACAGCCCTAGTTCTGATATAATATTTTTGATGTATCCGCTCACCAACCTATTTCTGTTTGACTTTACTTAGTCTTTTTGTTCAGTGTTAATTGCTTCACTTGAAAATCAATTAATTTTTTTTGAGAATTGATATCAAAGCTCACAGAAAGAGGGTGTCATTCCTAAAAGCTTTGGTCTTAGCCACTGGCAAAGACTTTTGAAAGCATGCTGTTCTTTGCATCTCTGGGTTTGACAATAATCATACAGCAGGCCCCCACAATCAAAGTTTAAAGAACACACAAATGTATAACTTACCTCCCTAGGACCTTACCCCAATTTTTTATTACTGTCAAATATGTCAGCATTATAAATCCAGTGCATAACAATCACACATATGCCATATTTTGCATGCTGTCTGAGCACTGTTATGCAAAATTGTCTTAAGCATGGAAGTATTTTACAAATTTTAAGAAATAAGCATGGAACATCTGTACTCACAAGAATCATTGAATCTGTACAATTATTAGAGAAAAACAATCCTCTAATCTGTCAATTAAAGCAGATGCTACCAACTTCAGAAATCTCTGCTTTTGTACAGTAAGATGTCAGACTTCAGGTCTGGGAGGTGGGAAATCCTAATTTCCAATGCCAGTTTTGAAAATGACTTCCTCCCTTGGGCAAATTACTTTACTTGTCTGTTTCAGTCTCCCTGGGCCGGATTCTGACGGCACATCGATTTTACCTTGGTGTCATTTCCATTCACTTCAGTGGAGTTACTCCAGATTTATATGAGCATAAATGGAAGTATAATCAAGTTCCCCATCTTTAAAATGGGGACAATAATACTTACTCATTGTTCCTCCTTGGGCTATTATGGACATTAATTAGTGTTAGTTAATGCTTGTAAAATGTTTTTAAGAGGAATAGCGCTAAGTATGAGTACTTACATGCTGGAAGAATAAGGATAGCTGCCAAAAACCTTTTATAATTTAGGTCCATGAATAGGAACTTGAGAAGGTAGAGGTCTAATTCCTTGGCAATGAAGATTTACAAGACACTTCAGTGAGATTTTCATAGAATCATAGAATCATAGAATATCAGGGTTGGAAGGGACCTCAGGAGGTCATCTAGTCCAACCCCCTGCTCAAAGCAGGACCAATCCCCAATTAAATCATTCCAGCCAGGGCTTTGTCAAGCCTGACCTTAAAAACTTCTAAGGAAGGAGATTCTACCACCTCCCTAGGTAACGCATTCCAGTGTTTCACCACCCTCCTAGTGAAAAAGTTTTTCCTAATATCCAACCTAAACCGCCCCCACTGCAACTTGAGACCATTACTCCTTGTCCTGTCCTCTTCTACCACTGAGAATAGTCTAGAACCATCCTCTCTGGAACCACCTCTCAGGTAGTTGAAAGCAGCTATCAAATCCCCCCTCATTCTTCTCTTCTGCAGACTAAACAATCCCAGTTCCCTCAGCCTCTCCTCATAAGTCATGTGTTCCAGACCCCTAATCATTTTTGTTGCCCTTTGCTGGACTCTCTCCAATTTATCCACATCCTTCTTGTAGTGTGGGGCCCAAAACTGGACACAGTACTCCAGATGAGGCCTCACCAATGTAACCTTGCAACCTTGTAGAAATTTTGTAATTTTGCAACCTTGAAGAAATAATAATATTTCAGGTTATACAGCATGCATCTCCTTTCTTCCTCCCCCCTGGGTTAATAATAAATACTTTATAAAAACATGATTAAAAACACAAGAAGTGCCACAATATAAGAAAAAACAGATCTGTTTCTCATTTATTCTAATTCCATTTTACACCATTCCAGCAGTGTAAAGAGGCCTTAAAAGTTAGAGTAAATTACATTTATAGCCATTTTAAAGCCCCTATGCAAAGCCAGAATGGTATAAAGGGACCTTAGTGTAAATGAGAATTAGGTCTACTAGCTATATAAAACCACAATTCATCTGTATTCAGTTGGAAGTTTCTAGTGAGTCAAAGAGAAGTTTCCTATTGAAAGCTCAAGGATTAAGAGACTGGAATAAAATAATCCCACTAAATTTCTCACATGGAAATGCAGATCAGTACCACTAGGTCAATGTTCTGACGAGAAGCTGCTGCTACTAAAGGTATTCCCAATAGCTGATATATAGCCCATATGCAATACTGGTTGAATGTATAACATCTCTTAACTTCGATTACTTAAAGAATTATTCATTTTTAATGTCATGGGTTTTTTTGTTAAGTTAACAGTATTCATCAGCTGCTTCTTAAATTAATTTGCAGATTTTAAGTTTAATCAAATTCTTCCTAATTTTGTCTGGCATAGATTCTTTGGCCCAGTTTCTTTTAATGGGATTCAATGGACTTACTCCAAGTTTACGTCAGTGAAACTGACAATAGAATCTGCCTGTGTGTATTCTGGAATACAGAGTATTTTCTTTGGGAAAAATATTTTTTTTTAAGTTAAAGAAAGTTTAGCAATTTAAAGTAAATACAATAATCAATAAAATAAGAAAGTGTCTGAATGTATACAAAGATTAATATAAATGATTAAGAGAAACATATTTGTATTTTATATATTTGAATGTTTTGATGTCCTGTGCTCTTCTTGCTGTTAGGTTAGCGTGCTGTCATGTTGATTTAACTTTGTTAGGCTTTATATAATGTGACTAACATTTCACCGGACATGTTTCCTTGCTCAAAGAAGCTTTCTTTTTTATAACATTAAAATTTGGTTGCCATGTCAATCAAGGTAAGAACTGACCCATTTCATATTAATGTTATGGAATGTTTTGGTAAGGAAACAGTAATCCTGCAGGGCCATTGAAATATGTTTCAAGCAAGTCCTTTTAAATTTTACAAACCTGCACCTACATCAGTCAGCTGAGTTTGATACATAAATGTTCTTCATGGACATGACATCCCTGATATTAAATGAATAGGTGCTGAGTAGAGCTGGTCAGAAAAGAGGATTTCCTGCCCTCTCCCTCCCCCCAAAAAGTTTCAACTCTGACAAAAAATCAAAACCAGAAAATTTTGGGCCAGAAATTTTCACACGGGCAATGCTCCCAGGCTGGAGTTCGTATCCCATGACATACTTTCTAAAGTGATAAAAGGAATACAGTGAATCCTATTAAAAAGTCATCAGTTACCAATAGTTACTATACCATAGTATTTGAGACACTGCAGTATCTATTGTTAGGGAAATATGACTGTATCTCAGTTACCACAGTTTGAGACCCTTGTTAATGATTACTTTTTATTGTTGACCACTGTGCCTATATACCTGTAGGAAGTCTAGAGCTTGTTTTTAATTATGTACTGCAGAAGGGATGGAAGTGGCTGGAAACCTAAAGATGAAAGCTATTAAATTAAATGACTGACAACATGCTGCATGCTAGCTTTAATGCCTAATATTTCATCATCATAAGATAGCATGAATAGAGGATCTCCAATCTCTCATGTGGAAGGAAAAGTCAGTGACCTCTGTGTCAGAGTTTCCTCCTTGCCCAGACCTCACAGAGGATGGTTTATTGTGTTAAGATCTCTGTGCCGGCAGGGGCAGCGATTGGATGGTCGGGAGGAGAGTGCATGGGGCAGGAACAGGGCTGTACGCCCAGGACTGCAGACTCTCCTGCACAGCAAGGATCCCTCGTTGTGCAAGCTGCTCCAGGCAACTGTAACCAGGGCAGGCACTGGTAGCAATGAAGCTGTGCTGTCAAGGAGTAGAACTGCTGTTGGCATGGAGTAGTGTGGAAGACAGTGCCTCCTCATGGATGGGGATTTATGTGATTTGGTAGCAACCTGCTCCTCTTCTAGAGTCCCAAGCCAAAGGTTTTACCATGCGAGAGGGCAATCCAACTCTCAGCTAATATTAAAGGTCCAACAAACAAAACTGTTGACAGGACAATTGTTTCCTTACATAACAGTGAATGAGAGGGGGTGATCTACCAGTAAGAAAACTTTGACTGAATGTAGTCTTAAATACATACCAATTTATTATTAAGAATAGCTCTTAATAATTCTGTCCTCAGTTATACTCATGCAGTCCCTTTTGATTTAGTGGCTAATGTTACTTCTTCTTCTATTACTATTACTATGTACACTGTTTATAATAGGATCTCATTTTATTAAATAGTAGTTGAATATTTATTAATATGCTCTTAATGCTCCATTTGTATTTAAATGAATATATTAATCATATACATTTTAATTAATAGATATACTTCGTGTGTGTGTGTGTGTGAAAAAGAGGCAAATATAACCTAGAGTCCCTTTCTTTTAAATGTCAGCAACACGATACAGCAGTTACAGCACTTAATTTTGTTATTAACTTTTAGACTGAACTCTATCACAGCCCATAAATAAAACAAGAGTTATTCCCTACTCATAGGAGAACTGAGGTTAAATAATATCACGTGAAAAGTATAAGGACAAAAACTAAGAAAGAAAAAAGAAAAAGAAAAATTAAAATAACACTATGCACTGCTTTGTATGACATGTTAATCATGTATTATTTATCCTAAGTGCTTTTTGAGTTCTCATCTAAGTTCACTATAGCATAACAGATAGACTGTAGTCACCTTTTGCTGGATATGAATATTTAATATGCAATATTTAGCTTGCAAATAGGAGTCTGATGCATAGTCTTTTGAACAGCCTGCATTGCAATGGGTTCTGCCCCCAAGTGAAATGCACTCCACCTCCGTAAACCCACTCTGTGGAGTGTTGAGGGATAGGGAAGTGGAATCTATGTTTCCAAGGCACAGAGTTTAAATACCATGTACAGACCCTGTCTGGCTGTAGCCTAGGGGACCACAGAATCGTGGATACGCAGTCCCTCCCTTGTCCCACTCCTAGTTTCCCCCCTTCATGGATTTCTGCTTCTTGGTTATGTGAAGCCAACAAGGAGACCATTTACTCCATGTATAAGGTTGTCCTGGTACACCTGTGCGTGTCTGCTTCATCATAATGCGCCTATGAAGAACTTAAATGGTACATTGGGCTATACATTGGGTGTTCACATCATGATGAATTTCACTGCAGATTATATAAAAATAGATACAGGTTGCACTGTGTAAAATTCTGAGGATACCGCCTGAGATTTCTGGCCAGGAATTTGGAGCAACTAATGAAGAGAACTTGAAGTCAATGTAGCTATGCATATTCACACCAACTCAGGATTGCGCCCTGGGGGTTTAGGGAATGCCGTGTGAATATTCATACAGTGCAGACATGATCAATACATCTTATGTTTATGCACCTGTCTGTCAACGCTTAAGTCCCTTAATTTAAGAAACTCCAAATGATCAATTATTCAACATACTCTAAGTTTTATATCTCCCGTAAAGACAAAATTTCCATATTTTTGATAAACCATATTTTATTAATTTACTCATTTCCTGTTAGAGGTGCCTTTTGTTTCCAGGCCTTTGTTATCATATTCTGGGAAGCCAGGAGAAGATAATTGCAGAAGTCTTTATAACTGTTTATCATGGTAAACTGGTGATAATGTTCCCCCCCAAAATTGCCTATTTCAGTGGAAAGTCCAGACTTGTTTTTAATGTCCCAAACTGTGGACCAAATGCTAAAAATAAAAATAAAAATGTCAAAAACCATCCCAGACGAATAAAAGTTCTTTATGCACCACAGGTTTCCCAACTGCCAATTGAGATATTATTTAGGTGACATAATCTGTGTAGTGGTATCTGTAGTCTCATACCATCTTTTGCTTGAATTTCTTTTGTCATTATGACGCTAAATGTTCTGCTGCATATGATGCTATACTTTTGCTTTCTCCTTTTGAGACTTAAGTGCCTTGTTGCCAGAAGTATATACAGCAGTTTCTGGTTTTTGTACATAATTCCTTTGTATATAAATCCTTCATAATAAATCTTTTTGTCTATTTCAGAGTAACAGCCGTGTTAGTCTGTATTCGCAAAAAGAAAAGGAGTACTTGTGGCACCTTAGAGACTAACCAATTTATTTGAGCATGAGCTTTCGTGAGCTACAGCTCACTTCATCGGATGCATACCGTGGAAACTGCAGCAGACATTATATACACACAGAGATCATGAAACAATACCTCCTCCCACCCCACTGTCCTGCTGGTAATAGCTTATCTAAAGTGATCATCAAGTTGGGCCATTTCCAGCACAAATCCAGGTTTTCTCACCCTCCACCCCCCCACACACAAACTCACTCTCCTGCTGGTAATAGCCCATCCAAAGTGACAACTCTCTTCACAATGTGCATGATAATCAAGGTGGGCCATTTCCAGCACAAATCCAGGTTTTCTCACCCTCCACCCCCCCACACACAAACTCACTCTCCTGCTGGTAATAGCTCATCCAAAATGACCACTCTCCCTACAATGGGCATGGTAATCAAGGTGGGTCATGTCTAGCACAAATCCAGGCTTTCTCACTCCCCCCCCCCCCTTTTTTTTCCGGGACACACACACACACACACACAAACTCACTCTCCTGCTGGCAATAGCTCATCCAAACTGACCACTCTCCAAGTTTAAATCCAAGTTTAACCAGAACATCTGGGAGGGGGGGGGGAGGAAAAAACAAGGGGAAATAGGCTACCTTGCATAATGACTTAGCCACTCCCAGTCTCTATTTAAGCCTAAATTAATAGTATCCAATTTTCAAATGAATTCCAATTCAGCAGTTTCTCGCTGGAGTCTGGATTTGAAGTTTTTTTGTTTTAAGATAGCGACCTTCATGTCTGTGATTGCTTGACCAGAGAGACTGAAGTGTTCTCCGACTGGTTTATGAATGTTATAATTCTTGACATCTGATTTGTGTCCATTTATTCTTTTACGTAAAGACTGTCCAGTTTGACCAATGTAAATGGCAGAGGGGCATTGCTGGCACATGATGGCATATATCACATTGGTGGATGTGCAGGTGAACGAGCCTCTGATAGTGTGGCTGATGTTATTAGGCCCTGTGATGGTGTCCCCTGAATAGATATGTGGGCACAGTTGGCAACGGGCTTTGTTACAAGGATAAGTTCCTGGGTTAGTGGTTCTCTTGTGTGGTATGTGGTTGTTGGTGAGTATTTGCTTCAGGTTGCGGGGCTGTCTGTAGGCAAGGACTGGCCTGTCTCCCAAGATTTGTGAGAGTGTTGGGTCATCCTTTAGGATAGGTTGTAGATCCTTAATAATGTGTTGGAGGGGTTTTAGTTGGGGGCTGAAGGTGATGGCTAGTGGTGTTCTGTTATTTTCTTTGTTAGGTCTGTCCTGGGAACTCTTCTGGCTCTATCAATCTGTTTCTTCACTTCCGCAGGTGGGTATTGTAGTTGTAAGAAAGCTTGACAGAGATCTTGTAGGTGTTTGTCTCTGTCTGAGGGGTTGGAGCAAATGCGGTTGTATCGCAGAGCTTGGCTGTAGACGATGGATCGTGTGGTGTGGTCAGGGTGAAAGCTGGAGGCATGTAGGTAGGAATAGCCGTCAGTAGGTTTCCGGTATAGGGTGATGTTTATGTGACCATTGTTTATTAGCACTGTAGTGTCCAGGAAGTGGATCTCTTGTGTGGACTGGACCCCCCAGGCTGAGGTTGATGGTGGGATGGAAGCTGTTGAAATCATGGTGGAATTCCTCAAGGGCTTCTTTTCCATGGATCCAGATGATGAATATAGCGCAAGTAGAGTAGGGGCTTTAGGGGACGAGAGCTGAGGAAGCGTTGTTCTAAATCAGCCATAAAAATGTTGGCATACTGTGGGGCCATGCGGGTACCCATAGCAGTGCCGCTGATCTGAAGGTATACATTGTCCCCAAATGTGAAATAGTTATGGGTAAGGACAAAGTCACAAAGTTCAGCCACCAGGTTAGCCGTGACATTATCGGGGATAGTGTTCTTGAGGGCTTGTAGTCCATCTTTGTGTGGAATGTTGGTGTAGAGGGCTTCTACATCCATAGTGGCCAGGATGGTGTTATCAGGAAGATCACCGATGGATTGAAGTTTCCTCAGGAAGTCAGTGGTGTCTCGAAGGTAGCTGGGAGTGCTGGTAGCGTAGGGCCTGAGGAGGGAGTCTACATAGCCAGACAATCCTGCTGTCAGGGTGCCAATGCCTGAGATGACGGGGCGCCCAGGATTTCCAGGTTTATGGATCTTGGGTAGTAGATAGAATATCCCAGGTCGGGGTTCCAGGGGTGTGTCTGTGCGGATTTGATCTTGTGCTTTTTCAGGAAGTTTCTTGAGCAAATGCTGTAGTTGCTTTTGGTAACTCTCAGTGGGATCATAGGGTAATGGCACGTAGAAAGTGGTGTTGGAGAGCTGCCGAGCAGCCTCTTGTTCATATTCCGACCTATTCATGATGACAACAGCACCTCCTTTGTCAGCCTTTTTGATTATGATGTCAGAGTTGTTTCTGAGGCTGTGGATGGCATTGCGTTCCACATGGCTGAGGTTCTGGTTAAACTTGGATTTAAACTTGGAGAGTGGTCAGTTTGGATGAGCTATTGCCAGCAGGAGAGTGAGTTTGTGTGTGTGTGTGTGTGTCCCGGAAAAAAAAAGGGGGGGGGGTGAGAAAGCCTGGATTTGTGCTGGACATGGCCCACCTTGATTACCATGCACATTGTAGGGAGAGTGGTCACTTTGGATGAGCTATTACCAGCAGGATAGTGAGGTTGTGTGTGTATGGGGGTGGGGGGGTGAGAAAACCTGGATTTGTGCTGGAAATGGCCCAGCTTGATTATCATGCACATTGTAGGGAGAGTGGTCACTTTGGATGACCTATTACCAGCAGGATAGTGAGTTTGTGTGTGTGGTTTTTGAAGGGGGGTGAGGGGGTGAGAGAGCCTGGATTTGTGCAGGAAATGGCCCACCTTGATTATCATGCACATTGTGAAGAGAGTTGTCGCTTTGGATGGGCTATTACCAGCAGGAGAGTGAGTTTGTGTGTGGGGGGGTGGAGGGTGAGAAAGCCTGGATTTGTGCTTGAAATGGCCCAATTTGATGATCACTTTAGATAAGCTATTACCAGCAGGACAGTGGGGTGGGAGGAGGTATTGTTTCATGATCTCTGTGTGTATATAATGTCTGCTGCAGTTTCCACGGTATGCATCCGATGAAGTGAGCTGTAGCTCACGAAAGCTCATGCTCAAATAAATTGGTTAGTCTCTAAGGTGCCACAAGTACTCCTTTTCTTTTTGTCTATATTTTCCCACAGTGCTATTTCTTCTATTTTTTTTTCACTTTCTAGGCACACTGAGCTTTCCTCACATAGCATGTTTAATGGAAAAATATTTTAATTATAAGTATTGAAAAACAGAAAAGGGATATTTCTCTAATTCCTGTGTTTTCTGGGGAGAAATAAACACTTTGGGCCACATCATCAGCTGCCAAAATTGGCATAGCTATTGTGACAGGTCGGGCCAGATGGTTACAGGAGAGTGATCCTATTGGGCAAAGCCCGCCCACTTCTAAAGGATCCCCCCGCTAGCCTAAGAGGGGGATCCACAGAACCTGGACTACAGGAGAGTGATAGAAGGCAGCTATATTAGCCCCAGGTTAAGTAGGTCCCTTTTCCCTGGGTAAGGTAACAGGGAAGGTTCCAGAACAATCAGGAACTTTCTGGAAACAATTACGGCAGACAGGCTGATTAGAACACCTGCAGCCAATCAAGAAGCTGCCAGAATCAATTAAGACAAGCAGGCTAATCAGGGCACCTGGGTTTTTAGAAAAGGAGCTCACTTCAGTTTGTGGTGTGCGTGCGAGGAGCTGGGAGCAAGAGGCGCAAGAAGCTGAGAGTGAGAAGGCATACTACTGAAAGACTGAGAAGTACAAGCATTATCAGACATCAGGAGGAAGGTCCTGTGGTGAGAATAAAGATGGTGTTGGGAGGAGGCCATGGGGAAGAAGCCCAGGGAGTTGTAGCTGTCATGCAGCTGTTACAGGAGCCACTGTAGACAGCTGCAATCCACGGGGCCATGGGCTAGAACCCAGAATAGAGGGCGGGCCCGGGTTCCCCCCATCCCTCAACTCCCTACTTGATACCAGAGGAGTTGAACTGGACAGTGGGTTCCACCAGAGGGGAAGGTCTCTGGCCTGTTCCCCGATCCACTAGGTGGATCAGCAGAGACTGCAGGGATTGTTCTTCCTTTCCCCATGCTGGCCAGTGATGAGGCTAACTGAGTGAACGGCAGATTTGAGCCAAGAAAGTGGCCAAACTGAGGGCTGCTGTGAACCTCTGAGCTGAAAAAATCCACCAATAAGCGCAGGACCCACCAAGGCAGAGGAGGAACTCTGTCGCACTATATTAAACTGTCACACAGTCAAAGGAGCTGCATAGATTTATGTACTGGCTGAGGATCTCATCTCAAACTGGGAATCTATCCTAATATTTTAGTGACACAAATACATTTCATATTAATTAGTGATTGGTCACAGTTGTGCTCACTAAACATCTCGTTAACATTCTTAATAATCATGGATCTCAAAACATTCATTATTGCCTCCAAACATAACAGTTACATAATTCCCCATCACTTGAGCTACTACCATAATAGACCAAATCCAGCTTAATTTAGTCATGTGAGTATTCCCGTTCGAGTCATTTTATCACCAGCAAATTTAGAACAATCTGTTAGAATATTTTGTCTACTTGTACAACTCAGCATAGAATTCCCAGTTCAGCCCAGTAAAATGATTTAGGGTAAAAATGTCACATTGACCAAAGAACTTGAAGTATATGCCTAATAGCACAGTTTGAAATTAGGATGGAAAGCATCACCCAGCTCTGTAGATTTTAACAGAGGTTGCCAGAATATGCAAGGTCTTTCCTTCCTCCTCATAAACGTATTAATGATTTTATTCCATTATTTTAAAAAACTAATTTAAAGAAGTTAATAGGCAATGGCAAAAAATAAGATTACATTCTAGGCTAAGAATTCTAATGACATCCATTCTGAACAACCAACTAATAAAATGAATAGTTCATTTGTTTAAATCTTGTTCACATACAACAGTGCACACTGCGTGAGGGGTCATTTGTGGTGTCCTACGAGGGGAGCCTATACACTGTTCACTATTCATTGGCAGTAAAGACTGCACTATAGCCTCATCTAAGGAAATGCCGGACCCCTGCAAAATGGAGAAGGTCACTGATATAGCCCCTACAGATACAGCCTTTAGGCCACCCCCTCCTCCAAGTATTCTCTCTGATCCTACTTGGGTGCTGGGCGTGCACTGACCACCACTTTACAGGGTCTTTGGAGTGGGAGATGGCAGTGGTGGGAGAAGGAGAGCGACCTCCTGTGGCACTTAAGTGCTACTGCTGGCGGATCCCATCTCACCTGCTGACCCTAATATTGCTGCTTGGGAGATGGTCTCGGAGAGCAGTTATAGAGCCAAAGTTAAGCACAAGGCTGGGGCTCAGCTGCTTCCCCCTGAACTGGAAGAGGCAGAGCCGTCCCTTGGGTAGGGCGAATCGGGGTGACCACTCCAGGCCCCATGGTTTGGAGGGCTCTGCTCTTCGACATCACAGTGTCAGATGGGGTGAGGATAGCAGCTGTCTGCCTTGAGCAGTGAGCGGAGCAGGCAGAGGCAGCAGGCAGTGTAGGGTGTCTAGTCCTGCCTTTCCCCAGTGGCTCATACCATTTGGCATAGATGTGGGGGGCTCGGCAGGCCCGGGTCACAGGTCTCTGGCTGCCGCACAGACAGCTGGGCTCCCCCCATGGTACCTGCGCACAGATGGCTCTCCACATTGGCTGATGTACAGGTGGGAGGGGAGTCATCCCTGTGACATTGCATTCTATATGATTTTATTAAAATATGCTAATGAGTGTGAATATAATGTAAGTGGAATATGCTTCATGCAAAAGGTCTCTTGTAAGGTATCATTACAAAGTTTATAATCTACTGAGTGTGGTCATCCTATTTGTATAAATGTATCATTCTTGTATTTGAAACTAGAAATATGAAATATAACTCTGGGGTCCTATTGTAATTATGCAAAGTGTGGGCTATTAATGGTGGCTTGGAATCTTGATGGCTCCCATTGGCCAGGACAATTGGTTGTAAATGGATCTATTTACATGTAAATCTTCCTGTATACCTGTGTGCTGGCAAGTGGGTAATGAAGTCTTACAGTGACATGTGATCATGTCACCTGAACTGGAATCCATCCTTAACATGGGGCTTTTCCATTTAGAAGGAGGGGTGGGAACCCAGAGAGGGACCAAGGATTCCCGCCTTGTGCAAAAGGTATATAAGGGGGTGGAACAGAACAAAGGGAGTGGCAGTCATGAGAAATCTCCTAGCTACCACCTGAGCTGGAACAAGGACTGTACTGGGGAAAGGATTAGGCCCAGACTAGAAAGGAGTCTAGTCTGTGTAAGAAGCTTATTGGAACATCTCTGAGGGTGAGGTTTGATCTGTAATCACCTTCTTACTGTATTAGGCTTAGACTTGCATGTTTTTGTTTTATTTTGCTTGGTAATTTACTTTGTTATGTCTGTTATTACTTGGAACCACTTAAATCCTACTTTTCATATTTAATAAAATCACTTTTTGCTTATTAATTAACCCTGAGCAAGTATTAATACCTGTGGGAGCAAACAGCTGTGCATATCTCTCTATCAGTGTTATAGAGGGTGGACAATTTATGAGTTTAACCTGTATAAGCTTTATACAGAGTAAAACGGATTTATTTGGGGTTTAGATCCATTGGGAGTTGGGTATCTGACTGCTGGAGGCAGGAGCACTTCTTAAGATGTTTTCAGTAAAGTCTGCAGCTTTTGGGGGACACGGTTCAGACCTGGGTCTGTGTTTTCAGCAGGCTAGCATGTCTGGCTCAAAAAGGCAGGGTACTGAAGTCCCAAGCTGGCAGGGAAAACAGGCTCAGAGGTAGTCTCAGCACACCTCTCTGTGACCCAACCCGTCACAATCCCTCCCTGGGAGTCAAAGCTGGAATGACGCAGGTGCCCAACTGAAGATGACTAGGAGTCTGTGGGCTCTGTTGAGCCCACAAAACTTCTCTGTCCCCACTCTATCTCAGGACAAGCTATGCTTATTCCTGGAGGCCATGCATAGCTCCGGGACAAAGGTGCAGTTCGCTCTCCATCGGTGCGGGGGATTACTATCTCGTTCTCAACTCCAGGGGGGCCTTTCAGAGGGAGGCCAAAAAGTCAGCATTCTAGACAGTACCAGAGTGCCCATATCTCCCACAGCACTCTACTCAGCTATAAGGTGGAGAATGGGATGCTGCATGGTCCTGCTGGTGTTGGAAATACCACTGTCTGTGATGATCCTCAGCCCTCTCCCCAATGAAGGGTTTCATCTTTCCCTCATTAACCATGCAAGGTTGTAGGGTGAGTCTCTGGAGGTGCCAGATCCTCACCTACCTTTCAGCATGTAGGTATTCTGTGATTTTTCTGCAGGAGACTCTCACTGATCTGGCCACCAAAGCCAGCTGATGGCTGGAGTGAGGTGGCTGACAGTATGTTTCAGCCACCTCACAGCATCATCACGTGGCCTACAGCCCAAGGCTAGGCCACGTGCTGCACTTCTGGGTCCATGTACAGAGGCTGCTTTAAAACCATGTCAACATTTATACCCCAGTATCGAGCCTGGAGCTGGTGTGCTTCTATCAGAGAGCGTCTGCCTCCCTCCATCCACTGGCTCTTCATGAGTGCTTGGTTCTTGGAAGGGACTTTAACACCACCCGTGAAATATCAGGAAACAGATGTGTTGGGCCACTGCTCACATCCTCAGGGGAACTTTTGATTGATACTCCCTAGTGGATGTTAGGCATGACGAGCAGCCCAGATGATGCCACTTCCTTCACCTTCATCTGGGTGAAGGCAGCACAGTCGCACCACTCCCATTTGTACAGAATTTACATCTCATGCTCTAACATCTTGTGGCCCCACTCCTCCCCTTCCTGGACCATCACTGAGTTCTGTGAAGGTCACTGTGATGTTGCACCCCATAATGCTTTATGGAAATATGCTTATGAATGTATATATGACATAACTGGAATATGTTTTAGGCTGCATATGCCATGTAACATATCTCTACAATGGCTATGATTTACTGAATATAATAATCCTATTTGTATGCATGTATCATTTTTGTATTCAAAGTTATGAATATTGGCTATGTACTTGTTTGATTTTAAGTAGCCTTAGTAAGGCATTTGGTCAGCTTCTTAAGAAAGGAATTTGCAAGTTAAGTGCCCAATCAAGAAACACTTAATGGACAATGAACCTTGGAAGACTCCAATCCACATAAGAAGTCTACCCGGAACGTTCAAGGTAGCATGTGAACAATGGCTGCCACCTGTAAAGTTCTGAGTCATACATGGACATGGGACTTGCCCATGTGACTCCAAAACTCCATCTTGTAGCTGCGTTTCTACACAGCGGGAGGGAGGGGTGTCCACCCTCAAGAGAGGAACTACAGAAAATCCTGGGAGACCCTCCATTTGGTCTTCAGCTAGCTCAAGAGATAGACTCTCTACCCCCAAAGGCAACCTGAAAGAAACTGGAACAAAGGACAGTAACCCCAGGGGTGTGAGTGATCACTGGACCCAGACTAGAAGGAGGCCAGTCTGTAAAAGGAACTTATTGGAACATCTCTGAGAGTGAGGTTTCATCTGTAATCACCTTCTTACTGTATTAGGCTTAGACTTGCGTGTTTTATTTTATTTTGCTTGGTAATTCACTTTGTTCTGTCTATTATTGCTTGGAACCACTTAAATCCTACTTTTCATATTTAATAAAATCACTTTTTGCTTACTGATTAACCCAGAATATGTATTAATACAGGGGAGGTGGGGGCAAACAGCTATGCATATCTCTCTATCAGTGTTATAGAGGGCGGACAATTTATGAGTTTAACCTGTATAAGCTTTATACAGAGTAAAACAGATTTATTTGGAGTTTGGATCCCATTGGGAACTGGGTAGCTGGGTGTTGGAGACAGGAGCACTTCTTAAGCTGTTTTCAGTTAAGCCTGCAGCTTGTGGGGGACATGGTTCAGAGCTGGGTCTGTGTTTTCAGCAGGCTAGTGTGTCTGGCACAACCAGGCAAGGTACTGAAGTCCCAAGCTGCCATGGAAAATGGGCTTAGAGGTAGTCTCAGCACATCAGGTGGCAGTTCCCAAGGGGGTTTATGTGATCCAACCCGTCTCAGTCACTCTCCCAACCCCGGCAGTTGGGATGGGCCTATTGGCATTTTAATAACAGCCTGTTGGAGAACGTGGGTCTCGTAGAGTCCTTCAAGGAGTTTTGGCCTGGTGAGAGCAGAGTCACACCTTTTCCTCAGTGCAGAGATGGTGAGACGTGGGTGTGTCGGGTTGTCCCCCTTAAGGTGCCACCTGATGTACTGAGATACCACTGAGCCAACCTGTTTTGCCAGCCTGGACCCCCTTTAACCTGTCTTGCTGCACCAGGCTCTTAAGCCTTCTCTAGCACACACAGGGAGGGCCACACGCAGCTGCAGGAAGACACAGACTCTCGGATGAGCTCTGGGAAGACTCAGTTTAAGTGACTTGCCCCAGCACTCAGGTGCCCAACCTCCCTGGGAGTGTACACCCAAAGGTATATGGTCTTGCGCTGTACAGAAAGATATGCACAGCGCAAGCTCATAAAAATTTGCCCTCTTCCTTAATGTGAAGAGAGATGTGCTACAACTTCTTGCCCCCCGAGTTAGAAATTGTACAAACTGAGTTTAATAATAAAAAAAACAGATGTATTAACTATAAAAGGCAGATTTTAAATGATAGCAAACAGAACAAAGCAGATTACTAAGCAAATAAAACAAAACACAAACTAAGCTGGATTCACTAAAGAAACAGGTTACAAAATGTAATTTCTCACCCTAAATGTTGAATCAGGCAGGATGCAGATTTTCTGTAAATCACAGTTCCAATTATTTCTTCTTACAGACTGGACCCCTGTCTCAATCTGGACTCACCCCACCTTTTCTTTCAGGTTAGTTCCTTCGTCCCTTCAGGAAGAAGGACTGCTGAAAGAACCTGGGTAGGCATTGGAGGAGAGTCCAGATCAACTCCTTCTCCAGCTTTAAAAGGATTTACCTAAGGAGGAAATCCTTTGTTTGATCCCCTTTTGTTTTCTACAATGGAAAAGTACCAGCAGTGTCCAAGGGGCATTTTGCATCAGGTGACATTATCACCTGATCTTGTAGTGTCACATCTACATTCCGGCGCCTCTCAGGAAGGAGAGAGATTAGTATCTTCAGAGTTCTATTGTCCTTCTTAAATGGGTCAGTCAGGAGGGTTGCCTACTGTGTGGTGGGTGTTCCCCCCCAAGTACACACACAGTTGTAATTGTTACATAATCAATATTCCTAACTTTAGATACAGAAATGATACATGCATACAAATTGGATAATCACATCCAGTAAATCATAATCTTTCCAATGGTATCTTACATGAGACATCTTTCATAAAGTATATCTTATTTATGCCATATTCACATCATAACCATATTTCTAAGAAGAATATGGGATGTAACGTCACAGTAGGGAAGGTGCATGTAAAGCTCTTTTTGCCATGACTATACCCAGGGAACCAGCCAGAGGAGGGATGCAGCAATGGAACAGTTGCAGTGGGAGGTCATGGAGCTGGAGGAGCATCTGAATGCCCACCCTGAGAATCTGCCCTCTGCAGAGAGCATTGGGAGAACTGAGATGAGCTCCAGGACCTTGATGACTACTGGCTAGAGGTGCTTTTGTCCAGTCGCATATCCAGCTCCTTTGGGAGATGGATCACAGCTCGCACTTCTATGCTCTGCAGAACAGGATGGGCATCAAAAAACAATCACCTGCTTCCTGGTGAAGGATGGCACTCCTCTTACAGATCCAGGGCAGATGTGAGAAAGAGTGAGGGCTATCTATACTGAGCTTCTCTCCAGACCCAACCTAATCATTTTGCCTCCTCTGCATTTCAATCAGATGGTTTCCTCCTCCACATTCCAGGGTGCCAGCAGAAAAGTCATTAAGAGCACAGGAGAGACAGGCTTCCTTGTCTCAGTTCCAGTGCCCACCCCCAGCATAGGCCAGAGAAACTGGGAGCAGTCATTACAAGAAAAAGTCCTTTAGAGCCTCAGATTGGAGCATGCTCTGTTGCTTTGGGTCGATGGCACATGCACCATCTGGTCAGCACTAGGAGCATGAGAGGCCCAAGCAATTGAGGAAGGAATCTTTGCAGATTTTAGCTGTTATTCTCTACCAAAGTCTCTTCTGAGCATGTGCCAACTCATTTTTCCAGGCTTATAACTTGGTCAAATTTGGGTAGATTTTCATGGGGATGGTAAAAGGCACATTCCTGACAAAAAGGCGACCCTCCTGCCAAATTTTAAGTCACTACTCCAAAGCATGGAGGCACTAGGGCATTTTAAAAGAAGTCTCAAGATTTTTTTCACATGGGCAAAACAATGTGTTTTCCCCCATACTTCATTCTCAGAAATGACTGAACTGGTTAGGCTGAATTTTTCCAAAAATGTCAAACTTAGGCAGACACCCAATATGGAAAAATTTGGCCTAAACTGTTAATGTTTGCAAAGTTATAAGCAACTAAAAACAGGTGTTTATAATAGGACATGTTGGACATCCTTAATAAGTGGTGCTACCATCCCTTCCCATAATTGGAAAGGAAATATTTCATTAATTTTAAAAATCTTCCTTTTTTTGCACAAAGGTACTGATTCTTATTGAGATTTAATGTGCTTAAAATCAATTATGTGCTCTGCTAAATCAGGTCTTAAATTATTAATGGATTCAAACCAGAAGTGACCATTAGATCACCTAGTCTGACCTCTTGTATAAACACAGGCCATAAAATTTCATCCAGTCACCCCTCTGCTGAGTCTAATAGCTTGTGTTTAACTAAAGCATGTCTCCCAGGAAGGCATGCAGTCTTGATCTGAAGATTTCAAAAGATGGAGAATGCACCACTTCCCTTAGTATGATGCTGTATATTTGTAGTGACCACTCTAAATTTTCAAAAGTGGATAGGCACTGTTATGCATGTTGCCAACAAAATTATTGTGCATGATCATAAATGTGGCACAAGCAACCACTTTAACCAAAAAGAAGGAAATAACCCTTTTTGCAAACACACACTTAAACAAAAACTGTTAAACAAAAACTGTGTGAGGTAACAAACTCTCTTATCAACAAGAAAAATGTCACTACTAACATGGAAGTATTTATTCACTTCTCTGCTGAAACATTGCTGATGTTGGAGCCTTGCAGATTGGTTTCCCATTGGAAAAGAAATCAGTGATGAGCCTTGCATTTTTTAGTATATCTTGTTTTATATATACTATATAAACCAATTTTTGAACAGAGGGAATTGCCAGTGGCACATACAGCATACCATCTTTCAGAAATTTCAGCCCAAATACCAACACCCAGTTCCCAGGAAGCAACTCTATCCCAAGAACTGACTCAATTTAGAGAGATTAAAGCAAATAACAAACTTTCACTGTTTGCAAGAGCTCCTTCCAAGTCTCTATGTAAAAAAACCTCAACAATACAGCATTTCTTCACTGACTATATACTGCTCACGCACAAAGAAAAATAACTTGTAAGACAATGTGTAACAGTGCCATCTGAGGATGCCCTCCACAACAATACATAAGTAACTGGCGGACAACTCTTAAGAGACACAATCCCATATTTCAGTAGGAATTTCTGTCTTCTATTTTAGGCACTGTGGTGGGGAATTGCAAACTGATTTAACCTCAATAGATTAATAGTATAAAATTTTACAAGTTTTGAGAGGAGTTGGAAAAATTTCTCTAGCAATCAAATAGTAACTTAATACTACACTGCCAGCTCCAGTCCCTTTCTCACCAGCTAGTCTGTGAACGTGCTCCATTCTTTGCCTGTGCACAACATTTCTATGCTGAGGTTTGCATAAAGGAACATTTGCTGATCTTGATTTAAGCCTTTGTCAGTCTTTCATGATTCTGTTAGCAGATAATCTTTACCTTGGAATCTCAGCAGCATTATCACCAGGTCTCTTAGTGGCCCAGATTTAGCCCTTTGGACTATCTGGGGTTTTCCTAGTTCAAAATCTTCCTCTTCCTTGTCACATTTTAAAATCTCATTGATCCGTTTTTGAACAAAGAGACTCACACTACTCCAATTCTCTATTTTCTTTTTCCAATAATTCTAACACAAGTACAATGAGTCCCGTTTTCTAATTTCTCTGTTTTGTCCAACACAAAAAAAAAAAAAAAAAAACAACCACCTTTCTCATTGCATAGATCTCTTTTTCAGCTTCCCTTTCGGCTATGTTGCTTATTCTTTTCTCTGCTGCATGCACACGTTCGTTTAATTTATCCAATTTAGCATCCATTGCATCTACTTTTCCTTTAAAGTTCTCCCATGCTGTGAAGAATGACTGTCTGGGTCCATTTTATTTATCTGAATATCGCAGCAATATCTGCAGTAGCTTCTTTTTTTCCCCCAGGGAGCAGTGAGACAGATGCCATGTTTTCCACAAAGGCCTGTGAAGTCTCTTGAGCAGCTATTGCTGGGCTTTCTCTATCTGATGTAACAGTCCCAGATTATTGTTGTTGATTGAAGCTGGTGTGATCTCCTGCTCGTCTTTTTCAGATGTTGCCACCAAAAGAAATGTTAGAACCCAAAAAGAAAATACTACTAATCTGAATTTTTGACTGGGCTGGGCTGGGTTGGGTGTGGTGTTTAGATGCTGCTTGTAATTATTAGAACTGGGAGCACTGGCTGTCGGGAGTCTGAAAGGACAGGAAACAGGAAGGGGGGGAGTTGAGGAGGCGGAGTGAGAGCTACCGAGGGTGCAGCAGCAGCTTGGTAAAGAGGTTTCCACTTTAAAAATAAAGTCCTGTTGAAGTTTGTTAGTACCTTGCCTGGCTGCTACACCACTGGGTCTAAGGCAATGTATGTCTAGTACATGCTTAGTGTGTCTCATGGCATGCCACTGGAGCCTACAAAGCAGTATATAGCTTTTATAAACTAGTTAAACATCTAAGCAAGAATGAGGTGTTTCAAATGGGAAAAGCCATTCACTGAAAGCTTAATCTAAACATCATATTAAAGTGTTGGTCATGCTGGAATTGATACTAGAGCATGGAGCCTTTCTCCCCTAGATTACTGTTTCAGACTCAGTTTGCATTTGCCTTTTGTCAAATGTCTTTGCCATTTGACGGCTGTCTGTGTGGAAGAAGATTGTGGTCTCCAGACTTGTCTACACAAACACTTAGGCCATGGCAAACTGGGGTGTAAATGTACCTCGTACCAGTATGCTGTGCAAAAAGTGTCTCTGTGGACCTTGCTGCCATGCACTAAAAGTTCTACAGTGTGCTTTGATCTACCCTACTTTGAAATACGAGCAGATTCAGATGCACTAGGGGACTTTTAGTGCACAGCAGCAGGATCCACTCAGAGACTTTTTGCGTAGCAGGCTAAGGCAAGGTAGATTTATACTACAACTTGCCACAAACTAAGTGTTTGTGTAGACAAGCCCGCAGTCTAATTCCTACTGGGTAGGTGTCCACATCAAACTTGGCACCCTCCTTGGCAATCTCAGCAGAAAGACGAAGGACTGACTAAGCACTGAAAGTTAAACAGAGCTGGTTCTAATAGTTCATGATTGCGATACAGAATTGGAGAGTGTGGCAAAATTTGTACCATCATAACCAGTGCTCTATCTTCTTTCATTGCTCACAATTTTGATTTTGAGGGATGTCAGTTCAGTACCTTGAAATCACAAAACTCACTTAAGGAAACAGATATAATTTTCTTTCCTCACTAGAGTTTGAACATATGCTGTCTCTTTCTTGGACTCTCTAGTGGCATTAACTTGGGATTGTGGCCATTATAAATACATTATGGTTAGGATTTAAAAAAATGATTGGTGATGCTACGTGCATTCACTCTGGGGTGCTCTTCTTGAGAGTCTTGAAAAGGGCCTAGACTTCATAAGGTACTGAGCATCCATCCTCTGAAAATCAAGCCCCTTTTAGATGTCTCAGACTGTGTGTCAAAAAATTGAGTCACTCAAAGTCACTAGTCACTGTTGAAAATCTTAGCCAAGGAATTCAAGACTAAGTTTAAAACATGAATAACTGTTTGGGAGAATATCCTGTGCACACATCTGTGTGTATGTTATTACGAGTTTCATATGTTTTTCCATCTTTTTCTGGACCGTAATTAATCGGAAATTCTTCTCTTGTCGCACACAATAATATGCAGTAACTATGTTATTAAATCTAAAAAACAGATTTAGTTGCACAAATAATTAATTATTAGTCAAGTAGCATATCCAGTGAATTTCAACAAATGTTTAATGGACACACAAGTATTTTATTAGATTATAAATTTCATTAAAATATTCTTGTAAAAATAGAATTTAAAATAACATACAATCACTTAATCAAATCTAAATTACATCCTTATTTAAGTAACCCTATTTAAGTGTGAGTTTAATTCCCTGTAGTTCACCTCAGTTTTTTTTTATTTTTACCCTTGGCTAATAAACAATGAAGCATACCTGTCATACCAGTAAAACTCAATGCAAGCTGCCCTGGATCGTGACTCACATTTCATCAAGATTCTTCCCTGTGTAGTAATAGTGTTCATATGGTTTTATATTTGTTTGTTTTGTTGCTATGGTTATTTTTCCTCTTACCTTAGAAAGTTTGACAGAATATCCTCAAGTTCCAATCTTCACAAGAACATTGAGGTTTCTCCAGAAAGTCACTTGAAGCTCTTCCTCGCCAAATGGGGTCCAAAAAATAGATGTGATTTATCTGCATCTGCCTGCATGAGGCAAAAACAATCTTTCAGGCATGAGGGAAAAAATACAGGAAATGTATTTAAATTACCAAAAAAGAATGCCTAAGAAATCCCTGAATTCAAAAGTAAAACCTTCCTCTTTACCCACTGTATGCCCCAAGGCAAGCCAAACCTTTGTAGGGAAAACCTGGGAAATCAAATAGGCCCTGCAGTATATCTGGGCTCTGGGAAATTAAAGGAGGTCAAGGACCCCTCACACCAGTCTCCCTGGTGAAACGCATTCACACCGGTTCCACTCCACCACCACTTAACGAACGGACTATAGGCTTGAGGGCCTCTGCTGATCATAACACATTTATTGGCACACACAAAGTGATTCAATTTCTTAGGTAACAAAGACCCATAACAGTTAGGGGTTTAAAGGTCAAAAACAATCTCTTAACCCGCTTCTGGAAATTAACTGGAAGTCAGTGCAGATCATGGAGAACTAGTGTAATGTTCTTCCTATGAGCACCATTAAGCGGTCAGACCAGTACACTGTGCACCAGCACTAATTTCTAAAAGCCATCTAGAGTAGTGTCATGCAGAGTACAGAGCAGTAACCCATTCCTGAAGTGACAAAGGGGTCATGTCCACATTCAAAAGAATAAGTTACAAATTTCTTGCCAAGTTCAGATAAAACACTCACGGACACGGCTGCTAATTGGACATCTAGAAGCATCTGGGGATCCAGTAAGTCTCTTAGGAAGCAAACCTAACCAACACATGGTGGGCAAGCCCCCTCAATCAAGGGAACAGATATAACTTCTGCTACTTCTGCCTATCAGCGTTGCCTCAAACCATAAATGAATGAAAATCTCAGCAAGCTAATCTAATCCAAACCCCAGTCGTAGTCAGACACTGGGTAAATCAATCAGCAACAGCATCCAGGTCTTATGAAATGTAGACAAAGCTGGGTCCATCCCCATATCACAGCCTCAAACCATTTCACTGTCTTCTCTAGTCACCTCATATGTATGTTGAACGTCTAAACAGCAGCTGCAGGATGTTAAGAGACACTAGGTGTTCTGTCCTGTGTTTCAGGTACTAAATTACTCAAACCCATGGAGACTTATTTTTGCTCTGATTTCAGAGATGTTGACTAAGTAAATCTCATGTCGACTAGAGTGAGACTAAATTGAAAGCTAATTTGCTGCTGCCTGATGTCAGGAGCAATATAACTTGTCCACTGAAGCCACACAAAGAATGTTATTTATAAATAAAACACTTTGATAAAAAGCCATCCTCCTTATGTAATTAGGAAACAGAAAGGTTGATGTGAAAGCTTGAGTTTTAACGGTGAAAGATAATAAATCCTGTCTACAACCTTCATGACAAAAAGCTTACTATAACACAAAGGAATGGAGAGTACAATTTTGGAATTATTCTGAAAGTACGCTGTTTCAAAGCAGCAATAAATAATGAATTGTTTCTATATGCTGAGAGGAAAAAATGACAACATATTTTGGAAATTTCAAACAATGTGCAATCCTTTGTCGTAGATGGAAGATGCATAGTTAATAATATCACAAAGGATGCTACTATTACCAGTTTATAAAAACGAATTTCAGAGACAGGGAATCCCAAACTAGTGCATTTAGAGAACAGAACTGTGTCTTGAAGACTGAAGTCTCTAAGCAGGTGACCCACTGTTATGCTGTTGATTCCACAACTTTTGCAATCTTAGAAAACTAAAGCATGACTGTTAAATAGTCCTCTGTGGAACTCCTTTAGGCCCTGATCCAGCAAAGCACTTAGGCACATGATTAACTTTAAGCACAGGACTAGCTCCATTGAAATCCTAAGCTCTTGGTTGTACTTTTACATACGTTTGCATATCATTAATTAATTAATTAAAGACGATTGTGCCTGACTGTCCCTACTGAAACTGCAGTCCCATTGTGCCAAGCGTGGCACAAATACAGATAGTTCCTGCCCCAAAGGGCTTACATTCTAAGGCCCTGATTCAGGAGGGTATATGCCTAAATTGTAAGTATGTGGATAGTCCCATTGACTTTTCTGAATTGAGATTTAAATAGACAAAAAATACAAAGGATGGGAGAAATTAGGTATTTTTATCCCCATTTTACAGATGTACAGAGACTTTAAGGCCCAGATCCGCAAAGGTATTTTAACTTAAGCAATACTCCTGTAACTTTAGCGCCCTCATGGCCAAGGTGGACTCTGCTCTGCAGGCAGCTCTGGCCAAGAGAAGGCGCGTGCAGGAATGCAACAGGAAAAATCCCTTCCATCCCAGGGGCACCTGCTCCAAACCCCCCAGAATGAACACACACACACCCCACAAGAAAAGTACAATGGATATAACAAAGGGAGATATTTATTTACAGAGGGATGAGAGGAGGAAAAAACAAGGGGAAGTATAGGGGGAGCAGTAGAACAGGGTTGCATCGAAACCAATGCCCCACAGACCCAGTGGTAGCAAAGTCTGAAAGGACAGACACTGAGCAGTGTCTGAGTTCAGGAGTCCTGAGCAAAGTTCCAGTACAGTGGTGAGTCTTGGGTGCTCCTGGTCGTCTTCAGTGCCAGTGAACTTTCCCCAACAAACCCCTCCGGTGCCCTTTTCTGCTGCTCTATGCAAAGCCCCACAGAGCGACCACCTCCCCACTTAACTAGCTAGCAGCCTCCCTCCTTATTCCCAGTGCAGAGTCACAAGCCCCAGTACTCACAGACCCAGGCAGCTCTGGGCAGCAGTGATACTGGGTCCAGCTCTGGCCTGTCCTTCTCGGGCAATTCCTCCCTGGCACAGTGCTTCTCCTGGCTCCTGTCCCGGGGTGTCCCCTTTCGGCCGCCCTGTCCTTTCCAGCCTTCAGGCAGGTTCTCTGCTGCTTCGCTTTGTCCAGGGCTTCCAGCCTGCGGCCCTTCTCTCCTGGAAGCTCCAGAGCCACACCCCCAAGTTTCCCTTCTTTCTCTCCCCTTCCCCCTAGGAAAAAGATTTAAAGGAGCCATGCTCTCTAACCCCAAAGGGGTTACACTCCCATTGACTTCTTTTGTAAATCAGGCCCAGGGAAGATGTCTTCTCTGCCTTTGTAAGTGATTAAAACAACTTCAACAAGTGACCCTTTTCCACAGTCATTTCTATACAAGTAAGAAATAGCATAATAATAAACATAAGTATTATGTTCCGATCACTTTTGAATATCACTTTTACTAATAATTTTTAGTTCATTTGCTCACTAGCATTTCTATTACGCTTGGCCCTCACACTAAGAGGTCTTTTTTAATATATTTTTTTCATTCTTTCCCCATAAATGTTCCTCAAAGATGCGATAAACCATGAATTGTGATTTCAACGACCATGATGTTTGTAAAGTGAAAACTGTCACTCTGCTTAGAGTTTCCATAGATCTTTGATGGTGCCCAAACTAAAACCAAATTAAGATGCCCCATAGGGGTGTCAAAGATGAAAGTCTGTGCCTCAGAGTCCCATTCCATATGGCTACCCAGATGTCAAACTCCTTTCAAGTTTCTCTAAGATTGGCCCTTAATGAAACCATCCCCAAATTTACCTCTTGTTGCACTCTTCATAAAAATGGGGAAGAAATTCCCTATATAACAAATACTGCTCTCATGACTTTTACTTCAGCCAAAAAACAGAGGGCTTTTTTGCTGGATATAAAGTAAAAGTGGAAATAAAGCATCACAGTGAGATGCTTAGAAGGTCAAAGTTCACATAGAGCATACCATGTTACTTGGTCTCTCATTGGATTATATCCACATAATCAGCACTATTCACTATTCTAGGGGGAGACCTTGGAAGACAAGGATGGACCATGGGCTTTGGAGCAAAATATGTATATTTGACTTCTTCTGAAACAGAATCAATCAAGTAACCTATTTGCTTCTTTCAGTTTTTCTGGAGTGTTTATATTCTTAATTGGAATTTTGAGTTTTGTATGTCTTATAGTAGCAGATTAACTATTAAAATTATTAATATTGTTTAAGGACCCCAGTCATGGACCATTGTGAGAGGAATTGTACAACCAACCAACCAACCCAATGATAGTCCATGCCTTCACAAGTTTACAACCTGGGATTTAGACAACATAGAACAGGTGACTAAAAGGAATTCAATCCGCACAAAATGGAATGTATCAAAGGAAGAACCTGGGTACATGTTCCAAAAATCACTGCATCCCCTACAATAAACAAAACTGGCAGTGCTTCAGAATAAATAGGAAAGATGCAGCAATGGCAGCTCTGGCAGCATTTCCTTCCACGATGCACATAAATTGCACCTGCCATTGGTATTCCCACTACATCTGTTTCTTCCCTTGCCCCCAACAGTGTGCACAATCCCAGTGTTACTTATGGACTAAGCAGAAAGACAAAGCAAACTAAGTAGGAGCAACAGTGCTGGAAATTGGTTCTTGGTGCTTAGAGCCACAATATTGATGGCAGTATAAGGAGATCTTTCTGGGGAGGTCAGAATGAGATTAGAAACCTGGTTATCCCATTACACCAATTAATTTGATTGATTTCACTGGAATTTCTCATGATTTCAACTTGGGTAAGCAAGGGGAGAAATAAGTCCTAGAATGATAAGAGAACTTCAAAAGGGATTAAAACTTTGCCTGTGAGAACTAAAGTTTTAGTAAGGATTTGCATTCCATGCAACATTGTATTTGATTAAATAAAAATCAGGAACAGCCACGCCAAACAGATACAATTTCTAAGCAGAATTACTTCTTTTCCAGATCCATTTTCCTAAATGCCCTATTGCCTAGCAGAAGGAGAAGGAGGGGGGGTGGTCGGGGACTCCCTCCTCAGGGGGACTGAGTCATCTATCTGCGGCCACGACTGGGAAAACCGAGAAGTCTGCTGCTTGCCAGGAGCTAGGATTCACGATGTGACGGAGAGACTGCCGAGAGTCATCAAGCCCTCGGATCGCTACCCCTTCCTTCTTCTCCATGTGGACACCAATGATATTGCCAAGAATGACCTTGAGGGGATCACTGCAGACTACGTGGCTCTGGGAAGAAGGATAAAGGAGTTTGAGGCGCAAGTGGTGTTCTCGTCCATCCTCCCCGTGGAAGGAAAAGGCCTGGGTAGAGACAATCGAATCGTGGAAGTCAACGAATGGCTACACAGGTGGTGTCGGAGAGAAGGCTTTGGATTCTTTGACCATGGGATGGTGTTCCAAGAAGGAGGAGTGCTAGGCAGAGACGGGCTCCACCTAACCAAGAGAGGGAAGAGCATCTTCACAAGCAGACTGGGTAACCTAGTGAGGAGGGCTTTAAACTAGGTTCACCCGGGGAAAGAGACCAAAGCCCTGAGGTAAGTGGGGAAGTGGGATACCGGGAGGAAGCACGAGCAGGAGCGTGCGAGAGGGCAGGGCTCCTGCCTCATACTGAGAATGAGGGACGATCAGCAAGTGCCTATACACAAATGCACGAAGCCTGGGAAACAAGCAGGGAGAATTGGAAGTCCTGGCATAGTCAAGGAATTATGATGTGATTGGAACAACACAGACGTGGTGGGATAACTCACATGACTGGAGTACTGTCATGGATGGATATAAACTGTTCAGGAAGGACAGGCAGGGCAGAAAAGGTAGAGGAGTTGCACTGTATGTAAGGGAGCAGTATGACTGCTCAGAGCTCCAGTATGAAACTGCAGAAAAACCTGAGTGTCTCTGGATTAAGTTTAGACATGTGAGCAAAAAGGGTGATGTCATGGTGGGAGTCTGCTATAGACCACCGGACCAGGGGGATGAGGTGGACGAGACTTTCTTCCGGCAACTCACAGAAGTTACTAGATCGCAGGCCCTGGTTCTCATGGGAGACTTCAATCACCCTGATATCTGCTGGGAGAGCAATACAGCAGTGCACAGACAATCCAAGAAGTTTTTGGAAAGTGTAGGGGACAATTTCCTGGTGCAAGTGCTGGAGGAACCAACTAGGGGCAGAGCTCTTCTTGACCTGCTGCTCACAAACCAGGAAGAATTAGTAGGGAAAGCTAAAGTCGATGGGAACCTGGGAGGCAGTGACCATGAGATGGTCGAGTTCAGGATCCTGACACAGGGAAGAAAGGAGAGCAGCAGAATACGGATTTCAGAAAAGCAGACTTTGACTCCCTCCGGGAACTGATGGGCAGGATCCCCTGGGAGAATAACATGAGGGGGAAAGGAGTCCAGGAAAGCTGGCTGTATTTTAAAGAAGCCTTATTGAGGTTACAGGGACAAACCATCCCGATGTGTAGAAAGAATAGTAAATATGGCAGGCGACCAGCTTGGCTTAACAGTGAAATCTTTGCTGATCTTGAACACAAAAAAGAAGCTTACAAGAAGTGGAAGATTGGACAAATGAGCAGGGAAGAGTATAAAAATATTGCTTAGGGATGCAGGAGTGAAATCAGGAAGGCCAAATCACACCTGGAGTTGCAGCTAGCAAGAGATGTTAAGAGTAACAAGAAGAATTTCTTCAGGTATGTTAGCAACAAGAAGAAAGTCAAGGAAAGTGTGGGCCCCTTACTGAATGATGGAGGCAACCTAGTGACAGAGGATGTGGAAAAAGCTAATGTACTCAATGGTTTTTTTGCCTCTGGCTTCACAAACAAGGTCAGCTCCCAGACTACTGCACTGGGCAGCATAGCATGGGGTGGAGGTGACCAGCCCTCTGTGGAGAAAGAAGTGGTTTGGGACTATTTAGAAAAGCAGGACGAGCACAAGTCCATGGGGCCAGATGCGCTGCATCCGAGAGTGCTAAAGGAGTTGGCGGATGTGATTGCAGAGCCATTGGCCATTATCTTTCAAAACTCATGGCGACCCGGGGAAGTCCCGGATGACTGGAAAAAGGCTAATGTAGTGCCCATCTTTCAAAAAGGGAAGGAGGAGGATCCTGGGAACTACAGGCCAGTCAGCCTCACCCCAGTCCCTGGAAAAATCATGGAGCAGGTCCTCAAGGAATCAATTCTGAAGCACTTAGAGGAGAGGAAAGTGATCAGGAACAGTCAGCATGGATTCACCAAGGGCAAGTCATGCCTGAGTAATCTAATTGCCTTCTATGATGAAATAACTGGCTCTGTGGATGAGGGGAAAGCGGTGGACGCATTGTTCCTTGACTTTAGCAAAGCTTTTGACACAGTATCCCACAGTATTCTTGCCAGCAAGTTAAAGAAGTATGGGCGGGATGAATGGACTATAAGATGGATAGAAAGTTGGCTAGATTGTCAGGCTCAATGGGTAGTGATCAGTGGGTCCATGTCTAGTTGGCAGCCGGTATCAAGTGAAGTGCCCCAAGGGTCGGTCCTCGGGCCGGTTTTGTTCAATATCTTCATAAATGATCTGGAGGATGGTGTGGATTGCACCCTCAGCAAGTTTGCAGATGACACTAAACTGGGAGGAGAGGTAGAGACGCTGGAGGGTAGGGATAGGATACAGAGGGCCCTAGACAAATTAGAGGATTGGGCCAAAAGAAATCTGATGAGGTTCAACAAGGACAAGTGCAGAGTCCTGCACTTAGGATGGAAGAATCCCATGCACCGCTACAGACTAGGGACCGAATGGCTTGGCAGCAGTTCTACAGAAAAGGACCTCGGGGTTACAGTGGACAAGAAGCTGGATATGGGTCAACAGTATGCCCTTGTTGCCAAGAAGGCCAATGGCATTTTGGGCTGTATAAGTAGGGGCAGCAGATGGAGGGACATGATCGTTCCCCTCTATTCGACATTGGTGAAGCCTCATCTGGAGTACTGTGTCCAGTTTTGGGCCCCACACTACAAGAAGGATGTGGAAAAATTGGAAAACGTCCAGCGGAGGGCAACTGGAACACATGACTTATGAGGAGAGGCTGAGGGAACTGGGATTGTTTAGCCTGCAGAAGAGAAGAATGAGGGGGGATTTGATAGCTGCTTTCAACTACCTGAAAGGAGTTTTTAAAGAGGATGGATCTAGACTGTTCTCAGTGGTAGCTGATGACAGAACAAGGAGTAATAGTCTCAAGTTGCAGTGGGGGAGGTTTAGGTTGGATATTAGGAAAAACTTTTTCGCTAGGAGGGTGGTGAAACACTGAAATGGGTTACTTAGGGAGGTGGTGGAATCTCCTTCCTTCAATATTTTTAAGGTCAGGCTTGACAAAGCCCTGGCTGGGATGATTTATTTGGGGATTGGTCCTGCTTTGAGCAGGGGGTTGGACTAGATGACCTCCTGAGGTCCCTTCCAACCCTGATATTCTATTATTCTATGATCACTTTGTTGAGTTATTGCTTCCAATAGCCAAATTCTGCCTGCAGATAAATTCCAGCAACTCCCATTCACTTCAGTGGACGTGTGCATCTGAATCCAAAATTTGGGTCAATATAAAGATGATAATTACAATACTTTGTTTTGTGGTGGTTTAAATGCCAGGTGCCAATTTATTTTGTTACTTGGTTCACAGTTATAAACTGCATATGTGTGTATCACTGCATGTTTGAAGAAGTGTCCAATATGTTATTAATTCCAGTTTCAATTCTTATTTTATAGTTGGGTTTAATAGGCTCTCTTCTAGAGCAACTATTTTATTTCATTGTTATTCTCTTTTTTTCCACTCCGGGAAAACCCTTTGCTCATATCTCCACTGCCTACTGCTATCTGAGAGATGCCAACTGACTAAAAACTTGTTTGAAAACTGATTTATTTTGCATACACAGAAGTATTCTTCCCTTTTTGGTGAACTTTCAGAACATTGCCTCAAGCAAACAGGACACAGATTTCTTCTAAAATTCATCTTTTGGCACAAGGTCCTCCCTTAACCAGACTGTATTGGGCTTTCAAGATTATAAATCTTGTTCTGCTGACTACACAGAAGCTTATTGTAAATATATTTTAGAGCCTGTGCTTCTTGCACTCCAGAAGTCCTATAATTAGGGCCAACTCATTTTCTGAGATCACTTCTGCTATTCTACCTGAGGAAAGAAAGGTTACATATTTTGCATGTTTCTAGGGAACAAGTTTTTTATCTGGAACTTAAAGTCTTTAGAAAATTGAAGAACAACAGAGAGGAAATATTAACAGCTAACCAATATGAGAGGAAATAATTGAAATGTTAAACATCTGATTGTCAGAAAATAGATGTTATAACTATAAACAACTTCAGATTTTTTATCATAATTACTATAAAAATCTCAGCAGAAAATGCCCATGGAGTCAATGTTCCTGGGAGCTTCAAAAACAGTTCAATGAAAGTCTGTTCTCAGCCTTGATCTGAGCTAGAGGAAAATGTAGTAATTGTGTTTGAGATAAGAAATGAACATTAAATCCAAAAATGTTTAAATGTACAAGTTGTTTCTGGGTGAGGAAACTTGTTTATGAATTTTGTTTTTGGTGGGTTTTTTCTTTTAGTAAAATATAAGCCAAAATGAACTCTGCAAAAGCCCTAGCAAAAGTATTATATTGTATCAGCATTCAGCTGTTTAGTAAAAACACAAGCAAACATAAAATGATGGCAGACTGTTTTTACTGAAAATGAATACTAGAATTTATATTTCACAAGATTTTCTTTTCCAAGTCCTTCCTTCCTTCACTCTGTTCATAGTGTTCAAACAGAAGCCATTTTAACTGTGACCTGTGGCAGCTCAACAAACCACAGATATGAGAAGTGGATTTCCTTTTCTGTGGCCTGATTCTGCTCTCATTAAAGTCAATATCCTCCATGCATATTGTATCACCTCCATGTGGCATTATTTAATTAAGGTGGGCCAGATCTGAGCACATCCAAACTTGGTAATTTTCCAGATCTAGACACTGATTCTATGCTATTTTTCAATGGCAAAATAGAAAATGGCCAGGGAAAGGGAAAAGAAGAGAGAAAGAAAGGAAGGACAAAAAACTGAAAGAAAAAAAACAACAACAAAAATCCAGAAAATGTTTCCAAAACTGGATTTTTTTTTCCATTTTTTTGTTATTTTGGGGGGAAAGAACATTTTTGAAAAAATGAAAATATTCCAGACACCTTTGTGGTTTTGAAAAAAAAGCAATTTTTCACACACAAAAAAAGTTTCTGAACAAAATATTTCAAGCAGCTGTCGTGATTATACACGGCATAAATGGCCCCACAGTCTAAAGAAGAGCAAAACAATTCTGGAAAGTGCTAATCTTTGTTTGCAGAATTTTATAAACCAGTGTTTGATGCTTAGGCCTTGATAGTTTAAGAGAGCTAGCTATGTACTATAAGGAAACTGTTCTTCATCTGGCTAGAAGCTGGGAAAATGATAGGATCACTGTTTACTTGATCCCTCAAAAGCTAATCAGAACACAGCAAGTGAGAAGTGGCATGGAAGGATATAATAACAACTGGCAGCAGCACTAATACAAAGAACAGGCAAGTGAAGCCAGGATTCAGGAGGTAACATGAAAATGGGAACTGGGATTGGAGAGAGCTTTTGGGGGCTTTTAGCAGAATGTTACTGTAGTGAATGGATTAATTGGCAATGCATGTGAACCTGAGTAAAAAAATTAAGGGCCAGAGTTTCAAAGTTCAGGACTCAATTGGTTGCATACATCTGCATGCAAATAACATCTGGTGTCTGTTTGCAAATCAGGTATGAGTGCACACAAATGACCAGTCAAATGCTATTTTATAATTTAAAGAGCTTGGTTGACTTCAATCTGAGGGAGTGGGCCCATTCAAAGATAGCAGGTGTTTTTGAAGGAGATTTGGTGGAAAATTGTTTTATACACTGTTTTCTCATGCAATTTAGTTTCAAATTTATTTCACAGAATTCACAAAAGAGGGATGAAAATGATCTATCATGACATAGGTACAGAGACAGATTCTGGAGTACCTTACTGTCAATTTACCCCACTCCACTGATATAAACTTGCTTGAAGTCTTGCCTAAGTAACCTAACCGTATGAACTGGCCTGTCTGTTTGCCTGTGGAGAGCACCAGTAGCATGAGCTACTCTACCGGCCATTGCAGCAGGTACCATAGCAAAGAAAAGGGGCTTGGTCAGAGAAATGTGGTGTGGTGTGGGCATTCCTCAAGTTACAGGTGCTCTTCTTTTATTATCTATCCATAAGTTGAGTGACAAAACAGTGTCATTAGACTA
The DNA here is from genome assembly GCF_965140235.1 of Caretta caretta. NCBI lineage: Eukaryota > Metazoa > Chordata > Testudines > Cheloniidae > Caretta > Caretta caretta. Next base: position 66,286,175 of record NC_134207.1, read on the forward strand.
GAACAAAGGTCACTCTGTATGAAAGCAGAGCTGAAGTTACATAGCAAAAGTCAAAGACAGTGGAGAGTCTAAGAGATCAACCCCATTCTGGTATGCTCCCTTCAGATTTCCCCTTCTCTCCAGAGCCCTTCTCCTCTCCTTTCCCAGGACCTCAGAAGGGAAGGAATAGATCAGTAGTGAAGTTTCTTTCTGACAACCATATAGGTTCATCAATATGGAGATCTTCTAAGCTATGCTTCTCCTCACCACCATGATTCTCCCAGCATAAACCCTAGGTGTCTCTCTTCTTGCCTCTATCTGGTTACCTCCACTGCCCCTAGACTGTACCCAACCCCTGCATTTCTTCATTCTCCCTATGCCCCTACTCTATCCTACTTTTCATTCTTAATAATGGTTAATCATAGAACTGGAAGGGACCTCGAGAGGTCATCTAGTGTAGTCCCCTGCACTCATGGCAGGACTAAGTATTACAACACTCTTGCTAATACATCCCAGAATGATGTTCCGTTTTTTTGCAAAGTGTTACACTGTTGACTTATATTTACTTGTGGTCCACTATGACCCCCTGATCCCTTTCCACAATACTCCTTCCTAGGCAGTCATTTCCCATTTTGCATGTGTGCAACTGATTGTTCCTTCCTAAAAGGAGTGCTTTGCATTTTTCCTTATTGAATTTCATCCTATTTACTTCAGACCATTTCTCCAGATCATTTTGAATTATAATCCTATCCCCCAAAGCACTTGTAACCCCTCCCAGCTTGGTATCATCTGTAAACTTTATAAGTATACTCACTATGCCATTATCTAAATCACTGATAAAGACATTGAACAGAACCGGACCCAGAACTGATCCCTGTGGGACCCCACTCGTTATGCCCCTCCAGCATGACTGTGAACCACCGATAACTACTCTCTGGGAACAGTTTTCCAACCAGATATGCACCCACCTTACAGTAGCTCCATCTAGGTTGCATTTCACTAGTTTGTTTATGAGAAAGTCATGCAAGACAGTATCGAAAGTTTTAAAAGTCAAGATATACCACATCTACTGTTTCCCTCCTATCCACAAGGCTTGTTACCCTGTCAAAGAAAGCTATCAGGTTGGTTTGACAAGATTTGTTCTTGACAAATCCATGCTGACTGTTACTTATCACCTTATTATCTTCTAAATGTTTGCACATTGATTGCTTAATTATTTGCTCCATTATCTTTCCAGGTACAGAAGTTAAGCTGACTGGTCTGTAATTCCCCAGGTTGTCCTTATTTTCCTTTTTGCAGATTGGCACTATATATGCTCTTTTCCAGTCTTCTGGAATCTCTCCCATCTTCCATGACTTTTCAAAGATAATGTTGATCTGGGGAGGAGAAAGGGGAGGAAGCGGAGATATGTTGGAGGGACAGCAGGCCAAGAGCTGTGGGTGTGTTAAGGAGAGTGGAGGTATGTATGGGTCACCAGGGGTAGCAGAGCTCTCAGGTCTATAAGGGTATTTCCCTTAACCCCCTTGACTGCTTGGTGAAGAACTGCACAATTTCACCTAGGTCCAGAGTTGGTACATAGCTTGTCTAAAAGCAGCGAGGGGAACCCTGAGCTGGAATAGCGGGGGTGTGGCTCTGGTTTATGACAGAGATGGCTCCACCAGTTGGAGGGACCAATTTACAGCACCACAGGAATTGACTCAAGAATCACAGTAAAGTGTGTATCATGATGCCTGTTTCATGTAGTACAGCCTCAGCTCCTGTGTTTGGATCATATATGTACCCATTATGTACAAAAACAAACTATGCACATCATAGGTATTTGGATTATGTCTTGATAAAATATATTGACCTAATATACGATATTTGTATGTTATATTAGTCAGGCTAACATGGCTTAGTTTGTTCACTTCATAAGAGGAATTTTTGTCCAATTAATAGTAATATTGTATTATTTATTTATAAACCAGTAGTGCTTCCTACCAAGACTAGGGCCTCCTGGTGCTAGACATTGTACAGCAATATGGTAAGAGATAGTGCTTGCCCCCAAAAGCAACCAGAGAGCAGGGGCAGCAGGTTTGTATAATTTTTGGTGGTGCCCAGAACCCACCCCTGCCTAAACTCTGCCCCCCACCTGCCCAAGGCTCTGGGAGGGAGTTTGAGTGGGGGAGGAGATCTGGGGTGCAGGCCCTAGGCTGGGGCAGGGGACTGGGGTCCAGGCTCTGGGAGGGAGTGAGTGCAGAGGTGTGGAGTGAGGCCTGTGGGGTGGGGGAGGGGTTCAGGGTGAGTCGGGGGTGAGGGCTCTGTCTGGGGCTGGGAATGAGGGGTTTGCAGTGTGGGAGGGGCTCAGGGTGAGAGTAGGAGTGTGGGGGAGTGTGGGTTCTGTCTGCGGCTGGGGGATTTGGGGTGTTAGAGGGGCTCAAGCCTGGGGCAGAGGGTTGGAGTGCAGGGGGGTGAGGGCTCTGGCTGGGACTGGGGATAAGGTGTTTGGGATGCTGGAGGGGCTCAGGCAGAGTGTTAGGGAGCAGGGGGATGAGGGTGTCTGGGGTGTGAAAGCTCTGGCTGGGCGTGTGGGCTCTGGGGTGGAGCAGGGCTGGCGATGAGTTTGGGGTGCAGGCAGGCTGCTCTGGGACAGGGGCCAGAGAGGAGGACTACCCCCAGCCCTTTCCCTGCCAGCAGCAGCGAGCTCTGGGGGAGGAGCCCCCCTTTCCCGCCCCCCACCCCCAGCAGCACACTCACCCCACCACTGTCACTGCATGTGGTCCTAGAGCCCCTCTCAGGTCCAGGAATCTCCCTCGCCTTCCCCGTGGTGGGTGCTGGGGGGTGCTGCATGCGCCTCCTCCCCTGCTGTTGCCCCTGACTGTAGCCTCACTGGGGAATGGGGCTGCCTCTTTGCCCAGCATGGGGCAGGAGTGGTGACTGTGGGCGGAGGGGGAGGAGGGGACCCTGTGCTGGTGGAGGGTCCCGCCGGAAAAGGGAAGGGTCTGAGGTGGAAGGGCAGGCTCAGTCAGTCTGCCCTGACAGTCGAGATGGGGGGCACTAGGACCCCATGGCAGCAAATGCTGCAGGGAGGCAGCATGGAGCTGCTCCGAAGAGGCAGCTAGGGACGCTCTGCTCCAGGGCCTGGGAAGGTGTGTGGGGGCAGCAAGAGGGGGCTGGGGGAAGCACAGGGGGGCCGGCAGGTGGGCTGGGGGGGGACACCCGGCCCCAAATATTGGTGGAGCTGGGCCCCTGGGCTCTGAATATTGCTGGTGCCAAGGCACCACGTGGAGATATAACTCCTGGCCCCTGCCAGGGAGGCAACGTTTAAGTGATATTACACCTACCAGAACATGAGAAAACATTTGTTATTTAAAAAAAGATGCTCATCAACTAATTGTTCAAAGGCTGAAGATATTCCCAGATAAGCTAGAGATTCCCAGTGCTTACAAAATCTTGTTCCTCTTCATTTTACAAAACTTTTGAACTAGGATGCCTCAGAACTGACACAGTCAGTTGGTTTGATTAATACTTCTTCTTTTGGGACAGCAGGTAAGTCACAACAGACACACTGTACTGTAGTGAAGCACAAAGCTGTGTGAAAAATTTCACACTGCCTTCCAAAAATGTAAAATTTACAATATATTTTTGCCAGTTTCATGAAGAGGTGAAAATTGTGTCTTATTGCCCATGCAGTTTCACACAATGTACTATCAGGTACAAAGTCTTTTTTTTTTTTTTTTGCTAGCAAAGATTATTTTTTGTTCTTGCAAATCCCCTGTGGCTTACTACTACTATTACTTCTAGATTCAAATTCTTCTATATGACTTTTAAAAAAAATCACTTCAAAGTGCACTTTGTTTTACATTAGGAACTCGTCTCCAGCCTTCCAGCTACTTTACTGTTCTGTCCACCTGCCCCCATTCTGTTAATGGTGGTGGCCCAGTGAGCCCTATATCTACACCTGGTCCCACAACACAACTACTAATCTTGTTCAAGGCCTCAGCAAACAACCACATTAAACTTCACTGTAAAAGCAATGGAAAGGTTAAGAATAAGTGTAGGACTTGGGTGAGTTTACTAGAAAGCACAATATTGACTCAAAGGAAGTGTTTTTAGGAAATACTAAGTAGAGAACTGTATTTAGAAGCTAATGGTCCTCAATGACTAACAGCAATTGACCACAGCGCCCCTGCAGTGGCCAATAGAGTGGCACGGTGAAAATCATTTTTTAAAATGTGTTTTGCTGCTCTTTAAATCCACATAGTTGTTCTCCATATGCGAAAAGTAATGAATGACCTTTTTCAGGCCTAGGAATCAGCTCTACAATGAGGTTGAATGAAGTTGATTGGTGTTTAAATTCAGCTCTAAGTGACACTGTTCTGTTCTATTCAGGTTCTGACACTGTCCCCATCACTAAACTATCTGAGTGCTATGCATGGACACCTTAAACGATGTGTCACATGTGGCTCTTCATTATTAGTTGTATTACCATAGTGCCTACAAACCACAGTCATGCACCAGGATCCCGTTGTGCTAGGTGCTGTACAAACACAGAACAAAAAGATGGTCCCTGCCAGCAAAGGTTTGTCATTTAAGTATAAAACAAGAGAACAGAGGGATACAGATAGATGTGGACAGTATAAGAAAATGAGACAATATCGGTCAGCCCGATAGGCAGTGGTATCGGTGCACCAGTAGCCTAAGCATTGTCAAGTGTTTTTTGGGTTGCATGATTCTTTCTTTCTACTTTCCTCTCCAGCAGAGGAAATGGTGTTTGATTTTGTTTTGTTTCAGTTTATGTAGGAATAATAAAAAAGTCTTATTAAAAATACACATTTGTTTGTTTGTTCTCTTTTCTGTTCTCTCCCTGACTGGCCCACACTGACCTTAAATACGACAGAAAGAAAACATGCCTGGGGCTGAGTACTCCATAGAATGGAAAAGGCAATAATTGTTATAAGTGCTGTGACAGACCCAGACCAGTGGGGTACAGGAGTCTGGTAGAAGGCAAATATATTGGCCACTGGATGAGCAGTTTTCTGTTCCCTGAGTGATCAGAGCAGGGGCTGCCCTGGAGCAATCAGGAACCTGCCAGAACCAATTAAGACAGGCAAGCTAATCAAGACATCTGGAGCCAATTAAGAACTTTCTAGATTCAATTATGGCAGGCAGGCTAATCAGGACACCTGGTTTAAAAAGGACCTCCCATCAGTTAATAGGGGGGCATGCCCAGAGCAGGGAGTGAGAAGTCGTGCTGCTGGAGGAGTGAAGAGTTCAAGCGTGATCAGGCTTCAGGAGGAAGATGCTGCAGTGAGGATAAAGAAGGTTTTGGGAGGAGGCCATGGGGAAGTAGCCCAGGGAGTTGTAGCTGTCGCGCAGCTGATTCAGGGAACATTGTGGACAGCTGCTATCCACAGGGCCCCGGGCTGGAACCCGATGTAGAGGCTGGGCCTGGGTTCCCCCCCAACTCCTGATTGGACACAGGAGGAGTTGACCTGGTCTGTGAGAAACACCAGACGGGAAGGTCTAAATTGGAAAGAGATCTGCCCTGTCCCCGACCCCCTAGGTGGGACACAGAGACTGGGGGGATTGTTCTCCGTTTCCCCCATGCTGGCCAGTGATGAGGTTAGCTGAGTGGACGGCAGGTTTGAGCCACTAGCAACAGTGGCCAAACTGAGGGCTGCCGTGAATCTCTGAGGCCAGCAAATCTGCCAATAAGCGCAGGACCCACCAAGGCAGAGGAGGAACCCTGTCATAGTACACAAAGACGAAGTGCATGGAAAAAGGGAGCACATCTATATTCTTCCTAGATGAACACAAAGTGACTTGTAATTTGAAAAGAAATGCAACAAAAAGTGGACATGTCAAACAAAAATGGAGGCATGGTCAGAAGAAAGATCTCCAGTTCAATTCCTCCCTGAAAGTCACCTCTGCTCTAATGCAGTCAAAAACTGGCCAGTATGGTCTCTGTCTTTTTGTTGTGTGTTTGTACAATCCCTAGTACAATGGGACTGAGACCTCTAGAGTCTACCACAATACAAATAATCAACAAGAAAAGAATCTTACCTATGCAAATTAAAAGACCAGACATGGAAGATGTAGTGCAAAGCTGCCCTGGGAAGTTCCAGCCCATATGTTTTGCCATCCATTCCAGTGTTACTATAGTGAAAAGTGGATACTCAGAGAACCAGTCAGAAGCTTCCGATGAAAACAATCCTAGTCAGGGAGAAAAATGGTGCATAGACTGAAGGATCTCCAAATAATCCAGAGATAGCCAGCGGAAAGCAGTGAATCCATGTGTGCCCAAAATGCAGATCAGGTGTTACAATAGCCCCAAATCCATCTAACATAGAAACAGTGAGGAGGAACAATCCCCAAAAGTCATCATTGGGTTCCTGTCAGTATAGATACAGACATTTTTGGTGACATGAGCTATGTACCACCTTGTACATGATTCAGTGAGAGTAGACAGATGGGTTTTGCTAATCGATGACAATTAAGCTATGGATCCCACACCAGGTAGGCTTAGAATGAAGGGGGTGCCAGTATAACCCATTTGTAGTTCTGCCACTACCTTCATGTCATCGTTTTACTCTGTGTTTACAATAGATCACCCTGTCTCTGGCTTCTTATAGGCAATGGTGAATTGCTATGGACACACTACCCATTTCTTTCCTGAGTGCAAGCTCATTGCTTTTTACCAAATAATCGTGTGTACACAGTATGCCCTGTTTGGGCCACAAGATCTTCCCCCTTCTGTACTTTTTAGTGTAGAACAGGCCAATTGGGCCCACTATTTTCCCAATTTACATTACACTGTCCTCTCTCTTTCAGGGGAAAAAGGGGACAGTGATGCTTTGGTACTCAGATCAGCCTTCCTGTCCTCTTCTGTTCCTTTCAATCTATTTGAGTCAGTCAAGCCTTGCGGTTGCTTCACATGTTTAAAAAAAAAAAAAAAAAGCATTGAGAATGAGATTATGGCCTAGTCAGATCTCTTTTTCCCTGTAACTGTTTGGTCTCAGCAGCTCCACTGTCTCCCAAATTTGAAGCAGTCTGAATTTCCCAGAGACTTGTTGGCACAATTCTGAGGATATATATATAATCCTCAGAATTGTGCCAACAATATATACACACACACACACACTCCATTGCATGTGAAAAGGAGAATTTCAGTCTTGTGATGGAGAAAGGGCATAATGGCCAAATGGCAGATTGGGTTGCAAGGGGTTTCTTGTCAGAATTGTGTACTTTCAGGCCCCTGTAGCTCTAGCCCTTGCTTTTGTAGAGGAAGATGAGGCTGTTGCAAACAGATTGTATTGGGAGTGTTATAAATATGGACTATACAAGATTTGTACATTACGATTGCATGTTATTTTTAAAGGCTTAATTCTCTTGAAAAGATGTTAAATCTCTCAGGCAAGTTTTCATGCATAGTAAAATTATGTACTCTGTGCAGAATACTTTAAGAATGCACAGGGGAATGGGGCCTGGATTTACAGTAAGTGGGACAAATTTACACCAGCACAACCCATTGTAGTTGTCTTTGAGGTTGTAGAAGGAACTTGCCTGCCATGCATGTGGAACATTACCTTATGTGGGTGTGTGACACCAGGATCTACTCAGAGAAAATGTAAATAAAATGATGTACACATCGTTTTATGTAAAATGGAGAAACAAAGAAAATTGATTGGAATTTCTTTTAGCTAAGTGTTTGCCTTATGGGGTTCTAAACTTGATGCACATAACATGTTCAAGGTTTTGTAGTTAGGATTTTGATTACTGGAGCCCCCTGAAGTCAATGGGGTTACATGAGTGTCACTAAAAAGGGAGTTTGGCACACAATGGATTATACCCTTACTTGCAAAAAAATCAAACACCTGAAATGCGTCTATGGTGGGCAGACTGAGTATTTCTGCCACCTGACTTACCTCTGAAATTCTGGGTACTACCGATTTAATCTTGCCATTATTAAACGTACTACCTCTGAGGACCAGGCCAGATCCTCAGCTGGTATAAATCAGCATAGCTCCATGGACTTCAAAGATACCATCTTTTCCTCCTAGGAAATAATTGTGTTAACTGTATGTTATCTGCTGGAAAATTTGACCATTGTACTTCCAAAAGGTGTTTCTTCTGAGCATGAATAAATATTTCATGGCTTCTCACTGTTCAAAGTACTTAAGGTAAGCATAAGTATTACTTAGGAAATATTAGCTATACCTAGTTGAATCCATCTTCATCATTTATTCCCTTGAAGAGACATGGGCCATATCCATCAAAGTCAATAAAGCTACGCCAATATACTATAGATGAGGCACTGGCCCAGTGTCTACAACTTGTTCACTATAGTATCCATTTTATAAATGCTTGAAGGAGGAAGCCCAAAATTGTGGGCTGATAAAGGTATGTCCTTTTATTGGTATCAGTTGTAACAAATCATTATTTCCTGGTGGCAATTAATCATCATGTCATTCTATACTGAATGAATTCCAATCAGTTACAAGTGATTACACATCACTCTGCATCAATCAGGAAGGATAATTCTTGATGTGATAAAAAGCTGAGGTGATGTCAATTACAGTTTGTTGATATTCTTTGATTGCATATTCTTTATAAATTCAGCACCTGAATTAAACTGTTTAGAGTAACCTGGTTGTTCTACATTTCACAAATGAATGTGGAAGAAAAACTGTAAAGGGTGAATCAGAAGTGGTAAAACCTGACCTAGACATTGCATAATCATCCTTTAGCAATAACACATGTTCTGATATGCAACAGAAATTACATCTAGAGAGGTATAAAGGGAACAAACCTGTGGAGAATGTGGGAAATATTTGTATCATTTTTTATGAATGATAAAATGGCTATTAGCTGGATGGGCAGGGATGGCGTCCCTAGCCTCTGTTTGCCAGAAGCTGGGAATGGGTGACAGGGGATGATGGATCACTTGATGATTACCTGTTCTGTTCATTCCCTCTGAAACACATGGCTTTGGCAACTGTCAGAAGGCAGGATACTGGGCTAGATGGACCTTTGGTCTGACCAAGTATGGCCATTCTTATGCTCTTATAAATATCAGGTGCACTTTAGTTCACTTGCTCAATTTTTCCCTACTACCTACCTGGACTCAAAGGGTTAAGTCAGACTTGAGCTGTAGCCTGGCCATATGCAGGGGATGTAGACAGTGATTTTTGAAAAGCCATATTCCAAAGACAATACATGTGTGAATTCCTTTGAAGTTTCACTGCCAATTTGAAGTCTGGCTGGCAATGCCAGGAGAGGGGCAAAGCCCCCCTAGGAAGAGGAATAAACCAGTTCTGCCCACACGAAGGGCAGATGAAAGGATTTGGAGAGGAGAAACCTTGGAGGGAAATCGGAAACTAAGACATTTGAGCTGGATAAAAGGTGGCACACAGGCAAAAGGAGGACTCAGAGACGCAGGCACTGTAGGCAATCTCTCTCTTCTACCCAGTGCAAGACAGATGGCTGCCTGGGCTAAGCAGAGCCTGCTTAACTAAGCAAGGAGAAGTTAAAGGTTAGGAAAGATTTAAGAATATAGATCTTTATTGTTTTTGACCTTTGCTCTGTGTGCTGTATCCTTTTGGATGAATAAATAATGTTTTGTTGGAAGAAGCTGCTTTTGAGTCTCTTTATTCAGCTCCCCGGCTACAGGCTCCAGGAGGAAAAGGGCTTAGAGGTGCCACACTCACCTTGGCCTGTCAGGTAAACACTGCTGATAAACAGTGGGGCTGCTACACAGAGATCCCGTCTAAGAGTTGTAGGACTGAATAGTTCCATCTAGGGAAGAGTGAAGATAGCAAAACCTGTCTCCAAAGGGATGCACCCAGAAGGCACTAAAAGGGGGTCTAAAGTCAGCTTGCCCTGTAACCATGAGGTAACCAAATGATGGAAACAACACATATGGGTAGCACCGTGAGATCTACATAAGTGGTTATGCTATAGAAAGGAAGCTTTGAACCAGAGCTAAGTCCAGATTGATTCCTTTTAGAATCAGAACTGTATGTATAAATGGGCTGCCCCAAAATTATGCCCGCTTATTCTATAGGGGTCCGTCTGCCATTTTCTTTCTCCAGTTAGGTATAGCCATAGTGCAGAGAGAACCCAGATGTAAGTAAATTTAAAACCAAGAAAAAAAGAGAAAGAAAAGACATGCAGAAGGGACTAAGAGATGACATATTCTGGGATCAAGTGTGCACCTTAAGTTAAAAGTAACAACTCTGAAAAGAGAAAATGCATTGTAGGAAGAGAATGGGGATGGGGAAAAAACAAAAAAAAGTCTTTAATCTGTGGAGTTTGTAGGGACAAGGGACATTTGAAGTTACTCACAGATGGGACTTTGTCAGTATAGTATGGAATAGTTGGTGCATCTCTCATTTTGAGGCAGTAGGACATGAATGCAGGGTTTACACAATAATTTAAATGCAAAATAACTTGCCTAATAAGATGATGTGACACTTTTAAAGGTTTAATGATAATTAAACCAAGACCTTTATTACTCATATTGGCTGACTATGGTATCCCGTGGTAACTATTTGCAAAATAGTACGAGACAACTCTGGTATTCCTGCCAAGATTCTTATTCTTCTTTCCTTCTCTCTGTTTCCTAGGGATCTCAAGGAACTTTCAGTATCATGAGAACAACTCCCACTGAAGTTCATGAGAATTGCATGTGCACAGTGGAAAGGACGATCAGGTTCCTAATAGCTAAGAGTTTGATTATACTCTTTGATATGCAAAAATAGGAAATCAAAAGAGTGAAAGCTGCACCAAATTACTGTCACAGGAGGGCAAATAGTTCTGAATGGGGAGTATTCTCACACTTCTAACTCTATACTCCCTGATGCACCAGTTAGCAGCATAGTTCCTAAAAGGGGTCTACAATATACTAAATGGAGAGATGATTGGGAATTCCATGCATTCCTCCTATGAGCACTAGTGAACAAGTTAAAGCTGATCAGGGATGCTTAAAGTATGTGTTGTGGAATCCATTCTACTTGAACCTGTGCATGTGATATCAAAGCTCCATATTGTGGATACAGCTTCCCTCTGCCATTGGACACCTAGCTGTGTTTCACAGATTGCCATAAAGCAGTGTTTCCAACCATAGCACACAAACCTCCATACCACACCTGCAGGTGAGTGACTTGGCTGCAATGCTGTGATGCCCCATGCTGCACAAACCCGTTCAACAATGCTACTTTTTTAACATTATCTTTATTATTTTTGAAATTTACCAGTAAACCTGAAACAATAAATCAAATATTGAACAAAAAAAACAACAACATGTGGGTAGGTCAACTTCTTACTGGCACAAACACCACATTGTTGCTTGAATCACTAATACTTGCAAGCTGGCCAGGGCATTATTACCAGAGTGGACTTGTACTCAACAATCTGTGAACAGGACCAGCGCTATTCCTGCACTGATCCATATTGCCAAAGCATAAGAGGCCAATGGCCAGTAGGGAGATCGTCTACTCAAGTGTGAAGGCCCATGCTGACATCAGCTCTGCTCTTTGTTGCCCAGGGAACTGCCATACAGAACTGACTTGATAGCACTTCAGAAACCACCCTTGTACCCTATTTGGCTATGGAGCATTGCTGTAGAACATGATGTTGGGGGTTTCTGGGTGTCCCAGGCTGGCAGTATGGCGTAATGGTGTAATGCCTGCTGGCGAGAGTTCAAAGGGGCTGCTTCTCCTAGCAGTGTTATTGGAGCAAAGTAACCTAGCAGTGAGAGTCCAAATGAGTAGGGGAGGGGAACTCAGGCCTGCCCTAGTCCACCGGGTTCTGACCCAGGTCCCTTTGAAACCAGGTATCCTGGCACAGGGCTCAGGTACCAATACCCTAAGTACATTCCTTGTGTCACTTCCTACCCTTGTCCCCATTGCTCTGGCATTGTCTCTGGGGTCAGAAGTGGAGTGTCTTTCACGTCCTTTCTCCATCTCTGGCAGCTCCTCTGCTGGCAACAGCAAGCAATCCCTCTCAGCTCTAGCTATTGACTGGCTTCGCGTGGTGCAGCTAGGAAGCTCAACCACAACAGCTTCCTGGCAGGAGGCTGTCGCACACAACCACCCTCCTCCTCAGTCAGCCCAGACTGAGCTGAGCTGCTCCCTGTTGAATGATCCCTCCACTGGGAGTACACTCAGCAGGGGTGAGGGAGCATGGCCTCTTGGGCCAAGAACTATTCTTTAACCCCTGCTTTGCCAGTGCAGGGTTGGTATACCCTGTCACACATGCCTTCTGTGGACTCTGAAAAAGGCCTGAGGAACATGTAACAGGAAGAAGATAAATGTAATTGGTGCTTCTTTTCTGGAGCACATATTTTTTTCATATTTTCATCCTTGCATCTTTATTTGGCATGAAAGGGAACAGTTGGGCCCTAAGTTGGAGTGAAAGATAGGTTCATAAAATTGATGAGAAATACTCAGCAATCTGCTTGGTTCCTCTCTATAGTATTAAGAGACTAAAACAGCAGGGTTTGGAACGTGTTCCTAATTTGCCAGTAGCCGCATTGTGGCCAATTTGGATTTCCTCCTTCTATGACGGAATTCCTGCAGCCACATTTCAGTCTTAAAACCACTTCATTTTAGTTTTTTAAATGTTTGAGTTTTGTTCATGCTAAAAGAAGCATTTTAAAACAAAAGGAAATGTTTAAAAGCCTTAAACATGACCACAATGACTGGTACCCCGATGGCTCTGCCCAGAAGAATTGGCAATTTAAGTGAGTCTGACACATCAGTTATTGGACATTATCAAAAGACAGGATACTAGACTGACTGGCCCCAAGATCCGATTTATAGTGGAAAACTCTGTACAGTACATTCTAACCAATAATGAGTGATGTGCATAAAGAGAAAAATCAGACCAGACTTAAAACCAGAGCAAAGCCAGCCCGTTCACCTCTATTTTTGTGTTTCAAGGATAATAAACTGACTTGATGACTACAATGGTTAGGACTGTGTGAAATGACCAGTTGGTTTTGGAAATGCACACCTACAAAACCTGAGACTTTTTAACAAGCATTCGATATAAGTGGCAGTTCCCACAGGCAAAGGCAGTCTTCCTTTTATGTTAAAACTATCAAAATCAAAATGCTACCATCAACTTGCAAAATTTGTCATGAATACATGATTTTGCACTGGTTTGCTATCGATAAAAAAGAAGATACCATACAGCCCCGTTCAGTCTCTCGTATAAGAAAAGGGCATAACTACTATGCTTTATGAAACTAAACATGTCTACATTAGGAGACTGTGCAGCATATATATGTTTATACACAGAGACACACTGCTGGTTTTAGCAGAGGCAATTCCATTGAGGGCAATGGTGTTGCACACAATCACAATAGCAGTTAACTTAGCCATTGTTTCATGACTAGAAATACTTTAGTAAGTCAGGGCCCTCCCACTCCACCACCTCTGGCCCAGGGACCTATGATGGATACCAAAGGCCTGACACCCAGGAGCACCTTAAGGCTGCCTTCCCTGAGCCATGTCCTACCACCCCACTGTTGTCGAAAGTTCGCAGCCTATGGCAAGAAGGTGTGAAGGGGGTCAATTCACTGCTGGGTTCATGCTTGGTGTGGCAGCTCTCTTTCTCTCTCTCTCAGAGTGGCAACTATCTCCTCCTGAGACTTGGCCCTCCAGCCAGGTCAGTGCCAAGTCTCTCCCTTGTCAGGGTAGTCCATAAACAACTAAGGAGAATTAACACAAACAGAGTTCATATGCGAGAGAGAGAAGAAAATGCCTTTCTCTCACGGGCAGCTAATGCAGGGTACGTGGCCTCTCAGGGTAATCCACTGGTGGGCGATGAGACATTTTGTTTCCATTGACCGTCCTCAGGCATGGCCCCCTGCAGCTCCCAATGGCCATGTTTCACCATTCCTGGCCACTGGTATCTGCAGGAGACCATGGGCCGCAGGGATGTGCTGGGCACCACTTCCCACAGCTCCCATTGGCCGGGAGCGGCAAACTGCAGCCACTGGGAGCTGCAGGGGTCATGCCTGTGGATGGTCAACATAAACAAAATGTCTCACGGCCCGCCAGCAGATTACACTGATGGGCCGCATGCCAAAGATTGCTGACCCCTGAGCTAAAGCTTCAGGGAGGGACCTTCGGACAGATCCTGCTTTGCTTCAGCCTTTTCCCCAGGAGCTATGAGTTACAGGTCTGCTCTCTTCCTTGATCTGCCATCAAATGAGCTGTTCTGCTCCTTTTTAAGTCCTCCAGTAAGTGCATCTCTTGCAGGTGTGGTGTGGTGGGGCTGGCTGAGCTCCTTAAGCTCTAGTTGCCCAGTGTGGGGTTTGTATACCCATCAAGGTCCCTATATGCATTACCTTGCACTTTGCACTACTAAATTTCATGCCATTTCTATTACTCCAGTTCTTAAGGTTCTCCAGATTTTCTTGTATGATATTCCGGTCCTCCTCCATATTGACAATACCTCCACAAATTTTATTAGCACACTCCCACTTTGTGTGCCAAGGTCATTAATGAAAATGTTAAATAAGATTGGTCCCAAAAATGATCCCTGAGGAACTCCACTAGTAACCTCCCTCCAGCCTGACAGTTCACCTTTCAGTATGACTTACTGTAGTCTCCCCTTTAACCAGTTCCTTATCCACCTTTCAATTCTCATTTTAAATTTGCATCTTCTATAATTTCATTAAAATTTTCCCATGTGGAACTGTATCAAATGCCTTACTGAAATCCAGGTATATTAGATCTACTGCATTTCCTTTGGCTAACAAATCAGTTATCTTGTCACAGAAAAAGATCAGGTTGGTCTGGCACAACCTACCTTTTGTAAAACCATGTTGTATTTTATCCCAGTTACAGTTTACCTCTATTGTCCTTAACTACTTTCTCTTTCAAAATTTGTTCAAAGATCTTGCATACAATTGAGGTCAAACTAATAGGTCTGTAGTTTTCCGGGTCACTTCCCCCCCCACACTTTCTTAAATATAGGAACTATATTAGCAATTCCCCAGTCATAGGATATAACACCCAAGTATACAGATTCATTACAAATCCTTGCTATTGGGCTTGCAGTTTAATGTGCCACTTTCTCTAACATTCTTGGAAGGAGATTATCCAGGCCCCCCAATTTAGTCCCATAAAGCTGTTCAAGTTGGACTTCCACCTTGGATGTGGTAATTTCTACTTCCATATCCTCATTTCTATTAGCCATCCTGCCACTACCCCTAACCTCCTCATTAAAAACTGAGCAATGTACTTCTATAGCTGTTGGGCAATGTCTAGATTATCTTTACTCTCCACGCCATCCTCAAGTACTTAGCAGTCCCACTTCTTTCCTTGTTTTCTTTTTATTTATATGACTATAGAATCTTTTACTCTTTGTTTTATTTTCCTGTGCAAGATCCAATCTGCTTGGCTTTTGGTGGTTCTCACTTTTCCCTTACGCTTTCTGACATCCAATAAGTAGCTTTCCTTGCTGATCTATCCCATCTTCCACGGTTTTGCTTTCTATTAATCACCTGTTTGAGATGCTTGCTCATCCAGTTTGGTCTGCAACCCTTCCATATAATTTTTTCCCCTTGTTTCAGATGCAGGCATCAGATACTTTAAGTCAAAGTTGCAGAAACTAACTACAAGCCTCCTCCACATTCAGATCCCTGAGTTCTTCAGTCCAGTCCACTTCCCTAACTAACTCCCTTAATTTTTTAAAGTTTGCTCTTTTGAAATCCAGGACCCTATTTGCAGATCTATTTTTTGTTTACCCTTCCATTTAGTTTAAACTGAATTAGCTCATGATCACTTGAACCAAGGTTGTCCTCAACAATCAATTCTTCTGTGAGATCCTTACTACTCACCAATATTAAATGACATCATCTCTGGTTGGTTTGGTGATTATTTGGTGAAGAAATCTACCAGCTATCACATCCTGGAAAATTTGGGCCCTACCATTATTCGTAGCACTTGTCCTCCAATCTATATCTGGGAAGTTACAGGCTTCCATAATCACACAATTCCCAGTAGTATTTATTTCATTAAAAATATTAAAGAGGTCTCTATTCATATCCAATTCTGATCCTGGGTGTCTGTAGCATATGCCAAGCACTATCCCAGTGAAGCCTCCTGTTAGCTTTCTTCCCCAAAGTGATTTTGACCCAAACAGATTCTGTTTTATACATTCCCTCACTTCTAATTCCTTTACAGTCTACCTCATAATTAAATATATGATGCTACTCCACCACATTTACTTCAGTCTTTCCTGAACAGCATGTATTCTTCAATAGCCAAACTCCAGTCACGACTACTATTCCACCATGTTTCATGCAGCGGCAGTCAAAAAAGCAAACGGGATGTTAGGAATCATTTAAAAAGGGATAGAGAATAAGAAGGAGAATATCTTATTGCCCTTATAGAAATCAATGGTACGCCCACATCTTGAATACTGCATACAGATGTGGTCCCCTCATCTCAAAAAAGATATACTGGCATTAGAAAAGGTTCAGAAAAGGGCAACTAAAATGATTAGCGGTTTGGAACGGGTCCCATATGAGGAGAAATTAAAGAGGCTAGGACTTTTCAGCTTGGAAAAAAGGAGACTAAGGGGGATATGATAGAGGTATATAAAATCATGAGTGGTGTGGAGAAAGTGAATAAGGAAAAGGTATTTACTTGTTCCCATAATATAAGAACTAGGAGCCACCAAATGAAATTAATGGGCAGCAGATTTAACACAAATAAAAGGAAGTTCTTCTTCACTCAGTGCACATTCAACCTGTGGAACTCCTTGCCTGAGGAGGTTGTGAAGGCTAGGACTATAACCGGGATTAAAAGAGAACTAGATAAATTCATGGAGGTTAAGTCCATTAATGGCTATTAGCCAGGATGGGTAAGGAATGGTGTCCCTAGCCTCTGTTTGTCAGAGGGTGAAGATGGATGGCAGGAGAGAGATCACTTGATCATTACCTGTTAGGTTCACTCCCTCTGGGGCACCTGGCATTGGGCATTGTCGGTAGACAGGATACTGGGCTGGATGGACCTTTAGTCGACCCAGTGTGGCCATTCTTATGTTCTTATTACCGTATGTTTCTGGTTTTACTTCCTTCACCAGTAGTTCTAGTTCCTCTGTTTTGTTACCGAGGCTCCCTGCATTGATGTACAGACATCTTACCTGTTTTTGAGTGGCTTTGTCCAAATTTCTCACTTGATTAAGTTCAATCATTCCACTACCAGCATCACCTACCTGACTGTTAGTGCCAATACTAATGACACTATCTATCTTTCCTCTGTTGCTCCTTTCTCCATGAACTTCAACAGAAGCAGGAACTAATTCACTGGTATTTGAGCAGCAAAACAATGTTTAAAATACCAGTGACTATTTTTCCTTTTATAACGTGCACTTTTTGGTACAATAGAAAGTAAGTCACTTGTACACACAGATCAGACAAAGTCTTGTGTAATATATGGAACTAGCCTAATGGGACTTCATCCCCCTGCTGACCCACAGAAATGTAGCAGACAGTATATTTATCTGGCCAAAGAGAACATTGATTTTAAGTGTTTGGTACATAACATTACTTACCATTCAAATCAGAAAACATTCCTTACTTTATATGGATTCATCTGTCTAAATTTATCATGAGAATGTACAAATTTTGATCCAAGGCTAAAACAGCAATAGTTTGAAATTGCTGAGACAGCTGGTTTTGATGGAACAACACTGAAATGACAAAACTGGCTAATAGTCCTCCTGCCATCATTTCATAGTCGGGAAAGTGAGCTAAATTTAGCAAATAAGCTGAAGACAAGGGTTCTCCACACGTGTCAAAATATGATGGCAATTAAACTGGCATCTATCCTGCACCTCGTTTTTTTAAAGGAATATATTTTTCAAGGCTTTGACAGTCAAAAACTATTTAGATTATTTATGACATTTCCGACTTTATCGCATTGCATTTCACATCCTATAATTTGTCACTATTTCTTTATTAAGCTTGTTTTATATTCATAGCTGTCCCACAACACTATATTTTCCTCTTTGTCAGCTCAGAACTTCATTATGAAGGATGTGGTTTTATCGTTTCCTAGTGATGCAAATGTCTACTGTGAATAAGTGTCATTATACAGAAACAGGAACTTAGTTTTCCTCCATTAAGCAGCCAGGCTAATGACTCAACAAGTTTATAGTCCACCACAAAATTTGATAGCTGAATGTGAGTTAAAACAAATGATAGTCACACATGTATATGAAAACTGAAGATGCTCTTTTGGGATGAATGTTGCACTTCCCCCATTTAAAGTCCAGGTTCCAATTTTAAGCTGGAAACAGAGTCTCCAATATAATTTAACAGCTGCTCTTGCTCTGGCCAATACAAGTACTGCATCACACTATCAGCCCAAGGAAAAAGACCTCAGCTTTACGGGCATCTCAGCCAAAGCCCACTGAAGCCAATGCAAAGATTCACATTTCTTTCAATGGGCTTTATATCAGGCCCTATTTTCACCATCTCAGGTTATGTCAGAAAAAAAGGTCTTCATTACAAACATTGCACCCAATAGAAATGTATAAAAATGATACATTGGACTTCACCTGCAATGAAACTTCTCCCCCTGGGCATAATACCCCCTCAGCCATTTGAGGGATAACCATGTACACACAATATATGCAGAAACATTGCCAACCTCTTCCCACTCTTTTCTTCATACGGCCAGTCTTCAGCAGTCATAGATCAGGGATGGAAAGGACCTATTAGGCTGTCTAATTTCATCCCTGTGCCAGTTAAAATTGGTCCCTAAAGTATATTTCCAATTGCTTTGCCCAGTATTGTTTTGCGTAGTTCAAGGCTTGAGACTCCAACCATTTCCCCTATTTCTCCCTGTCAGGATGCTTTAATCCTGTTTAGCAAAATACAATTTCTTTCATTTTAATTTCTTTATTACCTTTATTCCTCAGCAGGTGTAATCTGTTCTAACTCTACTAATTTCAATGGAGCTATGACAATTTATACCAGCTGAGAATCTGCCCCCTGGTTTTCCCCTTTATACTATGCTAAACAATTCCCTTCCTCTTTGGCATTATTACAGTATTTGTCATAGTGTCCCCACTTAGTCAAGCTATTGTATAATTTAATGATTCTTTCAAATTCATCTCTGTGATACTGCATAGCTTGTCACGTCAATCACTTGAGCTCATAATTCATTTATTAACCCATGCATTATGTGGAGATTAAGATCAGATCTATGCACAGGACAAAACATCTCCATACAGGTGGTAAAATTACTGTAGGGATAATAAAGGATGATTTTATCTACAGCTGTGAAAAAAAAAAGATCTAGCTTTCAGTGAAACTTGGGAAACTTTTATTCTTTTTTTGTGTTTATAAAAAAGTTTTTAAAAATGCTTAGTTCCAGTATTAAAATGTTGAGGAAGTAAAAAGGAGGAAAACTCATCTTCTCATATGAATGGTTACAAAGCAAAAGCTAGTAATTTAGTGCAGCTCTATACTACCAGCAGAAATCCCTGGTCACAATCTGATATGATCTCACATTTACTGGGTTACCTTTGTACAGATAATGTATGTATAACTCTCATAACTGCTCCTGAGTGGACATTTGGAAAGTAACATGGAAAAATCACTAGCACACATAGTGCTCCTATCCAAAACATCCCACCCTCATAGCTAACTTCTTTCTTTCTTTCTTTCTTTGCAATTAAATCTCACTATGGGCGTTACACTTCCATGGGGCTTTCCAAGTCATTGACCCTGAGCAAAATTAAGGAGGCCTCTGGGGCCTCTCCAAGGTTTAAGATGATTATCTGGTTCTGATCCCAGTGAGCCTGAGAAGGCTTCTCAGCATCCTTCAGGAGCTTTAGGAAGCTTGCTCTTCCTCCACAACCCTTAAGGAACTTGTCAGCCTCCCTTGCAAGTCTTTGGCAGAAAAAAACTCATCGTTCTTTGACCAAACTTCTTGTTGGTCAGATTACATTTTAAGGTCTATCTTAACAAATAAAAAGGGACACAGGGATTATTTTAAATGAAGCCTTAGGTCTCCAATAGTCATTTGAGCTGATAAATTAAGCTCACTGGAATTGATGATCCATAGCAATGCAATAAAAAAATAAATAAGAAATTAGACTACAATCAACTAAAATTTGGTTCTGTGTGCCAGTTTTCAACAAGGGGAGTTCAGTAAATTAATGGTTGTTACTTTTTATCTTCCCTCATTCCCCTTATTCTTCTCTACAGATGGCAAAAATGTAAGAAAACTTCTGAATTTTGGGTGAGCTTTTCTACTTAAGGTACCAAAATTCAGGAACGCCTTGTCCAATTCACTTAACTTTTGGCAGAACAATTCTATATCGGCCCCAGGCCTAATCTATCACTTGTGAAATCTATATAATTTTATTTTGTGGATTTTGGAAATTGGCAAAAATCAAGTTTACCTATCACAGCTGTCAACACTCCATAGTAGAACTAAAGGGGTACAGATGAGGATTATGAGAAAGCACTATTTACTGTTGGGTAAGGTAAGGCTTGAGGTAATGCTGACTGTAGTAAGGATGGTGAACATGGTGCTTCACTGCTAATGATACATTAAAGTTAGGTGTACACAGCAAAGTTGGCAGTTCAGGCTGATGGGCCAGCAACCACAATGTGTCCCGCGTGTGTTATGAGACACTGAGTAGCTGACAGTGTGACAGACTGGGTCACAGAAACCCCCTTGGGAACTGCCACCTGATGTGCTGAGACTACCTCTAAGCCCATTTTCCATGGCAGCTTGGGACTTCAGTACCTTGCCTGGTTGTGCCAGACACACTAGCCTGCTGAAAACACAGACCCAGCTCTGAACCACGTCCCCCCAAGCTGCAGGCTTAACTGAAAACAGCTTAAGAAGTGCTCCTGTCTCCAACACCCAGCTACCCAGTTCCCAATGGGATCCAAACCTCAAATATATCTGTTTTACTCTGTATAAAGCTTATACAGGTTAAACTCATAAATTGTTCGCCCTCTATAACACTGATAGAGAGATATGCACAGCTGTTTGCTCCCCCAGGAATTAATTACTTGCTCTGGATTAATTAATAAGTAAAAAGTGATTTTATTAAATATAAAAAAGTAGGATTTAAGTGGTTCCAAGTAATAACAGACAGAACAAAGTAAATTACCAAGCAAAATAAAACAAAACCACACAAGTCTAAGCCTAATACAGTAAGAAACTAAATGCAGTTAATCTCACCCTCAGAGATGTTCCAATAAGCTTCTTTGACAGACTAGATGCCTTCCTAGTCTTCCTAGTCTGTGTCCAGCAATCATTCACACCCCCATAATTACTGGCCTTTGTTCCAGTTTCTTTCAGGCATCTCTTTGGGGTGGAGAGGCTATCTCTTGAGCCAGCTGAAGACAAAGTGTAGGGGTTTCCCAGGGTCTTATATAGTCTTTCTCTTGGGGATGGAAACCCCTTGTGTTCTGTGCAGAATCACAGATACAAGATGGAGTTTTGGAGTCACATGGGCAAGTCACATGTCCATGCATGACTCAGTTCTTTACAGGTTGACGCCATTGTTTACATATTAGTTTGAATGTTCCCAGGAAAACGCAGATGTGGATTGGCGTCTCTCAAGGTCCATTGTTAACTAAGTACTCCCAATTACTTGAATAACCCCTTCACATGATGTTGACCAAATCTGCTTTACGTGCTTCCTACAGCAAACATTTTAAATACAAGCATAGAGCCAACGCTCATAACTTCAGATATAAAAATGATACATGCATACGAATAGGATGAATACATTCAGTAGAACATAACCTTTGCAAAGATATATTACATGGCATATCTAGCATAAAACATATTCCAGTTATGTCATATTTACACTCATAAGCATATTTCTATAAAGCATTGGGGGGGCAACGTCACAGACAGTTTCATGGGAACCATCAGAAGCAAATTTTAGTACATGGCTGGCCCTCACTTTTCCTAAGATCAGCTCTACCACATATTCAGGTAAAGCTGTACGCCAGGATGGCAAAAATGTCTCGAGAGATAATGAAAATGCTATTTCTATATCTAGAAATATGAAAATTGCAATTGATTGGATTTAAGCCACTGTTCCCTGGCTAAGCCTCTTGGGCATGCTCCACTTTAACCCTACTGAACAGTTCTCATGTAGTTCAATGATGGCATAGCGACAAGATCACATTTCTCTTAGCACCATACAGATTTCTCCACACCATCTGGAAGCTTCTCTTTAGCTCTCTCCACTGTCTTCAGCAGCACCCAACAGCTTGCAGTATTGGAACTCAAATTACTTAATATTACACAGAGTTAAACAATGTGTGATTAGCAATTATCTGTTTCACCGAGGAGTGGCTTTAGATACAATTTCAAATTATTGCTACAGTGTCCTCTTGTGAGCAATTCATCACTTGATTGTGATCCACGCTGCTGGTTCTTTTTGTTACAAAATAAATATATCGCCCAACTAGTATGTGTAATGTTAGGTTTTATAGACAAAGAAAAAACATGTACTTGTTCACAAGTTGGCTTTCAGTTAGTTCTACATATTAGCAGTCACAAAAATGCGATTTGTGGCCTCAGGCACTGAATTCAATCACTTCATCTCTCCAAGTAGCAGCCCTGTTTTAGCTTCCCCACAGGCATACACTCACATAGCAATCATTTTGAATTTTAAATCCAAAAGTGAATGTTTAGCTATGTCCTTCTCTCAATAAACAACAGCATCAAAAATTTAGGAAAAAATCAGAGTTATTGAAAATCACAAAGACCAGATGTTGGTGGCTGGAGAGCTCAGGGGACTGGGATAAAAAGTCTAACACCTGTTCAAATCCATCCCAGATCAGACTGGCCAAATTTGTTACCATCTGCTGATGGATGTTACAGGTCCTTTGTGAAATGAGTTCGTTCTCTCCGTCTAGTATACAGAAGTCCAAATCACAAAACATGCTACCATAATTAGACCTACTTCTTAGCTTCAGCAGAGATACTGGATTTACTTGACATGGAGACCGAACTACCTTCTTTTCCCTAGAGGGGATCCCTCCAGGTCAGGTTTTATATATATATATATATATATATATATATATATATATATATATATACTAGTGCAATTCTTGCACTGTTGATCCCATGTGGTACCTGTTTTGTGGAGAGAGAATTTCAGTCTTCCTTTCATAAGAGATTAACTAACTATTCATGAGAATGTAATTCACTTTGAAAAAAGAGTCAGATATACTAGTTCATATCACATCGTGTTTTCATCTGGGCATGATATTAAATTGATGTTAAAGGAAATAGTTATGTTTCTCTCAAACAGGAAGGCAGGGACAATTAGAGGCAATGCAAAACAAACTGAAGCCCACTTTTGGACTGACTTATCATAGCATTATTCCAGTTTTATGATAGTTTAACTTCTTTGTTTTCTAGTTTATTCTAGTTTAAAGGAAGTATATTGGTGAGGTGGGAATGGGTGTAAGATATGTCCTTGCTGTGTAAATGTAGTGTAATAAAATAATAAATAAAATAATAATAATAATAATTTTACACTTTTGTAGCACCTTCCAATCATTACTTAATTTAGCCTCACAAATTCCTCTGTGCTACATAAGTATTATTTCCCTTTTATAGACAGAGAAATCAAGGCACAAAACAAATAAGTGAATGTACCTCGTTCACAAAGGAAGTCTGTGAAACATCATCTATGAGTAAATTGTTGTCAGTCCAGACCCTAGTGGCCAAGTGTCCATCACATTAAAAATGTCCACCAACACAATTAGATGACCATGTTGGTAATCTTTGCAAAGAGGTTAACAACTTATTTAGCATGTACATTGATCTGCTAGTGAAGATCTTCTGACACTGATCAAGTCAAAAGATTTATAATTCAAAGTTTAATAATTCAAAGGAGCTAATTCACCACTACATTACTCCAGCTTTACATTGCTGTAATGTCATTTGGTTCATATGAGACCACAAAAGAATCATACTGTAATCTACAAAAAGAAAAGGAGTACTTGTGGCATCGTAGAGACTAACAAATTTATTTGAGCATAAGCTTTTGTGAGCTACAGCTCACTTCATCAGATGCATGCAGTGGAAAATACAGTAGGGGGATTTTATATACACAGAGAACATGGAACAATGGGTGTTGCCATACACACTGTAACGAGAGTGATCAGGTAAGGTGAGCTATTACCAGCAGGAGAGAAAAAAAACCTTTTGTAGCGATAATCAAGGTGGGCCACTTCCAGCAGTTGACAAGAACGTGTGAGGAACAGTGGGGGGGGGAATAAACATGGGGAAATAGTTTTACTTTGTGTAATGACACATCCACTCCCAGTCTTTATTCAAGCCTAATTTAAAGGTGTCCAGTTTGCAAATTAATTCCAATTCAGCAGTCTCTCGTTGGAGTCTGTTTATGAAGTTTTTTTGTTGAAGAATTGCCACTTTTCAGTCTGTAATCGAGAGATTGAAGTGTTCTCCGACTGGTTTTTGAATGTTATAATTCTTGACGTCTGATTTATGTCCATTTATTCTTTTACGTAGAGACTGTCCAATTTGGCCAATGTACATGGCAGAGGGGCATTGCTGGCACATGATGGCATATATCACATTGGTAGATGTGCAGGTGAACGAGTCTCTGATAGTGTGGCTGATGTGATTAGGCCCTATGATGGTGTCCCCTGAATAGATATGTGGACACAGTTGGCAATGGGCTTTGTTGCAAGGATAGGTTCCGGGGTTTGTGTTTTTGTTGTATTTCCTGGCTATTCTTCCATACAATTTAGACACCAAGGGGCCTGATTTATAAGGTACTGATTTTCTACAGTCCACACTGACTTTAAATGTATGTATTCAGCATTCTGTATTTCAAAGATGGCTTCAAGCAAATACCCAGCTCTCACATGGAAAATATTTAACAAATAACACATCTAACTCCTTATTTATGCATAAAAAGCAAGCTGCATGGACAAGTGTCATATTTGTGTAGATACAAGTTCATGCTCACATCTTTGGAAATCAGTCACCGGGAGACTACTTTTCTCTTTCAATACACCCTCAGACAGATTGCTGTTCTTAAGGTTGCCATCTACTATATGGATAGGCAGAAAAACATTTTATCATTGACAAAACTAAAAAAATGTGGTTATGTTTATGATCTTTATGCTTTAATTACATTGCATGATAGTATTTGCTACCTAAATCTTATGCAAGCTGTTACCAGTTTAATGACTGTTTCCTTCTGTTCATAAATTTCAAGGTCAGCCCAAGGTCAAGCTGCATTTTCCTGGAGAGGCAGGTTATAAACTTCACTAAAGTATCTCCTCATGTGATAACTCTGGTCATATTGCTGACTCTTCTGAAGAAATAAAGGGTTTTCCTAGCATACAGTACAGTGATCACTGTTAAAAGGATATGACTGTTTTTATCTATGTTAAGCAGTGGAATCAGATCCTGACTCACTTAAGAACATAAGAATGGTCATACCAATGGTCCATATAGCCCAGTATCCCATCTTCTGACAGTGGCCAGTGTTAGATGCTTCAGAGGGAATGAACAGAACAGGGCAATTTCAAGTGATCCATCCGCTGTTGCTAAGTCCCAGCTTCTGGCAGCCAGAGGTTTTGGACACCCAGAGAATGGGTAGCATTCCTGACCATCTTGGCTAATAGCCATGGATGAACCTATTCTCCGTGAACTTATCTTATTCTTTTTTGAACTGAGTTATACTTTTTGCCTTCACAACATCCCTGGCAACAAGTTCCACAGGTTGATTGTGTAGTATGAATAAGTACTTCCTTTTGTTAGTTTTAAACTTGCTGTCTATTAATTTTGTCTGATGACCCCTGGTTTGTGTGTTATGTGAAGGGGTAAAGAACACTTCTCTATTCACTTTCTCCATACCATTCATGATCTTAGAGGTCTCTATGGTATTCCGCCCCTACCCCCTCACACACATACCTAAGTGGTCTCTTTTCTAAAGTGAATAGTCCCAGTTTTTTTAATCTCTCCTCATCTGAAAGCTGTTCTATACCCATTTTTATTGTCCTTCTCTTCACTTTTTCCAATTCTAATATACCTTTTTTGAGATAGGGTGACCAGAACTGCATGCAGTATTCAAGGTGTGGGCATACCATGGATTTATAGAGTGGCAATATGATATTTTCTGTTTTATTACCTATTCCTTTTTTAATGGTTCCTAACATTCTGTTAGAATTTTTGACTGTCATTCTGCATTGACAGGTTTCAGAGTAGCAGCTGTGTTAGTCTGTATCCGCAAAAAGAAAAGGAGTACTTGTGGCACCTTAGAGACTAACAAATTTATCTGAGCATGAGCTTTCGTGAGCTACACAAAAGCTTATGCTCAAATAAATTTGTTAGTCTCTAAGGTGCCACAAGTCCTCCTTTTCATTCTGCATTGAGCAGATGTTTTCAGAGAACTATCTACTATGACTCCGAGATTTCTTTCTTGAGTGGTTACAGCTAATTTAGACCCCATCATTTTGTATTGGTATATTTTTTTCCAGTGTGCATTGATTTGCATTTATCAGTATCAATCTGCCATTTTGTTGCCCAGTCACCGAGTTTAGTGAGATCCCTTTGTAATTCTTTGAAATTAGCTTTGGACTTAACTATCTTGAGTAATTTTGTATCATCTATGTGCCTATGCAAGTGTTAATGTGACACAAAAGCACAGAACCTTTCATATTTTTGTTTTTCTTGCTATGTTTTGTTTTCAGAGAAATATCAGTTGTTCCTGTCAGTAAATATTAGCAGCCAATTAAATCCCATTAATGTAGCACATGTGCGTGTGTGTTGTACTTCAAGTGGCACATGGCTGAGTTTCTGTTCACTACCCATGTTTAGTGGTATAGAAAATAGCTATAAACATACACTCTTGGCCAAAATTATCCAGAGAAGAATTTTTTAAAGTGAAAATGTTGGTTGAGCTATTTTGAAATGAGAAGTGAACAAAATACAGTATAACCTCAGAGTTACAAACACCAGAGTTACAAACTGACCAGTGAACCACACACCTCATTTGGAACCAGAAGTATGCAATCAAGCAGCAGCAGAGCCAAAAAGAAAAAAAACAACAACCCACAAATACAGTACAGTACTGTGTTAAATGTAAAGTACTAAAAAATAAAGGGAAAGCAGCATTTTCCTTCTGCATAGTAGTTTCAAAGCTGTATTAAGTCAATATTCAGTTGTAAATTTTTGAAAGAACAACCACAGTATTTTGTTCAGAGTTACGGACATTTCAGAGTTACAAACAACCTCCATTCCTGAGGTGTTCATAAATTTGACGTTCTACTATAATAGTAGTTTTAAAGTGTGTGTGTGTACACGCTTCTCTGATCCAAGACCACTTATACTCAGTAAACTCAGTTTTCACAGGCCATTAGCAGATTGGTATTTAATTAGGAGAAAATAAAAAGTTGCCATGGGCCAAATGCTCCCCTTCCCTTCCACAGGACAGTGGGGAGCCAAGAGAGAGAGCAGGTCGAAGAGCCATCAAAGAGAGAGGAGGCTGAGCCAGTTCAGCCAACTCATTCCATTCCCAAGCCCACAGAAGCCCTTCCACACTGCCACTATTGGGTTGGAACTCCACTGTTACTCAGAAGACATGGTGAGACAAAGGAAGAGCTGCTTGAAAATTAATGCAACTCTGGTAAAGGGGTGCTAAACTCTGCGACAAATTGCTACAGATCCAATGCTGATCCAACCAGTACTAATTCCCTCACCTTGTCATTGTCTCCTTTGAATGGGGTAAGAATGCATAGCTGCAGGGGTCGTCAATGGCAGCATAGTTTCTGAGATAGCCATTCTGCCCAAAGTGAGGAAAACTCAGAGAGCAGCATGGGCAGGCAGACCCTCTTTGTGGATGCCCCGCCCAATACACAGGGGTTTGTGGGACAGTCTGATTTGCCTACAGATTTTCAGTCTGCACAGGGTTGAAGGATCGCACTCCTCCCCTCCTCTTCTCTACCTCTTGCAAAGCTGCAAACCCTGAGGGAAGCATGAGCCAGGAATTCAGTGAAGTGCTCCTTGTGGAATGGTGGGACTTCTTTTTTCCCTTCAGGCTTTCCAGTGAAGTGAAGTATTCAGGGCCAAGATACTTAGTTTAGAAAATGGTTACCTCAAGTGTTCAATACATATTCTTCATACATTCTTAAGGTATTTTGGGCTTCTGATTTAATGTTCTTTACCCACCAGAAATGTTGACTGAGATGACCATAGTACCAAGAAAGAGCCAATAGAGTTTACTGAGTCAATAGCACACATATTGAGAACTATCTAAGTAGCGTTCACGCAGTAAACAATCCCACATTATGAGCTGGAGCCTGGTCAATTGCCCGTGTGTTGTGGAGAGTTCCAATAGGCCTTGACACAGTAGGCTGTACACACTAGAGCAACAGCAACTGTGCTTGTGTCATTATGTACACTTACTAGTAAGGAGTCGAGTGTCAGAGATCTGAAGTCCTGAGCGCAACAGACAGTTTGGGCTGAGCTGTTATGTCATAGCCACCTCTTTTCTTAATCCATGTGAAAAAGCAATTTCAATAAATAATAGTTTGCGAAACAAAAGAAAAAACAGTGTTCAGATTAACTAACAGCATTTATGCCATCATCATCCCTGATAATGGCTCCCCAGGTGGGAAGTATATGTGTTGTAGCAGTAGAAAGCAGCCACAATACACCTTGCTCTGGAGGAGGGAAAGGCGCATTTGAAGTCTAAAATGGTAATGGTGACAGGGCTGGTCAGAAAAGGAACCAAAGCACTCAGGAGATGAGCTAGATCAGAGCTTCCTCCAACAGAAACTCCAGACTGGCAGCACACTCAGATAAAATCCACTCTCACAGAACCATACAGCAGGTGCTTATTTAAATAACTGTACAAGTGTTCTAACCCTGATGTGCACTGCAGGATCTCTTTGAATTTTTTCACCGTTGTATGGAATATACCCTTGTGATTAAATAAGACACAAGAGCTCTGTGTCTAAGAGCATCTAAGAAATGATTGAGTCAGTTTAGGAGTGGGTCCTTTAGGATGTTTCAGTGACAAGGACTTGCACTGCCTGGAGCAGAAAGTCTCTTGGTAATAGTGTAAATTGTAGCTTCTCTCACCACAACAAAGTGAAGTTTACAAGATCATATTATACATTTGTTTAAAAGAAATAGCATTTTAACCTCAAATGGATTGTCAAATTGTGTTCTCTGAAACACTATAAACATAACCCAAGGGGGGAAAATAATGATGATTTTAAATTTATGGGCTTTAAAATACATTATTTGAATTATTGACGAGATCCGCAATCAAAGTAACCTGACCTGGAAATCATTAAGCATAGGAGTAGTCAAAGTGCAACCTCTGACCCAGTTGTAGCCCATGGCTACTTGCTGTTGGGTTAGCAGCCTCCTCATCTCCAAAAGTTAATCACCGGAAAAAAGTAGGTTTCCATTCAATGTTCTTGAAGACACAGACATATGTACCTCTCAACTTTGATAATAAAGAACCAAATAGTCTTCAACAAAACTTATAAAGACTTGAAGTTGCCATTTTGAAAAAAAGCACCAAATGCTATACTTATGTATATATTACAGGCCCACTCCATTCATTTTAAATATCAGGTCTTAGACTGTGGAGGAAGCGTTATACTTATCTTGGCTTTTGATTGTGAGAGAAGCCTTCAAATGAAAAAAAGTAGTTTTTAAAAGAGATGATGAGACTGGAAATACCAGATGCACCCACTTGCACATAGGTTTCCAATAAGTTTCCATAGATGCCTCAAATGCCTCAATGAGAACTATTGTTATTTAGTCTTGATAATACCCTCAATTAATCCACTAATGCAATGTTGATTTCTACTAATAACAGAAACATAATCTTCTAAATAGTACACTTCAGTTTCTTCCATCCTACAAATGCAAACATTTTAACTGGCAAGCACAGAAAAAGAGCATCTCAGACAATCAATTTGACAACTCAGCCTATTGAATCCCAACCTAGATAAGTAATTTATGGTCATACACAGGGCCAGATTTAGGGGCAGGTGACCTAGGCAACTGCCTGGGATGCCACACTTGGGTGTCGCTGGGTTCAGGGTGCTGTTTTTGTTGTTAGCGACAAAAGGGAAAATAGAATGCTTGCAGTAATATGTTTCAGGTATTCCGTATGTGGATTCATTTTTCACTAACCTAGAATGTTGTGGACCTTTGTAGAATCTCATGGAACCTTCCTGACTTTCTGAGAACTACATTTTCCTTGAACCTCCTAGAATGCTCTCACGTCAGCCATGCTCTCAGGGGTATATTAGGGGCAGGGCGTTGCCAGGCAGTCAGTGAAATATAAGAATGAAGTGAAGTGAAGTGACAGCCCAGATGTGATATTGTGAACTTTGTTTTATTGTGTAATTGTGAAAGTGTACTTGTATTTTAAGACTTGAAGAGTGTAAATAGAAACTAATAAAGGACATTTTTTTAAAAATTGCTTATATATGGCATGAATAAATACAGATTTATACATCCTAGCATGCAAATTTATCATCTTATATGACAGGGATAAATAATGCTTGCAAATCATGCATTACATT
The DNA here is from genome assembly GCF_965140235.1 of Caretta caretta. Classification (NCBI taxonomy): domain Eukaryota; kingdom Metazoa; phylum Chordata; order Testudines; family Cheloniidae; genus Caretta; species Caretta caretta. Next base: position 66,316,743 of record NC_134207.1, read on the forward strand.
TGTGAAATGAGCTACAAATGCAATAAAAATAAGGTATTCAAAAGTTGAACAAATGAAGGGTGGCGGCACTGAAGATGCTCCTCACCTAGGGCACCATTTGGTTGAGGACCGGCCTTGGTCATACAAGCAGATTGCAGAGAATTAAGAGGGAGGGGAAAGTTTTTCCCAATAACTTGGAATTGTTAAAATTTTAATGAAAGTACTATAAACTACATATAACAGGTGACTATGAGATACAGCTTTGTTCTCCCTGTGGAAGTAGTCAGCAGTGCAGACTGAGCCTGCATAACTCAATTAAGCACCACCTCTTATACTTCCCCCTTCAATGTACCAGTATTGACAAATGTTGACTCTCATCTGTTTAGCATGATATGTTCTGTTGTTGCTGTAATTTTATCATTGTTTTTTTAAATTCTGTTATTAGAGAGACTGTGCCCAATTCTACGCCTTGATACACAGACTTCAGTTTTGGTTATATCTTGAGCTTTAGGCACTATTGCAATACAAATGAATAAATAAATAATAAATAAATAAATAATGTGCTACTTTGAAATCAGTGACCATTTAATTGCAGGTCAGCTGGGTGTCGGGGCACTATGTAAGCAATGGAACAAATTCTGGTGTAACTGAGAGCAGAATTTTGTTCACTGTATTCTCCTTTGATGCGTGGAGAGTGCCTTACATCCGCAGTTACTCTGCAAAAACTCTTGTGACCACTCCAGCAATGCCAAGATCCAGAGTGGACAATGAAACATTTTCCTCTCATAGAAGAATAGTTTTTATGACATGGGGGCTTGGGATTCTGTTGAGGAGAGTAGGAAAAGAGGGGCAAGATTTTGGAGTATATCAAGAGAAGACATTTTGGACCAATTTTTAATACCTACCCTCCCATTTTTTACCCAGTTTGTAGGTGCAACTACTGTCCCTTGGTCCCTTCTGGCTTTATAATGTATGAGACACTATCAACATTAGGAAATTTCAGTAACTGCTGTCCCCTACATATTAAATATCTACCTAGTTGTGTGTGTGTGTGTGTGTGTGTGTGTGTGTGTGTGTGTGTGTCCTGTACTTATACATAGCTGGGCGTGCAATAATAGGCCCATAAAATTACACTCATGAAAAAGTAAGCCAAACTGAGATTTGTCTGAACATCAGGCCCCTTAAGTACCATTGCTTGTTTAGTTTATATATGGTTAGAGGTGTTTATAAGTAGGGGAGTTTTCTGCACTCAGTGATAAGTTAAATAGGTGCAAAAATGAATAGTTACACAGCTTTTGGTGTACTGTTATATCAACAACAAACAAGACCTTAATCCAAAGTGTTTACTTGGTTCACCCAAGATACTAGTACATTGTGGTTGAAAAAAAAGTAAACTTCCCTATCCTTCTTTGAGCTGGTGTCTGTGGCCTGGAAGTGTTCTCACTACTGAGCTCAGACTGGCTCTATCAATGTGATACCATCACATTCTTGATAATGTCAAGATCTGTTGTTGCCAGACTTTCATGGAAGAGTTGACAGTTTTTCTTTGCAGATGCCTTAATCTTGTGTGGCGTATGTGAATCAAATTGCTGGTACTAGTGCTGTGCTACTAGATTTTCCATGTAATCCTAGATTTTACAACTTGATGTTTCATTAACAGTAACTCAGAAAAGCACATTTTTCTTTCCACTTATTTATTTTCACAATCACAAAAGCTTCTGAAAAATATTTAAATTACTTGTTTCTAATACAGATTTAATTTAGGCTAATACAAAAGTACTACACTGTAAATGAATATTGAGATATAATTAAAAACATCCAGTATTTACTGAGGTTTACCATCTGGAAGACGGATACCTATTTATTAATTAATTGCCAAAATGTTACTCTGCTTTTCTACTTTGCAGTTCCTGGTACCTATAAAAGCCTGCTGCAGTCAGGCAGCTGAAAATAAAGATGAACCCAAGCCACAAAATTTATATCTGGATCAAGATTCAGATTTAAAATAATTCCAGATGTTTTGGGGTGTTCCCATACTGGGGTTTGTTTCAGCCCATTAAAGAGTGGGTTCAACTTTGAAATTCTAATCCAGTTTCAAAAGCCAAACCCTCGCCTATCCCTTTTGTGGGTATTTTTTTCCTGGGCTTTTGGCAGGGTTCATATCCAGTTAAAAGTTCCCAATAGCTATTGTATGAACTGTGCATATAAAATATTTTATATCGACAATGAGATAAGCTGAAAGGTGCACAACTCCCACAGACACTGGGAGTCAAAGGCCCTTTTAAAATCGGGCCATGAAATTGCCCTTTTAAATCGAAAGTAAATATTAATTTACTGCCTGAATGGTATGTATTTTAAGGAATTAAAGAGGGTTTTGTAAATTAGCTGCCCTTACTCTGATCTTTTATATGAATAGCACTATGTCCATAACACTCTACTCTCCATAGGGCCTTCACAACCAGTATCAGCAAAGTCAGCCACAGGGATATGTTTCTTTACATTTATAGCAGGAAGCCATGCAGGAGTTGTGCTGGCTAAAGCAATAGGCATCACTACAGCGAAGCAGTAAAACAGAGTAGCTTTAGGGATAATCTTGTTTTTCATATTCTACTACAAGTTCCATGTACTGAGAAAATGACCCTTTCTGTGGTTCTTTACCATAGTCACATAGCATGGATTGGTAAGGTATTTAAATGGTATCTGCTGCCTAAAGCAATCTATACCGTTAGAGGGAGTTTTGAAACTGTAGTTGTCTATTTGCTAATGAAGGAAAACAACCTACCCAGAAAAATGTTCTATTTTTGCCTTCAAGGGCACTACTATTCATATGGAATGAAAAGTGTGCAGCCCAACCTTCTCCACAAATTAGGGACCACACTGTTGTAATTCAGTCAATCAGAAATACTGCTTCCTAATGAAATAAATGTTTTGTGCTAGTAAAGAGCCTTTCCCAAGACACTGGAAGAAATGTCAACATCATAAAGGCTAGAAGATAGAAAGAAACTCAGGGTCACAACTGCTTCTATGGAAGAAAAGTAAAGTTAAAACAAGTTATTAACCCCAACTTAAATTTTAAACAAATCTTATTCAGTGTCACCTCTCTTATCCTGTAACCTAACCAAGAGAAAATACAACTCTTGGGTATGAACATGCCAAGCAATGTGCTATCAATGTTTAATAAAGGACTCCCACAAAAATGTGCCTTTAACCTATAATAAACCCAATTTCTGGGAGGGTGTGGGCTCCGGACAAGGGCAGGAGGCATGAAGAAATCTTTTCATTTATTTTCCCAATTAAAGCAAAAATTCGTATGTAAACAAGGAAGGATGCAGCCCCAGTAGGGTAAATTAACTTATATTAAATGAATTTGCTAGGAATCTTTAGATTTTGTTCCAGAAAACTAAGTCGGGTACATTGATTGTATAGCACAATGTTCAGCTTGTGCAATATGGCAGATAGAGCGAAATACTTTTAGGAGGAGCAGGAGATGTTCTCCCTTGGGAAGTTTTTGAAAGTACCTGAGACCTGTAAAACTGGTCCATTCCAAAAGCAAAAGTATTTGTTCTGCAGAAGTATTTTCAAAAAGAAAAGGAGTACTTGTGGCACCTTAGAGACTAACCAATTTATTTGAGCATGAGCTTTCGTGAGCTGTTAGTCTCTAAGGTGCCACAAGTACTCCTTTTCTTTTTGCGAATACAGACTAACACGGCTGTTCCTCTGAAACCTGTCAGAAGTATTTTATGAGCCACAGGAATAATCCAAGTGTGGGGAGTGAACTGCACCAGAAGCAGGAACCTACCTTACTGCTAACTTAATTTTGTAGTAGAATTTTAATAATAGAATCATAGAAATGTAGGGCTGGTAGGAATCAGAAGAGGTCCTCTAGTTCATCCACACAGAGGCAGGATTAAGTAAAACTACACCATCCCTGACAGATGTTAGTCTCACCTGTTCTTAAAAGCCTCCAGAGAAAACTGTTAAGCTCTTCTTAATCTCCTCTTCTCTAGACTAAATATGACCAATTCTTTCAACCTTTTCTCAAAGGTCATGCTCGCTAAACCTCTTAAAAATTTTGTTGCTTTCCTTTGAACTTTCTCCAGTTTGTTCACATGTTTCTTAAAGTATGGTGCCCAATTTTGCTGATACCTCACTAGTGCCAGGCAAAGAAGAACAATTATCTCCTGTGTCTTACATATGACACTCCTGTTAATATATCCTGGAGTGACATTTGCCTTTTTTGCCACTGCATCACGCTGTTGACTCATACTCAACCCAGATCTTTTTCACCAGTATTACTGCCCAGCCAGTTATTCCCCATCTTGTGTTGTGCACTTGACTTTTCCTTCTTAGGTGTAGCACTTTGCATATGTCTTTATTGAATTTCATCTTACTGACTGCAGACCAATTCTCCAATTTGTCAAGTCCATCTTGAATTATAATCCTATCCACCAAAATGCTTGCAGCCTCTCCAGCTTGGTGTCATCCACAAATTTTGCAAGCACACTCTTCACTCCATTATCCAAGTTGTTAATGAAAATACTGAATAGTACTGAACCAAGGACAGACCCCTGCAGGACCCACCACTGTGCCATGTGGCTGGCTGTAGAGTGCTATTATACATAGTTGTAACTGGTCTCCATTTCAATCTGTATCATGAATGGTTTCCTGAGGTTGCTTGTATAATCTTATGAAATAGCCCTTTGCTGTACTACTACAAACCAGCATGAATATTGTGCTGGTACTGACTCCTTTTACTACTTAGCTTGTAGTCTTTCCTTACCAGTTTGAAACCCATGGCTTATTTATGGGGGTTTATTTTTCCTTGAAGGAATATAGGGATTTCTACTGAGAAAGCCTATTCTTTTATGGTGAATTGTTTAAAGGGCATTTTATGTCTTCTGAATTAGATCTGGTTTATATGGGAAAACTATGGTATTCTGATTTGATAGATTCATAGGTCTTGATCCTTAGGGGAAGATGCTCTATTCATGAGCACAGAGGTTTTATACTCATGCTAAGAAACCCAGGGAACATACCTCCAGATATAAGGGCAGGTATTTCTATAGACTTTTTTGCTAGTAAACAAACTGTAAATAGGAAAGCATAAAATAAATGAGGAAACATTGAATAAAGGCTATAAAGCAAGAGACAGTTGAGTATGAGTTAGACAATTAAAAGGTAAAGGCTAGTAAAAATAAACATGTGGAAAGAGACAACCCCAAGGAAGGCAAATTATAGTTAAATAATTGTTAGTGGAAATTGCTAAAGAGAAAATCTTGTGTTGTACCCTCTCTTGTTTAGGTCTGTATGTGATCTGCTTTGTTTGTAAACTCTTGAGTTCAGGGATCTGTTTTCTAATACGCTTGTAAAATGCCCAGCTCATTACAGCAGCTATATAGGTATATAATGACTACCTAATGTTCTTTTTCCTAACTAGAACCTAGCAACACCCATGAAAATCCTACTTCAAAAGCTCCTCTCCTTCTAACAACCTACCTATCTACTAGCTCAGGCTACTGCCTCACCAGGTTTTAAAGCATTGCAAAAGGGTCAGGTGGCATGAAGTGATCCATAATTGGGCAGCACTCCGCTAAAGGTTGCTTCACAGCTACTGCTATTGTGTTTTCCCCCTAGGAATCTTAGTGTCAAAGTTTTCCCTCTGAAAACTCTATGGCTGTTTTACTATTTCATGAACCTTCCTACATAGGTAAGTTTATTGATAAGTCTCTTTGTGGAAGTTGGGGTGTATCATAGTAACGGTCACAAACTTGTTATTCTGTTCCCTCATTCAATCAGAAAGTGCATTCCTATCAAATATACCCTTTCTACTTAGTGAAATCTAGTTTGTTGTGTTATTCTCTTTGGTGCTATTTCTGGTTAAATATTCTGTATTTTAATGATAGCTTACTAGTGTAAATCTATTCTCAAAAAGTTTAAATGCTAAATACTACTCCATTATATAAGTAATCCTATCCTTTGTGATATTTATCCATTGCTTGGAGACTTACTCCAATTAATTCAATTCCCAGCAAATAAAACCTGAATGCTTTTAATCCCTTTTCTCACTTTAAGGGGTTTTTTATTTATTTTTTTTAAAATCAGTGCATGGATTTCTATCTAGTGTATTGATTTGTTATCTAAAAGCAGTGCTATTTCTAGAGTACTGCATTTGTGGTAACAAAGCTTTTCTCTGAGTCATGAGTTATTCTTTTCCCCACTCTTATGGAAATGCCTTATTTAATATTCTATAACTTGCTACATTTTATTAATGTATTACCATGTGATTATTGCACATCTGCTAATCTACATATTAGCACAATGTGAAACTTAGCAGTTTTGTTTTGCTTCAATGTTAGCTAAAGATAACTTGGATCCTGTCATAAATATAAAGGGAAGGGTAAACCCCTTTGAAATCCCTCCTGGCCAGGGGAAAGCTCCTCTCACCTGTAAAGGGATAAGAAGCTAAAGGTAACCTCGCTGGCACTTGACCAAAATGACCAATGAGGAGACAAGATACTTTCAAAAGCTGGGAGGAGGGAGAGAAACAAAGGGTCTGTGTCTGTCTGTATGCTGGTCTTTGCCAGGGACAGAACAGGAATGGAGTCTTAGAACTTTTAGTAAGTAATCTAGCTAGGTATGTGTTTGATTATGATTTCTTTAAATGGCTGAGAAAAGAATTGTGCTGAATAGAATAACTATTTCTGTCTGTGTATCTTTTTTGTAACTTAAGGTTTTGCCTAGAGGGGTTCTCTATGTTTTTGAATCTAATTACCCTGTAAGATATCTACCATCCTGATTTTACAGAGGGGATTTCTTTATTTCTATTTACTTCTATTTTTTATTAAAAGTCTTCTTGTAAAAAACTGAATGCTTTTTCATTGTTCTCAGATCCAAGGGTTTGGGTCTGTGGTCACCTATGCAAATTGGTGAGGCTTTTTATCCAACATTTCCCAGGAAAGGGGGGGTGCAAGTGTTGGGAGGATTGTTCATTGTTCTTAAGATCCAAGGGTCTGGGTCTGTAGTCACCTAGGCAAATTGGTGAGGCTTTTTACTAAACCTTGTCCAGGAAGTGGGGTGCAAGGTTTTGGGAAGTATTTTGGGGGGAAAGACGCGTCCAAACAGCTCTTCCCCAGTAACCAGTATTAGTTTGGTGGTGGTAGCGGCCATTCCAAGGATAACGGGTGTAATATTTTGTACCTTGGGGAAGTTTTGACCTAAGCTGGTAAAGATAAGCTTAGGAGGTTTTTCATGCAGGTCCCCACATCTGTACCCTAGAGTTCAGAGTGGGGGAGGAACCTTGACATGGTGGCATAGTGGTGGGATTAACCTGAAATCATTTTGAGATCCAGTTGAGATTTTTTGAACTAGAAATACAGATTTTAAAAAGGAATTTTTAGGAAGTCCAGAAAGCAGCTTTGAAACTGAAAGCAGCTTAGTTTCTCTCTGCTTTGTGGCCAAGCAGAGACAAAAGGGGATTATCTTTGTGAATTGCAGGTTTTCTTTGCCTGGAGGCAGGGTACTTAACTCCTGCAGGGAAATTCACAGTCTTCCAACCCAGAGTTTTTTTTTTTCTTTTCTTCCTAAAAGTAAATAGGGGGTGTGTGTTCTACCCATTTGCCTGGAGACAAAAGTAGCAGGGTTTTGTTTTTTTTAGGATTTTGATTTTTTTCGTTTTACAAGGAGCACAGGTTTGAAAAGGAATTTTTTTTTTCCTTTGGGCTGCTGGTAAGCAGGTTTCCAAGTAGTTGGAGGTTTTTTGCTTTGATTTGGGCCCAGAGCAGAGACAAGGGAATTGTTTTTTTCTGTAGGCTGACAGTCACTATCAGAGAATAGGTATTCTATTCCAGCACAGCAAAATTTTACAGCCACGTTTTGTTTGTTTATTTCTAAACCTCGGGTGTAAAGTTAGTTAAAAACAGAGAGGTTACAATAACCAAATCCTCAGCTCGACTACAGCTGGAATTAGCCAAATTTCAGGCTGAGGAAAAACAAAGGGAACATGAAAGACAGATAGAACTCATGCGGCTGAAAATGGAAGCAAGGGACAAAGAAATGGAAGCAAGGGCCAAAGAACTGGAGGAGAAGGAAAAAGAGAGGAAGCATGTGGAGGAGATGGAGAAGATAAAGGCCCAGCAGAATATACCAACAAACCCTAGCAATCCTTCTCCAGGTACCACTTCCCATCCCAGAAAGTTCCCCACCTACAAGGCAGGTGATGATACTGAGGCCTTCTTAGAGAACTTCGAAAGGGCCTGCCTTGGGTACAACATCTCTACTGACCAATACATGGTAGAGCTGAGGCCGCAGCTCAGTGGACCCTTAGCTGAGGTGGCAGCTGAAATGCCTAAAGAACACATGAACAAGTATGAACTGTTTAAATCCAAGGCGAGAGTCAGAATGGGGATAACACCCGAGCAGTCTCGTCGGAGGTTCAGAGCCCTAAGGTGGAAACCAGACATGTCATTTACCCGACATGCCTACCACATTGTGAAACATTGGGATGCCTGGATATCAGGAGCAAGTGTTGAATCTCCAGTAAATTTGCCCTTCCTAATGCAAATGGAACAATTCTTAGAGGGTGTTCCTGAGGAAATAGAAAGATACATCCTAGATGGGAAACCCAAAACTGTAATTGAGGCAGGAGAGATTGGAGCCAGATGGGTGGAGGTGGCAGAGAAGAAGAAAACTGGTCGCAGTTGGAGCGGAGACCAGAAGGGACCACCCCAGACCACACCCTATTACCGGGGGCCGCCCAAAGCCCCACCTACCTCCCAAAGAGCCCTCCAGACCCCTTATCGTCCCACCACCCCGTTCTCCAGCAGCCCTCCTCGCCCCAGTGACCCGTCAGCTGGACGATGTTTTAAATGTAACGAGCTGGGGCATGTAAAGGCCAACTGCCCCAAGAACCCCAACAGATTACAGTTCATTGCACCGGAATCACACCAGAGGTCCACAGGCCCAGATACCTCCCAGATACCCTTGGAGCGGAGGGAAACTGTGAGTGTGGGCGGGAAGAAGGTCACCGCGTGGAGGGACACCGGAGCACAAGTGTCAGCTATCCATGCTTCCTTAGTGGACCCCAATTTAATCAACCCAGAGATCCAAGTGATGATTCAACCCTTCAAGTCCAACTCTTTCAATTTGCCTACAGCCAAGTTGCCTGTCCAGTACAAGGACAGTCTATGATGATTTTGCAGTCTATGATGATTATCCCATCCCCATGCTGTTGGGGGAAGACTTGGCCAATCATGTGAAGCAGGCCAAGAGGGTGGGAATGGTCACCCGCAGCCAGGCTAAACAAGCCGTGAGGCCTAGCTCTGTTCCGGAAACTTCTATCAGGACCCAGTCAGAGGTGATGGACCCGGACCCCAGGCCAATGTCTGCAACAGCAGTAGTGGATCCAGTCCCAGAGACCCAGACGGAACCAGTCCCAGAACCGGAACCAGCCAAACAACCAACACCAGACCCCGTGCCAGCACTGAATCCAGTACTTGCAACCTCAACACCAGAGGGCCCCACTGAACCTGAACTGGCAGCAGCCGATAACCCTACACAAGAGGCTCAGCCGGAGCCTGAATCCCAACATAGTGCACCAGCGGAGAGCGGTTCACAGTCAACAGAAACAGCTCCATCCCCTATATCGCTTCCAGAGGGACCAAGCCTAGGTCCACAATCCAATGAGGGACTGATGTCTCCAGCATCAAGGGAACAGTTCCAGACCGAACAGGAAGCAGATGAAAGCCTCCAGAGAGCTTGGACGGCGGCACGGAGCAACCCACCGCCTCTCAGCTCTTCTAATCGATCCAGGTTTGTTATAGAAAGAGGACTTTTATACAAGGAAACTCTTTCTGGTGGACAGCAGGAAGACTGGCATCCTCAGAGACAGTTGGTAGTTCCAACTAAATACCGGGCCAAGCTCTTGAGCTTAGCCCATGATCACCCTAGTGGCCATGCTGGGGTGAACAGGACCAAAGACCGTTTGGGGGGGTCATTCCACTGGGAGGGAATGGGCAAGGATGTTTCTACCTATGTCCAGTCTTGTGAGGTGTGCCAAAGAGTGGGAAAACCCCAAGACCAGGTCAAAGCCCCTCTCCAGCCACTCCCCATCATTGAAGTTCCATTTCAGCGAGTAGCTGTGGATATTCTGGGTCCTTTTCCGAAAAAGACACCCAGAGGAAAGCAGTACATACTGACTTTCATGGATTTTGCCACCCGATGGCCGGAAGCAGTAGCTCTAAGCAACACCAGGGCTAAAAGTGTGTGCCAGGCACTAGCAGACATTTTTGCCAGGGTAGGTTGGCCCTCCGACATCCTCACTGATGCAGGGACTAATTTCCTGGCAGGAACTATGAAAAACCTTTGGGAAGCTCATGGGGTAAATCACTTGGTTGCCACTCCTTACCATCATCAAACAAATGGCATGGTGGAGAAGTTTAATGGAACTTTGGGGGCCATGATACGTAAATTTGTAAATGAGCACTCCAATGATTGGGACCTAGTGTTGCAGCAGTTGCTCTTTGCCTACAGAGCTGTACCACATCCCAGTTTAGGGTTTTCCCCATTTGAACTTGTATATGGCCGTGAGGTTAAGGGGCCATTGCAGTTGGTGAAGCAGCAATGGGAGGGATTTACACCTTCTCCAGGAACTAACATTCTGGACTTCGTAACCAACCTACAAAACACCCTCCGAACCTCTTTAGCCCTTGCTAGAGAACTTACAGGATGCTCAAAAAGAGCAAAAAGCCTGGTATGATAAACATGCCAGAGAGCGTTCCTTCAAAGTAGGAGACCAGGTCATGGTCTTAAAGGTGCTCCAGGCCCCTAAAATGGAAGCATCGTGGGAAGGGCCATTCATGGTCCAGGAGCGCCTGGGAGCTGTTAATTATCTCATAGCATTCCCCACCTCCAACCGGAAGCCTAAGGTGTACCATATTAATTCTCTAAAGCCCTTTTATTCCAGAGAATTAAAGGTTTGTCAGTTTACAGCCCAGGGAGGAGACGCTGAGTGGCCTGAAGGTGTTTACTACGAAGGGAAATGTGCTGGTGGTGTGGAAGAGGTGAACCTCTCCATGACCCTTGGGCGTATGCAGCGACAGCAGATCCAGGAGCTGTGCACTAGCTACGCGCCAACGTTCTCAGCCACCCCAGGACTGACTGAATGGGCATACCACTCCATTGACACAGGTAATGCTCACCCAATTAGGGTCCAACCTTACCGGGTGTCTCCTCAAGCTAAAACTGCTATAGAACGGGAGATCCAGGATATGTTACAGATGGGGGGTAATCCGCCCCTCTGAAAGTGCATGGGCATCTCCAGTGGTTCTAGTTCCCAAACCAGATGGGGAAATACGTTTTTGCATGGACTACCGTAAGCTAAATGCTGTAACTCGCCCAGACAACTATCCAATGCCACGCACAGATGAACTATTAGAGAAACTGGGACAGGCCCAGTTCATCTCTACCTTGGACTTAACCAAGGGGTACTGGCAGGTACCGCTAGATGAATCTGCCAAGGAAAGGTCAGCCTTCATCACACATCTCGGGCTGTATGAATTTAATGTACTCCCTTTCGGGCTGCGAAATGCACCCGCCACTTTCCAAAGACTTGTAGATGGTCTCCTAGCGGGATTAGGAGAATATGCAGTCGCCTACCTTGACGACGTGGCCATATTTTCGGATTCCTGGGCAGACCACCTGGAACATCTACAAAAAGTCCTTGAGCGCATAAGGGAGGCAGGACTAACTGTTAAGGCTAAGAAGTGTCAAATAGGCCTAAACAGAGTGACTTACCTTGGACACCAGGTGGGTCAAGGAACTATCAGCCCCCTACAGGCCAAAGTGGATGCTATCCAAAAGTGGCCTGTCCCAAAGTCAAAGAAACAGGTTCAATCCTTCTTAGGCTTGGCCGGTTATTACAGACCATTTGTACCGCACTACAGCCAAATCGCTGCCCCACTGACAGACCTAACCAAAAAGAAACAGCCAAATGCTGTTCAGTGGACCGAAAAGTGTCAGAAGGCCTTTAACAAGCTTAAAGCGACACTCATGTCTGACCCTGTACTAAGGGCCCCAGACTTTGACAAACCGTTCCTAGTAACCACAGATGCGTCCGAGCGTGGTGTGGGAGCAGTTTTAATGCAGAAAGGCCCTGATCAAGAATTCCACCCTGTAGTGTTTCTCAGCAAAAAACTGTCTGAGAGGGAAAGCAACTGGTCAGTCACTGAAAAAGAATGTTACGCCATTGTCTACGCTCTGGAAAAGCTACGCCCATATGTTTGGGGACAGCGTTTCCACCTGCAAACCGACCATGCTGCACTGAAGTGGCTTCACACCGTCAAGGAAACTAACAAAAAACTTCTTCGGTGGAGTTTAGCTCTCCAAGATTTTGATTTCGACATCCAACACATCTCAGGAGCTTCTAACAAAGTGGCTATGCACTCTCCCATGGAAGTTTCCCAGAATCAACTGGTTAAAATCGTCCTTGAGATGTGGAAAATATTGTTAGTCTTTATGTACTTGGTAGTATATTTAGAGATGCATTTGTCTTATTAACTCTGTTTTTCCTAGAGCTCCAGGAAGAAATCCCAGCCAGTGTTTCACCCTAGCTGAGATTTGGGGGGCGTGTCATAAATATAAAGGGAAGGGTAAACCCCTTTGAAATCCCTCCTGGCCAGGGGAAAGCTCCTCTCACCTGTAAAGGGTTAAGAAGCTAAAGGTAACCTCGCTGGCACCTGACCAAAATGACCAATGAGGAGACAAGATACTTTCAAAAGCTGGGAGGAGGGAGAGAAACAAAGGGTCTGTGTCTGTCTGTATGCTGGTCTTTGCCAGGGACAGAACAGGAATGGAGTCTTAGAACTTTTAGTAAGTAATCTAGCTAGGTATGTGTTTGATTATGATTTCTTTAAATGGCTGAGAAAAGAATTGTGCTGAATAGAATAACTATTTCTGTCTGTGTATCTTTTTTGTAACTTAAGGTTTTGCCTAGAGGGGTTCTCTATGTTTTTGAATCTAATTACCCTGTAAGATATCTACCATCCTGATTTTACAGAGGGGATTTCTTTATTTCTATTTACTTCTATTTTTTATTAAAAGTCTTCTTGTAAAAAACTGAATGCTTTTTCATTGTTCTCAGATCCAAGGGTTTGGGTCTGTGGTCACCTATGCAAATTGGTGAGGCTTTTTATCCAACATTTCCCAGGAAAGGGGGGGTGCAAGTGTTGGGAGGATTGTTCATTGTTCTTAAGATCCAAGGGTCTGGGTCTGTAGTCACCTAGGCAAATTGGTGAGGCTTTTTACTAAACCTTGTCCAGGAAGTGGGGTGCAAGGTTTTGGGAAGTATTTTGGGGGGAAAGACGCGTCCAAACAGCTCTTCCCCAGTAACCAGTATTAGTTTGGTGGTGGTAGCGGCCATTCCAAGGATAACGGGTGTAATATTTTGTACCTTGGGGAAGTTTTGACCTAAGCTGGTAAAGATAAGCTTAGGAGGTTTTTCATGCAGGTCCCCACATCTGTACCCTAGAGTTCAGAGTGGGGGAGGAACCTTGACAGATCCAAACACCCCCAAACTTTTCAGGGCTTCAGTTTCAAAGGCTTGCATTTTGCAGTTACACCCTAATGCTCAAATAAGTCAAACTAAAAACTTCAGTTCTGGCCATTCCCCAAATTGGAAGCTGTTCAAAACCAAAACCAGATTTGAAACCATAAATTCAGGTTACCTGAAACTTGACCCAGATTTTCTCCCAAAAGTAGCTCAGATTCACTTAAAATGTTTGTAAAATACTTGGTAAACAAAAGCAATTCCATTCAGTTCTAATATAAATATACTATGGACAAAACTAAAATGTTGGATCCAAACACACTTGAGCTCTAGAAAAGTTTAGGTCTGGATCTTAATGTCTTCTGTTCATCTTTATTATCCTCTATAGAAGGTGAATAACAGCTAAACACAATGAACTTTATAAACTATTCTCCTTAGCTCATGTTGCAATGAAAAATGTTCCCTTCCCTACTTTTACCTTCAAGACTCCTTTAATGCAGCTCTTAAAACAGCTATGTGCATTTACTGGTATATAGCATCCTTCATCTAAGACTCTCAAAGCAATTCCAAAAATAGGGAAGTATTATTCATAATAAAAGCAGTGCGTAGGTAATATCTGCATTTTACAACTTAAACTGAGGCACAGAGATTAATGCTCAAATCCACAAAGATACTTGGACACCTCAACCCCAGATTAGGCTCCAGTGCAATCCTCAAAACTCCCACTTGGCTGCCATCTAACCCTGTAGGTGCCTACATTTCTACTGTAAAAGTTCCCTAGGTCCCTACACTCCTGCCTCTGGCCATGTTCACTGCTGCCTCGCTTTACATATGTAGACATCTGTCTTCAGCCTAAACCCTAGAGCAAGCCAGAGACAAGGGGAAGATAAGTGCATCTCCACCCATTTCACCTGCGCGGCCCAAAAGTAGATGACCTCTGAGCACACTTACAGGATTGCAGCCCATACAAAATCTGACTGGACGAGAAGGAGGTGGTGGTGGGGTCCCCCACTTTATAAACGTTAGCTCAGCAGGTAGCACGCTCACCTGAGAGGTGGGAGACCTGGTTTCAATTCCCCCCTCTCCTATGTCTCCCACCTCCCAGGTGAGTGCACTAACCACTGGGTGAAAAGTTGTAAGGGGGCACCATCACCCCCTCCAGCCATTTGGTGTGGAGTGAGGCAGGCACCTAACTCATTTTCACAAGACTCTATTTAGGCATGTAAGCTGCTGGACTCCAGGAGATGGTTTCCCATTGTGGTTCTATACCACAGCTAGGTGACTCCCTGAAGCTCTGATTTAGGCACCAATCTCTGAGAAGGGAGGGGCTTAGGACACACATCCTGCATCAGAATTCCCCATTGGCTAGTTTAGGCAGCTTGCCACCTAATCTTCTGGCTTTTGTTGATCACATTCTAAAGTACTTCTCTCTTCCCATGGTTAAGTGCCTAACTCAGGCTTTCTTGATCACGTTGCTGTTCCGGGGATTTTTCTGGGAAGCTAAAAATGAGACATTGTGAGGCTCAGCATTGCAAAGTCCCTTTGAGGATATGGGCTTAAGTGATCTGTGTCAAAAATGGGAATAAAATCGAGGATTCCTCACTCCCAGTCCTCTGCTCTAACCACTAGGCTAATTAATGTATCTCAAGATACCATATTGTACAGTAGCTTGAATTTCAGCCTGGGGACAGAATTTTTTTATGGGAGAAGGGACAACTACATCTTCCCTCCCCTCCATTTTCCCTAAATATGCCTGTCTTCTTTGTTTTATACATTAACTGTATAGTGCCCATTGTTTCTAATTAAACTCATTCGTACAATTTATTACTTGTCTTACACAGAAACTATGCTCATATATATTTATTGCTAAACCAGTTTGCCTAATATCACTGTTAAATAAAAAACCTACCTGCTATTTTGCTTATAAATTAAATCTGTGCTCTCCCCCACCACCCATTTAATAATGTGAGCTTTTTTTGGCAACCATTTGAGAATATGTGTTTAGTAGTTTAAATACTGTGGAAAATAACTCATGTAATCAGACTAAATAAGATAATTTTAGTGTTATAGTCACTTTTAAAATGTGGAGACAGTAATTTAGCTACCACCAATACATAACCAATTGTGTCAGCATTGTTCGGGATGCCTGTTTCTTTTAGAATTAATGACACAGGAAAACTGATGTTCGCAGACTACATTATAGTGCATAAAATAAATTGAGTAAGTTGCAACTTTAGCAGACATATTCAAGTTTGGTGTCTCCTGGAATGTGGATTTTTGGTTATACTACTGTATGTGTTGTCCACGCGATACGAAGAGAATATATAGCTTATCTGTGTGAAATGTATCTGATTGAGATACGAATATGTGGCATCGTCTCCTTGAGATGAGAGTTACCTCATAACTTCTGAGGGGAGTTTCCATGAGTGGGTCATAGCGGCATTTTTATCAGGGGAAGGTAAATTCTAAGACCCATATCTTGCCATTGAAGATTGGGCAAAACTGTTGTTGATTTCACTGGGGTCATACCATGCCACCAGATTTTAAGCTAAAGTCCCCAGGTTCTAGATATATTTATGATAAGGTCACTTAGCTGTATATAATTCCATAGACCAGTTCCCTGCTGACAAAACTAGATGCAGCTTTTTTGACTTCTGTGGAGTTTTGATTGCTGACCCCTGTTGAAAATCATCTATTGATTTTTAAATCCTCTCACTGATATAGCTGTTTAATGTCTACACAAATGGCCAACCAGAATTCCCCAAAGTGTGAAGATTAATTTATGCAGATGTATTTATATCACCAGCTGTCATAAAAATAAAGGGAAGGCTAACCACCTTTAAATCCCTCCTGGCCAGAGGAAAAACCCTTTCACCTGTAAAGGGTTAAGAAGCTAAAGATAACCTCGCTGGCATCTGACCAAAATGACCAATGAGGAGAAGGATACTTTCAAAGCTGGGAGGGGGGAAACAAAGGGTTCTCTCTGTCTGTGTGTTGTCTTTTGCTGGGATCAGAGCAAGAATGCAGGTCAGAACTCCTGTAAAGGGCTAATAAGCAATCTAGTTAGATATGCATTAGATTCTGTTTTGTTTAAATGGCTGATAAAATAAGCTGTGCTGAATGGAATGTATATTCCAGTTTTTGCGTCTTTTTGTAACTTAAGGTTTTGCCTGGAGGGATTCTCTATGTTTTGAATCTGATTACCCTGTAAAGTATTTACCATCCTGATTTTGCAGAGGTGATTCTTTTACTGTTTCTTCAATTAAAATTCTTCTTTAAGAACCTGATTGCTTTTTCATTGTTCTTAAGACCCAAGGGTTTGGGTCTGTGTTCACCTATGCAAATTGGTGAGGATTTTTATCAAGCCTTCCCCAGGAAAGGCGGTGTAGGGCTTGGGTGGACTTTGGGGGGAAAGATGTTTCCAAGCGGGCTCTTTCCCGGTTATATTTTGTTAGACGTTTGGTGGTGGCAGCAATGAAGTCCAGGGACAAAAGGTAAAATAGTTTGTACATTGGGAAAGTTTTAACCTAAGTTAGTAAAAATAAGCTTAGGAGGTTTTTCATGCAGGTCCCCACATCTGTACCCTAGAGTTCAGAGTGGGGAAGGAAACTTGACACCAGCCAATCAAAAAGATTTGAGGATATTGAGCAAGTTCTAACTGGCTCCCTGAATGTACTTGGAGAATATTATTATACATTGTCCATGAATGCCAATCCTAGCAAGACACAAATATGTGCCTTCCATCTGAAACGCTGCCAGACCAAATCCATGAGCACTATGAACATCTGGTATAACTTGGGGTCACACTAGACTGCATGCTAACATACTAAGAGCACACCAAGAAGCTGAAAAAGAACGTGAACTCCAGGACCTGTGTACTCCAGAAATTGACCAGTACAAAATGAGGACCTTACCCCCAAATACTGAGCAGTGGTGCTGGAACACTTTTAATAGTGGGGGGTGCTGAAAGCCAGCCCCTGTACCCCTGTCAGCACACACCCCGAGCTGGGGCTGGGAGCAGGGACATATCTCCTGGACGGGGGGACCTGGACAGGAGTAAGGGGGCCAAGGCTGGGGCCACAGCTTGGGGCAGGTGAGGGGCCAAGGGTGGAGCCTCAGCCTCAGGGCCAGCAGCTGGGATCCTGGGCACGGGGCTGGCAGCACAGCCCTACATAAAACCTGGGGGAACCACAACACCTCCTGCACCCCTAGTTCCCGTGCCTATGACTCTGAGCAACCAGTCTCACTTTGTGTCATTCAGTTGTGGTGTACTGTGCCCCAATGCAGTCAGTCAAGTCATGCAAACAAAATTGATACTAAACTTAATTCAGTAGGATCATTACAGCAGCTTTGAAACTAACCCCCACTCTCCTGCTGTACCACCTCACAGGAATTGCACCATCATCACTCAGACTGGATGCCTTTAGCAGAAAGAAGAAATAAAACCAGGTTTGTGATCCAAGACACTCACTGTATGGACATATTCCACTATCCAAGAGGCTGAATTCCAGAAAGATCTTTGCCTCTGCAAATCCCTTGCCCCAAAATACCTCTGTGGAAGTCCTGATGATCCCAGAGAATCTGTCTCCTTCAGAACAACTCCTCCCAGGCACTGACCTCCAAACAGAAATATTGGGGTACTTCAAATTGAGCACAAGCTGGGGTGACAAAGACTGACAATATGACCAAGCAGAAGCTGCTGAGAAGCGACCCCAAATGTAAATGTGGAGAGACTAGGAAAACACTGTTGGATGCAGTGCCCCCTATCAACATCCTGTACCCTGAGGAACTGGTCAAAATAAGTGACAACACCAGGCCTTTGCTGCAATTTTGGAACAACAAGCTATGATGATTGATACAGCCAGAGCTATACCAATATCAGTTTTAAATCCACCTGTTGTCACAGTAGCAGCTGCCATCTGCAGTTTGAGGAACTGACCTTTCTGACAGTGAATAGAAGAAGGAAGGAGAAGGGAAGGAAAGAGGAAAAGATACTGGGAGGAAAAAATGGCCATCTTCTCCACAGCTTTTCTATCATTGCTCGGTTTCAAATTAACAACAACCACTCAGGAATAAAGACCTGGACATTATAATGGACAGCTTAATGAAGACCTAGAAAAAAACTTAGACTATTATAGTGCCATTATGTAAATCAATAATATGTATTCATCTGGAATATTGGCTAAAATTCTGGCATCACCCAAAGTCAATGACAAAACTCATATGGATTTCAATAGGGCCAGGATTTCACCCACTTTCATTCAGTTCTGGTCACCTTGTCTTTATAAAAGGGATTCAGAGATAGGTGATGAAAATGATTAGAGAGACTGATTAGTGATCAATGGCTCCATGTCTAGTTGGCAGCCGGTATCAAGTGGAGCGCCCCAAGGGTCGGTCCTCGGGCCAGTTTTGTTCAATATCTTCATAAATGATCTGGAGGATGGTGTGGATTGCACCCTCAGCAAGTTTTCAGATGACACTAAACTGGGAGGAGAGGTAGATACACTGGAGGGTAGGGATAGGATACAGAGGGCCCTAGACAAATTAGAGGATTGGGCCAAAAGAAATCTGAGGTTCAACAAGGACAAGTGCAGAGTCCTGCACTTAGGACAGAAGAATCCCATGCACCGCTACAGACGAGGGACCGAATGGCTCGGCAGAAGTTCTGCGGAAAAGGACCTAGGGGTTACAGTGGACGAGAAGCTGGATATCAGTCAACAGTGGGCCCTTGTTGCCAAGAAGGCCAATGGCATTTTGGGATGTATATGTAGGGGCATTGCCAGCAGATCAAGGGACATGATCGTTCCCCTCTATTTGACATTGGTGAGGCCTCATCTGTAGTACTGTGCCCAGTTTTGAGCCCCACACTACAAGAAGGATGTGGAAAAATTGGAAAGAGTCCAGCGGAGGGCAACAAAAATGATTAGGGGACTGGAACACATGACTTATGAGGAGAGGCTGAGGGAACTGGGATTGTTTAGTTTGCGGAAGAGAAGTATGAGGGGGGATTTGATAGCTGCTTTCAACTACCTGAAAGGGGGTTCCAAAGAGGATGGATCTAGACTGTTCTCAGTGGTAGCTGATGACAGAACAAGGAGTAATGGTCTCCAGTTGCAGTGGGGGAGGTTTAGGTCGGATATTAGGAAAAACTTTTTCACTAGGAGGGTGGTGAAACACTGGAATGCATTACCTAGGGAGGTGGTGGAATCTCCTTCCTTCGATATTTTTAAGGTCAGGCTCGACAAAGCCCTGGCTGGGATGATTTAGTTGGGGTTGGTCCTGCTTTGAGCAGGGGGTTGGACTAGATGACCTCCTGAGGTCCCTTCCAACCCTGATATTCTATGATTCTATGACTCACATTTGAATAGAGAAAATGAAAAAACTGGGACTGTTTGGGTTAGAGGGGATATGGTGGATGCATACAAAATAACAAATGGTGTACCGAGGATGTCTCAGGCACTCCTATTTACCCTCTAATAATACAAGAACAAAGACATCTGATGAAATACAGAGGCAACGAATTTAAACTCCTAGAAGGAAATACTCTTTTACACAATTTATAATTAACCCATGGCAGTTGCTGTCACGTGATATAAATGGGACCAAGAACTTAATAGCATTCAAAAAAGATACGCAATTTTGAGTAAGGAGAGCCTCCACAGTTACATTTATAGTAAAAAACATATTTTTAGAAGGGATATGAACCCTTGTGCTTCAGGTCATTTGCCAACTTCTACTAGGTGGGGTTTGGAAGAAATTTTGCTCTGAGAAGGTTATTCTTTAATTGTCCACTGTTGGGTATTTTGCGCCTTCCTCCAAAACGTATAGTTCTAGCAACTATCGGACAGGATTGTGAACTGGATGGATAACTGACCATTGTATATGTTCAGTGTACCCAGAGATGTATGAATCCTATACTGTACAAGATTATACCCTTTATATTACTGTAGAATATTAGTGTATTCTTCATCCTGGAAGACTTTCTGCAGTGCAATTTACTGCTGGTTTTACATTTATATTTTTTGGCTTTCCAAAATTATTTAGACTTTTAAATGTGGAGTTGCTCTCCAAGAGTTGATATGAACTATTGTTAGGAAGTCTAATGCTTGTGAGTTTTTTCGGTCTTTGTCTTGCTTACTGCCTGCTACAAGGAAAATATTTCACTTTCTTACATATACAATTTACTTTCTTTCCCCATTGTGACTTATATTCTTGGACATAACTTTTCTTTGTGACTATTCTAATTTTAAACTTTTTATGACTTGGCACAATGGAAGGTTTATTCTATCCTGTCTCTCTGCTCCCAGTGTTGCTTGGCCTGGCTGTTTTTGTAACAGCTAGTAAATGTTGGGATCTAATCTACAGATTTTTTTTTCTTAACTATGCTACCTATAATTCTCAGGGGAAAACTAAAGTTGTGAAAATTTGCTGTGCTCCTTAAGGGAGTTTGCTTAGCATCTGCAGTTTTATTTGCATGAAAACTAGAAGTAGTCAGTGATTTCCATTTGCTTACTTTCTTGTATCATAACAGAAAATAATAGGAAAATACATGGCAGATCCCACAAACTCAGTTGATCTGCCTCATATATTCACAAGTTCCTTCTGTCTGTAGCACATAACATTACATAGATTAACTTTTAAAACACACCATTATAAACCAGAAAAACTATATAGCCCAGATGCTGAAACAGGTGCTCATGCACACCGGGCCAGCCCTAGACCAAATAGCACCCCAGGTGAAAAACCTCTTCAGCGCCACCCCCCACGCCACATTTGTTTCACATCAAATTTGCCCTTTGCTGCAAACTAGATGGCAAATGAGCTTTTTGCTTCCTATACTGAGCTCCTGAGGGCTTCTTCAGGGGCATCTTTTCCTTTTATGGGGGGAAAACAGACCGTATTAGGGAGAGCAAAAGTCTGTTCCACAGTCTTAGAAAGACATTAAACATTACATGTGAAGCATGGCAAAAGAAGTAACAGTATTTCTCTTATATTGTTGCGTTGATAGGGGTTTGATAGATATCTCTGGCATCTCATTAAATATGTCCTTTATTAGTCACTGCTTACACTCTTCACATCTTAAAGCAGAAGTACACTCTCACAATTACACAATAAAACCAGATTCACAATATTGCAGCTGGGCTCTCACTTCACTTCACTTGTTCTTATATCTCACTGACTGACTGGTGATGCAGTCAGAACTGCAGACTACAGACCCTGGACTTCCGAAAAGTAGACTTTGACTCCCTTAGGGAGGGGGGAAGGGATAATTCAGTGGTTTGCGCATTGGCCTGCTAAACCCACGGTTGTGAGTTCAATCCTTGAGGGGGCCATTTAGGGATCTGGGCCAAAAATTGGTAATTGGTCCTGCTTTGAGCAGCAGGTTGGACTAGATGACCTCCTGAGGTCCCTTCCAACCCTGATATTCTATGACGCTAACTGATGGGCAGGATCCCCTGGGGGGCTAATATGAGGGGAAAGGAGTCTATTTTAAAGAAGCCTTATTGAGGGCGCAGGAACAAACCATCCCAATGTGCAGAAAGAATAGCAAATATGGCATGCAACCAGCTTGGCTTAACAGAGAAATCTTCAGTAAACTTTAAACACAAAAAGGAAGCTTAGAAGCAGTGGAAACTTGGACAAATGACTAGGGAGGATTATAGAAATATTGCTCGAGAATGCAGGGGTATAATCAGGAAGTCCAAAGCACAATTGGAGTTGCAGCTAGCAAGGGATGTGAAGGGTAACAAGAAGGGTTTCTACTGGTATGTTAGCAACAAGAAGGTCTGGGAAAGTGTGGGACCCTTACTGAATGGGGGAGGCAACCTAGTGACAGATGATGTGGAAAAAGATAAAGTACTCTATGCTTTTTTTTTTTTTGCCTCAGTCTTCACAGACAATGTCAGCTCCCAGACTGCTGCACTGGGCAGCACAGTATGGGGAGGAAGTGAGCAGCCCTCAGTGGTGAAACAACAGGCTAACTACTAGAAAAGCTGGACATGCACAAGTCCATGGGGCCAGATCTAATGCATCCGAGGGTGCTGATAGAGTTGGCCGATGTGATTGCAGAGCCATTGGCCATTATCTTTGAAAACTCGTGGTGATCGGGGGATGTCCCGGATGATTGGAAAAAGCAAATATAGTACCCACCTTTAAAAAAGGAAAGAAGGAGAATCCAGGGCACTACAGACCAGTCAGCCTCACCTTAGTCCCCAGAAAAATCATGGAGCAGGTCATCAAGGAATCCATTTTCAAGCGCTTGGAGGAGAGGAAGGTGATCAGAAATAGTAAACATGGATTCACCAAGGCCAAGTCATGCCTGACCAACCTGATTGCCTTCTATGATGAGAAAATTGGCTCCTTGGATATGGGGAAAGTGATGGACGTGATATCCCTTGACTTTTGATGTGGTCTTTTGATGTGGTCTACCACAGTATTCTTGCCAGCAAGTTAAAGTATGGATTGGCTGAATGGACTATAAGGTGGATAGAAAGCTGGCTAGATCGTCGGGCTCAATGGGTAGTGATCAGCGGCTTGATGTCTAGTTAGTAGCCAGTATCAAGCGGTGTGCCCCAAGGGTCGGTCCTGGGGCCGGTTTTGTTCAACATCTTCATTAATGATCTGGATGATGGGATGGATTGCATCCTCATCAATTTCACGGATGACACTAAGCTGGGGGGAGAAGTAGATACACTGGAGGGTAGGGATAGGGTCCAGAGTGACCTAGACAAATTGGAAAATTGGGCCAAAAGAAATCTGAGGTTCAGCAAGGACAAGTGCAGAATCATCCACTTAGAACAGAAGAATCCCATGCACTGCTACAGGCTGTGGACCAGTGGCAGTTCTACAGAAAAGGACCTGGGGATTACAGTGGACAAGAAGCTGGATATGAGTCAGCAGTGTGCCCTTGTTGCCAAGAAGGCTAATGGCATATTGGGTTGCATTAGTAGGAGCATTGCCATCAGATCGAGGGAAGTGATTATTTGGCACTGGTGAGGCCACATCTGAAGTATTGTATCCAGTTTTGGGCAAATTGTAGGGAGTCTAGTGGAGGGCAACAAAAATGATTAGGGGGCTGGGGCACATGACTTATGAGGAGAGGCTGAGGGAAATGGGCTTATTTAGACTGCAGAAAAGAAGAGTAAGGGGGGGATTTGATAGCAGCCTTCAACTACCTGAAGGGGGGTTCCAAAGAGGATGGAGCTAGGCTGTTCTCAGTAGTGGCAAATGACAGAACAAGGAGCAATGGTCTCAAGTTGCAGTGGGGGAGATCTAGCTTGGATATTAGGAAACACTATTTCATTAGGAGGATGGTGAAGCACTGGAATGGGTTACCTAGGGAGGTGGTGGACTCTCCATCCTTAGAGGTTTTTAAGGCCCGGCTTGACAGAGCCTTGGCTGGGATGCTCTAGTTGGGGTTGGTCCTGCTTTGAGCAGGGGGTTGGACTAGGTGACCTCCTGAGGTCTCCTCCAACTCTAATTTTCTCTGAGTCTACGATGCCCTGCCCCTTATATATCCACAAGGGCATGGGTGACATGGGGAGGTTTGAGGCAAATGTAGTTCTCAAAGTCTGAAAGGTTCCATGAGATTCTACAAAGGTCCAGAATATACTAGGAGGTTAGTGAAAAATGAATCCACGTACAGAATATTTGAAACACATTACTTCAAACATTCTATTTTCTCTTTTGTCGCTAACAATAAAAACAGCATCACGACTCCAGGCCTCCCCACCCTAGTCACCTGGGTCACCGACCCCTAAATCTGGCCCTGCTTGCACATACAATTGCATGCAGCTAGTCTGTTCAAGCTAATTGGATATATGCATATGCGCCTGGCCAGTTATGTTTGCTCACATATAACAAGCACAAATTCATGAACACCCACCTGAAAAGATGACCCTCTCAGCTCTTAATTTTCATTTACAATATTTAAGGAGAGAGGCTTATGACAGTTTTGGTGTATGCATATTTTCCTGCAAGCATTAACTCTCTACAGGTTTAATTCTTCAGCCTTTGAGCTGAAGTACCTCACTCCACATATAGTTTGGTTTCAGTAGGGATGCTTCTGGAGTGAAGTACTACTCAATGTGTAAAACCTATATTGGTTGAAACAGGATTGGCAAAAACCGGTTGTCTGCCATTTTCTCTTGCAGCATAGCTATGTCTCTTGCTGCTGTGCATGGAGCAAACATCCAGTAAATTAGGCAAAAGCTTCCCTCTTCAATTTGTTATGGAATCATCTATCATGTAAACCAGGGGTTCTCACACTGGGGGTTGGGACCCCTCATGGGGTCGCAAAGTTATTACATGGGGGGTCGTGAGCTGTCAGCCTCCACCCCAAACCCTGCTTTGCCTCCAGCGTTTATAATGGTGTTAAATATATAAAAATGTGTTTTTAATTTATAAGGTCACACTCAGAGACTTGCTATGTGAAAGGGGTTGCCAGTACAAAAGTTTGAGAACCACTGAAACTCATCTGAGGGACAAAAATTCTTCCAACTCCTGTTGCTGCCTCTATGGGGAGTCTATCTGGAGCAATCTTCCTGGGGATGCTCCATTAGTTTAAAATATATCATATAGCTGTTTTGATTTCATTTTTGGTTTCTGGACAAAATATCTTGAAAAGCCTTTAAAACAATAATGGGGCTAGGAAAGACTATTGCTTGAACTTAAAAAGCAGGGAAACTAGCAAAAGGTCTATGCTCTACATGGCTTTTTCATTCTCCCTTTTTGTGGTGGCAGATAATTTAAAGGAAGGGGTTATTTTAAAATCCTTTATAGATGCAGAATCATCTCCCTAAGCAAAGGAAAACCATGTATAAATAACAAGAACCTAGTTATCCCTTTTAGTGACAAACTGCTCACCCGGGAGAAAAGATG
Source organism: Caretta caretta (assembly GCF_965140235.1). Taxonomy (NCBI): domain Eukaryota; kingdom Metazoa; phylum Chordata; order Testudines; family Cheloniidae; genus Caretta; species Caretta caretta. The sequence continues at coordinate 66,342,142 of NC_134207.1, forward strand.
CCCCCCCAAAAAGCACTGCAGTTAAGTGATACAAGTTACATCTTTCTATCTCCATGAATCATGGTCTTCAAGCAATGTGCCAAGGTCTCAGTGCTGCAATGCTGCATGATCAAATAAGGATGTAGGGAAGAGCCAGTGCTGTTACAAAGTCTGATCCTTTTTGGCAGCTTCCATGACAACCAGAGGAGGTGGCTACAGCCTGAAATGGAGCTGGTGAAAGCTATCTGCTAACCAGCAATGAGCCCATAGATTTGCTGCAAAGGCAATCCTGGCACATTGCTTCTCATCTTCAGGGGTACTGAAAAGGGCTGGTACATTGTTGTGAAAGCAGTCAGAGGAAAGTGTTCATGACCATTGCGATATAATGGAAAGAATTACAGGAAAGTGCATCTGACTAGTGCAGGTTAGGACAATTCTCCACCAGTGCCAGGTCACCACTTACACACTCAATGCCCAGAGAGGGTTTGTAGCTGAGAATCCCAAGCAGAGGGATACCTCTCCCTGCCACCCAGACTTGGGCACCTATCTCCAAGAGAGGGGGCAGGATTTAGTATGCACCCCTCAGCGTGGCACTTCCCACAGGCTATCTTAGACACGGAGCCTTCTAGTGAACTGGTTTTTGGGAATCCCATTCTAAGGCACCCAGCTCTCCCATTCTGAAGGAGCTGCCTAACTTAAAAAGAAAAGGAGTACTTGTGGCACCTTAGAGACTAACCAATTTATTTGAGCATGAGCTTTCGTGAGCTACAGCTCACTTCATCGGATGCATACCATGGAAAATGCAGCAGACATTATAGTCAGCCCCCAACTAAAACCCCTCCAATGCATTATTAAGGATCTACAACCTATCCTAAAGGATGACCCAACACTCTCACAAATCTTGGGAGACAGGCCAATCCTTGCCTACAGACAGCCCCGCAACCTGAAGCAAATACTCACCAACAACCACATACGACACAACAGAACCACTAACCCAGGAACTTATCCTTGCAACAAAGCCCGTTGCCAACTGTGCCCACATATCTATTCAGGGGACACCATCACAGGGCCTAATAACATCAGCCACACTATCAGAGGCTACCAATGTGACATATGCCATCATGTGCCAGCAATGCCCCTCTGCCATTTACATTGGTCAAACTGGACAGTCGCTACGTAAAAGAATAAATGGACACAAATCAGATGTCAAGAATTATAACATTCATAAACCAGTCGGAGAACACTTCAGTCTCTCTGGTCATGCAATCACAGACATGAAGGTCGCTATCTTAAAAGTCTTCAAATCCAGACTCCAGTGAGAAACTGCTGAATTGGAATTCATTTGCAAATTGGATACTATTAATTTAGGCTTAAATAGAGACTGGGAGTGGCTAAGTCATTATGCAAGGTAGCCTATTTCCCCTTGTTTTTTCCTACCCCCCACCCCCAGATGTTCTGGTTAAACTTGGATTTAAACTTGGAGAGTGGTCAGTTTGGATGAGCTATTGCCAGCAGGAGAGTGAGTTTGTGTGTGTGTGTGTGTGTGTGTCCCCGGGAAAAAGGGGGGGGTGAGAGAGCCTGGATTTGTGCTGGACATGGCCCACCTTTATTACCATGCACATTGTAGGGAGAGTGGTCACTTTGGATGAGCTATTACCAGCAGGAGAGTGAGGTTGTGTGCGTATGGGGGTGGGGGGGTGAGAAAACCTGGATTTGTGCTGGAAATGGCCCACCTTGATTATCATGCACATTGTGAAGAGAGTTGTCACTTTGGATGGGCTATTAGCAGCAGGAGAGTGAGTTTGTGTGTGTGTGGGGGGGGGGGTGGAGGGTGAGAAAACCTGGATTTGTGCTGGAAATGGCCCAACTTGATGATCACTTTAGATAAGCTATTACCAGCAGGACAGTGGGGTGGGAGGAGGTATTGTTTCATGATCTCTGTGTGTATATAATGTCTGCTGCAGTTTCCACGGTATGCATCCGATGAAGTGAGCTGTAGCTCACGAAAGCTCATGCTCAAATAAATTGGTTAGTCTCTAAGGTGCCACAAGTACTCCTTTTCTTTTTGCGAATACAGACTAACACGGCTGTTACTCTGAAACCTGCCTAACTTAGGCATTGTGAAACATAGTGATTTTTCTAGGCACCTAAAAGTTAGTGGTGGTGATGCTGAGCACCACAACAACTAAGTTTCTTTATCAATCTAATCTGTTGCATAGAAGATCTGGAAGAGTAAATGTGACCCTACACATCTAACTCAAGCCCAGTTTAGTGTGAAACTGTGCTCCAAAAATGGGGTACTCGAAAACACATCTGATATTTCCTACCATCATGCCTAGTTATCCAATGGAAAGATTACACTGGTCAAAAGAGCTATGGAACACTCAAGGACCCAGTATTTCTCTGGAGGAGTTTTGTTTTTCTTCTCTCACTTAATCTTATTGCACTATATAAGTTTATTGCATCCCCTACCAGCTTCTTGTTAGCTCTGTATACAACACTTCCTATGCAGTTTGTAGCCCACAGAAATGATCCAATCTCTGTGGAAGAAAAGGAGACAAAACTCCGACTAAAGACTGTGTTTTGCATAGCAAAGATAAAATTCTGGCCCCTTGTCTAGAGCCTGTGTAAGGGGGCTTCTTAGCTGACACTTTTTTCTGATTCTTTGCTGTATAAATTCCCCCAAATTATATATTAATAGAGTGGGTGTACATACCTGAAAAGGAGTCAGATTTAGTGTAAGAAGGTCTAATGTACATTACCTTACATGCCACCTGTGAAATTGGCCCAGGATACAGAGGACTTCTGCAGCGTGAACACAATTGTTATCAGCCTCATTGGCTGTAATACTAGCCTAGAACACTACTTAGCTATAGCTGTAGCTTGTCGATTGGCATCTTCTAGTATCTCCACGCTGCTTGGCTTTCGCTAGCAGGCATTTCACTGTCTGTGCTGTATTTGCCCATGTGATCATGTGTAGTGCATATAACAATCTAGATTTGCTTAAGCTTTTTTTGTTTAAAAAATGTCTTGCTTGGTCTTTTACAAAATGGATTGTGTATTGGGTATGAGCAGCCAAAACTACATTCGCAATACACATGCGCACATGTTGAAGCTGAGTAAAAAGTCTGACTTTGCCTTTGTTACCACTGTCGCATCTCTCGTTTTTTTTTTTTTTTAAATATCAGTAATAAATAATAAACCAAATCCATCTGCGGTGTAACTCATATACTCAATGTATTTATACTAACAATGAAATTGACCTATTATTTCTTACATTTTTATACCTTTTTTTCTGTTTTTTTTTCATACAATAAATAATTTAATCAGAAAAATCAGCTCATCATACTTGTCAACCGCAAAAAGTTCTATCTGCCACCTCACATAGGTGGGCAATGCCATCATCAAACTTGGCTATGGGTAATTCCCTAGCACATGCCACATTATTTGTGCAGTTGATGCTGTAGTGGTAGCATCTATTCTCTGTCCAACACTGCTTCATACAAGACAGAATGACAGCAAGACCAATGACTGAAAGGGAAAATTAGTTCAGCAGAACACAAGACCAAAGCCTAGACAAATATGATCAGACGTACGTCACTATTGTTACTCAGAGAGTCTATCTAGCTTTCTAACTATCCATCTAGCTTTTCATAAGGTCACATGTCTGAACACTTCACTGAGTATGCTGTTTTGGCTTGACAAAGGCTTTAAAATGCAAGCTTAAATAATTAGGCAAATGATATTAATGGAATTTAAGGAGAAAAATCAATGCTCAAGACTAGAGGTATTAATTACTGACCTAGTAAGGACTATGTATTCTTCATAATGTTTTAGAAATAATCTACAGCAATTCTCTATCTTTGGTGTGTGTAACCTCTAAGGTAAGAACTTCAAAAGTTTGTTTGTTCCAAGGTTTTATCGGGATTTTTAATTTCAGTATTGATCTACCTTCTGCCCCTCCAGAATACCCTTTCCTCTTCTATTTAAAAAATGCAGTTAATTGCCTTTTGTCATACAGATTTAGGCCCTGGTCCTGCAAACCTTATGCACCTACTTAGCTTTGAGCATGTGAATGGATCCACTGAAATCAATGGAATTACTCATTCTCAAAGTTAAATGCATGTGTGTGTTTGCAGGATTGGGTTCATAGGCAAGTAAAGACAAATATCAGAAACACAAGTGCAAATACTTTAGCATATGTATGTTTCACTGTGACATTATTAAGTCATTAGGGGAGATTGCCTGTGCCAGCAAACTAATACAAACATTGATGGTTTTGCATCTCCTCTGATTGATAATATATTTGTTAGAGATGATGAGATGAATTTCATATTTGTATACAGCATGGAAAAAAATTAAAATTGAGTAGGATGGTATAAAATGGAGAAGACCTTCCATTGAAGTTTGAAGGTCATTCTCTCATGAATACAGTACATTTCTGTATTCATTTTGATATAAACATAAAAAGGCATCCTGTAATCTAATGCCATCTATATAACATTTCATTAAAGTGTTTAAAGTATAAAGAAATTTAGTTTGAGAACCCGATACTAACCCACGGGAGAGGTCATGACAGTAAAAAGTGCAATTGCTGCTTTGAATCACATATTTTGTTATTTAATAATTTAAGCTATCTTTTTTAAAAAAAAAATCTGGAAGTGAATTATGCAGTCATTAAAACTAATAAAACTTATAAATTTTCTCCTACAGATATTTGTAATTTCCTTTTTCTTTCCCTTTTTTGTTTCATTAAAGTAAAAAGAAATATTCCCAAATCCATCTCTTTCTTAGTTCTCTCTCCCATCCCCCTCAATCTGATCTTATCCAGATGGTCTTATCCAGATCTTTTGCAGCCAATTGTCTAAGGTGAGCAGATGTCCTGTGAAAAAAAGTCATCAGGGTGTCCATTTTCCCTAATTTTTTCATATGACGCTACTTAGTTGCACAGTGGAGGAGAAGAAAATTTACATATAGTAAATCATTGGCTAAAACTTCCTTAAATAAAATTTATAAGAAGAATTTTACAATTGTATGTCAAGATTATAATAAACACAACATAACATAAACATAACAGAAGTAAATATATTTTTAAAAATGCCAGATTTTAAAAAGACAAATCTGCTTGGTATCTCATTATAAGAAAAATTGCTTTTCACATCACCTCATCACTAGTTGTGCAGGTTTGGGGAGTGTTCAAAGGTCATGATCCATAATGTTTATCTCTTAACTAATACACTATATTCCCTAGCTTTTCTCATGAGAAGATTTTAATTCTCAGATAAAAAATGGACTCTCGCTTTGTCCTTAAAAAAAGAAAGGAATCTGTATATGTCCAAATCAGTGTATTCCCTTCCGTTTTGCCCTATTTCCAGAGGGGGGAAAAGTCCTACAGAACATTATGTGGACACCTCCATGGATGTCTGTATATACACAAGAATATCCACAAAGCACATTTGAAAATATTTTGGGCCTATTCTGATCTCACAATGGCTTTATCTTGGTGTAATGGCTTCTAGAGTGAAATCTTGGCCCCCGTTGAATTCCATGACAAAACTCCCATTGATTTCAGTGGGGCCAGATTTTACGCCTGATTCTCAGTGGTAGGAGAGCAGAACTAGGCCTGTCACCTGCTTCAGAATCACCACATGAATCAGGGTCTAAAAATTCAAGCTGCTTTAGCAAAGCACTGAAGTGCACGCTTAACTTTAAGCATGTTTAATTAATTTGCTGAATAGGGATAGACTTAACACATGCTGAATTGCTTTGCTGAATCAGGGCCTTAATCAGCAAACTACAAAAATCTGCAAACTAACTTCTACAGTAGAAGGCCCATGATTCAGCAAAGCATTTAAGTACAAGACTAGTCTAATTAAGTCCATTGGAACTTACATGCTTAAGCATGTGCAACTTTATGCAACTTTAAGTGCTTTGCATATATTGTTTGGCCTATATGATTAAGCATACTACACCATTAATTGGGACATCCAGTGGCAATGGGCATTATTCTCCTTTCACATGCACTGGTGTAAATTGGGAATAGTTTCATTGAAGTCAGTGGGGTTGCACTGGTATAGAACTAGTGTAAATCAGAGGGAAAACCAAGCTCAGTATCTAAATTCTTCAGAACAACTACAATTGTTTACTGACTGTTCTTAACAAAACTGACCTTAACATATTTATTTCATTGGGTTCATCACTTACACCATGTGTATTTTTCAGAGCAAAGTTGTAGTTTTTATATTAAAAAGTTGCAGATATCGTAAAGCTCTAAGGAAGATGTGTGAGAAGTAAGGAAAATTTAATTATATAAACGTCTTGGAGAACTGTGACCTGACTATCTGGGGAGGGTTCTGATTTGCATTGATATTGTGCAATAGTGCACCAGCCTATTTCAGTTCCTTAACCAAATTACCCTTTAAATTACCAAGGAAGGGCCATATGTTTCCCTCATTTGGACTGTGGATAGCTCAGATTTTTACTTAATTTAAACAAGAGGGATGTGATAAGTGTGTCTTCAGTTTAAAGGAAACATGAATGCTCTTTGCTTAGCCCAATTTTCTGAAAGTTCACCTTTTCTGAAAGGAGAGAAGTCTTTTTTTCCCCAGACTGAGTCAGAGATCATGAGGTCCCCTATCTCCCCTGATTTTCCTCTCCTTTGTATCATTCATCTTTCTGGCCAAGGAGCAGAAAGAACTCTCTCTTCTGAATGCATTAGAGCTGGTGCCTTATTACCCTAAGGAAAGTTGCTGTTGAATGAAGAGCTACTGAAAGCAAAAAGAGACCACTAACGCCAGATTCAGCAATCTGCTTAAATATGTACCTAACTTTTAGTTCATGAGAAGCCCATTGAAGCCAATGGGGCTACCCACAGGCTAAAAATTATGCACATGCTTCAGCACCTTACTGAACTGGGGCTCAGCCCCTTCTGTTAAAGTTTGAATATAAAGTTTTAAGGCGGATGCATAGTCTGGAGGGGCCTTTCATACATTGGGATAGTTTCCAGATTATACAGTATAAGGATCACTCCTCATTCCTCAATTGGTATGTGTTCTGATCATGCTGAGCCGGCTTTGCAGAGGGCTTTACATGCAGTTTGGCTACAGAGAGGCTGTATTACCCTAGCATACTAGGGTGAAACTGATTTAAAGTGAAAAGAAAAGGAGTACTTGTGGCACCTTAGCAACTAACAAATTTATTTGAGCAGAAGCTTTCGTGAGCTACAGCTCACTTCATCGGATGCATGTAGTGGAGAATACAGTGGGGAGATTTTATATACAGAGAGAACATGATACAATGGGTGTTACCATACACACTGTAACGAGTGATCAGGTAAGGTGACCTATTACCAGCAGGAGAGTGGGGGGAGGGGAAACCTTTTGTAGTGATAATCAAGGTGGGCAAGAACATGAGGAACAGTGAGGGGGGGAATAAACATGGGGAAATAGTTTTACTTTGTGTAATGACACATCCACTCCCAGTCTTTATTCAAGCCTAAATTAACTGTATCCAGTTTGCAAATTAATTCCAATTCAGCAATCTCTCGTTGGAGTCTGTTTTTGAAGGGTTTTTTTGTTGAAGAATTGCCACTTTTAGGTCTGTAATCGAGTGACCTAAGAGATTGAAGTGTTCTCCGACTGGTTTTTGAATGTTATAATTCTTGATGTCTGATTTGTGTCCATTTATTCTTTTTCATAGAGACTGTCCGGTTTGGCCAATGTACATGGCAGAGGGGCATTGCTGGCACATGATGGCATATATCACATTGGTAGATGTGCAGGTGAACAAGCCTCTGATAGTGTGGCTGATGTGATTAGGCCCTACGATGGTGTCCCCTGAATAGATATGTGGACACAGTTGGCAACGGGCTTTGTTGCAAGGATAGGTTCTGGGGTTAGTGTTTTTGTTGTGAGGTGTGTGGTTGCTGGTGAGTATTTGCTTCAGGTTGGGGGGCTGTCTGTAAGCAAGGGCTGGCCTGTCTCCCAAGATCTGTGAGAGTGATGGGTCATCCTTCAGGATAGGTTGTAGATCCTGATGATGCGTTGGAGAGGTTTTAGTTGGGGGCTGAAGGTGATGGCTAGTGGCGTTCTGTTATTTTCTTTGTTGGGCCTGTCCTGTAGTAGGTAACTTCTGGGTACTCTTCTTCTCTGTCAATCTGTTTCTTCACTTCAGCAGGTGGGTACTGTAGTTGTAAGAATGTTTGATAGAGATCTTGTAGGTGTTTGCCTCTGTCTGAGGGGTTGGAGCAAATGCGATTGTATCTTAGAGCTTGGCTGTAGACAATGGATCGTGTGGTGTGGTCTGGATGAAAGCTGGAGGCATGTAGGTAGGCATAGTGGTCAGTAGGTTTCTGGTATAGGGTGGTGTTTATGTGACCATCGCTTATTAGCACCGTAGTGTCCAGGAAGTGGATCTCTTATGTGGACTGGTCCAGGCTGAGGTTGATGGTGGGATGGAAATTGTTGAAATCATGGTGGAATTCCTCAAGGGCTTCTTTTCCATGGGTCCAGATGATGAAGATGTCATCAACGTAGCGCAAGTAGAGTAGGGGCATTAGGGAACAACAGCTGAGGAAGCGTTGTTCTAAGTCAACCATAAAAATGTTGGCATACTGTGGGGCCATGCGGGTACCCATAGCAGTCCTGATGATTTGAAGGTATACATTGTCCCCAAATGTGAAATAGTTATGGGTGAGAACAAAGACACAAAGTTCAGCCACCAGGTTTGACGTGACATTATCGGGGATACTGTTTCTGATGGCTTGTCGTTCATCTTTGTGTGGAATGTTGGTGTAGAGGGCTTCCACATCCATAGTGGCTAGGATGGTGTTTTCAGGAAGATCACCGATGGATTGTAGTTTCCTCAGGAAGTCAGTGATGTCTCGAAGATAGCTGGGAGTGCTGGTAGCATGGGGCCTGAGGAGGGAGTCTACATAGCCAGACAATCCTGCTGTCAGAGGGCCAATGCCTGAGATGATGGGGCGACCAGGATTTCCAGGTTTATGGATCTTGGGTAGCAGATAGAAGAATACCCCTGGTCGGGGTTCTAGGGGTGTGTCTGTGTGGATTTGTTTTTGTGCTATTTCCCCACGTTTATTCCCCCACACACACACTGTTCCTCACATGTTCTTGTCAACTGCTGGAAATGGCCCACCTTGATTATCACTACAAAAGGTTTCTTTCCTCCCCCCCCCCCCCCGCCCCCGCATCTCCTGCTGGTAATAGCTCACCTTACGTGATCACTCTTGTTACAGGCTATACGGTAACACCCACTGTTTCATGTTCTCTGTGTATATAAAATCTCCCCACTGTATTTTCCACCACATGCATCCGATGAAGTGAGCTGTGGCTCACAAAAGCTTATGCTCAAATAAATTTATTAGTCTCTAAGGTGCCACAAGTCCTCCTTTTCTTTTTGCAGATACAGACTAACACGGCTGCTACTCTGAAACCTGATTTAAAGTGGTGCTGGATTTGTCTCCCTCCCACAAAAGATGTAACCTCTAAAAGGCACTGGGACTGGTGAGTGGCTACAGTGCAAGCTGTATTTTAGACCCCTTTTAGTCCCTCTCAAGTTCACCCTTCAGGTGATAGACTTAGTTTCCTTTATGTCTCTCAAGAATGGGACCCCATGACCAGCTGCTCTGGGTGGCAGCCCACCAGGTGCCCAACCATGTGAACACAACAGGACCCAGCTGTGTTTGGCACCTCTAATTCCTTTTTCTTTGGAAGCCTGTGACAGTGGCTGATTAAAGTAACTCAAGAAGGGTCGATAGTGTCAAAACAAGGCCCTATTTCTTCACTCACCAACAGGTGCATCGCTATCAGAGACAAGGGTTACAATAAGGGCCCATACACCTATTCCCCTTTCCTAAACCTTAACCTATTCTTGCCAGATTTGGTAAATTCCATTCACCCAGTTACCTCCATCTCTGCACTGAGAGAAGTAGACTGCTCTGAAGCCTTCTCTGTCACAACTTGTATCTGGTTGCTGCTAATAACTCAGTCTACACCACTTCCTTTCTAGGCTTGGGATCCTTTAATGGTTTATAGTCCCTTTTTATCCCCGGCTCACACCTGGGAAGAGTAAACCTTGCTAGCCTGGCTGAAGACGGGCTGGGGCTATTCCCCAAGCAATAGCTTCTCCATTGTTTTCTCAAGGATATCTGGTATTCTCTGGACCATACCTTATCTTTACCATTGTTTCATTTCCTGTTGGTTTCTCCCCAACAGCTGCCTTTTTATTTGACTCTGTGCAGTCAGGCAGGGCAATACCAACCAGGCAAACTGAGAAACAGATTATATATATAAAAAATAACAGATATTTCTGTCCTTCTCCACGATGCCACTCATAAAATGCCATGTAAGGCAAAAGCAGGCCTCATTCAGCTCCACCATGTGTCATCACAAATATCCATTTACCCTTCCTTGGAAGTTAATGGATGGAGTGGATTTATAATGCCAGGCGGGAGTTTCCCTGGGGAGTAGCCTGCATGAGACTGTAGGTACTGGCTAGGCCTTGGAATGGTGCAGGTCCATCAGAGCTGTAGGTTTAAGTGGGGCCTTTGGACAGGTAGGTTGCTCTGGATTTGAGTACCAAAAGGAAGGGGCAAGTGAAAGCTTTGGTCATCTGTCACCACCTCCTTTTCACTGATGCCAAGCCACTGTTAACAGTTATCTTGTTTACTATTTAAATTGCAATAAGGTTGCAGAAAACTGGCCAAAATCTGATGGATCTGTCTGACACCTAATGCCACTGCAACACATGGGGTATGCTTTTTACATGTAACTTGGCAACATCAGTTCTGGGCTTTTTTTGTTCTTTACTTAATTCGCTATGGACAGGTTGTATGAATCCTTAAATGTTTTGGATCTTGTGTAGAGATCTGGTGGGAAACAGGCTGGCTTAATATAATTAATGCCATGCTATGACAATACCAACAACAACAAACATGATATCCTTAGCCTCACATTCACTTGTGTGTTCCAAATACCCCAAATTCCATCTTCTTGACTAATGTGTTCAGGAGCTGGTACAGATCTCCATTCCAGTTCTGACGGTGATATCAGACTGCCCCACCTGACCTTCTCTGTATCTGTCTGCCTGTGTGTCTATATCTGTATTATAACAACAGTGCTTTTGGGAGTTATTGTGTGTTGCTGTATCCGTCCTAGCTATTACTCTGCAAACCAAATTTGTCAATGATTGCTGCCTTGGTAACTTCCATGTGAAATTCCAAATAGGCAAAATTACAAAATGTCAAGCTATGAGCTAACTTGTGAAAAAATATGGAGAACTTGGGGCCCTTTAAATGTCACAGGAAAATGTTTTTTCATGCAATTTCACACCATTCTTGACAATATCATCCAGCCCTACTTTCTAGTCCCGATTGGACTCAAAGCATGATAGGTTCTTTCAAAAGGAAGTGGTGTTATTACCCACTATTAATCAATTCATATGGTGTGTTTTCAGTTCTATTTTTTTTTTCCTTCCCAGCAACAATATCCTCTCCACCTTCTGGTCTATAGGCACACAGGCCCTGAGAAGTCAGTTATTTGCTCTATGCTTATAGTAACACACTACCATCATCTACACAACAGTCTGATTCCTCCAGACTTTCTCCTACAGAAAGAGTCAGTGTTAACAACACACCACATTCATATATATGTAGGTCATGGAGCTCATTTGCACAGGTAGCAAATGAAGTATTACATTGGGTAAGAGGTAATTTTATGGGTATCCATATGCTGTAATTTGTATACAGTGCTTGGCTATTGTGTCACCTGGCAAGCAAAGAATGACAGATATAAACTGCAGTAAAAGGATCTCCGCATCCCATCACATGCATGTCACACGTGTACAGCTGACAGGATTATCAGACCCAGGGGATTAATTTTGTTAACATAACCTGTAAAGGAGGAGGAAAATATGGCAGGTGGTGAATAAACAGTAGGGATAGATAATAGAATTACACAACCTCATTAAATGGCTCCACACTGTGCTACTTAGTAGTACACTCAGTAGCCAGGTGTCTTAAAGAGCAGGTAAAAGGATTATTAACTGTAGGAGTATTCAGCATAGTCCATTCAATGCCATAATCACAGAGACATAAAATCAGTTACTAGCACAAACATTATCCCTGCTCACATCTTTTCACACAAGTTCTCTTTCCTCGTTATTTTCCTTTTCCTCTTTGCACGCTCAAAATCTATATAGGAACACAACAAACTCTTTCCAATTGAAATCTCACATTTCTCCACTCTCCTTAAAAAAGACACTAACACACTATGAACAATGCATGTTGATCAGTTATAAATGAAAGTAATAATATCAGCACATTATCATAAGTAGCATGAAATGATAATTTAATAGTATGCAATACTTCACTTCATCAACAAAGGAATCCAAGCAGTAAAACCCAAACACTAACAAGTGTGCAGCAAAGTCAATTCTCATTTCATCTAGAGTACTTGATTCACTTATCAGCTGTAATGCCAACTTGCCAAGTAACTGAAGGGAGAAATGAAAGCTGCTACCTTAGTCTTAACAATGTGGGAGTGGGAAGTGGGCTGCCACTCCCTTAACACTGTCTGTCTGAAAAACAATGACTCTGTGGCGTTGCTGGCATAGACCCTATTGTTGTCTGCCACTGCTATTGTTGATCTACCCTCGTACATGCACAGCTCCTGAGCCGGATGCTGAGAAGAGCTGGCTCTTCCTTTTCTCATCTGTGTTTGTTTTGATGGAAAATGCAATATCTGCAAAACTGAAATTTTTGTCTAATTTGTGTCCATTTATTCTTTTATGTAGAGACTGTCCGGTTTGGCCAATGTACATGGCAGAGGGGCATTGCTGGCACAGGATGGTACATTGATATAAATGGACACAAATCAGACGTCAAGAATTATAACCTTCAAAAACCAGTCGGAGAACACTTCAATCTCTCTGGTCACTTGATTACAGACCTAAAAGTCACACTATTACAACAAAAAACCTTCAGAGGCTCCAATGCAACTCCAATGAGACAAAAACCTTCAGAGACTCCAAACGCTGAATTGGAATTAATTTGCAAACTGGACACCATTAAATTAGGCTTGAATAAAGACTGGGAGTGGATGGGTCATTACACAAAGTAAAACTATTTCCCCATGTTTATTCTCCCCCTCACCCCCCACTGTTCCTCACACATTCTTGTCAACTGCTGGAAATGGCCCATCTTGATTATTACTACAAAAGGTTTTTTTTCTCTTTCCTGCTGGTAATAGCTTGCCTTAACTGATCACTCTCGTTATAGTGTGTATGGTAATACCCATTGTTTCATGTTCTCTGTGTATATAAAATTGTCCTACTGTATTTTCCACTGCATGCATCCAATGAAGTGGGCTGTAGCCCACGAAAGCTTATGCTCAAATAAATTTGTTAATCTCTAAGGTGCCACAAGTACTCCTGTTCTTTTATCTTTAGTTTGTTTCTAATGTAATCTGACAACAGGTGTTTATATATAAAGAATAATTTTGGATTTTAAGCTTGTTTCAGTTCCTTGGAGCCTGGATAAAGCCTTCAGTGTGATCTTTGTTTTAATGATATGGTGCCATTCCATGTTACTGTTATCAGGAAACCTTTACATTGGGAGATTGCAGACCATGTATGGATTGTCCTTGAGATTGTTCTGTGATACAGAGGAATGATTTGTAGTAATTTTAACTATTTTGCCTTTAATCACTGGGTCATTAACCTTTACCATGTCCATACCTACTATCCATATGAGCTAAATTTGCTACCCAAGTTAAAGTTTTAATTATTTTTCAAATATTGAAAAATCCTATTGTATTATTGGGTCCAATTACAGAGTATCCAGAATTTTAGAAATGCATTGTAAGCACATATAAAAGTAGCTAAACCTGTGGATTGCCACGTAGGTGAGAGCAAGTGAGCTGTAAGACAAGCATTGATGAATTAATGCATGGGGCCTGTACCCAGGGGCCTGGCCAATTTGGGGGGGCCTCACAGGCACGCCAGAACATGTATAAAAAATAGGGGGCCACCAGTGACAGAACTGTGGCTCCACCCCCTGCTTTTCTCCTCTCCCCACTGGGACTCTGACACCCCGACCCTCCTCTTCCCCCTAAGGCTGGACCTTCTGGCTAGGCCAGAAGCTGGAGCCAGGCTGTGATAGGGTGACCATATTTCCACCACCACCACCCCCGCCCCAGCAAAGTTGGCCTGAGCCCCCTTCTTCCCCCCACGTGGAGCTGGCCTAAGCCCTGCTGCTTGCCCCCCTCAACCTCTTTTTGGTGAAACTGGGCATTTGTCCCATTTGCTCTTGCCAAAGTTGGGATGTCCAGGGCAGGGCTTAAAAAGGGGACTGTCCTGGCCAAAACAGGATGTATGGTCACCCTAGGCTGCTGTGGGGCACCTTGGACCCTCCACCTGCCCTGGGCAGGGTGCCTGAGAGCAGCCCCTGCCCCGTGTCCCTGCTCTCCAAGGCATGCCATCCAGGGCAAGTGGAGGGTCCAGGGCTCCCCACAGTGGCCAAGCTCCCAGGGCAGCTTTGACCACTGCCCAGCTCCAGCTTGGCCAGGGGCAGGGTCTTGTGGGGAAGGGGAGGAGCAGTGGGTGGGGACCCATGGCATGGAGGGCCCAAATGTTCTTTGTGCCCAGGGCCCCAGTAAACCTTAATCCTCCTCTGGGGACAAGAACACAAATTTACTGTAGATGAATCCTGAAAATGGTGTGTGCATTACATACACTTACACAGAAAGGGAGAGAGGTAAACCTAGTGATGTCTTACAGTTCATTTGGGACCTAGTCATTCTGTCCAGTGTATGCTGCAGTTGACAAAAGGGGTCTGAGCATAGCTCTCCCCTTCAATGTGTAGAAAGCAAGAAACAAAAAATGTAACTAGTATAAAATATTCTGATTTAAAATGAGGAAGGTTAACAAAAAGAGAGGTGATGTTATGCTGACCCTGACAGCTGACCCTGTGAACATTGTAATGAGGCTGCTAGAATGTCCCTACACATGTTGCCATTCCTGTGTGCATATGCTCAGAGCACACACAACACAAGAGTTGTTACTGTGGCTGAAAATAAAGGACACAGCCAGGGGAAATTGAAAAGAAAAACATTTTTCTCCCACTTCCCCCAAAATTACAATAATTGAGTGGTTGAGTCACTTAAAGCAACTCTAGGCTATTTCATTGTATACAGGTGAATGGGCAACAGGTTTTCACATGCTCTTGCATTGGTCTGTGAGACTCTCCCTGGTCTTAGATCAGTGGGTGAAATCTGCCTACCTTTGGAATTCACTCTGAAAGTGAATTAAGTTAAACCAAATTAAGGCCACTTTCATGCTGAATGAGAGTATCCACAATGGTTTAATAAATCCACTTTAAATTCATACCTTTAGTTAATCCAATTAACTTTTTGGAGCATCCCCAACAAGCAACTGTCGTGAATAACAGGAAGCTTGCTTGACACTCAGAGGGGGGAAAGGAGAGAATTACATAGCTATAACTATATTCTCTCTGGGACAGAGAGAGACCAGGGCAGGAAAAACACAGCTCCTAGAACCCTACCTGAAATAAGCATCTAATGTCCTAAGCATTCCATAGGATCAGCTTCAGTCATGGCCTGGGTTACTGCCTGGGATTTGGGGTTGGTTGCTGCAGGGCAGGAATTGGGCTTGTCTTCTACCTGTCCAGCATCAGGGTCCTGTGTCCAAACAGATCCTCGCTTTCCAGGAAGATCTCTTTACTGGCCTCCTTGTGCTCATCTTCCTTGAGTCTTGCAGGTTATCTTTGTGGAGGTGGAGGAGCAGTCTGGGTCGGGGGGTTGGACGTGTAGTTATGTAAAATCTTGTCCAGCTCTTCAAAAATGTATACTTTTTTAAAGTGAGTTTTGCACATGCAATGTTATAAATACAATTTTATGCATGCAATTTTGGTAGCCAGTTTTGAAAATCTGGCCCTTATTGTTTATAAATTTGCTTTAATAATAGGTGTTGCCTGTGAGGCTATGAAATTGATCTTTTGGACAACAACTTTGGACCAGTTGTTTAGTCTTTGCATTTTCACATTCTTTCTAGTTCATCATTTTAATGTCCTTTGTAGTTAATTATCTTCAGGATTGTTCAGTCAAGAGAACTAACATCTCTTAGGATGGGTGCTAGTGGATTAAGAGTTGATCAAAACCATAGATAGCCATCAAAGAAGGCGGCCTCACTTTGTCATGAACCTCTGTGCAAGCTGGATCTGGAGAAGCAGTTTATTAATTGGGCAGACAACACAGGATCTTGGAGACTCATTCACAAGACTCAGGTATAGTTGCCAGTAATACTGCCTCTTCACTTGCAGAGCTGCTATGTTTATAAAAAGAAAAGGAGGACTTGTGGCACCTTAGAGACTAACACATTTATTTGAGCATAAGCTTTCGTGAGTTACAGCTCACTTTAAGCTTATGCTCAAATAAATTGGTTAGTCTCTAAGGTGCCAAAAGTCCTTCTTTTCTTTTTGCGAATACAGACTAACACGGCTGCTACTCTGAAACCTGTGTTTATAAACTATTTCTCAAAAATTGAATTTTAAAGTTGAATCTCAAGACCACTGTTGACAATTAATTCTATTGATGATAAATAGCAAAACAATTATCAGGAAAGCACTAGAAAATGTGCTTCAGGTTGTTAGTCCATTTTGTGCTTTGAAACCTAAGCCCTGGTTAAAAGAGAGAGAGAAATGGGATCTTATAAATTTAATTTTAAATGTTCATACAATAAAGTAGCTGTACCTTTGATGTGCAATTTACTCTTGTATTTAATCCATGTTTTAAAAGGTTTCAAAATAAAGGACTGCACATTAATTTCTTTCATCTTCATTATTTATTTTTGTAAGCTGCTAAAGCTGAGCTTTATTTATTGTAACTCATCCATATATAATTCCCTGTAGTTTGGAAAACTGCAGCTAACATTTTCAACCCCACTTTATAAATTGCATTGATTTATTTCTGTCTCTGAGGTCTAAAACCATTTATTACAACAACAAAACATCCTCCTATTCTGGTGATCTAGGAACAAAGTCTACCCGTTTACGGTGTAGTGAGAATTGACAGATGGCCAAACGGGGTGATAGATTTGATTTTAATGTGTCTTAAGAGAGTAAATGAACCAAAGGCAATCTTCATCTCATGTGAAAAGTTGGATTTTTGTGTGGCTTGTCTGCAAGAGTGAGGTGCAATTCTCCCAGCACTTCATTGATTTTTCCAATCAACCATGACCATTCAGATGGCAAAAAGCAGGGTCAACGAATTTTTATAAAGGTTTTTTCCCCCTGTTTGTGTAGAACAGCACAAACAGGATTGGGTATACTTCAAATATTCAGTGTTCTTTCTTCTGAAAAGTCTCTTCATGGGTTTCACAGGTTATGAATTTTTAATTTTGCATAAAATGAAAAGGTTTAGTCAAGAGAATCATTTACATCATAAAGATAAGAATAAAAGTTCTTCACACCTCCCCACCTGTGATTTTAGCATATATCATGGATGACAAAGCACTTTGCTTTACTTGCTTTGAGCTCTGAAAGGGGACAGATTCCAAAAGCAGGAGGTGAAATAATGCTTGTAATAAATAAATAAATAAATAAATTCAAAATGCAGTAAGACATCATGCTATTGGCATACAGTAGGCCTCAATCTGCAACTTAATTTTCAGTACTGTAAGTGCTATTAAAGACACAAAGATTAATTCCTTCTGTGTGTTAGACACACTTTAGGGATAGGCAAAGAATCTGAGATATCTTGTCCTGAGGCACCATATGAGAGTTTGTATCGCTGCCTTCCAAGATGTTTCCAAGTACAGCAATTGATTGGTGTATAATACAGATGTGACACACAGCACTGATAGGAGACTGACCTTTATTTCTTGGCCATGACAAGGAGCAGGTTTACAAAAGATTTTACCTCTGTCACATGACAGAAGTCAGAATCACTGATTCCAGTAGCTGCTGGTACTTACTGACTTATCTAATTTCACAAAAAATACCCAGCATTCTAGCTAAACATAACTACTACAAACTAAGCAGCCAATCAATAAAGCACACAAATAAGTTGTCTAGGCCAGGGGTTTTCAACCTTCTTCCTTCTGAGGCTCCCGCAACAGGATATAAAAACTCCACGGCTCACCTGTGCTACAACAAATGTTTTCCTGTATATGAAATCCAGGACTTGTAGCAAGCAGGGCAATTGCCCCAGGCCCCATGAAGCTAAATTGCTCAGGCTTTGGCTTCAGCCCTGGAAGGTGGGGCTCAGGGCCCTGGGCTTCTGCCCCAAATGGTGGAACTTCAGCTTTTCACCCTGGGCCCCAGCAAGTCTAACACTGGTCCTGCTTGACGGACCCCCTGAAACCTGCTCACGGGCCCCCAGACACCTGGTTGAGAACTGCTGGTCTAGGCTGCACACTTGTTGCCAGACTCAGCCCCCTCTCCATGCATACAAATATAGGAGAACATTCTGACATCCTTACTCACACTGAGTAGTTTCTTATTACACATATGGTCCCATGCATTTAAATGTAGAGTAACAGAATAGGTGTGGCGTTAAATGAGTAGTAGTTACTTGTGGAGTTACATGCAAGAGAGTACTAAGCACGAGTGGCAGAATCTGCTGTATATTTTTGCATCTCTCTCAACCTTCTTCTGTTTGTTTTTGTTTTTGGTTTTTTTTCATTTTAGATTGCAAACTTTTCAAGGTAGAAATGTATAACACCTGCATGATGCCTAGGATAGGTAGGATACTATTGTACTGATAATATAATAATAATTAATACATTGCATTAGAAGTAATCTATTTTGTCACAACTGGAGTTTCTACTCTACAAATTCCTCCTCACGGGGCCAGAAATTTTTATCCTTCCTCTACCCATAAGAAGTAAGTTTATCCTTTCCCTATCAACCTCTGAATGACACCGCTTCATCTTGTCACATTCCCATATGTACAAGACTTGATTTGTACAAACTTCCAACTGGCAAATCACCTACTACAGTTAGACCTTTAGACACTAGCATCTGCACTCACAACTAACTGGGCCTGTAATTTTTCACCTGCAATTATTTGTAGGTATAAATCAGGTGAGGCGCATTAAAATATGACCCATTATATTTTTGATTAGTAATTAGAATGTGAAATAGGTTGAGGGAAGCTAGGCTACATTGATATGGACATGTCCAAAGGAAACCTGAGAGTTTTATATGGTAGGATGAACCTTGTAAGACCATGGATGGAAAATGACCAAAGGGGTGGGGTGGAGGGTGGAAAATGACCAACGGGAGGTGGGCGCAAAGGCTCGGTATGTGAACCATATATCTGCAGAAATTAGAGAGACCAATGTACATGAAAGTCAGGCACATAATTACAGCCCTACCAAATTCACGGCCATGAAAAACACATCATGGACCATGAAATCTGATCTCCCCCCACCCCCCATGAAATCTGGTCTTTTGTGTGCTTTTACCCTGTACTATGCAGATTTCACAGGGGAGACCAGAGTTTCTCAAATTGGGGGTCTTGACCCAAAAAGGAGTTGCAGGGGGGCACAAGGTTATTTTAGGGGGGCTGCGGTATTGCCACCCTTACTTTTGTGCTGCCTTGAGAGCTGGGCGGCCAGAGAGTGGTGGCTGCTGACTGAGGGCCCAGATCTGCAGTCAGCAGCACAGAAGTAAGAGCGGCAAAACCATACCATGCCATCCTTACTTCTGCACTGCTGCTGGCGGTGGCTCTGCCTTCAGAGCTGGGCTCCTGACCAGCAGCTGCCACTCTCCAGCTGCCCAGCTCTCCAGCCACCTAGCAGCAGTACAGAAGTAAGGATAGCAGTACCACAACCCTCCTCCCCCCCACTTCCACTTCAATAACCTTGCAACCCCCCAACAGCTCCTTTTTGGTCAGGACCACTACAACTACAACACCATGAAATTTCAGATTTAAATCACTAAAATAATGACATTTGCAATTTTTAATATCCTATGACGGTGAAATTGACCAAAATTGACCATGAATTTGGTAAGGCCCTACATATAATCATGAGTTTTGGAATGCTATAAAAGTCATCAACCCTAAATAGGGAAGTAGCAAGAAAGAAGAAGTTAGAATGTGAAATCTTTACCTAAATATCTAGTTATACATAAAGTTAATGTTACTCTGAGCAGAGGTGTGGACGTCCCCAGTTCCTAAGGAGTGCTCAACCGCTGCTCTGCCCCAGGCCCCGCCCCCACCCTGCCTCTTCCCACTCTGCCCTGCCCCTTTCTACCCCATTCTGCCCCCTTCCCTCTCCTCTTCCTGCCCCCACTCCTCCACCACAGTGCCTCCTGCACGCCACTGAACAGCTGATTGCAGCAGGCAGGAGGCACTGGGAGGGAGGGGGAGGAGCTGTTCGGTGAGGACTGTGGGGAGAGGGGGGAAGATTTGATCCATGGGGCTTCCGGTGAGTGCTGAGCCCCGGAGCACCCACGGAGTTGGTGCCTATGACTCTGAGAATCTTTACTTTTGCTCTTCTTGACAGTTGTACGCTTAAATTTATAATAATGTTGCATTAATGCCATTTTTTTCTCTTAATTTCTGCAGTTTTTTAATGTGGGCAAAAAAATCTGTCTTTGCTTAATAATAGTGTTTAAGAGCCTGATGCAAAACTCATTGACGCTAATAGAAAGACTCCTAATAACTTCAGTGGACTTTGGATCAGATCCCAAATTATTCCAATTATGACTGAAGGTGAAATGAAGTCTGAGAAGTTTTAGATGAAAAGGAGAATGTCTAAGGAAGCTATCAGTATGTAAAGATAAGAACTATAACAGAAGTGTGTCCATATCATTAAATATAGCTTTCACTGTTACAAAAGTTACATTATCACTATAAGAGAAAATGGGTTAGTAAAATCTGGAAAGTATTGTACTTCCTATGGCAAAACTTATATATTCCAAAAGAATTATGTCTACAAAATATGTGCCAACATATGTGAAGGAATGAAAGGTGGTAAAAAACAGCCAGCTGCTCTGTCTTGCTTTCCTTTATACTGAAAATAGAGATGATATATTAGACATAAGTGTCTTCCTGATTTTGCAAACACAATATGTATTGAACACCTAGAACTGTCTCCTCCACTGGAATGTTTCTCTTTTTTCTATTGTAAGCTTTGGCCATTTTCCAAAAAGAAATCATTAAAAAGTTGGGGGTGTGTGGTTTGGTTTGGTTGTGGGTTTTTCTGCAAAAACTTTTTTTAGAAAAGTCTCAAAAGTGCTCTAAGCTTATGCGAGTCAGAATTTTCCCATTGATTTCAATGGGAGTAGTATCCAATCTATATAGGTTGCTCATATCATATACATATAGAGTGCGCCAGCTGGGGCATAACTTCTAGTGCATACCAGTATGTCGGGCACTAACTGACCCTGCTGGCACGCACTAAAAGATCCCTAATGCATGGTGATATAACACTGTTTGAAATGGGACTATGTCAGCGCACACTGGGGAGCCTTTAATGCATGCCAGCAGGGTCTACATGGACAGTCAGTACATGACATGCTGGTGTGCACTAGAATTTACACCCCAGGCAGTGCACACTATTACACATGTAGACAATCTCTTAGATACATCAGTCTGTCTGAAAATTATACTATAATAATAGTTGCTTGTATCATGTCATTCTATGAGGCTGCTTCAGAGTTCAAATGATCCAATAGGAAAATGCATCATATCTGTCCAATGTGTGGCCATAGATACATAAGGAGGTATAAATCTCCTGAAGCTCTATTATCTTTATTAATCAACATGCAATAGGACATGCAAAAAATTTCCATCACTTTTTGAAAATTTTGTCCATTTAAATGGGTAAATATTGACTGCTTTCTCAGTTAACCGTTCCCAAGGATCTTCTTGGAAAACTTCAGGAAACCCATTGACTCTTTGAAGCACTCTAGCTATAAAGACTACACACTTTTTTGTTTTTGTATTGTACTGTATTTTACGTTGTACTGTTTTTCAATTCTCTTCAATTATGTGTCTGGTACAGTTCACATATTGTTCAAGGCCATGCACACTAACATCTCTATATTAATACTAACGAAATAACAATTTTAACCTCATTAGTTGTTCTGATATTTTCAATTATTTGTGTGAGCAATTGTGTCTGTGAAATAGTGGCTAATTTTCCCTATTCTGTTATTGACCCACCTAAACTCTATGCAGAACAATTGCAAGATTAGGCTAACCATGGAATTAAAAAGGTAACCTCTGAAAATTTTAATATTTGAAAAATGGAATATCTGTCGGAATATTGATAGACAGAAGAATGGTAGGTCTGGGGGTTCTTCCTTTTACAGATATTTTTTTGAAGCTCACCTCTCCTCTCCAGATTCCAGTTCAATGTTTCCATCTCAAACTATTTAATTCTATGTATCACTATGAACAGCTTTAAAGCTCACAGTTTGAGAACCATTGGTGCCCAATATTCTGAACGATACCTCCTTTGTTTATTAACCTTTTTGTTATGAAGCCTGTTCTATCCTAAGTAAGACTTCCCCAAAATAATCTTTTAGAAGCATTGATATGGTTGCTGCTAATATTTATTTAGTCAATAATCCCTAACAAGCTGGATGTTACCAGTGTGTAATTTCTCATTTGCTAATTAATCACCATGATAAAATGTCTAGGACAGAGAAACTCCAATAAATCAGTTATTCACTACAATAAAGACTGGCCTGGAAGGAAACATCATGATAATATACTATAAATAATATCACAATGAGAAACTGTAAACAACCTTATTCTTTTTAAAAGGAAAGAAAAATTAGGGCAGCTCTGCTGATGTATGGATTCTGACGGTTCTGTTTTGTTGTCACCACCCAGCCCAGACTCTGAAACTCAGACCTATGGGGAGAGACTGAGCATAGGTTACAGAATCAGGGTAGGGTGGTACAGTACTCACACACCTCAGATCAAAATTAACATAGCTTTCCAGACACGTTGCTTTTGAAACAGCAATATCTTCACCAACCCTCCCTGCCTCCACCATCCCTCCCCCCCCCCCCCAAAAAAAAACCCTAAAGAAGACTTTTCTGCTCCCAGTGCTGAGGGAGCCTGATGTACCTCTTTAGGAAAAGAGAAGATTCAGTAGGCAAACAGACCTTAAATGACTTAAGTCAAGGTAACAATATAAATGAAGGAAAGAAATTAATCTCAGTATCAGAAGATAGCAGGATAAGGATGAAAGATTCTGAAAATAAGGGAGGAAAAGTTTGGTTTGGTGTTAGGAAAATGTTCTTAATGATGTGCAAAACTGATGGTTTTGAAGCACAATCTCTGTAGATATTCAAGAGCAGGTTAGATAAGACATTAGAGGGTATGATGTAGTGAGTAGACCTGCAAAAAGCAAGGGTCCAATTCAAGTGCCTTTGGGCTTGGCTACACTTGCAAGTTAGAGTGCATTAAAGTAACCCCAGGCGCCCTAACTCACAACCCATCCACACTGGCAAGGCACTTAGACCACCTGGACTCTGCAGCTGGAACGCTCCTTGTAATTCACCTCCACGAGAAGCATAACACTTGCTGCACTTCAGCTGAAATGCCCCAGCATCAGTGTGAATGAGGTGTTGCATTACTGCACTCTGATCAGCCTCCGGAAATGTCCCATAATCCCCTTAAGTCAAGTGGCCACTCTTGTCATTGTTTTGAAGTCGGCTGTAGGAATGCGGATATGCCCTTTCAAAGCTCCATTTCTGACAGCCGGCTGCTTATCTGCTCTGGGACAAAGCAACCATAAGTGTGGAATGTTGCTTTCTGTGAGTATGTGAGAGAGAGAGGCAGGGGGAGGGGAGGTCTGCTACTGTCTGAATTTACAAGACAGCATGCTGACTTGCTCTCGGCCCCCTCAAAACCCACTCTCTCTCCCCCCCACATACACACAACACACTCCCTGTCACACTCTATCCCACCCCATTTGAAAAGCATGCTGCAGCCACTTTCATGCTGGGATAGCTACCACAATGCACTGCTCTCTGGTGTTGCAAGAGCTGCTAATGTGGCCACACCAGTGTGCTTGAATCTGACAGTGTGGACACACTGTAGCGCTTTCCCTACTGCGCTCTCTGAGGGCACTTTAACTCACAGCACTCTACATCTGCAAGTGTAGCCATGCCCTTTGTCTGTTTTGTTTGTTTCTATTAGTCTGTGATGATCACATTACATCAAAATAAATAAATAACAAAGTTACCATGAATGCATAATCCTACTCTATCAGACTCATTAACACACCCATTCCCCTGGTATCTGAGGTAAGCAAATTAAATGTAGTCTAGTTACCTGCAAAGTCCCCATCATGATGAAAATTAGAATTGGGGCTGCAATTCCATCCTGGACTCACTTTATGCCTGGGCATGACAAGATGATAGAAATAACTTGAACTGCAAAGGTGCAACAGACAGAGTTAACATCAGAGTTCAAGTCTTAATTTTGACTGTCAATGCATGTTTTTTTCCAGACAGAATTTAAATGTTATTTGGATGAACAGAGAGAAAGAGAGCATGGAGGAGACTGTCTGCAGCAGCAAAATTAAGAAAGAATCATAGGAAAAATGCCTTACAGGAACCTAGCAGATATTTCTTAGTCTATCATGCAAACTTTTATGTGTACAATACAGTATGTGTAAACACTTAGAGAACAATTGCAAATTCACATATTATTTACTCAATATAATCACTCCTTTGAAACTGTTAAAGTTTCTCTTGTACATAAGTATTTATATCATTTAAAAAATGTGTGTTTACCCAGCCAACCATAAAGGCTCCATGCAGAGCAGTTACATAGATCCAAAATCTAATAATGCTTTATATAAATCTAGTTTTGAGTCACTTGAGCGCATTAGACAATTAAAAAATTCTGTACATTTTCCCATTACCTGATTTAAAACAAACAAACAAACCAGCAATAAGGGAATCATTTTGTTTATCCTTCATAGCTTCCTCAAAACAAAACAGAAAAAACAGAACTAGTGGTATATTGACTCCTCCATGTGATTAACTCCCATTAATGATAATGGGAGTTATTCATACAGTAAGGGTGTAGTATTATCCTTTGTTTACACTGTAGATTTATGACCTTCAAACTAAAGTTGTTTTTGACTTATAGAAATAAAAAACCTCTAGAACAATTCAACTTCCTTCTTTTTAGCCTCTGTTGTAAGGTTATTTCTTACTCATTAGCCTTAGACATTAATTTCAATCTAGCAGGCATTAGATGTGGAATAGTCAATGGTTCTCTCTAGCTAGTATGCAAGAGATTTCTCAGTGTGTGTGTGTGTGTGTGTGTGTATAGTACCATCTGCATCTGATGTGGTATAGTGAGTTGCAGTCAGCTACTGGGAGTAGCAGATTACAATATTTCAGATATTAAATATTTGCATCAAACTACTCACGAACAACCAAAAGGCCAAGAACTGGGTGCAAAAATTTAACAAATAATTTAAAATAATTAAACGAGAAAATCACAATCTGCTCATGTTTCATGAAGAGAAAATACTTCAATATTTACAAATAAATCATTTGTTAGGAATTAATCACCCAGCTCTAGTAAAAATCATTAAAGGATATAAAGATTTTTCAAATGACTTCCTTAACTGCAGCCAAAATATTTGTTGACACATTAGTCTGCACATACAAAAAGTTTATGCATGTATATGTTCAAACAGATCTGTGCATGTCCAGGTTCTCATTTTGTACATTCAACTGCGTTGGATTTTTGTCATTCGTAAGTGGATACATAAGCTCAGTTTAAAAAAGGCTGGCTGAACATTTAGTTTGTAATATAATTCTAGTATATAAAAAAATGTTGAGTACTATAAAGTACTACCCATAGAGCTGCCTTTAGAGTTTCCTCATTTCATGAGTGGGTAAGGGCAGAAGAGAGAGAGGTCCTATCTGATGCATTAGTGAAGCTAGTCTGTACTACTGACTTCAGTGGCCTTTAAAACAGGCCTTATATTTCTTAAAGACCTGGGTTTTAAACACACATTTTTACCTTTATTATTGTTAGTTGTTATCCCAGGTTGTTACTCTGTTTATTTTATACTGCAAAATACAGGTATAGGCAATATGGGCTGGAGAATGAGTTACCTCAGGTTATGTGGTATCCATTCCACACAAGGCCTGAAGGGTTTAAGGTAACTAGGTAAGCCAGTTCCCATGCTGCACAGCCAGGGAGCAGGGATTAATTAGATGAGGCACAGCTGGATGGGAATAGGAGGGGCCTGTATAAAGCCCAAGAGCTGAGAGCTGTAGGGAAGCAGTCTATAGATATTCCCTGGGAAAAGGGAGCTGTGTTTGGGGCTACAGAGGCAAGTAGCCTATCTTGATGGGAAGTGGGAATTTGGGCTGGCAAACCTGGGGGGAGAGGTGTGGCAAGAAGCCAGAGAAGTAGGAGAAGGCTCAGGGAAAGACAGGAAGGTCCAACAGGGAACAGGTCTTGGCTGCTGATTAGAGGGTCCCTGAGCTGGAATCTGGAGTAGAGGGTGGGCCTGGGTTCCTTTGCCAGTCACTGAGAGAGTGGCACCATGGGATAGTGAATGGGAAGACTGCCTGAGACTGCCAGGGAGGAAAGGCTTTGATACCTCAGAAGGGAGAAACATGCATAGTAACTTGGCTGGAGCCAAGTCACAGAGAGGAAGCTGCAGCTCCTGGAGGGAGACAAGCCTCAGGATGAGAGAAGAAGATGGGTGGAGAGCGCAGCACCTGGAAGGAGCTAATCCCCTAAGTGGCCATGAGGAAGCATCCCCTAGCAGTGAGTGCACCCAGTGACACCTTACCCCCCAAAAAATGAGCATCAAGCTGGTCAGTGCAGAGCCTCTTCCCTGTAACTCATTTACCCATGTAAAACAGTGCTATAGGTAGATGGGTCAGAACTCTGTCACAGCATATTCAGTTCTACAATCAGAAAATAAATATGTAAAGCTGTAAGCACATCTCTTCAACAAAATAAAACAGACCCTATTTTGCCTCTTTCTCTCTTGCCACTTCCCCCGCACACACACACAAACATCTCACCATCAGCATACTGTTTTGGTAGCATAGCCAGAGAAATGTGTGATTGGATCTTAAGGGAATTCTTATTCTCAAGTGGATGTAAATGTATTCATCAATCCAAAGAAATGTGTAGTGTGCGATATATACAATACATTAATAAATAGCCATGCATTAAAAAATAATGAGGTTTTCTACAAAACAACATCCTGTGGTGTGTAGGGTCATAAAAAAAAATACTAAAAGGGGGGGGGGGAAGATTGTGTAAAATTTGATTAAAATACAGAAGCCCTGTCATATACATAAGAAACAATAAATATTTCATTGGGTAATTGTAAACAAGAGAACAAGTGCAGTAAAATGTAATTAAAAATGTAAAAGTCCAGGGAGTGATTTATTTCACCACAATAATATTAATATTACAAATGGCATGTAAATAAATACTAAGGCTCTGCCATAGTAACAGTAGGAACTGGTTGTTCATTTTTTATAATGAGCTTTAGTCTCTTTTTTATTTTCTGACTTTCATTTTAAATATTTCAAATGATTTATGAATAATGATACTCTTAGGCCTTCTACAGAGCTAACAAAGCTTCATGTTTCCACATTCCTCTGAGTATTATTAACATGTTTGATGCTGGTTTTTATGCTAGGTCAATAATTGTTAGAATAACAGAATATCTTGTTTGCAGCTGTGTTGGTCCCAGGATATTAGAGAGACAAGGTGGGTGAGGTAATGTCTTTTATTGGACCAACTCATGGTGGTGAGAGAAACAAGCTTTTGAGCTGCCAGAGGTCTTCTGCAGTCCTGGGAAGTGTCACAGAAAAATACAAGGTGGAATGGATTGTTTAGCATAAGTAGTTAACACATATTTGCAGGGACCATTCAATGTGAAGTGGCCGTTTAGCACCTTTGAAGTAATAGGACTAAAAAGGGGGATGAGTGGGTTGCTCTTTTGGCTTGGCATTTTGGCTCAGTTGTAATTTTTAAGCCACAGTCTATGGTATGAGGATATGTGGAGGGGTGCTTCCTCAGCAGCAGTGTCAGAGCACTATGCCTCAAAGAGACTTGATGATTCTGGACATAAAGAGGAAATGAACACACAAGAGGCTTCTGCTACACAATGAAGTTTCTCCTCCCCTAGTCATGCTCAGATCTCCTGGATGATGTAGTTGAAGGAAGAATCCCCTCCATCCAGTCTCCACTTTTCAGGTTTCTGGTAGTACCAGTGCACTCCAGGTCCTTGTACTCAGGCAGCATACAAATTGGGATTGTGGCTGGTACAAGCTACTGTTTGCATATGGTTAGCCACTCTCTAGCTGAATGCCATATAGGATGCCATAGAAGAGATACTAACCTTTAAACATGTGGTCTAGCAATTGAAGTACAATAATTAAACTTCCTCAGATTAGGAGTTATATTGAAAGAGCTGACAATTGAATTATTTCCTAAAACTACCTATGGCCTCTGGGCAACCTAACGACATAGAAGCTATTGAATGGCAGAGCCCTTCATTCTGCAGTAGTAGTAAGGCCATCTGGATCTCATTTGGGGAAGTATAGCGCTGCTGACCCAGGGGGTGGGGCAAAGTGACAAAAAGCAAATGTTTGTTTATTTCATTTAGACTTAATATTTGTACTGCAGGGGGGAGGGAGGATCTATCAACACACCCTAGGCACCCTTGATATAAGTTAAAAATACATTACAAATATGCCCTAAATGCACCAGTGCAGTTCAATATAACCAATCACAACCATGATAGGCAATTTAACAATGCAAATCCCCACTGTTGCCAATAAATACCCACTCATTTTCAAATATCCAAGGAAAAAATGAGCAGAGCACAATGCCCTTAAGGCAATCAAATTGGAGCTGGCTGAAAAAAGCTGGTGGAACAGTTTCCATTGGAAAATGCAGTTTCATCAAAATCAAAACATTTGGTGGAAACATGTCGATTCCCATGAAAATTTTGACAGGAAAGTGTTGAAACAAATAGATTCAGCATTCTCATTTAGCTTTGATAATGTTGAACTGTTTCATTTTGACTTAGACTTATAATAATTTTAAATATTAATATAATATATATTAAACATTATGATATTATTATAATGTATTGACCTTAGTGAAATGAAACAGTTCAACATTTTAGAAACAAAATGTTTTTCGGGTTTCAAAACCAAATTTTTCAGAATTTTCATTCCATAAGAAATTTCAAAACGTTGACTTTTTGTTCTGATTCAGAACAGAGAGGAAATAATAGTTTTCACATTCCATTTGAACATCTCAAAGCAATTTAAAATCAATACTTAGTTAACCCTAAGTATTGGGGTAGGGAAGTATTTATTATTATTTTACATATGGGGATACTGGATCACAGAAGTTATGACTTGCCCAAAATCAGAGGAAGTCTGCGACCGACTGAAATAGGACCCATATCTCCTGACTCCCAATTCTAGGCTTCCAACCACAAGACCATCTCTCCTCTTTTCTCTAACAATAGGATATTTCATTTAATTTTCTGCTCTAGCTTAGTTTCTCATGTCATCCAGGAATGGCTATTTGTGCCAGTCATTTGTTGCTACTTCGGTTTCAACAGCCGGGGCAGTAGAGCCATCTATCATAGTATGAGTCTCTTGGCAATTGTCAGGGAAGAATCTGCCACGCTCAACAAGGTATTTGGTCCTGATACTGTAATAGGATTTGCTAGTACAGCCGATTGCTCCCATACAGAGTTTCATCAAACCCAGTAAATTTCCAGAGGATTTCAAGACACTAGCAGATCATATCGCAGAATCAGGGCCTTGACACTTTTTGTCACGAGTATATTTCATATATCAATGGGAGAGGAGACTAGGACTTCAAACTCTACGAATGATTAAAATTACCAGGGGACATTTAATTTTTTTGCCTGAAGAATCCGGAATAATCTCCTGGATTGAAGAGTTTTAGGGGCCTTGTAGAGCTTCCAGGGTTATGAACTTCAGAAGCAAATTACTAATAAAGTGAGCTTTCCAGTCATATGTTTTGAAGTGCATGCCAAGAAAAACAAAATGGAAAGAAAAACAAAGGAGGAAAAACTCAAAATCCCAAGGAAAACAGTAGCAGTCATTAAGAAGTGTTAAATTTTGGGTATTTTTTATGAGACTGAGGAAAAAGCGAGTGTGTATGTATAAAATTTCGTACAACATTTTCCCAAAAATGCATTAAGGGCTTCATTGTGCAGCCCTTATACAAACTTATGAATGTTTATTCCTATGAACAACCCCATACTCAGTGGGGCTACTTGTGTGAGTGAGGGTTGCACAATTGAGCCCTAAACGTTTTGCTAAATCTAGAATCTTCCCCATTTTTGCACTACCATTAAAAATATTATCAGTCCATATTTCTTTGATGCAAATTCATCCTTCAGTAGCTGTAAACAAGTGGAAAGACTGATATTTGCTGGCATTAATATCACTGAGTCACTTTACAAAGGTGTGATCCAGTGCTCATTGAAGTCAAAGGAAAGTCTCCAATTAGGTTCACTGAGCTTTGGTTCAATTGGACAGCCTGAGGGCCTGATCCTGCAAATATTTACACAGATATACAGTCCCCGGAGAATGCACTTTCTTCCACTTCTATATAAGTTTTTAACATGGTAGTATCAGGACATCTTCCAGTGGTGCATAAAGCAACATGACTAACATCTGTCACACGTAGCTTGCTCTTTCTCTCATTGTCTCCCCAGTGGGGAAACTGTATGTTTAGTGTAGTATTCTGTTTTGGTGGAGTTTTAATATATTCCTGCTGCTACAGGTTTATTAGAAAAGGCAAGGTCAAAGGAATGCACCTTGCACTTAGAGCAGCAAGTAGTGAGGTTTGTGTATAGTCTTAATTCCTATGGGAGTGTTTTGGAAGGCAGCCCAACACAGAAGAACAAAGTTCTGTCTGCCACCCAAATGAGCTTTACCCTTGTGATAGAAAGTTCCATTTTGCCAGAGGAGCGAAGTTGTCTTCATCCCAGAGCTGTAGGAGATTTTTTCAGTTATCCTGGCCCCAGGACATTAGACACCTTTAAGATAAGGACAGAGACCTAGAACTTGACTCAAAAAAAAACAAAAAGTCAGGAGCAGTGAAACATTGTATAAATAGGGGCCTACTAAATTCGTGGCTGTGAAAATCAAGTCATGGACAGTGAAATATGATCTCCCCCATGAATAACGGTCTCTCAGAAGGCAGAGTGGAGAGCGGTGGCTGCTGTAGGGGTGCCTAGTTCTGAAGGCAGTACCGCCAGCCAGAAGCAGAGGAGAAGTAAGGGTGGCATGATATTGCCTGTGAACCTGCAAAAATTGTGTGATTTTGCTGATTTAAGTAGCCCCTACATATAAAATATTTGTCATTCTGGTAGGATAATATTTTAATGCTGTTTTAAACTGATCCTGCAAACACGCACAACCAACTATGACAGGTTTCAGAGTAACAACCGTGTTAGTCTGTATTCGCAAAAAGAAAAGGAGTACTTGTGGCACCTTAGAGACTAACCAATTTATTTGAGCATGAGCTTTCATGAGCTACAGCTCACTTCATCGGATGCATACCGTGGAAACTGCAGCAGACAACCAACTATGCAATTTGCAGGATATGGATCTAAAACCATATTAAGGGGAGATTTTCATAAGCACAGAGGAGTATGACAATGGGAGCTGGGTGCCTAACTCCACTTTATGCCTTTGAAAATTATTCCCCTACCAGAATACCATGTAATTTATTCAAAGTTTTTTGGGTGCTGACTTTTTGGTTTTTCATGAGGAAGAAATCAGTTCATTTTTAATGGCTAGGCAGAAGTGTACTTGGGAAAGTAAGCACTTAGTTATTTTTATGTGATTACACAATATTTTTTTAAAAATACAAACAATTTAAATAATAATATATATTAATTGTACATATTTGATTGTCGCCTTCTCCCTTTCATATGTTGCTGGTCTCCTTAATGGGAGCTCTTTGAGCTAGCCATTGTATGTACATCTATAGTCCAACACTGAAAACACTTGGGCCATTGACTAACTTTGAGCCCAGTATGATGCCCATTAAATCAATGGAAAGAATCATGGGCTCATGGCTTGTGTCCTTTATGCACATGACTAGTCAAATAGCATTCATGGGGATTGATTACATGTATAATATTATTCACATGCAAAGTATTTGCAGGATAGGGGCTGCAAATTTGTACAACGCGTAGCACAATGAGACCCTGATCCCAACTGTGTCCTCTGGGTGCAGTAATAATAATATAAATATTTAATAATAATTAATAACACAAATTATATAAAGTGGGTCCTACCAAGAGCAGTGAGAAATCCCTGCTGGCATAAAACAGTTAAAATAGTATTATAGTTGTAACTTGCAGTATATATGATATTGTTTAATTATATCCAGGGTCTGATTGTGATTTATACCAATAGCCCTTTGTGTCATTACTGCTCTGATAGTGTAAAGGTACTTTAAAATAGGTGTAAATTACATGTCAGTGACCTTGATGTAAATGGCAATCAGGACCCCAGTGTTTTACATCTGCTTATGAGACTATTACATCCTTAACAGTATTTTTTTTTTCAATTTAATAACCAGGAATTTCTGGGCTTATACATGTTCATTTTATTTCATATCTTCATCTCATTCCCACCACTTCCCATTTGACCCACTTTATATCATGGCCAAACCCACTCAGTGGATGGATTGGTTGATTTTACCATGGAGCCACTAGGAAGAGAAATTGTTATGTAGACTGAGATTTTTACATTCATATAACAAATCTAGAATCTCTCCAGAGCAGAAATCCAAAGTTTATAATGTAAACCAGATTTCTTAATATTATTTTTCAAGGCTGCTCTTCAGAAGTAGAGAAATAAAAGTCATTCAGCATATTTACATTAAATTATATAGGAGGGAAAACTCTCTACTAAAAAAAGATTACTTCTAAGTACAGTTCAGACTTGTCTGACTTTTGATTTGGTATTCGGTATGTCTATGTATTCCATATTATTTCCCATTCATGCTGTACTATGGCTGTCTGTTTTACAGGATCGTACCAGTATCAAAATCCAATACTTCCTGCTGTTCTATCGTTTAAGAAATGCTGTATAGTTTTACATATTTAAAAAGAAATCACACTTACTAGGTTGTCTAGATTAATGTGGCAGTAGGGAAGCAGATATTTCTCCCTTGAAGAACACCTGAATTAGAAAGAGGAACCAAACACTTTGGATCTTTGATATTTCATATATTGCAAAGACAGGTCCTGATCCTGTTTGAAACACATATGGACAGGCATAACGTCACCCTTATGAGTAGCCCCACTGAGTTCAAAAGGACTACTCACAAGCATAAAGTTATGCACATCCATACGTATTTGCAAAATCAGGGCCATAGAGACAAGTGGTGGAAACTGAAAAAAAGTGAGAATTCCCTATGGAGCTGTTGAAGAAGAATATCACATCTAATGCCAAAGAGAGGAAATTCAGGCATGTATGATATGGGTTAAAGCTGACAGAAATCAAAGGTAAAAAGATAAATATGAGAGAGACAGAAAACAAAGATAAATGTGTACCCTAGATCTGAGAAAAATGGTTAATAAAATCATTAATAATGATTAATTCTGTAGGTGCAATTGAACTTTACTGTTTCTCTTTTTAATTGCTGGATCCCAGGTCCTTATGAATTTGATACTTTCCAACATGCTATTTTAGAATGACAATAGCAAAATACCACACCAACAAAAAGTGAAAACACATTTGCACTGAGGTGCATATTTGAACCTCAGATTCAGCACTATGCATCAATGAAGCCAATAGGTACCTGGTTTCTTATTATTTTGGTCAGAACTAGCAATCAGAAGATAATTCAACTTTGGAAGATGTACAGTAAAAATACATACAGTATTTTGCTTTCTCTTGGAAATATCTCTGCATTAATGCCCAAATCATATTTGATACAACTCCTTAACACTAAGTCTATAGAAGTACTCAATCTGCTGTTGATTTTTTGCCTGAAAGTGTAAAATCAGAATTTTAATCACCAGTGTACATTGTACTGTTGCCCTACTTCCTACATTGTAGTGGTTATTTGTCAGTATGTAATAACATACAAAAGAATATCAAAGAATCTTTGGAAATTCCTAACTACTGTAAGAAATATCCTTTTAGTGGCCCTATAGTCCCTATACACAGTAACAAATTCTCATATGTTGACCCAGGTAGAACATGGCTATAGAATATGTCTTTTTAAGGAAGAAAGGCTAAATTATTATCCTAGCATTGGATTAAAATTTTAAAATTGAATTATATATAATATGTTGACACATTTAGTCATTTCTAGTCTATTATAGTTGACGCACCAGCTGCTATATCTAGCTCAAAATTTTAGGCGGAGCTTCAAAGGTTTCCTCAGGTGTATACATGTTCATTGTTGAAGGAGATTTTTGAAAGAGGCAATATTGTGGCTGCTGGACTGTTCAGAGCTCACTACTGGAATGTGAAGTACACTATTTGCAGTATTAGTGCATCTGTCTCTGCATGGATCTTTTATTGGAATACAGAAGAATGGTGCTGTTGAATCCACCGCATTTAAGGCCAGAAGGGATGACAGATCAACCAGGCTGAAGCCCTGCACATTACAAGTCCTTAAGTTTCATCCAGTTACCTTTGAACTGAGTCCAACAACCCACATTTGATCAAAACATAACTCGTTTTCAGCTATAACACAACTTCCAGAATGGCATGCAGTCTTGTTCTGAAGAGATGGAGAATCCACCACTTCCCTTGATAGTTTGTTCCAGTGGTTAATTGTCCTCACTGTTAAAAAAATTGTTCCTTACTTGCAATTGAAATTTGTCCAGCTTCAGCTTCCAGCCATATGCCTTTCTCTGCTGGATGAAAGAGCTCTTTAGTATTAATAGCTAAAATTTAAATTAATAGCTGTGGATGGCCCATAGATATGTGATATAGATAAACTTATTGTACTTTGACTTTCTATTTTTAGTTTTTCAGGTTCCCTAGCCAGCCACACTTATATCCAATGTAGCCAAGGTTTCCTTCACTATGTAGATATAAACTTACTCTCTTCTAAAAAATTTGCAATGCGTCATTAGCAAAACCTATATATTTAGTTTCCTATTTTGACTAGTGACCTAGAAGTGTGTACTCTCTTCTCCATATTCAGAGGGAGAGGCTATTTCAGTAGAACTGTCTCATCATTATTTTATATTTATTGTCTAATTTTAAAATGGGAAAGCTGGCTCTTTGAGATCAGCGGCCTATTAGTGTATCAGATTTCAGGCATGTCCAACTTCCCATTCTGGCAAATCGGTCAATTGGCTTCACCAGGTCTAATCCTGCCAAAGCTGAACCACTCTCATGACACGACTCAACTATGGAAAAATTGGGTTTGGCTGAATTCAAACCTTTTCAGACTTCAGTGCCTGTGTACCCATGTAGGAAGAAATTTTCAAAAGTGCCATTGAAACCCTTAAAGTGGGTCTGACACACAAATTTGTGAACCCTGTTGAAACTGTACTTGAGCAGGTTTGCATAACTCTAGTCCCAAATACAGATTTTAAGCAGCATCCCCCAAGATTATTTTAGTAAGAGTTGTTTCAGAGTAGCAGCCGTGTTAGTCTGTATTAGCAAAAAGAACAGGAGTACTAGTGGCACCTTAGAGACTAACCAATTTATCTGAGCATAAGCTTTCATGAGCTACAGCTCATCAATTTATCTGAGCATAAGCTTTCGTGAGCTACAGCTCACAAAAGCTTATGCTCAAATAAATTGGTTAGTCTCTAAGATGCCACAAGTACTCCTTTTCTTTTTAGTAAGAGAGAGACTAAGGTCTCTCAGTGCACTCTGGTTTTCATTATCATCATCATTGGTCAGATGAATGGCTTCATTATCTGACTTCTTTTTCCAATCTGCAACCTTTGTCTCAGGAATTAGTAAGATATTTTAAAATTCTTATGCTAGCTGTGAAAGACGGCCATAAATTGCACTACTTTTACCAGTGCTGCATTCTATCATTTGATTGGCTGGCCATTCTCGTTTCCTCTGAACAACCTTGACGACTTTGGAGAAAGAAGTGGAAGGCCTAGTCAATCAAAATAAGGACTATGTAAAATGTTAAAGCAGAATAGCATCATGGATATGATAGGCCTTTCGAACATCCATGTTTTGTTCTTGTGACACAGACTGCAAAGAGAATAGAAAATGCTACACCATGACTCCATTCTCATGACAGCAGTTGTAACAAGAATGGGGAATAATACAAAACAACCCATTCTGTAGTTACAACTGAAAGACTGTAATAACGTTGCCCTTCTTGGATGCAGTAGTCAAGGGCTGTCCAGCTTTTACATTTGGAACAGGAAATTCTTTCCATCCTCTAAATGAAACAATTACAATATGATTCTCTCTCTCTCTCCCCCCAAAAATGTAGCTTCTCTGTAATCTCCCATTCTATAGATAGACAACATCATTCTAAAAAAAAATGTGGAGTGGCAAAGCGTTCCAGCTTAATTTTTCCTCAGTCAACCTTCTTTCTCTATATTTGTTCAGTAGGAAAAGGGAAAAGATAATGCACAATTCACACTTTCAATCACTACTAGCTACTGAGCCAGGATCATTCGGCCAGAGGAGGATATGCGTTAGTAATCTTTAAATTACAGATATTTAGTAAAGTGTACTATGTAATGAATTGAGGAAGGGAAATGTTTCAAATGCAGAAAAGGCAGCTATGCAATTAATTCCCTTGATGCCCTTGGAAATCTCCCCCCAAAGTCAGCCCCATTTTCTGTATGCCTAAGAGATTCATACAACTCACCTCTGGAAGATTCACATTATAGCTATTCTATTATCTATGGGTTCTTATCCCACCCTCATCACCATAGCATCTGCGCACCTTCCAGTAGTGTATTAAGCAATGTGACTAACATCTGTCATGTATGGTTCCTTCTTTCTCTCATCCTGTCCCCAAGGGGAAACTGTGAGTGAAATGCAGTGTTTTGTTTTGGTAGGTTTGGGTTTTTGTTCATATTTTTTAGTGATAGGATGAGTCTACTGAGGGCTATCAATGCAGCAGTCCCACAAACACAATTTAATTTAGTTTCCACCACTCTTTAAAAACAATAGGACTAGTCAGATTCTATACTTTTATAGGTCAGAGTCTCCACAGCTTAACACCCTGTGTAGTCATTTGCACTTGTGCAAAGTGTAAAATGCTACCAAATTAGAATACTCCAGGAATTTATAAAGGTAGTAGTTTATACAGAGATAAACAACTGTAGAGATAAACAACTGTAGAAGGTACAAATCAGTGGTGAATTGTTCCTATAAAAAGAAAAGGAGTACTTGTGGCACTTTAGAGACTAACCATTTATTTGAGCATAAGCTTTCGTGAGCTACAGCTCACTTCATCGGATGCTGCATCCGATGAAGTGAGCTGTAGCTCACGAAAGCTTATGCTCAAATAAATTTGTTAGTCTCTAAGGTGCCACAATTACTCCTTTTCTTTTTGTGAATACAGACTAACACGGCTGCTAATCTGAAACCTGTTCCTATAAAGTTGTAGGAAACCTAAGTACTAGGCAACACTACCTTAGAAAGTAGAACTTTGGAAGGTAAGGCAAGAAATAATTTTAAGGCATCTTGAGTGTCCGTTCGGATGGCATGATGATAAAATTGCCTGCATGGAGACAGCGGAACTCAAGGATCAAACTGAAATGGAACCAGATCATATAAAATAGCTCTATACCATACATATTGTGCAAATATTTACAGTCTTTTGAGGATAGCAGCAAAATATTGTCCTGGGGGGAAAAAATCCTGAAATTCTGCTATATTGTCCAAGTCTAAGAATAAATGAAAGAACTGCTTTTTTCCTGAAGATATTTTTTTATCTTACCGCTATTGCCTCCAAGTCACTATTTATTTGAGTTTTAATGTACCTAACTTTTTGTATGAACAAGGTCTCAAATACATAAAATTTTCTCCCCTCAACAGGGATGACTTGTGATTCTTCATATTAAGAGGAATAATAGGAAAGCAAAAAAAACAAAAAAAAAAGGAGTACTTGTGGCACCTTAGAGACTAACAAATTTATTTGAGCATAAGCTTTCATGAGCTACAGCTCACTTCAGGAGATGTCAGATCAGCAAGCACCTCTGGACCAGGAACAATGTGGAGAAGAAGTTGCTTTTTCTGCCCATAAGGAAGAGGGAAGGAAGAAGACATTTTATAGACAATTCATGGAGTCTGGTTGGTTTCTTCAGTGGAACATGGCACCCTTGCCAGACATCACTACAGACAGACCTAGACTAAGTCTAAGTTATGACATATTTCTAAAGACTTCTCAACATCTCTAATTTTAGAACTATGGGGAAAGAATTTTTTTCATTTGACTTGATATTGTAAGTCTGTCTTAAATATCTGAAGCCAGTCTCACTTCAGGTTTCTAGCTTTACCCATCTTTGGAGTAATGCAAGTAAATGATTTCTAGTAGGAAAATTATATAGGTGTTCTGTTCAGGGTCGTCTGGCTTCAGGATTAGAGACACCAACCTTTTTAATTAACTAATTTGGAAAACAATTCCAGTTTCTGATTCAACACTCTAAAAAATATGCCCTGAAATTTTTAGAATAAAGAATCCATAAAAAGAATCAAAGATTTTTCTCTTCTCCTGCTGATGGGGCTTATAAGAGTCTTTTCAGCAAGGGAGAAACTGACTAAATATGTGGGAATACATGAGGGAAAATGAAAATGATTATACACACAATGCTGTCAAATGCACAAAATAAATTTATATTGCTAAATTATTCATAGATTTTGAAGGCCAGAAAGGACCAGTATGTCATGTAATCTGACCTTCTGTATGACGTGGGCCACAGAATTTCATTCAGTTTCTACTATATTGAACCCAATAATTTGTGTTTGACTAAAGCATATCTTCCAGAAAGACATCCAATCTTGATCTGAAGACTTCAAGAGATGGAGAATCTATCATTTCTCTTAGTAGTATGTTTTCAGTGGTTAATCACCCTCCCAGTTAAAAATCTGTTCCATATGTCTAATTTAATGTGATTGGCTTTAATTTCCAGCCATTGGTTCTTATTGTGCTTTTTTCTGCTAGATTACAAAGACCTAACATTTTCTCCCTGTGAAACTACTTACATACTATCAGCAAGTCATCTCTTGGGCGTTTTTTTAAAATAAGGTGAACAGATTGAGCTCCTTAAATCTTTCAGTGTAAGAGTTTTTCAACCCTGGAATAATGTTGGTGGCTCTTCTCTGCGTCTTCTTCAGCTATCGTAATATTAGGTGTTGCTTGTAGTTGGTACAAAATTTTCAGTGAGAAATATGATTTGGTGGCATCCTTGTATGATGAGATAGGATTTGTAGATTTCAGTCTCAGTTATAATTGATTTCAGGAGGCTTCAGTCGAAGACAAGGTCATTTGGGTTAAGGAGGATTCTAGTTAAATAGCTCCAGATTAAGCAACTTGCTGGTGAAGCCAGCTGAACTTGTATATTCTGAAAGGCAATTAGCACAAATCTACTTTTTCCTCTTTACTTGGAAAAAGTAGGAGAGTTACATGAAAAGAAACCAGCATTAATGCAATGCTGAATTTCAGAAATCAAACAGCCAAGTCAGGAAATGAAGAGTTAAATCTGAACCCTTTTTAAGTATGTGAGAGAGATCCCTTAGTTGTAAGTTGTACAGTTAAATTTTGGAAGAATAGAAGGATTCCAAGGAATCCATAGTATGACAAAGGAATGAACAACAGTTGAAGACCACTTGTTACCAAGGGACCAATGAATGCTAGATGCCTAATGATAGCGAGGAGTGATGACCTCCTAAACAACCCATACGTTCAAATAGATTTAATTCAAATGTGACTTTTTGGGTCACTTCAATATTTATCTATTCTAAAACAGTAGAAACATAGACTTGCCGTTGCTTAGGTTTACCAGTTATACGTGCTGTTGTGAGTGATCGGTAACAAATGAGAAGCACACATTAACTCTGAGTGGCTTAGAAAGCCCAAAGCCTGATATTTGATTAATACAAGTGCTGTCCTTAATTGTTGATGGCTAGCATGCTTCCTTACTGAGTTTCATGCAGGGCAGTCAGAGGAAAGGGGGTTTGTGAAGGAAGGACACTACAGCTGTGGTAGAGAAGCTCAGCAAAAATGTCTCATTTGTTTTTGCCTTTTTTTTAAACTTGAGAGTTTCCTCTTCATTAATGATACAGATTGCAGTTTTCCCACCATACAGGGGATGCTGAAGTAAAGTACCTCACTTCCTATTCAGCTGAAAGAACCCTAACTAAAAGAGCTTTCCTGATGATGGGAAAATCACAATGGATCAAGTAAGGTTTTTTTTTTAATAGCCAGGAGAAAAAACAACTAATGAATATGTCAGCCCACTAAATAACATAACACTGAATTTACACCACACAATTTTGAAACTAGGAAGCTCTCCTACTTTTGATCATATAGAAAAAAAAATAATTTTTTTTCACACAATAGGAAGACAATTTCCACCTGCACCCCCAGGCACCTTAATTGTTAATCCAGATTTTAACTTTCAGTGCTCCTGTTTTGGCTCACAGGATTCCTGCACCTTAGGCAATTCTTGATATTGAGCTCATGACATTCTAACAATGAGCTTCCCAATACATGGTGAAGACAAGATTAAAACTACTGCATTAACGTATTATGCAAATCATTCCTGAACAATGGTTGCTGGAATTTCCTTAACAGAATGTCTTAAAAGAAATCTTGGCAATAAAATATGATCCATTTTAATTAGCTTAGGTCAAGATTCAAGAGGATTTTACAAAATCCTCTTGAAATTTTACAATTTCAAGAGGATTTTATCTGGTTAAAGTTGTGGTAGATTAGGTACCACAACTTTAACCAGACAGTACATACCAGGAAAAGGCCAGTTTCCAGATATAAATAAATGTATGACTCATAAACTGTTCTATAATCACTCAAGGTCTAAAAGGTTTTACATAGGCTGTGGTAAAGTTATCCATGCTATTATAGATGAGTTAAAAATCTTCCAGATACTATAATGTATATGTTCTGGAAGTTGTCTTTCATGTGCCATATATTCTTGTTCTTTTATCAGTTAATATGTAGTAGCACTATGTTTTATTCATTACATCACTTGAATTTCCTATATGAATGATATAGCACGCAACTTGGTAAAATTTGCATGCACACAGTATTGGATAAAGTTGTACAGGTTCTTCGTCCATATTTCTAGTTCTCCATAACAGTGAGGTATTTGAGTTTCCCTTCTTCTTCCAAGAGTTTAAGACTATATGCTGAGTTCTGCTCTATCTGTGCAAATCCATTGAGTTCAGTAGATTTTGCACATGTATAACTGAGAACAGAGTTTGGCCTAGTAGATTATGACACCTAGGTGCTGGGTGTCAGGCCTGAGATGGCTGTGTGAATGTTCACTGGCAGATGCCTGAAAGAAACTGGAACAAAGGACAGTAACTATGAGGGCGTGAGTGATTGCTGGACCCAGACTAGGAAGGAGTCTAGTCTGTAAAAGAGGCTTATTGGAACATCTCTGAGGGTGAGATTTACCTGCATTTAGTTTCTTACTGTATTAGGCTTAGACTCGTGTGTTTTATTTTATTTTGCTTGGTAACTCACTTTGTGCTGTCTGTTATTACTTGGAACCTACTTTTTATATTTAATAAAATCACTTTTTACTTATTGATTAACCCAGAGCAAGTAATTAATTCCTGGGGGAGCAAACAGCTCTGCATATCTCTCTATCAGTGTTATAGAGGGCGGACAATTTATGAGTTTACCTGTATATGCTTTATACAGAGTAAAACGGATTTATTTGGGGTTTGGATCCCATTGGGAACTGGGTATCTGGGTGCTGGAGACAAGAGCACTTCTTAAGCTGTTTTCAGTTAAGCCTGCAGCTTTTGGGGGACGTGGTTCAGACCTGGGTCTGTGTTTGTAGCAGGCTAGCATGTCTGGCACAACCAGGCAGGGCACTGAAGTCCCAAGGTGCCAGGGAAAACGGGCTCAGAGGTAGTCCCAGCTGATCAGGTGGCAGTTCCCAAGGGGGTTTCTGTGACTCAAACCATCACAGTGGCATAGCTAGTTTTTTTTTCTATCTTTAAAAAGGTTCTGATTAGGAAGAAGTCATCCAAAATGTCTAAAGTACAAGACTTTCTTAATTTCCACTGAAGAAATATGGGCCTTCTGCACAGGTGACCATTTGTGTTAATCACTCTCTTTGAAACTCAGTATCTTAGAATCACTTTCTTTATCAGCATATAGCCCTGAATATAATCTGTGTTCTCATGTTCTTTACTGGCAAGTCATGACAAACTGTAAAACTTGCCACATTTAACAAGATCAGCTTGCGAAATGTGTCAACTTTCTCTTTAATTTTCATGGGGCATTAATTATGAATCAATGTTATGTTATGAATAGGGGTATTCATACCTAATGAATATGTACCTTTCAATATGTAGTAAGCAATATTTCTATTACCTAAGCATTGCTCATTTCCACAGGCACTTCAATCCCGATGGCCTCTTGTCTGAACACTCAAGCATATGCATTTTACTTAATGTGTCGGTCAAGTTAAAAGGGAATGATCCATTTTCCATGGAATTTTACATTGCAAATAGGAATGAATTTTCTCACTGAAGATGTGCAAACCTCACGGGACTGTTTGTGACTGACACCATATTTTATCTGCACAGTGAAACAACACACTTATCAAATGAAAGAGAAGAAGAAAAATTACAAGAGATTTGATCTCCTTTACAGCTTCTAATAGTAAAATACACTGTATGAGTAATGAACCTGTCAGCTGTAATGGGAAGAATATGTAACAAGTAACTGTGCATTACTTGTTTGTGATTTATCTTTTATAAATTCAACCATGTGCAGTATGATACGATTAACTCTTTACACTTTAAGGAAACAATGTACACTAAAATAATGCAACTTGCTCGACCATTCTTGTCTTTCTGCCAATTCTGTGAATATGAACGTTTCAAAAATTGAAATTTTCCTGAATCTCCCGCAATTCTTACCTGATTAGCATCTCCACATATTTCTAATAAATTTTACTTTACTACTGTATATAATATTCATAGAAATGAAAAAGGGAAAAGGCCTGCTAGGTCACCTGGTCCATTCCTTATCACCGCTGGATCATTTCTTTCAGTCATTTGCTCTTGCTTTGTTCACTGCAAGAGTTTTCTGTCCCGAGGGGCTCCTACCACTTCTTCAAAGAGATTATGGTGCCTAACCCACTGGAGCCCCAGTGCCTGACTCTAGCCATGTCATAAATATAAAGGGAAGGGTAAACCCCTTTAAAATCCCTCCTGGCCAGAGGAAAAATCCTCTCACCTGTAAAGGGTTAAGAAGCTAAAGGTAACCTCACTGGCACCTGACCAAAATGACCAATGAGGAGACAAGATACTTTCAAAAGCTGGGAGGAGGGAGAGAAACAAAGGGTCTGTGTGTCTGTTGGTATGCTGCTTTGCCGGGGATAGACCAGGAATGGAGTCTTAGAACTTTTAGTAAGTAATCTAGCTAGGTATGCGTTAGATTATGATTTCTTTAAATGGCTGAGAAAAGAATTGTGCTGAATAGAATAACTATTTCTGTCTGTGTGTCTTTTTTGTAACTTAAGGTTTTGCCTAGAGGGATTTTCTATGTTTTGAATCTAATTACCCTGTAAGGTATCTACCATCCTGATTTTACAGGGGTGATTCCTTTTCTCCTATTTACTTCTATTTCTATTAAAAGTCTTCTTGTAAGAAAACTGAATGCTTTTTCATTGTTCTCAAATTCAAGGGTTTGGGTCTGTGGTCACCTATGCAAATTGGTGAGGATTTTTACCAAACCTTTCCCAGGAAGTGGGGTGCAAGGGTTGGGAGGATTTTGGGAGGAAAGATGTGTCCAAACTACGTTTCCCAGTAAACCCAGTTAGAGTTTGGTGGTGGCAGTGGTTATTCCAAGGACAAAGGATAAAATTAATTTGTACCTTGGGTAAGTTTTAACCTAAGGTGGTAAAAGTAAGCTTAGGAGGTTTTCATGCAGTCCCCACATCTGTACCCTAGAGTTCAGAGTGGGGGAGGAAGCTTGACAAGCCACTACGGCAATACAGCTCTTTCTGGGTTTGATGGGGACTCCAATCAAAGAACTGTGGAGGATGCTATCCATGCACCTGCACTGAGAGGGAGGGGGGCGGGAATTCATCCACCTCAATGATATTGTCCCTCTATGTCCCAGATGGATAGAATGGAGCTAGAAAGGGCATCACTGCCATCTCAAGCCCTGAGGAAAAGCCAGAGTAAAGTTAATATACCCTGATGCTGATTTAACTTTCGTGTGGTCCCACATCATGCTGGGAAACCCCTTTACAGGGGTAGGGCCTTGGAGCAGCAGCTGAGGATAGATTTCTTGGTAGCATGGCTCCTTTGGAACCATGGTTAACTTTTGCCAATGGGCCACAGGAGTCAGGAGAGATCTATGAAGTCCCTCTGTGGATAGCCCTGCCTTGGAATCTGAGTGCTGGGTGTGAAACTGTTTGTTTCATGGGGTTAGGGGCAGGAACAGTGTATTTTATTTTAATCTACACAATCTATTTTAAAACAATTTACTTTATTTTAAACTTTTTATTAAGGCAAATTTACAAGAAAATGTTGACATACTACATCATACATTGCTTACTCAGAATCACGTTCATATTCAAAGAACCTGGCTAAAGATTCTGGCTTGCTGGTTGGGGAGCCCTCCTCTTTTGTGTATGTTAAAAAGCATGACCGAATTTGAA
Source organism: Caretta caretta (assembly GCF_965140235.1). Taxonomy (NCBI): domain Eukaryota; kingdom Metazoa; phylum Chordata; order Testudines; family Cheloniidae; genus Caretta; species Caretta caretta. Next base: position 66,387,025 of record NC_134207.1, read on the forward strand.
AATACCTATCTTATTTTGTGTCCATACTTGGTGGGAAAGCTTTTCCATTACCCAGGGCAGTCCATATTTTACTATACCACAGTTCCATAGGAGGAGAAGTCACAATTTTCCAAAAATATGCACTACAACGTCTTGTTGCTAACAATAAAAACAAGGTTAATTTGTTCCATTTAAAATGTAGATCCTTTACTGGAGCATTAAGGAAGCAGACCAGGGGGTCTCTGTGATGACAGCACTGTGTTATAACATGAAACTTTGAAATAATTTCCTTCGAGAACAGTATAATTCTTGGACACACTGCCACAAGTGCAAGTATGTTCCCCTTTCCCCACAACTCTTCCAACAGAGTGCCTCCCTAATGACAAAAATATGATGTATCTGAACCAGACTCAAATGTCATCAATAAAAGTAATTAAATAAAAAATATTTTCCATATAGAGACCTACTCCTCTAGATCAATTCCTTTGTCCAAATCCCTTTCCCATCTTTTCATCTGGGATGTTTTCCTATTAGCATCTTTTTCAATCAAAATTCTATATATCTTAGAAATTAAAGCTTTTTTCCCAGTTTGTTCCTGGGTCAACTCCTCAAATGTGGTTAAAGGTCCAGATAGAGCCTCCTTATATCTAGATTTCACAAGAAAATGTTTTTTCTGCCACACTTCTCCCCCTACCTTGTCTCCCCTCCACCACCCCCCCACCCCCCCGAGCCATGTCATGCAGATATTAAAACAGGGAAAGATGATTTGGGCCACTCATAATTTTTTTTTTGATATTCAGCCAAGATTTTCTCTTTCTTAATTTCATCTCATTACTCCTACTTGCCTTGGGGAACTTGTACCACTATAAACAATTCCTCATGCATATCACATTCTTCCAGTGCATGCCACCAGGATGAACTAGAAATATGTGAAATTTGCAATGTAAAGGAAATCCTCAAATTGTCATTTTGTGATTTCACAAAAATGGTTTGATTTCATATATGTTCACACTAAAGAGTTGTGGGATGTATGGGGGTGGGGTGGGGGTGTGTGTATGTGAAAGTAGACGTGTTTTATGAAAATGGGCCCATTTTCATTCAGAATTCCAGAAGCTAACATTTCACATATCTTTTTGAACCAAGGTATGTTTTATGTGGAACACATAAAAATTAAGCTTTGTTATGAAAAACACCAAAATTGCCTAAATTTGAACATTTTCATGAAAAAAATTTCACCATTGTGCACAGTCTAGTTGTAATGTCCCTTTCACCCATCACTGATCCAAGCACAGATTTTACAATAATATTTACAATAGCTTTTTAAAAATCTTTCTTTCCTTAAAATCAATATTTCCAACTAACTAATTATTTGTACTGCTTTTCTCTGAACTCTCTCAGATTTGTCAATATCTTTCTGGAAACGAGATGCTTATAGTGAATGTAATATTCCAGGAGAGGTTGGACCACCTCTGAAGAGATAGGGTGATACTGTAAACTACCTGAGCAGTAACATGATGTCTCTGGGTATGAAGCTTATCCTTTTTAGATGCCATATCACAATGCAAACTCATGCCTACTTGATTATCTACTATTATACCTAAATCTCTGCATTCATATAAAATGTTAAATATTGTTTTTTTAAAATGTGTTCTCTGCTGGTTTAATTTGCATATACTCATGTAACTTCTGGTTATCACAGCTATTCTCAGCCACCTGGGTGAGTAAGGCTCCTTGTTACTGCTTTCTCAGCTTGTGATTGCAGATGCCTGGGGAGACTAGGGCTTTTCACCTGATATGTTCCTCTGCGGGCAAGCAGGGGTCCTCCAATTCCTCAACTACTCACTGGCCAGAGTAGCTGGCCAGGCACACAGAAGAAACTACTCCATGAAGAGGGGTAAAGTAACTTACTTCTTCTAAAACAAAGAGGAACAGGGGAGGAATTGTAACTCACTTTCTCTGATCTGCCCTGGGGAATGTGCACCAATGCACCACTCCTTACTTGGGAAATTACAATATAGCCCATAGTAATTTTCATCAAGCAATTTGCTGATGATACACTATACCTTGCTGTCATGTAGCTTAAGGTGGTGTACTTCACACAATACCTAGTTTGATTTGTAGTAAGGGCGTGATATACAGGAGTACTGATTAGAAACTGGTCTATTTTTGGCCCCACAACGTGATTTGGGTCAAGGTTACAAACAGTTGTACTCCTACCAGATGACAGGTGTTACTGCCCCCTGACTTCATTAGCTACTCTTATAGTTGACCATACTTTTTAGCCAGACATGCTGATATTGTTTGCCTTCACAGTATTGTTAAACCTGACATGAGTTTAGAGACATGGTCTGCTGTAAACATCCCATAGCCATACCATCCTTCCTCCGTGTAACTGTCTAGTGAAGGAACTGTCTTTAAACTCTAAGTGCTGATACAGCACTTCAAAGACAGGAGAAATCAGACATTTACCAAGTTGGCTAAGTTAGTAAGTAGCATGAGTTTATTTTTAGTGTCTTTAGAATTGGCATAAAATGCCTTCCCTGGCTTGTATTCCTGCTCCTAGTATATGAGCCGTCAGTTAATATGTTAACATATTACACATGTCAAAAGAAAACTCCTTGAACCGCACCCAGTGACATTAATGATAGACTGTGGAAACGTCATTAAATCTGAAATTCAAGTTTTGCTACCAGCTGTCAAATAAAGGACTGTGCTACTGAATTCATAATACAACACCCAAGGAAAGGAATTCTCTGCATTTCACAGATTTATTGGTATAACTATACTAACTTTCATTGTGTCAAACAGTACAAAGTGATCTTTTCTCATTTTATCCATTATTTGCCATTCTGTCTATTACATTACACCATCCCCTGAAAAAGTATAATAAATAACAACTAAATATTCATTCTTTTATACATAGTTATATATGTACGATTGATAGTTATGACACAGGAACAAATTTTCAAACCTTCAACCTGTATAAGTATTTTTCAAGCACTAAGAAACACCTATGTGCACAACTGGTATGTTTCCATAGATACTGCAATGACTTTTCACAATTAGCCCTAAGTTGTGCACACCCAAATGGAGACTACTTTTTGAAAACATGGTCCCAAAATAACTGTGGCAATGATTCTGACTCACACAGTAAACATCCAAATGCTGGACACTGAATGTTTGCAACTGAGTTGATTCTATATCTGCTCCACCCACTCCGCCCATCATACATAGCTTATCACTGTTATTGAGCTTTTTCTTGGAACATCCACAGTTTCTCCAAATGGCCAGTGCTTGGAATTATGTTAAAAGCTCTAGCATCCCATACACATTCCAATGTTGGTTATTGCTATATTTCTGCAGGACTGAAGGAGGCTTACTTAAGAACTAGCAAATCATTTGGTAAATGCCAGAAAGCACATTGAAAATATTTTAAGGCTTTAAGATTCTTTTGGATAATTCTTCTGAAATGCTGAATCAGGTAGATGTTTTCTTCCTATGTAATATAGTCTTTGTAATAAGAGGTATTAGGACTTATACTTGGATACTGCCTCTCCTGCTATGGATAAGGCCCAAAGTGAAGAAGGTGACTGCAGGCCACCGTGGGGTGCTCTTCCAATCCTTACCTGTAACTTATCTGGTTGTAACAGCTCCTCAAGGAGCCATTACACTAGACAGATAAGTCCCTGGCTTGCTTCTTACATGAAGCAACATAGAGCTGTCTGTGCCAGCTTCATTTCACTTGAGGATTTGCCCAGGTTGGGGAAGTCTCAGGCTGCCCTGTTAGGGCAGATTTATGGTTTCTGTGCCACTGGAGTAGTGCAGAAGAGCTGAAACAGGGGACCAGAATCTGGATCATAATATGCTACAGTATTATGTCCAAATTATTGTATAAGCCCCCTAAAAAGAAGTGCACATAATGGAAGCTTTAATAGACCCTAAGCTAAAGTGGCAATGATGGGCAGCACTTATAATTTTGTAAAATTTCTCAGCTCTAAGTTATTTTCAGTTCAGTTCAGGCCAGTTGCAATAGAGGAAAGAAAAACTGTAGGAACATTTAACGTTTGCTATTTTTGAGCAAAGTAACATTGCAGAAGGATAACCATAATTTTGCCACTGCATTCTTCAAATACTACACCACAGACATTGTTAGTACTGTGGATGTTGGCAATTTTTACATCCAATTACTCATGTTACTTCATAAAAGTGCTCTGTATGAGCACTCTAGTGATTCTGACAGTGTTTCTGTGTCCCTTGGCTGTTTAAAGAGTGTCTCATCATGTAATCTCATGGTGTTGTTTTTGGAGCAAAGCTGTAACACTGCAAAGAAACACCAATAACGCTCATGTACTTAACATGGCTCTGATGAGCCTGTTTAACTTTCAACACATCTCTCTGAAAAAGATATGTAGGCTCCAAACTTGGATACTTGTCCACAGCTGCTATCCATTAATTTATCCCCCTGACGATGGTCAGAGCTGCAAATTAAAACATCAGAGGAACAGTTATTGAATTATTTTGTTAGGCTGCTGTTAACCCATTTTTGTCCCTTTTTATTTACTCACACAAATATATCTGCACAAATTTTGGAGGAGGTGCTAGCTTTTTCATATAGCTTTTATCACATTACCATTAAATAAAAGTTAGCTTACCTTAAAATGGTCACCATCATTTGAAAAAACTTAAATTTATACTGGGAAAATATAATAAGTGCTAGTTTTAGCATCTTTCAGAAAGAAAGAAATGAAAAGAACAAAACTTGTATTTGGCTGAATGGATAAGATTACGTTCCTCAAAAACTCCGACGTGTATATGTGTTATATTGTATATAATGGAGGTATGATAGTCACTCCATAATTAAGATTTAATCTCGCTTCTCTTACAAACATAATTTTACACACCCTCACTCCTAATTTTGCCCAATCTAAATGAACCCACATGAAATGTAATAGGTTTGTTCTCTCCTATACCAGAATTGTTCTAGAAAGCATGAGCTAAATCAGACTATATGTTTGAGAAATATGACGATTTAAAAGTTACTTTTCATTTCCTTAACATGTTCCTAAGTATTTGGATTTGTGGCAGCGGGGGCTGGGGAGAGAATTTTCGTTGCGGGATGGGTGGTTGGTTGGTTTGGTTTGGTTTGGTTTTGGTTTGTTTATGGCTCATTTTAACTTCAAATTGCTTGGCCTAGAAAGTCAAAATTTAATTTTACCTGTTGGTCTTGATGAGTATCGGTACCTTTGGCAAATTGTAAAGTATTGTCCCGGACAAGGGGGAAGAAGGACAAGATGCAAAGAATGTGGTTTAATTAGGCCACAGCTTTATCAGCTTAACTTAACTGGAAACTCCCTAGCAATAACTTACAGGGCAGGTCATCCTTCCTTCATCATTTCTGTCTGGGGAGAGCTGCCGTCATCCCCCCTCCTGTCTACACCCAGTCCCAGCCCACTGCTTGGACTCCACTACTATCCTTCATATGAGGGGTATACGAGGTGCCTGGGAAAGGGGGTTGCCTCCTCATTTTAACAGACATTAGGACCCGCAACCCGCTTCCCCAGCTTCTCGAGGGGATGCCTTCCCCTCAGTCCATTTCCAATTCCAGTTTATCAGGGAACCGGACGCATATGAAACACATACCTGCACTGGGCCCTACCACATAGAAGCACTAGCAATTAGCTTGGCTGCCTCCTCCCAGCCCCAGCCAAATTCCCACATAGTTAACGATCTCCATTAGCCAAAAATATAACCACACCCTAGTTGGAGAGGTGTACCCTATCATCCCTGAATAACTCAGGTGCCAACTGTGATATTTGTTCCTGTACAAATGGAATCACCCTCTGATTCCCACATCTTCTGGCCTTGCCAACCTGTGGAGGCCTGACAGCTCCCCACCATACTCTCTGCTGCACCATCAGACCAATTTACAGTTACAGGTTCTGAATCTGGTTAAGTAAGCTCCCCTACAAAATCCAAAATCATTTTCACCCAGGTGCATAATAATAATTTAAGGTGGCTGCTTCCTGGCTGTCACGGAGTATAAGAGGGGCATCAGCTGATCCCAGAGCATGCCTCTTTTGCCAAGTTACAGCTGTGAGTCCCAGAGAAACTGGCTGCCCACCAGTAGTTCCAGTAAACAATAGTGTGCCCATAGAGCCAGACACAGCTCTCATGGCCCACTCTCATGCTCCTGAATATTGGATAGACAGCAAAATTAGCATATTCCCATTATTGGATTCTGATTCTCAAGCGGGGGCCTCATATACGCATACGAGTTTGAATGCCTGTGGCCAATTGCCTGTAACCCAGGAGCCTTATTCACCTTCATGATGGGCAGTGAGTACCTTTCCCACTCAAGTAACTTAACCACCATCCAATGTAGTCATCTCATGGCCTTGTCTACTTACAAATAACTTGTGGTTCCTCTGGATCCAACTCCACCCCTAATTTCTTTGTCCTGCCCCTTACTGAATCCCATAATTGTTTCCCCTAGTTTTACACTGATCCATTGATGTGACCCTCCCTGGCCAATAAAGAGAAGAGGGGCCACATGGCTAGGTATCAACGCATGCCAGCTGAGAGCCGTCTCACCTCTGAGCTCACTGAAGGAAGAGTTTATCACATTTATACCACTGAATTATCTTCCCAGCAAGGGCCTCCATACCCTTGTTTGCACCACTGACAGGCATAACTCATTGAGCTTCTATACCAAGCTGTGCTGTGGATGTATCCATTCCAGGCCTGAACAAATGAGATCCTACTTTGCGTGGGGAACCTCAACAATACACACTCTTTGACATCATTGTGAACTGAAATCAGGTAACGCCCTTCCCTGTGACACCAGCAGCCTCCCAAGTAGGCAAATCTGTAATGCTTTGAGTGGGCAAACCCCAGTCTTCCCACACTCTTATAGTATTCTGACTCACTTCACGGTCCCTCGATTGTTTTTGTGACATTCAGAGCCAGGGTGTCAGATTTAATCTCCTCGTAAATCCCTAAATTCCAAAGCCCAATCTGATTCCTTCCTTGCTGAATGTGTATCAGCCTGGATAGAGAATACCCTTCCAACAGCCTGGACACCACAGACTGTAGTGTCAAATTCTGAGAGGGCCCCCGCCCTCTAGTGGCATTGAGTAAATTCCTCCACACACCCCCCATACCTCTGAATGTTCAAGGTGCTAGACAAAACTGGTCAAGAACCAATGTTCCGGAGGTTTAGCTGTGCCTGAATGGCCTCCTTGCTGTCTCCCAGCACCAACTGTCAAATTCCACCTACCTCATACCCTGAGTGACTGGAAGAACTGGCAGTTGCCAACATGGACCACTGCTTGGTTTTTACTTCAGAATCATCCCTCTTGCTCCTGACTTCATCCCTGCAGGCAGTCACTGGAGGAATAGGTCTTATATACCCTCCCACTGGTGTGCAGGGGCCAATGGCATATTTGCACCCCTCCGGCCCACACATCAGCTCAGGCAATGCCTTTCCCCACTCCTGGCCACCTCCCCTCTCCCAGCCCCCAAGAGAGTGAACCCTTAAAAGAGCCACTACTCTTTTTCTCACCAGACAATGACAGGGCAATGCATTTTGGTAAATGAAGAATCTGCATGTTGGCATTTTTAGAACTCAGGAAATCTGCATTAGACTGATTCAACTTCCTGAAATTCATATCAACACCCTAGATGCACCCTAGGGAAGCTGTTTGGTGTAGTGGCTATACAGTAAACTTGCTAATGCCAGTATTCATTTTCCCTCTTTGTACTTTTGTGCTAGTTGCCTGTTGAATGCTTCCATCCAAATGCCACTACAGTTCAGTGGTGCTGTCCATACAGAATTTTAAAGTGATTTGGGATGAAAGGTAGTATAGAAGTATAACATACAATTACGATATTCTTTACTTAATTGGGAGACATTTAATTTGGACAACCTCTTTATTGGGACATATCTCAAAACTCTGATTTAGTGTAACTGAATGGTGAAGCTTGCTACTTAATTAAGACACTATTACTATAATTTCCTCTCTGATGGAGATTCATTTTGCTGGTGCTATAATATTTAAGGGATGTTTAAATTGGTGTGAAATTCTAACTGGTCTCCTAATGCAGAAGTTGTCAAACAGACATATATATTTATGTTGGTATATATTCCTGAGTACTTCCACCAAGCAAAAATTCCTGAAAGCACAAGAAAATGAGCCCCCCTCTCCCGCACCAACCCATATTATTATGTTCTGTCTCATATGCTGCTGTTTGTACATAACAGCAATTCACAGGACCTCAATCTACTGAGTGCAGATTAGCTATAAAAGGAGCTATAATAACCAAAAAAGGGCAGGTCCCAGTCAGATTTGCCATTAACTGCATGCTTAACCCCCCACTTCACAGATCTCAAGGGGGGGAACAAGAGTAGCATAATTAACAGTACTCCTAAAGTGGGAGAAATTATGCTCCACAATAAAAGATAAGTGGAACACATACTCCCTTACTTTTGCTTCCCGTCTTACTACCCAGTCAGACTCCTCCACTCCCTTCCACTTTTACAGCCTTCCCACTGCCTTGTACGTACCAACCTCCTCTCTCCCATCCAGCAGGCTCAGTTTAAATGAAGTGCACATGGTGTCACTCATGGTTGTGTGGCTTGGTGAGAAGGGCTGGGGCAGAGATTACTTTGATTTTGAACACACTGAGCATCAGACAAATCAGTGTCCTTACTGGGTCTGCCAACAGAAGTTGCATTGGAACCAATTTAACCAAAAGGTGGTATCTCCATAAACAGTGTTGGGAAACCTATCGACTGCCCATGCTCTACTTGCTTTCCATAAACAGGAAATACTTGCCTAGTAGCTCATGAAAGCTTATGCTTAAATAAATGTGTTAGTCTCTAACGTGCCACAAGTCTTCCTTTTCTTTTTGAGGATACAGACTAACACGGCTGCTACTCTGAAACTTGCCTAGTTGGGAGGCTGCTAGTGTCACAAGGAAGGGTGTTACCTGAGGAAAGGAAATTTCAGTTCACAATGATGTCAAAGAGTGTGTATTGTTGAGGTTCCCCATGCAAAGTAGGATCTCATTTGTTCAGGCCTGGAATGGATACATCGACAGCACAGCTTGGTATAGAAGCTCAATGAGTTATGCCTGTCAGTGGTGGCATCTGAATGCACACAAGGGTATGGAGGCCCCTGTTGGGAAGATAATTCAATGGTATAAATGTGATAAACTCTTCCTGTTTATTCCTTCCTTCAGTGGGCTCAGAGGCGAGGCGGCAAATTTGTCAGTGCTATTTTTCTTACACATTTCAACAGCATTAAATTCACTTCTAATAACAGCTAATTTTTTAAAAATCCAACCTCCATATGTACTGAACATATGATTCCTTCACTCTTGTGCTGAAATAGAGACAGTGGCTGAATTATAACGTTTTTAAAGCTTCACTAGGTAATAAGCCAACTTCTCTATTTTTGGAATGGTAGGATTTCCTCAAGGTTTTATTCACACTAACCACATTAGTGAAAAAATGGAGAATACAATAAGATTGCTACCCTTCATAAAGTAGATGTTGTCTTTTTAAAGAAGGCTTGATTATATTCTGAATAGGTCAGTCTGCGTGCCTGACATTTCTCCTCAGTTTCCTGTGACCTTTCAGTGAGTGACTCTTTTTTGCACTGAAGAAAATGGAACTGTCCTTTTTCAGTCAGTGAATATAAGAGGCACAGTTTGAATATATCAGATTTATTGCATTGCATTACCACCAGTGCAGTAACCAACTACTGTGGAAGAAACCATTTCTTTCTTAACAACGTCTCCAATTCAGATTTAACTTTACTTTGTCTTCTGCTTGTTCCTTCACATTTCTAAAGATTTTAATAAATGTGCAGTCACATTTATTCATGGAGAGCAACAAATTAATAAAGGCTGTGTTGAACAGATCTGTCTGACAATGTATGCTTAAACAGATGTCTTCTTTTGAATGACATTGCAAAGAATTATTAACATGGACCTTCCTTGGTTATGAAAGAGACAATTAGAAGCTGTAATCCAATTTCTAATATTTCAGAAATGTTACTCTTTATTAGATTTCAGCTGCAAAGAATGCCATGAGATGGATCATCGGTATAATAAGCAACAAGACTCAGGGTTCCACCCAGTCTGTGATATTTTAAAACTACAGCCTACCCATGCCAGCCTTCAGATTTCCCTTCGGAACATTTATAGGAATACAAAGCTCAATAGGCAGCAGTGATGCTGTATTAAGGACTTGTGGTCAGTTTCTCTACAGAATAAATCTGCTATAAAGTGGTATGCAGGATTTCTATTAGGAAAGGCCTGAAGTTTGGCTTATATAAGGAAACTGATTTTGCTCAATACAGTACAGAACTATATTACTATTCTCTAACATCTACTGAGCTACAAAGGGGGTGAAAACACTTTTTTTTTAAGAGAGTAGCTGTCAGTGGAAATTAGTGCACCAGCCTTTGACCTCTGGAAACCCAGCTTTAAATATGGGGTATAACCTATTAAATAAATTTGATAGCTTTAACTGCCTCCCCAGTGGATATTTTCCCATATTACAAAAACTGCTCTCCTCCCCTAAATTTGGCACAATGAGCAGTTTCAGTTGTCATGAAGCCAAGAACTAGTAGGGTGTTGCAGATCAGACCTAAGGACACATGGCAGAGCTCATGCAACATCTGCAGGCACCTAGCAGTTCTAACTACAGTCTTTGGTCTCCATTTTAAAGAGATCTAAACCCATCTAAACGATTTATGGGAAGAGAGAGGTGAAGCAATTTGCCAAAAGTCATTCAGGAACTCTGTAGTGGAGCTAGGAATAGAATTTAGGTCCTCTGATACCCACACCACTGCCTTATCTACTGGACCAAGCTGCCTGCCCCAGATGCCTGTTGGAGCAAGCACTTGGGAGAATGCAGTGTTCCCCTTGCTGGAACAATTGCTATGCTGCCATATTACCCCCAGAATCCCTACTACTGTCTTGCCCTGAAAAATAGACTAAAGACCTTCTACACTGCTCTTAGTGCTCTGCAGCTTTCCTTTCATCCCACCTTCATAACACTGAAGACTAGGTCAGAATTTTTCCCCAAAATGTTACTGGGTTTTAATACAGTTAATGTATACAACAATAACATTATACATGTTTAGCAAAACTAATCTGCCAGTGTACAGATGCAAAAACTGACAGAATCACGTCTCTTCTCACAGTTATCTAGTCTGATAATTACCATGAAAATGTGAACTAGGTATGTTTTCTGTTTGAAATCCTGTTTTTGAATTGCCAGGATTTATCGGTTGCTCAATAGGAAGTAAATTAGAAGATGTCAGTGAAATGTGAAAATATCATCTAGGATTGTTTTCTTTCCCTCATGAAGTAATGTAAACACTGCCTTCTCAATTGCAGTCTACCTTACTGCTGCAGGATGATGAAAAGGAAACATAGACTGGGGAGCAGCAAGAACGTAGTTTAGCTTCAGTATTTGTCTCAAAAGATATTGTCAGTGTTTAAAAAGCCATTGTCTCTGTGTGTTGGATTTGCAAAGTCATTTTCCTTGTACTTAGGACATCTGTGTTTTAAACCAGCCTGTTACCTCTCTTACTGCTTCTATTTAATTTATGTTTCATCGTATTATCTTTCTTCAGATTCTGGTTTTAGTGCTGTCTGTGCACTGCAGAATGTGTAAGTTCCTGAAAGATGGCTGTTAGAGCTAATGCATTTGCTTGAGAAAACAAGCTATACCCTAATTTGTAATAGAGAGATGGCATGGTGCTCCAATCAGAACTGAGACCCTGTTGTTCCTGATACTGGACAAACACATAAGAAGACACAGGGACTAGACTGTGTTTTCTAAGACACAAGCCAGTATATGGATTGCTGTGGAGTCTTACTGCCTCAGGAGAAGTACCAGAGAGAAGGTGCCTCCAGGACAGTCTGTCTGAGTGTTGCACTAGTTAGCAGATGCTCTATTCCCATGTGCATCCATTAGGATGTGGCAGAATGCTATGACTGGTCCACCAGCCCTGCTCTTCTGTCTGGTGCAGAAGGAAGGGCAGGGCCTGCTTCATCCTTGTTCCTTTTCAGTCTTGCTCCCCAGCAGGAAAGAGTAGTTCCTGTGCTCTCTGGTAGTATAGGGGCTGCTGCTGTGGTCCCAGTACAGTTGCATAAGAGCATGGTGGGGAACCTTCTTGCTCCTCTCCACCCCTAAGCAGGCATACAAGGGATAATCAAAATTTGGACCTAAGAAGACAAGGAATGTATGGAGAGTTTTGCCACTTCTAACAAAGGCTGAGGAGTGTGTTGTCAGAATCTCGGCTGAGGTATCCAGAAGGAGAATATAAATAATAGGGAGGTGTTGAGTTGTGGTTTGAAGTTAGTAAGGGTGCTTTCTTTAAAGAAAGGCAACTTCATTTGTCCATAGAGCTCCAAAATGGAAAATACTAGGACTCAATAAATAAACCGAACAGATCCAACAAATCTTTGCATTTATACAGTAACATTGACCTGGAATTTTGCAATTTTTCTAAGTGAGCAAACCATATACATAATATCCCATGTCTCCATTTTGCTTTTAGTACACAGCTCAGAGAAAGAATTATACATGAGATTTATTTATACTGGAGTAAGATTATTTCAGCTGAGAGATAAGAATATCATCCTCATGTTTAATTCCTTAATGATACAAATTTTAACCTTTTTCAATTTTCAAACTTGAATCTGTTGTGCAAAAGACTGCTACAAAAACAAATCTTTTGCAATTATGGATTTATGACAAAGCTGAAGCAAGCAGATCTAAAAAAAACCCCTAACAATATATAGACACTGACCTGGGACAGGACTAGAATGGTTTCAGTAGGCCACTAACATAGAAACGAGATATAAAATTCTGTTTCAAAGTTTTAATACCTGCTGAAGATTATTTAAGATGGGTTGAACTGTTGTTGTCCAAAGGATAGAATGAATGACCTAAAGCACAGCTGGTGGAAATAACCAATAAGATTTCTTGAGAGTGATTTTTAATTATATTATGATGATCTCAAGAGATAAGACCCAGTCTGAGATGTATCTTATCCTGATGGAAATTGATTATTCTGCACAAAGTATACCTAGGAGAGCCTCCAAACTGAGCCAAAATCTCCAACAGACAGTCTGGCTTGTAGTCACAGCAGATTGGCAGTGCCCTATCCTACTTGCAGTGGAAAGCTGGTCTAATCAGGTGTGAAGCATTTGATGTATGGAAAAATTAACTAGCATCAAGAGAGAGAAGTTGGCACAGTATGAAGAAACTTGGCAGCAGAAACAAGACAAATATACAGGAAATTTTGGCAAAATTTGAAGGAATTTTATTCTCGTTCTTTTGAAAATGTACTGGAGGGGGAGGGAAGAGATTCTTTTTACTTTCTGTTCTACTAGTCTTCTTTTTATTTCACTCTAGATATCACTCTAAATCCAAAAGAGGACCATTTTAAATATTTGTATTAACTTATTAAATAAAACAATAAATAAACTTGGCAACCTTATGCAATGATTCAAATCTACAGGAAACCTTGGAAATAGCTAGCCTTTTTCCCCAAAACCACCATTTTTTTAAAGCAACTTCCAGAAACTGAATTTACAAACATCTTTTTGAGGAAATCAAGTAAGATAAAAGCCAAAATATCTGAGAAAAGTATGAATTCTTAAATAATGGCACATTGAATTGCAATTGAATTGTTAATACAGTAAATATTTGAATTTAATAAAAAAATGTTACCCCTTTTGATCGGAGTGGTTAGCCAATATTCAGGATCATGCAGGTTGTTTCCATTAGGAAGAGAAATTGATGCTGGAGTCAGGTATTTCTTTGGTACAACCTGTTTATTTACAAAAAGTGTACATAAAATCCTGTGCCCCTCAGTACAGTAGGAGGTAGTTTCTTTGCTCACAGTTCCAAGCCTCTTTGCAGCCAGCATTCTACCCCAAAGCGCTCTGTCTCTCTTTTTCTATAGTTCTTAGATTTTCTCAGTGTTCTCTGGCTGGCTGCAGGTTTCTGCTACCTTCTCTGTGGTGTTTCTGTCACCTCTCCTCCCCTCCCCACAGGTTATCCAACACTACCCAGCACCCAATGACACCCTACAATCTACATAGTGCAGATTCCTGCATGTGGTCTGTGTTTTTGGCAGAGAATCCTATTGTTTATCTCTTCCATAAAAGAGCTTAATTGTTTTTTACATGATACATGTGTACCAAAGCTATGTCTTTACTACACAACTTAACCAAGTTTGGGCCCCTGGGCATGGGCACCCAGGCTTGCCAAGCCCATATACCAGTGTCCATCCTTCAGAGCTGTACACAACTCATACCCGGGTAGCCATTGTCTACACTGGCACTGCAGTGGCCTACGTTAAGTGCCAGAATTTCTGGGGAGTATCCCAGGGTTCTTAACACCTTTCTCATTTGAGCCACTCTAGGAATAGTTTCATGGTATATTGTGGGGAGAACTTGTTTGCCCTTCCTCATCCCCTTTACGGAAGTGGTTTTAGTCTGCCAACACAGTTAGCTGAGGCTCTTCCAGCTCTGCACTCTCCTCACTTCTGTCCATTCTGGCTGATGCCAAGGCATAAACTGTGCTGCACTGTTTATGTAGCAGAACGCAAACAGAGGTTATGAAACATGGTGAAGGACATTTCAGCAGTGGTATGTGACCCTTAGAAGGTGGTGGCAGGTCTTGGCAAGGAGATCATGCCAGCTGGATGTTAATATGGCAGAGTGGAGACAGCTGATGCTTGCTGCAATCCCTGCAGATTTCTCATAAGCAGATTGGCACTTCTGGTGCAGGAAAACTAGCAAGGTGTCACGGGCTTATGTGAAGACTAGTAATAGATCCAGAACTTCCGCATGAGGGAGGCTACCTTGGGGATTTCTGATTCTCTCTCAACACTGCATGGCTGTCTGTTTGAACTCCTCTGCCAGCCTCTCAGAGATGCTGTTGTACAGATGCTGGTTTCAGGTGCATCTGTTACACCCCAGTCCAGGGATGCTTTTAAAACCAAGGTTTTATTAAGCTTAATATAAAAAATCCAAATAAATGTAGCCTACATAAGCCCCACACCAACTCAGTCTCACTGGAACACAACAAAATCAACACTCCTGGGACCACACCATGCATCCCAACTTTTTTCCCATGCTTTTTCCTGGTCAGCAATTCTCCAGTCTTTAAAGGGACAGAGTACAGGCAAATAAACCCTGAAATTCCCTCATGGGCGTTACACTCCCCCCTCATAAATGTAATATCATCTTGACATTTCTGATAACAAAATATACAACATTCAGTCCATCAGTATGACTTATTAGCATGTCCATGTGATACAGATTATGTGTGACAAGTGTAATTCCTTTGTCATCAAACAATTACAACCCATACTTGATGGGGACCGTGTTCTGAAAAAAATCTTTCCCAACAACCCTCTTCTGGCCTTCAGACAATCCCCAACCTTGCCAAGCTCATCATAAGAAGCAAGCTCCCCCATGAATAGGAACACACCAGCTCAAAGCCGCACCAGACGTTGCCAAAACAGCAGATGCAAAACCTGCAAATATACTTGCATCGCTGTGATGATCAGTACCTCCCACAACACACCCTTCAAGGTCAATGGGTTCTACACATGGCTATCACAACTACATATGTAATACCTCATCCAGTGCATCAATGCACCAACTATAATTATGGGTGAAACCAGACAATCACTATACTCTCAAACAAACCCACACAGAAAAATGATAAAAGACAAAAACACCGCATGAGCGAACACTTTTCACAAAGCAATTAAACTATATCTGACTTCTCAGTCCTCATCCTCAAAGGAAATCTGTGCAACATCTTCAAAAGACAAGCCTGGGAACTTAGATTCATAACTCTGCTGGACCCTGAAAACCCATGGATTTAACAGAGATACTAGTTTTATGGCCGATTGCAACAATTTGAAACACACCCTGCTGTCTAGTAATCCTCCATTGTCTTATGACTGCAGAGGTGTTAATTGCCCACTTCACTTTAAGCGGTCTCCTACAACATCTGAACCCTTTAGGATTAACAATATGTCCCACCTTTTATTTAGCTTGAATCCTCTGGTTTCTTTCGCCATACCTGAAGAAGGGCTCTGTGAAGCTCAAAAGCTTGTCCCTTCCATCAACAGAAGTTGGTCCAATGAAAGATATACCTCCCCCACATTGTCTCTCTCTCAAAACAGCAAATTGTTGTTTAGGTATGGCATGTGACAATCATGAAGCTAACCTCATGGTGCATTCATCAGTACTACAATTGGATTTAAACACTGATAACCAGGTGTCACTAACTGTTCATATGTCAATATCTGTGGGGCTCTTCTCTCTCTAGTCAGACAAACTTGAGTGTCTGTGGGTTGTTCTGGTGATCTGTCCTCTTGTGAGCTCCTGGTTTCAGGTACCATGGTCTGATTTTGGTCTTTCAACAGCTTGCGTGAGTGCCACATCAGTCTGATCAGCAACTTTCAAGTTTATGGGATCAACAGCATCCTTATTTCGCACTTGTGAATGAAATGTTTCTGCCTTTGGATTCAGAGCCTGTGTGCCAAGGGCAGTAACATCACGTAATGTCATTCATTTCACTCTCACTATCAGGATCACTAGAGACTGAATCTCTGCCTTCATTTTGATTTCCTGTTGTGCTAGTTTGCCTTGTTCTCTGTGTCTTTTGCTGTGGTGACTTGGAGGGCTTTCGTGTATTCAAGGGTATTTCATGGAGGTTAAGTCCATTAATGGCTATTAGCCAGGATGGGTAAGGAATAGTGTCCCTAGCCTCTGTTTGTCAGAGGGTGGAGATGGATGGCAGGAGAGGGATCATTTGATCATTACCTGTTAGGTTCACATTCTCTGGGGCACCTGGCATTGGCCACTGTCAGTAGACAGGATACTGGGCTGGATGGATCTTTGGTCTGACCCAGTATGGCCATTCTTATGTTCTTATGTTCTTATGTTCTTAAGGGTAAACTAAGAAGTCACAGGAAAGTAGAAGATTACAGTGAAAAACTCTAATACCTCCTTTTCCATTTTCTGTTTGTACTTCATAGACTGGACTATCCCCTTTCCTTTCAAATACTACATGAAATTTATCTTCCCAGTAAGATTGTAATTTGCCTGGTCCCCCTCTGAAAGATTCCTGACAAATATTTAGTCACCTGGCAAGAGGGCAGCACCATATGCTTTCTGATCAGAGTGATTCTTGCGGATATTTTGATGCCAGTGCATAAGCTTCTTTCATCTGCTCTTTCCATTTCTCAATGTAATTTTATTGTCCTGAGGTACAGATTCAGCGTTTATAGGTAGACCAAATGCAATGCCAATAAGCAAGTGTTGTGATCTTTCATATAATAAATAGAAGGATAAGGACCCTGTAGCCTCATTTCAAGTACACTTATAGGCATAAATTATTTTATTCAGTGAGTCCTTCCAGTTTGATTTTTGTTCTTCCGACAAAGTTCTCAACACAGCCAGTAGAGTTCAGTTCACCTTTTTTACTTGCCCATTGTCCTATGGGTGATATCAGATTTGTGCAAGATGTTTCAATTTTATAGTAGTGCTGTAACCTTATGAATAAATTATTCTCAAACTCTTTCCATTGGTCATGATAATTTATTTTAGGGAAACCAAATTTTAAAACAAAATTATTGAGGCTCTTGTCTGCCACAATCTTTACTGACTTGGTGGTGGAGTAGACTTGGACAAAACCTAGTGAAGTGATCCACTAGGACTAAGATGTATTCATATCCTACTTTACTTCTGTCAAGAAGCATGAAATATATTGAAACAAGTTCAGATGGCTCTGTTGTAATTATATTAGTTAATGGAGCGCTGGTGGGTTGATGAGGTTTCTTTTGTACCGACTCTACTGACAAAATGTTCAATGCCTCTCTTCATCTGTGGTCAATAAAACCAATCTCTTGCAAGACTGATTACTTGCTCTGCTTCTAAGAGTCCCATCTCTTCATGTAGTTCTTGATATACACTTAAAGTCCAGAAGGGACCATCGTGGTCATCTAGTCTGACCTCTTGCACATTGCAGGCCACAGAATCTTGCCCACCTACTCCTGTAATAAACTTATAACCTCTGGCAGAGTTACTGAAGTCCTTAAATCATGATTTAAAGACTTTAAGTTAAAGAGAATGCACCATTTACTCTTGTTCAAACCTGCAAGTGACCCGTGCCCCATGCTGCAGTGGAAAGTGATAAAACCCCAAGGTCTCTATCAATATTACCCAGGGGGAAATTCCTTCCTGATCCCAAATATGGCAATAATTTGGACACTGCTCATATCGGCAAGACCCACCAGCCAGACACCTGGGAAAGAATTCTCTGTAGTAACTCAGAGCCCTCCCTATCGAGTGTCCCATCTCTGGCCACTGAATATATTAGCTACTAGCAGTTGCAGATGGGCCATGTGCCATTGTAGGCAGTCTCATCATATCATACCCTCCATGCACTTATCAAGCTTAGTCTTGAAGCCAGTTAGGTTTTTCACTCCCACTGCTCCCCTTGGAAAGGTGTTCCAGAACTTTACTCCTCTAATAGTTAGAAACCTTCATCTAATTTCAAGTCTAAACTTGTTGATGGCCAGTTTATATCCATTTGTTCTTGCATCAAAATTGGCACTTAATTTAAATAACTGCCTACCTGCCTTTTGTATTTTTCAGGTAATACCAGTTGATTTTGTAACTTGGTTTTCCAATGAAGTATTCAATCTTTATCCATATGCAACAAATAGCATTCATGCATCAGGGCAGATATCTTACCACATCCTCCTGTGTTCTCTTGGTGATTTGGTTTATGCCCCAAGAACTTATCATGAAGAACTTTAACAATCACTGGAAGTTCCTTCTGTGCTGCCAAAATGTCTTCTCTTGGAATAGGCTTTATGATGAATTTAATGCCCTGGAGAAGTCTCCTATTACCAAAGAACTGGCAATACTAACTGCTAACCAAGATACCTTGCCATTTCTTTGTACATCCAAGGACTGTAAAACAGCCTTACCATCTTTACTTGTCTCTTATGAGCATTCTGTCATATTTTCCATATCAAGGGGCATTCTGGATAGAACTTCTGCCTCCACATTAGATTTCCCTGGATGATATTTAACACTGAAGTTAAAGTCAGATAATTCTGCAACTCACCAGTGTACTGTGGTGTTAAGGCTGGCAGAGATGAAGATGTAGGTAACAGGTTATCACTGTAAACTATGAAAAGAGTGTGCATATTAGAGGTAGTCACAAAATTTGTTAGTTACAGCCCATTTCAAGGCTAGAAACTCCAGCTTTCCTGAGAAAGGTTATAATTCTCAGCTGTAGTTAGTGCTCTTCACCCATAATGGATAACTCCCAGTTTTCCTTCCTGACATTGGTACAAAACTGAATCTAGTCCCTTATTGGAAGCATCTACTTGTAGAATAAAGGGTAGCATAGGCAGAAAGGGATGGAAAATACAGGCCTGTGGAACTGTGGGATGGCACTGGAGGACAATCAAAACCTGAGCTCTGCAACCTGGGCATCAACTGCATCCAGACTGCAAAGTAGTGAAGTGAGGGTTTGTCCAACCAGACAAGCAAATCCAGATTCAAAGCACATATAAACCCAGGTTTAAGAGTTTTATGTCTAGACAGAAGGGAGGTTGGCCTAAAACCGAGGGAAAGCCTTGCTTTCCTGCACATTTCTGCTTGAAACTCACTTCTTTTACCTAGCCTTTCATTGCTGATGGAACTCTCTATCTGTTTCATCCTCTAATTGTTTGTATGTATCTGTCCAGTTGGAATTAGACAAGGACCTGTGGGGAAAATTCATTCCTCACATAACTCCACAGAAGTCAGTAAAGTTACACCAGGAAAAAGTCTTGTCCTGAGTATTTATTAAAATATTATTCACACCTATGATTCTGGAATCAATATAATAAGATTTCAGGATTGTCAGCTGTTTGTGTGTCACTCTGAAACTGAGAATGTCTTAGTCAGTGTGAAGTGATAGAAACAGCTACAAGCATGGTCAAGAGCTCTTTTTGCTCAGAGTACTACCAGGTTCAAACATCACTGGGATTGGAAGTTTGTTACTGTCCAATGCTATTCTGACTTTATGAATTATGCCTGAGGGACAGCAAGGCATGTATCTATTGTGATAGCAGATGTAACTCAACCAATCAATACTTCTGACAGTACAGCTAATTTGCATGCAACAGTTTAATTGGTTGTATGAGACTGCACAGATGGATTCACTTGGATTAACTGCTACACAAGAACTTGGATTAACTGCTATACAAGAACACTTGGATTAACTGCTACAGTTCTTCAAATGCTGCACAATAACCAGTACAATAACCCCAAACACACATAACTCTTCACTGCAGAACACAACTCTCATTTGCCACGTGCACAGGTTGGCACAAATCTCCCAACTCTACCCACACACAACAGAATACAAATGCACAACCCCCCCCCCAAAACATATCCACCCTTCATTCACCAACCATACAAATCAACACGAAATCCCCCAGCACAAGCTCCTAGACACAAATGAACACACCACCCACCCTCACTCATCCTTGTCATAAAACCATACACTACAGCAGCAAAATCATCAGTCATCACTAATTAAAATTATATTGTAAGAGATGCTACATTACTCTCTACTACTATATCTAACAAAAAATTAATAATAAAATAATACTTTGTGCATACAGTAGCTTTCACTTGAAGATCTCAAAGTGCTATACAAACACTGAATAATTAAGCTTCACAACAACATGAGGTAGGTAAGTGTCATTATGCCCATTTATCAGACAAAGTCATGAGAGAGATAAGGTGGGTGAGGTAATGTTTTTTATTGGACCAACTTCTGTTGGTGAGAGAGACAAGCTTTCAAGCCACACAGAGCTCTTCTTCACATCAGAAGAGACCTGAAGAAGAACTCTGTATGGCTCAAAAGCTTGTCTATCTCAACAACAGAAGTTAGTCCAGTGAAAAGATGTTACCTCATCCACCTTCTCTCTCTGATATCCTGTGACTGACACAGCTACAATTACACTGCATAAAGTCAAGAGAGGTTAGTTAATGGCAACATTTTTTAAGTGTCCACTGATTATGGGTAGGTCAGTTTTGGGTGGCTAACTTCTGACACCTACAGCCTAATTTTCAGAGGTAATGGTACTACCACGGAAGTCAGCTAGAGTTGTCACATCCAAGCTATGTTTAAGTCTTGCAGATTCTATCTGCATAATATCTCTAAGACATGGCCTTTCCTATCCATTGACACAGTTAAAACACTATTTGTCCAATCTCTTATCAGCTCATATCTCATTTACTACAACATCCTTTTCTCTGGCCTTGACAAATGCAATTCTGTACCACTGATATCCATTCAGAAAGCTGCTGCAAAGATCACGTTCCCAGCCCGTTGCTTTGACCATGTCATCCCTCTCTTTGCATCCCTTCACTGGCTCCCTCTTCTCTATTGAATCAAACATAAGCTACTTGTCTTCACTTTCAAGGCTCTTCATGACCTATCCTCCCCACTCTTATATCTTATTCAGCATCAAAAAGTTCCCTCACACTTCCAATCAGCCCTTATGCTCGTCTCTATTGCCCACTTGTTAAATTTTCAAACAAGCACCTTTGATCTCTCTCCCATGCTGCTTCTCCTGCTTGGGAGAAGCTTCCCATAAACATCAGCAAAACAAATTCATTATTCTCCTTGAAAACCCTCCTTAAAACTGTACTTTGCTATGAGGCCTACAAAAAGCTTGACAATGGTGAGTCTGCTGATGTGCTGAGACCAGTGCTTATAGTGATGAAATTTTTTGTCTCCTTGTTTCCCTGTTCTCCCCTACCTGTCTGTATCCATCTGTTGTCTCTTGATTTGTACATATATTGTAACCTCTTCAGGCCTGCAGCTGTTTGTACAGCACCTAGCACAATGTGGTCCTGGTCTATGACTGAGACTCCTAGGTACTACCATATACAAATAACAAATAAATATGAAGGTCCAGTTGTCCAATTCTTTAGAAAGACCCTGTGGAAAGACCCTGGAGACACAGAGAAATCTGTGTGAAGGCCTTTTACGTATCAGCTCAGTATCCCATCTTCAGCAGGACCCTGCAGCAGGCTCTCCGTGAAAAATAGCATACACCAGTGGGGGCAGCCAGGGTGGTGTGGGGCGAGTTCTCTCTTCCCAATAGATCTAGAGAGTTCAGTAAGGAAATGTAATACATATTAGGCTTGTATTAGATTTATGTTTCCCCTCCCGAGCTCCACAGCAGAAATCCCCCTCCAAGGGGATCCCAGGGCCTGCTCCATTTGGAGCTGTGCTGCTAGGAGTAGCAAGTAGAGATTGACAGAACAAAGGAGGAGTGCTGGAGCCTCATGCTGAGCCCCTGGGATCTTTGTGGATCTAGTGGAGTGCCAGGGAAGGAGGCTATTCGGTGGGATGAGCCATATGGATGTTACCATGAAGACGTAAATAGCACCCCTCCTGCCAGTGGTGGGACAACTGGGAAGAAACCTCTAGGAGAGTTGCAGAGTGTTTGTCCTTTTACACCCCTCCAATGAAGGGATGCTGGGGACTCTGGCTTGAAGTAATAATAGCAACCAAATGCATGGCTTCTATCATATACAGGGTTGACAGTTTTGTTCAACGGCTGTGACCACCTCCACCATAAAAACTGTTCCAGGACCCCTGCTTCATGGGTTTTCCCACAGGAGGGAGAGATCAGGCTCCTCATATTAACTCAAAAGTAACAAATGGAAGAATAACCACTGACATCATGGAAGGGAATATGATAAAGATTCAGCATATTAAAACGCAAACCCAGAAGCAGTCACAGAAGCTCCATATAAGAAAAGGTCATTTCCTCTCTAAATATTTCTTTTAAAACCTTCTTCTTCTCTTTAGTTTATTATTGACACTCTCTGTATAAAGACTTTTGTAACCCCCAGTATGAAAGGTGTGTGCTACATAAAAATAAATGTTATTGTGTGGTTGCAGGAAAGGTAATACCATCACTAGGTACTCTCACACACCATTGCATACTCAGTGTTAATCAAATCTTGCACATGCCTTTGGTTTAACTGAACACTGTATGTACATACATTTAAATAAAAAGAACAAAAGATTAGGGGAAGAGTTTGCTTTCGTCAAGTAAATATATTTATTTTTGCTCATTAATCTTTTCATCATCAATATGGCAACAGTTGGCTAATAGATTTTATTACTGTAGAACTAGTAAATTTTCATGTCAAATTTGCAATCCTGAATTATAAAGCATGTGACAAAACAGCAGCACATAATTGCTTACTTGTTTTATTTGGGGGTTCTCTCTCATTTTTTAATATCTTAATAACATGTTAGGATTTTCTCTTGCTTAATTTACCTTACCTCGCATGTGCTGTCAGCAGAGATTACTCTTTAGAAGCATTATCTCTGGAAATGTCACCCACAAGGTAATCAGATGTAAAATGGAGCACAGTTATGATGGCCAACACTAGTTTCTCCACCTCTATACAATATGTTTGAAACTTCTCTAAACAGACAGTTTAACCAGCTTTTAGGCTAGCTATGCCACTTTGGGCAAGTAACCTACACACAGAAAACTGCATTTTAAACTCAGGAGTAACCACACTAATAAAGTACAATCATGTTACACAGTTTATATCAGATTTCAGCTGACTAAATAGAGAACAGTCTGTCAAAAGGATTAAACGGTCATTGCAACACAAATGGAGCACCAATAATTTTTTTTTAAAAATCACCTTTATTGTTGGGCATTTTATAAACTCTGTCAGTGAAGTACACATTGTATGTTTTTCACGGATTATGACTGATCCATGACAAACCTGAGACCAGCCACTGCAGTTGCAGTGTTATGGCTTTAAATGTAATATTGGGCATCACCATGAGAAAAGAATACCCCCAGGAGACCAGGACAGAAGGTAATACAGTGGCTCTTTCAGTGGTGTGGGAGACATGGAAAACTGCTGCTTAGCTGAACAGTTCCCCTTTGTTCTCCCTTCAGCTATGGATCTGATTTCTCTGAATTGGGCTTATTACAATAAATATAGATGCACAACATGATTATTTATGGGAAGAAAACAGACAAAAGAGGTTGACTTGCTGGTACCTAAAACCTCATTTTCTGAGCTTCTCCCCTTGAGGCCCTTTTCATTTGTTGCACCATTGTAGTCTCATTGTTGTTCAATGATAGAAGCCTAAGCTGTTCATCAATTTACCCACTCCCCCATCTCTCTCTCTCCCTCTCTCTCTCTCCATGTTAATAGTTCCCCTGAAATCCTATCACTTTGCTGTAGGATTGATGTAAGTCTCCAGCAATTAACATAATTACAAGCCTGATTATCTTCTAATTGCATTATGAGTATTTGGTTATTCACTACACAAATTAGGGAAAATTAAAGAGGAGCAAGATCCTGTGGTGTGGGCGGCATGCTTTCTAAAACAGTTATGAGCGTCTGAATGCAGCAAGATAACAAGGTGAAGTTGTTTTATATTTCTGTTGGTTAATAGTTGTTACTGTCATTGTGGGAGAGCATTTATTTTTTCTTTCTACAATGTTCCATCTTCCAGAACTGAAAGATACAGTGCTACTTGTTTTGTTTTGCAAGTTTATAACTAAGATACAAAATACTTAAAAAATAAGTTGCACTATTTCTAGATAGGGTAAAAAGACACAGTCAAAACTTTCAACATAGAGCATTTGGATGTGGGCTTCCGAACTATTGCAAAGCATCAATAATTTAGAAACATAACTGAAGGATAGTGTTCACGGTGGTAGAGCAAATGAAGCGGTAAAAAATGTGCATATTTGCAAGTGCTAGGCTATCACTTTCTTCTATTTTCTTGTCTTGCCACATTATTGTTACTATGAATAGGGGTAGGTTTGAACGGTGAATAACTCTTTGAGGGCAGGTTTTTAAGTGAATGATGGTGGGGCATAGCCTGTATGGGACAGAAGCCAAGTTACTGGATATATCATGATAGAAAAGGAGTGAGGGAGGGTGCAGAACAGAAGTGTGTAGAAAAGAAAAAAGTGACGTGACTGGACACATTTCAGAAATGTATTTCTAAGTTGCTTGTGTAAAATATGGAATTGCAGATGCAAAACATGTAATTATACATTTATAACAGAAACTACACAAGTAGTCTGTTCCATACCTGTATGTACATTTTCCCTTTCCTTTCTCAAGTGTGCTACTGCATATTTTGCAGATGCATAGTGCACTTTTAACATTTTTTAATTTCATTGTACTTTCAAATGATTTGTTATTTTTTTTCCGATTCAGAGATGTGTTGTATATTTTAATTGTTTGTCTACTAAAGAACAAATATCCAGCTATTTGACAAACTGCTGTTGTATCTTAGGCCAAATCCTGCTCATCTTTCTCACAAGAGTCATTCTGTTGGAGTGCTGCTGATAGATACTAGGCTGACAACATGGGAAGTAGATATCAATGAATTTATGCAAAGGAGAGATATAGCACAAGCAGCAATGACCCACGAATCTGTCTTAACTCTGACCTAGATGTGAGTGAATATAAGAACATAAGAATGGCCATACTGGGTCAGACCAATGGTCCATCTAGCCCAGTATCCTGTCTTCCGACAGTGGCCAATGCCAGATGCCTCAGAGGGAATGGACAGAATAGGTAGTCATCAAGTAATCCATCCCCTCTCGCCCATTCCCAGCTTCTGGCAAACAGAGGCTAGGGACACTTCAGAGCATGATTTTACGTCCCTGTCCATCCTGACTAATAGCCATTGATCGACTTCTTTTTTGAACCCTGTTGTAAGCTTGGCCTTCATAACATCCTCTGGCAAAGAGTTCCACAGGTTGACTGTGTGTTGTGTGAAGAAATACTTCCTTTTGTTAGTTTTAAACCTCCTGCCTATTAATTTCATTTGGTGATTCCTAGTTCTTGTGTTAACACTTCCTTATTTTCTTTCTCCACACCAGTCATGATTTTATAGACCTCTATCATATCTCTCATGAGTCGTCTCTTTTCCAAGCTGAAAAGTTCCAGTCTCATTAATCTCTCCTCATACAGAAGCTATTCCATACCCCTAATCATTTTTGTTGCCCTTCTCTGTACCTTTTCCAATTCCAATATATCTTTTTTGAGATGGGGCAACCACATCTGCATAGAGTATTCAAGATGTGGGTGTGCCATGGATTTATATAGAGGTAATATGATATTTTCCATCTTATTATCTATCCCTTTCCTAATGATTCCCAATACTCTGTTAGCTCTTTTGACTGCCACTGCACATTGAGTGGATGTTTTCAGAGAACTATCCACAATGACTCCAAGATCTCTTCCTTGATTCGTAGCAGTCACCCAGTTATGTGAGATTCCTTTGTAACTTTTTGCAGTCTGCTTTGGACTTAACTATCTTGAGTAGCTTTGTACAAAATCTGAAAATTTTGCCACCTTACTGTTTACCCCTTTTTCCAGATCATTTATGAATATGACAGTTTGAAATCTTGGCCTCTAGTCAGACTGCTAACAAGGCTTCCAGTTTATGCTGTGGGGACTTAACCACTAGAAAATGAACTAATAACTCCTAATCTTTTCACAGAGATCAGCAAACAGCCTTCTGATAGAAAATATGACTTTTCATTTATTCACTAATGATCTGGATAGGATTCAAAGTGGTGATCTAAGGCTTCACAGCCATTAACAACCCCTCGAGTCACACTGTTTTGCTGTGAGAATCAGGTGTCAGTTCACACTGTTTCAAGGAATTGGTGCATTCAGTTCACCTGGGTTTTGTGCCCTGTGAAAACATAAGGTATACTATTACCCTGGGATCAGAGGCCTATAGATGTCTGGCTGGCTGATTAGCTCTGCCCACTGCACCTGAGAAAGAGCTGGAACTTATTAGCTGACCATTATAAAAGAGGGCAGAAGGAAATAGAGGGGGACTACAACACTCTTCAGAAAGCTGTGGGTTTAGGGACTGTGCCCCAAGTGGGCAGCTACTTCAGAGAGGAATTGCTCCAGAAACCAAATAGACAAAAGATTGTGTGGAGTCCTTTATTGCTGAGACTCTGAGGTAAGAGTTGCTGAAGTTATTGATGTGAGGGACAAACTTGAGGAAGGGACTGCTGGGCCAGCACAGACGTTAGAGGGAAGAATCTGTAAGGCTCTGATTTGTTTGTAAAGAAGGCTTAAAATAAGACAACTAACTCTGCTGGAAGCTGCTTCCCCAAATTCCTGGAGAAAGCTCAGACAGAATTAATGTAGGGAGTGAGCTGACTCAGCAAGATCATTGCCTGGTCTGGCAGAAGGAAGGTGCTATAAGATAGGCCCCAACACTTTTACACACTCCTAGAGATTTGATTGGTAATTTAGGCTCAGATGAACCCAACGCTTTTGAGCAACCAAAGAGCAAAACCACCTACTGGTGAAAAGATAAAGTTTTGCTATCTAATCTCCCCTACTTTCACTCCCTCACATGCCACACAACTTTCTCCTGAAAAGCTTTAACTCCCTCCATCAAAAAGATCACCCAGAACATTTACTGACACCAGACAACTCTATTCCTTCAAACAGGGTCTGCTAACCAAAGCAGATTTTAGTCTGGAAATGCTGATTTTTTTTTTCAAAACTGAAACTTTTCACAGGTCAGCTTTTATTAGAAGGTTTCCTCAAGTCCAGGACTACATTTCTGGCCAAAATACAACAGAGAGAGATAAGCCCCCTGAGTAGTCATTAGCCAATGATTAGAGAATTTATGTCAGAGTCCCAGGTTGAAATCCTTACTCTGCTTGACCCTGAGTCTCCTATATTCCAAATGAGTGCCCTAACCATGGGGCTACCAACTAGTCTAGCTTGTTTTGGGGGAGGGCTCTTGTTTTTCACAGAAAATATTGAAAGGTCTCAGTTCCATCCTATGTGAAAAGGGACATTTTTGTGGGATGGCAAAACTGTTTCCCACCCAGCTCTAGTGATGCCCTCCAGAAGACAGCTTAAGTTAAGGGTGTGAAGTAGCATGTAAACCCCCAATCAGTGACTGGGATGTAGGCAGTCATGCCTAGTATCAGGAAACACTATTTCAGTAGGAGGGTGGTGAAGCACTGGTATGGGTTACCTCGGGAGGTGGTGGAATCTCCATCCTTAAAGGTTTTTAAGGCCCGGCTTGACAAAGCCCTGGCTGGGATGATTTAGTGGGTGTTGGTCCTGCTCTGAGCAGTGGATTGGACTAGATGATCTCCTGAGGCCTCTTCCAACCCTAATCTTCTATGATTTTATGCTTCTAGTTGCTACAGCAGGAGTAGGTAGTCAGAAGCCAGAGTCCAGAATTTGAACCAGAGTGACCATTTACCTTACACTAGCATTCTGGGGCTTAATTTACAACAGAACTGCAGAATCACAAATAACTTTAGGCTCACATCAAATCCCAAACCAAGCAAGTTTCAGGATGTACTGTAAAACTTTTGCAGAATTCAATCATCTAGTCCCCTCTCTGCATCATCATTCATAACAGGAGAAAGTCACCACTATCCATTAAATAACTCTAAATTGAGGACCACTATTCATGCAAGAAGAAACCACAACTTTATCCCAAAATCTTGAAATAATGCCAACAAACCATTTAGATTTTGCCAGCGATAAGCAAGGGAGAGGATCCAAACTGGATTAGTTCTTAAACTGAATTTTTACAACAGGGAAAAATTCTGTATAATTTTATGATGTCTCTAGTAGCTGGGCCAAATTCAGCCCAGCTGTATGTAGACAGCTCCATTGAGTTTAATGGCATTGTGTCCACTTACCCCAGAGCTCAAGCTAGCCCAGTATTTCATTCCACACACTTCCTTCCACCTGCACTCTGTTCATTTTCAATGATTTCAGGTGTACATATCATAAAGGTTTTCTGCAATGTGAGACTGGTAATGCAATATGATAATAGAGTATGAAGAGTCCAGACAGCAAATCAACATTGGAATGCTACCAAAGTAACAGAAGATTACCATCATGATCCTCTTAAAAGGAGAACATTTCTAAAGGTATGTTGCATCAGATAGCACCCCCTCACTCATACACCACAGATATCAGCATGGAGGATCATGGATAAGAGTGAACAAAGATGTGAATAAAAATATTGTTTCCATCTGCATTTTATGTTTGTTTTTTTGTAATACTTTTGGAACACACGTTTGTAAGAGTTACAAGCATCTGAATATTTGCAGAAGATGGCCACTTTTAAACACAGTATGGTTCATTTAATAAAATGTCAATGACCAAGACCCAAAGTAGTAGTTCATGTGCATTCTTTGCAAGTTATTCTAAGAATTGCTAGGAGGCAATATTGATGAAAAGATAATCCAAAACCATTTCAGATTGTTTTTACAGGGAAGGTGACACATGACTTGGTAGAGAGGCCAAAATACCATGTTGTAGCTGCCCTTAAAGTTGAAGTGTTGCCTGCCTTTTTTATTTGAAACTCCTACTCCAGAGGTGAAAAGCAAACAAAATATTGTTTCACTGCTTCATTACTTTGGTAAGAAGGTTTGATGACCTGCTTAGCTGGCAGGAAAAATATTTTTTTCACTGTCACCTTATTTGTTCACCTGCTGCAAGGTAGATAAAAGCTAAGTCACTTTTTATTTATTTAGCTTTAGCAAGACACCCATGCTGACATTGCAAGCATAACTTATTACATATAGCCACCTATCAGCAGGGAAAAAATACCGCATTAGACCATACATAACAAAGTTGACATGTAAAAGTTAATATTTGTAGAAAACAATGATTTATTTTATAGCTTTTACAACATAATCCCTTAAACTTGTTTTCCGTTATCTTCTCATGTTAAAATTTTTTTAGAAAATAACAGGACGAGTTTCATTTCATATACTTCATGCACGAAGAACACAAAGGAAAAAAGGTTATGCAAGTAGCAGTTTTCAAAATTAGGTCTTGAATCAGAATTCTTTTATTTTAGACTGTCACTTTAATGAATTTAAAATTAATTTCTTTTTGTTTTGTATTTTGACCAGGAAGTTCTAATTCACACTTAGTAAATATATTTGAAAACAAAGCTAAAGACCAAATCCTACATTCATTTCTCAGACCAAACTCCCACTTGGGTTTGACCCAGAGTAGAGACAGTGAAGTGGTGTGCTAGACTACGTACTACTAGGTCTTACTGTAAACTGTCACTTTTACCAAGAAGTGAAGGTTGTTCAGCTGGGAGTACAAGCAATGAGTCAACAAAAGGGCTTGGTTGCAGGATCCTACTACACTTTCATTTTACAGCACAAATGCAGTGCATTTTGATTTCTGTTTTAGAAACAGAATAAAGAGTTGTAGGTAGGGAAATGTTATGTCAATGAGTCAAGCATGAGGTTTGTCTTCTGGGAAGTTGCCCCAAAGCTGAATGAAGTACAGGGTGCTTATAATGAGCTCAATGGTTCAAATCTGCCAATTTCTATACCACCAAAGTCAATGAGGGTTTTGGCAATGACTTCAACCAGGGAAGGATGGGACCCATAATTACTGCCCTTCCCATTTTTAATAATTGGGTCCCAATTCTGCAATTGGATCCACGTAGGTGGACTCCATACCAGGCCTGATTAAAGTCTGTACAGAGCCAATTTCAGTACTGAGGCCTTACTTTGTAAGATATTTTGAGAAATCTTGAATTTGTCATTACTTAAAACCACATTCTATACTATAATATTCCTTACATTACAATGTTTTTAATGTGATTAGTTTCTCTCTCCTCTTCCCCATTCTCCATGTTATATATATATATGCACTCATGTAAATCTATGAAATTATTAAATGACAATATTCTCACTACTGTATAATACATAAGATGTATTATTAAATATAATCCATTTGCATTATACACTTAATATTTCAGTTCCAGGTGCATGTTTTTCCTTTATTATATTAAATTTAGTGTGAAGTATACTTGTTTGTTTTTAATTCTTCTCTACCTCATTTCCAGAGTGATATTTTAAAGGGTTTTTATTTTATCCATTTCTTTTACTTTGTCAGAAATAAAAATTATTCAAATCTCAGTTGCCTTTCATTTTATAGACCAGTTCCATAATATGAATACAGACAGCACTTACCTCTCTACTAGGGCAACTCTGGAATACACTATTGCTTTGGAATAATGGCTAAAAAGCCCAGTGCCCCAATATTTAGTCCTAAAAAAATTTCTAATAAAGTTATGTCCATATCCTCTGAAATATTGTTTTACTAGGTTTTGTTTCTATCTTTAATTAGTGAAAACTACTCTTAATCATGTTGAATCTTATTCTTCATCCACTGAAGTTCATGAGTGTTTTGCTACCCATTTCAATGAGTACAGCAGTAGGCTCTATAAGAAGGAAAATTAAAATGTTTAACTTCTCCTTTTGAAATCAAGCTGCTTTACTTCACTCCAAAGAGACAGCATTTTCTGGTGACTTGAGCATAGGACTGGAAGCTAGAAACTCCTGAATTCTAATCCCATTTCCACCAAAATGGGATTTGCTATATCATCACTGTGGCAGGTTCCCTCCAGCCTAGGCTCCCTTTTACACTGTACTGCTGTGACAAGCTGCCAAGCTCTCTCCAGGCTCCAGTCTGCACTTTCACCTGCACACATACAGGTAGGGACACACCCAGCTGCAGTTACATGCAGACGCTCTGACCAGCCCCTGCATGGGAAGGCTCCAACTAGGGAACTTCCCTACTACTCAGGCACGCACCACCTCTTGAGCGTAAACCCCAAATTATACCATCTTGCACCACACAAGGAACTCTACAGGGTAAGCTCATGAAATTAACCCCTTCTCTCAGTGTGGAGAGGAATATACAACTTTCTGCCCCAAGTTATGATTCCCACATACTAGTTTTAGACAAAGTAAAAACAAATGTATTAACTACAAAAGAAAGATTTTAAGTGATTATAAGGGATAGCAAACAGATCAAAGCAGATTACCTAGCAAATAAACAAAAAATGCAAACTAAGCTTAATATACTACATAGATCAGATATGAATAGCACATTATCACTCTAAGTGATGATACAAGCAGACTGCAGATTCCCAAAGGGCAAGTTGCACTTGCTTACAGCTTGGAATCCCCAGGTGTTCCATACACAAGCTAGAAATCCCTTTAGCCTGGGTCCAGCACCTCCCCCTGTTCAGTCTTCGTTCCATGGGTCTTTCCAGGAGTCTTCTTGGGTGGGGGAGTCAGTGAAGAACCACAATGCTGTCACTCCCCTGCCTTATATAGCTTTTGTATATGGAGGGAATCTTTGTTTCAATGCTTGGTTCCCACACTAGTCAGTGGAAAAATACTGACATCCCAAGATGGGATGCTGGACTCAGCACCAGGTGACCTGGTCGCATGTTCCTGTAGTGTCACAGCAGCCATTATTCTGAGGCTGTCTGTAATGTCCTTAGGAAGGCTCCTCAGGTGGGAGATAAGCTTCTCCTAAGGCCTATTGTTCTCTCTAATGGCCCTTCCCCACCCCCTATTTAGGCTGAGAGCATCTTGTGTAGTGGGTGTTCCCCAGATGTAAACACATTTGAAATACAGATACATAGTCAATATTCCTAACTTCAGATACAAAAATGATACATGCATGTAAATAGGATAATCATATTCAGCAAATCGTAACCTTTTCAATGATATCGCACATGACCTATCTTGGATAAAATACATTATAACTATGTCATAATCACATCATAATAATAGCACTATGAATAATATGTGGTGCAGTGTCACAATTGCCAGCAAATCACTCAAGGCCAGATCCATCGTGACATCAATTGAAAGACTCCCATTAACTTCAATAGAGAATAATTAATCTCAAATGTGTAGAGTGCATTTCTTTTTGCGTTTATTTAATCTTGAAAGATAGAGGTAATATATAGAGCTATTAGATACAGTGGGGAGATTTTATGTGTATATATACACAATATGATTTCGTTATGTTATGTACTTATTGAAACCAATTGAAATAATATACGAGATTATAATGCTTGATTGCCAAAGCTGTATTATGTTATTGCATTATATTTTATATTGTCAGATCTTCCTTTCTGGGACAGAAGATCACCAGACCAATACAATCCCAAGACCCAATTTCAATAATGCTGTAGACTCATTTGTGCACAGCAGCTATTTTTCAAACTTAACAATTCTGAAAACATAACTGCAGTGTCTGATCAAAGACACCCATCTAGAGTAAAGACCACAATCTGTGCCAGTGAGGCATAATGCCAGCAGCCCAGGAGCCATGATTTTGGCATCTTCTTCCATGCCTGTTAGTGTGCTAAGGGGAAGATTCATCTCTAAGGCTCCCATCTAGGACAGCACATATGCTCATGCCCAACTTTAAACGCAAATGGAAAATGTTCAAAAGTGCCTATGTGACTTGTAAGTCTAAGTCCCATTGACTGTTAATGAACCCCAGTTCTACCCTGGCTGTGATTTCAGCTCCTGCGGGCATTAGCAGCTGAAAAAGTAGAGCAGCTCAAGGGCTGTTCTAATTCAGGCTGTAAGAGTATCCTTGCACAGGACCAGGGGACTGCAAAGAAGATTTTAATGTTATCTTTGAACATGAACCTTCCCTTCTTGGCTGTAGCTGAGAATCTGGTCTGCAGTCTTCCTGAGAGCTCCACTAAGTGTGCTTCAGCACCCCTTTCAGCCAGCCAACCACGAGGCTCATGGTGGTTGGCGAAGAATTGTTGAGCACCCACAGTATGCTTTGGGAGTCCATTAGATGGCAGTGCCTTCCTTGTCATACTTTTCTCTACATTTTTGGGTGGCAGCTTCAGCAATTTGGACAGAATATTCTGTGGAGGGTGCGGGGATCAGATATATAGAATCAGTAGTATTAAGTAGGAATGCATTTTCCTTGCTTGCAGTTCAGTTACCATCAAGTCATTTCTCATGTTGGACCAAGCATCTTGCCTTAATGTCTGTGTTGATTCTTTCAGTTCTTCCTTCAGTTTTTCCCATTTCTTTATATGCTGCATCTAGTAGTTGACCACCATGTTAAAATCTGTCTGATGGAGCATAACATAGGGAAAGAAATACCATTTTTTAAATTGCTTGTTTTATGTTACATTGAAGGTACTAATTTTAGCATAAAAGAAAATTGGAACTTTATATCAAGTTCAATCCTTGCCTTTCATTGGTTTCTATGTTTTTTATGGTGTTTTATGTGCACTGAGTGATTGATCTTTGCCATACTGCTTATTAATAAATAATGTTTAAGAGCTGCCAGAGCCCAGTAACAACAAGGATTTAAGTTAGCATGACTAACTAATGACAGTTCAGTGATGATGATGGCATCACAAATGTCTCATCTGCAGGATCCTCAAACTTATCAATATTCTGCTCTTCCACTTCAATGGACCAAGTGTCATTCAATGACTCCTCTGATTTTGAAGAATCCCAAGAACTAACTCTCTGTACTTTTTGATATTAGCCAGAATATTTTGCCTTACTAACAATTTTGACAATACTTGCATTTTATTTTTGAAGAAATATCTATTGTCATTACTTCAGTCTCTTCAGTTGCCTCCTTCCTACTACTTCAACTTATTTTGATAAATTTGTACAATGGTGTTTGATAATCACAGAACTATTTGCAGAGAATACTGTTTATCTGATCAGCAGCTTTCACATGCATGAGTTAGAATGAGAAACAACCACCTACTGAATTCAACACTGAGACTATAAAAAATGACCTTTATATCGAAATCACATATTCAGATAGCCTGTTCACCTTCCAGAAGGTCCTGGATTCTAGCAAACCAAATGCTTTTAACAGTTCACAGCTCCACCCATTACAATCTCCCCAACAACATACAATGACAGTCAATTCCACTCACACACATCCACCAATGACTCCACCTATTCCCTTTCTCTCTCTAGGCCTCTAAAATAAAATTTATTATTTTTTCCTACTCTTCCCAGTAAACATGACAAGAACCTTGATGGTCTTATTTCTCTTAACATTTTAGAATAGCTAAATTTATTATTTGCAGATTGAAATTAGAGCCTAGTTTCTATTATGAAAAGAACCTTCAAATGTCATGTTATGCAAATTCTTCAGAGTTACAAAGTTTATAATGTGAAAAAAAAAACTGGAAAGTCCCCATATAAACATAGACCTCCTTCCCACTCTTGCTCCTTCCCCCTCTCAAAAAACCCGAACAATACAATGTGTGAAATCCTACCCCACTGAAGTCACTGGAGCTAAGATTTCATCCACGGTTGTTTTCTTTTTTCTAAATAACACTAGGTTTTTCACAACCTTGTTTATTTGGGGCCCATATTTTAAAAAAGCCATCAGTTTACTTCACTTATGTTAACGGCTTCTGTAAATACTCCTGGCTTGTCCTCTTTTTCTAACTTGCCTATCAGAGAAACAATATGATGAAAAATTTGGGTTTAGGAAGGTAAGAAAGAGGGATATATAACAAGATGCTGTCACTAGTGAGTGTGTATGCAATGGCCACTGACTCTCACTCTTAACTTAGGGCAATGGTAGTGGTGCTAAAAGCGTAACGGAGAAACCGAACTTCCTAGCTACTGGTGGTCCATTCCATTGGAGGAAAATATTTCTAGTGTGACTATGATTTTATTTATTCATTCTTTACAGATACAGTGAGGGTGAAATTAAAAACTGGACTTTAATCAGGCAGAGTAGTTAAAATTACCACAGAAGCTTCCATTCTAAATATAGGAAATACCATTGTAAGTACTCTGGTGTGCTAAAGTCCATATTTAATGGCATCTACTGTACACATACAGACTAACACGGCTGCTACTCTGCAACCTGTTACTGTACACAGTGTTTTATTGTTAACCCTGAGTAACACACAATACAAACTTAGAGAAAAGTCAGTTGAACTGCACTCTATTGATTTTAATGGAAACCAAAGACTATATAAAGTACATTCATAAGGTTATAAACCAAGGCCACTGTGTTGGAAATTTTCCATACATCCATAAGGCTGTAAAGGAATTGCACTTATAAGTGTATGATGTGAATTGCTTGGCAGTTCAGTGTGATAACACAATTGTCAATTTTATTTCATATTGTGCACTAGTGTAGACAGACAATGTCCTTGGAAAGACCTGCTTTTTAACTAGTGGAAACTCAATGACTGAAACGTGTACTTCTTTGTACCAAGAGTTTTTGACATCATTTTAAGTGCTATAAAGTCATGTTCCTTTCATAACATAGGGAAACTCTGATACTGCCTAAAATTATGGGTGAAAAAAATTTCCCTTTAAGAGACAGTGCAAAGAGACAGAGAGAAATTACATATTGAGATATGGTATGGTCAGATGTGTGAAACTTGGTGGTTTCAGTTTGGAAAGGATTTATGAACCTGATTAGTTATTTCCTCCTGAATTTGCACCCCTTTAGTTATACTTAAGGTTTTGGGGTTGAACAAAAGAACACTCAAAACAATATGCAAATAAAGCTATCAAGACTTGCCTGTTTTCAGATCAAAACCATGCCAAAAAATTCCGGAGTTATAGCATTATTTTTACCAGAAATGATATGTCTTCCCATGTTATCTGGCAACTTAGCCTAGACTCACAGGAATATTTAGAAACTTTGGCAAACCTGGTATGAGCTTTGGTTTGTAACAGAACCTGACTCCAGGAAAGTTTTGCCTTGTTTATACTTTCATTTTGAAAGCTTTACCCAGCTCTACATACGGCCACTTAAATCCTGCACTATGGGTCACGTTCATCCATTAAAGTCACTGGAGTTGCATAAGCATGAATTTGATCTATTAACTCTCAGGGAGTTTGGTTATCTTAAACTCATTTTCCTTTTTTTAAAAGGAGATATTATTTCCACCTACATCATGACATGCTGTGTAATCTTGGGTCAGTCCCCCAGCCTTTCTGTAACAATGCTTATTCATCTTGGTAAAAGCACTTAGAGACCTATAGATGAAAAGTGCTACTAGGAGCAAATTATTATTTCCTAACTTTGTAAAACACGTAGTAAAATTGCATGCCATTTACAGACTAGGCATTTTAAAATGTATTAGGCTTGAAGTTTTGAGATTTCAGGGTAGGGGGTGTTTCTTAATTACCAAATAGGAAATATATTAATTGTGATTTAGTTCAGACTTAATTATTTTTTTAAAAAAGCTGTTCACCTCCTAGAACAGAATTTAGATTTTATAACCAGCTCAAATTCATTCTATTGTGAATATATTTCTAAGTGACAGGAATTTAATCACTGGATTTTCTTGAGAAATCAGAAACAAATATTCCTGTATTTATGGAATGGTGTGCCTCCAGCATATGCAGACTGTGCTCCATTTTAATTTTTTTTTTCTGCTTTTCAAAAGTCCTGTATAATTAAAATGAAGTTTATAGGTGTTAAAAAGAAAACTGCTATATTTGATAACAGATAAAACTAGGGTCAGTGTCTAATTCACTGGTGTCTTCCCAGGCACGAGACATGTTTTTCTCCATGGGTCATCAGGTCCACATAAACAGCATTCTTTCTGCCAGGCACTTTGTAATGTGCAATGAACAGCATCATTTATTTTCATTTCCTCATACTTAATTGCATGCTTCTTGCTTCCAATATTAAGCCAGAAGGCAGGTGGTAGAAGCAGTAAACTAAGCTGCTACTAGCTGTTGTAGTTACAGGCCATGCTAACCTCCTTTAGAAGCAACTCAATTGTTTACAATTCAGCAGAAACCACTGAACTGGAAAAATGCTCACTTCCATTGCACGTGTAATATATATTTTCTTTTTGCTCTGTAGAAAACAACTCTACACTAAGTAAAAATATATATATTTAAATTTGTTGATGTATCATGTTTACAGAAGCCAAATATAAATTATTATTTTGATTAAACTAAATGCATTAATGACAAAATAAGATATAGAGAAATGATGACTGGTTAGTCAGGAATGATACTTGTGGAATCCATTAAGGAATTCAAAACTGAACTATTTAAAAATTGAATGATCATTCCCAGATACAGATATAGTAAGTTTATCAGAGGCACAAAATTACAGTCCATTTTGTCATATTCTAAACCAAATGAATGATGTGATTCATCATAGAGGCGAATGTTTATCTCCTTTTACCCGAGGATTACAAATAAAGTGCTTCCTGGCAGCACCCCCCCCCTCAAAAAATCACTTATTTAATTTTATCTTGATAGTGCACTCAGAGAGAGGGGGTAATTATTTGTAGTGTGTTTTTACTAATGGGGATGTCACTTCTGGTGACAAATCAGGATTTATTGACATATTAAGACCGAAATGATAATGCAAAGTTCCCATTGATACTGTTATTGGACAGCACTTTACAACATCTAAATTGTGCTCTTGCAATAACACTATGCTGTAGACTTGTGTGTTACTGTTCAAACGTCCTTCAGAGCACGGAAATCATAGACTGCAGGAGTAAAAATAGAAACAAATGAGGAGGACAAAATTTGCTGAACAGCAAATATATTTATAATTGTTTAAAAAAAATCAATGCCTTTCTCTGCTGATTAGTAATTCTACCATGCATTATCGGAGGAAAATCCATTGCTTGATTATAAGATTAGTTATTCCTGTTTAAATTCTATAACAGGGATATGTAGTAATAATAGAATTCCTTCAAACGTAATTGGCTAATACATAATATAATTTAATAATAGAAATGCTATCATAACACATGCTGCTACATCTGATGAAGCTTAGACTGCCACTTTTAGTTCATGAGGCTTTACATGTACAACTCCTATTAAGTTAAATTAATAATTATGGTACTATACAAGTTCCAACATGTCAAGAAAATGTATTTCTTCCATTTATTTTAATATCCTAATCAAATATTAGTTATTTTTATCACAGGATAAGCAGCATGTTCTAAATGCAAGAAAAAGATGCTTAGATTTAGGCCCAAGCCTACTCCATGTGGCTAGACCTCTCCACACATGGAGCCCTATTGACTTCAACAGAGTTCTTTGTGGAGGTAGGGTTGCCAATCTCATGCATCACAGTGCAGGATCTCTTCAGTAGAATGTTGGTAAACAAACACATAATGGAAGATTTTGGGGGGGTAGTTAACAAATGTCATTTATGTATCTAAGTCTAGAGGCAGGATGAGATCTTGCGGGGGTGGGAAGGCTTTCACTTAGGTTTAAATCTGGTTTATGTCACTAACAGTGAGGCTGGTGGTTTCAATCAAATCCACCTCATCGGACATTTATGCCCATCACAAAACCATCACATAGTTGGCATAACTTGACATGACTAGCGTTGTCTATTGAGGACCATCTGAAAGAGCAACAGTATCTCTCCTCAGAATTCTTAGAGTATCTCAAAAAATACACATGTACTTGTAACAGGTCAGCTGTTGAATGACTGACTGGTACACTCATTCCCATGTTCTGGTTGAGCTAAAATCTTGAATTTTGGCACATTCATTCATTAGGGACAACTGAATACTGGCTAAATGATCAAAATATTTTAGAAGTCACCAAAAGTAGTCAGTCATTTTTATCAGATTTCAACTAATATAAGGGCCCTTATATACATATTGGAAGGTATGAATTCTCCAGTTTATTATTACTATTGTTATTTAATATTCATATTATTGTAGCACCCAAAAGCCCCAATTAGGATCAGGGCCCTGTTGTTCTAGGCACTGTACAGACAGAGGGTAAAATTTTCAAAAGTGGCAAAGTCCCACTTTGAAAAGTGACTTGGAGTACATCAATTCTACAAAACAAAACAAAACAAAAAACCCGCAGCAGCAAGTCTCAAAGCCTGGGTCAACTGACACAGGTTTACAGGGCTCGTACTACCAGGCTGAAAATAGCAGTATTGACAGTCCTGTGTGGGATGGAGTCCAGGGTTTGAAAGGGGTAAACAGTGAGGTGGTAAAGTTTTGAGTAATTTTGTATCATCTGCAAATAGTTAAGTCCAAAGCAGACTGCAAAGAGTTATAAAGCAATCTCACAAAACTGGGTGACTAGGCAACAAAATGGCAGATGAAATTCAATGTTGATAAATGCAGAGTAATGTACCTTGGAAAACATAGTCCCAACTATACATATAAAATGATGGGGTCTAAATTAGCTGTTACCACTCAAGAAAGAGATTGAGGTCATTGTGGATAGATCTCTGAAAACATCTGCTCAATGTGCAGCAGCAGTCCAAAAGCTAACAATGTTAGGAATCATTGGGAAAGGGATAGATAATAGGACAGAAAATATCATAGTGCTATTATATAAATCCATGGTATATCTATACTTTGAATATTGTGTGTAGTCACCTCCTCTAAAAAAAAAGATATATTAGAATTGGAAAAGTACAGAGGAAAGGCAATAAAAATAAGGGGTATGGAACAGCATTGGCATGAGGAGAGATTAAAAAGACTGGGATTGTTCAGCTTGGAAAAGAGATGACTATGGAGGGGTACGATAGAAATCTATAAAATAGTGAAAGGTGTGGAGAAAATGAATACGGAAGTGTTATCTATACCTTCAGATAACACAAGAACCAGAGGTCACCCAATGAAATTAATAGGCAGCAGGGTTGTTGTTGTTTTTTAAAGAAAGTACTATTTCGTACAATACACAGTCAACCTCTGGAACTCATTGTGAAGGCCAAAAGTATAAATGGTTTAAAAAAAGAATTAGATATATTAGCCATTGATGGATCTATCTTACATTATTAGCCAAGATGGCCAGAGATGCAACCCCATACTCTGGGTGTCCCTAAGCATCCAGTTGCCAGGTGCTGGGATTGCATGACAAGGCAGGGATCACTCAGTAATTGCCCTGTTGTATTTATTCCCTCTGAAGCATCTGGCATTGGTCACTGTGGGAAGACAGGATACTGGGCTAGATGGACCAGTTTGGCCACTCTTATGTCCAAATATCCAATGGTCAGTGGCTAGTAGACTCATCTGAGAGGTGGCAAATACTGTTCTCTCCCTCAGCTGGAGGAAGGACTTGACCTGAGAGTCTCACACATCCCAGGTGAGTACCCCTGGGCTAAAAGTTACAAGGGAACTCCTCCCACTCCTGTTTTGTATAAGCTCATCTGTAGGTGCCCAATCCTACAGATCCCATAGGTGGGCTCAGAGTCCACTTTATCAGATCAGGCCCCACAGACAATTTAGGTGGAAGAACATCTCTCTCTTCCCAGGTTGTGCCTCACTCTGATGCTCAGGCATCTGGACTCATGGCATGGGATGCTGTGCACATCTAGAGAGGCAGAAACATAGGCACCTAGGGAACTTTTGCTGCAAAACTTTAGGCACTGAGCAAGTTTAGGCACCTACAGTGTTCAGCAGCTACTGGGCAGGGTTTTGTGAGTCCCAGTGGGGTAAGACTGTGGGATTTGGGTGCCTAAAGTGGCAGTGTAAGGATTTTTATTGCTGGAGGCCTATCTGATCAGAAGATCTCGGGGAGCCTTACAGTTATCTCCCGCTGAGTCCCCCTGTTAAGCCAGTCTATCAGAGCTGGATTCCCATAAAACAACACACACCACCAAATAAAGATCAACAACAACAACATTTTATTTAACTAAAGGAAGAGGAAGGAAGGAGAGGGGAATGGATTAACAGTACTGGAGATTTGGGTTGACACTTGCACTCACACATACACTCAATGGTACCAAGATGTTCTGCTACCTTTCCAGATGTCCACGATGAAGATTGCAGAATCCAGATGACCGAAGCCAGCGATGGACTGACAGACACCGACCGTGAATGGCAGATGGAATGGACAGGTATGTATCCCTATCTTAACTCCTACCCTAACCCACTTTGCATCGTCTGTGCACGTGAGATTGATCTAACTAATCGGACTAAATCCATGTATGCAAGTCTGCTTTCCCCAAAATAAAAGAATAAACAAACCCAAACTAATTAGTAAGTAGCTATTGCAGGCCAATAGCTAGTGCCAAGATAGTTTCACACCACGAGAGAGAACGGGAACTTGAACCTCTGATAACTCAAAAGCTCCAGAGACCAAGAGCACAAAGCTCCTCCCCTCACACACTTTTATAGGGAGCTGTTGCCTGGCAAACCTAGTTTCCCGCCTTTGTAATTTTCCCTCCTTTTCTTGGTACCAGGGAACAAGAACCTGACTCAAAATGGAGGTCACCTTGTCCTCTTACAAAACAAAATAATCTTTGATTCACAGAACTTATCTTAACTTTATACATATATTGTAATAATTTGGCAGACGTAAACGGGGTTTAAAACCAAAATTAACAGCAGTTAGGCACCTAAGTCCTTTTGTGAAGCTAGCCTCTAAGTGCTTAAGGTCCAGACTTCTAAAGATATTGCAAGGCCTAAGTCCCATTTACCAAACTGAAAGTCAATGGTACTTAGGCTCCTAAGTGCGTAAGTCACTTCTGAAATTGGGAATTCACCATCAAGTCACTTAACATGAGATTTTCAAAAGCACCTAAGAGAGTCAGCTGCCTAATTCTCATTGACTTTCAATGGAACCTAGGTACCTAGCTCACTTGGGCACTTTTGAAAAACCCACCTTCACAGGTTGTACAGGCCATAGCACCCCTGTTGGCCAAGGGTGGCACTGTAGTCAAAACTGAGGCAGGAAGCACCTACATTATCAATAAGTGCAACAAGGCTTTATGTAAGGAATAATGCACCTTCTGAAAGGGTCTAGTGTATTAACCAAAGACCCAATGAAAACACAAGCAAGTCTTTACTCCAGCATTTTAGCTGAGAAACAGTGAGCCTTACTTTATCCATTCCCACCTTGGTCCATCACTTTCTTCCAGCAGGGTTCTTTCAGTTCGATTCCCTTTCCTGGAGCCTTGATTCTGGGGAAAATCATTCCCCGGAGCCACAGGCCTGCAGAGATCTGTCAACTGCAGCTCTTCTGATGCAGCATTTTGTTTCTGACAGGCTGGGATTCCTGACACTGTTTGGAAGTTCACTGTCCCTAGAAGCATACCTTCTGAGTCCAGTAACTCTGTGTCAGGTTCATCAGCTAATTAGCTGCCAACCAGCCAACTAGGAATTTAACTTCATTGGGACTGGATTGGCTTGTTCTCCTTCACAGGAGTCTGTCACAGGTAGGCTGGTTCCTGACACCCCTTAAAGGGCCAGCCCCGTGACACCCACCCTTAGGCCTTGCAACACTGAGTGGAGCAACACCTTTAAACATCTGGGCCTAAATCACTTTTAAAAATGAAAGATAGGCTTTTTAATCACTAGGCACTTTTGAAAACTTTATCAATAGGCCTGAATTCTGCAAAGACTTATGAGTATGATGTACTTTAAGCATGTGAGTAGTCTCACTGAACTCCATCGGACCATGCTTATTCTTAAAGTCAAGCACAAATGTAAGTCTGTGCAGGATCAAGACAAAGGTAGACCTTAATGATTTTCAGAAATGATAGCCTCCTGAGGTTGTCAGTCCTATTTATTGGTCTTGAGCCTAAAAAACTGCTAAAGGTGAGTACTTAACAGGCATTAGCAAGGATAGATAAAAGAGACTGCTGCCTAAACTAATGTAATAACAATCCAATAACTTTGCAAATACACTCCCTATACTAACAATATGTTTACCTTATTGCTCAGTAGGGCAGCTATATGCTTCACTGGGTTCCACTGTAATTGTGACATCATAGAGGCATACTGAGATGTCACAGCAGAATAGCAACCCATCTGACT
The DNA here is from genome assembly GCF_965140235.1 of Caretta caretta. Classification (NCBI taxonomy): domain Eukaryota; kingdom Metazoa; phylum Chordata; order Testudines; family Cheloniidae; genus Caretta; species Caretta caretta. The sequence continues at coordinate 66,430,736 of NC_134207.1, forward strand.
AGGGTTCCAGGCATTCTGAATTTTAAAAAATTTCTTACTGTATGAGGCTGGCATTCAGCCTGTAACCCTATATTTCATTCATTTTAGGTATTTTCAGGTCCTCTTTACTTTTAAACAGTTCTGTGTGGGTTTTTTTTCTGCCTATGTACAAACTGTGATACAGCATGGCCAGAGGGCAGTAAAAGAGTGGTTTTTGTCTTCTGAGCAAAAAAAAGGTGTTTTTATTTGCATAACACACTTGCAAAACAAAAACAATAACATATACAATGTGTAACACAGCAACCAATCACAATTGTTTTCTCATTAGCTTCAGGGGAGGGAAGTGTTCAAGCTTGCCTGGGCCCAGGGCGGGGGGGCTTCCTCGACTCTCGTGGTCTTCCACCCTTCCGAGTTACCTGGTGGCCCAGAGCGAGGGGGCTTCATCGACTCTCAAGGTCTGCCACCCCCTCGAGTTAACTGGCGTCACGCCCAGTGTCACCAACAATTCCCTCCTTTGAAAGCACCCAACAAGAGGGGCAGGCTGTGGGGTGGACAATCCGGGGGCGGGGGTTATGTGTACCCACGTGTGAAAGGACCCCTCTAAGGTGGTGGTGTCCGCAGCAGCAATGGCTGGGGTTGGGGTCCCTTACTCTCTCCCCCAGTCAAAGGGTCAAACAAAGGGAACCGGACGGGGACACCGAGCAGAGAACCTCGGACAGCGCCCACTGCTCCTCAAAAGCATCAAGGGAGTCGGTGGACGCCACCCAGAGGAACTCCGCCCGGATACTTGAACAGACCGAGGATCGGAAAACAGCCCCACAGTCACAGGAAACTCCATGGGCCAACCTCCTCTCTCTGGTTTTATAGATGGCAGTTTTAGCCAGGGCCAGGAGGAGGTTAACTAGGAGATCCCGCAACTTTTTGAGGCCACGGATGGGGAGTGCATAAATAAAAAGGTGAGGGGAAAGTGCAACCAAAAACATAATAGAAGATTTGTGAGGAGCCGGAACAGGGGCTGCAGCCTGGCGCACTCCAAATATATGTGCGCCAGGGTTTCCCTCACACCGCAAAAGGGACAAGCATCTGGGATGGGGGTGAACCGCACCAAGTACATGCCCGTGCTCACAGCTCCATGAAGGAGCCGCCAACTGATGTCCCCGATGGGCCTCGGAACCAAGGTGGAATATAGGCTGGCCCACCAGGGCTGCTCACCCTCCAAAGGTGGCAGAGGGTCTCACCACTTTGTGTTGGGGCGGGACACTAAGGTGAGGGCGTGAAGGGTGTGGAGCACGAGCGTATATAGATGTTTCCTTGGTGCGGTCTGGATGCATACCGGCTGCAGTTCATGCAGCCATCTCGCAGTAAAGGGGTGAGGGGGTCAATTGGGTCTACGGGGCAGGGGTCCGATTAAAAGGTCCGGCGGGCCTGGGGTAGAGGGTGGGCAGGGTGTGCCCTCGAGCAGGACCCGGTCGAGGTAAGCTCGAGCAGCGGGCGGCAAAGCGACCTTCACCTCCTGAAGTACGCGCCGGGGGGTACGAGGTCTGGAGAGCCCCATGCATCAAGCGAGCGTCAGGGGATCCAGCCAGTCTCCCCGGTTGTAGTCCAGGAGTTCTCCAACTCTCATGACTTCCGCCAGGATCAAGCTCTGGCACCCCTAGTGGGACTCCGCCACCTGCACACGAAGCTGGGGGTTGTGTAGCAGGGGTTCCGCGAGGAGATCTGCCCCCTCGGTGGCTGCCACGGACCTGGTCGTTAAAAACAGTTTCCAAGTCCGGAGGAGGTCCTGGTAGAAGACCAGCAGCCGGGAGAGGTCTCACAGAAGACTTCCCGGACGGAGGTAAAAGAGCTGCCGGTCGTATCGGAGCCCTCGGATGTGGTGCAGGATGGCGTGCACCAGTATGCTCCAAGCCGAACTGCCTGCACCATAGAAGAGCCTCTGTAGGGCCTGGAGGCAGAAGACGCGGACCTGAGTGTGCAGACACTTCAGGCTCTGTCCTCCTTCCTTCAGGGGTAGATGAAGAACCCCAACAGGGGCCCAGTGCGTTCCTGACCAAAAGAACCCCAGAATCAATGTCCGGAGGTTGGTCAGGAAACCCGGGGCCGGGACCAGGGTGTTGAGCCGGTACCAGAGCATGGACAGGACTAGTTGATTAAGCACCAGCGCTCTCCCTCAGAGGGAGAGACATCGGAGTAGTCCCATCCATTTCCGGAGCCGCTCTATCACCCTGGCCTCTAAATTTTCCCAGTTCTCCGGCAGAGAGGGATGCATGGCAGAAAGGTAAACGCCGAGGTAGAGCAGCAGACCCGCGCTCCACCGGATGGTCTGAAGCGCAGGTGGGAGGGAGCTCGTCTGCCACCAGTCTCCTACTGCCAGGCCAGAGCTCTTGACCCAGTTGACCCGGGCAGAGGAGGCTGCCAAATAGATGGCCTGGCAAGCCTCCACCCGCACCAAGTCGCCCGGGTCCTGGACCACGAGGAGCACGTCATCAGCGTACGCCGACAGGACCAGCCGCAGCTCCGGCTCCCACAGCATCAACCCCGTCAACCTCCTGCGGAGGAGACAGAGGAAGGGCTCGATCGCCAGAGCGTACAGCTGGCCCGAGAGGGGGCACCCCTGCCATACTCCTCGCCCGAAGCTGACCGGTTCGGTCAGGGTCCAGTTGAGCTGAACCAGACACTCTGCGGAAGCGTACAGCACCTGGAGAAAACCCACAAACTGGGGTCCGAAGCCAAACACCTGTAGAGTGCTCAGGAGATACCTGTGGTCCACCCTATCAAACGCCTTCTCCTGATCTAGGGACAGGAGGGTGAACGACAGACCGTCTCTACACCCGAGTTCCAAAGGGTCCCGAACCAGAAATAGGTTATCAAAGATACTGCGGTCCAGGACGGTGTAGATCTGGTCTGGGTGGATCACGTCCGCCAGCACAGACCCTAGCTGCAGCGAGATTACTTTTGCTACGATTTTGTAGTCCGTGCTGAGGAGCGAGACAGGACACCAATTTTGTAAATCGCGGAGGTCCCCCTTCTTCGGCAATAAAGCAAGCACAGCTCGCCTGCATGAAAGAGGGAGAACTCCGCTCTGCAGAGACTTGGCCCAGACGGTGACTAGGTCTGGGCCGAGGATGTCCCAAAACACGCGGTAGAACTCCACGGTCAGCACGTCCATGCCTGGAGACTTATTAGTGGGCATACGACAGAGGGCTTCCGAGAACTCGGCCAGAGTGAGAGGCAACTCTAGCTGGTCTCGGTCGCTCGCGTTAACCATAGGGAGCTCCTCCCAGAGCACTCTGCAAGCACTAGGGTCGGTCGGATCTGGGGAGAAAAGACTTGCGTAGAAGGCTTGGGCCCTCCCGCACATCTCCGCCGGTTCCGTGAGGGGGGTGCCGTCTTCTGCCAGGAGGCAGGTGACGTGTTTCTTGGCCCCCCTCATTTTCTCCAGGGCATAGAAGAAGCGGGAGCCGCGATCCATCTCCTGAAGGAGGCAGATGCGGGATCGAACAAAGGCGCCCTGGGCCCGACGGCCCTCGAGGGCCCGGAGCTCCTCCCACTTCTCCTGGCACGCTCCGCAGGGGAGCGGGTCCTCGGGGCTGGTGGCCAGACGCCTCTCCAGCTCTAAGACCTCCCGTTCCAACTGCTCTATCGCCGCATTTCTCCGTCGGCTGGTGCCCCAGGTGTAGTCGTGGCAGAGAAGCTGGGCGCGCACCTTCCCCAGGTCCCACCATCGCCGCGCCGAGGGAAAGGCATGCCGCTGCCCTCGCCAGGCCAGCCAGATTCCCGGAAGGACGTCACGAAGCCCTCATCCTCCAACAGGCTGTTGTTAAAATGCCAGTAGGCCGGCCCCGGCCTCTCCGCACAGAGGGAGGCTGTCATGATGGCTAGGTGATGGTCAGAAAATGGGGCCAGCCGAATGCTGGAGGAGTGGGCTTGTGAGAGATGGAAGCGTGATAAATAAATGCGGTCCAACCGGGAGTGGCTCGACCGATGGGCTTCCACCCGGACAAAGGTGAACGTGGAAGTGTCATCCGCATGGTGGTCACGCCATATGTCCACTAGGGAGTGATGTTCGACTATCTCCCGGAGGGTGTCCGCGGCGGCCGGGCTCTGCTCGGTCCCGCTCCTTGAGGGTGGTATTAAAATCCCCTCCCAGGACCAGGCACTCATGAGAATCTAAGGTGCCGAGGAAGGCGGATGCCTGCTGATAGAATTGCAGCTGCTCCGGGCCCGATGTCGGGGGATAGACATTAATGAGGTTAACCACGAGCCCCTCCATATGGACCTGGAGATACAGCAAGCGACCCGGCACGGCCTCGGCGACCCCTAGCACCTCTGGCCGTAGGTCAGGGGAGAACAGGGTCGCCACTCCAGCTTGTCGAACCGTTGAATGGCTAAAGTAGACCCTGTCCCCCCACTCCAGCTGCCAACTGTCTTCGGCAGTCGGATCCGTATGGGTCTCCTGCAGGAAAACCACAGAGTACCCTCCCTCCCGAAGGAAGGAGAGCATCTGGGACCTGCAGAGAGCCATCCTACAACCCTGGGTGTTCAACGTTGCGATGTTGAGAGGTGTCATGGAGAGGGCCCGGGGGGATCCTCACTGGCAGGGATGCTCGCATCCCCCAGCGGGCCGCGCAACAGTCCTTGACCCATCCCGTAGGTGAGTAATTGTTCACGGAAGACACGGACCTGCCAGTAGGCCGTGGCATCCCGCTTCCCCGTCCCTTTACCTTCCCCCATGAGGGTCCTTGTGGCCCAGAGGATTTGAGAAAAGTCCCCCCATCGCTGGAGAGCAAGCTGTACCTTGTTGCGGGAGCCACGGACATCCTCTAAGAACTTCCACAGCTCTCCTCGCAGCTCTTTGGGGAGTGGGGTTACGGTTTCCCGGTTGTTCCCCGGCGGGGCCCTGGGTGCAGCCCTGTGGCCCACAAAATGGGCAAGCAGGGTGTGCACCCCCCGACGGGGTGCCTGATGGGCTGGAGCTTCTAGGCACGCCTCAAGCCCTGGGGCGATAGGGGGCGGTGGAGGGAAAATGGAGGGCCTGGTGGTTTTAGTGGGGCCCTTCCCCTTCTTCTTGCCCTGGCCTTTCCTGCCGGCTGGGGATGCTTACCTAGAGTCTGGGGAGGCGATGGGCATGGCAGCGGTGGAGGTCATCCCAGTGCCCTCCATTGCCAAGGCCCCAGAGGGGGCGGTGGCAGGTGGTTAACAGGAGTTGGGGTCAGGTAAAAAGGGACAAGCTGTGGGGTGGACAATTCGGGGGGGGGGGGGGCACATGAACCACCATACGCTTGTACAGAGAGTCCTGTTTGGTTGGCTGGTGCTTCTGGCCCACACGGTGGAATCAGGGCGAGCAGCTGAGTCCAGATGCAGATGTTAAACAGCCAGCAAAGACGGTGGAGGGGGGCAATGGTGAAGATAGTAGTGTGGGGGTTTGGAGGACACAGATGGATCAGGGAGCAGCTCCGTGCCACACCCCCAGTGTCCCTACAAACACAGTCAGGACACAGTCAAGGCCTCCCCCCACACGAGAGCACAGTTTGAAAGTCACTCAGTCTTAAGTCCCCCTCTACGGCGATTTGTAGATTCCCTGGGCAATGTTCCTCCGGTAGATGGCTTTTTCCTTTTCTTCTCCGGTTTTCTTTGCAGCTGTAGCATTCCAGGGATGCTGGAACAGATGATAAGAGACTCTCTCGGCCGGATACGGGTCCACAAACAAACAGCAAGCGGCTGGGTCTGGGGGCTGGGTCGCTCCACTACCGCCCTCCAGGGAGAGGGTCAGCAGGCCCCCCATCTCTCTGGGGGGGATTTCAGCTGGAGCGGCAGCAGCGTCCGGGGTGGGGGGGGGCGACAGCCAGCCAGCAGCCGACTAGCCTCAAGCAACAGCAGAAAAAACAAAGAGAAAAAAAGGGGGGGGAGAAGGGGGGAGAGCGTCTGGCCCGGTCGGGGGGGGGAAGCTGCAAGCAGGGGCAAAAAGCAAGGAAAGCCCAGACCAGAGGGCAGCAGGAGAGCGTTAGAAGGGAACCTTGTTCCCTGTAGATGGAAGAAAGTTTGTATAGATTAATTAAAGCACCTGAAGCCAATTAGAGCACCTGAAGCCAGTCACCTGATAAAATCCCCCTGCTTCAATCAGGCAGGGGAAGGAGTTGAAGCAGAGAGCAGTAGAGGAGAGTTTGGAGAAGTGCTGCGGTGGGCTAAGAAGAGACCAAGACCCTAGGTAAAGGGATGCCTGGTTTGTGCAGAGGGAGGGCAGGAAGCCCCACAAGCTGAAGGACAGAGATGGAAGTAGTCCAGGGGAAGGAACCGCTAGTTCAAGCGGTTTACTGCTATCCCTAGGGCCCCTGTGCTGGGACCTGGAGTACAGGGTGGGCCCGGGTCCCTCCCTCTCCTCCCTCCCCTCTAGGACACTAGTGGAGCAGTTAATACCCCAGTTCAGGGGTGAGAAATGGTGCTCTGAACCCTCCCCAAGAAGAGAAAGCATGAGATCCATCGAAGTAGTGCTGGCAATTTGTCACAGTACATACCTCAAAAATATCCACTTACCCCCTGATGATGAATGACTCTGTTCTGACTTTATTGACAAAATGTAATACTCTGGGGGGGATCATGTCACCGTGCCAGCCAATTAGTGTTTCAGATGGTGCAACACAATTCAGGGAAGAACTACTTTTGAAACAGTATTTTCAAAACTAGCCCTTCACTCCTCCCTCCTCCTTCCTATACCTCTTGCTCTGCCCACAGAACTACCCAAACTACTGTACCAGTTGGCCTCCAAACATCACTTTTGCTCACAGAGGCCTTCAGTTTTGATGGGTTTTATTTATCCTGTCTCTAAATGACATACTGTTCCAAATTATATATAAATACTGACTGTAGGATGCATATGACTACATATTGAAAATGAGGAGAATGCTGGGAAGTCATGTCAGTGCTCACTTCTGTCATAAATATAAAGGGAGGGTTAACCACCTTTAAATCCCTCCTGGCCAGAGGAAAAACCCTTTCACCTGTAAAGGGTTAAGAAGCTAAAGATAACCTCGCTGGCACCTGACCAAAATGACCAATGAGGAGACAAGATACTTTCAAAGCTGGAGGGGTGGGGGGAAACAAAGGGTTCTCTCTGTCTGTGTGTTGTCTTTTGCCGGGACCAGAGCAGGAATGCAGGTCAGAACTCCTGTAAAGGGCTAATAAGCAATCTAGTTAGATATGCGTTAGATTCTGTTTTGTTTAAATGGCTGATAAAATAAGTTGTGCTGAATGGAATGTATATTCCTGTTTTTGTGTCTTTTTGTAACTTAAGGTTTTGCCTAGAGGGATTCTCTATGTTTTGAATCTGATTATCCTGTAAGGTATTTACCATCCTGATTTTACAGAGGTGATTCTTTTCTTTTTCTTCAATTAAAATTCTTCTTTTAAGAACCTGATTGCTTTTTCATTGTTCTTAAGATCCAAGGGTTTGGGTCTGTGTTCACCTGTCCAAATTGGTGAGGATTTTTATCAAGCCTTCCCCAGGAAAGGGGGTGTAGGGTTTGGGAGGATTCTGGGGGGAAAGACGTTTCCAAGTGGGCTGTTTCCCTGTTATATATTTGTTAGATGCTTGGTGGTGGCAGCAATAAAGTCCAGGAGCAAAAGGTAAAATAGTTTGTACCTTGGGGAAGTTTTAACCTAAGCTGGTAAAAATAAGCTTAGGGGGTTTTTCATGCAGGTCCCCACATCTGTACCCTAGAGTTCAGAGTGGGGAAGGAACCTTGACAACTTCATATTTCAATTCCCCATTTACAAAGAAATTTGCAAGCAATTGAGAATCTTAGCTCCCTGAAAATGGAATTCATAATCTTCCAAGAGCTGTTTTTTCATTTCACATGGTGGGGCTTTTAGTTTACAATTTGGACACGCCAATGCTAAAATAGAAACGCATATCCAGTCTATTTTGTTATCAATAGTTAATTTACCTATGAAACCATAAAAACAACGAGGCGTCCGGTGGCACGTTAAAGACTAACTTTTATTTGGGCATAAGCATACTTGTATACATTTATGCCTGTATCTATAATTTTCACTCCATGCATCTGAAGAAGTTGTTTTTTTACCCATGAAAGCTTATGCCCAAATAAATCTGTTAGTCTTTAAGGTGCCACCAAACTCCTGGTTGGTTTTTGGGGATACAGACTAACACGGCTACCCCTCTGATATGAAGCCATGTATATAGTTTAACATGTTAGACTCATCTACTTTTTTCTATGCAGTTGCTCACAGCTGAAATTGCTCAGTCAGAATTAAAATGCACTTAGAGCATTGCAAATGCCTGTGCAGGAATGTATTTAGGACACAGATTTTACTTTATTCAAATGCACTTCCAAGGAAATAAATATTGACATGAAACCTGTCATTTTAAAGAGAGCTCTCAGTTAAACATTAAAAATCCAGTGGCAGGTTCTAAGGAACGACAATATGAGTAATTCCAAAACAATTCTGACATCTAATTCTGACACCATTTCTTCTCTAAAAAAGTTTCCTCCACCCCCTCACGTGGAAGTTTACAACAGAACTAGTCAGTTTGAGAAGACTGCTATGTGCATTAAAGTTATTCTTAAATTGCTTATCCCTCTCCCCCTCCATAAATAGACTACACATTGGATAACGTAACTGGTCTTGCCAAACTATGACACAGAATTCTTCATGCTCGGTGAGCTCCTCCACTTTTCAAGCCATTCACCCATGAAGATACAGTACGACTTCCCGAAGCTGCATATCAGAGCCACATGTTTTATAAATTGCAAAATGGAATGCTTATTATGTCTGGGGTAGTCTTTTTTTAAATTTGCTAATTCAATCATGCCTAAAGTATGCCATTGCCTCCTCAGTGAAGAGTTCTAATTCAAAAATAATTACACTGCAGCAAAAGCACTCAATTCCTAGCCTTTGATGCACCTTACGTAAAATTAGCTTGACGTTATCCATTGTCTTTCTTTTTCCCTCTTCCTCCTTTTCAGCAACCTATCTCAGAGTTGCAGACTCACTTATAGTTGACATGGATAAGATACAGCTGGATGGAAGCTGGCAGCTATAGTTTATCAAAAAACTTTTGCCTTTTGGGACAGCTTAACTATATGAAAAGGCAAAAAGAATATTAAAATTTATACACTGAAAAATGTTATCAAGAACAAAATGTTGGTGAAACATTTAAAGATTTATAACTCCAAGAGATAATGTCAATACACAAAGATATAGCTGTTTAATTATCTCTCCCTATTATGACAAAATACGTGGGCCCAGATCCTCAAAGATATTTTGGCAATAACTCCCATTGAAATCAATGGGAGTTAGTCACCTAAATGCCTTTAAGGATTTGGCCCATAATACCATTTTCAATGCTGGGTAAAGCCCTTATTCAACAAATCACTTAACACATTCTTAACTTTTAAGCATGAGCCCAAGTACCATTTAATTCAATAGGATTTAAGTATATGCTTAATGGACCACTTTGTTGATTAGGGATAAACTTAAGCACATAGTTAAGTGCTTTGTTGAAATGGGGGTCTAAGATAGTAGGAACATTCAAATAATAGGAGAGCGTGTATGATCCATAGGTTGAGGAATCCAGGAGAGCAGACCCCCTACCCAGAGAAAGGGGTAGCAAGATGGGGGCAACATTCATCCTAGCTCAAGGTGGATGAGACATATACCTTCAGAGACTAATAAATGTGTATAGTTTTGGGGTTTTTTTATGGCTGCTCTCTCTTTGGCCCATAGTGAGCCAAACAAATGTAAGGACTATTCATGTGAATAAGGATTTGCAACATCTGTCTGATACCTTTTTACAGACCTTCAAGTCCATGGTTAATATCATATATCTTATAAGCCGCAAAGGAAGGGAAGATTGTCATTAGTGTGGCCTATATTATAACTAAGCTCTACATTTATTCTCTTTGCTAGTTAAAAGGATACTGCCACATTAACAATTTTGTTAGATGCTGTAGTTTAGGTCCTTTGTTTATAGTTTTATTATCACTACCATAACACCCCAGCAATAGAAAATGTTTGCAAATTTAATTTTTCTCAAACTTTCAGCTTAGTTTATGATAAATTTTATACAAAGAGGGTGGTGTGTTGACTCCTTCTGTTTCTCTCTTGTATATTTATAAGGTATGTATCACCATGGAATCTATCACTGTGGTATCCTTGTACTTGGCAGTTCCATGCAATAAAAGAGTTGTCTCATCATATTCATCCACTGCTCCAGAAACCTGGATGGATCAGATAGAACTTATCAGTTGCCTATATATATTCAGAGCAAAGGAAAGCTTTTTTGCACTGTTATATAAATATCACTAGCACAGGTGCTGACTCCATGGGTGCTCTGGGGCTGGAGCACCCATGGGGAAAAATTAGTGGGTGCTCTGCACCCATCGGCAGCCAAGCTCCCCTCATCCCCCCATCGCCCCTCCTCCACCCCCACCACGAGCATGGCACGTCTCCGCTCCTCTGCCTACCTTCTAGCGTTTCCCACCCGGCCGCCACCAAACAGCTGTTTGGCAGTGTTAGTACACGCCAGGAGGGGCGGGGAGGAGCAGGAACATGGCGTGCTATGGAGAGGAGGTGGGGCCGGGGCAGGGATTTGGGGAAGGAGTTGTAATGGGGGCAGGGAAGGGGTGGGAAGAGGTGGGGCAGGGGCGGGGCCTCATAGAGGGATGGAGTAGGGGTGGGGCCGGAGGCAGAGAATGGGTCAAGCACCCATGCGAAAGAGGGTAAGTCGGCACCTATGATCACTAGCAACTTTATTTAAAGTCTGTATGTTTTTTATTGTTTTTATTTATTCTTAAAACTTCATCTCTATTGTAATATACAGTCTTTCACGCTACATTCTCCAATCTCAGCAAGTCCCTGGGCTTGAACTAAAGCCACCTGCCCTCACCCACCTTCACTGCTTTGAATAACTACACTGTCACAGGGGGGTGGACCCCTTCAAGAGGCGGGGGGGTGTCAGGGCCTAGTCTACCTGTGATAGATTTCTTTAAAGAGAATGAGCCCATCTCTGTAATAATGAACTGCCTAAGTGGCTGGTTGGCAGCTATTGGATCAACAAGTACCTGCAACATGATAAAATGATACCAGAGCTCAGTGAGAGGAAGGTGCTCCTAAAGTGAGGAAGCACCTAAGGGGAGAGGAATTCACAGGGAACAGTGCCAGAGAGCTCCCAAGGAGAGGCACTTAAGGTGGGACCTCACAGATACTTGTGAACATGCTGCTGCCTGGAGTAGAGCTTCATTTGGCATGAAGGCCCTGGCTTCAAAGAAGGAATCAAGCTTAAGAGTGCCTTGAGGGTAAAGGGCTTGGGGGTAAGGCTGACAAAATCAGATGGAGTCTCCCTCCCTGCTAAGAAGCCATGGTGAAAATTGTTCTTGTGTTTGAACTTTCTGTTAGCAAATGAGACCCTCAGCAGAGGGAGGGGGCTGTTGGTACGTAAAAGATGTGCTGAACTTAGAACCCAATGGGGGAAATTAAGATGTGTACTTGCAGTGCCACACTCTGCTACCAGGGGTGCACCACCCTCCCACTCACTTTTATACGCACCACCCTCCAACTCACTGGCAAAACTATCTGGTGATCGCTGGCAATAGCCTAGTGATGCAATTTCCCTTCCCTTACTCCCTCAGAAAACCATATGAGCCCAGGATACAAATTCCTGACCAATCACACAAACCTTGACCAATTTTCCTCCCCCCACCAAACCAACACAGCCCCTTAAAAACACTGGGTAAGCACTGTATGGCAGAGGAAGGGGTGGATTATGTACCTCTTAAGCCTACAGTACGTCTCCAAGATACTGGGAAGTAATCTGTGAACATGTAACATTGACAGTTGCATGAACACACCATCTGGGGTTGGTAAAACAAAGCTTTATTTATTGATTTATTTATAGACAACAGTTGAATGGAAAACACAGTAAACCAAAAGTAAACTTTATATGTGAAAGTACTAAATTCTTGGCCCCAAACCATCTTGACAGAGAGTCCTGTTCACCTTCAAAAGAACAATTTTTCTCCTCAAATATTAAATGGAAAAAGTAGAACGAGAAAGAAGTGAAATGGAAAATTGCTAAAGCTCAAGAACATAGCACACAGAAAGGCAGTATTTTTTCTGAAAGCTCTGAGGTGATATGAGAGCGAGAAGGGGTGTACAAGAGGGGGGAGAGAAAGGCAAGGAAAGTCAAGCAGACTGAAAACAGAATGTGAAATAATTGATTCTGTTATGGAAAGATTGAAAAAAAATTAAGTGCGGGCAAAATCTACAGAAGCACTTGCAATACCATAAATATCTTCCTATAGACTAGATTTTCTGTAAAGTGCTTAAATATAATTGGTTTGGTCATCATTTACAGAGCTGGATTTTTCTCAGCTCATCTCGTCCTGGGCCAGGCCGTTTCTATTTTCACCCCCACACCAGGTTTTACTTATGGGATTTTTATTATAAATTTTTTATTTTTATTATTATTATTCTCTGTAATGCTGTAGTGTAGTTTAAAAAATAATTCTTAGCCCACCATGTTTCCATTTGAAAGCTTGTTTTAAATCGCTGATACTTTCTGATAATAATCCCTCCTCCACCTCGCCAATACAGAAAAATGTGGAAATTTCCCATTTTGTAGCTGTATTACTGAGGATGGAACAAAGTTTGACAGCTGTCATTTGGGGAAGTGAAAAATCTTCATATATTACATGAATAAAGCATATTTTGTCTGTCTTAATGGAATGTCTATATTTATATTATTCAGACTCTTCAGTAACAAACAGAACATAAAACTATACCAGCACTGAAAGATGACTCACTGTTTAGCATGTTGGTCTCTATGTATGACTATGATACTTTCCATTGATATATCACCTTCCACAGAAGGATCTCAAAGCAATTTGCAAACATTAATAAATTACTCCTCACACCAGATATGATTGTCCCCATATTATAGATGGGAGAGCTGAGGTACAGAGATGTGAAATGACTTGCACATCACACAGGAAGCCTGAGAGATCCAGCAAGAGCACTTAGATCTCTTAAGTCCTACTCCTAGGCTACAGATACAAAACCATCCTCCTTTTAATCTATAAAATTGCACACATTGCACTATCCAGCCTCACATAGTCTACCTGGCTTCTGACCCAAAGCAGGTCTAGAATCACTTCTGTAGTCCACAATCAAGTAAAACTCCCCTTTATTATACTGTGAATGTGACTGAATAAGGACCGTAGAATTGGCTCTGCTATGTATTTCTTGGGTTTCTCCTCTGTAGAGTAGAGGTTGATCTCAACTATGAGACCTCCTTTCTTGCAGTCCCAGAATGCTTATAGTCATATGCTGCTCAGGGATGAAGTTGATCCCACATAAGATCTGTCATAGACTGCCCTACCATCTTTCAATACCATGACCATTTGGTGCTCACTGATACAACGTAGCCTGAAGTGCCATTAGACTCCCATAGCTGCAACCTTGTGTTTCCCTAGCTTATCTCCAATAAGAGAACAATTTCACTGTGTGTTCTATATATGCTCTTGTGTCTGTCCAATATTTAGGGTCAGGTCAGTTCTGTACAAAATGGACAATTCTATCTTGGCAAATCTCCAATGTCCAAGAAGCTATCTGAGATTCTAAATAATAATATAGACCATCTAGAAAGGCATGGAAAGTGAATAGTTTATTTACAGGAATTCTCATCCCAGTGGCTTGCTCGACCATTTAATGTATTTAAGTTATTGGATAAGATGACCTACTGTGCAGCCAACACCTGCAGTCTGTGTGGCCCCAAATATCAGAGATAATTTTCTGTTAGGCTAATTCATGGTCAAATTTTTACTTTTGTTTCTACAGTCAACAGCCGTGCCATAGTTTGGCAAAAGCAGTTGTTTTTTCTTATTTGCATTCTGTGTATGGTGACTCTACTTCAAGATCTCAAAATATTTTAATACAGGGAAACTAACCCTTACTTGAAAGGTCTTTTTTGAATGATTCCTCCCTGTGTGAAGGGATCAGTTCACCACTGCCCCTCCTCATGATAGGCATGGAGTAGCAGCTCTCTCTCTGGTGACTGCTCCACCTCTGTGGTAGCCTGCCTCTTCCTGTAACTTGGCCCTTTGGCTAGAACACTTCAAAGTCTTACCCCTTCCAGGGTAGTCCGTGAACAAAAAGAAAGGGGAACTAACACAAACAAACTGAGTTAGTAAGAGAGAGAGAGAGAAAAATGTCTCCCTCTCAGGGTGTATCAGGGTCTAGCCCTGCTTTCCCTCAGGGAGGGGCCTTCAGGTAGCGATTGTCTGGGAAGCTCTTGCCTTCAGTCAGTTCTTTTCCTCAGGAGCTGTGAGTTGAAGGTCTGTTCTCTTCCCTGGCCTGCCAACAAGTGAGCTATTCTGCTCCCTTTTTAAGTTCCTCGTCCAGCCTGTTCATGTCTTTCAGGTGTGGCTGAGCCCAGAACAGCTCCTTAACCCCTTATTGTCCAGTGTGCCGTTTGTATATCCCGTTACAGGAAATCACCAAATGGCACAAAGGTAGCATAGGGTATGTGTTCACTGCAGAGTTAACTCAAGTTACCAACACGCCAATTACTTTCTCTCAAATTAGCCTAACTCAAGTGAGAGCAGCCACACTGTGAAATAATATTCAACCTGCTGTGTCTACATTGGTGCTGCACTCACTGGTGTGTGGCACTAAAACGTCTGAGGGCATATCCCATGGTTCTTTGCACTGCAGTAAGCTGAGTCACTCTGTGAATTCTTTCCCAGTGAATTGTAGGAGAACTTGTCCATTCACTTGGCGCACATGAGGGAAATTATCAGAAAGCACTGGAGGACTAGAGGCACTCAAGTGGTACTAGCTGGAATCCACACTGCAGAGTAGTTTTCTAAGGCTCTAAGCAGCTGACAAGTTGTGCTAACTGTAGCTACTATGGGGCCAGCCAACTAAAATTAAAAGCACCACTTAAATCTCAGTTTAAGGTGTTTTATGTATGGACAGGACTCAAATTAGGGGCAACACTCAAGTTATAATCTGAGTTTGTTTTGCAGTGAAGACAAGCCCACAGATGGCTTTATGCCATCCGATAGCAAGCCAAGGATGTGGGAGGTAGAGCTTGAGTGTATCGCACATTTGTGATCAATGGCTGACAGAGTAGCAGACCTTATGACAAATTAGGTCCCCAATCGGGCCATGGATAAGAGGAGCAGGAAGATGGTTTAGAACCACCATTCCAATTCTCTTCACTGAGTGTAACTTGGCCAAACCAAAAGACTGAAGAGTCTGAAATACTGCAGAGGTATTTGAGTAAATTTGTAATTGTAACAGAAGGCATTTAATTGATATTTGTTATATTTCAAAGGGTCTTGTTCTGGAACCCTTATCCATATTGACTACTTGAATAAATATTACTCATTGTGAGTCCTTACTACTCAGAGTGAGTTCCAGAATCAGGCCCCAGAATTATAAAGCACATCTGAAAAAACAAAAAAGGGTGCAGAATCCTAGGAATCCCAGGAATTCATTCTTCCAGGATGTTTAATTCCTTATTACGGCTAGGGTTATATAATATGTGAATATAGTTTTTCACATTTTGGAAGATCGGGGGTTAAATGTTAGTGCAAATTCCACATGCACATATATTGAAACTGATAGGATATTTAAAGGTAAAGAGCGCAAACTAGACTTTTACTGATTATTTGTAATTCCTTTATAAGTTTGGGGCACAGAATCAAACTTTTAACATTTTAAACAGAAACACAGAATCTTTTTAAAAGATCTTTTACAAATCAGCAAGACTGGAAATAATTTGATAGAAGACTTAGAGTGTATGCTTTTTCAGTGATTTCACTAGAAACTTATTCTGGCTTTCCCTGAGGTAGAGATAAACCACTGGTAAGAGACAGTTATTAAATCTTCTTTATATATTCTGTATGAAATATATTAAAGTACAAAAATACTGTATTCAAATAAGGTTAAGGGTATGACTTAAACCCACAAAGACATGGAAATTCAGAAATGCATTCTATACTCTTCTGTGAGTTTTGCTTGGCTTCCTGAAATACCGACTTTATAGTACAATTTATCTGTCTGAATGATACTTGCTTTTCAGTTTGCATTCTTTTGTGGGCTTGGCTTAAACTCTGACATTGACTGAACAGTATTGCTGATTTTTGTGTCTCTGTGTGTGTACAAGTGCACACTATTATTAAGAAGAAAAAATGAAAATAATTTGGAAGTAAATGATTATTGGAATAATTGACTGGCTCATTCCTTTGGAAAAATATTTAGTAAACTTTAATGCTAATGAGAGAGAAAGGCAGACAAACATAGTAGATAAAGGACTCTAATCAACTGTCTTTGTAAGTGCAGGCATATACTTTGTTTTTTCCATTGCAGTTATATTTGCAAGAGGTACATACTCATCCTGTTCTTCCTTTTCAATACACCTCTACCCCGATATAACGTGACCCGATATAACACCGTTCGTATACAATGCGGTAAAGCAGCACCCTGGGCGGCGGGGCTGCTGTAATAACAGAAATGCTCGAGGCCAAAGCAAGTTGGATATAACGCGGTTTCACCTGTAATGCGGTAAGATTTTTTTGGCTCCTGAAGACAGCTTTATGGCAGGGTTGAGGTGTATATGCAAAAGGTGCAAGCATACTGGCAATGAAGTCAGATGTGGTACACAAAATGGCTTGGGATCTTCTTACTTGATAGATTACCTCCCTTCTCACCAATGCAGCTATGACCTGTGGAGCTCACACTTGATTCAAAAGACAGGGTGCTGGTGGTAGAGCAATTGGATTTGAGGGGCCCTTAGCTTTGAAACCAACTCCTGCATCTTGTTATAACAGTCCAGGCCTGTTGACCTTCAGGATGCACTACAAAAATGTATCTTTTCAAGGTAACTTGTGGTCAGGAAGATGCCACTTCAGTGGTTGTGCTTAGGGAGATGGGATATTTCTTTTTTATCTGCACTGTATAATGTATTGATTATTCGTGTACACTGTGAGATTGCTGCTAGGTTTTTTTCTATTTCTATTTATTCTTTTTTATGTTTGTTCTGTTTCTATTCTTTGAAAAATAATTTTCAGGGGGATCTATAGAATGACACAGCTGTTTCCTTGTAGCTACACAATTTTTTAAAAAAATTGTGGTCATTTCAAATGTGGCTTCAGGATTCCCTTCTACATGGTTCATAGAATTTGATTAACATTCATATTAAAGGGAAATGTACTTTTAAAGATTAATAATCTATTCTGCCTCTTCATCCCCTACTATTGGTCACATTGCACAGTTCATTCTGAAATGAAATCAATGTTGATTCTATTTCAACAACCAGAGCAGAAGCAGAACATTTGGAGGAGAACATCATTAAACATGACCAGGTGATGTTGCGCTCTGGTGTCTTACAAGGGGAACTAATAAAACAAGAACAATCATCAAACTATATGACCTTAGACCAAAATTTAGAATGCATTGTTACCTTGAGAGACTGCAAAATAAAATATGGGATCTCAAGAATTAATAGAAATTAGATTTGCCTTACAATAGACTCCATATATTTGTTCTAGAAAAATAAGAGGTAGAAAGACATATCCCTGACCTAGAAAGAAGATTTCTGTCTAATACTGCACACTACAAAAATCGTCAAGAAGAGTTCAATGATAAGAAAGGCTGATCTCCTTATTGCTGTTAGGGTCAGTGAGACCTACCATAACAAGCTCCTTAAGAAATCAGTTCCCAGAAGAGGTGACTTTTTGACTCTATGACGTGTGTAGCTATCAGTTAGACCTGTGTCAGGATGCTCATCCATTATATACATACCCAGTTATACTAGAATCTCATCCTCCACACACTTATATCATACTTGTGTTACAACATACACACCTCTGTGCCATTTCTGTTGTTTTGGGTCACAAATCCTCAAAAATGTACCAAATGGAGCAAAGCCTTCTGAACTATGACATCCTCTCTTGTATTGGGTTGTGATTTTTTTTTTCTGACACAAGCTTATAGTATTAATGACGATGAGAAAATACATCTTAGAGTTAAAAAAAACCTTTATTATTTCTTACAATGGATTTTTAATTTAGAAAACAATGTTGCATCATATTCAAATAAACAAATTCAAGTTTCAGTTAGAACAGTTTAAAGAGGCCTTAGGTCAATTTCTTATTTTCACTATGTTTACAATAATCTGTTCTTTGGGATAGTACTACCCCAATGGCTACCTCAGAGGCATTAGCCTTCAGGATAAAGAGTTGGTCAGGATCAGGGTAGACTAGCTCTGGGGCAGACATGAAAGCTATCTTCATCCATTCAAAGGTCTCCAGAGAGCCTCCAGAGACCAGTGAAACCTTGTGGGTTTTTGGAGAATGGTAGTGATAGGGGTTGTAGCCTGTGAGAAGTTTGGAATAAACCTCCTTTAAGAGTTAGTAAACCCCATGAATCTTTGCATGTCTCATGTGCTCCAGGGATCTTGCTAATACATTCTGAGGGTCCATCCATAGTCCATCTGCTGACAAGTGAACCATACAAATTTGACAGATGACTGGTCAAATACACAATTTTTCCAGTTTTGCATACAACCTGTGCTGGTTCACCAACATGATGGTTGTGTCTGGCTCGATCACTGGAGTAGATTAAGGTATCATCTAGATATGCTACCACAAACTAGTCTAGGATATCTCAAAATATGTCCTTGATCAGTCACTGGAAGGTGGCAGGAGCGCTGGTGAGTTTAAAGGGCATTACCAAATAGTCAAAATGTCCATACCCAGTTTTAAAGGCTGTCTTCCACTAGTCTCCTGCCCTGATTTGAACTAAATTACATACTCTTGTAAAGTCCGGTTTGGTGAACATCAAAACTGATCCTGTTTGGTTTAAGCGCTCTGAGACTAATGGTTAAGTGTACCGATTGCATATGGTTATTTAGTTCAGTGCCCTGAGAACCATCCTTCTTCTTTTACAAAAAGGGTGCCTGCGGGAGAGGTAGAGCAGTGCATAAAGCCTTTATCTAAGTCTTCCTGAAGGTATTCCCTTAACACTGCTAGCTCTGTTGTGAGATAGAATATATATGCCCAAAAGTAACTGTGGCTCTGAGATGAAGGTTGATGGGGGAATTGTACACATGATGTAGGGCAGTGAGTCCATGTGCTGTGTTTTAAAGACATCCTGGTAGTCTCAGTAGTTCCTTGTGCTGGGTTGGCGTTTCTGGGTTCAATAAGGTGGCCGTCAGTAGCCTGACGGGAAGGAAATGAGTTGGGACTACAGAATATGGGGGTCATGATGGGCTAGCCAGGGTGCCCCTAAAATTAGGGTGACATGTGAGGAGAAAATAAGGCTAAATTGTAGAACTTCCCAGTGTTACCCAATCACCACTTCCAGTAGTGCGGTCTCCTGTGTCACCAGGCCCAATGCCAGAGGTGACCTGTCTACTGTTTCTACCAGATCTGGGATAACCTTGGGCTGTACTGGAAGACTGAGAACACAGATTTGTTCAACCGCTGGGATCCACAGCTGCAAGAGAATCTGCAGAAGGAACTCTTGGTTTAACATAGCGTTGGGGTTTCTCCCTGGTGGTAACCAGGTTTGTGACCCTGACTGGGTGTGGGATTACTCATTTTCCTGTCATTGGGTTAGCAGAGGTTTTGACAAGACACGTGGATACTGCATATGCTGCTCCACCACAATAGAAGCAGAGGTTCTCCTGTTTTCTACGCTCTTCCTCGCTCAGGAACAGGTGGGTCAGTCTGCATGGGCTTGATTGAAGCTGAGCTTGCTTGGGCCTGAGGGCTTAGCCTAGGGTGAGTGCAGGAGGTAGGCAGGGCCCTGTTACATTCCAGTTGCTGTTTGTGCAATTTGGTGTCTATCAGGTTATATAAGTCCATAAAGACTTCTAAATTGGTAGGCTGACAGGGGCAGTTCCTTACAAATTGGCAGGGGGCCAGCTCATCTTTTAGTTTTTCACAAAGACTATGCGGAAACTGATGGAGGTCAGCAGCATTGTTCCAGGCTGTGTCTATGGCTAAGTGTGTGAACTGGGAGACCTAAGAAGGAGCTGACCCCAGGGTTTGCCGAAGCTTTTGTAAGGCAGTCTCTGCCCTGCGGGCTTTGTGAGGGTCATCAAATATAATGGTGAATACTTGTAAGACTAAGTCCCAATTAGTTTACACTAGGTGATCCTGCTCTAGAAGGGGAAGAGGCCCACACCAGAGCCCTCTCCTGCTCCCAGTAAGCAGGCTCAGTACTAGCCCCACCTTAACTTGATCTGTTTAACACTCCTGGAGCATAACCAGGAGTCTGCATTGGGTAAGAAACCCACACAACTTATTTTGGGTACCATCATATCTTTTCGGCAGAGGGACTCCGGGGTCAGTTAACTGAGCTGGCATCGTAAGGGCAGCCAAGCGGGTACCCGCAGCTACTCCAAGGGCTGTAGCTTGCTCACAGAAGGAGCGATTCCTTGTCTGGAGCCATAGCACTTGGTCCCTCAGTCTGGAGGGCAGCAATCTGCTCCTGCAGGCTCATAGGCCCCTGGGACAATGGAGGGATGAGAGCCTTAGTCATGTCCATACTTAGTCCAGGGTTTCAGTAATGAGTCCCAGAGGAGAGCAAATTGGTCTGAGCAAGCTGTCAGGGCCTGTAATGGGATGGTCTGACCTAGTGGTCAGAGCCAGGGACAGAGTCAGGGTCATGGTTGGAAGTCATGCAAAATGTCAAAGCCAGAGTCAGAAGCCATGCCAAAGGTTGGAGCCAGTGTCAAAGTCAGAAGCCATGCCAAGGATTAAGCTGGAGCTGGGGTCAGCAGTCATGCCAAGGGTCAAGCTGGAGTCAGTAACTGGAGTTACGTAGCACGGGCCTGAATTCAAGATCCAGAATGCCTGCCCCCTTGAGTTAGCTTAAATACAGCCATCTGATGCCAAAAGCCCTTTCTTTGTCTGTTGGTCTCTGGGAAACCCAGTTTGTATCAGTATGTGCAAGCCTCCCTATGGGGAGGTACCTCTCTGGAAGTGTTTACAATCTAAGTAATTCACCTTAATCACCCCTCTCCCCCATTAATTTTGGTTTCTGGAGCAGTTGTTGTAACCCTCCCCCCTGGAGCTGCATACAATGGTCTACAGTGATACATAAACCTAATACAATTTGGTCCCCAGAGATATTGCCTGTGTGTGCACTATCTGTCACAAAGGGCATTACCATTATTTTTCATTTAAATTTAATGTTACAATTTATCCTGCTGCTTGTATCTTTGTACTCCATTGTCATTCAGATACCTAAATCCTCACCTCTGCATCTAGCATCCAGAGCAATTCTTTTAGAATCAACATCTTTATTATCATACTCCTCTACAAACCAGAAAGACAAACCACAGCTTCTGAGTAACAGTAGCCTCTCACTAGCAGCTTCTCAGTACAGAGCTTCCTGTCAGAGCTCTTTCCCTTCCTCTGCATCAGACTATGGTCAATGGACAAACCATTAGCAACAGTGAAATATCTGTCAGTCTTCAAGCAATAACATGCTTGAAAAACCAGTTTGGGATTCTCCTAATTGCCAATCCCAAATCAGGCCCCAGAAAATCATGATTGTTTTTTTTTAAAGAATACATTTCTGGGGCTCTTTTTATTTGCCTTCTTATGGATGAGCCTTTAGGATGAACTTGTACAACATTTTCAATATTTTCTCCACAACCATAAAATCTCGAAACTTATTTATTTAAAGAAAATGAAAGCTGAGATTCTGTCATAATCACATGAAGCCAAGAAAGAGGGTTTAAGAAAAACACCTAATATCACAAGACTTTTAATAATAAAATTATGAGAATGGTAACACTGAGAATCTCCAGAGGTACTTTTGATCAATTAAACTAAAGTATGCAAAAGGAACCCTGCTTCAGGCCCTTCTTATCTGGTGTCTCTCTATATATAAATTATGTAACCAGTCTTTATAGTTGCTAGTGGAAAAGGTGATATCAGGTTTGGGTGGTTGGATGTGCAGGGGGTCGGGAAACACACCCTATCTTAATAGATTCTTCACACTATGAAAATGTTTGAACCACTGAACACAGAGATCAATGGTTCTCACAGAAGCATTGCTTTATTTTCTTAACAATCACATTTTTTGTTACTTAACAAACCAAAATATATTTTAAAATGTTTGTTTTAGAGTTGTTGGTTTTATACAATGTTAAGAAAGAATATTTTCATAAATACACACACAACAGTGAAAGTACTTTTACGCTCTGAATCTTATGAAGCAAATGTGTATATGAGCATGTGGTAGATTTAAACATCACTATGGAATTAGGAGTGTCACCAAGGCTTATCTGTGGAGAGGTCATTAAAGTTCTTAGCCCTGGTCTACACTAGGAGTCGAGGTCAAATTTAGCAGCGTTAAATCGATTTAACCCTGCACCCGTCCACACGACAAAGCCCTTTTTTTCGACTTAAAGGGTTCTTAAAATCAATTTCCTTACTCCACCCCTGACAAGGGGATTAGCGCTGAAATCGGCCTTCCTGGGTTGAATTTGGGGTACTGTGGACACAATTAAGCGGTATTGGCCTCCAGGAGCTATCCCAGAGTGCTTCATTGTGACCGCTCTGGACAGCACTCTCAACTCAGATGCACTGGCCAGGTAGACAGGAAAAGGCCCGCAAACTTTTGAATTTCAATTTCCTGTTTGGCCAGCATGGCAAGCTGCAGGTGACCATGCAGAGCTCATCAGCAGAGGTGACCATGATGGAGTCCCAGAATCAGGGACTAGCCACGTGCTGGGGGGAGGCAAAATGCGACCTTGGAATGAAAGCACATGTGCTATGTATGTAATGTTAACAGCAAGGTTTACCGTGAAAGAGTGTACTCATTGTTCTATAAAATGTGTCTTTTTAAATACCACTGTCCCTTTTCTTTTTTTCTCCACCAGCTGCATGTGTTTCAAGGATCAAGGATCTTCTCCTTCTCAGAGGCTGGCGAAGATTAGAAGGTGAAAAAAACACACTCGCGATGAAATGTTCTCTGAGCTCATGCTGTCCTCCCACACTGACAGAGCACAGACGAATGCGTGGAGGCAGACAATGTCAGAGCGCAGGAAAGCACAAAATGACTGGGAGGAGAGGTGGCGGGCTGAAGAGAGTAAGTGGCAGGCT
This sequence comes from Caretta caretta, assembly GCF_965140235.1. Lineage (NCBI taxonomy): Eukaryota > Metazoa > Chordata > Testudines > Cheloniidae > Caretta > Caretta caretta. The sequence continues at coordinate 66,453,862 of NC_134207.1, forward strand.
GAAGAGAAGGTTGAAGTTGAAAGGTGGCGGCAGCGTGATGAGAGGAGGCAGGATTCAATGCTGAGGCTGCTGGAGGATCAAACTAATATGCTCCAGCATATGGTTGTGCTGCAGGAAAGGCAGCAGGAGCACAGACCGCCGCTACAGCCCCTGTGTAACCAACCGCCCTCCTCCCCAAGTTCCATAGCCTCCTCACCCAGACGCCCAAGAACGTGGTGGAGGGGCCCCTCCGGCCACCCAGCCACTCCACCCCAGAGGATTGCCCAAGCAACAGAAGGCTGGCATTCAATAAGTTTTAAAGTGCTCTGTGGCCTTATCCTTCCCTCCTCCACCACCCCTCCTGGTGCTTCTCTCCTCCACCATCCCTCCTGGGCTACCTTGGCAGTTATCCCCCTATTTGTGTGATGACTTAATAAAGAATGCATGAATGTGAAGCAACAATGACTTTATTGCCTCTGCAAGCGGTGATCGAAGGGAGGAGGGGAGGGTGGTTAGCTTACAGGGAAGTAGAGTGAACCAAGGGGCGGGGGGTTTCATCAAGGAGAAACAAACAGAACTTTCACACCATAGCCTGGCCAGTCATGAAACTGGTTTTCAAAGCTTCTCTGATGAGCACCGTGCCCTTCTGTGCTCTTCTAACCGCCCTGGTGTCTGGCTGTGCGTAACCAGCAGCCAGGCGATTTGCCTTAACCTCCCACCCCACCATAAACGTCTCCCCCTTACTCTCACAAATATTGTGGAGTGCACAGCAAGCAGTAATAACAGTGGGAATATTGGTTTCACTGAGGTCTAACCGAGTCAGTAAACTGCGCCAGCATGCTTTTAAAAGTCCAAATACACATTCTACCACCATTCTGCACTTGCTCAGCCTGTAGTTGAACAGCTCCTGACTACTGTCCGGGCTGCCTGTATGTGGCTTCATTAGCCATGGCATTAAGGGGTAGGCTGGGTCCCCAAGGATAACTATAAGCATTTCAACATCCCTAACAGTTATTTTCTGGTCTGGGAATAAAGTCCCTTCCTGCAGCTTTTGAAACAGACCAGAGTTCCTGAAGATGCGAGCGTCATGTACCTTTCCCGGCCATCCCACGTTGATGTTGGTGAAATGTCCCTTGTGATCCACCAGTGCTTGCAGCACTATTGAAAAGTACCCCTTGCGGTTTATGTACTCGCCGGCTTGGTGCTCCGGTACCAAGATAGGGATATGGGTTCCGTCTATGGCCCCACCACAGTTAGGGAATCCCATTGCAGCAAAGCCATCCACTATGACTTGCACATTTCCCAGGGTCACTACCCTTGATATCAGCAGATCTTTGATTGCGTTGGCTACTTGCATCACAGCAGCCCCCACAGTAGATTTGCCCATTCCAAATTGATTCCCGACTGACCAGTAGCTGTCTGGTGTTACAAGCTTTCACAGAGCTATTGCCACTTGCTTCTCAACTGTGAGGGCTGCTCTCATCTTGGTATTCTTGCACCTCAGGGCAGGGGAAAGCAAGTCACAAAGTTCCATGAAAGTGCCCTTACGCATGTGAAAGTTTCACAGCCACAGGGAATTGTCCCAGACCTGCAACACTATGCGGTCCCACCAGTCTGTGCTTGTTTCCTGAGCCCAGAATCGGCATTCCACTGCATGAACCTGCCCTAGTAGCACCATGATGCCCACATTGCCAGGGCCCGTGCTTTGAGAGAAGTCTGTGTCCATGTCCTCATCACTCTCGTCACTGCGCTGACGTCGCCTACTCGCCCGGTTTCGCTTTGCCAGGTTCTGGTGCTGCATATACTGCTGGATAATGCATGTGGTGTTTAATGTGCTCCTAATTGCGAAAGTGATCTGAGTGGGCTCCATGCTTGCCGTGGTATGGCGTCTGCACAGAAAAAGGGTGCGGAACGATTGTCTGCCGTTGCCCTAATGGAGGGAGGGGTGACTGATGACATGGCTTACAGGGTTGGCTTACAGGGAATTAAAATCAAGAAAGGGGGTGGCTTTGCGAGAAACAGAATGGCCCCCTCAAGGATAGAACTCAAAACTGGGGTTAGCAGGCCGTTGATTTCATGGATGGAGGGAGGAGAAAATGAATACAAACCAAATCTGGTCTATTTCTTGTTTTGAGCCACTTCATCTATCTTTATACATCTTGCTGGCAGCAGACTGTGCAGTATGACTGCTAGCCATTGTCATCTCCTGGGTGCTCGGCAGAAGGCGGTGCAGTATGACTGCTGGCCATCATCTTCTGCTGGCTGCTGATTAAAAGACAGTGCACTGCCGGTAGGACTCAATCGCCATGAGACGAAACTTAAAAGGGAAATGACCTGGCTGAGTCACTCCCACATTTGCCCAGGCGCCCCTGACCTCATCACGGTCAGTTAAAAGAGCACCCAGGACTACGTCGATGACAGCTACCAGTCATACTGCACTGTCTGCTGCCAAAAGGCAATAAACTGCTGCTTGTGGAGCAATGCAGTACCGCGTCTGCCAGCACCCAGGAGACATACGGTGATGGTTAGCTGAGCGGGCTCCATGCTTGCCATGGTATGGCGTCTGCACAGGTAACTCAAGAAAAAAGGCGCAAAACGATGGTCTGCCCTTGCTTTCATGGAAGGAGGGAGGGAAAGGGGGCCCAGAACCACCCGTGACAATGTTTTAGCCCCATCAGGCACTGGGATTTCTACCCAGAATTCAAATGGGCGGCGGAGACTGCGGGAACTGTGGGATAACTACCCACAGTGCAACGCTCCGGAAGTCGACGGTTGCCTCGGTACTTAACCTCCCACCCCACCATAAACGTCTCCCCCTTACTCTCACAAATATTGTGGAGTGCACAGCAAGCAGTAATAACAGTGGGAATATTGGTTTCACTGAGGTCTAACCGAGTCAGTAAACTGCGCCAGCATGCTTTTAAAAGTCCAAATACACATTCTACCACCATTCTGCACTCCGCCGACTACATGCACTTAGAGCGGGACACACACAATCGACTGTATAAAAACACTTTCTACAAAACCGACTTCTATAAATTCGACCTAATCTCGTAGTGTAGACATACCCTAGACTTTTTTAAATGAAGAAGTAAAAAGGTACTTTCTCTTCTTCCGTATTATCTCTCTAAATGTACAGTGATATTTAAATCTACCAAATTTCAAGGTGTCTTTCCTGTACTATCCTTCCTACAGATCTGCATTATTTTGTATCCCTCCTGTTCTTGATTAAAACTCAGACAGAAAGCCAGCAGGAAAGCCACTGGGGCCTGTTTGTGATCCCCCTAAAGGTCCTTCTCTTCCCCTGTTTTTATTCCCTTATACCCTTTTTTTGCTTTCCTGCCCCTCTCTCCCATGTTTTTGCCTATCCTCCCTCCCCTCATTTTTACCCTTATTCCCACTATTTTTTGCTCCTCTTCCCTGTTTTTGATACCCTCTCTGCCTCCCTATTTCCCTACCCCACCTCCCATTTTCCTCTTTGATCTGTCTATGGTAAGTACTTATATTGTGCCAGCCCCAAGCAATATTGCCAACCTAAACCATTCAAAACTCATGGGTGAGACTCCCTAAACTCATAAAATATTTTAATAATAATAATAATACATTTCAGATTAGTTTTATTTGCCTTGTGTTTTTTGAGCCATTATGGTGTACTCAGGTCATAATTTCAAGCTTGTCTCTGCCACCATGAAGTATAGAAAATTATTTTGTTTTTTTAAAGTGGAATATGAGATTTTTCCCCTACTCATATGTTTCCATGGACTCCACAGGATATCACGAGATTCGTGATAACATTGTGAGAAATAGCGACACTGAATGTGTGTCCCAGGTGTTCATGGTGTTGTCCTGGCAACATGCCTGTGAGGTTGGGAAGAATAATTATCCCCAGGTTAGGGATGGGGAACTGAGATGCAAAGGGGCATTAAAGGTATGTTTACACTGCACACTAAGCCCTGGTCTGTGGAACCCAGTGTTTCCAAGCCCACGCTTGGATAAACGTTTACACTGCATTGTAAACCTGGGCTTAACAGTTGCTGGATTCAGGTCTCAAAGCTGTGCTAATGTGTCCAGACTGATCTACGCAAACTTTCTGTCTCAGGTCTGTGGCTTGACATCCATCCACACTGCAAGTCACAGAGGGACTTGGGCCCTAGCCCACGCCTCTAGCAGGGTCCTAGGACAGACTGATCTGTGTGTGGACGTAAGGGATGGAGTTGTGGTCAAACGTGAGAGTCTCGGCTTAATGTACAGTGTAGACACACCCTGAAGATATGGCTACTCTGTAATAAAAGACCTGGTCAGCTAACTCAGGCTTGTGGGGCTAATAATTGCAGTGTAGACTTCCTGGCTCAGGCTGGAGGCCAAGCCCTGAGATCTTGGGGCTCAGCGCCCAGGCTGTAGCCCCAGCTTGAACATCTACACTGCAATTCTTAACCCTGCCTCCCGAGCCCCCTGCTGGCCTACCCAGGCTCCCAGACTCCATGCTGTGGGTATTTCCTGGCAGCGAAGAGGTTCCCTGGGTGACTTGCCCAAGGCCACCCAGGAAGCCTGTGGCAGAGTCAGGAACAGAAACCCCAGAGCTCCTGGGTCCCAGTTAAGTGCTTCCCCACCCTCCTTTTTGCTGCTCCCTGCCCCCTGCTTTAACTCCTTCTCCACCCCGCCCTATCCCGGCTCCTCTCCTTCCCCTCAGGGCAGGGCAGCCGCGCTGTGCTGAGGAGGCACCATAGTAACTGGCAGGCGGTCGGGCGGCGGCCGGGGGGTGCTGCAGCAGCGCCCCCTCTCGGCACTCCCCAGCCCCGTCCTGGGCAGCCGCGAATGGCTCTGCGCTCGCGAGCCCCTTTGTGTGAAACACACTCGGAGCCGCGACTCTGGAAGCGGCGCACACGGTGTCCCTCTCCTCCTCCCGGCGAGCAGCACGGGGCAGCCATTCCAGGGCCAGCCCAGCAGAGCGCCTCCGCCTCGCCCCCCCGCGCCTCACGGGTGTGCACTAGCTTTCCCCCTTCTCCAAGGTGGAGAAACGAAAATCCCCCTCCCCCCAACACTCACACACTGATAGAGATTTAAAAAAAAAAAAAAAAAAAAAAGAGAGAGAGAGGCGAGAGAGAGAGAGAGAGAGAGAGAGGAAAGGAAACAACTCAGAGAATCCAATAGAGAGCGAAATCTACACCCAGGGCTAGCGACCAGTGCATGTGTGTGCAGGGAAAACAATACTCTAAGTTACCTGCCCTGCTCTAGGAGAAGAAGGAGGGTTTGCTGCTGGTTCTCTTCCAGACATCTGCAGACTGGTGCTTTTTTGGAAGAGTTTTTTCTCTCTCTTTCTTTACAAACCACCAACGGATGTGAGGCAAGGAAGGTGTTTCTTTTTCTCCTAAACTCAGGCACCTCTTGCTGATTCTTCTCAACCTGCTTGGGGTTTTTGTTGTTGTTGTTTGTTGTGTTTTTTTTTTTTTTGCACGAACGTTAAGTAAAAAAAGGGGGGGAAAAGAGGAAAGGAGTTTGCTTGATGTTTTAGTGAAATGGACGTAAGATTTTATTCACCACCTCCACCACCACAGCCTGCTGCCACTCCTGATACCCCTTGTCTGGGACCTTCTCCCTGCCTGGACCCCTACTATTGCAACAAGGTGACTTGTGTTTTGTTTTATTTGAGGTGCTTTATCTGTGGTGTTGTTTTGCTGTGCGTAAATGGGAGCTAAATCTTGGCAGGCTGCACACTGAGTTAACCTCTCAAGCAAAGGCAGCCACACCAAAGCCATTCTTGCGGGGTGGGAGTTGTTCGAGGGGGGCGATGTGCTTGTAAAATGTTATATTTTAGGCAAATTCTGGGTGTTTTCCAAACATCCTGATGGTGCAGGAAAGTGAGAGCGTTTTCTCTGATACCTCGCTTCTTGCTGGGAATCTACCCGTGTGTGTATCTATTTCTCTCTCTCTCTCTCTAGTGGAATGACTAAAATAAAATCCCAGAATAGTTTGGAGGCGGACGGGGTGTGTTGGGAGGTGGGGGAGGAGAGGATTTTTCATAACCTCTTCCCCAAACTGGAAGTCTAAGTAGCTATTCTGTACATTTCTTTCTGAGAAACAGCGTGGAAAAAGGATGTCCTTGTGGGATATTTAACTGAACAGGTAACTCTGTCTTCTATACCCCTCTCCCCCACCAAACAAACAAAGTCTCTCCATTTGTTTTTCCCAAGTCAAAACATAATGGGAAGCTATGTGCGAACCCTCCAGTTCATGTGTCAAGGCTCACGAAAAGCCTGTACTTAGCAATCTGTGATGACGGGACCACGCTTTTTATTTTGTGTACAGAATTAAATGGGTGGTGACAAGTTTGTTCTGAACAGAACATCGACTTTGTTCTGGCTCTGCAACTGCGTTATTAATTCCTCCGTAACTTGATTAAATGACTGTAAATAGGGTTATGTCTCTAAAGAGAGAAGTTTACAACAAGAGCCCGGGAGAAGGAGGGATTGCAAAGCAGGCTAGTGTTATTTACAAAAGACCCAAGCATTGGGTTTTCTTGTACTCGTTTTGCGGCTGTGATTCAGGATCACTTCGCGATCCGTCTGCCTATGAACAAGAGACCAGGGATATTTTCATTATTACTGTCTCAGTGGTGTGAGCCAGCTGCTATTTTATGCACGATCCGCACTTTCTTTGCTGTTGTGGAATGGGCTTTGCCCACGAATAAAACGCTAGCCATAGGAAATAATCAGGAAGTGCAAGTTACCTAAAAGCACTTCTTGAGCACACCCCCTCCAGGGGAGAAAGCTGGGAACAAGCACTTACCGGAAGATTTGTTTAAACCTGTGTGTTTTAGGCTTTTGTTTAAAATCTGTCTTGGGAGGTTGTTGTTGCAGACTGTAGCAGATGTTTATGCAATGCAAACTCTGCTGCTGGTAGTGTATGTAGTCAGCAAGGAGACTTGCTTGCTGTTTGGTATTTCTTTCAGAGGGTTCTGTGCCTGCTAATTGCCACCCAACCCTTGCAACACGCCCTAGGAGAAGGGGGAGATGCCCAATGCAGAGGAGCAGTACTCTCAGTTTAACTCGTTTGAAAACACTACTGTGTTTTCTGCTTGTCCATTGTCATGGTGGGTTCACAAATCACACCACATGTCATAGATATTTAGGGCTGTCCCCTTCACTCCTGGCAACTGCATAGACTCAGTGATAAAAAATAAACAATAAAGTCAGATATAATCTGTTTAGAAGCAGTGTTTGCAGCATTATGATGAAGCCCCCCTCAGTTTTCAGGAAGGGTTTCTAGCATAATCTAACCTACCATTCGCAACATAAAGGACCAAATTCATCCTTGGTGTAACTCTCCTATAGTCAATGGAGTTAGAGAATTCAGGGTTAAATCAGGTCCCTTGTGACTGATCCCTAAGGAAGTTTCAAAAGAGATCCGAGAGCAACATTTTTTAGCAATGTTTAAGTAACCACGGTTTTCAGTGTCTGTGCAGGCTGCCCTATAGATCAGGAGAAGTTTGGGAGAAGAGTGAACTTTGGGGGTGGATGGGATGGGGGTGGGTGCGAGGCAGCTGCGTGCAGGAGAATATACGTGGTACACTTTAAATGTGTTCATAGCGATCATTGTGATACTGCTTTTGGTCTCTGACTTGCCATATTCAGTATTTTCTCTCTTTTATTGTAAATTGTAACCTTCAAGTTCTGGAAAGTAAAGAATGTGGTAGAATTAATGACATATGCACCAGAGTGTCTGAAGACCCATTTGGCAATGAAACTGGACAAACGTTATTAAACCTATCAGTGATTTAAAGCTTCAAAAAGAAGGTAATGACTTGAATACACATTTCACTCATCATTCTTGAGGAAGTGGGCCAGATTTAATTTAAAAGTTAAATGCTTTGGAAAATCAGGAATTACTTTAATATATTAAATCATTTTCCAATTAAGTGCTTTAAATCATTTTTGGTTGGTTGCACTGCAAATCGAATAAATTAATTTAGAAAGTCGTTTTCAGTTTTTTTTTTTTTTTTTTTACTAGCTGGTTGAAGCTTCTTTTAAGTCATGCCATGTATGAAGGAGCAAACTGTTATTTTTAAATGCAAATGAGGCACTCATTCTGTAGAGAAGTTGTAACTCTTCTATTTAACTTAGCCTGGACTGATAATGGACTTTAAAAATGCACAGTCATAAGACATAATTTTTATGCTTGGAGAAGACTTACAAAGAATATTTCATATAAGATACCTTCTACAGCATGAACATGCCTCTATCAAACATCTTTGCCACTGATTATTGATTATATTAAATAGACTGAATAGGTTTGCTAGGCCCTTGAGAGGCATGCATTTACTGAACATTTTATTTTCAACCTCTTCCCTCAGTTCCTCTACCCAGCATGATTAACATTGCTGTGAAAACTTATCTGCCCTGATCTAAACACTTAGTTGCTTTAAAAATATTCATCCGTCACTCATTTTCATTCATGTGTTTTCAGTGGCTTGAAGGAGGTTCCTAGAACTTGTTTTCAGAAAGTTTGGTGGACTATTTACAGCTGATATCTAAAAGCAAAGGGTATCATTTGCTGGAGTGTGATGGATCCATATTCCAGAGTAGAATGATAGACTAGTTTTGTTTGATGTTGTTTACCTTGGGCTAAATCCTGGAATCCTCATTCTGGACAGGATCCTGCTCTCTTAGAAATAATGGAAGTTTTGTTTGAATAATGATTGCAGGGTTTGGCCCGTTATCTGTGGGTTGTTTTCGGTAAAAATTAAAGATTGTTTGATTAACTTTATTCTGTGACATATTTACTTTAATTAAATGGCTGCTAATTTAGGTACATTGCCCAGATAGTCAGGGACTTCAAAGTTTTATAAGTGATCTGTTAACATACATTTTATTAACGATCAGATAATTGTTTTAGGCTTTTAATTATGCAGTCCACATATACATATGTATTTTGGGTATCTGTAGTCAGAATGAATCACTCTTGGTGGCTTCTTAAAAGAAAATGCAATAATGTAGATCATACAGTCCCATCTTTCTGCTCAACTGCGTTTCAGGTGGCAGTCTTTGTTTCAAAAGACTGCTTAGATCTTTGTTTTATAAACTTAGGCACAAATGTTTAGAACATTATTTTAACATTCCTTTATTTACTGTAAATGCACATTTTGCTTTGCATATCTTGCAATGCAGACTTTTCCTTGTTTCTCTCACATAACCCATGGAAGGAGAAAAGTGAAAGAACAATGCAAACAATGTTGGTTATGGCAACTGTGTGAGGTATCTCTTATACAAACAGACAGACTGGATGGTATGCTGCTGTATATAGGTCAGCCTTTAAAATAACATAGTGGACATACAGATTTAGACTTGAGGTAATACTGTTCATCTCTTGAAACTTGAAGCATAACTGCATTTCAGACATTTATGGGCTAATAAGAACAGTTTATTTAATTGACGTCTGTTTTAAGTAACATCATATCTCTTAATTTAATTTAATGTTACAAAAATAAATTATGTTTAATAAGCATACTGCATGAATTCAGTAGTAAAATATTGTCTGGGTTTTGTACTATTTGAAGATGTCAGATCATCAGTTTAAATATATACCTACCCAGTAATAATATTCCTTCTTCTTTCCTCATTGTATTGCCATCTCCAAAGACTGTTTCCACAAGTATTACAAGAAGAGTTGAAACATTTTCATGTCTTCAACTTTATGGTGTTTTCATGTGTTAAGTATCTGCTCACATAAGGATCAGTAATATAATTATATTTTGACACTGCTGATGACAGAGATGCTGACCCCTGCCAACAGTAGGAGAGAAAATAATGGTCTTTACTGCTCCTAATAGTTAGCCTTGCAGAATTATGCACTGGATTCTAGTCTAGCTAGTTCAGAAATAAAGAAGCCTACAACTCATCCACTCTTTATACACTGGTAGTTGTTAATGCAATGAAAAAATGTAGCCTGATGACAGAGAAATAATGTAGCTGTTTAAAAAATAAGAGGAACCCCCCCCTCAAACCCGCCCCTGCAAAAATCAAAGATTAAACAAAATGAAAAAGCTGTATAACACTGAAGTGAAAAAACGTGGGTAATATTTTGTAAACAGATAAGAGTTTTGTTAGTGACTTGACTTAAATGGAGCTGAAGTATTTTAGAATATTTTACATTTTCAGGTCTAACTACAACACGGATATTCCTCTTTACAAAATGTCCCAGAGTGTATCTTTCCAAGGTCTACTTTTTCTGATGGCTCACTATGCATACATTCTTTTGCTGATATTCCTAAATGCTGGGATCTCCAGAGAGAGCTCTAAAACTAGAATTGTGTATCAGTATTTTTGAGGGATTTTAGGGTATCACGTAACAGTAGATGATTCAATTAAATCTTTATGTTGAGTAGGGTATATTTTTTCTTTCCCCTGAACAACTTTGGTAACTTAGTGCATGATGGTCATACCTGATATTTGTTAGTGCTTTTTAGAGAAAAGATTAAACTGTCACATTAATGTTTTCATTGGTTGTTGATTTTTGCAAGCTTTCAAGCCTTATAATAGATTTCAGAAAAATGTCACATATTAAGAAGTTGAATGAACTTCTCTTAGATTAGACCCTAGTTCCTAGTATGAAGTCCCAGAGATACAAGCAAACATCAAATACGACTGCTTAGATTCCAGTGTTTCGGAAAATATGTGATCCTGATTTTCATGGAATATAGGAATTACTATATACATGGGCTTTTGAGAAAACTTTTCGCTGCCATATTTTAAAATCGTAATATTCGTGATAATTCTAGATTTTCCTATTTTGTAGAACATTTTTACATCTTTGAAAGGTAACATTTTATTGTTCCATTAGAAAATGGATTTCAGCTTTGCAACACTGCCTTTAAAATAGCTGTTGTGAGGTCTATGGACAAAAAGCTAAACCAGTACACTGCTGGGTATGCTAAATTAGGAGTACAGCGTTTCATTCAAATTAAAACATAGCTAATGTCACTATCCACCATAAAGACTCAGGGCTTGATCCTATGAGAAAATTAGTACTCAACTCCCATTGACTTCAGTGGAAGTTAACTCAGCACTTTCATGAGGAGCTTGCACCCTGCAGTTCCTAGAAGCCTGCAAAGCTTTCCTTTTGTTTTTCTTAAATCAGGATTTTCCTTTACATAGTGTCACATGAAAATGGACAGTTTTTAGTTTTCCATTTTTATATTGTGCTCTTCAAACGAAGTGAATGTCATACTCATGATAGGCAATAGACCAACATTTCTGGAGACTGAGATCCCAAATTGAGAGCAGACACGACAGAGCATGGATAGTGGTAGCAAAAGCTTTCCCCTGTGCTTTGGCAATGTGACTCAGTATTAACCACTTGTAGTGGTGAGTGTGTGGTCTCTGGGTCCATTCAATTCTTGGTCTGTGAAATTGACAATCATGACAATTAGTGGCAGTTATATTTATTTTTGTGAAGTGGACACATGTTTTGTGAACAACTAGCATAGGCTGTAAACACTAAAATGCTCAGTTTAAATCTGGCCTAATCGATTTAAACATTTTGGTGGCATTGGTGCTGGTGTTATACAACCTATGTACCAATTTTCTGTCCAAGGAGTAATTTCTCATTAAAAAGGCTGAGTTATAAAGTACTCAAAAATGTGGTTTATAATGGAAGTGCCAACAGAGTGTTAATTATAGCAGCACTTACATAATACTTTAAGACATGGAATTCACATTAACCTGAATGAGATTTTCTTGGTCATAACACTTTCCCCTACAGCATTCAGTTTGAAAATGGCAACATGGTAATACACTATACTTAGATACTGATTGTGTAGCATCAGCAACAACAGTAACAAAACTGCTTTTCATAATGGCCATTGCTAAGAAGCAAAATTCTTTTCAGCTTAGTTTGTTTTCCAGGATTGGCTTTCTTCGGTGTTTTTTTTACAGTTTTACATTGATAAGCCAACAGTTTGACTGAAAATCAAAAGCTAAACTCTTATTTTGAGTTAAATCTTCAAAATTAAATTGTTTACTACAAAGGTCATGATACTGTTGTTATTTTTAATATTTATGCTTGTGGTGTTCTCTCTCCTGTGATCTTTTATACAGTATATTTTATTTTTAGTTTGTGTTTTATATGGCTGTACTGATACATGTATTTAATCTTTCATTTGCAATACAAACATATATCTAAGCAGTTTTCTTCAACTATTTTGTTAATGTTTCTTGCTGGGCTGTCAGCAGATTTGAGATAGATCCAAATAGCATAGTTTCCTCCCAAGAAACATACTGCCTTCCAAGTCACAAAACACACCTGAGTTTCATGAACATCTGATAAATCCAGGTTAGTGAAAATGTTAGATTGTCATAGCATTCACATCCTTGCCTGTTAGCTCATCATGCTATTTTTGATTGGTGGAGATTGTTTTTTCAAAAATACAGAAACTAAACACAGAAATGGAGCTTCTTTGATAGTGCTTTTGTCTCCTAATGTTATTCTAGACCTTTGTGTGGTCTTAAAGGTTCCAAGAGAGCTACAGCTGCTATTAAATTTGCTATAGTAAGGAAATCCATAATGGGGCCCAGTCCTGTGTTCCTTATTGGAGAAGAACTCCCACTGAAATCAGAATGTGTTAACAAGGAAGCTAGTTAGAAGGAGGAATGTGATGGATACCACATGAAGGTGAAGATCTATCTGGACAATTATTACAGGAGAAGGGAAAGGGTGTGTGTGTGTATGTATGTATGTGTATATATATATATATATTCTTTATAAATAAAAGAAATTAAATGATTATAGGTCATCTTTTTGGTTGGAATGTCATACAGGATTTGTGTCTGTATATAACAGAAAATATTTATTCCTTATGTATATATCACATTTATATCATCCTGAAATAGTAATAAATAATACAAAGGCAGAAAATAATAGTAAAATGGAAGATAACCTTTCAAAAAAAAGTATATTTTCTCATTTGGCAGATGCAGTTATGAACATTAGTCATAGAAACCTGCAGATAGTAGAAGCTTAATATCAAAGCTAATGATTTATTCTATGTTAATGACTTTCTGCTAGGGCATAAAAGACTATTCATAATGGACTCTCAGTGCTGTGTTCATTTGCTAAGGCTAATGGGATAATCTTTCCCAAAATTAAGCTTTCTGAAGTAAAGTATGATGTTACTTTTTCAAGTTAACTCTTGAAAATGTATTACAAAACTAATCTTTTAAGAATTGCTTTTAATATTAATAGAAAATATATATTAAATAAACAGGTTTCTTCATTAACAGTTTTACTGAATTTATGTTTTATTTTATTTCTCAAGATTAATATTCATGAAGTAGAGTTGTTAATACTTTGATAGTTTGATCTTAGTTGAATCAGGTCTTTGAGACATAGTTGTTTTGGTAGATTGTATGAATATAGCAAAAAACCCTTTTTCTTAAGATTGCTAGCCAATGATTTGCAAAATGGTAGTAAAACTCTTAGTTTTGCATTGGTAAGGTTTTAAATTCATGTTTACAATTAGTTTATAACCAACATATTTCAGTAAGAGATAATTTGCCTCCTAAAGTTCACATAATGTGCTAATCATGTCTAGTGGTTAATAAAGGCCTCCTATCTCACTCCCCTGATGGCTATAAAAGGCTATTATGTTCATGGCAGCAGTTCAGGTACAGCTGCTGTGTGTTAATAATGCATCATTGTCCCTCTAATAAACACAGCAAAGGTCAGCACCCCCAGCCACCTAAAACACCTATTCTCTTTCCAAAATATTTATTAACACCTTAAAAGCATTTATATTCATTTCAGTTAGCCTGATATCAGTTAATGGCCCTCTAGAAACTTATATGTTAAAAGTTTTGCAGCCTAAACAGTGTTGTGGAAAAATTAATAGATATTCATGTTAATCTTTCCTCATAAACATTTTTTTTCCATTTCAGCAATCTGTGGTTGCTTTAATTTAGGATTAGTATTACTATGGTCACCTTTACAGTTAACTTGACGTGTTGTTTATGCCAGTTTTCCCTCAGTTAGCTTGATTGTACTCTGAAAAGAAGCATTTTTTCAGCAGCCAGGACCCCTTGAAGAAAACATTATGAAGTGTGAAAAAACGGTGCGTGTAATATATATGTACATACACCCCCTCCCGCACTTACTTTATTCAGAGTCCATATATATGTTATGTTAGCAACCTATTTATTTCCCTTTTGGCATAAAATGCAGTATTCATAAAGAGCTTAAAATTTATTTTCTGTAGACAAAGAACAAGTTCACATGGAATTTCCATTTTGCCAGGGAAACATCCAAATCAATAGACCAGCGCTTATCTGCATTAAAATTAGGTATACTGTAATTTATGGGCACAGTGCTATTGTATTTCTCTTGTATAGCCTCAAATATTCTTCAAGGAAACCCTGGATATGTCGTCCCAGAGAGAAGCAAAAGTGTTAACTGAACAAAATCTCATTTTCTCATCTTGTACTGTTGTCTTTTGGTTTCTGTTACTCATTTTGAAAACCTTATACTTTTTTCCTATATGATTTTCAGACAAATGCTCAAAAAGCAGAGAAATTTAACTACATATTTGTCATCAAGAGAAATGAAAAAAAGCCTAACTAGCTGAAGGGTTTCTATTTTGTGTAGCACAGTCTACAATGGTACATTTTGTCATGCTTTAAATATATAATACATACAATAAAATATGTACTGGCGCAGTTGTGATGTATGTAGTGTCTGGCTCCTCTGCTATTGTTTGTAGTCTTTATGGTTGTCATACATTGTTCTTTGCACATCATACCCTTACAGCAAAATTTGACACAATTTCTAGCTTTCAGTCCTGCACCATTTTCATTGCACAATATACATGAGTTTGACAGGGTGTGTTGAGGACAACTCTGGCAAGCAATTGATATTTTGAAGTGGCAAGCGTTTCAGCAGCTGCCTGCTTGTGAAAAAGGAATGATAAGATATACTGTATTGTTAGTTTCAAGCAAAGCATTAAGGTTTAAGCTCTGTAAAAATGTACGCATTATTCGTCAGTGGTGAAGCAAGCCTTTTATGTTTTTTAGAGCTTAGCTCTCTGGCTGATGTGAACTAGAATGACATTGGTTTAATGGTCAGTAAATGAATAGGAGTACTTTGAATTTGAACTGCTGCCAATTTTGCACCAACAAAGAGACTGACAAAAAGATTTTATGTGAAATGCAAAGCACAAGCAATGTTTTTTGGGAGGGGGGGTGGTTGAGTAGAAAAACCCAACAGAAATATTATTAACCCAGCCTTGTAATGATTCTAAAATTGTTAAAACACATCCTTTTTACATGACTCATGAGCTACAAATCTAAGCTGTTTCATCTAATGTTCTTTAAAACCTGTTGTATCCATGTAGTCTTTTAGAATATATTCATATGGAATTTACAGTGTGTTTTTCTAAATACCACACTGTACCCTGAAGGCCTGTTGGCAGAACATCAGAGTTGTCCACTGCTGGAGTTCCCAAGTCTCTCTCTATCTGGTAGTGGGAAATTGTAGTTTAATCAGTTATGGCACTTTCAGTGTGTAACATTCATTAGTAAGGCAATTTGTCATGACTGTTAATAGTCAGGATGCATCTGCTTTCTCTTCAGTTAGAGAGCATGATAAGTAAGAAGGAAAATATTTCAGTATCTGATATTAACTTGTTTCAGAATTGTAGTCCAAGGTTAATTGCTCAAAACACACACAGCAGCAGATTAACAAGCACAGTATATTCATTTTTACTGTGCCCTGCTTTTATAGATTTATGACTTTAAAGTATACTAAAGCTATTGTGAGGTATACATTCTTTGATTAGGTACTAAACAGTAACTAAGTTATAGCCATGACATCTTCAGTGTTCATTTGAAAAGATTCTACGTATATAATATTGTCTAGAGAGACTCATGAATGAAAATGTAGGCTCACGCAGTAGTTCTGAAATACTAATAATAGGTTCACATAAGCTGTGAATGTTTACTATGTTATTTTAGCTGGATAATTTTGGTAACTGGATGGTGACTTCCCAACTTTAATTTGTGATCAGACAACTTAAAATGTTGAAAAGATTAGCTGCTAGTGCATAACAAACAGGTCAAAATGTCCTCTTTTCCCCAATAAACTGCCTTGTAATCATTGTTCTAAATGTAAAAGGTTAAATTGTTCCTTACAGTCCAAAGGTTAGTTTTTTTTCACATATCTGATAACTCTGATGTATTACATAATATCATAGCTTAGTATACAAAAGCTTTTTGACATATTTTCATTTTTAATGAAAAACCCCAAAATGTTGAACATAATGATTTCTTTAGAAACTCAACCCAATCTTGGTAAAATCTATTCTTGCTGGTAACAAAAGCTGTTACTGTTTAAGTCCCTGTTCAGCAGTTAGTTGGTACGCTTCACTGAATGTTGTCAAAAAGGCTTTTCTCTTGATTGACAACCCTGTAGGAATGTGAATGGAGATTTTAATTGCATATCATGTGTGTATATCAGAGTGAGCGGATTCACTGACTCTGCTTAGCTCCATATCTCTACAGGTCAGCCATGCCAAAAATACTTTTTTAAAATAAGTAATTGATATATTTTCCCAAGAAGGGGGAAAAGGTGTGTGCAACTGAGTGAATTACAAAGCAAAATACTTCTGTGGTTGTAAAACTTTTTCATCTGAAAAAAATGTGTTCAATCAGTTTTTAGAATGTTTTAACAAAAATTAAGATGTATTTTTGATTATGTAAATTCATTTCAATTTTAAGTTGGCCAAAGACTGCCACAACATATTTTTCTTCTGGCATTTGCTAAAAGAAGTATGTTTATCTTTCAACTTTCTATTTTTTGGAAGAGTACTTTGAACAAAATTAGTTTTAAAAAATAAAGCCAGTGGAAAAATTGACTGTGCTGGACAGCCCTTCAGTAACTTGCACCTTTACAGAAGACATGAGGAAACTGTGGTTTTTTGTACATGTGAATAGTGACGGTTTCTTATACATATTGGGGCTCGTCCAGTCTTTATTTGGGCAAAACTCTCACTGATTTCAGGGGGAGATTTGCTTGAGTAAGGACTGTAGGAACACATCACTTAATGGTCTGACTGCAAAATGGTATTTTCCCATCGATTTCAATGGGAGGATTGGGCCCTAAATGCTGATTTTTTTTTTAAAGTAAACAGTGTGGTGTTGTAAGAGGACATTGAGAAATACACTTAAACATTTTCCATAATGAAACAAGAGCTCAGCTAAAAATAGAGAAGCGAAAAGTTCATTATGACAAACAGAAATGTTTCATCTATCATGTTGTGATATCTTAAACCTGATTCTCATTTTCTTTTTAAACCAAAACCCACCAATAAAACACCACCAATTGTATTTTTAAATAAGCTGTTTTAAAATATGAACACAGAAAGAAACAAAGTGGCACGGCAGCTTTAGGGAACTTTCAGTGGAACTCATGTTCTGCTCACAGTGGTATGTACAGACCCTTTATGTGGTTTCACTGCTTTAGGAAGAACCCTGGGAAGGAATTGTGACTTAGTCAGCAGTTCCCATCCTAGTTCCTCCTTGCTCTGAGAATGAAAGTACTCCCTTATTTATGTCTCCTTACTTCCTTGTGTAGGGCCATATTACATTTGAACACGTTGGCTGTGTGTGACTGTATACAGTGTGGGGATGAAGGGTGTAAATAATTCATAGATTTTTAAGGCCCGAAGGGACCTTTAGATCATCTGGTCTGACCTCTTGTATAACAGGCCATAGAACATCATCCAGTTACTCCGATTTTAAGCCTAAACTTGTGGATCCTTGATTCTGTGCTCTTGTGCATCCATTCTGTGCACCAAATGAGCCAGGGGTCTTGTGGGAAGAACAGGATGTGATTGTGTAATTAAAACTGTATTAATAGTGCATGAGCACAAGGGGGCAGAATTAAGGTTTTCAGGCAAGTTAAATCTGGCATTTCCTGAGTTTTGAGTACTTCATTTCTCAATCTGAACAACTTACTTTTAATGTGGCTTTTTGGTATGTGATTGAGGGTATGTCCACATTGCAGTGTAAACCCAGGGTTTAAACTCAGGCTCAAGCCTATCACCCCTTCTGTCTACACACAAATCATACTCACCCAGCTCTTGGACCCAGGGGCCCAGGACACCAGGAGGGTGGAGGGTCTGAGCCTGAGTCAAGCTGGTACCCAGGGTTCAAACCCTATTGCTTTGCAGTGTAGATGGAGCCCTACTGGAATTGTGCTCTGGAAGTCTGCTGAAAGTATTTAACAGTCCCATGGGCCAACTTTCTTTGTTCTTGGGACAATCAAGTTTTCCCACACTGTACCATGAACAAAGGGTTAGAGCGGCCACATTTTGGGAGTACTCTAGGAAGTCTGGGATTTGGGTGATTGGACTCAGGCTCACAAAATGCAGTGTAGATGTTGGAGCCTTAGTCTGGGAGCTGAGGTTCAACCATTCCTAATGTGGAGTAACAAATGAGTGTTGACACTCAAGCCCTAGGTTAACAAACCCAGGGTCTGCTACCTTTGAGTTCTACTAACCCTGAGCTTACATTGCAGTGTAGAAATACTTCAAAGATGACATTCTATCCATTCCCATCATGCATCATTAACAGGGTTTGATCTGTGAACCTCTTTGACATTGCAGCTCAGACTGCAACTACTTGACCTACAGGCCTAACTGTATTAGCTGGTAGCTCAAGGAGGGGATAGGCTTCTGGTGCCATGTTTTGGGTCCCGGAAAGTGGTTAGGTGGGTTTGCACCAATTCTTCATCATTCCTTTCCACTACAGCTGCTCTTGCAGCTCCCATTGTAGGGTCTGCTGCTGCTTTGGTTGCACAAGGGCCCAACTTAAGGATATTTATATTTAGTTATTGTTTTGGCATGTTGCCAGAATTTTCCTGAGGAACGCAAGTACAAGACAGGAAAAAGTGATTTTTCTCAGGAAAACCTCAATGGAATTTCATAAGAAAAGGCACTTCTCTACCCCTATAGTATAGAGTGATTGCCATTGTTTTTAAAAAATGTATAGTGTTCACTTAAATATACTGGTTTGCTAAATTTTCTCGGGCAGATTGTTGGTTGGTGTAAATTGGTGTAGCAGCACTGAAATCAATTTACATCCACTGATGATCTGCCCTGTAACATTTTCCTGTAGTGGCTCTAAGGAGGTTTTTGTATGTAACAATGAAAGCTCAGAGAAGAAAAATGTACTTTTGAAGTGAGAAATATATTATTCAGTTGACTGTGTTTCACTTTTAAAGATGCCATTACTGTAATGAACTTTATCAGGCAAAGAACTTTGCAGAAAAAGTATTAAAGCAGTCCGTGCTTGTGGTGTTCTAGTTAAGCCTCTGTCCGTTTAATTCACTATTTCCAGGAACTGAAAACTCACATATCAATGTTTATTCTTGAATGAAACAAGACATGGAGTACATGATTTCACTCTAGAAGCATATACTTCCTTTTTTTTTTTTTAATGTATTTGTTTGTGGACTCATGCACAGCAGGAAGAGAGACACAACATCCTGATACAGTTTAAATAGGCGGCAGATTTCTTAATTCAACTCCAGTAAAACTGTCAGGAATAACAGGTTCAGTGCAACCTGGAGCAGGGCTACTCTTAGTCCTCTGCCTGACAAAGAATTAACTGGTGTTCCAGCACTATTGCTGAATCTTGCCCTCCCACCCTTTCCTTACGTTAAGGTTGTGGATACTAGCAAAAGGAGTCGAGCCCCTTGCTGAACCAGACAAGGAGCCTACCCACAGGGGATAACCCTCCCTTATTCCTGCTCTCATGCTTGAGTTCACCCAGGAGCTGTACATTCCTTTAACCAGGTACCTGCTCTGGACCCATGCCAAATTTCAACATTAACACATTACAGCCTTCCCTGCTTACTGGACATTCAGGATACTGAGAGGAAGGTGAAAAATCCATGCCAATTCAGTGAGGGGCGGGGGGAAGGAGGAAGTGCCTTCCCTGCCCCCAAAAGGCTCTGTGAACTCAGCATGTTCAGAAACACAGTTCTACACTAACCTCATTGGTTGCAGTGGGAATAGCAATCCTGGGGAGCCCAATGACTGCTCCTGAAAGGGGATGTGGCTTATGTGACTTCCCACTATGTGACAGCCAATCAACTCTGTTTCCTTTAAACTAGCCTATTGCCATGATGCTGACAGTTCATATCCTGCACATGTGCAGCACTCTTCCCTTCTCCCCAGGTCACACAAGCATGCAGGGTGCAATGTCAGGGATGAGGGAATAACCCCAGTGCCCTCTTAAGGGTATCTTTCCCTACTAGTTTGGAGAAAACATAATGCTGAGGGAGCCCATTTTCAAGATATACAGTAGCAGAATAGAAAGAATAAGATGAGTAACAGAGTAATCTGTATATGTCTTTAATTCTAAAATATTTTGTCCTGCTTTTTAAAAATATGAAAATTTGACAGTTAATTTAAAAAGTGGACTTGGGGTCCTTTTCTTTCTTGACTTTTGAAAGTCAGCTATTCATCATAAGAAGTTATCGCCCCACATGTAATTTTTAAGGTCCAGGTCCATGTTAACTTTGTAGTGACTCGGTTCTTGAGACTGATCCAGAACATTGTAGCTCCAGAGGAGACGTAATGCTCTACTGGGCCAATGTTCCAGTCCAGAAAAGAAGCCAAGTTCAGATTTACATGATAGTACAGCTACTAATTTCAGTCAGGTCGAGTTATTTTAAAAGTTTCATAAATGCACATGTACAGAAGTCATTATAGGCCAATGTGTTAAATCTTTGGTAACCTTATTTAGGATCCTAATTCAGGTAGTATTTACTCTGTGGCTATAGGGCCATAGAAGCTCCCCAGCTGTGGATACTTCTGTCTGTTTCAAAGGGAAAAGTACTCCTTCTCTAGAGTCCATGAAATGTCACACTAAGCATTCTGTAGCTGTTCTCATCGGCTCCTTTCTTAATCACAGTTCAATATGATCCCTGAGATCCTATTCTTGGGGCTTCTTAATCGTCTGACTTCACATCCTTCTAACAGGGAGGAACATCAAAGGATCTACACTCCAAAGATATCAGAGAATCCCTTTTTGACAGTTCCATTTCTGAGGTAATCCACAGAGAGGATGGAAAAGTGCCCTCCAAAAGTAGATCATGGAGGGAGATCAATCCCCAGGCCACTCCAGCAGTTTATGTGTGTGTTGGGTTTGGGAGAGCGATCCTTTAACACAAAAGCAGTTGAGGAGGAGAAGGCCTTCAGTCACACTGCTTGGACTGTTTATCCAGAGATATCCCCTGCTCTCAGGTGAGAGTCACTCCACCCCCTAGTTTTCTGCCCCTCAGGCTAGGTGACATCTCTCCCTCAACTATATTATTTCAACCCTGCTCCTGTAGTCCAATACATCATGTTCCCGAGCACCTCACAGGGAGGAAGATCAAGTAAGAATTCAGAATTATGGAGCACAGGAGGCAGAGAGCTCATTTACATGGTCCTCCTTCCACTTTGTCAGCCCACAACTTCCTATTACAGAGGCAACATTTTTGTTGTTTTTGTCTTCTTCTCTGCCTGTGTAATAGATAGATCAGCCTGCTGCAGGCCCATTATCTGACTGTAGGAATAAGAAGGTAGCAAATGTATTCTGCTGGATTGAGTTTTGAGGGGGACTATCTGGGCCATTGTCCACTGATGACCCTTACCCTTTTTGGACATGTCAGGAGAATGCCACAAGACATTCCAGCAAACACCAGGTGGGTTTCCAGCAAACACCATTCTCCAGGTGGGTTGTAACATCCAGGATAAAATTCCACCAAGGGGTGGAGGCAGCTCAGAGGAAAACGCCCTGTTACATTGATTCCTCAAGTCTGTTCCAATGTTCGACTCTTTGGCCGTCAAGCCCTTGTGACTGCATTGGAACGGACCAAATGGCAAACAATCGCTACAGCCGACTGTTTGGCTAAACGTTGAAGACGACGACCTTAAGGGAATTAAAGACAAAGTGGCAATGTTAGAAATAATGTTAAAAAGCCTCTTTAAACCCAAAAAAGCAAGAAAAGCCAGAATTAAGGCTGGAATTCCATTGTTAACTTGAAACTTTCTAGTTACTGCAGCACATGTTGTATGAAGGATTATCCATTCTTTGGCAAGTCCTGCAGTATCTAAACACTTTTGGGTGGGCTAAGAATGAAGTTTCAGTTTAACTTTATTTTCTTGCTTTTATGGGTTTAAATTTTAGATTATAACATTTCATGGAATCCATTTTAATGCAATTCATTTGTAGGAGAAACTAATTGAGTAGAAGTAATTGCTCTCATTTTGTAGAAGTCTGTCACAATAGATTTTAAAAGGTGAACTCCATTATATTTTATATTTTCATGACAAAGCAATGTGTGATACAGATGACAGAATTATGGCAAAAATTGTTTAAATAATAATTCAACAAATTTCATATTTTCTTACCATTTTGTTCTTTGCCCTAATAAGGTATGGAACAGTGACAGCAATTACACCTTCACAGTGCTTTATTATGTGGGTTGACATATAGTCCTGAAACTCTTATTACATTTTATGTACACCATTTGCACTGGGCTGCTGATGGTTGTCAGCAGCTCTTCTCAATACATTTTCTGGTTCTTAGCATCTTGCGTTAAAATTCAATGCAGCACAAATATAAAGCTCCCCTCTCTTTGGTGTTGAATTTTTAATATGTTTCAGCATTTATAATAATAACCCTAAATGAATTCATTTTAGTACTGGAGAGAATTAGACTTGAGTATTTTCAGAAGTAGGGATCTATATGTAAAGGACACTTCTTTCCTGTCTTAAAAAAAAAAGCATGTGCACTGTACAGCATGTATCCTATACTGTATGTATCTGTATCTTTAAATTAGTTGGTATCACCTCTGTTATAAAACTCCCTTTCTTCCTGCGGTACTCTGAAATTGCCTTTTCATACCCAGTGTAACCTATGAATTGCTCCTATGAATGAGTCACTCCAAGGTTGCTTTTCTTGCTTATAACCGCATTTAACTGCGCTCTGCGTTATGTCCATCTTGTTGTTCAGATGGAACAGTGTCTGCTGAGATGGAAAAGCAGAATGCAATACCAGAGTACATTTAAATGTAATGACATCTCCAGAACCTCTTTCTTGTGTTACAAAAATAACAATTCTCTTGCCCTTATCGGTGCTTTGACATTTAGAGAGTCTCACAATACAGAGAAGGATGTCCATAGGCCCAATCCTGCAGCCCTTACGTGGGCAAAACTCTCACTGATGTCAAGGGAGAGTTTTGTCAGATTTAAGGACTGAGGGATTAGGGTGCATGTCAGTTACATAGCCCCCTCTTGGATACCTTCAGTTCTTAAATAAAGATTTAAATAATCTTTCTTCACTCCAAACACCTTACAAATTTCTTATATTAACAAATGTCACAGCTGGCCCCTAATTTGCAGGATTATTGCATTTTAAACATATTGGCAGCTAAAGACCTTTTATTAAGCATATTGAATATGTTATCTCCTCAGATGGAAGCAGAATAACAGCAGATTTAAGAAGATATACATCCAAGAGTCCAACAAATGCAAATATAAAAGAACTTTTACTTACCTATCTTAATTACAATAGCACATTTGTTAGCCAGCTCTTATGCAGTTAAAGCTATGGTTAAATTTCATTTGAGACTTACTTCCCTGCTATGACCTTCCTCAAAAATTCTCTTTCTAGGTTAAGATTTCCCTGCTTCATCTTCATCCAGTACACAAGAACATAAGAGTGGCCACAGTGGGTCAGACCAATGGTCCATCTAGCCCAGTATCCTGTCTTCTGGCCAGTGCCAGGTGCTTCAGAGGGGGAATAAAACAGAACAGGGTAATTTATCAAGTGATCCATCCCCTGTTGTACAGCTCCAGCTTTTGGCAGTGTGAGGTTTAGGGATGCCCAGAGTATGGGTTTCCATTCCTGACCATCTTGGCTAATAGCCTTTGAAGGACCTAGTCTCCATGAATTTATCTAATTCTTTTTGAACCCCTTTATACTATTGGCCTTCACAACATCCACTGGCAGTGAGTTCCATAGGTTGACTGTGTGTTGTTTGTAGTATTTCCTTACATTTGTTTTTAAACCTGCTGCCTTGTTTTAAACCAATTCTATTGGGAGACCCCTGGTTCTTCTGTTGTGTGAAGGGGTAAATAATACTTCCTTTATTCACTTTCTCCACACAACTTATGATTTTATAGACATCTATCATATCCCCCTGTCTTAGTCACCTCTTTTCTAAACTGAACAATCTTTGTAATCTCTCCTCATATGGAAGCTTTTCCATTCCCCTGATCATTTTTGTTGCCCTTTCTCTATACCTTTTCCAGTTCTAATATATCTTTTTTTTGAGATGGAGTGACCAGAACTGTACACAGTATTCAATGTGTAGGCATACCATGGATTTATATAGTGGCATAATGATTCCTTTTTAGAAATTTAGAGGATAAGAGCATTCTGAAGAATTGGTAAGAATGTGACAAATGCATCTATTGATCTCCTCTACCCTGGCTCACCAACCTGGTGCTAAAAGTTTAGGGGAGCACGGTCAGAATGACCACCTTGGTCTGATCATCCTGGCGGTCACTACAGGATGGGAAGGCCCTGGTATTCGCCGCTAGCTTCCTCACACATCTACTGCCAGTAAGTTCAATAAATACCGTCAATAGTTGGCAGAGCACTTCTGGGGTTCAAGGGCAAGCAGCATGCATGGGAACGTTTCTTTGGGTGAAACATTCCCACCACTTTCCCTGACTACATCTCTTCTCTGTCCTGCACAATAGGAAACCTGTAAATCTTCCAGAGCTGGTATTATGTCTGTGATTCATATTGCAGTGCACATGGGTGCATTATGCAACATCTACAAGTGGAGTTGTTCATTATTTTTAAAGTTATCTGCATCTTTTCTAAATTTCTCATTTGGAATCTTGTACTTTGGTGGAAGATACTTGCAAATGACTTAACTCCATATAGACAGGCCTTGTCCATGTTTGCCTCTTAACCTATTTCTTGATCAGTTTTTTTGCTTCAGAATGTGGTCACTATAGGTATTGCAACAGTGGAAGATTTTCCAAAAATTCCCCATGCAGACAATGCTTTACTGTGTATAGCATTTTAATGTAAGTATTTTGCCTTATCCACACTAGATATTAATGTTGAAAATGGATTAGTTAAAGGGGAGCCATGGCTATCAGCCTTTCAGCAACAGATCACTTTCCTTGGATAGTGAGCACTTGACAGAGTTTAAGAATGTATTTAGCATGGTTTGGCCTTGTGTGTACTTGCTGGCTAAACAGCCATTTTAGCTTGAAATAGTTTAAACGTGCTTCAGGAGCCAATGTGCAAATGCAGAAAGGGTCTGAGAGTGTGAGGGAGAGAGGTCTGTCTGTCTTGCAAGGAAATATTTATCCACCCAGAGAATGGTATGGCTCTGAGAAACTGTGTTGGTTTCTCAGCTATGCAATATACATTTTTAGAGTGTCTATGTTTGCATGTATTTTATGGATTTGAACAACTCTGAAGGTCACTGTACCCCTTTTACTTGTCAAAGTATTGTATGTTGATGGATTTTAGTCATGGATTTTGCTTGTACAGATTTATACTTTCATGTTTTTAAATCTATCTTTTTCATACTTAGAGTGTAATGTAATTGGTGTACACTTACGTATATCTTGGGTTTAAATTCCTGACTGAGCTCTGGTGATGCTCAGACTAGATCGCTTTTCTGTCGAGAAAGATTTGTATAGTCATTAATATCCTCATAAAGGAGTGGGGGGAATGTTTCCCTTTAGCCCTTCATTGCAGACAGATAGGATGCATTTTTAAAATAACTTGTGGGCTGCCACCAAGTTACACATACACAGATTTGAGTAGTTATATTTTGTGCGCGATATGCTTGCTTGTATGTAACACATATTAATACAATTGAAGTCTATGAACAATTGACCTAGAAGCCAAATTCGTGGACAGTCTATATAAGCCACACATTGAACTGTGAATAGTCTTTCATTGGTGTGATATTTCAGTATATTCAGATACATACATGCAACATAATGTAATATCTTTTTGAAATCAATGAAGGAGCCATGAGTTTAAATTTCTAACTGTTTAGATGAGACTGACTAGTGCAGTATCTGAAAAGCTGATCCTAGCCAAGTGGAAATTCATATACCATGTAAATGCAGATAACAACCAAAACATTTTATGTTATACAAATAAAGTGTGTCCTGTTTAAAACTTGTTTGAATTGGGACATATAATTGCCAGTAGGACAAAGAGGGTTTTTAAAAAATATATCTACATGTAAGTAAAAAGGTATACATTTAATAGTGGTATCCTTCAGAGTTTATCTATCGATTAACTGTGATAGAAACAGAATTCTGAGTCAGCAAAATGGGATGTCAATTTCATAGCTTTGAAAACCTTCAGAAAGCTACTTTAGTACTAGTGTTTAAATGAGAAACTTAATTAGATTTGTAAAAGAAAAGCTAAACTGATTGCTTTCAAGGGGTTTAAAAAAAGCTAAATTTTTGTGTCACAAAACCCCAGTAAAAGATGACATGGAACCATTGCCACTAAATGCCCCTTTCCAATCTGCTCTGTGTTCGGTTTATGGTATTTAGGCCAAATTCTGTACCTTATACCAAGCTACAGCGGTCCTCTATGTGGGGTGGGGGAGGGGAGATAGGAAGGAATTTTCCACTGTGGAATGGCTCCCAGAATTGCCAGTCGGCATTTCTGCTTCTTCTAGATTCAGAAACTCCTGTTGGTGATAGTGTGATGGGGCACACTCATCCTTAGAGCACCCCTTAGTGTCCATGTATAATGTCACCAGTCAGCCCTCCAGCCAAGTCACAAAGTCCAAATCCTTCTGGGCTACCCAGAGTCCCAAAGTAAACCCCTTCTTGAATAATACTCCCAAATTAACCAAAACAGAAGTCCTTCACCCTTTTGGGCTCCACTCATATTCCTTTTTATTCTTATTAGAGCACTGACTCCCCAGGCCTTTTCTCTTTTGGAGATCTTCCACCTCTCCTGTTTTTCCTCATATTTTCTACTGTGGTTCTCATCTATTCAACTGTTCTCGTTCTGAAACACTGATCCCAGAACCATCTCTCCCAGTTCTTGCCCCCTTTCCAGAGGCCATTGCAGGGGTCAGTTCTGTTTCTGTAGCTTTCCTACGTCTGCCTACCCCAGGCCAAAAAGAATAAGCTCCCTACCTTCTCTCTCCTGGGACACCTTCCACCAACTGAGCTTACTCAGCTCCTTATAAGGCCCTGGTGCCTAATGGGTCCTTAGCTAATTGCGCCCTGTGTGCTGGAGAGGCAATGAGTTAATCACCCCACAGGTGCAGTGAGCTCTAATTTTTTTTTTTAATTTTCTGGCAGGTGACAGAAGTTTACCCCATCATAGGTAGCAGTCCCCATGGACCGAATGACTGTCAGATCCTTTTAGTCAGAGATTTTGTGGCTCCACCCATCCACTACTCTACCCCAGCCTCCGCTGTATGCTGAATTTCCATAGAGTAGGGATCTTGCTCTCCCCTTGCACAGTGGAACTGCACTGGATCTGTGGCTAGGGGGTGCTGGATGACGTGTGGGTTTGCTGGATTAGGTGGACAGGTTGGTGCCAAGATGTCTGGGGAGCTTGTGTTGGTATGTGATGAAAGAGGTTTGGGTTTGCTGAGATGTCAGGGGGAACTGGGTACTGTCTAGGAATAGCTGGGTGCTGCCACAGGATGGCGGGGATAACTGGGTCGGTAATGACGTGTCTGGGGTGGTTATGCCCTGTGACGGAGGTGATTTTCCCCTTTGTGATGGTGATTTGAAGTGGATCTATGTAAAGAGAAACACACATTTCTAGAACTGTTTGAGATACATTTAATGAAGACAGTACATTTTGTAACTCCAGCTACTTTAGTTCAGTACTCATAATTTATTTATATTCTGGGAGTATCCATATTTAGTGCAGCATAAATTAATAAAACTATTTTTAGAAAATGCAAGATATAATCTTTGTGCTATTTAATTTGGGGCTAATGTGTAGTCATGTAGTTGGGCAAGTGTACAAAAATGACATTAACTTGTTTTCATTTGTGGGCAGTGATGTATGTGGCAATGTCTGTGAATACTCCTGCTTTTCTTATGCCACAGCTACTTCATTTGCCAAATATGGCTATGATCCTTTGTCCATGTTAATTGAGAATGGCATCCTTATTCATCATGTGCAATTTTTTTTGCAGCCATTAAAATGCTGTCCAAAGACTATCCAACGAGGAGAACTGCAGAATAATACATGGTGCTTGTTTATCTGTTGTTGTAAGCCTTCTGTTTTATTCCACTGAAATGAATGGAAACAGGAACTATGATGTGTGTATGCAATGATATTATTATACAGCAGAAATTCCTTTTGGAGCATCACCATTAATAATTGGACCAGGACATGCTTAAAATAATTTCATCAGCAATATGTCTTTCTTTCTTTCTTTCTTTCTTTCTTTCTTTCTTTCTTTCTTTCTTTCTTTCTTCTGAAAAACAGTGAAAAACACATTAAGATAATTTACATTAGTTGTCAAAAATCGTGTTTATTTCTTTGATAATAAAGGATTCCATTCCTTTGATTAAATTTATGTTTATATTTGACATTTTCCAGGGGTACGTAAATTCACATGACAGTTAAAGTCTACATAATCCCAGTACCTAGTGCCAGGTTGAGTTGAATTTGGACACATCACATAAATAAAAGTGGTTTTATGTTTCACCTTCATCTGGTAGGTGAGCACTCCACCTTTTCTTGTGAAACATAATTGTTTTTGACATGGAAAAATTAGATCCTGGCTATTTATTATCTGCTGAAATCAAAAACCATAACTGGGAAAGCATGTAGTAAGTCCATTGGAGCAGCTTGCATGCAGAGAGGGAATGGGGAGGCTTTCCAATTTTATAAGCTCAAGGTGATTTTCTCTAACATCGAGAGCGTTTTAATTAATTACCCTGAAAGACTGAGTAAATTATTATTTGAATACTTTATGGCATTACATGTTAACATTTCAAGGACAAAGTGCTGTACTTTCCTTTTCAATAATGCTTCATCTGTCAGAATATATCTTCTGAATTTATGTAGTATACTGCAGTGTAAAGGGTAGTCAAAACTTGAGTACTATGAATTATTATGAGGA
The DNA here is from genome assembly GCF_965140235.1 of Caretta caretta. NCBI lineage: Eukaryota > Metazoa > Chordata > Testudines > Cheloniidae > Caretta > Caretta caretta. The sequence continues at coordinate 66,483,037 of NC_134207.1, forward strand.
GCCTGAGTCAAATATGATCTACTGAAATGGGAACCCTAATATTTATGGACATCTGGTATGGACCTGCAAATTAACAAAACCACAGATCGTGCCTGCTTCTTGCGATTAAGATTACATTTATTTTTTTAAATGTAAATTCTTGCTGTTTTTTAACACCAGTTTTAACATAAAAGTATTCATGGAATGCCACTAAAATGTTTGTTGCAATATTATTGTAGAGTTGACTGCTACAGACATTTCCATGAAGTATAGCTTTATGTATTTGAAGGAAGGGGTGGTGTTTCATTTGTACTTTTTTGGACACATTTACTGAACATCACCATTTTCTTGCTGGCAGTGGCTTTCATTTTTGACACTTTAGGCTTGGGAGTAAGTCTTAGAATGTGATGTAGATTCACTGGAGATACTTACGTCATATTGCATAGAATCTATTTAAATGTAGAAAGTGTGTGAAATGTCATAGGTTGTTTAGCTGATGTTTCTAACCAGTAACAAGCTGTACTCTACAGATATAATCTTTCTTCCCACTGTAAGAGCACACAACCTTTTACTAACTTCATCCTACCATCAATAGATTAGATTAAATTCCCATTTACTGCATTATATTAATATTTTCAATGGTACACTAATCCAAGAAATAAATGTGTCAGTTTCTATGGCTACCCTGTAATGGGCACAGCCATAAGAGAGTGCCTTAAGGCCACATAAAAGACTTAATGTACAGATTGAATAGGAGCACATTGTTTATTACTAAGCCATCAAGCCAAGAAAATTTAGTGATTTCATTTTTTAAATTTGCTCATTTGACCTGGGCCAATTTGCTTAGCTGATAATATTGAGTGTTTAGTACCATGATGTTTTTTCAGTCTTAAGGATAAAGTGATTCACACTAATTTGTTTCAGAACTGTTTCGTGAAATGAATGATTTTACGTTCCTGTAATATTTATTGATAGCTCTTTTTCAGTTTTAGTGGCTTGAAAATTAAATAAGACTCTTACACCCTTTGGCACACTGAGGAGAAAAGCCAATTGAGACAGACAACAGAAAAAGCCTAAAAGAAAACAGATTGTACAAAATAAACACACCTTCCTTCTCTGTGTAAGGGGACTGTTGCCCCCTTACTAACATTCAGTGGGGGTGTTTTGGTTGGCTAGCTCCCAGTACTAAAAGGGGAAGGATCTATGGGAAACCAGGACCCTGAGACTGATAGTCCCCAGGAATGATGGGGAGAGGCTAATGCTCCTGGTCAGCCTAAATGACAGTGTGGGCAGGCTAATCAGAGAGTCAGGAGGCCAGGGAGGTCCCGTGTGAGCTGGATTTGCCTGGGTTAGACAGAGTGGGGCCTAGCTAAGGAGAAAGCAGGGGCCCGATCTGAGCTGGGGAGCAGAGCTGTGCTAGATCCAGAGAGAGAAGACCCTGTCCTGGGAGCAGAGCTGCAGCCCCAAAGCCAGAGGCACAGCCCAGAGAGAGCAGACTTGCCCTGGGAAGAAATCTGCAGCAACCAGAGCCAGGGGGGCCAGAAAAGCAGCCCACGAAGTAGGTCAGTGCTGGGAACAGAATCACAGAAGCACCCTGCAGAGCAGACGTGTCCTGGGAGCAGAGCTGTAGCAACCAGAGGCAGAGGGGCCAAAGAAGCAGCCCAGGGAGCTGGAGGCAGAGCAGCAGCAGCAGTGCAGAGACAGAGTGGTGGAGCTGGGGCTGGAGCAGTCCGGAGCTGGGTGCGGTTAGCAGTTGGGGAGAGCGTGGGGGACCCTAGGCAACGGGTCCAGCACAGGGAGACGCCTCAGCCAAGAGGCTCTGCTGGCCAGGCTTGGATCATAACCCTGACAGGGCGGGGGTGACACTGGGAAGAAGAGTCCTACCACTTAGAGCCTGAGAGCGTGTGGCCACCACCAAAGCAAGTGTCCACCCACAGCATCCCTGCAGCACAGCCAGGGCCTGAGAAGAAGGCCTGAGATTTACAAGGAACAGACTGTGAACTGCCCGGACATTCCAGTGACACTGTTTGTGATGTTCCCTGCCACAGAGCGGCTTGATGTGTTTCCTTTAATCTTTCCCATTTTTCCTTATTCTTTTTAAAATTAATTGTTGATTAAATAACTTGCATTTGCTTTAACTTGTATGTAATGGTCAGTGGGTCAGAGAAGTGCCCAGTGCAGAGAGAGTACCCCGAAGTTGTGACACCCTAACCCCTGTCCTAGTGACCACAGCAGGGTTAGGGGTCGAGCCCCCCAGGAATCCTGGGCCCAGCCTTGTTGGGGTTACAAGGACTCTGCCAGACAGGCGAGTGGAAGGGGAGTCCTCAAGGGCAGGGAGGCCATTGGGTAAAGGAAGTGGGAGCAAGGATTCAGATCCTTTCGCTAGCCCACTTCACTGGAGTAGTGCAGAAGCCAGGAAAGTTCCCCACAATAGTGGGACTATTCCCCCGCTTACATCTGCCATAGAAGGCTATAAATGTTGATATTGGACTAACCAGTGCTGCAACATGAAAGTAGATTATGCTATGTTGCCATCTATCTGAATCTTAACCACAACTCAATATCCAGTAGCAGCAACGTTTGAAATTGACAAGCTGGTGTGATGCAAGAATCTTCTGTATCTCATTCATACAAGGCAGGGAGATCAGTTTCCTTAGAGATGAATTATAGTGGTAAGTCCCTTGGGAAGGCCTGTCTGAATGCATGCTAAAGTACAAGGCCTGCTGATTAGAGGAAGTCTGGGACTAGATCCAAGCGAGTGACTGTAGTGTTATAGCACCTACCTCCTAAATCAGAATTAGTGAGAGTGAAGATATCTGAGGAAACGTACTCTGGGAGAGCTGGTTAACTCTTTTCTCATGGTATTGTCCCTCCTTGCTGTCCAAAACATAACAGTGGTTTTAGAATTTACAGATCTTTGAAATGTATACAGTAGGTAGACTTGAATGAAACTGGGCAGTCACCAAAGAATTCAACTGGTTAAAAAGTTTTACTTACAGACGATCTGGAGAATCTGCATGGTTTTTGTCTGTTTGTATTATCCCTGTGCAGGGCTTGTGCTTTTCACATCATTTTCTAAAGCTTTGCTGAAAGACAAAATTGCTCCCATAAAATATTCTCTTATGGTTTCTAAGATAACTACTATTAAGAGTTGTAGACTGCAACACTGCCAAAAGCTGACATTTCCAGAATTTCACATCAATAAAACTGCTTAAACACTGTAAGGAGGCTGAGTGAAGACAAGGGAGACTTAGCAGAACGTATTAGTGGTTTTAACAGAGGCCTCCCAAACTTTTTAAGTCTTAAAATTTGTGTTGTGGAAAAGCCCATTTTCAGTAAGTTAAATAACCTTCATGACAACTTTTAATCAACATAGTGCTAAAGAAAAATGACAGATATTTATAGTATGTATAAATGTGGAGCTGTGAACATAAAATTATAACCTAAGAGCTGTTTACAAATAAAATAATGTGTCTATGAAATAGTATGAACTTGGGAAAACAGAGTAGAATGTCATTGTTGCCTCAGTGACTAACATTTATGTGTCCTTTGTGGGCATTTGCCATTATCAACATAACCAGTAGCATTTTGCTCTTAAATCCTTTTTAGATAAAGAAATCTAGTTTAATTACTGGATAATTATTATGTAGTCTTGTTGAGATTAGCATAATTTACGCTACAAGTTTATTTCCTCTTATAATATAAACACGGTAGAAAAAAAGGAAGTTTGAGACCTTTGGCTCTGTATATGTTATTGTTGTAGGGACATGGATACTTTGAATCATAACTTGTCTCAGCTGTGGTTTTCCTTTAGCAAATCCAAACAGCAACACTAGTGCTGACAGAACCATTTTGTTTTGTCCACCCACAGCACATATTATAAACAGTGATGTGCACAGGTGTATTCTGGAAGACTGGAAGCACCTAACCTTTGGTGTCTAGCAACATTGCTGGGAGTAAGGGCTTCTAGATAACTCACAAAGGGAAGTCATTGCACTGTATTTAGAATTAGTAGGACCACCTGAACTGCTGCAGCTTGTATACGTTTTTGCTTCTTGTTCTCACTGACTTAAAAACATTAAATACTCCACCAGTTTATCCAGATCTTAGTTTAAAAACCTTCAAGCAACCAATCAGCCATTACCACCAATAGTGGTAAAGGGCCTGGGACAACTATTCTGAGCAAGTGCATGGTATTGTACAAGTGTTGCAAGCTCAGTCTTTCTGGCAACATTTTTTTTTATTTACATAAGATATGGTTTTGTACTTACTGGAAAACTAATGAAGTGAAAAAAATATCTGCAAAGAAAAATATTCTCTGTTTTAGTAATAATTAGTTATCTTAACCCTTTGGGCAAAAGAAATGTAATGGTTCTTACCAACAAAATTTCTTTCCCATGTTTACTAATACATAAGTTTATGTCTATTGTAATCTGTGAAATACTGAGCATAGCGTTATTGCAAGATAATGAGAGTTTTAAAGTAGCAAATGTCCTCTGTTTAAAAAAATAATTATCTATGTAAAGGTTAAACGCAGAGAGATTTTTCTTCTTTGAGTCATGCTCATGACTTTGGAAAGTCACCAAGCAAGTATGTTTAAAACAGAAAATGTGAATGGAAAATTCTGAAGCATTTTGCCCTTTTGGTTCTTAAAAGAGTGAGCCATCGCGCCTCTCCACCATGGTCATTAATAATGACAGATGTATGTGGTGCAGAGTTCACTTACATTATTGTCAGTAACAGGGATAGAGAGAATATTTATTGCAGGAGGAGAAGGGAGGGGAGAGACATGATGTTGAACCAAAAGACAGGAGCAGAGTTCAGTGGTGGTTTTTTTAGAGGAAAGCAGGGAGTGGGGTGAGGGGAGTACATTCATTAAGGTTTCTTTGGGGCTGATCTGACTCCCATTGAAATCAGTGGAAAGACTGCCGTTGATTTTAGTGGGAGTTGAATTGACTGGATCCTTAATATATTATGCTGTTTAGTACTTTGGTAATGCAGTTCTAGTTCACTTCAGCAAGTAGCTTTACTGGTGTGGATTTTCAAACAAACATAGTAACAGCTTTAATTTTAATTTTTTTTGTATATCTTTCAAGCTGCAAATCATGCTCCTGGAATGTTAAAGGAACACTCTCAACATGTGACCTACTCATTGTGGAAAAAAATGAGTGAAAAGCAGCTTCAGGTGGTACACCTGCCCCATAGAGTCTCTTGCCAACTGTTGTGATTTTTTTACGATTACATTTTCCTATTTTGAAAAATGTGTTTCTCACCTCTGCTACTGTGTGAAAATACAGTGTGGGAAACTGATTAAATGACTGTACAAGGAGAGCAGTGAAATTTACTATATGCAAAGTGCTGTTAAATATACAAAGTAAACAAAATGAAAAATATACATAATACATTTTTCTCTAATCTCTTTCAGTTACGGTAATCTTGGGTGTTACTGGTAACTGTGTAGTAGGTTTAAAAAAATTTAGATGCAATGTGATTTTTTTTTAAAGTTGATGATTCTTTAAAATATTCTTTGAAGAGGCATTAGTACCATGGCATTAGTGAATATTTTGCTTTTATGTATGTTGGAACAAGTGTAAAATACGTGAAGCAAAAAGGTCTAGCAGTAAGAAATATTAAGTTTTGCTGAGCCCACTGCTGCTTTGGAATCTGCTAGTGTGGACTTTTGCGCCCATGAGAAGTCCAGTTGTATTCAGCAGGACTGGAGACTGGCAGAAGGATCTGTATGAGTAGATCTCAGTCCAGGATTTGGGACCATTATCTGTAAACTATTGAAAGAGTGATTGGAATGCCTATTTAAATAAGTTCATTTTATACATTTTGATTTCTGTCTCAAGTGCTAAGGAGCCTTCATTATTTAAAAACACATCAGTAATTTAAAAAATCATCAATGCACAATTGTTGTTCTATTCAGTTATCCAGTTATTGACTGTTCAGTAAAGATAAGACATCACCACACCATACTATCTAGTTCAAGCAAACATCCACAATCCCATTACTTAGGAATGATTTCCCAAATGATTTTGAAAAAGATGGGCTTTGCAGCATACTTTGAAAGTTAATAAAATCCAGGCTCTGGAAGAAACAAATCCAAGAGTCAAAGGGCCCTTACTGAAAAACACCCTGCAAGCAGCTCCCTCTAGGTTAAACCAAAGTAACTCCAGCTCAACATGACCATTGGCTGATCACAAATGTGATCATATGGCATAAGGAGTGCAAGAAATGCTAATTTCCAGGGGGCAGAAAGCTAAAGGAGGGATGGGGTAAGGTGGAGAGGCGACAGGGTCATGGACCTACTCTGCACTGGTCTATGGAGAGGAGATGGTGTACTAGAGAGAGCAACCTGATTGTACGCACTTCCCTCTCCTTCCTGTGTGCATGAGACAGCAACATGAGGGTCTGCTTTCTTGAGGCACAATCTGCCTGGTGCTCCTTTCAGGGTATTGTGGCTCTGTACCACCCACTACCTAGGGCTGTGGCATAAATATTATGATCTAGCCCTTTAGCTCTTTTAATAAAATGTCATTATGAATACCCCTTCTGCATACACTGTTATGACTTATTAATTCTGTTTTCCCAGAGCACAAATGAACTACTCTCAGTTACCGTACATGGCTGTTGTAATGCACCACTTCACAAATAAGGAGGAAAGGGAATCAACCAACATTCCAACCCTAAAACCATTTATAGTCCATTCAGTATAAAAGGGTAGATGAAGGGTAAGGAAGATAATGACACGCTTATGCTCAAATAAATTGGTTAGTCTCTAAGGTGCCACAAGTACTCCTTTTCTTTTTGCGAATACAGACTAACACGGCTGCTACTCTGAAATGCTGGATATAGGTTATGTATTTTGGACCTGAGTCTTCTCTTGCTTTATGCAGGCTTAACACCCAGGTGTCTCCCTGGATTTAAATAAGTTTATACCAGTTAAAATCAAGAGAAGAATGAAGTCTAGCTTGGGGTTTGCACAACTGTTTATTCTGCAATTGTTTTAAAAATGGATTGCTACCTTACCACAGTTTGGCAATATAGAAGTTTCTATGAAGGAATTGTACAGTAGGGGACAGATCTTCAGGTGTTGTAAATTGTCATAGCTCCACTGACTCCCAAGTCTGGAATCCCAAACTGTTTTCATTATACAGTTTTATGGAGAACAGTGTGATCAAACCTCCTTTTCCCTTTTTCTTTTGGGTATTACCATTTCAGTTTTCCTGTTTGACTGATTTTTCTCTCCTTCTCCAGAACTCCATGTTGGGAATCAAGAACATGACTAGTAGAACTATAAATTTAAAAAAAATTAGCTAAAAATCAGCAAGTTTTCTTGACTTTGCCAGTGGAATTGTTTTCTGTGATTAAAAACTCGTAGTCCTTTTTAAATGAGTAATATTTGTCCTTTTATAGGTTTGGTATTTTTTCTCTCTCTAGTTCATATACAAAGCATCCAGTGAGCATAAAAACACTTCAGCTACTGTATGCCTTGTTTCTGTGACATGGGGTTGTTTGTAACAATCTGTTATTTAAACTATAGATTTTACCCTTTTTAAACAAGAATCTGAGACCTAGGATAGAAGTGTTTTTTTGGAAAAGTATTTGCATGCCAGTGATCCTGTCACATGTTTGGCATACAGCGGATATGAATTGCATGTGGCAACTGTCATTAATGTGAGTAATTCAAGTTGAAGGGAAGGATTTTCACAAAGAATAGTATATAATTTCTACCAGAATGAATATGGGTTTTGAAAGCCCTAATGACTATTTAACAAACAATAATACTAATAAAAATGAAATAATTGCAGTATTTATCCTGTATTAATTAGAGTGTAATTGAAAATAACATTCACAACAAATGCTAGGAAAAGACTGTACTGGAAAATAGGCTTGTTATTTTAAGGTCCTTCTGGAAAAAGCATTTGAACAATCATAAAATGTTACTTATACTTCATGGCACTTGAAAGAACTGCAATGTAGTAATGATAGAATTGGAAAAAGAACAACTGATGAATGTGACATGCATTGTAACAGTTCAGTCCTGGACTCTGAAAGAAGTTACATAATATCTGGGGGGTTGGTGGTGTGTGTGATGGGGGAGGTAATGAAGCCCTTGTCCAGTTGTGTTTGGTGGAATGAGTTTGTGATCTCAGTCAAGTTCCTAATGGACACATGTACATATCAGAAAAATGATCACCAACACAATTGTCACTACTTGCCACCTCTTGTTGGCAGCTTCACCAGTGAGGTCAATAACCTAAAGGGGATGGAGACCAGTCTCTCAGAGCTAGAGGTAATCCTACCAGGTCTGTGCAAGAAAGTTTGAACTTTCTTGCTAGTGTTGAACCTGTTTTGTGGATAGAGGGAGGACTTCATAGTCCTGTTCTGTAATTGTGGCATCTTTACAAGCACTACATTTACAGGAAATTTTAAAAGAAAATAAATCAGCTGTTATATCAGTGTGCACAACTCCAGTAGCTGTTTTTGTGTGATATGGTGTTTTTTTTATGGAATTCGTTGAAAGTACGATTGAACCGGTGACGTGGCTAGAAGTGGAAATTTGGGTTGGCCCCAGCTTATGGTGGACAGGCAATGACCTGACCCTGGGGCAAGTCCAGGGCTTGAAAACTAACATGGGGAGGTGTGAGGGGGCTTCCTGTTTGTCACAGGGAGAGAGCCAAGTGTGGGCCTGAAAAGGTAGCGGGGGGTGGGGGGGCAGGGGATGGGATTGAGCATTGGGATGAAAGAGGGGATGGGGAAGGGAAGTGTCCTGGGCTGAATTGCTATGTCTGGAAGTGGCTGGGAAGCACCTGCCCTGTTCCAGGATGATTGGAGACTAATACCCCGGCCAGGTTGTGTTCTGCACTTTGCTGCTAAATGGATACTGCACCTTTCCCCCCCGTGGGCAGGACTCACCCATTTGCTGCTTGTAGGATTCGTCCAGGAGTTGGGCAGACTCTCCTTTTTTGCCCTTGCTCCACATCTTTCCCTGTAGCTACAGTCTAGAGCAACCTGGAACAGGGCCAGGTACATCTGCCAATGGAATGGGACAGGAGCCTGGTGTCTGGCTCTGGCTGAGGAGGGGAAAGGAGGGAAGCAGTCACACTTCCCCTGCCGCCCTGTGACTGGCAGTGGACATGTTGAGCAGGGTGGCGGGCAGCAGGCAGGAAGTGTGGGGCAGGAGTGGTTAAACTTTGGGTGCGCCTGGGGGCTAATTGCACGGGTTTTGGCCCACCTGTGGCTACACCCTGGGTTGAACTTTACACTTGTAACTTACCTTTCAGTTTACCCTAGCCTCATTTGACAACTGGATATGTTTGCTTTTCTCTGCTGCAGATTTCCTGTGGAAAGGCTAATTTCTAGAAGTTAAATGAACAATAAAATATGGTGTCAAGAGTTATGGTTGTGATAGGAATTAAACTAATGAAAGGTCTACAGTCATTGTAGAATTATCCTGGATGTAGGAACTAACCTATATATTTATTTGTTTTCTGTAGACCTAATCACTCTAGCAATACAAAAAAAATCTTAATCTTTCTCCTATTTATGAAGAAATAACTAAAATATAGAGTATTTAGCCCTTTTTTATTAAAGAAGCAAAACAAATGTCAAGTAATGCCTGATTTGTCTGAAATGTACGTGCATGTTCATATTGGTATGAAATGAAGAATGGGCTTTTCCTTAAGTACTTGGCTTAAATTCAGCTCTCAGCTACATTGCTGAATCCTATTAATAGCAGTGATGCTGGATGGGTGTAAGAAAGTGCATAATTTGACCCGTTATGTCCATTTTTTAAAGTTAGTATATTCCTTGTATAGGGTTTTGTTACAGTTAGAAGGAGACATTTCTGAAGAAATTTAATATCTGGAAATACACATTTATTGTAACCAAAGTGTTGTGTTACATAGTGGATGAAGTGTAGAGTTCCAATTCTGAAGGAGTCACCTTTTTAGTAGAGCTCCTTCCTTCTTTCTTTATTCTGTGTGTCAAATGGATCACTACATTTAATTAAGCAATAACAATTGAGGTGCAGATTATTTCCTGGGATTAATGACCAGCTGGACAGAGATGATAACCTAGGGCCTTGGGTAGATTAGGCTGCATAGCCTCATGGATTAAGTATGAGTCTTATATTGTAAAGGTAGTCCGTTCAAATCTGTGGGGAAAGGGTCTATTTTAAGAAATTCTACATTTTGTATCTTGTATTTCCCCAATGCCAAGTAAATCATTACATATCCAGCACTCAGTTATCTTTCTGTAAAACCCTTTCCCCCTTAACTCTCTACATAACTCTCTGTTAAAGAAGTAAAGTATAATGGACGACTCTGTCTGATCTTCATTAAATTGTGCGTGCTTGCTATGAACAAGTTTTGCCTTTTTGAAATTTGTTATCTTAAGTACTGGACAGTGCACTTAGTTTGGGCTTCATAGATGGTATATATTTTTTTCTCTTTGTAAATCTCAATTGACTTTTTTGCGTTAATTGTAAAAATATGGGAGCTCTCTAGAACTATACATATAAGCAGTCATACGTTCCCATAACTGCTTATCAAAGGTTGGTTTCAGAGGAACAGCCGTGTTAGTCTGTATTCGCAAAAAGAAAAGGAGTACTTGTGGCACCTTAGAGACTAACGAATTTATTTGAGCATGAGCTTTCGTGAGCTACAGCTCACTTCATCAGATGTTTACCGTGGAAACTGCAGCAGACTTTATATACACACAGAGAATATGAAACAATACCTCCTCCCACCCCACTGTCCTGCTGGTAATAGCTTATCTAAAGTGATCAACAGGTGGGCCATTTCCAGCACAAATCCAGGTTTTCTCACCCTCCACCCCCCACACAAATTCACTCTCCTGCTGGTGCTAGCCCATCCAAAGTGACAACTCTTTGCATAATCAAGTCGGGCTATTTCCTGCATAGATCAAGGTTTTCTCACATCCCCCCCCCCCCCAGATGTTCTGGTTTAACTTGGATTTAAACTTGGAGAGTGGTCAGTTTAGATGAGCTATTACCAGCAGGAGAGTGAGTTTGTGTGTGTATGGGGGTGGGGGGGATGTGAGAAAACCTTGATCTATGCAGGAAATAGCCCGACTTGATTATGCAAAGAGTTGTCACTTTGGATGGGCTAGCACCAGCAGGAGAGTGAATTTGTGTGGGGGGTGGAGGGTGAGAAAACCTGGATTTGTGCTGGAAATGGCCCACCTGTTGATCACTTTAGATAAGCTATTACCAGCAGGACAGTGGGGTGGGAGGAGGTATTGTTTCATATTCTCTGTGTGTATATAAAGTCTGCTGCAGTTTCCACGGTAAACATCTGATGAAGTGAGCTGTAGCTCACGAAAGCTCATGCTCAAATAAATTCGTTAGTCTCTAAGGTGCCACAAGTACTCCTTTTCTTTTTATCAAAGGTTGTTAGCCAAATTTTCAATATTTTTCAGTGCCTCTGTTTGTGCTCCTGCAATCCCCAGTTTGATTTAGGTCATTTCTGAAGATCATGCCAGGTATGTTTAAAGTTTGGCATTCAAAAACATAATCACTCAAAAACAGAGGTCTATTTTAATATTTTGGGTCTGCATATACTAGCTGATAAAGTAAATTCTGGTAGATCTCAAAGACAACCTGTCCCCTGTATGATCCACTTTAAGAGCTGAAATCAGTAAGGGCATTGCAGCGGATGGAGCCCAAAGTGAAAATATCTGTCAAAATACTTACCAATAGGTACCAGACCGAGCAAGAGTTTTCACTAAAGTGGACAGTGCATGATCCATCTGTTCACAATAGTCTTCCTGCAATAACAATAGCTACAAAAAAAATCCAACAGTGCTTTTTCCCAGAAATAAGTAAGCAAGAACAGCCCTGCTTGTTTAGGAGTGAGTCACTGGATGGAAGGAAAGTGAGATCCTTCTGGATGATATGTTTCTTAGTTGTGTATAATGTGGCTAATAGCTATTACTGCAGCTCTTACCCCAGAGAGAGAGAGATTGGGCATGATTTTCAGAAATCTGAGGTCTGCGCGTATCCTTGTGTGTGCAATTTTGTGCCTACTTTCCATGCACAATTAACAAAAATGTGCAGCTATAATAAAATGTCAGAAGATTAATTAGTTCAATTTCCCAACTAAGCATTTGGCTCTCATTCCCTCTGCACTGACAGTATGCCATCAGCATAGTGTCTAGGCACTAACAATAGGTAAGGGAATGTATCAATCACAAAATGTAAATTGATTATTTTTTTCACCCCTTCCTTGATATAAAATGAAAAACTAATAATATCCTAAGCAATTCATAAAAATATTCTTTTCACTCCCTCTTGAAAGGTGAGATGTATTAATCTCTGTGGGACAGATTCTGTCCAGTCCTTATTCAGGTGTCCTGTTGGGGTGAAGAGGGTGTATAGATCCCCTCAATCATTTCACAACCTGGACCAGTTGGAGTTCTGGTCCTTGCTCTCAGAGGATCACTGGAACTGCTCCTACCATATTGCCAAGGGGACCCCTAACACCCAAAAAAATCAGGAAGGAAGCTGGACCATAGCTATGCCACTGCACTCTTTAGCGGAGCTCATTGGCCACATGATAGGAAACAAGCTGCACTCCATGAAGTGATGTGGTATGGGGCACGTAGTCTCTGTGCTCCCAAGAGTTCCTGGAATGTTCTGCTGCCCAGTGTGACTCCATGCCACCCCTTACTATGGACACAAGGCACAACTGAGCCCTATAAATATACTTGAGTAATTTAAGACTTCTAATTAGCCTGTGTAGAGAGACCTCTAAAGTGTGAAGATGAGACAGCCTCCATTTTGACCATCAGCAGGGAGTGAATTGCAGACCTCTAGAGCTGAAGCAAGAGTCTCTAAGGATTGAGCTAAAGAGCCAGGCTCTGTATCTGGTAGCTGTTACAGACTCATCCTATGTGGATCAGACACAGAAGGGGAAGTATAACACACAATGAGCTATAGTTACAAAGTCGTTCAACACAAGAAAGTAATTTTAGGTTGTGACAGCTCTAAGTCTTTTTTCCTGTGCTGTTTTTCTTTTACCTCCAGTACATTGGGGTCCATTCTTCCTTCCATGCACACATCGAACTCTCATTACTGTTAATTTTAATAGGAGTTAAGTGCACTTACCAAGGACTAAAAAGGTCACATTATATGTACCAAAATGTTTTTACAATTTCTGTATTTAGTAAGTGAACACAGGATTTTGCATTGTTTCCTAGATTTTAGTGCTATTATAAGTAAAAGAAGCAAACCAGCAGCTTATTTCTGTGGATGGAAACGGGAACCAAGTTGCTACACAGAGAATCTGAAGAATGCTCATTCCCAGATTTATGCATTTTATATTTCATTTTTATGAGTATATAGATAAATTGGGTTTTCTTTAGGATTTGTAATATGCAATGCCTAATTCTTCAGCTATCTGTCAGTGTGAATCTCACGGTAGATGCGCATACACCACATGCCTGTAAGACCAGACATTTTTGAGTAGCTGTGTAATGAGCCTCCCTCAGTTCCTTCTGTCTGTGCCAGGAAAGAAGAAAGCATGTTTCCCTGGATGTATCCAGAGCTTTACTGTATAACTTTAGTAGGACAAAGTCCTTCAGGCCATCTACATCCAAAGGTCAAGCCAGTTCATTACAGAGAATTTCCAAGTGGCTCACGCAATGCATTTCCACCTGTTATCAACTGACTAGTGAGTCTCTCCCTCCAAATGTGAAGGCATCGGTGCACAGGTTGCATCTATTGCCTGCTTCAGAAATGTTCTGTTCTGCAAGGCTGCAGCATAGAACAAACCCCACTGACTTTTGTTAAATGTTATGCCCTTGACATGGCTGCCAGAGCAGATGCCAAGTTCAAGCCAGCAATACTCCAGTCACTGACACAGCTGAAACTCCTTATTCCCACCACCCATAGAAAATACTGATAGTCACCTTCTGTGAGATCCACACTGACACTCAAAGAAGAAAGAATGGTCACTCAGCCTATAGTAATGATGGTTCTTTGAGATGTTGTCAGTGTTGATCCCAGGGCTTACCCTCCGCCGCCACTATTTGGAGTTCTCAGAATTATGGGCTTTGAATTGCGAGGGAACGGAAGAAGGTTTGTGGCTGCTGCACCCTTTATGCCCTCACATGGGAACACAAGGAGGCACAGGGTGCATGTGCATCCATGTATATCAAAAATCTGAGCTTGTGTTCATGAAGTACATGCATCCTTGCAGTGGGATCCACACTGACTACGACGTCTCGAAGAACCGCAGTTGCTTTAGGAAAAATAACAGTTTTTTACTAGTATATGGCATCTGAAACCCATTAGATTAATTGCTAAAGCAAATATTTACCAATGGAGATTTAAAACATTTAAGTGTAAGTGGGTTTGAATACTCTCTGATTTTTTTTAGTTTGTGTTAATGTGTAGGTTGAACATGGCATTGTGAAAACCTGAAGTCCCATATGCTTTGCCACGTTTTAACTCCTGTCTTTGAGCAGCTAAGTAGTTAAATTGCCGAGTAACTCTAGAAACAGTGCAAACAAGCAGCAGCTGCACCATTGTTTCCAAATAAATGTATATTTAAATAACCTGGTGAAGGATAAGATTGAAGCAATGGTAAAGCAGTTGGATGTTGAACTTGTACAATAGAATGTGTTACTGTATCCTTTCTGATTTTTTTTCATTCCAAAAGTATTCTGAATAAGTATTAAAACTAATTAAGGACACATGCATAAATGGATCTGATACATTGCTCTCCATGTTGGGGAATTCAGGCATGGGCTTGCTTTATCCTAAGGTGAATGATCATGGGCAGTTCATGTATGGATTGTTAGTTTTTTATTCTTTCATTCATAGCTGTTTTTTCCCCCTTTAAATCTACTTCCTTACCCTTGTGTTCATAATGAAATTTCTGTCTGGTGTCAAACCTCATGGCCAAACAAGATGACAAGCTCAGTTTCCTAACAGACAGTTTGCTGTCCTCTAGGACAGTAAAAAGAAAAGGAGTACTTGTGGCACCTTAGAGACTAACCAATTTATTTGAGCATGAGCTTTCGTGAGCTACAGCTCACTTCATCGGATGCATACCGTGGAAACTGCAGCAGACTTTATATATACACAGAGAATATGAAACAATACCTCCTCCCACCCCACTGTCCTGCTGGTAATAGCTTATCTAAAGTGATCATCAGGTTGGGCCATTTCCAGCACAAATCCAGGTTTTCTCACCCTCCACCCCCCCACACAAATTCACTCTCCTGCTGGTGATAGCCCATCCAAAGTGACAACTCTTTACACAATGTGCATGATAATCAAGTTGGGCCATTTCCTGCACAAATCCAGGTTTTCTCACATCCCCCCCACCCCCATACACACACAAACTCACTCTCCTGCTGGTAATAGCTCATCCAAACTGACCACTCTCCAAGTTTAAATCCAAGTTAAACCAGAACATCTGGGGGCGAGGGTAGGAAAAAACAAGAGGAAATAGGCTACCTTGCATAATGACTTAGCCACTCCCAGTCTCTATTTAAGCCTTTACCGGAAACCTACTGACCGCTATTCCTACCTGCATGCCTCCAGCTTTCACCCTGACCACACCACACGATCCATCGTCTACAGCCAAGCTCTGCGATAAAACCGCATTTGCTCCAACCCCTCAGACAGAGACAAACACCTACAAGATCTCTGTCAAGCTTTCTTACAACTACAATACCCACCTGCAGAAGTAAAGAAACAGATTGATAGAGCCAGAAGAGTTCCCAGAAGTTACCTACTACAGGACAGGCCTAACAAAGAAAATAACAGAACGCCACTAGCCGTCACCTTCAGCCCCCAACTAAAACCCCTCCAACGCATTATTAAGGATCTACAACCCATCCTAAAGGATGACCCAACACTCTCACAAATCTTGGGAGACAGGCCAATCCTTGCCTACAGACAGCCCCGCAACCTGAAGCAAATACTCACCAACAACCACATACCACACAACAGAACCACTAACCCAGGAACTTATCCTTGCAACAAAGCCCGTTGCCAATTGTGCCCACATATCTATTCAGGGGACACCATCACAGGGCCTAATAACATCAGCCACACTATCAGAGGCTCGTTCACCTGCACATCCACCAATGTGATATATGCCATCATGTGCCAGCAATGCCCCTCTGCCATTTACATTGGTCAAACTGGACAGTCTCTACGTAAAAGAATAAATGGACACAAATCAGATGTCAAGAATTATAACATTCATAAACCAGTCGGAGAACACTTCAATCTCTCTGGTCACGCAATCACAGACATGAAGGTCGCTATCTTAAAACAAAAAAACTTCAAATCCAGACACTAGCGAGAAACTGCTGAATTGGAATTCATTTGCAAATTGGATACTATTAATTTAGGCTTAAATAGAGACTGGTAGTGGCTAAGTCATTATGCAAGGTAGCCTATTTCCTCTTGTTTTTTCCTACCCCCGCCCCCAGATGTTCTGGTTTAACTTGGATTTAAACTTGGAGAGTGATCAGTTTGGATGAGCTATTACCAGCAGGAGAGTGAGTTTGTGTGTGTATGGGGGTGGGGGGGATGTGAGAAAACCTGGATTTGTGCAGGAAATGGCCCAACTTGATTATCATGCACATTGTGTAAAGAGTTGTCACTTTGGATGAGCTATCACCAGCAGGAGAGTGAATTTGTGTGGGGGGGTGGAGGGTGAGAAAACCTGGATTTGTGCTGGAAATGGCCCAACCTGATGATCACTTTAGATAAGCTATTACCAGCAGGACAGTGGGGTGGGAGGAGGTATTGTTTCATATTCTCTGTGTATATATAAAGTCTGCTGCAGTTTCCACGGTATGCATCCGATGAAGTGAGCTGTAGCTCACGAAAGCTCATGCTCAAATAAATTGGTTAGTCTCTAAGGTGCCACAAGTACTCCTTTTCTTTTTGCGAATACAGACTAACACGGCTGTTACTCTGAAACCTCTAGGACAGTGTTACTCAAAGTGGTGGTCTGTGGACCGGTGCTGGTCCGCAAAACATCGACTGCCAGTCTGTGCGCACATTGGAAGAAAAAATTTGCCGGTCCCGCACATCAGATAGCTTGAGAAGCACTGCTCTAGGAGGTATTCATGAGTGATACAGCCCCTCCACGAAAACATCTCTCCTGCTTTCTGACAGGTTTCAGAGGAACAGCCGTGTTAGTCTGTATTCGCAAAAAGAAAAGGAGTACTTGTGGCACCTTAGAGACTAACCAATTTATTTGAGCGTGAGCTACAGCGAGCTGTAGCTCACGAAAGCTCATGCTCAAATAAATTGGTTAGTCTCTAAGGTGCCACAAGTACTCCTTTTCTTTCTCCTGCTTTCTGTTGATCATCTTTGTTCTGCAGACTGAGACAAATGAATTTTCCCTCTATGATGATATCCCATCACTTTAACAGTTAGATAAAAAATATGTAGAAAGCAAGAAATGATGGTAATAGCAAAGAGCTTCAATCTGAAAGGGGGTGAAGAAACAGCTCCAAAACCGTAATAAACACATTTTAAAAATCGCATGTTGTTTTCCATGCATTCCAAGACCTCAAACATTAGTTTCTTTGCACTTCTGTGGTTGGATTGGATGGGCTGTCTCAGCACAAAAAAAACAAACCAACATTTTTTTTTGTGACTCATGTCCTAAATTAGTTAGACAGATTTATTCTCACAATTACATGTTTTCTCCATATATTTTAGGTTGCTGTGATTTTCATAGGTCTTTAAAAAGAATGGGTTATTTTTTCTTAATTATGAAAATGTTATTTCAGTAAATGCAATTTAATTAAAATGAGAATTTCTGCCAAAGTTTAAATAAATACAGTATTCTTTTACGAGTATGAAAGGGGTTACTATTTGCTGTTTCATTTCCTCACTAATATGCTGGCATGTTTGGTTTGAACCTGAGCTTGGTGGAAGTTTATTCTTAACCAAAGCAATTCCTTTTTCATGTAAGTAGGTTAAATGTGAGTTGTAGAGCCCCAGGGCTCTTTTTGTTCAATTTTAAAGCCCCCTCAAGTGGGCCTCTTTTAGAAACCTGGAATCATATGTTTGTAAGGTTGATCCAAATTAACATTAGAATAGCTGTTTTCAACTTTTTATTTATACAAAGAATTGTAAAAAAACAGACAGGGTTTAAAATCGTACTGAATGAAGACAGTTAATTTTCTTTTGCTCAACAACTTTTTTTAATGAAAGACCTCAATTTGACAAAAGTGTCTGTAGAGTATGTTAAGGTGCCAGACAGTAAAATAAAGTGCTATTACTGTCAAAAAAGGTACATCATAAAGTGCATTTGCACAAAAGGCACATATTAATGTCAGTCATTTTTTGTGATTTATATACTAACAGCAGTGTTTTTAAAAGATCAATATTCTTTGTTTGACAACACTTCAGAACCTATATTTTCATCAAAATATTAATTTCTGTACCACTGTATGGTAGAATGTTAATAATTAGTGAGTGGTCAAATTTCATTAATTAAGATATGATGAAGTTACACACAGATATTCCAGGTTAAAACAAACTAAAGCATTTTCAAGTAAGGTGAATACGTTAATAATTCATCTTTTTTAATGGAAGTCAAAGTAATTGGATCAATATGAAATTCCTGAAAAGAATATTATTTGAACATATACCCTGAAAATGTATGTCTGTATGTATATCATAATTAGGCTTGGCAGAATTTGATTTTTTTTGTGTAATTTTAATGGATTATAGCAATGTTTATTTTAAGTATTTTTTTTAGATTTTTATCAATTTAAATTTTCACAGTTGTGGGAAATTATCGGCCGGGGTGGGTGGGGTGTCAGACAATAATTATTTAATGACAGTCGGCATTAAGCTTCAGAATGTTAAAACTTTATAACCATTAAAATCCAAATTGTCAACATCACATTTCAAAATATGCTAAGTAAATATCCTTAAATCAAACTGTTCTCAAAAGCATTTTTCTTACTTTGCCTATCTGTACATTTACATTATCGATGGAATTCTTTTTTGTTCATTTGTGTGTGTGGACTGTGAAGTTAACATATATTGACATTTACCAATAAAAATTGAATCCTTCCAAACCTAATTATGTTGGCACCTAAGAGGTATACTTGTGGTTTGATTTCCTCACCTATGTCCCCTGAGGCAATCAGGGCTATGTATTGATGTCTTCCTTCTCTCTCCTCCCTCCTCTTCTATAACTCCTCTCTCTCTCTCTCTCTCTCTCTCTCTCTCCCCTTGCCTGTACTTTCCACCCCTTCTCCTCGTCCTCTGTTTCTAGTAGCAGCTGTGGGAATGCTAAGTCTAAAATTTCATATCTTCTTTTGTAATGAATTCTGAAGGTTTGTCTCAGTTTCTCTCACAAGTTTAAGGTGTACAGCAGGGGTGGCCAATCTGTGGCTCTGGAGCTACATGTGGCTCTTCAGAAGTTAATATGCGGCTCCTTGTATAGGCACTGACTCCGTGGCTGGAGCTACAGGCACCAACTTTCCAATGCGCTGGGGGGTCCTCACTGCTCAACCCCTGGCTCTGCCACAGCCCCTGACTCCACTCCACCCTTTCCGGTGCCCTCCTCTGAGCCTGCCATGCCCTCGCTCCTCCCCGCCCCCACCCCCTCAAGCCTCCTGCGTGCCACAAAACAGCTGCTCAGGAGGCGCTGGGAGCGGGGAGTGGAGCTGATGAGGGGGGCTGCTGATGTATTACTTTGGCTCTTTGGCAATGTACACTGGTAAATTCTAGCTCCTTCTCAGGCTCAGATTGGCCACCCCGGTATATAGCTTCATAGTTCCAGAGGAACATAGCTCCGAGGGGATGTTGTCCTCATGAAGGTAGAAGCACTTTCTGAAGTATTTTGGGCCACTTCCCTCAAAGACCTTATGAATTATGCTTTTGTCATGATTTCATGCTACAGCTGTTTACATGCTGAAACCTAGCCCAGCGTTCCTCTGCATCCAAAACTCCCATCAGTTTTAGTGGGAGTTCTGAGTGCACAAAGAATAAAGGATTATGCCCCTATCTTCAGTAGTATCAAAGCTCTAATTTTCAGGGATTTGTGTAAACTGCACTTCATGCCATTTTAAAAACTAACTGTGGTACTTACTGAAAAATAATGACTACTACAGTTATTGACTTTTAAGTAATGGGGGATATGGTAAAAGTGCTGTACCCGTTGTTCAGTGATGCTCTCTATAATAGCTTTTCAATGACAATAGTGTATATTCTGGTTGTGGAGTAGTCTTTCATTTTTAGCATCCTAGATGTTCTGCAGTTTTTATTTCAACAAAATTGCCACTGACCTCACTGTGAGCCATAGTAAGAACTATAGTTATTTACAGTAGGTGACCACACCCTTCTCCCTATCCTACCTCCTCCTCTAAAAAATATCTACAAGATAGACTTTCACTATATGTTCTAGAACAGTGGTTCCCAAACTAGGGCCGCTGCTTGTTCAGGGAAAGCCCCTGGCGGGCCAGGCCGTTTTTTTTACCTGCCGCATCCACAGGTTTGGCTGATCGTGGCTCCCACTAAACGCAGTTCGCTGCTCCTGGCCAATGGGAGCTGCGGGAAGGGTGGCCAGCATGTCCATTGGCCCATGCCGCTTCCTGCAGCCCCCATTGGCCAAGAATGGCGAACCGCGGCCACTGGGAGCTGCAATCGGCCAAACCTGTGGACGCGGCAGGTAAACAAACCGGCCCGGCCTGCCAGGGGCTTTCCCTGAACAAGCGGCACCCCTAGTTTGGGAACCACTGTTCTAAAAGAATCTAAAAGCACTGATATAATAAGGGCTTTTGATTGGAACTATGTGCCCATGCAGAGGCATAAGGAGACCTTGTGGGTGGGTGGAGCCTTGGCTCTGCCACCCTAATGCTCCAGTACAGCTGTTGCAGGGCTTGGGGAAAAATGTAGTAAATTACTCCCACCTACCACACACCCAGAGCAAGGGGGAAATAGAAAGGGAAATATTCCTCTGAGGGGTCTGTCTGTGACACATTGAATGGCAGGGCTACTCATGGAACATGCTCCCTACGCACCCCCATGAAAAAAAGTAGGATTTTCTGGACTCTTTGATTACAGTGTAATGTTGTAAGTGGTTAAGATAAGATGGTCTATGGTAATAAACGTCCAGTATGCAAGCTTTCAAAATGATTGACTGGAATAAAGAAAATGTGAAAACTTTCAACTGGTAGGCAAGTAACGTTTTAGATTCATAGATATTTAGGTCAGAAGGGACCATTATGATCATCTAGTCTGAGCTCCTGCACAACGCAGGCCACAGAATTTCACTCACCACTCCTGCAAAAAACCTCACACCTATATCTGTGCTATTGAAGTCCTCAAATCGTAGTTTAAAGACTTCAAGGAGCAGAGAATCCTCCAGCAAGTGACCCGGGCCCCATGCTACAGAGGAAGGCGAAAAACCTCCAGGGCCTCTTCCAATCTGCCCTGGAGGAAAATTCCTTCCCAACCCCAAATGTGGCGATCCGCTAAACCCTGAGCATATGGGCAAGATTCATCAGCCAGATACTACAGAAAATTCTTTCCTGGGTAGCTCAGATCCCACCCCATCTAATATCCCATCACAGGCCATTGGGCCTATTTACCATGAATATTTAATTACCAAAACCATGTTATCCCGTCATACCATCTCCTCCATAAACTTATCGAGTTTAATCTTAAAGCCAGATAGATCTTTTGCCCCCACTGCTTCCCTTGGAAGGCTATTCCAAAACTTCACTCCTCTGATGGTTAGAAACCTTCATCTAATTTCTAGTCTAAATTTCCTGGTGGCCAGTTTATATCCATTTGTTCTTGTGTCCACATTGGTACTGAGCTTAAATAATTCCTCTCCCTCTCCGGTATTTATCCCTCTGATATATTTATAGAGAGCAATCATATCTCCCCTCAAGTTCTGTCTTGGATAACTGAGTTTCATGTTATAAAACTGAAAAATATCATATACCATACAATAACTGTATGCCTTTATAATTTTCTTAACATTCTGTTAATCTACATTTAGATGCCTGTGAACAAACTACAATTGATGAAAATACTGCATTGCTAAATGTACTGGATAATATTTTTTTTAAACTTGATATCTATATGTGAAGATAAAATTCACCACATGGTAAAACAGAATCACTGTCCAGTCAGAGTTAAAAATTTCTCTTTTATTGCATGAATTTACTTAGCTAGTGCAGATTAAAGGTTAAGTTTTTTACCTTTTTATGAGTGATTTCAGGGGTTTTTCTCTTACAGTTTGTTAGAATGGCAGGTTAAGAGCATAGTCTTGCACCTGTTCATTTGTGTGGCTGTGATTAATTAGGTGAAAATGGTTACATTCGCATTAACCCCTTTGAGTGAGATTTTTTTTAATCCTGGTATTGTTACTGTTTGTATGGATTGCAAAACTTGTTTTTGTTGTGAGTTATAACAGGTAAAATATTTCACCAGATTCCTCCTCTCCCACCAATCTTATAGTATTGGTTGTTCAATTCCATTCAGTAATTCCTGAAGACGGTTACCATCCTGTGACGTCAGTGGGTTCTGTGAAAGGAGTTTGATGGTCTCGGCTGGTTCTTATTGGTTAGGGATGGTTCCTATCTTCCCAGAAGAACATGTAGCACTCTCGTTCAGCCTTGAATGGTCCTGGGATATCCACAGTTTCTTCAACATTCATATTTTCGTTGCAGCACCTGGGAGATAAAATATTTTTAGTTTAGATTTAGATTGGCACAATACCATAGCACTAAGTTCTTTAGTTCTTACCTCAGCCACAGGTCTTGATCTATTCCTGGATCTATTCCTTCTTTGTTAGGTGGTAGTGGAGAAAGGTGAGTTGTTCTTTTGATGGACAGTACTCAGTTGATGCTTGACAGATCAAGAGAAATGGGGATAGCAGATCCCACTGTTCTGGTTCAGTGAAATCCAAAATAGCCATCAAAGCCTTTGAGTTTAGGTCCCCTATGAGTTTGTGTAAAGAGAAAAAAAATTAAACCACATTTTTCATCCCTTCAGCTCCTAAAATGCCTAGAAAACTATATATTGGGATCAGTTCACCTACCACATACCACTGAAATGCAGCCATCTCTGGTGAGAAACACAACAGTTGTTTAATAGTGCACAACATTCTAGAGTAGGACACAGGGAAAACCATGTCCAGTTGAAATTACAGGCTGATTTGGAGATAGATAAAATGTAATTATCCAAATTGAAATTTGACCAGAATACTGGAACTAGTCCTGTTAATTAAATTATTAATGTGAGTAAAAATGAATGAGGCGTTGCAGGATAGGACCATAGATTGTAAACTCTCTGGAGAAGAGACTGTCTTTATTAGTGTTATGTACAGTATAATCTACATTATCGATGTTTAACAAATAAATAGATAATGCTCTAATGGTTTTTTTTTGTAGAATAGGAAATTAAATCCCATTGTTCTTGCCAAATTTCAGTTTTGAAAATTATAATTTGGCTATCTAAAATGATCCCTGTAATTTCAATTGGATATGGTATTTGTCATATTCATATATCATTAGTATTGTTAGATTACACAATTTTGTTTAAAAGGGTACCTTTCCAAGGCACTGCCATAAATATGAAAACAAAATTAGGTTGCCCATAGAACATCAAATTCCCTCTCCCTTACATATCTGATTTCTTCCACTTGTAGAAATCCTTATTCATATACTATTTGTATTTTCTTCACTATTGTTTGTGGGAACTACTTATGGGAAAGGATTGTAGGATCACGCCCTAAAAGATCAATTTTAATTATTACAAATAGTCACAATCTTCAGTTGCACAATGATCCATAACACACCATGCTGGGTTCAGTGCTAACACCAATGGTAAAATACTGGCCAAGTGGGAAGAGTGTCACTTCTTCAGTCATCAGCATTGTTTCCCGCAGCACCATGGCCTCCTGGGAAGTCACCTAGAACAGGCACAAGCTTGATTAACTTGTGAATCTAACAAGATTGCAGCATAAGGAATATAGGTGTGCGCAACTTTTGTTTTTCATATTCCACATACCCATTTTTAAAATTGTATTTTGACTGATTACGTTAGCCATATATACCCACTTTGTAGACTATACCTTGTCATAAGAAACTAATTTATGAGAGTGGCATGGGGAGGTGAGACTTTACTAAGATATATGCATACAAAAAATTGGACTTCAAAGGCAATGCCAACCTGAACATGGCACCAGAACCTGAACCCCCATTATCAGAAGTACAAGGGCCAGTAGGCTACTGGAGGAAAAGCCCTTTGAAAGGATTTTATTACATTTAATTGTAATAATGATCCATTATTACATGTTACCTAGATAATAACATGTCAAAGATCACGTTTAGATTTCCTACATTTCCTTAAGTGTTCTAAGTTTAAGTACTCTTGAAAATGACTTGGTGATGTGCTTCTGTGTAATTCAACTTCTGCCTTCTTGCTCAGCTTAAGCTTCCAGAAATGTCTCATGCTAATCAAAGTTTACATATCCCAAATACTTCCTCCCAAACATAGATAAATAGCAGTGAGCAACACAAGTTTTATTTAATTTGAGAGGTGTTTTATTTTTTAAAAAACCGTCAAGATATATTTAACACTTAGATATTTAATAGTGTGGACAAGATTGTCATTTGGTTAATGGATGCACAGAGGGATAAGGAGATGTAATGCCCCTACTCCCCCTTCCCTGCATGGCTCAGTGGGCCACTGCTTCCCTCACCCCATAGGCAGAGAGTGTGGAGCTGGGCCATGGGGTGGGAGCAGAAAGGAAAATAATCAGTCCCTGGTAAAGGGGTAGCAAAAATTATTCCCCTTTCCCACCTCTTCCATCCCATGAACAACAGGAGGGCCAGTGAAGGAATTACAGCTCTTGAGTGAGAATTCCTTTCCTGAGTTGCCCTTGGAAAGACTTCCATTGACTTCAGCAGGCCTTGGATTAGTCCCTAAAAGAACATGTCTTGGTTTTCTGAATTCCCGTTTATCTGTGTAAGCAAACTGCCTGCCATCAGTGGGGAAAAGTGGATATTATATACTTTTTCTGAGGTATCACATCTGGGGACTATAATCTTCCAGTGCTTATACCTCATCATGTTATTGTGCATCATGTTTGCCTTAGTGAACAATGGGGTGGATGTAATTTATTATCAACTTTTCAAGCTGTATGGCACTATTCTGTTTTAAGGATCTGGAAACCTGCAGTCCATAAACTTTTAAAATTAAACATCATGGGATAGATCAGTTTTCATAGTATCCATGAATTTAGTGTGGACAGTTCAAAACCTCTCTCTATTTTGTGCTACAGTATGTTTGAAACCTTTTTGTTTTGGTTTTGTGGTCACAGTGCTTCTCCCAGTTTTAAGTTGTCTTTCTTATTACAAAACTTTTGCTTTTCTTAGGAACAACATGTTTCCCCCCTGAAACGTTTACTGAACTCATTACTGGAATAACAAAGTTTTACTCTGCCCCCAGTTCTATGAAAGTTTCATCTAGCCTTCCTTTTAGGTGACAAAACTCTGTGATTGATAAATAAGAAGGACTAAACTCTGCTGTCTGTTATACCATGGTAATCCAAGAAAATTTGAAGTCAATGGACATACTCTTCGTTACTAGGGATAATGGATATGGGGTAACCGTGAACAGAAAGTGTCCCCATACATTCAGTTTATCAGAGCAAAAGTATAAACTGTAATGATAACAGTGCTACATGGCATTAAAGACAGTAGTAAAGAGAAGAAAATCACTGTTATTAGTCACTGGCTTTCATGAACACAGGCCAATACTGTGAATTTGGTATTTGAGCAGTTTAAAAACTGTTTGTTTTAGAAGAGATGATGATAGCAGAGTATTGTACACAGAGCTCTAATGGCTTCTATATGCTAATAAACACCTTTCTCATGTTTATTCATAAGAAATGTTTATAATAGAGTTAATTATATCTTAAATCATGTATTGCTATTATAATACAAGTATTTGATTAATAATTAAAATAAACTAGCTTTGTGAATATGCAGTTTAAAAAAAACACTGGGGATTTCTGTGGAATTTTTTTAATATATTGAGCAGTAAACACAACGAATAGGAAATCGGCCAATATTCAAATAACCCAAGCACTGTGTAGCTAGACTTTTGATTTTGTGTCGTCTCATTTCAGAGGAGAGTAAAGATGCTGAATTGAGAGCAAAAACTTTGGTCTTGATTGTCCAAGATGCTGAAAAATGCCACTTTTTTGCCACACTCCACTGACTCCTAGGAAATGCTCAACACCATGCAGAACTGGACTCATGTCTGAACACGTAATTGAGCATGAGAGTATATGTCATGCTCTTTGATAAAGATTAGAGGCTCAATCCTTGTGTCCCACACTAACTCTTGGGATGAAATAGTCTTAGAGGAAACCTGATGAGGTGATGCTGTGTTATTGTAGATAACATTCATATGAGCCATTAAGCTGGGGTCACTGCCTACTTTCCTTCAGTTGGAGGTGGTTCTGTCCTGTATCCTAAAGCTCCAAAGGTTAATCCACAAATATACACAATCTTGTTCCTTCTCTCATGGCTACCTACAGATTGATCCATGTGCTCCATACCATACAAGGGAAGTGGTTGTTCTAGTGCAATAATTCTTTCTATAAAGCTCTTTGAGATACATGACATTTAAAGAAAAATGGTATAAAAATGCCAGTACAAAACAAACCATGTTATAAAAGCCGCATTGCCTGATGCAAGAAAGCTGAATTATTGGTCAGTATAAAAGGAATGAAAACAACAGTCAAAATGATGGTTTATGTTTTTTCTAGTCAGGGCAGGCCAATATATTTCCTAGACAAACCTGCTGAGATGCTCAAGGCAGTGCAGTGCTAAGAGAAGGGTTTACTTCAGAATGTGTGCAAACACAAACCATGTGTTTCATTGATCTCTGTACTGTATGTTAGCCTAATGAAGGGGATTTTCAGACACTGGGGTTTTACAAAGGACTGCTGGCTGTCTTTATTCATCAAACATATTAAGAAGCGATAAAGAATGGGGGATTTCCCCAGATTATATGGTGAGATGGTGGTTGAGTATGACTGAGTTTACATTTCAGTAGAGCCTAATGTTAGTCAGCAACAGAATGAGTATTATCTGCATTAAATGAAACACTGTGGGCTACATTCTCCTCTTCAGTCTACACAGCATATCTTTTCAGTGCTTTTCTGTTTTCAGTAACATCAGTGGGGGTTCTGGCATGTAGCGAGAACAGAGCTTAAATCATAAAAGTTTTGCATACCCATTATTCAGAAGAATCATGGCCTTTATGTGAAAGTCTATGCATACCAATTCACTTGAGCACATTTCCTGCATGTATAACCTAAACTACAGTGTACCTGTGATGTACTAATTGGGAAAGTACAGATAAAATATGTGGCCAGTCATCTGAAAATAAAACTTGCTTCTTACAGCATTATATTGCATATACACCTCTACCCCGATATAACGGACCCCAACCCAGACAGGGATGGGTGGCTGCAAGCCCTGACCCCGGCCTTGATATAAAGGATCATATCAGATGCACCCTTTCTAAAACAACACCAAGAATAAAACTTCTTTGGTCAAATACTGTATTAATAACGGAAATGCTCGAGGCCAAAAGCAAGTTTCACCTATAACGCGATAAGATGTTTTTGGCTCCTGAGGACCGTGTTCTATCGGGGTAGAGGTGTATTCATAAAAGAAGAACATAAGTTTCATTAGCATTGAGGCACTGTGATGGAGCTAGTTGGGAAATATTTTTGTTTCCACGCAAAATTTCCAAAATTTTTCTTCAAAAGTTTCAGGTTTTCATTAACAAATGAAAAACCCCAAAACTGATTTTTTTTTTTTAATTTGACACTCTTTTTAAAAAATTTTTGGTTGCCAAAACGTTTTTATATTTGAAAACACAACAAAAATAATTGTAAATATATTTTTGGAATGTGGAAATTTCTATTTTGACAAAGCCATTTTTCATCAAAAAAAGGTTTCAAATGAAAACTTCAACCAGCACTAGACTTCCTTTGCCTAATTCTGACTTTGGATCATATTTAAAATGTATTTAAATTGAGAATGTAATTTTTATATTTTTTTAAAATTGAGAGCACTTAAAAGAAGAAGTTAACGGGCAGAACGCTCACATTTTATTAGCTTTGCTTGATTAAAAAAGACATTAATGGATGGAGTTTCAATTTTACCGTCTATTGTCACACACACTATACCTGCGATTGGTAAACTATTCCTCCTGGAGATTTATAAAAGTTTTAGATTGATGCCAGGGGTTTGCACAGGGTGTCAGTTGAAGCAGAATTTGACCAAAACTGTTTCAACTATATGGATTGGCATAATGAATTCTGATGACCTATTCAGTTCATTCCACCTGAGAAGACATAGATTAATTAGATGCAAGCAAGAGATATCTGGAGAGAGATGTAATGTAAAAGTCTATGTTTAGAACGCAATGGGATAAAATATCTGACGCTGAAAAAATACTAGCATATGATTCACTGGAAGTAGGGTTTCCATTTGAAGTTTAAACGTTAAATTTTGGTAAAATACAGGGAAATATTAATAACTCAGTGTGGGGTGTAAAATAATAACAAAAAATGTGGAAATGGCAGAAGTGCTAAATGAATTTTTTGTTTCAGTTTTTACCAAAAAGGTTAGTAGTGATTGAACATTTAACATAGTGAATACCTGTGAAAATGAGGTAGGATCAGAGGCTAAAATAGGGAAAGAACAAGTTAAAAAGTACTTAAACAAGTTAGATGCCTTTAAGTCACTAGGGCATGATAAAATACATCCTAGAATACTCAAGGAGCTGACTGAGGAGATATCTGAGCCATTAGCGATTATCTTTGAAAAGTCATGGAAGACAGGAGAGATCCCAGAAGACTGGAAAAGGACAAATGTGGTGCCAATCTATAAACAGGGGAATAAGGACGTCTGGGGAATTACAGACCAGTCATCTTAACTTCAATACCCAGAAAAATATTGGAGTAAATAATTAAGCAATCAGTTTGCTAACACCTAGACGATAATAAGGTGATAAGTAATAGTCAGCATGGATTTGTCAAGAACAAATTGTGTCAATCCAATCTGATATCTATCTTTGACAGGATGACAAGCCTTATGGATAGGGAGTAAGCGGTAGATGTGGTATATCTTGACTTTAGTAAAGCTTTTGATACGGTCTCACATGACCTTTTCAAAAACAAACTAGGGAAATACAACCTAGATGGAGCTACTCTAAGGTGGGCATGTAACTGGTTGGAAAACTGTTCCCAGAGAGTAGTTATCACAGTGAAGCTGGAAGGGCATATTGAGTGGGGTCCTGCAGGGATTGGTCCTGGGGCTGGTTCTGTTCAATATCTTCATCAGTGATTTAGATAATGGCATTGAGAGTACACTTACAAAGTTTGTGGACGATACCAAGCTGGGAGGGGTTGCAAGTGCTTTGGAGGATAGGATTGAAATTCAGAATGATTGGACAAACTGGAGAAATGGTCTGAAGTAAATAGGATGAAATTCAATAAGGACAAATGCAAAGTACTCCACTTAGGAAGGAACAGTCAGTTGCACACTTACAAAATAGGAAAGGACAGCCTAGGAAGGAGTACTGGGGAAGGGATTTGGGGGTCATAGTGGATCACAAGCTAAATATGAGTCAACAGTGTAACACACACAAAAAAAAAAGCAAACATCATTCTGGGATGTATTGTAAGCAGGAGTGTTGTAAGCAAGACATGAGAAGTAATTCTTCTGCTCTCCTTGGTGCTGATTAGGCCTCAGCTGGAGTACTGTGTCCCGTTCTGGTTGCCACATTTCAGGAAAGATGTGGACAATTTAGAGCAAGTCCAGAGAAGAGCAACAAAAATGATTAAAGGTCTAGAAAACATGACCTGTGAGGGAAGATTGAAAAAACTGTGTTTGTTTAGTCTGGAGAAGAGAAAACTGAGAGGGGACATGATAGCAGTTATCAAATACATAAAAGGTTGTTACAAGTAGGAGGGAGAAAAATTGTTCTTGTTAACCTCTGAAAATAGGACAAGAAGAAGTGGGGTTAAATGGCAGCAAGGGAGGTTTAGGCTGGACATTAGGAAACCTTTCCAAACTGTCAGGGTAGCTAAGCACTGGAGTAAATTGCCTAGGGAGGTTGTGGAATCTCTATCACTGGACATTTTAAAGAGCAGGTTAGACAAACACCTGACGGGGATACTTAGTCCTGCCTTGAGTGCAGGGG
Source organism: Caretta caretta (assembly GCF_965140235.1). Lineage (NCBI taxonomy): Eukaryota > Metazoa > Chordata > Testudines > Cheloniidae > Caretta > Caretta caretta. Next base: position 66,513,290 of record NC_134207.1, read on the forward strand.
ACTGGACTAGATGACCTCCCGAGGTCTCTGCCAGTCCTACGATTCTATATAAAATACTAATTATATTAAAATATACAGTGAATTTTGGAGGAAACAAATGGCAAAAGCCACCTATAACAGCTATATACAATATAATGTGAAATGAGCACATTTCATTCCTTATGCTAGGATTGTATTAATGACTAATAGAAGGACAGGGTGGGTGAAGTAATATCTTTTATAGGGCCAACTTTCATTGGTGAAATAGATAAGCTCTTGAGAAGAAGAAGAGGAGCTCTGTGGAGCTTGAAAGCTTGTCTCTCTCACCAGTACATGTTGGTCCAGTAAAAGATATTACCTCACCCACCTTGTCTCACTCATATCCTGGGACTGATCTGGCTACAACAATACTGCCAGCATTCATGACTAATACTCAGCTAAGGTAGCGTGGTATCTTGTGATTAAATTCTGGTTTTCCACAAAAAGCTTGAGTAGATGACCAACCAGTGTTGGAATTCTTCTTTCCAGTACTGGAGGCAGAAGATGCAGCGCTGCTATCTCATCCAGCTGTGCCCATTCCCATCAGAAGTTTGTGGCCAATCTGCTAAAATTCTGGATCCATTGGTCTCTCCACTCTACTTCCTTTTCTGCTCAGTGCCATTGTCTGTGTTCCTGCAGGGAGAACCACTGTGCAGCTCTGTGTGTCTCAGAAGCTTGCATCTCACTCCAACAGAAGTTGATCCAATCAAAGATATTACGTCACTTGCCTTGTCTCTCTAATATCCTGGGACCAATACGGCCACAACTACACTGCCTACAGCTTGGCTTTATAGCAACACAGGGTATATCTGCATTTGGAACTGGGTATGTGCTTCCCAGCTTGAGGAGACATATTAACACTAGCTCTCATCAAGCTAGTATGCTAAAGATAGAGTATATCGAGCTGGGAATCACACCTCGAGATCCAAGTGTAAAGGCAGAGTCAGAGGGCTGCAGTGTCTTCCTGTGCAGTTTCTACTTTCCAGCAGATCATGGCATTTTGGGTGTTTCATGTAGTGCTGTGCAAAAAATTTTGACCAAAACTTTTTCTGTAAAAAAAAAAAAAAAGAAAAGAAAAATGCAAGTTTAACACAACCAAAATGTTTGATGTTTGTTTGTGTTGGTTTTGCCAAATTGATAGTTTGGAGGGAGAAAAAGAATGAAAAAAAGAAATCAAAATGTTCTGCTTTGAAATTTTAAAATGAAACCTATTGATTTTTTGGTTTTGAAATATTTTTTTTATGTAGAAATTTCCTTTATTATTTAAAAAAGCTCAAAATTGAAAAGAGCTAAAAAATTAGTTATTTGCCCAGTTCTAGCTTCATGTCAATGGAAGGCTCAAAAGGATTTGGACCAGAGTTCACAAAAGTGAATACTGAAGTAAAATCCATCATTTAACACAATATTTTTAGAGAATAATTGCAAAGGAATCTAAAGTTAAGTAGATGTTATGTATGCAGAATTAATTAAGTCTTACTTTGAAAGGTTGATTCATTTCTGGTAATGGATAATGGGTTTTCAAGAGAGCACAAAGAAGTTTACAATGTTTGGCAGTAAATCTGGCCTTCAGATACATAGCTGGCTTCAGTCAACATAATTATGACTTCATTATGACGTTATTACCTGTGGTCGTATCCACTGAAAGTTGGGAAAGTTATGTTAAGTATCACTGAGTGTGGGAAATTATAAGAACCTCTGTGCTTGTTAGGAGGTTTTTTGGCAATATGTAATGATCCAAGGAGGTGAATTGTTGTCAAGCAACTTTGCTTTAAAGTATTTGAAGATCAATAAAAGGTTTAAGAAATTAGTCATGTCAAGCTTCCCCGGGACACATAATATTACTTTTGTGGGAGTGAATATATATAATAAAACATATATACTGATCAGCCCTCTGAAACTTACAGACTAATTTGAACTGCAGCCATGTGCCAGCAAGTCTTCTGGATTTTTTCTGTTTCAAGAAGTGCAAATAAATTTAGCCAATACTCCCTTGATTTGATCTGCTGAATTTTCTTTCTTTGTTTCACAAAAACAGACAATTTTTTGAGCTAGTAATGCACACAAGTGATTTGACTATACAGTAAGCGAAGGCGCCTGTATAAAATGCACAAGAATTCGTCTGCTGTGTGACTCCAAAGACTTAAGTGGAGTCACATTTAAGGATGATATTTTTCCAATGGAGTTTAAAACTATTGTTTGAAATACTACAGAAATGTTTTCACATCTGATCTAAAATAATTTATAGATTACAGAAACAGATAGCTATGTTCCATTGTACTGTTGTTTCCAGTCCCCTCTAAGTTTGCTTGGATATCAGTTTGCTTTTGTTATCTTATTCAGATAAAGGACATTTTTTACCACAGGATACAGTGACTAATGTAGATTTTAGCTTTTCAATCTAAATGTAATTTGTTGATTTAATATTTAGTTCCATCTGTATTTATTCTGCATTACAAATAGAAAGTATGTTTCTGAGCATTACACTGAAAGATTGGAGATTTCACTAAAAATCCCCTCCCTGCCCAAATGTATTTTTATGAACTATATAAACATTTTTGGGCTTTGTATACATTAAAGAGTGTTTTCATTGATTAACTACTTTAATTACCATTGATTCTCGGTGTGAGTGCATAATCTTATGGCACAGCCTGAGTAACAATTGTTAACAGCTGACTGATCAATTAACCATTTCAGTATTCATTACACTAAAAGAGAAAACTGATTACAGTTTGTAAGTTGATATGGCAGATTTAGGTTAAACTGCAAGTTACATAATTTAAGAATAATAGAAATTTCAGTTTTATTTTCTTTTTATGAAATATATGGGAAATCTTGATTTTTTTAGCTTCATTACTGTACGTGTATGTAAAAATGCTCAAATCATCACATTGACATTAGGGCACACAGTGGGTGAATATTTAACATGGGGAGCGCTCGCTTGCTTGGTCCTCTCAACATATGTGTTAACTTTTATGAAAGGGTCAGGCCAGATGGCTACAAGAGAGTGCTAGAAGGCAGATATATTAGCCCCAGGTTAAGTAGGTCCCTTTTCCCTGGGTAAGGTAACAGGGAAGGTTCCAGAACAATCAGGAACTTTTTGGAAACAATTACAGTAGACAGGCTGATTAGAACACCTGCAGCCAATCAAGAAGCTGCCAGAATCAATTAAGACAGGCAGGCTAATCAGGGCACCTGGGTTTTTTAAAAAAGGAGCTCACTTCAGCTTGTGGTGTGCATGCGAGGAGCTGGGAGCAAGAGGTGCAAGAAGCTAAGAGTGAGAAGGCGTACTGTTGGAAGACTGGGAAGTACAAGCATTATCAGACATCAGGAGGAAGGTCCTGTGGTGAGGATAAAGAAGGTGTTGGGAGGAGGCTATGGGGAAGTAGCCCAGGGAGTTGTAGCTGTCACACAGCTGTTACAGAAGCCACTGTAGACAGCTGCAATCCACAGGGCCATGGGCTGGAACCCAGAGTAGAGGGCGGGCCTGGGTTCCCCCCACCCCCCAACTCCCTACTTGATACCGGAGGAGTTGAAGTGGACTGTGGTTCCACCAGAGAGGAAGGTCTCTGGCCTGTTCCCCGATCCACTAGGTGGATCAGCAGAGACTGCAGGGATTGTTCTTCTTCCTTTCCCCATGCTGGCCAGTGATGAGGCTAACTGAGTGAACGGCAGATTTGAGCCATGAAAGTGGCCAAACTGAAGGCTGCTGTGAATCTCTGAGGCGAGCAAATCCGCCAATAAATGCAGGACCCACCAAGGCAGAGGAGGAACTTTGTCATACTTTATTAGTTTACCTCTCTTTTCAAGCCAGACATCAGATTAGTGTTTCTGTTGAAGTAAATTTAAGGCTCATAAAAATTGACAGACATGGAAAGCGAATCCCTCTACGTATCCACAGAACCAGGTGGCAACAGTGAAACAAACTTTCACGAACTGCCTCACTCATGGGCTTCAGCCACCCTGTTCTGGAGTGACCACTTGTAGAATTTAGAGCATAATTCAGCTCCATGCCCATTCAGTCCTTCGCTCCTCTGCTAAGACATACAGCAGGTGCCATCTGGGATAGTGATTTTTGTGATACGAAGGTCTCTCTTTTCAAGGAACTTTTCTGGGCAGGGACTTTGTCCATTTCTGCAGCAGAAAACACCTGCTGATTGGGGCCTGATTTGACTAAGGTCTTCGGCTGGTAGTACAATACTACTACTAACAATAATGGAGGCCAAGTTTACACTACGGGGACTGTAGCAGCGTAGCTACAGTGCCATACCTATGCTAACATAACCCCATAGAGTAGAGGCAGACTACAGTGACAGAAGAGAGCGACAGTAGCTAGGTTTTAGGATTTAGCTGCATCTAAAATGGGGATTAGGTCAGCATAGCTGCGTTGACAGAGTTGTGGATTTTTCACCCCCTTGAAAACTGTAGCTATGTCAGTCTAAGTTTAAGTGTATGGCAGCCTGAGACCACCAACTCATTTCACATAGGCCACTGAAGAGGCATTATATAGCAGTAAATTTTAGCTTTTACTGACCTGGAGCTGAAAATATCTATAGTCCATTAGCAGTCTCTTTATCCATATATTTCTTTTTTTACATGAGTTCTATAATTATGTTAATACATTGCCAAAATATTACCTTACAGTTCCTAATTTTGTGGTAGTTGCTCGGAAGCAAGATTTTAGTATGTAACTATAAATGTTTTTCCATTTAAAATAGCAATGTCTTTACTTTGTAATAAAATTTAGACATTGGAAAACTATCAGTAGATGGAATCTTAAAGTAACCCTTCTTTTCTTGTACTCATTTTACAACTTTAAACCTCTTACTTAGGCTGTTTTGTACTCCAGAAATACCCTCTCCTTGTAACAAATTCCTGATATACAGAAAATATATTTGTACAGTAAAACTGTGCTTGTTAAACTTAAACCAGATTTATTTCAACAGAACAAATCTTTCTTTTAAAACAAACAAAAAGATTTTTTAGTTTGCAAGGTAAATAATTCATGTACTGGCTTATCTGTCTACATTTTAGCCTGAAATGACTGTACTGCAATAAAAACTTTATCTGCCATGTTGGGGAAATGCGGGAGGGGTGCCGTTAAATAAAAAATTTCGGTTAACTAAGAGGATGGGAGTTTGGGTGTGGGAGGGGGCTCGGGCCTGGGGGTTGAGGCATGGGAGGGGGTGCGAGGCATGTGCTCTGAGAGAGAGTTTGGGTATGGGAGGGGACTCAGGACTGGGGTTTTGGTGTGCTGGATCTGGGCAGGGTTCACCTCAGGCCGCGGTCCCTGGCCAATGGAAGCTGCGGAGCCAGCACTTGTGGCCATTCCTCCTCCTAGAAGCAGCAGGAACATGTCGTCATTTGTGGGGAAACCCCTGAGGTGAGTGCCGTCTGGATCCAGCACCCCCAAATGCCAGTTCCTAGAGCTTTCTGGTTGGTAGAGCTCCAGATAACACAACTTTTTAGTATACTATGAAAATAGGGCTAAATCCTGGGAAAGAGCTCACTTTTATACAACTCTGAGTCCTGTTTGCTTAGTTTCCCATTGAAGTCAGTGGGCCTGATTCTGTTCATACAGTGGTGTAAATCTGGGAAACGCCAGTCAATTCAATGGCACGGCATTGGTGTAAAACTGGTGTGCGAGGAGAATCAGGTCCAATAAGACTACTAATGCAAATAAGTGGTTCTCAAAATGAATATAGGTTGAGAATCAGACCCACACTGTGTAATAGAACCATGCATTCAGAATATTTCACAGAAAAGATTCATAGATGAAAGACTCCTTTTAGGATTAGAGGGATAGGTTCCTGAATCTTAACACAGAGTAAAATTGCTCTGCAGTTAGCTGTCAGCTCATGCTTCAAGGTATGAAGAGGAATGGCAGATACAACTAGTTGCTCCTCCTTGTGCTGTATTTGGACCAGTAGGTTCATGACATATACAAATTCACTGGGCATGTCTCCAGCCCATCACCATTTTCACTCCTGTCTTGACTGTTGCTTCCCCTGCCAGCACAACAGAAATACAGTGTTTTTGCTGCTGCAAAAGTCTTTTCAAGTTGCCTCATAATTAGTAAAATGAGATATCATTATATAATAGATCATATAATTGAGTAATATCAAATAATACTATATATTATCAAAGGAAAGGCCACATAGTTTCAGGTTTTGTCTATCGGAGTTTCTAATTCTAATTTGGTTTAAGTGTTACTGGTACCTTTGAAATGTGTATCTACTACAAGGCACACAATATGCACTCATTTAAAATCAGATACATTTCAAAGTAAGTAAGTGATATTGCAGTGCAACACAAAGCTTTTTTGTAAGTTGAAGTAAATGGTAAAGCAACCCAGTGTAAGACTAACAAAAAAAAATTTCAACAAATGTTTCTTAACTAATACAAAAGAGGTTTTGGACCTCTCTAGGTTCATCCAGCCAGAAAGGTTAGAAACTAGTGTTCGTTTTTGTTTTTTGTTCTTCCTATAGTGGACTTAATAAGAATGCTTTTAACAAAATATTTCAAAATATTCCTGTTTCTTGTTTTACCTTCTGAAAACATTATGGCTTAGATTATTTTTTAGCATGTGGCTATGTCCTTTTTCTGTGGATTAATTTATAATAAACATCATTTGAGGTTGTTATCAGTCTGCCTAAACTATTTGACCGAAATGAAGACAAGGTGGGGGAGGTGATTTATTGGACCAACTTCTGTTGCTGTGAGAGACAAGCATTTGAGTCGCAGAGAGCTCTTCTTCAGGTTGAAAGATTGTCTCTCACAGCAATAGAAGTTGGTCCAGTAAAAGATATTACCTCACCCAGCTTGTCTCTCTAATATCCTGGGACTGACATGGCTACAACTACACTACATACAAATAGTTTAGACAGACATTTTAAGCTCTTCTTAAATAGGGTTGCCAGTTTTATTTTGGCAAAATGGAATGGGCCGAGCTTTGACTTTATAACTTGCCCATTGGCATTTCCTAACCTTGGCAAGTAACAGAACCTGATTGCTCATTTAGACATCAAGGAGGTGAAATGCCCTCTCCAATGTTAGTACTCGGAAAACAAGGTGCAGCTATCAAATATTACATTTATTTTCTTTACACCTTCAAACCAGGCTTACATTGCTGTGGCTACAAGCATTGTGTAGAAATTATTTCAGAATTTAAAATTGACATTTTTTTTAGCAGGAGGAATTTGTGAAGAAACCTTTTTACCACTATTACACAAACTAAGTAAATAACAGAATAATAGTTAAATGTTCCAAAATAATCAAAAGAATTCTTCTTCAGAGTCTCTGTATAAGAAAGGAATATCTGAATGTATAGTTTTGTATAATTAACAATGACCTGGTAATCTGATTGGTTTACATTTGTGTGAAGTGTTAAGAAGGAAGATAACTTATTTAGGATGGTCCATCAAAAGTAAAAGAAAGAATAATAGGATGAAAAAGAGCAAAGGGAGATTTACCTTCTCTATACTTCTAGGGTGAAATTTGCAGCCTTGAGGGGTGGACACTTAAAGTGGATTTAAATCATCTTTGCACCCTTCTATGCCTAGCCTGCTCCAGGAGTTGGAGGGGAGTCCACCGAAAGTTAGAAAGACCTGGGAACCTGTCTAACTTATGGCAGCCTCTCTGCCCTGTTCCATGGGCCACAGCTGCCTGGAGTCTCCACAGCCTGACCAGCCCTGGCCAGCATGTTTCCAACACCAGGGCTTGAAAGGAGTCGTCGGAGGGCAGCATTACTGCTGACTTCCGCAGTGCCTCACCAAAGGAATCCTCCCTGGGCTGGAACCAGGGCTTTTAGGGCCCCTTTCCACCACTCTGGGCTTTTTTTCTTGGCAGAAGGGGCCATATTCTCTAACAATATTATATTGGAAGGGATATGGAATAATGTACTTGACTGGTCTTCTGTATCTATTTTCTATAATTCTATATCCTATGCCCAAATAACAAAATGAAATATGTAAGCTACTCTTTACTCCTGTTCTAGTAGCGCTTACGTATTTTCCAAGGATTGGTAGGCATAGAAATATTTTTTACGAAGGTATCCTCCTTGAGACAATCCCTAAATTGGGTCTCACTGGATACACTTTATGATGGATGGATGAAATATTGGCCAGTCTCTAAAAGCCAGGAAAGAGCATCAGGCTTAGAAGTACTTAATCAATTAAATTCTGTAACTCTCTCAAAAAAGATGGCTTTTCTCATCAGCATAGGAAGAACTAGGCCTCCTGATCCCCTTCAAATGTGGGGCTTCTGGCAACAATATAGATTTCATTTGGGTGAAAAAAATCCTCTGACTCTTGCATATGGAATGAAGATAGTTCTGTTGTCTCTTCTGGTGGTTCAGAATTGCCTTTCTGCATCTGGGAAGATGCACTTAAAAGCTACCTTTTCTAGGAAAAGTGGGACAGGCGGGCAATTGTGTATTTGCAGGAGAATGTAGTTGTAAGTTAACACAAGCAACTTTCACCTCTGCCAAATGTGTGTGATTGGCCATAAGCTACTTAAATTTTCAAATCTGTTAATTATTCACAGTTTTGGCATGAGTTGTTTTGCTGCACACAGTGAGTGGCTGTGATCCGATCCATCTTTCTTGATAGCTGTATGTAAATTAAAGAATTTTTGTCTTCTGAAGCATGAGTGTCTTGATATTTTTTCTTAGTTTTTACTCACAGTTGTTTATAATCCCTTGGAAGTTTGAAAAAATGAAATCTGTTAATTTAACCAGTTTTATTTTCTTATACTATATGTGTGAACTTGTTTGCTATCTAAGGGGTTGTTCATTAGTGCAGCTGGGTTAGCAATAGGGTCATGGAAACTAGAAGTGGGACTTTGTGTGTTTTGGGGGAAAAGTCACATATAAACAATTACATGGAGTTGGGAAACAGAAAAGAAAATATAATGGTTACCAACCACGGTTTTAGTACAAAAGTTAAATATTGTGGCATGAATCATTCACATAATAATTTCAGATCTCAATTATACCTAGGCACAGCTGACTTGAGTTAAATGTAGAGTTGGACCCCTTTCCTGATTTGCCTTGCTGTTTTCGATAGACCTATAATGTGGTAGAGTTCTGTTGGTGGCTGAGAAAATCACACGCGTCTAAGAGCTAAACTACTGATGCCTCAACAAAGAGCAACTGTATCTACAACCTTTCTTTAAAGGACATCTAAAAAGTATAACAATGTATATTGGACTGGACCTTGTGCCCTAGGACAAAGAAGATGGAGAACTGCCCTTAAAGAACAATTAAGGGGTTTCTCTTATGTCATGAGTATCCCCTGGTGGCAAAAAGCTGGTTCAGTGCCACCCACTGTCCCTGGTCCTTAGGTATACGGGTATTCTGGGGGTGTGACTACCGGGGTGAAGTTTGGACAGGATGTGGTACAGGGATCCTTGCCCAGCAGAGTGATCTTTAGAGCACTTGTCTAGCTGGCATAATTTAGAGCAGTCTTTTAGTTGTTCTGAGTTACATCAGAGGTGGTTTCAGCCTCCATCTGTGCCTGAATCAGTCCCTGTGGGTATTAACTTTGATCATCATAATCAAATTCTAATTTGGCTAATTATATTCTACCTACCTAAAATTCTCCTTAGTAGTTTTAACTGAATAAAGTATTAATCACTTCTTGTACTAAATTGTTTTCAGTAATGCTATGCATATTAAATTAATAATAATAATAAAATAATAATAAAAGACCAGTACATTATCCTGACATCCTTACGAAATAAAAACTCCAATTGACTAAATTGGGAGTTTTGCCTGAAAAAGATAGGAGTAAAGTCTTCAGGATTGGGCTATATAGTCTGTAAAATGGTTTGGAACCCTCCTGGAAGAAAATAACTTACATTTATAAAAACCTATCATTACTAATTTATTCAAATTTTAAATTTTGTTTTAAAGAGCAGTAGTACTAGCCTTTCAGGAAACAGATCATATCAACAGACCTGATTGAAATTAAATACTAATTAAGGTTACAGTTAATTCTTTTTTTAGTTAAATCTGCAATATGATTATTCCTTTTAAAAATATTCCAATTCATGTTTTGCAGCAGGTCACAGAAAGAGATACAGTTTAAATTCCTTTAAAAGTCATCCACACTTCACTCTTAACTAGCAGCGGTTTACTTACAGAGGACTTTTCCCTGTGGCATACTTTTCTTAACAACGTACCTCTTTCAGCACATCTAGTTATAGTTTTTCTAAGGAAAAAGCCATAATGGCTAAACTAAGTAGGTAGATATGCTCATTCAAGGGGTCTCAGCTAACAAATGAAAGTGGAGAGCAAACATGAGAATCCTATTGGTGTAAAAGCCACCCAGTTTCTCTCACAGGCTTCAGATAGAGTTTATGGAATTGCTGTTGAGTCTGAGACTGGAAATGCAAAAGCCATCATCCTGGGAGATTTCAAAAGTTATGTGGATAATGAATTTGACATGTGGGCTCAGGATGTCTTATATTATGTGAAAACCATGGTGTCCTCTCAGGTCTTCTCTGGATCCAGCCACTCATCTGGACACATCCAGCCTAGGTATAGAGTTCAAGGGTGTGGCATCTACTCTTATTATCATTTCTTAAAAAGTCAGAGTTTCCCATCCTCCCTTCTGGAAAATGGATCTACCAGCATGAAGGTCTCATGGACCCTAGTAAGTGTTCAAAATGCCTGGACAGTGACAGTAAACATCACCCCAACCACAGACTCAGTTTGTGGACAATCCAATTCAACATTACAAGTGTTTACTCTTCACAATACTGGCTCCCAATCACCACCTCCTGCTGCGCACCTCCATAGTGTATGGATGTGTTGTGCCAGATGAAGGCGGGGAACAGCAGATCAAGTGACACAAGAGCTACCAACAGTACAAGAAACTCCTACAAGCCTATGTTAGCTCTCTGAAGGAAACCAAGAGATCCTTGTCCTCTGCCATAGAATCTATGAAATAGAGACCACTGGAACTATCACATACATAGATTCATAAATTTTAAGGCCAGAAGGGACCATTGTGATCATCTAGTCTGAAAGCATTCAGGGCTGTTCATGCTACCACATCTGAGATGGATTCAAGTCCCTTCTGAGTGTTGAAGGCTGAGAACAACATTGACCAAATCATCAGCAACTCACTCTGAAAAGTGAATTTAGAAGTCATCCTGAAGCATGCAAAAAAATAAATAAAAATTAAAAAGTACAGCTGCTTTTTGTTACTCAAAAAGCCACAGATTGCAAAACTCTGTCATCTTATTTCCAATATAATCTTCCTGTGAAAAGTCATGGAGAACAAATTATTGGTGAACATGGTTTCCACCAGATCTGGCTACATAATTGACATGGTGCTGGCTGTACAAATTGCAGACCCCCTCATGGCCAGAGGGGTTGACCTCCATGTTTATACTTATAGATCTGTCAGTGGGCTTTGAAATACTTGACTACCAGGTGCTAGTGACCTGCCTGCACCATGTAGCATGTGTCAACAGCCAGCAAGCTGGTTCTACTCCTCCCCTTCAGACACATCTAAAGCATTGTGGTAGGCAAATGTTCTTCCACCACAAGAACTCTCACATATGGAGTTCCAAATTGTTAATCTTTTTTCCCTTCCTTTGTAAACATCTACATCAGATCAGAGGAATCAGGATGCATGGACTAAAATGCTAATAGCGTAATGATGACATTCAGCTGTGTGTCATTCAAATCAAGAGCAGACCGTTCAGTCACCAAGATGTCTTAAAGTAAAAGGCACCTGGATAAAAGGCTGGTTACACAAGTTGAACACAGTTCAGAGTGGAGGCAGGTAGGAAGTTCATACCATTTCAAACAACTGGAATAGTTCTTGACTAGCCCATCAAGGACATATCCCCACTGATTGTCAAAGTGGTGCACAGGCTTAGCTTTACAGACAAGCTAAGTAGCCCTCTAACGGCCTGGAGTACTGATCACTCACAACCCCACTTGAAGGCAATGGGAACTGCAGATACTTAGCACTTCCTAAAATTAGGCCCTAGATATGCAAGTAGCAACAGTGACCAGAATATTCCTGCCTACATTTTGCAAAGAAACTGACTACCCTCCTGGATACTGATATTTGTTCTTTAGTGGCTTATTATGTTCATGCCAGGCATATATTCCACTTAACTCTCTAGATGCTTAACTCCATACCTCTTCTCATGTTCATAAGCTCAATTCAAATAGTGTCTCAAACATTTCTAGCAGCAACAAAGTTCCGGTTGTAAAATCCAAATGAGAGTTTTGCCTTCAATAAATAAATAAATTGCAGAATTCAGTATGATGGAGAGCCAGAAACTCCTGAGGTCTAGTCCCAGCTCTGCCAAAGTATATGTAGCCTTGGGTAGATTGCTTAAAATCTGTTTCTCTGTATCCCCATCAGATAATTATCTGGGGTTAATCCTGATTCCCTGGCCCTGATGCAAGTTCTTTATTTGCAATTAACACTGGCTGAAGTGATCCCCTATGCTGTTCTGTTTGCCAGGGAATGCTGGAGAATAGCTCTTCCAAACTACCCCAGAATGGCCCCATGCACAGGAAGGTATTGGGTGGCTGTAGAGCTGGCTACACCAGTTTATCCCTCCAGGAGATTCCCCTACAACAGTAGAATCTCCACTTCCCTTTTTCAGGCTGCTCTAAATCCCCTCTGCACCATTGTAATTTAACCTGCTATGAGAGTGGAGCTGCCGGTTAGCTACTTTTTAATTAAAAAAGCTAGGTTGCAAAGTATTCACAAACAATTATTTTTAGCTTTCAAAAGCATTTTCTTTTAAAGTAAATTCTTGACATTTTACAAAGTGATGCCATTTCCCTTCTTGTAGTCACATATTAAGGAGAGTAGATTTAAACAAGAAAACAGGGTAAAATACCACAGTTTTAATCAATCAGATATATGATTGCATTAGGACCTTTATAAAAAGTTAGTAATTTGTATAGTTAGTTCAACATTTATGCACTAACTTTTTAAACATATGGTATTATAAAACATTTGAGGTAAATGTTTTGATCTAATATGACTCATTGCTATTGTTTCACGTGAAATACTTTTTTTTTTCATAATGAAGTCAGGGTCTGATATCTCTGTCACATGGGTTTTGACTACAGTTACCTAGGAACACTAGAGAAATTCTAAACATAAGAAAGATGAACTTCGACCTTTTTTGCAGCAGATGGAACATTTTGTGAGTAATTGGTCATGTGTAAATGTTAACTTGTTTGCCTTTCTTAGTAACTAACAAATGAACAGCATATGCCTTTATTTTTCAGTTTTACAAAGGCTGGGGATAGATTTTATTAAAAATATGTTCTCCGTGCGTTATGCAATAGTACATTAAATATTATGTTCATTAAAATGTGGTAAAACTTATTTGTATTGCCTTTGCAACAACTGCACAGCATGTTTTAAAAATTAATGTTAACAAACATTACTTATCTCTGTGGTTGTCAACATTTAATTAAGGAGGGCCTCTAAATTTTTGGATACCACTGTTTGGATATATGTAATAAAAGGTTCCAATTTAAATGCTGTGCAATTAGTTTGTATGAAAAAATGACTTTTGTAGACCCTACAATAGACAGTTTAGAGAAATAACTGTTCTGTGTTTAAATTGTGCTCCTTAGTATTTTAAACAGATGGCAATGGCTTTCCTCTTGATTATAACTTTGAGGCATGCTTTACTAAATGGAATCAGCGGGGTTCATTAAGGTCCCATTTGATGTATCAGTATTATAAAAATACCATGTTAATTATCCTCAAACGTTGCAAGTTACCTCCATTTTCCTGCAATCAGAAGATGAGAGAAACCCTGTGAAGCAAATTAGTCCTAATTGAAAGAGGACTGATTAATATTTAAATAAGGCATTGTGTGAGGGATTCTGCCATGAGAAAAATAGGCTGAACATCTGAATTAATTGCATAGCAGGTTAAATTAAATTTCATATAATGGGTTGGAAGATGAGTTGGCACAGTGCTTTAGCAGGGAGTACAATGGCTGAAATACCAGTCTTTTCTTTCACTCTTGGCTGGATTCCATTGAGGTCCTTGTAGCCCTTACCTCTTTGTTGTCTCTCTTTCAATGCAAACAAAGGTACTAACAGAAAATTGCAACCATGTTTTAAAAAAATGTTAATCCTTTTTGGGAGACAGCACCTGTCTACATTTTCTCCATTTCTCTTCCACCTTGGCTGTAAAATGGGAAACATTAGTATCTTATTTCTTGCCAGGTTTTATGAGGATTGATGTCATAAAATGCTAATGGCTGGAATATAGTTAGAATTGTGCTATAAGTGGGTTATCACTGTCTGACATTTTCACTGCACAGGAGCATACATGTGGAGCCTGTTTAAAGTGATTGGGTTACTTAAGGGTCCCTGTTAGGGATATTTAATCCAACATAAATTACTTATGCACTTTGTTAGTGTTCAAAGGATGAGTGTCACGTTGTACATGTTGGCAGTTTTCCAGTCAAGAGCTGTTAATTACTGTACAGCTAGTGAATACGTTTTGTGGCAATAGAAGCCAAAGGGGAAAAAACTGTATCTATATTCCATCTAACTCAAAATGAATAGATGAGAGTGCAGAGAAAAAAAGAGGCTGAAGTCTTTTTCACCCTTAGGAGTTACAATGCCATTTGTTTTCATTTTGAAAATAAAAACAAATGACAGTATGATACCCTGAGGGGGAAAGTACTTTAGCGCTAAAGAATCCCTGCCAAAAACAAGCTATTATCTATTTGTATGCTGATAAGAAAAAAAGTATGTTCTCCAAAGCTTTAATTCAGAACCTTACATCTTTATAAAGTTCAAGGTTTGCTAAGATACTGTTTTCATAGCATATTGAATATAAGTGATCACCAGGAAAATCATTAACTATGATACGTATTTCTTTAGGACATATAGTTTAGTGTGGTCAAATTGTCTTTACTGTCATTCTTACACCAGTAAAATAATATTCTTCCCAAAGCATGGGCAAGTATATATAGTTCTATGGCCCAACCTTGGGAACTAGCCACAAGAAATGACTTCGAGAACACATTTTTTATGTATAAGCTCATGGATTATATAACTGTGCTAGGGGAAAAAACGGATGATTCTGTTAGCAAAGTTACTGTCCAATGTACAAAAAAAGAGCCTATTATTCCCTTGATTTTTCCAAAATGGAAAAGAGGGTAGAATAAAGCTGAAAGTAATAATTTTATTTCACATTTTTATCGAAGTGTTGCTTATGCAGTTGTCCACAGGAAGTTCATAACTAGGATGTTCCATTTGCTTTCTATATTATTAAAAAAGCTAATGGCATTATAGTTATGTAAACATGCCATTCCTCAACTGTATCATTTATAAAGCTGTAGAAATGTTGGAGATCTAACCTTTAGATAGTAATCTGTCCTTCTGAGCTGTTGCTATCAACTGAAAAAAAAGTTTGCTCTTCTTTTGAATGGTTCTGTTAATGGAAGCTACACAATCATGTCTGACTATGGCTACAGAATTCCCTTTCCTTCTCAGAGTTCACCAGATCCTGGATTTGGTGACCTTCAATACATACAAAAATACCTACCTGTCCTCTGAGGCTTCTGTTGGTGATCTTAGTGTTTGTTTTATATTCTTGACATCATTAATATTTTTTGGTTATGTATAGCTTTAAAAATAAAAATAATTGAAACCTGCAAGTTGTGAACATAGCTAGTCTACATAAGCAGGGGGTTTTGTCACTGTCCTTCACCCTCCCTCAGCCCTGGTGTTAATTTATTACACTAATTTGTTGCACTTGGTGTTAATTTAGACTGCAGAACTTCAGGACAGGACAGGGATTTACTCTTCCTGTGTGCTCATACAGAATTTGGCATAATGGAGCCCCAATCTGATTGAGCCTCTAGAGGCTACAACAGTGAAAACAAATATTAATATGCTTTGTAATGTACTAATTACCAGATCCACAAAAGTACTTAGACTCCTAAACCCCAGATTTAGGCACCTAAATATGAGAGTTAGGTACCTAAATCCCAGGTTTGGCTCCCCGGTGATCTACAAAACTCCCTCTGAATCCTGAATTCACTCAGTACCTATGTTTTCAGGATAAAAGTTCCCTTGGCACCCAAGTTTCTGCCTCTTCACATCTGCACTGCTGCTGCCTCTAGGCATCAGGACTCCTCTCTCCTGCCCTAAGCCCCAGAGCTATTCACAAACCAGAGGAATGGGCATTCAGCCACTAAAGTGACCTGCAGGACCTGATCCAGTAGGCGTACTCAGAGGGTGCCTACCAGGATAGGTCCCATTCAGAATCTGGTTGAAGAAGGTGGTGATTTTCACCCTGTAATCAATCCAGTGGTTAGCACAGTTACCTGGAACCTAGGAGACCCATGTTCAATTCCCCCTTCTCAGAGTGGGGGGGGGGGAAGCATTTTCACTGTGGAAAAACAACAAAAGAGTGATTGGAGCAGGGAGACTGGACCCTGGGTCTTCCAATTCCCAAATGGGTGCCTTGTACCCATTGGGCTACAGAGTCATTCTCTCTTTCTCTCTCTTCTTCTCCCACTCTTCCCGCAATGAGTGTCCCGCTTAAATCATCATTGGGCCAGAAGGAAAGAAAGAGAGAGAGTCAGAATGACTTGGTAGCCAAGAATTCTGTATTGCAGTATTTCCTGTGGTTTTCTAGGTGCTTAAAAATTAGGTGCCACGACTCTAAGCATTGCAACACCTAAGTTCTTTTTTGGATCCAGGCCTTAGAGCCTAGCGTAGGTAAAATGAACAAATGTGAATAAATACATTGGAGTTCAGTTTGATTATAGAAAGCAGAATGGTCTTTTACGTTTTTCATTGTAGTGTGTGATGTTAAGATTCACATCTGCATATTAAAAATGTCAACATTTATATATAATGGAGTACAATCAAATTAAACAGATATAACAAATATCAGTAACTCATTAATTAAAGAAATTATACGAATAAGAATCACTGTTCCAAGTCATAGTTATGGATCATTTGGGTGAACATGAGTATTAAATTAACTTCCTTTATTTGTAATGTCAGCTGATTTGCTTTTCAAAATATTATTCTAAAGACATAATTGGGACATTTACATTACTGGCTTCTAATACAAAATCAATAGTGTCTGTAATTATCTTAAAATGACCTACTTTTACAAAGTGTTTATTGATATGTTGCAGAAATTAGTGGTTATAGATGCATAGATTTATGCTGATAATTTTTGTGCTTCCTGTAAATGAATGTTGCTTTAGAGAATCACTGATTGAGGTTGTTGGTAAGGCTGAAGTTCCTCAAATAGCATTTTCTGATGAAAACTTGTCTTGTCACTAGCAGTCTTGCTACTTATCATCCATCCCCTAATATTACCTTTCTGGTGAAGATTATTAGGTAGTCTTTGGTAAATCAACTATGATGTCTTCTGGGATCTCCAGATTGTTTCCTTCCCTTTCATTTAGTCTCAGGCCTGTCTATGCCATGGAGAATACACTGGACTTGTAGTAGCAGATGGTTGCGATTGGGATTTGGATGTGAGTGAGCTGTCTGAGACTCATCATTGACTGAGTGTTTGTGATCTATTCTTTCATAGCGGAACCTGACCACAATAATTCATTCCTTTTGGACTTTCAAATTAGATTATTACAATGCACTCTACTGGAGCTACCTTGCAAGACCACTAGGCAGATGCATCTGGTACAGACTGCCTTCTTGCTCGGTAGTATTAGCCACAGGGAACCTGTTACATCAGTTCTCCGTGAACTGTCCTGACCCTTTTATTTCTGGTGCAATTCAGGTTATTCATACTGATTTATAAAGAACTATGTGGCAGTCTCTGGCTACATCAGAGGACATTTCTGAAGACTTTTTTTGACTCGTCATGTTTATGCAGTGGATTAACACAGTAAGTAGCCTTTCTCTTCTGGTTTTCAAATAGAGATGGTTTTTAACTACAAAATTAAGATAAAGAAACATGAATTTGTCATAGACCCTGGGTGTGGGAGTGTTTGATCATGTTACTAAAACTAAGTCTGGATCAATCCAGTGCTAAAAACTAGCATTTATATTTTTAGATTTTTTTTTACGTTACATATTTTAACAAAAAGTCAAAGAATGCAAAACTTCAGGGGCCAAATCTTCACCCTGACTTATTTGACTGCTTTCCTTTGTCTCTGGAAATATGTAGTTGCTATTGCAGCAGGGTGTGATTTAAAGTCACTTTACCCCTTTCTCAACACGGACTACATGGAACACCCGCTCAGCCGGACATCTGAAACAAGGTTCTCCTAGTATCTTTAACTCACCCATATCTAGATATACAAGTTGGTTATATTTACTACCATAGTTAGTAATGAAAAAGAAAAATAATAAAATCCAGCAGATTTATCTGTGCTTTTTCAGTCATTTATATTTTTTAAATTAATGTTTGTATTTTTTACCCCACACCTAGCACTCCTCAAAGATTATTTACATGCAAATTTTACAGATATTTTTTTCCTTTCCTTTAGTTATTGGTGAGCTAAAGAGTCTTAATATGACTCAAACAGCTAAAGTGATTGTCTCTCAAACTTTCCAGAGACAGGGCTGAGACACAGCATGGAAAATTTCAGACTAAATGAGAAATTTTTGCAAAAGTTACAAGCATGTGAAAGCAGGGGCCTATAATGAAAGTTGCAGCATGTTTCACTCTTTGGAAATGAATGAATCACTTCATATATAATGAAAGCATGAATCACTTCATCCATCACAGAAGTATAGCAATCCTTTGGGTGAAATGTAGCAACTTATAATAATGAATACTACACAATGTTTTAGGACAGGAAAGGAAGAATACTTTAAACTGAAACTACAGGGAGTTATTACACAGGTAAGTAGTAATTCCCAAACTGGAATTTTGCTAACTCTTTGTTCCAAAGTATGTCATACCTAGACATGTGCAGATGGGTTGGTTTGCAAAAAATTAAAGAAGCCATTTCTTAAGGTTTCAGTTCACTCCTTGAATTTCTCTTAGAGTTTCAAGTTCAAATGAAACCAAAGCTCAAAGATAAAAATAGTCAGATTTGCCAAGCTTTTATCCGGTCTTGCATTGAAATACTGAAATATCACTGACCACAGATATGGTTTCCTTTCGAAGTAATAGATCCATGGGCTTCACCGTAGGCTTTGACAAAAAAAAATCACGAACCAGGGCTAAGCTGTTTATACTTAAACTCATTCCTCACCATCTATTTCCAGCCATTTATAATTTCAGAGAGAGCCTGTTTCACAATTACATCATTTTAAAAAAATCTAAAAGTGAGTTAAGGATAATGTGTAGTTTAAGTGGTGCAACATGTATCTCGTATTTCAGGCATGCACCTGGGAAAAATACTACCTATGAGGTACTGAATTTACTGATGCAGTTTGAATTTTTTCATGGCTCATAGGACTTCACACTATAACAAGGTTACAGGGTCTACCTTCTTTTTCGTGCCAGCAGACAAGAAAGCATCTGAACATATATGTTTCAACAGTCTTAAGAATTATGAACATTGCTCTTTTTAATGCATTTCAGAAGTTTTAGTATACAGTTTAAATATGACAGTCTTTTCAAAGCCTTGTGATATCTAGAGCAGATGTGCCAATCTGTCAGCTATAAACATGCAAGTTTTTCAGTGTCGGAATAGTGATCTATAATATATCAAGGAATATTTTGACTTTTATTTTCTATAGTATCTTCTTGTGACATTTTAATAATAGCAGCTTTTGTACCAAATTTCAGCTCCACTCTTGTGATGCCATTCTCCCAAATTTATAGATCTCTATATTTGCAGGGTATCCATGTTCGTTTTTCTGTGTGCTCCCAGAAATGGTAACAACTGGCTCAAAAATTGGTGGTTACTGTCAGAAACCACATCAGACCATACTTTACCATCCCAAACAGGTCAATACATAACAAATATTGAAATCCAAATTCATACTAACGTTAGCTGTTTTTCAATCTGTTTGTGTGGTCACTAGGCTACTTGTGTTTAGTAAACTCTTCAAATTATTCTTTACAAAAGTAATCATTTATGCAAGAGCATCAGTCACATAAACACAAACAGGTCCCTGTCTTTGGCCATCTTGTTGTTTAATATTGTGTAGATGAACTAATATGTATTATCAAATTACACTATGGGTCAGATTCTCATTTATTCTAAGACCTTTTACACCACACTGGCAGTGTAGAGTGGCCCAGAAGTGGTTGAAAATGTAATGATAGAAATATGTTACTGCACAAATCTTGGCAGCTGTGATTGGGGTAGGTGAATGGGTGCAAGAGGGTATCTGGGAGTGCAGGGATATATTGGTGGATGTGCAAGGTTCAAGTGGGCTGGTTCTGGATCATCTGGTGGTTCAACAATAGGTAGATGGGTCAGTTCTGGAGGTTAAGAAGTCCGGGGGCAGCTAGCTCCTGGGTAGGGGTGTCTGGGACTATTGTTCAGCCTCTTGCTGTTTGCCACTGTTGCCTTCTCCTTCCCCACTCAGATCCAGCAAGAGAATCAGAGAAAAGGTAAGGATAGAGGCCTCCTGTCTGCCTGCAGAGAGGCATCAAAGAAGCCCCAGAGTCCAGGAGAGGCTGTTGCAGGCCCATCTCTGCAGCCCAGCTAGATGCATGAGAATGCAAATGAGTGAGCGTCATGCTAGATGTGTGAGACTTAGCCCAGCATAACTCCAGAGTATCTCCATTAAAACTAGTGGAATCACACAGGTGTAAAACTGGCGTAAGTGATAGCAGATCCAATCCTGATATATCTATGTCATGAGTCTGTGGTGAAGAGTGGAGGAATCATCATTACAAACTCTTGAAACAATCCAATACTCCCCTTCTTAGACAAGCTGTTAAGCCACAACGTAAAAATAACCTGTGGGAACATAAATCAAAACAATCTTAAGATGATTGTGGACTGGGCATCGTTTCTTGCCTGTATTATCGGGGTTGGGTGATGGATCTGGACTGGGTGAGACTTTTTGGTTTGGAGTTTTACTATAAAATGATGGATGTATGAGAGACCATTGCAAAGTTCTACTCTGGGAGAGTTTTCTAATAAAGATATGCTATATGGTATTTTATATTTCTGACCTGCATTTTCCATTGTCTCCTCTTCTCTACTGAGGGTTGAGTAGTAACCTGTGGTATCATTTTTTTGAGGCTGCGACTAGTCCTCAGATGCTAAGATGGCTGAGCTTCGGACATGGAATGCAATAAGTGGGAAGGCTTGCATGAACTAAAACTTGTTAAACAGTGTATATAATTAATTGAGTAACAGTATGGCTCGATGAAGTCTTGGGTAACACCGTCTTATGCTAACATAGCCCAAGATTTAGGGCCCCTGGCGACAGGAAAGGAGCTATACTGCATGTGTTCCTCGAACCCCCAACTCTGCTTGAGTGTCCCAAGCTGCTCCCCAGATGAGCAGTGGCAGCTGGAGAGTCATGTTGCCAGGGTAGCAAGAGCTGATTCAAGACTTCCCTCAGGCTGTCGTGGCTGCTAATGCTTCTATGGTGCATCAGTCACCCCCTTTAAAAATCTCCTACTTTGTCAGGCCGTGTCTACACTAGAGAGCTTAGAGCAGCACAGCTGTACCGATGCAGCTGCACCGCTGTAAGATCTAGTTGCTCTATGCTGACGGGAGAGAGCTTTTTCTGCCAGCATAGTGCCGTGCACACCGGTGCTTATACCAGTTTAACTTATGTTGCTTGGGGGTTGGAATATTCACATCCTTGAGCGACCTAAGTTTTGCCGACATAAGTGGTAGTATAGACATAGTCTCAGAAGCCAACACAACCTGCCCTCCTCCAGTTTTGAACAGAACCTCCCTCCCTCCCTGGATGGGGATAAACCAAGGCTATATCACTTAAACATTTGTTTTTATTTGTTGTTAGTGCATATTTGGAAACTCCATTCTCCTCCAAAACCACAGGAACAAATCCATTATTGTTGAAGGGCACTGCACGGTGGAAATTCTGCTGCCCTTATCTAGCACAGAGAATTTTCTAAAACATTCAGCGTAAACACATTTTTAAACCAAAGAACACAATGCTGACCCTTTGATAGTACACTCTTATTGATCTTTTAATAGGACTGTTGTGTACTTGAAGCCTCATAGCGAAATGTCTGAAATTTATTAAGTGTTTGATTTGGTTTCTTCCTTATTGTCAAGGTGGGTATAATATCTCCTTGAAAGTAATAAACTTTTCAGAATGTATGAAGTCAAGTTACTTTAGGACAAGCGCATTGTATTCATTTATTCATTCCTGTTAAAGGACAAGAGATGACTCAAGTTCTGAATGTATCCATGGAATATTATATTTAAAAGCTTGTGTTGTGGCTGCTATTATAAGTATAAAAACGCAATGGACAGTAAGATTTGTCATATCACCATAAATGAATTGAAAGAGAGAAGAGCATTTTCATATGAAAGTCAATTTTAAGGTGTTATAGCTAGGTTGAATATAATAACATCACTGCCCATTCAGCATAACAATATCCTGCAGCTCGTATATCAAAAGAGTTTATGATAATTTATTTTTTGGTATTTTGTAGTAATATACCTATTTTTACAGATCATTTTTACAGAATATAATATATATATAGTATGTACACACACATTCTGTAAAAATGATCTGTAAAATCATCTGTAAAAAAACAAATATATATATTATTTAATTCTCATTTACACTAAGCCCTCTTTATATCACTCACTGGATGTAACAACTGTAAAGGAGTTTAAAATAGGTATTAACTTACATTTATATACACTTTAAGGTTCACTTACACTGCCAAAGTGGTGTAAAAGGGGTGTAGTGTGAATAACCATCTGGCCACCAGTCTATATAATAATGGGAACTAGTCATGTCCTCTCTATTTAAGGATGTAGTGCAGTGTCTAGAATAATTTTCTGATTTTCACATACAGCTTTCTGAAATATTCACGTTATCAGTTTAAAGCTTTCATTTTTTGTTTCTGCACAAACCTGAGCTTTTTGGAGAGCTTAGACAAAAACCCTCCAGCGAGTTTGAGTTACAGATGTGACACCTTTCCCAATGTAAAACTAACTAAAAATTCTAATCACCCTTATTGAAAAAAATATTTTAAAAAAAGTAGCTGGAGTTTGAAACTTGGTTCTTGCCATGGGTATATACCTCATTAAGGAGTTGTAATTTTGCTTAGTTTGATCAGAAATATTTTTTTAAAAAATCAAGTAATTGTTTCTGAGCTTGTTTAATGACATTTGCTGGGATGATAGCAGAACCTAAAGAACCCTTCACTCTGTGACATCATAATGAAAAATTATCTATCCTCACCCTGACAGATACATCACTGTTGCTATTGCCTGAAACTGTTGCTTAGTCAATTTTCATGTGAAGATTGCTAGAATTTCATTGAAAGACATGTAGCAAGATCCTTCCACATACAAACAAAACACCTTAAGGGAAGGAATAAATTTATTCATAAGGGGTGGTGGGGGGGAATCACAGATCCTAAGATTTTTAGGGTCTGCCTGCAGTTCTGTCACATATTCTGAATATTTTATCTTTCACTTAAAAAAATTCCTTATTCCTATCTTCTCTTGTGAAGATACATTTATTACAATGTTGGCCAATGTTTTGCTGTCCTGTAAACCTAGTGTTGCAGAAAACTGTCTCCAGCCACACACACAATAGTCAGAAGGCATAGGAATTTAACACTCCTCTTTCCCATTCATCTCTGTGAACCACAGTTGGAGGGATTATCAAAGGTTGACCTCAGTAAATGTCAAAGCCTAACTGAGGCTGTTACAATTAAAGAAGGTACTGGGGTGAAAGAGGAGGAACTTAATGCAACTTTGGGAGCCACATAGGATATGTCTACACTGCAATTAAACATGTGTGGCTGGTCTGTGCCAGCTGACTCAAGCTCTGTGGCTCAGACTAAGGGCTCAGGCTAAGTTTAATTGTGGTGTACAGCTCAGGAACTCTGGAACCCTCCCCCTCATGGGTCCTAAAGCCTGGGCTGCAGCCCTAGCATGAATGTCTGCCCCTAAATTAAACAGCTCCTTAGCCCGAGCTCTGCAAGCCTGAGTCAGCTGTCATGGGCCAGCCGCAGGTGTCTAATTTACTCCTGAAGGAATTCTGCACCAAAAAAAATAAAAATTCTGCACACTATTTTAAAATTCTGGAAAATTCTGCATATTCTATTTGTCCAAATAACACAATATAATCATGCAAGTTTCAATTATTTCGGTAATTTATTTCAAAATACTTGACAGCAACTATGTCTGTAACAGTACAGTCGACAAAAACAAAAAAAGATTCAGGAAATGTTTTTTGGCAAATGATTCCTTACTTGGCATATTAATACAGAACTCTGAGTAATAATACATTTAAACTACGATACAGAAATATATTTCCCACACCTCTCAGAAGCAGTGCAACAGTTTGGGGGAGTCAGGGGTAATTGAGGAGCTGAGGGGGAGGGAACTAATTGCTGGGAAGTAGCCTGGGTGTGAAGTTAGAGGGTTGTTGGGTGTGGGTGGGAGAAGTATAGAACAGGGTTTCTTTTGGACAGGGAGAGATTGCTAGGGAGCCTCCTCCATGGAGACCCTGGCTGACCCCTACCCTCTCCCATTCAGTCAGGCACATCTGCCCCTGTCCTCATGTGTCCTTGCATCCCCATTCAGCCACCCTTCCTCCCTTATGTGTCCCTGCCCCCACACTCAGCCGTGCCTCCTCCTACCATCCCCATGTGGCCCTGCATCCTTCCCCACTTCCCCATGTGGCCCCGTGCCCCCATTCAACCCACTGCCCTCCCCCATGTGGCTCTGCACCCCCACTTAGCCACCCCCATATGGACCTGCATGTCTCCTCTCTGTCCCCATGTGTCCCTGTATCCCCTCTCCCATTCAGCCCCCACCCCAGTCTGTCACCCCACTAGCCCTTCTGAACCTCTTCTCTTCACTGTGCGCAGCTGAGGCTGGCTGGGGAGTGGCTGCTCTCTGTTCTGGTGCCACAGCAGCCCCATGGTGGGCATAAGGCATAACTTCAGCACCTTTCTTTCTGATTTTTTTTTCTGGGGAAAGAGGACACACAAATTCTATGCATACGCAGTGGCGCAGAATTCCCCCAGGACTGTTTATTTGCAGTGTAGACATACCCTTAGTGGCATGGCTTGTATGACAGTGCAAGGGAGGAAAGGGCATATGGTGCTTCCTTTATACTGACCTTTTCAGTTCCTTTATACTGACCTTTTGTACCATGTGTTTCAGCACAAGGAGGAGAGCAGGCTCCACAAAGCTGCTGTGTCCAGTAGTGGAGGGTCGGAAAAGGGGGCAGAACTTTGACTGAGTTTCTCCCAAAGTATAGGCTAGCACACTTACGCCAGGGGACGTATGCTGCTCCAGATGTAGGTTGGCCTTGGTCAGAGTACTTACCTATAGAACAGGTGGGATCAAGATGTAGATTGTGACTCTCAGTCTTCACCTGGAGAAGAACAGCAATTTGCTGCTCCTCATTTGGGACTTGTGGCAGAGCTGCTACTTAGCCTTCAGGTTGCACAATTCAGACCAAATAAGTCAAGAAATGCAAAAGAAAAGGGTTTGGCAGCATCATTAATATGACCACACTGTTCTATCTCATCTGTGTACCCATTTATCTAATCTGTTGTATTTCACCATAGTATCTGTATACACACATGCAATATTTTCTGTTCTTGTCTCTCTGGTAAAATTTGCACAGTAGTTTAATATGTTTTTCAATGTACGCCATAAAACATACAGGATACACAACATACAGAATTTATATTTGTTGAGATTGCTGTGGTTTTAAACCTTAATGTAATTTTAACATAGTTTTTACATCATATACCTTTTAATAATTATACATATTATATACACACAGACACATAAAGGATAAAATATTTACTTATTCTGAACTTGAATTTAGATTTTATTTTTGCTATGCACGTTTCTAAAATTTAGTAAAGTGAAAACGAAATTTTAAATCTTTTTTGGGCAGGCAATCATTTTTATATTGTCTTATATTTTTGACAGTGGTTTGTATGCACTAAGTAAAAGGTAGGATGAATGGCCTATTTCTGTCTGTTTTCATTACTGTACTCTTTTTCTGTGTGCTCCATCTTTTTCTCTGTGTATGCCTAGTGGGACATTAAAGATTCTGTAATTATTTCAATAAGATCAGGGTTATAGATTTTTTGTTCCACTTAGCTGTTTGCTAATAAACCTGCCTCTGAGCTGAAGGCTAACAAATTTCTTATTTAACACTGTGCTTTTTTTTTTTACATGATATATTAGAGAACATTTTAAAAGGTCAGGATTGTGCAACATATTGTTTTTTCTTGTTATTGTAATAATCTCTAGGTAGTTCCTGAACTGGAAACTCCACAGCAGTTTCAATTTTGTTTAAAAACATAAATATTAAAGCTCTCTGTTTCTGATATCAGCATATTTAAAAAACTGGGACAAAATGAGACATAGCACTGTTTAGAGCCTATTATAATTTTAGCAGCTATATAAAATATACTATATGGCATAATGAATTACAAATGCTAAATCTGGGCAATGGAATAGAATGTTTTACCTATTTGCCTTTCTTGGGGTTTTCTATAGCACCTAGTGCAGGAGCTGCCAGAGTGAGAAGGAGCCAGGATCCTGAGCCTGAGAAGGAGCCAGAATTTACCAATGTACATTGCCAAAGAGCCACAGTAATACATCAGCAGCCCCCCATCATTTCTCCCACCCCGCTCCCAGCACCTCCCAACCACCAGCAGCCCTGCTGGTCAGCACCTCTCCGTCCCTCCCCACACCTCCCAATCAGCTGTTTCATGGCATGCAGGAGGCCCTGGAGGGAGGGGAGAGGGAGGAGCGAGGGCACTGCAGGCTGAAAGGTGGGGGGCAGGAAGGGGTGGAGTAGGGGCAGGGCCTGTGGCAGAGCCAGAGGTTGAGCATTGAGGACCCCCCAGCGCATTGCAAAGTTGGTGCCTGTAGCTCCAGCCCCGGAGTCGGTGCCTATACAAGGAGCAGCATATTAACTTCTGAAGAGCTGCATGTGGCTCCGAAGCCACAGGTTGGCCACCCCTGACCTAGTGCTTTGAGATCCATTAATGAAAAAGCTCTTATATATAGTACAAGTATCATATTACTATTGTTATTATCACCAGGGTAAGAGATTAGGACTGAGGCTGGGCGCTACTGGCTGTGATTCAATACCTATATGATTAAATGACAGGTTTCAGAGTAACAGCCGTGTTAGTCTGTATTCGCAAAAAGAAAAGGAGTACTTGTGGCACCTTAGAGACTAACCAATTTATTTGAGCATAAACTTTCATGAGCTACAGCTAACTTCATCCAATGCATACTGTGGAAAAAGTAACACTTTTTGACTGAGTGCAGCAAACAAGAAAAAATGGTAGAGTTTTTCAGCTCCTTCAGTTGAGGAGATATACCCACTATTTATCAGTCAGGCTTGCAAACTGTGGCTCATTTTGACTCTGCAGCTGCTTCTGGGTGACAACAGAGCAGGTTGTTGTTTTTTTAGCTCTTTTTACCAAATGCCCCAAGAAGAAAGGTGCAATTTTTATTTTGGGTGTGCACCTCATAATTTTACTTCATGTTTTTGTCACTTTAAGGTTGGATAGCACAGTGCCCTCCAAACAGGCACTGTAAAGCCCATTTGGAAATTGTAGCTGGTGCAGATTGCAGCTCGTGCAGAATGCAGCTTGCTACTTTATCAAATGGTGTTTTCTAAAGATCACTACAGGCACTGTGGTCTTCTCTGCGGACTAAACTGATTTCTGGGTGAAGTTTAAGTTGCTGATTTGGATCTATAAAGAAATAACTTGAGTTCTAAGTTTCTTAGGCTCCAATTCCACAAACATTTAATTCATCTACTTAACTTGGAATATGTGAGTCATCTTATTGAAAACAGTGGACTATTTTCATGAGCAAGTGTTTGCAGGATTGGGGCTTTAGGGTGCATGTCTCTCCTCATGTGATACCTCTGCAGTTTCAAACAGTGAAAGGCATTTAAGTTAACAGACTTATTGTTTTTACCTTGAAGGGACTGCTAGTAGAGCTTTTGTGATGAACACCATTGTGGCAAACACTAGTGATTGAACTGTGAGCCTTAGGGTTGCCAACTTTCTGATTGCAGAAAACTGAACATCCTTACCCTGTCCCTGCCCCCATTCCACTCCATCCCCCTCCATCCGTCACTCACTCTCCCCCACCCTCGCTCATTTTCACCTGGCTGGGCAGAGGGTTGGGGTGCAGAAGGGGATGCAGGTTCTGGGAGGGAGTTTGTGTGTGGGAGGAGACCCAGGGCTGGGGCAGGGGGTTGGGGCATGGGAGGGGTGAGGGATGTGGGCTCTGGGAGGGAGTTAATGTGCCAGGAGAGGGTTTGGGGTGTGGGCTCCAGGATGCGCTTACCTCAGGTGCTTCCAGAAGTAGCTGGCATGTCCCTGGGGCCCCTAGGTGCAGAGGCGGCCAGAGAGGCTCTGTGTGCTGGCCCTGGCCGCAGGCGCTGCCCTGGCAGCTCCCATTGGCTGCGGTTCCTGGCCAATGGTAGCTGTGGAGCCAGCGCTCGGGGTGGGGGCAGTGAATGGAGCCTCCCTGGCTGCCCCTATACCTAGGGGCCACAGGGACATGCCGGCCGCTTCCGGGAGCTGTGTGGAGCCAGGGCAGGCAGGGAGCCTGCCTTAGCCCCACTGCACCACTGAACAGACTTGTAATGGCTGTGCTGACCTGCCTAGAGCTACCAGGGTCCCTTTTTGACCGGGTGTTCTGGTTGAAAACTGGACACCTGGCAACCCTAGTGGGCCTCCAGAGTTCAGAGCATGAATCTGTACAGCCTGCTCCTGGCCCTTTAGCTTTGCTGATTTACACCAGTGGAGGATTTGCCCCATATTTGGCAAAATTCTTGAAAACATCAGTGTGAGTTTTGTCTGAGTAAGGAGTGCAGGATAAAATCCTGTGTATCACAGTACACAGTATCCCTTTCGTGGGGATCTCAGTAACAAACTGTAGTTTATTCAAAGGTCAGATGGGACCATTATGATAATCTAATCTGACCTTGTGTGTAATACAGGTCAAAGAACCTCACACAGTATCTTTTGCATCAAGCCTAGAACTTCTGATTAGCATATCCTTCAGAAAGCTATCCAGTCTTTAAAGATTTCAAGTGATGGAGAATCCATCACATCTCTCAGCAAGTTGTTTCAGTGGTTAATTATCGTCACTTAAAAATTTGGGCTTTTTATATCGTCTGAATATATCTAGTTGCAGCTTCAAACCATTGGATCTCTGGATGCCTTTTTCTGGTAGATTAAGGCCCTCTACTTTCAAAAATTCCTTTCCTGTGTAGGTTCTTGTAGACTGTGACCAAGTCACCTCTTAACCTCCTCTTGGATAAGCTAAATGGATTGACCATCTGTGGTGTTTTATTATCAGGCAGACATTTGCAGACATTGAATCATTCTTGAGGCTCTTTTTCTGAACCCTTTCCAATTTTTCAGCTTCTTTTTTGAAGTGTGGACACCAGAAACAAAAGCCACTCTAACTACAGGCGAACAAGGCAGCTGCCTAGAACAGAAGATTTCTGGGTAGCTGCCTAGGACAGCAGGTTTGGCCCAGCCCCCTTGCCATCATGACAGAAGGGTGGCTGGCCAAATTTGAGTTGCATTGTGACCCCATTAACAAGGTTGCAACAGCATTCTAATTTGGCCTGGCCGCCCAATGCAGTGGGTCATGATGCCACTGTCTCAAATTTGGCCTGACCACCCCTCCGTCAGTCTGTGCACCAGGTCACAAAGCCACTCAAATTTGGCCTGGCCACTCCTCCATCATGATGGAGGGGCAGTCAGGCCAAATTTACTGCCCTAGGCCTGGGGTTTTTGCTGTCTTCTTCAGTGTGGGGCATGGGTCATTTGCTGGTTTGAACTAGAGTAAATTATTAATTCTCTGTAATTTGATGTCTTAAAATCAAGATTTGAGGACTTTAGTAATTCATCCAGAGGTTGTGGGCCTATTACAGGAATGGGTGGGCGAGGTTCTTGGCCTGTGGTGTATAGGAGGTCAGACTAGATTATCATTTGGTCTCTTCTGGCTTTAAAGTTTGTCGGGGGAGAGAAGGGGCAGTGGCACCATGAAGTTTTGCCTGGAATGGCAGATTGTCTTGAGTATCCTCTGACCAGAACAGGACACAATATTCTAGTAATGGTCTCAGTAATGCTGTAATAACATTTCCCTATTCCTGCTTGATATTCTCCTGCTTATTTATCCAAGGATTGTGTTCACCTTCTTAGCTACAGCATTACACTGGCAGTCTATGTTGAAATGGTTATCTGCTATGACTCAGAAGTCCTTTACATAGTAACTGCTTGCCAGAATAAAATCCCCCATCTTATAAGTGTGACCTATATTCTTTGGTCCTAGATGTCCTTGCATTTGACTGTTAAAATGTGTGTTGTTCAAATGAGTCTCTGTTACCAAGTGACCCAGGTGGGCCTATATAACTTACCTGTCTACTAGTTGTTATGTTTATCTTCAAATGTTACCAGACTATTGATAAAGCTCTTGAAAAGCATTGGCCTGAGAACAGATCCCTGTGGGACGCCACTAGAACCAACTCATTAGATGGCACTTTCCCACTTGCAATTACTTTTTGTGTTCTATCGGTTAAGCGGCTTTTAATATGGGCTATGTTTCATTTAGTCCCATATGATATTCTACTAAAAATAGCACTATAGCTAAATATATTAAATATAGCAGAAAGCTAAGTATATTATGTCAACACAGCAATGCTTACCAACCAAACTTGTGATATCATCAAAAGAAGGTAAGTTTGTTGTTGTGAGAACCTATTTTCCATAAAACCATGTTGGTTACTGTTAATTATGCAACCATCTTTTAAATCTTTACTGATTGCATCCCATATCAGCCGTTTCATTATTTTGCTCAGGTTTGATGTCAGGCTGTTTCCCAGGTCAGATAGTTTATCTCTTTTTAAATATTGGCACATTATTAGTTTTTTTATAGTCATCAGGAACTTCCCCAGTGTTCCCAGATTTGCTAAAATTCAACCTTAGTGGTTCAGAAAACTCCTCTGCCAGTTCTTTTAATATTCTTGGGTACAAGTTGATTACAAAATGTTTAACTTAACAAGCTGCTGTTTAGCATCCTCACTAGTAACTGTAGGAATAATAGGTATTTATTTATCATTGTAAGATACCAATACATCATCTTGCTTCTTTCCCAGAACAGAAAATATTTCTGCATCATGATTTATAATTTGACCATCTTTGTGTGGATTATGTTTGTTTCTGATTTTATTTAAAGAATTCCTCTTTCTTCTCCTTAATCCTACTGGTAGTAGATTTTTTTTCTCTCATCAGTTGTCTGTATTTCCTAACTGCCAATTTGTATTCACTGCTACCGACTTCTCCATTTTCCCATTTGTTATATATATATTTATATTAAATTGCTGCCTTCAGCACACTCTTTACCAGGATGGTTTTTTTTAACCAAAGCAACGTTCTTTCATGACTGCAGAATTGTATATTTTTGGGCATAGAATAAAATAGTTGTAAACAATTCCCAACTATCATTCACATTTTTATGTCTAAATAATTCCTTCCACTCAAATTTGCTCTTAATTGTTTTCAAAATTGGTTTGAAAAATGGGCCTTTTGAAAACACCAAATATTTTATATAATATACACACACACACACACACACACACACACCCCTAACACACACACACAGATTGGGACTATTTTTTGTTTGCACATAGTAAATGAAATCAAATTGTGATCACTTGCACCTAGGCAACGATCAGTTTTTACTGAGAGATAATTTCATCTTTATCTATCAGAATGAGCTCTAGTATACAATTACCTCAAATTGGTTGCAATACTTCTTGCGTTAGAAAGTTATCTATAATTTTTAGAAATTCCAAGGATGTTTTACCAGTAGGCGCATAAGACCTCCAATGAAATCCCCATGGTAATAACATTTTTTTTCTACAAGTGATAGATGTTTAAGAAACTGCTCATTCTGTTTCCTTTCCTGGTTTAGTATTCAAAGCAGACCCACATCTTGTCACATATCAGTTAGTACATAGATCCATGAGTATTCAAAGCCTAGTCCTTCTGAATTGCCCGTAAATCTAAAGCATTTCATGGTATCTTTAATCATAGAATATCAGAGTTGGAAGGGACCTCAAAAGATCATCTAATCCAATTCCCTACTCAAAGCAGGACCAATCCCCAATTTTTTTTGGTCCCAGATCCCTAAATGGCCCCCTCAAGGATTGAACTCACAACCCTGGGTTTGGCAGGCCAATGCTCAAACCACTGAGCTATCCCTTCCCTGCAGAGTACCCTCCTGCCTATCTTTCTGTCTAACTTTCCCAAACAGGGTGCACTTGAGTGATTTTAACATTTTGATCACGTGACTCATCCCACCAGGTTTCCATTCAATCATATCAAATTTCTTTTCATAAGAGTATTTCCAGTTTCTCTTGTTTATTAGCCAGGCTTCTAGCATTAGTATATAAGCAGCTGAAGAATATATTCTTTTTACATCCCTCAATGCCAGACATGCCAAACCCACAAAAAAAAAATGCAGAAATTGGGCTTGTTTTTGGTTTAATTAACTTGTGAGTTCGTTGTTGGCTAGTTTTTGGCTTGTAGCTTGTTTGGCTTGTTGCTTGTTGCTACTTTTTTTTGATTGGCTCCTGGCAAGCAGGGGCAAGGTGGGGAGAGAGTCAGGGATGCACAGCATGCCCACCACAGTCCCAGACTGCACACCGGGGGGTTTAGTCACATAGAGTGTTGGGGTTCTTAGAGATTGGCTTGTTTTGGCCTTGTTTTGAAATGGGATTAGCTTGATGTTTGGCTTATTGTGAAAGTTGTGGTGCTTATTTACAGCGTGAAAGTTGGTAACCGTGCTCAATGCCTTTATTCCTTACATTCATGCTACCTTGAGTCTACTTTGAGTCTGAGTTCTGTGTCTTAGCACCCTGCTTTATAGATGCTAGTTTAAAGCTCTTTGTCTTGGATGGGAAAGTAGGATTAATTAGGAAAGTCACAGTTGTGGAATCTCATCGATGAACAAAACAGTGTTTTGTACTTTTTTTTGTTTAACTATGTGGTTGTTATGTAATGAAGAATATACTCTCTGTTCTTTACTTAAAACAGATTAAGGTAAACAGCTGAGGCAGAAGGAAACCAACTGTTTTTCCATTCACCTTATTATTGAGCTGTTGTTGAAAGAACTTCCTTTTTGGTGTTATCAAAAGATCTCAACTAAAATTTCAGTTAAACATGGAAAATAAGTAAACTTTTTTTAGGGACAGGGAAATAGTTAGACACACTTGTGTTTGATTTGCTACTGAAGACAAAAAAAACACATTGTGGTTTAATAATTGTGTAAGAAATACTTTATACAGTACACAGTAGAAAAAATTACTTTTTTATTTTTTTGAATTTGTGATTTAAGGAAATGTGTTAATGTTGAGATGTTGAGCACATAAGTATTAAATGATTATTTATTAAAACCTCAACCTATAATTTTATCGAGTACCATTACAGAGAAACACAAATGGGACTAAAACCAAGTAAAATTTCAAGAAGCACAAAGGTGAAACCCTAACCTCTTTGAAATCAAAAGCAAGACTCCGATTGTCTCCACTGGGGCCAGGATTTCACCAAAAAGCATTATAATCAATGAGGCACAGCAGAGCATTTCTGGGTGATTATTACAAGGCACAGGTACTGTTGTAAGGCATAAGGCTAAAGGATGAGTGAATTTAACCACCCAAGAAGTGTAATAATCACCCCTGGGGTCTCTGACTTATAAAATGGAATTTCTTCATAAAATAAAATATCCATATGCTGGGAAATATACAGATGGGTAGGGCATCATAGAATTTAGAAATTCTCAGTTACATTTAGAGTTCTTATGCCATTTCAGAAGGTTAAGTAACATGTTTATTACTATGGCTGACTCATTAAAAGTCTTTATGCAAAGTGCTGTATCATAGGCCCAGTTATTACTTATTAGAAAGCATGGCCCTCTCCCTTTCTTGCCTCTTAGAGGGGAAATGTGGAGTGTTCCAAAGCACAAGATGCCTGCTGCCCTTGTAGGTGTTAGTACTATTGCTAGCCCAGAAACAGCACTTTTTTCTATTGCAGTTCCTACTTGCTAAACTCTTGGCTGGAGAAGAAAGTGAAAGAAAGTTAAGAGCACAAACAAACTATGGGTAACTAAATTAGGACATGTCTAGTACATGTGAACAGGAATTTCAGTATCTCACTATGAAAATATCATTTTAACAACTATTTTAAAAATACATATGTAACCTGCCCTATACATTAAGAGAGATGTTTTCAAACTGGCTTCTGAAATTACTGTGCACAGCCATCAACATGAACAAACAGGCATTTGTGCGTGCAAATCATATAGTTAGACCAAATTTGTACATTATATACTTAGTGTATGCAGTTCTGTGTTTGCAAATGAAAGCAAGCATTAATTCTAAATCTTCTTGCACAGTTTCAAGTGCTATATTTTGAAAATTTTCCCCGCAGTGACTCATTATAGAATTTAAGGCCCAGATTCTGCAATATACTTAAGTATATGCGTAATCCCTTCACTGTTCAGAAAAACACTTGGGGTCAAATTTTTAAAGGTATTCAGGTTCCCAGTGGGATTTTCAAATTACTGTGGCAGCAAACTCCCATGGAAATCAATGCATGTTAGGCGCCTTCATGCTTTTGAAAATCCCGTAGGAGCCTAAATACCTTTAAAAATCTCGCCTTAGCCCCATTACGCAAAAGCATTTAAGCAGGTGCCTAAGTCATCCCTATGAAGGAAAACACTTAAGCATGTTCACAGCGTGTACACTAATTTCATGTGCTTAGGTGCTTCCCTGAATAGGGATGTCTTAAGAAAATAAGAAAGTCCATATTGGGTCAGGCCGATGGTCCTTCTAGCCCAGTATCCTGTTTTCCAATAGTGGCCAATGCCAGGTGCTTCAAAGGGAATGAACAGAACAGGTAATCATCAAGTGATTAAAGTTAAGCACCTACTTATGTATTTTGAACTGGGGCCTAAGGTACTGTAAACACAAGTGTGCTTAATTTAAGAATGTGAAATAGTTCTACTGAAGTCACTGGAACAGGCTTAAACTTAAATATATGCCTAGGTGATTTCAGGTTTGAGGCTTAATTAAAAAAATCACATAGCTTTATGAATTAAATTAAACATATAAAATACTATTCATTGTGAATAACTTCCACCAAATGTTTTTATAAATATAGATTTTAATTAATTTAATATGTAGGTCATCAGCATTAAATGGTTTGAAAAAGACAATTACAAATTATGAAAAAATTATCAAATTGAAAGATGAAATAAAAATGCTCAGTAGTATATCAGCATTTTCAGTATTGTCTTCAGTGTTAACATTGAGAATGTGGGAGTTGATGCAAAGCTTAAATGACTAACTTACCCTCGTTTTGATAATGTTTTGCATGTTCTGGTAATTTTATTGCTTAACATCGCATATTCACTCTTCAGGTTACATTTTAAATGATTAATTTTTCATTGTCTCCCTAGTTTTTATTTTACTGTAGATTTTTGCAATCTATTTCAACGTTTGTTTTTATTTCAGAGTTAGTCAGCTGTTTATTTCATTAGTACAGAGGAAACCAAACCAATAGATAAAGAGCTGCCTTCTTATATTTCAGCCTTTCATTGTCATTTATTTTTTTAAGTAATACATTTACATTTTATAATCATAATCATGAAATTGCAAATGAAATCAATTCTGGAAAGATTAATTCAGTCCTGCTCACAGCTGTGAAGATTGTGGAAATAAATATCATTTTGCAATGATGTATTCTTGACAAAGGGCATAACAAAAGAATGATTTCTATTCAGAGATAGTGGGTATATTTATTTTGCATGTTGGGGGAGGGGCAGTGGTCTGTTGCTCACGACCCTGACCTAGTTTTGTAGCTGCTTATTATTCAGCTATATGTTTGAGAAATCTCTGTAATTTAATTTGGCAACCTCTTCTGCATGTTTGCACCTAGCAGTAGGTGCTTTTAATGTTATCTGTGTCCCATGCTGAATCATATTTATTTTAAAAAAATTCTAATGCACGCATAACAGAAAAAAACTGTTAATTGTTACCAGAGAACTGCCTGATTACAGACTAGATGTCTGGTCCAGGGCCCTGCCATAATTAGTAACTACTGTTGACATTTAGATTTAAATTGAATTTTCTTCTAATTAACCCCAGAGGGGGTTGATCCTCTCAGATGTACAGGTTAATAAAATTAGTCAGAAACTGTTAAACAGTAAGCTGAATTCTCCAAGAGAGCTTTCTAATATATTGTTAGGAATTCTTTAATTAATATTAAAAGGATTCATTAGATTTTTTTGGAGGGGGAAGGGAGCTTATATATGGTTTTGTTTGCAGTTATTTCTTTAAGTTCTGTTTTCTTTTGATATCTATTGTAATATTAATTTCTATCATGTTTGTGAATGTGCAGTTATAAGTACCGTAGCATCATTCAGCCATGCCATGCAACCATTATGCATAATAGCATCTTTTCCCCAGGTGCATGCAATGACTACTCCTAAAAAATAAATAGAAGAGTGAAATGAATTTTAGGAACATGGTCTACTCTAGCTGGTGTCGATTTGTCATTGTCGTTCTCATGGGAATGTTGAAGATAGCACAGGGTCATCACTCTTTCACTCAGTGTTGATTTTCACTGATTCTTCACACACTTTTGTTTAAATAAAGTGATTTTTGATTAAATCTAGATGGTTGCATAAATTTTTGATTGCTTTGACCAGGGGATATCAATTGGATTGAGATTTTAGTCTGGGGTGATATTAATCTCTGTTCTACTTTCCCTTCCTCCCAGAAGACTAAGAATAAAAAGTTAAGAGCATGAGAATTGTTACAAATGTGGATGCTAGGAAATAGAAAACATTAATTTCTGTGATGTGAAGAAAAGTAAACTCAGTAGTGTTATATTGAGATATTTGAACATTAAATTTTGAGAGTATCAGAATTATTACAGAACTTTTCTGTGGGAGTGAAGTTTCTCTTTATCAAAGAGTTCATAGCTAAGCCTATATGTAGTTTAAGTTTCTCACAAAAAAAAATCCAGTAAAATATTGCTTGATACTGAAAATAATGTAATAACAATACTGAAAGGGTAATATCAGTTGTTGTAGAAACACTAATAGAGGATGGTATGCTTTGTTCTCTAATGAGTCTCCTAAAATAAGAATTTTTAGCTGAAAAATACTTTCCATTTATTTCTACGTT
This sequence comes from Caretta caretta, assembly GCF_965140235.1. Taxonomy (NCBI): domain Eukaryota; kingdom Metazoa; phylum Chordata; order Testudines; family Cheloniidae; genus Caretta; species Caretta caretta. The sequence continues at coordinate 66,550,662 of NC_134207.1, forward strand.
TTAAAAAGAACCCCAACTTTTAAAATAAAATAATAGTGCAGATAACAGGAAATATATACGGAATGCCTCCTAACAAAATGCTAAAACTCATGTAAATGGTCATACTTTGGAGCTGAATTTATTGCCCAAAAGAGTGCTGATTTTATGTCCCTTTCCCCTTAATAGTGTAATCCAAACCAACAAAAGGAAACAAGATGACTTCATTTTTGTTGCTTAGTCTGATTACATAAATTAGATTAAATAAAGAATGCTTCTTACTTAAAATTGGGTTCAGATGAAACAAAAACTCTTCAAATATGCCTCTTTAATATAGTTTTAACAGAATATGGAACAATTCACTGTACTGGTAAACAGGCATTGGTTAAATGCGCTGTTGTTGTTGCAGGTATGTTATAAGGAAATCACAAAGCACTTCTAAACTGAAGTGACTGCCACTATAAGGTTGAAGATTGCAAATCCTAACTCACCCTAGTAGTCTTGTTGATTTCAATGAGACTAGTTATAAGTGTGCACAATTTACGTGAGTAAGAGTTTGCTGGATTCAGGGACATTTATCAAATAGATTATCCAACCAACCGAAAAACAAAAGAACAACCAACCAACCAACCAGCCAAAAACCTCAGCCCCATACCCTAAGCAGAATATTTACCCTGAAAAGGGAGAAGTGCCAGTGACTCCATGAAGTCTACTAGGGACTTGATTACTGCTATTGATTTTGCATGGAATTTACTCAGATACTACGGTGATGGGCAAAGGCATATAACTTATAAGATCAATAGATAATTAAAATGACTAAATCAGAGTGCTGACAGACTTAATGGCAGAGACAGATGAGGTTACTGCTTCCACCATTGGCTATACCCCCGAATTTTTACTGTTAAAAAACCAGGAGACCCGTAGGTCCACTGAGCAGTCCCTAGAATGACTAATCATAGGCTCACCCCAGGCCTGACCAGCTGCCATGAAATCCTTGTTGCGTGGACACAGCTCCCATAGAGAGAGTGGGAGCCAACCTGCAGACAAATCACTGGCAATACCTGATAGCAGAGTTGTCATGGATCCTCAGGTGTAAGATATCCCTTATCTTCCCACCTGAAACAAGTATGGAGACAACCACCATAAACACCAGGCCTCTTAAGCTAAAATTTGCCTCCCCTGTTTAATTTTTCAAGGAACACGCTTAATATTGCCTTGGCAGCTGGGCACAGCTGAATGCAAGTAGAAGTGGATGTTTGATCACCGCATTATATTAAAATATGTGAATCTCACCTAGACATGTAGGAGCACATCAGTGTAGAAAGGAAAGAACATCAGGATTATTGAAAATACCAGAAGCACTGTAGCATGCTGTATCAAGTACAGCAACAACACTGGTACCTCATTCCAACCCAAACCACTCGAAAAGCATATGTCACACCGACTCAGAAACCAGCCAGTGGACATAAAAATCACTCTCGCTCTCCAGATTATGATGGGCACATGAAAGTATAGCATCTACTGAATTCGGCACGAGGCAAAATAGGCCTGAAGAAGAGCTAAGATCGAAAGCTTGTCTCTCTCTAACAGAAATTGGTCCAATAAAAAGATATCACCTCACCCACCTGGTCTCTCTAAGAACAAATGGATCAGCTTTCTTACTGTAATTACGACAATACAGCATGCTGTGACTTTTTTCATTTCCTCCCATGGTTTCAACAGATGGTAGTAAAGTTACATAAGTGAAAACGTATGCCTACTAGAAATGGGACCATTGTCAAGATAAACATTTTTACCCTTATAACGTTCTTTTAAGTGGGGTAAGAAGTATATATATTTTTTTAAAAAAATCTGAAAATACAGAGCAATTGGCATGTACACAGATAGGCGATTATAGAATTTAAAATCCAAGTCCTCATTCAGGTACCTATTATTGTCACAGCAACATGTTTTGGGTCATCCACTAAAGGATTATTGAAACATATACAGCATTAGTACAGTGAATCTCCTCTACCATCCAACCATGGGGGTGAACATACTCAAAAGAAATGGAGATTGTGTTGACATTTTCTTCTAAATCTCCACTGGACTGGTGATAATATTTCTAATATAGTGTGAATAGGCAAGGAGTAATAGAATCAAGTTATCTACCCATTGTATTGAATGCCAACACTGTTACTTCAGTTGTGCCTTGGTTTTGACCTAGGTGCTCCCTAGTCAGTTAATATCCTCTATGTCAAATAGAATCTTCCCTTAGCTGCAGATTTTGGTGTGAAAACTAAGAGGGATATTCTGCATTTGTTCCATGTATGGAACTCTCATTAATGTCAGTGGGAGTTCCATGTGCAACATGAGGGCGGTATACTCCTCCAAGTGCATAGGAAACATCCCTTATTAAACATTAATGGACTTGTCACATAATCAGTAATTTGACATGTGTAGTTTCTGCAGGTATTTGATAGGTCTCCCAAAGCAGCAACAAAATGGTGATAATGAAGACAACTTGTAATGCTGGATAAACTATATCAGCTGTACCTTTCGCTTTTTATTCCCAATTCCCCTTCTACCTCAACTCTAAACTTACAAGGGCTAAATTGTGCAGCCTGTACTCTTGTCAGGCAGCATACTCATGCAAGTAATCTCAGTGACTTCAGTAGGACTACTTGTGTCAGTAAGCACTCACCAGTTGAAGAGGGTTTTACAATCTAGCCCTTGGCCTTTTGTCACAAAGTTGATTTTTTTTTTAATGAAGGGAATGGGAGTTTTGCGTGTCACATTTTATGCTAAAGAAGAATAAAATATATTTCACTCCAGTGTCATAAAAACTAGAAAATGTGTGCATGTATTTACAAAGTGTCTATTTTCTCAGAAAGGACTATACAAACAAAAAAAGTATCTATTCAAAACTAGATGCAAGTGGAACAAAATAGAGAATAATATGTTCTTTCACTTAATGTAGGGAAGAATTTGTTATATAACTAACTTTGCAAGTAAAGAAGGGCCTTATTCATCAAAAATACTCTTTCCCCAGGCTGTATGAATTCAGTGATCTTTTTGTGTGCACATTAGGCATGGGCCAAAGAAGTCTGCAACAGTTCAGGATGAGTTCTGCAGCCAGAATAGGAAAATTATTTTGTGCTTTTGCAGTTTCACAATTTCAAGATCCAGTGTTAGAGACAGATTTCCAGGATCACTGGGTTTTCAAAATTCCATGTCTAGGAAGTAATTCACTGCTTATGGCAGATATTTTACCACTTCACTGTCCTTTTATGCACCCACATTTGGAAACATTTGGAAATTCTGAATAAGGGCATTTAGTGAGACTATTGGGGCATTTAACTCTATTGAAATTCATCAGGTTATGAGAAGTTTCTGGAGATACAGATAGGAAAAATCTTAGGTATTTCACTTTAAAAAGATATAGGGACTGTCCTTCCTAAAAGAGGGTATGTAATATGTGTGTGTGTGCCGTGCAGACAGAAATAGAAACACACATGGTAAAATTTTCCAATGGAAGTGCAAAAAGTTTTAAAAATCCTCTTACCTGCTCTGAAGAGGGTAGAATTTGTGTTTTAAAATGTCTGATTTAAAATTATTAGGACACCTTTTTAGTGTGCCTAGGTGAATAAGCTCAGGACCCACAACAAACACAATACGTGTTTATTGAAGGGTTTTTCCTTCCTACAGTTTACATCTGTAACTACCATTAATAATAATGAGTTGTGTGCATGTACCAGTAGGCCAGATCATCTGAGGTGCTGAATTCCCTCAGTTTTCATTGACATCAGTGGAACCTGAGAATGCTCACTACTGTACTTTGCAGATAGCATTCAGCGGAGGATCAGTCTCTCTCTGATAAGAAAATATCCCATTCAAGATAGAGAGATATGATCTGCTTAACTGTTTTGGTATGTGTCTGTGTGTGTAAACCCATGTACACTCATACTAGTGATACGTCTGTGTATGAACATGAGGTGATATCCATGCGACAGACAGAAATTCTGTGCAGAAATCTAGTAAACGTGAAGAAATGTTATCTTTCTAACTGTGGGTTTATCTTCGTAGAGCAGCACGGTGCAATATGGGGGTGTGGTTTCTACAGCGCACTAACATGCCGCATATTAATTGGTCTGCATAGAACCTGCTCATTTGCATTGAGAGCTCCCTAGTGCACTTTTGCAAAATGTAGTTTGAAACAACACTACATTAAAGTGCACTAAGTGCAACAGTGAGTGTGCAATATGTTAGTGCGCTTCAGAAATACCACCCCCAGAGTGCACATTGTTGCTCCATGTAGACAAGTCCTATGTGACTATGTTATGTGACTATCTGCAAATGCCTGTAATTTCATTTAGCTTGCTAGGCTTCTCAGCTGACAGTGTAATACGTTTTGTGAAACTGCAAGCACATACTTTGTAAGAGAGACATTCAGATAAGATGAGCGCTGGGTAGGACTGCTGACTTTCTGAACTTCAGAAACTCGAGAACTGAGAATTGTACAGTTAAAACACAGTGCCCATAAAATGCCAGGATTAAAATTTTTGCAGCCATGTGAGAAAGATATTTGTAGAAAGGAGGGCAAAGTCAATGTACTGGGTTCTTGATGAAGGCACACAAACAATATTATGCCATGGTGCATAAGAATTGGGTACCAGATATTCATGGCTAAAGCAGTAGAACATTCTGTATGATCATAAGTAAGGTTGTGAGTTTGTCATGGAGATCACGGAAGTCACAGATTCCGTGACTTTCCATGACTGTGACTTCCGCAGCAGCTGGTGTGGCTGGCCCCGGGGCTGCCTGAGCAGCTCAGGCATCCCTTGGGCCAGCCACACCGGCTGCACCTGGGGCAGTCTCGGGCCACCACACCCCCCCTCCCACAGCAAAAGCAGAAGTTTGGGTGGGGGGCTAGGGCTTGGGGCACGGGAGGGTGAGGGCTCTGGGCGATGCCTACCTCGGGGTGGGGAAGCTCCCCGGAAGTGGTGACATCCCTCAGCGGAGGCGCAGCAAGGGGGCCCTGTGCACTGTCTCTGCCTGCAGGCACTGCCCCCGCAGCTCCCATTGGCCACAGTTCCTGGCCAATGGGAGCTGCGGAGCCAGCACTCGGGGAGGAGGCAGTGCACAGAACTGCCTGGCCATGCTCTGCCTAGGAGCTGAGGGATGTCACTGCTTCTGGGGCAGCGCGGAGCCGGGTAGGGAGCCTGCCAGCCTCCCCCTGCAGCACCAATGGGGGTCTCGGACTGTGCACTGCCACCCATCGCCCCCCCCCAGCACCAGCAGAGGTCCTCGGCCACCCTCGCCAGCATCGGTGGCGCTCCACCGGGCCGCCCACCCAGCATCTGTGATACCCTTTGGGCCACCCCTCCCCGAGCACCCACAGCACCCATAGGCCGCCTCCTTCCCCCAAGGTTTAGTCAGCAGTATATAGTACAAGTCAGGGACAGGACACAGGCTGTGAATTTTTGTTTACTGCTCGTGACCTGTCCAGGACTTTTACTAAAAATACCCGTGACTAAAACGTAGCCTTAATCCTAGGAATATGGTCTGCGGAAATGTGCTATATACATATGGGGTCATCTACAGCTAGCACAAAGTGATATGGATTTCGGTATGCACGTTGCTCCTGAAGAGTATACAGTTGCCCAAAGTGTGTAATCTTCGGACATGACAGCATGATTTCTCATGCACTGGACACTCCTGACAGGATGTTGGGTATGCACTGCTGCTCACACTGCACACGTTTGTGGGTATATTTCCAAGAATATTCCTTAAGTAAATTGACTATGACTATGTTTCTTCCAGTTCACAAATATGTTTACCTAACATATAAATATCCAACTTGGCAGCTTTTGTCTACCCTTTTGTCTACCCTCCTGTGATGAACAGAGAGGTGATGCTTACACTTAGAAAAAGGCTTGTTGAAGTACATTTCAGGAAACAGTGAATTACGTGGGAAGGGGACATGCCACACATTTTTCATATTGTTCACACTAAGGCCATGATTCTGCAATGTATTGCTGTGCCATTGACTTCAGTGGGCTCAGCATTCTGCCCACATATTCATTATGAGATCAGTGCCTAAATTATCATGATGATGGCATATATTCCGTACGTTTTTATTGACTGTAGACATGTTTCACTCTGACAGAAAATGCTAATACCAGTAACTAAGACACTTCACCTAAGCTAGCTTTATCATGTACAAAAAAGATTAAAGTTATAATGCGTGTTGTGACTCTGAAATGCTAATAATAAAATATGCCACTTGTGATAGTGATATTCTCACTTCACAATTACGTGAAGTGATTCACTGAAGATTTGAAAAAAAATGTTTTAGAACTTTATGCAAATTGAGTATGGGTTTGCATAATAATTACATTGACAAAGTACTGTAGCCATAGGAGGCTACTTTGCATTTCTTTCAAGATGGGCTCAGAATACTTGGTATTGTTGTTTTCTTTGGTCAGGAATGATGCATTTTTTAATTATAATAGTACTTGATAAAGTGTCCCTTTATTCAAAATTAGTCCTTTACATCTTTATAAATTCTTCACCAACATGGAAGCAGATATAATGATATTCTATAAAAGATTTTATAAGTATTCTTAAATCATTATATATAAATTATTATGCTAATGCCTCTTCCCCATATTTTCATACTTAAAATGATGAATTAAAATCTTCAGATTGTCAGCCAAGTATTACACTTGAGAGAGCATGTTTGGGAGAGCACTTAAAGTCAATGCAGTGTGTGTGTGTGTGGGGGGGGGGAAATAGAGAAAGCTAGAGAAAATTGCTGTTGACTGGAATCAAACTACACTAGTTGCTTACAATTGATTGTGTGTTGTTCAACCACAAAGATAAATTAGAACACAGAATACTGCAATAGAAAAGTGGTTTAGATGTCATAGAGACAGTATGACTATTTTTATCTCTCACTTGTAAACCATAGCTTACAGTGGCTGAAATGACATTGAACTGTTTTTCTCTTTGATGATTTACAGCCTGGATAGTGCATTTGTTGGAGCAGATGTCACGTTTTATGTATTTGAAAATGTCAACACTGATGACTTATGTCTGAAGATTCTGTGCTTGAATCAATAGAATGTAGTGATTTCCATTTCTTAAAAGAGTCTTTTCCGACATAATAAAAAACACATAGTGAATTTTGGTCATTATAATGCTACTCTTGAATTCTCATTTTTTGGTCCTATATTTTACACTAGCAGTGGATCATGAGTTTGTAAAATCTGCTATTTTTCTGCACAAGCAAAAAAGCTATGGGTAAACTGTCTAGTTTTTTACTTAACCAGCTTAATTTTAAAAGTGTGTAATACCTAGTGTTTTGTTTTCAGAGGTGAGTTATCAAAAACTAAGATGAATTGATCAAAGAAAATGCATCAAGATTATCTTATTAAATGTTATACCAAGCAAATCCACATAGACTTCATTTTCTCAGCCCCCTTCCATATTTCAGATTGATTTTATCTGAGAATTTTGGGCAAAGGTACTTGTCATCCCATTAAAAAAAAAAGTTAAATTTGCATTTAAATAGGAAATGTTTCAACTATTTAACATCTGAAATCCTGGAAGTTTCATTTTCTCCTTTTTTTAAAAATATAATGGATAAGGATTTATTGTCTTTTGATAAAACAAAGAATCTTAATTTATCATTGCATTGTTTCCTCTTTCCACATGTGGAAGGCTTACTGATATGGGTGGGAGTTCAATACACAGACTGAAGGCATAAAATGTCCTTTATATATACATAGATTAATGCAACAATAAAAAAAAAAAGGCCAAATTGTAGCCCTGCAGGTAATATTCAGGTAGGAGATGGGACACTATACACAGTCGTGTTTGAAGAATTTCCTCTACATTCTCTTGTTTGGGGGAGGCAGCTGGGAGGAAGAGAGATTGTCCCCTCCACTATCTCTTCACTCACCACCGATGGAAAAAAGTAGGGATGTTGCACAGCCCCCTCCCCCCATGAGACCCTGAGTCCACCACGGATCTTTGGCTTTCTCAGGGAACACCGATCCATTTGCATGGCATGCTGTGCCTCCGCAACACCTCTGGATTCCTGAAACATTTCTTACAGCAGCTGCCTCCAGAACACCTAGTAAGGGAGGTGTCCCTTATGGATGGAAGGCTATGGAAATGTATATAACTGGAGGCTGTATTATCTGCTACTCATGTGTGTGTTGTGTGTGTGGGCATGTGTGCATGGTAGGGAGAGGGATGGATATTACATCCTCCCTCTTTAGTCTTCCCTATTTTCCCAGCATGTCCATTGCCCAGTCCCCACCCCATGGATTTATGGCCCATGGAGATACCTCAGTGGGGTCTGATGGAAAGAGGGATACTTCTGTAAAGGCAATTTGTCCAATTTTCACATGGGAAGGGGAACTCTGCATTTCACACATGGATCAGAAAATCATGATCTCAGCTGATGATTTGGACCCATCTTCTAGAAGGAAGAAAGGAAGCATGGAACTGTGATTGAAGTTTGATCTGAATGTACTTAAATAACATCACGAGAGACACAATGCTTTTTACTTTGGGCTGTCCACTGTTATTTTTAGTAATAAAATGCACAAAGGGTTAAGATCATCCCCCTTAAATTACTACCAAATGATACAACATGTTATTGATTGTTACGAACAGATGCTTCCTTGATATTCTACTGTCTTATCTGGCTTGTTTGTCTTTGGCTACTGCTTCTCTAGTCAAGCTGAACTTGTGATGTGGAAACTGATGGAAGGGAACCCAGTTTTGAAATGACACCTTACTGATATATTGTTCTTTTGATGGCCAAGCCCATTTGCTCCAGCTATGTGGCCCAAATGGAACTACTGATATCTACATTGCTTGCATGGCAATTTAGAACAAACTTCTTTGGGCTGTGATTCCTTTTGGTGGGAATTACATAAACATTTTTGGTGTATGTTTAGGGCTGGTTAAAAATTTCCCATCTAAACTGTTTTTTGATGGAAATTTGACTTTTTGACTCAGACGCAGAGCATTTTTTAAAAAATCAAAAACTGAACACCTGAAAACCAAATAATGTCAGTTCTGACATGATGCCACATGGTAGTTCAGATACCTCATATCCTTATTCTCCATATAATGGCAATGAGACTCTTCATTCCGCAGTTCCCCCTGGCTCTGGTACATCATAGAGGTGTAGTCCAACCTGGGAGTCCAGCCCAGAGAGGAGTGTCTCCATGAGGACATTTCCAGAAAGAAATATTTCAGTTTTTATTCTTGCAAAAAGTCAGTTTTCTTCATGGGGAAACAGTTTTCCATCAAACTACTTATATTATGTAATTTTTTTGGGTCTGGCGGTGAACCAAACAACCAATGAAAAATATGTCCATTGGAAAATATAAAGTAATATGACCTGAAAATAAATGACATGTAGAGCACTAATAGACTGCAGTAATTGTTAGGGTATTTTTTTTTTATCGTAAACTGACAGGTTAAGGTAATTACAGAACAAACAATAGGAACTTTTAGGGATTGGTCAGAGGACGGTGTCAGAAAATCTGTGGCGCACATTTAGCATCTGTCACTTCTTCTCTGCCTTTTTTGTTTGTTCTTCATCATGACAGGAAGGTGTTGTGAGATGAGGCAATTACCAAGAGAACAATATCCTCGTTCAACAATCCTATGTTAGCTACTGGGACAGCAAGTTTATGTGTATATGGGTTCACACACCATCCATGCAGATAGGAGCTAAAAGATTCCTTTCTTTCTCCTTCTCTTAGCTTTCGTTCAGTGTTATGGGTTAAGTTGCACAATTTGGTATACATTTATTTTCATGACACACTCGGACTACAAAGCCTGGTGAATTTCTTGTGAGTATTGCCACTTAGTAGGCAGCCTCTTGCAGTAGACGTTGGCTATGAAAGCCTCCTTTCCCAAAAGTTTGGTGGACATATATTCAAGCATGAGTGCATGGTCTCTTATGAGCAAATATGTTCCCCCCTAATACTATTAAGATTGAGACGTTTCTGATTTAAGGCTGCATCTTGTTGGTCTCCAGAGCATGTGCTGGCTGCCCTTGGGCTTTATAATTATTTGAGAACTCAAGGACTACTGACAGTCTAGCTACAGTGAAGTTTGAATAATTAGCACTGGTGCTGGTAGCAATTCCTATAGTTAGCATTTCTTAGCACTTTTCATTATAAGACCCTATTTTCAGTTGCTTAGAAGTTTGCCAAAGTGTAACGATTCAAGTTGGAATTTTCCATGCTTGTTTTTTGCCTCAGGTTGAATGTTTTTGCAAGTTTAATCAGAAATGGTTCTGCTGTTTCCAAGAACGAGGTTTAGGGAAAATAGGTAGTTTTGCCAAGGTTAAAAGAGTTTCTGTGCCTTTTCTTTGAAGAGTTCTAATATCTCTGTGTTTTGGAGGAGTGATTTGAAATCCGTGGCGGGGTAGCTCTATAGCTATAGATATACCTTTTGCTGTCCCCATGAAAATACATTCACATTTGTCTAAGTTGTAAGCCTCTGAAAATAACTATTTGCCATTGTTCAGCAGAGTATATTAGAGGTTTATTGCTAAAATCACTGAACATCCCCAAAAAGTTCCTTACACGTTAACTGCACTGAGCCTGCAAGGGTCACATTTAGGTTCCAATGTAGAACACTCACAGCGAGAACTCCAGTGAAACTCAGGTGCTGCCGCAGCACACTGTGCCTCATTTGGCAAGGGAAAGGTGTGCTGGGAGGAGACCTTCCGCAGACCGGTATTAATAATCTTCATTATTCCATAGTCTTTCTGTCTTAGGAGGCAGACATATAATTTCTCCACATTCACAGATGGGGTAACTGAGAGGTTGTACAGAATCACTTTTGGCACACCTGGGAACAGAACCCTCTAGTATAGCAGACCCAACTCTCTTCCTTTTAGCCACACAGCATTCGAATGTGCCAGATCTGTATGCTTGGCAGGGATGTCAATAATCACTAGACCATACACTTCTCCAGACTCAGAAACAGAACCCCCAAAATCCTGATTTTCAACATGCCTCTGCTGCCTAGCAAATAACTGTGCAAGCCACCATTAAAATGTATGTTGCTGCTCAGCCACCAACTGCTAAAGGAACAACCTGTAGCTCAGTTGATAGGAGTCTGTACTGTGACTCTGAAAGAGCCTGGGCTCAAACCCCAATGATGATTGATCTTTGTCAGCCTGTTTCTATTAATTTTGATAGTCTTTAATTACATGAACATGTAGCATTTGTTCTGCAGAACACCTGCCTCATTTAGTGACAGACTGTTGAGTGCCTAAAGCAAAAAGTTTTGAGAAGAGAGTGAGGATGTTCTTTTGTGTTTAAGGCACTGAACTGTAGCCAGGAGTGCTGGGTTCTATTCCTAGCTCTACCAATTCAGGCTATGTCTACACTAGAGAGCGTACAGCAGCGCAGCTTCATCTAGCTACTTTAAGCCAATGGGAGAGAGCTCTCCTGTCGACTTACTTAATCCACCTCCAATGCGCGGCGGTAACTATGTTGGCAGGAAAAGCTCTCCCGCTGACATAGCTCCACACTGGTGCTTAGGTTGGTGTAACTTATGTCACTCCTGGGGTTGGCTTATTCACACCCCTAAGCCGCATAAGTTATACCAACATAAGTGGTAGTGTAGATGTAGCCTCAGACTTCCTACTTAATGTTTGGCAAAACTGTAGCATATGCAGAAGGGGAGGCTTGGCAACCTTAATTCTGGTATTTCCTAACTTCTAAGTGCTTGACTTCGTAACCTTAATATTATGTTTTGCATGTAATTTAAATGTATGTTGTTACTTCAGTTTTTAAACCAATTACCAGTGGTTTTATTTCTGTATCATCCTGAGTGACATCACCAATGAAAATAACTATGGGTTTTTTGCATTACTCTTTGACAAACGCAGATGGTTTATCTTGTGGTGAACCTAAAGCAATAATTTATTCACTACAGTTGCAACAGCTGTGTAGACACTTTGATCAAAACATTTAATGGCTCTGTAGTTCTAAGTTGGATGTGACAGCTAACTCATACAAACATATATGTCAGGCTAGGGAAATGCATAGTTCTGCAAATGTGAAACACTGATGAAAATACAAAAATATGTCCTTGAATGAACTGATAGAATGAGCATCTCAGATTTATGTGAGCCCTAATTTAGTTATTCATCTGTAAATCTCCATTTTGCTTCAGTCCCAGAAGAGCAAGAAATATTTTCATAGGAGGGAAGTGTTATGTCTTGCACATTCCAGTTTTATTTCTTTTTCAGCCCAAATTGTCATATTATTTATTAAAAATAATTTTATTTTGAACCTTTCATCCACGCATTTCAAAGTGCTGCAAAACTAACTTTCAACCAAATGCTAATCACTGAAAAGATAAGGTATACAATCAATTAGTTTTAATTCCTAATAAAGATTGTTTTTAAAGTATGTGGGGAGAGGAATAGTATACAAAATGTTTTTTTTGTTTGTGCTACAGTAACAATAATAATTTTATTTCTTGTAAATAACACAATAAATCAGAATACCTTTCTAGTTTATGAACTATAAAAACCAAGAAGAGAAAAAGACTTTAAAAATTATTGGAAAAACAAAGAAACAAATTAAGTCCCCATAAAGTACTAAAAAGTAATATCTGTCAAGCTGTCCGGTTGTAAATAAGAAGTTTGTTAGGGATATATTTCTCTTGTTTTCATTGGTATAACTGAGAGCAGAATTTGGCCCATCTATTATTTTTATGGGAAAAGCCTGGGACTTCTTAATTCAAATGGTGCCAAGATTGAATGCACAATATTAAATCCAAGACTTATTTTGAATTATTGAGTCCAACATATCAGATTCATGAAATCTTGGGAATGTGAAATGAGCTGAATTACAGAGTTCTGTATCTTATTAGATTTATGCATACTATTCTGCTTCTCACCACATTTTATTCGTATAATAGAGATCCAGTGTGATATTGCTACTTCCAAAACTTAACATGAAAGCCAATATTTTCATGATTTAAAAAAAATGAAAATATTTTTATACAGTGTTGTGGTAGTGCATAAGACCCAGAAAGTGAAATGGACTAGTCTATTTTCATTGCCCACACAACATGATACACAAAAAGTTAACAGACAGAATTAGTGGAAAATAAAATTAGGCTTTTAACAATGGTTTATTACAGACATTAGAAAACACAATTGCTAAACATTCTGTTTGAAAATGACTCTATAGTTATATCAGGTCAGATTCTGCATGGTTGTAATGTTGGAGGATGGGATGAAATAAGGAGAATCCCTTCTTTCTGTGGCAATACACAATATGCCAACAGGTTTGGGAAGAAGTTAGGAACTATGTCCCAGTCAGCACTGGCCTGCAAAGCAGGACCAGTTCAGCCCCAGGGTGAAGGGAGGAGGAGAGAGGATAAGCTGCATTCCGTTAAGACATGTAGCACTGTGCATTTTCCTCCTTTATGCTGGAAAGAGGGTATCAAACCAGTATTTATTTTGGTTCGGTTCAGGTTTGTGTTCAGTTCCAGTTCATGCCACCAAAAGAAAAAAGAGAAGAACAGGTTCATCACTGGTTCAAATCACATTTCAGTCTTAGTGGAAGTAAATTAAAAGAAGAGGTCAGAAACTTAAAATTGAAACCATTTTGATTTTTGACCATTAATTCTTTTTAACTTTGCATGAGTTTTCCTATTATTTTTGTGTTGTCAGATAAACACAATTTTTTATGAAGAATTTGTTTGAGTGAACTAAAATAACATCTTCTAATATTTGCTCTGTAATACTGGATTTCTGCAGTGAAAGGACAGATTTGGGTTTGGGGCATGGAACATGCCTCAACTGCAGCAAATGGAAGGAGGAGCTGCCCTAGGGGTTAGGGAGGGGCAAGCAGAGGCCTGTCCAAGGGGAAGAAGATTTGGGGAATTATTACAATTGTCCTTGGGCTTGAAGAGCTATTGTTAACCTTTGGGACCAGGGAACATTCTTCTTTCTTCTTCTTTCCCCAGGGGGAGAAGCAGTGGGGGTGAGTCTCAGAGAAGTTTCATCTATCTCTGGGGCCCCCTGCTGCCTCATGTGTTGTTCAGGCAGCTCCTACGCTTCCCCTTCCCCCCCATCCTCCAGTCTTGTGGGCTGGCCTCCTATTCGAATCCTCCGCTCATTCTCCTCTTATACTGAGGCAGGTAGCAGTCACATGCCTATTTGTTATTTAGTTGTCTTGTTTTATAATGTAAATAGGTTTTTCACAGTTGTTTTTTAAAACATTGATCTTAGAAAATGCTGAACCTTTATTTTAACCAATTTTTTTTGTTCAGTTCATTTCCTGTTAAGGTTTGGTAGACAGGAAAAATTATGGTTCAGGTTCAGTTCAATATCAAGTAAAAATACTGGTTCAAACCAGTTCTCCAGTTCCAGTTTGGCTCCCTGGCTGGGAAACTCCGGGAGTCATCCTTGGTACTCTCCCTGAGGTAGGTACTCACTGCCTTAATTTGTAAAGTGTCTAAAAGACACAGTCTAGTCCTTTATTTTTGGATATATTTGTTTGTGGGTTTTATTTTAAAGAAAAGCAGAAAACAATTAAATGAAATTTCTCCTGGATTTTTTATGCTGGGACTGTATATGGGAGGGATGCAACCAAGGGAATAGCCATAATCTGAGGAACTCTCCTCTTCTAACCCTGTGGATTTCCAAGTGGATATCCTAGTAAGTATAAATGCTGCTTGTAGCAATGCTAATGTCCTCTGCTCAGTAACTGCCACTGAGGAAATCCAATCTCAAAGGAACCCAGCCAAAGTTTGCACGGCTTGTGGAGATACTGATACAAGGACTTCATATGATCAAGATTTCTTGACTCTGATATGTTCGGCTCAGTAGAAAAAAAATAATTCAACTGGACATCTAGCAGCAGTTCTTGCCATTAGTGCTGGACTAATGGACTCAGCCAGAACCCACTGAAGTCAATGGAAAAACACTGTAATTGGAGTCAGTGGGTATGGAAGCTTTTACCTCAAGATCATTAGTTCAAATCCAGTCAAAAGGCAGTATAAACCAAAAGCTGTCACCACTAGATGACTGGAAGATGTTGCCTCAATGCAGTAATCTAGTCAACAGCTTTCCACATTCTAGAAAGTGGAGTGAAAATTAGATGAAGCAGGGAGTGCTGTAGAAACATTGTTTAAATTGATTTTTACCAAAATAAGCTACCTCAAACCTACGCATCATATGAGTGCATAAGTTACTGATCCAGAGCTACATGAAGTTGTTCAGCTTTTTCGTCCTAGGGGAATGCTGATCCAAAATATTAAAAATTCTGTGCACAATACTTTAAAATTCTGCAAAATTTTGCATATTTTATTTGTCAAAATAACACAATACAATCACAACAATAATCAATTATTTTTGTAATTTATTTCAAAGTACCTGTCAGCAAGTATGTCTGTAACAATACAGACAAAAAAAAAAGATTCAGGAAATGTTTTTGGACAAATAGATCCTTTAATAGGCATATGTATACAGAACGTTGAGTAATAAGTCATTTAAACTACAATACCGAAATGTATTTCCTGCACCCCTCAAAAGCAGTGAAAGGCTCAGAGGATTCAGGGGTAATGAAGGACCTTAGGGAGAGGGAAGTAATCACTGGGAAGGAGCCTGGGAATGAACTTGGAGGATTTGTTGTTGGTGTGTGTGTGTGTGTGTGTGTGTGAAGTATGGAACAGGGTTTTTTTTGGGGGGGGGGGATTGTTAGGCAGTTGGGGAACCTCCCCTATGCAGACACTGGATGACCCCTAGTTTCTCCCATTCAGACAGGCACAGCTGTCGCTGTCCCTGTATGTCCCTGCACTCCCACTCCCCATTCAGCCACGCATATCTGCACATGTTCCCATGTGGCTTTGCATCCCCATTCTCTCCTGTCCCCATGTGTCCCTGCAGCCTCACTCAGCCAGACATAGCCTCCCTTATCTCCATGTGCCCCTGCGCTCCACTCCTCATTCAGCTAGGCATAACTTCCTCTGTCCCCATGTGGCCTGCACCTCCACATCCCCATATGGCCCTTCACCCCGACTACCATTCAACCACCAGGCTCAATGTTCTCACCCCACTAGCTCCTGTGCCCCCCACTAGCAGTCTGTCCCCACACTAGCACTTCTGAACCCCAGTCTGTATAACCGCTCCGCAGCAGCCTCATGTGACGTGCTTTGACCATCACCTCCATATCCCTTGCCTCCTCATTTGGCCCCACATGCAGGGCGCTGAGAGAAAGGCAGCCTCTGCCCGCTCCCTCTCTGCGGCTGACTGCTCCAGCCTGTGAGCCAGCCGCCCTCTCTTCTGGCACCTCATCAGCCGCTGGTGGGAGAAAGGTGTAATTGCAGTGTGTGATACCTCTCCCAGCTATCCTTTGCCTCCCCATCATAATAAATTATTTTCCAGGGGACATTAATTCTGTGCTTGTGCAGTGGCACAGAATTTCTCCAGGAGTATTTTATATCTCTACTATGTTTAATTTGTGTATTTATGTATTCAAACTGTTTATCACCTGACTGTGTGTTATGGTTATTGCTTAGTGTAAGTGAGGAAAGGTGGTTTTAAGGAACCACAGGATAAAAAAATCAGACTTTTAAAGCATGTTTCCCACTTTTCTGAAAACAGAGAGCAATGCTCATAAACAAGCTAAATATTTTTTGTTATGTTGGCCACAATTCACAAATACTTTTTAGTATTCCACTATAATGTTAACCTTAATAATATTGCTTGAATTTAGTATTGGCATGCAATTCACCTGTGCTAAAACATACAGTACATGATAGGACTATAATATCAGTCTTCCTTGTTATCAATACAGGAAAACATAAAAAGGAAATGAATGCTTCTGTAAACACCAAACAATTAAACAGAAGTCAATACAAGGGGTCTTCACGGTTAGGAATTATGTCCTAATGCCTGAACTCTCTCATTTTCTGTGCTGTCATTTCGTTTCCCATCAAAACCGATGATGTGATGATGGTGACTTTCCAGGTGTCACTCTTGCTGCCAATGAAGATTTCCTTGCTGACGAGTGCAATTTATCGTTTGGGGGAGGAAAGGGCAAGAAAGATTGGATTAGAGATGTCTTGCACCTTTGAAGCTGACATACCTTGTTAGCATTGGAGGAGGCAAAGACAGGCAGCAATTGTGGAGTAGAGTCCTTTTATTCCAGGGTGCCTTTCTGAATAAGTGTCGTCATAATGGCCAAGATATGTTAGGAGATTGAAGCTGTGAATTTGGGACTTTTGAGACTGAGCTAGTTTTTAGTGTTTATCTGAAGCAATTTCTACATCTATATGTGGAAAATTCAGGCATCAAACTCTTGTACCTGGCAAATTTAGCTGTGAAGAGAAGATGTAAAATTATTTCTTCATGCATGTACGGTTGTTGCATTATAGCTAGGGAAATGCAGTCCATTAGGACGCATATTAAATTGTTAGGAAACGTATAGCAGGCCCTCAGGTTTCACTTTCTGAGAATAAGAATGTGCTGCTCTATGCAGCAGAAAATATCTGTGGCTTTGGGGATCATGAAAACCCCAGAAGGCCAATGCTAGACCGCTCAACAGAACAACTTGTTCAAGAGAAACCGTGACCTGCTGTGCAAAACCAGAAACCCTCCAATGTCTGCATGAGCCTGGAAGTTGTGAACGACATTGGGAAGAGGAGAGCTCTTCTTTGCTTTCTGCCCTGGACCTGCTTTCTCTTCTCCCCTCACATGGAAGCTACTGCAAATCTGAGTACAGACTCATAATGGACAGAAAGACCGGTCTTAAATAGCCAAATGGATTTTTGAAGATGAAAACAATATTCGAGGTTGAGAGCACCTGACCTACTCTCCCTCACTCCCCCATCACTGGAGAAGAGTGGATGCTTTCTGTCCCAGTCATCCAGGGGATTGGAGGCTCCCCCAGATAGTCAAAGCAATATATTTTGCTCAGCCTCCAGCATTGCTGTGCAGCTTGAGTGGAATGGTCTATGAGAAAGACTTTTAGCTGTTGTTATATGTCTTGTGCGCTGGTGGTCTAGAGTGAACCAACAGCAAGAAAATCCAGATTTAAGATTACTGCTCAATTTTAAACTGACTCTTTTATGTCAAAGTATTGGCATACTGTGGAATTGAATACCACATACTGTAGTGCCAGACCTAAGCACAGCTAGAAGAATGATAGCCTTACAATGCTATACTTTGTTGCTATTTTGTAGTTTTACTTCATTTTGCACAACAGTTCTTTGACTTTTGAACAAATTCAGATTATATAGAATGATTGTCATTGGTGATGATGCAGGCAGACAAACGACAGCTTCCTTTTCCTCAACTTGGTTAACCCTACAGGCTCAAAATAGCAGAAAGATTGTTTTGATTAGTAAATTGAGTAAATTTGACGTGAGAACAAAAAATGAAAAGTATATGCAACACACCATCTCTTTATATGTTCTGTTCTTAGGAGCTAAGGAATTTGTGAATTATAGTAGGTTGCCTACTTAGTGACATCTGTAAACAGTCTGAGTGCAGTTAATTGTACAAGACTTTGACAAGATTGAATGGTGCTGAGAGACATGGTCCTGCCTAAACTTGACAATTTTGAAATCAGTAAATTTAACCCAAACATTGTAAATAGAACTCTTTAGGACAGTAAACCTATCTAGATTTGTTTCCTTTTTTTGAATTAATAGCGATATCTCACAATATTTTTCTTCTGTACATTTGTCAGATTAATTTTTGCGTGAATGAAATTTACTTCTACTTTCCCTTGCTTAACTATATAGTCTTGTGTTCCAAGCAATTTAGTTTTTTTTCTTGTGCAGCCCTCTTTGCTGTAGGTGTAAAAACTGCCATACCATATACTAGCCCTTTCTCCATGTCCAGTAGTTGAATTTTTTCCTTACAAGTCTTGCTATTCCCTGATCCACTGAAGTCAACGAGAAACTTTCCCACTATGCAGTGGCTGTGCAAGATGCAAAGAAAGGGTTTGCACAATTGTAGCATCCATGCATTCATGATCTGGGAACTATCCTAGGTGGTATCTGGCAGAGCACTGGTGAGAGAAATTTTCAAATATCCCTCAGATCTAGATTGCCAAATCTGAAAACTTGGTAACAAAGCTGTGCCTGATGAAAACAAACTTGAAGCCTTCTTTGCTTACCTTGCAGCTAGTGTTGTGCATTATTGATGCTAGAGGTGTTGGGAGAGTTGTGAGCTATGATTAGGCTCTACCAAATTCACAGTCCATTTTGGTCAATTTCATGGTCAGAGGATTTAAAAAATAATAAATGTCACGAATTCAGCTATTCAAATCTGAAATTTCACAGAGTTGTAATTGTAGGGATCCTGACCCAAAAAGGAGTTGTGGGGTGGTCGCAACGTTATTGTAGAGGAGGGTTGCGGTACTGCTACCTTTACTTCTGTGCTGCTGCTGGTGGCGGCACTGCCTTCAGAGCTGGGAGCCCGGCTCTGAAGGCAGAGGTGCTGCCAGCAACAGTGCAGAAGGAAGGATGGCATGGTATGGTAGTGCCACCCTTATTCTGCGCTGCTGCCTGCAGAGCTGGGCCCTCAGTCAGCAGCCACCACTCTCCGGTCACCCCGCTCTGAAGGCAGTGTAGAAGTAAGGTGGCAATACCATGACTCCCCTAAAAAAATCCTTGCGACACCCCCCCCTTTTGGGTCAGGGTCCTCAATTTGAGAAACGTTGGTTTCCCCCATTAAATCTCCGTAGTATAGGGTAAAAGCACACAAAGGACCAGATTTCACGGACGGGAGAGGGGGGAGGACCAAATTTCACGGTATGTGACGCATTTGTCATGGCCGTGAATTTGGTAGGGTCCTAGGTATGAGATATCTACAAGGTATGTCACTGTTCCCTTGGCAGGTGAAGTCAAGCAGAGAGATATTGGGGCCATTTTTGAATTTGATTATCAAAAGACAAGATGGCTGTTGCTTTTACATAGTGATTGTTAAGCCTTTGTATCATGGTGTGGTTGGTGAGATCTTTCATTCTCAATCAACTGGAACACTTCATCATAACAGTGTAAAGGTGAATTAAGAATGAATTAAGTAGAAAAGTATTCAGTTAGGTCCTTTTCACCCAGTAATCTCAAAATGTTTTACAAACATTAATTAATTAATTAATTAAACTTCAAAACAGCCCTGTGAGTAAGGGAGTCAATATTATACCATTATGCAGTTGTGCTAACATTGGCATAGAGAGTTATTTTTTCCCACGTCTACACATAGAAAATAGAACCCAGGAATCCCAACTCCCAATTGTGTTCACTAAGCAATAGTATTTATCTCCTAGAAAAAAAGGAATTTAAATACACTTTAAAAAGCAAACAGAACCAGCTACTGTGAACGGCAGCTAAACAGTTCACATGTACTTATAGTGGAAAACTTAATACTTTAGAGACTGATTTTCTTTAAAATATTTGGCATTTTGTAATACATTCTTGAAGCAAAAGTGGACTTATATTTACTGTAGAGCGTTTAAAAATATGTTAGAGCTCATCCCTCTAAATTCACAGCAACAATCCAATCAAAACTGACCAGATCAAACTCAAGAAGAGGTCTGTGGAAGCTCACAAGCTTGTCTCTCTCACCAACAGGAGTTGGTCCAGTAGAAGATATTACCTCACCCACCTTGTCTCGCCAGATCTAAGGATTTTATACATTGCCTCAAAGAGAAGATAAAAAATATTTCCTACATGCTTCCCTTCTCGTGAGAAGCTTCTCATAGTTTTTTTTTCTTACCAGAGCTTAGGCTCCTTTCCCTGCATCATGGAAATTCACAGTCCTCTCAGACCATGAAATCCATCACCGCTCAACTCTAATAGTATTAGTAAAAAGAAGCCTGATCAACTCAGCGAAAAGTGAATTATTCTATCATTTTGGTTTTAGATTTTAGGTCATACATTGTGTAACATAGCATACTTGCATTGTGTTAGTGTATATCATAACAGCTGTTTTACATTATTAGGTTTATATAAAGTAGATTGTGTTTACATCATACATTGGAAATATGAACTCTTTCTGGTAACTTTTGTTTGGGGGTTTAAAGGATGTTCAAGGTTAATGAGATATTGTTTTGGGGGACTATACTACTGCAATAATAATTGCTAACATTACTAATAGAAATCTACTGTTACAAAATCAAGCATATGGTAACATTGCACCATATGTTGACTTTTGTGTTCAGGAAATGGATATATATGATACTTTTTTTAAAATTCTTTTTGCTGAAAGGGCTACGTTTTTCAGATGAAACGAAATATATTTCCCAAAAGAATATATCAACTTGTATTGGTGCAGTTTTGAAATGGTCAATGAAAGTCAGTAATGCAATGTGAAAAATGTTTTACATGATTAAATATATATTTTATTATCCATGTAGTTAAGTAAGGGAGACTTAAACGATAAATGCAGCTTATGAAAGCTGCTGTGTGGTCCAATGTGAATTTTGATTAGTCATTTTTGTTGCAGCGGTGAGCCTTTTAAAGTATAATGATAACAATAGTCTTTGCTATTAAAAATATTTGAAGGTGGAATACCATTTTTCCCCATGTTCTCTAAAGCAAAAGTGTGTGTATGGGGAATATTGGTCAAATCACATGCCGGACCAGAAACTACTTTTCATATTTAGTACCATATTGTGACTTTAGGGGAAAATTTATTCTTGTTGACTACAGCGGAATTTGGGTTTGGCCCCCAACTGGTGTTGAAAGCAATGTTTTCTGAACGCAGATCCAAGGTACAATATGTCCCTTACTGAGGAAGGAGTGAGCAAGGCCAGTAAAGGAGTGAATGCCAAATATACCAAATGTAGCAACTTGCATAAACCAATTTAAACAAATCCCAGCCCCCAGCAGAAACCCAAAAGCTTGTGAAATGGTACACACAAGTATAAATAGTATAACAAATACTTCAGCTGCTAGGGTGAAAGGTCCTAACATGTACCTTTCTTTATTTTTTTCTTCCAGAATGACTAGATTGTGTAGGAGCAAATCTCTGTATTTTGCTATAAATAACATAAAGGAGATATGTATTTGTTTTATTTTATTGTGAAATAATTCCACTTACTTTTACTTCTAAAGCCTTATTTGGCTTTTTCTGGTTTAATATATCTACTGTGAAAGTGTACCTAGTGTTTTACTTGCTCTCCTATCTCAATATTAGCAAGAGGACAGGAGTCAAGTAGAAGATAATTTACCACTGCAGAACACACACATCCATATAAGAAGGGGGGCAACGAGGGAGCTATTGTCAGTTTTGTCATCCTCTGTAGATTTGCACAGCGGTTTAACTGTTATATGTTTACAGTGCTTCCTTACTACTAGATTCTAAATTATGACATTGCTCTGTTATTAGATGATTGTGTTGTGACTTCCATTGTATGTAGTCTTAGAATGTCCACCTTTTTGTAAAAGGTGCCTTGCCTTTATGTACAAAGTCTTAGACATCCAAGTATATCTTTGTTAAGAGGGAGCCCTGTTACAGATACTTTTAAGTCTTGCAGAATCATTATTCAGGGAAAATTTTGTCATACAGGTTTCCATTTTGTTCTGAAGTGAACAGTAGGCCAAGAGGTCATTGCACACATTTGGGAAGTGCATTGAACTCCCCAGTCTCCACCTAGATTTGCCCAGGGCAGAGGACAAGCAAAAAGAGGAGTTCCTGTCCAGGCCCCTCCCTGGGTTGCTTGAAGGAAGGAGGTTTTCACATCAATAGTATGTTACATGGTAAATTCTGCTCATTATAAGCAGGATGGTGTTGGGAAGACCAGACATTTCCCTGGCCCCATTCTCTCCCTCCCAAGCCATGTTCCCTGAACTGTTGATCTATAGGCCCACTGATCGGCTCCACAGATTTCAGCACACTTCCCTCCATTCCTGAATACTGAATAACTTGGGTAGGTACTTGTGCAATGTCTACCTCTTTGCACATGGAATCGGGTTGCCACCCGTCTGGTTTTCACCTAGACAGTCCGGGTATCGGCTTGTGTGTCCGGATGCCATTTGACACGCCCTGATGTCTGGTTTGTCTGTTTTTTTTTTTTATCTGTGGAAAAGGTGGCAACCCTAAGTGGAAGGAAGGCAGCAGCACAGCAGCCACCGCCGCCACGTCCTCCGGGCCCAAAGTGCTCGTGTGGCTCGTGGTGGTGTGTGGCATGTGTGGTATGTGGAAAGTTGGAAACCCTAACATGGAAAGCTAAGAGATTGGGCAACAAATTGGCAAATGAAATTTAATGTGGATAAATGTAAAGTAATGCACATTGGAAAAAATAACCCCAATTATACATACAATATGATGGAGGCTAATTTAGCTACAACTAATCAGGAGAAAGATCTTGGAGTCATCGTGGATAGTTCTCTGAAGACGTCCACGCAGTGTGCAGCGTCAGTCAAAGAAGCAATTGGGATGTTAGGAATCATTAAAAACGGGATAGAGAATAAGACTGAGAATAACTTATTGCCCTTATATAAATCCATGGTATGCCCACATCTTGAATACTGCGTACAGATGTGGTCCCCGCACCAAAAAAGATATACTGGCATTAGAAAAGGTTCAGAAAAGGGCAACTAAAATGATTAGGGGTTTGGAACAGGTCCCATATGAGGAGAGATTAAAGAGGATAGGATTTTTCAGCTTGGAAAAGAGGAGACTAAGAGGGATATGATAGAGGTATATAAAATCATGAGTGGTGTGGAGAAAGTGAATAAGGAGAAGTTATTTACTTGTTCCCATAATATAAGAACTAGGGGCCACAAAATGAAATTAATGGGTAGCAGGTTTAAAACAAATAAAAGGAAGTTATTCTTCACTCAGTGCACAGTCAACCTGTGGAACTGCTTGCCTGAGGAGGTTGTGAAGGCTAGGACTATAACAGGGTTTAAAAGAGAACTGGATAAATTCATGGAGGTTAAGTCCATTAATGGCTATTAGCCAGGATGGGTAAGGAATGGTATCCCTAGCCTTTGTTTGTCAGAGGGTGGAGATGGATGGCAGGAGAGAGAACACTAGATCATTACCTATTAAGTTCACTCCCTCCGGGGCACCTGGCATTGGCCACTGTCAATAGACATGATGCTGAGGTGGATGGACCTTTGGTCTGACCCAGTATGGCCGTTCTTATGTTCTTAAGAGGAATCCTCATGTCCTTTGAGATCCTTCAGAATTTAAGTTGGTACATACGTGTAACAATGTTAAGAATAAACTGACTTCAAGACAGCCCCCAAATTTGTGCATGCACACCTGGCTTGCATATGCAAATGCCAGTTTGTGCATGCAATATTTATATTTCCAAAAGATCACTTGAAAATGTAACCTTCAGACACAATGTATTAATTCTTCCTGTGAGCAGAGAGTGACAGTGTATGACCTTGATGAAATATTCTGTTTTTTAAATGCACATTTTGAAATAGAAGATTATTTACTATGAAATAGATATGACTGGGCATATTGTGGTAGGGCACTCAGACACAGTCTGAGAGAAGGCAAGACTGGTGGATCAGCTGTAAATTGTCATTTAACTGTTAAATATCTAAGAGTTTGGAATATTTTTATTGTTCAGGCTAGCCTTTTGCTAACATAATTTTGTTGTAACACATGCTTGTCACGCTTCGCCTTAGTTTCATTTCATTTCTGAAAACAACTGTTTTTAACATAAGCTACAAAGAGCTACAGTATCCAGTAGTTTGAGCAGCAGAGACAGATAGCCTGAGGTTGTCCTGAGAGTTTTCATTTTATCATTGTATAGAAACAGCAAAGCCTGCCAGGTACAACTAGAGTAACAAGGACTCCAGCATCTCCATCATGCAGTAAGCTCCTGCCAGCAAAGAGATCCTGTTCAATGATACACTGGTTAAATTTGACAAAGAGCATAGATTCTGTAAATCATGCTATTTTCATTGATTGTAATCTGAGTGCATTAACCCTCCTTAAGGCTCCAAGAAACACTTTCAAAAATGTTTGTAGCATGTGAAGTGGTTCAGTGAAGCTTTTCAAGGATTAAGTCTTTGTTAGAAGGTAAAATCTTTTCACGCACACAGATATTCAAGAGATACCTTGTACCTAATATTTTATTATTTTTCTTTTTGTGTATGCACTGCATATTTATTTACCTCAACCAAAAGAAAGGTTAATTTTAATTCATGTTTTACGTGGACATTGTTAAAGCAGCATTGAAAAGTATTTCCTTGCACTATGCCAATTGGATCCATTAAAATAATGCTCTGTATGTAGAGAATTTTCAGAGTCAGAGTAGTTGGTGATCAAACAAAAGTTCTGAATAAGGAGATAATTTGCAAGGTTCTTTTATACTTACCAGTGTAGAATGTTGTTTAACACTTGAATTTTCCAGAGCTTGTTTATTTTCTTTTAACGTATACCTCTTGTTTTGGTTTTGTAGTTGTACATCTATACTTCTTGTTTTTTTAATATTACTGTGAGTTTATTCTGGAAAATTAGGCTCCCTTTCTGCTTGAGGAAATAAGTGATTTACTCTGTTCTTGAGCTTCAAGACCAGTGCTTAATTTTCTTTTTATCGCATTCTTGGTTCCATAGTAAGCAATTTCCTTCAGCTTCATTGAACAAAAATACTTTGAGTCTCATAATTTTAAAGTGTACAGTATTACTTCCTACATTCATTTTTTAAAGGACAGAAGTTATAGATACAGTTTTTGGACTACCTTTATTTGATTGTGTGTATGTCCACAAACACAGGCTATCAAGTGAAAAGGGTCCAAAAATTATATATACAGAAATTCAAGAGCACAGCATAAACTTGCCAGTATCCTTTAATTGCATTTTTATCACCCCATACTTCACTCTGTGAAATGTATTTTCAGTCAAGTTTTATACAAAATACATCAAGGAATGTCATGTTTGTACAAAATCTCATAAATATGATACAAATTAGCATGTAGCAATTCTGAAATCTATTCTGTTTATTAGACATTGTGCTGAACTGCTTCTTTCCTACAGTAGGAGTATGGAGTAATAAATAATGGGCTGGAATCTTGAGTGGGAGCAGCCATTTTGTTCTGCACTGCCAGCAAAATCTAGCTACAGAGCTGGCATAACAGGCCATGCAGGATCTTTCCAATGCAGGGGGAATTCTCTAGTGGTGCAGAGCAGGCACAGCAAGCACTATACCATATCCTAATCTGTACTACTGATCTAGGGGTATTGCCAGAGGAAAGAGTCACTCCTGGAGCTTCCCCATGCCCTGCTGATCCCCAACTTCCATTTCAGCTCCTTGAGGGACAGAGCAAGCTTGTCACTGTGGAGTGCAAAGGTTGGCTTCACCCTACCTTTGCGTATCTCCCATTTAGCTGGCACTGTGCACCCTACATCTCAGTCAATTGCCGTGATGGTGCTCAGGGTACAGAGGACTGTACTCCTTTCCCCCATCTCTAGCCTGAAGGAGACTTGCTTATGCTTAACTGGGTGTCTGCTCCCTGACGCCACCTAAGCACTTTCCTTTGGGCTATGCTTTGCCTTGCAGGTTAACATTAGATGTACCCAGTCCTCAACCCTTTTGAAGCGTTCCTCTGTAGTGTCCAGCCCCTTCTTCACTGAACATTCACAAAAATACCAGGTCAGCTGTCCCCAAAGGAACAGCATACACACCAGCTTGCATGATTCAGCTCAGGATCAGCTTCTTGCTTAAAGCTGAGCAGCACTGAGATATATTTATAGTGAAAACAACAATAAGTTTATCAAAGATTTGAGACTAAAGAGGTAGTAAAGATAATGGAAGCAGAAGGGTTACATATAAAACAAAATCATAAAACACTTTCTAGAGACTAAATTTAACAAGCTAACCTGCTGTCTAAAGAAGTTTGTCACCCCAAATGCCCTTTGCAGTATTTCAGCCAAGGCTGGTTGTGATCCCATTTTGATAAATGTAATCACACTGCCCGATTACTTCCTAGGGATGGGATGGTTTTTTGCCTTCTACTTTTATTCCCAAAGTTCACTGTCTGTGCTCTGAGTGAAGATAGCCCCTTGTGTGCAGCTGCCCTGTTGATATCTCATCCGCCTGTTGACTTCATATATAGATGTGTATCCATTGTGCTAGTGTACAATGCTTAATTTACAGACCAACAGAGAGAGAGAGGTGAATAAACTTCTTTTGTCTGACAGAAAACCTGTTTGTCAACTTTGCCTTGATACAGACTTTAGAACATACTTTCAGTATGCATACATAACTCCTTACATAGTATTTGTACATACATTTCACAATTATATAAATGACCAATGTGACGCTGGCTTTCATTTAACAACTGACATGATATTTTTTGGTAAGCTAGAATGTACATGCCTGGATCAGAATATTCTTATAACTGTTCTTGCCAGTAGGAACTGAGGGACTTGGGGGGTCAAAATTGCTCTGTTTCCAAAACAAAGGATAAAATTTACACAATTGATCCGTCTGTATTGTTTTTTTTATTTCTGAATTTTCAGTGTGGTCTATCACCACACCACTATGTGCTGTGATTGCATCAGCTGTGACCTGCCAGGTTTGGCTGAGTCAGAAGACCTCCAAAGCATACATATTATAGATGTTACAGGAAACTGTATTAGTGATTCAGTAGGTAGAACTCTTCCCTCTGAGTCCATACTAAACCAATTCTCCATTATGTGGCTAGGGACATAAGAGTGGATCTTCAAGGGTACTCAGTGTTGTCCTAACTCTCCTCCCATTGAAATCAGTTGGAGTTTTACTATTGACTTCAGTGAGACCAGAGTAAAGGCAACATTGAATACTTTTGAAAATCCCAATCCAGTGAGGTTATGATCTTAATGACATCAATATCTTGATCACCATTTGTGATTAAGGCAATATTTGCAAGAGTAGGAGGTTAATCCCTATCTACCATCCAAATTACACATCCAGTTTGATAAAATGTTCTTCACTTCCTCTCTTAAATTACTGGAATGCGTTATTGAACAGTCTCTATTTTTCACGCTGGAAGTGGCTGCATTTCAGTGATGGATTTCTTTATCCATTTGTAAAGTTCGTATTTCAGTGTAAGGGCTGAAGTCTGTTCTTCATCCACACACAACTGTAGGAGTCAATGGGAGTTGCATGCACTCAGCTGAGGGCAGATTTTGAGCCAGTGTTTGTAAAGTAATTGGTATACTTTTGCATGAAATGTGGTGTATAAATATATTATATTATAATAAATATACTATATTAAATGCTGAAATCCTAGTGTTCAGGGGTTCTGAGTTCTGGACGTTACAAAGTCGTGAAGATTTTTTTTGGCTAACTTGTTCTCAGGAAGCCAAGCCAATCATAAAAAATCTTCCATTTGTCAGTGTTCAGCCATCTCCTTTCCCACCTGGACATTGCAATCCAGTGCAATAAAGGAAATTAAAATCTGACTACAGAATGTGTAGTTATTTGGTAAAGAATGAATGAGTCGCTTCATTTACACATTTACTAACCTACATTTTCTTTTTAAGACTGTTTTCTGCTGCTTAACTAAAGAGTAAACTTGAGTGCAAGTTTCTTTATATTTATACCGAGACCTTTTTCTAGAAAAAGATGTCTCCCGGTATGCATATTGAATTACAGCAATGCCCAGCAGTGACATTATAACTCAGATGCAGCTGTAGTTTACTGTATAAACTTTGCCTGTCAGGTGTTTAAAACTGATGCTCTAGTATTAGGCATCTGGTGGAAAAATTGAGTATATTTTTATTTTTCATACTTCTGGTTAGAAAACAAAGTAACATATACAAACATATATCCAAACTTAAACAGACAGAAGTGAAGTAAATCCAAGTAAAAGCTGTTGCCATATCCTTCGTGTACCCATTCGTGCCTAGATATTGCAGTACATATGGTATATCAAATATAACCCACAGGTTTCCAAACCCTACATAGCAGGATGAGTTAGAGGAATGGTATTTTGCACTAGAAAGTGCAACAGCTTTCTTTCTCCTTTTCCAGTATTCCTTCTCTATCTTTACATATCTCTCCTTTTTACAGTCACTGCAGTGAGTGTATCATTTATCGGTTAATAAGTTGTCTGACAAGATAGCCACTTTGTACCTAATTGTTCAGTTTATTTATGTATTATTGATGAGCCCAGACTTGAACTCTGCTTTCCTTAGAGGCTGCTTGATAAATCTGTTGGCTAATCCTGTCTAAGACACTGAATTACCTGTTGTAGCATATTACATGACATTGCTTTTACTTTGTATTCCTGAAAGGACCTGGTTATACATTTCCAATGTGCTGTGTTTAACAGTAAGAAATAAAATCAGTTACACAATTCACATTGCTCTGTGTTAACAAAGGCTCTCCGGTGATGCACTGTAATGTATAAAATACTTGTTCAGCTTTCAATCAATGTGCTGACTGTTGTGGGGGCAAACAACCTGACTAGTTTTAAGATGGAGCTTGATAAATTTATGAGGGATTGTATGACAAGATTGCCTGTGACAGAACAATAGTTAGAACACTAGAGTTCCTTCCAGCCCTATGTTCCTAAGGCTATGTCTACATTACCATGGGATCGAAACGCCGGTGATTGATGTACCAGAGGTCGATTTAGCTGGTCTAGTGAAGACCCACTAAATCGACAGCAGAGCGCTCTCTGGTCACCTCAGTATTCCACCGGGAATGAGAGGTGTAAGGTAAGTCGATGGCAGAGTGTCTCCCCTTGACCCAGCACAGTGTAGACACCGCAGTAAGTCGACCTAAAATACGTCAACTCCAACTACGATATTCATGTAGCTGGAGTTGCGTAACTTAGGTCAAATTACCGCAGTAGTGTAGAAATAGCCTAAGAGCCCACACACCTGAAAGCCATTCTGAACTGCAAAAACTGAATTACTATTCGACATGTAAAAACACTTAAGTTGCATATCACTAATGAGCTGGAAAAAAAACCACGTGGAAAATGAATCAATTCATACCAAAGCAGTAGTTAAAATTCCAAACCATTGAATTAAACACAAAATTAATTTCCTATCAAAACATGTATCTATTAACACACACATTTTTTGTCTTCTGCAGTTATTTTTGAACTTTAACCTGCAGGTGGTTACACAAAAGAAAAGAGTATTACAAGAAATGTAGTTGCTTTTTGCCGCGCTCAGGGAGAAACAGTGCTGCTGCATGACTAGATCTTTATGAATTCAGCTATTAAGAATCTAGCCCTTTCAAATTCCTGAGCCTCTTAACGCTTGTGTTAGAAGAATATCACCAAACAAATTGTTACTGGCCCCGAAAGGAACTAAACAACCAATGTATGGTCACCTTTAACAGCCTTCCTTAAAATCAGAAGGAAGTAAACTGCTAGTAAGTGCAACTAAGTAGAGTTCAATTTCAACTATGTAGAATTTAATCTCCTACTCCAGTTTTATGCTTGAAATCAACAGAATTACACCAGCATAAATCTAGAGCAGTGGTCTCCAACCTTTTTATGCACAAGATCACTTTTTGAACTTAAGTGCAACCCAGGTGCTTCCCCTAGGCCCCGCCCTTTCCCCGAAGCCCCACCCTGCTCACTCCATTCCCCCTGCCCCTGTGGCTTGCTCTCCCACACCTCACTCACTTTCACTTGGCTGGGGCAGGAGGCTGGGGTTCGCGAGGGGGTGCGGGCTCTGAGCTGGGACTGAGGGGTTTGGAGTGTGGGAGGGGGCTCTGGGATGAGCCTGGTGCAGGAGGGGGTGAGGGGTGCAAGCCCTGGAAGGGAGTTTGGATGCAGGAGGGGTCTCCGGGGCAGAGTGTTGGAGTGCAGGAGAGGGTATGGGGTGCTGTCTCTGGGAGGGGGGTCAGGGCTAGGGCAGGGGGTTGGGGTACGGGAGGGGGTTTGGGATGCTGGCTCTGGGAGGGG
Source organism: Caretta caretta (assembly GCF_965140235.1). Lineage (NCBI taxonomy): Eukaryota > Metazoa > Chordata > Testudines > Cheloniidae > Caretta > Caretta caretta. The sequence continues at coordinate 66,581,517 of NC_134207.1, forward strand.
GCTCTGGGTTGGGGGTTGGGATGTGGAAGGGGTTCAGGGTGCAGGCTCCTGCCGGGTGGCAGTTACCTCGCATGGCTCCCCATCAGTGGTGCAGCGGGGCTAAGGCAGGCTACCTGCCTGCCCTGGCCCCACACTGCTCCTGGAAGCAGCCAACATGCCCTTGTGGCCCGCTGGGAAGGCATGTGGCTCTGCATGCTGCTCCTGCCTTCAGACACTGCCCGTGCAACTCCCATTGGCCGCAGTTTCCCATTCCCTGCCAATGGGAGCTATGGGGGCGGTACTTGCAGGCAGGAGCAGCGTGCACAGACCCCTGTCCCCCAACCCCCAGGAGCCTTTAAGCGGCCAGAGATTGCGATCGACTGGAAGAGGCTCCAGGTATCCGCCAGTTGATCGTGATCTATGGGTTGGTGACCACTGATCTAGAGTAACACAACAGTAAATCAGGCACCATTTGTGTAAAGAGATGTTTCATTCTAAACTTGATTCTAATCATGGGCATATTTTTTCTGCATACTTCCACGTGCACATTCACCACTGAATTCAACAAATTTTATGCTTGCTTTTTAAAGAAAAAATATAGAGGACCAAATGTTGTTTTTATATATACCTACACTACCTTGTTGCCTGCCTTGGGATTGGAAGTCTGCAGATTAGAGGAGAACATGTCCCCCTGCCTTCCTCTACTCCCTCTTTTACTTTAATTGACCATAGAAATAGAGAACTAGGTTGATTTCAGTGGTGTTATTCCAGATTCATGCCACTGTAATTTGGAGTAGAATTTGGCCCTAGAAGAATAATTAACTATAAATATTGTACATGAGGGACCAAACAATAACCATGTTTATGCAGACCCATGAGTGGGGCTGCACATAGGGGAGTTGGGCGCCATACCTTAAAAAATGTTTGTATAATTTCAGTCTTCCACAGCAACACAAAGAGCATTTAAAAAAAAATTATTCAGTCCACTTATTTCAACTTTAATGTGCACTTGCTTAATGTTCTTAGTTACAGAAGATGATGGTAATTTTCTTAGCAGAATATCAGATCAAGAGCAAGGTATGTTAATAATACAGTAGTTTGTACAGAGAGGTGAGAGAATATAATACAGGGCACAAAAGGGATAAGGCATAATTTCTGTGACATTAGTATTATAAAGCACTTTAATTGATTAATAAAATGGATAAAGTATCTGGCTAAGTTCTGTGATCGCTGAACTAAAACAAAAATGATGATGCGATATGGTAAAACAGAAGGAGATATTTTTATACTGTGGGGAAAATGCAGTATTCACAGCTAATAAGAAACCATTTTACATCATAAAAACATTACAAGAACAGCTTTATCAAGGTAGTTTACATTTAATCACATTGTATTAAATTTTAAACATGTATTATTAGCTCTTTAACAATTGTTATAAAATTAACACAGTAAGGTTAATAAGTTGCATCGTATTGTCATTTTAATGCAATTAATGTAGTAGCTTTTTTTGTGTAAATTCCTGTCAAGATGCACTTCTGCATTTCCACTGACTCACTATTGCATTGGGCCCCCCTAAGACCATCAGCACCTGATTCCAAAGATTCGACACCACACCTGCACAGAGTATGTGACAAGGAGTAAGGGGGACTTAGGATCAGAATCCTCCTTCAAATCAGGGGATGGGTATAGAGCATCTGCACAGCTTGTGTATGGCTGTTACTACAGTTTCAAATTGGTAAAATTATCTATGGCCCACTATGCAATTCATATATCCAGGATTAAGCCGATGAATCCACTTGGTTATAGATTCACTGATTATGCCCTCACATTACCTCAGACTGCGAGCAAGGAGACCACTATGGATAGGGTTGCCAGGTGTTCATTTTTCGACGAGAACACCTGGTCAAAAAGGGATCCTGGCAGCTCCGGTCAGCACTGCTGACTGGGCCTTTAGAAGTCCGGTCGGCGGTGCTGCAGGTCTAGGATAGGCTAGTCCCCACCAGTCCTGGCTCTGCGCTGCGCCCTGGAAGCAGACGGAAGATCTGGTTCCTAGGTGGGGGAGCCATGTGGCTCCACGTGCTGGCCCTGCCCCGAGCACCGGCTCCGCACTGCCATTGGCCAGGAACTGCAGCCAATAGGAGCGGGGGGGGGGGGAGGGGAGGAGGTGCCTGTGGGCGAGAGCAGTGCATGGAGCTCCTGGACCTCCTGGACCTCCTGCCTAGGAGCTGGACCTGCCAGCCACTTCTGGGGTGCAGCGCAGAGCCAGGACAGGCAGGGAGCCTGCCTTAGTCCCGCTGCACTGCTGACTGGGAGCTGCCCAAGGTAAGCCCGAACCCCAAGTCCCTGTCCGAGCACTGAGCCCTGCCAAACCTGGAGCTCCCTCCCACACCATGAACCCCTCATCACTGGCCCCACCCCAGAGCCTGCACCCCCAGCCCAGAGCCCGTACCCTCTCGCACACCCCAACCCCTACCACAACCCACAGCCCCCTCCCACACTCTGAATTCCTCGGCCCTACCACCCAGCCTGGAGCTCCTCCTGTACCCCAAAGCCCTCATCCCCGGCCCCAGCCGAGAGCCTGCACCCCCAGCCCAGAGCCTGTACCACCTCCTGCACCCCAACCCCCGCCTCAACCCGCAGCCCCATTCTACACCCTGAACTCCTCATTTCTGGCTGCACACCAGAGCCCACACCCCCAGTTAGAGCCCTCACCCTCTCCTGCACCCCAAACCCCTGCCCCAGCCCAGTGAAAGTGAGTGAGGGTGGGGGAGGGGGAATGTAGTGAGCAGGGGGTGGGGCCAACGGGGCAGAGGGAAGGGCCTCAGGGAAGGAGCGGGGCTAGGGTGTTTGGTTTTGTGCGATTAGAAAGTTGGCAACCCTAACCGCAGAGCTTGTATGAGAAGTAATGAAAGTGGGGACCTTTTGTATGTCATTTCTGGGGTCTACCCCTTCCAGAACAGCAGAACTTTGCCTTTGAATTTAGGGTCTTCTGCAACTGCAACTTGAGTAAGAGATTTCAGACCTTAATCTTTTCCTTAATATAGGTAATGTGACCCAAGGTTTTGTGTGGCAACTGTGATGGGTTGGATCACAGAAACCCCCTTGGAGGCTGCCAACAGATTGCCAAAACTAATTCTGCTCCTGCTTTCCTGCCCTGTCAGCTTAGGACTTCAGTGTCCTGCCTGGTTTGAGCCAGAACCGCTAGTCTGCTGCAAACCCAGACCCAGGTCTGAACCATGTCTCCTAACAGCTGTATGCTTAACTGAAAGCAACTTACAGAAGTGTTCCTGTCTTTAACACTCAGATGCCCAACTCCCAATGGGGTCCAAACCCCAAATAAATCCATTTTACCCTGTATAAAGCTTATACGGGGTAAACTCATAAATTGTTCGCCCTCTATAACACTGATAGAGAGGTATGCACAGCTGTTTGCCTCCCCCCCCCAGGTATTAATACATACTCTGGGTTAATTAATAAGTAAAAAGTGATTTTATTAAATACAGAAAGTAGGATTTAAGTGGTTCCAAGTAGTAACAGACAGAACAAAGTGAATTACCAAGCAAAATAAAACAAAACATACAAGTCTAAGTCTAGTACAGTAATAAAAACTGAATAAAGATAAAACCTCACCCTTAGAGATGTTTCAATAAGTTTCTTTCACAGATTGGACACCTTTCTAGTCTGGACACAATCCTTTCCCCTAGTACAGCCCTTGTTCCAGCTCAGGTGGTAGCTAGGGGATTTCTCATGATGGCTGCCTCCTTTGTTCTGTTCCACCCACTTATATATCTTTTGCATAAGGTGGGAATCCTTTGTCCCTGTCTGGGTTCCCACCCCCTCCTTCTCAATGGAAAAGCACCAGGTTAAAGATGGATTCCAGTTCAGGTGACATGATCACATGTCACTATAAGACTTCATTACCCACTTGCCAGCCCAGCACACAGGTATACAGGAAGACTTACAAGTGAAACAGAGCCATCTACAGACAGTTGTCCTGGTTCATGGGAGCCATCAAGATTCCAAACCACCATAAATGGCCCACACTTTGCATAATTACAATGGCCCTCAGAGTTATATTTTATATTTCTAGTTTCAGATAAAAGAGTGATACATTTATACAAATAGGATGACCACACTCAGTAGATTATAAGCTTTGTAGTGATACCTTACAAGAGACCTTTTGAATGAAGCATATTCCACTTATGTTATATTCACACTCTTTACCATATTTTTATAAAATCATATAGAGTGCATCACAGCAGCATTCTGCACTACTCTTATTGCGCCCAGATTAAGGACAAGTTTGGGGGTTTCTGCTAGTCAGGGCCAGTAGAGACAAAGCTTGTTACAAATTGTTTGTGTGGTGAGAAAGAGTGTACAGAATAGATGAACACTGACAAGGTAATAGTGCTAAGGAGAAATATATTGGGAGGGAAGACTTGATAATTGAGAACACTAGTTTGTCCACAGTGGAATGCTGAATTCATTTTGTGCGGGACACAATTCTGTGAAAAGACATTAGTAAACTAGAGAGAATGCTAGGGGGTTACAAATGAGGAAATGTTTGGAAAACCTAACCTATCAGGGGAGGTTAAAGGGATTAAACCTAGGCCACCTAGAGGAGAGAGAAGTGTGGATAGACAGTACATCTGTTGTTTAATGCATTCAAGTGTGTTACTAAGAGGAAAAGTCATTAGTCTCAGTAGCCAAAAGGACTGAAAAAAAAAGTCTTAAGATAAAGCAGTAAAACCTCTGAACAGTATGGACAATTGTGCCATGAAAGGGAGGTTGTGGAAACACCATCTCTGGAGATGTATCCAAGGCAAGACTTGACAATAAACCATTGAGAATGCCTTAGGGAGAGTGAAAACTATTCTGTGATGATGCAGTGGATAGAGTTGATTGCTCAGGAGGTTCCTTCCAGTGCTAATATGTATGTTTCTTTGTCATGTGGTTGCCCCCTTGGGGACCTAGTAGCCAGGGTGCTGATAACACCAGGTTTGAGCTGATTCACTGTGAGAAATGTACAGTTATAATAGATCCAGAGTGTTCTGACCTGGAAAAATGATAAGCTGCAGTGAGAGAGGCTCCCGTTATTGGGGATGGGAAAGAGGAGGAGGTGAATATCTGTCATCTTTAAAGCATTTTGGGAAAAAGATGACAGGTAAAACTAGAGCTTGATGTTTGACTCTTTGCCTCTGAAACGAAGGGAAAATAGAAAGATACTTGTATGCAGGGATCTTTAAAAAAAAAAGAGAAAACAAGACATCAAATGAATAAGTACAGTATTGTCACTGTCTTCTCAATGAACTATAGGCATAACAAATAGGAGCACAGCATCACAAATTATAAATAAAAGATGGCATGGTATATTTAACTCATAACATGGCCTACCACGCTGAAGGTCAGATTTCAATTTAGAAGGCATATAGAATACCTTGAACTATTTTCTTCAAAAAGTAGCAGTACAAATGATTTCAGTGCAAGAGTAGAGCTGTTGAAATAATATTAAAAACAAACAAATAGATGAAAACCTGCAAATATTTCAGTCACCATTTCCCCCCACTTTTAATGAAAAATTGGAAAATTCCCAACCAGCTTTACTTTTGATGATCCTCTTTTTATAACACAGAATAGACACAGCAGCAATCCAAACTAATCTACACTGCCCTAGCTCTGTGCCTCAATTCTTACCCTTACACCCCCCTGGTGAGGAGATGAGTCAAGTCTCCATGCCAGTTAGTTCTTGATATCCTTTCTGAGACTGCAAACGGGAGTCATTTGTTGTGGTGCTGTATTTTGATGGGGACCCCACCAACAGTTTGACTGAAGGCTTGTCTACACTTGGAAATTTACCAAACTAGCTATTCTAGAATAACTCACCATGTGAACATCTTATTCTGGAGCAACTGTGTGATAGTGATTAATTTTGGTCACAACCAGCCTGGCCAGATTTGAACCAGCCATCTAGAAAAGATCAATTACCAATTATTTGAGGTATCTAGCCCCTTGAAAATTACACTGCACATACATATGAACTCAAGTGTTCTAAATAATTTGATTACCAGAAATTTAAGGTATTTTCTAGCCTGCAAGCCTTGCACATATTTATGGAATTAGGGTGCGATCTGACAAAGCTCTGAGCACTTTGGCCTGATCCTAACATTAAAGCACATACTTGACTTTAAATACATGAGTAACCCCTTTCACTTCAACAGGGTTATTTTCATACTTAAGGTTATGCATGTGCTTAAGTGCCTGGCTGCATTGGGCATGATCAGTACCTTGTATGATCAAGCCTGTATTCAGTTTCTTAAAATCAGAATTAAAGGAATTCCATACTTTTCTTTTCTCTCATCTTTTGTACAGGTAGCTGCGAAATATGTAGGCAGGACCCTCCGCTTACTTTACTGTGGTTACCTCTGATTTGCCTCTCAAGTCTCTCAATGGTATAATAAGGTTGTTTCGGAAAATGGTTGAGTTTTGCTTATGCACTGTTTTGTTTTAGTCTACTTTATTTCCGTGTTTCTCTTATGCATAAACCAGAAGCAGTTTGAGAAGCATTCTTAAGCTTTTCCTCAGGATCTGTATATCCCCTGCTTTCTCCATAAATAACACAGTGGGCCAAATTCTGTCAATGGGTCCATGCACCCGGCTCCCATTGAAGTCATGTAAGGGTATAATTTTTTCCAATTTGTGCAGAGTTCATTCTGTAAGGTCTAAGGAGCCACTATTTTGCTGTGACACAGCAGTGCTGTGGAAGCTAATAGAAGTAGCTGTGCTTTTTGCATAGTTACTTGTGTGTACTGCCCATCACCTCTCTCTTTGATTTTTAACTTTTTTCTATCTTTTCTTTCACAATTTACCACTTAAGAAAGGGTCCAGAGGAAAGAGGATAGAAATGGATGTTCCCAAAAATTACACTGACAGTGAAAATGGGAAGTTATCTCTGCAAGGCTCTGATTCTGCTCTCACGACCACAGACTTCAGTAGGGCAGAATCAGGCCCAACCCTGGGTGTGGCCAGGTGTTTGGGGTTTTGAAAAGGTCAGAAGCCCCAAAGTATAGTAGTTTTACTCAATTATTATGGAAAAAAAGTCTAGTTTCAGTGGTTCGGGTCTCTCTCTAGTGGATGGATATATCTATAATCTAGTTTGTATTAAGTAAAATAATAACAAAAGCCTTTGCCACGCCAATCTCTGTGTGCATATTTAACAGATGTTCTAGATGCAAGAAATAGTTTATCAAGACTGCAGTGCACTTTTTTTTATTTAACATTCAAGGTTAAAGGGAGCTGGAACCCAGCTGAGGTAATTCACAGTTCATCCCTGCGTGCTCACTGTCTTCTATATACATTTACACAAAAGACTTATATAGTACCCCATTCTTGCCTGTGCTGTCTTTGATACAGTCTGCAATGTCTGGACTTTGCCATCCTTCTGTCAGTATCATCCTACCTCTAGTTGCCTGCTGTGCTCAGTAACACATCCTCAGTGCTCTGTGTGAAGACTAAAAACTTCAAGGATCTGTCAGGCATTGGCACATGCATGCTCAAAGTGGATGGCAGAACAACACCCTCTGTCCACTTCTACATTGACTGTTATTAAGTGTACTGGAAATATAAAAGCTGTAGTGCAATCATTCAGGTTGTAATCACCATTGTATTTTAGATACTTAATCTGCATGCTTGAAAATGTACACTTCCTTGTTTGGACTCAGCAGATGCTTGGGCTCCACACCCTTCCCATAGTGCAGGGGTGGCCAACCTGTGGCTCCGCAGCCAGATGCGGCTCTTCAGAGGTTAATATGCGGCTCCTCGTATAGGCGCTGACTCCGAGGCTGGAATTACAGAGCTAACTTTCCAATGTGCTGTGGGGTGCTCACTGCTCAATCTCCTGCTCTGCCCCAGACCCTGCTCCCCCTCCACGCCTTCCTCCAAGGCCCCAGCCCCTTCCCCCAAGCTTGCCATGCCCTCGCTCCCTCCCCCCACCAGAGCCTCCTCCGCACTGCAAAACAGCTGATTGCAGCGGGCGGGAGGCGTGGGGAAGGAGGGGAAGGCGCTGGGGGCTGGAGGGAAGTAGCAGATGGGGAGCTGCTGATGTATTACTGTGGCTCTTTGGCAATGTTCATTGGTAAATTTTGGCTCCTTCTCAGGCTCAGGTTGGCCACCCTTGCCATAGTGAGAGCAATAAATAGCAAGTTAGTATGGGGAACAAGTTGGAAAAAAGCCTGGAGAACTTGTACATAGTGTCGAGGTACACTACTGAAGAAAATCTGAACAATTATATAAGTCATCTGTGAAATGATAATACATCTTATGAGTGGATGTGGCAGAAATTGTGTGCTTTTAAAAGACTTTAACACTTTTTTTTCAACATTTGTTTGCATTGAAAATTATCTTTTAGTAAAGATTTTGAAAATGTGTGCTGTTACAACCTGACTTGGTACCACTCTGCATGGTCACCAGTCTGTAGTGAGTGGACCCAATTGCTGGGTCCCATATACTTCTAAGTCAACTGGTTCTGGACAGAGTGGTCACTGTTTCTATCTCAGGGTCTAGAGGGCACACTGCCAGGCTCTAACCTCTTGTCTGATACCCTTTCCTGGTGCATGGGATACCCTTCCACAATCCTTCTGCTCTAGACCCTGAAACCAGTGCCTCAGACCCACGTCACCTAATCACTTACACACACTCCTGCAGAGCTCCACCAAGGCTGTGGGAGGTCCAAGCTTCTAGTGTAACAGTGTGGCTGGCAAGCAAGGAACACAAGCTTAGCAAAGGAATTTCTTAATCACAGAGACTTTACTCTTAAAAGCATTAGAGAGTTACAGATCTTTGCAAAATAACTAAAGTTCTGAGATGCACCTTCCCCTATTTGATTTCACTCTTTTTTAGAGTCCAAGGTCTGTTGGCAGTTCACGCTAGGCAAGTATCTGTTACCTTCTTTCTGCTGCATGTCACATGTGTGACAATGGTTGGCCCACAGCTCAGAGCAGCGTCCTGCTCTTACATCTCCTTTTAAAATATCTGCCTCCTTTTGCCATTGTTCCTCCGGGGCATTCCAGTTCACTCCCCCTGTCATGCTCACTCCTCCTGGAGGCCCCTTTATAGAAATTTTTTTTTCCTGGGGAGTGGGGCAGTAGTTGAAGGACAGTCACAGTTGATGGCCCTAGATTGCCCTTCTGAAGGCTTCACTGTGATAGTCCTTCAGTGAGATTTCAAACAGGTTTCCTGGGTAGGGTGCCTCTCTGGAATGTATTAAAATAACCTGTCTTGGGCAAGTGCAGACGTGTGTTCAGCACATAATACAAAATGGAGTTCATAATTCAAAATGGAGTTTACACTTTGATACTGACATATCTACCTACTCTGTCACATCTGCCATTAGAATATTTTACCAATGTACCATAAGGATGGTTTTTCAACAGTGCAATAATGTGGCATTTACAGAGCAATTTTGTTTTTATCTTTAATGGTTTCCATAACAAGATCAACCTTTCCTTTAGCATAATCATTTGATGATTTCTGTTTGCATCCCATCTTTGCTTTAGTCTCATTATGGCATCTCTTAGTAACAGAGAATGTCACTCGTTGCTTGTCATTAAGCATCCTCAAACAATGCTGACTGCTTGCATTTGGTTTTTTTGTTTGTTTTTTAAAACCAAGTTTTAAAGCTTTTTCAGGATTAGTGGATTTTTGGTAATACAGGTTAGCAACAAAATCTACAAGCCACAAATATTAAAATTATGTATAAATCACTAGTGGATTATACATAATCTTTTATGCAGTTTTACACTATTGTGCTTTAAAATAAAAACACAATGAAAAGTGCTCACACTCTGTCAAAGAAAGATCTAAAGGTACAAAGGTGATTTAAAGGTACAATTTGAGCATAGATTTAAATTAATCATTCACTTCCAATCTTTGATGGAAGTTTCATATTTAGAAAGCATGATTGGAAGCATAGACTGGGAAAATCTGTAATGTATTTTGGAGAAGTCAAGACACCAGGTCCAGAGGCTTTCACATAATACCTGAATTTACTAACATACAATAGCTATAATCTACAAGGGATCTTCTCTATGCCCCTTTCCTTTTAGTCTCTCTGCCTGGGTAACTCATTTGTAAAATGGGTATAACAACACTTCCTTCCTTTCATCCTTTGTGTGTCTTGTCTATTTACATTGTAAGCTTTTCGGGGCAGGGGTATCTCTTAGTGTTTGTACTGCCCCTAACACAATGGGGCGCGGATCCTAGTTAGGGCATCTAGGCACGATCATGATACAAATAACAAGAACAGCAGCAGCCTTGCCAGTTTTTACTGCTGTTTTTCAGCTCCTTTTGGGCAGCAGTGAAATCAATAAGCACCAGCTCAGTTTATTCTGCTCCTGTTTGTGAAAGCTAAGAGCAGCGGCAGAGGCAGGCGCAGAGGCTATTCACTGAGGAGGAAGCCAAAAATGAGGGCTGAAATGAGTAACAGAATCACTCCCACCCTCTTGCAGCAGAGGAATCACAAAATGAGGAGAGAGGCAGAGGTGTGAAGTAGCAAAGAAAACCCCCACCCCCGTAGCAGCCAATAGGCTCTGAGATGGGGGTGTGGGGCAACACAGGGAGAAAGCTTCTTCTCTCTTCCAACAGCCAGTGTGGGTTGCGGGAGAGGGATAGAGTGTTAAATGCAACAGACACTTACTAGCTGAGGGTAAATGTGGAAGACTGAATCCCTTGAGCAGGGTCCAGGAACTGCACTCAGGTAAGAATACCAACACCCTCCCCTGTCCCAGCAGGGGACTCCGGGAAGCTTGGTTTCTCACCTGTATCGATTGCCCCAAGCAGTAATGTTCCTGCCTCTTGTATACACCTTGGTTTAATCCTCTCGCTCTTACCATTGAGCAGCTGGAACAATTTCCAGGCTTTTCTGGTGGGGAATGGATGAGAATGGGTATGTTGCCAACACTTCCCACAAATGTCCTGCGAGTGGTGTTGAACTGCATCTGAGGCACGAGTACAACTCCCAGGTTAGCTTTTTAATCCATTCTCCAACATTCTGAAAGGGACCCAACCTGATCCCGTCTCCCCACAGTTTGCAAACCTTGCTGCGTACATTCCCTTTGTCTTCTTTTTCCATTACTGGCCTCATACTTTGTTTCCTTCTACCCATGGTTGGCCCTAGGCATTTTATTGCCCAGGGTGGAAAATGTTTTTGGCCTTCCCTCCCCAGAAAACCCCAACAACCTCAATTTGGCACCTCCCCACTCCCATCCCCTGGATATCAATTTGGCAGCCCCAGCAGTTGGCACCCCAGGTGACCATCCTGATCATTTGCTCCAGAAACCAGCCCTGCTGCTACTGTGTATTTATTTGCAGCTTCTTCCAATTTCTTATATCCCGTGAACCTTCTTTCTTTTCCTCCAAATTCCTCTGTAAAGTTAACTTCTTTGATGAAGCCTTCTTGCATTGGTGTCTTAGGTTGGTGCCCTAGGTTGGTGCCCTCATCAACAATGTCTCATCAGTTACTGTTGCTCTGTATTGTTTTTTTGCTAGTTTGATTACAATGCGTTTGAGACCCAGTTTTTTCTACACAAAAAACTGGTGTACATTTAAGGCCCTGTATAAATAATGAATAATAATATGACTCTGACTCTCACTACTTCATAATTAGCATGTAAAATAGCGTTAGGACTCTGGACATAAGTAGAAGGTTCCAAATGGCTCTCCTTGATGTCATTCTTCTATCAGTAATGCCCAGTTAATGCACAGGTGTAATTGGGTTCCCAACTTGTATACAAATTGCATTTCATAACAGCAGTCAGATACTTTGAATATTATGCCATATGTGTCTGAAAAGAAGCTATCTTCTGTACTGTACAATGGAAATTCCAGCTGACCATCTCATTGTGATAACTGGGAAGGAAGTTATATGTATGTTTTATTTTATAATCATTTAAATAAAAATCTTGATGCGCTTCCCTAATATATTAGTTACTGTTCTAGGTGACGTAGTGTTTCATAGTAGCATGCTATGGTGTTCTTAGTTTGCTCTTACCCAAACGTCTCATGCAGTACCACTTTAATATGAAAAGAAATGTGAGGAGTAGCTGTTATTTTACATCAGATATTGTATTAGTATTCACTTTTAACAAATTAAAATTAATGGTTTTGAAATCTTCCCTTAATAGTACCAATGGATTTCAGAGCCAAGTATAAATCCTAGATGAAATGTTACATAATAAATATGTCTCACATATAGATTGCCTAAAAGCTGACTCAGTTAACTGCCTTCCTTTGCTTTTCATGTTATATCTGGACAAAAATATCCAGATTCTGAATGGTGCTTTTGGGTCTTCACAGTATGCACATTTGCAATAAAATCACAGCAGTTACGTCATAAGTGAAAGAAGGCAGAGAAGTTTAGGAAAAGTTCTTGTAGATTTAGTGTGATATGTAAAACAAGGCCATTTTGGTCAAGCGGGAATAAAGATCTTGTATTCTGAAGGGTCTTTGGGTCACATTTTAGCTGATCTGTTGACTCACTGTGTGACCTTGGACAAGTCACTTGACTCCTTGTGCCTAGTCAATCCAGCTGTACAGCTAGATAAAAGTAGGACACTTTCTGAGTTAAGCTGTGCTGGTGAAGGATGTGTGTGTTTATACATGTATGCATACTTTCATGCATATGAGATATCCATGAGCTATAAAATAGTACATAACACATGGTGAAGTTATGTAATGTTAAAGTTAATGTTGATTTGCATGGAGTTACGACTCTGTCCTGCAACTTACTGAGCACCCTCAATTCCTATGAAAGTGAGAGGGTAATGAAGTCCCTCAGTATTGTAGGGTAGGATCCTGCAGGATCAAACTTTTCATCAGTAAAATGGGCCCATCTGGTAAAACTGTATTTGGTAGTGGCATTTTCTGGGCACGTGCTCAAGCCATTAATCTGTCAGCTGTTGGGTACTCCTTTGTATTTCTGATTAGTTGTAAGTATGGGCACATGCTCAGTCTGCTTCTATACTGTTAGACTGTGCTGTAGCATGTGCGTCAGATGTGTTCTATAACAGATGTGCTGCAAAAGAACTCATCTTGTGAGACTCTGGATATATTGAGCTGTATACTACACATATGTCCAGCACACAGAGTGGGCCAAATATATTTTTAAAAAATCATAAATATTTTTGCCAATAAAAACTCCAGCTATTGTTTTCTATTATTTGTATTTGTGAATATTCAAAAATTCCTACGTTTGTGGAGAATGATGATAAGTACCGAAACATTTAGAAATTTTATGAACTTTCAGGAATATTCATCTGAAAATTCAACCCAGCATGTTACGCACTATTTTAAAAATTTTCTATTTTTCAATTGTTGTTCTCTAGCATTAAAGGTTTCATCCACCCAATCCAGCAGAAACACCTCCATATCACTCTGATCAATTGCACACTGTGAATGACTAGTGATTAGTTGAAGGGAACAGTTTGCAAACAAACTGTAGGCTGAAAAGTTTTTGTCCTAACTATTCTTTGAATACTTACGAACAACTCAGTTAGCTCACAATTACAGTAAAGCTTTGGATGTTATATTTCCTGGAGCATTTTTGTACTGGAGTCTTTGCTTTCTATGAGACCACAGATATGTTGTTCAGGATACCTCTCTATGACCTTGTGGATGTATTGTGTATTACAGGTAGGATTTTCAAAAATGGTCAGTGTTGGCCCACTCTGCTCTCACAGAAGTTAATGAGTAGATCCTACTGACTTCAGTAGGAATAGGGTAAGATCAAGGCTGAACATTTTTTAAAAAATCCCGCCTTATGTAACTTGCCACTCTTTTTTGCCACATTATCAAAATAATGGCCCACTTCCAAAATATGTCACTCTGAGTATGCACAGATGGGGTCAGGTGAAAGTTATTTCAAACAGACCTAATAACAGCTGGAAATTCTCAGTTGATGATTGAGGGATGAGCATTCCTGCAGCTCTTCATCTCTATTCCAAAGTCTTGGAAAGTTTCTCCTAACTCTAGATTGCATACTACGACTATAATTACCTACACTGTAAACTTGTCACAGACATTTGAAAGAGTATGAAGAGAGTTCTGTGGGCACAGTGTCCAGATTACATGGTACAAAACAAGTAGTCTCATGCTTTTTTGTGGTGATACCTGACCAGCCTTATATTCTAGCTGTTTCATTCCATGTAGTCCTTCCCTTCCTAATCAGCTTCTCTCAGTCTTGTTTTTGTTACATCTAATTCTATTTTTAAAAGAAGAAAAATCAGTTTGCCCACAAATTCCATTCATTTTATTTGTTATAGTTTACTGAAGGGTAATTTCACAGTTATGTTTGTTCCTATTCATTTTATTTACACATCAAGCACACTGTCCACTTATGCCACCCAGTTTTGTAAGTTCTGTATTTCAGATGTTCAAATGCCTGAAATTTGTCTAAGAATCTTCTTAATTTCTGATTTGGAGACATTTCAATGAGGTGGATTTTAATTTGTTTCGAAACTCGAAACTTGTTCTTGATCAAAATGTAAGGTTAGAATCCATTAAGATGCATTTTAGTACATTTTCCATTACCATCTTCCTCTTGTCAGAAACTGTGCAATTCACTTAGTACTTCATTGCAACCAACAGCAGAATGTATACATGGTGCACAAAATGAGCCATTTTGTTTTAAAACAGATTGCAGATGAAAGGAAACCATTCATTGCTTGCTTGCTTGCTGTAATTACTAGAGCACTAATTACTCCAAATCACTGACATCCAGGGTCAATAAGGATGACAACAGGAACATCAAAGACAAGATGCACACATGCAATTACAAGTCTTCCAAACCGGGCTATAATATTATTTTATGGTTACTGTTTTCCAGTTGATGCTGAAAAACATTCAAGATTGCTGAATGTTTACTATTATTTTATTCGCAGTTTGACGGGGACAACATGTATATGAGTATGACAGAGCCGAGCCAGGACTATGTGCCAGCAAGCCAGGTGGGTTAATTAATCTTCTCTGCCTTGTTTCAAATTGTAATTAAACAAATCCAAAGAGTTGCATTGCAAATGAGTGGCACTATCAGTAACTGCTGCAATCAGGAATAATCATAATTTATAAACAAAGCATTTAAGCCTTCTTTCCAGTTAATGAGATAGAGCTGATAAAACACCAGAGCTGGCATTTGTTGAAAGATACTACCTTGTTTCCTCTCCAGAATGCAAGCAGCTGTTTTGCCAGCATGATCTTTCCTAAACAGTTGTTTTACCTTCAGGAAATAAAGTCTTTACAGGTGCAGGTTATTTGTTTATCTGACTGCAGACAAGTTAATCATTATAAGCTACGCTATCACAAATAGCTTTAATTATCACTCTTAGCCCAGTTGTAGATGAAGAATTGCATTTTTAACAGAAATCGTATGGCTGAGGAATGTTGCCAAGGTTGCACCATTAGTGTTAGCATAACGAGTCTCTCAAAATCTAGTGCTGAGGTTTGTCTTGCAGTCAAAAGAGTATAATATGGTCTACGTTGTTCCAATATATTTTGAGTCCTTTTTATGGAGAATTTGCAAGGAACAATTTGTAAATTATCAGAACCCATTAAAATGTGGCATATGTCCACATGTTGAAATTTTTTTCATCTAAGTTACTTTCATTTTAATTTATTTTAAACTTGTAAAACTGAAGGATTGCCGTAGCTTTTTAAAAACAAAAGCAAAACAACCTGTGCGTGAGTGAATGCAGCCAGATGCTGAAGGAGAATTTGAATTCTGATTCTGTTGTTACATTCCATATATTTCAGTCATTTTCAGTTCTGTGTCAGTGAATCATAGTGACAGCAGCACAGGCCCATTATTTAAGCTGGGGTCATAGGAATGCTATAAAGAATCAGGATAGTGGTTCAGGTAGCCCAGTACCCATCTTAAATAGTGGACAGTCTGATACTCCTCTGCATGACGAAAACTATGGGCTTACATGGAGGTATCTTGTTAAGTGGGAAATTAGTTTGTTTGCATCCTGTCTGTACATGAGTTATCAGATAGATGGGTATAATCCCAAGGTTGAATGAACAGTCTTGGAAACTGACATGATACTGAGAGCTAAATATCTTTATAAACTAGTGTTTTTAGATAGTCATGCTTATCTACTCAAATTTAATTTATAGGTTTATTCTCTTTCATTCTTTAACTATCTTTTATGTGAGCTGAGCTATATTGTCAGTCAAAAAGCCAGTCTTTAAAATGTGAATGTTCCCACCACATTACCTCCCTGTCTGCTGTTGAAGTTACTGTAAGAATGCTTTTGGAAGACTGAACTTTAAATTTAAGATTCTTGTATGATTGAACTCATTCAGCAAAGAACCCTCCAAGATCCAGAGGTAGTTTTGAATAGAATTGTTTGATTAAAAAATGAAAAATTATATTACTAATTTTTTTCTAACCATTAATCCAAAAACTGTACTGACAAGTTTAGTATTACTATTAGATTAAAGCAACCTAGTAGCATCTCATTTATGCCTTAAGGGTTTTGAAGTGCAAGGGCTAATTGAATTTGTTTGAAACAGTAGAAATACAAACTCTGTGAATGATTGCTGTTATAAAGCAGCTGCTACCTTTCAGAGCATCGTCTGTCTTATATAGTTTTGAATAAAGGATTGCAAATTCACATTATACATTAGAATGATTTTCTTCTGTTGATATTTATATACTTTGTGTGTGAATAGTTTGGATAATTTAAACTGAAGTGTTTAAAAATAACAGTACTAGTTTTAATCTTTTATGAAGCTTCAGAATGTGTTTACTAGGTGCTTTGTTTCTGTTCCAGTCATCTGATCTTCCACAAAAAAATCTTATCAAACAAACATGACATTTCTATAATTTAATTATGAAACTATGAATGGTAACTAGATAATTATCTTTTCATATTTTAACTTTGCTCTCTAATATTTCCTGAAACCCAATACCTCAAAGAATTCAGATGATAGTATGTATTGCAGAGTGAAATAAAGTTTAGACATCAAAATTGTGATGAATGATCTTGGAAAGCTGAACTTTGCACTCTAAATTCCTTTTGTTTACTGGAATGTGTTCATATTCAGGGAAACATCACCTTGTGTTATTGTAAGGGTTTTTAATCAATTTATCCCCTTTAGGCTAACATAATAAAAATCCAGCCATCAAACAGGAAAAATACAGTTTTGTTTCTTTTTCTATGTAACATCAAACATCTGCATAGCCTGGTAATCCAAGACAACTTGCCTCACAGCATCACTCAACAATTATCATTTCTGTTCAATTTTCAAATCAGTACATGCTTTGGGACTTATAGACTAAGTTGCTAAGTAGTAACATATGGCTCACTACTGTTCCTGTGATGTTGCTGCAAGCAAACAACATAATTCTATACTTGAAATGATTTTTACAGAAAGCCAGTGTTGGAACTGAGCCAGAAGTGTAAGTATACAGTGAAAATTAATGATATTCTTTTAGACTGTCCCAAAACGGCTGTTTGGCACTGCTATCTCTGGATATATTTTATATATGTATGTAAGTATTGTATTTTTGGTTATGATATACTCAGTGTAGGATTGCACATTGCAAGCAGCTTCTAAATGAGTTATACCGTCCATACTAGCAAACATATAATAAAGCTACATGACATTTTCATTGCTAATTGCACTTCAGTCTGAGAATATTTACCATTTTAAAACAAAGCTATGCCAACTGCCCTGCACAGCAAATTCTTACTAGCATATTGTGTTCTATGCATGTAATTGGAATCATGGAGACAAATTGTTCGTCATATAAGCCCTCCTCATATAATTTGTGAGTCAAATACAACACAATATAAAATTACATAATTTCTTTCCAGACACAATACATAATATTATATAAAACTCCATTGCACAGAGCCCTCTGAGCCTTTGTAGTTTGCCTGGGCTCCATGGACATGAATGGTAAAGGGGGCAGCTGTATAGACTACACACAGCTGCCAAATCCCGGCTTCTCTCCCAAGTAGTATAGTTTGTGACTTGTGGCTGCATTAACCTCCACAGCCCCAATGGGAAGAAAAGAGAGGACCAAATCCAGTGAGGAATTATTGGCTGCATTGGGATTCCTGTTCCCCATCCCAGCAGTTCCATAACTCTTATTGGCAGAGTGTGAGTGGATCCCTCTCCTATATACTGGGTCTGATTTTCTGTTTATCTTTTTCATGGTAAAATTGTTATTTTTACTTTATTATTTAGAGAGGGCCTATCAATGGAGCTGCAAAAGGTCTCCTCCTAAGTTACACCATTTTAGTTGCTTCTCTCCTGATGCTAATTCTTAAGAAAAATACTTATGATTTATACACAGAATAATTGTTTAAACAGTATGATCAAATCTCATAATTGGATCAATAATCTCACAATGTTTTGTGTTTATTCTTAAAGTCCCAGCTACTGGAATCAGGTGATTACATCAAAATCAGCTTTCTTAAAAAAAAAAAAAAAAAAGTTTCTAGCCCTCAGGGTTGGAAAAAAACAAAACAAAACAAAAATGACCCTAAAGGCTTGAAGGCAGAAGGCAAATAAAAGGTGTTATGTTTAAAATTTAATGACGTTTTTATCCAACCTCAAGATTTTGGGGGGGCCCAATTCATGATTTTTGAAGGCTTGGGACTGGCAATACTGTTTATATTATTGTAATTAAGGTGTATTTACATAATTTCCTCAGGGAAGGGACTTTGGCCTGGTCCGTGAAGGTACCTATGAACCTAGCCCCCAGATTTAGATGCCTAAGTCCCACTTTTAGGTGCCACTGTGATCCGCAAAACCCCTGCTCGGCAGCCACTGAACCCTGTAGGCGCCTAAATTCCATCAGCAGTGTTTGGCCCAGTGCAGAGACAGTCTAATCTTTGCTACAACCAATAGTGATAGGTACTTTAGATGTACAATAGATAGACTGATCCTGTTTGTGTGTTAATAAAAACTTCCCATGCCCCTTCCTGCTATATTATTATTATGTGTATTCTTGATATTACAGTAACACCTTGGAGTCCTAGTCATGGATCAGGGCCCCATTGTGCTGGGCACTGTACAAACAGAACACTGACCTGCCTC
Source organism: Caretta caretta (assembly GCF_965140235.1). Lineage (NCBI taxonomy): Eukaryota > Metazoa > Chordata > Testudines > Cheloniidae > Caretta > Caretta caretta. The sequence goes on from NC_134207.1 coordinate 66,600,594, forward strand.
AGAGAGCTCACAATCTAAGTATTAGACAAGAGACAACAGATGGCTACACACGGACTGGGGGAGTGCAAGGAAATAATGGACAACATTGGTCATCATAATAAAAAGTTATTTTGGTTCACCAGTGGCCTAACACACAGCTGTAGACTTACCCATTACTTCTTATTTCCTTCTGTTCTCCCTAACTTCCCCTAGGGGGAGATAGTAAGTCACTTGTTGCAACGTAGTTTAGAGTAAGGGAAGTTGGGTTGGATAATAGGGTTAGGTAGTTGTGGGCAGGAAGACTGGTGAAATTATATGTTTGCCACTCCTATCCTGTGGAGGGCTAGGTTTTCAGGGCACCATTTTAGGTCCCCGCATGAGGTATGGTTGTTCATCACAAGATCCTCAGAACATTAAGATAATCCTGTTAATGCTATACCTGATGGTGCATCAACAACTGTGTTTAAAAGAACAGAAAAAGTGTAGTTTTGATTTTAGGGGCTAGACAGTATTATTTTAGAGATTTTTTTAGTGATTTTAAAAAAAATTAGCTCACACATTTAAAAAGCTGGAAACCAGAATAGCTCTGAAAAGAACACTTGTATGTGCTTGGGGACAAAATCTACCTTTGGATCCCTGTGTAGAGCCCCCATTGAAGGATGTAGGAGATGTATGCACTATATGTGCATTCACGGATAGAATTTTGCCCTTAGAATTTTTTCCATATTTGAATACCTCAGGTTTCTTAAAATAACTAAAGTGACTAGAATAAATTATGGACTATTGGTCTTCAAATTAAGGGCTTTTTCAAATACCACAGAAAGGGCATAATTCAGCCAAAATATTTCTTTCCCCCTGTTCTACTGAAATGATTTGAATCAAATTATATGTAGAAATAAACGGGTTCAGAGTTCTGTGCCAGAAGACAATGTAAATGATCCTGTTTTGTTTAAAAAAGCACATATTATATTTATATATGTTATTACTTATTATTTCTTTTGATTAGTGCCCTCAGCATACCTTGTTCTGTACAAACACCAAGAAGGCAAAGGCCTGGATCCATAAAGGTTCTTAGGTGTTCCAATGTTGAGTGTCATGATGCCTAACTTTTAGGCACCTAAAAATCACTGGAACAACACTGTGATACGCAAAGCCTGGGTTAAGTGCCTAGGCTGCCTACACAATGCATGGAGAGAGATGGGTATCTTTTAGGGCACGTCTACACTAACCTCCGGAGCAATCGATCCAGCTGGGGTCGATTTATCGCCTCTAGTACTCCACTGGAGCGAGAACCGTAGGGGGAGTCGATGGGGGAGCATCAGCAGTCGACCTACCACAATGAAGACACCGGGATAAGTAGCTCTAAGTACTTGACTTCAGCTACGCTATTTTCGTAGCTGAAGTTGCGTAACTTAGACCTACTTAGCTCGCCTCCCCCCCTCCCAGTGTAGACCAGACCTTAGAATGGGATCCACAAAGCCATCACGCTAGGCAGCTTCCCACCTAAGCTAGCCAATAGGAGTTTTTGAGGAGAGGGGTGTGTCCTAAGTCCCACCCATCTGATGGAGACAGGACCCTAAATCCAGATTGCTGGGTGGACTATGGCATATTCTTATGAGGATCTCCCTCAATCTTTCCTATTGAAGGTGTTCCAAGTAATTAAATAATTACATATTAATTGGGCCAGAGAAAGAGAGTGAGAATCCCTCTATAGTTCAGGGCACTCACCTGATCTCTGTTCAGATCCCTTCTCATAAAGCAGAGGGTGGATTTGAACAGGTGGTCTCCCATATACCATACAACTGGGCTAAAGGTTATAAGATTCCTACTTCTTCTTCCACCTCTCCCTCTGCCCCAACTGTTTTCTGTGGAGTTACGTGGCATCTGAGCATGCCTATTGGATTGCCCTGCATACCCAGATGTAGAAACTTAAGAACTTAAGGCAATTTTAGTGCAAAAATGTCGGCAGTGAGTTTAGGTGCCTACAGGGTTCAGTGGCTGCCGAGCAGGAGTTTTGCGGATCACAGTGGCACCTAAAAGTGGGACTTAGGCATCTAAATCTGGGGGCTAGGTTCATAGGTACCTTCACGGATCAGGCCAAAGTCCCTTCCCTGAGGAAATTATGTAAATACACCTTAATTACAATAGTATAAACAGTATTGCCAGTCCCAAGCCTTCAAAAATCATGAATTGGGCCCCCCCAAAATCTTGAGGTTGGATAAAAACGTCATTAAATTTTAAACATAACACCTTTTATTTGCCTTCTGCCTTCAAGCCTTTAGGGTCATTTTTGTTTTGTTTTGTTTTTTTCCAACCCTGAGGGCTAGAAACTTTTTTTTTTTTTAAGAAAGCTGATTTTGATGTAATCACCTGATTCCAGTAGCTGGGACTTTAAGAATAAACACAAAATATTGTGAGATTATTGATACAATTATGAGATTTGATCACACTGTATAAACAATTATTCTGTGTATAAATCATAAGTATTTTTCTTAAGAATTAGCATCAGGAGAGAAACAACTAAAATGGTGTAACTTAGGAGGAGACCTTTTGCAGCTCCATTGATAGGCCCTCTCTAAATAACAAAGTAAAAATAACAAAAGCCATTATTTTACCATGAAAAAGATAAACAGAAAATCAATTATCAAATGATGTATTTTCAATCTGAGTGCTGGGTATATTTCTTCCCATATCATAACAGTAATTTTACTGCTTTTTTTCTATACACAACACTAGAAAAATTTTCTATTTAATGGACAACCAGTGTGAGATATTCTTTAAATTGTCCTGTACTTCTTCATGTACAACGTTTTTAATATGTGAAAACAGATTACAGACATCATATATTTTAGTTATGTAGTTTCCTTTCCAGGATATTCTCTCTCCAGGACAGTAGCATACATGAATTATGAGAAATAACCATGGGAAATGTTAAAGGCAATATCTTTCAGCAGAGCTTCATATAAAATGAACTTTTTTGGTCCATAAAATGTCTGAGGATTACATGAATTTGAACTACAAATTAGACCAATTACTATTAGACTGTCCCTTTTGGCAAAGGCTACAGCAGTAAAGTCAGTTTGACCTATTGACCTCTGACCTAATAAAACGATAAGATGGCATGCTTTGATTAATCTAGTTAGTCTTACAAAGTCTGGCATCTCAACAAGCCCAAACTAGTTACTCAAACCAGTCTTCAATGTAACATTCAAATGATTACTCTGTGGAGTCCCAGAGGTATTCATTACAGACAAAATTGCTCTTGTTGCCTTGCATACAAGCTGAGTTTTCAATGGGAAATGAAAGGCTGCCTGGAAAAATAGGCCACCTAATTAAGTTAAACTACTCTAGCATTTGGTTTGACATCTTCATTACTCAAAATTAAAAAGATGCTTCACTTGAGCACACAAGTTACTATTGTTTATGTTGTTTTCGTCTTAAATTGGCTTGTTTCATAGAAGTCTGTTTTTCAGAATTATATCTTGTAATAGCTCACATATTTCTTGCAGTTTATAAAAATGTCTTAATAGCAACTATAGCTACTGATAGCTGGTACAATATAAGTACAATTGGGCTTATTGCAAGTTTAATTCTCAGAATTCTCACTGCTTACATTACACACTACTTTATTAACAGAAGGCCTGATACTGCAAGCCTTACTCATATGAATAATCCTTGCTCACGTGTGCCCTGATCCTTCGTTGGAACCGGTTACCACAGAATCTTGGGCCCATATGGAGTCCCATTAACTACGGTTCAGGATCAGGTCCTTGAAGTCAATGGGACTACTAGTATGAATAAGAAATATTCATATCAGTTTTAAGTCCCGTGGGTGTTTCTCTGTGTTTGGATGAGGGCGGGGTGGGAGGAGAAATCCAAAAAGAGTTATGAAGAGCAGCTATGTTTCAGTTCTGCCTATTTCCAGCCTTCTTCATTAACCCTTCTTTCCATGTATACACCACAGAATGTCAGACATTGTATATAGAGTTTTCTACACAGTTGGGGGAGAGGGAGGATACTAGATTGGCTCAGCCTCCTTCCAAAAATATTGGGAGACTTTCCACCGTCCTTCAGCCTTTTTAATAGAAAGGGAGGGGGTCTCTATCCTTCTGCATTCTGTGGCCTATACACAGCATTATCACAACTTTAAGTGATTGAGGTCTAAGGGAATTCAATGAGGATATGGAAATTTAAACTGAGTTTTTGCCCAGTAAGTGGAAGTACTTACATGTAAATCTATAATAGTGCTATTTTAAGAGCATTTTGAAAATGTAAACACCTGAAAAGCACACCATCTTGATTGCCAGTTTAGAGTCAATGATGCTAATGAGGCTTCTGACAGGTTAAATGTGGTGTATCATATACATTTTCAAGCAGTAAGATTTGTGAAAACAGGATTTTAAAAAAAGTTAGTTAAAATCTTTGGGTGCTGAACGTGTTCAATTTTATTCTGTGGTGCTTTGTTTCAAGCCTAATTTGGGTACATTTTCCTCAGAGGATCTTTAAAAACATTTACAAACTCTTTTAAAACTGGAATTTTACTCAGTTTCTTTAAAAAATATTAAATCTACAAAGAAAAAAGAAATGCAGTAAATGCAAGTGACCAATGTAGAGAAATATATCTTCTAATATAAGAGCCAGATTACAGCACAGGGATTACAGGCACATGCCTCTGGACCCAGCTTCTTGAATCCCACACTGACTTCAGAATCCAGTTTTCATTTAAAAAACTCCCAGACCTAGCTCTTAAATAAAATCTTGGAAATGCGGCCTTAGTGTATCTGATGTAGCATTGTTTGCCTGAGTCTGTAGGCAGCCCGAAACAATAGCTTGGAGAGTTGTGAACTGTCATATCCCTCTTCTGTTGTTAACAACCCAATAATCCATTGGTTTGAAGTTCCACCACCACCGAAACAGACACTTTGTGTATTTGGAGGGTGCTCACTCAGATACCTCGTTTTTGCCCTGCTGGGATACTGACAGTAGGGGCTCCCACAGGCAGAGGGGTGGGTGGGGAATGAGTCCCTTCCTCTTCAGGACAGACCCCAGCCTACCCAAAGAGGAGCAGTGGTCGGCCCTCTTCACAGCCAAGCAGACAGCTCATGAGTGAATGGCTTGTGCCACCACTGCCACACCAAGGTTGTGGGGAAGAACTATGTTGGAGGTGGGCCTGGGAAGGTCATGGTGTCAGGGCCGAGGGAGTCCCCATTTGTGCCTATGGCCCTGGGTTGCCTTAAACTCTTCCTGTCTTGACCTGTTTGATAATTGTAACAAAAACCTGTACTTTTCTAATGGACTGATATAAACTTTCTGAATAGGAAGTTACCTCTTTGTAGGGAAGGGTGAAGCCTTGGAGCTTTTAGTAGGTTACGGTATCTCTACAGCTCAAGTCTTGTAATCTTTTATAGTTTTCTATAGCTATAGTTTTTTATAGCTCATTGTCACCTATTAATGCATTTAAATGTAAAATGTTGTTCATAAATAAAGCACATTTGTTTTCAAACAAACTTGTATAGCATGATATTTAAAATTGAATTAAACAATGAAAAGAGACTCTCAGGAGTGGAATGTTTCATTTGAAAAAGCAGTGTTCCTTTTCATAATTCTGTTGACTTTGAAATTGTGCTTATTTTAAATCAATTGTATCATTGTCAGCATATTCTCCTTCTTATGAAAATGGAATTCATCTCATGCTGGAAAATTAATGTTTTGCTTGAGGCGTTGCCCTTTACCTAATGTAAATTAGGGAAATTGATTAACACAATGGGTAAAAAAAAAAATTGTACCTTCCCCAGTAATATGTTTTTGATAGCTGTTGCTTGATAAATTAGTATATTGTGTGTTTTAAATGAATATGATTTACTGCTTATGTCTAACATATGAAGAAACATAAAAAAAATGTTTGCAGGATCATTGACTTGAACATATCAATGGCACTGTTGGACAATTCTTGCTGAGTGTTAAGATGATTTATGTAAGAGACCGAAGGTTTCCACAGTAATGCATTATAGTCTCAAGCTATCAACTTTTGTTCATGCAGAGACAAAAAAAGCTGAAACACACTTACTTCTGAAGGTCCTCCATTAAGAAATTAGAGATAAGTTGATCCTGTTTATATTCATGGAAATATCACTGTCAAAGGCATCATCCTAACTTTCAGATGTGTATAAAGTAAATTATTGTTTTTCCTCCTCTACTGAGCATGCTGTTTTACATTACTTTCAATTCATAACTATTTGAGTTATGTAACAATGTGTTCAGTAATAAAAGAGGAGACATCCTGAAGCATCTATCTTTTAAAACCTGGCATTTTTCCACAGTTCAGATGGAGAAGCCTTACTGTAAATGAGAAATTAAGGCACACTCCATATTATTAGAAATATCATTCATTTTTATTTAAATTGTGTATGCATGTGAGAAGACCATATTTTTAAGGATTTATAGATAATACCATATTTTGTTGAGTGCATGCATGAGTGATGCAGCCATCCAGCACATCCGTTAAACTTACCTGGTCAACGATATCTTCTGCATTCTTATATAGTAATGGTTCTTCTCTTTCCACAGAGGGCTTGTGTTGGATGTTTGGATGTTTGCTGCCTCCTGTGGTCACTCTGTTTAAAATGTCTTTTGCTTTCATTTGTCTTTCTCCATTTGCTTTTTAACCATTGATGCAGAACATTCAATACAATCGTAAATATGGTTTGCTTTCTGATTTGCAGTCATCATCACCATTGGTAATGTAGGTGTTTTTTTGTTCTTATACCCTCTCCCTTAATTATTATAGTCAGGTCGTACAGCCATTTCACATATCACTCCTGTTACAATCAGAGGACACAAATGTGTGTGAGAGAATGGAAATAAAATGTATTGGCCTGGTTTTGCCACATACTGAAAGGATTCCTATCGATGACAAGAATCACTGCACTTGAATTTGACTAATAATCCACACAAAAAATAGTTTGGTGTTTGTCCATTTGACCTGCAAAAACATAATTTTTGCCTCCTTTCCAGAATTTAGCACAATTAAAATCCATAAAATTGGTGCAGGGTTTGACAAGGCTAATTGGCACAAAAGAGAAATTTAAATGAGAAAGAAGCCAGGTTGGCTTGGTGTTCAGATCTGAATGCTGATTTAAGCAAAAGCTTGGATTTAGGTTGGCAGCTGAATCAGGGTTAAGGTTTGGGTTCAATTGTGCCAAAATCTTGCAAGCTATTCTCATGAAATTGCAGGCCAAGATGGTATCAGTATCATGAGATCAGCTAAAATGTCACAAAAATAACTTCTTGTGAGATTTCACAAACATTAAACTAGAACCATAGAGTGCAGACTCCATCTGATTTGAGATCTATTCTGGGACCAAAACAGTATGTGTAGGTTCAACACCACCCACCTAAAATTCAAGGTGTTTCTGTTCTAAGGTTCCCATTATTGACCAAATCAACTTTAAATACTCCCAAACCTGTTTATAATAAATTCAGATGTGATGAAAATCCCCTTTATGATGAAATAGAAGCAAAGCCTTGATCTGTTCAATGCATTCCAATGGCGTTTAATGGTGTTCATAAAGAAGTCTCTCCCTGGATGTAATAAAGATTTAGGAACTCTCCCCAGTGCTCAACAGCTGATAAACAACTTCGCCATCCCATGGCCATAGGGAGAAAAGCAGACCCAGTGCTGAAGTCCCCTTGCAGTTTTGTGGTGAGGAGATGAAAAGACACACTGCTGCTGTTTCTTGTTGGAAAGTTAAGAGGAAGGCAATTTGTTGGTGCTGCTTTGCCTAGCAGAGTGAAGGAGACTTATCACCTGGTTACCTGGATATAGTAGAATTGTGCCAATACTACAGTGACCCTGGAAAGAAAATGACCAAGAGGTTTACAATTAAGTTGCATGCAAAATGTAATACTAATAATCCCTTATAAATAGGCTTGGTATACGTCAATTATTATTTTTCATAATTTTGACCAATAATATCAGTGTATATTTTAAAAGCATTTTAAATTTTTTTATCTATTTAAATTTTCACAGTTGAGGGAAACTATGAGGGATCAGTCAGTAATTGCAACAGATGATGTTGAAATTCAAAAAGTTCAAGTTTTATTACTGTTAAAACATAAATTGTCAACATCATATGTCAATATGTTCAAAGTAAATATCCTTAAATCAAACTAAGTTCTCAAGCAGCATTTTTCTTACTTTGCATATCTGTACATTTTTATTATAAATTAAAATATTTTTCATTGGTTTGTGTGTGTGTGGTGAAATTGTCATTTACTGATAAGCTATTCTTTCCAAGCCTACTTATAAAACAAGGTGAGAGTAGATATGAGCTATACCTGCGAACTGCAGGCAACAAGTGTCCACAAAATGCTCACAGATGAGACAAACTGTAGTGGTGACAAGTTATTCTTGGACTACCTGCATGGATTAATACCTCCCCTTCCTCCCGCAAACCCTTCCCTCCCCCAAACAGGACAATGCCCACATTGGGTATGAAATATTAGTTTAGCAAAATAATCGTCATAACTAAATTGCTAAACAACTATCTCATAGTATTTTATAGAACTAGGTTCTTCCTCACTTTTATGAATTAGGCAAACCTATTTTTCTAAAAAAAAATGCAAAAAACAGTTGAAGTCATCTCTTAGCAGATATTAATACTATACAACTGACAAAACTTTTCATATACAGCCATAGTATTATTGCAATATATTTAATATGGCTTAGTAATTAATTTCCACATAAATTATATAGTATTCTGACATTTTATTATTTTCTTTACTACTATACTACTGCTATCTTAAGAAGTTTATACAGTATAATTTGACAAAAATGTGTTAGATTATGTGTTATCAAATACACCATAACTGGTTTGCAACTAATAACCATAGCATGATACATTTTTATTATTATTGCTTTTAATGTAATGAAGAGGATATAAATGGTAACCTCATATTTATAATTCTTAATCTACATGTATATATGACTGTGTGCACTACAACTAGGATTGTGGGATTTTTATGAGACTAGTGTGTCATTTATATTATAGTAAATGAAGTTACAATGTCATAATTATATATTAATAACCATTTAGTCTTAGCCCTGGTCTACACTACAAACTTATGTTGGTATAACTACGTCGCTCATGGGTGCGGATTTTCCATACCCCTGACTGACACAGTTACACGGACTTAACTCCCAGTGAAGACAGCGCTATGTTGATGGGAGGGCTTCTCCTCCAGCCTCTTGGGGAGGTGGAGTATCTATGCCAACAGGAGAAGCCCTCCCGAAAACATAGGTAGCTTCTTCACTACGCGCTACAATGGCCCAACTGTAGCACTGTAAGCGTAGACAAGCCCTTAGTTAAATTGTATTGCAGTTGTTGTCTAGTTGTTGATACTACTAGTTAGGCATACATTTGAAACACAGCAAATCAATATCTGTCTAAAGTGAAAGCTCTGTTGTTAAACATATGGACAAATCAAATAGCAAATTTGCTGAATAGCCTGAATATTAATGGAAATTTGGCCAGTATTTGGCTTACGAATATTTGCCTGTACTGGCTGCTGCTGAGAGCTGACTTCAGCAGGAACCCTGAGTGAAGAGGCACTCCTTCTCCTCCTCCTGATCAAGCAGTGAAAGAAGGAGAGGAGAGCCACACCTTCATACTCGTCCTCCTCTCTCACCAGCAAGGTAGAAGGAGAGATGCACCTTTGGCTGTTTCTCCTCCTCTTGAAAAAACTGGGAGGGGAGAGCTCCCATTCAGTACTCCCTCTCCCCTGCTACCACCTCTCCAAGAGCCACTCTTCTCCCTTGGGGAGACAGTGGGAGGAGGAAGAGAAACCCCAGCAGTAACTCCTCCCTACACCCAGCAAAGAGGTGAGGGGAAAAGATTTCCTGAGGAGCTGAATTGCTGCTGGGGCTGTGGGAAAGAAAATGCAGTTCCGACCCAGCCTCCTCCCAAACACAGCCCATGAATCCTTCCCAACAGGCCCAAGCAACCTAACTGTCAAAAAGACTCATGATATATGCATGTTAGCCAAATCTCAATGATGGGCTATTTGTGCAGTGTGATGAAAACTTGTCCAGAGTAGCTATAAAACCTTATTGATGTTACCGCTTTCCTTTCTTCCCCACTCACTCTCTGTTCTTGTATTTTTTTTGTGTGTGTTTATGTGAAATTAGACTGTAAGCTCTTTGTGGCAGGGACAATTTATTTCAGCTGTTCTGTAGGATAATAATTTACTAGTGGCTAGTATACAGTAATGCACAATAACCTTATTATTTATTATTCAGCATATACATTTCTATATTATTTGAATAAACCTAATTTGTTTTCTTTGTTAATGGCATGTTTCCACTCCATTCATTAAGGTTCTGTTTTTGATGCCCACATTTCCTGCCTTGGTGGAGTCTCAACATCATAGTATGGAAATACAGGGAGAAATAAGACTTAGAAACTCAATATGCCAATATTCATCTGTCTACTAGGGAACAAAATCCCTGTGGAGAACCACACCACAAGCTATGTGATCTAAATGGGCAGGTGAGCAGGTTGGGCTAATTTTCTAGGTTGAGAATTCCATAGAGTGAGGTTACTCCACCTGACAGGGATAATACAAGTTCCTCATATTATACATGATAGTATTGCTGCCAACTCCTCCACTTTCCTTTACCTGTTTTCAATTCCTTGGGATTTCTACTTTTGCATATATGAGTTTAACCCTGATGCTTCACCCTACACCAAAATATCCTCATGCAGGGACAGATCCTTAGTTGGTGAAAATGGTCATAGCTCCTTGGACTTTGGTGAAAAAACACCCCTTTGGCCATGGCAAGATGCACTGTTCTGTAGAAGCTTACTTTGCTCAGGTTTTCAGCAATACCTGAACAGCTCAATAGCAACATGTAAAATCTTTGGTGGCAAATCCAGTTTAAAGGTTTTATTTCCATGCTGCAACAGTTTAGAATAACCTCAGGTGGGTTATTGTGATAAGAACATAAGAACGGCCATACTGGGTCAGACAAATGGTCTATCTAGCCAAGAATCCTGTCTTCTTACAGTGGCAAATACCAGGTACTTCAGAGGGAATGAACAGAACAGGTAATCATCAAGTGATCATCATCCTCTGTCATCCATCCATTCACAGCTTCTGGCAGAGGCTAGGGACACTTCAGAGCATGGTTTTACATAGCCACCCATCCTGGCTAATATCCATTGATGGACCTATCCTCTGTGAACTTATCCAGTTCTTTTATGTACCCTGTTATAGTTTTGGCCATCACAACATCCTGTGGCAAAGAGTTCCACAGGTTGACTGTGCATTGTGTGAAGAAATACTTCCTTTTGTTTGTTTTAAACTTTCTGCCTATTAATTCGATTTGGTGACCCACTAATACGGCAATTTTAAAATCAAGTTTTGACGTTTTTCTAAAAGATACGCCCCAGGAATTATTTTGGGGAAGTTCTGTGTGATCAGACTAGATGATCACAGTGAGCCCTTCTGGCCTTGGAATTTATGAACCTATAAATAACAAAATTCCACGATGTCTACCTTTTTGAATATTGCTTCTTCTCTTGGCCTTCTATTCAATGGCTTTACACATCATGCTTGTCTCCATCTGCGATATTATACTAAACTAAGGAATAAATATGCTCCTAATAGCTGCTACACTCGCTCAATTATGCCCACTCCTGCATCGGTGCAGAAGGAGAGCAGGGGAAGAGGACAAAAGGAGCAGTCTGTTATCTCCTCATGGCTTTTTGCAGGAGCTAAACATAGTTGGAGTCCTTGAGCACACAGAGTTCACAAAGTTAGCACAGATGCCCTAACTTTCACAAAGAGGACAGGAAGGTGTGGGGCTGGTTCCCACAGGCTCTGGAATGGCCCCATGTCTGTGGGTGGGAGAGGTGCAGACACTGCATCCTTGGAAAAGAGATAGGGGAACAGAAGCCACTCTCCCAGGAGTTCTGGAATGCATTCTTGAGCAATGCACGTCTGTACCAACCTGCACACCAAGTTGTGGCTGAACAACTACATTTGGACATCAAGTAACTCTCAATTCAAATCACATGTTTAATATTGTGCTCAGGTCATTCCTTCTCACTCCCTCACAAGTGAATAAATCAGCACATTGGGAGCTGACATGACTGTATGCACAGAATCATAGGACTGGAAGGGACATTGAGAGGTCTTCTAGTCCTGTCCCTTGCACTCAAGGCAGGACTAAGTATTATCTAGACCATCTCTGACAGGTGTTTGTCTAACCTGCTCTTAAAAATGATGGCGATTCCACAAGCTCCCTAGGCAATTTATTCCAGTGCTTAATTACCCTGATGGGAAGTTTTTCCTAGTGTTCAGCCTAAACTGCTCTTGCTGCAATTTAAGCCCATTGCTTCTTGTCCTATCCTCAGAGGTTAAAGAGAATATTTTCCCCTCCTCCTTCTAACAACCTTTTATGTACTTGAAAACTGTTATCATGTCCCCTCTCACTCTTCTCTTCTCCAGACTAAACAAACCCAATGTTTTCAATCTTCCCTCATAGGTCATATTTTCTAGACCTTTAATCATTTTTGTTGCTCTTCTCTGGACTTTCTCCAAATTGTCCACATCTTTCCAGAAATGTGGCACCCAGAACTGGACACAATACTCCAGTTGAGGCCTAATCAGCATGGAGTAGAGCAAAAGAATTACTTCTCATGTCTTGCTTACGACACTGCTGGTAATACATCCCAGAATGATGTTTGCTTTTTTTTTGCAACAGTGTTATATTTCGCTTTTGATTCACTATGATCCCTAGGTCCCTTTCTGCAGTACTCCTTCCTAGGCAATCATTTGCCATTTTTTTATGTGTGCAACTGATTGTTCCTTCCTAAGTGGAGTACTTTGTATTTGTCCTTATTGAATTTCATCCTATTTTCTTCAGACTATTTCTCCAGTTTGTCCAGATCATTTTGAATTTTAATCCTTTCCTCCAAAGCACTTGCAACCCCTCCCATCTTGGTATTGTCCACAAACTTTAAAAGTGTACTCTCTATGCCATTATCTAAATCATTGATGAAGATAATGAACAGAATCGGATGAAGAACTGATCCATACGGGACTCCACTCAATATACCCTTCCAGCTTGACTGTGAACCACTAATAACTACTCTATGGGAACAGGCTTCCAAGCAGTCTTGCACCCATCTTAAGGTAGTTTCATCTAGTTTGTATTTCCCTGGTTTGTTTGAGGCCATGCAAGACAGTATCAAAAGCCTTATTAAAGTCAGGGTATACTACATCTACCACTTCCCCCAATCCACAAGGTTGTTACCCTGTCAGAGAAAGCTATCATGTTCGCTTGACATGATTTGTTCTTGACAAATCCATGTTGACTGTTATTTATCACCTTATTATCTTCTAGGTGTTTGCCAACTTATTGTTTAATTATTTGATCCATTATCTTTCTGGGTATTGAAGTGAAGATGACTGGTCTGTAATTCTCTGGGTTGTCCTTATTCCCCTTTTTATAGACTGTCACTTCACTATATTTGCCCTTTTCCAGTCGTCTGGAATCTCACCCACCTTTCATGACTTTTCAAAGATTATCACTAAGGGATCAGATATCTCCTCGGTCAGTTCCTTGAGTATTCATCAGGCCTGGTGACTTAAGATATCTAACTTGTCTATGTAATTTTTAACTTGTTCTTTCCCTTTTTTAACCTCTGATCCTACCTCATTTTCACAGGCATTCATTGTTAGATGTCCAATTGCTAATAAACTTTTTAGTGAAAAATGAAACAAAAACGTCATTTAGCATTTCTGTCATTTCCACATTTTCTGTTATTGTGTGTCCCCCCACACACACACATTGAGTAATGGCCCTACCCTGTCCTTGGTCTTCCTCTTGCTTCTAATGTATTTGTAGAATGTTTTCTTGTTACCTTTGTATCTCTAATCTCATTTTTGGCCTTTTTAATTTTGTCCCGACAAACTTGTGTTATTTGTTTATATTCATCCTTTGTAATTTGACATAGTTTCCACTTTTTGTAGGACTCTTTTTTGAGTTCCAGATCACTGAAGATCTCCTGGTTAAGCCAGGGTGGTCTCTTGCCATACTTCCTGTCAGGGTTCCTTCCCCACTCTGAACTCTAGGATACAGATGTGGGGACCCGCATGAAAGACCCCCTAAGCTTATTCTTACCAGCTTAGGTTAAAAACTTCCCCAAGGTACAAACTGCCTTGTCCTTGAACAGTATGCTGCCACCACCGAGTGTTTTAAACAAAGAACAGGAAAAGAGACCACTTGGAGACATCTTCCCCCAAAATATCCCCCCAAGCCCTGCACCCCCTTTCCTGGAGAAGGCTTGATAATAATCCTCACCAATTTGTACAGGTGAACACAGACCCAAACCTTTGGATCTTAAGAACAATGAAAAAGCAATCAGGTTCTTAAAAGAAGAATTTTAATTAAAGAAAAGGTAAAAGAATCACCTCTGTAAAATCAGGATGGAAAATACTTTACAGGATATTCAGATTCAAAACACAGAGGATCCCCCTCTGGGCAAAACCTTAAAGTTACAGAAAACAGGAATAAACCTCCCTCTTAACACAGGGAAAATTCACATAAAACAAAAGATAAACTAATCCACCTTGCTTGGCTTACCTATACTGGTTTCAATATTGGAGACTTGGATTAGGATGGGTTGGAGAAGATGGATTTCTGTCTGGCCTCTCTCAGTCCCAAGAGAGAACAAACACGTAAACAAAGATCACAAACAAAAGCCTGCCCCCTCCCCCAAGATTTCAAAGTATCCTGTTCCCTTATTGGTCCTTTGGGTCAGGTGCCAGTCAGGTTAGCTGAGCTTCTTAACCCTTTATAGGTGAAAGGATGTTGCCTCTGGCCAGGAGGGATTTTATAGCGCTGTATACAGAAAGGTGGTTACCCTTCCCTTTATATTTATGACACTTCCTTTCTTTGCTACACAGTGGGATAGTTTTCTCTTGTGCCCTTAATAATGTCTCTTAGAAAAACTCCTAACTCTCTTGAACTGTTTTTCCCCTTAGAGCTGCTTTCTATGGGATCTTACCTACCAACTCCCTGAGTTTGCTAAAGTCTGCCTTCTTCATTATCTTTATTGTGCTGTTTTCCTTTCTACCATTCCTTAGAATCATGAACTCTATCATTTCATGATTCCTTTCGCCCAAGATATTAACTGCTTTCACCTCACACCTCTCCTTTCTTATGCAGTCCGACTTTAGTCATATCCAACCATAATACTCACTTTCCCCTTCAAAATATATCAGCATGTCCACACTGCCCTTCCTTATTCTCAAATGAGCCTACTTGCTTCAGGAAGATCACAAACAAATAAAATCAATTATCTACCTTGGTATATTCCTCTAGCGTTACTTGTAGCTTTACCTTGCATCAGATTAAACCACATGACTTTAAACAGCAACAACAGTCAGTAAAAGACTAAACAATAACATCATGGAACACATTGTTTAGATATAGCATAAATAGATGTATGTGTGAGTTTATAGACTAAGAAAAACATCTATATTTTATTCTTCAGATATAATTACTTTATATTTTTATAAAATATATTTGAATATTCGTACAATGTGCATGCCATTTCTGTATGAATTTGTTTCTTTTGTAGTAGAATGAATGTATGGTTGTTATATAAAACTAAAATGAGTAGCAAAAGAACAGAATTTCTTTTTCAGTATGTAACTCTTGATCTGAGTTTTAAGAAACATTTTGATCCAATGTTAATTTTATAAATGGCTTTCCTTTACCACAATTCCCATGAAAAAGCTATGCACCTAGATGAAGACTCTTGGAAAATTTTAATAGGACCCTTGAAATCTGTTTGCATTCACCTTCTTCTTAAAAAAAAAATCTGTCTAATGGGAACTGTGCAAGTACCAGCGATTGTTATGCCTTTGAGGCAATTTTTATTCCATACATAATTTTTAAACTCTACCATTATAATGTATGAGTGTTTAAAATGCTCTCTTTGCTAAGTTGAAATTACTACATAATAATGTATGATGATTGGGTTTTAGTTTGTTTGTGTGTAACTATTGTTTTATTTTAATTTTTGTTTGATTTGAAACAATATCTGTATTTTCTTTTTACAGCCTTTTCCTGGTCCAAGTCTTGAAAGTGAAGATTTTAACATACCTCCCATAACTCCTCCATCATTACCTGACCACTCACTGGTGCACCTGAATGAGGTAGAGTCTGGGTACCACTCTCTGTGTCACCCAATGAACCATAACGGCCTGCTTCCATTCCATCCACAAAACATGGACCTACCTGAAATTACAGTGTCCAACATGCTTGGCCAAGATGGGACACTGCTTTCAAATTCACTTTCTGTGGTAAGAATTTTTAGTCTTTGATTTTAGGGCTAGTTTAATTTAGGTTGTTTTTTTTTTTAAATGTGGATATCTATATCTGTTTAAAATACTGTCAGTAGGCTATATCCAGGTCTCCCTGAAATCATCACAACTGGTTCTTCTCTGTCCCTAGTTTTACTCTGGTTACAGAGGATGAAATCCTGCCCCATTAACTCCAATAGAATTACTGCTGCTTTATGGTGGTGTTATTGTGAACAGAATCAGGCCAGTGTCATTGACTTCAGATGAAGCAGGATTTATGTTCTGTGTTTCTTTACCAGGTTCTTTCTATTCTGATTTGTCTATACAGAGAGATCTACAGAAATGTACTGTTTCCTTTCTTGTTTACTGTACTTTAGGAAAACAGCAAATGTCTTTTTTTCACTCTAGGCCAAATCTTGCAGCCTTTTCACAATTCACAGTCCTTGTCCATACACAGCTCCCATTGAAGTGATTGGGAGAGTTAAGTCTATCGAATAGTGATTATGGGGCTGGTCCTAAGAATAATTATATTTTCAGTCATTTCTATATTGGTTAAATTGATTATAAGAAGTGCAAAGTCACATAAATATCCTGTTTTTCACAAGGCATTAAGAATAAGTTGCAAACTTTTTGTATGCCAGCTATACACCAATTTATGTCCTCATATTTTAGAGCAGAATATGACCCTCAAGGGTATATTGTATGGGAGGAAAAGTTTTTCATAGAGGAATACAGATACATTTCTGGGATATTTTCAAAAATTTGTTTGGACTTCTACAAAACGTATGAAATACATTATTCAGCCTCCTTGAAAAAGAAAGAGTTGAATGGTGTGAAAAGATCTAAGAATCAGAAATACCTAAAGAAAGTAGAACTAGCACTTCGCACTTTAATAAAGAGTAAAAGCAATGTTTCATTGAACTGATCTCTTTTATGCCTGGGCTATGGTTGGAAACTAAGCATTCTTTTAAGCACTGATGTTCCACATTAGTCTTTTGCAAAGAACTATGAAGAAAAGGCCTTGAGAGTCTGTAGATTGTCACAGTGAATTACTGGATCAAGGGCAAATACAAAAAAGCTGAATAATATAACTAAACAATTCTGCTTTGGGGAATTTATGTAGATCAGGACAAAACAGAAGTAAATTAAAGGAAATATGCACTGGTTGGAAGGGAAAAGGCGCTATATTTACTAAATGAATCCTGAACCATGATAGGTAAATTAAACATGATAATCGAGGCATCATTTCTTGGGCTATGGATGTCTCCTTCCTCTTATGACCCATAATAACCTTCCACCATGATCAATTTGTTATAGGGCCACAATTTTCTTTGCACAGAATGTAGGTATATTACTGCTTATATCCTTAAAGAGAGATATTCATTGTTGTGGAAGTACGTTGATGAAGTAATTTTAGTTTCAAGTGCAGATACCAAAAGTTACCTGTCCACAGTGAGTAGGAAAAAGATATTTATGTAAAATTAAAAGTATTATTTTTATCAAAGACATGGACTCAGAATTTGTGTAGTCAAGAAAGGAAAGATTCCTCAGGCTTATGGCAAGTGCATGTTCCTATTCATTTTGAATACAGTACCTCCAAATATATTTTTGTGTGTTCCAAGGGTACTGTAGACTCATTTTTGCCTTTAAAATAAAGTATTGTATCTGTTGCCACAAAGTCACGCTGCAGATTGATTTACATTTGAACAGCTTTCTCTGGGATGAAAGCCTTTATAACTGTATTTCTGACCGAAGTCTGTCCTCCTTTCTTCTCCAATCCCATGCTGAGCTTCTCCATTTTGCAGTCTCTCCCTTGTTCTCTCACACACGGGGTTTGTCTGAATTGTTAGTTATAACCTGAGTGTTGCCCCTAGTTCAGGTCCTGTCCACACCCAGTACCCTTTAACTCAAGTGTGGTAGAGCTTTGAACTGGAGTTGGCTGGCCTGTCGTGGTATATACTATAACTCCAGTTAGCGCAGTTTGAGAGCTAACACAATCACTGTATTCAGGTTGAGTGTTATTTTGCATTCTTACTCATGGGACACTAACTTGAGAGCAGTTAACTCAAGTGTAGATAACTTGAGTTAACTATGCAATGAAGACAGTGATTCCACTGTGCTTTTGGTGTTCCACAACACCAAGGAAGACAGATGATTTTGTGAAGAGCCAGCATTATTTATTTGCATTTGAAACATACCCCCTTATTTATATAATCCAGAAACGTAAAGGTTTCTTTTTCTGCACACCATTCTACCTTTTTGATATTACTCATCACCACCCTTTAAGCTTCATTTTTACTGTTTTGTCTAACCCTGATCCATACCAATAATATATGCCAAAGTGTGCTAGCATATTTCCTGACACTGAAACTCCTTTATCTATTTCTCAAACCTGTCCAAATTCTTGTTACCATATATTCACTAATATATCACTCTCTCTTGCAAATTTGGACACCAGGCAACTAGTTCCATTTCCCAGGTCGCTAATAAATATTTTCAGTAGAATTGTTCTTAGCATTGAACCTTTGGGTTGTTCTTGACCCATTTATCCTCTGTATTAGATTTACTGGGTTTATAATATTTTCAAAATCTTGAGGTATTTTATTTCATGTTGTGCATGCAATATGTAACAGTGGACTAGAGCTAAAGCTCTTTTAGGACACCAAAGAGCAGATGATGTCAGCTGTATTAGAATTTACTGGGTTTTGATCAAATTCAGCTCTGACGTAAGGTACAACTGCATTGAATTTGGCCTGTTTACTCTCATCTTTTCTGCTAACCTGTTCTCAAGCTATATCAATATTTTAGCAATGATGCCTACATTTTTATTCTGTATTTGAACTATTGGTTGGTCTGCAATTGGCTGACAAGAGCTCGGGTTACACTTTTTTAGATAATGACTTAGTTAATGCTAAGCTGACGGAAGTAAACAAACAAAGCCGGAGAATACTGGGTGTACAGATCGCGGCGTTTCCCTTTCATCTCAGCTAGCAAGTGTTTGCCATTGTAAAATGAGAATTTGCTTGAGTAAGGACTGAGTAAAATCTAATGCCTTTGGAATTTGGCTCAGTATGATTAGAAGTTATTGTGCACTATTCACTCAAAAGCAGCTTTTTAACAGACTCACACTAAAACTGCTGGTTTATTAAAATCTCACTCAGGAAAAGCTCCCATTTGAAAGCCCTTAGAGTAAAGACTGCAGGATTTGACTCAGTATCTGTAAGAGTTTTCATCTGTAGAAGTGCTTAAGCACACAAAATAAGAACCTGGTACCAGCTCAGGGAATTCACATTAAGGATCAGTTTCTTATGGATTTTTTTACACTGTGGGAATTTTCTTTCTAAAAAACGTTACAATGCTGGGAGATGGGACTTTCCCACTGCCATTTACAGTATCTGACAGTCAAATTGGGAATTAGCCTGCTTTGAAGTTTTGAGATTGATTGAAGTCTCTGTCACTTTCTACTATTCGAAAACATCACTAAAATTTCCCTTTTCCTACATTGTGCTGTCAGTTCATGTTTGCGTCTATATTCTTATCTGGCTCTCTGTTTTCTACCAAAGCAACATGCACACATTCATTTTTTTACAGTATCTTCAAATGCAGATTTCTCAAGACATTTCATTTATATAGTAGTTTTAGACATACGGAGCTCAATATTTGTACAGAATTTCTTCTGGCATTGCAAAGCTGGGTCTAGGTCCTCAAGTCAAAGCCAAGAACTGTGTTATGTACAAGAAATTTAACATGGACATAACTGAGATCTGCCTGCATCTCAGATTGCTTAGCTATCTGGGTATAATCAGATAATAAAGTTACATTAATTGTCTTGTAGCATGTTGGTTTGTCTGTGGTGGAAGAGAATAAGGAGCCTTTTTCCATGTGCTATAATTGAGGCAGATCCCTTACAACTTAGGTCTGTCTCAGTTTCTGGTGGATGTCAGCCTGTCTATACTTCCAGGTGCTGTATAATCTTCCTGAAATGCTCCTTAAAACTGTCAGAAATACCCACTAGAAATTTGCAAATAAAGCTGTCTGCACAGATTTCTCATGAGAGGATGCATGTATCTGCAAAATGCCTTTTAAGGTGCTAGAAATTGAAATATTTCTGTGCGTTCATTTGCTGAACATAAAATTATAGACACACCCATCCAGGGTCTGTTGAATGTCCTATGATTGCTTAAGAGTTTTTCTAGGCAATCAGAATTAAATTTCACAGTGCAGCTTTTACATTAAGAAAACACCAGGATTGTTAGAGTGTTCTTATATGTAACAGGCTTTTTTTAACAGTGTGGCTTATAATGCTGTATAGAACATTTACAAGAAAAAATAAAGGGGATTTCAATTTCTCCGAATGCTTCAAATTTCAAGTTTTGAAGTTTAAAGTGGAAGCGATGTTAAAAGGTAATAAAACTGGGGGATTTAGTTCCAGAATGCTCTATTTGTACTGGCAACAAAAGCCAGAATAATGTATATACTTGGGTTTATTGTCATTTTTAGTAGACAGTCAAGGCACACTTTGAATTCAAAGGCTACTGTACAACTGTTTTGACAACCATCACATCAGTAGGTAGTGTGCAGGACATATGACACTGAAACAGAAATGTTTCTTTAGGTCTATAGGGAGTGCAGTACATCAATGAATTCAGAGGTATTAGAGCAGCATGAATTTCTAATATGTTGCTATTATGGAAAAGACCACTGGCATATTGAATAATGTAGCTTTCAAAGGAGAGCAGAAAATGTGATTACAGACAATTTCATTGCTGTTTTTAAAATAAATATTTTCAAAATCTTGAGGTATTTTATTTCATGTTGTGCATGCAATATGTAACAGTGGACTAGAGCTAAAGCTCTTTTAGGATACCAAAGAGCAGATGATGTCAGCTGTAATTATTCAGATGTGGAATAATAGAAGCATTCGTTTAAAATAAAATGGATGTCACAGGGGCCTGGGTCCTTATATAAAAAAGCAATAAAAAGAAATGATTTTGCCCACTTTGACAGAAGAATAAAGGTAATGAATAATTATTTAACATTATGCCCCAATTCATCAAAGCCTGAGCAAATACGTATTTTTTCATAAATTATATTTTTTTAGTTATGCAGCCCATGAGAGAGTAATATCTTAAACAAAATATGCCACTGTAATGCAGTGTAGGAAATCGGACACCTGTTTTATTTTCATTTTCCATATCATGTAGAATGCAGCTACTGTTTCTTATTAATAGAGCAAGTGCTAATAAAAATGATGTCGGAGATTGTTGTTCTAGCTAGGACATGTTTAAGAGACTTTTGTTTCACCAGCTTAATTCATATTAGTTTAAATTCAGTGTTCATGACTAATCTTGTGGCTGACCTAAATGGTTGATTTTTTTGGCACCTTTGAGTGTTAGAGCAAAGCACTGAGTCAAACAGAAATTTTATATTGCTGATGAACAAAACTGATACCTTTCTTTACCATAACAAAACAAAAGATTTTTCCCCATATTAACCTAAGTTTTGAAATTTGAATCATGATTGAATAGCACATAGTCCTTTTTTCCCTGCCCTATATTTCATATGACAGTGGTATAAGATACTTTTAGTCTCCAGTGAATACTTCACATTTGTACCTCATTACAAGGCTGGTCTTTACTTTAGATCAAAATTTACTCTTATTCCACACAGACCTGCTGTTACCCAAATGTTATTACTGTGAATTATTGCCATCAAAAATGCCGAATCATAAAAGCAAGGTAATAGAACACCTCATGTTGAAGCAATGAATTTTTATCATCTCAAGCCCTTTCATTTTGGAGGGTGATCTTTTTCACACAGATTTTAAAAGTCTGGTTTTTGCACTGAAATTAGCCTTGACAGGCTGAGGGATGTGGCAGTTTGTGTGTGTGTTGTTGGGCAGCATAGCCAAAGGAATGTACACCCAGATCTTCAGCTGTTGTAATTGGTGTGGCTTCATTGTTGACAATGGAGCTATGCTGATGTATGCCACTGTAGGACCTGGTACCTAAAGGTTAGCTTTCCGTTTTCATGTTGCCTCATCCAATGTTCTGACATTAGAAAGACAGTTTATACGACCTATGAAGAAGAGAAGATTAAGAGGTGACTTGATCAGGGTTCTATAAACAGTTATATCCTAGGTGAGGGGAAGATATCTGATAATAGCGAGCTCTTCAGTCAAAGACAGACTTATAAGCAGATCCTGTGGTTAGAAACTGAAGCTAGATTAAATGGAAACAAGGCATGCATTTTTAACTGTGGCAGTGATTAACCATTGGAACAACTTTCCAAGGGATGTGTTAGATTCTCCATTACTTAAAATCTTGAAATAGAGATTGCCTAACTTTCTAAAAGCTATTCTCCAGCTCTGCCATGAGCTATTAGACATCATGCGGGAAAGTAATGGATGAAATTGTATAGCCCTTGTTATGCAGGAGTTCAGACTAGGAGATCACAGTGGTTCTTATGACCTCAAAGTCTATGAATAAGCTGCAACCCATAATTGTCTGTAACCATTAATCATCTACATTAAGAAACCAGGCTAGATGTTCAAGCATAGGCATGCACTCATTTCAGGATAACTTCAAACACCATCTTTACAGTGCCTGATGCAGCCATTTGATTACTAGCCAATCAGCATATATTTTCAATTTGTTCACCTATCAGGAATGTCAGATTGTTCATACTTGAAGTTCAGTGGTTGAGACTCTTGAAAATAGTATATTTCACAAATTAATCCAAAAATGGTGTCATATTTCAAGTAGAATTGGTACGGTGACAAATTTCATTTTTGGAGAACAATCTTCCATAGGTTTCAGAGGAACAGCCGTGTTAGTCTGTATTCGCAAAAAGAAAAGGAGTACTTGTGGCACCTTAGAGACTAACCAATTTATTTGAGCATGAGCTTTCGTGAGCTACAGCTCACTTCATCAGTTATCCATAGTTATCCTAAAAAAATTGCGGAGATTTGGGGAAATATTTTGGTGAACATCTTTTCATAGCAATCACTCATCAGCTGAATTTATTCATGTTTTATTCATTGCACAAGGAGGTGAAAAAAAACGTACCATGATATTAAATCCTGGCCAGCGCTAATTAGCTATCACTGCAGATATCAAGAGGTGGGCTATAGACTAGCGATTCAGTTGCATGGATGGATGGTTAATATATTATGGAGCTAATGCCTGGTGGTAAGTATGGCATTTTGTACATGCAGCTCCTTCATAAGTGATTAATGCACAAGCAGCGTCACAGCTGCAAGTGTCAAACAAAACAGAAAAGAGAGTATGCAGATAGAGAAAACATAACTCATGGAAATGTCAGAATTTCTGAGATTTCCAGCAGCAGAGATGCTGACTTTAATCTGCTGTGTTTAACATAGTGTGTAGATGTCGAAAACAGCAAGATAATGAAATGTTTCTGAAGACTTGTTCAGGCTATGGCAAAAACACTGTAGTCATGTTAAGGCCTATTGATGCAGTTGAAATGAAATGTCAATTTCAAAAATTGTGAAGATGCTTTTATGAGGAGCAAAAGGAGGCAGGAGCCCACACTATAGAGTAAAGGGGAAAAATTGTGCATCAAGCAGAAAGGCCTGCTCCCTCTGTTGCTGTCCTGCTTCGCTACTTTTCTTTACTTAAGTGGAATGCATTTGCTTTGCTTTATTCTACCTGAGAACAACTGAAAAGATATTGAATCTTAAATGGATCAGACTGACCTTAACCTCATCTCAGCCCAGGGGATACAGAGCTACAGCATATGGAGAATAGCAATCTCAACATGCAGTGCACTTTATTGATCTTAACAGTCATCTGCATTCTGGAATCTATAGTTTGCAGGGGCTGCACTTCTATACTGGGGACTGGGGAAGCCAAGCACTGTATCTGAGAACTTCATGCACAGTACTTGACCTGTACTATGCACTATGGCTGCACTTTGAATGCCCCTTCTCTAGCTTATCCTCTTGCATCTGTAGTGCAGTAACTATTTAGCAAAACTACAGATTTACCCTGGCAAAAATGGCCTAGCCTGGACTTGTCACCTTCCTTCTTTTAAGGGATCTGCTCCTGAAGTCATGTATTTGTGATATTTTTCATTTTTCCATTTATCTCTTTTAAAAGCTTTTACGAAACTTTGCCTGCCATGATTTCTTTTTCAAACAAAATAGTTTGGCCCTCTTTTTACCAAAGCAAAAATAAATGCTACCCAGGAAGCACTGCCTGGGGGCAGCCCTACAGTAAAAAAAAACCAAGTGTGTAGGTGTGCTTCAGGAGGAAACATGCTCAGTAAGGCAAGAGATTTCACTTTCAAAGTGTTTTGGAGGTTCTAACCACCAAACAACAGGAAATAAAGTGTTTGTTATTTTTATCCTTTGATAATGTTCCTTCTAAATCCAAATGTTAATTTAAACAGAAATCTTTATGAGGCAGGCCACCTTACCTCAAGTTGGGCATTCCCAACTCTAGCCTTTTCTTTTTAATAACATATAATCCACTTCTGAGCCCAGGTTTCTGTGTGTCTCTCTCCCTCCCTTTTTAATTATTATTACGATGCAAAATGTTCACAAAGATACCTTGCAAAGGCCCTTTTCCCCTGTCCTTCCTGATTTGAGGATTCCATAAAAACAGTGTGTCAAATGCTAACCTTCACACTGCCTTTAGTCTGATCCTATATCTCACCCTCATGCTTACTGGTATATGAACCCACCTATATTCCCTCTCACACACACTTGCACTGTAATACATTAATGAGGACAGATTGGAAACATCGTCTCAATATGTAGTCTCACAGTGTGTTTCACAATACGAAGGGGTTCTCAAATTGGGGGTCGGGACCCCTCAGGGGGTCGCGAGGTTATTTCAGGGCAGGTCACGAGCTGTCAGCTTCCACCCGAAAGCCCGCTTTGCCTCCAGCATTTATAATGGTGTTAAATATACAAAAAGTGTTTTTAATTTATATGGGGGGTTGCACCCCCTTGCTGTGTGAAAGGGGTCACCAGTACAAAAGTTTGAGAACCATTGGCTTAGAGTAACTTCCTTGCAGCATCAGAGAAATATTACTTTGCTAATGCAGTGTAACAATGGATCAACTTTTACTGAACTGCAGTTTGTTTACAAAATGGAAAAAAAACTTGAATACCATAGCACGGCTGGCTTTGGGAGTACGTGCCTTGACTGCTGCCCAGGAACCTGTAATCTTTGGGGCCATGTTAGGGAATTATTCCCAATTGCTTATTTGTGGGTGGTGTTAAATTCTAAACAAAGGCAGCCCTATCTGGTGGACCTATCTCATCTAACGTATTTGTCAGTATCTCTTTGTATTTACTTATTATTTCATAAGTGCCCAGCAGTTACTAAGTATTTCACAGAAGACCAGAGAGCCTCTGCTCCAGTCTATACATAAGACATGACCTAACGAAGTGAGATGATGAATAGTGACTTATAGCAATACAATTATGAGCATCTCATTATAGTTTATTTGTATTGCAGTCACACCTAGGATCCCCAGTCATGGACCAGAACCCCACTGTGCTAGGTTATGTGTAAAACACAATAATGACGGTCCTAGCCCCAAAGAGTGACTCATTTTAGGCTTGTGCACCTAGTGGCCATTCAGCGAGGGGCTTTTATTTATTTATATATATATATATGGAAGATGGAAATATTAGTGTGAATGTTCCTAACTCCCTTATTGTGGGAATCAAGGGAGGGATAGATTTACAAAAAGGATTGAAATGAGGGCAGGATGGTGAGCCAGTGCAGAAGTCAGAACACTGATGTGTTACGGTCTTGCTGATCTTTAAAGAAGAGAGGCATGAGGTACTGGGGGCAGGGACATTTTCTCCATAGGTCTGTCCTGACCGCCAGATGGTGCTGGTAGCAGTGTTAACAGTATACACATACTATTCCCTGAACCCTCTTCAGAAAAGGGAATGCAAAAGACAGGAGGAGGTGAGATCTAGCATCTATAGGCCTGTGTTTGTCCCAGGATGGTGCTGGTTGAAGGATCCGTACCATATATAACCTATGGTCTGAGCCCAGAACTAAACCACAGGCCTCTACCACTTGAATTAAATGAATAACTCCACAGTTCCAAGTACCAGGCTGCTGTCTTCTATGTGGATGAGTCACTAGAGGAGACACAACAGACTTAGCTAGGATATTGCACATGCTCCCTGTCTAAGGAAGTTTGGACCAAATCTCTGAGCTCTACAGAAGTTTAAATCCCCATACAGTTTTGTATTCATCCCACCATCGGTTACAGCAGAGGTACAACCCCTAACATTTAACTGCAAAGCATTTTAGTTAGAGTAATGTCTTTAGCTGATAGTAGTAGTAGGCTTTATCTTCCATGTCGACTAGAGGTGGATGTGACATATGTCATTAGCCACAAGATGATGCATTCTTCTCTGGTGTTTCCTGGAGTAACAGGGAAGTGCGAAGGTGCCAGTGGGCTACCTGACTTTCCTAGGCCTGATCTGGCCCTATAGTGATGCTGGCAATGTTAGCACTGTTGTGAAGCTGCATACTCTAAGTCTCTACAGCACTTGTGCTGCCTGGCCTAGTTTTAGAAATTTGGGATCTGATCTTGCAACTGCTCCACATAAAGTCAATTGGATTTTTGTGCATGGAAAGCTTAAAGGATGAGGCCCTTGATAAGAATCCAATGTATTTTTATTCAGAGATGGGACTTCTAATAAGCTTAAAAATTACCTTCATTCCCTAATAAAGAGTTTTAGAGATTAGCTCATAACTAAACTGCAGTTCCTAGCACTTAAATGTAGGATACCGCTTTAATGAAGTTTATTACCCTTCTCTCTTTATGAGGTAGCATAAAAAGTGTTCAGAACTGTAGGCTTAGTGCTGATCTAGCTATTAGCCGCAGCTTAAGTTGCCTGACAAAAAAAGTACACATTATAAAATAACGCTTGGTGAATTTTTTTAAAGTTGGGCTATTTAGAAAATGCACTAGACAATAGTACTAACAATGCTTTGCTCTTCTATAGCAACTTTCCTCTGACTGTGTCAAAGCGCTTCGCAGTCATTAATTAACTAAGACTTCCTATGCCCCTTGACTAACATTACAAAGGTTTTTTATTTACAGTATCAACCCCTCATTGTTCCAAGGCACTCAAGACACTGTGCAGCAGCATAAAAGCAAAGGCATTTTAATAAAAACATAATATAATACCATTCACTCAAAATATGACCACACAGACGAACAGGCCCAAGTTGAAAAGGAGTGTGAATAAGACAGATTTCAGAAGAAGAGTGATTTTAAGCTATCGGATCCACCAAAAGGGCGATCACAAGCTAATTTCATATGCTGATCAATCATTAAATAGTGGGGTGGAGTCAGGGGTGAAAGTAAAATTTAAAACTTACTGGTAGGGGGGCCAGCTCCCTTCCTTGCCTTCCACACCCCAGAAGTGGCGGGGCCTCCGGCGGAAGGGGCGGGGCTCGGGGGTTAGTGTCTCCCAGCCAACCCTTCCACGCTGTTTGGCCCATGCCGTCCGGGGCTCCCGTTGTGATTTAAAGTGCAGCAGCAGCGGCCGGAGCCCTGGGCCCTTTTAAATTGCTGGCCCCAGGGCAGCTGCTCCTTTTTCTCCCCTCTCCTCTGTTGGCAGCCTTTTAAGTAAGGCCGCAGTGCTTTTAAGTAAGTCCGTAGGGGCCGGTACTGGCGGCCACCTTTTACCAGTATGCCGTACCAGCCTGTACCACCTTACTTTCACCTCTGGGTGGAGGGAGAGCACAGGTAGCAGGGTAATTAAGGGTCTCAAAAGAAACAAACTTAAAGACTATCCAGCACTTAACATACGTCCCTAGTAAATAACTTGTAGTGGGTATAATATGATCATGATAGCTCAAACCAGTAAGCAGTCATACAACCACATTCTGGACAAGCTGAAAGTGATAGAGCAGCACTCTCAGGAGCCCTGTAAAGATACTTCAGGGATGGCTTCACCAGTCCTTAAAAAGCAGCCAGCTCTAAGGTGAAATACAGTGTCACTTTAACGTTACACTACACAACAGATCATTTGATCCGATAGTAACACTACTCTTACTGACATTGAGTCAGTACTGAGCTAATGCCTCTGTAAGCTGTTAGGAGTCATGGAGCTGCTAAAGGTATTGTTTTTGCATCAAGTGGTCAGGACCTCATTAGTATCTTTTGATATAAAAATAGTGCATTTATCAGTCTTGTTTCAGTGTCTGCCCACTCACCACTCACCACATACCTCATACTCTCTTGTTCAGCAAAAGCTCATCTTGTGCCCTTCTTCCATGCCCATGCATTCCTGCATGCTTCCTCTTGTGAGTGGAAATCCCTTCCTGACCCCCTCTACCATGCTTCCTACCTCTGGCCCATTAGGGTCCCTTTCAGTGTCTGCAGTACCAAGGAAACTGTCCATCGTTGAGAGAGTTTGCGCAAAAATGGTTCAGCCATTTGTGATCACATAATATTTTGCAAATAGTACAGTGCAATACGTAGTTTTTCTACAACGTAAAATACACATGTATCATCCCTGCCATTGCAGGGGCCTCAGGCATTGGTGGCACCTCAGTCTCTCCTTTCTCTGCCTCTGGCACACAATAGTTTAGTCTTCCGAGGACTAAAGTGCTATAGCCTAACTAAAGTCATTGGCCTCAATATAGGGGTATCAGGTGAAATTCAATGGGTCTTGACATACAGGAGGTCAGACTAGATGATCACCATGGTCCCTTCTGGCTTTAAACTCTATGAAATTATCTTGCACATTACTCTGTGTATGGTAGACAGAGTCCATGAACATTATTTATATGAAGAGAACACAGTAAGCAATACGTCTTGTGATCATTGTTTATTATTATTATTTCTTATCTGTATTGCGGTAGCACCCAAACATAGAGGAAAACACTCTCTATACCCCCAAAGAGCATGTAACCTAAAACAAAGACAGAAGGACCCGGGGGAGGGAAACAATATACAAGCAAAGTGATCTGTGTGGTGAGAGGCACATCTTACTATTTACACATTATCTTTTAGCAAAAAGAAAAGGAGTACTTGTGGCACCTTAGAGACTGACAAATTTATTTGAGCATAAGCTTTCGTAATAAATGTATTCGTTTCTAAGGTGCCACAAGTACTCCTTTTCTTTTTGCGAATACAGACTAACACAGCTGCTACTCTGAAACCTGTTATTATCTTTTAGGTTTTCTTAACACAATAAATACCCCTCACCCATGGTTTTCTTCTGCAATATTCTATATATTAAATATACCAGATATAATAAGACAGTACATTTGCCAGCATGGATAGGCCACTTAATTTCATAATTACATTAGCTTCATAGTTTACAGCCTTAAGGACTGAGGTGCACTTTGGAAGATTGTGTTGCTGGTTAAAATAATGGGTGGGATTTTCAAAAGCATTCTGACCTAATTTCAGTCCTGTTGAAGACTAATCAGAGTTTTATCATTACTTCAGTGGAAGCACACTTAGGCCAATGCTGAGTGTTTTTGAAAAGGCAACCCAATATGTATAGACATGGTTTCTGACAATTTTTTTGAAATACGTTTTAAAAATACATATTTTTAAAAGAAATAGAACTTATCAAATAAAAAGTTTAGGTCAAGACCCACACTGTACCATTGTATCGCTGAAATTATTGTAAGTATAAAAAATGAAAAGGTAATACAAGATGTTACAAGGCTGGAGAAGAATGATGTGATCTGGTGTTTTATTGAGAAATAATACATGGTTATACAATTAAAGATAGTATAGCAAAGTTGCACAGAGTTAAAGTGGCCCATGCAACCCGAAATCTTGACTTTGCTGTGCACTGACTGCGTGCCATCTTAATGTTCTGTTAACACAAGTTGCTGGAGCCTTTTAAAAATACTGGATGTATTCCTTCAGGATGAATCCAGCGAATAATACTGAGTTCCTATTTAAAAACAAACAACAAACCTGACCATATACAGGACAGGCAGAGTTAGAGGGCCTGATCCAGAGCCTATTTAAATTAATGGGAGTTGGATCAGACCCTTCAAGCTCTAGAGCTGTCTTGTTTTGTATAGAGTCTTTGTACACAGGTTTGGTAGATGTGGCTAGGAGAATTAGGAAATCCATAAGTGAAAGGGAATATAATATATCAATTCAGAATTCTTTCCTTTGCAGATGACCTGATCACTTTCAACAACAGTACAAAAATAATCAGCTTTCCCCAAATCTTTTAGCACATCATCTTTACCCAGATCATATTAGCACATCACCTACCTTGAACAAAATAATTTTCCATGAAGGCTCAGCTGCAGTATATTATTTTTACAGAATCGTTCATGTCCCTATTGTCAACATTCTGATTATTTATAATCATTCATTATTTACAAAGTTAGTGTGAGAATATAAATTATTGTGATATCTAGGGAATGTAACGAGGAGTAGTGGGATAAAAATAAGCACAGGAAAATTAAGGATGAGCATCACAACAAAAATCTAATGCTTGTAGAATAATCTGCTAGGTACTGTTAGAGCTCAGAAATGTATATGCTAGGGAAAAATCCTGCATTGGCTGGGAGATGGAATAGATGATTTAATAGGTCTTTCTATGAGATGTAATTTCTATAACTGGTTGATGCATACAGTTGTGTTCAGGCATTTGGACTCATTTCTTGTGTCTGGCAAACTGTTTCCTATGAAAGGTCATAAATTACAATAAATAGACTTTGCAGATGATGAGCTACATGATACACCTGGAAAGAGTTTCCTGTACTGATATTCAAAACATCCATGCCAAAAGCAAAAATAACAGAGTCCCAGTCCACTACAGTGCTAAGAGGGATACATGGCAAAAACAATATTTACATTGAAAAGAACATTTTTTTTCTAATAATGCTTTTGTGGCAGGAAGATACTATAGCAAAACAAATGCCTGACTTGAAGATTGGTAACAACAAAAATATCACCGAGTTGGGGGGAAGGGAGAGAAAAGCAAGCAAGCATTTATTAAAATGTTGATGTAGATGTAATTAGATCCATTTTAAGACCAAAAGTTTTATGCAGAAACTGACAGAAGGATATGCAATAATTATAGTTTGCTGACAAGCTGAATTGAGTTTCCTTTTTTTATCTTCTGGTTTTAGGAAACCAAACTGTAAATAAATGCACAGCTTGACAGATTGTAATTGCGATCAGCAAGGCGTCTTTTCATTTAATCAGATGGTGTTATTAAAATGGGGTTACAATTAAACATTTTATAATGTGACGTAGAACTCTATTAAAATTCTCCAGCAAACAGTAATTTGCATTTGATGCTTGTGCAGCCCATTTCTATTTGCAGAAATGTTATTGGCTGTGACCTTCCACTGGTTAGGTCTCTGTTTGCTGTTCTCTTCCTGCTTTGATAAATGATATTGAGCATCCACTTTCTTCACCTCACAATGAAACTTTAGATATTAGTATTGCCTATTTATATTAAATTATTGTGACCCTTATATTGGAATATGCTAGCTAAAACGGAATGTTTCTACTAGAGGAAATGTAGAATTCACCTGATGCAGTATTGATTTTTTTATGTTTATCTTACAAATAGTAGGTTTCATCAACCTTAAGCTTGTAGTCAGTTTGCAATTAAATCTGTTTCAAGCAAGACTAATATGACATTTTAAAAAGCATAAATAGCAGTCTGCAAATTGACTGCAGTATCTAAGGAATTAGTCCATGGAAAGATGAAATGTGGCATTGGATTTGCCATTACCTTTATCTAGATATAAATACAAATGAAATTATTACAAGAATTCTTTCGGAATAATTTTCAGGAAGACTTTAAAATAAGGCTCTGATTCCAGATTTTTGATTTACACATACATGTCCATTATTCTTCCCCATTCTCTTGATATCCTGGACTGGAGAATGAGTTTATTAAATACTATAGTCAGAATGAGTCTATTGGGAACAATGTTTTGTTCCAGAATGTGGAAGAAGTAACAAGGGGGGCAGCCATTTTAGACTTTACTCTGGCAAACAGGGAGGAATTGGTAGTGAGTCTGAATGTGGAAGGCAATTTAGGTGAAAGTGATCATAAAAAAATAGATTTCATGAATCTAAGAAAAGGAAGAAATAGCAGAATAAAGACATGGTTTGTTTAGCCTTACCAAAAATAGGCAGAGGGGAGATATGATTACTCTCTATAAATACATCAGGGGGATAAATACCAGGGAGGGAGAGGAGTTATTTAAGTTAAGCGCCAATGTGGACACAAGAACAAATGATATAAACTGGCCATCAACAAGTGTAGGCTCGAAATTAGGCGAAGATTTCTAACCAACAGAGGAGCAAAGTTCTGGAACAGCCTTCCAACGAAAGCAATGGGGACAAAAAAACTAACTGGCTACAATACTGAGATTGATAAGTTTATGGAGGGGATGGTATGACAGGACTGCCTACAATGGTATGTGGCCCAACAGCAACTGCCAGTAGCAAAAATGCCCAACAGCTGGAAACGGGGCACGAAATGGGCAGGGCTCTGAGTTACTAATGAGAATTCTTTCCCAGGTATCTGCCAGGTGGGTCCTACCCACATGCTCAGCGTCTAACTGATCGCCATATTTGGGGTTGGGAAGGAATTTTCCCCCAGGTCAGATTGGCAGTGACCCTGGGGGATTTTTGCCTTCCTTTGCAGCATGAGCCATCGGTCACTGATGTAAATGGTGAATTCTCTGTAACTTGAAGTCTTTAAACCATGATTTGAGGACTTCAGTAACTCAGCCAGAGGTTAGGGATCTATTTCAGGAGTGGGTGGGTGAGGTTCTGTGACCTGCAATGCGCAGGAGATCCAACTAGATGATCATGATGGTCCCTTCTGACCTTAAAGTCTATGAGACTTCAAAAAATCAGACTTTAACGCTTCAGAGAACTGGCAGATAAGGTACCATGGGGAAAAAAACTAAGAGAAAAAGGAGTTCAGGAGAGGTGGCAGTTTCTTAAGGAGACAGTATTAAAGGGCACATCTGCAAAGTATCCAGATGCAAAGGAAAGATAGCAAGTGTAGGAAGAGGGAAGAATGGCTCCATCAGGAGCTCGTTAATTACCTGAAAATCAGAAAAAGAAAGTGGAAACATGGACAAATTGGTAAGTAGGAGTATAAAAGAATAGCACAGGGATATAGGGACAAAACCAGAAACATTAAGGCACAAAATGATTACACCTAGCAAAGAACATAAAAGTCGAGGTTCTTTAAATACGTTAGAAGTAAGAGAAATAGTAAGGAAAGTGTAGGAAGGAAAGAGAGTTAAAAACTGATGGCATCAAGAAAGCTGAGGTGTTTAATGTCTATTTTGCTTTAGTCTTCGATAAAAAAGATAGACGGTGACCAGATACTCAACATAATTAATATTAACAACAAGGGGGACGGAATACAAGCCAACAGCAGACAAGAACAGGTTAAAGAATATTTAGCTAAGTTAGATGTATTCAAGTCAGCAGGGCCTGATGACATTCATCCTGGCGTGCTTAAGGAATTAGCTGAAGCAATCGTGGAACCATAAACTCTCAAAAGTCTGGAGCTAGAGAAATCTCAGAAGTCTGGAGAAGGGTAAACGTAGTACGTAGCTTTAGAAAGGTAACAAAGAGGACCTGGGAAATTATAGACCAGTCAGCCTAACTTTGAAACCTGGAAGATACTGGAACGTATTAGTAAACAATCAATTTGTAAGGTTATAAGGAATAACTAGAATGGATTTATCAAGAACAACACATGCTAAACCAACCTAATTTCCTTTTTTAGACAGGGTTACTAGCCTAGTGGATAGTAGATGTGATATATCTCGATTTTAGTAAGGCTTTTGAAACAGTCTCACATGACAGTCTCATAAGCAAACTACGGAAATGTGGTCTAGATGAAATTACTCCCAAATGGGTGCATACTGGTTGAAAGACCTTACTGAAAGTGTAGCTATCAGTGATTCTCTCTTGAACTGGTAGAGGGTATTTAGTGCGGTCCTGTGTCTGGTACTGTTTAATATTTTCATTAATGACTTGGTTAATGGAGTGGAGAGTATGCTTATAAAATTTGCAGATGATGCCAAGATGAGAGGGGTTGCAAGCACTTTGGAAGAGAAGATTAGAATTCAAAAGGACTTTGACAAATTGAAGACTTGGTATGAAATCAACAAAAGGAAATTCAATAAAGAGAAATGCCAAATACTTCACTTAGAATGGAAAAATCAAATGCACAACCACAAAATGGGGAATAACTGTCTAGGTAGTAGTAGCAGCTGTGAAAAGGATCTGGGGGTTATAGTGGATCACAAACTGAATATAAGTCAACAATATGATACAGCTGCAAAAAAGGCAATATAATTCTGTGATGTATTAACAGGTGTGCTGTATGTAAGACATGGGAAGTAATTGCCCCACTCTATTTAACACTGGTGAAACATCTGCTGGAGTATTGTGTCCAATTCTTGGTGCCATACTCTAGGAAAGATGTGAACAAACTGGAAAGAGTCCAGAGGAGAGCAACAAAAATGATGAAAGGTTTAGAAAACCTGAGCTATGAGGAAAGGTTTAGAAAACTGAGCATGTTTAATCTTGAGAATAGAAGACTGAGGGGGGACCTGATAAGAGTCTTCAAATATGTGAATGGCTATTAGAAGGAGAATGGTGATCAACTGTTCTTCTTGCCTCAGAAGGTAGGGCAAGAAGCAAATGGCTTAATCTGCAGCAGATTTAGGTTAGATATTGAGAAATACTTTCTAAGGGTAAGGGCAGTTAAGCTGTGGAACAGGTTTCCAAGGGTGGTTGTAGAATCCCCATCTTTGGAGGTTTTTAAAAATAGTTTGGACAAACACCTGTCAGGGATGGTCTAAGTTTATGTGGTGCTGCCACAGCACCAGCTAGTTGGATGAGATGAAATTCTCAAGGTCACTTATTCCCTACATTTCTGTGATTCTATAATAATACTGTTCAGCATTCTGTCTTTTAAGAACATTCAAAATTAGGGCTACTCACAGGTCTCACAGTAGGGTTTGGATAGTGCTGAATATGGTGAAAGTTGACTTCTTTTGACAACATAAAGCAACAGTCCAAGCCATTATATAGAAACTATATTTTATAACCTAGTCATTCACAGAGAGGTAGCCTACACTAATGGAATGCTGTATAGGAAATGATTGGATTGCAAATTATATCTATGATGATCAAAAAACTTCTGTCTCCATATCTTCTGGGTTTTTTTTTTCCCATGCACATTTTTGTGAGAAGGGTAGTTAGTTTGGAAGGAGGCAAGATTTTTAGGTGAGAGGCTTATCACTTCCCAGTTAGAAAAAAAATGACTGCTAGATGATTGTTATACAACACTCTTGCTGTTTGACACTGAGTTATCTTGTAATATCCTTCATAAACAAGAAGAAGGGGGAGAATAAGGCGGAAAGGGAGGAAGGAAGAAGAGAAAACAATGATACTTGGTGTTGATGGAGAGTGGGTGCCCTATGGATACCGCAAAAAAAAAAAAGAATTGTTTGGTTTGATATTTTTAATGCATTTGTTTCTGCTTTGTAGTATCCCGCAGCCTCAGAAAAGTTTGTTGGCTCCACCTTCCTCTCATGTAACTGCAACATCTTTCTTTTAACCTTAATTATCAACCAAGTACAACCATTACCTCAAGTTTCTCTCTTCCATCTCCACACTCCACTCCCATTGTTCTGTTGTCTTCATCCCTTTGGAGTTGTGCAGCTCCAAGTTCCTCCTCTTCATGTATATGATCTTTTTTTTTTCTGCAGAAAGACATATTTTTAAAGATAGTTCAGAGAAAGAGGTTTTCGACATCACATAATGTGAACGGTAGTCATATAGCACCATTTTTTTCAAAGTATTTAGAAATATGGCACACATGGTGATGTAGACAAGAGTACACTACAAATAGATGCAGAGTACTTACCACAGAAAAATAACGGGACCATATTCTTCTCTCTGTTACCCCACTGTAACTAAAAGCATAAATTGGCCCAAAGTTTTCAATTTCAACCAGATAGTAAAGATAATTTCAAAATGCATATGGGAAGAGGACTAGATAGGACAGTTAAGCAGAAGGAAAAACAGGTTTATATTTGTAATATGGCTGGGGATTACATTAATGTCCAACGTGAAATGAATTTAGCAGTCTCAGTGTGGACACCAGTGAACAATGTAGAATTACTATCCATGTAGGCTCTTTTCTGATCTAACAGTCAAAGAGTAAATTGCTTTTTTGTAAAATGTGTGGTGCCTCAGGATCAATTTGAGGTCATTGGCATCTGGCAAGGAAGTGCTATAAATGGCTGAGTAAGAAAGTTCTTAGATAATTATTGGTTCCTTAGCATTTACAGAAACATGCCTAGACATGGTAAAGAGAAATCTGAAGTTAAAAGGTACATACAGATTAATCTAACAGGTTACTCTCCAAGGTTAATATAGATATTCTAAAAGAAATATAAGAGAGACCTGCATACATTGTTTGAAACAATAAAAAACTACTAAGGATCATGAAAACGTAGCATCTGATTCTCCTCTCACACCTATATAACTCCATTGACTTCAAGAGAGCTACACCTGGTTTGCAGGGTTGTCAGTGGAGAGGAGAATCAGGATCATAAAGTGCAGGCTTACAAACACATCTCAGGGTTTTATACTGCCACTAAATCAGTGTAAAAAGAAAAGGAGTACTTGTAGCACCTTAGAGACTAACCAATTTATTTGAGCATGAGCTTTCGTGAGCTACAGCTCACTTCATCAGATGTAGTATCTGGGAAGTTTATCTCAACTCTTATTGTCTTTCTTATTGTCTTTCTTATTTGTTTGCAAAATAAGAGCCTAATTATGAAATCCTTATTTCTTTTGGTGATCCCACTGGCTCACATGAGTAAGTGCTTATCAAGGTGTGCAAGGGCCCTAAACAATGAGGTGAGAAATGTACAGTATGCTAACCATCCATATTTAGTCAAAAATGTACGTATTTTTATAAAACCTATCAATGTGCTTCACCTAGCTTTCCTGTATCTGTCTTTGAAGCTGGCATGTTTTCTTTAAGAAATAGCAATTATTTTGAGTATATTTTATCCACTGTTGTGTTTTTGCATTTTAAATTGTGTATACATTCATATACCACTATGATCAAGCTCAAGTCTGTTTGATTACTTTCAATTTCTGCTATAGAATTTTGTCATTCTTACTGGAAATTTCAAGACATTTTACTCTAGACCTATTTTTCTCTCTTTTTTCCCTTTAGATTTATTTACTACCTTTAGAAGTAGAAAAGTCCAATTTCAATCATATTTGAAATAACTCATTTTAGACAAGTACGTGCTGCTCTGCTTACAAAACATATATGAGTCGAATATGCAATTACCACAACTCAGTTTCCTGCCACAGAAACATTTCAGCATTATAGCATTACAGAAATAGAATGACATGCATAATGAAAGATTTCAAGATTCACCCAAGGCATTTATTCTCTTCACCTTAATGTTCTCAGCAGTAGCAGAGTATCCATTAAAAGGTACTATGAATTATGGTTGCCTAGCAACTGGAAGGAGCTTGTAACAGCACCAAAGAATGAAATGGCTGGTTGATAAAATGAATTTTCTCTGAGCATTAGCCTGTTGAAACTGCCTTTTCTTGTGGAACATAAAGTTCATTTATTTGTCTCATGCATTTTTTATTAGAAAATTATTTGAGTTGCAGGAACTTGAATCGTTTTGCTACAGGAGATATTTGATTTTAATGTGTTGTACTAAAATAAGTAATAAAAAAGATTTTCTTCAAAGTATAGACACCAAACAATCCTAGGTAGCTCCTTTTGAAGTCAGAAATAAAATCTTATATAAGGTACATCATTACTGATTATTAATTAAGAGTGAAATTAGATTGCAGTTAATGTAAATTTAAATTTTGTCTTTGAAAAAAGTTTAAGCACGACATGGTAGCCAATATGTGGGTGGGTGAAAAAAGGAAAAAAACATGGATTTGTTTTGTAGATTCAACACAAGAAAAACTGATTTATATTCCCCCTTTCCATATAATGTGGTAAATTTAGTCTCAAGTGAAGGTCAAAAGTCCTTGTACATCTATATCTAATGCTCATTGTCGTCTGTTTATCTTTATGCTCAAAACATGTTCATGACAGCTTCCATCCAACACTGGAGAAAGATGTATATTTCACTTACTTCTCCGAGGCTTTCTTTCAGTGGCAGCTACTAAATTCTGGTGCATACAATATTGATTTATCAGACGTTTTGGATTAAGAACTGTATTCAGTCTGTATAAATAGATGGTGTC
The DNA here is from genome assembly GCF_965140235.1 of Caretta caretta. Lineage (NCBI taxonomy): Eukaryota > Metazoa > Chordata > Testudines > Cheloniidae > Caretta > Caretta caretta. Next base: position 66,639,246 of record NC_134207.1, read on the forward strand.
AGATGCTGCTAAGTATACATTTTTAGATTGTAACATTTTGTAAATATTTCTGTTATCTGTAGTTAATTAAATGTTACTTTGTACAACTCATACCATGAGGTAATAGACAAAAATGTTGAAGCATGTAGCACTGAAGTTATTATGCTTTATTTTTCAGATTTTAGTCATTTAACTCAAATTAATTTTTAGTCTGTTTCTGACCTAATGGGCTAAAGGACAAATATATTTATTTTAATAGTTTTTTAGGATTAAATTCTCCTCACTTTACTCATACAAATAATCCAATTGACTTCCATGGGTATACTTGCATCAGTAAAACCCATAATCTTGCTCCCATATAGTGAATACAGAAGAGATCATAATAATCTGTTGATGACATCATGTTTGTTTGTGAATATGATTGGGAATGAATCTGCAACCCTCAGTGCAAGTCCAGGGTCTGATCTTGCAATCATTACTGAAGCCAATAATATATTTGAGTGTGTACAGATTGCAAGATCAGGCTGTGAATGGCAGTAGGTTAGAAGAAGAGTCACTTAGACAGGTGAGTGGAAAAGTCTGTCTTTGCCCAGAAGTGACCATCAAATTCTTGACTGGAACTAGAGTGAGAGTGTGAATCTAAAAAAGAGGATGAGATAATACTCATATTTAAATGCCGATTATCTGAGAAAAAAAGTGTAATACAGATACACTTGTCTACTACTAACAATAAAAAAAAGTTGAAATGAGCTTTTGCAATTAACATGATCACAAAAATTAGCAACCTGATATGCATATATGAGACAAATAGGTTTAGTTAACTTGACAACGCTACAAAACTTTCATGGAACATTTTTTTCTTTGAACAAAATGTATTAACAGCTGCATAACGATAGCTCACAGTAACCTATTTAGAGTCAAATATAATTCTATATAAGTAAAGATAAAAAACAAAACTAAACTAAAAAAGCCCAATCATTAAGTGGTGTCATCTTGCCTCTTTAAAGGCGTATGTTGATAATCAAACATTAAAACAGTGAAACACTGCTCATCTTCTACAAAGGTGCAAATTGAAATTCCAGAGAGAGCTTGACAGATTTGTTTAACAATGAATTTAATACAGCACAAGCCCACTTGAACATAAAGCTATTACACTCACAATAATCCTGTATAGCTGTTGGGAGATCCAAATTAAACTCTCACTGATATTAGCTTAAATCTCATCAATTGCACAGATTTAGAACGTACTGAAGGTGCATGTTTACTGTGATCTTACTGTCTAATAGGTTTCTAATCATTCAAAAAGGTGAGTGAAAATACACATTTTCCCCTCAGATGATTCACATACTGTGTATTTTATTGCTCCATTCTAATTTAATACCCTATTGTTTATTAACTTTCTGGTGTCAACATGACAAAACTGTACTAAATACAGACCAAATGTTCCATTTAAATAGATAATTTATTATGTTATTAGTATGAAGGTGTTATGAGGAGATTATTCAGTTGAATCCCGTGGATTAGTGATGCTACTTCACAAAGAAGTTTTGTCACATTCATTTACTATGTTTCATTGTTTCTGTACCTGTAGTAGAACAAATGTTTGTTTCTTTTCTTCATTAGGTTCTAATGGCTTATTAACCATGACATAGCATATTACTTTCTGTGTTTTATTACACTGTTCAATCTCATCTGGAAATTTATAGAATATGGTTTTGTATGAAAAAATTGAAGTTTACCACACTTGAAATTCTTAATAGTTTTATAAAATGGAGGATAATGTATCTCACCTTATTTGTAAGTATTCAGTAGTTAGGACTAGTTGAGGTGACATATTCGTTCTTTCTGGATGGAAGGTAGGTGGAAGTTTAAATGTGATTAATCAACATCTTCCCCACAAGAATCGGTGCAGCTGTTGACTTAAAAGGAAAAAGGTGTGTTTATAAAAAAGTAATCAACTGAGTAACTTTTAATAGTGATTTATTTTAATCTTAAAAGTGATTAATCTTAGTTAACATCCATGGTGCAATCTTTCTATTGTTAGGCTGATCTAATAAAAAAAAAAAAAAAGGAATGTGCAAACACCCACCTAGAACTAATCACTCTTCATGCTATGTAGAAAAAGGGTATAGTTCTAGATTGGAAATTCTTTATTTGTGGTTAGATTATATTAGTATATTAGTAAGGAATTAGATTTATTAATTTATGGCAGTCCTTTAGTGGCAATTTACAGTGATGTCAACTGGAGAACATGGAGTCAGTCCTGTCCACATCTTTGCAGCACTGAATGAAGCATTCACCTCCTGTTACAAAGCCCCATGCTATTAAGCAGGGAGCAGAATTAAAGCAATGAGGGCTTATTTTATATCATGTCCACACATACATAGCCACAAAGAGTGAATTAGAATACGACTGTAAGTGAGAACTTGGCTGCAGCTTCTTCAACAGAATCGTTGCTCTGCTTGGACGATAGCAGTTTTCAGGAAAAAAAATGGTTAAGTCAGAGGCATGTCTAAGGCATGTAATGAAAATGGGACACAACCTGTCCAGACACACTAACAAAACAGTATCATTACTCTGATGTGAATCTGTCAAATCCAGAGCATGTTGTCTGAGACCCCTCTATTCCTTACAGTTGCTAGAATAAATAAGCCTCCCCAGAAGCATAGTCAATAGTAAATGCCTGTTTACATATGCTTTTGTACATCTTTCAGTTAACACACATGCAATGGGATATCACATGGACTTGAGGCTCTCTCTGCGGGGACACTTATCCATATGTAGGGTTTTTTGTTTCATAAGTGACAGTTATGGATGATAATCTCTATCCAATGAGTAATTTAAATATAGTTGAACACGTTATGAATAAACATGTTTTTCACCTTGTTGATTTGTTTCACAAGACGAAATGTTAGAAATCTGAGAATAACGTAAGGGATTTTCACTCTTTTGTGGCATGTAGACTACCTGTCAGTAGAGTGAAAGGCATATCTGACTCTGGTATTTCAACTGAGGCAAACTACAGCTGGTTGGGCATGTCACAACCAAGAAAGCCATCTTGTGATCGTCCTTTCGGTTCGCTGAGACATGCCATGAAATGCTGTAACTGTAACCATAAAATGTTGTGATATACTACTGTTGGCCAGGCAGGGAGTGTTGCTGGGTAATATTGAATGTATTATAACAATCATGAATTGGAGATGAGAAACACATGGAGATTTTTATGCAACACTATATTTCTTGTACAGACATATGTTGGTTAAGCTACTTAAACCCCTCCAATTTCAGCCAAAGATTATTTTTTTTCTGTTATGATACTCTCAAGTATACATTCAGTCTATGCCAAGTTCTTTAAAGAATTGCCTATGATGGATCGAGCAGCCAGAATGAGACATATGGTAGATAAAAATGTGTAAATAAAGATCCATACATGGTTAAAGGTGTGGGTTAAACACTGAACATAATGGCCAGAAGCATAGATATGAAACCCTGCCCATGTCAAGATTTGAACAGTCTATCTGCCAAAACAGAAATAAAGTAGCTGTATATGGCATAAGCTTAATGTTTCCTTACGTTTCAAGGAACTTTCTAGTTTTGAAAAAGAGCTGGTGCTTTGGAGGTCAAATCAGGGGATTTTCATGCATGCATCTGGTCACACCCATGCAGCATAGGAGAATAGTTGAACACAGACAAATACGAATTTATAAATTTACTAATAATGAGAATTGAATTCAGTCTCCAGATATATACGAAAGTCAATTGGAGTCACATGCACACATCTGAGAGTAGGATTTGACTCTTTGGATGCTAGCAGAGAAATTTTTTTCTTGTGTTTTGGTAATTAGAGGTAGGCAAAATTGGTGAAAAGTGTCTCTTGATAAAATAGTGGGGCACTGTTTCCTTGCATGGCTTCCTACCCCTGAAATTTCAAGATTTTAAGTATGTAAAATCCAAAGAACTACTTTTATTTAAAAATTCACACTTGTGCATTTTCTGTATGTGGGAGGGGTGTGACATATCAGGGTACAATCCAAACTAATGGGTAGCTGTGTCACCCCTTCCCTGTAAACTAGGGTGCCCTTTACAATGCCTTGCTCCTGTAGCCTCTGCTCACAGCCTCCAGCATGTAAGTCATTCCCAGCTATGTCTGTGTGTGCTGCACCCAGCCAGCCCCACCTTGGCTCTTACCAGCCTTGGTGACCACAGGGTGACCACAACACACCCCCAGACCCAGATCTTCCCCCTGAAAAGTATGTCCTGTATTGCCCAGCCCTCTCTTGGACAGTATAAATATATTGAGTCTGTTATTCCTTTAAGGGAATAACATGCACACAACTTGTTATCCCCAAATGGAGTTACCCAGACCCTTCCATTTGGACACACTGGATTAGATAAAACAGTAAAACAAGTTTATTAGCTACACAGAGCTAGATTTTAAGGAAGAACAAGCTAGAGTGACAAGATTTCCCAATTTTATAAGGACAGTCCTGATATTCAGGGGTCTGTCTTATATAGATGCCTATTATCCCCCACCTGCATCCCAATTTTTCATACTTCCTATCTGGTCACCCTAGAACAAGCAATGAGGCATAAAAGTCAGAAATGGTTACAAGAAAAATAAAGATAAAGCGCTTACTGGTGCCTAACTTAACAAACTATATTGAATTCAAAGCAAAGTTCACTCACCATGTGGTTTCAGCAGTCTTACTGACCAACTTTGTAAAATCTTGGGGGAAATTCCTTTTTATGCAGCTAAAGAAAATCAATAACCAAATAGCCAATGTAGTATTGTTCAGCCACAGGATGAATAGAATAGTCTATGATAAAAATCAACAAATTACATTCCATCATCGAAAATAAGCATTAAAAGCCTTACTCCTGCTTTGAATTAAGTCAGGTTTTAAAAACAAAAACCTCTTTAGGTCAAGACTCCTCCCCGAGAGTCCAACAGCAGCTTCCGCTGTCTCTTCAGGTGCAATGAATATGATGGGCAGAGGGAGAAAGAGGGGTGTCTTGGGGTGTCTATCCCTTCTTTTTATAGTCCTGATCCCACTTTGAGAAGCATTTCCAGCTGGGAGCAAGGCGACAGGCATTCTGGGTCTGTGTTGTTTCTTTGCTAAGATGTAGATTTTTCCCTTGCCCCTCTTTCCTTGCCACTTAGCAAGTAATGATCCATCAGCCTTATTTACACCTGGATACACCTTGTTTACACTTGCCTTTATCTCTAAGGTACTGGTTTGGCCACTCCTCAGACTTGTCTCAAAAACATACTTTTAGTCATGATTTCAACTTATGTTTATAGCTTCATATATAACCATGCTATGTGCATTTTGCCATGATATTATTGTGATACAATAGCATGTAGGATTTGAACACAGTGATTTATTCTGTCATAGGGGGTTTGTCTGTGTTCTCCTCTGTCGCCACATGACCTAGTGCAGGGGTTGGTAACCTTTGGCACGCGGCCCCTCAGGGTAATTCGCTGGAGGGCCACACGACATTTTGTTTACGATGACCCTCCGCAGGCACGTGCACTCCCCCACCCACCCCCGCAGCTCTCACCATTTCCGGCCACTAGGAGCTGTGGGGGAGCTGTGCCTGCGGTCAGTCAATGTAAACAAAATGTCTTGAGACCCACCAGCGAATTACCATGATGTGCCATGTGTCGAAGGTTGCCGACCACTGGCCTAGTGGATTGAGTACAGAAGAGATGGAGAAACTAAGGCTTCAGTCTTGCACTGGAGAACAGCGCAGGGAGATCCCTGTGCTTCATGGCACCTTCTTGAAGCCCATGCAGTTCTCAGTGCAGGATCAGGGCCTAAGACACACAGTGGTGAAGTGACCTACAGGACAAGTGCACTGGATTAGGGAAGACTGAGCCAAAAAGACCCTAGTTTTTATTCCACTCTTGATTGATTTAGAGTCTGAACCAAACCCCATTAAAATCCATGGAAAGACTTCCATTGAATTCAGTGGGTTTGGATCAAACTCTTATTTTTCATATCACTTAATGTCTTCATCTATCTGTCTAAGGCAGGGATCTCAAACTCAAATTACCAGGACTAATACATTGGCCTGAGGGCCGCATCACTGACATTGCCCCCCTGCTGCGCCTGGCCCCTCCCGCAGTCCACCCCTTCCATGAGGCCCCGCGCCTGCCCCGCCTCTTCCCACCCCTTCCCCACCCCCATTTCAACCCCTTCCCCAAAGTCCTCACCCCAACTCTGCCCCTTCCCTGCCCCTATTCCAACCCCTTCCCCAAATCCCCACCCCTACCCCACCTCTTCTCCGCCTCCTCCCCGAGCACGTGACTCACTGCGCCTCCCCCCTCCCTCCTGGAAACCGCTAAGTGCCACCAAACAGCTGTTTGGCGGCAGGACGCGCCTGGAGATAGGTAGAGGAGCGGGGACAAGGCATGCTGGGGGGGTGGCAGCGGAGGGGAGCTTTGCAGCCGCAGGAAATAACTGGCGGGGTGGGGATGCAGGGAGCTTGGCGGGCCGCAGCAAATAGCTCCACGGGCCGCATGTTTTAGACCCCTGGTCTAAGGTCTTAAATGTGCCTCATCGCAGTAGTATTTGTGCCTCTGTGTCCCTATCTCAAATGATAGGAATGATATTTATCTAGCTTACTGGAGTGTTATAAAGCATAAATAACAGTATAAGGTGCCATAAAATTGTAGAGTATTATTGAGGTCAGTCAGGTGACAGAGTTAAAAATACAGTGTATGGAAATGTTGTCTGTACTGCCTTACTCTGTAATGTGCATGCACTGCTGTGTTTTCTGTTTACTACTTTACCATCTGGTAACACCTTTCATGTTGCACAATGAACACACCTAACCTCTGCACTTTCTGCACCTTTGACTTGTTCTTTTGTCTTAGATGTCAGAAGCTATGTTGCCTCTGTGTTCTTGCTCATTGTGGCTTTGTGAAAAAAAATATTTTTATCTTTGTCTCTTAAAATAAAAAAAACCATAAAAAACAGATATGATAAAAGAAGCTTATATATTTCTGTCAGTCTGTGCCTCCCAGATCTTAATTAAGAGTTTCTTATCCTCATTCATTGCCAGATTTTCTCCAACATACATTCAGAGATCTCTCTTTTATTGCCTGCCCACTGCAGGTCCATATTCCAGTTGGATGAGATGGTGTTATGCACAATTGTTGGATTAGCAAAATTGCTATCCCTTCATAATGAAAAATGTTACTGTAAAGGCAGAATATAAAGGGCCAGACCTTCAGGATTATATTTCAGTGGCTATTGTGGTTTTGGAGAATGTGACTTTAAAACATTCTCTGGTAGCAGTAGGGCCACTAGAGCTGTGCAAGGGAGCTGGAGAAGTGTCTAAGATCTGTTTATTGTTTTCTCTGTTTCCAGGTTTCAGCATACTGAGGCGATTGCTTTAATGAAATCCCCTTGTACAAATGGTTTCCCTTAGTTACGTTTTTTTTCTGATAACTTGGTGTTTTGTTTTGTTTTCATTAGTCTTTGTTTTGTTCTTGTTTCTACAGTACTGTTGTTCTCTTTGGAGTAGTCTCCCTTTTTTCAGAAACGTGCCATGAGAGAACAACATAGAGTATTGTTTTGGTTTATACAAGAGGTTCCATGCCATGTGCTTCATGAGCCAGGAAAAAAGACCTGTACCACTTTGCTTCTCCCTCGGTGTAACCAGGGGATTTAAGGACGTGATTCTGCTGCTGATGGAGGTCTATAGGAAACTCCCATTGACTTAATTAAGAGGAGCAAGTCTTTAATGTTTATTTTCGATGATGGAATGTAATTTGTCAGTTTTTATCATAGACTGTTCTACTCAACTTGTAGTTGAACAAGACTACGTTGGCTGTTTGCTTATTGATTTTCTTTTGCTGCATAAGAGTGAATTTTCCCCAAGATTTTACAAATCACCTCTGCTCTGGCCCCTGTATGCCTGGTAAAAGGGCTGGAACAGTGTAAAGGCATCCTAAAAGCCCCAGATCTGGCTGGGGGAGGATTCTTCCATGCCGGAATTGAGGAATACTACCATAGGCTGTTGTTCCAGAACCCCTTCACAAGTGCTGGCATAGGAGGTGGCAGGAGTGGGGCTTGAGGTGGTAGGGGCATGTCAGGAGTGTAGCCACAGCACAAACTGCGGCGGAGATTCTGGGTGCTGCTGCTGCCCATAGGCAAGCCAGGGACAAGCTGCCTTAACGTAGCCCCTTAGGGCTGTTTAAATTACATCTGGGGCCACTCCAGGCCCTGGAGTAGCTCAGTATCAGGAGGGCACAAAGGTGGCTTAAAGCCAATTTAGTCCTCTCTTCCTGAGCCATTAGTTCTGTTCTGTGCCTCTTCGGGCACCTATTTTCTGAGCTGAAATCTCATTAGAATCCTGCCACTGGTCTCTATTAGTTTCTACTGGTTTCTTGTTTATCCAGTATTTCATAAATTGCCTTGTCCTAGGACAATCAAGAATTCTTTTAAGTATTTAAGTCTATGGGTAGAATCACAGTAGTACAGGACACCAGTTTCTTTGTTCCAAACACATAGTTGACAACTGGAACCACCAGGAATCAGTTGAACATTTTCAGCTGGAATTTCTAATACGGGGGTTTGTCATTTTTGAGCTTTTTAAAATATTTCTGGTTCTACTTGAGGGTTTTTTCTGAGGTCTGTGGTATTTGCTTGATTTCCAAGATGGCAACTAATCTGTCTGTTGATACTCAAGTATTGGTTTATTTATTCTGCATAATTCACCCTGTGCAGGATGTGACAAAACTCCCTAACAAGCCTGTCAATGCTATCATCTTAAAAATAGTCACATTACAATATATTAAGGTTAAATAAATTCTCTTCTCTGATCTTCACTGCACATTTTCTTGGGGCCAAATTTTCAGTGGGACTTAATTCTACCTTATGCTGGTAGGAGGAACACCCTACATTTATGTCTGAAATCTTCATTTTATGCAAATTGGAGTTTTACATTTGCATTTAAGAAAATTTGCTCAAAACGTGGCCATTGCTGTCCATTCTTCCCTCTCTAGTCTCATAACCTTAATCTTGTTCACTGGGTGTTTCTTGCAAATACAGAAAGGAGAATAGCCTTTTTAGAGGTTTCCTGTTCAGACCTATATAAAGAATTTAGTTTATAACATTAGTACATACTAAGGACCAGATTTTTCAAATGGCTAAGTATTTTAAAGGGCCCAGTCCCCTGTTTGCAGACACCCTCATTTCCAGAGCACTTGTACCTCTAATATGCCCCCCAGATTCGTTAGGTAGAGGCATAAGTACTCCAGTTTCTGCCTGCAGGCACAAATTAAGCTTGTAAACATGCAGACTTGGCCTTTTGAAAATCTGGCCCTAAATTCTGTGTGGCTTTATACAATACATACTTCTAATTCAATTACACTGAGAGGATAACAAGTTATTGTGTTGTCTTCTGTGCAGTTCAGAGTAACTCTTATCATGTATTTCCAGAAGACGTTATTTTATTTTATTCCAGGCATTACAGACAAGCCTTTAATGTACTTAATCTTGAAGGACTCCTTATGTAAGAGTTACTCGCTCAAGTAAGGATTACTCCTATGGGTAAAGACTAATCACTTAGGGCTTGTTTGTGCCATTTAGGCACAGCCCCGTATTGGAGGAGGGGTGTGTGGAATGGTGCAGAGCTGCACGGTTCCAGAGGGAAAGCCAGGTGACAGTCTACAGCTTCCCAGGGTTTTCTGATACAAGTGGGGAACGCACACATTGCTACATTCCCTTAACAGATACACACACACACACAAGCACACATTGGTTTTACTGGCCAGCACCTGCAGTGAGAGGATGGCAGAGCCCTGGCTTCACCTTTTCTCTAACTTCTGCCCCTCCTGAAGCCCCTTTTGGGCATTGTGCATCCCCCTGGTAGCAGTGAGGGAGCGATCCCTGAGCACAGCGGCTGTAATTCTGCCTTGCTGTATATGAGAGAGGTCCTTAGTCACTTCTTCCACATGGCGCTCCCATGGGAGGGCCAGTCAGAATCTGAATAGAGATTGTAGTATCCAGTCTATTATTAATTATATTAATATGACCCTCTTGTTAATTAGATCATTAAAGTTCTTCTAGACTGGGACTGGGTTTGGATGTCTTTGTACAGCTTCTTAGCACAAGGAGGCCCTGATCCTGACCAGGACTCTTGAGTACTATCATAATAATTAACACTCTATACAATGGGCCTGATTGTACTCCCATTGATCTTAATGGGAGTTTTGCCCAATACTATTAAATAAGCCATATGGTAAAAAAGATATGCATTAATTAAAAATGCAAACAGATTCTCTCAGCATATGAAATTGAAATATGTTCTTACAACTAAATACTAGTAGGTCTGAGTTATAGTTAAGCTTCTTAAACAGTGATTATCACTGCTGTATGCAATAATATAGCAATAGATTTGCATAACATGAACATTTTAAGCACCAACATTTTGGCCCATATACATCTTGTGATATCATTGCTAATCTTAAGGCTTAGTGTTAGATGGTTGACAGTCTACTTATGCTTTATATTAAACTGTTATTACACAGACACACTTAGGGAGTAACCATAGTTATGCATGCAGTATACTTCTTTTGGTTAAACCAAACACACACATAATCATCAGAGGTCAACACTGGGGCTTTACAGGGTAAGAGTTTGCTGCCAACAAGGTATGTAGCTGGAGAGTCAATGTAAAATTCGCTCACCCTTTTACAAAGATTGGAACTTACTATTAAAGTAAATTATTACAGGAATTTGTTTTATTTTTGTCTTTGTAAAATGATTACATTGAATCATCACCATTTTGTTCGAAGACCTGAAAAAAAATCCTCTTTAGTACTAGCCAAATCATCTTAGTGGAGTGGTTTGACAGTCCATTCTAATGTATTTTAACCAACTTATAAATCATTTTGTGGAGGCTAATGATTTATTACTGCTGTAATGAACTTCAGAGGCATCAATACATTAGTATCCACTTTGAAAAAAAGCCGTTGTCAAATCCTGTAGGAATGATGATCAGTTTACTATTGTTATTAATGACCCCGATCAGCTCTTTGGATCTATGAATAACCCTGTTAAATAACAGAGGTCTTCCATTTGAGCAAAAATCAATGCATATGTAAAATAAAAGTATTTGGCTTTCCAAGCCCTTTGTCAATGCCTGTGTTTCTGTTGTCCACAGAGATTAAAAATTATTTTCAAGTTCACCTGAATCAGAGATATTTAGTAATTGAAATGTTTGCAAACATTTTGAATTAATGATTTATCAATTTGTCCGTCTTAAAGTATAGCACTTATCACTGTGCTATCTAAGCGCTTCCCAGGTGAACTAAATATGCATGGTGAGGTCCTTAATGGAATTCATATTGTTTTCTTCTTCTCTCTTCTTCCTGGTGAAAGGAGGCCCTGCTGGGGAAATATATATTGTATGGGCTATATTGTTATGCAGTTGCCCATTCTTATGTTACTCGGTTATGCTATTTTCTTTCTTTTTCTTTCTTTTTAAAATCATAAACAGACCTCATTGACTTGACCAAAATAGTAATTATCATGTTAGATTTTTTCCAGTGTTCAGAGATGTCAGACATTTGACCTGCGAGGCTTTTAAATCTGACCTTGTTGTTTCTTTCCATTCATTAAGTAGCAAACCTTTGCTCTCTTGTCATAAAAGATAAATGAAGATTCACACAATCTTTGTTTAAGAAAAGATTTATTGTTTACATTTATGTAAATTAAGTAGAAATATACCAATTATCTATCATGCCAATCATGTTTTCTTGGTGCTTTAAGTTAGTTGCCTTATTCTCATAATTACTATTTTTGAATCCTCCTAACAATTTCAAAGATTAAAAAGAAATGAGCATTTTAAAAAGTAGTACTACACAGTACTACGTAACCAGAACAATGTTTTCAGGTTCACATCCAAGATTTAATTATGCAAAATCCTTTTTGTTTATTTTCAAAATTGTTTGTAAACTTGTATCTTTCATACAGAACGTAGTAATGCAGTGTATGAATGCTATCTCTGGAAACAATTCAAAGCCTTTGTGCTACCTCTGAGGCTCGCAAAATAACATTTGTAAGGTTTACAATTTAAAAACAACATAAATGTTGAACAAAAACAAGTTGCTGAAGCCTAACATTTCGGTCTGAAGTCCCCTGAAGGAGATGATGGTTGGCAAGCAAATGCAGATCAAAATATTGGCATTAGGAGAACTTGTAAGTTGGGGGGGAGGGGGCGCGGTTTTTTAAAATTTTTAACTAGAAAGATGTTGTTTGTAATTGGTTGTATAATGCTAGATTATGGCTAACCCTATATGGGCTTATAAGGAGGAGAAGAGGCAAAAGGACTTGGTGCATATGTGTAGAGTCTAGCCCACGTCCCTTGAGCTCTCTGAGAATAAAGTCTGTGTCAGACTGATGGCCTCCGAAAATGTGTCAGGGAGAGGTATGGGTCCATTCTTTGTATAGCAGCCTGGAAAGCACATCCAACACCCTCTCAGAGTGCAGCAGGAAACACAATGGTTTTCACTCTCCTCCCACTGCTGCTGGAAGCATTGTGCCTAACTCAGGCACATTACTTCCAAAACCTCACACTGGTGCATTGCACTGTCACAGCCCACTTCTACCAATTACTTTGTCTTCTCAGTCTCTGAGGTAACCAAAATTGTGTTTCATTTTTGGCTTCCGAGGTGCGCGGGTAATGTGTTGGCATGAAATAAGTGAAGAACATAATATTCTAAGGAGGAAAGAAAAGCAGCTTTGGAATTAAAGGAGGACAGGAATAGTCATACCTTCCAAGTAAAAGGAGTCCAGCATGAAAAGCCTGCAGTTTAGGGACCAGCATGAAAAGCCTGCAGAGAAAAGCATGAGACTACATTTTCAGAATGTCTGAACATTCAAGACTCCAATTTAAATCATGGGTTTTTCCCTCTCCCTCTAACACAGCCTTTCCATTCCTGAAATATACTGAGTATTGTATTTGAAAGAAAACTTTACTTTTAAATAACCTGTTTAAAAACTGTATGGAGGTTTAAATTGGAGACAAGTTTATCTTGATATCAGATGACACACAAAATTCACACGGTTTTTGATCATGACTCTTTTACTGCTCCAGAGCCGTGTTTCATTAAAACTTACATCAGCACAAATCCATCATGCATATGAAGTAGCAAGATAACGTAACCAACTTCAAGGTACTGAAAAGTGAAAAGATATCCAAGGCCTTGGGAGCAAAAGCATACCTCAGCTCCTTGATCAACATGTAGTTCAACAAGGCTATACTTGTGTGTTGTGCGGAGTGAGATCAAACTTGGCAAGTGTTCACAAGTTAGTTAGCCAGAGCTGCCATTTCAAGACTGTTGTGAAAACAACCTGAAGCTGTGCAGCATATGAAATATTTCTCTTAGATCAGTCAGGAGCAACATACAGTATTATCATATGGAGAGGGCAATTTAGGCAGCACGTCTGCGACACAATCTAGAATAGGTCATGCAGCTTATTCATTTGAAGACGCTGCTGTTTTCAGGAAGCTCAGTTGCATAGCACATGTTATGTGCTGGTCTGTGTAAATTAAATAATGCTGCCTTGCTTATTGTAGAAATCAAGGGACTGATTTTGGTGTCATTTGAATTGATTTTACATTGGTGTTACTCCTAGTGACCGTGTTATCAGACTTGTATCCCATAAGACTAAACATGCCCCATTAAGAGCCACGGAGATTTATAATATATGGTACCTATTACACATATTGGGTTCACCATTAAAGTAAATTTACCACAGTGATTATAAATGTACCACTCCCTTCACTTAAAATCAGATACATTTGAGGTATCTCATATATTTCCATATGATCTGTTGGTAAACATGCACTTTTTCTTGATGGGCACTATAATTTGATTGCACTGACTCTTGAAAAATAAGATATGTCACTCTTTTTTGTTTCTCATAGAAAATGGTGTACAGGGGCTTTTTTGCTACAAGCTTTGATGTATAAGGACTAGGGTTGCCAGGTGTCCAGATTTCGATCGGAATACTGGTCGAAAAGGGATCCTGGCACCTCCGGGCAGCACCGCCGACTGGGCCATTAAAAGTCTGGTCGGTTGTGCTGCAGGGCTAAGGCAGGCTAGTCCCTACCTATCCTGACACTGCATGGTGCCCCAGAAGTGGCCAGCAGGCTCAGGCTCCTAGGTGGTGAGGGTGGGGGCGGGGGCACAGGGCTCACGCGCTGCCCACACCCTGAGCACCAGCTCCACACCCCCGAAAAGTATGGGCCTGATCCAAAACCCACTAAAGCCAATAGAAATACTCTTACTGGTTTTGTTGGTTTCTTCATGAGAGTCTATATGCTAAGAGACATCATGGGTGACTCTAGAAAGCTATTCTCAAGGCAGATGCACATGAATTCATCTTCATGCATATTCTGATCAGTTTTGTATGTTTTCTTTCTGTTGGACGTTTTAAAATAAAAAAGTTGGTATGTGGGTTTGTCAAAGAAACAGTAACATGAAGCCTATTACTAAAACCATTGCCAGTAAAAGCCGCATTTTCTTCCACAGCAGTAAGAATGCTTTTAGTCACAGACTCATTGGCTGGTACCAGTCACATTAGCTCCATCAGATAACACTTGAAAGATGGTCAGAATCGGTAGTTATTTAGTAAGTGTAGAAATTGTAAATAACTCTCCAGTAGAGTGTTGCTTCTGATTAATACAAATTTGGATCTAGGCAAAAAAGTTGTTTGGTGATTGTGTGTGTTTTAGCACCCTGTAATGCTTTGTATTTACGTTAGATGACCAATAGACAACCGTTTATTTTCTGTGAATACAAAAAAAATTGAATCTCACCTTGAAAACCTTTTTTTCAGTTCTTCTTCTGACACCTGGTTATTTCTCCCGATGAAGATTCAGCCCATGCCCATGCCCAACCTCCTTTCCGGGCAGAATTAGACTTTGAAGCAATAGAACTCATTTGGTTCTGCTGTTCGGGGGAAGGGGCAGGATTCTAGGAAGTAACTTAAGGATCTTCAGAGTTTCAGTGGACAGGGTACATTTCCCAGTGCAAGCAAACACTTGAGGGGAAAGCAAGACCAGTGAATCTGCAACTACGTGAACTAACCTACCAACATCCACAACCTCCAGGCAGGCAGGCAAAGATGCTGTGGGAAAGGAGGTTGCTACAGCCTGGAGGTTTGTTGTGGCAGGGAGCAACTCTGCTGCTATTCTGAGGCTTTAGGAAAGGATTCCTTCCTCCCAGCACGCACTGAAGCTCACAAAAGCTCATGCTCAAATAAATGGGTTAGTCTCTAAGGTGCCACAAGTACTCCTTTTCTTTTTGCAAATACAGACTAACACGGCTGCTACTCTGAAACCTGATCTTCCTAATGTACATCTCAGGCACTGGGATGAAGAATTGGGATTGATTTTAATCTTCATTAGAGCAATGTGTTAACTCTCTACTAGCCATAGGTGCAAATGGGGACAAAGTTATTTGGTTATGTAAAACCTTGCTGATGTTACCTTTTCTAAAGTTGGGAACAGTGCAAGTTTGAGTGTACTGAGAGTCACCCAGATTAGGTATGGGGAGTAGGAAGGAAGTTATGCATCACTGTACCAAAGGGGATTAAGTGCACCAGGCCTTTGGGTTTTTCAAATATTGCTTTTCTCTCTGGTATGCTTCTTAAATTGTAGTACAGGCTATTTATATGTTAAATATTTTACTAATAGACAGGATTTATACTTTATTATTTTATATTAAATACTATGTAAAGCAGTTCTCTGAAAAATGGCTGTGCAAATGGCATTGTGTGGGTCCATGGTTATTGTGCATCAGTGATTTCCATACTAAATTTTCTCAGTTTTATACGAAAAGTTTGCTTACAAGAAAAGTATATTTTTTCATCATTTCCAGGCCTGCTTATTCCACTGAGGAAATTAAATCACACAATGTTCTTTTCTTCTCACTCATATTCTGCAGGTTAATTTTGCTTCTGGATATACCTTTGCAACCCCGTTACCTTCAAATCATGATCTTATTTCATCTGTGCAAGTCTTATCACTTATGCATTGAATTGAGTGGTTCTAGTGTAACTGATGACAGAATTTGGCACTACAACTGGAATTTAGTTAAGAATTGCATTGATTTTATCTTAGGCAGAATAGAATCCAGCTCACTGTCCCAAAGCTGTGTTGACTCTCCGGTGCTAGCATGAGCAAAATATGGTAAATCTTATTGTTATCAGTAAAATAGGCAGACATCAATCTGGATAACCACAGGAAACAGATCTGTGAGTAAAGAAGGTTATGCCTGAGTGATCCGTTCAGTAAGTAGGCTTATTAAGGTTGTTATAATTTATCTGTTGAGTAAGACGGTGCCATTTTTACAGAGTCAGTTTTGAGAGTAGAACTGCCTTTTAAACAGTTTCTGGGTTAATCATTTCCAACAGTTGCCAGAAAACTATGTATTGGTATCTCCAAAACTATCTATATTTTATTTTTTAAAAAGTCTTTCCACAATCAGTGCAACCACAATTTTATATTCTGTAAAGCTATGGTGTTATAGATTTTCTGTATCAGATACTAACTATTGAAGGCATTTATGATATCAACTAAAATTCATTTTAAATAATTCTGTTAATACAGTCATGTAGCTAAATATAAAGGACCTAAACTTCCAGTTCTCTGTGTGAAGAAGTTATCTACATAGGTGTCAGTGGGAGCTTTGCATATAAAGGGGCTGCAAGTCTGGGTCAACAGTGTTTTATAAAAGGTAGTTTAAGACTCCTTGCCCATCACCCACCCCACATTTATTAAGTAGTTTGATGCATTTCTCCTTAGTGATTTAGTTTCTAAATACAAGGTAAGTTTCTTTCTGAAGTGAGTGACCAAGGTTAAAAGAAATCTCTAGGTATGTTTTAGTTTCTGAATTGCTTTTATTCACTGGCCATCATAAAATACAAAACAAATGAGTCAATTTTTATTAAAATGGTTACAAGGGTAGCAATAGAAGTATAATTTATTGAAATGGCTGTGGGTTTCCTTTTATACTGCAGAGAAAGAGGATGCTTTTATCCTCGTTCTATCTCATCACAGCAAACATTCTACAGGAGCCCTAATTTGCCTTTATATTCATGAGGTGTACCTCTGCTTTCACTAGGATTTAGTGTTAAACATTTAAAATGACAATTTCACTTACTCTAAATTACACTATACAGTATATCTAGTCTGTCTAAAAATTGGGGCTGTCAAGCAATTTAAAAAATTAATCGCGATAAATTTTTTTAATCTCGCAATTAATTTTTTTGAGTTAATCGCATGACTTAACTGTGATTAATCGACAGCCCTACTAAAAATCACTGTGTTTCTTGACTACCAGAGAGGGTGGGTTGAATATTGAAAACAGGAGGAGACAGGATAATTGAGGGAACTCAACCCAGCTAGCACATTACTCATATCCTCCTCTTCCAAAGTATAATTTAAACAAAGGGCAATGCGTAAGTTAAAGTTGACTTTGTTTGCTTTAATTTATTATCTCTCCTTGTGCTTCTAATATCCTTATTCTACCAGCCACTCACACATTGCTCATCAGCCCTTTTTCAGTTATCAAGAATGAGATTTTATATAAACTGAATACTGAGATCTGTGTATGATAACTGGGAATGCAGTCAGGAAAACTGCACATGCATATTGAGTAAATACACACACTGATTGCTAGTTAGAGGCTTAGCTAACAGTGTGCTTGCATAGTTGCCTTAATTGCATTAATAATTGGAGTAATTTTGTGCACAATCATGGATGCACTTTTGCACACACACACAGAGCTACTACTTTTTGAAAATTTGGCCCAAAATGAAAAAAAGATTCCTTTGATGAGAAAGCTAAGATAGTATGTTATAGGCTTTGTAGTTGTAAACTTCATAGTTGCAGGTGGAAGACAACCCTATTATAGGACATTAATAAAATTTAAGTACCAGTGCTATGCTGGGAGAGAGAGTACAAGGTTATGCATACAATATTGTATTGTGCACTGGCCTTGAGATCTTATATAGACTTCTGAAGACAGCCTCTTGTGTATAAATATGATGGAGTACTGTGGACTGGTCCTTCTGTTGTCAGATCTTTTCCTCTGTCATGTCAGTCCTGTGTGATGTGAATTCAAATTTTTTTAATGGTTTATATTCTCCTTCGTTGCATCTAAGTGCTTGTCTGCTGAGGGATGTCTCTGCCTTTCAATGCTTACCATGTGATAATGTCAGAGATCAGCACTTGGGTCTCCCCTCAGCTTGCAATTGCATTTTATGTTGTTGGATTCAGATGGGCCTTGAACCATTAATTGCATTGAAAATTAAGAACAAGGTCTTAAACTGGCATCAGAAGCTGACTGGGAGCCAGTGAGGGACTGGAGCACAGGCCTGCTGTGGTAACAGGGGCCTGCTGTGGAGGAGGCAAGCAGCCACATTCAGTACATGTTGGCATGTTATGCCTTATCTTTCACTCACCTTCAGATACAGTGAATTACAGTAATCCAGCCTGGAGGTGACAAATACCTAAATTGCTGTGGCCAGGTCCTTGTCTGGGAGGAAGTTTCCTAGAAAGACGGAGGTGAAAGAGGGCATTTTTGAAAACTGATGCCACATGGTCATCCAAGCTTAGGACCCCAAGGCTTTGCATCACTTTGATGAATGGGGGTTGTATGCCTTTGATGGAAGTTGGGGACAAGGATCTTAGCCTTTGAAGCGTTTTCCCTTTCCGATGGGCATTGCTTTGGTCTCACCTGGATGCAGTTTGACTCAGCTGCTCTTCACCCCGTTCCATTGTGACATTTTAGTAGTGGCGGTGCTTGCATGAATTTAAAATGAGAAATATAGCTGAGTGTCATTGGCATACTGTTGGCAGTTACACCCATAGCGTCTCGCTGTCTCTCCCAGTGATATCACATAGATATTGAAGAGGAGGGGATAGTGTGGATCCCTGAGGGACCACACATGCGAGAGCCTTTGGACAGGAGGAGCTGTCACTCATCACCGCTCTCTGAGTTCTGCTGGAGAGTAATGACTAGAGACACTGTAGTGCTGTGCCATCTATTCCTGCTATGTTATGTAGGCGTGTTAGCAGCACCTTATGGTCCACTGTGTCAGAGGCTGCAGAAAGGTCCAGCAGTATGATCATGGAGATCTTACCTATGTACATGGCCATGAGGAGTAATCTTTTTAGTGCCACTAGATTCATCTCTGGGCTGTTACTTGATCTGAACCCTGACTGTGAGGCATCCGGCAAGTTGGCTGATGTCACATGTTGTTGGAGCTCAGCGTGGTTGCTATTTTCTCAACTATTTTGACAAGGGGTGGAAGGTGGAGAGCGGATTGTAGTTGGAGAGATATTCAGGGTCGAGTGTTGGCTTCTTGAGGATTGGGTAGCATACTGCATTTTTATGGAGTTTGGTAGGTGTGCTTCTCTGAAGGAGACATTGACTTTTCCCTTTAGTAGTAGGTATAGCTGTTCTTCACTTGCTTTTACCAGTCAGGAGGGACATGGATCAGTTTTGCAGATTGTGGCTCTAATATTTTTCAGGGCTTCTTGAGCTTCAGCATGTGTGATGGGGTCAAACTCCGTCAGGGTGGTGGGGCAGATTATATTTTTCTGCCAGAATTCCCCACCTCCCAGCATCCTTATATACAAGTGAGGCATGGGTTTCTCTGGTGGCTATTAAACAATTAACTGTCTTAACATGGCGTTACTTTTGGAGGCTTAACCCCACTCTTGTTTTGTATTCGGTCACAGACAGGCGGGCTGCCTTTTTTAATAAAAGAAAATAGCAAAAGGCCAAATCTCATCCCAGCACACACCCAGAGGATGGGGCATTCAGAATATCTGTGACATTGCTGAACTGTGCAGCCACTTCCATTTCCATCCTTTCCATTTCCAAAGGGCTCCATCTCGAACATTGGTGGCTGCAGATTCCTGCATCATCTTCACAGGTGTAATTTGTGTGTCAGTTTAAAATTGCCCTTCAGGTTTACAAGTCTCTGCATAGACTCTCCAAAACCCATACTTTTGACGTCTCATCTGCCTGCTCCCCTGCTTATTCATCCTATATCTCAAGTCTTTACCTTCTCACTGTCTCCTTCCTCATAGTTTCCATAACTGGCAGTTTTTCATTTGTCCTGAAGCTCTTAAATATCTGTAAGTTTCTTCCTTCCTTCCTCTGGGACAGCAATCACTTTCTCTCCTTAAATTTCACCTTACCCATCTTACTGTTCTCTTCAGGTTACATACATAAAGGGTGAAATCAGGGCCCCACTGAAGCCAGTGAAAATTTTATCACTGACTTCGCTTCAGCCAGGATTTTACCCAAGGTGTTTTGCATCTATAAAGGCTATACGAAAATACATTCTGTTATAGAAAATTCTCACCAGAGATGCATGCATTTGTTGATCTGGCATACAGGAATAAAGTCAAATTACTACACAGAGAATCATAAAAAAACTCACTTCCCCAACCAGTGGTTGCTGTTGGGCAATAATGAAAGTAGACGGCTGAAAGGAGAATGAAAAAGGAAGTGTCCTCAGCCAAACAAAACTTACCATCTAAATTCTGAATGTGGATGTGACAACAAAGAAAGGGCTTCAGAATTAGAAGGAACAGGAAAAATGAATTATGAATTCAAAAATACTTAAGTTGTGATTGCCCTTAGCTGACTGCAGGTGCTTTGCATAGTGACTGAGGTAGGTTTACCCCTTTTTAGAAAGCTTTGTCTCTGTTTTCATTTCTGAATATGTTTTTGTTATATGACCTGCTGTTACTAGAAGGATTCAGTTCACATTTATTGCAAACCTAGCAAAATGAACATTAAAAAAAAATACCCTGTAGTGAGGGATTTCTGTCACCTTCCTATGTAACGAGCATTGAACTTTATATATGTATTAACATTAATCTTTTAGACTGGTGGGCGTCCATCCTTTTCTCTGAAATAGAAAATAAAATGATTGAGATTTTTTTCCTGTTTTGAAAAATGCAGTATTGAAGTTGGGAGGCTGCAGTCAGATATTTATGCTAGAGATATTAAATAGGTTTTAAAGACAAAACCGTAAATCATACAACACAGGAGAATGATGGACTTATTAGCAGATCATTAAATGACTTTTTTTTTCCTGAGAGCCAAGCATATTCTTCATAACTTACAAGAAGTGTCTTGCCTTTCAGTAGCACATATGTTTAACATTCGAAAAACCACAATATTTGACTATGGTGTTGAGTTTCTAGTTATTAGGTTTACATTGCTTGGAAAATTGTGAGAATATGGTTATTAATATCAGTAAATGTATGACTGGATAACAAGATCATACTTATAAAAAACAATCTCTTGTCAGTTAACCATTTTGCAGACATAGCATTTCCTCTTTCTTTAATAATATCACACGTGCTGATGTGTACAGGCTTAGGAACGGAGAGAAATTGTAAAAGATCTCTTGACCCAAATTCAATTAAACCACGCAGGTCATTTTTACTGGTCAAAATTACTTGACTGTTGTTTTATAGTTTCATAATTAATGAAAAATAGAGAGGATTGTGAAAACGTGATCATTTTCTAATGTTATGTTAGTTAAAAGGGTTTGTTTTATTTTTGTATTATCACCTAATCTCAGCTATAATGGGCTTGCTCTTCCAACCTGTAACTTCATGGAGGCTTCACACATTGAAGAATCAAGCTGACATTCTGTTAAATTCACATATCCAAAAATATGGCTTACAAACCTGAAAATAAGATTGCTTTTGATCAGTAGTAAATACAATGCATGACTAATGCAGACTAAAATCACAGTCACTGTTTGGCTTAATGCAAAATAAAATGCAACATGAAATTATGGAAAGTAGTTGGGTATTTTGTTTTTGTTATTTTTTGCATTTCAGTGGATTCATTGGTGTTTAATATTTTAAAAGTAGTGTTCAAAAATAATACCTTTTAGTAGGCCTTTGTTTTCAGTGAAATGAACAAATAAGACTTGCAGCTCAGCTCTTTATTCAGTAAGTGCAATGTGTATGGATTCCCTCCCCACTGCCAATAAAAAATAATCTTTTAACAGAATTCTTCCTTTAAATGGTTAATATAGAATCAACAGCTAATACAATGCCACTGCTTCCATTTGAGGGAGATGGTTTCTAAAAGAAATGATTCGCTAAAATAAGGATTATTTTTTAAACATGCAGAAAGGTCCGAATCCTGTTCCCCTGCCACCCACATTCTCAATATATGGAATGCCCTTCATGCAGCAGAACCAGTGAGATTCCACATCACAGTGCCGGGGAAGGAAGGATATCCATGCAGAGGATCCAGACCTCTGTGTGCTATGTGGGGAATCCGACACAGTCACTGTGACTGAGGTCAGAGTGGGGAGCAATGTGGATCTTACAGTCCCTTTCACACCGTTAGGGAGCACTAGAGCCACAGATCTTACGTCAGCCCTTCTGCTGTAGTAGCTGTTACAGAGTGGCCCCTTGACTAGAGGGCCTTACACCCTGGAGATCCCTAGTACCTAGCGAAGTTATTAAGGCTGGGCACAGAATTTAGTAATAAAACATTAAACTCCAAGAACAGCAAATTCTTCCTTTGGAAGGACAAATGGAACTCTTCTCGAAGTAAAGAGGAATTATAGGAACACACTGAAGAGCAGAATTTAGCCTTAAGGGATATACTCTTGCATTCCTCACAAGTGCACCTTTCTTTTAAGAACTTGTTTCCATCTGAAATACCATAAATTAATAATTTCCCAGCGCTGTGCCCAGTCCTGCAGTCTTCAGAAGGACTGGCCATTCCGAGTGCTTGAACTTAATGACAACTGTATGTGTGGGATGGGGGATGGGAAAGCAAAATTCAGCATCTGTCCTTGGAATTTGTTGCTGCGTGTTGGGATACTTCAGACAGTACAGCATTAGGAATGTGCAGGTTCAGAAGGGGATGGGGGAAAAAAAGGGGAAGAACTGGGTAGATGTACAATATGAATTCACAAAGTCTGATACGCAGTTATACTTCATCAATGTTATGTTTTGTCCATCTGTGTTTTTTCTCAGGTACTTATCATTAATGCGCAAGTCTGATAGCTTCAGTTTGGTCAACCATCTCTTATAAAGATTATGTTCAATGACACACTGATGGGTCCAGTATAGGAACCTGTGTGGCATAGAATTCCTAGGGGTTACTATGCCATTCTTCAAAGACTTTCTGCTGTACAAGTCATTAGCAAATGCACATATCCGTTCTTCCATCTCTATAATCATAGTTTGAGGCATACAAACACTTGCATCCCAAACCAATCACATGCACAGAAAAAGTTTGGTTTTACAATCGTTTTTAATTATTATACTCAAGTACAATCACAAATTGTCCTGTTATCCCATCATTTTAAAAGATTCTTAGAAATTCACTTTAATTTTAAAACCAAAAATTCTAATATTTTCAAATTATTCAAAATGAAGCATTGCTTTTAAAATGCTATACAACCCAGTCCCTGGGTTAGAATGTTTAGTGTGCGATTCTACCATATCTCACTGCAGACATATTTATTGCCAATCTTTAAAAAATACCTATGGTTAAATACAAATGCACCAGGCACCTGAAACCTCCTGGGTGTGGTGTTCTGTCCCCTTTAGTGGCACTGAGACCACTTAGAGATTAATGAGTCTGCTACAGCCTTAACTAAGAGCCATGTGGTTTTTTGCTCATGCATTTAACTCCAGAGGTCCCAGGTTTGACCCTGCCCGACAACGACCAGGGTCTGTCAGTGTTACACATTGACTTCAATGGAAGCCACACACACAACTGAAGGAAGAATCTGGCCCTTCTAGTCAATGCCTTACAATAATATTCAGTTACAAGAAGCTATTTGTGGCCCCACTTCTGCAAAGTGCTGAGCATCCTGCACTCTCATGGGTACCGATCATCCCCACAGTGCAAAGCTGCTAGAACACCTGGCTGAATCAGCTACTGGGGTTTCCATTAGTGTGGGGAGAAATCCCCATGTGGCTTAAAGTTAATATAATGACTCTAAACTAACCTCCTTTACCTCCTGACACAGGGAGAAAGGGAAAGTGGGCAAGGTACTTTTGTATTCTGGTTACCATTGGCTGCGAGGGGAGAGGATGAGAGAACAAACAACATGTGACAGATGTTTCTTAATGCACTGTGGGAAGGTACTCAGACAGGATGATCATGAATGTGGTATGAGAATCTGAATAGAATAAAATGGCCCATTGGGGCCATGGGTATCTAGAAGCCTCATGTTGGGGACTGGACAGTTTGCTGTCAGTCCCAGGATCAAGGGATTGCAGAGATGCCAGTAGTCACCATTGCTTCCCTTATCCTTCTCTAGTCCTGAACCAAATACAGCTAGACTTGGTCCATTGTCTTCAATACGAGATGAAGGCTCTCAGGACCTCACTGGATATTACCCTACAAAAGAATGTTGATGAATGAAATTACTACTATTCCTCACCAACACTTCTCAGTCTATTTTTCATTCTTAGACATAATAGCTTCAGGTCCCCTGGATCCTTTATGGGAACCAATGTTGCTTTGCATAGCCTCTTCTCAGTCTCTTTTTGACTGCATTTGTTTTACAGAATAGCTATTGATTCAGGTGTGTTTGACTGAATCTGTTTGAATATGCTGCTGATTCAAGATTCCTGTAGAGTTAAAGCATATTTGTCTTTCTCGTGAATAATTGCTAAAATATAAAACTAGGCTATAGTTATTTGTTAAATGCAATGGAGAGTTAATATTGTTATCAGAAAATATGTGCAAAAAATATTTGACTTACACTTCTTGGATCCTACTGGTCTGGTGTCAACCTACACCTGCTGTTGACCCTGTAAGCATTAGACACTTTTAAAAAAAGATAACACAAATTATTCACCATTAATACTTTAAAATTAGTCAGTAATAAAACCCTAATCATTTGCTGAGAGGATCCAAATTAGTGAACTTTGCAAGATCAAACAAAACTGAAGATATTTGTCCAAATTAACGTGGAAACATGCATCCAGAATATACTAAATGAACATGTGTGCTCCTGTAATAATAATTTTATTATCTTCAACTTGCAGGCTAGAGTTTTAATTATGACCCTTTTATATCAGTGGAAACCATGTATGTGGGATTAAAAACCCATTTCTTTAACTAGTCTAGTTAAAGACTGTGGTGTGATACATTCTATGCTACAACTTTTATAAAAACCAGAGAACACTTCTAATAACACTTTTCTAATTTCATGGTTCAGTGCACAGTCAGTAAAGATTTAAATAATTCAGAAAGAAAGCCTATTCTGTTTCTTTATTAGAAGTTTGAGTCAGGCAAATTCTTTGACATTTAATAGGTTTTTAACCCTTTTAATAACTTCTTATAATGAAATTTATTGGAGGTTGTTTTAAATAAAGGGTTATTGTATTAAATTGAATAGAAGTCAGTAGGTGTTTTGTTTTTTTGTAATGATTGGTTTTGAGTCCTTGGCCCTGTGTGACTCAAAGGATATTAAAGAATAAAGTAGAAAGGAATGTTAATAGTCACAAAATCGTGTACCAAGACATATAGAAACTGTATATTGTCATTATATTATTGTGCTATAACATATTTCAATCAAATTTGAGTATTTAATTGTTTTAAAGGAGCTTACGGTCACTTACCATGTCAGTGCTATATAAGGCAACCTAACATGGCTTTATTTTTTTTAACAGAATGAGTTTAGAAGGTTTTAAGTAGAAAACTTAATAACAGATTCTTTTTCTTATGCTTCCCTTGTCTAGGGTTCATTTTACTTTCAAGGTTTCTGTTTTAAATTTTTAAAAGATTTTTGAATGATACTTTCATTGTACCCATGATATATAAAATGCACATAGGATGACACTGAGGTATTCCCCAAATGCCCACCTCTTTTTCCTTAAAATTTTTAGCAGTCAGTTGGCTTTACATAGATATATATATATGCATGATGCTTCTGGTGTTAATCTGTGCGGTGTTTTAACTTTTCAATTGTATTTACTACTTCTCTGTAGTCATTCTACATTAACTGCAGTTTCTTTACAAGGCTTTCCTAGGAGTCATCCTTTGAGATATGTATAATAAGCAGAGATGGGTCTGAATTGCTAAATTTGGACCTAGATTTCAGTTCCCTCCCATCTCTCCCTTTCCCTCACCCCAGACACAAAGATTTAGGAGTGTTTGGATCTGGAGGGTTATTCATCCTAATATAAAGTTACAAGAGACATTAATCAAATTTGGATTCAGATCTGCGTTCAGATTTCAAAACCCTCCAGAGATACAGAGGTCATTTTTGACTCTTCCTGCCCTTCAAATCCAGATTGTCAGCCATCCCTGATATTTCTCTCTATATAATTACACACCATTAAGAAAAAAAACATGAAAATACTTAAGTTGTCTTTCAAAATCTGTTTCAACTAATCTGGAAACACAGACACTAAAATCCTTTAATTATAATTGTACGATTATTGCATGGCCTTACTCCAAGACAGAATGAAGGACCTTTGCATGCATCCTGAACTGTGAATTTCTGCCTAAACTGTGCATTTCTGCCTGAACTGGGTATTTCCATACTTAAACATGTTTGGATCTCTCTTAAATTTGGATTTCTGGGGTGTATAATTGTGGTATTTTGGATAATTACAAAACACATGAGATGTTTTTACCTTACCTTATTGATATTGATTGACACAGGGAAGAAAGGTAAGCAGCAGGATACGGACCCTGGACTTCAGGAAAGCAGACTTTGACTCCCTCAGGGAACGGATGGGTAGGATCCCCTGGGGGACTAACATGAAGGGGAAAGGAGTCCAGGAGAGCTGGCTGTATTTCAAGGAATCCCTGTTGAGGTTACAGGGACAAACCATCCCGATGTGTTGAAAGAATAGTAAATATGGCAGGCGACCAGCTTGGCTTAACGGTGAAATCCTAGCGGATCTTAAACATAAAAAAGAAGCTTACAAGAAGTGGAAGGTTGGACATATGACCAGGGAGGAGTATAAAAATATTGCTCGGGCATGTAGGAATGAAATCAGGAGGGCCAAATCGCACCTGGAGCTGCAGCTAGCGAGAGATGTTAAGAGTAACAAGAAGAGTTTCTTCAGGTATGTTGGCAACAAGAAGAAAGCCAAGGAAAGTGTGGGCCCCTTAATGAATGAGGGAGGCAACCTAGTGACAGAGGATGTGGAAAAAGCTAATGTACTCAATGCTTTTTTTGCCTCTGTCTTCACTAACAAGGTCAGCTCCCAGACTGCTGCGCTGGGCATCACAACATGGGGAATAGATGGCCAGCCCTCTGTGGAGATAGAGGTGGTTAGGGACTATTTAGAAAAGCTGGACGTGCACAAGTCCATGGGGCCGGACGAGTTGCATCCGAGAGTGCTAAAGGAATTGGCGGCTCTGATTGCAGAGCCATTGGCCATTATCTTTGAAAACTCGTGGCGAACGGGGGAAGTCCCAGATGACTGGAAAAAGGCTAATGTAGTTCCAATCTTTAAAAAAGGGAAGGAGGATGATCCTGGGAACTACAGGCCAGTCAGCCTCACCTCAGTCCCCGGAAAAATCATGGAGCAGGTCCTCAAAGAATCAATCCTGAAGCACTTACATGAGAGGAAAGTGATCAGGAACAGTCAGCATGGATTCACCAAGGGAAGGTCATGCCTGACTAATCTAATCGTCTTCTATGATGAGATTACTGGTTCTGTGGATGAAGGGAAAGCAGTGGATGTATTGTTTCTTGACTTTAGCAAAGCTTGTGACACGGTCTCCCACAGTATTCTTGTCAGCAAGTTAAAGAAGTATGGGCTGGATGAATGCACTATAAGGTGGGTAGAAAGTTGGCTAGATTGTCGGGCTCAACGAGTAGTGATCAATGGCTCCATGTCTAGTTGGCAGCCGGTGTCAAGTGGAGTGCCCCAGGGGTCGGTCCTGGGGCCGGTTTTGTTCAATATCTTCATAAATGATCTGGAGGATGGTGTGGATTGCTGTCTCAGCAAATTTGCGGATGATACTAAACTGGGAGGAGTGGTAGATACGCTGGAGGGCAGGGATAGGATACAGAGGGACCTAGACAAATTGGAGGATTGGGCCAAAAGAAATCTGATGAGGTTCAATAAGGATAAGTGCAGGGTCCTGCACTTAGGACGGAAGAACCCAATGCACAGCTACAGACTAGGGACCGAATGGCTAGGCAGCAGTTCTGCGGAAAAGGACCTAGGGGTGACAGTGGACGAGAAGCTGGATATGAGTCAGCAGTGTGCCCTTGTTGCCAAGAAGGCCAATGGCATTTTGGGATGTATAAGTAGGGACATAGCGAGCAGATCGAGGGACGTGATCGTCCCCCTCTATTCGACATTGGTGAGGCCTCATCTGGAGTACTGTGTCCAGTTTTGGGCCCCACACTACAAGAAGGATGTGGATAAATTGTAGAGAGTCCAGCGAAGGGCAACAAAAATGATTAGGGGTCTGGAACACGTGACTTATGAGGAGAGGCTGAGGGAACTGGGATTGTTTAGTCTGCGGAAGAGAAGAATGAGGGGGGATTTGATAGCTGCTTTCAACTACCTGAGAGGTGGTTCCAGAGAGGATGGTTCTAGACTATTCTCAGTGGTGGAAGAGGACAGGACAAGGAGTAATGGTCTCAAGTTGCAGTGGGGGAGGTTTAGGTTGGATATTAAGAAAAACTTTTTCACTAGGAGGGTGGTGAAACACTGGAATGCGTTACCTAGGGAGGTGGTAGAATGTCCTTCCTTAGAAGTTTTTAAGGTCAGGCTTGACAAAGCCCTGGCTGGGATGATTTAATTGGGGATGGGTCCTGCTTTTGAGCAGGGGGTTGGACTAGATGACCTCCTGAGGTCCCTTCCAACCCTGATATTCTATGATTCTATGATATGTTCTCTGAAGTTCATCTCCATCTTGTTGTTGCCAGTTCTTTCAATTTTATCATGAGTCTTGTGAGATTTTCTGGTTTTCTTAAACCCTCAGCTTCTGGAGTGATATGTAATTATGTGAGAATCTCAATGTTCATGGCCTGAAAAATCTGTGGGTGCCAAGCCATAACAATTAACATGTCTTTGAGTCTTGCATGAAAAGCTAGGCTTATATCAGAAAACCAATGTTATATATCAGATCCAGGAATGGTTTGATGGATCCTGTCCCAGGCATTGCTTACATAAGAATATCAGGATAATATACCCAGATGGTCTCCCAGTTAGACATTTCCATGTTGGGGTCAAATTGGGTGTGTTCACGTTCATTTTAAAGTCATGGGAGGAAGGATAATGTGATCTTTAAGGCAGTCTATTTTCTCCAGTTGCTTAGGGCAAGTAATTAGAAGTATATTTTCAGCCAGCATGAAACTGCATTTCTCAGTTTTTGTGCCTACTTTGCACCTATGGCATGAATTTTAGGTGCAAACCTCAGTAGGTGCATCTTTGACTACCTTATTTGAACTTGCAATCAGGTACTTACAGGTGCAGCTACTCACATTTGTTCCTATAATTGAAATGCAAGCACAAAAATGCAGATATGTGTCCCAGTTTCCCCATCTGTAAAACAAGGATAAGAATACTTAGCTACCTTATGGGAATGTTGTATGGATAAATACATGAATATTTGTGAAGCATGATGAGCTCCTTGGGTGGAAAGTGATATAGAAATGCCAAGTACCATCATTATTAGATCATCAGAGAGTTCATTGAGGATGTCAAATAAGGACTATCCTTATTTTCTGTAACATCCACATTTCTAATATTCTGATATCTTAAACTTCGTTCTCCAAGTTGAAATTTAGCCATCAGACTGCCTTACCTCAGTATCTTATTCAGCAAAGAGTGTTCAGCAACATAGCCCTCTGCAGCCTGCATACTGAATGTGAGTCCAAGACAGATTCACTTTGGTGAGTTTTGTAAATCTTTATTTGGAAGAAACCTAAGGAACATGAGTTTCTGTTTTCAAAGTAGCCTACGGTTGTGTTAGATATACATATAATGCTTACAAAGAATGGGGGATGTTCTTTCTGCACAATTATTACTGTCTATACAGAGCCATAGTCTTTCAGGTAAGAGGCCACTGTCCCTGCCCCAAGGAGCAAAGTGCACATATATAGCTTCCATAGATAAATACGGATAACTCAATGGAACTCTACCAAGTAACAGTATATTGAGCCAGTAGTGATATTTTGACTTTTTTTAGGGTTAAAGATCTGGGCCCATTCCTGGGTCTATGGCATTTTCTTCCAGACAATGGAAAAGTCTTTCAGGAGTGTGACATCAGAAAGTGACTGCAACTTCTTTTTGTATTGTAGACAGCAAACCGAGGCAAAACTGGCCAGAATGGGCACATGACTGGGGCAGCCCTGGGAATGCACTGATTCAGTGTATCCACTCTGTGACTTCTGTGGTGGGGCTTCAAATAGCCCAGACTGCAATCTGCAGCTGCATTCCCCTGGTAGAACCATCCAGCCTTTTACTCTGCCCTTTTCAGACAACATCACTTGTCTTCTCTTGCGAGGCCCAAGGGGAACAGCTGGTGAAGGGAAGAGTAATTTCCACCAGCATGGGCTTGGTTTTTGAGCACCCAGCACAATGGGATCACAATCCTTATTTCGGCCTTTCGGCATGACTGCAATATAGATTGAGCTGTTCAGAACATTTAGGTCAAGTCCCTGCTCTGTAATGAAAAACTGCTCTGAATCAGGCAGAGTAGGGGTTTGAACCTGGGTCTCCCACATCCTAGGCCAGTATCCAGTCTGACACCTGCACATGTAGACACATACCTTCCTTGGGTTTTGTTTTCATTCCAATTCTTTACAAAAACAAATTTCAAAACCTTGAAAGTTGCTGCAGAATAGAATTGTGGCCCTTTGGTCAGCTCTGAATATAAATATTTGCTGCTGCTTTTGCTACTTGGTTGCATTTAACTGCATACCTGTAAGGAATTTCAGGTGGGTCTGAGTATGTTGCATTGCTTAGAAAGCTTAAACTTTCCCATCAGTAGTCTAGAAAAGTGACATTCTCTACTGTTCATATCTGTTGTGAATTGCTTTCCATAGAGTAGTTTCATGATTATTTTAAATTAGTTTTAATGTGGTTAGGTGCCTGCTTTTATCAAAATCCAAGTATACAGAATGCATTTATGGAGAAGCTGCTCTCATCTCCATGGATGGTCCCATTGTATCCACTGTGGAGTGTGTGAGGATTTGGGAAGCCCATGCAGGAAGTGGCAAGGGTGGGTGGGAGACAGGACAGAGGCAATGCCAAGAGATCCACAGCTACATAGAGTCTCCTGTCTGTATCCCCACTTTCCTGCAGAGGGGATACATTAGGGCCACAGCCTTGGGAGCCTTCTCTCCAGGCATCTACTCTCCACCCATTGTACTGTCTCAGGCTGGGCAGTGGTTTGAGGGTTTATTCCTTAGGGTTTGTCCTTACTACTGGCTAAATCGGCACGGCAGCGGCATTGATTTAGTGGGTCTTGTGAAGACACAATAAGTCGATGGCAGAGCACTCTCCTGTCATAGAATCATAGAATCATAGAATATCAGGGTTGGAAGGGATCTCAGGAGGTCATCTAGTCCAACCCCCTGCTCAAAAGCAGGACCCATCCCCAATTAAATCATCCCAGCCAGGGCTTTGTCAAGCCTGACCTTAAAAACTTCTAAGGAAGGAGATTCCACCACCTCCCTAGGCAACGCATTCCAGTGTTTCACCACCCTCCTAGTGAAAAAGTTTTTCCTAATATCCAACCTAAACCTCCCCCACTGCAACTTGAGACCATTACTCCTTGTCCTGTCCTCTTCCACCACTGAGAATAGTCTAGAACCATCCTCTCTGGAACCGCCTCTCAGGTAGTTGAAAGCAGCTATCAAATCCCCCCTCATTCTTCTCTTCCGCAGACTAAACAATCCCAGTTCCCTCAGCCTCTCCTCATAAGTCACGTGTTCCAGACCCCTAATCATTTTTGTTGCCCTTCGCTGGACTCTCTACAATTTATCCACATCCTTCTTGTAGTGTGGGGCCCAAAACTGGACACAGTACTCCAGATGAGGCCTCACCAATGTCAAATAGAGGGGGACGATCACGTCCCTCGATCTGCTCGCTATGCCCCTACTTATACATCCCAAAATGCCATTGGTCTTCTTGGCAACAAGGGCACACTGCTGACTCATATCCAGCTTCTCGTCCACTGTCACCCCTAGGTCCTTTTCCGAAGAACTGCTGCCTAGCCATTCGGTCCCTAGTCTGTAGCTGTGTATTGGGTTCTTCCGTCCTAAGTGCAGGACCCTGCACTTATCCTTATTGAACCTCATCAGATTTCTTTTGGCCCAATCCTCCAATTTGTCTAGGTCCCCCTGTATCCTATCCCTGCCCTCCAGCATATCTACCACTCCTCCCAGTTTAGTATCATCTGCAAATTTGCTGAGAGTGCAATCCACACCATCCTCCAGATCATTTATGAAGATATTGAACAAAACCAGCCCCAGGACCGACCCCTGGGGCACTCCACTTGACACCGGCTGCCAACTAGACATGGAGCCATTGATCACTACCCGTCGACTTCAGTACTCCTCCTCCTTGAGAGGCAGAAGCTATGTAGATGGGAGAGTGTTGCCCATAGATATAGTGCGATGTAGACACTGCTGTAAGTCTATCTAAGCTGCATCAACTTCAGTTATATAATTTGTGTAACTTAACTAGCGTATCTTAGATCGACTTACCTCGTGAGTGTAAACTAGGCCTTAGTGTCTAAATTGGTATACAAATGCAAACTAAGGCTATGTTTACACTATGAAATTAGGTCGAATTTATAAAAGTCGATTTTTTAGAAATCGATTTTATACAATCGATTGTGTGTGTCCCCACTTAAGACCATTAAGACCATTAAGTCGGCGGAGTGCATCCACAGTACTGAGGCTAGCTTCGACTTCTGGAGCATTGGACTGTGGGTAGCTATCCCACAGTTCCCGCAGTCTCCATTGCCCGTTGGAATTCTGGGTTGAGATTCCAATGCCTGATGGGGCAAAAAACATTGTCGCGGGTGGTTCTGGGTACATGTGCTCAGGCCCCCTCCTCTCCCTCCCTTCTGTGAAAGCAATGGCAGACAATCGTTTCGCGCCTTTTTTCCTGGATTGTCTGTGCAGATGCCAAAGCACGGCAAGCATGGAGCCCGCTCAGCTTACCATCAACATACATCGCCTGGGTGCTGGCAGACTTGGGACTGCATTGCTGCACAGCAGCAGCTCATTGCCTTGTGGCAGCAGCTGGTGCATTACGACTGGTAGCCATCCTTGTCGTCTCCTGGGTGCTCTTGGCAAGCCTCGGTGAGGTCGGTTGGGGCCCCTGGGCAGACATGGGTGCTCCTGGCAGACCTCGGTGAGATCTGTCAGGGACGCCTGGACATATATGGGAGTGACTCAGATCATTCTCTTCTTTAAGTTTTGTCTCTTGGAGATTCAGTCCTGCCTGGAATATTGGCAGAGGGATAGCTCAGTGGTTTGAGCATTGGCTTGTTAAACCTAGGGTAATGAGTTCAATCCTTGAGGGGGCCATTCTGCCTCAGGCTGCTCTCCCAGTCAGCAGCACCATGAGCACCCAGGAGATGATGACAGCTAGCAATTGTACTGCACCGTCTGCTGCCAGCCTACCCCTTGTTCCCCCCTCCGTGAAAGCAGTGGCCAACAATCGTTTCACACCTTTTTCCATGTGGGCACCATACTGCTGTCAGCATCGTCATCCACCCACTGCTTCCGCTGCCACTCTGCTCTCCTGCAGACGCCATACCACGGCAAGCATGAAGCCCACTCAGATCACCATGGCAGTTATGACTGTTCTAAAGACCACGCACATTATCCAGCAGTATATGCAGAACCAGAACCTGCAAAATCAGGCAAGTAGGCGATGGCAGCATGGTGAGGAGAGTGATGAGGACATGGACACAGACTTCTCTCAAAGTATGGGCCCTGGCAATGTGGACATGATGGTGGTAATGGGGCACGTTCATGCTGTGGAACGCCGATTCTGGGCCCAGAAAACAAGCACAGACTGGTGGGACCACATAGTGTTGCAGGTCTGGGACGATTCCCAATGGCTGTGCAACTTTCGCATGCGTAAGGGCACTTTCATGGAACTTTGTGACTTGCTTTTCCCTGCCCTGAAGTGCCATAATATCAAGATGAGAGCAGCCCTCACAGTTCACAAGCGAATGGCGATAGCCCTGTGGAAGCTTGCAATGCCAGATAGCTACTGGTCAGTTGGGAATCAATTTGGAGTGGGCAAATCTACTGTGGGGGCTGCTGTGATCCAAGTAGCCAACACAATCACTGAGCTTCTGTTACCAAGGGTAGTGACTCTGGGAAATGTGCAGGTCATAGTGGATGGCTTTGCTGCAATGGGATTCCCTAACTGTGGTGGGGCCATAGACGGAACCCATCTCCCTATCTTGGCACCGGAGCACCAAGGCAGCGAATACATAAACCAAAAGGGGTACTTTTCAATGGTGTTGCAAGCACTGGTGGATCACAAGGGACATTTCACCAACATCAGTGTGGGATGACTGGGAAAGGTACATGACCCTCGCATCTTCAGGAATTCTGGTCTGTTTCAACAGCTGCAGGAAGGGACTTTATTCCCAGACCAGAAAATAACAACTGGGGATGTTGAAATGCCTATAGTTATCCTTGGGGACCCAGCCTACCCTTAAATGCCATGGCTCATGAAGCCATACACAGGCAGCCTGGACAATAGTCAGGAGCTGTTCAACTACAGGCTGAGCAAGTGCAGAATGGTGGTAGAATGTGCATTTGGACATTTAAAAGTGCGCAGTTTACTGAGTCGTTTAGACCTCAGCGAAACCAATATTCCCACTGTTATTACTGCTTGCTGTGCGCTCCACAATCTCTGTGAGAGTAAGGGGGAGACGTTTATGGCGGGGTGGGAGGTTGAGGCAAATCGCCTGGCTGCTGGTTACGCGCAGCCAGACACCAGGGCGGTTAGAAGAGCACAGGAGGGCGTGGTACGCATCAGAGAAGCTTTGAAAACCAGTTTCATGACTGGCCATGCTACGGTGTGAAATTTCTGTTTGTTTCTCCTTGATGAAACCCTGCCCCCTTGGTTCACTCTACTTCCCTGAAAGCCAACCGCCATCCCCTCCTCCCTTCGATCACCGCTTGCAGAGGCAATAAAGTCATTGTTGCTTCATGTTCATGCATTCTTTATTAAGTCATCACACAAATAGGGGGATAAGTGCCAAGGTAGCCTGGGAGGGGTGGAGGAGGAGGGAAGGACAAGGCCACACTGCACTTTAAAACTTATTGAATGCCAGCTTTCAGTTGCTTGGGCAGTCCTCTGGGGTGGAGTGGTTGGGTGCCCAGAGGCCCCCCCACCACGTTCTTGGGCGTCTGGGTGAGGAGGCTATGGAACTTGGGGAGGAGGGCGGTTGGTTACACAGGGGCTGTAGCGCGGGTCTGTGCTCATGCTGCTTTTCCTGCACCTCAGCCATACGCCAGCGCATATCACTTTGATCCTCCAGTAGCCTCAACACTGACTCCTGCCTCTGTCAGCAAGCTGACACCACCTATCATCTCCAACCCACCACCTGTCCTCACGTTCATATTGTGCTTTCCTGGACTCTGACATTGCTTGCCTCCACGCATTCTGCTAGGCTCTTTCAGTGTGGGAGGACTGCATGAGCTCAGAGAACATTTCATCGCGAGTACTTTTTTTTCACCTTCTAATCTTCACTAGCCTCTGGGACGGAGATGATAGGGGGAACATTGAAACATTTGCAGCTGTGAGAGGGGAAAAAAAAGGGAGAGTAGTAGTTAAAAAGACACATTTTAGAGAACAATGGGTAGACTCTTTCAGGGTGAACCTTGCTGTTAACATTACATAGCACATGTGCATTCGGTACAAGGTCACATTTAGCCTCTTATATTGAGGGTCTCCCAGTTTGGTGTGAGAGATCACACATGCAGGGCCGGCAGGCAACAGAATTCGGCTTGCAGGCAGCCATGGTAAGCCACAATCTTTTGGCTTCTTTAACCTTCATAACATGTGGGAATGGTTTCAAACAGCAGCGCCCTCATTTCCCCTACCAAGCAGCCATTAGATTGGCCATTTAAAATGGGTTGGCAATTTAAAAGGAGGGGCTGTGGTTTTCAGGTTAACGTGCAGCACAAACCCAGCTAACCCCCCCACACACACCCAATTCTCTGGGATGATGGCTTCACCCCTACCCCCACCACGTGGTTAACAGCGGGGAAGATTTCTGTTCAACCACAGGCAAACAGCCCAGCAGGAATGGCCACCTCTGAATGTCCCCTTAATAAAATTACACTATTTCAACCAGGTGACCATGAATGATATCACTCTCCTGAGGGTAACACAGAGAGATAAAGAACGGATGTTTGAATGCCAGCAAACACTGGGACCGTACGCTGCAATGCTTTGTTCTGCAATGACTCCAGACTACATGCTACTGGCCTGGCATGGTAAAGTGTCCTAACATGGAGGACGGAATAAGGCTGCCCTCTCCAGAAACCTTTTGCAAAGGCTTTGGGAGTACATCTAGGAGAGCTTTATGCAGATTTCCTGGAGGATTTCTGGTCCATCCCCAGACACATTAACAGACTTTTCCAGTAGCTGTACTGACCGCAAATTAATCATTAAACATGCTTGTTTTTAAGCCATGTATTTTATTTACAAAGGTACACTCACCAGAGACAGGTGCCTTGCAGGTCCAGGAGCCCGCCTTGGGTGGGTTTGGGGGGTACTGGCTCCAGGTCCAGGGTGAGAAACAGTTCCTGGCTCTCGGGGAAAATGGTTTCTCTGCTTGCTTGCTGTGCGCTATCTTCAACCTCCTCCTCCTCATCATCTTCCTCATCCCCAAAAAGCACATCCCTGTTGTGTGATAATCCATTGACGGAGTCAAAGCACAGGGGTGGGGTAGTGGTGGCTGCACCCCCTAGAATGTCATGCAGCTCATCATAGAAGCAGCATGTCTGGGGCTCTGAACTGGAGCGGCCGTTCGCCTCTCTGGTTTTTTGGTAGGCTTGCCTGAGCTCCTTAAGTTTCACGTGGCACTGCTGCGGGTCCCTGTTATAGCCTCTGTCCTTCATGCCCTTGGAGATTTTTTCAAATGTTTGGGCATTTCGTCTTTTGGAATGGAGTTCTGATAGCACAGATTCGTCTCCCCATACAGCGATCAGATCCATGTTCAGTCCATGCTGAAGCTCTTTTGCGATTCTGGGACTCCATCATGGTCACCTGCTGACAAGATCTGCACTCACCTGAAGCTTGCCATGCTGGCCAAACAGGAAATGAGACTCAAAAGTTCACGGGCCTTTTCCTGTCTACCTGGCCAGTGCATCTGAGTTGAGAGCCCTATCCAGAGCAGTCACAATGGAGCACTCTGGGATAGCTCCCGGAGGCCAATACCGTCGAATTGCGACCACACTACCCCAAATTCGACCCGGCAAGGTTGATTTCAGTGCTAATCCCCTCATCGGGGGAGGAGTACAGAAATCGATTTTAAGATCCCTTTAAGTTGAAGTAAATGGCTTCGTCTTGTGGACGGGTACAGGGTTAAATCGATCTAACGCTGCTAAATTCGACCTACACTCGTAGTGTAGACCAGGGGTAAGAAGGCATTCTTCATGTTTCTTACTCATATTTCTGCAAAGAGAAAAGGAGTACTTGTGGCACCTTAGATAAATTTGTTAGTCTCTAAGGTGCCACAAGTACTCCTTTTCTTTTTGCGGATACAGACTAACACAGCTGCTACTCTGAAACATTTCTGCAAAGGTAAGTGAAATACTGTAGCTGTTGTTAATGGAAACCTATATCCATGTGTTTTAAAAATTCACGGGAAAAGGTGATTGCATCTGAAATCCAAAACATTATAGGGTGTCAATAGCTCTTGCTATGTGCAGATTATATAATGAGGTGTTAATAACCAGAGAGACAAGGTGGGTGAGGTAATGTCTTTTTTGGTGGAAGAGATAAGCCTTTGAGGTACAAAGAACTCTTCTTCACGTCTGGGAAAGGTAGTCAGTATGTCACAGCAAATACAAGGTGTAACAGATTGTTAAGCATAATGAGTTAACACATGTTGCAAGAGACCATTCAAGATGTAGTGGGCAATTAACACCTCTGCAATCGTAGGATAAATGAAGGTTAGCCGGTTAGAGGTTGTTGTAATAAGCCATAAATCCAGTGTCTTTACCAAATCCATGATTTTTAGTGTCTGGGAAAGTTATTAATTTAAGCTCCTAGGCTCATCTTTTGAAGGTGTTGTGGAGGTTTCCTTTGAGGATGAGAACTGATAGATCAGGAATTGAGTGTTCGCTTTGTGAAACGTGTTCACCCATGGGTGATCTGGGTTTTTTTTGTCTTTCATCATTTTTCTGTGTGAGTTCATTCAAGAGTGTAATGATTGCCTGGTTTCACCCATATAAATGTTGTTGGGGTATTTGATGCTCTGAATGATGTACACCACATGTTGTGATAGCCAAATGTAAGACCCATGAATCTTGAAGGGTGTTGTGGGACATGTTGACCCTTGTAGCAGTGGAGCTGTATCTGCAGGTTTTGCATCTGTTGTTTTGGCAGGATCTAGTGCCACTTTGAGTTGGTTTGTCCTGGTCTTTGGGAAGCTTGCTTCTGATGATCAGTGTGGCAAGACTGGGAGGTTTTAACAACCAATCAGTTTTGATAGCCAATGATATGTTGTCAGTTAGCAAATACATTTTAGGTAAAAATAAACAACATGATATTATTACTCAATTTGTGTCCAGCTTTCATTGAGGCATATACTTGCACGGTCATTTGAAACATTGACAAAAATACTTGTTTAGGTTTTTTTAATAGTGCATTTTACAATAGTTAGAGTATTTCTAATGAAAAATTGACTTATTTTGCCTTTACAGCCTCCTTTAATATGTGAAGTCAAAAGGGTCTATTTTTAGCACTGATCTGTAGTTTCCTTAGATTGTCTGAGAGGCACCCACAAAAATAGTGTACAAAGGAGTAGTGTAAGCTCTATTCACAGTTTAACTCCAGCAGTGTTTCTCAGTGGCCCTAGGGATCGCACTCAACAATGTTCAGTGTCAAAAGATGACAGACAGGGGTAAATGGAAGGGTTTCAGAGATACCTCACTTTCCCTTGTTCTTGCTGCAACTGGCAAACTTCCAAGCCTTGCCTGCTAACACCACATAAAGCAGCAGCTGGTGAGTAACATTAGCAAATAAGGCCTCAGGGCTACCCATGTTCCAGTTCTCCATTCACCAACTGCTATTCAGTGAAACAGCTGGATCAGAAGAGATACAGCCAAGAAGTAGTTACTGTTTTATGTGTACAACTGTTTTGATATAGATTGTCTGCTAGAGGCAGAGATAATGATAGCTTTCAAGGCTAATATGTTTGACTAGGAGGGAAGCTGGTATTTGTAAAAAGGGAGCAGAAAGTCAGTAACAATCTTTAAAAATATAAATGTTTTCAAGATTCAAGCTCTCAGTTGATGCTGTGCACTGTTTTTTTTTTCAATGGGTTAGTTATTGAATGAACTTGAATTATGGGTATTGACAAACCTTTTGTATTTCAGAGATATTAATTCATAAAGCAGTACCAAGACTGTATTAAGAGAGGTTGTACCGTCAAAATCTACTTCAGATATCTTTTAGGACAACAAATTAATTTAAAATAGCAAGTATTCTCGATTCCAGGATATTTATTGGCATGATTCACTCTCTAAAAAATACACCAATTCAATCCACAAGCCTATAAATAACCTTTTGAAAAATCACTTATTCTGTCCATAATGTAAAAATTGCAACGATCATACTTGGGGTTTTGTTCCCAGTTCAGTTCTAATTTCTTGTTGAAAAAGGATCTCACAGACTGGTATGCTACCCGGAGAGAGAGAGAATGCACATACACACACAAGTGCATGGGTGGGCGGGGGGGGAAGAGAGAGGTGGGTTATAAATCTAAAGTAAAAATCATTGAGTGACATGCTACAAAAGGCTATCCATAAAATAACTATGGTTATATTAGTAGATTGGACTGTTATCACTTTTTCCCTAGCGCAATGATACTAATACATTGGTAATTTTTGTTAAATTCCACCAGATATATACGTCATGCTTTAATGATACAGACTAAGATAACTATATCCATTTCATTTTCAGCTTTGAATTGCCACTTCAACTTTAAATCACTCCCAAAACATCTAACTGTAGAAACTGAGCTACTCTCTCTGTAGTTGTCTTATCTCAAGCTATGAGTTTGAGTACATTGGATAAGCATTATGGGATATCCTTTATAGTATCCGTGTATAGTACATTTGACCTCTGGATAAGTAAAGAGCTTCATCCTCCAATGCTTTTCATTCTAATCCTTGCAGAGACTGAATTCATTGCTTGAATTAAAAATGAGTCTCATTAATGCTAAAAAGCAGTGACCCAAATAGTAAAATGGATAAATTTGTCAACCTTGCAGCTTTAGCGTTTCAGGTTCATATATGACTGTTGCAGCAAATCAGTTCATTAGTCAATTAATCCACCTATTGATAGAGCCCTAAGTCTGTTTTCTGAATCTTAAAAATTAACATGTCTTGGGCAGTTCTAAGCAAGGTAAAACTGGACTTAGTACTAGAAGTTCAACTCCCTAGAACTTTCGTCAAATATTGATCTAGATCTAAACTTGGCAGCTCAACTTCATCTCCATAAGATGGACAAGAACCCTCTTGAACTTTGATTCAAGATTCTGACATCTCTGTTTTGTATTATTATATTTCTTAAACTCACTTTTGACAGTTCCAAAGGACAGTTAACAAAGCGCCATATTCTTCAGTCCCTATGCAGGAAAAACTCTCAGTAAAGTCAAAGGGAGCTTTGCCTGTCCAAGGGCTGAAAAGAGCCTGCATGATTTAGCCCATAATAAACACTGTTCTGCAAAAGTTGGCTGTATAGGTATTCTGTGTATTCCTTACACCTCATACGTTTGAATTAAATATTCCCAGTTCTCTTAAATATGAAATAACCTGTAGATCAGAAGGGATTCCTTTTAAGGCCAAAGGGAACTTGGACATGATGGCATGATGATGGAAAATTATTGCTTTCCAATTTTCCTTTTGTAGATGCAAGATTTACGGAATGCAGAAGGAGCTCAATATAGTTCCCACCCTCAGATGGCAGCCATGAGACCAAGGGTTCAACCTGCAGAAATTAGGCAGCCAGGAATGATGCAGCATGGTCAGCTGACTACCATTAACCAATCACAGCTCAGTGCTCAGCTTGGTTTGAATATGGGTGGAAACAATGTTCCCCATAACTCTCCATCTCCACCTGGAAGCAAGTCTGCAACTCCCTCACCATCCAGTTCAGTCCATGAAGATGAAGGGGATGATACCTCTAAGGTATGGTTAGGCACTAGAAATAACAAATGGTGGCTGTTTTTAGGACTAGCTAAATGAATCAGTCTCTCTAAGTGTTATTTGGTCTATGTGTACCTTAATTATGAAGGCTATAATTTATAAATTGCTGTCATCGAAATGAGACTTGTCAGTGAGGTACATACTGTAGCATGTGGTATTTTTACAACAAGCATAAGGGGGCTAACTGATGTGAATAAAGGATTGGCTTTTACCTTAAACCTATCTTCTAGTCTCCAATCAGCCCTGAAAGCAACACAAGTGAACAACATCACACTTCTCTGAATGAGTAAAATGGAAGGTCTGCATAGTGAACTAAAGAATAAAGGAGAATATTTCTTACAGGAGTTTAATATAAAAATTGAATTTTTTCTCATGTATACAAAGTGCGTTTGTTCCAGGTCAAGGCTCAAGTTATTGCTAAGGAAGCATGGGATCGTGTGTACAGGTTTGCTAGTGTTTGGCACTTGGCCGCAGGATGAGTAAATAGAAGACTAAAGCAACCAGAACAGAAGAATAGGAAAATATCTTCTAATACCATTAAAATTCATTTCTTGGAAAGGTTAT
Source organism: Caretta caretta (assembly GCF_965140235.1). Taxonomy (NCBI): domain Eukaryota; kingdom Metazoa; phylum Chordata; order Testudines; family Cheloniidae; genus Caretta; species Caretta caretta. The sequence continues at coordinate 66,681,242 of NC_134207.1, forward strand.
ATAGACGTCATGCCTTTACATTGTATGTAGCACTGGTGCTTCATGATGGTACATTTTACACCCATTAGTGTCACTACAAACATAATAAAATATAATAATATAATCATTTGGATAGCATTTTTGTGCAAAAATCTCAAAGTGCTTTGCAAAAGTGGGTGAGTATTATCTCCATTTTGCAGACAGGAAAACTGAGGCACAAAAAGGTTGTGACTTGCCACAAGATCACACACGAGCTAGGAGCAGAGTCCGGATAAGAATTGAGGTGTCCTGACTCCCATCTCTGTGTTCTAATCACTAGAGAATGTTAACAGGCCTGTTATGTGATAGCAGTAATAGGTGTGAGCATTGCCGGTTCTTATGGGGAAAAAAGTTGGGATTCATTGCAAAGATGTAGGAGGAATGTCAAACAGAGGCAAAGTGAGTCACTGAGGAATATAATTCAGTCAAGAGTTGTATGTCTGATTTATTTTCGAGTTATATTTATGTTTTTCATGACTCAAACTGTAAAATAATCCTGTAATTGGCAAAATATAGTTCACTGTGTTCTGAATAAATTCTGATTACAAGTATTATTTCAGAACTTTCCCTTGATTTCACAAACTTAGTTTTTGAATAGTTCTTGAATGTGTTATACTTTTTAATGTTGTGAGGAACTGCTCCCACACTCGTGAAAACTTATATAAACATAAACATGCACAGGCTTCACTTTGTAAAATAAGATATTTGCAGCATCTGTTAATTTTCAAATATATTTGCATATTGAGCCCGTGAGATTCTGAGACTCTCAGCTTCCCTAGAAGATAGTATCTAGGAGCTCAATTCTGTAATGAAGTCATCCCATCTTCTTTTATTCCAGTCCTTGTTCCTACTGAACCTTTCCACAAAATAATGACATATTTGTGAAACATTTTTCATAACAACACATTATGATAAGCCTAGGATTCTGATTTCACTAAATCAGGTATTTTAAATTAAAACAAATATTTTCAATAACAGTGAAAGAAATATTGAGTATTATAGACAAAGAAATAGGGTATTTTTCCTACTGAAGTCTATTTATGTATTCTGGATTTGTGTTTTAAACAGGTAATGCTAATATGGAAGCTCCCTTTAAAATTCTCCCATCCTTAGCTTAATGATCAGGAAAAGAAAGCATGATATACCAGAATTAAAGTTATTAAGTACACAGAAATTGATATGTTACTGTTACCTTAGCATTCTTCCAAAGGTATAATAGTTAATGTTAGTAAAAAAAAAATGGAAGTTATATAAAACCACATGATTCACTGTTTAAACTGATTTCTATTTGGGATTAGAATGAGATCTTCATGGGGGCCAGCTTATCCCACATCTGTCTGCTGTAGGTTTACTTGCACCTTCCTCTGAAGGGTCTGGTGCTTGCCACTGTTGGAGACAGGACACTGGGTTAGATGTCTGATACAATATAATAATTCCAGTGTTCCTATATAAAAGCAGAGCGAGTCTAATTAATCAACATCATAACTAGTGTATGAATATAATTTACCTAAAAACTATTGGAGAGCCAGTGTGGGTGAGGTAATATATTTTATTGGACCAACTTCTGTTGGTGAAAGAGACAAGACCCCTTCTTCAGGTCTGCATAGCTCGAAACCTTGTCTCTCTCACCAACAGAAGTTGGTCCAGTAAAAGATATCCCCTCCCCCACCTTCTCTCGCTAGTATCCTGCTACAGCAACACTGCAAATAAAAACTACTGGGAAACTGCCAACTAAAGGGACAGACTCTTGGCCTTTAGCAACTTTGTGAGGTGATCTTAAAGCTGCCCTAAAGGGGCAACTGAGGATTCCCATTCCTCAAACCAGCTCCTCTTCCATCTTTGTCCCACCTGGTGAAAGAAATTGCACCAGGGCTGGATGGGGACAGGAGGGCTTCACACGATGCACTCTGCCAGTCTCTGACCAGTGGGAGACCCAATAGCTCATATTTGCACACAACTTTGTGTGATAAACTCTGGGATTTTTGCCTCTGTTTCATAAACTGTTATATCAATGTACAATACCATATAATGGGTCAACTCCTGAGTTCTTTACTCAGTCCTTACTCAGGCAGTCATGCACTGCAGTCATGAGGTAATTGCCAAATCTTGCTACAAACAGAGATTTTGAGGTACAATTCGATGAAGTCAGTGAGACTTTCCTGGAATGAGGACTGAGTGATAATGGAGTGAGTACCACGTTATTTGGAATAGGCATAATAATTGTGCTCATCTTTTTGTATTCTTTCAATTTAACCAGCAAGTCCCAACATCTTTCAACTAATCTACCAATCAAAATAAGTCCGGACATAAACCTGTGTAGCTCCAGTAAAGTCAATGCCAACTGCGCTAGGCCTGTTACACCAGCTGAGTACCTACCCTATGGTTTTGAAAGAAGAATTGCTGCGCCTCTTGTGAACGATTTGGTAGTAAAATAGATACTTCTTTGTCATGCTTTCTAACAACTAGACCCAATTCTGTCTGAGAGAAAAACCTGTCTAAATGATTGGAGAGTGTAAACTGACTTCATTTGCAGGCAATGTATGCACACAGACTGGCAAAATGAATAAGATACTGTATGCCTTTGCATTAGACATGTAATCCTACTCCCACTGAAGTCAGTGACAAAATTCCCATTGTTTTCAATGGGTGCAGGAACTGGCTATATTAGCTCAATGGACCTATTACCAGTGTTGGAAATAAACAAAGAGGAAAAGGAAATAAACTATACAACTGTCAGTATACAGAACCTCCAGTAGGAAAGGAACTTCATATTAAATACATTCTTTAGTCAATAGCATAAAAATTATGCTAAAAACCATCCATGCTATGGAACCATCACTATATATAAATGATTACAACAGCTGCTGAGTATTTCCAGACATACATACACCTGGTAGTTGTGACCATTTCATACAGGACGCTCAGACTTAAAATGCACATCTGCACTAGCTCAAACACAAAGAAGGGAAAAGTAGCACCATTAAAAAGGGCATTACTGAGGACTTAGTTGCTCTAGATACTGTTGCTTTAAGAGTAAGGCATCCCAGACTGCCTGTCAGTAAGACCCAGGGAGAAGGATAACAGTAATGTGATTTTGAGCTTGGAAGTGGGTGATCTGAAAGTAGCTTAGAACAGTGGAAGTGGAAACTAAAATCTCTGGCCAAGGAACTCATTTGTGTAGGAGGCAGAGATCCTAAAACTGGCTGTGCTGAATTCTTCTAAATTTAGTATTCAAGTCTGTGGTTAAACGAATAAAAAGGAGACCTTAAAAAATCAGTATTTGTATGTAACTAAAAAACCATTTACAACAAAGTGCCCATTTACTACACATTTTATTCTGACCACTTCAAAATTCAAATACTGCATTTGCGATTCTTGCCATAATTCATAGTGTTGGATCATTAAACATGTATTCTGTTATTGCTAAGCATAATTGTGAGATGCTAGAAGCATTTAGGCTTGCAAATATGTATTTCTCAGTAGATGGATGACTGTTTTTTTTCCATGCTCATTTGAATTTCGCTTATGAGAGAATTTCAAATAGTGTAGTTCAGAGAAAAGAGACCGAGAGGACTGCAAGTAGCAAAAATTAACTAACAGAAACATGATTACTAGGGAGCTGCTGCCACATATTCTCTTTGTGTGGTAGAGCTTTTACAATATTTATTTTACATGGTCAGAGTTATAAGTAGAATTCTGTGTTGTTTGTTCAGCCTATAATGCAGATGGTGCTTGATTAAAATCTATTTTAAACTACAGCAATTACTACAAGATAGTGTGTGTAAAACAGCTCTCCTAGTTCCGCTAAAGGATTTGGTACTATTGCAGTTTATTTTAATATATTTATAGACATTTTCAAACTTCTCAAGGGACATTTGGATATCAACAATGTGCCTTACTTGATAGTCTTAAATCCTACACTAGGTAGTCTTGTGATCTGTCATCTGTGCAACATGGTTACTACCGACTTTTTTAAAGTGAAAGATTATTGCTTTCTTGTGATAAATAAGTTAAATACATCACTATAATTAAGCAATAAGGCATGACAGGAGGTGGATTACCATGAGCTAACTACACCTCTAGGGATTTTGAGGCACGAGTCTATGCCTAGCAGAATATATATGTTTTTTATTTTATTTCCCATCTGTCTCTGCTTTGGCAGTTAGCAGTGGAGTCTATGAAGCTGATAGACTGATGGTAGCATAAGGTACGCCATCATCTCAGCCATTTCCAAGGTTATTAGTACTGGAATTCTTTTTATTTACTTATTTTTTATAAAACAAACAGAATTTCCCCAGGGTGTACTGCCTTTTTAGCAGTGGGATATTTGAAGCCACTTGATTATTTGGGTTGGAGAATAAAATGTCTGAGCTGTTTACAAGAAGACTTTTTTTCTCTTACCTTTTATGTATATTACGATTACTTATCACATATTTAAATGGTAGTTTGGACATCCTGCTATCCTAAATATCTACAAGCTTGTAAACCCCTTTGGTCAATAAAAAGGCATTAAAAGAAACCTTTTAAAATAGCAATAGTGGGAACTTTAACTGTGGGTCTGAAGTTGTCAAGCCTCCTTGCTCCTGGGATTTGTGAACTGTTAGTTAGAGGTGTTTGGAAAATTTGGATTAGGATGGTCAAATTAACACTGGGAGCTCTTTTTGTGTGCACATAACACACCTTCATATATTATTGATCTTGTAGTTTCTTCTACAGTGTAGAGTGAAATAGTAGTTTGCATGTTTGAAACAAGCAGCTTGTGTTTTATAACGTCTTCCCTCTTCTCTCTAGTGCTGCTGGTGTACTCCAAAACCATTAACTGCATATTTGATTGCCGAACCAGGTGCCTAGGAACCAAGCAATTTCCTTTTTAAATTATATTCATCACATTGCTGTTCTGCTTAAAAAGCCACAATGGGCCAAATCCTGCTCACTTTACTCACCTGATTAGTCCCATTGAACACAGTGTGATGACACACAGGAAGAGGGAGGTTTCAGAGTAGCAGCCGTGTTAGTCTGTATTCACAAAAAGAAAAGGAGGACTTGTGGCACCTTAGAGACTAACAAATTTATTTGAGCATAAGCTTTCCTGAACTACAGCTCACTTCATCGGACGCATTCAGTGGAAAAAAAAAATTTCCACTGAATGCATCCGATGAAATGAGCTGTAGCTCACGAAAGCTTCTGCTCAAATAAATTTGTTAGCCTCTAAGGTGCCACAAGTACTCCTTTTCTTTTTAGGAAGAGGGAGAAGACTCTGTCCCAGAGTGAGCATATACAGCCATATGCAGCCACTGTCATTATGCGTCTGTGTTTATTTTAGGAACACCTGTAGTCTAGCATGTCACCTGATCACACTTTATTAAAAAATGATAAAAATCATCTCTATTGATTGTAACCCTCTCCCCCTGAGTCTTTTCAAATGAAAACCCTTTGGGACAGATAAAGTTAGCCAGATTCTCCAGTCCACTGAGGCCACTTTGTGCCATGTAGTTCGAACCAACTAGAAAATCAGGGCTGTGTCTTTGCATATGTTTGCACAGCATCTGGCAAAATGGGGTCCTGAATCCTGTTGGAAGCCCCACTGCAATATAAATATTAAATGGTAAAGGACAGTTGGGTTTTCACGGATTTGCACATCTTCAGGCTGCAGTGAAATCCACAAGAGGGATCTAGGGCATGGGGATTTTTTAAACGTGTGCATACACACACAAATACAGGCTCTTCTTTTCATCCAGTGTATGCGTAAGCCTCATTTGCTCCTTTATTCAGGACCTAAGGGAATGATCCTGCACCAGCAGAGCTAATGAGAGTTCTGCCATTGACTCCAATAGGACCAGAATTGAGCCCTTCAATAGGTCAAAAAAAATTCCAACCTAAACTGCTGAAATTTTGTTTCTGTTGATTTTGATTAAGAATAATACAAGGGAATTCACTTTTTTTTTTTAAATCTCAATTCACTCGATTCCTAATCCAGTTCCCAGTAAAGTCGCTGGAAACAATCCCACTAACTTCAGTGGAATTGAACTGAGCCATAGGTTAAAATAGTCCTTTAAGGGAAAGAAAAATATAAGGTGGAAATTATACTCTACTTAAATGGTTCTTATGATTAAACTAGTGGTCAATGTATAATGAAATCTGTAATGGCTTTACTCATTACAGGTCTTCAACAACCATTAGCTATAAGACTCAGAAAAGATAAAAAGATGACAAGCTAATCTATTAATGAGCTGATAATTTTATAAAAACAAAATGTATGAACCATTTTAGGAAAAACATTATATAACCTAGAACATTTATAATGCATTTTATAGCTGAAACCCTATGAAATGCTGTCAACATTTGGATTATCAAAAGACTGTAGCTAAAAGTGCCATTTTCCCCAGCAAAATCCATAATGTGTATGGGTTGTAGATGCCTTGATCAGTAGAGCTTTTTTGTCTGATTCACAATTTAATGAGTTTCTGTCCTTTTGTGAACTTTTATTACAGGTCAATGGAGGAGAGAAGCGACCTGCTTCTGATATGGGAAAGAAACCCAAAACTCCCAAAAAGAAGAAGAAGAAGGACCCTAATGAGCCACAGAAGCCTGTGTCTGCCTATGCATTATTCTTCCGAGACACTCAAGCAGCCATCAAGGGCCAAAACCCAAATGCTACATTTGGTGAAGTCTCTAAAATTGTAGCTTCGATGTGGGATGGCTTGGGAGAGGAACAAAAACAGGTACAACATGATATAAATTGTAGAGATCAATAACTTTCTTTTAGAAGAGTGTGATCAAGTACATGCCATCTAACCACTCTGAGCAGCTCCTTTTGTTCATTCCAAGTAAACCTGAAAATGTGTCTTATCAGGGGACTACCACCTCATTTCATATATCAGTTTATTAGGCCACTAGAAAGAGTATTTTAGTTCTTCTGCCTGCGAATTTATATCATTACTTTTAGGATTTTGTGTGCCAAAGTCAGAGGGCTTGAGACTCAGTTACAATGAGGCTCCTTTACACTGCCAGAGTGATGTTTAAAAACCAGCTATACTCCCCTTCAGCTCTTTACCCTTTTCTCATTATTATCTTTACCCTTTTCCAACTTAACAGAAAGCTTAAAGTCTGTCTATCCCTAGCCACTCCTTGAAGACCACCAAAGAGGTGATACCAATATGTTATTCAAACCCTTCCCCAAAAGTTTCCCAGACTATGTGGGAGAATATGTTCAGCTTTTTCCTCCTCTTTATGTATACATGCTGTCATTAAATATTGTACAAAGTGAAAGACTAAATGGGATGTTCTGTGTCTCATCTATGGGATGAGATGTTATGGGAGCTATGCAGTGTGACAGGGAATAAGATCCGTAAGGCTCAGGCCCTAAATATTTGATAGTCCTTTGTTAACTGACCATTCTCTGGCAAATGCATTTTCACTGCTATATATTTAAGGTATTGTTTCTATTTTAAAAAGGAACTATAGGTCAATCTGGGAAAAGTTTGATTCCTTATCTCTTTTACTTTATGGATCCTATTTGTGGTCTATCAAGTGGCTTTTTTCAGCACTCTCTTGAAAAAAGACCTGGAGTCATTGTAAGAGACAATCAGGTGGAATGTAAAGCAGTGTGAATAGGTCCCCTTTGTGTCCATGTTAAAGTAATAATTTCCTCCACATTCTCAGCTCTGCACTTCTCTTTTCCCTCCTTCCAGGTCCATTGTGGTCTTTCTCTATTAAGTTATGTACAGCCTTGGCTGATGGTAATAGTGTTCCCAGTAAGGCACTGTTTCTTCTGCATGTCTACCTTAGAAATATAAGATTAAATGTTTTACTTAATCCATAAAACATGACAGAATGCATTGTGTTGCATAACAAAGATACACCTAGGTACATTGTTAAGCACATGGAGAAAGCCTAGTGGTTGCAGTGGGGAATCATGACTACACAGAAACAGAACACTCTGTAGTGTCTGATTACAGCTATAACAATGTCCTTACATTTTGCAAACATATTAAAATGTGTGTTTAATTTTTTTACAATGTAATTCTGCCACTGAAGAAAAAGAAAGGTAAAGGATGGAAATCAGCTGTAGAAAATAATATAGGGTTCTGCTCCCCAAAGCTATTGTTGTTAACTATTATTTATTATTTGTATTGCAGTAGTGCCCAAAGACCCCAAGCAGGATAGGGGCTCTGTTGAGCTAGATGCTGGGCAAACATATATGAAGATACATTCCTTGCCCTGAAAAGCTGACAATCTAAATAGATCAGAAAGACAAAAGGTGAGGGGGAAAGCAAAGGCCTTCATCCGGAAAGGAGCTCTGTAAGGATGGACCTACATCTGCACAGAACCCCACTGAAATCAATGGGACCTTGTCAGAGTTTCAGGGTTCCTTCTGTGTGGAGCTCATTGCAGGAGCCGGACCCAATGATCAGAGTGATGGTTGGCAAACATCATGTTAGGTTTATTTCTCTGTTGTCATTGTTTGGTTTTAATGTGGTGGTGGGAGGACGTGAGCTGACAGGAAGCAAGGAGTGGGAAATGTAAGGAACAGTGGGGAGCGAGCAAAAATGAATGCAACATGGAGAGCCCGGACAGTGGAAAATGAGGTTTGCTGCAGAGGGACTCTGAAGGAGAGGAGGGTGGAGAGGCCAGAGTAAACAGCCAACCAGCAGGGAGACAGAAAGCACAGAATCTATTTATGTATACAGTGTTTATTTGATTTCAATAGAAAACACTGTGTGGATGGAAGCTGTCCTTTTCAGCATCTCCAGACATTATGCTAATTGACAGAAACAAAGAACTGTAAAGACTTCCTAAGCAGAACGTTCCAGAGGTTTCTCATTTTCCGTGCTAATTCCATGCTGATTTGACTAGCATCTTGATACAAACCTATTATTATTAAAAACAGCGTCACTAAAAATTCTTTTTTGTAAGTCCTGACTTCTGGACTTCAGAGAATTGGTTGTCTACGTTCACTAACACCCTCCCTTCCCCCCACCCCCTCCCAAAAAAAAAAATCAGCTGGAAGATTGCATGGAGAGGTACTTAGGTCCCATTAAAGTCAATGAGAGTTTTACTGCTGACTTTTATGGATCAGAATTTGGCTCTTAATGACTGACCCAAAAAAAAAAAAAACTGTTACTGTTACTAAATAAGGTGTGGGTTCCAGAAAGTTCAGCTGGAGGAAAGGTAACTTCGTGAATCAGAGGATCATAGAGGTCACTTGGTCAGGTACATTAAAGTGTGTGGGGTTTTTTTCTTCTGCCTTCCTCTAATGTGCCCAGCCACTGTCTGAGGGAGGATCCTGGATTAGATGGACAAGATTGTTTCAGTACAGCAGTTCCTCTATGATAGTTGAATGTTGCATCTCAGGATCATGTGAGTGACTACTTGCTCTATGCTCCGAAACATGGACTATATTCAGAATAAATTTCAGTAGCAAAAGGTTTTGACTGTATTTTTCTTAGTGCAGATACCTACAGGCAGGCATTGCAGGAAGGGTTGTCTCTCAGGATCCTCTCCAGCATGCAGAAAAATGGCCTTGGGTCCTTGGTGTGCTCAGCCAGTGCTGAGTGGGTGAGAGGCCAGGACTAACCCTTATTCCGTTTGCGGTGACTTGTGTCCCAGGGTCAGGGTTGGGGGCGGGGGCAGTATCAGAGAACAATGGAGTTGTAATTATTGTAGGTCCTTTCATGGGTTGTACAAGAGGGGTTAGGCTCCTTGCTTACACCTTCTCCCCCTTCACTGTGTGCCAGTAATAGTGCACCCTTAATGTTTTTTACGCCGTTTCAGAGTTTTGCCCACATGACATGCAATGATGCAAATTCAGAGTTCTTGCTAGTGATGTTCAAGCACTAGAACCCCAAATCCAAACACCCACACCCTTCCAAAAGCTTACATCTGGATCTTCGGCCCATCTCAATTGAAACTAGAATCCTGGATCCAGATTCCCCTGAAGCTGGTGATAATTTGGATCCATATCTGAACTTCACAATAGTCCCTGTCTCTAGTTCCAATTAATGTTACTGTTCTCTAATAAAAACACAGGTCAAAAAACACTTTAGCCACTCCTCTGTCTTTCTTCCAGCATATTTTATAATTACCGTTATTTATGAGTCTGAATCATATTAGCCATTAGGTACATCATTGTATTCTTCCTTCCAGAACTCACTATAAAGTTTTCTTCCCCCAGCAGAGTAGAAAATCTCAGTTGCTGTGCAATAGTCCAGGACCATACAATGGAGATAAACAAAAACAAATTGAAAATGCACATTCGTGAGGAAACAAAATTTGCTCCTCATCTGTTGGTTTTTGTGTAGTATAAAAAATAGTCCCCATGCTTATCAGAGACCTAAAAGAAATACAGATTCAATTTTCATGAAAAAAACCTGGAATTTCCCAATTTAATTTCAGTATTCCTGCTCAGAGCTGAAAGCAATAATTGAATAATTCCTGTATTGGAAAAAAAATTAGAACAGAATTTGGTTTTGTTATGTGCATTGTCTTCAAGCTAAACTGCTGAACCTTGGAAAACCATTAGAGTTTTAAACAGTAGAATTACGTGCTATAGAATTCAAACAGAAAAGAGTAATGCAACCAGATATATATGCGGCGTATTACAATACTTTGTGTTACCATATGTTTGCTCCTCTGTCTTTGACTCATTTTGCGTATTTATTTCTATAATTTATTATGTCTTGCAGTAATACCTAAAAGCATCAATCAGGATCAGGGCCCATATTCTTTGGTGTGGTATAAACAGAATAAAATACAGCCCCTGATCCAAAAGAACTGTCAATCCTATTTGCTAGGTCTGTTGTGTTTATAACCAACATTAATTCTACATTCTATTGAGGGTCTGATCCTGCAAAGTGCTGAGGAATTTCTAGGAAATGCTCAGCAGTTTCAACAGCATTTTGTAGACTCTGGCTCCTCCTCGTATTCATCTTGGAGATTATCAACATGCATATTTATTGAAATGTACCATTTATATTTGCTAAAGAAAGTTGCAAAAGCAGCATTATTAATGACTGCTAAAACACATGGTAGAGGATATCTTTACAAGCTAGAAAAAAGTGCCAGTACACCGGCAGCAGGCTTAGATTTAACACCAGGGCCAAGTTCCCCCATTTTGACGTACATGGGTGCAGAAGTCCACCCATGCAGATCACAGTGCCGAATCAGGGCCACTGATTCCCTTGTATCAAAATTGCTCAAAACTAGAGCTGGTAAAAGAAAAGTAATTTTTTCACAAATGGTTCCATGAAAAATGTGGTGTTTGTTTAGTTGTTTCTGTTGTTGTTTTTTGGTTGACCTTTTGCCATTTTTCAACTATCTATAGAGGCTGGTCAAAGGATGAGATAATTGTATCCCTTTTTATTTTCATCCAAAAATCAACATTTACAATATTTCTGTTCAGCACTTATTGTGCCTGTAGTACTCTACAGCTGTTAAAGAGCTGTCAGTCAGATTCTGTAGAATTACTTGAGCAAATCTCCCATTGACCCTAATGGGTCAATGAGTATAACTATAAACTGGGACTAACAAACAACAGTATTGGTGATAACCTAGCAGGACTTTGCAAAGTACAACCGTCAGGAAAAAAACACAGGACTATTCTGTGCCATTTGTTTTTTAAGCAGACCTTCCCATTGAAATCAACTAGGTTGTCTTCAAGAAGCTACCCCAAAATGCTAGCCCTTCTCCATATTAAGGGCCTACTACTCCAGTCTCAGGATACAAGTAACTGTCACAAAATCAGTGGGCTCTGGTAGGAAAATTGGGTTTTAAAAAAGCAAGGGATTAACATATATGGAGTTTGGCTTCCATGACGATAGAATCTCAAAAAGAAATTAAAACAAAAGTGTGGGGTTCTCATAGGAATACGTACTTTATTTATGAATTAGGCTTTCATTTCAGTAATCATAAAGCTTTGGATTTTATGCTTTGGAAGTTGATGCTTATTCACGAACTTAAATAGAATTATTACAGTTTCCTAAGTTGGAATTCCTTTCTATTGTCTTAAATATAAATTAATCAGTAAGAAAAGCATAACACACAATAAGATGTAAGAAGATAATAATGAGGTAGAGAAAATAAGGTTTAAAAAGTACTGATGGGATTTTCTGGTTAATTATTTTTCCACTGTCTGGCAACTACTGAGAAGGAAAAATAACAGCTCAGCTATTTCATATCTTTTAAAATAGGTATATATTAAATCTTCTATATACTGTGACTTGAGACAGCTTCCATTGAAATCTGTAGGAGTCTTTCTATTGACTTGAATGACAGTTGGATCAAGTAAATCATGATGCAGATCATAGTTTCATTAGCTATAAAAAAGGGATATATTCCTATGGTTTGCACACCATGGAATGAATAACGGTATCAGAGCTTGATACAAATCCTGCTTGGGAACTCAGTTAGCCAGCCCAAACCTAGTTTTTGGGATACCATACCAGATTAGACCACTAAAAGAGTTTGTGGGAAGATCTACAAAAGTTTTTCAAACGACAAAAAGTCAGAGGAAGCATGATCTGAGGAAATATGGAAGGAATCAGGAAAAAGCAGAAATACTATGAATCAGATGATGCCATTACTTTTTGAGCTGGACTCCTAATTGAAATAGGTGGGGCGCTGCTTAAAAAACACAGCACATTATGACCATGCTACCCAGGAAAGACAGTGTAACTTACTACAGAAAAGAAGGAGCCAAGTATTCTTCCCTTGCTGTGTGCAGATATCTGCACTTCAGTGCCCCATATTATAGCTGTTTCCATGGATTTCCAAGCATGCTGGGGCCATCTGCAGAGAGAGAGAGAGAGTGTCTGTCTGTCTGTCTAGAGGTGACTGGAAGGGGTTCCCAAATGTTTGCTGCACATCTGCACATTTTTGCATACCCCGCAGCCTCCTCCTAAATACTGCCTCCTCTACCGTAACTAGAGCTCGTAAAAATAGGGGAGGACTTATAATATTTTCCCCATTTTTCATTAAAAACTTTTTTGAAAAAAAAAATCTCTTTTTTGTTTCATAAAAAGGCCAACAAAATCAGCTTTACCGGTATTAAATCAGTACACATCTTCCTCAATATAGTATTCAGAATTTTTGGTGTTTTTCAGTGGCTTTTCTACCCTTTCCTTTTTACTACAAACATTTTTTTCTCCTGAGTAAAAGGCATGCTCTTTTGCATCCCATTTTTGTAGCTGATTTCTGTACATCATTGCCCTTTGCACATATTTTTTATACAAAGGGGAGAAAAATGGCCTCTAGGGAGCAAAGTTAGGCATACTAAATAGTTGAGCCTCTCTGGCTTTCAGATAGAAGGTTGGTTCAAACTGGGTAAAAAGACTGCTTAGATCATTTTCTGTTCTTAAGTGAAAAAGGAAAGTCATTTAAAATCAGAACCAGATGTAAATGTACTAAATGAACCTTAAGCTTCTAATTGGAGACCCAGAAAGGCTGTAATAGATTTAGCAAATTACAAACAAAACGTTCTTGTTTACATTAGAGTAAGTGACTTTAAAGCTTCCGCCAAAGACCTAAATAAACATGCTATTATACTAAAAATGGAAATGAATGTAATACACAAAGATGATCTCTGGTGTAACTCCATTGACTTACTGAAGTTCTACCAGGAATGAATTTGGCCCATTATGTACAGATTATAATGTTTGCATATGTCTGTATTTACTTAAATGTTATACTGGCCCTTGCAGCAGGAAGAAAGATGGATTTACCTAGGGATCCAAAGCTTAATGATCAGATAGCACATGCAAAGCAACAGTTTTAAGTGCTGTAACATATGCCTGCTTTCAGGCTACATAATTCATACACAGTAATATTAGCTACAACAGTTCAGCTCAATAGCAACACCTCATTATTTTATCCCTCAGTATTTATTCCTATGTTTGACGCCTCATGAAATTACTGTTAATGTGTTTATATAAGGGCAGATCTGACACAAGTGGGAAGAATTTAATTTCCCACTCATTCTTTCCTGCTGATGTGTCCTCTTCCCGTGGTAGAAGTGACAAGTGTAAATAGTTAATTTGCTTCAATTATGAGCCTGTCCTGCTAAATTAGAAGCAGCAGGAATATGAAGAGCCAGAATTATACTTATGAGGCAGCTGACAAATCCTCTGAGTCCACAAAATCAAATAATTTACTCCTCATTGGTGCTCAAACACCCACTAGATGAATGCAGCAATTTATTCTTTATCATCTGATGGAACTTGGATTGTATGTTACCAATACTTAAGTAAATTGAAGTCCCTCTGTATTAGTATCAACATTTGTGATGCTGTTAGCATGTTTGTTATAAACCTCAAGCTTTCAAGAGTTTCTATCTTGGCCACTAAAAATAACCCAGAATGATTCTGGTGTATGTGTATGTATGTGTATATATATATATGGGTGTGTAAAAAAAATCTCAGCAATTTTTAAAAAGTTTCTCTTTGGATCACAGCTTTTTAAATGTGTAATAAAAAAGTAGAAAACTAGCTAATTCAGGGGGGAATCTGGTAATTCTGAACTGTCTTTAAAAGTAGTTTCCAATATTTAACCTTTAAAATACTGGCATTTTACAAAGATAAAATGGTGCCTGCTGAATATTTTTACATTAAGTTCACTTTGATGCAACCAGGCTCTGTGCTGATTTCACAAGTTACTCCAGGCTCAAATGTGCCTTGAAGGCACAGCTCTGCATTGGGAGAGCAATTAAAAGGAGAACTCCCTGCATCTCCCAAGGAGGAATTCTGGGAGGTACTGTGCCATTTGAAATTCCCACACACCACACCCTTTTAGAGAGAAAGATATTGCTCTTTTCCAAATTTGGCCAGCTTCAGAACACCACCTCTCCGTGAGCATATATGCTCACCCCCTGCATATCTTACATTCTTTCTGCCCCTTGTGTTCTTGGTTCAGGGCAAGACATAATCTGATCATATATATGTAATATATGCAACCTGTGGGTGGGGGGGATTTTTCAAAGGCACAAAGGGGAGTTAGAAACCCAACTCCCATTGACTTTCAGTTGGAATTGGACACCTAAACCCCTTTGTGTCTTTAAAATTGCAGGGTAGATCCTCAGGTAAGGTAAATTGCCAGGCTCCACTGACTTTAATGAAGCTATGACAGTTTGCACCACCCAAGGATCTGCCTCTAGCATTTTAGAGCGTACAAGATATTTTTCTGCAGGGACTTATATAGTTGTTGAAATAGTATAAAATGAGTGCATATTTTCAAGTGAGAATATGCAGTTACATTTTCAAAACATTTATTCACAGTTTATTCATTATTAGTTGCTTATGAAGTAAAGCCTCTACCACATGCAGTGAGAAAGAGAGTACTGAGTTGAGTTGTTTTTTTCTCCCCTGCTTTGAGGTCACACACTAAAATTCCCTTTTAGCAACCTTTACTTTTTAAACTAGCAATGCATTTATAAAACAATCTCCAAAGGATAAATATGAAACGCTTTGAAAAAGATCACAAAATTATTGAAATATATCCTCAGATTTATGGGTAGCATACAATTATTGAGGGTTTTAATCTTTTTTGTTTACTTTATTGTGTAAACGAGAATAGGAAGTAGAGACAAATCTGTTTGTGTATTCTGCCACTGTGAATTAGAAAACAAAATATATTCAGAAACAGTCACAAGAAAAACTACTTCACTGTTGAGACTTGAATGGCTGATAAGAAAGAGGGAGTGTTTTCCTCCATTTGCTATCAGTAGAGTTTAAACTGCTTCCTCCTTCCTCCCTATTTATAACAGCAAAGAGGCTTTTATCGTTGGTTTTACCCCTTTTCTGTTAGTGAAACCCATGTTTTACTGGCAAATTTCTGTAATAAAACCGCTTTTTCCCTTGAAAGTGCTAGATAAACACATGAGGCATTTAAAACAACTATTCCAGTTTGTTTTAGTTGGTTGGATCCCTCTTCCCATTGCTTTCTGCTCTTTTTCTCTTCCTCTGAGAACAGCTGGGCTTAATGAACTGGAACACAAGTAGGTCAATAAAATATATACATGTATGTTGTTAAGGTATCAAAATGCTACACGTGATTAAGCAGTCTAACAGTTTCTGCAAGGGCCAAATCTTGCTCGCATTGAGGTGCATAGTTTTGTTACTAACTTCAGAAGGGGGCAGTATCAGACCTCAACGTTGCAGTTCATTTTTTCACAAAATTTCTTACAGATCAAACCCATCCCTCTCACACAAAGCTGCCAGGGTAAACACGATTTCCAGCCTGGGACTGGGAAGATTGAATTCACCCCCAAGCCACATACATCAGAATAGTAACTGCTGCACACCCTCTATAAGGCCACTTAGTCAATATATTCATGGATCTACTGGCCTCCCTTCCAGCCCAACCTTTTCTTTTCTGCAGCCTCACTAAAGTGCTAAAGTGGTGGAGAGGGTAGCCCTCCACAGGGGTGAATTTCAAATGTCCAAGTGGTGCATACAACAAACACTACTACTAAATACATCCTACATGTACCTGTGGGGCCAGGATTGTCTCTTGTTATGTGTTTGTAGTATGCCCAGCCCAATGAAACCTAGGCTTCTAAGTGCAACTGTAGTATAAATAATAATCACAATTTCCTCCTCATCCTTCCCTCACCCTCCATTCTCTAGACTAAAAGTCCATGGGAGTCAGGCACTAAATCATTTGTGTACTCAGCGAGACTTAATCAGACTAATTGTAGTCCATTTGGGTTTAGATCCAGTTTTGCAGAGTACAGCTGAGTACAAGTAATTACCACGTAAATCACACATTTAATGTTTGTGTTTGTGGGTGCTGGTGTTATCCAAAACTTGCATTTGATCTAAAAAAACCCAAAATCTCACCTTATAAACTGCAAGCTCATGAGGTCAAATTGAGCCCTGGTGTCAGTGGCTACAGCTCCAGTGAAATCAATTGAGTTGAACCTGGTTAATACTAGAGCTGAATTTGGCTTGTGACCTTAACTTTGCCTGCCAGAAAAAATGAATTCTTTTCTCCAAGCTTCTAATATATCATCAGTGTCATTTTCATACTATGTCATCTAAGAGACTGCTGAACTGTAGAGCTAGCCCTCAGCCTCTCTCAGTTACAGTTTGTACCTAGATTAAAAGTCAAATAGTGGCATATTTCACTATCCATTAACCAGCTCTGTGGATTGTTTATATGACAGCTACATTTTAGTGGGATTCAGAGTTCTGGGTGCTGCTTCTACTGCAAAATTAAAGGATTAAAACTGGACACTGGCCTCCCGCTTTGGCAAACGTTCAGCTTTCTCTGAGCCTGAAGGAACCCATTCAGCCGTGCCTGGGGATGGAGATTTGGAGGTTGGATTCAACTCTGGAGAGCAGCACAGTAATCTTTTTCCAGAGATTGTAAGCTCACTCTTTGGAAGAGGTACTTCCATAGGTAACATCACTTCATCCATCACTCAAAGAACTCTGAGATGGTGGCATTGCTCCTAGAATTACGACTTTCACAGAGAGCATTTATTTCTTTTTTTTAGATGTATGGAATATGTCTGTTATAGTTTTCAGGCTTCCTGCCTAGCCATCACCTCTCTTAGGTGGAGACCTATATCTCTATCTCTCCAGACCAGGCTTGCAGTCCCTCTGTACTTCATTGTGATTTCCCCAGCAGGTCTGATCAGGGTTCAGCTTCTGTGGTTAACCTTTCTTCAGAGGTTTCAACAGTGAACACTAGGTACCAACCAGCCTTTAGAATATAAAATAAATTTATTCTGAGGGTAAAAGCATTACAGAAAAAATATAAATAAAACAGTTACAGGTTCTAAGAACACTGAATGTACCAGGAATTGCTCTCAGTCTTGTAGGCCAAAGAATGTCCAATATTCCAGCAGGATTGGGGTACCCCTTTGGACAGATTGTACTGTTCATTTGCTCACTCAGGGTACGTCTGCACTGCAATGTAAGCCCAGGGCTAGTGAGACTTGAGTCTGCTGACCCATGTTAGGGAACCCTGGGCTTCAGTGTCTATATTGTATTTTAACCCTATGTTAACACTTTTCTAACCTGTGTTCGAACCTAGGGCTCTGGTGTCCACACTGCATTGTGCAAGTATGCTTTTGACTGGGCCAAGGTCGCCTTGGTAATCAGCCTGCTGAGAGGAGACACTTTAGACTGGGCCTCCCAATTGCTGGAAGGCTATAGCCCAGTGCTGTCACACTGGGATTTCTTTCTCCAATCAATGTCAACCATGTTCAATGATCCACACTGAGCTTGAATGGCTGAGGGACTCCAGCAGGGGCAAGGCACGGTGGCCTCGTATGCAACGCGCTTCCACCGCCTTACCACAGATGCAGAGTTGAACGAAGCACTGAAGATGTAGCAGTTCCAGTGGGGCTTGTGGGAATAAATCAAAGACAAATTGGCCTATGTAGATGTTTACCAGCCTAGACATCCCTGTGGACCTCACCATCCACATAGATAATCAGCTCTGAGAACGAAGAGAGGAGAAAAGAGGTCCCCTGCAGCCCACCCTACCTGCGTACCATGACCTCCGAATTTTGTATATTGCCCATCGAACCCATGCAAACCAATCTGGCTTGTCAGTGCCTCTCATCTGAAGAAAAGGAATGGCACCATCAGCACCACCTGTGCTTCTACTGTGGTGAACCTGGCCATGCCATCTTGGCCAGCCCAGTACGAACACCAAGGGCTTTGGGGAAACAAACCGGTCCAGGCACCGAGCCTCAGCCTTGAAAGAAGAGAACTTCCCCACACCCTAGTCCTCTCTGAGATGTACCCAGAGCCCCATCCAGGGGCTTTTCATTGGCAGGTTCCTATCCATCTATGTATCTTGGGGAAGGCCTGATGGATTCCCCTCCAACAGGCCCTCATTGATTGGAGAGCAGTAGACAAGTTTATGGATGCCTCTACAGCTCAGACCCTACAGGTTTCCTTGCTAGTGCAATTTTCCCCTGATCCTTGGAATCTCCTGACTGACCCTTCATGATGCCCTCATTCCCTGGTGAGAGCAGGTCACTCTCCTGTCAGAATTCTGCCAACGCTCCTAGTATAGTGATCAGGGCAGTCCTCTCCCAAAGGCACGGACCCAAACAAATACTGCACCCCATCGCCTACCTCACAAGGAAGTTTACTCCTGCTAAGCGGTATTTGAGCAAATACAAGATATTTGACAAGGAGCTCCTGGCAATTCAGACTGCCTTCGAGAGTGGCAACACTACTTGGAAGGGCCCATCATCTGGTCCAAATGTTTACCGATCGCAAGAACCTGGAGTAACTGTGTGAGGCCAGCACCCTAAAGCAACAACAGTTCCAGTAGGCCCTATTCTTCTCCCAGTTAAACTTTACTTGACCTACCACCCTGGAATCAGAAATGTGAAGGCCAACGTCTTGTCCTAAAGATATAGCTCTGACCCGCAAGGCCCCAGTCCATAGTCTGAAGTCCCATCATTTTTAAATGCAACCCCTTGGGGCGGGGGGTGGCGGTGATGTCATGACCCATGGCTCTCAAACCTTGGATAGCAGGGTTCATGGAAGCCGCTGCACTCCAACCCTCCCCCTGGCAGCCTGCTGACAGTTGCTTACCTGAGACCCACAAAGGTCCAGCCCAGTGTGAGGATCTGCTCTTGAGGTCCAATTGGCAGAGTCCCAAGAGCGTCAGATCATCCCACTGGCCCTACTTAAGCCAGGAGCAGAAATAGGAATCTGTCGGAACAACTGGGTTTCACCCAGTCAATTTATATTTAATTATCACATTAATTAAAAAAACAAGTTGGAAATGGCCAGGTTCTATAAAAATGTGCTGCCATCCAAGCTGCTTGTTTACCAGTGCTTACTCGTTTCAGAGGCGAACATAAGCCTCATCAGTGGTTTTGGAGGTGTTAAAAGTAAAAGTAAATCTTGGCAACATAAGGTTATAACCAAGCTACAATGTTTGTTGCTCTTAAACAAAAGAACAGAAATCTCCCTCTCAGACTGAGGACAATTTTAATGTATTTCTGTGTTTCGGAATTCCTCACCATCTTAACTGTGATGCACAAAACAGTTTAAACCATTGTCACGGGTACAATTCAGTGATGACATGAGCTTTTTGCCTTTTTAAAATGTCTATAAGGCATCAAGTCTACTCAATGTATTACAAAGATGTATTTAAGCTTGAGGGCTAGAAGTTCTGGCAGCGACTGAAACAGAATGGGAAGGGCACTTGGCTTGCTTATACCTGTTGCACATACCGCTAAAACTGCTAGTGCCACCCACCTAGTCTCCCCATCTGCTTAAATTCCATGTACGAGCCCAGGCCAAAACCCAGGGTACCAGCTACCAGTGTCATCTATGACAGGTTTCAGAGTAGCAGCCATGCTGGTCTGTATCCGTAAAAAGAACAGGAGTACTTGTGGCACCTTAGAGACTAACAAATTTATTTGAGCATAAGCTTTCTTGAGCTACAGCTCACTTCATCGGATGCGTACATTCTCAACTGGAAAAATGTCCTACACACTAAATCTTATCATTACTGATGATACCAGCCAACTCCCAGTCTACCTGTCCACCCCAACCCCACTTGTGTTGCAGCTATCAGCAATCAATATTTCAACAGCCAATGTCAGTGGGATAGACTGACAATATCCCGCAATATGCTGGACAAACCTTATGAAATTAAGATAAACTTTTGAATTAAGTTAAACAGTATTGAATTAGGATTAATACATTTGGGATCCATTGTATTAAAAATATAATTGTGTTTGTGTTATTGTATGTAACTTCTCTAGTAGGAGGGGGTTGCTGCTCTAATTCCGCTGGTTATCAGCCTTTAAAGCCATCTCCCTGGCAAGGCTCACGTATACAAATTCAAACTGGATTATCCAGGGACCAACAAAGAAAGGACTTTTGGATAAATAGCTGGTTTAAACAGACTCAGGGCCTTCTTGCTGATCCACCAAATGGACAAGGGCAGCTGGGGGAGGATTGGAAGAACTGGGCCTACTGAGGCCCCATAAGACTGTGTGCTTGTTCCGAGATGAAGCTGGGATGAACGTGAAATCACAACGAGGTTTCCTTGGGTGAGGTGTTGTAGGACTGCTCTTGCCAAAGCCCACGTTAGGGTCAGGGTGATCTCTGGTAAGCTTATTAGCATGCGTGTAGGTTCTTTTATTGTTTTTAATATGTTTTCTCTCTTCTGCTTTTACTTTAAGAACAAAATTGGCTTGCATAAAAAGAGCTGTGCGGTAAGTATAACTATGGGCACTCACGCTGTTAGCCATCTCTGAAGGGAAAGCAAGCCAGCCTGGTCAGACAGACTGTCTTTTGCAGAGGCTAATACAATGAAGGCAGGGAACTGTGCCTGGAAATACCCTGGTCAGAAGGGAATGAGAAGTGGGTCTCCACCCAAGAAAGGCAACAGCTGGCGAGTGAGAAGCTTGAGAACGGGTGCCCTTGGCAGGAACACTCAGGGGAAATACTGGTGCAGTTTTTCCTGTCAGGATCACCCACCCACTAACAAATGGCCTAAATATTAGGATTCTTGAAGAAGACAAAAAAAAAAATAATAAGAGCCCAAGCCATCATGCCCAAGCCCCATAACAAATACCCATTGCACCATAGAACTGCACTACATGCAAATCAGCTGGAATGGGATTTCCCCAAAAAAACATTGAGAAAGATACAAAAAAACAGAATGAGAAACCCAACCATGTAAATCTGCCTCTGAATAACATTAAAAGTGTTGTGTGCCATAGTACTCATAGTGACATCCTATATCAGGGTCAGTTTAAAAAAATAGTGCTAATTGGGGTTTATACTGCAATTACCAGGTTGAGAGAATGCCTAAGAAAAGTAGGTATGAAAAATGATGTGCATGGTTAATGCTGAATATTATGGCTGGATAGGTGGGAAATAATTAAATGAAGACTATATAATTAAGTGCATATGCAGTAGTGATGTTTGGGTACAAGCCAGAACTCTTGTTAGGTTTATGCTATAAAATGAGATTGCTTTGTTGTATACCACAATTTGGAAAGGGAAAGGAGGAAATCCAGCTCTTTGAGAAACTTTTCCATATGCTTTGACTATAAATGCACAGTAGGCCTGCTTAAAATTTTGATATTAGAGAAACAAGGTGGGTGAAGTAATATCTTTTATTGGACCAACTTCTGTTGGTGAGAGAGAGAAGCTTTCAAGCTCTTCTTCCGATCTGGGAAAGGAGAAGAGCTCTGTATGGCTCAGAAGTTGACTCTGTATGGACAGCAGTTGGTCCAAAAACGATATTTGCTCACCCATCTTGTCTTTCTAATATCCTGGGACCAAAATGGCTACAACTACACTGCATAAAATTTTGATACTCATGTAATGCAAAATAAGACTTCTGATCAGCTGAATCAGGACTACAATATCAGGAAAAAAACCTATGTGATCTTTTAAATGTCTTGTCTCTATGTATGTGATGTTATTACACTCAGTTGTGGTTTTAAAATCTGGATAGCAAAACGATGCAGCTGTATTCAAAAGTACAATATAATTTGAATTCATCTTTGTTCTGTAGGTCAAGTTAATTCGTTTTAGCACCTGGGAACAGATTGTCAACTAATTCTCATTTTGTTTTCTGAAAAAAACAATAAATTTGCCCTATAACTGCAAACAATCACAATTTAAAAAGTAACTTATTCCCAGTTCTTTGAAAAACAATATGAGCTCAGCCTATACCATATATTTATCCTAATCTGAAGAAATTACAAGAATGCACACACACAGTTGCACAGCTAAAAACAATCTTTTTTCCTCTCTGTAGATATTTACAATTTTGGTATCCTAGGACTCCTCTTTTTCCATCATGATTTTATGCTTCCCAAAATCTTTAATCCTTTAGGCAACCTCTGAGTTTTCCCAACCTAGATCAGAGGATTGTTCTTTCTCTGAAAGCAAAGCTTCACTGAAATAAAAGATATTTCACAAGAATATTCTTTCTATAAATGATGTAGCACCAGATCCTTCCAGCCCAGTACTGTTGCTCTGTTTTTGTATTTTGGAATTGTATTGTCCAGTGTATGTGCAGTTTGCAGCTTCCATGTGCTCGCCATTATGAGAATACTCTGGCTTTACTGTAGAATAAGAGGATCAAAAGAGATCAATTTAAAATTTCATAAAGTTTACCTTACTGTAAAGGAAATGTGTGTGTGTGTGTCCTACACACCTGCAGAATTTATGAGGACATCTCAAATTTGTTTTAAGTTGCTTTTGCCATCCGCTGCACTTTGAGTGCATAGTCCAACTAATCAGAGACTGGGTGCCGGTTTAGCAACAGTGCAAGGCTCTTTTAGGTTGTCAGCATGTACATTGGCAAGAAATTAGCCTCTATGGAGCTTGCCTCCACAGCTGGGAGGGTTGTGTACCCCCTGTACAGGTGCTAGCTTTCCAAGTATCTATCTATATTTTTAATGCTCCAATTATAATTTTGTCTGGGTGTCCTGCCAGTCCCTGCAAATAACCTTCAGTTCTGAAGTCTGGGGAAATTTGAACTGGATCTTTTAACTCTTTAAGCTATTGTGTTAGTTACACTGTAGGCAGAACAGTGGATTGAGAGGAATATACAAGAAAAGGTACACTCTCTTGAAGAACTCAGCAGAACTTTGCAGGTCAAGATTGGAACAGTGATTTACACTAACTTCTTTTCATGGCTCCTTAGCTTCTCGTTTCTGCACAGAGCTTGCCAGAACTTTGATTTGCCTCTGACCTCCTTTGGACTGGGCTTCTCTGACTGTCCAACAGTTTACCTAATAATGGAAAAAAGTCTCCCAGTCATGCTGAAGGACACTGATATCTCCCCAAGCCCTCCCTGTCCTCTGCATCTCATTTCTTCCTTTTTTCTTCCCAACTCAGCAGTCCTGGACCCACCGACTCTCCTATTTTCCAGAGAAGTTCAGCTGGTCTGCCAGATGGGAGACACAATGAAGAGCACCCCCACTGGTCCAGTTTGGAACTATACTCCGAATTTAACATCCCTTTGACAACTGAAGCTATCATGCCAATAGAAATGTCCTCAGTTCAGTCAAACATATCAGGATCACTCTGTAGGCAAAGGAGCTCTTTTACTGTGAGCAATATTTTTTAAAATGCTTGGTGTTTTACTTACTCTTTCTCTCCTAAAAAAACCTGGAGAAATAGGAATGGTTGTTTAATTAGAAGGATGTTCTGAAGATCCATGAAACAGATGAAATTGCAATGAAATGAATTGGAATTGCATATAGACACAGATTCATTTACTAATGATCTTTGTTCTTTTGTAGGTATACAAAAAGAAAACTGAAGCTGCTAAGAAGGAATATTTGAAGCAGTTAGCTGCATACAGAGCAAGCCTTGTATCCAAGGTAACACATATATATATTGTGATAGATTGTAAACCATTTTCAGCATTTGTATGGTGCTCAGCACCATGGTATCTAGTGTAAATATTGTTGTTCATTGCCACCTTATACCTATCATATCCATGCTCTGCTCTAGCGCTCAATACAAAGTTATCTCTCAACATAGGCATACCGCAGCCTATCCATTCCTACTCATAGAACATCTGCAGGCGGGATTATAATCACAGTGGAGCAAATGAGAGACCCAGTGGTCATCAGTAAAAGGATCACATTTGCCAGCAGGGGCCACAGCACTGCGCAATTACCAGTCATACTCTTTTCTGAATATAGGAGGAAACTGTGATATCACACATAAAATGCCTCATTTTTAATGCAGGCACTGTACAGCAATGATCATGCTCAGTATCACAATTCAGACATTCCCATGGTAAGCTGAACTTTCTTTGTGCATGCCTCAGATGAAGTAGACAAACACAGTATAGGACATAGTATGAATCACTCGCTTTGGAACAGGATGTCACAGGACCCACTGTACACAGTTAACAGCAACTTTTGATATTGATTTATAGAGCCATTCATAATGCCCAGGATTTCACAACTGATATAAACCACTGTTTTAAAACCCACAGACAAAGGTAAGATTACTGCAACATGCAGACTTGAAACATCAAAGGGGTAATTTGCAGAATCGTATTGTTGATGTTCATTTTGGTGTCTATTTCACAGAATCCAAAGTGTTGATGAGGTCAAGTTTAGAAGCACGTGACTGTCCAGTGGTTTGTGAGTAAAGGTTAGGAGTGAGATGGCAATGCTTGAAGCTTATACAGATGTGACTGAGCAGCACTTTTTGTTACTTTCACGACATATTTACCATCTCTTTAGGGACATTTCAAAACAAAGATTTAATGGATAATTAACACTCGGGTCTTTCATACAGTTTTCCACGTGATCTTACCACTTCTTCAGGTGTTTCAGTATATGACCCCTGTGAGATCAAACCTCATGTAGTTTGTGTTGGTAGACAAACTCTGAGACATGAGTGTAACCTTATTCATAGCTTTCCTGTGTTGTCTTATATACTTGAAATCTAGCATCATATATGCCAGGATATTTATAAAAAGCATGTACAAATGCCTGTCATTCCTCTTCTACACTTGATGAGTGTACAATTCTAGAGATAGTCTCTATGTTTAGAATAGACTCTTTCAAGCCATTGGAACTGCCCAGGGTTCCACTGAACATGACTGTCAATTTATTTGTAAGATTTTACTGAGTGGTAAAATAAGACCAACACACTCATTTTAATGTAAATTACGAAGTCAGCTTTTCACTTGTAATAATGAATTAGGTATCGTTACTGTGCCCATCATACACTGTTTATAGGAAACACTAAACTGTTTTATTTTGATAAGATAATACGTGTAAAACTGAGAATTTTACTCTGATTTTTTTTTCAGGGCAAAAATAGCTGCATAGCATTCTTTGAGGAAGGTTCATTTAGAGAAAATTCAATTAAAGAAATATTGGTGTCTGAGGCTCTAATTCAGTGTAGGAAAGCACTTGGACAGATGTTTAAGCCCATCCCTAGTCAAGAAAGCACTTAATTATGTGCTTGTTGTCCCATTGGCCTTAGTGGGACTTAAGCATCTGCTTAACTTTAAGCATTTAGGTGTGATGAGACTTTAAATAAGCATGTAATTACAAACTGGATAGGTGATATATTAAGATTCGCCATGTGAATTCCATCTATTTGAAACAGAATATAAACTCTCTGTGTTAAAATCTATTCTATTTTACACATACAAAAACTACATTAAAACAATGTTATTACGGTTGCAAAGGCAAACACGCAAAAGTTAGGAAATGCCAGAAGTCTGGCTTCACCTCCGGAGGAAGCATGCTTCACTGTTCTGTGGGGATGATAACTGCTCAGTCACGTCACATGTAGGAGCCTGAAAAATTTGCCCCCCAAAAATCAGTTGAGGCAAACACCTGGCTTGTAAAATGTCAACCCACAAGATTTAAGTTTAGCCAAGTAATAAGCAACTGAAAGCAAGGTCTTATAATTGGACATGTCAGGCAACTTTAACAATAGGCTGTGTCATCAGCCTTGCCTGTAATATTTTTTTAAATAGGGTTAACACCCGGTAAGGTGAACATCTGATTGTATGGATTTAATGTCATAGCTATGCATTAATCTCCATTAAACTCTATCAATGTATTTGCTAGATGTTTTCTCAACATTTTTCTTTTATTTTTATAAAAATTGAAATTAATAGGGCTATAGTCAAGCCTGTTCATGTGTGTGGAAATCAATATGTAAAATCAAAATCACATTACAAAGCATTATGTGTAATGCTATGCAGATTGCCATATTGTTTATAATACTGACTAAGCCTTTGCATTCTAAACAAGTGTCTTTACATTTGTCCTTAGTTGCAACTTTTAGTACTGTTCAGGCTCAGAAATGCAACCTACAGTATATAGCAATTTGTATAACATTACTTAAAATGCTGTGATTGCAATTTGACTTTTTAAAAAACAAGCACTTTTTATCGCTTACCCTGGCTTTTTTGTGTATGCTGGCTGGCAGTAGGATTTTTGCTTTATATGTTAAATATTTATTTATATATACATATATAAATATTTTCTGTAGGCATACTTAACAACTATGGCTTGTATCTATCCTCAAGTAGGAAAAAAGGTAATTTTTCAAAGCTATGATGGCATAGCTAGGTCAGATTTGTGCCCTCAAATAGCATCATTATCAACCACATTTGACACTCTTAGAGTGTTAGAAATAATGCAAATTTTTTGAAGATAATGAATGTGGGACAACATTGTCCCTTTGATTGTATGGCAGGCTCAGACCGCCCCTAACAGAACTCCCAGCCACTGTCTGGAATTACTTTTCAGAAGTACTTAGTCCATGCAGACATTTTGGAAGTTTTAAAGATTAGTTTAGGCTATTTTCAGGGGATACCGTTACAAAACAGTAATAGTGGCTTTCTCCTCATAAGGAGCAAGCCTAAAATGCAGCTCTGTCTGAAGCATTAACATTTTTTTTAAGCTGCTAAACTCCTACAGGATCACTAGCACTGTTGCCTTAGCAGAAAAATATAATAAGCAGTTACATTAATTTGCAGCTTCCTTTTTTATCCATTAAACATCAGTTTTCCCCTACCTAGGAAAATCGTAATGTAAGGCTATAAACAGTAGGTATTTCAGGTTTCTGTGACACACTATCTTTGCTTTTGTGATTATTGTGATATCAAAAATGTTTGAGGAACCATGTAACAAAAACCATATATTACTATTGAAACCATGCATGTAGCTGTATATCCTATATCAGACTTACCTGTTGACTGACTGGGTATTTTCAGAGTTGTTTATGTATGTATTTTTCACAAACCAGTTGTCATGTCCCTTCAAGGATCCACAAACTGTCAGAGAAGAAATTTCTAATCCTAAAAACATTGTTTGAAGCAAAAATGTCCAGTAAATGCAGATAGCCAAAGAATAATCTCACTCAACCTCTTCACCTATAGAGCCACAAATCCTAAAGACCTAAGGAAATTTCTAAGCAATTATTAAAACTGTTAGGCATAACTTCATTGTGAGAACTCACTCGTATTACAGTTCAGCCTAACCTTTAATACACTGAATCCACCATCCTTTTCTAGTTCAGAGGTCTCATTGTGGTGGCAGTCCATAAAGTTAACAACATCATCCAAAACATATATGAACTAAAGGCGAAGCGTAAAGGATAGATGGTGCATTGCACCTCTGTGAGGGTGAATGGGGGGGGAGGTGGTAGTGAGGTGTCATGGCCATGGCAGAACTGAGTCAGTCAATGACTAAGGAGACCAAATGCTGCACCTTCTTAAGGGCAGTGCAATAATTGCTCTGCCAAGGAGTTCCAGGTGGCAGCTTGCCTTCCGTATGCATATTCCTTTTGATGCTTCTGCTGGAAGTCTATCACTTAATGTTACAATTTACCATTACACAATGTTTCAACTTAACTTAAATTAACTTGAAATAATTACATCAAACAGTAAAACAAGAATTTAAGTTAGTTTCCATTTCACTAGAATTTTTAATATACAGTAGTAAGAATCCTATTCTCCTCATTTCCCACCAAGTGTTGGCACTAGAAAGTTCTACATTTACTAAAACATGCAGTAACAAAATAGAAACAGATTCTCAGCTGGTGTATATTGGCATAGCTGCTTTAAAGCCAAGGGAGCTGTGCTGATTTACACCAGCTAAGGATCTCTCACAGACTTTAAATAGTGAGAGATGGACAGAGATGGTGAAATTCAGATTACGTTCAGACTAAAGTTTGAGGCCAAATATATGTGAGGCTTCCCTTTCAGCGGTGCCAAGACTTAGAGATGTTCTCACAAGACTGAAGCCCAAAATGGCAGAAATTTTGAGATCACATTAGTTTGACATATTTTTGATTTTGAGAAGGCTCTTGTTTGTTTCTAAAGTGATTGGGATTGAATGGTTGGTATAAGGTTATTGGAAATGCATTTTTAGAGCCTCCCTATGCCTCTCAATTGGGGAATAATGACACTGGTATCAAATTAAAGTCACATGTCCTTCAGCATATTTATTCAAGCTACATTCACAAAACATCCATCTCTACCTACATGGCCTTAACGAATCCATAATAATCCCCCATAGATGATAACAAAATGTATCTTCAGATTTTAAAATGTTCTCCTCAGGAACCACATTGACTAACCGTATATGACAACCAATAGCTGGCCCATCTTGTACTCAGGTATCAATGATGTGTCTAAAGACTTTTGAACCTGCCACATGTGGTACAATAAATTTGTATAATATATGTGATTTGGAATTAATAAAATAAGAAACCTCATGTATTGATAACCTTCATCCAAAACCTATAACATTTTGATGTTCTGAAATGTTCACATAAAAGTTTTGCTCTTCCAGATTTTACAGTGCTGATCCAAACAGAACCCAAACTCTGAGGTCCTGATTCTCATTGACACTAAGGCTGTGTTACACCATTCTGGCAGAGTAAAGGGAAAGTAGGAGTATATTTACACCCATTTATAAACCGTTTACATTGCCAGAGTAGTATAAAGTAGCATTAGTGTTAATGAGAATCAGACCCTGACCCTGTAGATCTTCGATCACTTATTTTATAGATGCTGGTGATGGCCAAAGGTACCAGAAACATTTATGTATGAACATTCAGCAATTCCGCAAGTTTATTATTCAAAGTCGATTGTGTGGTGAAGTCTAATTGCTCACATTAATAAAGAAATATTTCTGATGATACTGGCCCTAGCTAGGCTAGATACCACTCAATTTACAGTACTCCATTCAGAAGGTTTAGGACCCTTTAGACATTTTCCTCATACCACAAAACACCAGATCTGTTACTGTTAATGCTGCTGATTGTGAAAAAGAACTGTTCTAAAATTAAAAATAAACATTCTGATCCAGCAGGACACCATTGATTCTTGGTGAGTGTATTGGCCACATTTTGGGGTATTTTGTATCTGCTATCTGAATAAATGTAATAAAAAATGCAGCATATAATTTTAGTTTAAGATAAAATTCCTTTGTCCCTGATTGTGAACAGAAATGTGGCTCTGCAAATGTGTCTTCATCTTTGACAGTTTTCTTAAAAGGTCATTGGCAATTTTGCCAGTAATCACACAGAGATCTCGGAATTACCACAGTGTTTCTCTGCATGTAGAATGATGGTGGTAACTGTGTGGGTATCTCTTGGAAAAAGTTGAGTTTTTTTATCATGTTTGAGTTTTGAGTTTTTAATAATGTTACTGTAAAAGTATTTATTAATTTAATTCAAATATATATAATTTGGTCATTTAAAATGTTGCAAATAACAACAAATATGTTCCACAGTTTTTTTCAGCAACTGGGTGAGTGTGTGTGATGCATGCCCATGTGATTGTGTATGGCAGCTTTTCCAACATACTATCTGCAGAAACAAGGCTTGAAAGGGCAAAAAAAATAATAATGTGTAATTAATTTTAAATTTTCTACTTACACTTCTAAGGAAGCACAAGTGAGGACCATCACTCATCAGCTGAAACTGATCTCAGCTTCACTTGACCAGTTCCTGTTTTGCTTTCTTGGAAACAAAGATGGAAAATCAACTCATTATTAGTAGGATAAAAGTTTTGGCCCATTGAAGTTAGCAGGAAACTTTCTATTAACTTCAGTGGGCTCTGGATCAGACCTGTAGAATGCTGCCATATGAAAAACTTACCCTTGCTTTATTTTAAGTCACTCAGAAAAGCCACCAATAGCCAGAAAGCAGAAACAACTCAGAATGAGAATAAAAACTCTCACTTACATATTTCAGTTGCTGGTTGCCTACTAAGATTTACAAGTGATAGTTTCAAAAACCAGCTACAGATTTGAGGAGCCATAGTCTATACTAATTCAAACTGAAGAAGAAAATCCTAACCCTAATGAATCTATCAGATTGCCTGGTGGATGTCACCTGCGTGACAGCTAGTATCTGTGGGACCATTGTATTGATCAGAATATCTATTGTTAGCTGAGTTTCTGGCCATTGGGAGCTGGACTCAGGGAGGACTCTACGGTGGAACAAATTCCAGTATGACCTTTCCTCTGATGGGATCCCCTCCTTTGCCTGTCTGGTTTGTTGGCATAGCCTGTCTCCATCCACCGCACATTCATGGTGTGACTCTCTGAATAAGGATCATCAGGGAGGAGGTCAGTGTACTGCACTGTGAGGTCAGGTCTGGGGCGGGTAGGAACCATCATGTTTCTCAGAGTAGTTCTGTGTGAGGAGACAAGGTGTGCTGATGGTTGGCTTTAGGTTAGAGGCAGGCATGAGGAGTTGTGGCACTGAACAGTGGAGCTTGGAATGTGAAAGGGAAGCCACGCTTTTCTCAAGAGCAGGAGAGGAGAGCAGCAGGATTGGTGAGGGACATGTGGGGAAAGATAAAGGGACTGAGGGTCTATTATCTAAATTATCTCTCTCATTTATAAAGTGCCTCAAACTGTGTATCAACAAATCACCAATATATTCAGTAAAATAAGAATGGCAAAAGTGGGCTATACTCTCATACTCCTGGTATTTGGTTGCTTATACTTAAAAGTGTTTATTATTTTATTTGCTTCTTTTCCTTTCTCACTCCCCTGCTCTTCCTTTCTTTCTACATGGCCCATTTTCTTCCCTTTCTCTTTGTTCCTCTGGGCTTTTGTTCTAGGTGTGACATACCAGGGTACAATCCAGGCTCATGTGTAGCTGGGTCACCCCTGCCCTCTAACCTGGTGTACCCTTTACAATGGCTTCCGTCTCACAAACAGCCTCCAGTGTGTAAGTCAGTCACTCCCAGCTATGCCTATTTGTGTGCTTTAGCCAGCCAGCCACACCTTAGCTCTTGCCAGCCTTAAAGTTTACCACAGGGTGACCCCAATACACTCCCAGTCTCAGATTTTCCCCCAGCCCTCTTCTGGACAGTACAGATATACTGAGTCTGTTATTCCTTTAAGGAACTTGTTGCCCCAAATGGAGTCACCCAATACTTCAACTTGAACACCCTGGATTAGAAAAAGGCACTTTATTAACTACAGAGAGATAGATTTTAAGTGAGTACAAGTAATGAAGCATAAAAATCAGAACTGGTAACAAGAACAATAAACCACTCATTAATGCCTAACTTAAACTATATTAGATTCAAGCAAAGTTTCTCATCTCATGCCCCAGCAGCATTACAGACCAAACTCTCAGATCAGGACCCCTCCCCCAAGTCCAATCAAATCCAAGCTTCCTTTGTCTCTTCAGGTACAGTGAATATGATGGATGTGAGGGGGGATGCAGTGGGGTGTTTGTCCCTCCTTTTTATAGTTTCAGCCCCCTTCTTGAAAAACATGTCCAGCTAGATATCAGGAGACAAAGAGTGTATATGGAAGGATGTTCCCTGCGGTTGTTTTCACTTGTTTAAACTTCCTTTGTCTTCCCTTCCTGCTTGATGGTTCTGTTTACTGCTTAAAGAAAAATTAAGCAGAGCACACATCTCTTTGTTTAGGACAGACCTGTTTGCCAGCCTCTGTTTGAGCAGAGCTGTGGGTTATGAAACATGTGTTAATAACACCATACAGGGGAATCTTATAACTTCACATACAGTGTTGCCACACTTACTTTATCAGGACAATAGTGACCAGAAAACTATGAGTTTTAGATATTCAAGGCATTTTTTGAACAAAGATTATTACAATAGCATGTAAGGTGTGAATATGGGGGTAGGGGAAGGTGTTCTGTCATAGTAGGCTCTTGTGAAAAGGCTGAGTTTTGCATTGAGCCCAGAAGACAGGCATACATCTTTTCGGATGGTGTTCCATATCTTCAGACTTGACACAAAAACTGCTTCCCTCCATGTTCTGATAGGTTTACTCTGCATGCAGCAGTGTTGGAGGCTTACATATGGAGAGGCAATTCCTAAGATATCCTGGTCTTAGCCTATTAAGATTTTAAAAGATTAGGACCAGGACTTCGAATTAAACTCAATAGTGAGCAGGAGGCACTGGAAGGCATAGGCACTGGTGTGAAAAACTAATGTACTAATCTGCAATCCAGTAAGGTACTGGTGAATGTGTATGTGCTCCCTACCTGATAGACTGTATATGAGATTCTATCATCCTCTAGCAACTAATCTACAGAGCCTTTAAGTCCTACCACTCCTAGATCTAAAACAGATTCTCCTTTAGCTCAGGTGGTAGAGAGCTGTGTAGGGAGCAGAAGGTCTAGAATTGTACACCTGTAGCATCAGGCATAAAAATTAGCTGGTGACTATGGTCATAAATTTATGTTGGTACCTTAGTGCTGAACCCTGGGGATGAATATATTTGTCTTCCATGTTTTTCTATGCTCTAAAGTCTAATTAAACAAGTGAATAGGGATCTTTAATATGTTTTCCTGTACTATTTTCCTTAGATAAGCAGAATGACTTTTCCAGTGGCAGATTGGCTAACACCTTTTGGTCTGCAAAGTTATGCCTGATACCTGAACAGCTGGTGGCTCTGTCAACCAGTCAGATCCCCTCTTTCATTCTTCATATTTTATCAGTAACATGTAGTGATGTAGTGTCCTTATGTAGGAACAGATTCTGCTGTCAGTTACACAGGTACAACTCCAGTTGAAAATCAGTGCAGTCAATTAAATCAGTGCAAGCGCTATGTGTGCCTGGGAGGGCAGAATATGGCCTGTGCTGTATACTCACATCTTTGTATGTAATAGATAATAAAGGCATATATGCAAAGCCTGTAACATTTTTGGCATCACCTATCTCATTAGCTCCAGTGCTGCTTACAAAAGAAAAGGTTTCTTCCCTAACCTTAGGAAAGGCTGAAAGCATAGTATGCTGGGGAATTATACTTAGTGGGTTTGTTTATCCAGATTCCCAATAACTGATAATATGTATGTCTTTTACAATAATATTGGACACTTTGGGACTTCAAATCACATATGATTTAAAGCATTCTTAGTCACTGTAAAATACTTGCTTAGTCTGGGGCTGGAGTGTTGAGAATTGCATCAGAATATTGTGAAAAATATATAGCAGAATTACTGCTGGCTTGAGACAATCAGAGCAAATCCTTTTTGATCAACTGGCAGACACTCTTCTGGGAAGTAAAAAAAAGTGATATTCATCCCCAGCATCAGACCATGCAACTACCAGTAACTGAAATGGGAGTTGCACCTGCTTATTTGATCCACAGGATCTAGTATCCTGTAAATTAATTTATTATAATGGGCCAAATTCATCCTTTATATAAGTGCATTAAAAGCAGTGGAGTTACACCAGTAATGAATTTGGCTCAGTATGTCTCCTTATTTAAAGAGGAGTATGACAGAATCTTTGGCTGTATATACACAGAAAAATATCATAATGGAAAAATCCTTAGAAGGGTGGAATCCAAAAGAGCTATTTGACCGCTATTCTTCAAGAGGGGTTATTCAGTCTATCTGACCTCAGAAACACTGGGAGAAATCCTGTCCTTGCTCTAAGGAAATGCAGGAGAGCAGTGAGGAGGGCCAGGGAGGGTGACTATATTTCCGTAGCCTGAAAACAGGACACACGGGGCTGGCCCAAGCCACCTGGCATCGCCGCTCATCCCCTGCACCCCCGCAAATGTTCCTCTGCACCCCCAATTGAGGCAAGTAGCAGAGATTGGAGCGAGGAAGGGGGGAGAGGAATGGGTTGGGCTGGGATCTGGGCAGCAAAGCAGGATGTGAGAGTGCAAATGTGAATACTTTTGGGCTCGGAGCCAGGAGGTGAAGCTATTGGATTATGATCCAGTTAGCAGTGTGATGCCCCTTTGGGGGTTGGGATAGCAGAGGGGCAGGAAGGAGGCTCTGGGTAGTGGGGGGGAATCGAGGAGACTCCAGAGAGCAGCCCTGAGGAGGTGTGGGAAGGCTGGGATGCAGGTCCATTTTAGACTTTGTTATTGGAGGGGGCGATTCCCAGCCAGTGAGGGGAGGGGAGAAAGGAGCAAGTGATGTGGGACCAGGAGGAGGTCACTCCCGGACAACGGTGCAAAACTCCGGTGAGGCAGGTGTCCCCCACCGCCCTACCTAAATGGCATCTCTGCCAGGATGTGGCAGAAGCAGGCAACTGGAGGCAGACTGGGGAGGGAAAGAAGCCGGTTGGGTTGCGGGGAGGCCTGGAAAGGGCTCCGGGGACCAGCCCTGAAGGACGATGGGTGGCGAGGATATGAAGCCAGGGTGGGAGCTGTGGAGACCGCTTGGGAGGCTGTGGCGGGGGTGGGGGACCATGCCACACTCGGTGCTTCAGCACAAGCCAGTGCTGTGGAACCCAGTCAGGCATTTATCAGTCGGGTTGCCCGGTAGGACCTGGTTCCCGCGAGTTGCGGCTCCATGGCCTGGACAGAGAAGAGTTTGAATTAGGGCCTTGACTGCACTGCCCTCTAATTGGGTTGCAGAGTGAGCACATGTTACCCCATTGCTCCCTGATTGGAGGGACAGGCTCCTGTCTCCCTCCCCACAATGTTGCCACTCACATACCCCAACATTCTTCCGTACATACGCCCCACTTTGTTTTCAAAACTGGGCATTTGTCCTGTTTGCTCTTGCCAACTCATTTGGCAAAAGCAAACAGGATAAATGCCCAGTTTTGCCAAAAAAGTCAGGACATCAGGGACAGGGCTTAAAAAAGTCTGTCCCAGCCAAAATGGGACATATGGTCACCCTATCAAGGAAACATCCTGACAACACAGGGGGCTGGAAAATATGTAGCCTGAGAAGACCTTATTGTTTTTCCAAAAAAGACACAGCATTACTCCTTCTAGTATGTGAGGAACACAGTATATTCACCAGGAGGGCCCTGTCCAGGCCCTTCAGTCAGCAGAGCCTTTTGGATCTATGAGGCTTTGACAGGCCTGTTAGCCAGTCCTCACTACTTTTGCTATCCTGCCCTGCTGCTATGCATGTGCTGTTGGTAAAACTGGGAAGGATTTTGCATAAGCTATGAGGTATCATGTTGCATTTTGTATATGTGTGCATTTGTCTGTATCTTAATCTGTATATGTGGGTGTGTGTAGTGCATATTGTACATGGAGAGAGAGAGAGAGAGAGAGAGAGAGAGATTTGCATTTTTATTTCATTTTCCTTAGTTTACTGGAGAAAATAAGTTTTGCTGCCTCGGTACTGCAACTTGGCTTGGGAAAATGAAGTTATAATCTTTTTCATTGTATAGCATCACAGATAATGAACCAGTTTCTGTAATGTGCATATTAGTTGATTGTTGGTGATGGCACATACATCAGAAAGCATACAAATAGACTTTCACAGACTCAGCTGATGCTGAAGTAACATGAAACTTATTTTGACTTGTAAACTAAATAAACATGACATGGCATTGGTAGGATAATGGTATGTATGTGTCTTCCAGCCTGTGTTTTGACACAGTGACTTCTTTTTCCAGAGGAACATTTACCATTTTTTCCAGCATGTTTCACCTTTCACTCGTTATAAATACTGTACAACCTTTCCTTAACTGCTAAGTTATTATTCAGGTACCCACACATAAGCACTGGGTGGTTAATCTTTAACTCTTTTTGGCATTTACTTGAACACGTCTAGTTTACAACTCAATTGGAAGTTCTAAGAAACTGAGTGCATGGGGAACAGAACAAATTTAATAGAAATTCAGAGTAACAACTTATAAACATTGGAACTATTTATTATTGAAAATATTTAATAATAACTGCTTCAAGAAACCAAGACAAACTCCTCAATTATTTTGAAAAGGTCTATTTATTTTCTAAGTTAGTTTATTTTGGTGCTGTATTATTCAGGGCCAATTGAGATAATTTTCTTGTTTGCATGTTATCACACATAGGCCAAATAGTACTATCAGTTTTTAAGCAGAACTCCTTCATTGGATTCATTGAGGGGGTTCTGCTTAAAAATTAATTATTCAATATGCCTATAATATTTTCAAACTCAGAAACTACAAAACACAGTTGATGTGGACATGGATATAATCCTAACACAGAATATTTAAAAAATACACTGGAATTTTAGTTTGATTCAGTGACACAACCGTAGTGCCCAGTCCTGCCACCCTTCATGATAATACCTGCCTCTTATCTAGTGCTTTCATCAGTAGATATCAAAGCGCTTTACTAATGAGGTCAGTATCATTATCCCCATTTTACAGATGTGCAAATTGAGGCACTGAGCAGGGAAGTGCCTAAGGTCACCCAGCAGGTCACTAGCAGAGCCAGGAATGGAAACAGAACCCAGTCTCCTGAGTCCCAGTCCAGTGCTCTATTCACTTATTGCCTTATTACCTCTCACAAATAATCCTTCTTCACATGAGTGGTCCTATTGAATTTAAGGGGACTAATAACAGAAGTAATGACTGCTTATGTGAGTAAGGTTTGCAGATTTGGATCCATGTTTTCATTTGCTGAGTAGCTTACCATGTCAGTAACATCACTTCCAAGTTTTGCAATATCAAAGTGTCAAGTCAGGAAGCAGAGGGGCTGTATTTACAGGAGTGAAGAAAAATCTGTGTGGTGTGTAAGAGTTAACTTTATTTCTATTTATTTAAGAGTAATAACCAGTCTCCACTGTAAGGACATTTTAAGTAGCATCTCCATGGACATCTCCATGACTGATGTATGCTGCTGAAATGAGTGCTGTCATAAAGGAATTTTTCATATAACGAGCAGAGAACATGGGTATTTGTTATAGAACAAAATTCTCCAGTATTCTACGGGAAAGTTACTGCTGCACTGTGCTTCAGACTATTATTGCAGAACACTAAGGTATTTTGAAACATTTCAGGCCTGAAACGATGCGGAGGTTCGTTTGTGCAGTAAATAGATCTCAGAAAAACAGCTTTTATCTGTCTCTAAAGATTGTTTGTTTGTTTGTTTTGTTTTTTCAACAGAGCTACAGTGAACCTGTTGATGTTAAGGCGTCCCAACCGCCTCAGATGATTAATTCAAAACAGTCAGTGTTCCATGGGCCCACACAGGCTCATTCCGCACTGTACCTAAGCTCCCATTATCACCAACAACCTGGAATGAATCCACACATAACTGCCATGCATGCTAATATCCCCAGGAATATCGCACCCAAGCCCAACAACCAAATGCCAGTGACTGTTTCCATAGCAAACATGGCTGTGTCTCCACCTCCACCGCTTCAGATTAGCCCACCTCTCCACCAGCATCTCAACATACAGCAACACCAGCCAATCACAATGCAGCAATCCATTGGAAACCAACTCCCAATGCAGGTCCAGTCTGCTTTACATTCACCTACAATGCAGCAAGTAAGTTCTAAATCATGAGCTTTCAAGCTGTTTGGGGAACAGTTTCATTTGAATCCGTAAAACTGGTCTTCCAGTAGTGAATGTAGGTTTTTTTGATTCATGGTTTAGCTTTAATTTTGCAGCATTCCAGTACTGAAGTCCCAGCTCCCAGTCCTGCAGCTACTTGAGCACGTGAGCAACTTTATTCATATGGCTAGTTCCATGGGCTGCACCAGGACAACTCATGTGAGTAAAGTTAACCAAGTGCCCCTGAAGATTGGCTCCTGAACATTAAAATTCCATCTCTCCCATAGGAAAGGGAGTTTCTTTTACAAAAAATATTACCGTTACTCAGTGAAATCAGCCTGTGAGGTAGAAAATAACCTAATGAACAGATGAAATGTTAAGGTTCCAAAAATTTTGATTTAAAGACACAGTTTATAAAGTAAGATACTGGAAATAAGGGACCAGTTCCTGATGTTCATATTAAAGTTTTATTCATTTTTGTACTCAGTCCCTGCTCTAACAAATTCCCATTGAATTTCAGTGGGAGTCTGATTGATTATGGCCTCACTACATACTGGAAACCTCATGATATGGACTTTCAGGTCCCAATCCTCCAGTGATGTAAAGCAGTGTAACTTCACTGACGTTAAATAATTTACAGAGGATCTGGCTCTCAGTAAATAAAGTTTTATTTTCTAAAAAATAGCCCAGAATTGACAATTTTGGGTAGGGGAATAAGGGGGTGTGTATCTTGAGATCGCACGATTTAGATAAAAGTAAAGGAGGACTTGCGGCACCTTAGAGACTAGCAAATTTATTTGAGCATAAGCTTTTGTGAGCTACAGCTGTGAGCTGTAGCTCACGAAAGCTCATGCTCAAATAAATGTGTTTGTCTCTAAGGTGCCACAAGTCCTCCTGTTCTTTTTGCAAATACAGACTACCACGGCTGCTTCTCTGAGACCTGTCAAGATTTAGATGTAATTGAGCCTGATTTTCCATGGCACCTTTTATAATCATTTGCACCATTGTAAAGTGGGTGTAAAATCCTACCAAGTTTGAATGGTGTATTTTACACCCACTTGTTATAAATGGCTAGGCAAGGTGCGGGGCAATAGAAAATCAGGCCCATCATTGAGTTTCATGCTCAATGTTTTCTGTTCTTTTTTTATGCCCTTTCAGGTTTCTGAAATACCCAATTTGTTCATACAAATGCCTTGTGTGCACGAAGCTTGTGGGCACAATTTATGAATCCAGGTTTAAAAATCTGGCCGTGATTATTCAATGGATAATACAAGTATACTTAATAGAAGGTGCAATGCAGGAGTTGGATGGTTTTAAATAGCATATCTAGTTATTGGCACCATGCCATGATCGTCATCATCATCACATAAATCGAAACACTGTTCCATGGTGCATTATTCAAAAATTACATATAACAAAGTATATTAAATAAAATGTGACTTGAGTAGCTTCCATTACATCATGTTGAACATTACCCAGAAGGAAAGAAAAAAGTGGGACTACCACTTCTTGTAGCATGCTGTATGTATTTCAACAGTGTGAAAGAACTGCCACTTAAAACAAATGCTGCTCGCTACGACATATTACATATGTTGTGCAGTGCCATTTCTAGCCTGGTGCACAACATACACTGTAGAAAATAGGCATCCTGAAGTCCATAAGTAGATCTGTGTTATACTGTACCTTTCGCTTTCCTGACATAACATACAATATGATAAAAAATTATGTGACCCTTTTTGCCTACTCCCCACAAAATTAAAAAAGCAGTGTAAAATATGATATCCTGAAATAGGAATGGGAATCCTTTACCCATATTTCTCATTCAAGGAATCTGACTTTTCTATCAAAGATACCAAATGTGTTGTCAGGCACCTGGGACATGGGCAGTCTAACCTAGTGGTTGTAGTAGGCATTATTGAATTAGATATTATAGTTTTCCTCGGACCCAGCGAAATTCTAGAAAATTCTGAACAACATATTCTTCTTGGATGTGGATAGTTATAGGCGGGGGTGTAGGGAGTAGAATGAAATAGGAAGGGATTCTTGACCAAGGGTTTTTGAAGAAAGATGTGGTAGATGGGGTGAACTGGAGGGAATCTGGTAGCTGTATCCTAAATGTAGCAGGGTTAATCTGTTTAGTGATCTAGAAGGGTCCTAGTTACTGCTGGTCTAGCTTTGCAGAGGGGTGAATCGATCGCAGGTTCTGAGTGGACAACCAAACCTTATCCCCTACCAGCCAGGTGTTGGCTGGTGGGACCACTTCACATACCATTTGTAAGTTTTCTTGGAGACTTCTAACTACTTCTGGAGTTCTTAGTATACCTACTAGATGTGGGCAGTGAGTTCAATGACAATGGGCACAAACAATGTCAAGGGGATCTGTGGATGAATGCGAGGATGAAGACCATAATTAGCAAAGAAGGGTCTGCTTTGTGGAAGTGTTGGTGGCATTATTTTAGATAAACTCAGCATGAGGGATCAAAGAGAGCCAGTCATCTTGATGATAGTTTAAAAAGTAGCATAGGTTCTGTTCTAGGATCTAATTGTCTTCCTGAGCCTGACCATTGTTGCTTGCATGCTAGGCCATAGAGGTTAGGCCATGTTTATACTCAGGTGGCATGGGAATTCCCACCAGAAGCAGGAAATAAACTGTGTTCCCCAGAGAGATACCATACTAATAGGCAAGCCATGGAGATGAAAGATGTTGTTCACAAACAGGTGGGCTGTTTCCTGAGCAGAGGGAAGCGCCCGGTATTCAACAAAGTGTGCCATCTTGGTTAAGCGGTTGATCACCACTAGAATTGTGGTGTGGCCTTGGGAGGGTGGTAATTCCATGGAATGATAGCCCAAACCCGGGGCAGAGTGGGTAAGGTTTGGAGGAGACCCAGTGGTCTTGAACAGGTTGTCTTGGTCTGGGTGCAAAATATCACAGAAGACTACATAAGGAATAAGACACACACTGCTTATCACCAAAAGCTCCCAGACACTAGGTCTTACGTCTTGGAACAGCCAGAGCGGCCCTCCACGGGAGCATCATGGCAGAGTTGTAGGACTCAAAGCTGAGTAGACCCTTCAGGTACATATATGCATCCTTCATGATACCAGATCCTGTCCTGGAACATGAATGCGGCAGAAGTCTGGTACTGCTCTTGGTCTAAGGCTTGATGGATTTGGATGGCAACTATGAATGGAGAGAGGTTATCAGGTTGGAGGCTATGATGGAAGAAATGAAGTTTGAGGGCTCGAGGATTGTGGACCTAGTTTCTTTGCCAGGCTCAAAGTTCTCATCCTTCAACAACAATGCATCTGTCTTCCTGTTTGTCCCAGAATGGTAGGTGACCACAAACTTGAATTGTGTGAAGAAGAGGGACCAGCATGACTGCTGCTATTTTCAGGTGCCTGGCCATCTTAAGGTATTCCACGTTTTTATGATCTGTGAGAACTTGGACAAGGAATCTATCCTCCTCCAGAAGGTGGCTCCATTCTTCGAAGTCCATTTTGATGGCCAGCAGTTATTTGTCCAGGGTGTCATAATTCCCCTCAGCAGGAGTGAGTTTCTGTGAGTAAAATGTGCATGGGTGAAGCCACTCTTTGGGAGCATCAGATTGGGCTAGAACTGTCCCTAGCGCAATGTTTGAAGCATCTGCCTCCACCATAAACAGTGTGGCAGGATCTGGGTGGATGCAAATGGGAGCTGTTGATGAATCTCTGCTTCAGATTGTCAAAAGCAGCCTGAACTTCTGAGGATCATACAAATTGCATTCCCTTCCGCAGTAGGGCTGTGAACAGAGCAGCCAACATAGAGAATCTTGGGATAAATCGTCGGTAGAAATTAACGAAAGCCAAGAAGTATTGGATTCTGTGTGCATCCTTCAGAGACGCCCACTCCATGCTGACTGCCACTTTGTGGGATTCCATTGCCAGTCCGTTGGATGAGATAATATACCCGAGAAATTCAAGGATGTCCCAGTCAGATACATGTTTCTTCCACTTGATAAATAGATGATTCTGGCATAGTCTTTCAAGAACACCGCCCATGTCCTGAAGAACCTGGTCCTCAGAAGAAATGAGAGTTGTCAAGGAAACTAATGGCAGATTGGTCCGGTATATCCTAAAATATATTGTTCATAAAGTGTTGAAAAGTTGCTGGAGCATTGCATGAGCTGAACGGCATGACCAAATATTCATAGTGACCATATTGAGTGTGAAAGGCAGTCTTCCATTTGTCTCCCTTGCACACAAACACCAGGTTATAGGCCTGTTCAGGTCTAGCTTAATGAAAATGTGAGCTGCATGTAGTCAGTCTGAGTTTGCTTATGAGGGGGAGCCGTGAGCAGTTTCATATGGTCACTTTGTTGAGGCTCCATAATCGATATAAGGCCACAATCAGTCATCCATATTTCTTGGCAAAAAAGATTGGGGCACTTGCTAGAGATGTGGATGGATGGATGAAACCCTTCTGTAGGTTCTCCTGCAAATACATGGGGAAGGTCTGAAGTTCTGGTATGTATTTGACTTAATGGGATCTCGGCTCCAGGTTGGAGGTAATTGAGGGAGTCATAATTCTGATGCGGGGGCGGAATGTCTGCCTTTCCCTTGTGAAGAACATTAACGAAGTCACAGTATTCGTGTAGGATCTCTGCTGAGGCAGGACTGTGAGTGGCCCTTAGGGTCCTGGTGGCTTGCTCTCTGAGGTTTTCATTGTCACATGTACAGCGTACCAGTCCAGTTCTTGGACCCTGGGAGGCAGGACTGCCAGCAATATCAAGAACTAAAGAGTAGTGTCTCCTTCCATCAGCGAATCTGGAGGTATTGGATAGTAAGCCAGGGCAAACCTATGATGCTGGAGCATGGGGGGGCCCAGATTAGCCCAAATTCCTGATGACCCCAGAGAGTGACAACTATCACTGGCAGGTCTTGTCTCCCAAGGAGAGAAGGGACCAATCAGCAGTCTCAACCAGATCTGGAGAATTCTTGTGTATGGTGGGATTGCATAGACCTCAGCAAAGTTCAGGTCCATATAGCTACCCACGGCCCACAAGTAAACTAGAGCCTCTTGGTGAATCTTGGGGCTTGCTGGTAGCTGAATCAGTAGATGTATTTGGAGCAGATCAAAAACTGGCTTGATGGTCCTGCTCTGCCGACTGTGGCCCGTGGGTGCTGGGGACTACCAGGGGAGGGGAAGGCCAAACCAGCACAGATCAGCTCTTTGGGGCTGGGAGCCGAGTATTTTCCAGCCTCAGCACCGCCCAAGTCTGTGCCGGACACATCAAAACAAGATGGCTGGGATCCCCTCAATATAAGCATCGACCTAATATCCAACGCTGGTACTTCTGTGCGTTGGAGAAGTTTGTGCGAGTCTAGGGGACTTGCATGGATTCCAATGCCAGGTAAAACTGATATGGCTGGGGTGTTGTGCACAAGAATGCTGATGGTCTCCAGAGAATCAAGGCACACTCTCAGCCCACTCCTCACAGTGATGGGTGTGAGCATTGAGCAGCCAGTGATCTGCTACAGCTTGCTGACTTAAGAGTCAGTCTGCTGGTCCTTCCAGCCAATCTGGTGGTGTAACCAATCAGGCAACCCACGGCAGGCCAACTGCTGTTGTGGGTTGCCTAGAGACTAGCTCTTCTGCAGGCCTGATTCCTAACATGCATTTTCAGAGAGGTTTCTGAGTTTCATTTATGGTGACAGGTACTTATTACCTGTTGAAAGGCTGTGCTGCTGATCTTAGGAAAATGGCTACATTTCCCCTCTAAATATCATGAAGCACGGGTGGGGTTGAGTCCATACATCTTATGGTGCCATTTTGTATGTGAAGGCTACAAACTGCCTGAGACTCTGCAAAGTCTATACAGTGGACTTTATTTTGTAATGTTTGTTTAACATTCATTTATATGTTTAAGTACATTGTTAAGAACAGATAGACAACTTGTCGTACCAGAACGTTAAATATAGTTTAATTACATAATTAATTTACTATATTTACAAATTTTATTCTTTTAAAATAATTTTAAATTAATTTAAAAGAATACAATTGTTTAAAAATAAATGTATCATTAAGAATTGTTGATCTGTAGCTGTACTAGAAACATAAGGATTGCCATACCAGATCAGACCAGTGGTATCCAGTCCACTGTCTTGTCTCTGACAATAACTAGTAATAGATGCTTCCGAGGAATTTAAGAGTAACCTCACAGTGGAATATTGTGGAATTACCTGGCCATAAGGAAAATATTTTCCTAATGCCCTAGAATTAGTGGTTGGCTTTTTGACATGAAACACTGGAAGTTGATATGCTTAATGTTTTTATCTTACCTAATACAACTGTGCGTGCGCTCATTATCCATACAAAAATATCTGCTTTTTATTTATGTATTTATTTTAAACTCTTAGTTGCAACGATATCTTGTACAAAAGCATTCTATGGGTTTGTTTTGCACTATTGGAAAAACAAAATCCTTTATCAATTTTTAATTTGTTGTATTTGCATTTCATTGAAAGT
Source organism: Caretta caretta (assembly GCF_965140235.1). Taxonomy (NCBI): domain Eukaryota; kingdom Metazoa; phylum Chordata; order Testudines; family Cheloniidae; genus Caretta; species Caretta caretta. The sequence continues at coordinate 66,725,946 of NC_134207.1, forward strand.
TCTCTCATTCTAATATTATGAGTGAGTGAATAGCTCTGCCTGAGTTAACTCCTGTATAGCGTCCATTATTGTTCTACCTCCTCTTATTCATCTTCACTCTGAACTAAATAGTCCCAGTCTTTTCAGTTTCTCCTCATATAGAGCTGTTTTATTGCCCTGATTATTTTCATTGTGCTTCCCTAAAGCCATTCTATTTCTGCTATATCATAGTAGGGATGGGGTGACTAGAACTGAACACAGTAGTCCAGGTGAGACCATGCCATTGATGTAGGAATGACTATAATATTTTCAGTATTTTCTATCCCAGTCTTTATACATCCTAACATTTTTTATTTATTTTTTGCTTTTTTCACCACAACACTGCAGAGTGAACATGTGTTTACATTCAGCTGTCCATACGGATGGTCAGCTTTTTTTCCTGAGCAGTTCCAGTTAATTTAGAACCCATTAATATGTACAAGTAATTCAAATGATCCCTTCTAATGTCTTGTAACTTGCATAGGTCAAAGTGAATTTCATCTATTACCACATTGCCTGTACATCAAGCACTGATAGATCTCTTAGAAGTTCTTCACAGTCTTCTCTAGTCTTGACTAACCTAAATAATTGTTGTCATCTGCAAAGCAGACCACCTCATACTTCACTCCTTTTTTCCAGATTATTAATAAATATATTAAACAACACTAATCATAGTGCAGATCCTGGAGGTGCTCCTTTGGTAACCTTTTGCTGTTTGAAACTTGACCATTTATTCCTACTCTTAACTTTTGTTCTTTGACAGTGCTTTACTTCTCACCCCATGACTTGCCAGAGTTTCCTTATTCTTTCTGGTGAGGAACTTTGTCAAAGGTTTATTCAAAGTACAAATACATTATTTAACACATTCTCCTTTATCAGCTGTTGACATACTCAAAGAATTCTAGTAGATTAGAGAGGCATGATTTTCCTTTTACAGAAACACTGCTGGTTTTTCACTATCATACATGATTACAGAGGCACTGACTTGACCAGTTTCCGGCCCCCATTCCACCCCTGCCCCGCCTCTTCCTGTGCCCATCCTCCCGCCCCGCCTTTTCCCACTCCTGCCCCACCCTGTTCCCCCTCCCCCTGCCTCTTCCTGCCCCTGCTCCTCCCCCACCCCCCAACACCTCCTGCAAACTGCTGAACAGCTGATCGCAGTGAGTGGGAGGCACTTGGAGGGAGGGGGAGTCGCTGATCGGTGGGCCCACCAGTGGGCAGGAGAGGGGGAGGGGGAGGGGCTGATCCATGAGACTACTGAGACTGTCAGTTCTAAGAGTAAAATTTGGCCTGCTGGAGCAAATTCTGCAGTCGTTACAGAGAAAACTCCCAATGAAGCTCATAGGGTTTTTCACTTATTTAGGGAGGGCAACATTTGGCCCATAATCAGAAAAATTACTTGTGTCCCGTGGATCAGATATCAGCTTTAAGCCATTGGCTTCACTTGGGCATTGTGAAGAATTCTGGCTGAATCAACCAAAATTCCTCTGAGGTTCAGGGGAAACCCATGTTTAAGTAGGAGTCTGTTTGCTGTTTGAAAGGGTATTCACCCCCGCCCTCCCTCTGTACACATTGGTGCTCCCTCCCGTTAACTTCCCACTCCCAAGCTTGCTGAACTCTGTTGGCTTGTGCAGAGAAGGATGGGGACATGGTCTCGTTGTCTCCCAGCCACTCCTTGACCTCACTGGGAAGGCTAGCCTAGCATGGCTACTGGAATTAGTCCAGCATATCTAGCACGTGCTTTCCTCCTCCGCCTCCTGATGGTGACTGGTCCTGCAGCGGGGCACAAAGTGGAGGAAGGCTCTTTATTACCTCTGTCCCACCTTTGTACACTTGCAGGGGCAGCTAAAACAAGGCTTTTACTGTCTAATACCCATGGATGCAGGAATCCATATAGTATATATAGAAAAAAGGCAGAAGATTAATGTACACTGTGGGTTTTTCTTTCAATAACGGCTCATTTCCGTATACCTTTGGTGGTTGTTTTTTTAAAGAAAATAAATGTATACTGCAATGTGATTGCCTAGCCTGCCAGAAATAATAGTCTCATTTTTTCTACTACATATTTTATAAAATAAACTCATGGGCCTGCTGTATTTGTCCAGATTTCTTCCCCTTCTTGTTACACTATGTCTTCGAATGAGGTCAAGAGAAAAAAAAATCATTAATATCTGTCAGCTTCCTTTATAACCTTAAGGAAAAATCTTTGTATGATATCACACAGACAGATTTTCAATTTCCTTGTGTAATAAACAGATGCTTTAGGATTTGGATGTAATTTAAAGGTTTAAAAAAATCACATTGAGATTGATGAATAAATCAGTTGTGAAGACAAAAACATTGATGCCTGTTGAAAATGCCTCTCCAGACAGGCAGGAAATGAAATTAGTTCCCAGTAAAGTGTGGAGATGAGGATCACTGTTTAGTTCTGCTGCAGGCTTTTTAGGACTTGCTGTAGTGGTGCAACAAAACAGCTAAGGCTACAGAAATCTAATTAAAGAGCAAATGTCCCTTCTGACACCAAATTAATCTTTATCAAGTTCCCTATTTTTATTTCAGTCTGGCACAAGAAAATGAAATTTAAAATTCTAGGCATGTTGCAAAACAGTTGGTGATTTTCTCTTGAGCATTACAATGAAAAACATTCAGCATTGTTTAATTAGACCTCTGAGCACTCATTTTCTGAACACTTTTTATTTCATCATTGTGTGTTAAGGACTTCCATAAATAATGCACAAATATTTACTACAGGCCTAATATGAGGCTGTCTTCCTATATTATGCAGATATATATTTCTAGGGTTCTTACTTTACATGAAAAGGCTGAAATAATTATTGTTTACATTTTGGATATGATCATCATTTATTGGCCCTTCATTTTGAGTAGTTCTGGGATTCTTAAATTATCTTTTGCTTTGGTGTATATGTGCTCAACAATGTAAATTATCATTTGTATTATAATAACTCTACAAAGCCTTAGCCAAGATCAGTGCCCCATTTTGCCAGGTGCTGTACATACAGAGTAAGAGACAGTCCCTGCCCCCGAAGAGCTTACAATTTAAAGGCATGTCTTCACTGCAGTATTAGCGTGAGGTATAACTCAAGTGGGGCCCATAACCGAGCTCTTGTCCACACACAAAATTCTCTTGCTCCAGTTAAGTAGGCCTTTAAACTTGAGCTAGCTGACCCATCAGGGAATGTGGGTCAAAGCTCAAGGGCTGCTGATGCTGAGGGCAGAAATGCATTGGAGACTCTGTGCTGTAATCCAAACACTCTGTGCAGCTTGAGTGTTGTTTGAGCTTCTTTTGGAGTTGTTTGTTGTGAGCACGTTCACCTGAGGTAGGCTGACGCAAGAGGAGTTAATTTGAGGAGAGCAGATAACTTCAATGAAGCCCGGCATAGACATGACAAACAAAGGTTGCAGAAGAGGAAGAATTATTGCCCCTGTTTTACAGATGGGAGAACTGAGGCATAGCAGGATTAAGGCTCTGATCCAGCAAAGCACTTAAGCATAGGCTTACATTTCAGCACAAATAGTACCACCTGTGTCAGACTATTCATGTGCACAAACTTTGCTGGACTGGAGCCAAAGTGACTTGTCCAAGGTCACATAGGAACTCTGGGGCAGAGCCTGGAATTAGAGCCCAATCAGTACCAGGCCAGTGCCTTCGACACAGAACAGTCTCTGAAGATGTTTATTCGTCCTTAGTCTAGCCAAAGTGTTCACAGTGTTGTATTGCTGTTCTCTTCCTCTGACCTTGAGGAACCATCTGTCTTAGATAGAAAGTATATTTGACTCTCTATGCCTGTTCAGCTCCATGCTTCTCTAAAACACGTGGTTAGAGCTACCAACACTATTGGATGGTCCTGTGTATATGTTTGCTTCATAAAGACTGGAAATAGATCACTAAGGAGGATGTACCTTCAAGGTATAAAGGTAATTCTAAATGCCCGAGAATATGCTCTTTTATATAGTTTCCTCTTGCAACTGAATTAGATATGGCCCCAAGACTAGTGTTTTTTATACAAATTATGATAATAATATTACAAGACCCAATTCTATGGTCTTCAATCAAGCAAAACTCTGATCAAAGTCAATGAGAGTTTTGCTCAATTAAAGAGCACAGAATTGTTTGTTATTATGAAGCATTATTTGTGTTCCAGTAGTGCCTCCACTAGGTTAACACAATTCACATTCAGGAAGACAGCGTCCATACAACTGAAGAACTTTCAGCCTAGGACTCCACAATGGAATGAGGGTTGGCCCATACAGTTTGTCTTGCAGGATTAGGGCCTAAGAAGACAAGCAACTTACATAACGAGGGTGAGAGAGTAACAACAAAAAATGTGTATATCTTTTGTAAACAACCATATATATGTTACACATCAGCTATACCCCATTATCCCTCAACCTATCCACCATTAGTTGGCCAGTTTCTTGCAGGCATCCCTCACAGAAGAAGTGGGTCTTCTGGAAGGATCTGAAAGAGAAAAGGGTACTGACCTTATGAATCAATTCATGAAGGGCATACTATGCATAGGAGGCAGTGTGGAAGAAGGTCTGAAGAAGGTTGTAGGAGAAGTGGATAAGTTGGTGATCGAGGCTAGCATTTTCGATGGAGTGATGGGTGGACGTGATAAGACACAACAGCAGATACATGGGGGGGACAGAGCTCTGAAGGGCTTTGAAGGTAAGAATAAGAAACTTGAAAATAATGCAGTGAAAAATGGGGAGCCAGTGGAGTGAATAGAAGAGGGAGGTGACATTTTGTTTTTAAAGGAGGCTCATTCCTCGGGGCCTAACAGAAACTAAAAATACGTTTTCTTTCTTTCTTTCTTTCTTTCTTTCTTTCTTTCTTTTATGAAAAAGACAACATGGCTCAGTTATTAAACCAGAAACAGGAAATAAATCTCCCTAGCAGCCTCTCCTACTACAAAGTGTATATAAAGCAACCACATACAAACCACTTAAACTAACAAATAAAACTGAAAAGTCATGCATTTAGTCACAAGTATGCCATATATGAACTCTGGCCAGAAAGAGTGGATTTTCAAACTAAATATGTTAGACCAAGTTCAGCCTTTGCTTTAGCAGTGCACCTTCTATTGACTACAAAGGGAATTATACCTACTTGCTCCAGCACTGAGTTTGATCTCCATTTTTTTCCAGCAACCACTGATTGGTTTCTTACTGCATTCATATGTTCTAAACTATGAAGTACTTCTAACCTTATGGAAACATTCTTTATGTTTACTTAGGATAAACTTGGTATAGTAAATCAATACCTGGTGCCCTTGAAATTCTAACAACTCTGCTAGTTTTGAAAGACAGCATTTAAACATGCTACTATATTGAAAGAATATGCCAAAAACCTTTATCACTTCTGAATTACTATTTCATTTTTTTTAAAATATACATTTCTTTCCATCCTCTGTCGGTTTTCTCCTCTCCTTAGTTTCAAACAGCTTTCACTATGTTAGTCCCCCAACTGTTAAAAAGCTTTGGTTGAATTTTTGTTTAGTTGAGAAAGAAGTACAAATAAAAGAAGAAGCAGATGGTCCCTTTGTGACTGAACGAAGAAAAAGGGTTTAGAGAACAATATGTGAATAGGTGTAGTCTAATAAAACACTCAGCCACCTGCTGCCTGCATCCTTCAAAAAGATTCTGTTGCATATTCTGGGAATTAACTACTAGTGTATCCTTAGTTTAATCAAAATGCAAACTCTAAGAAGCAAACAGACTCCCCCTCCCCCCTAGTTGATTGAGTTGTCCTCTTAGCTTTAAATTGTTTCTGTTCCATGGCTCTTCATACCATATTATAACTGTGTGTTATCTAACAGTTTGATGTGTTTTGTTTTGTTTGTTTCCAAAATCAAGGAAAGGTTTTTAAAAAATAAAAACACCCACACATGTTCTCTGCCTGTTTCAAGTTTGCCAATTCTGCGTATAAATACAAGGAAAGGGACATGCTACTTTTAAAAGATTTTTGCACCTAAATTACTGCCTGGTTTATTGTACAGTGTACTTTTTCTTATAGGGATTTACTCTTCAGCCTGATTATCAGAATATCATCAACCCTACATCTACAGCTGCACAAGTTGTTACCCAAGCAATGGAGTATGTTCGTTCAGGGTGCAGAAATCCTCCAGCACAGACTGTGGACTGGAATAATGACTACTGCAGTAATGGGTAAGCAGACAATGAATGCCACCTGGTGTTGAGCAACCTTTATGACACAAATGTCTGGCAGGGGGTGGGAAATAGCTCTGTTGCCTGTTTCTCTACTGTTTTTTTTGTTTTTTTTTTGGAAGGGCATCTGTATTGCTGCTGTGTTTATTCAGTATTTGAATTACTATATGAAAGCAACACGTACAGTATTAAAGATTGCTTCAGATAAGTGCATTTTACTTCTGGGAAACTTTAATCTGGCAGAGAACTGCAATTTGATCATTAAAGGATAAGATTGGGAGGGCCAGACCACCCGTTCCTGCTTGACCAGGGCTGTGCTAAGAGGGCAATGTCAAAAGTCTCCCCTCATAGAATTTTCTTACAGATTCTTCCATCACTGGGTAGAATTTTTCCCCCATTGGAACAAGTGCCATGATGCTCAGATATTACAGTGATGGGCCTGGTATAAGAACAGAAAAGATTGAATCTCAGGGGATTCAACAGAGATACAGGGTGTGTCTACACAGCCACCCGACTCGGGCTCGCTGGGCTCGGTTTGCAGGGCTGTTTCATTGCTGTGTTGCCTTCTGGGCTTGGACTGGAGTCCAGGCTATAGGACCGTGAGGGGTGGGAGAGATCCAGAGCTCGGGCTCCAGCCCAAACCTGGAAGTCTACACAGCGATGAAACAGCCCCGCAGCCCCAGCCTGAGTCAGCTGGCTTGGGACAGATGCAGGTTTTTCTTTGCTGTGTAGACATACCCGCACTGTCATCCACACAGAAGTTCTAAACCTCTACCATGGTGCCCCTTCAGACCCTCTCCTCTAGATCCCATGCAGCACAATCCAATGGAGCCATGATGACAGACTCCTCAGGCTACTTCAGGAATCCCTGCTGTGGGGGGGGAGGGGTGGAAGGTGGCAATTCAAGGAGGAATATTGCTAATAGCTATCTTACCTTTTGTATGGATTCCCAATCAGTCTTCAGCAGGTAGTTACTGTGCCTAATATACTCAGACCCTAGCCTTCCCCTTCCCAGCCTCTGGCATGCCTCCCCACCACAGAGGCCGCTAACAGCCCCTCTTCACATCATACACACTGCTGTACAAGAAGGTGGAGATCTATGTACAGAGAAGACCTTGGGTGACGGCCCCCTTGGGAGCCAGGAAACAATAGTTCTGTGTTTGGGTCTAGCACAACCTTCCTGTGTTATCTTGAACAAGTCACTTCATCTTTCTGCACCTCAGTTTCCTTATCTGAAAAATGGGGATCATAACATTTCCCTGCCTCACTGGGTGTTGACAGGTTATTTCAGTCAGATAGGTAGTGCACTTGGAGATTCTCCAGTCGTGCTCTGGAGGTACAAACGATGGTTAGTATTTTTATTATTTTTATTAGAGCAGTGCAACCAGTACTTCAGTGGGAGGCTCGAACTCGCGACGCCCCAAATATGACAAGTTTCTTTCTTGTGAGATGGTAGGACTAATAAAAATTTGACAGGTTTAAAAAGTGTTTGCTCTATTTCTTTTTGAACAGGGGCATGCAGAGGGACAAAGCACTGTACCTTACCTGAAAATCTGGAAAACCTCTCCTTTCCGTTGAGGATTGCAGGGAAGTCTTTTCATCATGGATTGCTTTATGCAGTCAAGGCAGTTCTGCATTTTATTAGAAAATACAAGTTGCTAAGCACTTAGGACTATTTGAGCTTGTGGGTCACACACTCTGGAAAAAAATAGTCTTGCTTCTTTCTTTCTTTTTTATTTTATTTTATTTTTTTCCTCAGAGATCCTTTAACGGACATTGCTTTCCTTCTTTCCTGAAGGAAAATTGGACTACTCAGATTTTATGTTGGTTTTTGCTGTGAAGTGCTGCGCTAGTAACTGCCTTAGCAACTGTAGATAAAAGTCCTGGATTTTCCATTGGTTTTCATAATGGGTGTTTATATGAAACTACTAAAGACTTTTTAAATGGCTTGATGTAGCAGTCATAGCAAGTTTGTAAATAGCATCTATGTTACACTCTCCTAGAGTATAAAATGTGAATGTTTTTGTAGCTAATTGTAATTGAAACTGGCTCACAATAGGGGTTAAATTGGCAAACATTCATATTTTTACTTCATTTTTAAGCAACTGACTAATAGTTCTATATTTTCAAAGTATTTGGAAAAAATAGTATTCCCAAATGAGGTTAATTAAAAATATTGGATTTGTCTCATTAAATAGATAAAAGGGTGAAAAAACCTAGTCTTGGGAAAGAGCACAAACACATTTATTTTATACTGCCTAAAAATGCTTTTTTTAAAAAAAATCACTTTACGTGTCATGGTTAGTAAACATCATTTAAATCCTTTTATGTATAAAACTGCCAAATGCTTACCTGATATTTTATTAGATGCAGAAACAGATTGGAGACAGCTAAATTATAATCTTTACATATGGCTATGTATTATTGTTTCTTCATACTGTGTCTGTATTTAATCTTTTTTTTAATGGAAACTGTTGCGCCTATTTATGAAATAATAAATATAGGTGTTTGTAAGTAAACTTGTTAGCATTTTAAAGAGGTTTCTTTGTGTTAACTTTTGCTGGCAAAAAATTATTCACAACTGATGTGAATATTTTATTTAGTTTTTCAATTACATGAATCAAGGCAAACCTGCTTTTTCTGATAGTACCCAGCATTTATTTCTGCATTTCTTTGGCTGGTGGAAAATGGAAAAAAAAAAAGATATTTTAAGTACTTCCCTTTTTAATGCATTGTAACAGGGAGTTGCCCAAAGTGAACTCATAAGCCAACAAGGCTAAATAAACGGAAAAGCACCGTCTGTTAAATGCTGCCTCTTGGAGCTTAATCAGTTTTGGTTAATCAGTCAAATGAAATAAAAATAAATAAACTGGAAAAGTTAACAAACATGCTTCAGCTTCATTTTATCATGAATGCAATAAGTGTTGTAATAAGAGATGAATGACTTTGCTCTGAGCTTGAGGAGGGTATCACAAATACTTCCTAAAATGCCAGGTGAGTAACAAGGCAGTAGGATAAGGAGTAAGAAAGCCAAAATAGAACATTCTCAAGGTTTTAAATCAGGGATAGCTGGGGAAACCTGTTACTGGGGGATGTCAACTGGGATGCCTGTCCAACTGATGATGAATACCACTGATTTGTATTTCCTATGTGAAATAAAAATGACAGTTCTGATTCAATATATATTGTGTAATCCAGTCAACATTTTTAAAAAACAAAAGGTACAGTATGCTTGTTTTGGAATGATTTTAGGCAATGTACAACCTGAATCACTTGAGCATGTAATAACTAATAAATAATGCAGATCAGATGTGATTACTCAAATGACTGTAGCTGAGAGCTCTAATTTTCCTGTCTTGAAAACTGTATAAGAACTCGTGATTAAGTTCACAGTTTGTTTGTCTATTTAGTACTTTAGAAATATACCAGCACTGCTAATTACCCAATGTCTTCTATTTATTATATTATAATAAACTACATTTTCCACTCTCATCAGTTCTAAAATGAGAAGATAATTATTGGGACAGGAAAAGTCAGCTATAACTTTGACAGGCAGATTTTTTCTTGTATGAGAAAGATCTGTGTTACCTTAATCTTTTTAGAGCAGCTGTGCAGACAAGGTGTAAAAGCTGTTAATTACAATATCCAAGCAGAATTCAAAATACAAGCAAAAATTAATGTAAATAAAAATGCATCATGAATAAAATACTTATTCTGTATGAAATCACCGCTACTTGGTCTTAGTCTTTAAGAGCTTGAACCTATGACATGCTGAGCACTCTGGCCCCAATCCAGCAAAACAGTTAAGCCCATGTTTAACTTCAAGCACATTACTAGTTCACATTGACTTCAGTGGGAATTCTGTGCCTGAAACTGTGGTAGGGCCTGGCCTTCAGAAAGAGCAGCAGTGTTTAATCTTGTCTACATGGCATTCACCTGGAAATGCCTTGAGTCCACATGCAACCTGTTTTTAAACCAATTTATTTGGCCTCTTAGGTTGCAATAAGTAATCTTCCTAAGAACAGGAGTGAATCCGTTGTGTCATGAGTGTGTTCATTTTAAGGTTCATGTGGACACACTTCTAACTATTCTGCCTCTGACTCCCAACTACTCTCCCATGTTGCATCGCTTCACGTGCAGGTCAACCTGTCCTTGTGTGCCCTGCACTGCTCCAGGGTCATTTTGACCAGATGTCACTTTTCTGTTGAAATGCTGGCAGGCAGCCGAAAGTGCCTTTTTTCAGTACCAGGTAGTAGTGAGTTCACATACCTATTATAGCAACCATGCCGCACAAGCCTTCAAGTGGACATCTTTAGAAGTTCTGGCCTAGATTGCCCTCTTTGGAGAGCTACGTGTTCATCCCATCTGGAGAAGAACTGGGACTGAACTGGATGCCAGGAGAGGAATCATGGGAGTTTTAATATGAACTCTCAGAGCCAGAATTCTTTTAGTTTCTGATAGATGTCCATCCCACCATGCACCACAAGAAAAATCACAAATCATAGAGCTGAGTGGTAGAACATTGCACTATGGGAAATCTGCTCAAAATACTGAGCAGTTAATTCGAAGGAGCACAGAACTGTGTGGATGCACTGGTTAGCAACGAACACACCTTAAACCAACATAACAAAGCTGTGTCGATGCATTTCAATCCAATATAGTTAAATCACTGCACTGAGAGTGAACAAACTGAATCGATGTGACATCCCTGTGCCCATCTGGCCTTAGTTCCAGCGGAAAGATCTAGCATTGAAGCTACAATGGCAGCTTTTCATGGCTGATCTCAGAAGAAGCAATGGCTGGTTACTACCTGCAAGGAGTTACCTGGTGGTTTTTCAACTGAATGTTAGCAGATATAAAGGGTCAGCAGCAGGCATCCAGAAGACGGAGGCCCAGGGTCAAAATCAGCCCTTCCAGCAGGTGAAACTCCATGGAAGTCTATGGTGTTGCAACCTTTCCTCCAGCTCAAGAATGCTCAGCTAAGGCACACGTGTAGAGCCAAGTGACAGGTGAAGAATACAGGAATAAAAACCACCTATCAATTAAAAAAATACAGCTAAGATAAATAATGCAAACCGGGCAGAAGCGTCCAAGCTTGATATCAAAATAACAGACACTGACAGAGATCATTTCTTCCATTAAAGCTAATTAACAACCATTTCCATTCTGATGACTCGTAAAAGGCAGTAAGTTGTTACTGAAAACAGACCTGGCCAAGATGATAGTAACACATGAGCTCCATAAGATCAGAAACCTGGTGGATTGTCCCCAAGGTATGGAAGAGCTCCCAGAAGGAAAACCTTCGGAATTCACCACTTGCAATTGCCCAATAAATCCTGGAGACACACTACCCACTAGGGTCCCAGTCCTGCTCTCATTGAAATCAATGGGGGTTTTAACAAATAATGGGCCTGATTGCCACCTCCCACAGTAAATCCCATGGGAGGAGAGGGAAACGCTGTTAGGAACCCACTGTAGAGTTTCTCCCCACTCATTTTTCCAAAGCCAGCAGGTCTGGCTGGATGCATAAGGGGCCAGGGCCATCTACAGTGGGGCTTGTGTATTCATGCCCCAGTGCAACCCCCACCTCCCATTTGCTGACTCTAACAGAAGGGGCCTTCTCTGGGAAGGTAAAACAGCACCAGGCTTATCTTTCCTACAGAATCACTGCAGAGCTGGTGAGGGGACAATGCATATCAACCAGCCCTTTTCCAGTGCTGGGCTACCAACTGCCTGGCCCTATCTGCTTAATCCTCACCCCTCCCATACATATCCCAACCCCATGGAGTGCCATTCACATGCTCTGAGGGAACAGGGGACAATGCCAGTGAGGTGGCTGACATAGTGAAGAGTGATAGCAAGAACTAGCTGCATGGAACACACCAATCAACCTAAAACTCGACCTCCTTTTTAATACATTACACACACACACACACAAAGAAAAGGAGTACTTCACACACACACACACACAAAGAAAAGGAGTACTTCACACACACACACACACAAAGAAAAGGAGTACTTGTGGCACCTTAGAGACTAACAAATTTATTTGAGCATAAGCTTTCATGAGCTACAGCTCCCTTCATCGGATGTATTTGGTTTATTTAGTCTCTTTGACTCTTCTGGCAATAGAAGAAAACATAAAACTTGTATCCCTCACGCTGCTGAGTCCCTGAAGTTATTGGGAGGGGAGGGCTCTCAGCAACTGGCAGGATGCACTCAGCACCTCAAAGAATGCAGCCCTTGCTTTGTATCGACACTCCCGTATTACAGAATTTGCCCTCCTTTCCAAAGTCACGTTTGCTTTGTTTAGTTTTCTATTAGCCAGCAGCACAATAAATCACAATTCAAATGTAGTTCTTATTCCATAGACTCAGCTCGTGTAGAGCCAAGTGACAGATAAAGAATACAGGAACAAAAACAACCTATCAATTAAAAAAATAGAACTAAGATAAATAGTACAAACATGGCAAAGGCATCCAACTTTGATATCAAAATAACAGTCACTGACAGAGATCATTTCTTCCATTAAAGCTAATTAACAACCATTTCCATTCTGATGACTTGTAAAAGGCAATCAGTTGTCATTGAAAACAGACCTGGCCAGGATGAGGGGACAAGTAAGAATGGTAACTTGGAACATTTCAGAATCTGTCACGGTACCTGCCTACTTAAAGAAACCTACCAGTAAATGTACAGCCACATGGATCCTACAACAGTCAACATTTCACAGTCTATCAAGGGTTTGCTGGGAAAGAAACTTTATAAGGCAAATCTCATTCCCACTAATCCAATGCAAGGAAAAACATAGGTAGCTAGAAAAATAAAATAGGAAAAAAAGCTTCCTGTTCTGAGAAAGGGCTCTGCTCACAAATCTACAGTATACTGCAGATCAGAACCTCGCGTGCTGACAGTTGTGTGTTTACAATGAGCCCGAGCATAATTGCTCTGATGGGCTGTCAAGGAAAAGATTAATTTGGCAAAGATTAGTATTGACTTGCTGTTTATTAAGGCTTTTAAACAGCTGTATCTGGCAACATTCCTGTAGTGCCTGTCAGATCTGAACATCAGACTCACACCCGGGTGCGTGCCAGCTGTTACTAAACAATCTTATACCACTCTGAGAAGCTTTCTCCAGGCCAAATAGCAAGAGCAAAGTATTGCCAAATGAGTCTCTCTTTTTCTCTCTGGCTCTCTGTCTCTTTTGCCCCTCCTGTCACTTTTTTGTGGGAGGGGAAAGCTGAAATGTCAGTTTATGGCTGATGGCTGAGCTGATAACAGATACCGGAAGCCAGTAGGTGGTTAGAAAGGTGCTAGAAGAACATGACCCACATGCAGAGAGTGGGTAATGCTGTTAGTCACCTCATGAACACAGACAAACCACAGTTTGCAACTGTTACATGCAAAGAGTTTTTAAAACTGCCAGAAACTGTGATCAAAGGTTTATAAAAGACACAATTCCAAAATTAATGCTTCCTCAGGCTTTTGCTCATGCACTGTGGGCCATCGTGGATTAAAGACAACACAGTAGTATGATGTGTAAAAGTATAGACAACACCATTAATCTTTATAAAATGAGCCAAGGTTTTCATCTACAATTCTTTCCCAGCCTGCTGATAAACAAAAGTCATAAAACATACACATAGTATAGCTTGGGTCAGTGGAAACCTGTAAAAGGAAAAATATAGGTTGGGGGGGGGGGGGGTTGATGTCACTGAAAAGGCAGTTTAGCTTTTGTTATAGATGATAACAGATAGCCCAGAATCAAACAAATAAGGCCAATGGAAAAAATACTATTCCACTGCAGCTAAATGCCAATATCAATACAAATGTGTTACAATTAAAGTTGATTTGGCCTTTCCAATAGAACTCTGATTTGCTGGGATTAATCTCGACCTTTTCAAGTTGCATCAGGCTGAAATAAGTTGTCAGAACAGATGTGAATTTTGTATGCAAAGAACAATTGTAATCTAGTAACCCTTAGAACACCAGCATTTTCCAGGCTTTTGGCCAGAACACTAGTTAGGATAGCTATGGACAGTAGTATGGTATGCCCACAGCAGGCAGAGCCAAAGGGTTCATAACAACATGCAGTGGAAGCTGAAATCAGAACATTTCAAGCTGGACATAAAATGCCATTTTTTTAACTGTGAGGGAAATTAGCTACTGGAAGAGCTTATCATGAGACGTGATAGATTCTCTATCATGTGGCGTCCTTAAATCAAGACTGGGTGCCTTTCTAAGAGATATGCTATAGTTCAGCCACAAGTTATTGGGGTCAATGATTGAATTACTGGGTGAAATTCTATGGCCAGAATGCTGCAGCAGGTCAGATAAAATTATTGTAATGTTCCTGTACGGTCTTAAAATCTATAAAGCTATGAGGTGTCCAATTATTATGTGTTTTCGATGGTGTTTCAAACAGGTTTCCCCAAGATCTCAACAATAAATGGATCCAATTTTTAAAAATAAACTTTTGTTCATAGTTGGTTCTTACATATTTTGGTACCAAGAGTCAGAATTTTCTGAGGTGCCCGGTGCCAGTAGAACTAACGTGGACTGTGTTCTGTCTGTTCCTGGGGGGGTGAAACGGTAACAGCCAAGATATGTTCATTTACATATTAGCTACATGTCAAATGTGCAAAGCAACAGGGGTATTACTGACTTTGCAAAGACACAAACTGCTGACCTTTTTGTTAATTACACTAGCAAAAAGAAAAGGAGTACTTGTGGCACCTTAGAGACTAACCAATTTATTTGAGCATAAGCTTTCGTGAGCTACAGCTCACTTCATCGGATGCATTCAGTGGAAAATACAGTGGGGAGATTTATATACACAGAGAACATGAAACAATGGGTGTTACCATACACACTGTAATGATTTCTCATTTCTCATTACAGTGTGTATGGTAACACCCATTGTTTCATGTTCTCTGTGTATATAAATCTCCCCACTGTATTTTCCACTGAATGCATCCGATGAAGTGAGCTGTAGCTCACGAAAGCTTATGCTCAAATAAATTGGTTAGTCTCTAAGGTGCCACAAGTACTCCTTTTCTTTTTGCGAATACAGACTAACACGGCTGTTACTCTGAAACTAGCAAAAAGGTCGCAGTTTGTGTCTTTGCAAAGTCTGGAATATCCCTGTGATTGCAGTACTTAGATTAGGGGAATATAGGTGGCTCTGCCCCACTTCTCAATGGAGCAAATTTTTTTCCTGATTCTTATACGATCACTGTTTAAATACAAATGTGACGTTTCAACAGACATACAAAAATAAACAAAGGGTATTCAGCAGTATAATTAGCACAGTGGTACTTGATATTTCAATAGCTCCTTTGGTTCAAAGATCTGTAAGCCATTACACATTAAGGAGCTAAGCTTTACAGCACCCTGAGGATGAAGGATAAACTGAGAGCACTGCAGTGTTTCAGGCAAAAGGTCACAAGAGTTCCAAGTAGGGTGACCAAAATGTCCCTATTTTATAGGGACAGTCCCTCTATTTGGGGCTTTTTCTTATATAGGCACTGATTACCCCCCACCCCCATCCTGATTTTTCACATTTGCCATCTGGTCACCCTAGTTCCGAGGTCCCCCACTTTAGTCACTAGGCTACACTTCTTTTCTTCATCTTAAACAACTTTATTAAGAAAAAAGAAAGGAAGAAACAGTGACAGAGCATTGCCAACCCCAAACGTTCAAAAATCCGGAGTCAGCCCACACCCCGAAAAATCATGAGGTTGGCTTAAAATCATGAGATCGAAGAAAAAATAAATGGGTGGGTCAATATCTTTGCTCCTGGTATTTTTTTAATCTTTAAGGTGCACTCAAGCTTTTCTCTGCAACTCTGAGGGCTAGAAGCGTCACTTTAAAAGAAAAAAAAAATGGAAACTGTGATTCTCAGGTAATCACTTGTCCCCAGGTGCTTGGACTTTAAGTTAAACATCAAATCTCATGAAACTCAAAATTAAATGATGGGAGTTGGCAACACTGGAACTACTCTTGCTCGTTGCTTTACTTAGAGCTTCTGCCTAGAATTCCCCCAATTTACTTTTTGCTTGGCTTCCTGCTATAGATTTAAAGAAACAGTACACATATCCTCAAGCCTGTATGATTCAGTGGGTGCATGTGTTCCAGGAAGAGCGAGGTATTCCTGCTGGCTGAATAGGACTGGCCCAGCTGTCAATTCCAAAACAGAGCTGCCCCCTGAAAGCAAGATGCAGATTCTTTGTGCCTTGTGCAAATATCAGTCTTGCATAGCGCTTTCTGGAGTAAGGGGAGATTGTGCCAGGGAGGCAGCTGATCCTCCACATGTGGGAGGGAGGGAGATCTTCACAGAGAAGGGTTGTATGATCCAGACCTAGGATAGAAGAAGATCCAGGCAGGTCATGGGGTAACTATCTGGCCTTATGTAAAGACATCAGAATTTGCCCCCCAGTTAGGACAGGAAGTGAAGTGATGCTGTAGTTGTTGGTTAATTCCTGTTAAACACAAATCATCTTGTGTGCTACAGTAACTCATGCTATTTTAACTTTGGGTTTCACAGCTTGGTTTTACAAGAACAGAAAAAGCAAAAGTGAGTGTTGTTCTGTGTAGTAGTTTCCTGTGGAGGTTTATTTAAGGGGAAAACCCTCCTAAACTGCTCTTCTCCCCCCTCCCCCGACCCTGCCCTGCCTCCCAACCCCAGCACACCAAGCAGTTTCCAGAAATGAATTTGGCTTGCATTTTTGGGAGCGCAAACCTTCATGCAAAGACAGCACTGCAAACGGGGCTAATCTTTGTAGCCAATGCAAAGCTAATTGGCCTGAACATGCACTCCTGTGAGTGGATGGAACCCCAGATAAATGAGGGGAAAGAAACAGGATTTTCTGTTTTTAATGTATAGCAGTCAAAAGCAGTCTCTGAGGGCTTCCATACGTGACTTCACATTTTAATGCCTCTCCACCAACAGATGGTTTAGCTAAAACCTATTAGTTTCATTTGTGCAAATGGTTTCATACAAAATATGCCTATTTTTACCTCAGGGCTTGGATTTAACATTTTTTGCAGAAGTGGGGAAGTTTTGCTAGTGTCTAATACTTTAATCATCGTCATTCCTGTCGTCAAATAAGTGTTCCTACCAGAATGTGGCTGATGAGTCCTCTTAAAGGGAATTTATGTCACAAAAGTGTGCTAAAATTACTTTGTACATTTGATGTATGTATCTTTTCACACAACCTTTGCGTGTGTGCAATTTTCCATGAGGTTAGTTATGATCATTTCAATTTCTGTATAAGTAGCAGGTATGCGCTGTCAAACATAATGATGCAAGCCCTTTATCTTGCTTTTCTAGCCTGATGGCATTACTTTGGGAAATATGTTTCGTGTGTGAAAGCCGGAGAGCACGCCATACTGGAAACCCCTAATGACTGTTACGGGCAAATCCAACCCATCTCTGGAGTCACAGATGCTGCTCTGGCCGCTAAACTAGTGTGGCTCTGCGATGTGCGAGACTGAGTCTGAGGAAGCAGCACAGAGGTTGTTCCAGCTCTGTGGGATCTCCTTGTATTGTTCAGGGACTTGGTTGGAGGCAAGGCAGGGTTGAGCCAGGGAAAAGGCCAGAGGACTACTTCAGCCACTGGAAAGAAGTGGAAAGGAGGACTTGTGGCATCTTAGAGACTAACAAATTTATTTGAGCATAAGCTTTTGTGGGCTACAGCTCACTTCATCAGATGCATGCAGTGGAAAATACAGGGGGGAGATTTTATATACACAGAGAACAGAAAACAATGGGTGTTACCATACACACTGTAACGAGAGTGATCAGGTAAGGTGAGCTATTACCAGCAGGAGAGAAAAAAAATCTTTTGTAGTGATAATCAAGGTGGGCCATTTCCAGCAGTTGACAAGAACGTGTGAGGAACAGTAGGTGGGGGGGGGGGGAATAAACATGGGGAAATAGTTTTGGGTGCTGAGCCACTCTGGGGCTTGAAGAGAGATTCCTATGGAGACACCCAGCATCACAGGCCCTTACTTGGGCTGGGACACTGGGTCTAGGATGTACGCTGCTGATGGCTAAATCTAATTTTAAAAGGTTAAAAACATAAATCAAAAATTGCTCTGTCACCCGCCTCACCTCCCCCGCCCTTTTTTTTTTTTTTTACTGTGACTCTTTCTTCAGATACTTTTCTGGAAAATAATAATATTTGTGCCAGAGTAAAGCAATGTGGCTGCACTGGGAATGAGCTGGAGCAAAGGAACAAGCAAGGAAGCAAGGCCCCTTTTCTCTGTATGATTCTGTTGAATGTGCTGCGAACTTGAGCATATGTAAACAGAAACCACTTTACAGAACTCTCCATGCAATAAGGGGATTTCCATTAATGAGTCTACTGGTTGCAGGAATTTCACAATAGGGTGTCAAACCCTGATTTCATATATATATAGTCATATTATTTTACTTGTTATGAGGCTCATGAGGTTGTAAATTAGTGAACATCAGGGTGTGTAAAAACCCCATGTGGTGCTGTTAGGGCTAATCCATGTCACTGCTTAGAGGCAATGATGGAAAATAAAAAATCTCAGTGCACAGCCACAGGAAAATCTAAGCAAAGGCTGTCACAAGGCCCAGCGATGTGCAATGAAAGCAAATGTAGTCAGCGGACAAGAAGAAGGTGTTGAGCCTATGTTTAGTTTTGTAATGCTATCACCTGAAGATTTTACGTCGTAAAATGGCAAACAGGAGCATTATAGGACACAGCTCTTCATGGTTACCCCCCAAAAGGAATCCAGACCAGCTGCCAGCACCATGCATACAGTTACCAGGAGTTTTTCAAATACTTTGTCAAGAATCAATATGTCATACATAGGCATCATAGCTGGGCAAGACCTGGCCATAGTTATTTATTATCCTTGAATTCAGACTCCTTTTGCTGGACTGCAGCAGTATTGCCCCCTGACACCAACTCTGCCTCCTTCTGAGTGAGTGTCTTCAGGGTCACAGCACTTCTCTCCAGCGAGACTGGATCCATACACCTAAGGTTATAACATGTTAAACAAATACCTGAGTCAGAGGGACTCAAAGAGGAGCATCTAAAACTGGCTAAATGTTGTAAAAAAAACACTCTGCCAAAGCTCAATGAAATTTCTAAACCAATTAGTTTGTGTGAGCTTGCATCCTGCCCACCCCACACTGTTCTGCAAAATAGCAGGAATGTTCAACACAAGTATGTGAATACGGAACAATATGTGGCTTTTGAATTTGTAATCATGAGTATTTGCACAAGGAAACCGCTTTTAAGAGTAATGCACATCCAACCAGAGAACATAAATCTATCATGTAACCTGTGTGAGCATTCAAAAGAACACATAGTTTGAATATTGACTGCTCTCAATGATCTTCTCGAGAACAAGCTACAGGTTGAGACCTATTAATTGAAATTTGTGGTGAAGAATTGTGAAAATTGGTCTTGTGGTGTAAATTTGCAAATAGCAAAAGAGGCGCAATTCATCAAATCAATAATTTGTTATGAATTATTTGCACAGATTTAGAATGATCATGTTTGCCCCTCTGGGAAGGACAAGCGGGACTTTCTCTTGAATTACTCAGTCTTTTTCCAACAGGAATCAGAATTTTTTTCCTAAGGGAAACATCCAGTTCAAGAGGTCTGAATCCACACTAATCTCTTAGAAAGGACCTGTTCCTGTACCACTGGAATCAAAGGGAGTTTTGCGATTGCTTTGAATGCACATAGAATCAAGCCCAGAAAGAGGCTTCTAAGTGTAGGAGAGCTTAGGCTTTAACCAAGAGCAGAATGAATGTGTTGAATGCTGTGTTGGACTGATGCATCACAAGTAACATCATCCTTTGAAAGGCAAAATATCAGCAAACAAGCCAATAAACACTTGCCATGAACCAGCTGTGTTTCAAGAGAAGGTAGAAATTTTCTTGTGTTCTCAAAACAGAGCCTTCCTTCTTAGCCTTCAGCAAGGGCCCCCTTCAGTCCAGTTAATGTGCAGCATAAGGAGAAGATGCTCCCATTTACAGTTGCACTGATAGAGATATATATTTACAGTGTTACAGCTGAAAGTTCCATCGCACTGGACCTAGTGGAGAAAGTCAAAGGTCCTATCCTTCCTCCTCAGGACAGTGCTGCCATGGCACACCGGCTGGAATCTAGCTTCAAAGATAAAAGAGGTACAGCCTGAGATGACTTCCTAGCAATGCCAAGCTACACAAGGCGTGATGTCCAGTCCACTGGGTGCCTTAGTATGAGAAACAAAAATGATAGGTAACGAAACTAATTTCCCCTTCAGAATTAGTCACCTTCATGCTTAAAGTCACCTTAATACCCTTCCCCCTTTTCTGTGGCCAGCAGAAAAGGAGAAACATATAATGTGGCCCAATATGGCCTTCAGACACATCTAATAGTATACTGAGGGGAGGGGTCTTACAAATTGGTACCATGATGTAAGCACGAGAGAAGAAAGACCTGTAGACTTGTTCTTGCTTATCATGTATCTAGTTAGAGCCCAGATTAGATAAGATGAATTAGCAGGTGTGGTGGGGGTGGAGAAGTTTTAATTTCCAAGTAGAACAGATAAGATACAATTTTGACAGATTTTGCTGCAGTAATTCATAACATTGGTAGATAAAATAGGATCTTTTTGTAACTGGTGCCAAGCATATTGTAGTAGTTAAAGAAAAACCTAGGAGGGATAAAATAAAACAGTTTATGAACGAATATAATGGCTATGAACTGAGGCTATGCATTTGACAGTTTTCCACTGCTGAGTATTATTATCAGTAGCACTATATTCAGCCATGTGAATTATCATCGTATTAGTTATGCTTCATTCTATAATATGAAAAGGCTATGTTTGAAACCGCTGATCGGCGTAAATTATGCAGCTCATAAGTAATTTCTAATTTATGTTTTGTTTCATACTGCAACTTACTGTGATAGTGATATCTTGATCCCAACGCACTTACGAGTCTGTTAGATAAAACACTGAAATACAGTTATTCCACAAGCAGTAAATATACTGTCATAGGCAGGTGGGGGATTCCACCATGCCACTGATCTGGCTCGCATCACAGCAACCAGAGCTGGTAATGACTGGGATATTCGGAGGTTCACCACTAAGTGATAATCCTGTCACTACCAACTTAAATAAAAGCATAAGAGTTTACCCTGTTTGGAGGACTAGGGCAAGCAGTTCCAGGAATCACACAGGCGTAGCTGGAGCCATCCAAGAAGAGGATCAGTTGGGAGACGAGGCAGACTACCTGGAACGATTCTGTCCTGGTGGGGTGCTTATTTTGGGCATGTGTACCCAGGACGTGTGGGGTTAGTGCTTGTGCTTTCTATCTTCTCTTCCTCACACAGACTTCAACCAAAGCTGAAGAGTGTCTTTTCCAATAAAGCATGAGCCAGAGAAGCAGCGGTGTAAAGTGACCTGCTCTCACAGCGCAGGACATGACCACAATAGCAGCCATATGGTAAGGCTTCACCATTTATTATTATAATTGTTATTAGTGTCAAAATGGTGCCAAGAAACCACAACCAAGATCAGCACTCTGCAAATACATAACAAAAGGCATTCCCTGCCATGAGGTGCTCACAGTCTAAACCAGACCAGATAGACAAAGGTGGGAGTAGAAACAGATGCACAGAGCAGTGAAGTGGTTTGCCCAAGATCACAAAGCAGATCAGGGGCAGAGATGGAGTAAGAACCTAAGTTCAGCTTTGCCACGGCACCAAACTGCCACTCCCCCCATTTACAACCGATTGTAAGCTCTTTAGATCAGATTGTTTGCTGTAGGTGTGTACAGTTCCTAGTAAAACTGAGTCACAGATTCATAGACACTAAGGTCAGAAGGGACCATTATGATCACCTAGTCTGACCTCCTGCACAACGCAGGCCACAGAATCTCACCCTCCCACTCCTGCGAGTCCTGAGTTTTGATCAGATGCTGCTGCAATACAAATAATAATAGTAATAACAGCTTGGGGGTGACTGCATGAAGTCCCAGCATACCACGGTCAGGACGTAGGTAGTCTCTGGCTCCGATTTGCCTATGGTGCCAGCCTTAGTGGATGGGTGCACAGAGCTGTCCAGTTTATCAATACCTGCTGGTCCAGATTGTACTTGGCAAGAACTTATTGCTTTGGGTTGCACTGAGTTTAGTTCAATTTATTATTAATAAAGGCTGCAGCCAATGTGAAAGTGTCTGTCTTTATTGGTCGGCCACTTGTTGTTAAAGAGACCTAATAAGGCCAGTAAGAAGCAGTGAGGAATGCTTTCTATCCAATAGTACATGTGCACTTGATTTGCTTATTGTAAGACCCACAAGAAGTCACCTGCCATTTTGTTTTTCATTTTGCCCAGATCGGAAAAATCAGTTTAACAGAAACAAGAACATGCCCACAAAGGTAAAAGCTCAGAGGAGGGGATAACCAGATGGGGCACTGTCAAGGTAGATTGCATTTTTCTCAAAACGTAACGGTAAACTCTTAGCATTGATAAAATCTTACAGCCAGATTTCATTTGATATGAAAAAGCATTTATGTGAGGGAAGCATCTGTTCATTATCACTCATGGGTTTAATTGTGTTTCTTATCACCCAGCGGTGTTTGTATACTTACCACATGCACTTCCTTATGTCCTACTTCAAAGAGAGAACAAAATAGCATGGAGCTTTTCAGCTGCTTATTTCACAAAGCAAGGTAGTTTCAAATAACTTCATTTTCTTTAGAGGAATTAGAAGAGGACCAAATCTAGGGAACGGAATCTTCTACTGGAGGTTAAATGACTGCTTTGAGAATAGTAGGGGACTTGTAAGAGTACAAGAATTCAACGAGTTTTGATTGCTTCTATCTGTGCTCACAGGAGATAAAATATGACTATTTTTTTCCAGTAGAAAGCCACCATTTTTGCCTCAAATTTAAAAAGGAAAGGTTTTTGTTACTTCTTTGGAACAAACAAATAGAGATTTAGAAATGAAAAGGCATTAGAGAAAAAAGTTAAAAGATATCAGAAAGGAATGGAAGAAATCAGGAAAGAGAACAAATTAATTTGACGAATGATAATATTCCAGATGTTCCATCAGTTCCTTCATGCAGTGCTGACCACTTCATTGTCTATCCCCTCTCACCTCGTGCTCTGCTCCCCAGCTCAGACCTGTGGCTTCAGCATGGATTTCCATTGCTCTGTATTTGAAGCCTCCAACATCAGAATATTAAAACGTTCACCGAATTTTTCATCTCTTCAACTGGCATTTCTTACTTTCCCTTGAAAGAAAGCAATAATCATTGTAGGGCTGGAGTAGTGGTCCGGGTGTGAGGTTAATTGAAACAGGATAGTCTCCAGGAACTCCGTCCTAATTCTCATCAAAAACAGTGTAGTAAGTAACCCCATAGCTAGAGTTGACGGATTTTTTTATTTATTATTATTTATTACTTCAATCTCAGACTTTCAAAAGTCTTTTTTGGTAATTCAGCCATAAGTCAGCTGATTTAGGTGCTTTAATTCTTTTTTCCCTGATGATTTCCATATTATTCTGTATTTCCGAACAACATGTACATGAAAAGAGAAGAGGTAATCTCTGATACCTACTTGAAAGCTCAAATTAAAAATAATATTGTGCCAGCGTTTGATTTCTTGTTCTGTAGATTTGTACTGTACTTGCAATGTTCAGATGCCAGGGCATTGAGCAAGATGTTTTTTTCCAGAGAGAGCTCTCTCGTACTCTTCTGCTGAACTCTGATCAGGAGTTGCCATACGCTACATTTTCATGACATAGCACATTTTTAAATACCTTTGGTTACATTACAGAGACATCTGAGGATAGCTTCTCCCTAATGTCATAAGGGGCTTATTTTCCATATGCTTGTATGTGCTGATGTAAAGCTACATTGCCACAGACCTTGATGTATAGGGAATAAAGCAGCCAAACTTTGTTTTCAAAATTTGCACCTCTCAGATTTCACCAGCTGTTGCTCCTCCAAGTTAGGCATTTCACCAGCATTGTATCATTTGTAGTTTTGAACATATCACAATTCTCAGATTGCCCCTCTCTGCTTCTCTTTTCCTGTGATCACCGACACTCTCCATTCTGTTCCTACGTGGGCTCAGTGCAGCTTCTGATACTATCAATCACTTTGATCTTGCAAACAATTATCCCTAGGAGTGTAGTTATTCCCATGCGGAGACTCATTTATGCTTCTTGGGTACTTAAAGCATTAAGGTGGTGTTTCCAGCTCTCTTTTCTTCCAGTTCAAATTCTAAGGCTTAGCTCCTGAGTTCTGCTGGAGCAGCACTCAATACAGCTGAAGGGAGTGGGCAAAAGTAGTTTTCTACCACCTGTCGCTTCTTATTCCTGCAACTCATTCTGGCTCTGGTTTGACACCCAGCCCAGATTAGAGCAGCCTTGGATCTGCTTTAAACTTTGCCTGGCTGCAACAGCTCCCATCCAGGGATAGCTGGAATGCAGCAGCATTCTGGCCTTGTCCCCAATTTGTCCCCTACACTGGGACTGGGGTTAGAGTGTCATAGAGCAGGCTAGGCCAAGGCTCTACCACCTAAGGATTCCCAGATGCCAAGTGAATCCTGGTGGTAGTTGTTAAACCAAACTTAAGGCATCTTTGCATCACCAGAGTGGCAAAAGGCAGCTTTAACCGTGGCCAACGTCTCACCCTAAATCTTGAACTTTTAAAAAAACATTCTTCGCTCAAGTTCCATTTTAAAGTTTTCAACTGGCTCCTACCGGTTCCAGTGGGTTTGGAACAGAGCAAGAGTCTGTTGATCTACCAGTTCCTGGAGTTCAGTATCCAAGGGCTCTTAGAAATGAAAATAGACCAGAAGAAGGATTTTCATGGAATCTGCTGGAATTTCCATTTGGCTTTATACCTTCCCCTGTGGTTCTCATTCTTTCTGTTACAGAGCTCTGCTGGGCTCTTTCCTTGACCATTTTCATTCCTCTGTTTCCTCAAAATGGCAGAACTCAGTGGAGATCTCCATCTCTTCATCTTCATCTCTGGAGATCTCCTCTACACTGAGAATTATGAACAGTACAACTCTCCATTACCTTGAACTCTGAGCCCTGCATCTCCCCTCTAGCCACACTTTGCCAGTTTCTGGTTAAACCATAACTTCTTGCTGCTGAAAGTTTCAGAGAAGGAGGATCTTCTTCTGAGTAAAAGTTCCTTCATCCATTGGCCCTGGCTCTGATTTTACTCTTCAAATCAGAATTTAACTCTGCTCCCACAACTAGAAAGCCATGAGCCGGAGCTTCCTTGTTCTTCCCTTTTCCCCTTGCCTGTAAATCAGTACATCCACGGCCTTGAGAGAATTGCCAGAACTCACATGGTTCTGTTTCAGCTCAAACCTTTATTAAATCCAAACCGTTGTATTAATGCTATAGTAAGTTTGCACAGTTAAAAATTTAAAAAAATAGGGTATACAAAAATTAAGCTTCCGGTGGTAGCATTAACTCAGCTGCACTGAGCCTCACATATGCTTTCCAATAGACATTTGACTACATAAAAAGTAATACAGAATATTAAGCTACACATCAAACCAGAAAAACAAAAATACAGACTATACTACATAAGTGTTCTACAGCCAAGCCAATGCTGCTGAGGGGATCTTAACTTTTGCATTTCTTGACTTTTTGTGATTTTAACTAGGCAAATTTCACATTGTGTTAATGCAGATAGTTTACATTTCATGACCTAGATTTTTTTTTTAAGAAAAGGGGAGAATTTTTGAGTTATTTGACTTATGTAAATGTCTAGGAATTGTTGATGCCAATTCCTAGACATTTACATAAGCTGGCAGAAATTTCAGGGATTGTGTCTTTTTCCAGCGCAGTCAGAATGGCAGTCTTCACACACCATGGACAGCATTCGGGTATCCATCCACCCTGTGATTTTCAGACATCCATTGGCTTATTGAACCATATACTAATTACACCAGCCTTGACAGGTGTTGCTTCAGCTTCCATCCCATCAAGCGCAGAATAGTAGAACAATATACATCTGAAAGGATCCAAAACAAGCACAGTGATTTTGCTATTGAATACATTATCACCATGATTTCTAAGTGCCATATTCTGGTGTTTGGGAAAGAAAAGCGGGTGATCCACAAATGAGGGACCACAGAGGCAAAAATGGGTGAAGAATTTCTCAAGCCAGAGTGAGAATCACTTGGTCAGGGCATTTCAACAGCTGCCTGTAATTGCCAGGCTAGTATTATAATAGCCATTGGGCCAGATTCTCAACTGGTGTAAATTGATGTAGCTCCACTGATTTCAAGAGAGCTGTGCCATTTACACTAGCTGAGGATCTGGCCCATTATTTGTTACCTTTTGCCAATGGAGATGCAGGGGACTCTGGTGGTGATGACATTCTTTGTCACCAATATTTGTATAGTTGTTCTGTTAAGTATTTGCTGGTTCTTTGACGCTGTACAGTCCCATTTTAATCACTTGTAACTTTTAGCTGTTCTCTTTATCTTACCAATGAAATGATCTCTGTTGGTGAGTGTTTTCTTTTTAACTTACATACCCATACCATACTCAGTTTGACATCAGCAGAGTGGAAGGTTATTTTTCTTTCTACATGTAAGCAAACAGGGAAATGAAATGATTTCTGTTGCTTGTCATTTCGTTTAAAAGCTTAAGCCTCAACTGCCTGAAGTAAAAGACCCAGCTCCGTGTAGCAGGTACACTAACCTCTAGACATGACCCAGCCACCACTAGAGAGGGACAGAGTGCCATACTGATGATGGTTATGGGTGACACATGCAGAGGATAGGTTCATTGAAGAGTGGGAGAACTGAAGGAGCTCCAGAATGTTACGCGGCAGTCCTGCTGCTTTGCATTGGTGGAGACACGGTAATGAGAGGCCTATCAAGGAGCTGAACAAGAGAGAAAGTGGACGATGAAAGATTCAGGAGGTTCCTGGAGTGGAACAGAAAAGACCAGGAGGAGGATCGTAGGAGGTTGAAGGAGTACTTACAGCCTGATCTAGGGCATGTTCCTGCACCCTTTGAAGCTCCCATTGACTTCAGAGGTGCAAGACTGGCCCTACAGTGTGGAGGCAGGAAAGTGAAGAACCACTCACTCAGGTCGCAACTCGGCCAAACACTGAAGCTTTGCTTAATGTTAAGCATGAGCTTAAGTCCATCCCTTTTTGGCAAAGCCCAAAGCATATGCTTAAGTCCCACTGACTTCAGTTAATGGATAGGGAATGACAAAATGAGCATGAAAATGAAAAACAAAATTGGAGGTCACAGTTTGACAATGACACCTTGTTCAAGCTGTGAAAAAATAGATCAAAGCATGTTGGATAGAAAAGAGATGGGGAAGCTATTAGCTGAGAAATATGAATGCTGGATGGAGGAGAGGATAAGGATGAGATAGTTATCAAGCGTGTAAATTAGAGGGGGTGGCTGCAGGCTGAAAAAACAGAGATCACAGGGCAAAAAGAAGGGCTCTTTTCTCTGCTTGATGCATGAGTGCATTACTCCCATTATTGTTAATTAGAGAAGCCAACAGTTGCCATAAGTGAACTGAGAGGTAAGAGTCCAATTTCTGAAATGAAAAATCCAGTGATGTTACTAAACTATGGAGAACAACTGGAATCAAGCAATGATAACAGTAGTAGGCTATTTGGGCACAAGATAGAGGGTTTGTTCCTACACCATTGAACTCAATAGCAAAACTCCCATTGACTTCAATAGTGTAAGATCAGACTCATAGACATCAGGTAAAATGAGAAGAAGAAAAAAGTGGTTATTACCTACCGGTAATTATTAGTCTTTTAAACTGGTCTATGCTGTATCTTTGAGACCTGTTTGCTACTCTCAAAACTATAAGGAGCCATGCTGTGATCCATTTTATGGAATAGGATCAGCACGAAGTCCCGCACAGAGGTGTCAATTCAACCTTATTCAGCAAAGCACTTAAGCACATGTTTAAATCCTGTAGATTTAAAATGGTTGCAGATTAGACTATGGGCATATTCCCAAATAGAATGTCCTCCAGTAAGATTTAAATATGTGCTTAAAGGTGTTCATTTTCACTGTGTATTTTGTTGTTCATTCATTCATTTTTTTTTAATTCTTATACTCACAAACCAGTACTGGACCATCAGAATGATTAGTAGGGCCTGGTGAAAAAATGTCACACCCTCCTTTTTCCCCGTCCCAGGTTACAAGAAGATGTTGCTTAGCTAATAGCAGCTGAATGAAGAACAAATACAAAGACATTTTTATTTCATGCAATGTATGGAATTCCCAGCCCCAAGAGACATTGAGTGAAACAGTGAATTTTATGACTGGATTCTAAAAAGATATAGACAAATTATGTGGCCCTTACTAGCATTTGCATTTAAGATAATAGAGTATAATAAGTATTATTAAGCACACGTCATGCTTGCTGTCAGGAAGGATGTTTTCTTATAAGGTTAGCGTTGCACAGTTGCCCAAGTGCACAATGTTTTTGTTGTGTATTTTGGCTTTTGACATTTGCAGCCAGGCTCTGCTCACAACTGGTAGCAGAAGGCTAGATCTGATGGACCAATGATGTGCTCTAGACTAGCTTTAAATTGCACAGCCCACGTATGAAACTGAATTTCAATATTTATCGAATATTCCAAACATTCAAAATTGCCATGAAGGAAATTCTACTTGGAAATATGCCTATAGCCTAATCTGCAGTCCCACCTTCTGGTCTCCCTTCCAAAACCATGTTTCATTGATGGACAGGCTGATTTTAGAAGCCAGATGTGTTTTTTCAAACAAGAAGCTGTTGATCTAATAGGGGGCAGAAATCCTGACAAAAGACAAAAAAAAAAGTGTTGTTCAAGTCAATGTTTGAATGGGGACAAAATTAAGAATATTTTTTCTAAAAAACATCAGTTTTGCACTTGAATGGCTCTCGGTATTTACAAACTCACAAGCCTCTCCTAATGCATTTAGCAGACAGAATTTCTTGGGGTTTTTTTGTTTTGTTTTTTTTTAAATAAATAAAAAAACAGATGTCCTTCTTTTACTATAGAGAGACACCTAGCACTGTATTCACTATTTGCTGCCGCAGAGGTTACGGGCCTGGTCCTCTGTGTAGTCATTTACATATGTAGTGATTTACATCTGTGCAAAGAGGGTGTCAATGTTGTGCACCCCTTTTACACTGAATGACCTGCAGGGTGCAGGGCTACAGTGCCTCGGGTCCAATACATCTGTCTAGCTAACTACCAGAGGGAGACCAAGATCTGTTTGCACAGGAGTTATGGTGCAAAGGAAGAGTCAAGCCACTGGCAATAACCTCTGTTCCTGTGTGGCTGATTTTTGGCATGCACTTATAGAAGACAGAAGCATGTTCTCACTAGAAGGGAGTGTGGAAAATGAGAGGAAAGCTACACCAGATGTAAAGAATCATTGACTTGAAGTGCAGTTCAGTATGTGGGCAAAAGTGCATCGTCCTTGAGAGTGTTGCAGATGAGAGCCTCAGCTAAAGTTTTCAATTAGCAATAATCATGCCTCAGTTTAACCTCACAGATTATGATGCTGCCACTGCACATGGCCCATGAATCCAACAATTTGATCACCTCTGTCTTAAATTATTAGCTTTACCTTCACTTTTCTGATCAGTTATTTGGCTCACTTGATTGTGGTTGGGTTGTGCTAATATATTTATTTTAGCTGACATTATATGTAGCTGAATTGTCTGCCTCCAACAAGTCAAAAATGAAAGAAATGGAATAACAAAAGGAAATTGTTAATAATCCACATATATATTGTAAGAAATAGAATCATAATAATAAATGCTCAAAAAATTCTATTAGAGTTTAATCTTGCATACATTGGTATACTTTTACATTCACTGAAAAAGATAATTTAGGTAGGAGCAAAAGCAGCCCTTCAAATCTTACGAAAATATTTCCCTTCCCCTCTGCCTTAATTTCTGCTCTTTTAAATGGTCAGTGACCCCAGCGATGGCCCTTGTGTGCTCCATAACTGAGTACTATGCACCAGTATGGACCAGAAGAAGCCATACTCATCTTGTTGATGTCCAACTGAACACTACAATGTGGTGCATCACTGGAACCCTCAAGTCGATCTCAACATCTTGGATGCTGGTGCTGTTGCACATTGCTTCCCCC
This sequence comes from Caretta caretta, assembly GCF_965140235.1. NCBI lineage: Eukaryota > Metazoa > Chordata > Testudines > Cheloniidae > Caretta > Caretta caretta. The sequence goes on from NC_134207.1 coordinate 66,756,299, forward strand.
ATCCATTTGCTGCAATGCCACAACTCTTCAGGAATTCCAGTGGATCGTGGAAAATGAATGTCTCCCCATCCACCAGGACCTTAACAACGCCCCTCATCACTGGCTGAAGTCGCACAAGACCCATACATTTATGCAACTTTTGGACCCATACATTTATGCAACTTCAACCCTGATGAAGCTTGGAAAGCCAAATGGAGTTCACAAGAAGTCACAACTAAACACCTTGTGAAAGACCCGACGCAGAAGGACCCTGGCTTTGATCTGCCACGAAGCTCATGGGCAACCCTAAACTGCATCTGCACACACCATGGCAGATTCGGATAATTGCTGCACAGTGGAAAATTAAAGACTCTCCAGTGTGTGACTGTGGTCACCCAAAACATACCATGGAACATATAACAACTCAATGCCCCTGCTCTGATGGGCTGGCCCTGCTGGAGGAAGGACTTCCCCTCAGTAATTGACAGAAGATGCTCCTCCCAGTGGTGCCAATTAAGCCAAGTCAAACCAAAATTAAGACAAATGTCATGGTATCAAATCCTAATGTATGTTTACCTCATTTCATGGTCTGAACAGCTGCTTGCTTTCTGTCATTGTGTGTTTTCCTGATTGCAGTTTTTTCATTAACTTACTGGCTGGCCCTATCTATCATCATCCAGGACAACATAAGGCCTGATACCAAATCTGGGAAGAATAGGTAGGAGAAATTTGCTCCTAATGGTGAGATTAGTGATGGGTGTTCAGAGAAAGATTGGAAGGGTCTATTTGGAAAGTAGTTAAAGCAGTACCTAGGGATTGCAAAGGCTTATAAAGGACCTTGAGATCCCTAGATGGAAGGCACTATGGAAGTATAGAGTATTATGATTAAGTATTCAAACTTTGGAGACTTACTTGAACCCGAAAAATTGGACTAGCAATCATATGCAAACTGGCTTTGTTGTAAGATTTCTGTTATTTCCTGTTAATAACCAGGTTGGAAAATAGGCAGGAACACCACTCTGGCATATTTCACTATTTGGCATCCAGAATAATCAGGAAGTGGAGAATCACAAAAAACTGGATGGAAAAAGAGAATCATAAAAAAATATTAACCACACTTTTATGAACATCAAAATATCATTAAATTTGAGATAGAAGGTTCAGTTCGGTTCATTCTTTGTCTGAATAAGTTCAACCCTTCCTTGCTGGGATTTCAAAGAGAAAATTAAATGTTTTTACCTTGAGAAAGAATGACTCCTGGTTTGACTTTCCAAACTTCCTTTCAGAGAGCCTATTATGGCTTATATAATTACGTTTGTTCTTGCTTTATAATATGTGCTGAATATAAACTATCTTGGGCCATGCAGCTAAATAAATGAGCTATATAACATTACACATTTTATTCAATGCCAATGAAGATACTAAACTTGCCTCCTATAAAAAAAAGGAACTTCCAACCCATCCCAAAAATCCCCTTAATCAAATACCTGTGTAAACTGGTGAGCCTTACTGGGGCTCAGTTAGAGCAGCAAGATGGGATAGTTTTTGGGTCAAGGCTTTTCTACCACCGGCAGCCTTCAACTAAACATTACCTCAAGTGCCCCAAACTAAGCTCATCTTCTGCAATATCAGAAGAGAGGTGAAGTCAGCTTAGCTCTGCAGCCCATTTATGCTTATGCTGGGTGCAGCAAAGATGGGAGGTTATCAAGGAGCCTATTATGGCTCCTTCATTCTCTGCCTGGCTCCAGGCTCAGGTTAGAGAAGCCTTGTCAGATGATTATGCTCCCCTACTTAGCATGCACAAGCTAGAGATAGATAGCAGGAGCACTTTTCACTCTGGCCATTCCCTGTGCCTTCCTCACCCCCCTCCAATACACCAGCAGTACCTGCGACTGGGTCGGAAGTTTTAGGAGTCAGCTGTGCTGGCTCTATACCTACTGAGTCTCTGCATTGTCTGAGCAGCACAAAGGGAGCCGAGTAGGTCTGAGAATCTGTTCCATGGTCTATAAGGCAGCCAGAACTCAAACGATATTGGGATTTACTGGTAAAAAACAACTTGAATTGCACATAAAAAAATGAAGAGCAAGCACAGATGTCATGCATTCCTTTTAACAAGCTTCACAAAGTGAGTGGAGCACCACAGCCTGGTTAAAGATTCTGAGTAGTGTTTCAAGCACCGTGCTGTATCATGAGATGACAAGGCATGGCTAACCATGCTACGATCTGAAAGGAAAAGTTACAGTCTCTTAGCCACAAAAATAAAATAAAATAAAATAAAATAAACCAACCACCCTGCATTTGGCCACCTCAGCAACTTGATCTTCTAAATGTAGCTAACTGCTTACTTTCCTAGAAACAGGTGGGTGGAACCACTCTATGATGTGTCAGATAACAACTCCTCTGTCTCTTTGAGAAATTTTCCTTGGCCGTTGAGCACCAGCTCCACCTTCCTTAGCTGGACTGAGTCTCAGCCAAGTAGCTCTCACTGAGGCTTCAGTTTCAGCTAAAATTGGCAAAACTGAGGGAAAGCCCACATGGCTTAAATGAAAAAGAGACACAAAGCTGTGATATCAGCATGATGGCACTGGCATTCAGACTGCCTCACTCCATCCTTCTGTGGTCTCACATAGTGATTGAAAAGGTGACAAAATTATCTGTTGTATTTATATGGCCCACTTCAAAGTAGTATCTGAGCATAATTTTGAAGCAGTTGAAATGAGAGAGACTTTGAGTAGCAAACACTCAACACTAACCTTTGGGTTCTCTCAGAGAAAGGAAAACAAAGTGCCCATGTGCCTCCATCCTGCCAGAGTCTGATGCCATGTCAACAAACCCTCTTGGTCAGTGGTCTCAAAGGCAGCTGGTAGATTAGAGCTTCTGTCTTAATCTTGTTCAGGTCTGAGGGCCACCCAAGGAATATTGCTTTCTGGTCCTTATAGATGCCCTACATGTTTCAAGAAAGTAGTGTATTACTGGAATACCAGCATACAAAATCTTTAAAGACTCATTTCTTGCTAAACTGCCTCAGCTTCAGTCTGACGGCTGAGTGGCCCAGCCTGGGTTATATTTCAGTCACTTTTCCAAAATCCACTACTGCTGAGACCTGGATTATCCATCTCTAAAAATTCAGTCCTCCTGTATCTGAAAGTGAAATTCAGTTTTGCAGCAGGAAGGTGTTAACATGACCACATTATGGAGATTAACATTACAGCAAATCATCAAAAGAACCAGAAATATCCAATGCACTCAACAGCTCTATTTCTGGTGAAAGTCTCAAGAAAGTAACAAGAGAACAGTACTATACAGTAGGTCAGTTATTAATTTTTCTTGGAATCCCAACAAAAACAAGACCTGGCAAGAGTCAACATGTCTGCACTGTAATTTTTTACTTTTTATTTCATAACATGATCCACATACCAATTAACTTTCTTTACTCAGCTAAGTATTGTTTCACCTGCTTTTAACTAGGAGCTGCAGTTATGTTACTACATGGATAGAAAGAGTATTTAGTTTCATTGTACTTACCGTATGTTCCTTTGTATTCTGTGATGAAGTGTCAGCTTGTGATACCCCACAGCAATATTCCTTAGTGAGTCATAACAATAAGCCATACAACTCCCATAGTTAGGGCCAGGTTGTACCCAGCTGTTGCATGGGGGTACAAGAGAAAATGTGAGAGCATGAAAGCATTCCCTCTTCCCTGTTTTGTCCCTGAGCAGGACCACATCTGCAATCCTTGAGCTTCTCTGGGAAGTCAGGATAATCCTGGTTATTACCTCTAGCCACCTCAAAAAGAGTAAGAAAGTTGTGGAAGAGGCAGTCATGGCCACCCCTCTCTCAGTATTGGCCAGCTATATTGGCTGAGCTTGGAAGGGAGTACACAGTACATCTTCTGAAAAGGTAGCTATGCTCCCTGGAAATTCTTGGAGCCACACATACAATGTCTTGGAGCTCCTGGTAGGGCAGTGCACCTCTCCACCACTCTCAATGCATTGCTGTGCCTCCAAAACACAATTGACACCTGAGCCAGTAAGAGAGTCCACATTAGATAGGGGACTAGCAAAGGCAACTGTAATGTTTAGTAAACATTCCAGAGGCAGGAGAAGACACACTTTTTTTTTTTAATTTACTACTCAATTCAGTTGGAGTCTCCTCCTGCTTCTAGCAATGTCTAGTTCACAGTGGACATGCTCATAGTTTACCATATCTATTATCATAGTCATGCTAGGTCATATGCTGAGCCTCTGACCAACCGTAGAGATGTGGGACATGTATGGCTGCATTTGTGAGGCGCTGGCTAGAGTAATTATGGGATTCAGACAGTATTTTGTTGGTATGCGCAAGCCTTTCAAAGAAATGGTGGACACACCACTACTTCAACAAGGAATCTGGATACAGACTAACATGGCTACCCCATGATACTTGACACCACTACTTCAGTAATTTAAACTAGACTGGTCAAATAATTGACAATATACTACAGGGGAAAGTTCTGAATTGCCAAGAGAATGGATATCACCTAGAAGTTAGCAATGGGAAAGGCCTTTTATGATGCTATTCTTTGATTCATATATTTGAGGCAGTGTGGACAGCAAAACATTCATGTTTGTAGGCGACATATGGCAAAATTCATACTGGCTGCATTTGTTACGAGGGATGTTCCTTGTGATACTCAATATTGGCCAAGTAGTAACTGAGGAGGCACAATGAAAATAACTTTCTAGTATCTATCTATCTATCTACCTATCTATCTTATTTCTAAGGCTAGTGCTGCCAAACCTACAGTCACAGCAGGTCTCCTGGTCATTAGGGCCCCATTCCATCAGGGACAGGTTGAACAGATAGTGAGATGTTTACCAACCATTCTCCTGTGTTGTTGGTATTGGGTAAAAGCTGACTAGGATCTCTGTAGAGATCATTCAATCCCCCTGGGGGGAAATACATGCACCGATTTTGAACATGTTCCCTAGTGTCACCCATTCTATGGAACTAACACTCCATCTGATAGGGCAGTGCTACTTGAGATAGGTTGTGGGAGGGGAAGGTCATAACTTGTAAATAGGAGCCCAAATGAATGGTTTTGTTGGAGTCACTCCTGTCTCAGGCACATATCTAAATGTCATTAGTCTGTGCAATCATTCTGTGTGAGGATTTCCACACTTGAACTCAATGGTTTCACTCTGGCACTTCTATTATGATGAGAAAGAAAGAAAGGACACACACAGCACTATCACTGTTCTTGTTGCGGTAGACAGAGGAATAAAATAAACCAAGGTGTGCTTGGAACCACTGTCATCTGCTCTAAAACTTACAGTATGTGAACTTCAGTACAGATGATAGTCATGCATGCTCATAATCATGTTAAAACTGAAAAACCATGAGCCTAAGCTCAGACTCAAATAGCAGTTCTCTGAAATGACTCAGACAACAAATAGAAGGGCTTTTCCTGAGTAGTTTCTAGCTTTGCTACATCATATTCTCATATACTGCATTGGTGGATCAAGAGGAAAAATATGATTAAGGTATTTCAAGGCCGACATCAATATTTTTCCAATGGAAGGAGTTTTGATAGTGTAGACTTGTAAACTGAATTTGGAATTTGCTTTGCTGCTGTAATTGTGCTTCTAATGCTTGCAGAAGAATCAAGGCTTAAGAAGCCAAGTAAAAAAAAGTATTTCAAGTGAATGCTCATCTGTGGTACAGTAAATCTATTAGGCTACTGAATATCTGTTTTGAATTATTGTATATCAAATCACCTGAAGACCATATGGCAAATGGAAATTTTTATCTTAACTTTTGCTGCCTTTTACAACAACAAGAAAGAATTTTTGTTGTTAGTTAAGCCTATATCGTTTTTATACTAATATGCCTTGAACTTTTTGTAACCGGTTAACTGAATGTCAGTTTTGATCTAAGTGGATCAATTACACATAGTTTATCTGCAAATAGTTAGATAGAAAATATGGTTACATTTTTCAAAAGTGGGATTTTAAAGTTAGGCAGCTAAGCCAACATTCATCCACCTAATTCTTAGAGTTGCTGAGTGAAGTGACTGTTGTTGCATTCAGTGGGGGGTTCAGCACCTCTCAATAGGAGGGTAAGATATGGATTTAACAGTGCAAACTATTTCAAAGTAGGCCCCCTTGTTTGAAAATTTCAACCTGTCTATCAATCAAAGCACTAGCTTTCAGAGAGTACTCTACCTCTAATGCATTCCCATAGCTATATGGATGTGTGGGGAGGGGAGGCAGTTGATGGGTTTTCTTGCATGGGGCAACCCCTAACCCTGGATAGAAGATTCAGATGAAACGCTTAAGGGAAACCTTGCAGAGTTTCCTGATGCCTATAAGGGTATTTTTGCATGAGTGCATGATTTGGCCCTACTTTAAGTATGACGCTTACCTAAAACTCTTACAGGGTATAGGCGCCTTTGCCATCACATCATAGGATTTGGGTCTGTGAGCATGCCAGTGTCTGATCATATGTCCAGTCAGTCTCAGGGATGTATATCTAGACCCAGAAGTCTTGCAACTTCTTCGCTAAACCTGGGCTCTTATCTATCCTAAAAAGTCCACAGTAGTTGAAACTAGTTTAAAGTTCACTTAATGTGGCTCAGATTTCCTGGTCTTTCCTAAAACATATTCCTCGCCACTGAAAAGGGGCGTTTTGTTTCCCTTCTCGCTGCAGGGATTTTAATGTTCATTAGAATAATATCCTTGAGATGGGCCTTTTGTTAATAGGTTTGGGCAGTCCCCACTCAAGACCACTTGTAAACAAAATAACTTCCCTGGGCAGATATGTAATGCAGATATTGCATTGAATTCTTCCCTCATTTACACATTGAAAACAATGATAATTGCACCTGTGTAACTGAGCACAGAATTTGGCTCATTGATTTTCAGATAAAATTGACTCAGAGGTTTAATATGGCCTCATACCTCACATTTTCAGTCACTCACAGGTTGTTTCTCTGTCTTTTGCCTTCCACAAGAAAGGACCTGTGTAATATAATAGCTCTGCTACAAAGCACTTATCTCTTTAGAACTACTAGTTGGTTTATTATTCATGTTCAGCTTTGTCCCTGTGAGAAAAGAAGAGCTTTTCTAGATCTAAGGGTTATATGATCCATCCTGTCTAATGAGATATGAAACTTTACCATAGCTGTATCATAGTCCATTAGCTGGGATGTAACATAACAATGTGTTGTACCTACATCTCAAAATTAAAATAATTTTATTTTTTTAAATGACATGACCTGAGAAAGTTACTTTTCTTTAACAAAAAATACACGACAGCCTGATTTCTCTACTGATGTTCTGATATGTTTTGAAATCATTTTTGCAGGGTTACAATAAAGGTATTTGTCTAACACTTGACTGGGATGAATCCCTTTTCTGTTTTTAGGACATATTTGTGCAGGACTGCATCCCAGGTGCTGCATGGTGCTGCTTTGCAGCACTACTATGTACTCTTTTGGCCTGATCCTGCATTCCTTGTACACAAAAAGCTTCCATTGGCTTCAGTGTTAAAGAATGCAGGACTGTTTATATTTAGTGTAATTACGTATACATTGTGCCTGATTCTCCACTCACATTGGTTTGATCTCTGTGTCATTCCATTGACTGCAGTGGAGTTATTTCTGATGTTCACCAGGGAAAGAGAGTGGAGAATCAGGCCCATTATTTCTTATGCTCACCCAGGGTAACTGAAAAACAATCTCCTCTGCAAGTTCCCAGGCCTCACTTGACTAAGGGCTTGGACTGTTGCATTGCCAACTCTAAGCACTGTAATTTTATTTCTTTGCTAAAGACCATTAGGTCTTGCATGCACTGTTAAAGATCAATTAACATTAAAAGATTCTTTATTAATAGAGAAATGGAGAGTTAACACAGAGCAAAAATCCTTTTTATTGCCGGTGCTTTTAATTACTGAAGAAGCAAAACAAACTGAATTAAATCTGACGTTTCATGCAATTTTTCATGGATGTAGATCTTGGTATGGAACAAAAGCATGCACTTTGTGTGAACTCCATACCCTCATTTTTTACTTTTTTATTAATTTTTCTTTTGAATTCACAACATGTTTCTGTTTCTTTTATGGAACGATATGAGTGCTTTCCAGTGGCCAAAAATAATATCTCTACATTCTGATGGCTTTTAACCAAAGAGTATGTAGCCCAGTGGATAATGCCTCTGCCTTTTATTCCAAAGATCTTGAGTTCAAATGTTATAGGGGTTGCATTTTTATTTTTAAATTTTCATGGGCCAGATTCTCAGCTGGCATAAATTGAAGAGCTCCATTGACTCCTATGGAGTTATGCTTAGTTAGTTTAGGATCTGGCCCCATATCTTTTTTCTCTCAGTATCAAATGCAGCATTCAGTATTCATACACTAACAATTTGTTTGACGTCTGTAACCAAATGTTTTCATTGTCAGTATAAACGTACCCTGTGAATTCATGAAAATGACTAGGCTGGGTGAAAACGGGATCATGGGCATGAAATTATACTAAAATTAGAACTTCCCCAAGCAGACACCTCCTGACATCTATAGAAAAATTTCCTGAGTAGGGACTGAGAAATCCTAACTGTGAAGTCAATGAGAGTTTTACTGTTAATAGCAACAGGGCTAGGATTTTCACCCATCATCTTTTGTCTAAATACCTGTGAGGTTCTGGGCCTGAAGGACTGAAAAGGACGAGGTCAGAGAACAGAGCCATGGTTCTGCCCCTGTGAATGGCCAAGAGAGCTAATCAGGGGCAAAGGAGGTAAGATGGTTCATGAGTAGTGCAGTGAGTGTGCATGAGCGCCCTTTCAGAGAGTCCCAAGGAGGACTTCTGATTGAGTCATAAACTTACTCTAAATTTTACTCAGTCCTTACTCAGGCAAAGGTTAGTTTGGAATCTGTTTGAGTAGGGAGCGAAGGATTTGGTCTGCCCTGAACAGGAACAATGCAGGTAGCAACACTGTTCTGTCAAAATGCTGCAGTGCTCTAGTGGAAAGTCTGTATTTAGGAACAAGAGGATAGGTGAGTTTCCAGGTCCTTTCAGTTGGCACATAAAGCAGAATCTAGCCCTTAGTGAAGGGATGGGGGTTAATATTTCTTATCAATATCATTATAGACTGATTACCTTTAGAATTAGCCAAGTTTATACTATTTCAACAAAAATGATTTAGGAGATAACTCTACTATCATATGAGGAAAGAAAGCTTCTGAGCTGCCATGAAAAGTTAATTATTCTGGTTACAACTATAATCAAGCCCTGCAAGTAATTAAAATGATAATCATTTTTACCATGGCTGTAAAAATTAGTTTTCTGTGTTCTGTGATTCAAGCAGGCTGATGGGAAGTATTAGGAAATTGTGATGTGTAATATCAGAATGCTTCCATAACTGCCTATACTTTTAGAAAAGATTTTATTGGGCATCTCCTTATCCTTCTGATGTTTTGGCTTATTTCTGTGAGTGTTGGTTCCAGAGATAAAATACAGATTTGGTTTCCAGTACTCCTATTGTCTGCAAAAAAGGCTAAAAATGCACATATTTTCTCTGGCACTTTTGAAAAGATCTTGATAATGATTTTAGAAATAAAAGTTGACTGGTGCTACAATGAATGGTGTGATTTTCAAATGGTTTGTATTAGTGTAGCTCACATTTATTCAATTTTATGATCAGATTGAGTTTTGTTATATTTGGATGAAATTTAGTGAGCCTAAAATCAGAAACCAACAAAAAAACTAGTTACTTTTAAGGAGAATGCCCAAATTCTTCCCAGATATCTCTCCTGTGCAAATGCATTAACATCCCGGTTGTAACTGAGGCAGAGTTTGGCCCAGTATGCTGAGGAAATTAATGTGAGTTTTTGCCAAAAAACCCAACAACAAACACAACTGAGCTTTAAGTGGATGGAGTCACCTGAGATCACAGAGCCAACCAAATATGTTGATAAGGACTTCCTGATTGAGCAGCGACACATTTGTCATAGTTCAGGGCAACTATACTTGTATTTCCCCCATGTGATCCAGCAAGGGCACCAACTTTTAAGCTCCCAGAGCCTCCGCTTGAGCGGAGACCCACATCTTTTGTCCTCCTAGCCACTGTTTGTCCAGGTTGCGCAGCTCCTTGCCTACAGTATGAGTTCCGCAGTAAGTCAGATTGCCTCAGCAGGCCTGTTTTGCTTTCTTGTCAGAGACTATGAAGAGTATAATTGCCCAGAGTTATAGGTTACTGCACAGCCCCTTCTACACAAGCACATTTATTCTTAAGGTGAAAGCATTACAGAGAAACTTTAAAAATAATAAAAGAACCTACACACATGTTAAGAGCTTACCAGAGATCACTTCCAATCCCAACAACAGCTCTGGCAGATGATCAGTCCTTCAAACCCCACCAAGGGGATTTTTCTGTGGTTACGAGTCTATCACAGCTGTTAGCTCAGAACAAGCACACCCATGAATCTGTGAGTCAGTCCTTTGTACAATTTGGGTCTTTGATCTTGAGACCCTGGGAAAAACATCAGCAGGCAATCACCCTTCTGAGGGCATAGTTTCAAAGGGATGGGTTTTTGCAAAAACAGAGATGGGGGGGAAGAGGAGAGGGAAACTGCATTCTCCCCTCCTCCCCCTGCTTCAGATATTTCCTAGGAAATCCTCTTCACACGTATTGTCCCAAAAGTGCATTCTTGTCTGCCACATTGTTCAATACAGTTCTTTGATGATCCAGGCCTGCCGTAATACATAACCTTTGCCGTTTACAATGGACTCCAAAGATACTTAAACTTAATTCAGTAAGCTCTCCCAAAGATTGCAGGAAATTGCCATCTCTGTCACAAGACCCAGCATGCAAAAAAACATACACTTCTTCATGTCTGAAGTATCATAAGTGGATGAGAGGAAGAACTGAAGATCATTAATACCCACCCCCTGCAATTGTGTAAAATTGGTATGTGAGAAACATCCATCTGATCCTAATAGATTAACCTTGCTCAATGCTCCACGAGTAGTTGTAAACCGCTTGGTGGTTTAGCCTTCTGCCAGGATCATCAAAGTTCTGTAGCACAAGGAGTTGCAAATATAGTCAGTACTAAAGCAGGAAGGGAAACAAAGCAAAAAAAAAAAAAGTTAAATGTAATTCTAAAACTTCTTGATGGAAAAAGGATTGTTTTAAAACACAAGGGCAAGGACCACATTTTGTCCTCCAGTTTTATTACTGCAAGAGAATCTGCCCCATTAGGTCACACATTGGGGTAAGAGTTCGAAGCATCATGGAATCACCTCTCTGTATTCAACTCGGTGGAAGTCAGGCTGTGCAAACTCTCCTCAGTTATGGGTGCTCTGATTTTAGGAGTGTGGCTAGGTAGGGAGCAGTTGCACTCCACAACATCATTTCCCTGAAAACTCCTCTGAGGGCTCCATGTTACTAATGGGGAATTAGGGTTCTGAAGAGAACCAACCAGAGTTCAGACATTTTCTTGGATAATCCATCTACCCAAAGCTTGAGTTTGGGGGGATTTCCTTGTGGATTTTGGGATTTGCACAGGTCAGGATGGCCATGTTCCCTGCCCACTATGCAAATTGGTCAGACCAACCTCCTGACTGCATAGTTTGACAGAAACTCCATGGTCCTAAGACAGCAAATATTTCTATCTAAGATTTGTGTGGGAAGGTAGGATTTGGGGGTTTATGTTTTACATTAAACTACTGTAATTTATCTGCACACTGCTATATATTACATTATTTTTCAGATTATTAGAAATATTCCATTAATTAACTTTTACAAGACAGGTAAGAACGCATAGGAGAAGCAGAGACTTAGCCAAGCAGATGGGCTTTGTTGATCTTTTGGAGATCTTTTTTGTTCTGTGGTAGAATCTCACAACTGATTTTTGGTTTTGTTTTGTTAATCTTATTATATGTGGATCTAGCCCTGAACAAAACTAAGCACTTTGCTTCAGGCCAAGCATTACAAAAGTACACTAGCAAATGAATCTTCTAATGCTGTGGGTGATTAAAATGATACAGTGTTAGTTTAGTGCCATCAAGTGACCAAAAATGTGAAACAACACTTCTACATTTTGTAATCAAAGGAAAACTGAACTGTTATCCTTTTCATAACAGAATGGGGAACTTTCTGAAAAGTTTTATTAAAACAAAAGGTATTTCTAAAAAGTGAAAGAATCTAAAAGTTAGTTTCAAAGTCTCTCACATATTTTGATAAAACTAGGCCTCCACTCCTTTACTAGCTAAATTTGTTTGAAGAAAATGAACTCTTGGGGTAAAATCCTAGTTCCATTGCCACACACACACCTATCTCTTATTCCCAGTTATATCCCCTGATTCTGCACTCTGGTTTGGGATTTAGGATGGAGTGCTCTCTTCATTTAGTGAGGAAGACATTTGTTTTCCTCAAGTTTAGTTCTGTATTTGTAAATCAGCCAGCACATCCCTCAGGAATCAATCACGTCTCACAGTCAATACTTTCTGTCTGCAGATAGACCATCAACCTACCTAGCGTTCCATAATTGCAGGCCCTAGAGAAAAAAAGGAGAGTGGCCAAGCTACAAGGGTTAAGGAACAATTACTCAGTGTAGCATATTTTCCCTTTTTCATGGCACTAATACTATGTTAAAGCCAAGATTTTCCAAACTGGTATGTAAATCCTTATGTAAGTCCCTGACATATAGTACTGGGGCCTTTTAGAAACAGGATACTAGACTACATGGATACATAGATCACTGGTCAGATTCAGTATGACAACTGCTGTTTTTCTAGAATGTATGAGGCTGCCCCATCACAAAGTCATCTAAACAGTACAACTTTTCTACAAATCTATCCATCTAGATAATGAAACCAAAATATTTCTATAGCACCCTTTGCTGTAGTAGCTAAGCACTAATAAGTTTCCATTTTGATTTTATTGAACCATTTTAAAAATAAACTTTTATTCTGAGATGAAGTACTGGCATATTTCACTTTTTAGGGTGGATGTGTTGTAATAGCATCGCACCAGCAGGGGGAGCGCTAAATCAAGCTGTAGGGAAATATTAGAGCCCCCCCCCCCCCCCCCACACACACACACAAGCAGGAAATACTGTAATGCAATCAGATAGAGAACTTTAAAACACATTTGATAAGGAGGGAAATTATCAAATGTGCTCAGAAAACCAAGTGCCTGTAAATCAAAGGGAACACACAAGAAGTACTAAACTATCACCCTTGTAGAGTTTGATTGTGGTCACAAGGATGGATTAAAAATTATGTAGTAGGGCGACAGCCCATCCTGTTAAAGTGGTAGTGCAGATATGACTAATAAGGCTAGGGATGACTTCTAAAGCTATTTTGTCTGTAGCATCCAATACCTCTAAATATATGCGTGGAACAAACAGTAAGCTGGAAGAACGAAACTCTAGTGGCTTGACCATTTTACGAGAGCCTGTTATTTATAGTTGAGTCTACTTTTTTAAAATATTAGGATTAAAACCAAAAGCCCTGTATGTGTGCCCTTTAACGTTCAAAGTGCTTGGTATGTTGGATGTTAGGATTCCCATACATGTTAGTGACAGTCATGCACCAGCCCAATGCCTTGAACATTTAGAATCACTGTAAACTTTCAAATGGATATCTAACCATTGACATCACTTCCTCTCTTCTTCTTGCACTTGCATTGGTTTGTTCCTCTACCCTTCTACTTCTCTTGTTTTTTTATATGAACGAGTAAATTGAGTACATTAAAGACAGCTTCCTTTTCACCAGAGAAGTTACTTAAAGCCCTCTGGAGAAAGCCAATGGGGGGAGCAGGGTATGACTGCCCTCCTGCTCCCCGCAACCCTGGCCAAGTGGGGCTGGAGCTGTCCCCCAGGAGGTGGCTTTGGCCTTAGGGTGACCACCCATCCTGAATTGGGCGGGAGAGTCCCGAAGCGTAGTCCCAGGCTGAATCACTCCGAGGCAGCATTTGTCTCAGATTCCCAGTGGCACAACTCTGTGTCTGAGGTTCAGGGGCAGTGCCAGCCTTTTCCTGGTTGTGGGGGAATTAGATGGGCCTTAGCCCCACAATGAGGTCCTGCCCTCTGCTTTTCCTCTCCCCCGCACCTCCCAGGCCCCGCCTCCTGACCAGGCCAGAAGCTGGAGTTGGGCAGTAGTAAGCCACTGAGGTATCCCAGGTTGCTGTGGGGATTCCTGGACCCTCCACCTGCTCTTTGGCACACCCCTGGGGGTGGTGACACAGGCCAGGGGCTGTTATTGGGCACCCCAGCCCCCCATCCAGGGCAGGTGGAGGGTCATGGGCTCCCCACAGCAGCCCAGGCTCCCTGGGTGGCTCTTACCATTGTCAGGCTCTGGCTTCTGGCCTGCCCAGGGTCGGGGCCTCAGGGGGAAGAGGAAGAGCAAGGGGCAGGGCTCCTGCATGTGTCCTGCTTTTGCCTTTTTAAAAGGTGGTCACCCTACTCAGCCTATGTCTTCTTCAGGAAGGCACTGAGCAACAGTAGCACAGGAGCAAAGGAACACAGCCATTGAGGTGCCCTCTACTGTGGAAAGAAACAAGGGGGAACACAGCTAAAGCACCTTCTCTCCTCCTTCACTGCCAGATCCCCTCCACTTCTATGAAAGATCCCAACTCTCTGTGGAGGGCAGAGTGGCAGTAGAAGCAGGAAACAAAGTGTCCCAGCCAGAGATGCCCCCCTCCCTACTCGCTAAAACCCTTCCCAGGAAATAGACACAGTGGGGGAAGCAGGGCCCAGGTGCTTTTCCTCATCCACTGACTGGAGTCCTCATTATCCCCAGAAAGACACATAATATTGGCAACAGCAGCAGCACGGACCAGAAGTCCCAGCCAGAGAAACACCACTGCCAGACATGCAGAGAGAGACAATGGCAGAAACGGCGCCCAAAGGCACTCTCCCTCTGCCACCAACCCCTGTCTCTCACTCAGTCACCAGTTTGGCAACCTTGGCTTTGAGGAACTGTACTTGAACACCTGACTGAAGCTGAAACCTGGAAAGATAGAGACGATGCTGGTAGCAAGGGGAAGTACTTACAAGAATTTGCCTCCTGCAGAACATCTCCCCTCTAATCAAAATATCTGCTCAAAGATTGCTAAACTGAATCACAGCTTTGGGGTCTAGCTGGACTCCACAAACCTACTGAGATCCCCAAATAGCCTTGGCAGGGAAAAATATCTACTGCCATCTGTGGCTGCCTAAAAGATTGCATGCCATCCACTGGGCAAAAACTTGACCATGATGATCCCCATATTCTTGAAACCGAAGCACGATTACTATGACTTTTGGTCCTGCTATGTCATTGTGTTTTGATGACACTCAGTGCTGTAAACCAAAATGCTGGCTGCTTTTATTGCCTGATTTCAGAACTACTGAATACACACAGCTCCCTTTGAAGTCAATGGGATCTGTATTCAGAACCTCTGAAAAATAGCCAGTCTCCTTTGCTTTATTTTTTTAAAAAACTCTTCTTAGCTACTTACTGGATGCCATTGCAACATCTCAATCCTTTAAACTATAATTCCTATAAATGCGGAGCCAGTCATTGCTTGACTGCCTGAACCTTCTTTCCAATATCTTTCTTTACAAAGGTGTGAGTGTCATGCTGTCTGGAGTGGCTCAGGACCATGAGTGCCCACCTCAGGGCAAACTGTCAAAAACAGGGCAGATACCTCAGACTGGTAGTATGTTCTATAATTAAGGCCCTACCAAATTCACAGTTCATTTTGGTCAATTTCATGGTCACAGGAATTTAAAAATAATAAATTTCATGATTTCCGCTATTTAAATCTGAAATGTTAGGGTGTTGTAATTGTAGCGGTCCTAATCCAAAAAGGCATTGTGTGTTGGGGGGGGGGAAGGGGGAGGCATTGTAGTCTGTGTTGTGGTACTGCTACCCTTATTTATACACTGCTGCTGGCAGCCGCGCTGCCTTCAGAGCTGGGAAGCTGGAGAGTGGCAGCTGCTGGCCGGGAGCTCTGAAGGCAGAACCGCCGCCAGCAGCAGTGCAGTAGGGAGGATGCCATGGTGTGGTTTTGTCACCCATACTTCTGCACTGCTGCCTGCAGAGCTGGGCCCTCAGTCAACAGCCGCCATTCTCCGGCCACCCAGTTCTGAAGGCAGCAGTGCAGGAGTAAGGGTGGTATGGTATGGTATTGCCACCTTACTTCTGCACTGCTGCTGGTGAGCATGTGCTATTATTAATGGCTTTTTCCTCTTAGGAATTTTTTGAATGTTTTAATTACTGGAATATAGTATGAAGAGCTGCCTAATTTATTTCCTGCATATTGCTGAATGATGCAGTTCTGAGTAGATTCTCACTCATTATACTGTTTCAGCTCTTTGAACATAAGGCCACTGAAGTCAGGTTTATTATAATAAGGCAGCAATGTCAAATAGAGTACTTCTCTTTCAGATCATACCAAGTGGGGATGCTAAGCTTGATGCTTTAAAAATGATCCAACGCTTATGGATCCAGGGCAGAAACCCTAATTTCATCTTGGAAAATTTTCCAAACACACAAGGAACCAGGACTGTCTCTCTCTGCTAGGATAAAAATCAGAATCCGTTTAAAATGCAGAAGACTGCTTCTTCCTTTCTTCTTCTAGCCTGTCAGTTGTTATTAGTACAGACTAGAGTTAGGGGCCTTTTCTCTTTGAAGCACTCTTCCTTTAGTGTCCCAAATACACATATTTTCTGAAACAATTCCTGAATCTCCTTTACTGAACTGTGATAGTGGCATAAATATGAATCCCTCTCATCCTTTAGCACAGTGGTGCCCAAACTGTGGGGCGTGGAGGAACGTCCTGGGGGGCACAGTGGGGCCGGGGCCAGCCCCCACAAGGGGGTGGGGAGGGAGTATGACCTAGCCCCACTCTGCCTCCAGCTCTGCTCTGCTCTGGCTCCGCCTCCAGCCCTCAGCTGCAGCTATGGCTCTGGTTCTGCTCCCGGCCTCTGTGTCCGGCCAGAACTCTGCTCCTGGCCTGCAAGAGGTGGGGCATGGACACATTCTATTACTGGTGAGGGAGGGCACGAGAGGAAAAGTTTGGGAGCTACTGCTCTAGCACCAGCTTCTCTTAGCAGTTAGGGTGGTAGTGAACTCAGAGGAGAAGTCTCCAATTAATAAATGGGTTAACATATCATAGGATGTTTGTCCATGGAAAAACTTAGAAGCATTACAAAAGATTCTTAGGTGAGATTTTTGAAAGGGCTCAGTTAAATCCTGACTAAGCAAATCAGATGGCTTATCCTACAGGGGAATGCAACAGGCAAATTCTTTGTTACTTCTTTTGAACTTTTGGAAATCATTCAGCTGCTATGGTGACAGATACAGATAGAAAGAAAAAGAGAGATAAATCTGAGAGCTTTAAATTCCTTGCACCATTTTGTTTGGTCTGAACAGGTCAGGCTCTCATCTATTGATATTCTAGTTCTAGTGTATTGTCTCATCATTATCATCCCTACTTATTTTCGTATATATTATGGGAGTGCTCAAAGGTCCTACTGGGGCCGAAAGGCTCAAACTGGGGCCTTATTGTGCTGGGAGCTGTGTAAACATATATGAAAAGAGAAATCCTGTCCCAAAAAGCGAATGTTCCTGTACTGCCAGACAAATCATAATGTGATCATGTAATAATTCACCTATCCCATTCAGAGAGCTAAAACCTTCGGACAACTAAAACATTACAAGCAAAAACATCTCTGGCACATCTTCACTGAAATTAACAGAGTTACATCAGGGATGAATTTAGCGGTCAGTCTTTAGGGGCTAGAAAAGGTGTCCTAAACCCGAATACCTCCCCCAGTTTTATCCCTGACTGGCAGTAGACAAAGTATAATTCAGAGCAGCATATGAGGTTAGCCTAAGCCTAACTATTCCAAATTGCGCTGACTGCAGCAGTCCCAAATAGATTGCTGCACTGGCTGAGAACTGAGTGGACACTATGTACTCTGCCCCTGAAAAACCCTCTGTATGGTGGGATTGACTGAATGGCGTACAGCCAGCTATGCCTGCTTTACATAGCTACTTTATACTCCCTGACCAGAACAAAGTGACATTGTCATAAATGTAAAGGGAAGGGTAAACCCCTTTGAAATCCCTCCTGGCCAGGGGAAAACTCCTCTCATCTGTAAAGGGTTAAGAAGCTAAAGGTAACCTCACTGGCACCTGACCAAAATGACCAATGAGGAGACAAGATACTTTCAAAAGCTGGGAGGAGGGAGAGAAACAAAGGGTCTCTGTCTGTCTATATGCTGTTTCTGCCGGGGTAGACCAGGAATGGAGTCTTAGAACTTTTAGTAAGTAATCTAGCTAGGTATGTGTTAGATTATGATTTCTTTAAATGGCTGAGAAAAGAATTGTGCTGAATAGAATAACTATTTCTGTCTGTGTATCTTTTTTGTAACTTAAGGTTTCGACTAGAGGGGTTCTCTATGTTTTGAATCTAATTACCCTGTAAGGTATCTACCATCCTGATTTTACAGAGGTGATTTCTTTACTTCTATTTCTATTAAAAGTCTTCTTGTAAGAAAACTGAATGCTTTTTCATTGTTCTTAAGATCCAAGGGTCTGGGTCTGTAGTCACCTAGGCAAATTGGTGAGGCTTTTTACCAAACCTTGTCCAGGAAGTGGGGTGCAAGGTTTTGGGAAGTATTTTGGGGGGAAAGACGTTTCCAAACAGCTCTTCCCCAGTAACCAGTATTTGTTTGGTGGTGGTAGCGGCCAATCCAAGGACAAAGGGTGGAATATTTTGTACCTTGGGGAAGTTTTGACCTAAGCTGGTAAAGATAAGCTTAAGAGGTTTTTCATGCAGGTCCCCACATCTGTACCCTAGAGCTCAGAGTGGTGGAGGAACCTTGACAGACATGGAGCTGAGAACCTGACTCTCAGTTTCTGTATACATTAACATGCTAGTGAAGAAGAGCTTCTAGTTATGCTAAGGAAGGAGTAGAGCATTCTAGAGTTTATTTATTGATTGCTGAATGCTTCTCTGTATAATAAAATCAATATAACTTCATGACCAAATCCTACTCACTTTAAACATGTGAATAGTCAGAGTGAATAAGGTGAATTGGATTTGACCCTTATTTTGTACAGAATCTTTCACCCCAACTGTTCCCTAAAATACTTGTACAGAATTATCTCCTCCTGTACTATTTTTGGGGTTGTCAGCAGTGTTACAATATAAAGGATGTCCCTTTTTTAAATAAAAAATTGCATGCCCCATACTAAATGGGTAGGAGATGCCTTTTATCCCATATTTCCTCTTCTGGCCACTCCTTCCCTTTTTGTAGGCACATCTACACATGCTGAAGAATAAAGCAGGAAGAGTTCATTGGGTGTTTTTTCCCTCTGTACTAAGTTCTGATTGGTTGCTCTATCCCCTAGGAGGTGGGGCTATTGGGGATGCAGCCAATCAAGAGGGTCCTCCCTACAGCTAACAGAGCCAGCCCCTGCAGGGTAGCTAGGCTTGGCTGAGTCAGAAGTCAGCGGTGGAACGGGGGGTTGGCTGGGGAGCTGGGAGAAGGACCAGAGCTGTTGCACAGCCAGAAGGAACAACAGCTGGCTGGGCAGGTTTCTGCATCTTGGTGTCAGGCAAAAGCTAAGAACCCCTAACCTCATTCTCCCTCTGCACCTTGCAACAAAGCCTCTCCCATTACGGGGTCTGTCATAACCCCAGATGAAGTAAAGCCCCTGTCTTCAGTATTCTCCTTCAGTACTTCACTCACTACTCCTCCTGTCCAACAACCCTAAATGCCAGCATTCAGTTGGAATGCCTGCATTGTAAACGTCCTGGTGGGTGTTTTGCCCCATCTACCAGGTAAATAAGGCCTTATTTACACTCAAACAGTTACATTGGTTTAAATAAAATAGATTTTAAAATCAATTTAATCAAAGTGGTGCACATTTAAATTGGCTTGCAACTGACTTATATACATTTAGCAGAATTAAATATAGGGTGACCATATTTACCAAAGGGAAAACGGGACACCATGTGGGGCTGGCCTGAGCTTCTCGCCCGAGCCCTGCCTCCCTCATGTGCAGAGCTCTCAACCGAGCCCAGCTGTCTCCCCATGTGGGACTGGCATCGCCGCTCACCCAAGCCCTGCCTGCCCCCTCTACCTGGCTAGTGTTGCTGCTCACACGAACCCTGCCTGCCCCCCGCACATCAGTTGGCAAGAGCAAATGAGATAAATGCCCACTTTTGCTAAAAACGTCAGGACGGCCAGGGCAGGGCTTAAAAAAGGGACTGTCCCGTCCAAAACGGGACATATGGTCACCCTAACTAAGTAGATATAAGTCAGTTGTAAACTGATAATTAAGTTTATTTACATCAAGGTTTTCAATGGTTTAACTAAATCAAATTAAAAACTGATTTTAGTTAAACTAATGCAACTTCTGTGTGTAGGCAAGGTTGTAGGCATTCCTCTGTGCAAGACAACAGATAGCACAAATTTTTGTTCCTCAGACACAGTGGGCCAAACTCATCCATTATTATTATTTATTATTATTGTGGTAGTGTGCAGAGGCATCAGTCAGAGATTGAGCCCCATTGTGGTAGGAACAGTACACATACATAATGAAAAGATGACGCCTGCCCCAAAGAGCTTACAATTGGAACTTGCATTACAGAATTTAGCCCAAAGAAAGCTATTTTTTAAAAGAGCAAAAATATTAACTCAGATCTTCTCAACACAAAGTGCTAATCCCATTAATGTATCAGTTAGTTGCAAAATGTGAGAGAATTATAAGAGCTCATTTGAAAATGTCAATTTCAAAATTTCAGTGAAAAATGGTGTGACGTTATCTGATTAAAATATGACCGTATAGATCATTGTTGCAACAAATCTTGTACAAAGGTTGTCAAGTAAGGTGTCTATGGAAAGGATATAATTTGGTGAATATGATTATGCTACTTGTATGCATGTATGATTTTTGTATTTGAAGTTATGAGTATTGGCTCTATACCTGAATTTCAAATGTTTGCTCCTGGGGTAATGCCCACAAGGTATTTAGCCTGCACATCTTGGAGGGACTATTCGGATTAAGTGGCCAATCAAGGAACACTTAACTGACAATGGACCATGGGAGATGCCCATCTACACTGAATGGACTGTCCCGTAATTGTTCTATCTGGGGTATAGGTAATGATTTCCTGCTGTGACTAAGCAAAATTTATGCCTGGACATGTGACTTGCCCATGTGACTCCAAACACCATCTTGTTCCTGTAATTTTCCACAGCAAGAACAATGGGATTCCCTCCACATGGCAGAAGATATAAAAGGCCCTGGAAACATCTCCATTTAGCCTCTTTCCTGCTCCAGCCTCTGGACTATGGATTTACACTAATGGGAGCATTCTAACTGATGAATTGAGGACCTTCCAATGATTTCGAAGCAACCAGAGACTTGACTTAAGCCAGCAGTTTGTTCCATCACTGCTACAAGCCTTAACCTAGAACTTTCCAATTATTGTATGTATTTGATTCCTTTAACCAATTTTCACTCTAACCTTTCTTTCTTTCTTTCTTTCTTTCTTTCTTTCTTTCTTTCTTTCTTTCTTTCTTTTTATAAATAAACCTTTAGATTTTTAGATACTAAAGGATTGACAACAGCGTGATCTTTGGGTAAGATCTGAGTTGTATATTGACCTGGGTGTGTGGCTGGTCCTTTGGGATCAGAAGAACCTGTTATTTGATTAAATTGGTTTTAAAGAACCACTCATCTATAAGTCTAGTCTTTTTGGTGGTGACACAAGGACTGGAATGCCTAAGAAAACTGCTGTTCTGACTTCTTGTTAGCCAGTGTGGTGAAACAGATGTTTACTTTTGTTGCTGGTTTGGTATATCTCATGGGAGAATAATTTCCAGTTTTGGGTGTGTCTGCCCTATTTCTCAGCAGTTTGTCCTGAATTTAGGTATTCTCAGTTGTGACCCACAAAGGCACGGTTACAAATGGCAACACATTTCAGTGCAGTTTTTCTTGGAAGGTTATATTTGCTAACCTCTAGTAATAATTAATAGGCCAGAATATCTCCTCCCAACTCCACTGTTATATAATATGCCACTGGTTTCCTCTTGTCCACTGCTGAGTGAATTTGAAACGTCCTCAGCAGTGGCCAAATATTGCTCCCATTAAAGAGCCAATGGAAGTTTTACTGTTGACTTAACTAGAGGCCGATAGGACAACATTAAGCACTTCAGAAAACTTTACTCGTACTAATTTTATAGGCATCCAGTGAGGATCCTAAAATGATCCTTAGCACTGAAAGCTGAACAGGAAAATGCCTTACTTATATCCACTAAATGAGATAACATGTGCTGCATATATATTACCCGAGACACCTCTGCTAATAAAATACTAACCACCCCTGAAACTTGACACCTATACTGACATCCACAGTAATGAATACTATGTGGGTGGGGCGGGGAGTGTTGTGCATATATTCTCCCCTTTCCTGAAAAGATTTATGCACATGCTTAACTTTATGCTTTTAGGTAATGCTGATCAGAAATTTTATGACTAAACTTAGCTTAGTAGAAAAATGCCAATTTGATAGAACTAGTGCTTAATGTCTGGAGGACTGAGGTAGGTTGTGGAGGGTCACAGATCTCAGATTTTTTTTTTTTTAAGTTTTAGGAGATCACTACAGGGTTAAAAGATTCTACTAGAGCTGTGACCTACCCAGCCCCTGGGCTCTGCTCCACTGCCACATGGGCAGGTACTGCCCACTCATTGGCCCATCCATCATGTATACAGGGGTCTGAATCCCTGGGGGAGTAGAGCTGAGCCCAGGCTGTGAGCAGCAGGAACCAAGGGAGCAGTAGTTGTAACTTGGCTGGAAAACATTGCAAAGATTTTGGGTGAGCTAAACTTCATTAGACAGGAGAGCATTTTGTTAATTAGTCTAAGCGCTAGAATGTGTGTTAGGATTTTATTTTACATGTAACCATTTGTTTTCAATATTTTTACTTGCTACTTCTTAAATCTTTGTTTACTTTGTTAAATACATTTTTACTTGTTTTCACTATAAACATATCTATGTGCTGTTTGTTAAAGGGGGTGGTGATCTGAGGTAAAACTGACAAGCAGATGTGTACTGATTCTTTGTGAGCAGCAAATCTGTGATTTCTTTGAGTGTCCAGTGGACCAGGGGCTGGACACTCTAGGAGGACACTCTGAGGTCATGGGGCTTGGAGTGTGCCTAATGCTGATTGTAGAGAGTGGATCCTGCACAGTCCTAGAGGGGAGTGCTTGTGTTGTCAGTGGCTGGTGGAGTGGAGGAGCTGACCTGCGGTGGGCTTCCTCACACTAAGGGCAGGTGGTAGCAAGGTGCCTCACAACCCTAGGTACTGTCACACCCAGCCTCAGAGACTCCCACCCTCATGAATGGAGACTGCACCCCCATGAATGGAGAAAACCCCAAACCCACTGATTGTCACTTTACCCCAATTCCCAGAGAGCCCTCCAACCTCACAGAATATCACTGCACCCCATTCGCCCATTCCCAGAAAGACCTCCACCAATCTATCACTTCACCCATTAGCCCCAGAGAGATACCACTGAATATCACTGCACCCCTAGGCCCCTCTCCCTAGAGAGGCTCCCCAAAACTCACTGAATCTCACTGCAGCCTGAGCCCCCTATCACCAGGGAGACCTCAGCCACATTAAATTTCACTGCACCCTCCAGACCCACCATCTCCCAAACTTCCAGGATTGTATTTTATTTTAATAAGTTGTATGAATCCCATTGCAACATTTAAAAAACAGTAACTATAAATAACCATAAATAGCTTAATGAGCTACAATTGCATGCAAGTATGTAATATATGTATAAAAGAATTTGTGAATTGTCTGTACCAAGTGCATGAAAATTGACCTCAGATGGGTTATGACAGACCCATACACACACTATTTTTAGACTGGGTACAGAAAAATGTTTCAATGAATTTATTATAGATTACATGAAACACAGGAAGGTTTCTGCGGAAAAGGACCTAGGGGTGACAGTGGACGAGAAGCTGGATATGAGTCAGCAGTGTGCCCTTGTTGCCAAGAAGGCCAATGGCATTTTGGGATGTATAAGTAGGGGCATAGCGAGCAGA
The DNA here is from genome assembly GCF_965140235.1 of Caretta caretta. NCBI lineage: Eukaryota > Metazoa > Chordata > Testudines > Cheloniidae > Caretta > Caretta caretta. Next base: position 66,780,379 of record NC_134207.1, read on the forward strand.
TCGAGGGACGTGATCGTCCCCCTCTATTCGTCATTGGTGAGGCCTCATCTGGAGTACTGTGTCCAGTTTTGGGCCCCACACTACAAGAAGGATGTGGATAAATTGGAAAGAGTCCAGCAAAGGGCAACAAAAATGATTAGGGGTCTGGAACACATGACTTATGAGGAGAGGCTGAGGGAACTGGGATTGTTTAGTCTGCGGAAGAGAAGAATGAGGGGGGATTTGATAGCTGCTTTCAACTACCTGAGAGGTGGTTCCAGAGAGGATGGTTCTAGACTATTCTCAGTGGTGGAAGAGGACAGGACAAGGAGTAATGGTCTCAAGTTGCAGTGGGGGCGGTTTAGGTTGGATATTAGGAAAAACTTTTTCACTAGGAGAGTGGTGAAACACTGGAATGCGTTGCCTAGGGAGGTGGTGGAATCTCCTTCCTTAGAAGTTTTTAAGGTCAGGCTTGACAAAGCCCTGGCTGGGATGATTTAATTGGGGATGGGTCCTGCTTTTGAGCAGGGGGTTGGACTAGATGACCTCCTGAGGTCCCTTCCAACCCTGATATTCTATGATTCTATGATTCCACCTCTCTCCCTTCTAGCTCCAGGAAATGGAGAAGCACAGAGCTGGTGCTCTGCCTCTCTGTCTGCCCCCTGTCTCCATGGGACAGAGCATCACAGTGCTCTGCCTTCCTACCTAGCTCTGGGAAACAGAGAAGCTCTGGCAAATAAAGAGACACGGTATCTGGCCACTCTCTCTCCCCACTAGGTTGAAGGGGTGGAGAGGCAGAGTATTCCGCCATCCTGCCTAGCTCTGGGTGATGGACTCCAAGAACTGGATGGTTGGTTGGGAGACAGAGCTCCCAAGCTCTCTGCACCTCTCTCCAGCAGCCAGATGGAAGGCACTTGTAAAACTGACAAGAGCCTTCCCTGAAGGCAGCTGGGAAGCAGAAAATTTTCATTTGGGGTCTCCTGAACTGAATTAGTCTTTAAAATCTTTTCTCAAACAAATTTTGTGTTTTTGATGTTTCTTCCTGCTTCAGGATGAAACTTTTTCTTAAAAACACATAGTATTTTGTGAAAGGGATTCCCTTTTTTCAGCCAGTTGTACTTGTAAGTATGCCTTGACTGACTGGGACTACTCGTTAAGTGGGCACTATTGGAATACAAATAATAAACTGATTATGGGAGTATGGTCTAATGATTAGGGCCCTAGCCTGTGGCTTCAGAGAGGTGGGTTCAATTTCCCTGTACTGCTATGGACTTCCTAGATGACTTTGGGCAAGTCTCTTAGGTGTTCTGTGCCTCCATTTCCCATCTCTAAAAATGGGGATAACACAGGGATGATGTGAAGCTAAATATAGTGAAGGTTGTGATGTGCTCAGACACTGTGGTGATGGGGGCTATTTGAACTAAAAATAGTTAGGGGTAAAAACACTTGGAAGTTTGGATGTTTGTCTACCTTATATGTTAATACTGCATTTGCACTCTTTATTTTAATAAATCAGGAATTACCTTTTTAATTCAAAACATTTATGGTTATAAGAAAGATAAATTAAAGGTCAGTTAATGAACAAATATCCAAGTGAGTTAATTGGCAAGATAGGGCTACTTCTATTCTAACCCTTGGCTTTTTCAAAATCACCTTTCCTAAAAGATCCTAAGTTGTTGGGTCAAATACTTCCTGGGTGTAACTCCATGGCCATGGATTTACAATCCGTGATTAATCTGATCTAGGGCTTTCGATTAATCGCAGTTAACTCTCGTGATTAACTCAAAAAATTAATCGTGATTAAAAAAATTAATTGTGATTAATCACAGTTTTAATCACACTGCTAAACAACAGAATACCAATTGAAATTTATTAAATATTTTGGGTGTTTTTCTACATTTTCATATATATTGTATTCTGTGTTGTAATTGAAATCAAAGTGTATATTATTTTTTATTATAAATATTTGCACTGTAAAAATGATAAAAGAAATAGTATTTTTCAATTCACCTCATACAAGTACTGTAGTGCAATCTCTTTGTTGTGAAAGTGCAACTTACAACTGCAGATTTTATTTTGTTACATAACTGCACTCAAAAACAAAACAATGTAAAACTGCAGAGCCTACAAGTCCACTCAGTCCTACTTTTTGTTCAGCCTATCGCTAAGACAAACAAGTTTGGTTACATTTACAGGAGATAATGCTGCCTGCTTCTTATTTACAATGTCACAAGAAAGTGAGAACAAGGCATTTGCATGGCACTTTTGTAGCTGGCATTATAAGGTATTTACGTGCCAGATATGCGAAACATTCATATGCCCCTTCATGCTTCAGTCACTATTCCAGAGGACATGCTTCCATGCTGATGAAACTCATTAAAAAAATAATGCATTAATTAAATGTGTGACTGAACTCCTTGTGGGAGAACTGTATGTCTCCTGCTCTGTTTTACTCACATTCTGCCATATATTTCATATTATAGCAGTCTTGGATGATGACCCAGCACATGTTGTTCATTTTAAGAACACTTTCACTGCAGATTTCACAAAACACAAAGAAGGTACCAATGTGAGATTTCTAAAGATAGCTACAGCACTTGACCCAGGGTTTAAGAATCTGAAGCGCTTTACAAAATCTGAGAGGGCTGAGGTGTGGCGCATGCTTTCAGAAGTCTTAAAAGAGCAACACTCTGATGCAGAAAATACAGAACCCAAACCACCAAAAAAAGAATATCAACCTTCTGCTGGTGGCATCTGATTCAGGAAATGAAAATGAACATGCGGCAGTCTGCACTGCTTTGGATTGTTATCAAGCAGAACCCATCATCAGCATGGACGCATATCCCCTGGAATGGTGGTTGAAGCATGAAGGGACATATGAATCTTTAGCGCATCTGGCACATAAATATCTTGCGACGCCAGCTACCACAATGCCATGAGAAGGCATTGTATATTGCTAATGCTTTCATATGCATTGGAAAGGAGTTCAGGACGGGCAGAAAGAGTGTGGAGTGAAAGATTCCTTTGCAGGTTGCGAGAGGCCGAAGGGGGAGGAAGGGAGAAAGGAGCGGGTTAACTTGACACTCCAGCTAGGTCCGAAGATAAGAAGCTGACTCCAGCCCAAGTTTACTGCACACAACAGATTCTCTGCTACCTGCCAAGAAAGACGGGAGCCTAGATTCCAACCCCGACCAGCCACGAGAAAGGAGAATTGCTGAACAGAACTGCAGGGGCTGCAAAAATGAGTGAGACTGTGAAGGTCAGCGAGTGGGAAAACAACAGTCTCGCGTCCCTAAAGGTGTATATTAGGACAGCTGAGGAAGCCGCAGAAAGCCACTGTGGACCGGTACAAAGAGCACGGGGGACAGAGGTACCTGAACGAAACACCTCAGGGCTTAAAAATCCTCTCAAAAGCTAAAGCAGGTCGGAGATCAACAGCAGACCCTGGACGGCCTGTGCACAGGACCGAACTCTTGTCCACCTTTCCCCCTCTTCTTCTTACGTTACTCCCAGGCTTGGCCGGCCTTGGGTTGTGCGTGTGAGTATGAAAGCGGATGGGGGCTCAAACACTAATGCTTTCTTCCTTCCTTTGAGTGAGGTGGGGAGAACCCAGCACTCACCTGTTATTTTATTAATAAAGCTTCAAACTTAATCACTTGGTGTGCTCCTTCATCTCCTCCCCTAAAGATCCTGTGGCCTCAGCCTGATCACCTGACGCCCCAGACAGATCGGTAACCTAAATCTGTCAGATTTCAGAGCAGCAGCGGTGTTAGTCTGTATCCTTGACAAGAAAAGGAAGACTTGTGGCACCTTAGAGAGAACAAATTTAAATCTGACGTACAGTCAGGTCCTTGGCCCCTGCCCGGCTGGGTGGCCCTGGGCGAATCCCGGCCCGGCTCTGCGGCTCGGTTATGGGGAGGGGGGCTAGTGACGATGCCCGGCTTTGGATCCGGCTCTGCATGACTGACAAGGGCTGCGAGTCCCGCTCGGGCCCGCCCACTGGGTAGCCACTGCCGGGCCTCGTTAATAACCAATAGCAGCAGCGGCCGCGGCTTGGTGGGAGTGTCCCCGCCCGGGGCCGGCAGCAGCACGGCTCTGGCACATCCCCCTGCAGCCGCCACCGCCAAGCGCCGTGTGGAGCGAGCCCGGCCCGGGCCTGGCCAGCGGGGTCCGCAGCCGCCCGCGCGGGCGCCCCGGGCAGTGAGCGGGAGGCCGGCCGGCCCGCCCGCCGGCCCCGCGCTCTCCGTGCCCCGGCGGGGCCTGCAGGCGGCCCCATGGCTTTCACCCGGAAGAGGCGGCAGGAGCAGCAGCTCTACTCCAAGGAGAGGTGGGGACTCCGCCGCGGGCTCGGCTGGGCCGGGCAGCCTGGCAGGGGCGGCCCCTCCCGGGCCGGGCAGCCTGGGGGCAGGCTTCGGCTTGGCCTCTTGCGGCAGGGGGGCCCACAGACACCTCTCCCCCCAGCAGAGAGGAAGGGCCAATTTGGGCAGCGCTGCCCCTGCCCTCCAAGAGGAGGGGGTCAGATTTGGGCAGCACTGACAGTTCCCGTTTCCTTTCACAGTGGGGGTGTCTCGTACGGGGCTGTGCATAGTGTAGACTCTGTCACACACACACACTTATACCCACGGAGCAAGTGTTCTGGACGTATGGAAGCACAGGATAAAGATCTGTTTCAGAGTAGCAGCCCTGTTAGTCTGTATTGGCAAAAAGAACAGGAGTACTTGTGGCACCTTGGAGACTAACAAATTTATTTGAGCATGAGCCTTCGTGAGCAGTTCAGGAGGTGCCACAAGTACTCCTTTTCTTTTTGAGGATAAAGATCTGTTTATTGTTACATTTGGGGCATGGGGTTGGGAAGATGACATGAACACTACTCTGAGCACTTCTGGTTAATGGAGAAGACTCCAGTCACACACATTGGGTCAGGCCTAACTCTTCATTGATGCATTGTACTCTTCATCCTCGGCAAGGAAACCACAGAACGATGAGACAAACTGAATGGCTAATTGACCAATGGCTAATAGAAAAGGGGAGCCGGGGTGAAATTAGTAAAGCATTCTACATATACATTAAATACAAATGTCCATTGGATTACTTTTATATTATTGAATATTCTGTTTACTTATAATAAAAAATACCACTTTTATGCTACTCTGATGCTTTTGGGGTAGTGTTGGGCACTGCCATAGGAGAAGGGTGTGATTCTTAGGAATATACAGCCTTGAGGGTGAGATGTATAAAGTAGAGGGGGAAAAAATCTTGTTGGAGGAGGAGGAAAAGAACAATCCTTAAAGCTCTGATGGGGCAAAGAAGTTCTTAGAGGGAAAGAGGATAGGAAAGAAACACTAAATCTGTTCCACCAAATTTCTTGTTTTGTGGAAGAATGGTTTTCTTTTGTTTGAATGGAGAACTTTTAAAATGTAAAAAACATGATGAGATCGGGGTTGGAAAACTTAGTAGTGGCTGATAGAAAAGGTGAAGGACCCATTATCACCTGGGTTTATGGGCAAACTCATGTCTAATTCATTGTTCATTATTTGTGGATTGTCATCACTGCTTCTGAGACGTTTTCTCAGCCATTGAAATCTGATTATTTTTCTCTCAAATTTAATCTCACAATTTTATTGCCTATTGTTTCTAATTTCAGCAATTCAAGAAATACTGATTTCCATCTTTACTAGTATTTATAACCCCTCCCAGTTTAATATCTGTGAATTTCATTTCAAGTGCTTGCTCCTTCCCAATCATTAGTCAAAATCAAAGTTCCCTTGAGCCAGTGGCTCATGGGGTTGACCTGGTTAAGTGACGTCAATTTCATAGCCAACAGTACACAAGGTAATGATGTGGCCAGTGTGTCCTGGTGCCTTTGAGTGCCCTAACCTGCTGGACCAGGTACACATTTTGCAGCTGGGTGAACTGGAGCTGGCCTTTCAGTGTGAAATCGAGTGAGACTTGAACCCACAACCTTCAGAATTGTGATCATGTGATTGTACCTGTAGATTCCTTTGTTTTTATACCCAAATAGATGCTCCCCCTTTAGTATATTGGTTTGTACCCTTTTTATGACAAAGAAGACATGAAAACATTTAAAGCAGGGGTAGTCAGTAGGCAGACCCCAGGCCAAATCCAGACTGCCAGATGCTTTTGAATGAACCCTTTTATTTACGTATTATCATTATTGTTGTTTTTTAAATTATTTTTCTCTGGAGTCTGGACCTTGCCTATACATTGACCAAGCAATTTGGACCTTGACAAAAAATAATTGACTACCCCTCCTTTAAAGTGTTTTTCTGCTCCACATGTTTTTTTTTTTTTTTCAGTAATATAAAGTCTTGACACTCCTGTTTTTCTTAGATGCTTTTTCATCCCTTAATTGAAGGGCTAAGCTGTTGATTCTCTAACACAGAGATTTTCTTCTATTTGCTTGCTGGGTATTTGTTAAAGGGACACAATTTTTGTCCAAATGCCTTTATCTACTAATGTGATCTTGGGTGTTGTAACTATATAACTGAAAGAGATTTGATTTTTTCCCATTTTATTTACTTTGTGCATTTGACAGTTTGTGTATAGTCAGTTTTGCTGGCTTTTTGCACAGCAGCATAGAGAAATATATAAGATGGTAAAAGTAGAAAATTTGACTGAGAGGCTGGCATAGTACCTCAAACAACATTTAACTCTCTTCGTGAAACTGACTAGATTAATTAGTTAATTGTATCCTTTTAAATGACCCACAGAAAAAGTTTTAAATCTCAATAAAAATAATTCCCTTCTCACTTAGTATCTGATTTCATAAGTCTCCTACTCTCCAGTTATCTACAGTTTTCCAGAAAAACAGGACAAGACCAGAATTTCTTGTGGTACATACTGAGCAAATAAAAAAGCAAGACTTCTTTGTATTTCTTAAAAAATGTCAAACACGAAAAAAGGGCACAAAACCCAGTGTCTCTTTTTTTCCTTTGCAGACCATCTTTAATAGGTTTAGAACAGAAATATCCCTTTCAGATGGGTAGACATCAATTCTTATTTCTCTGACACTTTTTTTCTCCCATTTGCTTTGTAAGAAAACTACTTGAGGGGCATGTATTGTGTCCCTTTTAATTGACTTGAATGAAAATCTTCTGTTTTGTAGCTGCTATTTTTGCTGTATGTTTGTTATTTGAAGGAAATAAAATTAGGTTTCTAAAAAGTACACTAATTTTAGTTACAAAATTTACAAGTAAAATGATATGGCTTTATTTCCTGTAAGATCATTGTAGTGTTTATGGATTGAGTTCTCTATGCTGTTGGCTGTTAACGTGAACAGATGGGGGTGGGATTAACTCATTGGTCTGACACCTGGTACAGAGGAACTTATAAACAGATATCTAATGATCTACATCTTGCATGCTACACTGTTTCCTGTTTAGGAAGCTTATCTGTTTCTGCATTAGTGTTCTGTTTGTGTGTAAAATATGGCAGCATACAGGTTCTGCAGGTGGATCCTGAGCAAAACAATTGTTTGGCTTTTTTTTCCCCCTAAGCTAATAACCTTGTCATCCTCTTGGAGCAAAATATCCAAAAACTTACTGAGGGCCGTCATGCTCAAACATCTGTAAATGAGTGCCACTTCTTATTTATGGATACTTTGTTCAGTTAATAGTGTCTAAAATTTTATTATGAGTTTTAGTTTATCAATAACCTGGTGATTCCAGCCATTGCAGATGTTACTCACGTTCTGATGCTGCAAGCAGTTCTATATAGATAACTTCAGTAGGGCTCTGTGCAGGCACAGAGGTCCACCCATGTGGGGCACGTTGCAGAACTGAGGCTTAAAGCTGCACAAGTTGGAAATCCTACTTAAGGTTGCCTCCTCTCAAATAAGTATGTCTTTGAAAGTCTGAGAGTGAGCTAAAGGTGGAAATGGAACTTCTATTTATTTTGTCTTGCTGAAGGCTTTAAAACTCTGTAGTTATCTAAAATCTTCTCTCAGTGAATATAATTGGGCTGATTTGGTAAGCAGACAGCTTAGAGACCCAGTGGGAAGGGAGAGTGGTGAAACTTCAAATTTTCAGGCATCTACTAATCAGATTGATATGAGATGAATTTCTCAGCAGGATCCAGGGAGTACCCTCTCTGCCTAGGCGCTGAGGATGGTAATGATAGAAATGGGCTTCTCACAAGAGATTGACCTTGGTAGCCTCGCTTTCATATCTGTCTCTTTTTAGTAGGTTTGACCAAGGGGTTCCTGAGGTACAGACTCTTAGGGGGAAAAACAGCTTTTCTTAGTGACGACACACTCTAGTAACATTTTTTTTGTGCACAGATAGAGATGAAACCAGAGCGCCGATCATCTCATCAGGGTCTCAATTGCTTGAGGGTGCCTAGCACCCATCAGCCTTTTGCAGGAGCTCAAATGAAAGCATTATTTCAAAAAGAGTTTGGTTCTCCATGTTTGTGCATGTGAAACAGTTCTTAGGCTCATGTGCCTATTTATGTAGCTAATGGATTTCAGATGTGCAGAGAGAGAGGCTAGCTATCTGGAAAACTATCTCCACATCACAAGACCTGAGGGTGTGTTATGGTTAAGGTTGCGAATCTGTCATGGAGGTCACGGATTCCATGACTTTCTGCGATATCCATGAAATTCTGCTGCTGCAGCGGATAGTGTGGCTGACCCCCAGGGCTGTCCGAGCAGGTGGCCATGGGGCCAGCCGCTGCTGGAGTGGCCCCACAGCCAGCTGCACTGTCTGCTGCTGGAGCAGCCGCATCAGCCGCTGCTCGGTGGCCCCGGGCAGCTGGCCCTACGGACCGCCCAAGCAGTGGCCAGTGTCGCTGGTCCTGGGTGCTCCCCAGAGTAGCAGGTCCCATGACAGCTAAGATTTAGTCACATGTGTGTATAGTAAAAGTCATGGACAGGTTCGGCTTTGAATTTTTGTTTGTTGCCCATGACCTGTCAATGATTTTTTCTAAAAATACCCATGACTAAATCTTAGCTTTAGTTATGGTCACTGGATCTGAGCACCACCTCAGTCATTGTAGGTTTGAACCCAAACCAGGGCAGAATCTGAAGTGAAAAAAGCAGACACAATGCTCCAATCCGCCTCTGTCAAAAGTTGGTTCTTATTTTGGGGAAAAGTAATTTGAATACAGCAGAATATTCAAAAGGTGCTGAAACCATTTTTTGAAAAGAAAACAAACTACATAAGCAAATGCTTGCTGGTAGAGGAGATGATTGGGGTGGAAGAGCAGGTGGGACTAGGGGAGAGGAGTGGGGGATGGGAGGGGACAGATGGGGGAGTGGGAAGGAGGACATAGAGATGAGTGACGGGGGGATTGGGGAAGAATAGAGGCAAGTGCCTGCCAGCCCCACATTCCCCTCCCCTGTGTGTGCCATGATCAGGAGGCCCCCAGCACATCTACAGGGCTGTGACCCCCCTACCGTGCCTCCCTCCCATTTGAACCAGCTTTTAGAGGGAGCTTGCCTATCTGAATGAGGAGGTCTGAGTCCCTCTCGCTGTGCTTTCATGTTAACTGCAGTCTGGGGGTTCCTGTCCTTTGGGAGTGTCTGAGCCCTGAGCCATGCCCTCGTGGTGTGCCAGGATCTGGGGGGACTCTGCCCATATATGGGGATGTGACGTCCCTTGGGATGTCCCACTCACTGCCCCACTCTGTGTTCCAGAATCTGGATGCTCCTGCCCATCTGTAGGGGTCTGATCCCACCGTGTGAGCTAGATTTGAGGGAGGGGACTTGCCTCTCTAGGAGTGTCTGGGACCTTCTCCTTACCCCCTCATGTGAACTGGGATCTGGGTTTTATTGTGTCTCTAAGGGGGCCTGAACCCATCTCCCTACCACCTCCTTCCATATAAATTAGGATCTGGGGAAGCCCTGCCAGTGGGTGGGGAATTTAGGACAGGTGTGCTCAGGGTGTTCATGGACAACACACTGGGGTGAGGAACTGAGGATGGGTATGTTTGATCCACCCCAGGACTGGAGAGTTTCTGAGATGTGGCAAGGGAACGCTCACCGACATGAATGGATCAGTTTGTGCATCACAGTGCTATTGTTTCAGGCTGTGTTAATCTCCATTGGGTGTTCTGTTTCAGCTGAGAACAAGGCCATGTCTTTACTACCACTTATGTCAGCAAAACGTATGTCACTCAAGGGTGTGGGAAAAAAACCACCCTCCCGAGCGACTTAAGTTTCACCGGCATAAGTGGTAGTGTGGACAGGGCTGTGTCAGCAGGAGAGCTTCTCCTGCCAAGATAGCGACAGTCGCTCGTGGTGGTGGTTTTATTATGTCGATGGGAGAGCTTTCTCCTGTTGGCATAGGGCGGCTACACAAGCAATCTTACAGCAGCACCGTCTCATGGGTACCACGGTGCCACTGTAAGCTCTCTAGGGTAGACGTGGCCCAACTCATCGAGATGAATGGGCACTTAACACCTCTCCGAGCCCGCTATGCTCCCTCTAATTTCATAAGAATTTATAATGAAGCGTCAGCTCATCTGTAGCTATGGTTGGGATTCTTGCTTAAAGGCTGACTCTTTTGAGGGGGTAGCTACACTTGAAATACTGTAGCCGCACAGCTGTGCCACTGTAGTGCTTCAGGGTAAACATGACCTACACCGATGGGAGGGGTTCTTCTGTTGGCGTAGGTAATCCACCTCCCCAAGAGGCGGTAGCTATGTTGCAAGAGATGGAAGAATTCTTGGGGAATAGAGATCCTGGAAATGGTCTGCAATTCTCTGCCCAAGGCTTCTTGGAAGGGCTGCCTTGTTTCTTTCCCCATGGTCGGACACCTTGCCATGCCACTGGGCAATGATTTCCGGATGCACCATTGCGGCACACAGGCTAGCAGCATATGGACCTGGTCTGCAGCCAGACGCATGCAGGAGCTGTTGCCTTGTAACTTCAGTTACTGTCAGGAGTGATATATCGGGTACAATCACCACCAGCTGTGAAAGACTGAGCTAGTTTTCAGTGCAGTAGCCCTATCCATTTGTACTGATGCCACAGTGCAATCCCTTCCTATTATTCCAACTCACCCGCTTCTTCCCCGGGCCATACTCAGCATGGCTAGGGCTGCCATCATGCTCTGAGTCCCAAGGGGAAGTGAGAATGTTGTGCTTGTAACTTGTGTGGATCAAGAGGAGTAAATGCAGACAGTAGTACCTCTGCCCATTGTTTCATTAGCAGCTGCAAATGTAGCATCACAGCAACCCCCACGGTTGACTGACTCCAAACTGATTCCTGACTGACTGATAGCAATCTGGCATTGCCAGCTTCCTCATGGTGATCACCACTTGCTTCTCCACTGTGAATGCAGCTCTCATTTTGGTGTTGCTGCGCCGGAGGGCTGGGGTGAGCTCCATCCATGGTTCCAGGAAAGTGTCCTTGCCCATCCGAAAGTTCTGCAGTCACTGCTCATCATCCCATACCTGTATAATGATGCGAGCCCACCACTCAGTGCTTGTTTCTTGGGCCCAGAACTGACGGTCCCCCGTGTGCAGCTGCTCTGTGAATCCCAGCAGCAATTTGAATTGTTTCTTTCCATGGCACACAGCAAGGCAAACACCAAGGCATCTTCATCAGATTCGCAGCTCAGGAAATGCTGCAGGGTCAGATGTGTTCATAATGCTCAGCACAATACTGAAAAGCAGTGCAGGATCCATGCTTTCTGACAGAGATGGCGGGCATGCAGGTTACTGGGCCTGTTGAAAAGTGTGGCGAAACCTACATGGAATGATGGGATGGAGAAAACTGCATCATGGGATTCTGAACCTGCCCCCATGAGGTATTGCACACTTTTTCTAAAACACCCTGCAGTATGTGGTGGCGAGTTGCAGAGTGGGCTACCCATGGTGCACTGCTCTCTTTGCTGATGCAAGAGTTGTTACTGTGGATGCGCTCTGCTGATACAAGGAGTGTAGTGTGGACATGCAATAGGGTTGCCAGTTTTGGTTGGATGTATTCCTGGAGAGTTTATCACATGACATAATCTTTAATTAAAGAGTAATCTTTAATTCCTGGAGACTCCAGGAGAATCCTGGAGGGTTGGCAATCTTACGGTGGTTTAATTACAGCGGCAGCTGTATGTTGCCATAATTTACTTCAATTTAACTTTGTAGTGTAAAAAAGCTCTTAGTATTAGGATGTTTGGCTGTTTTCCTCCATAGGTACAGTGGCTTGTGCCAACACTCTTTCCCCCTGCTCTCCCACAATGTTCAATCGATAGCTCAGTGGTTTGAGCATTGGCCTCCTAAACCCAGGGTTGTGAGTTCAATCCTTGAGGGGGCCATTCAGGGATCTGGGGCAAAAACTGGGGATTGGTCCTGCTTTGAGCAGGCGGTTGGACTAGATGATCTCCTGAGGTCCCTTCTAACCCTGATATTCTATGAAAGTGTAGATGATCTGTTGCTCAGGGTCAAGTACTCAAGCAGTTTTCTATACATGTGTCTTAGCATCTCCGCAGGCAAGATTTTTTTTTTTTTAATTTCTTCTTCAGAAATTATATTCCACTTTGTCTCCACATTTATTTTTCTTGTATCTTAGTAAATTAATCCATTAATTTAATTGGCACAGTGTAGAAAACAGAGCTATGAAATGAAAGCTGTTCAAGCAAAACTATATAGGTTGTTCTTGGTTACTACAGAAAGTACCCTTATGTAGGCATTTTAAATTCAGCTGGTACTGTGATATGTACAGTATTAAAAAAGTGCTAAACACTTTCTACACCCACTGACATCAATGGGAGTTGAAATCACTCAGTACCTTGCAGGTTCTAGTCCCTAAATACAGATTATCTTTTATGAATATGTAATCTCTTATACAATAGCAAATGCTTTTCAAGCCTCCAGTTACTAGGTTCATACCCCTCCATTTCCAAGCTGTATTTTAGGTTTCAGCACATCTCATGAAAGTAACTAATAGGCAGTCCCCCATCTCTGGTATGTGTTTTAAAAAACTAAAACAAATATGTATAAATAGCCGTGTATGTGTGTGTGGAGATAGACTTTAACAATCTCATTACACCATTTCAGAGAGAGATCCATGTGAGCCAATACACAATATTACAACGCTTCCTGTTTCACAATCAGTCTGACTAGGTTAATTTAATATCAGCTGAATTTGTTTCTATAAACTCACATCATCTCCTCTTTTAATGTACACATTGATACTGATGTGCATCCTAAAGGTTTTTTCCCCCACTATCAACAAATATTTTTACCTGAAGATGTGAGATCAGCTTGTGATCTTAGGTAGTCTCCAGAGTTTCATTGATGCCTTCTGATTGCCATGAACACTTTCTGGAGACTATTTCTGTGGATGTAGCCCCTTTGCAGACAGTCTGCTTGCAGACATGGTGTATATTCAATTGAGTTTCCTTGCACTGGCTGCTTGCTGGTATCGTTATGTTGGAACTGGTAGGATAGTTGCTTCCACATCCAGAAAAAAATTATATTGAATAGCAGAGTTCCTGGAACCCCGACCAGGGGTATTCTATCTGCTACCCAAGATCCATAAACCTGGAAATCCTGGACGCCCCATCATCTCAGGCATTGGCACCTTGACAGCAGGATTGTCTGGCTATGTAGACTCCCTCCTCAGGCCCCATGCTACCAGCACTCCCAGCTATCTTCGAGACACCACTGACTTCCTGAGGAAACTACAATCCATCGGTGATCTTCCAGAAAACACCATCCTTGCCACTATGGATGTAGAAGCCCTCTACACCAACATTCCACACAAAGATAGACTACAAGCCATCAGAAACAGTATCCCCGATAATGTCAGGGCAAATCTGGCGGCTGAACTTTGTGACTTTGTCCTCACCCATAACTATTTCACATTTGGGGACAATGTATACCTTCAAATCAGCGGCACTGCTATGGGTACCCACATGGCCCCATGGTATGCCAACAGTTTTATGGCTGACTTAGAACAACGCTTCCTCAGCTCTCGTCCCCTAATGCCCCAACTCTACTTGTGCTACATTGATGACATCTTCATCATCTGGACCCATGGAAAATAAGCCCTTGAGGAATTCCACCATGATTTCAACAATTTCCATCCCACCATCAACCTCAGCCTGGACCAGTCCACACAAGAGATCCACTTCCTGGACACTATAGTGCTAATAAGCGATGGTCACATAAACACCACCCTATACCAGAAACCTACTGACCGCTATGCCTACCTACATGCCTCCAGCTTTCACCCAGACCACACCACACGATCCATTGTCTACAGCCAAGCTCTACAATACAACCGCATTTGCTCCAACCCCTCAGACAGAGACGAACACCTACAAGATCTCTATCAAGCATTCTTACAACTACAATACCCACCTGCTGAAGTGAAGAAACAGATCGACAGAGCCAGAAGAGTACCCAGAAGTTACCTACTAAAGGACAGGCCCAACAAAGAAAATAACAACGCCACTAGCCATCACCTTCAGCCCCCAACTAAAACCTCTCCATCGCATCATCAGGATCTACAACCTATCCTGAAGGATGACCCATCACTCTCTCAGATCTTGGGACTCAGGCCAGTCCTTGCTTACAGACAGCTCCCCACCCTGAAGCAAATACTCTCTAGCAACCACACAACAGAACCACTAACCCAGGAACCTATCCTTGCAACAAAGCCCATTGCCAACTGTGTCCACATATCTATTCAGGGGGCACCATCACAGGGCCTAATCACATCACCCACACTATCAGAGGCTCGTTCACCTGCGCATCTACCAATGTGGTATATGCCATCATGTGCCAGCAATGCCCCTCTGCTATGTACATTGGCCAAACTGGACAATCTCTACATAAAAGAATCAATGGACACAAATCAGACGTCAAGAATTACAACGTTCAGAAACCAGTCGGAGAACACTTCAATCTCTTTGGTCACTCGATTACAGACTTAAAAGTGGCAATTCTTCAAAAACAGACTCCAATGAGAGACTGTGGAATTGGAATTAATTTGCAAACTGGATCCAATTAACTTAGGCTTGAATAAAGACTGGGAGTGGATGTGTCATTACAGTAAAACTATTTCAGTAAAACTATTTCCCCATGTTTCTCCCCCTTCCCCCCGAACTGTTCCTCAGAGGTTCTTGTCAACTGCTGGAAATGGCCCACCTTAATTATCACTACAAAAGGTTTCCCCTCCCCCACTCTCCTGCTGGTAACAGCTCACCTTACCTGATCACTCTCGTTACAGTGTGTATGGTAACACCCATTGTTTCATGTTCTCTGTGTATAGAAATCTCTGCACTGTATTTTCCACTGAATGCATCTGATGAAGTGAGCTGTAGCTCACGAAAGCTTATGCTCAAATAAATTTGTTAGTCTCTAAGGTGCCACAAGTACTCCTTTTCTTTTAGCAGAGTTTGAGTTGGCACACTGTGTTGATAATGTCAAAAAGGGGAAACTGTACTTCTGTGGTATTCTCTTGTGATTTCCATATTAAAATGAATTTCTCTTTACTCTGGCCTTCTACTGCTATAATACAAATAATAAATAATTATCTTAATAATTTTTCACATTGGTCTCAGAAACAGTAGATGGTAATCCTATGTATTCTAGGTGTCCTGCTCTCTCTTAAAATACATCCCCAAGGCCCCAAAAGTTGGCAGGGTGGCTCAGATAGATATGGTACCAGAAGTTCCTTTTAGCTGACTTGATTTTAAATGCTCCAGTCCAATATATGAAGCCCTTCCCCCTTCCTAGGCTTCATAGCCTGAGCTCCAGCTTGAGCCGCAACTTCAAAGCAATGTCTCTACAGCTATGTTTAGAGTGCTAGTATGAACCCTGCTAACTCGAGTCTCTTGACCTGCTTTAGGAGGCTCACTCCTACTAGTAGCTCCAAAACATTGTGGAGAGATACTCTTTGAGCTCTTTTGAAAGCTGCCCCCTTTTGTTTAACTCCTTAAAGATGTCCTTTTCCTTTGTCTTCTGTTTTAAGGGTATTGTTGCCTTTAAAAGCAGTCTACTATTTTTCATTCCAATCCCACACTTAAGATAAAATATTTAATGATCCTCAAAGAAGTAATAATTTATGAGATACTCATTGTATGATGTGTTCCTATCAATGTATTTCTGAGCAATTAAACTGCATAGTGGTCCTACAACTTGTGGCCATATCGATGAAAAGTGTGTTGTCTTGACTTACAGAGAGGCAACATAATTTGATTATATTACATACCCCTGAGGGAATTCTGCACCACTGCGCAATGCAGAATTTTGCAGAAATTAACGTGCCTGCAGAATTTCCTTTTTCCCTCCACAGAAATGTGATGCAGAGATGTTGGCCGCCACTAGGGGCCGCTGGACCCAGCAAAGCCCAGCTCACATATAGTTAAGGCCAGGGGGAGGAGAAAGGGGAGGGAACTTGAGGGTTCCCAGCAGCTGCAGTTCCAGCATGCTCTTAAGGAAGGAGAGGGCGGTGCCATGCAGGAAACTCTCTGCAAGCGTGGGACCCTGCATCAGCTGTTTATCCCTCTGGATCCCTGGGCTCTGGAGGAGTACAGGGTTTGAGCATCTGGGCTGGGGTGGCCTGCAGCTGGGCTCTTGCGGGGAGGAAGCGTGAGTGTCTAGGCTGGGGGGCGGGCGGAGGCAGCTGGCCTCTGGGGAGTAGGGGATGTGAGTGTCTGGGCTGGGTGGGGGGCCTCTGGTGGAGATGGGCTGAGAGTGTCTGGCCCTCTGGACACTCTCAGAGAAACAGGAACTGGGCTGTCATAGGGGTTTCTTTAAATCTCTACTCCTGGAAGAATTTTTGTCTGTCTGTATTATTACAGATCTATTTGCTGACAGGTATTTTGGAATAAATTACCGAAATAATTGAAAGTGGCATGATTATATAGTTTTATTTTGACAAATACAATTTGCAGAATTTTAAAGTATTGTGTGCAGAATTTTTAATTTTTTGGTGCAGAATTCCCTAAGGAGTATATTACACAAGTGCTTCCTATGATAAACTTAAAGTGATGTTTCAGTATGGGTCGCTTGAGGTTTGAGCCCAACAACGTTGAAGTCAAAGGTGGTATTTCCATTGGCTTCAATGTGCTTTGAATCAGCTGGTTATGTGTATAGTGCTGAGTTATTTAATATAATTGTTAACAGTTAGTGTTAATTAGTTAAGTGTCTTACACATGGCAAATTTCTGATAGCAATAGTCGATTTACACACTTCCAGAAAACTGACCACTTTTTGGTGTGAAGAAAAATCTTAGTCATCCACAGTTCTCTCTAATTTCACAAAGACCCTACAGGTTAGGGCCAGACACTAGTTTTCACTCATACCAAATAATGGAACTGAGAAGGGCTGAAACAAATTTGCCTGAAAGTGTGTGTGGGGGGGAACATTGCCCTTTTATTTCTAATACAGAAAGCAAGGCCTTTCAGAAGGATTCATTGTTGTGGTTATTCACAGATTACCCAAACAATCTTGACAGTGCAGTTTTTAAAAATGTTTATTATTATAATTTAAAAGATTATGCATATACATAATGCTTTCCTTGTAATGCTTACAAGAACATGTACATCTAAGTGATGGTGGCATAGATAATATCAAATGATTCAAGGCTATATCGTGGAGAGAAGCCTTACTTATTTTGAAATAATTGATTGCTTCCTGTTTCCTTTCAAACTGCTGTGAGGTCAGCTTCTGTGAACGGTGCTTGGTGATACTTGTTCCCTGGTTTACCTTGATCAGGTTGAGCTATACTGGTCTTTGTGGTCCTGCTGGGTTCATCCAGGCAATCAGGATTGCTTTTTTGACCAGAATAGTAACAGAGCATAAAAGATTTCTTATATGGAGTTTTAACACTTCAGAAATGCCTGAAACACAATTGTGGTATTTTTTATGAAAACCAGTTTCCAACATGTCTTTAATTGTTACTCCTGCCCATTTGACAGTATATTTTAATAAGAACAATGCAGAGTCTGATCTCTGCATGAAGAACAAAGTTTCTTTAAAAAAAAATAAATTCCTCTTGTTGTTTTTATTTGTAGGTTTTCGCTGCTCCTTCTTAATCTGGAGGAATATTACTTTGAACAGCATACAGCTAATCATATTATAAACAAAGACTGCAGAGATGAAAGGTAGAAAGCCATTTGTGTTTTGAAAATTATACTGGAGTCATTCAGCTATTGGATCTCAATTTAGTTATGCAAATCTTTTTTTTTTCTTTTTTCCTTTCTCTTTTTAGGAAAATCAGAGGTTCACTAAAAATCTGCTCAAAATCAATTATTTTTGAACCAGATGAGCAAATCCAGCCCATTATTAAGGTAAATTGTCCAGTCTGATCATTTGGTAGTAACTTAGTTTCTTTTTAAAATGTATGTTTAAAGAAATATGTATTTCTATAACTTCCTGCAGATCCCATTGCGAGACTGTATTAACATAGAAGCAGCAGAAGATAATGAAGAAAATAACCCTTTCACATGGTATGTGGATTTAAGATGTTTAGATACTTCTATTTTTGTTTTTAATAAGTTGAATACTCGTATTTCAAGTACCTTATCTGCATTATAGGTATACACCTGGAGTGATTTCTGTTGTATCCAATCAGGTAAGAAATACATATAACAAATTTGTGGCTCATAAATAAGAAAAGTTTTTTTTTTCTACGGTTCCTTTAAGTATTTTCAAAAAACAATATTGGACACAGTGAACTAGAAAACAATATGCCACATTACCTTTCTTAACATCTTTCATAAATAAGTAAATACAGAAAAACACAAATGTTCAAATCAAACTGAGTTGAGGTTATCTCTTGAATAGATGGTAAGTCAGATACGATAAATTTACCTCCATGCTCAATTGCAAATTGCCTAATAAAGATAGTATTTTCAGAAATGAATGGATACAGGAGGATCACTTTTATCATTAAAAACCAAGGGAGGTGTATTCCAGCTTTGATACTTCTTGTTTTGGTCTTTCTGCATGTCTTTCAGTTTTTCTGACTCTCCACTATCACCATGGCTTATATTTGTCTTTTGAAAGATTCAAGTGGAAAACTCTGTTCAAAGATTGGACACTGTTCTGCGTGTGCATTAAATTTTTCGGTAACTGGTCATGAAGTATGGAAGTAATGTTAGAGCATGGAGTGTCTTGGGTGTGATTAATTCAGATTTTTAAATAATGTTCAATACTCTATGCTTCATTTTTAAAATGGAGCGGAGATAAAAATTTCAAAATTAGAAAGACTTCAACAAAAAATGGACATGCTTTTCATGAAATCTTTTGAGGAAAAAATTCACCCCATTTTTCATGTTGGTCCACTGGTAGATTTCACACTTGTAATCTTGTTTTTGCTCTAATAAAGAACAAAGTGCTGCAGTCCAAAATTAATTTGGGCAGGTTACTAGATTGTCTACATGGGAAAGTTTTACTAGTTATGCTGATGTAGTTATACCCAGTACAGTTAGTTATGCTCTTTTCAGTGTAGAGCTTCTGTAAAAATGACATTCTGGGGTTGTGGGTCCATAGCAACAACTTCTATATAAAATGTCCTCTGTTTACAAATATAAAGATGCCTTTCTAACAACCAGTCCTGCAAACTCAGTCAGGTCCCTCAAAGTGGAGCTATGTTCTTTTCCTTTTCGTCCCCATGCTCCCCGGTTAAAGTTGTGAAGAACAAAACACGTTAGCCTAATCTGTGGTCCAAGGAGGATTCCTCTTACAGTATCTCAAAAACATTTTATAATGGAAAGTGTTTGGCAAACTAAATATGGGGTAGTTAGACACTACCATCTCCTCCCTATAATCAGGGTGCTGGAACAATTTTTGTGAGGGGGTGCTGATGATGGAAACCAGGTCTTTGGTGTTTGTTATTACTACTTCAAGCCAAAGGATGCAGGAGTACTCTTAGTTCCAGAACCACTGCCTATAACACTGGTAACGTATTGAAATCCTTGGATGAAAGCTGTGATATAAAAGTATTTTATATAAAAGAGAGGGAATTTAAAGTGTATAAAATGTATATAATTGACATTTTCTGATTTATGTCACTCTGTGCAGAGAAACCTTTATTAGTATATAAGAATTAGACATTATTACATCCATTTTGTAATAAGTTGTAGTTATATTGAATTATAATGGAACATTTGTACAGTATAATCGCAGTCAGGATTACTTTCTCTGTAAACTCAAAATTCATTGCCAGTGCATGACTGAATAAGAAGCTTTTTGTTTTGACTGCGAATAATAGGCAACTGAAAAGGTATTTAATGCCATAATAGCTGCGAAATAAAACCTGTAATGTGAAGGTCATTGGAGGTTATCAAAACAGTATTAAAAAACTGTAACTTCTGCTTTTGTTATCTCTGAGGAATAACAAGATGCATTAATAATAATATATGTTAAAACCTGAAAGAGCCTTTTCTGTTATGCTTGTTTGGTAATACAGATGCTTTCAACCTTCATGGTAATTTAAATTTGGGATACCTATTTGAGAGTTCTCCAAACTGTAAAATATTCATTTAACATGCAGTAATACAAGCTAACTGCAGTGTAAGCAAACTTTAGGATTAGGCCCCAATCCTGAAATGTGGGCAGACCTCTGCGCCTGCACAGAGCTTGTTGCTAGGTCAGGGCTTTCATAGCCATAGTTTGATTATTACGGAGCACCTAGGAGCTCTAGTCGTGGACCAGTACCCCATTGTGTTAGATGTTGTACAAAGACAGAACAAAAAGACAGTCCCTGTCCCAAAGAGATGTCTACAGAGCTAGATGGGGGAGTACAAGGAAACAGTGAATCAATATTGGTCAGCACAATCGGCAGTGCTCTCAACACACCAGCACCCACTGTCAAGTTTTTTGTAGGCATTGCTGAAAAGGAGAGTTTTTAAGGAGGATAGTGAGGTAGCTTTCGGGATGTGTACATGGAACTACTCCCAAGCATGAAGGGCAGCATGAGAGAAAGCATAAAGGTACTTTTTTTGAACATTTATCAGGTGGCCAGTTGGAGGTGACATCTTTTCAATGGACCGTTCTGACCTTGGAATCTATGAATCTTAAGAGTGAATGAGAGAGAGGCCATGCAGGGCCTTGAAAGTGAAGACGGTTTGGAATAGTAGTTTGATTTAAACATTAAAACTAATTCAAAGAACAACATTAGAAATGTTAAATGCAAAAAAATTTCTAGGAAAGGTCTGTGTATCAAACAGCCTTCCAATAAATATAGTTAGACTTAAGTGCTCTTTCTGTACATTGCATTTAATCCTCTAAATGTTGTGGAGTCTTTTAGCGAATAGAATAAAAATGCACTAAATCAAAAAAGATGTTTAAGAAATTAAGCTTCTTGGCTGAATTGAACACTTGTGCCTTTTGTAGGTGGTGGTCATATTGCTGAAAAGTGATAGCTCTCGCTAGCAGAAGTCACTCAAAGCAAAAGAGTGCAATCCTGCTTCTATCTTGCTTAATAGTAATTTACTGTCTTTAAAATCAGAAAGTGCTTACAACTTGTTAAACCTGTTCTTACATCAGTTTTAGTGTGTACACACACACACACACACACACACACACACACACACACACACACACACACACACACACATATATTATGAATGCCTTTGTTCAGCAGTATCACCAGTGAACCTGCCATGCTAATGGCAACGTAAATTCTGGGTACAGCTAATTGAGTGAAAGGCATCATAACATAATTTAGTTAAAAACATTTAATGTAACTGACCTTCTTATTAATATTTGTTTCTATCTTTGGTCTTTTTACATAACTTAACAAAACAGTGATGTTGACAAGTTGTTTTAACAGTCATAAATCTTTAACTTTTTGAATCTCAACATCTACCGTCACTAAATAATTATTGTCTGATCCCTTCATACTTTCCTGCAACTGTGAAAATTTAAGCGATAAAAAGCTTAAAAATAAACATTGATATTATCCATCAAAATTATATAAAAACAATTGAATTCTGCCAAGCCTAATTATATAGGATTAGAAAACAAAGCAAAAGCTGCGAAGTTTAAGAATGGATACAAGTCCTCATGCTTTAGGGCATAAGCCAACTTCTAAATGAAGAGTTTTATGAATGATGTTTTATGAATTTCTAAATGAAGAAATTTTCCTTACAAAAAGGTAGTTCCATAATTGCCCACGTCTCGGTTTCTTGCACCTTACTCTGAAGCATCTGGTACTGGCCACTTTTGGCAACAGGATACCAGATAGGAATTGCCAGGAATGGCCCATGTTCCGACCCCTTTGTCACTGTCACTCTCACTCCCCTCTCGCTTCCACCCCAAGTTAATAGAAGATCTCTCCTCCCTGCGCAGACCTCCACATACACCTCATGAGCGCACACACTTTATCCACACATTATCACCAAACAGTGTAATTCATAGAGAGTTTATTGTCCAAGCGTATTCTGGCTAAATGATCTTTTATCCTTTTTCAGGCTTTTCTCATTAAAGAACAAAACATTATTGCACCCTATAAAACTGAAAGAGTAAGTAGACATTTTTCATTATTTTTAACAATCTAAGGATTTTATATGAACTATGCTCTTGTTCCTGAAAGAGCAAGATTATTTATTTAATTGCCATCTGAGGTTTATGGGAACAAGTGCAAAGTACTCATAATAAGTACTTCTGTGTACTGTATAATAAACGGTGTCTGGGTATTTGTCTTAATGTATGCATGATGTGTCTTCAAAGGTCTAAGGCTGCCATGACTTGGTATTGAAACAAACTTTGAATGCATATAAAACTTTTCAATTGCTAGGTTAAATTAGATCAAGGAAAGGCAAATGGAAGAAAATGCAGTGTAAAGAAACAAACTTTTATAAAGTTGCTGTGAAAGAACATAAGCGCTCAAATACCAACAAACTTCGTTCTTACCCAAAAGTTACTGGAAAAGAGTGAACAGGCACAAGAATTGTTTAAATTGCTCAAGATGTTCTGTCTTCCTTAAATAAGGGCAAGATTTCAAGGATAACACAGCCCACAAATTCCTATTTCTATAATGAACAGCAACATGTCTTGGAAATGCTCTCTTGCTCCCTTCACAACTTTTTTAGGTTTTCTGAGTACTCTGTATTAACTAGATCTCTATTCATAAAACATAAGCACTCTTGAAAGTTAGGGGGAAACAGTGAAAACCTTGTTGCACTGCTTTTCCCCTGATTCACCAGCAGTATGTTGGCAGTACAGAAAATAAAACCTTATTGACAGGAAAAGGTCCTTGTGACAGGATGCTGGGCTAGGACTGTTGAACCAGGCCTCTGTCACGCCAGCTCCAATTAAGGGAGGTAGATTGGAGCTGCCTAGAGAAACCTGCACCTGATTGGCAAAGGGGAAACATCTGCCAGCCCAATTAGCCTGGGGCTGCATAAAAGCCTCAGAGGAAGGAAGCCAAAGTGGGGCAGACAGAAAGGGGGAAACCGGAGAGGGGTAGCTCGCTCCCCCCAGTTGCAAAGATTGAGAAGCCCTTAAGGCTGAAACCTCCAAGCTTTAGATGGTGAGAAGGTGGTGGGATTACACACTGTAAATAAACTGCACCGATGATTGCTGAGCCAGAAGGTCTCTGCTTGGTTTTTGGAACAGAGCAGAGGCAGATGCAAAGGAGGCCCTGCTACACCCTGTTACAGTCCTGGACAACAACAAACCCAGCTGGAATGAGCTTGACGGGAAGAGATTGAGTCCTTGCTCCAGAGTTCAAATTTACTGGAGGCTGGCTATTTGAGAGGAACTTTTTCAGTCCAGTTCGTGACCAGTTCAGTCCAGTTTGTGTCAGTTATTTTTAGGTACTGGAGATGATTTATTTATGTGAGTGGTAGGGAATCATAACTAACACCATAAAGGGATGAAGCTGTATTGCTGCATGTTAAACCAAGAAACCTAGTGTTCTTCCATAGCTTCAAGGGCTCACTTGTTCTGCTGTTACCAAACCGATCTTCCCCCTGAATGATTACTAATTCCAGACACTCATATGAGTACTTTGCTCTGGTACTAAGTTTAGGTGTATGTGTTTTGAAACTCCACTCGTCCTATCCTACATAACACCTATGCAGTAACACTCTCCAACAAATCAGAATATCCTGAGTTGTGGTTTTTATCTTTCCATGTGACCGGGGAGATGGACTTTTTCTGAGATACCTTTTGCCTAAGATGGCTATAAATAACCCACGACACTATTCTCTAGCATTTGTGTTGGTCTGGCAGCTTCCACCTTTTCATATTTTCTGTATGTGTATATGTATCCTCTTACTATATGTTCCATTCTATGCATCTGATGAAGTGGGCTGTAGCCCACAAAAGCTTATGCTCAAATAAATTAGTTAGTCTCTAAGGTGCCACAAGTACTCTTGATCTCCCAGAGTCACTCCTAGTCATTGAAGGAAAGGTGCAATTCCCGAAATGTGCTATAAGGGTCATCCTATCAGGCTAGGACCAGAAATACTTTGTTGTTCAACCCTCTTTCTCTTCACTCCAACCCCAAGTTCTTTGAGACTTCCTATTTTCTTCACTATCATATCAAACATTTTATTTTTATTTCCTTAGTTGGATTGCTCTCTACCGTCTGTGAACTGGGACTGTAAAACTGAGTTGAACATAATCCAGATCTCACTAGTTCTTTGAGCCTGAAAAGCGGCTCTTCTGCAAAATAAATCTTTCATTGCATCTACCTGTATCCCAGTGTCACCAAATACCTCTTACTATTCATCTTGCCTCATTAGGTTGTATGTTTAAAAAAATCACAGGAGTTTATTTGATATACTTTTATACCATATTTAAGGGTTGTCAGAAGATTCTGGGATCTCCTTGTTGTGATACAATAGAGTGCAGATGTAAAATAGAGATAGTTAAAACTGAACCTTGTTTTTAATGTTCAGTGTTTTTCCATTGTACATATTCTCCTTCCTCATTCAGAGACCTGTACTGCAATTAACCTGTATAGCCTAAAGAAAAGGAGTACTTGTGGCACCTTAGAGACTAACCAATTTCTCTAACGTGCCACAAGTACTCCTTTTCTTTTTGCGAATACAGACTAACACGGCTGCTACTCTGAAACCTGTATAGCCTGATCTTCTAAGATGTTGTAGATTAGAAACTTTTGTCTAAAAGATATACAGTAGCACTAATTGTATCCTACAATAAAAAGTCAGTTGCTAGATAACCATGTACTGGTTCTAAAGTTACAAATAAATATGTTGACCCTCTCTTTTAGGTGTACAAGCATTTAAAAGCTTTTACTTCTAACTAGGGCTGTCTGTTAATTGCAGTTAACGCACGCGATTAACTCAAAAAAATTAATCAGGATTAATTGCAGTTTTAATTGCACTGTTAAACAATAGAATACCAATTGAAATTTATTAAATATTGTTGGATGTTTTTCTACATTTTCAAGTATATTGATTTCAATTACAACACAGAATACAAGGTGTACAGTGCTCACTTTATATTTTTATTACAAATATTTGCACTGCAAAAATGATAAAAGAATAGTATTTTTCAGTTCACCTTATACAAATACTGTAGTGCAATCTTTTTATCGTGAGAGTGCAACTTAAACAAATGTAGAATTTTTTTGTTACATAACTGCACTCAAAAAGAAAACAATGTAAAACTTTAGAGCCTGCAAGTCCACTCAGTCCTACTTCTTGTTCAGCCAATCGCTCACACAAACAAGTTTGTTTACATTTATGGGAGATAATGCTGCCCAGTTCTTATTTACAATGACACCTGAAAGTGAGAACAGGCGTTCGCATGACACTGTTGTAGCCAGCGTTGCACGGTATTGACATGCCAGATATGCTAAACATTCATATACCCCTTCATGCTTTGGCCACCATTCCAGAGGACATGCCTCCATGCTGATGACACTCATTAAAAAAAAAAAAAAAAGTGTTAATTAAATTTGTGACTGAACTCCTTGGGGGAGAACTATATGTCTCCTGCTTTGTTTTACCCGCTTTCTGCCATATATTTCATATTCTAGCAGTCTCGGATGATGACGCAGCTCATGTTGTTCATCTTAAGAACACTTTCACTGCAGACTTGACAAAACACAAAGAAGGTACCAATGTGAGATTTCAAACGATAGCTACAGCACTCGACCCAAGGTTTAAGAATCTGAAGTGCCTTCCAAAATCTGAGAGGGACGAGATGTGGAGCATGCATTCAGAAGTCTTAAAAGAGCAACAGTCTGATGTGGAAACTACAGAACCCAAACCACCAAAAAAGAAAATCAGCCTTCTTCTGGTGGCATCTGTGTCAGATGATGAAAATGAACATGTGTAGGTCTGCACTGCTTTGGATCATTATCAAGCAGAACCCGCATCAGCTTGGATGCATGTCCTCTGGAATGGTGGTTGAAGTATGAAGGGACATGTAAATCTTTGGCACATCTACCACGTAAATATCTTGAGACACCAGCTACAACGGTGCCATGCAAACGCCTGTTCTCACTTTCAGGTGACATTGTAAACAAGAAGTGGGCAGCATTGTCTCCTGCTGTAAACAAACTTGATTGTCTGAGCGATTGGCTGCACAAGAATTAGGACTGAGTGAACTTGTAGGCTCTAAAGTTTTACATTTTATTTTTGAATGCAGGGTTTTTTGTACGTAATTCTACATTTGTAAGTTCAACTTTCATGATAAAGAGATTGCACTACAGTGCTTATATGAGGTGAATTGAATTTTTTTTGTTTTTTTACAATGCAAATATTTGGAATCAAAATTATAAAGTGACCATTCTACATTTTGTATTCTGTGTTGTAATTGAAATCAATATATTTGAAAATGCAGAAAACCTAAATATTTAAATGGTATTCTGTTATTGTTTAACAGTGCAATTAATTGTGTGATTAATCACGATTAATTTTTTAATCGCTTGACAGCCCTACTTCTAACAGTATAATAATCTGAAAACTTGTCTCAAAATGTTTATTAAATACTGACTAGCTTGCCAAATACCATTTAAAAAGCAAATTTACTCCAACAAAGCTGCATTTTGTAATTTATTGTATATTTGTTATGGGTATGAAATCCAAAATAGTTCAAGAATGCCACCTTCTTTTAAAATACATTTTGGCTTGACAGTGTGTGGTCTTTTGGTACTGTGCTTAATTATAGTCTCTCATCCAGTACTAAACATACTTTTTGTCTTTGTTAGGGTAAAACTGAATACCTCTTTCAGTTGGATGTTGCTGGGAAGACGGATGATGTTATACAAACTCTACTTCAGGTACAAGTGTTTGTCAGCTTTGCAAACTTCACCACCACATCATCTAATTTTGGAATATGTGATACAGGTAGAATCTCTCTAAGCAAATAGTTTGAATAGCTTCACCTTCTGAAGGCAAATGAAAGGATTTTAGGACACTTCCCTCAGAGTACTACTGATTTGCTTGGAGAACCTGTGGTAAAGTACACTAATCAAACATAGTGCTCATTTTGAAATCTGCCTTATACGTCTCTCTTAGAAAACTTTTATTTCTTGATGGTGCTTGTCTGCATAGACCACTTATTAAAATGACTTCAAATTTGAACAGTAGATCTGAGTAAAAAATTCTTTTAAAATTAATGCACGTCATTTCTCAGTTAAGTCAGTGTGCAAGTCTGCTGAGTGCCCTCAACTTCTATTGACTGTAGTATGAATCTATATGGTATTTAATTGTAACTCCTTTTTTTAATAGCTCAACCGGGCCTCTCACCTGGACAAGCTGGGAGATCAAGCTGCCATGGTAAATCCCTGACATATTTTAAGGGCATGTTGTTGATGATGATGATCCAACTGCAATTAGGAACATAAAACATTTTAACCTTTTTTCATTAGATAACTGCTATATTGCAGTCACGTTTGGCTAGAACATCATTTGATAAAAACAGGTATGTTTATAATTATTTTTTACTATGACGTTCAAGCGTGTTTAGAGATTAACAAAAGCTAATTAGCTTGTTTAAAGTGTTTCAGAAAACCATGTTTACCACAGCATGTGCATTTTAATTTAGAGGATCTTACTTGTCTTTGCATTATGACTCAGTATTGTAGCACCTTACATTTAGCAGAGGATGGAAAATTCTCCGCTATAAAGTCAAATTTGTTACCATTTTATACATCTTCAGACTGTTCTGAGTCCTTCTTATCCATGAGTTTCTGGTAGAAATATGGCATTTCTGAACGGACTGTGGAAAATGCAGCAGTGCATGTGAAGCTGCCAGTGCTTTAAAATGATGGCTGCTGCAGAATGTGATGGAGACGGTGCAACAACTTCTACTTCGAAGTAGCAGGGAAGATAGGGAGAAGACTCTGATACATTTTTCAGAGAACCTGTTTTAGGCATGCAATAAGGTGCACGTAAAAACATTTCTAGAGCAGTGTGTGACCATTTCAGTTAAGCAGGAACTAGTGAGAGATAAATTGACTTCTGTTTTGTTTTTTAACTTTTTTCAGATTTCAAAATGTTTCTGAAACCTTGCATATGGAATGTGAAGCAGAAATGGTGACACCACTCGTGACTAATCCGGGGCATGTATGCATCACTGATGCAAACCTGTATTTCCAGCCTCTTAATGGGTATCCTGTAAGTAAATAAAATTTTGTATGTATTTTTTTTCTCCCCACCCTGCTCTTCTGTGTACCATATATAACTTTTTTTCTAGATTACTCCTCGTAAGAAAATGCCTTCTCTTGGAACACATGCAATAAGCACCTACGTAAATGTAATTTGTTGTGTTGATTAAAGTAATAACCATTTAATTTTCCACAGTCTTCCGATGTTGACTGTTCATATGTAATATTATACATATCACTTAAATAACTGGGACTGTTCCTTGGTCTTGACTATTTCATTGAAATGAAAACATAGTTCTTATTTTTTGATTTGTCAGAGAGAGATTATTTTCATTGGATACTGGCCTAATAGCAATTATTAAATTGCGTGGCAGACTTTCCTTGTCTGACTATTCCATGTAATTTACAATTTGTAGGACCTTATTCTAAAGTACTGTCCCTGCATAGTGGAGATTTGAGTACATTCTGTGTCTGGTTAAAACTGAACAAGGTTAACTACATGTAGGGGGCTCTCCAGTTCTTGGCCTACTAAACTTTTTTTTTTCGATGGGGGTAAAAGGAAATGTGTTGTAGATTAAACTGGTTGATCATTGCTGCTTCATTCATGGGACTGTTTTTTGTTTGTGCTGTCAAATGGTTAAAATGATTCTAAAACAATTGTTTAAAAAACTGTTCCAGAACCTACAATAGATTACCACTATGTCCTAAAGTCAGATCCACTGCCACCTTGTGCTGTGTTAGGTGAAAGAAATGCTATTTTATCTTTGTCCATAAGGTGGTATCCACAGCTAGCAAATATTTTTCCCAGCATGCTTATTCTTCAAGGACCTTTTCCATATTCTGACAACTTCCTCGTTTTGCCTTCTACTGTTGTGTGACTACTGTTTTGAGAAAAATTTCTGAATGATGTATAAACGGTGGAGTTGTCACTAAAGTTGGCTCTCAATCTGGGAAGCAGCTAATAGCAAAATAATTATTTCTCCTACAAAATAACTATTTCTTAGGAGAACAGGGGTAGTTTCTTTAATGTGGAGAATAAATCTTGCCTCCAGGGCATTACATGCCTACAAACAAAAAAAAAACAAACAAACCCTTGTTTAATTTCCTTGAATGTTACTGATCTCATATATAAGAACCTGTGGAGTATTAATGCTTTTGGGCTATGTCTTGATTTTTATTTTACAGAAACCTGTGGTTCACATAATGATGCACAATGTCCGTCGCATCTACAAAAGAAGACATGGTCTAATGCCATTGGTGAGCTGGGGTTTTTTGCTTTTAGCTACATATATTGCTAATACCTTTCACACTTTTTTTCTCCTGTTGGATAGATTCAGAGAAAGTAACTCCTCTTGCTTTTTGAGAAGTATGAATTAAGAATAGGACTGCAGTTTTCACCCACCATTTGTTTTGTTAGCAAGGTAGAAGTTATAAACTGAAAGGAACAGTGAACTGACTGTATGAGGGGTGAGAAGCCTCTTCCATAGTTACTTCTAAAAAATTAATATTTCAGTTTGATGTTAGTGGGAACTAGTCCAGATCTTATGCTAAAAAGCTATTTAAAGGATTTTATTTAATTTGCTGATTATTCCGATGTGTGAATGAGATGCAAACTTAAGTAAACTCTCAGGCTCCACTGACCTATATTACAGTTATTTCACGGTGAAGTAACCGACCTACTTTCTTTTGTTTTCCATAAAATAATTTGGTTTATACATTAACTTCTGTGGCTTTAGTGTCCAGATTTGGGGTATATTAATGCTTTTTTTAAACTACACATTCTTCTGCAAAATGGCCCGCTTGGTAAATGTGCGTTCTAAAGATTATATATAATCTTGAAGTACAAGAAGGAAATTGTGTTAGCTTACATGACTGATGTGAGAGAGTGGCAGAGGGGCAGCACAACAATTCTGCAGTGAGATCTTGGTTGTACACTTTCAGTGTTTTTGTTTGTTTTAACATAATGTAAATGTAAACTCTAGGCATAACAAAATTTGAGGGGAGGGACCCAAACTTTTGCATTGTTTCTGTCAATTAGTATATATTTTATAAAATTAAAATGTGTACTGTGTATTGTATATGAAATTGTTTGTTAGATTGTCTCATGTGGATCAAATGTGTACAGCTATAAATTTCCTTTCTCTGATTACAAGAAAGTGCATGTGTATGTGGTTGAGAAGGGGAGGAATCTTTACAACAGGCAGCGTATTAGCCAATAGTTAGGCAAAACTGCTGGCAAACTTCTAATATGGGAACAGTCTTAAGTTTTGGATATCACTAACTGGAATGGGCTGTTAGTAACATGGGCAGTAGGGCTTGTCGCTGAATTTCTACATTTAGTTTTTCTCCTTTAATTTTGAAGGGCCTAGAAGTATTTTGCACGGAAAATGATCTGTGTTCTGACATCTACTTAAAATTCTACAACTCTCAAGATCGAGATGAGCTCTATTTCTATATTGCAACATATCTAGGTTTGAAACCATTTATTTATTAAATGTCCTCCTTCTCCCCCTTGTGGGGAATATGCTGAGTTCTGTTGTCTTGATTTGTGGGAAGAGGTAGGTCACAGTTATGCATCTTTTTAATAGGTGGAAAGTGCCATTCCTCTGTGGACTTTTGGGCATATAGCAGTCCATTTAGAGGCCAGCTGTACCTCCTGTTCATAGGGGTCAGCAGCCTTCGGCACGCGACCCATCAGGGTAATCTGCTGGCGGGCCGCGAGACATTTTGTTTACGTTGACCATCCGCAGGCATGGCACCCTGCAGCTCCCAGTGGCCGCAGTTCACCATTCCCGACCAATTACCCCAAGGATCACCTGTTCTATAAAGGTTACTGGGTAGCTGCAGGGGAAGTAGAATGAGAGGGTATGAAGAATAACCGGTTTCTATATATCCGTGCTGTAGGAGCGCATATAAGCTGCCCTCTTCCCCTCACTACAGGTTATCATGCTTGCACTGTAACTAGCTAAAGATGTTTTTATTTTTGGTGGAGGTTGGCAGGGGGGTTGGTTTCTAGGAGCCACCCACAGACTTGCATCTAATCTTTGATCGTCTTAAGGAACCTGTCGTCCGCTACGCCACCACCCCCAAGTTGCCTGTATCAACCTTTGTAACGATGTCTTCTAGTTGCAGAAGATTGTATCTTCCACCTTGATTGTTGCCTTCTTTGTTTTTTTTAAAAAAAGAGATGAATGCCAGCCATTCATCAGTAGGATTAAAACTATAGTGTATTTGTTACCAGACTTGGCCAATATTGTTAGGGCTAGTTCACTTTGTGACGACATGTATTTGTGAAATATTAGGATGCACTGTTGAGAGCTATCTCTTCATCTTACAGACTCAGTGAAGGTGTTAACAGGATTGTCTTAATGAATAACATAATTAATGTTCTGTGAATAATTTAATAAGAGGCTGTCATACAAATCCAAACCCCCTTAGTCTGTGATTAACCCAGTGTGTGTCACAGGGGTGACATAGCAGAATCTACTTAGATAAGCTCAAATATAATCAAAGAAGCAGCCAATCTGACAACAGTACCATATTCTGGAAATGGCCTTTCAGGGTTCCTTCCCCACTCTGGGGTACAGAAGTGGGGACCCGGTTGTAAGACCCCCCTAAGCTTATTTTTACCAGCTTAGCTTAAAAACTTTCCCAAGGCACAAATTCCACCTTGTCCTTGAACAGTATGCTGCCACCACCAAGTGATTTAGACAAAGAATCAGGGAAAGGACCACTTGAAGTTCCTGTTTCCCCAAAATATCCCCCCAAGCCTTTACACCCCCTTTCATGGGGAGTCCTGAGAATAATATCTGAACCAGTTGGTTACAAAGTGAATACAGACCCAAATCCCTGGATCTTTGGACACTGAAAAAAAATCAATCAGTTCTTAAAAAAAGAATTTTATTTAAAAAAAAAAAGGGGGGGGGGGTAAAAATCCCCTCTGTAAAATCAGGTTGGAAGGTAACTTTACAGGGTAACAAAAGATGCACAGAACACAGGGGGAACCCCCGCTAGCCTTAGTTTCAAAGTTGCAACAAAATAGGGATAAACCTCCCTCCAGCAAAGGGAAAAGTCACAAGTTGAGAAAACAAAGATAAACTAATACGTCTTGCCTGGCTGAACTTACAATTTCTGTAATATGAAGGACTGGTTCAGAATGGTTTGGAGGAAATGGTTTGATGTCCGGTCCCTCTTAGTCCCAGGAGCGAAAGAACACAGAAACAAAGAACCCAAAACAAAGCCTCTTCCCACCCCACCTCACCCCCCCCATTTGAAAGTATCTTTTGTCCCCATTGGTTCCTTTGGTCAGGTGCCAACTGGGTTATTTGAGCTTCTTAACCCCTTACAAGTAAGGAGGAAGGCTAGGCTACCCTTATGGTTATGACATGGCCTGTCAGCTCAGACCATCTTTTCCTTTAAGAGTATGGCTTGCATATCCGTACTTCCATTAGAACTGTATTATTTGGTTTTGGAGCTAATGGAGGGGTGGATCTCTGACAGATGCTCTACTCGGTATTCCACAGATAGACAGACAGATCCTCCTGTAATAATTTCCTTTTTTCTGTGTGGTGTTGGTATTGCACCTTCATCAAATCTGTTAAACAGGACCTCATTCACAGAAAGGTGAGACCACGTTTCACTAATAGATGTTAAGCAGGCACCATTAGTTACTCCATAGCAAAACAAATTCCTTTCATGTAGTCTCATCCCTTAGTAAGCCATGGTCCAGAATCTTAAGAGTCTTCTCACTGCTAAGAAGAAAATTCTTCAAATACTATAGACGTCATGTTTCTCTTTATTTTCACAAATGTTTAGTCTTTTTCCCCTGTCCATTCAATTGGACTCCTTAATGATTTTTATGCATTTTAAAGCTATAGATAGATATGTTTTAATTAGATTGTTTAAACTACTACACATTTGGAGTGTATAATGTAGTGAAATAATTCAAGGTGCTGTAGAATAGAGAGAAGCTAATTTTATTTATTTATTTTTTATTAAAGAAAATCATATTACAGAGCAGACGGCTGAGAGTTACATGTTGCAATGGCAGCGAGGTCATATTTCAAACTACCAATACCTTCTTCATCTCAACAATCTGGCTGATCGGAGCTGCAATGATCTCTCCCAGTATCCTGTATTTCCTTGGATCATAGCAGATTATTCTAGTTCAGAATTAGGTAAACAACATATATAGGAGGAAAAAACATAGTCTGCACATGATGTACAAATCTGAAACTGCTGCTTTTACACTGCATAAATATCATGCCACATCAACCTGAGGTTGGAGGGTGAGGAACAGGATGTTAATCAATGTGCTAATCCCAGCTCTATTATGTCAAACAAGTGACCGTGTCTGATTTCCCCATCTGTAAAATGGGGATAATACTTGATGATGAGGTGTGAAGCTTAACTAAATGTTTGTAAAACCTTTTGAGATGCTGGCTGAAAGAGCCACATTGTCGTCTTCCACAAGATTTTTTTTAAGAATGAGTCAACAATATCTGGTGGTCAATAATCTCAACAGCTTTTTGCATTTTTTTTATAAGTCTACATGGACCAACCATATGATAGTCTGGCATGGAACAGACTGATAAAGTACAGAAGAAATGTATGTTGCTAGACTGGGCCATCACCACTTTCTGAGAAACGCTTCCTAAAAAAGGAAAGTTCAAGGCAAGGTACTAACTGTCAAGGTTAGTGCCTAAACTGGCTTCCTGAGCAAGGTTCTAACTGTAACCTGTTTGTGTTGCTGGTAGCTTGCCCTCCTCAGAGTTGTGAATGCCTTTTCCATTAATGGGCCCAGCGTGTCTTCGCTTATGCCTCTCAGCTTCCACTCAGACACTTCCTATTCAAACAATGTTGTCATGACACAATGTAGGTGTCAAGTTATTTAAAGGATGGTAGGGGGGAGATACGCCATTTATCTGTGCCTCAAGGCCACTGGGGACAATATTAACAGATGGGAGATGTTTGCCCAATCGTAGGGCAGTGGAACATATAATGTTAGCAAAATCCTACTCCAGAGCTAGCTGTTATGTGCAACTTTTAGATAAGTAGCTGAAAAACTAATGTTGCGAACAGGGTATACAGTCACTTAGGGCAAGTCTACACTACAAAATTAAGTCAACCTAAGTTATGTCTGCATGTAGGCACCACAGTAATTTAATAGCTTTTTCATGTCCACACTACACACCTTGTGTTGGTGGTGCATGTCCTCATCAGGAGCACTTGCACCAATTTAACTGTGAGTGTAGGAAATTGTGGGACTGCTTCTGAAAGGCAGCAACAATTGATGTAAGCAACGCACTGACACTATGTCGCCCTAACTACATCGAACTAAGCACTACGCCTCTCATGGAGGTGGAGTTAAGTCAGTGTGATGGGTGAGTTACATCAGTGGGAGCTACTTTTTAGTGTAAGCTGCCTTACGTTGACCTAGCTCTGTAGTTTCAGAGTAGCAACCGTTTTAGTCTGTATCTGCAAAAAGAAAAGAAGTACTTGTGGCACTTTAGAGACTAATACATTTGTTAGTCTCTAAGGTGCCACAAGTACTCCTTTTCTTTTAACTCTGTAGCGTAGGCCATGCCTTAGTGTGAGAGCTTCTTGTGCCTGTAGGAAGAGGAGGAAAATGTTTTAAAATATTGGTTTACAAGTGATTCCTATCCGTGGGAGCAATCCATACAGATTAATTTCTTTTCTCTTTTAGATTTGACAAAGCCTGAAACGTTCCGGGACCTTAGTAAACCAGTTGGTGCCCTGAATAGGGAAAGGCTGGAAAGACTACTGGTATGTGGAGTTCAGTTTTTTTTTTGTTCTATAATTTGTGACCTACAAATCTTATTACTAAGAGGACTCAGTTTTCCATCTAGCATCTCTTGTGAGGATGAAATTTGCACAATACAAAAATAAAATAAACATGCTTGTATGACTTGTATTCAGATATTTCTAGGATTATTCACTGTATTTCTTATGTTCTGCAATTCTTAAAGCTGTTATTGAAACGCAGACTACAAACATTATCAGAAGCAAACTCTACCTGTATTAAGTTAGTGTGGTGTGGCATTCGATATATACATAATTAATAGTGCAAACTTAAATATCTAAAAAAGAAAAGGAGGACTTGTAGCACCTTAGAGACTAACAAATTTATTTGAGCATAAGCTTTCGTGAGCTACAGCTCACTTCATCTGATGCATTCAGTGGAAAATACGGTGGGGAGATGAACACATCCGATGAAGTGAGCTGTAGATCACGAAAGCTCATGCTCAAATAAATTTGTTAGTCTCTAAGGTGCCACAAGTACTCCTTTCCTTTTTGCGAATACAGACTAACACGGCTGCTACTCTGAAACCTGTCATTAAATATCTAAGAAGCACTGCAAGTAAAATATGGAACACAAACTCTTTAAATCTCATTACAAATATGAGGCT
The DNA here is from genome assembly GCF_965140235.1 of Caretta caretta. NCBI lineage: Eukaryota > Metazoa > Chordata > Testudines > Cheloniidae > Caretta > Caretta caretta. The sequence goes on from NC_134207.1 coordinate 66,816,298, forward strand.
TTATGCCTCTTTAAAATGAAGTCCAGTAGGTAGTTAACTGTTGTGATTGCTTTTCCATGGATACTACAACGATTAGCTATATAAAACCCTATGATAGATGGATAGATTACAATGCATAATGTAAAATAAGTGTGTGTGGATCAGTCAAATTATTTTTTAAAAACAGAAGAATCTGTTTTAACAAACACTATGGTTACAAATTAAGGTAGAACATAGGCACATGCTTCTAAAGCCATGTCTAATTTTTAGGTTGGAAAAACTTGTGTCACCAGACGGGGTGCTTTTTCACCCCCCTGAATGCCATAAGTTTTGCTGGCATAAGTGCTTGGTGCACAGCACTATGTCTCCCACCGACATAGCTACTGCTGCTTGTTTAGGTAGTTTTATTATGTCAACAGGAGAACTGTCTCCTGTCAGCATAGAATGGCCACATGAGCTATCTTACAGCGGCACAGCTGTATTGATACAGCTGTGCCACCATAAGCTTGCTAGTGTAGACATGGCCTAAGTCTCTAAGAAAAAGGGTTTAATGGGGAGAGGAAAGGGGGGGAATATTTAAAAAAAAAAAATTGCGCACACATGGCAAAAGACCAGGGTAAAAAGTGAATGCAGTTATAGACAATGCCACATTAGAAATTCTTTCCCATTCCACATCAGGAAGGAATTTTTTTCATGAGCAATCTAACATATAAATGCAGTGTTTGAAAGATCCCCGTCTCTTCACTAGCGTTAGACTTCATGATTGTAAGACTTAGACATAAAGCTGCAAAAACACTTTAGAGAATCCTAGTATATTCTTTATAGAACCTGTCTTATTGGCAAATTGGCAGCATTAAGTTATCATAAAGGAAAAATCATATGAAGAATATAAATATTCTTCAATAATTATCCCCATGCTGCTGAGCTACCTTAAGAAGCACTGGGACAGGAAATTCTTGCCAAATCAGTAGCATCTTTACTTGTGAAAAAGAGAAAAGGGTTTTAAAGAAATAAAGATTCTTAATGCAAATTCTGACTTCCACCCCTAAATTTCTTTGATTCTATGCTCTGAATCAGTTGATTGCTTTATTTGTATTGGAATACATTCTAATTTCAAAAGGTATCTTGAAAATATTAGTTTCTGCTAATAGATACCATTGAGTTGGAGTTGTATGTGGACAGGCAGCATGTCCAAATAAAACACTTAAAATTACTGTAGTTATACATGTTTGGAAACTTACATAGATTCTTAGTCTGTGATTGTTATGGATGATTTAAAAAAGTATAACCTTTAACTTGTCCTAAGATGTGAAGAAGAGCTACAACACTGAATTTACAGAAATGCTTTAAACTTACAAAAATGCAAACTGCCAATGTACCTTGGTGTTTTTCCACTTTTAGCCTGCTCTGCTCTTTTCAGCGTAATAGGAATGCATTTCAGATCTTGTGTATAGAAAGATAGATATAGATATATATACACACACACACACACACACACACACACACACGGGAATACAGGAATTCTTTCCTGAGATTAAGTATCTGTAACGACACAATTTAAAAGCTTTGTATTTTGTTTTTATCTGAATGAGAAGAAGTGTTCAATCCTATCTTAAGTTTTCTGATAAACGTGTGTGTTTGTTTAATACAGAAAAAAATACTATGATTTTAAACAGTTTGTCTTGTTTTCAATATGTTGCAGACACGTTATCGGGAAATGCCAGAGCCTAAGTTTATGTATGGCAGCCACTACTCATCTCCAGGTTATGTTCTGTTCTATCTTGTTAGAGTTGGTAAGATTGCTTTCATTGCAAGTCTGTTGAATACCTGGTGGGTTTGAAAATAGCAGCATTTGGACAGATCTGACTTCCATTCTTATTTCCCCAGCGCCAGAGTACATGCTTTGTTTACAAAATGGAAAGTTTGATCATGCTGACAGAACGTTCAATAGGTTTGTTTAAATTGAATTTAACAGATTTATTTTTCACTATATAATGGTTTCCTTTAAATTGTATACTTATATGGGGTGTAAAGTCCTTTCCTGACTGATATACCATTGACTTTATTATGTCTAGTATTGCAGAAACCTGGAAAAACTGTCTGGATGGTGCAACAGACTTCAAAGAGGTAAGTAGCCAGAAGCTACTTGAGGTCACATTACCTGAGTGCTCTGTCCTCCTTTTTTCCAGTTCAAAATTTTTAAATTTCTGTTGTTTGCTTCTTATGGAGGTGAAAACTGCCTTGCTATGCCTGGTTTGAGCTTGGCACTGAAGATAGGTTTAAATTCCTTCTCTTAATGTTCACATGGCTTCTGGTGGGCTGCTTTCCTTTTTTTTCCCCCCTATTTTGATCGGATCATTGGTTGGAGATTTTAAGTGAAGATCATGAGATTATTCTACCAAGTTCTTTTCCTCATTAAATGTAATTGGGACTTGGCTTTTATAGTGCAGCCCATTTTGAGGGTTTAGAATTATAGTGCATCTTTTTTGATAGCTTCTGTTTTTAAGCATCATAGAAATATTGCATTTGAGGAGTCTTAAAAGCCTTCTCATTGTTCTTAATGTCTTTTGAAAAACTAAAGGAAATCTGTCAGGTAGATATTTGGAGCTGGTAAATCATGCTTCATTGACATCAGAGAAGCTTGAATTGAGAAAGGAGGCTTTTCTTAACATTGCAGTCCAGTTTTCCACTACAGAATTAGGAGTGGTTAATTATATCTGATCTTAAACAACTGGCTTACCTGAAATGCTTTAGAACCTTGGCCTGATAGGTTTGAGTCAGAGTTCTATTTGCTATTTTCAGAGCTTTAAAATTGAATCTATACAAGACTTAGCTTTTTATCTACCTTTAAGATGCTTTGGGGGCTTTCCAAAATGTTGACAAGTTTGTAATACTGTAATGTTACAAAAAGAAAAGGAGTACTTGTGGCACCTTAGAGACTAACCAATTTAATACTCCCTGTGTTTTTAGCAGTATTGTTTCAGCATATGTATTGATTTATTTAATTTAAAATTATAAAAAATAAAGGAAATCCTGAAATGTTTTTCTTCCCTCCCTCTTCCATCCTCGCACTAGCTGATTCCAGAATTCTATGAAAACGATTCCAGTTTTCTAGTGAATAGTCTGAAGCTGGACCTAGGGAAAAGGCAGGGTGGAAAGATGGTTGAACATGTAGAACTTCCTCCTTGGGCATTAGGTAATGGCACTCTGAATGCTTTTACTAAACTCAATACTGCACACAGTTTACCTTCATTGTTTTCAGACTCTTGGAATCCTTTGTCTTCCCCTTCCCTCCCTCAATTTTATTTTTATCTTCTGTTCTGTTTGCTGTTACAAAAACTTAAATAACAATAAGTGCAGCTATTGGAGAGGAATAATCTAAAGTGGCTATTAATAAATGAAGATCATATTCTTATATGAATGTATAAATCAAATACTTTTTTCAAAATGTTACTAAATAGCTGAAGTAGTGTTATTTTAATAAATCTAGAAGGTTTCTCATTGGAATGTCTGTGGGGGTGAGAGAGAGGAGAGTTCAGCCACATTTAACCGTGGTAGATTTCTGCACTGATTAAACTTTCTCTTGTTAGATCCTGATGACTTTCTTCAGAAGTGCCAAAATGCCTTAGAAAGCCAGTATGTGTCAGAACATCTCCATGAATGGATTGACTTAGTATTTGGCTACAAGCAGAAGGGAAGTGAAGCCATTGCAGCCCACAATGGTAAATTGTAAAATTCTCTAAAGAATCACTTTTTTGACATTCTAGCTAAACTCGGATGGAAAACATAACTAGCAAGGTTTCCATGCTGCCCTGCGTTCTTTTGAACCTGCATCATGCCTGTGCTTGATCCTTCAGTAATTGAGAAAATTGCCAATCCTTTTCCACTGAAAATAGTGACTCCTCTTCTAAAACTTATTCCCTTTCTTGTAATGCCTGTCTTCCCGGAATACAGTATATAAATGAGAAATGTTTGATTATGTATTGTGTGTAGCTGTTGCACTTAAAATGACAGTCAAGGGAGACCGACAATATTTTTGTCATTTCTCAAGTCAATGATAATGGCAGTTTGGTGCTGAAATAGTCTCTTGTGTAGGTTAAAATGGGGCTGGCACACAAACCATTTGTGTATTTCACATTTCTGCCCAAAAGTTGCAGCATGAAACTTCAGGTTCATGTGGGTAACATTGGTTTCCAAGAAGAAAGTGAGAGGGAAGGGAAAGGATAAATAGGTCGCTGGGCTTCTCTCTGTGTGCCACTCTAGCGACAATAAGTCTTTGACTCACTTACGATGGTTCCTCTTTTTTTAAAAATTTTTTTGTGATCTTTATTTTGAGTCTTATTGCTCTGTCTTTGCTGTAATTAGCCCAGAATATTAAGACATTGTAAATACTGAAAGAAAAATAATACATTCTTTTTTGAGTGACTGAAAACTGTTTTGTAGCATCAAAAGCAGTTCTTTCATGATGAAGTTCTCTGAATTAAACTATTGAAAGTCTGCTACATCATAAATCTGGTGTCTCGTTTAGTTGGGTTTTTAATACATTTACTAACTTCTCAGTGAGGAAACACATAACATTTTGCCAAACCAAGTGGATTTCAGAAAGAGCGGGGGAGTGGATAAAACACCTTTATCTGTTCTAAGCATCTTCCCCACCACACACATTCTTGAGTTTCCTTTATAACCACCTCTAAGCCAAACAGCCATGTAGTCAGTTCTCTCCAGTCTTGTTACATAGCTTCAATTTAGATGTAGCTGAATGTAAGGCACATGTAGCTTGGTTGTACTAAGCTAAGTTTTATGTCTCTGAATTACATTCAATGTTTATCTTCCTGGGGAGCAAGAGATTGAGATCTGAAATCTATCCTAGACCTATTAGTAATTGAGTCCTTCAGAGATCTAATGAGGAAGCAATAATTGTGTGTGTGTGTTAATACTGAACTAACCCTAAATCACCAAGCCTCTCAGCTTATCACTTAATCACAGTTTACAAAATTCTCACTTTCTTACAGATATGGGATTAGTCCACTGTGATGATGGGCTCTTATAATGATGTAATAAGATCACTGTTGTGTATCCAGTTACTGAGAGTCTTTGAAATCACAGAAAACATCCTAGTGAAATGCACAGTCAGGAAAAGTTGTGTCTGAAACTGTTTTTTCCTCTTTGGCCTAGCTCATACTTTTTCTGTTTGGCTTGAAACAAACTATAACTTGCAATAGGTGTGAGGTGGGTGGAATTGCCTAGATGTGTAGCACAGTTAAATATTTATGTGGTTTACAGCTCATGTGTGAGTTGAAAAAAATAAGGCATGTTTATCTACATTGTGCAAATGACTCTCTTTCCCGCTTCTTTCAGTGTTTCATCCATTAACTTATGAAGGTGGAGTGGATTTGAACAGGTAATTAATGCTTATAAGCAATGTTTGGTAGAGGCACGTATTAAATTTCTCTTTATCCCATAGAGTTCCCTGTTAACTATCTAAGTGCTCCCAACAATTGAGGTAGCCATTCTGTTTTGGACTCCAGAAGACACTGACCACCAATCTTACCATTGTAACAAAGGTTGTATTGAAGGACTGAGTTCTCAAATGTCTGTGCAGTCTGAGATTTCAGTTACACTGATACAAATTGCTATATTTGCAGAGTAGCATGCATGCAATTATTGCTTTTGTACACACAATCATGGTTATGTGCTTGCATTGCAATTCTCCGACAACAACTGTGTAACAGGTCAGTTGTGTATGCCTTTACTGTGACTGTATTTTACAGCAATAACTGCACACATGTGCCTACATTTTCAGAAACAATCTTTCTGTCTTAAAATATTTCACTGAACACTTCGCTTTTCTTAAGTATTATGGACCCCAATGAGAAAGTAGCTCTGTTGACGCAAATCTTGGAGTTTGGACAGACACCGAAACAGTTGTTTACAACTCCTCATCCCCGGAGGATAATACCGAAGTTCAAAAGTTTGTGTCGAATATCGAATCACAATGTTTCCATAGCTGAATCTCCAGGTAAACGTGTAAAAGAAAGGTAGTTATTTTTTGTATTGTTACCTGAAAACATAACTGACTTGACCTTATTTCTGGGAGGGTTGTATCTTTTTTGTTTCAGAGGTTCATATGTTATATAACTTGCTTGGCTGCTTTCCCTGTAAGTCATGGAGAAATACCCAACCAAAGGCTCTGACAGAAAACAGACTTTTGCCTGGCAACTCTTTTTTTATTCTGTTTTAAACAATCAGAAACGGAAGCATTGTCTTGTTGAGCTCTGATTATTCAGTTTGCCTCTTAAAATTGTTTCAAGGGTTTAAATGAACATCAGACTTTACTTCTATCATCGATATACAGGCCTATAAATATACAAGTCAATAACTCCTGCAGTTAATATGCAAATTACAGCACTCAGTTTTTCTATTCTATGTGGTGGTGACTTTACCAAAAAAAAAAAGTGAATTCTGTGACCTGTGAAGTACCAGATCGACAACAGTGGCAATCAAATTAGTATGTCCACAGCATAGGTACGGGATGCCCACTGGCAGTGCAAGCTCCACACAGTGTCCCACTAATGTACTTTTAATCCTGTCCTGAAGGATCACCTCTAGGGTGAGAGGGTAATTCAGTTCCTATGTCCACTCAAATCATTTAGCCACCACTGAAATGGCCAACAAGGGTGCCAGTCAAGATGGTGTCTCTTTTGATGTGGACAGGGGGCCACTTAGAATTGGACTAAAATATGAGACCACATATATGCTTAAATCGGTCTCTGTACCAGATGACTGTAGGGTAGCTAATGTAGTGCTGATTTTTTAAAAAGGCTCCAAAGGGGATCCTGGCAATTACAGGCTGCAAGCCTAACTTCCGTACCAGGCCAGCTGGCTGAAACTCTGATAATTCTGCTTGTTACTAGACATTTAGATAAACGCGATATGTTGGGAAAGAGTCAACGTAGCTTTCGTAAAGGGAAATAGCACCTCCGCAATCTATTGGAATTCTTTGAGGGGGATCAACAGGCATGTGGGCAAGTCATTACAGTGTACTTGAACTTTCAGAAAGTCTTTGACAAGGTCCCACTCCAAAGGCTCTTAAACAAAGTAAACACTGCTGGGATAAGAGAAAAGATCCTCTCATGAATGACTAACTGCTTAAAAGATAAGAAACAAAGGTTAGGAATTAATTATCAGTTTTAACAATGGAGAGATGTAAATAGTGGGGTCCTCCAAGAATCTGTACCAGGACCAGTGCTGCTCAACGTATTCATAAATGGAGGGGTGAACAGTGAGGTGGCAAAATTTGCTGATGATAAAAAATTAATCCCAATAGTTAAGTGATTGCGAAGCTGACTGCGAAGAGTTTCATGGGGATCTCACAAAACTGGGTGACTGGGCAACAAAATGACTGGCAAAATACATTGTAATGCACATGGGAAAAAATATTCCCAACTGTACATACAAATGATGAAGTCTAAATTATGAAGTCCAAGAGATCGTGAAGTCAATATGGATAGTTTTCTGAAAACATCCATTCAATATGCAGCAACAGTCAAAAAAGCTAACAATGCTAAGAACCATTAGGAAAGGGTGGGTTAGATAATAAAACAAAAGATATGATAATGCCACTATATAAACCTATGGTATGCCTGTTTCCTGGGGTTATCTGAACCCAAAAAAATGGTAACTAGTCTGTGTTTTCTAGGCAGTTTCAGGACATAAATCACTAGGGACATAGCTCGTCTGTCTGATAAATGATTGGTGTAAACACAAGTGCTTTCAACCAAAAATCCTTGTTTTTATTGAGTCCAAAGCACACATCTAAAATAACAATAGTCTTGAGCATCCCCAATATAGTTACCCAAATAGATTGAGATTGTGTCAAGTGGTCAGCAGTACATTTCCAGTGGCCAGTTTTTCTCCTAGCCGCGGGGGAGTTGTATGTCAGTCTCTTAGCTCATCAGAATCCTCTCCAAAACTTCTCCAAATTGCACACCCTAACTAATCTCTTTTATAGGTTGCTCAAAACAAAGCACATAACTCATAGTAACCCCTAATGGGCAAATAATTTCCATAGCAACAGCCAGAAAAAAAAAATCTTATTAGCAAAGCAACTCCCACACCCAGATCCAAGGTCAGCTATCCACACTCCCTCCCCATCTCATGAGTCTGTCATTTTGTCTCCTTGTCAGCAACAATGAAGCTGTACCGCTGTTTTGTCTGCTCCGGCAAAGGCCAAATTATTCCTGACTGTGTGGTGGTCTCACTTCCAAATAATGATGGCTGAATACACAAAATGGCTGCGGTTATGTTAATTACAGTTTGTCATAACATGCCCACACCTTGAATACCACATGCAGTTCTGGTCATCCCATCTCAAAAAGGCTGTATTAGATTTGGAATGCAAGGTGCAATTCCAAGATGCAGAGAAGGTGTTGGAATTATTAATGTTTATGAAGGGTATTAGCATGACACTAATTTAACCATAAATTCCTTTATTAAATTCAAAGGTCACATGGTATTTATACAATTGCTCTGAACATGCCTATAAAGTCTAACTAATAAGCAATTTGCTACACCTACAGTAACAAAACATTTATAGGCATTTGCTCCAGATACTTACAAACGGGCTAAATGCATCCGTATTGGTTGGTTCCAAAGTGGTCAGGCAGGTATTAGCAATGAAGCTTTTAAGAGTTTTCTTTCTATACCTTTTAACAAACAAATGATGTCCTTTCCAATTACTGACTTCAGCTAAAGACCAATTTGGGACAAATCCCCCTTATTTGCAGTCTTAGGAGGTGGTAAATTTTATCTGGATTTTCTCCCCAAGGTCTTTCCTCCCTATCTCTTCCCCTCCTTGCTGATCAACATTTTTTCTTTTGCATCTGGTTCACATCGGCCCTCATTTTTTAAATAAGACTGGTGCGTGGGTCGTATTGGCTCATCTAAAACTGATTCTGCTTCCCGCAGTTCCCATTGGCCGGGAACAGTGAACCGCGGCCACTGGAAGTTGTGAGTGGCTGTACCTGCGGACGCTCAGGTAAACAAAGCGTCTCGTGGCCCGCCCTGAACAAGCTGCAAACCAAGTTTGGGAACCCCGGCGGCTGAAGCAACTGGCATTGACCACTATCAGAAGAAAGGATACTGGGGCTATATGGACCATTGATCTGGCCCAGTATGGCCATTATGTTCTTATACTCTGTCAGCCAATAACTATGCTTTTGACCATCATCTTAGATTTATACCATTTTCCTCATTCCCCTATTGGGTGATCTTTAACTTTGGAGTAAAGGAGTGACAATACAGGTTGCTGTTTTAAGTAGAATATCTCTTCCAAATGACTCTCCTAGAATTAATTCTAAAATTATGTTGGGTGGTTTGTCAAAATAAGATTCTATTAAAAAATTCTAGAAATTTAAACATTTCTAAATCGTGTTATGTATTCTCACGGCTTGGCAATTCTTATTGACTTGGTGGTATTCTTGGTAGCAGTTGCCGCATAGTTAGCTCATTTAATTTCTTTAAACCCCCATAACCTTTGAAAAACATAAGCCATAATTTTAAACCTACAACTTTACAGAATTTGACTCTTAAATACATGAACATAAAAGTGGCAGCCAGTCATAACAGAAGAACATATACTGTCTAAAAACTTCTGATCCATTTAGGAATTAACCAGAAGATTTCTGGCTATTTATGTTCTTGAACTTCTGTCAATAAATATTGTGGGATAGTTAATGACAATCTGTCATAAATTCTCTCCTCTCTATAATAGAACTGAAATGATAGAGGTGCCTTTTTGTATCATTAAATGTATTCATATTTGTTATAACTTCAACTCATTTATTATCTGAAGTCTTATCTTTTTTTAATTTTCAATTTATGACTTCTCATTTTATGGTGGTATTTTATTTTAGTTTCTCCAAGTGAAGAATCTTTTGAAGATTTGACAGAAGAAAGTATAACGCTTGCATGGAACAACATTGCCAAACTAAAGTTAGATGAACAACATAAAATTCATAAAGAGTAAGTCTTTGTAGTGTCCTCGTCTGTGGTATAATTATTTCAAAATCTATTAATCTCCTGTAGTCATCTTGATAGTTATTGGATCACATGTTTATCTGGATGCATTATGTGAAGGAAAGCTTCAAGAAGGTGCATTCCTTCATGAGATTATCTGGTTGTTTGGCAGTGAAAAATGAGTTGTATACTAGGAATGGGCCTGATATCTTAACAGTCATCTTATTATTGGCTGACCCAGTAGAGGCTAAATGACTTAAGTGGGTATGGGCCAATTTAGGCTTTCACCACCTTAGGCAGGTCCTTTTTGGTTAGGGTTGAAGCATGCTGGCAGAACAATGTGGGGGGAACTGGTACTGCTCCTTCTAGTTCTTTGGCAAGGTCTATTTTGTCTGTAGAATTGTGATGCGCTCTACAACAATCGTCTTAATTTGTTTGTGTCTAAATTAACCCTTGTGAAGATCAAATACTGAATTGCAGCTGTAAAAAAGTCACTGTATAGTATGATTGTTGAATGAAATACCCTTTGAATTCACTTCCAAATTTATTTGCCTTGAATAGGGAAATTACTGGAATAGCAGTCTCTTGCAATGGGTCTTCAGTTTTCACTACATCTCAAGGTGGGTATTCTCGTACAAGTGTCTCCTTGTAAGACACTGTGATGCAAACATTGCATCACTGTGTTATAATGTCTTGGCTTAATGAAGTTTCATGAACCATCAAAAATTCATACCACTCAAAGTATACCTTTGGATGGGATTTGCAAAAGTGCTTAGCATTGGCCTCGCTCTGCTGTTCTTGAATTCATGCAAGTAACTTCACTAAAAACAGAGTTAGGCCAATACAGTGATTTTGAAAATCCCATCCTTAGTTTGTTTCTTTGACTTTTTCAATAAAGTAATCCACTTTTTGACCTCTAGACAGGCTTTAATGACCTGTCGAATGCAAAAATCTGTTTCAGCCTGTACTCTGGAGCCACCATCAGCGTTTCCATTATGTGTCTGTTTCTCTCAGAAAAACATGTGAATAGATACAGGCTTAAAAAACTTCAACAATAGTCTAATGTGGTGTGAAGGCTTCTTATCTGAATGAGTTTGGGATAGTCAGGTTATCCAGCTCATGCCAAATAAACGTTGTTAAAACTGTGCGCCACATTACAATGTATATTCTGCCATATATTTAACATACTTAAAACTGCTATAAAACCAATTTTAGGTCACTTTTTATATACATAGTTGTCATGCTGTTGAAGTTGCATCTTGAAAATTTGCAGGTGCCAAGTAACTGAGAAAAACTGATGATGCTGGTAACTTCTCTTTACTAATGTTACAAAGTTCTTTAGTTAATTAGCTGTTTAGTTAGTTTAATTAGTCAGTGAGCCCGGGCCAGGGCATGCCCAGGGGTTTAAGTCTTGCGGCTCTTGTAGGTGTTCTATGCCAAGTAGTGACCCGCACACAGACTGTTTGCGCTGCTTGGGAGAAACCCATATCAGTGAAAGGTGCAAGATTTGCAAGTGATTTAAGCCTTGAACCAAAAGAGAAAGGGATATTAGGCTCCGGGCCATCCTGAGGGAGTTGGTGCTGACCCTGACCCCGGCACGCCGCTCTGAACTGGTACCTGGCACTGCAGCATCGGTACGTGGTGACCCTCTGGTGCCATCGACCAGTCAGCACCATTCCCCATCCACGAGGCACGCCAAGAGGGCCAGGAAGACTTCCTCTTTGCAGCGGCACCGAGGGAAGTCTGAGACAGAGGCTAGGCCCATGTCGGGCAGTCCTTGATCCCCACCGGGCCCCAGGCCTCTGAGTCACTTTGAGAGTGACTTCTCTTCAGAACAGGCCTCTCTGGATGTCAGGATGCCGTCCACGCCTGAAGCCCTCCAGGTGGCCCGGGACGTTATGTCCATGCTGGTGCCTGGAGTGCCGCCGATGTCAGCTCCGTGCTTCAGAGGCAAGCCATCACTGGGATCTTTGCAGTCGCCTCCAGCCTGGTACCGGTCTTGGTCGAGGGAACGTTCCCAACGCCGATCACCGCCCACCAATCGCTCGGGGCAGAATCCAGGTGGATCACCCTCAATGCAGACCAAACTGTCTGGCTGGATTCCGTCCGGATGGGACTCGTGGCACCGCTCGTCCTCAAGGAGCAAATGTCGGCGGGACCGCAGCGGGCATCGCCATCAGTCCTTGTCTTGGAGAGGGTACCGCAGTCAATCACAGCATGGTCGTTGACACTGTACTTGCTCGGACTCCCGCTCCAAGTCTCCGCCAAGACATCACAGCCCCAGGCATTGATAGCCGGCGTTTCACTATTGCAGGTCCGCCCGTCGAGGCCGTTTGCGAAGCAGCTGTTACCACCGGTACCGGTCCTACATGTTGAGATCACGGTCTCGTGGCCATCATAGATCCCAGCACCGCTGCTCCTCCCGGTCTAGAGACAGCAGCAGATCTTATGCCAGCCTGGTCTCCATTGATAGCCGTCCTTCGATGGGGCAGGCCAGCCAACCTGAACAGCCGGCCCCGCCACTGCCACAGCAGGTGCAGTGGCTCCGAGTATCGTGACCAGCCCAATGGTAGCAGTGAGCATCGTGGCTTCTGGCACAGCCCCCAGTGGGAGCTTGCTCGGTGGCCGGCGTTTTGGAGGCACCGTCGGCCTCCTTCTCCAGACCCCCGAGAAAGGAGGCGGTGGGACGTGTGTCCGCGGCACCATGCCTGGAGACCGACCATGTGGTGGACCCTCCGGTGCTGGCCAACACCCAAAGCACCGCACTGGCCTCTTTGCCCTGTCCAGAGGAGGCGATTGCGGCCCTGCCCCCCTCCATCCTGCAGGAGGACTTCAGGGCCCACCAAGAACTCTTAAAGAGGGTGGCAGCAAGCCTCCACTTCCAGGCAGAGGAGATGGAGGAGCCCTCAGACTCCCTGTTTAACGTGTTTTCCCTATCGGCACCAGGTAGGGTGGCCTTGCCTCTCCATGAAGGGGTGGCTAAGATTTCAAATGCCCTGTGGCAAACACCGGCCTCATTGGCCCTCATCTCTAAAAAGGTGGAACGCAAGTACTTCATACCTGCTATGGGGCATGAATACTTGTATACCCACCTGGCGCCCAACTCCCTGGTGGTCGAGTCAGTCAACCGCAGGGAACAGCAGGGTCAGCCAGCCCCGACCCCAAACAACAAAGACTCTCGGAGACTGGACTCTTTTGGAAGGAAAGTTTATTAATCTTCGAGCTTCCACTTATGAGTGGCAAACCATCAGGCTCTCCTGGGCCAGTACGAATTCAATCTGTGGGGCTCCCTGCCCAAGTTTGAGGACTCCCTCCAGGAGCGTGATAGGAAGGAGTTCAAGGCACCAGTGGAAGAAGGGGCAGCGGCCGCTAAGGCATCCCTGCAGGCAGCCTCGGATGCTGCGGACATGGCTGCATGATCAGTAGCCTCCACGGTGTCCATGGGACGGTGTCCATGGGACAGGCTCCTGCTCTCTGGGCTGTCCAACAAGGCACAGTCTTCCAGGCAGGATCTCTCGTTTGACAGGAAAGATCTGTTTGCGGAGGAAACGGATACGAGGCTGCATGGCATGCAAGACTCCCGCACAACCCTCCACACTCTGGGCCTCTATGTCCCAGCTCCAGTAAAACCTAATTTCAAGCTGCAGCAGACTCCCACCCAGGCCGCCCTCGCGAAGTACGAGGCCACCCATTAAAAGGAGCGGGACTATAAGAGACGCCCTCAGAGGCAGTCTTGGCCCCTAGGTCCTCCAAGGGCAAGCAGGCGGGGAAAAGGCGTTTTTGACGGGACGCTCGGGGGCACTCCACCAGCCCTCATCAGGAATCCACCCCCAATAAAGCTCCCCTTCTCCAACTGGTTGGGTGCTTTCCTCCCAGAATGGTCGCGGCTAACCTTGGACCAATGGGTCCTCAACACCATCTCCCAGAGTTACACCCTCCAGTTTACTTCCTTCCTGCCCAACCACCCCCCCGCCTCCATCCCCCTTGGGGGACCCCTCGCACGAAGCTCTAGCAGGAGGTGGGGTGGCTCCTAGGTCTAGGAGCGATAGGGGCGGTGCCCGAGGAGTTTGTGGGCAAGGGGTATTACTCCCATTATTTCCTTATCCCGAAGGCCAAAGGGGGGCTCAGGCCCATCCTGGGCCTCCGAGATCTGAACCAGTACATGGTGAAGCTCAAGTTCTGCATGGTCTCCCTGACCTCCATCATCCCTTCCCTGGATCCCAGGGATTGGTATGCTTCCCTCGATCTATAGGATATGTATTTCCACATCTACATATTCCAGGGGCACAGGTGCTTCCTCTGTTTCATGGTGGGACAGAACCGTTACCAATTCACGGTCCTCCTGTTTGGTCTGTTCACTGTCCCCAGGGTGTTTACAAAATGCATGTAGATGGTAGTAGCCTACCTCAGACGGCGGGGGGGGGGTGTCCAGATATTTCCCTATCTGGATGATATCAGTGATGAACAACAAATCAGAATGTTTAAAGATTACACCTTCAGCATACCTCCGTTATCTTGGGTTACCTTTGAATATAAAACACTAGGGCTGCCTTTCCCTTCAACTCCCTGTTCTCCTTCCTCATTCACTTCTTCAAAGTTAAGAAAGAAAAATGCTCGGTAGTTTCTGTATTTAACAGTATCTTACAATGTGCCTCTTATAGTGACTTTTTAGAAGTGATGTATGCATCCCTTGCCTGTTGTTAGAATTAAATATTTCAATATTCACACAGGAGCAAAAATTATTAGTTTAGGTGAGAGTATTGCAGTACAGTCCTGTTCTGTCTTCATAATTACCTTCCTAATGTTTGCATTAGATTCAACCTTGAAGATGTTTTCTAAAGAATCAAAAACACTCCAAAGAAGTATATCCTTTTCAAACATGGTGAGTAGTTGTCATCATTAAGGGAAGTCTTCCTGAAAGCTACCCACAGAAAGATGTCCCTTGTCAGCAGTATAGCAATGAAATGCCAGATTTGCCTTTGTTTCCTTCTCTCTCCAGCCTTCTGCATTTTCTCTTGCATGAGTAATTTACCGATGTGGGGTGAGGTTCAGTACTGTGCCTCCAAAGAAGCATAGCACAGCTCGCACCCTCCTAGGTTTGGGCTGCTTTGAGGCCCAGAGTAAACCTGGTGATGTAATTGAGACCGTCCAGGGGTCTGCCTATATTACATAAATTCATCACTGATTGTCTAAGGCCAGCTATGCTGCCCCGAATCTCTGCAGCACTACATGCTCTCTCATGCCCCTGACATGTCCCCTGGACCAGGGCTTGCAAGGGGATCCTTGGAAGAATATCTTTTGTCTATCTTCCTCAGTTCTGTGCCAGGAGAGTTATCCTCCAGAGGGAGCTGAGTCTTTTAGAGCCTCTTTACACAGCTCCTGTCATTTTAGTTAACATAAAGGGTCTGGAGCAAGGGTGAGAATCTCACCTGTGGCATTGACTAGGCTGCTGCTAATTCTGGCTGTGACTGCTGTTTTCTTTTCTTTAGTACTTTTTTCCTAATCCTTGGCCAAGGAGCCAGTTTCTCTCATTAATGGGCCTTGTCTACACTGACATTTCTCTTAGTCTCCTACAAGTGCGGTGCAGCTACATTGCAGAAATGGTGAAACCCCTAGTAGAGACTTGTAGCTGCCTTTCTGCCACTGTTACACCTAACCCTGCTTTGGGCAGGTGTAGCACGCAAGGCAACAAAAACACCAGCAACAGAACTACACAAATTCTCCCGCTGTTGCTGGTAGTGCTGCTGGTTGTATAACTGCAGCAAATTTCAATAGACAAGCTAGTGTAGACAAAGGCCTTAGCACTAACAGCACTGTCTTTCCTTAAATTGATAGATATTCTTTGCTTGTTCAGAGCTAACAGGGCTGCCTTTTTACTTATGCACTGCAGAGAGAATACCCTTTCACAATCAGAAAAATATAATCTTCCATGCACCCCTTTTCATGAAAATATCGTTCTCTGACTAGTAGTTATCATGAGATGGTTCTTTGGCGGTGTAAATATAGAACAAAAGCTTCCTTTTACTTCGGTGGTTTTAGGTGTGTTCAGTATTTGCTATGTCTCAAGTGGATAGGCAGCTGCAAAATTGAAAAGCTTGTTCATGCGAATAGGATGAAGCAACGCACTGTATTCTTGAAGCATGAACTAAGATTTACTGTATCCTCTATAACATACTGGAGGGAGTTGGAACTCTTATGCAAAGCTGGTAACTCTCTTATGTTGACCATAGTGAATCCACCATCCTTTAAGGCAGTAAGAGTTCATCTCGGTCACCATCTTTTTTTTTTTTTTTTTTGAGAACATGAAATGTATAGGATGTAGATACTGTTTGGTTTTTTCCCAAATACGTGCTAATGCACTTTAATTGACTTCTATGCTATCTGGCACTAAATTGAACACTGCTCTGTTTTCCTTATAGGCCTTGTCATCTTGTTTAATCTTACCGGGAGATACCACTGTCATAAGTTCTTCGTGGGACAATCATATGTGTGTATTTATTTTGTGGATTATATTTAATCATACTGTTTTTGGGTAACTGTGCTTTATGAAACTTCTTTTGAGAACATGGAAGTAAGTCGCTGTCGGGAAGCATTTACTCTTTTTCTATATATATATATATATTTTTTTTGGCCAATTTCTATCTGTTATTTAGAAATTATAGAAGCTAAATTATTTTAACTTATTTAAAACCTATAAAAGTTTGCTCTCTAAAGCTGTACTTTCATAACTAATACTTTTTTCCTGATAGCTATTTTTATTCAGTCGCATTTGGAAGACGGCAAGACACCTTAATGGGACATGATGATGCCGTCAGCAAGATCTGCTGGCATGATAATCGCTTGTATTCTGCATCTTGGGACTCCACTGTAAAGGTTTGTATGTCAGCCACTTTACTATTTATACTCATGGTTTTCATTAAGGTGATAGTGGAATACTCCAGAGTTCGTGATTGTAGCTTTCCTGTTGCTAACAAAGATTGCTGTAATTGTGTCTTTATGTCCTTTATAATTAAGGCTGCAAGTTTGTCACGGAAATCATGGATTCTGTGACTTTCCGTGACTTCTGCAGCGGCTGGCCCTGGGGCTGTCCAAGCTGCTCGGGTGGCCCCTGGGCCAGCTGCACCGGCCACTGCTAGGGAAGTCTTGGGTCACTGTCTCCTCCCCCCAGCAGCAGCAGGAGTTTGGGAGGGCTGCTGGGGGTTGGGGTACAGGAGGGGGTGAGGGCTTATCTCACTCTGGGAAGTGCTTACCTTGGGGGGGCTCCCCGGAAGTGGCAACATCCCTCTGCTCCTAGAGGGTGGCACAGCCAGGGTGCTCTGTGTGCTGCCTCCACCTGCAGGCACCGCCTCCTCAGCTCCCATTGGCTGCGGTTCCCGGCCAAAGGGAGCGGAGGAGGCAGCGTGCAGAGCTTCATGGCCGCACCTCTGCCTAGGAGCTGAGGGATGTCGCCGCTTCCAGAAAGGCACGGAGCCACCAACCCTCCCCCGTCTTTTCCCTCCCCCCCTGAACCCTCCACCCCCCCCCCCCACCAACCGGGATCCCAGGCCGCCCTCCCTCCCACGGCACCTCTGGGCCGCCCCTTTCCCCAAGAGTTAGTTAGGGGTCTATAGTACAAGTCACGGAGAGGTCACGGGCCGTGAATTTTTGTTTACTGCCCGTGACTTTTATTAAAAATACCCATGATTAAAACGTAGCCTTATTTGTAATAGCCCAGTGGTTTTCAACCTTTTTTCATTTGTGGACCGCTAAAAAATTTCAAATGGAGGTGTCTTTGGAAATCTTAGACATATTCCACAGGTTGAAAATCACTATTCTATGTTAATGACAACTTTTGCGGACCCCTTAGACATAGTCTACAAACCCCCAGGGGTCCCACAGGTTGAAAACCACTGTAAAAACCACTGTACCTTAAATCCACTCAAAGGTAATGCAGTACTTAAGTGGAATATCTTGCAATGATGCTAGTGCTCTATGATCTGCATTGACTATCTATTGGGCTCTGAGTAGAAATTAATGTGTTGGCTTTGCCTTATGACCATTAAATGGGATAAGATCTACCTAATTAAAATATCACCTCTCCCTGTCTAATACTGTCATAGTTAGAATCGGAGACCTCCCCCCAAACATTTGTTTTAAGAGGGGGAGCATTTGGAATTTTGAAACTTGTCACTGCCCTTAAGGGCATTCTGCAAAGTCTGTCTGTTTGTTTGGTGGATTGTTTTATCATGTTTTCTTGCTCAGTGGGTAGAGGATGCTTCTGTTTGGTTCAGTGGAATATGCTGCTGCTGCTGCTACTGACTGTTTTTAATTGTTATAGACTAAGTTCTTTGTGATTTGTGAAGAGAGCTTAGAGCAGGCAGGTTTAATGTTTAAACCAAAACAAGTAAAAGGAAGAATAATTCTGAACTTAAAAACGAGGAGGAAGTTTCTTGAACTGACCTTTGTACAGTTGAACTGACCTTTTGTACAGCTTTTAGTTAGCATAAACAACTTAAACCTTGCAGTGACAGAGCTAGGTAATTAAAAGAAAAGTTAACATGACCTAGTTGTCCTAATGCTTGTTTAAATAAACTGCAATGTTGGTATTCTAGGTGTGGCACTGTGTTCCTGCAGAGGTTCTGGGCACCAAAAGACATCAATTTGAATTGCTTGCTGAGTTAGAACATGATGTTAGTGTGAGTATGGAAATGTACACATATATAACTTCTAATCAGTCAAAGACTACAGTCTGGAGTTACTTGACAATATCTCAATTAAGCTTTTAAAAGATCTGGCATAAACCAACAAAAGTGAAAATTCTGAATTAAGACTACCATTCATCAAAGGCTGTCAGTTGCTAGATATTGCAAGAATGCCAAGACTAGGATGGACTAGAATAGTCTAAGGGGAAAGTGAAAGCTAACTCCAAATATTTTTCTCTCTTCTTAAAAGAATTGGTTCAAGTGTCCATTTCTGGAGAGTAGAAAGGTTGTATAAACAAATGGGTTTTCTTATTATTGGTCTGGCACTACTTGTGGTGTGTGCAAAGGGTTCATGGGCTCTTTCAATAAATCAGAATAAATTTGTCTGAAGTATTTGCATCCTCATGCCTTCTACACAAATACCAAATTTGGCTGTTTAGCGTTTTTAGGTAAAAGTCTGACTTGTTTTCCATGGTTTGTACTTTCCTATGATCTATGTTATCATAAACACCACTGTGAATATCTAAATACATTGTACGTGTTTGGCTCAAACATACAATTAAAAATAAATATGGGCAGATACTGGAATATAAATGTACACAAATCCGTTAACTTCTAACATCATTCATGCAGAGTATTTAGAACACTTGTACTGAAATTTCTTAAACCTCTCAGTGGATTTATTTATAGATCACAAGGAGGCAACAATGCCTGGTAAAATTTACCAACAGCATCCAAGGATATCAAAAACAGATGGGTTGGGCAAAGCGCAGGCTAGTGGTTTTTTAGACCTGTTTGCTATGGTTAAACATTTCTTTGACTGATTACAGCCTACATTTCTAATTAGTTATCTTCTCTTGGATAAGATCTTAAATGTCAATTCAAATGTCTGATTCTGCAAGGAAAAAGAACGCTTATAAATCTGCTTAAGACTCCATTTCCTGCTCGCATATAGTTGGCAAGGATTTTACATTTTGAAAAAAAGTAGGGATTTTATATAAAAATATGTAATCAACTGATGTCATAAAATTGGATACTTATGGAAGACAGGCTTGTTTGTGAACACTCAAAGGTCTATCAAGAATGCCCATGTGAGAGCTGAGTAAAGGAATAATGTGGTACTTAATTGTCTAGGTAAATACTATCAACCTAAATGCTGCAAATGCAATGCTGGTGTCCGGAACCAAAGAAGGCACTGTTAGTATTTGGGATGTTACTACTGCCACTATGTTGCACCAACTTTCATGTCATTCAGGGACCGTGTATGATGCTGCTTTTAGTCCTGGTATGTTGTGTTTAAGTCTCTTCTAATATGCAGGTGTTGAGAGAGATGAGAATTGCTAGAGGAATCTCTGTCTTTGTATAGCTCTACTGTACAGTGATATCTAGATTTGTAACGTAATTGTAGAGTTTTAGATCTTCAGTTATACTCAGACACAAATCTCCAGTCTCCAGGTTTTATCAGTGCTTTACCATACTTGATGTTAGAATACTTTTCTGGGCTAGTTATAAATTGCTTCAGTTTTTTTGCTTGAAGATTTACTTACTCCTCATTATCTGAGATGTGACTGAAATAACTGCTTTTAATAAAAGTATGTTTTCTGACCTACCTAACTAATGTGCAGTATTAGTCATCATTCCTTCCTTTGACCACTGGAAATATTAGATATGCAGTACTGTACATGTTTAATACATTTAATTTTTGTATAGACAGCAGACATCTGCTCAGCACGGGAGAAGATGGCTGTTTTAAAGTAATAGATGTGCAAACTGGAATGCTCATTTCTTCTATGGCCTCAGAGCAGCCTCAAAGGTAATGCTGAGGAAAAGCTCTGTGTGAAGCGCAACCCCTTCTAGCTACAGTGGCTGTATGGATAATTGATAGTTATGTCTCTGAATTATAGTGGGGGCAGGAAGTGGACATTGGTGTTTGCATCAAATGCCCAAAGGGAATGTGGAAATGACACAAATATGAAACACTTCTAAGGTATATGTCATCTAGGAGAAATGGGGTCATCTTAACAAGAGATGCATGTATCAACAGATGGAAGTGCAAAGGTTGGGATTCTGTGTGCATTGTCTGCTGCCGCCACAGTTTCTCAATTTGGCTGCTAAAGCTAGGCACTTCTATAAATGACCAGCCTGTCAGATGTGCTAAGCAGCTGCAGTTTTCACTGAAATTAGTGAGAGCTGACACTGAAAATTGCTACAATTAATAGATGCAAGTTTGTGTGTAGTTCAGCAGCTGTAAAGCATCTTGGATTCAAAACTTGTTAGTTTGCAGTATACCAAAAACTATAGAAGTGTCAGCCTTGGTATCTTACGCTGAAGAAAGTATCAATTTTAACTTGAGGGCGCTCTTTCCCACCTCTCTCTACTCAGACTGATCTAGTGTTTCAGAGTATAGAGCAATACGATTTGTGCTTTAAACTATCGACAGCCAGTTTTCTTCATTTTTCAAACTTTCCCTTTACCCTTGCACCTAACTCTCATTGCTTAATTCATAGTGCAGCATTGGCCTCAGTACTAAGTAGAACAGTTTCTTTTATGCATAGGTGATGGACTAAACTAACAGGTAGAAGAGTCTTAAATAATGCCGCCACTTAATGCAAGTGGGATAAAAGATTGCCGAATTATTTTGCAGATGTTTCAAATGGGATGGACATACTGTTTTATCAGGAAGCCAGTCTGGAGAATTATTGGTTTGGGACCTTCTTGCAGGAAAAGTTATTGAAAGAATCAAAGGACATACAGGTGTGTGTGGAGTACTGTGTAATCTCCTTGGGCCAGATCCACAAAGGAACTTAGGTGCCTAAACCCCAGTTTTAGGGGCCTACGTCCCAGATTTAGGCTCCCCTGTGGTGCCACCTACTCCTGTGGCATCTAAACTCACTCAACCCCTAAATTTTTGCTGTAAATGTTCCCTCAACAACTATGTTTCTGCCTCTGCACATGCAGACTGCTGCCTCCCTCTAGGTATCTGGACACCTATCTCCTGTCTAGGCCCCAGCACCATCCGCAAATGGGGGGAAGATAGGTGCTACTCTGCCTATCTTGTCTGCAGAGCCTGATCTGGTAGACATGCTCAGAGCAGCCTAACTACACACACAGCAACCAGAGTGTGGCAGGGAGGAGGACTCTCTCTTTTAACCTTCAGCACAATGGCTAGGGTACTCCCCAGGACGGTGGGAGACCCAGGCGAGTCTCTCCTATTGAATCTGTTCCACTTTAATTCAATGTTTGAATAATTAAATATGAATTGGGCCAGAGGGAGTGAGGTCATGTCTACACTATGGGCTCTACAGTGACACTGTTACAGTGTTGTAGCTCTGTAGTGTAGATACTTCCTACCGCAGCAGAAGGGGTTTTTCCTTCATTATTGATGATCCACTTCTCTGAGCAGCAGAATGCTATGCCGGGGGTTTGGTTGGCTTAACTATAGCGCTAAGGGGGTGTGAATTTTTCACACCCTTGAGTGATGTAACTAGGTGAATCTAAATTTTAAGAGTAGACCAGGTCTCAGGGTGACTATATAGTCCACTGGCTTCAGCGCTCAACTGAGCGGGGGGAACCCCCTCTTCGAATCTCTTCCCTCATCAGGCAGAGGGGGAATTGGTCTGATCTTCTGCATCTGAGGTGAGTGCTCTAATCGTTGAGCTAGTTGTTATAAGGGAGGTCCTCCTCCTTCTCTTTTTTTGTGTGGAATGAGACAGGCACCTAACTTATTGCTGCAAAAAGGGGCTTAGGCACCTAAGCTGCCTGACTTCAGGAGAGGGGTTTCTGGCTGTGGGTTATAGGCAGAGAAAGGCACCTTGCTCCATGAGAAGGGGGGGACTGAGGATACACCCCTCTTATTGGCATCTCCCCTTGGCTGGCTTGCACAGCTCCTCACCTAGCGCCCTGGCTTTTGTGGAACCCCTTCTCTCTCTCTCCCCCCATGTTGTGTACTGTGAGCCCAGGCACCTAATTCAGGCTTTGTGGACCTAAAAGTTAAGCATTGCAACACCCTACATACCTTTGTGAATCTGAGTCCCAGTTCTGTGCAAGGTTCCTTTTTCCAGAGGAGCACTGTACTCTGACATGGGTCACAGAACAGTTACAATTTCTGACACCATCGCCAGTTTAGGTGAACTGGAATTTCGAATCAAATGACAGTTGGATCAGATGCTAAATTTAAGACCATAGAAAGTCTCCCATTGGCTTTAGTGGAAGATGAAAAGGACCCTTCATCTCCCTTTATAATGCTGCTGGCCCACGAATAATGGATGATCTGCCCCTTGGTGACCTGACGGGAAGAAGAAAGAAAAGATTAACAGGAGAAATGTTGATTTCTACTGATTTGGATGTTGCAGTGATACTGATGAAAACAGGCTGCTCTAATAGCATGCAAGGCCTAGTATACTCCAGCTATGGCAAAATACCCAGGTTTCGGCAGCAGATGTGAAATTTTGGGAAAGTCAGAGTTTGTATTTTCCACATTTAATAAAACCTAATTTTGAAAAAATCTGTCCAAAGTCCATATATTTATTTTGATGTCAAATTCCATGTTACAGTCAGCACACTTTAAGGTTTCAGTGTGTTAGTCTGACCCAAACCTGTTTCAGAGCATCTAAAGGCTTGAAGATAATACTATCTAGCATCAGTTTGCTTGTAAGGTTTCCCTTGCTCTTATGAGGGCTGGAAACAGCAGTGTAATAAAAGCTTACTTGTGGAATTCAGCTCTGCATGGAGGGGTGGAATCTCAGCAAACACACGGTTTCTGGCCATATGCTCCCACTGAAGTGTATTGTAGGATTGTGTAGGATGCCAACTCTGATTTTAACATGTGAGAAATGGGTCAAGTGGCAGGGGCTAAGAATGCTGTGAAGGGTCCTCTGAAAGTTGGGCTAAAGGAAAACTCTTGTAGCCTTTGGCCAGTTGACTAGAGTGGAAATGGCTGTGGCTAAATTGATTCATCCAGTTCAAAAGACTGCTAAGGATATGCAGTGTGCTAGAGTTAAGTACACATACTGTAAATGAGATCACTGGTCCTCACTGAGCATGCTCAAGCAAGAGAAATTTTAAGGCTGTGCTGTTAAATGCTATTAATTTGATCAAAACTACGCATCAAATACCTCCTGCAAACTTGTTTTTAAAATAGTACTCTTCTGATTTGTTCACACGTCTCCGCTATTCCCACTGTGTTTGTATCTAACACAAAATTCAATTCCCTGTTTTTCTCAGGTGCTGTAACATGCATGTGGATGAATGAGCAATGCAGCAATATTCTCACAGGAGGGGAAGATAAACAAATCATGTTCTGGAAACTGCAATATTAAGTGCCTTTTCCCTACAGATACTTAAATGAACTCAACATATTTTAAACCAAACTTCATAAAGGAACTTACCCATGTGCAATGATGGCTGCTGAAGGTCAACCAAAAAAGAAAGCTTGGTTTATCTAAAACTTTCTAGCTTATGGTGACTTCATTTAAAGCTCTTGTACTGTAATTTCCATACTGTAATATTTTTGTTTGTATTTCATTAAGGCTGTCATATTGTCTCAACTTGAAAATGCTTGTCTTCATTTGAGATGAGACTTATTTTTCTGTAATTAAAGAGATATTAACTTGCAATCACTGTGTGATCTACTTGAACTGCATCAAATAGGGTAGTGTATGTTTAAATCAATAAAGCAAGCCTCTCTTATTTCCGCAAGGACCACGTTCATATCATCTTTTTTTGAATTGGAAGCTTCTAAGCAAAAGCCTTTTCCTAAACCTCTGCTCTCTACAAATTTATTAGAAGGAAACATGATCTTCCCTTAGCCCTACCACTCTAAAGAGTCTTTCTCATCTATCACACCTGCCTGCTTCCTAGTATAGTAGAACCTCCAATTTCTTGTGTTGAACAGGGGCTAAAGGAGGAATCTTTACTCATGAACAAAGTGTTTCTATACCTGAGGCAGCTGTTATACTTTAATCACCTACAGGACAGCTGCAGTAGCTCCCACTTTGTGCAGGAGAAACATTTGTTCTGCTCCAAGGGAGCAGAATTGGGGGTTGTGAGAAAGGTTACTTACCAATAACTTGTTCTTCCAGTTGCCTTTGTATATTCACACTGGTGCCTCTTGGTGTTGAGCTGCAGAGGCACCATAGGGGTGGACATGTGCATTCAAATGCAATGGTGATTTCAGCACCTTACTCCTACATGTGTCCTCCCAAACTCCAGTTCTGATTTTTTTTGTACAACGCAGAGGGGAAGATGCAAGTAATGTGATGGCAGAAGGGACTGAGAACAGTAACCTCATCTTATTTTAGGCCCCTGTGTACCCTCAGCAGGGGGAGATTAGTAAGTAGGGCCCCATGATGGACAGTGAATGAGGAGTTCTGTAGATGAATGTGGACTAGCACTGCTCTCCCAACTGGGCATGAATGTGAAGTCTGATTAATAGTGCTTGCTGATTGTATGGCTGGTGCTGCTCTGTGAATAGGAATGTGCCTGAAAAAAGCCCCAGATGCTGCAGCAGCTCTGGCAGGAGTGCATTTTAATCCCAGGAGCATTGTGGTTGTAGCTAAACTGTCACCTCACTGTATACATCTTTTATCCTTCCAAGGAGTGTCAAGTTAGAGCTGAACCCTAGGTTACCAATTGATTCCCTTTGTTCCACTGGCAGAATCTAGTAAGGGGCACCATGATTAAAACTTGGAAAAATATTTTGCCCAAAACTTTTCCAGTAAAAAATACAGATTGTTAAATTGAAAATTTTGCCAAATTGTTGTGGGTTTTTTTTCTGAGGGACCTTTTTTAATAAAAAGAAATTGAAGGGTTTTGACACTTTGGAAATGCTTCCATTTTTTAATGTTAAATGCTCAAAATTGAAACTTTTTTTAATTGTTTTGGTTTGACCCAAAATTAATTTTTTGTAATTGCCAGAAAACTGAAAAGTTGGTTATTCACTTAGCTGTCCTTGTGGTGTCCCACAAGCTGGTAAGAAAGCCAGGCAAACTTGATAATTGGCCATTCAAAATCTACTGAGCCAGAAGCAAAGGCATTCTGCCTGAAGATCCATTTCCTGCTACTCCAGTCAATGGTCATTGTGATGGGTTTGGTCACAGAAACCCCCTTGGGACTGTCTATGCTGGGGCAGATGTAATGTCCTGGTGAAGGAGCTGGTCTCTTAGCTTCGGTAAGAGCCTTCATGGAATACTGCATGCAAGGACACAGGAGAAGCTAGAGTGGCTGCTGCATGATGGTGTTTCCATGATGCCTGATCTGAGGATAGAAACAGAGATCAAGTCCTGGGATCCTCCAAACTGATGATGTGGAAGGGGCTCAGGATACCAGATTAGCACTGAAGAGCTAGGTGTGGGGCAGCATCAAAATGCAGCTGGCAAAATGGCCATTAGGTACTGTACTCAGATGGTGTCCTTGGGATTTGTAATGGTGAAGTGTTCAGGTTTGTTAGTGCTGAGAGGTCCAGTGGATGAGATGTGTGGAAAAGAGGTGACAACTGCCATTTGAGAGGCCCCATACCAATCCTATATTGATGGGAGAGTGTGCTTCCTCTTATTTACATCTCCCACCCTTATGGGGAGCTGGCCTTCCTTTTTTTCCTTCCCTGAGGGTACTCTGATGGGTCCTGTGGAGCAGTTATCAGTGCTGGAGGACAGGCCCAGTACAGGACTCAGAGCTGGTGCAGATAGCAGTGGTGCTGGTTGAAGCGGTAAGACACCTGAGTCTATACAAGAGCTTTTGTAGCCTTGTGAAACAGGATGCCTTCATCTCAGTGCTGTACTATGAATCAACATTGGGGCAAAGCAGTGTTGGCTAATTCACCCCATGAGTGGTACTGATGAACTCCCACCTCTTCGGTGGAAGGGTGTGCTGAAGCCAAAGTGTGGGGTGGGGGGGTGGGGGTGTATCTTCCACCCCACCAGGGAAGTATTCAGCCCTGAGGCTGCACTTGGGCTATGTACATTCTAAGGCCAGATGAGCCTGGGACCTCAAGTCTCAATCCCTGCTCATCTGAGGAGTAAGGGTACAGCAAACTGTACATCATGGAGGTGAGTAGGCTTCACCCAGACAGCTATGGGTGTCAGATACTAGCATAGTCTATACTGCAGCTGGGAGCAAGCTTCCCACCTCAGCTAGATAGACTTGTACCAACAGGCTTGAGCTAGCAGTATGGACATTGCATGAGAATGCTTGAGAGCCCATGCTGCAATGACATCACTGCTATTTTTAGCATACTAGCTCAAGCCCTGCACCCATGAGTCTGGTCTAGGTGATTTACCTCCAGCTACAGCACAGCCTGATGGGAAGTGGCTCAGGCCTCAACACAGTCCCAGTGGAGAACTTTGA
Source organism: Caretta caretta (assembly GCF_965140235.1). Taxonomy (NCBI): domain Eukaryota; kingdom Metazoa; phylum Chordata; order Testudines; family Cheloniidae; genus Caretta; species Caretta caretta. The sequence goes on from NC_134207.1 coordinate 66,843,318, forward strand.
GTGCTTGCAGGACAAGAAAATGGACTATTTAACTGAACAGTAACCCCCTCTCCCAGAATCTTGCCCAAGGCAGTGCTATTGCTTGACAGCAGGGGGAGTCAATCCCACAAGGCTGTACAGAGACAGTTTGAAGAACAATGGGAGCATAAATGCCATCCCTTCCCTGTTGCAAACCTACATAGGGAATTTGAATGAAGCAGTACTGCCTAGGCCACCTAACTCCCCCATTTAGACTTCCTTTCAAACCCATACACACTCAGCTGTGGGTACAGATGAAGCTTCCTGGATCCTGATGCTCCCCCAGAGCTAATGGCCTCACTCACATCTCAACACAAGTGGGAGTCTCAAGGTAGCTATTCAGCCCCTATCTCTGCAGTGGCATCTGAGCACCAGGAGGCATTCAGAGAACATGCCTAAGTGGTAGCAGCTGGGGCTAAGCAGGTAGCCTAGCACTTAGGAAAAGCACTTGGGATATGGAAGACCTAGGTTTGAAATCCCTTCTGATTTAGCCTACCTACTGAGCAGAAACCATAAAGGGCTGTGCCTAACTCTCTTTGAGGGGTTAGGCTTAGGTCCCCCTCCTTCCCTCAGCATTTCCTACTAACTAGCTTGGTTTGCTGGCATCTGGGAGTTTGGCTCTTTGCCTCAACGACTTGGCCACAAAGGCATTTAGGTGCCTAAGTCCCACAGGAAATCAATGCCATGGCAGGGAACCTGACTCCCTTTCCACTGCCTCTCTTTCCTGTCAGGCTGACTCCTAGAATAATTATGGCATGCATCGGCTTCTCTTTAGGAAGGGAGGTATTTTTTTTCCCTTCATGAGCAGCAACAACTTGATTGAGCCTGAATCACTATGGCATTTTATTAAAGAGTGGGAATTTAGCACATTCTCCTTCAACAATCCCCCAAATCAGCACCAACCCTTTGCCCAGAAAAAAAAAGTCAACTGATCAAAAAGTTCACTGCAACAGTGATCATCTGCAGCTTGCAAACAACCTGAAATAACTGAGTAGTTTGATTGGTGAGGCTTGAGAAACTTAAACCACCCATCACGGAAGTCAATTACACCCACACAGACATCCCCTCCTCTCAAACAGATCACAAGGGAGTTGTCATCTGATTTTACCAGAGTCTTGCTTGAAAGCTTTCCTTCCCACCATTTTTCAGAAAGCAAGTTTAGTGTGAAAGACCAGTAGGTTCTTGACAGGGAGAGTGCACAATTAGCTGTATGTACTAGAATAATCACAAATGACCCAGCCTCAAAATATGCAAAGACTTCTGTACTGGAATTGGCTTAGGAGCAGCTCACCCTCTAAAAACTTTAGCTTAGAAGATTTAGGAAGCAATGGTCAATCCAATGCTCAAATAGTTGGTGTCCTGGTGTAGGAGCACAAAGCAGGACAAAATATGTGGCAATCATTGGCCTATGGCATCATCTGGCTCCATTTCATTAGTAAATATGGGAAGTGGGGCCCTATCCCTCATGCAAGTATGAAAAAAGTTATTTCAGCATGCATTAAACCTCCATTTCAAACTGTGAGAAGAATGTAATATTTGTAGTTGCCTAGATTCTGTTAAAAACACTTAATTAGAAGTAATTTCACTAATTACACTTACTGCTGAATGCCTTTTATTTACTTATTTCTAAATGTTTTTCCCTTATTGCTATGTCAGACCCCCAAAGAAACAGGACAAGCTAACTCCATAAAGGGGAAAGAATGAAATTGACACCACACCCACCCACCCAACAAATACAGGATGCTCTTTACAATACCTTTGTTCTGTAAATATTCAACTTACATCAATTAGCTGTTATTTGCAACAGTAGGTAATGTGTATGTTTAAGTTAACAGTGTCCCTTTAAGTCTAAAAAGCTCTGGGACTGTTTCAAACAAAAGACTGCTGCTAGCCAAAACCATTTACAGGAAAGGGAAACCATTTCTACACTAACCCATTGGAGCTGCTTATAATGTACAGCTATTTGAATTGTAACATTTAACATAGGGGAGATTTAGACTCCCACTGAGCTACCAATAGAAAGAACCAACTCTTCCTTGAACAAATGCTTCAATTTTTCATATGCCGACCAGGAACAGCATTTTGCAAAGTATCAATTTTAATTTTATTTGGATATACCTCCTGGTTAACACTTACCCTTAAACTCAGTTTGCTTGAATAGTTAATCAACAAAGTTACTCTGCAGTTTTAAAATGTTCATCCTACATCTTAAAAAAATATCCAAAGTTTTGCAATCTTATTTGGTTATTCCTGAATTTTATTTTTAAACATGTTTAAGGATACAGAATTTAAGCATATTAGAGTTACAATTTGTATAATAAGAGTAGTAAAAAGTTGAGTTTAACAATCGATTTTTATCTATATACTTTACCCTTTAAAGCACTTCTTTAAGGTTTAATGCCAATATTAGCTAAACTTCGTTTTCAAGTGGCTTTTTTTTGCCAACAAGATTACTTGAACAAAAAGCACACTACCACTAAAATAGTCAATTTTCTAAATATACTGTTCTAAATATATGGTTACAAAGAGAAGGCAATAAAAATACTTATTCATCCGAAAAAGAACATACAAAGAGCAGCAATATGTTCTAGATCATGGATAACTGATATTATCACTTGCAGAAGAAACACTTATTAGTTTCCTTTTGTTGCAATGGCTTATAACCATAGAAACAGTAGTAAATTAGAGTTGCATGATCCTACAGAAAAAGAGATCAGCAGAACTTTGTTGAAAATTTCACATTTGTAAAAATCAGCATTAGGCTACAAACAAGTCTTATGGTTGCATGAATAAACAAGATAACGTGTTGAATGGTAACATTCCCAGCCATGATATATAATGTAAATGCTCAATGCAGCATATCTCCTCTTGGACTCAAGAAATGCTCATGTGCAGAATCCAGAAGTTGCTGAGTATAATAGCCCAAGATTAGCTGAGTTCTCATTACATATGCATATACAATACAATGGCTTTAAATTTAGACCTCAGGGATTGTATGGTCCATCAGACTTTTCATGATGCCAGAAGCCATCCTGGGGGAAGGGGGAAAAAAAAGTCCTTTACTAAATTTAAAAAAAACTTCAAACCCTTACTTTGTTATTAAAAATAATGCAAAGAAAGAGAAACCAAAGAATACTTGACATTAAGTTTTAAATCAAAGCATTTTGTCTTACTAGATTAACAGCAAAACATTGCAGCAAACGATATAGAAAACTAGCAGGTAACCATGCCGTTGGCATTTTATTCTACCTTGTACGTTATGAAAGAAAACAGAATATTCTAATATACCTTGTGTATGGGTAAAGAACTGGGAGGTGTATTCTGCCTGATGTCAACTACAGAGAAACTGCTGAGTGTAGCAGCTAAGGATAACTTTTTCCATCCTCAACTTTGAAAGCAATATGTTTTTGTCATACTGCAACCAGAAGAGGTGCTCAGGTAGTGGCAAAGGCTTAAAGCACAAATGAAGATGGCAAAAATGTCTCAGTTTTACACAGAGAATAGTGGAGTCCTAGTCCATCTTTAACAGAAGCTGGACTAGTTTTAGTGCATCACCATGGTCTAACTGGGCTGAGCAAACTTTTTGGCCCGAGGGCCATATCTGGGTATGGAAATTGTATGGCGGGCCATGAATGCTCGCGAAATTGGGGTCAGGGTGTGGGCAGCAAACCACTGAAGCATTTGAGATTTCAAATACATTGCTATATTAAAAAATCCATTAGAACTCTGAAATATTATTTGGCTAAATTTCAAAGAGGGCTGTTACTTTGAAAAACGTTAATGAAGCAGAAAGTTACATATTATTGATTTTTTTTTTTGTATGAGATGTAGGAGACATCTTTCAATTTGACTGGAATAACAGGATTAAAGACAATGATTTCCCAGTCCCAAAAGACTCCATTTCAGGTTTACAATTGTTTGAAGTAAAAAGGTATTCCATTTCTGTAATCAGCTACTCTAACATTACACATGAACTCTGCCCAAGTCACAACAGGACTGAAATGAAATACAAATCTTGTCCTACAATAATCCGAGATATAGTCTAAACTGTGGGAATTTTGTAGGTTACACACTTCCCCCATAAAGCTATTCCAGTGCCCTAATTCCTTGCCACTAATTTCTTCTGTAAGTTTACTCTGTTTTGTTTGCAGAAAACACGTTTTCCAACTTTTGTCTTAAAAGGATACCATAGTCATCCCCCACAAATTCAGATTAAATCATGTTAGTGAACTGAAAACACATGACAGCAACACCCTTAGCATAAATGCATTTCCACAGCGTGCCTGATGCCAGATTTGGCATTTTCTTGACTCAAACACACAAAATGCATTTGTGTTTGAGAGTTAAAATTTACCCTAGAACCAAAGGAGTAATCGTCCATTGGAATATTGTTTCCACAACACTTAAGAAGCAGATTCGTGCAACTAATTAGCTATATTTAAAAAATGAATCAAAGTTTTCTTGCTTACCTCTTAATTATATGTTCAAAGATATATGAAGGCATGATAGTAATTGTCACAACATTCCCAGCTGTTGCCAATATGTCTGCAATTTGGGAGTCCTGTTAATGAAATACAAATGAACAAAAAACCTCATGATCTGAATTCCTGAAATCCTTCTGCATATAGCTACGGACTATAAACAGGGCAAAAAGAACCTTTTCAAAATATCTGCAAGGAAACACTAAGGGAAGATATCTAATGTAGACTAGGACCAAACAATAGCTGTTAGCATCATTAAAAGATCCCTGGTCTTGGAATACAAAGGTCAGCATGTACCCAGACACAAGGAGGACACCCTGGACAGGAAGCCATAAATTTACAGGGCAATCACTCCCAATGTTGATACTGGCAAGGGAACATCTAACAAGATGTACCTCATGTCTCCAGATGGAGAAGGAGAAGAAATACCACGCACGCATTTCTTAGAGAAATGATACTAAAACAGAGAGTTTAAGAAAGTTGATGACAAAAACCTAAGGATAAAGCTAGGTAAGAGCCTAACTCTTAATAGCCATTTCTATCTGCTAAGACACACAGAAAACTGGAATAATCAGATAGACCACCTTCAGATATTGAGATGTTGTTAAAATTTTGTTGAGCATTCTTGATTACATGGACTACTGGTAAAAAGTCACATCAATAAGTGTTCAGAATGACACTCTCTCATACCATACTTGTGATCTTCTAAAAGCCCCACTCCCCTCTCAGAAGAGTGCAAAGATGGGACTATTGTTACGCTGAATTTATTTTTGTAAAGCACATTACTTTACCTTCAGTCCAATTACATTCTGGCCATTAATTTCACACATGTTGTGATCTGTAAGAAGACCATTTCTAGCAGCAGAACTGTCTTTTACTATTGAGGTTACTTTTCCATTTTTGAATATGAAGCCAACATGACCTGTGCTGTCCTTATGCATAGTAAGAGTTCGTTCAAAAGGCCTGTAAGAAATATGTTCACAACTTATTATTGTACTATATTCACCATATACTGAACAATTCCACAAGAGATTATAGAGTTACTACTAAACACTAACAGCTCTGCAAGTTTATGCCATAATATATTATAACATTTACAATATCTTTGACCTACAAGTATTCTTTTTGTCTGAAATGTCTGTTCTCAATATTGGTACTATCCACCTTCCTAGCTAAAATATTTATAAAATTATATAGATTAAGATACAGTACGTTCCAGAAGTCAGTTTTGATTATTCAATTTTATGAGTAATTGCCATTTCAGTTTCAAGTTATGATTCTAACACACACAGTTCACTTCAGCATTGAAAGAGACTATGGTATTTTAGTTGACTAATGTACTCTACATACCCATACTTTCAACTATATGCTGAAAGTGGCCTGATATAACCAGCTACTTCACTTAATATTTTAAGCTTATTTTTCCACTCAGGCGATAATCATTGTTCATTGGCTTTTTACCTATATTCCCCTATGACACAGGAAATACGTAAGTATCCCACCCTCTTTAACATATGTACATTTACATTTTAAATTACGCATTCTTGTAGAATGGATTGGTCAGCAAGTGTTACAACTAAAATAGCATTGTCATATATAGTAATAACATTGGTCAGATCACTGATCTCCTTTTTGAAGGCCTAATACTTGCCCACATACAAACTTGCACTGATGTGTTTTTAAATCAGTTTAAGTTAACAAGTGCAAATGTGTATGCAGACACTTATTTCAGTTTAACTAACAATGTCAAAAACACACCTCTAATTAAACTTGCACGAGTCTGTATTGCTAAAGACCTTGGTTTAAAGCAGGGGTGGGCAAACTTTTTGGCCCGAGGGCCACATCGGAGTTGCAAAACTATATGGAGGGCCAGGTAGGGAAGGCTGTGTCTCCCCAAACAGTCTGGCCCCCCTCCCTATCCACCCCCTCCCACTTCCTGCACTCTGACTGCCCCCCTCAGAACCTCCCACCCATCCAACCGCCTCTCGGGACCCCACCCCTATCCAACAGCCACTTCTCCCTGACCTGACTGTCCCAACCCCTATCCACACCTCCACCCCTTGACAGGCCCCCTGGGACTCCCACACTTATCCACCCGCTGCTGCTCCCTGACTGTTCCGACCCCTATCCACACCCCCACCCCCTAACAGGTCCCTGAGACTCCCACACCTATCCAGACCCCTCTGTTCCCTGACTGCCCCCCCGAACCTCTGCCCCACCTGACTCCCTTACCATGCCAGAGCCAGCCATGCCACCCAGCAGGAGCAGCGGGCCAGAGTGCTGGCGGCGCAGCGTGCCGTGGCTGCAAGGAAGGGGGACCATGGGTGAGGGGCCGGGGGCTAGCCCCTTAAGATATATGTATACTTTTTTTCCTATTCAAAAGAGGCCTAGACAGTAGTAGCAAAAACCTAAGCAGAATTGCATTGGCAGAGTTTGAGAGAAACTCTGCATAATACCTGCCTGAGACAGAGTTAGCAGCCCTTGCTAATGCCAACAGTCTTAATTTAACAGATTTACTCATGAAATATTAGACAAGAAAAGGAAGCTTCTGAACTACTTAGACTGTAAGCTCTTTGGGGCAGAGATAGTCTTTGTTATGCGTTTGGTGCTTAAACACAGAAGAATCCCACGCCTGGACGAGGGGCTCATGGTGCTACTGCAATACAAATAAGTAATAATGAACAATCACTTTCCTTTACACTTGATAGTTTTACCTGTCACGAATTATCATCGAAATTCTCTCCCCCGAAGCCTGCTTGAGAACTTTATGGGATTTCTCAGAGCTCCATCCTGCACAGTTTTCACCATTAATTTGCAGAACTTGGTCCCCAAACCTCAGACCAGCTAAAGATGCTGGAGAGTTGGCTTGTACTAACTGGACAAATATACCCTAAATGGAATGATAAAAATTGATTATTCTTGAATATTAACAGTCAGAAAAAGTTCCCAGTGCCTATTTTACACATAACAAAGTATACATAAGCAGCAAGCAGAAGATGAGTTGAACAACTATGCCTTTTGAAAATAAAGATATACTACAGGAGATGAATAGGCAATAATTTTTTTTTAAATACATACAAAGGTGACCTACAAAAGCTAAAAGGCTTATTAATCCTTTTATGATACAATGAAGGCCTGAAATCTTGTTTTTCATTTTTAAAAATGAAGCATTACCACCACAGAACTATCAGGAAGACTAGTCTTCACATCCCCTGATTTTACGGCAGGATCTCTTGGTCTCAAAGCAGGTTTATTGTGAGCTTTAAAGACTTGCATTAAAGTGGTGAAGGATGGTGAATCATTAGCAATGGATTTTACGTATCTCAAACGCTAGTCTGAGATAAACAGGTGTTAACACAGTTGACTGAAAATCCCTTCTTCTCTCAGCTACTCAGCTTTGATTCCTGTGAGGTTATTTAGTAGTGCTTCAGTCATCATGGACCCTGTCTACAGTTAAAAAGCTAAACTAGCAATGCTGGGAGCCCTAATGTAGTTGGGGTTGTGTCTGCAATTATGGTTAACACCATCATGTTGATTAGATTTGCCCCCACTTCACTTTCATGAAAGGGTGCTGAAAGCTAAACCCCACCAGTGCTGGGGCACACAACACCTGTTCAGCTTAACCAGTGTTGACAATAGTGGGATGTTTCCAAAATGCAGACAAAGCCTTAGGGTCTTCCAAGGTAGACAACACCAGAATTTCTATTTTAAAAAAAAGCTGTAAGATAGTTATACCTTGGACAAGCCCAGTTTCTCCTGATTTTGCAGGTCACTTAAGAATGTGACAAGTTTCACAGTTGGGAACAGTCAGTCAGAAACCACAATGGAGGAGAGACTGGCTGCAGAGAAGTTAAAATGATTTCTTTGCACATTTGGTCACCACAAAGGAGAACAAGAAAACCATACTTTGGTGTTACTCTTTATAGATAGGTTTCAGAGTAGCAGCTGTGTTACTCTGTATCCGCAAAAAGAACAGGAGGATTTGTGGCACCTTAGAGACTAATTTATTTGAGCATAAGCTTTCGTGGGCTAAAACCCACTTCATCGGATGCATGCAGTGGAAAATACAGTAGGAAGATAGATATACACACACAGAGAACATGAAACAATGGGTGTTCTCATACACACTATAATGAGAGCGATCAGTTAAGGTGAGCTATTACCAGCAGGAGAGGAAAAAAACCCAAAACCTTTCGTAGTGATAATCAAGATGGGCCATTTCCAGCAGATGACAAGAACATGTGCGGAACAGTACGGGGGAAAAAACATGGGGAAATAGTTCTGCTTTGTGTAATGACACATCCACTCCCAGTCTTTATTCAAGCCTAAGTTAATGGTGTCCAGTTTGCAAATTAATTCCAATTCAGCTGTCTCTCGCTGGAGTCTAGCAAATACTCACCAGCAACCACATGCCACACAACAAAAACACTAACCCAGGAACCTATCCTTGCAACGAAGCCCATTGCCAACTGTGCCCACATATCTATTCAGGGGACACCATCATAGGACCTAATCACATCAGCCACCCTATCAGAGGCTCGTTCACCTGCACATCTACCAACGTGATATGTGCCAGCAATGCCCCTCTGCCATGTACACTGGCCAAACCGGACAATCTCTACGTAAAAGAATAAATGGACACAAATCAGGCATCAAGAATTACAACATTCAAAAACCAGTCGGAGAACACTTCAATCTCCCTGGTCACGCAATTACAGACCTAAAAGTCGCAATATTACAACAAAAAAAACTTCAAAACCAGACTCCAATGAGAGATTGCTAAATTGGAATTAATTTGCAAACTGGACACCATTAAATTAGGCTTGAATAAAGACTGGGAATGGATGTGTCATTACACAAAGTAGAACTATTTCCCCATGTTTATTTTTCCCCCCGTACTGTTCCTCACACGTTCTTGCCATCTGCTGGAAATGGCCCATCTCGATTATCACTACAAAAGGTTTTTCCTCTCTCTCTTGCTGGTAATAGCTCACCTTAACTGATCACTCTTTTTACAGTGTCTATGATAACACCCATCGTTTCATGGTCTCTCTCTCTCTGTGTATATATATATATCTTTCTACTGTATTTTCCACTGCATGCATCCAATGAAGTGGGTTTTAGCCCACGAAAGCTTATGCTCAAATAAATTTGTTAGTCTCTAAGGTGCCACAAGTACTCCTGTTCTTTAGAGATAGTATAGGCTAAATCAGAGCTTCACTTTCCCTAACGTTCCCCATCAGAGTATACTGTCTTAATCTAAAGGTGATGCAGGCACTCTTACAGTGGTTAATAGCACAATGAGAAATTAAAATTGCAATGTGTTACCCAGCTAAAGTTTATGAATGAAGACTAAAGCTACCGAGCTATGACCAAAATGCCATTTATCAAGTATTATAGCAGATAGCTGAAAGGTGTCCAATATCTGTGATGCTGCACCCCATATTCTTCAGTGATATTAGCATATGATTATAGCATAATTACGATGCATTTTGTACAAAATGAGTCGTGTGAGGTGTCGTTGGAAAAGTTACGATTTGCTGAATATGATTCGTATGCATGTATCATTTTTGTATCTAAAATTAAGAATATTGACTATGTATCTGTATTTCAATTGTGCTTACTTTGGGTGACACCCACAACTAGCCTTTCAGGTACAACAATGAAGAAACCAGACGGGGCTGATGGCCCATCAGCAAAGACAATGGACTGTGGAATAGCTTAACTTTCCTGTGGGCATTTTGGCCAGCCTGTAAACAAGAGCTGCTATAACAATGCAAGGGCATGTGACCAGACCACATGTCTCTGGACTCCATCTTGGATGTCAGTATTTTTCCACAAACCAGTTTGGGAACCAAGTTTTGAAACAAAAGGGTTCTTGCCATATGCTAAAACTATATAAGGCAGGGGAGTGACATCATCCGTGCTTCTTTCCTCCCCACACAAGACAAGTCCTGGAAACACCCGAGGAACAAAGACTGAACTGGGGGAAGTGCTAGATCCAGGCTAAAGAGATTTCTAGCCTGTATATGAAACAACTGGGCATGCCAAGCTGCAAAGCAAGTGTAACTTGTGCCTTAAGACTCTGTAGCCCACCTATATCATCTGTCCGTGTGAGATATTAATTCAAATCTTATCTTTCGAGTATGTTAAGCTTAGTTTGCATTTTTGTTTATTTACTAGGTAATCTGCTTTGTTTGCCATCACTTACACTAACTTAATCTATTTTTTATAGTTAATAAATGTTTTATGTTTTAATCTAAATCAGTGAGTTTCGAGTGAAGTGCATGGGAATCTTAGCTCAGAGGGGCTGGTCCATTTCCTCTCCACATTGAACTGGAGGTGAACTGGATAATAAATTCATACTGGGTTGGGGTTTGGACCAGGGCAGAACAGCAACTGGTGGTTATTTTGGCTGTAGCCTCTCTATTGTTGGTTCACATGCAGTGGCTGGTCAGAGAACTGCAGCTGTGAGTTGTCCCTACCTGTGTGAATGCTGGTGGAAGTGTAAGACTGGGAGCATGTCTGCAGCTTGTCACAGCAGCATAGTGTGAGAGGGAGCCCAGGCTGGTGGGTCAGAGGGCTGAGTGGTACCCCAGTTCGAGGTGGTACCCTGGTGGGGAACCTGTCACAACCTGTACTTTTTATATAAAAAGGTGCGATATGTAAACTTGGGTACTAAACGTACAAGTAGTACATAATGCTAGTTGCTTCTATACATTTATATAAAAGTAAATCATTAGGTAGTACTTAAGTTTAGATCTCTAATCTATTAGTATATTTTGAAAGTGTTAACAGAAGACAAAAACAGCAGCTATAGATAAAAAGACAGAAGAAACATTATGCACCAGATAGAAGTTTATCCCATTTTGTATTAAACTTCACACTCCCATACAATTTCACTTTTCATTACAACAGGATTCAGTTACTGATCTACAGAAGCAAGACAGATTTAAGTTTCCATATACTTACATTGTCTATAGATTTAAGACGAAGTCCAATTTTTCCATCCTGATCTTTACACACAACTACTTCACGGATGCCTTGTTTAATTTCTGCTCTGCGAATTCCAACATCATTTCCAGTTACTGGAGCCACCATGTAATTCACAGTGGAAGGTCTTGTTACCAGTTGCTGCCGATTAAAAACCACATCATATCAAACTACTTAGAACAGCAACTTGTGTAGACATCTGAACAGGACAGGTCAGTCAAAATGAAATCACATTTTCACACAAATAAATGAAATTTTAGGATGTCTTACTTCGTTATTTTGGGGGCAATAAAATTGTTAAGGTTCAGTAAAAATTTCTTTATACAAAGCTCTAGAGATGGAATGACTTAGCACCTTAAGATCATTAATCCATCACTGATTAACTATGGTAATTACCAGAAGTATAATCCACTAAATAGAATATGTGGAGTCCTATTTTTAAGAGCAAGGTATTTTGTTAATAAATACCCTGTCTCTGTATTTTCTAAAGATCAGGTTTACTTGAATGGTACCTACCCCCTGAGATTGTGTATCTGCAACCATTGGCAAGTTTCTCTGTACTTCTTCTTCATTAAGACTTAGGCCCATGTACTGAGCAAGTTCTGGGTATAGCCTGGGATAGAGGCCTATTGAAAGAAAAAAATGTAAATGATTCACTATTTATAATATAGAAAATACTTAGTATTTTAGTGAATAAACATTTACTGATTTACTAGAAGAACACTGTAGATTATGTTCCTATATGTTACTTGTCTGTTCCAGTGCTTTACTTCAAGGTCAGCTGCATCAATAGCAACAAACTTTGCTTCTGAAAGCACACGCAATATCATCCATTAGAACAATACTGCTATTTTGTCACCCATCTTAAGATACTTTACTACTACTACATTTTACATAAAGCACTCTCCATTGTTGAGGTAATTTTTAGCCTTTTTTTAATCCTAGTTGAATCTATGCCATGCCATTTTTAGTTTCCAGTAATTCATGAAAACAAGGGTGAAGGGATTTGTCACCACAGACAGGAGGTGAGAAAGCACTTAAAAGCTAGACTGTGCTCTGGAAGTCTCTGAGCAGAAGGCATGCGCTTCAGTCTCCCCAGGCCTGTGTGGAGGGGGGGGAGGGAGGCCATTTCCCTTTCACCCCATTCCCAGGACTGTATGAGGACTCTGCATTGGGAGGGACCCAATCTGGATGGGCATACACATGTTGCAAAGGAGCAAAGCATCCGATCAGTAGTTCTCGCAGAGACTCAGAGACTGCACACAGACCGTCCTTGCTTTTTGCAGATCCCCAGGCACCTGTAGAATTTTGGAAGGCAAGAGGCCATAGCCATATCCTGTCAACAAGGGAAAGAAAAACAACCCTAACGGAATTCCCTCCCACTGTACCTCTTTCCACAGGTTTTTACCAGAAGCATGCCCAGTATGACCCTCAGTTATTTCAACTTTCTGGGGTGGCTATACTGAATGTGTGTAAGCAAAGGTTAGAAAAGCATGAACTATTCATTCTCTTCGATACCCATTTGTTTTAGCAATTAGTTGATGCATAAGTGAAGACTGAAAAGAATAATCTGTCCTGAAAAATAGTAATTATCAGATTTTAACTAACTGTGGTGTCAATTTCTCTAGGAAAACAAGATATTTTGATTACTTAAAATATTTTAAGTATAAATTCAGTATTTTAAATTACTGATGAGACTATTAAGTACCCCGACACACTGTGTAGTACTAGCAAGTTAATGGCGCTATGAAAACCTTCTGAATTTCCTATCTTGCAAGTTCAAAAATGCTGAGTGTTACACAAAGGATTTTGCATTTAAAGCTACTGTGAATTTGCTTTTCATTGTCCAGTGTTTTAAGTATTTCACCGTACCTAATGATGAATATATTTTTGCTTTCAATAGTATCAGCTGACAGTAAACATCTTGATACTTTGCTCTAACACAATTCACTTCTTACAGCTATATGAAATTAAGGCACACAATCCACTTTATAAGACCGTGTTCGGTCAAATCATACTTCCATGGGGGAAAAAAAGCCCTCAGAAGGGCCAGAAAGCTATTAGTTGCAAGTCAGTTTCTGTGGAATAGCAACATCAAGGGAGCAGAATGTGCTGTCCCATAGAGCAAACATGGCAAAAATTGGAAGTAGTCATTGTTTTATTACAACAGGAAGAAAGTCAGTTTTGTTGAAAGGAAGTGGTATAAAAATATTTTAATACTGAGTTGGTTGGTCACTGGAAATTTCAGAAAAGCCAGGAAGATGTTTTTTAAAAACAAAAAACTGTTCAAAGACATTTAACACTTAATAGTTTAAAGCCATAAAACTTTACTCAACTATGATGGAGAAAAAGCCAATTTTTTAAAGAATAGTTCTGCTCAATAACAGTGCAGTTGGGTGACAAAATATCCCACCAAAAAACAAACTTAATTATAGTGGAGCAGCAGCACCTCTATAACTAAAGGTTGCTTCACAATATCTGTTTAAAGGTTACCTTTCTTAAATCCTCTAAAACTGACATGCTTAGTCGGATTTCTATGAAATTTAGTATGCCTTGGGAGGGTGTAGAGCAGGGTTGGTGAACCAAATGGAGTCACTGAGCCCAGGGTGCCAGAAACAAATTCCCCACACAAAAAAATGCAATATTTTAAAAAGTTTCTAGGTGGGATTTTTTTTGCCCAGAACTAAAGGCGGCGGGTCAAAATAGTCTAAATCTGTCAAATCTTATCCAAGATAGTGCATGGCACCCGTGAAATCTCAGGGGGGAGGGACGGACCCAAACTGAGAACAGTAATAAGAAAATGCACCGATACCGAAAAAGTGCTAGGTTTCCATTACTGCCATTTTATAATCTTTGAAGCTCCACTCTTGCAAGTGCTCTCAAATTGAAACATTTAACCGGATTGCTCTGAAATTCGGTGTGCTTCATGGGGGCACAGAATAGCATTAGGTGATACAAACTTGGGGTCATATGACCAAGGGATTCCTGCAATACACCCTTCCCTCCCCAGCTTTCCTTTTGCTGCCTTGTACTGTTAAACTGAGAGGTGCTAAGGATGGGATTAATCAACAGAGCTCTGGATGGCTGTAAACTCTCACCCTTCAGTTAACAAAACTAAGGATAAATTAATCACACACCCTCCGCCTAAGTACAAAAGTAGTTTTGGACTGAATAGCTGGAGGCTGCTATAATCTAAGCCCCGGTCTACAGTAGGACTTTAGGTCGAATTTAGCAGGGTTAAATCGATGTAAACCTGCACCCGTCCACATGATGAAGCCCTTTTTTTCGACTTAAAGGACTCTTAAAATCGATTTTCTTACTCCACCCCGACAAGTGGATTAGCGCTTAAATCGGCCTTGCCGGGTCGAATTTGGGGTACTGACGGTATTGGCCTCCGGGAGCTATCCCAGAGTGCTCCATTGTGACCGCTCTGGACAGCGCTCTCAACTCAGATGCATTGGCCAGGTAGACAGGAAAAGAACCACGAACTTTTGAATCTCATTTCCAGAGACTGCGGGAACTGTGGGATAGCTACCCACAGTGCAACATTCCAGAAGTTGACGCTTGCCTCGGTGCTATGGAAGCACTCCGCCGAGTTAATGCACTTAGAGCATTTTCTGTGGGGACACACACACACGAATATATAAAAACGATTTCTAAAAAAAGACTTCTATAAATTTGACCTAATTTCATAGTGTAGACATACCCTAAGAGTCATGGATGGCAATTTTATTTTGGGGATAATGTAATCAGTCACTGAGGGAAAAAATTAGACATGTGACTGCTTCCTGGGAGAGTAGGCATATCAGGGAGGGGAGGAAGAGAGGGGAAAAGGGGTTGGGGCTGCAACGAAGAGATGAGGGTTATGTGGATGGATGGCACCTGCAGGTCTGCCAGTACACCCTGAGCGCTACCAATACTGCCAGTGCATCCCAATTTGGATGGAATGCTATAGGTGACAGTGAACAGGTTGTAAAAAGGAGACAAGGTGCATCTGCATTTCAGGAACAGTGGGGTGGACATAGAAAAGGTGTGTGTTAACAGGGCATATTGGGGCATTGCTGAAAGAGCAGAGTTAAGGTTGAATGGGCAATCTTAACTCTGCATTTCCTGGTTTTCAGAAGTTTGAGTTTTGCTAAACTCAATGTTCTGCAAGGGAACAACATACCACCAAGCAAACAATGCTGTATTAAAATATTTTTTGCCATTGAATCTTATAGTGACTAGTTCTTCACAAACTTGGGATCCATGCGGACATCATCAAGTCAGAATCTTTGAATAGCAGTTTCAGAAGCATCCTTGTGCATCCCCACCAGAGGCTGAAAGGCCAGAGTGGCTACAACCCACCCTTAGTTCTCTTTACCTGGGATTTTGAATTGGCAAGTGAATGACAAAGGTTTGTGGGATCTATGTGGACAAGAAAGAATGGCCCAAAGAAGCATAATTACTTTAAGGTAAGTAAACTGTTTTTCCTTTAAGTGTGTGCACACGTGTGAATTGCATTCTAGTCTAGGTGACTAATAAGCAGAGATGCCAAACCTGTTGGGGGGCGGGGGGGAGAGGAAATGCAGAAACTGGCTTGTTTTTGGCTTAATTGACTTGTGAGTGGATTATTGGCTTGTAGCTGTTTTTTTTTTTTGATCGGCTCCTAGCAAGCAGGGGAAACGGGTGGAGGGGAAGCAGGAGCAAGAAAGTTAGGGGTACACAGTGGGCCCATCACAGTTCCATGGCGATCTAGTCAGATAGAGTGTTGCATGCCAGGGCGATCTAGTCATATAGAGTGTTGGGGTTCTTAGGGATTAGCTTGTTTTAGCATTGTTTTGAAATGGGATTAGCTTGATTTTTGGCTTATTGTGAAAATCAGGGTGCTTACTTACCACAACTGTGCTAATAAGCAGTATGGAAGATGGGACTGAGGAATCTTAACTGCCACTAACAATCCCCTATCAAATTTTGCATCTGACCTCATAGCCAGGAGAAGGGCAGTGTTTAACAAAAGTAAGGGGACTACCACAATTAGCTGCCTTGCAAATTTCAGATATGGTGATGTGTCCACAGCATGCACAAAATGCAGATTGTGCAGTAGTGGAGTGAGCTTTGGCATTTGAAGGAAGCGGTGTATCAGTCACATTACAGCAGACTGAAATACATGCATAATTCTTTTTTATATTCTCTGGGAGAGAATGGCTTGACCCTTAGGAGTACCAGAGATGGCAAGAAAAAGATGGGAAGACTGTGTAAAAGGCTTTATTTATCTTATGATGAAGATACAAGATCTTTGAAACATCCAGGATATAGAATTTCTTCTTTCCTGAAGAACAATGGGGTTTTCGAAAGAAAACAGGTAAATCAACTGTAATTCAAAATGAGAGTGACAAGTTTGGGAATAAACTTGCGATGAGGTCTTTACACCAATTTATCTCTGTGGAACATTGTGTGAGAAGGGTCAGCCTTACGAGACTGGAGTTTGGTCATCCTTCCGCCTGACGTAATGCTGACTAAAAAGGCTATCTTGAGAGTAAGGTAGTGCAAAGTGCACTCCAAGAGGCTTAAAGGGGGCCTTATAAGGACAGTGTGGAATCTTAATATTGTAGACAGTTATCTAACTGCTGGGTAAGTATGGAGTAGTGATGGTATATGATGGTACGGGGGAGGGGGCGGGGGGGGGAAAGACGGACGGACTTGAGAACACTGCAAGGTGGCTTTTGATAGAACTGAAAAAAAAAGTCCAGTGCTTTACATAACGAATATAGTATAGGGTTTTTTGTTTGTTGGTTTTTTGGGGCATTTTTCCCTTTTGTCCAGAGATGGTCCAGGTGCACATACAATGCATCTGTGATCAATGTCTTCATAGGAGGAGCAGCGAAGGGAATCTCTCTGAATATTTTTGGGGTCTAATGACCCATTCAGTGCCAATAAATGTGTCCTGACACTTCAGTCACATGCTTATTTGATATCCTGTAAGGTAATACACCCAGCTTTAATCAGCCTTTTAATGGACCCAGGTGAAGTCTGACTAATAGTGTCACATAAAAGCAAGGTGATGTGAGCTAAAAGTTTGAGGCAGTTTTCTTACTGTAGTTGACATTCATCTTATGAAGAGAAAAATCTGCCTTTGGCAATATGTTTTTGCTGGTTTGGAGTCCACTACAGCTCTTATAAACTATCATTTATGATGGACTGAGACAGAATTTTTCACAAGTTATCACGAGGCCCAGCTAGCTGAACAATACAACGTAGTTCAAGGCTATGATGTCTCCTTACATCAGCCAATCATCTGGTTATGGGTAGATGTGAATGCCCTGTTTTCTTGGATGTGCCACCACTACAGCGAGGCATTTTATAAAGCCTCAGTGCTATAGAGAGACCGAATAGCAAAACCTTGGATGGGCCCTACTGTGAACCAGGGGATGGCAATATAGAAGAATGTGTCTTCGAGGATGACAGCCAACCAACCAGTTTTGAACATGAAGGGACAGGATGATGGAGGCAAGATACCATTTCTTCCTTTAGATAATTTTCATTAAAGGTCCCCGAAGGACAAGAAAGAGGATGGATAGGGGTTAACGACTGAAACTGGATGGAACAGCTACAGGAGGTAACAGACAGATGGGTATTGGAAGTGATGTCCCAAGTCGAATGGGAGAACGAAAGCCAGTATCTACAAGACAGAGTTTGGAGATGGCTTTTGAGTGACTTTAGTGTGGTTTTCTACCTTCACATCAAACCTGCTGTTCTGGAAGCAGCTGTAGACTGCTCAACAAACAAGGAAGATTCTCTTGGACAAGAGAATCTCAGCTTCTCCCTTGTTAGGTACTCAGAAGACCACTGTTGAGAGAAGGCAAGATGTCTTCTGCCTCGATTGACATCCTAGTATCTGAAGGTCTTACAATTTGGGGCTGAGGTGTAGATGCCCCCAAAAAACTGTGTGGGTCTGGAATCCTATAGGGAGTGTAGTGATTCATCCGTGTACAAGTTAAATAAATCTGTGCTTTCAAATGACACATCCTCAATTGCATTTCGCTGAACGCCAGAGACTTGCAGCAATGAAGCAATGGGCAGCCGCCACAGATCAAGCTGTGTCTTATTTGTCTATTGCTGACTGTACATGTTTTAGCCATAAGTCCTCTTCAACCACTCTTCAACCAATTGAAATGCCTTTCAATTCCCCACTCAAATCTCAGAGGAGTTTAGCTAGATGGAGAATACCTGACCCCATGTGAGATATTTTGCATTTAAGCCCTGATGATTAGCAACTCATAGTTCCAGTGATCCTGAAAAATAGGCTTTTCTCCAAAATAAATCTCATTATTTTGTCTTTTAGAATGTTCTTAAATTGCTTGGTCTTTTCATGAACCACATTAAATCATCAACAAACCCAATGTTGGATAGATACAGAACTGTTCAAACTCCTTTTGGGGTAACCAATGTTTCTTTTCTGCTGTCTTAGCCAGAAGAGGCAGCGTGGCTGGTGCCCGTCACAGAGTCTTTGCTGGATTAATAGGCCCTCACTAATTGCGGTCCCAGCAAAAACAGAAGAATGTAGAATACCAAAGAGCTTGTGAGATTTTTTCTTCTATCACAGATGTTCTATCTTGAGAGTCTCAGCAATGAGGAAGAGCAGCTCCAGCCGTGCTCTAAAGTCATCGAAGGCTGATACATGATCTGAAGGGAAAGCCTCATTCGGAGAAGCTGAAGATGAGGTGTGTTGCTCAGGGGGTATGAATGCCCATTCCTCCTCTGCCAGCTGCTGCTGTTCTTTCCTGTCTGCAGATAAAGATCAAGACCCTCTATACTTCCTTCTATATCATTTAAGAAGGATCAGCCCCTGGATGCAGGTCCCTGGTATGCCTATAGGGCTAAGGCAGAGCATTACATTGGTAAGGCTTGTTCTGATAGGGTTGACCAGGCCATTGCCCTGCCAGACAGGAAGACACTGGGGCTCTAAAATGGAGTCCCTGGTCTGCAGAGAGAAACCTTTGCCTGACCGGTCAGAAAAAGGTTCCCTGCTGGATAGTGGAGAAGTAGTACGTACTGGAGATGAAGAACAAACATCTTCTAGAGGCAGGACCAATCTTCAAGACAGCCTCAGTACTGGGAGATCAGAAATAATGCAGTACTGAATGTAAACAGGGGTGCTAAGGGTGGTGCAGGGACATAATTATCTCCTTCAACATTGAATCAGGTGGTACATTTAAGGCCTCCATTGACAGGGCCAATGTTCATGCTGATGTTTACTAGTTACCAGTATTTTCAGGTATGGGTACCAAATGTGACTTCAGTTCAATGGCCACTGCTAGTCAAAGATTTTTGACCTGAAGAGCATGAGGTTCATGCAAAATTAGATGGGATCCATGTGGTCACATACTCTAAGAAGAAACATGTTTTTATCATGAAAAGTGGCAAGTCAGTTTGTATCAGTCTTTAACACCTTTCCAAACACACGGATCTTAAAACATCAGCAGGAACTTCATGCAGAAACTTCATACTGTCACACAATTCCACTGTCCTGGCTTCTCCCCAGTATTAGAGATAGGATCCCTGACCCTGTCCCAAAAATCCCCCCTCATTTTATGACTGTGTATGCAGAGACGAAAAATATGTGAAGATAATGCTGACAGTCCTCAAACTTGCAAATCTCCCATGGATTTCAAGGGTGATAATGGCAAAGAGCCACTAACTCCCCAGCTTCAGAACTGTAATCACCTGAAAGAGGTATCCACAGTGAAGAGAAAGGATGAAAATATATGTATTTTCCACACAACTCCCTCTAATTTCTTTCCTTTCCACACAACCCCCTCTAATTACTTCATTTTTAAAAAATTCTGCAGCCTACCACCCAAATATTTGCATTTCCAGAGGACACAGTCTGACCCTTAAAGAATTATTTTGTTCTCCTATACAGTACAGTTTGACTGTACTTCAAGCTCCCCTCCAAAAGAGTGTTTGTTTACAAAGTTTCAGGATTTTACTTTTTTTTTTTCAAAACATCAACTTTTTGTACAGTACTTAAACTTACTTCCATCTTGAGGGATGGGAGTGGAGGCTTCAGACAAAATTGCTGGATTGGAAGGGTTTGAAGAAAAGGCAGTCTGGGCCTAACAGGAAAAAGGAATTCACATGCATCATTCTGTACAAGAGAGACTATTAGATAATTATGTAGTTGCAAGGTCAAATGTTCAGGTTTTTAGGAAGTAAGCTCGTTAAATTAAAAAGCCAAAACTTCAGAACTCATTCTTGGATCTGAACACTAATTCATATAAATGGAGTCTTTTTCAATGGTGTTAAAAATTGCTTAATTAAATTAAATATCACTTGTCAAAGGAGCTTACGGCTGTGACTTTCTACAGAGAAAAAGCAAGGGCAACAGCACAAAAAGGTAGTACCTTATAAAGAAAGAGGGTTGGTAAATTAACTAAGTGTACTTACTAAAACAGACTCAGAATTTAAGATATTTACACTAAACTTCTCATCCAGAATACATGATGAGAAATCTACACTAATAATACACTAAGAAATTTAAGTTGTTCTGAAATGGCACTGTTTAAATGTAATATGAAATTTATAAAAACTTCAGCAATTGCAAATACCCAAAATATTTTCTTTTAGTTCAGTAATTCATAAGGACCTTCAGAGTCTAGATGTCTCACACTCATCCAATCACACCTACCTCTTCTTGTGCGACCCACAGGGATTAAATTGTGAATCAAAGCTAAAATGTCAACAATCCTTTAAGATTAACAGCTCCTATTCAGAGAAGCAGTTAACCTTCTAATTAGATTTGTATACAGAACTTGAGAAGTGGGTTATTACAAGAGAGGACACAATGCTTACAGCTAATGCCCCCCAAAAATACTCTCTATTTATAAATTAGTATTTGCTAGTCACTGGAAGAGAGTAAATGATAAGCTTATGTGTAATGCTACATATTTCCTTCCTTTTCAGTCTCCCCATCTTTCAGTAGTTTTAGAGAACACACACGTTTTCTACGCCTCTGAATGCAAGCCAGGTACTACTGACCATTTAAAAATTACCTTTAATCATAGAATCATAGTTGCCACAGTTCATGGCTATCTGACGTTTTACAATTGAATTAAAAGAACACAGGCATCAGCATTATGATTTAACAACCTAGTTCAACACACTGGTCAAATTAACCAACAATTTAAGAAAATAAAGCCACCACTAATAATGCCTTCTCTGGAAAGCTGTGGATTAGAAGTCAAACGCAAGTTGCACTTGAAAATAAGTCTGAACAATAAATGAAAACAATTGTAATGGTTAAATATGACAAGCCATCTGGGGGTTAGTTTCCAGTTTAACTATTCCTGTTCAAATCTGTCCTTTTAATCTATACTCACTGGCTGAGACTAGAGAATTTGTGCTTTTTTCTTCAAATGAAATTATTGAAGGGGAGGGAAGGTCTCAAATCTCAACTACTACAAAAAGCTTTAATATGTATCCGCACTTGACTTGCTTGCGACACCAATCACTAACACTGGTAATACAAAAGAAAAAACATGTTCAAACACAGATGCCTCTAAGACAACCAGGTTACTGCATAGCTCAACTTCTAGCGTGGACAGGCCCTCATAAAGGCTGGTTAGCAGGATTTATTAAACTTAAAACTTTACATCAGACCACATGCTGGAGCACCAAATAGTTTAATCTTTATCACTGAGAGTAGCAGTGAAACTGGAGTGGTCCAAACCTAGAACATTAAGATCAATTAACTGTCCCCCAAAAAACACATATTTGTTCAACATAGTATTCCGGGATGCAGACTGTGCTTTGAGATCAAAATTTGAAGTGGGGTTGGAAATAACTTGACAGTACTTATATTCAAGGGGTTATTTTCTTTTTATTACGCACACTCTAAGTGAGACGTGCAAAGTGTGTATACTGACCTGTCTAGCACATCTGAATAAAAGGAGTAATTTTGTTCTAGAAAGAGAGGCAGCTTTTAATCAGCATTTTGTTACTCACTGGTTTACTGTATGATCTAACTTTTATTTGCTGCAGCCTTTATCATTAAAATAAAATGTACCTCTGTTATCTTTAAATTGTCATTTTGATATAAGCAGAGAAGTTGCTATCAATTTTGAGATACCAGCAAACAAACAACTAGTTGGTTAAAAAAAGCATAAGTGTGCCATATGGATAACTAAGATTTACACTGAAATATTTGTAAGAGCAAGCTCTCCTAATTTAAGTATTAATATCCAATCCATCCAAATAGGTGGCAAAGTACAAAAAAATAAAGACTTTATAGTAATTAAGTATTAAATGTAGTACCCACACATTTAACATGAGAAACTTGTTTTAGATATGAAAATCTAATTATTAATTGAACTGTTCATTTTTAACTAGAACTTATCTCAAAAAGAAGTCTATATATTTCAACATACCTGAATTACCTTGTCCACTTTCAGATCTTCCAGAGAAGGATAGAGAGACATTTTTGTGCAATTTCCACTAAAGAAAAATAAGAACATTATTTTAATAATCGAGTTATTTTACTCCCAAACAATATAAAATGCCAAGTAAAGTTTGGAAGTTGGCTATGTTAAAAGCTCCTGTCCAGAAAAGTGAATTTCTGTGAGCAAACAAGAGTAAATCATGTTATAGAAGAAAGATGAAACCCTTATTTGATCTGTAGTCTAAAGTCTTGCTTAATGCTGAACAAAAAACTTCAGGATAGATTGATGCACAGGACATTACTGCATTATCATCATCATGACTTCTATTCTACCCACCAAAGAACCTCCAAATGTTCAATTTTACTGAAAGATAGATCTGGAATGTAAACAGAACTTCTAAAGGAGATAACTGTGTTCCAAAAGAAATATTTTATTCTATAAAGGTGGATTTCTAGGAAGCCAAGATTCACAGAACCACAGGTTTAGATGGGGCCACAAGGGTCATCTAGTCTAACCCCCTGCTAAAATGCAGGGTTTTTTGTGTCTAAATCAGGGGCCTCAAACACGCAGCCCGTGGGGGTGGAGCGGCTCCAGTGCGGCCCGGCACGCTCCGGGGGCAAGGGCAAGATCCCCACCTGCCTGCCCTGTCCCCGCACCACTCTGGGAAGCAGCCGGGACTTGGGGGATGGGGGGCACAGGGGTCTGTGTGTTGCCCTGTCCGTGCCTCCAAATACCTCCCTCAAAGCTCCCATTGGCCGCAGTTCCCCGTTCCCGGCCAATAGGAGCTTCGGGGGAGGTGCCTGGAGGCACAGCCAGGGCAACACACAGACCCCTGTGCCGCCCCCTCCCCCAGGTTCCAGCGGCTTTCCAGAGTGGCATGGGGGCAGGGCAGGCAGGCAGCCTGCCCTGCCCCCAGTGTATGCCAGGCCGGAGCCCGCCCCCAGAACCCTTCCTGCAGCCAAACCCACTGCCGCACCCCTCCTGCACCCGGACCCCCTGCCCTGAGCCCCCTGCTGCACCTGAACTCCCTGCTGCACCCCGACCCCCTGCCCTGAGCCCCCTGCTGCACCCCTCCTGCACCTGAACCCCTTGCTGCACCCCAACCCCCTGCCCTGAGCCCCCTGCTGCACCCTGCACCCCTCCTGGGGGCAAGGAGGGGGTGGAGTTGGGTGGAAAGAGGTGGGGCAGGGCCTCATGGAAGGAGTGGGGCAGTGGGGGGAGGGTGTCAGTGATGCAGCCTTCAGGACAATGTACTAGTCCTCATGTGGCCCCCGTGGTCATTTGAGTTTGAGACCCCTGGTCTAAATCATCCAAGACATACAGCTAATCCAGCCTCTTTCTGAAAACCTCCAGCAAAGGAGATTCCATGACTTCCCTAAGCAGTTTGTTCCACTGTTCTTCCAGTTAGGCAGTTTTTCCTGAGATTTAATGTAAATCTGCTATGCTGTAATTTGAACCCATTGCCTCTTGTCCTGCCCTCTACTGCAAGAGAGAACAATTATTCTCCATCTGTTTTATGGAAGTCTTTCCAGTATTTGAAAACTGCTATCATGTCCGCCCTTAATCTCTTTTCAAAACTAAACGTACCCAGTTCCTTCAGGCTTTGCTCATATGGCTTGCATTCCATCCCTTTGATCATCTTTGTTGCTCAGCTCTGGAATCTTTCCAGTTTCTCTATATCAGGACCAAAATTGAACACAGTAGTCCAGCTGAGGTCTAACCAGCACCAAGTAAAGTGGTACTATCACCTCCTGTGACTTGAGTGCTATGCCTCTGGTAATGCAACCCAAAATTGCATTTTCTTTTATTTGCAACAGCACCACATTGTTTACTCATGTTAAGGTTGTGATCCACCACAACTCCCAGATCCTTCTCAGCAGTGCTGCTGCCGACAAGCCAGTTATTCCTCATTCTCTATTTGTGCATTTGGTTTTTCTTCCCTAAGTGTAGCACCTTAAATGTGTCTCTATTGAATTTCATTTTGTCTATAGCCCAGTTCTCCAAGTGAAGGCCCCTTTGAATTTCAGTTCTATCCTCCAAAGTGTTTGCAACCCCCCACCTCCTCCCAGCTTTGTATTATCTGCTAATTTAACCAGTATGCTTTCTATTCCTACATCCAGGTCATTAAAAAAGATAAGTAACACTGGACTGAGAACAGATCCCTGTGAACCCCACTTGAGGCCTCCTTCCAATTTGACATTCTATTAACAGTCACTTTTTTTGCAGTTATTTAACCAATTATGTATCCACTTAATGGTAGTTCTACTGAGCCCACATTTCTCCAGCTTACTTATGAGAATGTCACATGGGACTGTGTCAAAAGCCTTGCTAAAGTCCAGGTGTATTATGTCCACTGCATTCCCTCTATCCACCAAACCAATTACTTTGTCAAAGAAGGAATCAAGCTGATTTGGTATGACTTGCTTTTAGTAAATCCATACTGGCTGCTAGTGATCACCCCTTCACCCTCCAAGTATTTGAAAATTTACTGTTTACTACCCTTGCATAGCTTCACAGGTATTAAAGTCAGGTTGACTGGTCTATAGCTCCTTCTTTTCCCCCTTTTTAAAGAGGAATACTACACTGTCCTGGAGAAGGGCTTTCTCCTGTCATCCATGAGTTTCCAGGGGCTCCAAGATTTCTTCAGCCAATTCCTTCAGCACCCTGGGGTGAACAGTATCAGGCCCTGCTGAATTGAATTCATTCAAATTAGTCAGAAGATCTCTGACATGTTCTTTACTTAGCCTGATCTGCATTCCTTCCCTTTTATTGCACTGTATGTAAGGGAGCAGTATGACTGCTCAGAGCTCCGGTACGAAACTGCAGAAAAACCTGAGTGTCTCTGGATTAAGTTTAGAAGTGTGTGCAACAAGAGTGAGGTAGTGGTGGGAGTCTGCTATAGACCACCGGACCAGGGGGATGAGGTAGATGAGGCTTTCTTCCAGCAGCTCACGGAAGCTACTAGATCGCATACCCTGATTCTCATGGGTGACTTTAATTTTCCTGATATCTGCTGGGAGAGCAATACAGCGGTGCATAGACAATCCAGGAAGTTTTTGGAAAGCGTAGGGGACAATTTCCTGGCGCAAGTGCTAGAGGAGCCAACTAGGGGGGGCGCTTTTCTTGACCTGCTGCTCACAAACCGGGTAGAATTAGTGGGGGAAGCAAAAGTGGATGGGAATCTGGGAGGCAGTGACCATGAGTTGGTTGAGTTCAGGATCCTGACGCAGGGAAGAAAGTTAAGCAGCAGGATACAGACCCTGGACTTCAGGAAAGCAGACTTCGACTCCCTCAGGGAACGGATGGGTAGGATCCCCTGGGGGACTAACTTGAAAGGGAAAGGAGACCAGGAGAGCTGGCTGTATTTCAAGGAATCCCTGTTGAGGTTACAGGGACAAACCATCCCGATGAGTCGAAAGAATAGTAAATATGGCAGGCGACCAGCTTGGCTTAACGGTGAAATCCTAGCGGATCTTAAACATAAAAAAGAAGCTTACAAGAAGTGGAAGGTTGGATATATGACCAGGGAAGAGTATAAAAATATTGCTCGGGCATGTAGGAATGATATCAGGAGGGCCAAATCGCACCTGGAGCTGCAGCTAGCCAGAGATGTTAAGAGTAACAAGAAGGGTTTCTTCAGGTATGCTGGCAACAAGAAGAAAGCCAAGGAAAGTGTGGGCCCCTTACTGAATGAGGGAGGCAACCTAGTGACAGAGGATGTGGAAAAAGCTAATGTACTCAATGCTTTTTTTGCCTCTGTTTTCACTAACAAGGTCAGCTCCCAGACTGCTGCGCTGGGCATCACAAAATGGGGAAGAGATGGCCAGCCCTCTGTGGAGATAGAGGTGGTTAGGGACTATTTAGAAAAGTTGGACGTGCACAAGTCCATGGGGCCGGACGAGTTGCATCCGAGAGTGCTGAAGGAATTGGCGGCTCTGATTGCAGAGCCATTGGCCATTATCTTTGAAAACTCGTGGCGAACCGGGGAAGTCCCGGATGACTGGAAAAAGGCTAATGTAGTGCCAATCTTTTAAAAAGGGAAGAAGGAGGATCCTGGGAACTACAGGCCAGTCAGCCTCACCTCAGTCCCTGGAAAAATCATGGAGCAGGTCCTCAAAGAATCAATCCTGAAGCACTTGCATGAGAGGAAAGTGATCAGGAACAGCCAGCATGGATGCACCAAGGGAAGGTCATGCCTGACTAATCTAATCGCCTTTTATGAGGAGATTACTGGTTCTGTGGATGAAGGGAAAGCAGTGGATGTATTGTTTCTTGACTTTAGCAAAGCTTTTGACACGGTCTCCCACAGTATTCTTGTCAGCAAGTTAAGGAAGTATGGGCTGGATGAATGCACTATAAGGTGGGTAGAAAGCTGGCTAGATTGTCGGGCTCAACGGGTAGTGATCAATGGCTCCATGTCTAGTTAGCAGCCGGTATCAAGTGGAGTGCCCCAAGGGTCGGTCCTCGGGCCGTTTTTCTTCAATATCTTCATAAATGATCTGGAGGATGGTGTGGATTGCACTCTCAGCAAATTTGCGGATGATACTAAACTGGGAGGAGTGGTAGATACGCTGGAGGGGAGGGATAGGATACAGAAGGACCTAGACAAATTGGAGGATTGGGCCAAAAGAAATCTGATGAGGTTCAATAAGGATAAGTGCAGGGTCCTGCACTTAGGACGGAAGAACCCAATGCACAGCTACAGACTAGGGACCAAATGGCTAGGCAGCAGTTCTGCGGAAAAGGACCTAGGGGTGACAGTGGACGAGAAGCTGGATATGAGTCAGCAGTGTGCCCTTGTTGCCAAGAAGGCCAATGGCATTTTGGGATGTATAAGTAGGGACATAGCGAGCAGATCGAGGGACGTGATCGTTCCCCTCTATTCGACATTGGTGAGGCCTCATCTGGAGTACTGTGTCCAGTTTTGGGCCCCACACTTCAAGAAGGATGTGGATAAATTGGAGAGAGTCCAGCGAAGGACAACAAAAATGATTAGGGGTCTGGAACACATGACTTATGAGGAGAGGCTGAGGGAGCTGGGATTGTTTAGCCTGCAGAAGAGAAGAATGAGGGGGGATTTGATAGCTGCTTTCAACTACCTGAAAGGGGGTTCCAAAGAGGATGGCTCTAGACTGTTCTCAATGGTAGCAGATGACAGAACGAGGAGTAATGGTCTCAAGTTGCAGTGGGGGAGGTTTAGGTTGGATATTAGGAAAAACTTTTTCACTAAGAGGGTGGTGAAACACTGGAATGCGTTACCTAGGGAGGTGGTAGAATCTCCTTCCTTAGAGGTTTTTAAGGTCAGGCTTGACAAAGCCCTGGCTGGGATGATTTAACTGGGAATTGGTCCTGCTTCGAGCAGGGGGTTGGACTAGATGACCTTCTGGGGTCCCTTCCAACCCTGATATTCTATGATTCTATTGTCTATGATAACTTCGTCAGTAATCCTGTCACGTTATTTTATATGTGAAGACTGAAGCAAAGTAGGTATTTAGCAGCTCTACCTTCTTATCTTCTATAGTCAGCTCACCTTCTCCACTGAGTGGCAAACCCACACCATCCCTGATCTTTCTTTTTTGCCTGACATTTTTCAAAACTCTTCTTAGTCTTGGCGTTCCCGATTTTATCCCTATACATTCAAGCTACTCGCATGTATATTTCCATAGTTACATGCTCCTCTGTCCATTTCCTGTTTGTATCCCTTTTGGTTTTTAGATACCTAAAAAGCTCCTTGTGCTGCCACACTGGTGTCCTGTGGCTCTTATCTTTCCTCTGCATTGCAAGAGCTTGATATTGAGCCTCTAGAATTACATCTTTTAGGAACTGCCAGCCCCCGCCCCCTTTGATGCTTTTTCTTCTTAACTGGTCTCTCCCCGGAACCTTGCCTACTATTTCTCTGAGTTGGCTGAAGACTGCCTTTTTGAAATCCAGTGTCTTTGTTTTGCTGTTCTCATGCCCTCGTTTCTTTAGGACCTTGAATTCTATCAGAGCATGATCACTTCCTCCCAATTTCCTGACAACCTTCACATTCGCAACTAATTTATCCCGGTTGATCAAAACCAGAACCAAAATGGATGACCCCTCATTGTTTCGTCAACTTTTTGAATCAGAAAGTTGTTCCCTATATATGGTAAGAACTTGCAGGATACATTATATTTTGCTGAATTAGTTTTCCAACATCTATCAGGGAAGTTAAAATCCCTCATTAACAGAAGCTTGTGTGTGTTAGCTAATCTTGTCACCAGCTTGAAAAATGCTGAATTAGAAGTTATGTCCTTCTAATTAAGTTGAACAAAAGTGTTCCATAGGTAAACATGAAATTCCAGAAGTGCCACCTTAAGTGCAGTCCTACGAAATCTGTTAACAAGCACAGACAGAATTGCAGAATCAAATCCAGGCTCTCCCTGGCACTAGGACAGTGGCTCTCAAACTTTTTTACTGGTGACCCCTTTCACATAGCAAGCCTCTGAGTGCAAACTCCCCTTATAAATTAAAAACACTTTTTAATATATTTAACACCATTATAAATTCTGGAGCAAAGCGGAATTTGGGATGGAGGTTGGCAGCTCGCAATGCCACCGCTCCCCCCACCCCCCTAAATAACCTCATGGCATCTTAGGGGTCCCAACCCCCAGTTTGAGAATGCCTGCACTAGGACCACAGCACAGGCAGGCAGGGTGGGCTGCACAGCTGAACTATGTGCAGCCACTGGAGGTAACAGACCAGTGGGCACGGGGCAGGGGAGTCGCGCCAGCATCTGGGATTTACAGGCAGCTTCCGAGAACTCACTTCTTTGCTGTGTCAGTTTCATGTCAGGAGTTGCAACTTCCAGGCAGACTCCAGCCATGCAAAAAACATAGATTAGTAAAACAAACTACCACCTCTCAACCATCCCTCACCAGAACTGTGTGAACAATGGTTGGTGTTTCTGTATAGCACTCAGCATGAGCCCACCTCAGATCCATGGGATCTTTGCGCTTATTTGAAGGTTATGAAGGGACGAGTGCCTAAAGTAGCAGAGGTTGCCCTATCTTACATCTTCTTCCTTGTCAGCTCTGTAGGCAGAGAAAAGTTTTAGTAAATATAAAAATCTACTTATAGACAAGAGGGAATCACTTTCTGAGGAAAACACTAAAAGGCTAACTACAATGTATCACAACGGAAATGTCCGTCAGAGATGGCAAAAACATTTAAGTTTATGAATTTGTATGTTATTCAGCAATAAACTGTTGATTTGATAGTTTGAAATTTAAGCATTCCTTCAGAATATAGGAAGTACTGAATTTAATTTAAAATGGCAACAATGAATGCTGCAAGGACAGATTTTATGCTGGTGCTTTTCTTATTTTTTAATTATTCAAATATTAATTCAGTTAAATTGACACTACGAGGCTCTTCTGGGGACTTCTTGTGTTACTGTTCTCCAATGTCAGTGTGGTCATATTACTAAGTGCTACTTCAAAAAGTGATTTAAAATGCATTACTTTTACCATATACTACATATCTGCAGTATTTGTTTAAACTGTACGCTTTTTTCCTAAAATTGTTTTTTCCTATTGCAATCCAATTCTGAACATTTTTATGCATTTATAGTAGGACCACTTAACGGTTAATGCAAACATTTGATTAAAAATCAAAGATGGAATTTTCTTAAATGATAAAACAAAACAAAATCAGAAAATAAAACCAAAAACCCACAATAAAATGGATTTCATAGGGTGCTACTTAAGTATTTGTATACGTTCTGATCTCCTATGAAGTTTATAAGACCAACTCACTCAAACAATTGGATTCTACTGTCCATTAAAGCCACTTTGGTGCCATATTAGTAATAATGAGTGACCTTAAAACAACGAGAAATAGCCAGTGGAGAATTCCCCTTATGTAAGTGAACTTCACCATGAGTGAAAAGCTGGCGGAAGTGGCCAGACCAGGGGTTCTCAACCTTTTTCCTTTCTAAGACCCCAACCCCAGCACGCTATAAAACCTCCCACCTATGTCACAACTGATTTTCTGCATAAAAAAGCCATGGTTGGCATTAGAGGGTAGCAAACATGACAACTGCTTGAGGCCCCATGCCACAGGGAGCCGCATGAAGCTAAGCTACTCAGGCTTCACCTTTCTGCTCTGGGCCCCAGTGAGTCTAATGCTGGCCCTGTTTGACAGACCCCTTAAAACCTGCTTGCGGCCCCCCAGGAAACCCTGGACCTCTGGTTGAGAAACACTGCACAACACCCCCTTCACCCACAGGCTAAGGATAGAAAGAGGCAGGTCATTGACTTTCCAGAGCCTCATTTCACCACATGTGATCTTCCAATGGATCTTATGGAAGTTAGAGCAGCAGGGGGTCTACTCTAACATCTGCCAGAACTAGGTGGCTGAGAATCAGGGAGCCACATTATTGAATATTATCTGCACACGAACTCCCACTGAAGTCAAAAGGAACTCCATACAAAGTTTGGAAACGCTGGATCCTAAAGTTTTTATTTGTGCTTTCCTTTCTTAATAAAAACTATATGAACTGTCAAGAGAGGATTTTGCCATGTAATCTGGCACGCATGGTTCAAACTTTCTGTTCTCGTTTATGCAAGTATCAAGTGCCAGCTTCAAACTTAAAAGATAGGATTTAAATCATCAGGTCATTAATCCATAACCTGTTGATTCACTTTGTCAAATATTGGGGGTAGCCGTGCTAGTCTGTATCCACAAAAACAACAAGGAGTCCAGTGGCCCCTTAAAGACTAACAGATTGCATCTGAAGAAGTGAGGTTTTTACCCATGATAGCTTATGCTCAAATAAATCTGTTAGTCTTTAAGGTGCTACCAGACTCCTTGTTGTTTTTGATTCACTTTGCTATGTAAAGAAGTTAACTTCCTTGTCTGCTTTTAAACAGATTACTTATAAACATTTTAACACTAGCCAAAATGCATAGCCTAATTTTGCAGCAATACAATAGACATGCCTATGCCAGTCCAATCATTAACAGATTTTTGTGATTCAGTTAGCTATCCATCAGACAGCTCCTACAATGTCAATTTGGACTATAATCAAGCTTTAGAAAAAAACCTGCTCAAAATTCAATATCCCTGTACACTACACAGCACAATACGTACAGCATATCTACCTATTTCTAAGGCATCAGTAGTGTACCTAAATGCTACATCTGTGTCTGTAACAGTTTATGGTTTAAATTAGGCTCAATCCCAATTCCTTGTTGGCTTATTTCCCAAATCGCTAGCTCAGAGGACCCCGAACTGTGGGGCAAGCCCCCATAGAGAGGCGCAGAGGAACAACTAGGGTGGCGCAGAAGGGCCCAGGCCAATAGGGAGTGGGGAGGGACCACCACCCAGTCCTGCTCTGGCCCCACACCCAGAAGCTGCCCAGCTCCCAGCCCTGCCTTAGCTTTGGCCACTGACCGTGGCCCAGATGTACTCAGCCCCATCCCCAGCCTCTGGCAATGGGTCCTCAACAGGCCCCAATCCCATCCCAGCCTCAGCCCCCTTACACTGCCCACTTTGTCCCCACTTCCCTGCCCCCAAGGAGCCACATCCCCTGTCCCAGCCACTGGGGGGAGGTGGGAGCACAACACTGAAAAGATTGGGAACCACTGCTGTAGCTGTTCCAATTGAATTAGGGGGGAGGGATAACTCAGTGATTTGAGCATTGGCCTGCTAAACCCAGGGTTGTGAATTCAATCCTTGAGGGGGCCATTTATGGATCTGGGGCAAAAATTGGGGATTGGTCCTGCTTTGAGCAGGGGGTTGGACTAGATGACCTCCTGAGGTCCCTTCCAACCCTGATATTCTATGAAGAGGATGCAACTTCAGCATTAAGGCCTTAAATACACTGGGCCAAAAAAGTACATTTAACCAGTTTAGAATTCCCTTTAAAACCAGCGTTAACCTGAACCACTTAAGTCTTCTTTTCCCCTCACAAGCCAGAGTGGATGAGCTCAAACAAAATCCTGAAAAATCCTTACTCATGCAAGCAGTCCTTCAGACTTCTGCTTGCACCAAGTAAGCCGATAAAGAGAGAAAGAATCTCCACTTTCTTATAATTTTTCTTAGCCATGTCACCTGATCACAAATAGGAGGAGAGGTGGTCCCTGCAATCACAAAAGAGATGGGGAAATGGCCGGAGCGGCATGTTGCTACAAGGAGGTTCACATTATGGAAGGGTTTGAGAACCTCTTATTTATAATGTAAATTTGCAATGAGTCAAACATAAAAAAACCTTAACTGCAACCACAACAGCAGAGATCAATAATCACTGAAGGTCTCGGTCCGAGCTTCTAAAAAAAATTATACTAAGAAATAGCATCTTTAATGATATTGGGTATTCTAATGGACCAAAAATTCCAATTATTTTAAAAAAATCATGTATTCAGCTGAAATATGTCATTAAATGGTCAGATTTATACAAATATTAAAAGCCACCAAGATGAAAAACCTTGAAAAAACTCCCCACTGCAATTAGCTATTGTAGTACATTGTGTAACAGCAGGCATCTTCTACCACAGACTTAGTAGCTTGTAGCTAGCTTGTTGGTTAACATATTATGACAAAAGTATGGACAGAAATCACTACCCTATTATTACAGCTATTTAAAGTTATGAGAAACACCGAGCAGGAAAAGGATTCTGTCTCCCCACACAATCACTTAGCTTGATTTTTGTACAGAGATGACTCAGTCCATTTTTGTTGATAAAATTTTGCATGCTGGTATGTGCTGCAATACCTAAAAAGGGGGGGATTAGATAAGTGACTCTTTGGGGAGAGGGGGAACTGAACTAGCAGACTTAAAAAAGCTTTTCATTAAAACAGATTGCTCCCCTTTTCCCAAAATCCTGGCCTGTAGATGTATCTTGTTGATTCTCTCATATCCATCTTCCAGACTCCACTGCGAGCAACAGACTGAGGACAACCAGTTGTACATCCCCTCGTTCACAGACTCCACCAAAGTCATCTCTATCCCTAGAGATCAGTAACTGGTTCAAATTCAACCCAGCAAGACCAAAGCTATACTAGCTGGAAGAGAGAAACACTTTGAAGAACCGACCAAGCAACTGTTCTCCCATTCCATCAAGAACATCTCTAACCTATTCACTTGAAAGATTCGAAGGCTCATGGTCTTGTCTTAATTGCCACTTCGTCTGGAGTCCAAGGCAGCATCAGTGATGAAAATGTCTTCTTATACTTCCAATTTACTGCTAAGTGACTCCTTTCTCAGGCAAGGAAGATATCTTGCAAAAGTGACCCACATATTCACCAGCTCCACTCTGGATTGCTACAACTAGTAGCATCTGCATTTGAAGCTGAAGTTTCAGCTTGTGCAGAATGCAGCAACTCAATTCTCCAGTGTCACTGCAAGGCCTTAGTTCTCATCATTAAGGACATTCACGAGTCAGGACCCAGTTATATCAGCAATCATCTTCATCCACAACCCACTAAGTAGGCTGTCCTTCTCTCAAAAATGTAGTTTACAAATCCAGGACAAAGTGAGAATCAGAGTAAAGTCATTCTCAGAAGAGGAGTTAGAGTTTTCAGAGGAAAACAGTCTAATCCAGAATAGTACCATCTTCAGAGTAATTTGGTGACCTACGCACAAAAGTAATCCTTCAAGAAAACAATCTTTCCAACCAACTATAGTCCAAGCCCATCCTCCTCTATCAAGGCACAAGAAGATTAACAAACCTAGTCATGTTTCACAGTAGCAGCCGTGTTAGTCTGTATCCGCAAAAAGAAAAGGAGTACTTGTGGCACCTTAGAGACTAACGAATTTACTTGAGCGTAAGCTTTCGTGAGCTACAGCTCACTTCATCTATGAAGTGAGCTGTAGCTCACGAAAGCTTTATGCTCAAATAACCTAGTCATGCAATCCTCATCATGAAGCTCCAAGTAGGTTACCTGAATAGAACTTAGATTCTGTAGTGACCGGCATAAAAGAAAGGGAGGGGGGTGTGGGGGGAAACAGGGCTGATAACTAACCACAGACTAAAGATCTCTACCTCTAAAAATGTAGGCATAGATAAATATTTACTATAGATCCTGGGTAAAATAAACTTGTGGTCTCAGTAGAAAATGAAAAGCAAATCAGTCAGCCAGTACACAAATGAAAAGCTAGTTTATATAGGCAATCCTAACTGACCATTGTTGCAAGGAAGTTAGTTGAGCCTTACTTACAAACAGACAGGTATTTATTCATCATCTTCTATAGTGTTCAAATTATCTATAAATTAAAACTCTAATCCCAAACAGTTTTACCCAACCATTACTAAAGTAAGAAGCTGATACACAGTAGTATCTCAATTTTAGCCATGTTTTCAAGCAGATAGTTAAGGACTCTGTCTACACTGTCGACATCCTAGCCATAAAATCTGTTCCTACATGGATAAGTCAAAGTGAGTTAGTTTGTAAAAACTAAGAGCATTAACCAAGTTATGGCACAGAAGCCTGAATTAGCCACTGAATGGTTTGTGAAGTGCTATAGCGCCAGCTACGGCACTACGGGTCTTGTGAGCGCACCAGATCTACCCCAGTAACACCGACGCTTTCAAGGGGAGGTAAAAGATTGCCAAAGATACAAAAGAAAAAACCACCTTCTCCAGTAAACCGAGCCGAGCAGACGAAGCACTGATTACTCTCGCTGGGTAATCACCAGAGAGCCCAAGGGAGCAGGGGCTCGGCTCGGCTCAGCCCCCAACCCCCCACCCCCAAGCCAGGACTGCCTTATTTCGGGGGGGCTGGGGGAGACTTGCAGGATTTCCCATTGCGGGGTCTCCACGGTACCCAGGCCTGCTGTTTGCCTCCTTCAAGGGGCAGGAGCAGGAGTTCGAGTAAATGACATGCCCTGCTCCCCCCGCTAAAAACACCCCGTCTCCCGCCCTCCCCCAGCCGCCGGCCCGCTGTGTGTGTGTGTGTGTGTGTGTGTATGGGGCGGGGCCCTCAGGGCTTTACTCCCCGCCCGCGGAGCAGGGGTGGGGGAGCGCGGAGCCCAGCCCCACGCTGGGCTCAGCACCAGCCCGAAGGTAAGGGCCGGGCCGGACCGGGCCGGGCCGGGCGCGCTCTGTACCCAGGCCCCCAGCCGCTGCGGCTGCCTGGGTGGGGCGGCAGCAGCGAGCGAGCCGGGAGAACGGGGGGGCGGGGGTGATACCTCCCCGGACCCCGCTCCCGCAGAGGCAGAGCCGGGCTGCCCACCCCGACACTCACCGGCCGGGCCGAGGCGGCGGCGGCTGCTATTCCCAGACCGCTGGCGGCGGCGGCGGCGGCGGCTCCTGGCGACGCGTCTCCGCAGAAGGAGCGGCGACCGAAGCTGCGGAACAACGGCTGAGTGCGCTGCTGTGCGCATGCGCCGCCCTCGGGGCCCCGTGACACGGCGGAAGGAGGGGGCGGGGAGTCTTTTGCCCGCTGGGGGAAGCGCCTGCTCCCTCCCCCGTCCGTCGTGCCGGGGCCGGCAGCCGCCCTCCTGGAGCGTCTGCAAAGGGCCTGGGCGGCGATCCGCGGGGGAGGGGCGGCCCTGGCGGAGCCGGCGGGGGACGCCCGAACCCCATTGTCTGCAGCCTGGTCCGCCGGGCGGTGCCCGCCTAGCGCGGTGTTACAGCCCCCCTGCCCCGTGCCCAGCAACGCAGCCCTCGAGCCCCACCCCAGCGCCCCCCAGGTCCCTCACACGGACCCCCTCCCCCCAACCCGTGACCGGAGCTGCTGGCTCAGCGGCATGATGATTCCCCACTTCCGTCGGTAGCCCCGGCGCGTGGCAAGCCGCGGGGCGCCCGGAGACCCTGGCCCATAGGTGCTGGAACTAGGGCAGCTGGGCAGCACCCTTGGGGTTGAAGTGGTTCCCATCGTTTACAGGGTTACGGTTTTGTTCTCTGGCTTTCGGCACCCCTTCTGTAAAAATTGTTCCAGCGCCTCTGCCCTAGAGGGGACTCAGTTGACCATGCGGTTAACCTGAGTTCATTTATACAGCACAGTCCTGATTAAAGAAATGAAACTCCTCATCAAGGCCCCTGTGTCATGCTGAGAACAAGAGAACTGGTTTTACATTAAAAACAAACAAACAAGGAGTCCTTGGGGCACCTTAGAGGCTAACAAATTTATTTGGGCATAAGCTTTTGTGGGCTAAAACCCACTTCATCAGATGCATGGAGTGAAAAATACATAAATAAATACATAAACATTTATGCCCAAATAAATGTGTTAGTCTCTAAAGTGCCACAAGGACTCCTGGTTGTTTTTCCTGATACAGACTAACACAACTACCCCTCTGAAACTTGATTTTACATAGTGTCACGGCCCTGAATTACGCCTTTCTACTTTCATAGTCTTGAGGTATGATTTTGGCATGGGGCTGACAAACTAAAGCATGTGACAGTCGTGCATACTGTGAAGTTTTTTGGTTTTTTTTAAATAGCCAGAAGTCTGGGATAATCTCAAGTGAGGAAGCACAAGTGAAAACTGCAGCTTTTCCCAAAGTATATGAAAGCTTCATAGCACCCACCATAGCCATATTTATTTATATTACGTGTGTTCACTCTCTAGAATAAAGGTGGGGGGTTTTCAGTCTTTTGTCGTATATTTGCCTTCTTTACTCATGTTTTTATCTTCTCAAGTCAGCAGCTGTGTGCCCATATGATTCAGTGTTTCTCTTTCCATTTCTTTCTTTTTTTTTTGTAATCTGTTAAATGGTTTACGTACTGTTCTTGGTTGTGTTTCTGGTTTCACTTCCTTATAGGAGGGACTTCAGTTGCTCTTTTTGTTGCTGTCTTGTAGACAGTTTCATTTGTGGCTAGATATGGCACTTGGCTTCACCTCATCATTGAAAGAAAGCATTTGTGGATTTAATTTGTTTATTATTCTCAGAAACATTCATATTGTCACTTGGAAGACTAATTTAGATTGCAAGATCTTTAAGGGAGGGGCCGTCTTTTTGTTCTGTGCTTGTATACTATCTAACACAATTAGGGTGACCAGATGTCCCGATTTTACAGGGACAGTCCCGATTTTGGGTCTTTTTCTTATATAGGCTCCTATTACCCCCCCAACCCCTGTCCCGATTTTTCACACTTGCTGTCTGGTCATCCTAAACACAATGGGGTCCTGGTCCATGACAGTAATACAAATAATGATAATAAGACAGATAATGATTCTTTTACTGCTTTTCTAGCTTTGAGTGTGACCACAATTAGTTGTTTAAAAGACGTGGACTGAAAGATCCAGAAATATTAAAGTAAACCAGGTTCAGCATACCAAGGGAGCAAGCTGCAGCTGATTTAGGCCTCCACCTTATAATGAGCTCAGTGCTAGCAAACCCTTGCACCCACACCAAGTTCATTGTAGGACTGGGGCTTTAGTATTGTCCACAAAACTTAAATGAAAGGCATTATAGCGCAGTTTGAAATTTGTGTACTCAAAAATAATCAATAATACAATTATGTGCTTCATAAAACCAAGTTAAGACACATTTCTGAGCCTAGTTCCATTAGTCAATGGGAGTTTTGCCACTTTCACAGAACCAAGAATTGGGTCCACAATTCCTGCCATAAAAAAAAAAAAACAAACAAAACCAAAAACCTTATGTTTTAAGGCCCCAATCCTGTAATCTGATCTGAAATGGATGGGTCTCTCTGCAACCCCTCTCATTTCAGCAGGACTCTACATTAGCAAGAGCGAGAGCTTCCCCAAACTCTGGGTCAATGTTGAAGCTCCCCAAGGATAACTTGAGGGAGTCCTTGAAATGTGTCTTCTGGCTTCCCTGAGTGCTTTCCCTCCTTTAGCTTGCCGTAAAAGATCTTAGATGAGCAACTGCCAGACATTCTGGTGACATGGCCTGCTCATCTCATCTGTGACTTCATCAACCGTGTGGGGATGCTTGGAATGCCTTCCCATATGAGAACTTCAGTATTTGGTACCTTGTCTTGCCATCATTGGTTTCCTTAGATAGCCCATGTGAAGTGAAAGGTTTCAGAGGAACAGCCGTGTTAGTCTGTATTCGCAAAAAGAAAAGGAGTACTTGTGGCACCTTAGAGACTAACCAATTTATTTGAGCATGAGCTTTCGTGAGCTACAGCTCACTTCATCAGATGTGTACCGTGGAAACTGCAGCAGACTTTTAGCTCACGAAAGCTCATGCTCAAATAAATTGGTTAGTCTCTAAGGTGCCACAAGTACTCCTTTTCTTTTTGTGAAGTGAAAGTGATTCAGCTTCATAGCATGGCATCTGTACACCATCCAGGTTTTGCATACATACCTCAGAGTTGGGAACACAATGGTTTTGTAGACCTTCAGTTTTGTTTGACTGATGTCTCTACGCTCCCACATATTTGCACGTATTCTGCCAAAGGCCATGCTTGCTTTGGCAAATCTGGTGTTGGTTTCATCATCAATGTGAACTGCATGTGACAGTGTATTGCTGAGGTAGGAGAACCCTCTTCAGTATGATGTTCTCTGCCATGCTTCCAGATGCCTTTTGTGACTGACACCAGGGACTGGCATCAGATACCGGACTGATGGCAAGCTCTTCAATTTGAGGAGACTATAGGAGAAGACAAAAAGGTACAGGAAGTGGCTGTTCATGATCTTCTGTTTGCTGATGGCTGTTCCCTGAATGCTAAATCTGAGTCTGACGTAGTGGACTTTGGATTATTTTTCTTTGGTTTATGACAATTTAGGTCTTACAATCAACATCAAGAACACAGAAGTGATGTACCAGCCTGCACCAGGAAAGCCTTATGTAAGCCTACTATCACAATGAATGGCCAAACCCTCCAGGCAGTGGACCACATAGGTAGTATGTATGTATATTCACGGTTACAGGGCTAGCTGAACCTTTGGTCTGTTCAAGTGCAGTCTTAGTGGTCTCAGGCCTTGTTTCCTTACCTGTCTTTAAGAGAGAATCACACAATTCTCATTGCTTTAGACCAGGTCCTGAGTTGAAGTACCCTGTGGATCAACTGTGCCTTCCCAGCAGGTCTGGGTTCTTGTGGTTCTTTCCTTTAGGAATCTGTGACCAGTGGGTTACAGTGACCCGGAACTGCCTTTTTAAACAAAAGTATCGATTATTTAACCAGAGGAACAAAGCATAGCATAAAAGACAGAATTTTACACCACCACAAGGGGTACTTACGTATCTACCATACCTAGTGTCCTAGGCATGCCTATTTTACCTCAGGCTCCTAATCTCAGGGATGGGTTGGGGGAGGAGGGGTGAGTGGGTTTGAGTGTCAGTTTCCAAAAACCTAGGTAAGTCCTTATGGGAGTGTGGGTGCCTTTAATTCCTGCTATGGTTCTTTGTTCACAGTTTCCTGAACTTGGACTTGCTGCCCAACATCAGTTTGGTGAGTTCTGCAGGCTCAGAGATAGCACATCCAAGCCAATGGCTCTTGTATCATTCCTGAAGTGTTTGCTTAGAGGTGTATATTGAGATCCATCCCCCCTTTCCTGGGTGCATTTCCTGACAATCCTGCTGTTGAATTAACTCAATATATGTATACAGTAAACCACAGAGTAACCAGATCATACATAATATTTATAAATTCATACAGGAAACTCAAAATTCATCACCACCAATGTAATTCATAGAGCTGGCTGGAGAATGAAAACCTATATTTGTGAACAAATTTTAAATTGTTTTGTCTCAAAGTTTTCAAAATGGACCGGTTCTTTTTGGGGGAGGAGTTGAACATTTTTTAAATGCCTTTACTGTTTTAGCTTCTGCTAGTTTCTGCTGTTCTGAATTGGCCTTGAGCAGTGACCTTTCCTGAATTGGAGAATAAGAAAAGAAGATAGATAGGAAAAAGTGGGAGTGTCTTTAACAACTATAACTTAACAAGCCTCACATACTTTGAAAATATTTGTATAGGGATCAGTACCTTAGCAACCTGAGATAAAAAAAAACATTTATCTTGCTTAATATAATAGATATTCTCATTGTATGTATGACAGGACCGGAACATCATCTAAATAGCTAGAAATAGACTTCTGTTATTTTTTTTTAAATGCAACAAAATGCAGTTAAAATGCTTTTAGTGTATGTGAACAGTTCAAAAGGGGAGGACTTGCAAATGTTACTCCTGAGTAGTTACTCTTTACCCTAGCGCACAAATCAGAGAAATGTAGTATTTTTAAGGGTATATTTAACTGAGCTGATGTAGAACTAAAAATAGCATGTAAAAATAGCATTTTTAAAACTCTAATATGATATTGTTTTCTTCGGTTTTGAATAGCAAGATCAAGTAGGGCTGGTTGCTTTTCAGATTAACTGTTTATGGAGAGGAGTCCTTAATTTCTTAGTCATTGAAGTTCACGGGAGTTTTGCTTGAATAAGGGTTACAGAATTAGATCTATTGTTTGAGAGCAGAGCAAACACATGGTGAAGTCATCAGTTTTTTGTTCACTTAAATTGCAACCAATAGCTTGGTAATTTTTCTGTTGTTGAAATACTTTTTTAAACAAACCCTGTTATTGTGCTAACATCCAGAGAATAACAGACTCTACCCGTGGGGAAATAACTAGTCATCAGAAGCTGAAGAATTCCTAATAAAATAATCTATGGCAGGTAATGCGGGTATTTTCCCCCTGAAACTGGAAATAGACTCTACTTTGCACATGAGAAAGCTCTCTGACCATCCAGCAGCGAACAGTTGTGAAGAGTCACTTGGACTCTACAGAGAACAAAGACATTTGTTCTCTGCCATATACATTGTTTGTATATGGCAGAGAGGGATCCAGCATGTATGTGGCAGATACAATTATTAAAAAAAACCTACATTAAAAGATTATTAAGGTTGCAAAATCAAGCACTCAAACGTTAGGAAATGCCAGACTAAGGCTGCTTGTGCAATGTTAATTTGGCCCTCTTGTGCATATCCGTGATGATACATTCTTTAATCACATGAACATGTGCTATTTTTTCCACTTCTGGCTCATTCCAAGGAGGGACAGTGCTAACTGAATGAGCAGCTGTTCAGTTTTCTCCTTGTTCAACAAGAAGCCATATGACTTATTTACTGCACACTATTCAACCTGGCTTTAATGGCAGAATTATTAATTTCCTCATGGGCTTTTCTATTATGCTTATCAATGTGCTTCACAAACATTAATGAACTTATTTTCAGAGCAGCCCTATGAGATGAGGGAGTATTATTCCATTTTACAAATGGGGACCGAGACACAGAGAGATTAAAGTAAAAAAAAGTATATGAATTTTGGTACCCAGTTTGAGATGCCTATAGCCTGTTTTTTTTCCCCTGAGAAATTAGCATTCTGCAGCACTTTATTGGTCAGTACACACCTTCTGACTCCAGATTTTTAGAGAGGTTCTGGCTGCATCCCTACCACCTAATTTATGAACATCCCATCCATGGGCCCACAAAGTCGCAGAACAGCCTTTTCAACCTCCTCCTAGCACTGGCCAACATAGCCATTCATCACACCAGGTGGAGGAAGCTAGACGGGTGGTTTCTCTGTAACTGGGGCCTATTTCCTTTCCCGTGTTCAGTCATGTCTCTAGGCTGAGTTCCTCTGGGCAGTGTCCACTGATTCCTTGGACACCTTTGAGGGACAGTGGGTGCTGTCCAGGGTTCTCTGCTCAGTGTCCCTATCTGGTTCGTTGATTTTTCAACTTTGGACCTCACTCCCATTTCTGTTTTCTCGTTTGTTGTCCTCTGTAATTAATTGGAGCCTGGTGTTGGTGGTTCCTCTCACTTAATTGTGGTGGATGGCCTTTAGTTTTGGGTGGATCTAGATGCACCTGTCCCCAGTACTTCAAATGCTACATACTTCCCAACTTTAGAACCTCTTGCTGAAGTTCTGGCTATACTTTTCCTCACACCACCTGATGAATGCACATCCTATGCGTGGTTCCATAAAGTCATGGGACCTCCTTGCCAAACTCCTCCTGGCACTGGCCAGGACAGCTGGATGGGGGTGGTGCTCTGCAACTCTGGGGCCTATTTCTGATTCCTCATATGATCATGCCTCCAGGAGAGTTCCTCCAAGTAGCATCCATTGAATCCCTAGCTGCCTTTGAAGAGCAGTGGACTCTGTCTGGGGTTCTTTGCTTGGTGTTCCCTTCTAGATTCCCGATTTGTTACTGCTGACCTCCTTCCTGCTCCTTTTCTTTTATCTGTGGCCCTCTATAATCAACTGAAGCCTGGATTTAGTGGTGCATACTTCTTAGTTGAGGGCCTTTAATTTTGGGCAGGCCCATAATTGCCTTTCCCCAGTACTTCAGATATAATATGCCTTCCAACTCCTGCAACAAATGAGGCAGGGGCCCTACAGACAACAGCCTCTTTCATCACACAACTCTGATTTATTCCCTGTGAGAGGAGACAGGAAAGAGAAGTCAGGAAGTGGGTGGAGTGAAGCTCTGCACTTATACATAGAGGGGCTTATTGTGCCTTTTCTGTAACTAAATCACAGGTGGGGTTCCTCTGGAAGGGATAG
Organism: Caretta caretta; assembly: GCF_965140235.1. Classification (NCBI taxonomy): domain Eukaryota; kingdom Metazoa; phylum Chordata; order Testudines; family Cheloniidae; genus Caretta; species Caretta caretta. Next base: position 66,886,675 of record NC_134207.1, read on the forward strand.
TGACTGAATGAGCTAATATGACTTTTCCATCTCCTACCTTGTATAAGTTAATGTTTTAATGTGCTAAGGCTGGAAGCTGAACTGAACAAATTAGCACTGAAATAAAGCTCACATTCGTAATAGGGTAATTAACCATTAGATCAACATACAAACGGATGTGGTAGATTTTCAGTCTCTTGAAATCTCTAAATCAAGATTACATGTCTATCTAAAAGATCAAACAGAAGTTAGGGGCCTGATGGTGGAAATACTGGGCAGGAAGTCAGATTAGATCATTATAATGTAGCCCTCAAAAATCTCTAAATAAAATGGAATAATTGAGTGTTTCTCTGTATTCTGCAGGTAGTGCTACACTATATTCAGCTGAAAATGCAGTAGTGGTTTAGTTAGAATGTTATTAAGTGAGTTGGAATTCATCCAGGACACTGGGACTTTGCAACTTTTATGAAAAGTGCCATGGGTTCTTTAAGTGGTCAGAACCTCCATTTTATAACTCAGTGCTCTCCCCCTGCCCCCCACATCAGTAGCACAATGACCCTATATACTTTCCCAGAGCACTGTCTCAATACTGACTTCGAGCAGAGGGAAGAACACTATATTAACAGTACTTTCTGCAGCTCATGGGTTTTTCTTGGAAATCTGCCATCTAATTACTGACCAAACTAAACCGGTTTCATTTAGGAGGTCAGAAGCCTTAGATGGTATGGCTGCAGGAACACCCATGTGAACACCAATTTGTAAAGAAAATAATTTCACCTATCTAAACTTTCCATCTGTTTCTATTCTTCTGTTTTCTACCCCTCTTTTCATGTCTCCTCATTATGTGTAGGAACAGGTTAGGAATAAAATATACCTCTCTTCCAACATCTAGTTTTTATTTCTCTATTCTCTTCCCTCTTCTTTCAGTATATTTTTTCCTCTCTCCTCCTTTTCCTTTGGTTGAAGTCTCTCCCTTCAGTGCATGATATAAGCATGCTAAGTGCTAGTTCTACAGCCTTTACCAACTTTTTTTTTTTTAAGAGAGAGAGAGATACAAAAAGTTCTAGTGATGTTTACAGGGACAGAATAATTTGTTTACACACAACTGCACAATAGCAAAATGCAGTGTACTTAGTTTGGACAAAGGACAATTTAGCTGTGAATTTTTTGTTGCTTTTTAAATTTGTGGAGAAACTGAAAGAAAGACTGCTTCTGAATTCCTGCTCCATCTGCTGGAGTAATACAACATGGCTTGTCACATGTTTGGAGCAGATTAGGATAATTTTCTGTTGGTAATTTACATAACTTCTTCACTGTGCAGTAATTTTTTTCATACTAATAGCTACCATTTTGTGAGTTTTTTAATTTTGACTTTTTAAAAACTACTTTTCTCTGTTCAACTGAGTGCTTTTACTTATTCACTTGAAACTAATGAAAGTTATTTTTTAAATATGCTGTTTTAATGGGGGCCTTATCTTTAAACAAATGATATTGCCCAAGTTTTAAGAGTACACTTTTAATGCAATAACTGTTAGCCATAACCCTTCTCTTCATGCTACATTTTGTGTCCACTTCTCCAATTCTGTGTCATTTGCTACTTCTCATTTGTGTTCTCTCTTTCACCAACTTGTAGTTTGCTTCTGCTTCACCAGCTGCTCCCTCTTTTCAATTTGTTCTGAAGTGAAACTTACTAGAATCCTGATCTTTTGCATCACTGTTTGCCAATATCAAAGATCAGGGATTGAGTAGACTCCCTTTGCTACTAGCTGCCAATGGAAAAAAAAATAAAGCACAATAAAATCCTTTAAAAACAAAAGTTGTAAAATCGTAATGCTAAACGTTATTAAAATCTGCTTATTTGACAGAAGGGAAACTGTTTGTCCAGAAGTTATATTTCATATTGCTTGGAATTATGGAGAACCAAATGATCCCAGTCCAGAGCAAGTGCACCTGTATTCCCCATCCATGGTCTCTTGAGGATACCGAGTCTAGGCTCCAGGCTCCTCAGCGAATACCTCTCTTGGGTAGAGACCTGGGTCAGTCTGTCTCTCCCTCCCTCTCCGAGTTTTTGAGGCTATGCAGTTCCCTGCTTACACTGCGATATACTCAGCAAGCCAGGCTGTCTAAACAGGCCAGCGTCTGTGTTGGCTCTCTCTTCTGTTACTGCCAGCAGTCATAAATTACTACCCAGCCTTTGTGTAAACAAGCACATTTATTCTTAAAGTAAAAATATGACAGAAGAAACCCATTAATAAAAATAAAAATCTACATGTTAATAAATTTACCAGAAGTCATGCATCAGTCTTATTGGGCCTTAGTAGGTCAAGTCCTTGCAAAGGAATACTATCAAAAGTGGAAACATGGAAAAATTTCTAAGGACGAGTATAGAAGAATTGGATAAACATGCAAGGGCAAAATCAGAAAGGCTAGTGCACAGAATGACTTACACCTAGCAAGGGGGAGATAAAAGGCAACAAGAAGCGGTTCTTTAAAGGAGCAACAGAAAGATGAAGGAAAGTATAGATCCTCTACTTAGTAGGGAAGAAGAGCTAATAAAAAATTACATCAAGAAGACTGATCAGTTCAATGTCTATTCTGATTCAGTCTTCACTAAAAAGGTTAATGGTGACCAGATACTCAACACAATTAATATTAACAAGGGGGAAGGAACAGAAGCCAAAATAGGGAAAGAACAGGTAAACAATATTTAGATAAGGTAGATGTATTCAAGTCAGCAGGGCCTAATAAAATTTATCCTAGGATACTTAAGGAACTAGCTGAAGCAATCTCAAAACCATTAGCAATTATCTTTGAAAACTCCCAGAGGATGGGGGAGGTCCAGAGAAGGGCAAACATGTTCCCCTTTTTAAAGATAGGTACTAAATTGGACCTGGGAAATTATAGACCAATCAGCCTAACTTCAATATCTGGAAAGATATTGGAACAAATTAAACAATTAATTTGAAAGCACATAGAGGATAATAGGGTCATAAGGAATAGCCAGCATGAATAAAACGTGTCAGCTATAAATATTATAAGCATAACCTCCTCTCCATTATCCAAGTAATTAATGAAAATATTGAACACTACCAGTCCCAGGAGTGACCCTTGCAGGATCCCACTAGATATGTCCTCCCATTTTGACAGAGAGCCATTGATAACTGCTCTTTGACTGTGGGTTTTCAACAAATCGTGCACCTACTTTATAGTAATTTCATCTAGACCGCATTTCCCTAGATTGCTTATGAGAATATCATGTGGGACTACTGTGTCTAAAGCCTTACTAAAATCAAGACATATCACATCTATTGCTTTCCCCCCATCCACTAAGCTAGTAACCCAGTCAAAGAAGGACATTAGGTTGGTTTGGCATGATTTGTTCTTGACATGTTGGCTATTACTTATCCTATTATTTTCTAGGTGCTTACAGACTGATTGTTTAATAATCTGTTCCAGTACCTTTCCAGGTATTGAATTTAGGTTGATTGGTCCAGAATTCCTGGGGAATTCTAGATAGAAAGTAGACATCAATCTGTTCATTCTCAAGAAACAGTGGTCTATACCAGTGGTTCTCAAAACCTGAGGACATGGCAGGTAAACAAACTGGACCAGCCCGCCAGGCTGAAAAAAGCCCACCTGAAAAAAGGTGGCGGCCCTAGTTTGAGAACCACTGGTCTATACAATATTAAATTAAATTTGAAATGTTCAGTGACTACTATGTTTGGAACAGGAGAGAAAGAAAACCACTTCCCAATATTGGACAGTTTCAGAAACACTGATTGTCCCAGTGCAAATATAATTCATTGTAGCAGAGTACTAAAACATTAACTTCAAAGATTCTCCTAGGTATAACTGGCCAAAATAAAGCAGGTCACCTGGTCTCAGAGGATGTGAGAGCTGCACCTTTGCCACGGTAAGACTCAGACAGGATTTGATACAGAGTCTGAGAATAACACAGAAATCTAGAAGTTAGAGCATCATATTTTCTGATTTCTTTTGTGTAACTTTAAGGATTTGGGCTTGCCTATGAAAAACTAGGGAGTCTTGGGCTAGGTATGTTTCTTTCTACTGTTTATTTATTTTCTTCAAAGACAACTGAATCCTAGAATGCACTTTTTACTACAGTCCATCATAGGAAAGGTAAACAACTTCTGAGGAGCCAGTCTAATTGGGTTAGAAATCAAGTACACAGACCAAAGGATGCAGCTGACACACAATGCCCAGAAAAAGCTTGAAACCTCAGACAAGAGAGCATTGGAGGGAAAAGATTGACACTGATTTTGTCAGGCTATGTCTACACTGGCAACTGATCAACAAAACTTGTGTCTTTCAGGAGGTGTTAAAAACAAACACCCCCCCCCCCCAAAAAAGACAAACGTTTTGCCGACAAGCACCGGCGTGAACAGCTCTTTCTGCCAACAATGCCACTCGTTGCGGGTGGAAGGTTTTTGTCGGCTGGAGAGCCGACAAACAGAAGTTACACTGCAAGACTTTTAGCGGCACGGCTGTAGCCACACAGCCTGTCACTAAAAGCTGCATAGTGTAGACATAGCCAGAGACTTATGTTAACAGTTGGTATAAGGCCTGGTGACTTTTGTCACAGATACTAGGCTACCTGGTCTCCGAGTTCCACCTCAGGCCTCAAGCCATCACCTCTTTGGGGGCAGAATTATGTGATTCTCTCATTCTCACACCAGGTTTGGGGCTGCAATCCCCCCTGTACCAACTGTGATTACCTCAGGAGGCCTGACTTGTTAGGTTCAATACCTGCAGTTCTGTACCCTCCTGGAGCTAGGACCACTGATATCCAGTGACCAGATAGCCTTCTTAAAGCAAAGGATTGTTTATTTAGAACCAAAGCATTTCAGAGCAGAAGATTGCACAATGAAGAACAGTCTATATACATGCTTATCTTGCCTAAGGATTACCATTGCCTGGAAGTTTGGGAAGCCCCCAACTGCTTCAGACATTCTTGCAGTCTCTGTGACTGTCTGTCCCCTGGGTGACCAGCTTACAAACAACTCCCCCCCCCCAGCCTTCTCTCCAGGGAGTCTTTTTTAACTGCTCAATATGCCAGTAACTTTGAGCGGCAGCCTGGAAGTAGCATATTCACGGCTAAAAGTTCATCTGTTTTGTAATCACTCCCAAGTGTTTGTTAGGAAGCTGGTTATCTAAAACCACTGTGTTGTCTTCTTCCTTGTCTGTCCAACAGCTCCCTATTAAAACTAAAACACCACATTCATACACGAAAGCCCAGTAACTCAGTATAGCTATATAATGATTGACCTGACTAACCAAGTCACATACTGTATTCATAAGATTATTACCCATCATTATTTCTAGATCATTACATAGCAGCTGCACATCCGCTACAGTTTTTCGTCGGTGAAACTGAAATGTTGCTGTATAAAATGGTACATGTTCTACTTCTTAGATGGAAATGTTTGTAAGCAAACCGGTAAGTAGGTGGCTGAAATACTTCTCTGATGGACTGTATTTACTGAAACAATGAGGAGTCCTTGTGGCACCTTAGAGACTAACAAATTTATTTAGACATAAGCTTTCGTGGGCTAGAACCCAATTCATCGGATGCATGGAGTGAAACTACAGGAGCAGGTATCAATATATGAAAGGATGGGGGCTTGCTTTACCAAAATTCAAAAGTTATTTTTCTTCCCCTGGTATCCTGCTGTTAATTGATTTAACTTATTATACTGTCCACTAACTTGGTAAAGCAACCCCCCCCCCCCATCCTTTCATGTATTTATACCTGCTCCTGTATTTTCACTCCATGCATCCGATGAAGTGGGTTCTAGCCCATGAAAGCTTATGCCCAAATAAATTTGTTAGTCTCCAAAGGTGCCACAAGGACTCCTTGTAGTTTTTGCTGATACAGACTAACATGGCTACCACTCTGAAACCTGTATTTACTGAGGGACTACCTATCCTAAATTCTCAATTACTAAGGGACAATCTACACTCATTGCTATATTTGTTTTCCACAAACTACTATTAGCATAACCTTTTATGAGTGATGTACCAGAATATTTGGATGCTAATATCTAAACTGTATTGTTAAATTTATTAACCTTTATTTGGGATAGTGCAGATTATGTACTATATGTATTTTATTACTTTTAAACCAAACTTTGTACTTTTGGATAATTTAAGCATTAGTCTCTCCCTAACCTGTGTATTAGATAATTTTAGCATTAGCTTTAATACATTTTTTAAATCTGCCTTTTAGATCATCTAGTACTTTACCATGGCAATGCAAAATTGTTCTCTACAGAATATTTGCTACTACTTTACTCAGTCTCCTTTCAAATGCTTCAAAAATGGGTCTTCTCCACCATTTGAGACTGTTCCACTGTCTAAGGAAGAAGGAGAAGACTGAAAAAGAATAGTGAACTATTTTTTGGTCAATTTACCTCTGATATCACAACCCCAACACATAATCCAAAAACAATAATCTGTTGTTGAACAGCTACAGAGCCAGAAGGAGGCAGAGAAAATAATGGGGAAGTGGAGGATGCAACAAACTACCTTTGATGTCACAATCCCATCTCCTAACAATAAGTTTTCTCTTTGAAATGGGGAGATCAGCAGAAGTTGTAGTGCAACAGGGAAGAAGCAGAGTAGTGCTGATCGTTTCCTCCCAGGATTAGTACAGACCAAACTGCTTTGCTCATTACTAGAGAGGAAGGAGGAAATCCTGGCCCTGTGGAAGTCAGCTGCAACTCTCCCATTGACTCCAATGAGGCCAGGATTTTATCTGAACCCTCAAAGACAGAGGTGAGTTAAACTGGCAGAATAGTGGGGAAGGCTACCTTTCCACTCTCTGCCTAAACTACCTTTAGTCTGACTAAAATAAAGACTTCCTTTTCAAGTGCTATTAGTACAATAACTTTCAAAAGCCCTATATTTATTTTACAAAGAAGAAGAATACTTTTAAGGAGGATACAATTATCATTCCAAAAGGCACTTATAGTAATGGAAATAAACCCCACAAATATCAAGAGATAAATTCTATTATTGCTGTAGAATACATTATTCAAGTACCAGTTCATAAAAAGAAAAGGAGTACTTGTGGCACCTTAGAGACTAACCAATTTATTTGAGCATGAGCTTTCGTGAGCTACAGCTCACTTCATCGGATGCATACCGTGGTATTCCGATGGAGTGAGCTGTAGCTCACGAAAGCTCATGCTCAAATAAATTGGTTAGTCTCTAAGGTGCCACAAGTACTCCTTTTCTTTTTGCGAATACAGACTAACACGGCTGTTACTCTGAAACAGTTCATAAAATGCCACTAGGTGGAGATGTTATGTAATCATCAGTCACTTTACAGGCAAGTTAGACGCTGAGCTAGAAGCAGATACCTTGCAACTGTACTAAACTTTTGTTTCCTGTTTTTGTTCTTTATTATTCAAGTTTCCAACATAGGTTTTACATATTTCACTGATGTAATTGTATCTTCTGATTGCAATGCCATAACAATACAATCTATTGCTGACCTGTGAGCTACAGCTTTCTTTTTGTATTGCTTTCTCTGGTTCTTTTGATGGCTGATGTTAACAGAGATCTTACAAAATATATAGGGAAAAGCAGCAAAAGGCAAAGTGTCTCTTCACCGGGGACATTTGTTATCAACCATCACTGCACAAACAGAAATTATAATAAGCACACTAAGTACATTTCTTATTGCCACTTATCAATTGCCTTTCATAACTCACTCATTTCCCTGCTTGCTCCACTGCACCTGAATTATGAGGCTATCACTAACAGTGGGAACAAATTATGCCCATTTTATACACTCTAAATATTATGGGTCAAATAATGACATTACTGGTGGGAGCCGTGAGGGCAGAGGAAGCAGCGTGGTCTCAGCTACACATAAAGCTGGATCTTTAGTGGCCCCTGAGCAGCTGCACAGAGGTGAAGAAGAAATTCGCCTACACCTGGTGTAGGTTTTGCGGAAACATAATAGCAGTTCCTTTGCCTGCACTGTGGCGAGAGCAGGGACTACTTGCTCAGTCTGCCACAAGAAATTCATGGCCTTGCTTGCTCCTCCGCTTTGTCTCACAGACTAGAGCCGGAGCATTCTCGGCAGACCAATGTCTGCTGCAAGGTATGCATGAACCCCCATGTGTAGGAGTGGCTCAAGGATAAATTGGCATAATCTCTCTGGTGCTCTTTTTATGGGCAGAATAGTGCCACATCCCCTCCTCCTCCAGACTGTGACATTAAAGGCACAGTCTAACCCATATACTCTGTGGCAATTCTGCCAGCATTGGCTTTGACTCATGGCCAAGAAGGAAGTGCTGCTAGGTGTATCTTATTACTGCTAATATCTGCCTCTCGCTAGTGCATGCTATCAATCACAGTATGTGCACTGACGCTATCTATACCCTCTTGTGGGCTTTCCTGTTGGGTCTGGGGTGCATTTTAGAACCAGGAATCCCTCTCCATGTTGTCTGTAGGGCTGGGCAGGTATTCATTGGATAGCACAAGGCAGATCAGGACTGGTACCCTATGGCAGGAGAGGCTGTTAAAAATATTTGTTTTTTCAAGAAAAGGTTGAATGAAATCTAATTGCTTAAAAAAACAGAAACCCTGTTCTCTAGTACAGTTTAGTCCATACTAATTCTCACCAAACAATAAATCAATGTATTGCAGGTCTGCACCACTCTTTCTAACCGATATTTCTACGGCACGAGCAGTTAAACTGACAAACCCTATTAAAAATAATAGGGCCCCAAGTCATGCTAAAGGTATACCATGACTACTTTTTTTAAAGTAGAAAGTTATTGGCCAAATAAAACAAGGCCCTGCACTCAGTGTGATGGCATTTCTCTGTCTGCCTTGTAAAGCGATATCTTTTGAGCACTGCATCCAATCAATTCCAAAACTCCAAGGAATGTTCTAGGCATCAAAGGGCAGAACCCCATTGATTTTGATGAAAATGGAAAAGCTAGAAATGCCTGGTGTGACCAGAGTCCCGGGGGGGGGGGGCACGCTGAGATTTCTCAATTAGAGAAAACTGCAAATAATAGGGCAGACAATCCCCCGAACTGGTGGTTATTCTACTACTTAGATTCACCAAGCTAGCAACAAGCCAGCTTCTATAATATCTTATTGGTTACCCAGAAGCCAAAACCCACAGTTCCCTTAAAGCAACCCAGCCTTGAGCTCCCACCCAGACAGCCAAGTCAAATATGATGAGGATTATTGAAAACCTTGGTCATCATATAAAAAGTTCTACCAATCCCAAAGGATCAGACACATTACCCACCAGGTTAATGAATATTTTGACAGGTTTCAGAGGAACAGCCGTGTTAGTCTGTATTCGCAAAAAGAAAAGGAGTACTTGTGGCATCTTAGAGACTAACCAATTTATTTGAGCATGAGCTTTCGTGAGCTACAGCTCACTTCATCAGATGTGATCACTTCATCAGATGTGATCACTTCATCAGATGTCATCACATCTGATGAAGTGAGCTGTAGCTCACGAAAGCTCATGCTCAAATAAATTGGTTAGTCTCTAAGATGCCACAAGTACTCCTTTTCTTTTAATGAATATTTTAGATCTTACCCAAATACACGCTTACAGCTAATTCTTATTAAGAAGCTAAAATGTATTAAAAAGGAAAAAAAAAGAGAGAGTATCGGTTAAAAGATCATTATACATACAGACATGAATAGAGTTCTTAGGTCAGCTTTATAGTAGAGATGGTGAGCTTTAGAGCTGCAAAGAGTTCTTTTAGAATTAGTCTATAGGTTACAGTCCAATGTCAAGGTGATCCAGATGAGACTGAAGATCTCAGTCTTGCAACTCAAACTTCCTCTAATGAAGCTTAAGCACATCTGAGATAAAAGGATCAGGGCCCAAGAGTTCTTTTTATAGAACTCTGGCAGGCCATTGACAGCCTCTTGACAACAGGTGTTCCTTGAGTGAAGCATTGTGACTTTTAAGTAGAATCACCTATTTCCTATGTATACACAGGTAACTAGTTGCATTCATTAGCATAAGGTAATTATGCATTAAGCAGTTCATAGACGATTTACTACAAACTTCAAAGAAAAATATAGACAATGAAATTATTACATTCAGGTTTCATTTACATTTTAATATTCCCTTTTGATCTCTGAATCAATAGACACAGTAACAGACAGGAACCATCTGTTTACATGGTTAACATCTAACAAGATATAAGTAAATACATACAATTAGTATTACCTCTAATTCTCTAACAATACAGGTATGCATTTCAAAGCTTTAGTCTATTTAACATGAAATTGACCTAATTACCATTTACATACTTTTCTAACACATCTCTACAGATTGAAGTTGGGTCATTTAGCCTGCTAGTCATTTAACCCTTTCTGGCTTAATGTCACACCTGGTTTTTCACTGGTATAAATCAGAGGAAAAAATCAGACACCTGTGTGGCCTATTGGGTGCTGCTGGCAGAGGAAGCTCTCTGGTGCCTTCTACTGCTGCCTACACATATCACAGGCAGAAGCTTCATAAATTAATCTCTTTCCTTTTCAAAAGTTTTTGTATTGATGACCCCTTTCACACAGCAAGCCTCTGAGTGTGACCCCCCTTATACATTAAAAAGGGGGTAATTTAATTTAATGGGGGCTTAGGGCTGTCAGCCCCACATTGCTGACAGCTCACAACCCCCATGTAAACACCTTGGGACCCCCCTGAGGAGTCACAACCCCCCCAGTTTGATGAACCCCTGGCATACAGTGTGGACCACATAATCAACAACATGTGCAGCCCTCTAGTATTATTGAGTACCCAATAACTGTGCTAGGCACATCAGTGAGAGCAGCCATAGTGGTATTTTATCTATGGTATTACAAAATATTTTAAGAAAAAGTGGAGATGGATTTGACTCCCCTGCCTATAACAGCAATCGAGGTAGGCTTTGTCAATGACCGAGATATGGATGGTCATGCCAGTGGTTAGAGCAGGAGTCAGGTTTACTGGCCAGAGAAGGAGTCAGTAGTCAGGAATCAGAGCCCAGAGTCAGAGGCCGGATGCCAGAGCCAAGTCAGAGTCGAAGTCAAGAACTGGAGCCAAGGATTAGGGCTGTGTCACCTGGAGTGAGGCAAGGCAGGGGTAGTGCTGGGAATAAGCAGGCACAGGAGCTATTGTAGACACAGCTGAATGCTTTGAGAGCCACTGAACTGTTACTGGGCTTCAGAGCCGGTCTGCTGACTCTTCCAATCAATCGGGTGGTGTAGCCAAACAGGCAGCCTATTGCAGGCCTGCTGCACTCATTAGGTTGCCTAGAGACTGATTCTGCTGCAGGCCCTGCTTCCTGACTGTACTCCCCTGCCAGCTGCAGGGTGCCTCTAGGCTTGGTTTCTTGGGCTACTTCCGATGGAACTCTTGCAAAAGGTCCAGGGCATGGATGTTCTCTACCAGTTCCCAAGAATCATAGAACGGGAATGGACCTCGAGAGGTCATCTAGTCCAGTCCCCTGCACTCTTGGAAGGACTAAGTATTATCTAGACCATTCCTGACAGGTGTTTGTCTAACCTGCTCTTAAAAATCTCCAATGATGAAGATTCCACAACCTCCCTATGCAATTTATTGCAGAGCTTAACCACCCTGAAAGTTAGGTAGTTTTTCCTAATGTCCAACCTAAACCTTCCAAGCTGCAATTTAAGTCCATTGCTTCTTGTCCTATCCTCAGAGGTTAAGAAAAACAATTTTTCTTCTTCCTCCTTGTAACAACCTTTTACATACTTGAAAACTGCTTGTCCAGACCATAACCTTCCCAGTCCACCACATACTGGAGCCTTCCACTAATTTGCCAAAATTGAGGATCGACTTTCATGGGTTCAGATGACAGAGAGGGGACTAGTGATGGCAGTGCAGAACCAGAGGGCTGGTGGGAGCAACGAGGACCATCTTTTTTTGTCGATCTTGATGCATAGGTCAGCTAAGGCAGTGGTTCTCAAAGCCGGTCCGCTGTTTGTTCACGGAAAGCCCCTGGCAGGCCAGACTGGTTTGTTTACCTGCCGCGTCCACAGGTTTGGCCGATCGCAGCTCCCACTGGCCGTGGTTCACCACTCCAGGCCAAGGGGGCTGCGAGAAGGGCGCCGCTTCCCACAGCCCACATTGGCCTGGAGCGGCGAACCGTGGCCAGTGGGAGCCGCGGTCGGCCAAACCTGCAGACGCGGCAGGTAAACAAACTGGTCCAGCCCGCCAGGGACTTTCCCTGAACAAGCGGCAGACCAGCTTTGAGAACCACTGAACTAAGGGATCCAGGCTGGATGGAATTCCACCTGTGCCAGTTCATCTTGAATATTATCATTTAGGCCAAGCGGGAAATGATAATGCCAGGCAGCCTCATTTCACTTGGTATCTACTACCAAGTATGGAACTCTGCTGCATATTTAGCAACTGGCCGGCATCTCTGCAGTAGCACCTGATGTGTGGCTTTGGCCACATACTCATGTCTCGGATCATCAAAGATCACTGCCAAAACTCAAAAGAATGTCCTCAAATTTTCCCAGAAGGGGGCTTGAGTTTTCCAGGAATGGAGACACCCAAGCCAGGGCCTCCCCAGTAAGCAGGCTGATAATCAATTCCACTCAGGCTTGGTCAGTGGCATACAACTGTGGTCATAGTAGAAATAGGAGCAGATACCAATTTAGGAACCCAGAAAACCCACTGTGGCAATCGCCTTTGAACTTGTCAGTTATGGGGCGCTTGGGCTCTCAGGCAGTGGGGTTTGGAGCTGAAGGAGGTTTGGCTTGAACTTGCATGACCCCATTCTGCACCTGCAGGGTGGCAAACTGGGCCTGTGAGGTCTGTAGGGCTTCCACTGTCTCTGTCAGAGAGATATTGTCCTTTGAAGAATCCATAGCTACCAGATCAAGGTAACTCCTCAAGATGTCAGTGACCAGGATATGGGTGGTTGTGCCCATTTACTTGGAGTGATGCTAGACAGGAGTAGGAGCTGCCATGGGCAAATGCTTTGAGCAGCCACTGAACTGCTGCTGCTGGGCTTAAGGGTTGGTCTCCTGACTCTTTCCAACCAACCAGGTGGTGTAGCCAATCAGGCATCCTGTTATAGGCCAGTTGCACTTATTAGGTTGCCTGGAGACTGGCTCAGCTGCCAGCTCTTCTTCCTGTCTGGCTCTGCTGCAGGCTCTGATTCCTGACATGGTGGCATCAAGTTTCTCCATAATTCCCAGCCTTGCACAATTTGATTTCTATAGTACATGAAGAAATCAAAAGGCTCCTATTTTTAGACTTGCTGCTCCTTCTTCTGGAGTAGCTGAATCCAGTCTGTGAAAGGCATAATGACATTATCACATTGTATTGTACCTACACAAGTCAAGTAAGGAAATAAGGAGCAGGTGTGACAGAACTACCTAGATGCACGTGTTATGCTGTCGTGAGCCAAAGATCTTAAAATAAAATAGGTCAATATCTGTTATTTGAATAAATCCTATTACTGCTATATGACCTTCCAGCTCATAGGAGACAGAAATTTTTGCAGACACACCCCCTATTTATTGAAAAAAATTTTGCTAAACAAAAGACTAAGACCTGCACATGGGAAGAGAAGAGACATTGTTTTGCATAAAGTGACATCCAGAATTGAAAGGGTTTTAGCTTATTGCTAAATGTGCAGATTTCCTATACTGGAAATTACCAGCTTGGTAGACTGGGAGTAAGGAACATGAGTCTTACAAAGTGACCACCAAAAGAGGATATAAGCAGCAGCCTGTAAGCTTAGTTACAAAGGGGCGGTCTTTTCGGGAAGTCAAAAAAGGAAGGAGGATGTGAGATCAGACTTTCAGCTGACATGCAGAAGGAGACAGACAGCCTTCAGACAGAGAGAGGGAGCTCTTTTTTTTTTTAAAGGATTTTTGTCTTTGTTCAAGAAAATTTAAAATTGTCTCAATTACATTAGCATAGTTAAGAGCTATTTGCAGTCCCACAGCCTGCCTGGAATGTGGAGCAAGGGGACATGGGATAAGAAGATTTCTATCCATCAGATTTTCAGTCTGCTGACTTTGGCTTTGCTCTGGGAGTTTTGCCCAAGGGCCAAATTCTGCAGTCCTTACAAAAGGAAAACTCCCACTGACTTTACATTTCCACCGTGCTTCTGGAGCAAATCTCCTGCGTGGGAAATTTCACAGAGAAGTGAATTGCACAATGTGATATTTAGAAAGGAAAAAAAGTCTCTGTGTCCTCAAAATGACATGGTTCACAAAATTAGATGAATATAAAAACCACACAATGAATCGCCCCAAAAATTCCTAAAATCCACACTGGTTTTACACAGTTCTAACCAACTCATCACTTCTGTGTGGAGTGGTGGGAATGTGAAGGTTGGGATGCTTTTCATGTGGTGGAGAAGAGTTAGCAGGGTTTCTGAGTCAATTAGGACTTTATGGAACGATATGAAGCCGGTGGGCTAGGTCCTCTGCTACATCCAATAATTATACTGTAAACAGCTGCCACACCTGTGATACCCTCTAACAAAATGGCAGTAGATTGTAAATGTGTATGCATTTGCATAAATTCGCAAAATCATTAGAAGCACGTATCTTCTAACTATATCTTGCAACTGCATATCAGGAATTTCCATTTACATAGTTTAGAAGACAAAAGCCAGATAATTGCTATAAAACATTTTAGTGCCAGGGCTATTTCTCAACACATGTTCTAAGTAGAGGGAAATACTGTTGTGTCTTAGACAGTAAAGCTCGAGAACTATTGGAAAATGTTGGCATTTTAATGACAATCACTATATAGTGAGCTGGGATAAAGTGCTCACATGTACCCAATTTCAAACATGACAAAACATGTACCCAATTTCATGTTCATTTACTGTGAGGGCACGTGCAAAAATAAGCATAGAGGTGTGCCTACAAAATGACTGTAGAGCTTCAGCTTCTTTTTCAAAAAAGTAAGTGAGGTCCCAAATGACTGGTGAGACATCACTTACTATCTGAATCTTCTAACTTGTTCAAATGCCATTGCTGATATTGGTGGGATGCCAAGATTTGAGGTCCTAGTGGCAAGAGTCTGAACTACAATCAAAGCTTAAAGAACAGGAGTACTTGTGGCACCTTAGAGACTAACCAATTTATTTGAGCATAAGCTTTTGTGAGCTACAGCTCACTTCATCGGATGCATTCCATGAAGTGAGCTGTAGCTCACAAAAGCTTATGCTCAAATAAATTGGTTAGTCTCTAAGGTGCCACAAGTACTCCTGTTCTTTTTGCGGATACAGACTAACACGGCTGCTACTCTGAAACCAATCAAAGCTTAATTTGTCTTGATTACATTTGTATTATAACAGCAATATTACAGCCACTCCTTTTTCCTCATTGGAGATCCAGTGTCCTCATTGTGATAAACTACTCTAACTTTGGTCTTGTAATGTAGTCACTCAGAAATCAGACTATTGACAAGAAAAAGCAGATGTGTAATGACACTGTCATATAATCAAGTAGCCCTTTTTCAGTGGAATTCCCTTTAAGACTAGATTGAATTTCCAATTCTTGAGACTAGACCCCTAAAACCTACCACTGAGTCACTAAAGAATGCTAGAGAAGGTGACTACTCTGCATCCTTATCCCTCTCTAAGCAGAGGGAGTACCCTGATATCAGAACACACACACACTGGATTAGTGCTCAAACTGACCCTTCTCCCTGGGTTCTTCTTTTATTGGAAGTCAAAATAATGATAACACAATAAGCTAGGCTGCTCTTAGGAATTCCCTCCAGAACCTCTCTGTCCCAGACCCTAGTCACCTCTGCCCAGAAAGCCACTCCCATCTATTTTTATCCAAGATGGTGCTAGTGAGCCAGCAAGAATCAGTCAGCAGCCCCAGGCAGGGTTCTAACAGTGTGTGTGAGGGGTAGGTGGGTACAGAGTGGTAAGGATGCGAGAGGAACAGTTTCTGAGTCAGGTGGGATGGAAGGATGTTTCTGAGCTCCAGAAGTTCTCAGCCTATAGTGAAGTAGGTAGCACAGGGAAAGGTTCTGAGCCTGGAAGTTTAGGTGAGCAGGACCTTGGATTTTGAGCCAGAGGGAAGAGTGAGGTCAAAGGGGGCGGGGCTTCAGAGGTATATGTGAGATGAATAGGAAAGGATGAGTTCTAGGTTTTGAGCTAAAGGGAAAGAAGATCTGGAATATGGTGGGGTCAGGCTGAAGGAGATTTCTGAGCAGGAATGGGTTAGGTTAGATGGAGAATCTGATGGGGTCAAAGTTTCTGAAAGGGGAGGGAAATGGCAGAATTGAGTGTAGGTGAGTGGGGAGAAAGGATTATAAGGATGTGCATGAGAAAGGGGTTAATTGATGAAAGAGGGTTTTGATCCTGTAAGGTGCTGAAAGTTCAGTATATTCTTTGGAGCTTTGCTGGATCAGGACTAGAGTGTCCAGATCCAGCCAGGAGCCTGACTAAATTGGTGGTGTGCAGACAGGAGGAAGATAGATCAGGAGGTAAGAGCTAGACTGGAGGAGGGAGAGGGAGGCTGGGACTTGTCAAAAACAGCAAAATGAGGCTAATGCTGTTTTCTCCTGCTCCTGCCCTCTGCTGTAACTGTGTCCATGCTTTTCATTTTGACAGTGACAGATGCTTGGAGAGGGAAAACAATCTTTTTCTTCCCATTTTCCTATTAATCTCTCATTCCCAGCCCAAATCTTCCCCTGACTCCCTTGAAAATTTAGTCAATCTGCAGGGAGAGCATAAAGTGTGGTAGGGTGCTGTGGCAGAAAAGTCAGGGAACTATGGTAAGTACTTGGGGCAGCAGCTACCACCATCTGTATGTTGGCTAGTCATCTCCTATATTGCTAAACTTGAACTATAAACTGTAGTTGATAAATCTACATGACAGATCAAAACACACCTGAGAGACCTTCAAATTATTAACTATTACAGCTCTTTGATTACTTTGGAATCTGCTGATACCAGCTCAAGGCCGTCTCTGCAACTGTCCAGATTAAGTCTCTCAAGTTTTTTTTACAGAGATATCAGTCAGAATGAAGACATAATAGTTTCTATCCAGAAATGGTTAATTAATAGCTTGCCTAGGTTATTTAAGTTCAATTAAGTAAATTCGTGCCCCTGATCTATATAAAAAGTGGCTGTTTGATTTGTCATTTGCATGACTCTCAGTCTTTAAAGTGTACCAAGCTACTCTTTTTCACTGTAATTTGAAAAGTTCACTGTAATTGTCTGAAATGTTAGCAGCATCTTTGATCTGGGGAATAGTGATGATACTATGCTGTTGTTTTTGGTTTGTTCTGGGACTAAGAAGGAGGTAAGGTTTCTTTTTAAACATATCCCAACTCTAATTTCTGTAAAAAGATAGTATGTATATAGCTGAGACAAAACTAGTCTGAACATTGGCAGATGGATACGTAAAGGATAACAACGGTGATGCTGGTGTTTGTTCTTTGAAATCTTTATATTCTAATGGCATTTTTTGTGCACATAAATTTAAAAAAAAAACAAGCAGGCTATGCAGATCTATAGTCATAACTAACAGAAGATAGAGATACAAAGAAAGGAGGAATCCATTTGTAAATGAGGTTATCATCATTTGGAACATTAAGAATCTGATTTTTCAGAAGTGCTTAGTATGTGCAGCTTCTGTTGAAATCAACAGGATTTGCAGGTGCTCAGTATTTTTGTGAAATCAGATCCTACATGTTTGTGCTTCTGATTACAGATGACTGTTTTATCCCTTATACCTTTTTCATTTTCTTTTCTGTATCAATGTAGTTTAATCTGGACTGCAGCCATATTGAATGACTTTTAATGCTAGTTATCATTCGTCTTGTTTACTGTATTGAGTAAATACTCTCAAGTCTTTATCCTATTGGCATGTGCTCTGTACAGAAACAAAGAAATTCATGAATATATTTACTATAAAAAGTGGCTCTTTGACTTGTCTTTTGCATCACTCTCTGGTTTTAAAGTGTACTGTACTGTTAGCTACTCCTTTCCACATGAAACTCCTGAAATTTCACTCAGATTGCCTGAAATGTTAGCAGCATCTTTGATCTGGGGAACAGTGATCTTCTGTAAGTTGTAATACTTTGGCTTCATCTTGGTTGTTGGGTTTAGTATACAGGCGCTGGGCAGTGTTGTGACCTATGCTATACAGGTTAGATTAGGAGGTGATTGTGGCAGGATGATCTGTAGCCTTTAAGGGCCTGCAGAGTTAGGGAGCAGCAGGCTGTGGCTTAAAGAGAAGCCCAGCAGGCAGCTTTTGGGAACCAGCTGATCCAGCTCGGAATCAGATCCAGTCATTAGCTTCTGCTTAGCTAGATCAGCTAGTTCCCAACACAGGCTTGCTGGGCTTCTCCTTAAGCTACAGCCTGCTGCTCCCTAGCTCTGCAGGTGGTTAAAGGCGTAGACAACCCTACTACAACAGTCTGGAGGTCCCTTCTGACTTTAATCTCTTTGACATGTATTATTTAAAAGTTATTAGTGACTTACTGTGGGTGTCCATATCCAGGAATACAGTTATTTGGATCCCATTCAACAAAGCACCTGAACACATGCTTAATTTTAAGCATGTGCTTAAGTGCTTTGTAAAAATAGGACCTGTGAGCAAAACTCCCATTGATTTCAATGGTGCAGAATCAGACCCAAGAGGGACATGCAAACAACAATACTGTAATACTCTTTCTTTGGTGGGTTCAAAGGCCTCAGCATTCAGTGTGCTAGAGAATTGTGCAAGCCAAAGACCGACCAAATAAATAAAGTAATCCTATCTTCATGTCTCTGGAAGTCCAAATGATGCTTGTCCATCCATCTTCTATTCCTCCTTTCTTTCTGTCCATTAGAACTGTTAATAATAAGTTTTTTATACAGTCTTAATTGAGTGTGTATTTGAGGTAATGTTATCTATTTTAGAATTTGCAGAGCAATTAAGGGCCCAATCCTGAGCAACTAAGGGGTTGATTCTTGCAAAGTGCCATGCATCCTCAACTCCCAAGGGGCATTGAGGTAGTCAGCAACTCCCAGCATCAGGCTCTAGAGCAGAGGTGGGCAAACTACAGCCCGTGGGCCACATCTGGCCCGCGGGACCGTCCTGCCTGGCCCCGAGCTCCCGGCCAGGGAGACTAGCCCCCAACCCCTCCCCTGCTGTCCCCCTCCCCTGCAGCCTCAGCGCACCACGCCACCAGCACTCTGGCCCGCTGCTCCTGCTGGGCAGCACAGCAGCGTGGCTGGCTCTGGCATGATAAGGGGGCAGGGGTCCTGGGGGGCAGTCAGGGAGCAGGGGGCGGTCAGGGAAAGGGGGAAGGGGGGGTTGGATAGGTGTGGGAGTCCTGGGGGGCCTGTTAGGGGGAGGGGGGTGTGGATAGGGGTCAGGGCAGTCAGGGGACAGGGAGAAGGGGCGGTTGGATAGGGGGTGGGGTCCTAGGGGGCGGGTAGGGGCGGTCAGGGGACAAAGAGGAGGGGGGTTGGATGGGTCGGGGGTTATGAGGGGGGCAGTTAGGGGGCAGGGGCCAGGTTGTTTGGGGAGGCACAGCCTTCTCTACCAAGCCCTCCATATAGTTTTGCAACCCCAATGTGGCCCTCGGGCCAAAAAGTTTGCCCACCCCTGCTCTAGAGGGGCTGAACCTGCACTACTGAAGGAGCTTTGCCATTGACTTCAGCTGGAACAGGGTCAGGCCCTAGGTGCTTAGGGCTCTATCCTGTTCCCGATAAAGTCAATAAGAGCTGGGCCAATGACTTTAATGAGAACAAGTGTGGATTATTACTAACAGAAACTACAAACCAGAAATTCTGGACCTCATTCTGCACAGCATTACTTACGTGAGGATCGCTTATTTATTTGAATAATAGAGTGATATAGCTTCAGTTCAAACTACATTTTTTGTTGTTCTTGGATTCTAATAAGGCTTCTGTAGGCTGTTAAGGTCATTCTTTCTAAGATACTATAGACCTCATCATGGATTTGTTATGAAACGGAGGGCAATTTCCTATCAACACTGATAGAAACTGAATGTTCTAAATAGACCGGTATCACAATCTTATTTAGCTGGCTAAGCTGAAGGACAGGTCTTAATTTATAACCCTAATTTGTAACATTTGTTTGTAACTTGTAGGCGTCCAGGTGAGCCGCCAGTGGAAAATGGGCTACTTCCATATCTGGGCTGCGCTTTGCAATTTGGTGCCAACCCTCTTGAATTTCTCAAAGCAAGACAAAAGAAATATGGGCACATTTTCACTTGCAAAGTGGCTGGAAAATATGTTCATTTTCTCACTGACCCTTTTTCATACCATTCAGTGATACTCCAAGGAAGGCATTTGGACTGGAAAAAGTTCCACTTTGCTGCTTCTGCAAAGGTACCGCTTTAAAATTACAGTAGTATTTTAACATATTTTAATATTTAATATGAAAAATATCAACATGGTCAAGTCAGACTGTACCTAGTTAATCTATATGTGACTTTTCAGAATGTCTGCCTGTCTGAAAGATAGTTTGTCTCCTGGCTCAAATCTACCAACAATGTGTAATACTAGAGCAAAAGTACAGCACAAGATGGTTTGCACTATTGTGAATTTATATTGAATTGACTAATTTTAAAAACAAATTACTACTTGTGAAAGATGCCAGATTAGCAGCCCTGGAAACTGAAATCCTCTATATATCCACAGAGCAGGTCTGGCATAGACTCCCATCAGTACAAGTTTCTTCCCGTTAGCCTAGCATTGTTCTTCAGTCAGTAGTTGGAAGGGTCACCTCTAGAAGTCTCATTCAGGCCATTCAAACCTTGGCCTTTCTGCCAACAGAATAACAGTTATGGTGTTGGCTGTGTAATGTAGAAGCCTGTGTCCTAGAATCTAAATTCTAGATTAATCCACACACTCATTTCACTGAGGACCTCAAACAACACTTAGATAGTAATGGTCACTACTGATTTATCCCTTTATTTGCCCTGCAGTGACATCCTGAGAAGCAAATATACATCTGTAAAATAGAATGTGTCTTTACAAATCAGTTTAATCTTACCTCAGACCACAAACACTAAAATGCCTTAATCATAACTCAGGCTACATCTACACTGCAGTTGGACATCCGTGGCTGGCCCATGCCAGCTGACTTGGGCTCACGGGGCTCGGGCTAAATGCATGGCTGGCAGGTATAAGAGGCTTGGGGAGACTAAGCCTCCCCAAATGGGGCAAGAAATGATGGATGCGGCACACCTCCCTTTGGAGTCAGGCTGGCCAGCCGCCTTTGGAGCACCCCTGCTGGAAGCTCCCGAAAAGTAGGGAGGGCCACTGGTGTCTGGACTGTGGCCCTTCCCGTGCTCTGCCCCAAGGCCCCGTTCCTACTTGGCCTTTCCCCCCATAGCCAGACCCACGCTGAACATCTTCCCCCTGAGGCCCCCCCCTTGCTCCGCCTCTTCCTGCCTCCACTCAGTCTCTTCTCCCAAAGCCCCTGCCTGCCACTTGCTTCTCTCTGCCCCTGTTGCTTGCCCCTAAGGCGGGAGGGGGGGCAGAAAGGAGTAGGTGGAGAAGAGTGAGTGGTGGACAGGGTGACCTTGGGAGAAGGGGTGGAGAGGGACAAGCAGCGGGGGCTTCAGGGGAAGGGCCTTGGGAGGGGGGCAGAGAGGAGCAAGCAGTGAGTAGGCGGGGGTCCTCAGGAGAGGGAGTGGAGAGGAGCAAGTGTCGGGCAGGGGGTCCTCAGGGGAGGAAGTTGAGAAGAGCAAGTGGTGGGCAGGGGGTCCCTGCGGAGAGGGACAAGCAGCGGGCGGGGGGGGTCTCAGGGGAAGGGGCCTCGGGAGAGAGGAGCAAGCGGCAGGCAGAGGACCTCAGGAGAGGGGCCCTTTGGGGAGGGGGGCAGAGAAAAGTGAGCAGGGGGGCTTTGGGAGAGGGGGCGGAGAGAAAGAGTGGCAGGTGCAGGGCCCTCAGGGGAAGAGACAGAGTGAAGATGCAAAGAGGCAGAGTGGGGGCGAAATCTTGGGTAGGGTGACCAGATAGCAAGTGTGAAAAATCAGATCAGAGGGTGGGGGTAATAGGCGCATATATAAGACAACACCCCAAATATTGGGAGTGTCCCTATAAAATCGGGACATTTGGTCACCCTAGCCTTGGGGGCAGGAGGCTGAGCAGGGGCAGAGCCTCAGGCCACAGTTCAGGCGCCGGTGCCCCCGCCCAGTTGTGAGCTGGAGCCGGTTTGCAGCGGTTCGCTGGAACCAGTTGTTAAATTTAGAAGCCCTTTTAGAACCGGTTGTCCCGCTTCTAAATTTAACAACCGTCCAAAAGTGGTGCCTTTTGCTCCGGGGCTGAAGCACCCACTGGGAAAATTTGGTGGGTGCAGAGCCACTTGCCTCTCAGCTCTTGCGGGCTTCCTGCGCGAAAAGCGGAAACGGGGGGGCGGAGAAGCAGAGCAGAGCGGCGCATTCAGGGGAGGAGGCAGAGTG
The DNA here is from genome assembly GCF_965140235.1 of Caretta caretta. Lineage (NCBI taxonomy): Eukaryota > Metazoa > Chordata > Testudines > Cheloniidae > Caretta > Caretta caretta. The sequence continues at coordinate 66,909,092 of NC_134207.1, forward strand.
GAGGTGAGCTGGGGCCGGGCGCAGGGCAGGGAGCTGCTGGTGGGGGCTCTGTACCCACCAAATTTTCCCAGTGGGTGCCTAAGGCCCCACTTTTGGCCAATTATCACTTTACAGATTTGACAGTTCTTACTATATGTCCCAGTGTTAAATTATGAAGATGACATCTTGGCTATGATTTCCCTTGTAAATTATTATTTACCAAGGTTGTGGTGATCCTCATTTATCTTTCATACAATTTATTTGGTGGCAGGCTTTTGGACATGGCAGTATTGACCCACGTGATGGAAACACCACTGAAAATATGCATCAGACTTTCATTAGAACCCTGCAAGGTAATGCCCTGAATTCCCTCATTGAAGCTATGATGAAAAACCTACAATATGTCATGCTGCAATCAAGTACACCTAAACTGCATTCCAACACCTGGGTAACAGATGGGCTGTATGCATTCTGTTGCCGGGTGATGTTTGAATCTGGCTTTTTAACGCTTTTTGGTACAGAGTTTAATTCAACCCAAGACCAGAATCTATCTCAGCAGGAAACCCAGAGAGCACTTATTCTAAATGCTCTTGAAAACTTCAAGGAATTTGATAAAATCTTCCCAGTCCTTGTCGCAGGCATGCCTATCCATGTGTTCAAGAGCGCCCACAATGCACGGGAGAAGCTGGCAGAGGCTCTTCTCCATGAGAACCTCAGAAAAAGGAGCAACATCTCTGAGCTCATCACTCTCCGTATGTTCTTAAATGACACTCTGTCTACTTTTGATGATAAGGAAAAAGCAAAAACCCACCTGGCTGTACTATGGGCTTCACAAGCTAACACAATACCCGCTACTTTCTGGAGCTTGTTCTATCTTATTAGGTAAGTAGCAGTGTTTGCAGTTTCTAAAGGAAAATAACTTCTTGACTTTGTTGCCACTCAGAAATTGTCTCAGCATTAAGGGCCAAATTCTGCTCTTGGATGAATGTCAAATCTAGGTCCCCCTGACGTCAATGGCAAAACTCCTGTAGACTTCTGCGGGCCCAGGATTTTGTCCTGCATAAGTAAGACTTCCACAGAAACCCCTCTCATGCTGCCCAGGGAAGGAGATGGTCCCACATAGGGTTTTTCTACATTAGAGAAATTTACTAAAAATGTCTCGTCTAATGCTGTGAGCCCTGGTATAGAGAAGACTCCTGCAGCCACAGATGCTTTTAATGCTATGTTAATTAAACCTTCAGAGCAAGTCCTAAACAACACAGTATTAAAAACACCAGTGCCTGTGGAAGTCTTGATTACGCTAGGGCTCCCAACAGTAGGTCCTGTGGGACATTTTTAGATCATTGCCCTAGAATCGACAAGGTTTTATTGCACACTTTTGTTTATCTGCCCACTTGTTGGATTCACAGATATATATTGGCTGCTTTACAGGAAAAGAAAATGAGGCTTCTGCAGAGCTTATGTTGATGTAGCACTGTTGAAGTTAATGGAGCTACACCAATTTGCACCATCTGAGGATCTGACCCATAGGTCCTGATTCTTCACTCTGCTGCTCTCTTTTCACTCTGGTGTAACTCCCCTACATGTCTTAAAAAAAACCCCAAGCTAAATTTCTAAATCTGTACTTTTCAAGATGAGACTTTACACTGCCTGCCTACATTTCTGTGATAAATTGACATAACATTAAAAAACACCATACCTACCTGCATTAATGATGATGATTGAGATTTAGATAGCACATTTCATTCAAAAATCCATAAGTGGTCTATTAACTTTACAAACATGATCCTGAAGTACTTGGGCACGCCCATTGATTTCCATGGAAGTTCTGTGCCCCCCAAGGACTTTGGGATTAGAACCTGTATATCTGTTTAAAATCATGTTCTCCATTACTAACATCTGCCATATCTGTATGGAAGACCAGAAAGTGAAGGATACATTATTTAATTTAAACTACGGGGAGACTTTTTTTTTTGGTAGGCAGAATGTAATTGTCCAACTGGATATAATTCAGGACAGCTGATAATGTGAATGTGATCTAGATTTTTAGCTGCAATGGGGCTATCTCCTAATCTAGGATTGATCACTATATTCCTTATTCTTGGCATTGCTTAACAGACATGTCATTATTTAACAGCATTATACACATTAATTTGGTCTTGCTCAAAATTGGATACTGAACAAAATCTTTGAAGACCTTTTCAGTGTTTTGAACAACCAGGATTTTGCCAATAAAATAAGTATACTTATATTTTTTTCTAGGTTCTTACGTAGCTTTTTTGTTATACCAGGTTACATCCATGGATTAACAAACTACACTGTAGTCAGGAAAAAATGAATATCATATTTAACAGCAAACCTTTTGAACATTCCTTAAGTTACAAGTAAGAAATATTTTTGTTTCTGGCATATTGATTTTAGGAGCCCAGAAGCAATGAAAGCAGCTACTGAAGAGGTGCAAAAAACACTGGGAAATGCTGGTGAAAAGATCAACTTCGATGGCAAATGTATCTCCTTGAATCGAAAACAACTGGATAATATGCCAGTATTAGGTATGGTCACCACATGTAACAGTACCAGGAACACCCACTTTCAGATATTTTTCTATCTATAGTCAATAAAACACTTCCTATGAAATGCTAAATGACTATCCAACAGCAGGATAATAACGCTACACTGTATCCTTAGTTAGCAAAGGCCCCACTTCTCAGCAGTCCTCATGTCTGTGGTGTGGGGATTATCAGAATTTTGAAAGGAATCCCATTTTTCCCATGTAATTTCATGTATGAGTAATGCTTAAGTACTATGTCATGCAGCACCAATGATCTATAGGTAAGTCAAAGTAAGGTTGTATTTTGTTTTTGTTAAAGGACTAAGATCAAAAAGAAGGATCTTACCATATATGGAGTTGAAACTAATGCTTGAGAAATGTTAAACAATGAATTTCTAACAACATGGCTAAAAGCATTATTATGATGATGCATATTTTTTAAAATATGGGTAACATTTTCAAAAGCACCCAAGTGACTGAGGAGCTCACTCCCAAGTCACTTAGGCCCCTGTTAATGTCAATGGAAGTTAGGAGCCTAAGTAATTGTGAGGATCTGGGCCTTACAGCTTTTGAAATTGTTGCCCTATAGTTACTGGTGGGGGGAGGTTCAATGTACTTTTTTTTTTTTTAAATCATTTTTTTTGTCAATATCATTCTCCTCCCTTGAGCACTAAGGTTTAGGAAGATACTGCCACACTATTCTGATTTTTTTTTTCTCCACATCTTTCTCCAGCATCTTTATTCCATTCCCATCTTAGTGCAGGTTCATTTCCCAGTCTCAAATATTTTGTGCCTCCAGTTTCTAATGTTTCCCTGGGAGGAAAGTGGAATGTCCTCCCAAGATGATCCGCACAGCGGGTTACCTCTGCACAGACCTCGCCGCTCCCTAGTAGGGCAAAGAGGTGTCTGTCACCTCTGCTGCAGCATCCTCCCATCCCCACAATCCTCCAGGGGAGTAGGAGCCCACAGCTGGAGAGTGGTTGGGCAGGGGAGAGCTGAAGGTAGGGCTAGGAGCTGTGTATTGAGGGACCTGCAATTTCAGGTGGTGGAAGAGGTTTTTTTTCCACAATGGTGAGGCAAATCCCTCTGAGGAACAATTTTAGGGGGAGGCCACAAAGGGATCTTGTCTGTTTTCTCCCTATCCAGCCCCTTTTTTTGTTTGTTTCCTTGGGAAGAGTGATCCAGGTCACAGTTTTCATTTTCATATCAAATTGACTTGAAATTGGAATGATAAACAAAAATAGATCTGCAAACTAGGGTCCTTGATTTCAAAAGGGAAAACTTTTAAAATAGTAAGAGAATTAGTTAGGCAAGTTGACTGGCCTGAAGAACTTGGAAGGCTTGGAATTACTTGAAGACAAAGTTGCAGGAACTATCTGGAGCCCGCATCTTAGCTCTATTCATTTTAGCAGTTTCCTTCTCTCCATAATATTGCATGTTTATAGAAGATTACAGGCAATTTAAACTGTGCAGCCTTCCCAAGGGAATACATAGATTCTTTTCATATTAATAATTTTCTTTTTCTCTCTCTACAGATAGTATTATCAAGGAAGCAATGAGGTTGTCCAGTGCATCCATGACTGTCAGAGTGGCTAAGGAGGATTTCACCTTGCACTTGGATAATGACTCCTACAACATCCGCAAAGATGACATTGTAGCTCTTTATCCTCAGCTGCTGCACTTTGATCCAGACATCTATGCTAATCCCTTGGTGAGTGATTACAGTGACATACAAACTTCCTGTTCCAGGAGATGTTAACTGCCTGTTAACAAGGCATCTGGCGTCAGTGCCCTGGTGGTTGGTGCTTCACTCTACCACGCAGGTCCTGGATTTATGCCTGGGAACTCCCTGAACAGGCAGGGGTTGGGAGCGCAGTGGAGGCAGCAAAATCAGTCCTGGCCTCTTCCATCGCTCCGCAGAGAATTCTTTGGTTGAGCAAAAAAGTAGCGTTGATAGGTTTAAAGGCAGCTCCCTTCAGCCTTCCTCAGCCAGGAAGTGGTGGTGTTTCAAGAGAGGACAAGAGAAGGGGAAGTCCTTAAGGACATACAGTGGTGATGCGGGAAGTGGCACAAAGTCTTCCAATTTGGACATATGTACAAAAAGCTAGATTGCAGCTGTTCTGTGTGTGGGTCAGTAAAAGGCAAGGAGAGGTCCAAAAAGCTTTCCAACAGTGATGCCCCTGCACAGGGGTGGGTATTCTGCTACCCCAAGTGGCAGAGCTGCTCAGGGTAAGGGGCCTTGCAGAGGCTAACCTCTCCCAAAAGGGTTTAGAGGACAGGAAGCATGGCCAGCCACAGAGAAGGAGCATACTGTGCATTGGCTGCTCTTCCCAGAAGGCATTGTGTCAGTGCAGTTGCACATCCTTCCCTCCCTGCATAATCTGGCTCTAATAGACATTAAACTTTCAACTTTCATTACAGACATTCAAGTATGATCGCTATCTCGATGAGAATAGAAAAGAAAAGACTATCTTCTATCGCAACGGTCACAAGTTAAGATATTACTACATGCCATTTGGATCAGGAATAGCAAAATGTCCTGGAAGATTATTTGCTGTCCACGAAATCAAACAGTTTTTGACTTTGGTACTTTCATACTTTGAAATTGAGCTTCTTGACAGCAATGTGCCGTGTCCTTCTTTAGACCAATCCCGAGCAGGGCTGGGTATTTTACAACCAACTAATGACATTCATTTCAAGTACAGATTAAAATGTCTGTGAATATATAAAACATTTTACCTATAGGAGAAAAAATAAGTATCAAGATTATCACTGATCTAAAAACTCCAAACAGATTACACCATAATGCTAATGCATTGCAATGTGAATAGCACACAGTGCTGGTAGGGATTACAGAAATGGTTGTTTTTCCTTCCACCAGGCTTTTCATATGCAAATTGAGATTTTTGTACTGGGGAATCCGGCATACATTTTCTTTTCTGCCAGCAAACACAACTTCTTCCTGTGAACGGAATAAGAATATTGCCCTCTGAGTTAAATAATTTCCCCATATTTGCTTGTAAACAAATTTTTGCCATTTTCACAGATGAAAGGTCTTATATTTTTTTTCATTATTGTAACATTTTTGTTGTATAATGGCATAATACTTTGTTTTCATGGAAAAACTAGCACAGTTTTTGAGGAAAACCTACAAAATGTTTCACGTTTTAGTGAAACTGCACCAACTTGTACTATATTCCTGGTGTGAGAATCTCTTCACAAAACTCTAACCACATGGGCGTGAATCTAATTGACTGAGGGAGATGCTTCTCTCAGTTGTCTGCTCTTTCGTCATTTTTCAACAGTCCAATGTCATAAAGCACTGGGCTCAGCCATGATTCGTTTCTCTATTCCATACGATTCTATACATTTCAGTGTTCCAAACTGGGCATTTAACATCATACAAGACCAACTAAATTTGGATTGATTTTCTTAGGAAAATTTCTTCAGGGTAGAAGAGGTAGTTTTGTTGTCATCTGTCAATGAAAAAAACAAATGAGAATCTAATCTACAGTTGTTTTTTCCCCATTCCTTGCATGATTTCAGGGATTGAAGGTCTGATCTTGCAAACCTTACTCATGAGAGTAACCCCTGTCCAGGAAGAGATCACATAAAGAGCTCTTAGCCATTTCTAAACTGCATATACAGGCAAAAATTCCATTGCAATTTATAAGAGTTATTCCTAAATTAGGAATTTGGGATTGAGCCTTAAATCTGCTTTAGATTTGCCATCTGCTTCCCTTCTCGCTAGCCTTTATTTTAAATATTCCTGGACAAAGAAAAAGAAAAGGTTCTGCTATTTATAATTATTTATTACCCATATTTTGTCTTCTAATTTTATTTACTCACTATTCATTTTCAAAAGAGAACTGGTAAAAGCAGAAAATGACACTCTATCACTTCATGTCTGTCTTAGCGTTTTAACTGTTATGTACAATGTAAATACAGTTTAATTTCTTATTGTAGCTGATATGGATGTAACCTTAAAATATGGATTATTTTCATAGTTTTGTCAATCATATTTATGTATAATCCATTTACCATACATTGCTGCTCCCACCTAAAGTGTGTTAGAAGTACAGTAGTATGCTACTCATACACAGCATGGAAGGCCTTGCTGCCTTTACAGTATGGCTCCTTTCCTCTTAAAAAAGTTCTTTTTAAAAATCAGTGTTGGTGGAGGTGGTGGGATATGGTATGCAGCATATTCTTCCACTATGAAAAGTAGTAACTAGTAGAATGAAAACACAAAACAATGAGGAAAGACTATGAAAACACTTCCTCTACTGTTTTAAATATATTTATTGATAAATTAATTTTGCATTACTTTTAGGTTCCCTGGAACATTTCAGCCTCCATCTTCCTTCTCCTATCCCCTTTAATTTAGCTGCCTTTTCAGCAGCACTTTGTGGCCTAACATGCTACTTTCAGTTCACTTTGTATTCTGAAAACTAACTTGGAAGTGTTAAACAGTTGCTAATGTTGACCTCTATCACCACCTTCCACAGAGATACCTATGGGAAGGAGAACATATGAACAAATTCTCTCCCAGAATTCCATGGGGACAGGTGCAGGGTCTGCATCTTGTGGAATGGGTATTGATTTTAGCCCCAAACTCTACTGATTGTGAGGAATCCACAAGAGGCACAAAGACCTATGTTCGATCTGAGGACCTAAAAGAAAAGGAGTACTTGTGGCACCTTAGACTAACCAATTTATTTGAGCATAAGCTTTCGTGAGCTACAGCTCACTTCGTCCGATGAAGTGAGCTGTAGCTCACGAAAGCTTATGCTCAAATAAATTTGTTAGTCTCTAAGGTGCCACAAGTCCTCCTTTTCTTTTTGCGAATACAGACTAACACAGCTGTTACTCTGAAATCTGAGGACCTAGTAACTTTTCCCCTCCCATTGCTTCCTGGCAGTGCAGCTCCACTTGAGACAGCTAGCGGGCTTTCCCCCTGACCATGTCCGCCCCTCTTAAAGGTGTTTCGCACTGTACAGAGGGTGTGTGCATTCAAGTAGCACAGCCCCAGAGTCTATTATCTTTTCTGGATAATGTCTATGGGTAATGTCCATGGGAGGATGATGAAAGGGGTGAAAGTAAGGGGGTACAGGCTGGTACAGTGTACCGGTAAAAAGTGTCTGCCAGTCCCGGCCCCAACTGCCTTACTTTAACATCGCTGTCGCTTTTGCGCCCCCCGTCGGCGGCCCCTCCCGTAGCAAAGAAACCTGCTTAAAGCACTGCCGTGGCATTGCTTTATTGTCGCTGCCCCTTTTGCCACCCCAGGCTGCCAACAGAGGCGGGGGACAAAAGGAACAGCTGCCCCGGGGCCTGCGATTTAAAAGGGCCCAGGGCTCCGGGCCCTTTTAAATCGCTGCTGGAGCCCCGGCTGGCATGGGCCAGGCACCCTGGAAGGGCTGACCCCCAGCCCCGTCCCTTCCGCCCAAGGCCCCACCTCTTTTGGGGGTGGGACAGAGCTGGCCCCTATACCGGTAAGTTTTCAATTTTACTTTCACCCCTGGGTGATGCACCCTTTCCCCCAGTCTTTCAACTTCTTCTCCAACTTGCCGGTTCCTACTACCTCTCTCCTCCTTCGAGGTAGCTGACCCAATAAACAGTCTTGCCTAGGGCTTGAGGAAGGGGATTGGGTGTGGTGCCACAGAGGCAACCAACCGCCCCATACATACTGCACAGCAGCACTTTACATAACGGTTCAGTTATAAGCCATCTAGCCATCCCATACCTCAGGGCTGGCTCTTAAATCCTCCTGATAGTGCTTCTCTAGCACTTAAGAGCGCTCATGTGCCCCATTTAGGGAGTGATGCAAAGCTCACTGAAGCCAATGGAAAGATGCCCATTGCTTTCAGTGAGCTTTGGATAGATCCTTAACAAGCTGAATACACCAGAGACAACCTACATATGCAAATTGGCACTGTAGTAGCAGCAGCTTGGTCGTCGAGGAAAATGAACATCGCTTGAGTAAAGCATTGTAAAGATCACGTTAAACGCACTATTAATGAACTAGAATATGTTTGATATCGATTCAAATGCTAAAATTGCTGTTGCTCCCTATTATTAAAAATCTAGATGGAAAAAGTGCTTCCTTGCAACTTTCAGATGCCCTCCAACATTTGGTGATGGAAATAAGCTGAATTGTACTTCTAAAAAAAATATATCGGTCCAATTAAAATAGTTGTAAAATATGTGATTTCTCTGTGTGTGTGTGTGTGGCTTTTATTTATACAGTTGTGGGTTGGGCTAAACCTTGCTGTCATGGGTCACGCATAACCACTGCCCTTGAAGACAGCTGCAAAGTAAAAACCCCTTCACCTAATACAAAAGCATATGTGAGTTTACTCAGGAAATTTGAACCATGTTGGTGTAAGCAGTGTCAGGATGAGCTCCACCCTGACAGCTGGTGGTGAGGTGTGGCAAGCTGTGGAAAAGAACTTCAGGGGCCGATCTCATTTGCATAGGCACACCCACCCCGCCTAGAATGAGGCCATAGCTGCCCAAATGGTCACTTCGGCTGCTGTGGGATCCCCATTGTCTCTGTTATTGGGGCAGGAAGAATAAATTGTTATTACCCTGATTATGGGAACTGTGCTTGGAACTGTACTTGGCCTTTTGTTATGATGGAGGGACTCACCATTAACTAAGCAGCACTAGCTAGGCAACGGTCATGGGTTCCAAAACTCTGTGAATTGAGAGGGGCTGGGGACAAGTATTAATACTTGGTGGCATGGGCCCCTTGGTGAGGGCCTTACATGCTAATTGTACTTCTGCCTCTCTCCACTGTAGAATATCAGAGCTAATTTTGATTCCATTAGGAGTCTAGTTACAGGCTGCTGAGCTCACTTTGGGCTAATGGTGTACCAGCACTGAGGCTCCCCTACTAGAAGCTGAATTCACCTAAGAGCTGAAATCACTGAGCATTGTGTTAAGTAGTGGGGGAGCCTGAAGATATATTGTGGAGCAGTTTGTGGGACGGTTGGTGGAGCAGTTCATAGGACGGCAGGAGCTGCTTGTGGGATGCGGAGCAGTTCGTAGACCGGCTGGTGGAGCAGTTTGTGGGACGGCGGGAGCTGCTTGTGGGGAGCGCAGCGGAGTGGAGCGGAGCGAAGCGAAGCAGTTCATGGGGCAGCTGGCGGAGCGGAGCGAAGGCCTATGGAGCTGTGGGGCGGTCAGCTTCAGATCATGTAAAGTGCCCCTTACCTCTCTCCCCCCCCCCATCTCCACCCAGGTTGGGAGGTAAAGCTCTGCAGATAAACTTTCGAACTCTGGGGCTGCCCTGACCAGGGACAGAGACTTTTGGGTCATTGGACTTTTGGGACTTTGGGTGATTTTGGGTTGCTGGACTCAAGAACCAAAGGGAAAGGCCATGCCCCAATTTGCTTGGGGTGGGTTTTTTGCTCATGAGTTGTGTTACGAATCCTGTTGGTGGTGTTTCCCCAACATAATGCCACATTGTTTCTCTCTGTTATTAAAAGGCTTTTTGCTATACTCAGACTATGTGATTGTGAGAGGGGAAGTATTGCCTCTTGGAGGCGCCCAGCGGGGGTGGTATATATTTGTCCCAGGTCACTGGGTGGGGGCTCGAGCCAGTTTGCATTGTGTTATTGGAATGAATCCCCTAGATATTGAACCCGGCCCTTGTTGCTGCCAACTCTGACGGGCAGAAGGGTTACATTGGCAAAGGGCGTTTGCTGGCCATTACATTGTTTGAATAAGGGGTGTGTAGGTGCAGGGGTGTGTGGGGGGGTTGTTTGGATAAAGGGGGAAGGGGTAAAGGGTAAAGAGCAAGACAGAGTGAGAAGCAGAAAGAAAGTCAAGCAGGCACAGCCTGGAAGCACAACACGTGGCCCTGGGAGAAGCCTAGAGAGAGACTTTTGGTTGGGATACTGGCTGAAAAAGGCCTGGACCTGTAAGCAAGGACACTGTCTCCCATTGTTCAATTCCTCCTTGTTCAGGCAAATGGGGTTTTGTAATTCTTTGCAAGTAAACAAAACTGCATCAAAGAAATGCCTGACTCTCATCAGTTTTTCCTCCTATCTGGAACAACTCAGAGCACCACAATTTGGGCTCCCCACTTGGGTCCAAAGTGGTAACAATACTGTATATTAGATAACTTTGCTCTAAAAATGAGTCCTCGTAACACACAAAGCATTGAATGAAGAGAAGGCCTTGAGTGTAAAAGGAATTATATTAAATCCAGATCCCATGCAGAATGAATCTATGCTGGCATTGGGGCTGAAATGGTTGAGGAGGCATAAATGCAGCTAGCGCTCCCCAAGACATTTAGAAGCTGTGGCTTTGCAGTCTTCTCTCTTGTCACTGTATCCATGAACTTTGTTTTAAAAATGAGGTTGTTAAATAAAATTCTAGCCTGAGACTAAATCTTGAGGGCTCTCAAAAGGACTTAGCTGTTCTGGCCAACACTATTTTAAAAAGGTCTATTTTGTTGAATGATATTGTTATTCATGACACAATGAGAGAGGTGCCGGGCACTAAGCCGCCCCCCGCCCCTGGTTCTGGGCTGGTGCTGGAAATATGGGCAGGTTGCACCCCTGTCAAGATGGAAGAATGATTGGGCCAAATTTGGGAGGCACTGTGACCCTATGCACCATGTTGCAATGACACTGACTCAAATTTGGCCCAGCCACTGCCCCCCCACTTCACGTTATGACAGAGCAACATCTGGGCCAAATAATAGTGGAGCTGCAACCACATGCAACAGCCTGGCCCCTCCCACTTTTGCAATCTTTCTGGTGTCCATGAGCACCCAGCACCCTGAGAGAAGTGGAGAAGGGGGCATTCCCAGTTCCCAGGAGGGTGGGAGGATTGGATCTGGGCTTTTGGTACCTCCTGGGGAAGTGGCGATGAAGAAGGAGATGGGGTCTGGGGCTCTCAGAACTGCTGGCCCCTGGTGGGGATGGTGCTCTTCAGCTTGACTGCCTTTCTGGGTAAGGGCTTGGTATTAGGTGTAGCGGGGAGAGCTCAGAGCTGGGTGTGAGGCAATGTGGAGCGCAGAATGCAGGCCTGGGTATGGGGCAGCAGGAGGAGAGTGTGTGTAGAATTGGATGCAGGGGAAAGAGTGCAGGTCTGGGTACAGAGGCTGGGGGGGAGAAGGAGTGTGCCGGGGGAGAGAGCTTGGGGCTAGTTGCAAGGCAGAGGAGGGAGAGCTCTGGGTTCCCTCCTTAGACAAATGCTTGTTGTGTGGCTGGTGTGATTCGTATTTCCATAGCACTTGCCTCTTCAAAGTGCTGTTCGAACGTTAACCAGCTCACCCTACTAAAAGTCTGGCTGCATCTCTCAATCACAGCAGACCAGCCAGCTTTCAAGCCTCCTCTGAACAAACAGGGCACCTCCTTAGCACAGTCCAACTTCCCTTATCTCTTGCCCTGTTGTAGGGAGGACCAATGGATGTGGATAAATTGGAGAGAGTCCAGCGAAGGGCAACAAAAATGATTAGGGGTCTGGAACACATGAGTTATGAAGAGAGGCTGAGGGAACTGGGATTGCTTAGTCTGCAGAAGAGAAGAATGAGGGGGGATTTGATAGCTGCTTTCAACTACCTGAGAGGTAGTTCCAGAGAGGATGGTTCTAGACTATTCTCAGTGGTGGAAGAGGACAGGACAAGGAGTAATGGTCTCAAGTTGCAGTGGGGGAGGTTTAGGTCGGATATTAGGAAAAACTTTTTCACTAGAAGGGTGGAATTCACTGGAATGCGTTGCCTAGGGAGGTGGTGGAATCTCCTTCCTTAGAAGTTTTTAAGGTCAGGCTTGACAAAGCCCTGGCTGGGATGATTTAATTGGGTACGGGTCCTGCTTTTGAGCAGGGGGTTGGACTAGATGACCTCCTGAGGTCCCTTCCAACCCTGATATTCTATGATTCTATGAATGTCCTGCTACCTACTTCATTGTCTGCAAAGGTAAAATGTCAGCCCTGCGCCTTCTCTTCAAATATATCTCACATTTTGATCCACCTCTCTCAGGCTTCTTCTCATGTCCTTTCTCCTTTATTTATACTCCTCTTTGCCCTCCTCCTTTCTCCTCCTCCTCACACTGTCCCTCCTTCAGTTTTCCTTCTCTTAAATCCCCTCTCTCCCTATCTCAGACTCCCACTTTTAGGCTTCAGCTGAGGGCCACACTCCCCAGGGGACAATATTGATGCTGTGAGGCTGAGTGCTGTTTGTACGAGCCTCCTAGCCAGCAGGTACAGTCAGGGCTCTCTGTGCCAGAGGCTCTCCTGCTCAGTTCAGAGGGAACATGGAGGGTGCATAGGAGAGGACAATGCCTGTGGCACAGAGAATGTTGTACTCTGCCAGCTGAGGAAAGAGAAGAAAAATCTGCCTGACTCCTGCCCAATGCAGTAACAGCTCAGTTTGGCAAAAAAATTGAACTTTTGTCCTAGAAGAACTGGAAATCAACAAACAGAGGGAAATGGGATGGGTTGTGGTTTGAGGTCCCAGAGATATCAAATCAGCCCAGAGATACTGCTGTGGCAGAAGCAGGTAGTGTCCCACAGTGCTCTTGTGCAGTAGCTAGAAAATTTTCTGGGTCAGCTAGGTAGGACTGTACAAACTGCACTACACCTGATCAGAGAATATTAATGGACTGGGCTGATCGATCACGGGTTTGACCGGAACCCAGATCTACCCTGATTTCAGGTACCAGCTAATTTTTTCTCACCACACCTTTCAAAACCTTCCCCTACCAATCTTTCCTGTAAATTATTTTGTAAATCCTCAGTCTAACTTTCTAAATTCATTGCTTTCAGTGTTCCACTATTGCCATACGAAAGAAGAAGTGGATTATAACTTTAGTCAGGATGTCCTGAAACACATTTATAATCGATCTCCACATATTATATATCCTGGAATTTAGTTCATAATTATACCATCTTCCTTCCACACATACTTTTATTCTGTGTTCCGAAGCAACAATATTATCCAGATGCTATTTTATAAAATTTCCGCACATAGATTGCTTTAGAACTTAATCGCTATTTGAATGTCTTTGTATTTTGCCTGTATTGTTCACAAATAGTTTTACATATGCAAAGCAAAAGTAGAAATCTCAGTTTGTATTAATATAAAATGCTAAACCTTAGGATAGTCTCAGACTATAAATAGCTCCTTCAGGAGAAGATGAAGGAGACTTTCACTTAATTTAAAAAAGTCCATAACTCACTCATGATACATGCTTGACTTAAACCTGTAAAAGCAAGGACACTCATAGATAACGCCAAGCTTCCAGACTGACAACATGGCCTCAGCTGACTCCTTGCTACCATGGGATTACAATAAATAGGATTTATAATATAACACACTGGTCTGATGCCACTGAAATACTGGTAAGTTCTCCTTCATCATGTATGCCTCCAGACTATTTCTGAAAGGCAATCTCTGTTCTCAATTCATGTAATATGGCTGTCCCTCATAATACGAGTATGGATTTACATATTGTAAAATGCTGTTGAAATATAATTGAGCATGCACAGCCAGCAGCTTGTATATAGTAATAACTCAAAAGTTTTATAATTAAAAGCTTTCACAAAAGAGACCAAGCATGGAAGAGTCCAAAAGGGTCAAGTACAAAGTGAAAAAAGAACATTTTTTTAAAAAAGATGATGCAGTTTTTGAACATTAAATCTACAGCAGAAAAGCATCAGCCAGAAATGCACAAGGATCCACACAACCAGATAATTACATCTGAAGGGATCTCTTTTCAGGATCAGGGCCCTGTATTGCATGCTGTATAGCTTTATGAACATACAATGCTCTTATACTCTTTTGAGTCATCATAATCACTGAGCACTTTTCATCTTCAAAATGCTTTTCAGACATTAAATTTTTGTAATTAATGTTTATTAATTATTTATAGGACAGTAGCACTCAAAATGTGCTCTGCAACCATAGAGTAAGACACAGGTGAGATTCTTCAGAAGCACCTAATAGGGCTAGACCTAGATCCTCAAAGGTATTTACACACTTAACTCCCTTTGACGTCAAGAACAATTTCAGTAGCCAAACAGAGAACACCTGCAAAGTGTATTTTATATTTGATACATGTAAAAACTTGGGCTATTGGTACTTCATATTTACCCACCCTCAATCTTCATTGGGACTACTCGTGTGATGAAAGAGATGCATATGTGTGTTTAAAGGATTAGGGCCTCAGGTAAAAACCAGTATTATTAATATATCGATGTAAATAGATTAGCTGTGATGGATACTTTCAAGCAATCATTTTATATGTAGACTGTGAAATGGTGCAGTAGTTTAAATATGCAGATAATGCTAGTAGAATGGAGACTTCTTAGCAGCAGATGGTATACAGTGAGACTCACATTTTCAAAAATATCCTCTAACGTTGGGTGTTTCTTTTTCTGGGTGCCACACTTTGGACACCTGTTGCTTGATTTTCACATATTCTCAGCAGTCACAACTCCAGTTGGAAGCTGTAGGTGTTTGCCATCTCTTTAACTCAGCCTCCTTTATGGTGCAGAAGGCACTCAAAATTAAAAGCCACTTTTGAAAATTTGTTCCTAAGTTTTCTAAGGGTATATCTACACTGCAAAGTAAGCCCAGAGTTTGAACTCAAGTTAAACCCTTTTCTGTCTACAACTAAATCGCACTAACCCAGGGCTCGGACCCAGGGCCCAGGACCACAAGGGGGTGAAAGGTCTGAGCCTGAGTCAAGCCAGGACTGAGGGTTCAAGATGTATTGCATTGCAGTGTAGACACAGCCCCACTGGCCTTGTGCTCTAGGAATCCATCAAAAGTATCCCACAATCCCATGGAATGACATTTTTTCCCTCTGGCCAGCCAAGTTTGATGGACAGTCAAGTTTTCCCACACACAGCATGATGAACAAGAGCCAGAGTGACCACTTTTAGGGAGGGCACTAGGAAGTCTGGGACACGGGTGGTTGAACTTGAGCCTGCATAATACAGTGTAGACTATGGATCCCCAGGTTGGGACCCAGGATTCAACAAATACTAACCTGGGGTTACAAATGAGTGTAGACATTCAAGTCCTAGCTTAACAAACCTGAGGTCTGCTTCCTTGAGTTCTACTATCTCTGGACTTACATTGTAGTGTAGACATACTCTGAGGGTCAGTTTGAAGCCATAGTTATTAGTTCTGCTTCATACTCAGTCAGAAAATAAGATTTTTCTTGATGAGGAAAAGATATTTTGCCACAGACTTCTCCATAAACATCACAGAAAAGAACGCTGGAGATGTGGCTAAAATTGACAAGATTAACAGAATTGAGACATGATTTTTTTTTTTTTTACCAAGGGCCTAACAATAACTTGTCAGAGGTATGGTGACATGTTGTCCTCCTTCATGGACATGTCAACTGTTTCCACCAGTAAAGGACCAAATGCTTTTATCTAGCTTTAACTAGCCATGAAGGACATGTCTACAACTTCATATTACAAATTGTAACTTCAGGTTTGCCAAGTGAAATTGGCCAAAACTCAGTGAGAAAAGCATCATATTTGCCCCTGCTCTGAAATATTACTGACACCACAGAACCAGCCAATCTATTCCAAATCCAATGAATCATATCTATGAAGTAGATAGAAGCTTTTCCCAATGAACAAAACTCCACTCTGTATCTGAGTGGAGGCAGACTGAGTTGACCATATTCCCATCGCCTAGAATGGTTCCTTGGATCCAGACTTCATGGTCACTGTATCGGAGGAAAGGAAGACTTACATCACAGCCACAGTATAAGACTTCACAAATGTTTCATGCCATGATCCACTGGGATCAGAGCATTTTTTCTGCTGATAACCGTTCAGGCTTCTCCATGCCTGGCTCATCTTTTGCACTTCGTTAGAATCCTGTAATAGTAACCACTAAATACACACACCTGTCTCATGACAGAGATATTTAGCTTTGGAGGACTGAACCAAGTCATGTGACTGGGACCAGGAAATAAAGTTGCTTATAGATTCATGGATTCAAAGGCCAGAAGGGACCCGTGTGATCATCTAGTCTGACTTCCTGTACAACACAGGACATAGAACTTCCCCCAAATAATTCCTAGAACATAGCTTTTAGAAAAACATACAACCTTGATTTAAAAATTGTTAGTGATGGAGAATCCACCACAACCCTTGGTAAATTGTTCCAATGGTTAATTATTCTCACCATTAACAATTTATGCCTTATTTCCAGTCTGAATTTGTCTAGCTTCAACTTCTAGACATTGGATTATGTTTTACCTTTCTCTGCTACATTAAAGACACTGTTATTAAATATTTGCTCCCCAAGTAGATACTTATAGACTATAATCAAGTCACCTCTTAACCTTCTCTTTGTTAAGCGAAACCTACTGACCACTATTAGAACAGGAGTACTTGTTGCACCACCATCCTGGCCACTATGGATGTAGAAGCCCTCTACACCAACATTCCACACAAAGATGGACTACAAGCCATCAGGAACAATATCCCTGATAATGTCACAGCAAACCTGGTGGCTGAACTTTGTGACTTTGTTCTCACCCACAACTATTCCACATGTGGGGACAATATATACCTTCAAGTCAGTGGCACTGCTATGGGTACCCGCATGGCCACACAGTATACCAACATTTTTATGGCTGACTTAGAACAACGCTTCCTTAGCTCTCGTCCCCTAACGCCCCTACTCTACTTGCGCTACATTGATGACATCTTCATCATCTGGACCCATGGAAAAGAAGCCACTGAGGAATTCCACCATGATTTCAACAGTTTCCATCCCACCATCAACCTCTGCCTAGACCAAGCCACACAAGCCGTCCATTTCCTGGACACTACTGTGCTAATAAGCAATGGTCACATAAACACCACCCTATACCGGAAACCTACTGACCACTATACTTACCTACATGCCTCCAGCTTCCATCCAGGACACACCACACGATCCATTGTCTACAGCCAAGCTCTAAGATACAACCGCATTTGCTCCAATCCCTCAGACAGAGACAAACACTTACAAGATCTCTATCAAGCATTCTTAAAACTACAATACCCACCTGCTGAAGTGAAGAAACAGACTGACAAAGCCAGAAGAGTACCCAGAAGTCATCTACTACAGGACAGGCCCAACAAAGAAAATAACAGAACGCCACTAGCTGTCACCTTCAGCCCCCAACTAAAACCTCTCCAGCGCATCATCAAAGATTTATAACCTATCCTGAAAAATGATCCCTCACTCTCACAGATCTTGGGAGACAGACCAGTCCTCGCTTACAGACAGCCCCCGCAACCTGAAGCAAATACTCTCCAGCAACCACACACCAGACAACAAAAACACTAACCCAGGAACCTATCCTTGCAACAAAGCCCGATGCCAGCTCTGTCCACATATTTATTCAAGTGACACCATCATAGGACCTTATCAGATTAGCCATGTCATCAGGGACTCAATCACCTGCACATCTACCAATGTGATATATGCCATCAAGTGCCAGCAATGCCCCTCTGCCATGTACATTGGCCAAACTGGACAGTCTCTACGCAAAAGAATAAATGGACACAAATCTGACATCAGGAATCATAACATTCAAAAACCAGTAGGAGAACACTTTCTAACCATCAGAGGAGTGAAGTTTTGGAATAGCCTTCCAAGGGAAGCAGTGGGGGAAAAGATCTATCTGGCTTTAAGATTAAACTCGATAAGTTTATGGAGGAGATGATATGATGGGATAACATGGTTTTGGTATTTAAGTATTCATGGTAAATAGGCCCAATGGCCTGTGATGGGATATTAGATGGGGTGGGATCTGAGTTACCCAGGAAAGAATTTTCTGTAGTATCTGGCTGGTGAATCTTGCCCATATGCCCAGGGTTTAGCTGATCGCCATATTTGGGGTCAGGAAGGAATTTTCCTCCAGAGCAGATTGGAAGAGACCCTGGAGGTTTTTTGCCTTCCTCTGTAGCATAGGGCACGGGTCACTTGCTGGAGGATTCTCTACTCCTTGAAGTCTTTAAACCACGATTTGAGGACTTCAATAGCTCAGAGATAGGTGAGAGGTTTTTCGCAGGAGTGGGTGGGTGAAATTCTGTGACCTGCATTGTGCAGGAGGTCAGACTAGATGATCATAATGGTCCCTTCTGACCTTAGTATCTATGAATCTATGAAACACTTCAACCTCTCTGGCCACTCAGTAAAAGACTTAAGGGTGGCAATTTTGCAACAGAAACGCTTCAAAAACAGACTCCAACGAGAAACTGCTGAGCTTAAATTAATATGCAAACTAGATACCATTAACTTGGGTTTGAATAGAGACTGGGAGGGGCTGGGTCATTACACATATTGAATATTTCCCCATGTTAAGTATCCTCACACCTTCTTGTCAACTGTCTAAATGGGCCATCTTGATTATCACTACAAAAGTTTTTTTCTCCTTCTGATAATAGCTCATCTTAATTCATTAGCCTCTTACAGTCGGTATGGCTACTTCCACTTTTTCATGTTCTCTGTATGTGTGTGTATATATATCTTCTTACGATGTCTTCCATTCTATGCATCCGATGAAGTGGGCTGTAGCCCACGAAAGCTTATGCCCTAATAAATTTGTTAGTCTCTAAGGTGCCACAAGTACTCCTGTTCTTTTTGCGGATACAGAGTAACACGGCTGCTACTCTGAAACTTATCACTATAAGGTATGTTTTCTAATCCTTTAATCATTCTCATGGCTCTTTTCTGAACCCTGTCCAATTTATCAACATCATTCTTCAACTGAGGGCACCTGAACTGGACACAGTATTCCAGCAGCTGTCACACCATTACTAAATACAGAGGTAAAATAACCTCTCTACTTCTACACAAGATTTCCCTGCTTATGCATCCCAGGATCACATTAGTTCTTTTAGCATCACACTGGGAACTCATGTTCAGCTGATTATCCACTGCAACTCCATACTCTTTTTCAGAGTTACTGCTACCCAGGGTGCAGTCCCCATCCTGTAAGTATAACCTACATTCTATGTTCCAGAAGTACACATTTACATTTAGCTGAATTAAAATGCATATTGTTGCTTGCGACTAAGTACCAAGTCATCCAGATTGCTTTGAATCAATGACCTGTCCTCTTTGTTATTTACAACTCCCCAATTTTTGTGTCACCTGCAAACTTTTTCAGTGATGAATTTGTTTTTTTCCAGGTCATCGATAAAAATGTTAAATAGTGTAAGGCCAAGTACCAATCTCTGTGGGACTCCACTGGCATCAAACCCACTCAGTGATGATTCCCTGATTACAGTTATATTTTGAGACCTATAAGCTAACCAGCATCTTAACCAGCATTGCTCTCTGTAAGATCCTTATTCCAAATACCAAGATGCCCTCTAAAGATGACACAAAAGGAGGGGATGCTTAGAACTCACTGTTTCAATAATCAAAGATTATCAGTGTTCCTTAGAGCGGTGGTTCTCAACCAGGGGTACGCGTACCCCTGGGGGTACACAGAGGTCTTCCAGGGGGTACATCCACTCATCTAGATATTTGCCTAGTTTTACAGAGGCTACATAAAAAGCACTAGTGAAGTCAGCACACACTAAAATTTCATATGGACAATGACTTGTTTATACTGCTCTATATATTATACACTGAAATGTAAGTACAATATTTATATTCCAAATGATTTATTTTATAATTATATGGTAAAAATGAGAATGTAAGCAATTTTTCAGTAATAGTGTGCTGTGACACTTTTGCATTTTTATGTCTGATTTTGTAAGCAAGTAGTTTTAAAATGAGGTGTAACTTGGGGTATGCAAGACAAATCAGACTCCTGAAAGGGGTACAGTAGTCTGGAAAGGTTGAGAGCCACTGCCTTAGAGGGTATCAGTAACTTAGCCCTGGTCTACACTAGCGGGGGGGGATCGATCTAAGTTATGTAATCTCCGCTACGAGAATAACGTAGCTGAAGTTGACGTACTTAGATCAACTTACCATGGTGTCTTCCCCTCGTTGAGTTGACTGCTGCCGCTACCTCATTGACTCTACCTGCACCTCTTGTGGCGGTGGAGTACAGGAGTCGCCGGGAGAGTGCTCGGGGGTCGATTTATCGCGTCTAAACTAGACTCGATAAATTGATCCCCGGTGATTGATCGCTGCCCGCCGATCCGGCTGGTAGTGTAGACATACCCATAGAGAAGTTGTTTTACTTCTCTCCTGTTGTAATACTTAACCTTTAGCCAATACCTAATTTTAACACACACAAAAAAGGCCAGTTCTGTCCATGCTAGGAAACTGACCAGTTGCCAACAATTGATAAAGATGAATCCCACTGAGCCAGCACTGAAAATGATTTAGTTGCTAGCACAGACATGACAAAACCTTTTTCTCACTATTATGAGCCTGATTGAGACTTTGTGGGTATATCTACACTGCAATAAAACACCTGGGCTTGCAGGGCTATAAAATTGCCCTGTAGACATCTGGGCTTAGGTGGAGGTCAGGTTCTAGAAACTTGCTGGGGGGAGGGTCCCAGAGTCCGGGCTCCAGCCTGAGCCCAGATGGCTGTACTGCAATTTTATAGACCCACAGTTTAAGCCCCGCCAGCCAGAGTCAGCTGACACAGGCTAGCTGTGGGTGTTTTATTGCAGTTTAGAAATTCCCTCTGGAACCATGTTTCTGTAACAGTAATGAAAATGATTTTGTTCCATCTATATTAGCAGGTAAATCGACATGAAGGGGGGACTGACTGGTGACAATCACAGTCAGGAATATGTTTATTTCCTACTGTAGATGGGGCATCATTGTACAATATATGCAGAGGATAAGAAGTCTACTTCTGGCCTAAAATATAACCACATGCTGTTGTTGCCATTAGAAGATAAACATTTCCTAACACACAAGACAACGGTCCCACAGTTATTTATTTATTATAATTTAATAATGGATCAGATCCTCAGCTGGTGTAAATCAACGTGGCTCCATTGAACTAGCTGAAGACCTAGCCCTGTGGGTTCTGAATTCAGACTTAGATTTGAATGTTATCTGGACTTATAGTCCTCTTAGGACAGTAGACTAGGCCTTGTCTAGATTTAAAGTTACCCCAGTTTAACTTCAAAAGAGTTAAAAGAACAATTTAGTTAAATGAGTGCATAACCCTGTGTGAATGCTGTTAATTTGATTTAAAATTGATTTAATTTAACTAGATTCCTTTAGACACTCAAAATTGATTTCAAATCATGTTTAAACAAGTGCAAACATGTATATGAGCAAGGGTTATATACAGTCATACTGAAATCATGTTGTACTTATACTTTCTGATACACATGTACACACCAAAACTTCAGTGTGCACTAGGACCAACTTTGAGAGCACTTAACATAGGTCACTGAACAGACATCAGAGGGTAATAACTTTCTCTCACTGCTGATTTGGGCTGGATTTCAAAGGATGATTTACTGATGAAAAACTTTGTAACCCATTGCCCATCTCCTGAGCGATACAGACCCAAAAAGAGAAATTAATAATTTTAAAATAATGGCATTAGTGTCCTTAACAAGATTACCACCCCCCGGGAAATGCTGTTGTGTAGCAGAGAAGCCTAGACAGAGAGACACTATTTTTGTCCCTAAATATACTTATGTTAAACAGAATTTAATAAAGTAAGCACCAAATTTTTGGTTTTTATCTAAATTACACATTGCAAAACTTTGCTCTCAGTAGACAATAGTAACCCCAGACCAGATTCTCAGCTGGTGTAAATCAGCATAGCTCCAGCAAAGTCAATAGAACTGTGCCCGATGTACACCAGCTGACGCTCTGGATTCCTTTGGATTAATTCTTTGTATTTACTTAACCCATGGTAACTTTATTTTACAAGGCTCTTTGTTCAAAACAACTTCAGTTAAGGACAGGTATATTAGGGCCATCTCTGTGAACCACTATTATGATAACTCAGCTAAGGATAGCAGCATTCGGGACATGGCACATCAAATAGTTAGATTTCTAATGTTTTCTTTGAAAAACAAAGGAAAAAATGGAATTTCCATGTACAAAACATGTTAGTTTCATACTGGGGTTGAGCAAATAAGCAGTAAAAATCAGTAAGGGTCTGACTGAATGGGAGCTGGATTGGGTTTATCCTCCCTCCCCGCCCCCCGCCAAGTTGAATTGGTGGGAGTTTTGCTCACTGAACCTGTGCCTCTACTGAGACCAGTGTGGGATTTGGAGGAAAGGCTGCAAATCAGGCCCATCCATAGGAAGGTTTGGTGCCCCTTCATATTGAATGGCCCCTTGAAATATGTGTTAACTACTTATGCTAAACAATCTGTTCCATCTTTATTGAGCTGTGGAATTCTGAGTACGTTTCCCAGACCTGGAGAAAAACTCTAGGTAAGCTCAGAAGCTTGTCTCTCTCACCAACAGAAGTTGGTCCAATAAAAGATATCACCTTACCCACCTGGTCTCTCTATATTTCCTTTTATTTTCCTCTCACCCTCCCTCAGTTCCATGACAAGACAGCTAGGATGGATCTGTTCTTGGAAGGTTTCTCCTGCCAGCTGTTGCCACCTTGTGGGAGGTGGGGTGGTTCAAATTACAGAGGGAGACCTCCCCAAGTTAATGTGCTGGACAGAATTGAGTAATCTGTGAATGGATGTGGGGCATGCTGGGGAATGCTGCCACAGAGAGCTGGTGGCCTGTGGTTCTAGTTCTCTGTGGAGGTCCCAGTTTCTATGGAGCACCAGTTGGAGCAGGTTCAGAAGGCTGAACAATACTGCAGAGACCATACTTCATTGTTCCACACATGCCATCAGGATTTGCCAAATCACAAAATGCCTCTTGCTTTTGGAAGCAGAGTGTAGTGATATCACCCCATAATATTTGACTTCATAAAGCATACTGAGATACAGTTGGTATGAAAGTTATACAAGATAAAGCCATACCGTATGCTTTTAACAATACTGCTGGTTAAGAAACTGCAATATGGTTCAACAATGAAATTACATTTCCCATTTCACTTTTATTATTAATTATTAGGTTAGAGTGAATTTACAGAAAGAAAAACTAAGGGCTGAATTCAGTTGTCTGCTAAATACATTTTGCACTGCTTCCCCCTGCGTGTCTGTGTGCGCGGGTGCACATGTGTGCATTCAGATTCAGGCTGGGAGCAAGCTGGGTTTGGAAAAGTGTAATAGAGCTGAACTCCAGTATGCCTGATTCCTCAGGGCAGAAGTTAGAGTAGGGCCCCTGCTGCTAAGGCTTTGGCTAGGCAGCTGGGGATCAAGGAAGGACAGTTAGTTTCTGGCAGCCTCTACTGCCCACTACATCAGAGCACAGCTCAGACATAGAGAGAACATGGGGGAGTGCCTTAGACTTCAGAGTTGTGTAATTTTAGCACTATTCAATTCCGCATTATTTTCAGTAATAAAATGTTTTGCTCCCTTTTACCTTTGCATTCCCTCTCCAATCATGACTCTACCAGATAAAGGTACTTTAAAAAGGACCCTGTAGTTTGTGCAATGCATTGCTGGTGATAGGACAAAGGAAGAGATTCTCTCTCCTTGTTTGCTACTTTCCGGAGAGGTTTCAGAGTAGTTTGCTACTTTCAGGAGAGTCGTTCTAAGAGGGTAGGGAGGGTCCATCTGTGTTTTGGTTTACTCCAACAGCTGAGAAAACTCTGAACTGTGTTAAACCAATGCCACTGAGGAGCGAGGTCATACAGATGTGAGGGCAGAAACTGGACCAAAGGCTGTAGCTGCTACACTTACGCTAATGTAACCAAATACTTCAGCAATCAATATGCACTTTTTTTGCAATGTCATCTGACCGAATCAAGGTTGACAGGGCAGTTCTGTTCACTTGTAGTCCAACCAGTCGTTTTTTTTTTAAAAAATGTACTTGAATGACTGTAGTAGACAAGACTGTCTCTCACTGATAATTAAAGACTATAAAATCAGCAAAAAACATGAGACAGATCCTGTTTGTTAGCAAATTGAGACAAATCTTCATCCATAGCTTTTTCAAATATTCAAAAATATTCATTTTTACATATGTGTAAATACAATGTATGTAATTGTGTGTTTCCTCTTTCAGGACCTGTGTGTCAACCTCAGATTGTTAACGAAAGTGAGAGTTGATGAAGTTGAGATAAAGTCTAGGGTATTTAGCCACCCACCTCCATTTAATTTCAGTCAGAGCTGTGTTGCTGGCTACATACCTCAGTAGGTTTTGAGCAATTCAACTTGATCTGCTGTGATCTCTTTGTTAGGCATAGGATCGGTCTATCTTCATTCCAGCAGTTAAAAAAAAAAAAGGGAGGGGGAGGGAAAGGAGTAGGAAGAATTTTCTGTCCTCTCCTTTTTCAGGATTCCCAGCTGTGTGTTTTCTTATGGAGGTGAGAGCCATTCTATAGAAAAGGGTGTCACTCATTAAGACATTTGAAAGGCAAGTGAAGGATGTCCTGTGTATGCTGTATCTGACTAACAGAAATTTAGTTTCTCTGGATCCTATTTTGGATTTGAAGTTGTGCACTTAGGCATATGCATTCTGAAGCTAACAGCCTCTTACTGGTAAACTCATACAAGAGGGTCTGAAGGAAAATGCTTACATTATAATCAAGTGGCAGAGGTGAAGGAATTAGGAAAAGACAATGGGTAAAATTTTCTGAAATGCTTAATGTAACTAAGAAATCTGAGCTCCATCTACTTCCAGATTTAGGCTTTTAAGTCACTCAGACACTTTTGAAAATTGTATCCATGATCTTAGAGTAAACAGATCTCAATAGCAGTGTAAAAAGATACGCACCCTCCAGGAACCAGGTGAACAATCCAATTTGTAAAGTGTGTTATATACACAACCAGCAGGCTAGACATAGGGCCAAATTCTGCTCTCGTTTACATTACAGCAACTGCAATTGGAGTTATTCTGGATGCAGACCCAGCACCAGGCCTAAATAGACTAAGCAATTGTATAAGGTTCCAAGCAGTTCAAGGGGACCCCCTATTCGGTTTTTACTAGGTGGTGTGCGTGGAGGGGCAAAAATATTCCTGCTTAGAGCCCCCAGGGGACTAGCACCACCTCTGTCTGGATGCACACTGGCCTGAGCAGAATAGTCTGCCACAATCTTCATTGCGCCTGTTCAGATGGCTTAGGAGAAGAAGATCACTGGCAAAAATAGCTACTGCCCCTAAGAAACTTCAGATTTAAATACTTTTGCTTTTGGTGCAAGATGTAGAAAAGGTTACATATTGTTAAGTGGACCAATATCAATGTAAACATACACTTCAGTGGCCATTGTTGACTCAAGCTTGTTTTCCACCAAGACTGACAACCCTACGGGAGAAAACAAACTCAAACAAGATTTTTCATGGTTCACGTGTCTGACATGTGCATGTAAGTGTATGAAATTGGTACGTGTGAATATAGCACATATAGACATTCCCAAGTTAGCTTTGATCTAGTTAGATCAAATAGACACTTGAGTAATTACCTAAGGTTCTGGGAGGGATGGGGTTAGCCCACGCAACCACTTGTGAGATGGCAGATTCTCCCTGGTATTGTTATTCCAGCTAGCTTTGATCTAGCTCAAATCAAAGTTAGCCCAAGTATGGCTACCCCGGCTGCAATCACAAGTCTGATTGCACATCCTTAGACTGATTTACTACAGAGGCTACATATTTTATGTTATTTTTAAATGAAAACTGGCATAATGTGGGTTACAGTTAAGATAAACAAATATCTCCCAGCATTTCTTTTGTTCTTTTCAAAGATAACACTCATTTCTGAATGTAATCACAGCAGGCAGAAAAATCCTGAAGAGATTTCAAAAGCTAGCACATCAGTTGATTAAATCACCTTTTGAAAACCCTGGTATGTGGAGAGATATGGGATTAGAATCCCATAGCATTTTGTATGATTTGGAAGAAGACTAAGGCTATGTCTACACTGCAATAAAAGAACTGTGGCTGGCCTGGTTCAGCTGACTTGGGTTCATGGGGCTCAGGCTGAGGGGCAATAAAATAGCAGTATAGAGTTCAGGCTTGGGATGGAGCCTGGGCTTTGGGATCTTCCCACTTCACGGGAGTCCAGGCTGCAGCCTGAGCCAAAAAAATCTACATTGCAATTTTATAGCGCCATAGCCTGAGCTGAAGTCAGCTGACCCAGGCCAGCCATGGCTGTGCCACGAGTGTCTTATTGCAGTGTAGACATACTCTATATGCCTCAGAAGTTTGACAGTGAGAGATAAGGAAGCTTTCAGTTCTTGGTCACTGCTGGTCAACATCAGGACAATTCAGAAGTAACTGAGGCCAATAATCTCAAACTGGAGTGCCTACAGTTAGGTAACGAAATCTCAGTACACGTTTTCAGAGGTGCTGAGCATACCATTGCCTGATCCTTCTGATCCTGATAGTCCTGGTGGTCTGGGATAGGTCCCTGGCCTGTCATGGAACTACAGGGTGATAGATTGCCTAATGTGGTCCCCAAGTTTCCCTCTAGTTTCTTTGTGCACCTGTACTGTGGACATTATTGCATGGCTGCTGCATTGTCTATGGGTAGATCAATCTCAGCATGTCATCCTCTGTCTCTTCTCCCATGCTCTGCATGAATGTTTGTCTTATATTATGCAGAGTGCAGGAGTAGGGCCCTGGAGACTCAGAAGCTAGATAGTGGAAAGACATTAACTATCAGTCCATCCAGCAGTTTAGAGAAACCTCTCTCCCCTCCACCACTCCCACACAAGTGCTTTGAAATAAGGACAAATAATTTAAGAATAAGGTTGTTTAAGAGGTGATGTAAAGAGCTGCTCAAAGGAAGCCATTTGTAGTGCATAACAGCAACACCCTTTATTGCATCTACAAACCCCTTAAAAACAATGCTACATATTCCTGAGCGCGCTTTATCGGCACATTATCTATTTACATATATACAGACACAGAGCACTCTTGTAACAAAGGTTGAGCTCAAACTCTTAACTGGCTATGACTGAATCCAGATTTAAAGGTACAGCTCCAGAGCTGGAAGGCTTTCCTCCATGATTGTGCAGAAGCATTCAGCAAATGATTTTTTTCTGAGACAATAAAGGGCAGATGGCTGACTACTTATGGGTTCTACAGTCAATGCAAGGGCCAGAGCCTTAGTTAATATATATTAGCCTAGCTCCATTTCCTTCAACGTGGCTATGCCAATTCACAACAACTGAAAATCTGGCTGTATGCCTGAAGAAAGGACAGCATAATATCACCTATGCCACACTTCCCCACAAGGCACTTGACCTCTTAGGGGAGACACCCATTAGGGTTTATGATTTAATTTAGGACCAGATCCACAAAAGGATTTAGGCACTTAACCGCCACTTTAGGCTCCCAAATCCAACCACTGAGATCCTTGTAACCCCACCTTAGCTGCTGCCTAACGTGCAGGTGCTTCAAGTCTCTCGGGCACCTACATTTCTGCTCTTAAAGTCACCAACGTGTCTAAGTTTCTGCCACTGGGCATATGCACAGCTGCCTCTAGCCTGATGGCTGGCACCTACCTCATACCTAAGAGCAGTCCGGATTCTCAAGCTAGGTGTTTCCCTGCCTCTCTTGTCTGTGGGGCCTGATCTGATAGGCATGCCCAAAGAACGCTGCACTCCACACAAAATGAAGAGAGAGAGGAAGAGGTGGCTTCTCTTATAACCTTTGGCCTAGTGGTTAGGGCACTAAGCCAGGGTGTGGGAGATCCTAGCTGAATTCCCCCTCTGCCAGAAGTGAAGAAGGAATTTGAATTTGGGTTTCCCACCTCTCAGGTGAGTGTCTTGACATTGGACTACAGGATATTTTGGTGTAGGTCTCTCTCAATCTTTCCGGAAGAAGCTTCTCCATTGTGTATAAACAATTAAATGTGTGTTGGGACAGAGTGAGAATGAGGCTAGTGATTAGAGCACTCTCCTAAGAGGTGAGGAAATCCCTTATTCACATGAGGTAGAGGTAAGCATTGAACTGGGGGCTCCTACATCCTGGGTGACTAAAGGGATTATAAGGGAAACCCTCTGCCTACTTTCCCTCCCCCACTCCGGCTGTTTTATGGGGGTTTAAGCATATACCACCAACCTTCTTCCAAGAAATGGCATAAGCGCCTAACTCCAGGAGAAGATTCACAGCTGTGAATCGTGAATGGCAATAGGCCCTTTGCTCCAGCCCAGATTTAGATGCCCAATTCTGAGAGGGGTGGGATTTAGGCCACACCATTTCCCTCAGAATCTGTTTTTCACTTGCTCCACATTCAGTGCACTGGCTTTTGTGGAACCCATTCTGAGGTGCCCAACTCTCCCCATGCATTGTATAGGGAGCCTGGGTGCCTACCTCAGGGCTGTGGATTTCACTAGGTAGCAAGCGGCCTAAAAATTAGACATTGCAATGCTGACCATTGCAACATCTGAGTCCCTTTGTAGATTTAACCCTTAGTCTCCATGCACATTCATTTCTCTGCCTCTCTGTGCGTACTCCAAGAGCACTAATAAGGATGCTAGTAATTGTGAAGCAGAATTTATTAGAACTGATGTCTATCTTTCAGGTCAACAAAACAAAATAGCTACATGTGCTAAATAAAACATAGCGGACTGAGTGTGCCTGCAAACATACACACGATAGCACTCTGGATCAAAAAGTTATTTGATGATAGCATTCAGCCTTGAGCATTTAGCCTTGAACAGCATTTGTTAAGGTCTTCCACTACTCCAGCTATCTCTAAACATCAATACAACAAACTGCACTTTCAATTAGCCTTGAACCTTTGTGCAGGTGTTTTCCAATAAATAATTGCCAGAAAATATGTTATATTTCAAGCTTGTCAAATAACAGCTAACAGCAGCAGCTTAGGTAAGTATTAATATTTATTTAGTGTCATAAATAAAATATCTGGTAACTATAAAATAAATAAGATGACATGCAGTAACCATCTGATTATGATAAAGAGATGTTAATGTTTATGGTCCCAAATTAGATTAACCTGACATTTAAAAACCAATTTAGAGGGTTTTTTTATAATCTTTTTTTACCCTCATGGCATCATTACAGGGCGGAGTTGAGACTGTCTGGCTGCTTTGACTGTACATTTCCAGACATTGACATGCTTGGATTTCTTTTACATTTAACCCTAACTCTGAATTTCCTTTGTAATTTTTGTTGTAATTCTTCCCAAAAACATTCTCAGGATTTTTTTCTCCTCTTAAATTACTGATACGTATGTTCAGTTTTAACTTCTTTTTTGCATAGTTTTTTGCATGTGAATCGTTTATATTATGTACAATTGTAATAGACTTATCAAAGGCTAAGCCAATAAAGATAGACTGGACGAGTATGGCAATGAAAATAGGATAAGTATACATGCATGAAAAAATATTATGCTACATGTATATAATATGATAAAAATATTGCATGATATTATTTAAGAAATAGTGTAAGATGCTGAAATTAAGGGCTATGGATAAAATTTTCCAAAGTCCCATTTTCACAAGTGACCAGTGGTGCAAGTAGGGTGGTCCAGTCCAGTATCCTGTACCAGTAAGCTATTTATAGCTGGTACACCGTAACGGAAAGACACAGGAGGAGCAGAATGTAGGGCCACTGGGTGGCCCCACTCCAGCAGCTCCTCTGGTGTGGCTGTACTTTCCCCAGCCCTTCCATGCAGCTACGTCTAGTGTCTCCTGTCTGGAGTCTGTAGGCAGCCCTGCCGGAGGACAGGGCTGGGGGCGGTACAACCGCGCCGGAGGAGCTGCCGGTGTGCAGTCGCCAGGCAGCCCCATGTTCTGCTCCTTTCACACTGCGGTTCCCAGGAGAGCCCTTAACCGCAGGGGTCTCCTGAGGACTGCAGCAGAGAAAGGAGCAGAATGTCAGGTGGCCCCATGCCGGCAGCTCCTCCACCTAGCCTCGCAGGCCCCGGACAGGACTTAGGACACACAGCTGTGTTTAAGGACTGGGGGTGAGGCTGGGGGCAGTACAGCCCTGCTGGAGGAGCTGCCGGCATGGTGCCGCCTGGTGGCCCCACATTCTGCTCCTTTCACCACTGCAGTTCCAGAGAGCTCTGTGGTTCAGAACTCTCTGGCACAGCTGGAGGAGAGCGGAGCCCCCTCCGCTCCCCCCCCAGGTAACATGGGATGGATCATGGGGAGGGGTGGGGGAAGAGCACGGGGCCCTGGGCTGGGGGTGGAGTCACATGAGATGTCATTTTCCATGGGTGTTCTGTGTTGGCCTAACTCAGCTCCACATGGGAGTTTTACCATTGATTTCAATGGTAAGAAATCAAGGCCAATACCGAGCACTCTTTCAAATGCCACTTCTAACCTTTAGCGGAAAAACGTAGGTAGCATTTATATTCTTTTAAAAATCAGAGGAACACCCCCAGGTATTTTGGGAGCAGCATTCTTTTAATAATTTTGTATCTGTCCTTGATTCATCAGAACATGCAAAGACAGGCCACTCAGTTGACATTACACTTATGTGCACAGGTCACATGACTGCAGCAGCCATTGTCCAAGAAAAACAAATGTTGAAGAGTGGTGAGATGCACTTTGGATAACCCGTTTATGCAAAAGGTTGGAACAGCTCAGAGGTAGGGCTCTATCTTTCTTGTTTACTTTGAAATTTACCTGAAAAGAAGTTAAATTAAGGCCTAATCAAAAAGCAAACCCAATGATTGTTATTTCATTAGGCTACCGGCTTTTGTTTGCTGTTTATAAAGATAAGGTACTCCTAGCTGATAAAATTGCCTCTGTAGCTGCTGACTCACAAAAGCTTTCTGGGGCTATATAAGAGGAGAGATTTCTCCCTATTTGGGAGCCCCATCAAAGCTAGTGTCTCACAGAGGGTGAAGCTACCCCTATTCTGACTCCACCCTCTTGAGCTCATAGAAATTACATCAGACTTTGTAGGGAAGAATTTTAAACGAGTCTGAAGACACCAAGGAAGTCCCTGGCTGACAATTTCACTCTGCTACAGAAAACAGTGAAGGAGAAGAGTAGTATTGCCATCCCCAAAGGCTAAAACAAGCAGGAATCAGACCCCACCCACCCACCCAAAATCATGAGACTTAAAAAAAAATAATCTTATGATTTGGGGCCCAAAGATTATATTGTGTTTTCCTTTCTGACCCCCCCTCTGCCCAGCTCCAGTGTGTGCGCATGTGACAACATGGCCAGCACTCCCAGATTCAGAAACTATCACGATTCCAGCCCTGCTGCAGGTGCACTTGCTGGCTGTCCCAAAGTTCTAATTAATTAATACTGGGCCCCGCATCTCATTGGTCATCCCCCAGCCCAGAAGTTAATTCTGTACTCGCAGCCCCACACCTGTCCTTTGCCCCTCATAGAGTATCAGGGATGGAAGGGACCTCAAGAGGTCACCTAGTCCAACCCCCTGCTCAGAGCAGGACCAATCCCCAACTAACTCATCCCAGCCAGGGCTTTGTCAAGTCTGACCTTAAAAACCTCTAAGGATGGAGATTCCATCACCCCCCTAGGTAACCCATTCCAGTGCTTTACCACCCTCCTAATGAAAATGTTTTTCCTAATATCCAACCTAAACCTCCCCCACTGCAACTTGAGACCATTACTCCTCATTCTGTCATCTGGTACCACTGAGAACAGTCTAGATCCATCCTCTTTGGAACCCCCTTTCAGGAAGTTGAAAGCAGCTATCAAATGCCCACTTATTCTTCTCTTGTGCAGACTAAAGAATCCCAGTTCTCTCAGCCTTGCCTCATAAATCATGTGCTTCAGCCCCCTAATAATTTTTGTTGCCCTCCGCTGGGCTCTTTCCAATTTTTCCACATCCTTCTTGTAATGTGGGACACAAAACTGGTTACAGTACTCCAGATGAGGCCTCACCAATGCTGGATAGAGGGGAATGATCACGTTCCTCTATCTGCTGGCAATACCCCTACTTATACAGCCCAAAATGCCGTTAGCCTTCTTGGCAACGAGGGCACTGTTGACTCATATCCAGCTTCTCGTCCACTGTAACCCCTAGAACTGCAGAACTGCTGCCTAGCTGCTCGGTTCCTAGTCTGTAGCAGTGCATGGGATTCTTCCGTCCTAAGTGCAGGACTCTGCACTTGTCCTTGTTGAACCTCATCAGATTTCTTTTGGCCCAATCCTCCAATTTGTCTAGGGCCCTCTGTATTCTATCCCTATCTTCCAGCATATCTACCACTCCTCCCAGTTTAGTGTCATCTGCAAACTTGTTGGGGGTGCAATTCACACCATCCTCCAGATCGTTAATGAAAATATGGAACAAAATCGGCCCCAGGACCGACACCTGGGGCCTTTTGCTTGATATTGGCTGCCAAGTAGACATGGAGCCATTGATCACTACCCGTTGAGCCCGACGATCTAGCCAGCTTTCTATCCACCTTATAGTCCATTCATCCAGCCCATCTTTAAACTTGCTGGCAAGAATACTGTGGGGGACCGTATCTAAAAGCTTTGCTAAAGTCAAGGAATAACATGTCCACTGCTTTCCCCTCATCCACAGAACCAGTTAACTCATCATAGAAGGCAATTCGATTAGTCAGGCATGACTTGCCCTTGGTGAATCCATGCTGACTGTTCCTGATCACTTTCCTCTCCTCTAAGTGCTTCAGAATTGATTCCTTGAGGACCTGCTCCATGATTTTTCCAGAGACTGAGGTGAGGCTGACTGGCCTGTAGTTCCCTGGATCCTCCTTCTTCCCTTTTTAAAAGATGGGCACTATATTAGCCTTTTTCCACTCATCCAGGACCTCCCCCGATTTCCATGAGTTTTCAGAGATAATGGCCAATGGCTCTGAAATCACATCAGCCAACTCCTTTAGCACCCTTGGATGCAGTGCATCTGGCCCCATGGACTTGTGCTCATCCAGCTTTTCTAAATAGTCCTGAACCACTTCTTTCTCCACAGAGGGCTGGTCATCTCTGCCCCATACTGTGCTGCCCAGTGCAGTAGTCTGGGAGCTGACCTTGTTCATGAAGACAGAGGCAAAAATAGCATTGAGTACATTAGCTTTTTCCCCACATCCTCTGTCACTAGGTTGCCTCCCTCATTCAGTAAGGGGCCTACTCTTTCCTTGACCACCTTCTTGTTGCTAACATACCTGAAGAAACCCTTCTTGTTACTCTTAACATCTCTTGCTAGCTGCAACTCCAAGTGTGATATGGCCTTCCTGATTTTGCTCCTGCATGCCCGAGCAATATTTTTATACTCCTCCCTGGTCATTTGTCCAATCTTCCACTTCTTTTAATCTTCTTTTTTGTGTTTAAGATCAGCAAGGATTTCACTGTTAAGCCAAGCTGGTCGCCTGCCATATTTACTATTCTTTCTACACATCGGAATGCTTTGTTCCTGCAACCTCAATAAGGATTCTTTAAAATACAGCCAGCTCTCCTGGACTCCTTTCCCCTTCATGTTATTCTCCCAGGAGATCCCGCCCATCAGGAGGGAGTCAAAGTCTGCTTTTCTGAAGTCCAGGTCCATATTCTGCTGCTCTCCTTTCTTCCTTGTGTCAGGATCCTGAACTCCACCATCTCATGGTCACTGCCTCCCAGGTTCCCATCCACTTTAGCTTCCCCTACTAATTCTTCCCGGTTTGTGAGCAGCAGGTCAAGAAGAGCTCTGCCCCTAGTTGGTTCCTCCAGCACTTGCACTAGGAAATTGTCCCCTACACTTTCCAAAAACTTCCTGGATTGTCTGTGCACTGCTGTATTGCTCTCCCA
Source organism: Caretta caretta (assembly GCF_965140235.1). Taxonomy (NCBI): domain Eukaryota; kingdom Metazoa; phylum Chordata; order Testudines; family Cheloniidae; genus Caretta; species Caretta caretta. The sequence goes on from NC_134207.1 coordinate 66,943,316, forward strand.
GCAGATATCATGGTGATTGAAGTCCCCCATGAGAACTAGGGCCTGCAACCTAGTAACTTCCGTGAGTTGCTGGAAGAAAGCCTCGTCCACCTCATCCCCCTGGGCTGGTGGTCTACAGCAGACTCCCACAACGACATCACCCTTGTTGCTCACATTTCTAAACTTAATCCAGAGACTCTCAGGTTTTTCTGCAGTTTCATATTTGAGCTGTGAGCAGTCATACTGCTCCCTTACATACAATGCAACTCCCCCACCTTTTCTCCCCTGCCTGTCCTTCCTGAACAGTTTAGATCCATCTATGACAGTACTCCAGTCATGTGAGTTATCCCACCAAGTCTCTGTTATTCCAACCACATCATAGTTCCTTGACTGTGCCAGGACTTCCAGTTCTCCCTGCTTGTTTCCCAGGCTTCTTGCATTTGTGTATAGGCACTTGAGATAACTCGCTGATCCTCCTGTTTTCTCAGTATGAGGCAGGAATCCTCCTCTCTTGCTCTCTCCTGCTCATACTTCCTCCTGGTATCCCACTTACCTCAGGGCTTTGGTCTCCTTCCCCGGTGAACCTAGTTTAAAGCCCTCCTCATTAGGTTAGCCTGCCTGCTTGCGAAGATGCTCTTCTTCCCTCTTTCCTCCTGCAGCACAAGGGGTTCTTCACCCCCATCTTCCCTTTCCCGGTCGTGGTGGGGCAGGGAGGAGAGAACAGTCTGATCCATTGTTCGCAGAAGGGGAGGGAGGAGGAAGGGGCAGAGCTTCCTGAAATGCTGGGCTCTTTCTGTGCTGTGAGAATAGTGTTGGCTGCTCCTTCTCACTTCTCCCCTCCCTGACACCTCCTCTCCACTCCTGAGGGGGGATGACAGCTCTGCTTGATTCATGCCTTCCCCACCTCCCACGCAAGAGCAGCCAATCAGAGGAGGTTTGCCCAGGCAGGGCTGAAATACAACAAGCTGGAGCATTTTACATCACTGGGATATGTTGGCATCAGTGAGGGCCAAAACTCCATTACTCGCAATGAAATTGTGCAGACTGGTACTACTGGAAGAGAGATCCCTCCCCTTAGGCTGAAGGTTTCTTGTACCCTTCCAAACCAAAATGATAATCAAAGAGTGAGGCCCCTCAAGGATTCAGATGGCTGGGGAAACTCAAATGGCAGAAAAGCATTGGTTGTGAGGTTCTGTGGGGACAGGACTGGTACCTGGATCTGTGAGGTGCGGGATGGCTAATACCTGCACACCACTATCCAGCAGCCATGGTAAACCTGCATGTGTTACCACATAGATCCTGTGCAGATAAACACCACAGGAAGTACTACCTTGGAAGGCTGGATTGACAGCCCTGATTGGTCCAGGCATCCTATTTAAGCCCAGGAGGAGTTTTAGGAAGTGTCTGTGTAACAAGGCAAACTCCCTTGTCAGCTCTAGCAACAGGGCAGGCCTTACCATGAGGTGAACAGAGGCGGCCACCTCAGGTGCCAGACTGTGGGGGTGGGGGGGGCGCCTCTAGGACCCAGAGTGTAGAAAATTGTCTGCTGCTGGTGCATATGTATTCTCTCTGCTCTAGATGCACAGAGATGGTGGAGTGCTGTGCTGGAGGAAGGAGGGCACAAGGGACATAACAGGCAGGCAGGAGGAAAGGTGAGAGGGAATAACAGAAAGTAGCAGGAGCTGCAGGGAGAGAGAGGAGGAGGAGCCTCTTATGGACCTCTCTAGCACCCCCAGGAGCCTGGACTGATTAACACCAGCTTCTCAGGGAGCTTCCTGTTTCCTGCTGCTTCCCTGAACCCACTTGAGGAGAACAGGCAGTCAACTGAAGTAGTAGGAGCCAGTTAGGCCCTTAAGACGCTGATATATCTTTCCTCACTCAGGCCCGGCTACGAGCCTGCTTATTTGTCCCCTTCAATTGAGTGTTGAGAGTCACTATAGCTGGCACAAAACAGCAGTCATGCGTGAAAGAAGAAAACGCCCCTCTGGGGCGGCATTCAGAAATAGAAAGCAAGCAAAGGAAGCTTTTCTATCTAAGCAGGAAGGAGCTCTCCTGAGATACATAGACACAAATGTTCTGGCCCCAGTGAGGATGTGAGTGGTGAGGAGATGCCTGATCTTCCAGTTAGTCAGAGTGCAGGTGACCTGGCAGCTACTGCAACATCCATATCTCCATCTCAAAGGGATGTAACCATGCACATTCCTGAAGAAAAAAGTGTAGATCAGAGAAGAGTCTGGTGGAGGCGCAAGAAACAGCTGCTGCTGAGTTTAGTTCCTTAAGTCTAGATGATCCAGGACTGTGGACCCACTTGAACAGTAGCCTGAGGGACTTTCTTGTACTGCATGGGCCACAGCAAGTGAAAAACTTCATGTTACCCAAAGACAATGAAAATAGAAGTTTCCATCCAACACATTACTGGTGTGAAATCCCCAATGGTGACAAAGTGGAGAGGTTTCCATGAGAGTGGAGTCCATGGTTTATGTACTCAAAAACCACAGAATGCTGCATACTGTTTTTGTTGCAAACTCTTCCAGTCTAATGTTCCAGCCACATTGGGTTCTACAGGAACAAAGGACTGGAAAAATCTGGCTAGAAATCTGGCATGCCATGAGAAGGCAGCAAATCACCAGAGAACATTCCATAGGTGGAAAGAGCTTGAGATGAGACTAAGGTTAAAGGCCACCAGAGATGATCAGCATCAAGAGAAGATTGCATCAGAGTCTCTCTACTGGCAAAATGTTCGGAAAAGGCTCATTGGCATTGTGAGAATGCTTGCTACCCAAAACCTAGCACTGCATGGCACTTAAGATCAGCTGTGTGTGCCAAACAATGGAAATGTCCTTAAAAATGTGGAGCTGATGGCGGAGTTTGATGCTGTACTCCAGCAGCATCTAAGAAGAGAGTCACCACCCAAGAAAAGTGCACACCCCACTACCTTGGAAAAACAATTCAAAATGAGATCATGCAGTTACTGGCAACAAAAGTCAAACAGAAGATTGTGGCAGATCTGAAGTCAGCAAGATATTACTCTGTTATTCTGGACTGCACACTGGACATCAGCCATACAGAACAAAATGACTTTAACGGTGCGTTTTGGAACAACAGAACCTAGTGAAAATGTCCCTGGAATGGTGACTGTCAGAGCATTTTCTAGACTTTAGTGACATTGATGATACTACGTGAGCTGGTATGACAAATGTGCTTCTTAAAAAGCTGGAAGATACGGGAATTGCGATAGCTGACATGAGAGGTCAGAGGTACGATAATGGTGCCAACATGAGAGGAAAGAACAGAGGAGTGCAGACATGGATCCGAGAGTTAAACCCTCAAACTTTTTTTGTCCCATGCAGTTCTCATTCAATGAACTTGGTGGTCAGTAATGCAGCATCAGCTTTTTGTGAGGGTGCTGAATTTTTTCACGTAATTCAAAGCATCTATGTATTTTTCTCTGCATCAACAAATCGATGGCAGATTTTGAAGCAACATCTGGTAACATCCTCTCTGACACTGAAACCACTGAGAACCACAGGTTGGGAAAGTTGAGTGGAGGCGATAAAGCCTAACACACACACACACACACCAAATTGGGAAGATAGATGATGCCATAGTTGTCATTATGGAGGATAATGCTATGACAGGAACTGTTCATGGGAGAACAGTGGTAGAGGGAAATGGAATCACCAGAAACATACATAACTTCACATTTCTGTGTGGCTTCGTGTTGTGGCATGACATACTGTTTGAAATAAACGTTGTAAGCAAGAGACTCCAAGGTATTGACCTTGATAAATCTGGAGCAATGGAACAACTGGACAAAGCAAAGTCATACCTACAGTCTTACCGGTCAGATGAGGGATTTCAAAACGTTCTGAAGAGTGCACAGAAGTTGGCAGAGGAACTTCACACTGAAGCTATTTTCCCATCCATTCAGGAATACAAGAGTCACCCAAGAAGACGACATTTTGATTACGAGGCACAGGATAATCCCATAAGAGACCCCAAACAGCAATTCAAAATTGAATTCTTTAACCAGGTGCTAGCTTGTGCAATACAGTCAGTTGAAGAACGTTTCATGCAGCTCAGGAAACACAGCAGTATATTTGGGATGTTGTAGGATATTCCCAAACTCCTCACTGTACCTGAAGAAGTCCTACACCAGCAATGCAGGGCACTAGAGACAGTGCTGACACATGATGACATGCGCGATTTTGATGCGACTGATTTAGAAGATACATTTCAGCAGGATCAACTCCAAAGGCTGTTCTGGGGAATATATGTGCACAGATAAGATGACCACCCTCTTTCCAAATGCTTTTGTTGCTCCACACATACTTCTAACACTTCCTGTAACAGTTGCCAGTGGAGAACGCAGCTTCTCCAAGCTGAAGTTAATAAAAACACATCTGCGCTCCACAATGACACAGGAGAGGCTAGTCGGCCTTGCAACCATCTCAATAGAGCATGAGCTGGCCCAGACTGTGGACCTTCAGCAGGAAGCAGTTCAAATCTTTGCAACCAAGAACGCATAGAAAGCACCACTTTGATATTCAAGCAGATAAAAATGCCAGTGTTTACTATGCAGACAAGAAAAGTTAACTTTCAAACGCCTAAACAGCAAATGTGTTACTTAAAATTTTTGAACAATGCATTTTTAGTTGTTAGTTCTCCTTTATTGGGGTAGGTAGCAGAGCAGTACCACGAGACGAGTAGAACAGGAAGAAGGCAGAATTGAGACCTTTTAAAGTTTTGGCCCAAGTGAAGGGACATGGGGGCGTCATTTGAGCTCCCCACCTCAGGTGCCAAAATGTTGTGGGCTGGCCCTGTGTAGCAATGGTCCTGCCTCTTGAATCACTCTTAGACTCCTGACCCCTTGTGCTGACTCCAGCTCTGATTCTTGGTTCCTGACTCCAGCTCTAATGCCTGGTTCCTGACTCCAGGTCTGACACTTGATTCTAACACCTGCTTCCCGACTTCAGATCTGTTTCCGGTTTCTTACTGCTACCACTCTGATTACTAGGTCTGACCTCCCAAGCTCCAGTAGTGACAGTGTGGATAGACCCACACCTAACCTCCCGCACAGAAATGGCCCCAATTGGGGGAATGAAAGCAACAGGCTTCCCACTAACCAGGGTATTCCAAAGGGCAACAGAACTACAGGAGTGGGTTGCCCACCTCCAGGCTGAAAACCGTGCGCTGCAGGCTCAGGTGGCACAACTGTGGCTGAGAATCAGGGCCTTCGAAACAAGTGGCCTGCTTACACAAAGAAAACACTTCACTCTAGGCATGGATCATGATCCCATCTTCTGAAGAAGCAGCATACTCACCATGTTAGAACCATCCTAGAGAGATTGCAACAATGCAACCTGAATGTGAAGTTGGAGAAGTGCGTTTTTGACCAAACCTCCAAAGAATTCCTAGGGTTTATCCTACCTCCACAGAAAGTATTGAGATGGATCAGAAAAAGGTGGAGGCCATTCACAACTGGGCAATGCTCTAGTGCACCTGAGACCTCCAACACTTCTTTGGCTTCATCAATTTCTATCAGTGTTTTATCACAGACTTTGGGCAAATAGCACCTATGACCACCTTCCTCCATAAAAATGGAAGATTTATCGAGCCCCTGAAGCAAAACATTTTGCACAACTCAAACTTACCTTCATCACTGCCCTAGTACATCCACATGTGTGAGTTGATGCATCCAACATGGCAATTGAGGCAGTGCTCTCTCAGAGGCACGGTCCCCAACTGTTACTACACCCACGCACCTACTACTCCAGGAGACTCACTGCCACAGAGCAAGATTATGAGATCTTGGATGCAGAACTCCAGGCAATAAAAGACGCTTTTGAAGAGTGGTGTCACTACCTCAAAGGAACCCCATGTCCAGAACAGGTCTATACTGACCACAAAAACCTTGAACATCTACGCAAGGCCAAAGTACTGAACCAGAGACAACTCAGGTGGGTTACATTCTTCTCACACTTCAACTTTATCATTACCTATCTCCTGGGGGACAAAATGGTAAGGCCGAGGCACTATCCCAAAAGGGGGAATATCACGTAGGCCCAGAAAAAGCCTAGCCAGAAGCTGCCCTACATTGTCAAGCCCCAATATTTCCTGAATACCATCATTCAGCAAGATCTAATCACCTTAAACTGTCTGGCCTCAAGGAAGGGGATATCTCCTGAAGAGCTAAGAGCAGGGGGAAAGGGACAACGCTCTATGCAGGATAGGATAATATATGTGACTGGATGCATATATGTCCCATTGGGACTTCCCCGGACAGTGGTGATGCGTCTGTACCATGACACTCCAAGTGGGGCATTTTTGGTCATCTTAAAACCTATTGCTTAGCCTTCCATTTCTTCTGGTGGCCTCACATGCAAGCCGCAAGCCATAATACAGACTTACATTGACTCCTGTGACTTGTGCATCCACTCCAGGACACAATACCACAAACTGCTTGGCCTTCTCCTGCCCCTAGAGACCCTGCCAAGGCCCTGGATGTCATCGTTCATTGTCAAACTCCCTGAAGCCCGTGGCCTCACAGTAATCCTGACTGTTGTGGACCAACTTACCAAGATGGCACACTTCATCCCCTGCATCCACCTACCTTTCTCTGAAGAAACAGCTCAGCATCCAGAGAAACATGTGATCTGCCTTCATGGGCTCCTGGACCATGTTACTTAGGACTGAGACCCACAGTTCATCTTACGCTTTTGGCATGAAACTTTCCTGCTCTTTGGAGTCTGCGTTTCCACCTCTTCAGCATACCACCCACAGACAGATGGCCAGGGTAAGCCAAATATTACAACAAATACCTACAATGCTTCATCATTTACCACCAGATCAACTGGTCTGTACTCCTGCCCTACATGGAATGCACATATAACACTGACCATAACTCCACTGGGCCAATATATATATATTTGGTGGCCAATTATGTGTTCCACCAAGCATTATGTGTGACTTCCCCAAACTTAGCAGCCACTGACTGGATTCAACAGATTTACCATGCCTCTTTGAGGAAGCAAACACAGCCTGCAAGTGATATGCAGACTGTTGCTGAAGGGAGAGACCAACACTTTCAGTAGTCCAAAGGTGTGCCTTGCCACAACACCTGTGCACAGATAGGCCATCCCGTAAACAAAACCACCAGTTCCTTGGGCCATACTATCTGTCAACAGAAGGAAGAAGCTGTTCTAGATTTGATTTTCACAAATAGAGAGGAACTAGTTGAGAATTTGAAATTGGAAGGCAGCTTGGGTGAAAGTGATTTAAGGATGATTCTATGGAATGGTAGAAGGGAAAAGAGCAGAATAAAGATAATGGATTTCAAGAGGGCAGACTTCAGCAAACACAGGGACTTGGTAGGTAAGATTTTATGGGAAGCAAGTCTAAGAGGAATAACAGTTTGAGAGAGCTGGAAGTTTTTCAAAGAGACATTATTAAGGGCACAAGAGCAAACTATCCCACTGCGTAGGAAAGCTAGGAAGTGTAACCAAGAGATATTCAATGATCTGGAGTACTTTTCTTTTTGCAAATACAGACTAACACGGCTGTTACTCTGAAACCATTCAATGATCTGAAACTCAAAAAAAGAGCCCTACAAAAAAGTAGAAACTAGATCAAATTATAAAGGATGAATATAAACACCACAAGCATGTAGGGACAAAATTAGATAGGCCAAGGCACAAAAAGAAGCTAAACTAGTTATAGACATATAGGGTAGCAAGCAAACATTCTACAAATACATTAGAAGCAAAAGGAAGACCAAGGTCAGGGTAGGCCCATTACTCAATGAGGAGGGAAAGACAATAACAGAAGTACTAAATGACGTTTTTGTTTCAGTTTTCACCAAAAAGGTTAGTGGTAATTGGACGTCTAACATAGTGAACGCCAGTGAAAATGAGGTGGATCAGGGCCAGATTTCCAGGTACAGTAGGCACGTGCCTAGGGATGCCAGTGTTCTAGGAGCACCTAAAAATTAAAAGTGGGTTAAAAGTTTAACTTTTTATGGAAAACATGAAGATCAGCTATAGGCAGGAAGGGTGCTGAAGATGCTGTGCTTAGGGGCGCATAAGGCGTAAATACGCTCCTTGGTAGGATCTGAGGATAAAATAGGGAAAGAACAAGTTAAAAATTACTTAGACAAGTTAGATGTCTTCAAGTCGGCAGGACCTGGTGAAATACATCCTAGAATACTCAAGGAGCTGACTGAGGAGATATCGGAGCCATTAGTGATTATCTTCGAAAACTCATAGAAGATGGGAGAGATTCCAGAGGACTGAAAGAGAGACAATATATGCCCAGCTATAAAAAGGTGAATAAGGACAACCCAGGGAATTACAGACCAGTCAACTTAACTTCAGTACCCAGAAAGATAATGGAGCAAATAATCAAGCAATCCATTTTGCAAACACCTAGAAGATAATAAGGTGATAAGTAACAGTCAGCATGAATTTGTCAGGTTTGACATGATTTGTTGTTGACTAATTCATGCTGCCTGTTACTTATCACCTTATTATCTTCTAGGTGTTTACCCTGATAAGGCCTCAGCTGGAGTATTGTGTCCAGTTCTGGGCACAACATTTCAGGAAAGATGTGGACAAATTGGAAAAAGTCCAGAGGAGAGCAAAACAAATTATTAAAGTTCTAGAAAACATGACCTCTGAGGGAAGATTGAAAAAATTGGGTTTGTTTAGTCTGGAGAAGTAAAGACCGAGTGGGGACATAACAGTTTAAGGACATAACAGGTTGTTACAAGGAGGAGGGAGCAAAATTGTTCTTCTTAACCTCTGAGGATAGGACAAGAAACAATGGACTTAAATTGCAGCAAGGGAGCTTTAGGTTGGACATTAGGAAAACCTCCTATCATGGTAGTTAAGCACTGGAACAAATTGCCTAGAGAGATTGTGGAATTTCTGTCACTGGAGCTTTTTAAGAACAGGTTAGACAAACACCTGTCAGGAATCGCCTAGTTATTATGTAGTCCTGCCTTGAGTGCAGGGGACTGGACTAGATAACCTATTGAGGTTCTTTCCAGTCCTACACGTCTCTAATTCTATGGTATCTCATTGACTGGTGAGGTTACAGCCCTGAAGAATGGTCCTGGGAACCAGCTGCCCATATCCAAACATCTGACCTTGTGGAGGCCTTTCATAAAAACGACTCATACAAGCCTGGTTCAGCAGGGCTTTAGGGGTGCCCCTGAAAGGGGGAAGGGTGATGTGAGGTTCTAGAGGGAGAACCAGGGTCTGCGGGATGGCTCACCCCTCCATGTCGCTATCCAGTGGCCAAGGTAGGGTTGCATGCATTACCACATAGACCCTGTGGAGATAAACACCACAGGATGGACTGCCTCAGAAGGCTGGACTGACAGCTTCCCTTGTGGTCTCTCTTAGGTCCAGGCACTCTACTTAAGCCCAGGAGGAGTTCCAGGAATTGTCTGTACAACAAGGTGGACTCCCTGCCAAGCATAGCAATGGACCTGCCTCTTGGCTTGCTCTCAGACTCCTTGTTCCTGATTCCAGCTCGGAACAGATGCTGTTCCTGAGTTCTTACTGCCACTGCTCCAACCACTAGCCATGACTGCCCAAGCTCCACTCGTGTCAGTGCAGGGGGTGGGCTCACAGCTCTGATCCATTATGGGAAGGCCTGATTGCCAACTGCTTCTATGCTAACTCATGTCTCCCTTTTGGGTCTGTAAAAGCCCCCTCCTTATCTCTAATACCCACTGTAGCCTTTTGCAACCCACTTCACTTGGAGATGCCATTGGTTTTCATGCTGTTTGGACCAAGAATGAGTGAAGTGAGAGGGTTAGGTTCCAGGCACATCTTTTACTTTCTCTACCTCCCCTTAGTGGTTAAAAGACTTTGCTCTCTCTGGGGATGGATTATGTGAAACACCCACACAACAGTCACTTGTTTAAAACAAGATTTATTAGATAAAGAGAAGCAGATCAAAATAAAAGAAATTATTCACATAATATACCGCATCCCTTAGCTTCATTAAAAGAGAAGAAAGGAAAATAGAACATGAAAGCAGGTCCTATCTGTGACCCAACCCTGGTCAAAACTGAAAGCCTTGCATAGCTGATTCTGGAGAGAGAATCCCCCCCTAACCTAGACCAGTTTTCTCCAGCTAGATACACAGAATAGAGGAGTTGGTGAGCAGTTGCATTGTCTAGGGGATGTGCCACTGAGGATCAGAGGACACTTTCATGGTGCTAATGGCGGTCTTTCAAATGCTTAACCACCAAACTCAAGTACAGCCTTGCGCAGTTCATTTGGTCTGGCTGTCTCCAGTTTATCCAGGCTCCATCACTTTTCCCTTGCTGTGAAGTATAAATTATTGATAGAACCCAGATGCTCCATCACACAGATGAACTCAAAGCAAAGCAAAATCAGCCTAAACAGCCAAATTTTGACTTTTTTTGAACCAAAGCCATAAATCAGCCCCAATGTGCATGACAACTAGCCAAACTTCAACAACACATGCACAAGCCTTGGCAAATCCTGCCCTACTTTAGAAACAAAACTCTAATCCAGTTTTATTTTGCCTGGTTGAGAGTTTTATTACAAAACCAGCATACTGTTTTGATTGCCTTAAACAGAAATACAACATACATTCATACAGAATGCAGTACAAGAAACAGTATTACTGAATGGAATGTCATGTTATTATATGGGAAAGGTTATCTGTAAATACTCTGCATAAAAATAGATTTCAGTACTCGTAAAATACAATCTACTTCTCTATGATAGAGTTAGACCTCTATCGCAGCAACATTTAATGAGGGTTTAATTACTGTACTTTTCAGAGACTATTCAGTTAGAGTATCTGAGTTTGCAGCAGATGGGGCTTTAAGAACTCTACTCCATATGCCACAGTTCTAGGAAAAGTCCTAAAATGAAACTTGTTTGTAATTGGCCTTGGCCACTACTGAAGGTCATTTGGAAATCACTAACACCAGGTCACCTCTACCTGCTCTGCTTGCGCAGTAGATTGGGTAATAGCTGCCTGTATAGGATTTAAGGCAAACAGACCTTGCCAGGTTGGCATTTTCTGAATTTTTATGGGCTGAGCTAAATGATCACTTCAGAAAAGAGTAAAAAAAACAAATGAATAAAGCAAATGAACAAACATTTGGGTTTATTGGAGAGCATCACAGAGATAGCTCTTGGAGTATAATATACACTGTTGTTGGCTAATTTTGCTTGCCCATTAACAGCTACAGATGGAGAAACTAAATAAAAAATTTAGCAAACTGTATTGTTTAATAATTATATTTTAGTAGCATCCAGAGGTCCCAATCAGAACAGCAGAGCCACTGTGCTAGGTAGTGTACAAACACATACAAAGACCTGTAGAAAGGACCAGGTCTTCAAGGATATCAATTGGAGTTAAGCACCTAAATAACTTTGAGGTGCTGGGCCATACAGTTGACAATCCAAGCTCCCAGTCCTGCAAACATGCCTGATTTATGCATGGAAGTGGTCCCATCCATTTTAATGGAACTACTCATGTGTGTCAACTTGTGTGTGTGCATAAGTGTTTGCAGGATCAACATCTATGGAGACAGCATGAATATTGAGCCTGTTCAGCAAGTCAGGTATAGCTGAATATCCACCAGAAAATATTTGGCTGTATAACAAAAGAAATAGTCAGTGTGGAATGGAGAAAAGATTTGGAAAGTAAAACTTCTCTTGAAATATCTTATCTGTATTGTGTTCAAAATCCTCTCAAATTTGTCTCCTGACAAATGTGGCCACACCCATATTTTATATATGTATAAATAAAATATACAGATCTGACCAGCTATTTACTTACCTTTTTAATGTAGTCCACAAAGTTTTACAAGAAGGGATAAAACCAAGCAGAGCTTTCCTCATCACCTCTAAGGCTCAGATCTCAGAACAGGGTTTGCTTAGATCTGCAACAACGGAAATATAAGCACTATATCAGTAATATTAGTACTATATCAACAAAGCTCTTGCCCTGCTTACACACCAGTGGGGATCAAAGTCCAGATTTATCGGATTAACTAAAACAAAATTAAGTATCAGCTGTCAAGTGAGCTGTAACAGGGTGTAAAACCAGCACTGTATAGTCTGGAGTACAAAATGTATCTAACAGGGTATATTGCCATCCAACAATGCCAAAAATGCTTTTTAAATTAAATTTTAAAAATGTTTTGGGCAGCCATCTTTTAAAATAACTCAAAGGAGCTTCTTTCAGCCAAGGTTTTCCCTTGCGTATGTAGAGGGTCTGGTTGCTATAACAGGCAAGGTTGAGAAAGTGAGATTCTGCAGATGGGACCTAATCCTTGATAAAATTAAGATTGACTTTAGTTGGCATTATGTCAGACCCATAAAACAGGAGGAAAACTCCTGTTTACTTTTGTGGAAGTTGGATTGGGGCTGTAAACCCCTTCACCAGCAGAAGCTACATGACAAGATCATTTAACGTTTTCAGCCCTTAAAAATTTAATCGCCTTCCCATCATGAAGTTTCAGAATTTTGCTGAAAGCTACAGAAATACAGTTTTTTAAAACCTTTGGCACTGAGCAAATAAACTACTAAGTTATTGCTGTATTTCAAAGAGCTTTATGGTATATTTTAATTAGCCTGTCAACCTACTCCTCTGCTGTTCAGTTACTCATGTCTGGCTATGGAACATTATGCTTTTGTTGGGGACTGGCATGCTTAATTAGCCAATGGGAACAGGGTGGGAGTCTGCTGGACAGACTATATTGTCTGTAAAACTACGCAAATCGGACATCGTGGTGGCTCCAGCTAACTGAAGTATTTATACGTCAGCTTCCTAGATTCATGAGTAAGAGCTAAATAAGCAATTACATTGACAGAACTCCCATTCTGCCCATCACCTGTATTTATACAACTGCTGCTGTAACATCCTTGCACTTGGCTGCCTCCTGTCCCCACCCTTTGTAAGCTGCTGTGACAGACCCAGACCAGTGGGGTACAAGAGTCTGATAGAAGGCAAATATACTGACCACTGAATGAATAATTTTCTCTAGTGCAGCCCCTGTTCTGGTCACTCAGGGAACAGAAATCAGGAACCTGCTAGAACCAATTAAGACAGGCAAGCTAATTAAGACACCTGGAGCCAATTAAGAACATACTAGAATCAATTATGGCAGGCAGACTAATTTAACCTGGTTTAAAAAGGACCTCACATGGGGAGTGAGGAGTACAAGTGTGATCAGGCTTCAGGAGGAAGATCCTGCGGTGAGGATAAAGAAGGTGCTGGGGGGAGGCCGTGGGAAGTAGCCCAGGGAGTTGTAGCTGTCATGCAGCTGATACAGATGTAGACAGCGGCTATCCACAGGGCCCTAGGCTGGAACCTGGTATAGAGGGTGGGCCTGGGTTCCCCCCAATTCCTCATCGGACACAGGAGTTGACTTGATCTGTGAGCAACACCAGAAGGGAAGGTCTAATTTGGAAAGGGATCTGGCCTGTCCCTGATCCACTAGGTAGGGCAACAGATAGACTGAAGATTGTTCTCTATTTCCCCCATGCTGGCCAGTGATGAGGTTAGCTGAGTGAATGGCAGGTTCAAGCCTCTAGCAGAAGCAGCCAAACTGAGGGCTGCTGTGAACCTCTGAGATGAGCAAATCAGGACCCACCAAGGCAGAGGAAGAACTTTGTCACACTGCATATAAAGAGCATGTACAGTGGCCTATTGTACAGCTGCATGGTTTCTACTTGCTGATCACAAGGTTCACTGAATAGCAGGCATGCTTGAGGGGAGACCAAATGTCTTTCAGAGCAAAAGTATGAGACTAATAATAAAGGGGGTTGGATTCCTTAGCAGCTTGGCACCTATGACTAGATGTTGCTGAGCACACTGCTAGCCAGTGTCTGGGCTGCACACATGATAGGGGCCAGGGTAAAGAGAATCAAGGTGTGGTGTGCAGGGGACTTCACAGATGTTTAGCAGTAAAATTTCCAAGTGTGCCCACACATTACCTGAATGTCCACAGGTAGACGATCCCACCCCCTACAGGTGTAAGCAGGGCCAAAAGAAAGCCCAAACACCCAGAATAGATATCCTCACTGGGAAATGCTTGTTGTAGCAGATTAAGTATTAGTGTCCTGCTCCAATAAACTCTTTGGAGAGAGAGAGAGAAAACACAGAGAGATGTGGTTGAATATTGTGGTTCAGATCTAAGATGCACAGTGGCCTGAAAGATGAGCCTCTACCCATATCACACTGAGATCAAGGAAGACCCTCAGAGGGTCTTAGACCTGGCTTTAGGGGTAAAAGCATCTCCTCCTATCCACCTTATTCTCCCCCTTGTCAGACTCCTTTCCTTTATTTACCTCCTAGCATACAGAAGTCCAAGCACAATGATGTGTTGCAATGCAACCTTGCTCCCTGATGCTGTCCTCTCTATACCCACCCCCAAAGCACCAGTATGTGAGCTCCCCACCATTTTCACTCCTCCCCCACTTATTCTGATCCCTGCCTGACTCCACCACTTATCTCTATAGTATTTATAGCTACTCTCAGCTGCATGTCTGTGTGGATCCCTACTCCATGCACTGTCTGCTTTAAGTGTGTCAATACTGCAAAGCAGCCAGTGAGACACAGCTGCTTGAACACCTTAACCTGTGCCCCTTTACTTAGTTATGCTTCAGATACAATTTCGATAGAGGGTACATGGGATGAAACCCAGTGCCTTGGCAGCCCTTACCCAGGCCATTCTTGAACATCCATCATTACAGTACTCAACTTGCTGGGCACCCAGACAACTTAGTCAAGAGCAGCTACCTGCAGTGTAAATGTGCTGGCCAACCAACTCTAACTGTTATCCAGAGATAGCTGGCTAAATGGCTATTTATGCCCATACAAGCTTTTGAAAATGCAGGTGTTTAGTAAAGGTTCTGTGGCTTCCAGGTATGGCACACAGCTCCCATAGGGTGGGGGAGATGATGTTATTCCCAAATACAGAAGTTTTTAAACTGACGCGTGGCCCTCCAAGGGGTGTGTAACAGGACACACGCCCCCTTGGCCAAGTGCATGTGCCTGCACTCTGTTTGTGGTGAGTCTTCAGTGACTCAGCCCTCCAGCAGTCTCACACAGTTGGCCTGTGAAAGCAAAGCAAAATCCCTTCTGGGGTACAAGTCCTACAGGGGTGTATCTCAGTGCTCTCTGTAACATCTCCCTCAAGTTGCCCAGCTCTGGGATAGAGCGGTACTAGTCGTGCTGCTGCTCTAGTTCCCTGGGCCACTTCTCCGCGGCATCTTCACCTTTACCTCAGGGCCTTGTCCCGATGGAGTCCCAGCAACCCTCTCGGAGCTCCTCGCTCTCATCAGCTTCTGGCAGCACTGCCTCATCCAAGATCCTGCAGGTCCCTCAGCCAGCCACACACCATCCATGCTCCTCCAGCTCCAGCAAGGAACTGGCCTTACGCTAGTCCTGCAGCTCCTCTTATACTGACTTGCTGGGCTCTGATTGGCTGTGTCCCAAACAAACACTCTAGGCAGTTTCTGGGCCCTTTTCTGCAGTGGGGTGTGGCAGGGCTGTGAGGCCTTCAGCAGGGGGCCTCAGAGGGTCTGTATACTCTGTCACAGGGGGGCATGGAGGAACATTTGGGGAGGAGGGTGTGAGTGGCAATGCCTACCTTGTGCTGTGGAGCATGGGGAGGGAGTACAATCTCTACCCCTTGACTTACCTCAGCAGGCCATCCAGCCTGTGGGTCAGGGCCACATCCGCTGTGGCCACACCCAGCACTGGCTCTGGCCCCAGAGACCATTGCATGCACCTTCCCCGACCCTGAAAACCTGAGGGGGGAGTGGCAGGTATTGGGTCTATTTTTGCCTGGGTTGGGGGGGCACAACCCCAAATTGTAACTCAAAGTGGGGGGGGGGGTGCGCTCAGCTCAAAAAGTTTAAAAAACGCTGCCTGAATACCTCCAAAGATATTAATAAATACAAATGCATGCTGTATTTTCTCTGAGCGCTTTAATCTTAAAGTAAAGACTTTTACCCAGATGTTACAAAGCTCTTACATCAGAAGTTCACTGGCTATTTAAAATAAAGAAAGGGTGACAACATGTAGTTAGTGATGTCTTAGATTCTCATTTTTCAGGGTTGTTCAATTTCTTTTATGTAACCACAGTTCCTTATGCATTAAACTGTTCAATTTGTTATTACCTGAGCACTGCTTATATTTTATTAGGTATGGACGTGAAGCTAATCCTTGATTCCAAACACGCCCAAACTTTGTAGTGGTTCAGATCCACATCAGAACTCTGACTCGGAAATCTATATTTTATGTACCAAGTATTTAGGTCTAGTATATTGTTTTAAACATATATTTCCTTCCTCCCTCACCCCAAATACACAACACTCACCATGCAAAACACACAAACAACTCGTTTGTCACAGCGTAAAAAATAAGAGAATATGAAAAAGTTGTCTGGGACATTTTTAACTTAAAATGTTTTCTTTATTGATTAGCACACACAATGTATTTGTGATTGTTTAAATCATGCAGATATTTGTCTTACAAAACATTTGACTTCCTAAATGGTTGCAAATGATTGAAAATTACTTATAGTTGGAAATGCCTACTCTGAGGTAAGAACTTAAAATAAATTCTACTGACCAAGGATGAGCGAAGTATAGTGAAATAAGTTTTCAAGTTTTTGGGAAATAATATTAAAGACAATATTCTATACATACTGGCACATGGGAGGCAGCCCATTCTCCTCATCTAAGATTTGATCCTCTCTTTTGACTCACGGTATGCAGATTTATAATATCTGTGGCTGTATAAATACAGGACCCCATTTTCTATTTCACGCTATTTCTATCTGCATAGCAGAATGAAGGATTAAACTCTTTGAAAAGAATATATTTTCAAAGAATTGTCATGGTTTAATCACGCAGCTGCCAGTGAGAATAAAGAAAATTGCATAACTAAATTCCCATTGTACTACTTTGAAAATTTAACACTTTTAGACAAAATATCAAATATGAAGAGCTAAAGTCCAGGTGCAAAACTGCATGCACAACTGCACATCTTCTTTTGTGCATTCAAATGACTACATAAACAAGTCTTGTGTTTGTGCACACATGTTATCTGAACACCTAAATAACTGCTTGTGCATGGAATTATGTATCTGCATAGGTCTCACTTGCACGTGTGTCTGAATGTGATCATCAAGCCAATTCTTTGGAAAATATGGAGCTTTGTTTGTCCATTAGTTGCTATTACTCTCTACCATTTCTATTTAAAGTAAATTCTTTCCAACATGAGAATTACACCTGGAGCACAAGTGAGAAAAATATTAAATATGAGTGAGAACAATATTAAATATATTCAGAAAAGGCTGAGATTTGTTTTTCTTTTGTTACTGATCCATTCATAGTGACGGTTATAGGATAATTTACAGGAAAAATATTTATAGGTTATTTTATGTAATTATACTGCACCAACAAAACACTACAAACAGAATATTTTAAAATCATATTAGGGCACGTAAACATGTCAACTTACAAAGAATACTTGAAAATCTATGTGCTAAGGGAGGTAAACATATCTCAGCCTACTGGGTTAAGTTTTCAAAAGGCTGTTTGTCAATGCAGCATAAAACATTTCCTTAGTGCAAGACTTACCAAGTGTGTAAAAAGACACTGACTCCCTGAAAAAACTCCTTTTCTCCCCTAAAAATATCTGAATAATAAAGTGATATCTGTGTTTCTCAAGTAGCTTATTAGTTCTTGCTGAGTTTTGGAACATACCCATTTATACAAGCTTAGTTTTAAAACTGTAAAAACATTTGGTGAGAAATCACTCTAAAATCTGATTCAAATATGCTATCGTTGGAAGACAGAACAGAAATAAAAACAAAACTGATCTGTGCAAGTGAAAGAAGATGCTGATTTGATTCCCTCCCTCCGCACCACTGGAAGCATCCTTGTATGACAGTTTGGCACATTACCTATCCACAAAAGCTATATTGGACTGACAGGTGCAAGGTTACTTTAGTTGTTGAAGAATCACAGTGTTAAGTATATCTGCTTCTTGTAGTGTCAGACTTTCATCTGTTAGTTCTTTATTTGGAAATGTAGTCACAAGAACAAAGTCAGATGCTGCAAATGCAGGACGGGACTGGATAATAAAATCTCGAACATCCATAATCCTGTTGAAATAAATATGATATAAACACTGAAAATTACTAATGATTTAATTTATACAGGAATCAGCTGCCAACACCAATAAAGGCAAAAAATTTGAATACTGCAAATACAGCATGCACTATTTACAAATGCACTTTTGATTGTATACCTATATTTTGATTATATTCGCCAGATTAGGATGATAATCTAGGGATTCTTGCTTTCTGAATACAAGGACTGAAAAGAAGAGTAGATGTATGGTTTGTCTTATATAATAGAAAGTTACTCATCTTGTAAAATCTTGAGCTGTCTCCCTCTATAAGTGCTCCACTTCAGGTGTGCAGGTGCCTCTTGAGTCATTGATCAGAGATTTTCAGCTATCAGTGTCTGTTTAGCCTGTGCATTCGCCTATGCCTCCTTGTGCCAGACACCAAGGCTATATAGGTGTGTGCAGGCAAACTGGCCTCAGGTCCTTCTCTACCCAACTGTCCCCCAAGGAACAGTGTGAAGCACAGGGGAAGGAGGGCAGGTACTGGAGCACCCAAGGGGACACACATCTTGAAGACTGTAGTTACTGCACAAGTTGAATAACTTCCTCTTCTTCTTCGAGTAGTGTCCCTATCGGTGCTCCACTTCAGGTGATTTCTGGACAGTATCCCCAGAAGGAGGAGGGAACTTCAAAACAGAGTCCAGAACTGAAGATGATACTGTAGAACCTATTGATGTATCAGATCTGACCACATGGATAAGGAAATGAAGCTGGAATAAAGGGTTGGTTCCACCACTGTTGATGACCAATACAATCCTCCCTGGGACTAGCCAAAAAGGAATTCCTGAAGGGGCAGGTTGGTGAACCCCTGACCAAGACAGAGGAGACTGATTGAAAGTCTCCCTCTTTCTTTTTTATGTCATCCCATGGGGTCGGGGGGCACCACTGAAAATGGTGGAGATTCCTATGGTGCCAGAGGACAGTAGCCCAGAGACTGGTGTCTCAGTACCGAAAGGCACTTAGTACCCATAAGAAGCAGGGACTCTGGTCCATCAGATAACATAAGGTCCTTAGAATGTTGGAATGCCTGTGATACTGAGAAGGGATCCAGTACTGAAGCAGTAGCCCAGGCCATGGTCACCAAAGCCAACGGTACTGATGATGATTACACTCCAGGTGAAGAAGGGGGTCATGCCAAATGTGCTGGCACTGATGGCTGGACAAACTGAATCAGTACCAATGGCTGTACTAAGGGGAGTAATGGCACTGCTGGCTGGGTCGGATGCATTGGTACTGACTGCTGGGCTGAACTCGACAGTGCCCCATGACTGCTCTCCTTGTGGGTAAAGGATACTGGCATCCTGCCAGAGCAGTGTCTTCTTTCCTTGGAGCTCCAGTGCTTCACAGCCCCACCAGTCCCCATAGAAGAGTCTTTGGCCTCAACAGTACCCTCGGAGACCGGAGACTTGGTCTTTTCTGGTGCTGGCTCCTTGGATTGAGAGTCTGCACTTCTCTTTTTGGGAGCCTTCCCAGAAGCCTCCAAAAATCTTCCCTTCCTTGGGGGAAGCTTGCCCCAGCGTGCTCTGGGTCTGTCTGAGGACAGGCATTCTGGAGGTGGGAGGTTTCTTGTGACCTGGTTCTGGCTGCAGGAGTGTTCTGTCATGAACAGTCTTAGCTTGGTCTCTCTGTTCTTCCTTGGCCTACACTTAAAGGTCAAGCAAAAGTTGCACTTCTGAGAGATATGGGACTCCCCCAAGCAATGAACACACTTAGAGTGGCCATTGTATACAAGACTAGCCTCATTAGGAGAGGCAGCATTTGAAACCTGGTGAGCCAGGCATGTCCTGCCAGGAAAAATGAGTCTCCCAAAGGAAAAAAGGGTAAGGAGAACAAAGCAATCCCCCCTCACTATCTACAGAAACTAACTATAACTACTACTACTAGTAGTCTCTCCATAGTAGTCGTCCATCACTGATAATGATGACAATATTGTTACAATTCTCATCTATGGCCATGCATATGACTCTGAAGTCCAAACCCTGATGCAGAGTCGGCTGCACTGAGGGTGCAGGAAGTCCGTATCCATGATATTTGACGATGCAGCTCTATGGCATCTTTCATATGCAGCCTGGAAACAATTTGGTCAATCCTGCTCAAACCCATGGCATGCTAATCTTGTCAGAGACTACCAGTGAGTCCTGTTCTGAGCGGTTTGCTCAAGTTCTTTGAGATTGATCCCAGCCCACAACAGACCGCATTTCAAGTTATCTATGAAGTGCTCATACAGATGACACTTCTTTGTTTTGCCCTGCCTCAGCTCCCCATACAGGATCTGTTTTGGGAGGTGGTGGTCTTCCATTCTGATGACATGTCCAGTCCACCTAATTTGTGCTCTCAATAACATTTCCTCGATGCTGGTTGTGTTTGCTGTAACTATATACCACACTAACTATACCACACTAACATTACCAACTGCTAAACTAAGTATCTTAACACTAAGGAAAAACAGAATGGCCAATGTAGATACACTAAGGCTCTGTCTCAGGCTGAAGTGCTTGAGAAAAAGCTAAGGGCAGTTTGCCTGTGCACCCATATATAACCTTGGTGTCCGGCACAAGGAGGCACAGGGCGCATGCAAGAGCTGAACGGACACTGCTAGCTGAAAATCTCCAATCAAGGGCTCGAAAGGCACATGAGCACCTGAAGTGGAGCACCCATAGGGGACACATCTTGAAGAATGAAGGTTGTGGCACAGGAGTTCACTAGATAAACTCCTTTTATTTTTCAACGTAATTTACTCCTTCAGCAGTTTGAGTACATGTGTAAAATCCAATACCCCACATGTAATGACAAAGCCAAGCTAAATTAACGCCAGTTCCTTAATCAGCTTCAATTCTGAGTGATCAGTGCTGTCCCTACTTCCCAGACATGGCCAAATCTGAATGAAAAAAGAGAAGCATTACACTGTACCCCTGTGGTGTAGCTAGGTATCGAAATTTGGGTGGGCCCCAAATTCTGATGGAAGGGCAATGTCTAATACCTGAGCTCCCACCTTCACGTTGCATGGTTCCAAAATAAAGCCCATTAATAAATTCACTTAAACTTGGCATTCACACAGACTCTGATTCTGGTGGGCCTGAGTGAGCTACGATCCATGTCTACACCAGATCCATGTCTACACCCTTGATGTACCCTGAAAGTCAGCAGACTAGCTCTGACAGAAAAATGGTGGTTGGGGACAGGAATGTGTTCCAAAACCAAAAAGTTTTCTGCTGAATACCCTATCAACCACCCACAATCTAAAAACTGTCAGCAAAAGTACTTCAGATGACATCATAAGTAGTGTCAACACACAGAACAAGAAGTCATCTTAAGACAGCCAAGATGCAAATTATATAGGGCTCGAGAACAAATTTAATGCTGCAAAATTGTTCCAGAAAAAAATAATAAGCCTGTGCAATCTTTGAAGAGTTAGTGTAAAATGTCCTCTTTAACCAATAATTAAGCAAGCAGACAGCAGCATCCTGCAGTAGCTGTAGTTCCTTACTGATCGTCTACCGTACACTGGGCTGTGAAGTGTATTCTATATTGACATTATCAGTGCTTGGATAACTACGACAACTATGTGAGAAAAGGGTCACTATTGCCTAACAAAATACATGGAAACAAGTGCTTCTGGCTATTGATGCTATCTGGGAACCTAGGAGCAGGTTGGAGTCCAGAATCCTCCTTCCCCTCCTGGATGGCAAAGTTCCTTCAAGACTGGAAATACTCCCTCAATAATGGGGAAAAGCAGTATCCTGGGTCACACCTTGTATCAGTTTCCCCGCTTGAGCTGGTCAGGAATATTCAATGCAGTGGTTTGTCACAAAATACTGATTTGCCAAAACTTTTTGCAGGAACATGCCAGTTTAAACAAAAAACTTTTGCCAGGAAAGGTTTCCTGGGTTGAGGATGGAATTTCTTGTCTAAATGAGAGAGACACCTTCCTCCTCCACCACCACCAGAATAGCCCATTGGTTAGGGCATTCAACTGGACGTGGGAGATCTAGGTATGAGTCTTGCTCTGACTGATTCAGACCAGGGACCTGAACGTAGCCTCCCACATCCCAGGTGCATGCCCTATGCACCATGCATTGACTGTTCTGGAGTGTGTCTCTCTTCGGCTCTTTGCAACTACATAAAATGTCACTGTTTTGTCCATATGCAGAATGGGAGTGTTTTTGAAATCTCAAAAATTTTAACAGGACAGGAAATCTGTTTCCTGCACAGTTCTATTCCCAATCTATCAGCATCACCTTTATTTTAATTGGACTAAGCCTCAGCCACCTTGCTCTCAACCAAATACTGGGAAAGAAGGAAGGTTGTATTATTCATGTCTGCTAAAATAAAGAGACTTAGCATTGCAAGTCCCTCTGCTCACTGATTGTACCACAGCCGAAACTGTCTCACTCTGCCCACCACAGTTCTCACATACATGTAGAGCAGGAAATGTGACAACAGTATAACTTTGCCAAACTCTGCACAAATGCACTCTTAGAATGGATAAGTAATTGCATAACACCACACATCAAGCAGTCAAACGGAAGTAATTCTCAAGGCTATATCCAAACTAACAGCCAGAATGATATGAGTATGGATGATGAAAGTTATATTAATTTTACAGTTACCAAATGCCTGAATCTGATCACCTCCAAAAGTGTAATTCTACATCTAGCGTTCCTCTACCGCAAACATTCATAATTAATAAACTGCTTATACACTTTACCTTTGTTACCATCATTCTTGCCTTTTTATATGCCAGCTGCTATTTTAGTTCTTTTTTCATCTTACTGAAAGAAGTGTGGTTACTTGTATCTCTGTGGCATTAGTTTACCTGTGTGTTTGATTGAACCTTTGTATCAAACGGCTTCCATCCGCTAGCCTAATCTGAATTTTAGTTGTTGCAATGGAGTCATCAATCAGAACAGTTGCATTAAGAATGGATTTTTCCTCTTCTTCTGGGGAAGAAGGTGTACTGACAATTTCAGGTGTGAGGCTAAAGGATTGAAATATAGGTGTTACTGAAAGAATTAAACCACAACTGAAAAGATGTATTTTAGAACATTTCTTATCTTTTTTTTCTATCTGAAACCAGTATCATGCACTGTATGCTAATTGACCTGGGTATTGAAAACAGTGTCAAAGCTGTCTGCATTAATACATGGATAAGATTTTATAAACATGCACTTAGTTACACAAGAACATTTTCTCCATACATGAGGTTTCTTGTACATATTTTTTTATATACAGAACTATTTCACACAGGGATATAAATATTGTTTAAAAAGTTAATCGTTTAAACGATTAAAATTTTTTCACTTAAATGGTTAACCGATTAAAGGACCAGACTGGTGCGGCTAGGGGTGCTCCTGCCCTTGTGGCTGGGGCCGGCGGGTGGGCTGGTGTGGGGTTAACGGTTAAGGTGGGTTAACCAGTAAGACTAATGCTTACAGGTTAACTAGTAAACATTTTACATCCCTAATTTAATGCACATCACTACGAAAGAGGAAAGGCTAATACAGTTGCATAATTTTATATATATGGACAGATGATTATAAAACAACCCCCAGGTCGCAGGTTGCCCATCACTGGCTTACACTGAAAGCTCCAAATCAAAAACCCATGCAATTAATGGAACCAACTTTTGACACTTACACCCCACACACCTTACCTGCAAATGAAAGCTTTTTCAGCAAATTCATTTGAATATGTCAGTTAAGTGCAAAGAAGGAAGACTTGGGGAGTGAAAATCTGAACAGGAGTTTTGAAGCAACAACAACATGTAGCTATTGCCTGTTGTATTCAAACAAATCTGCTTATGTGATCTTAGATGTGTTATATATTTATTTTAACATAGTTAAAAATTAATTACCATATATACTTGTTTATAAGCCGACCACCCGCCAAATGGATATATAAAAATAGTAAAAACTGCATGACCCTTTCATAAGCCGACCCTATATTTCAGGGGCTGGCAAACTTTGGCTCCCGGCCCGTTAGGTCGGGACCTTTTGTTCACTTGGGGCGTCTGCAGGCACAGAGCCCCTCACTCCCAGTGGCCGTGGTTTGCCGTTCCCAGCCAATGGGAGCTGTGGGAAGTAGCGCCACTTCCCGCAGCTCCCATTGGCTGGGAACGGGAAACCACGGCCACTGGGAGCTGAGGGGCTCTGTGCTTGCAGACGCCCCAAGTGAACAAAAGGTCCTGACCACCAGCAGCTTACCCTGACTGAACAATAACTGAACAAATATGTCTTCACTTTCAAAATTACAATCACTTTCAAAATTACAGTCAACTGCGTGCCACTTCCCGCACCTCCCATTGTCTGGGAATGGCGAACTGCGGCCACAGGGAACTGAGGGGGCGCCATGCCCACAGGCTCTCCAGGTAAACAAAAGGACAATGTATTAGATAGTCAATTCAATGATTTCATAGAGTTTAAAATCACCACATTTTGGTGTAGACCCGTTTATAAGCCGACCGCTGCTCTTTGATGCGTCCTTTTTTACCAAAAATATTTGGCTTATGAACGAGTGTATATTGTAAGCTATTTCCAAAAAGGTATCAGAACTGCCTTGCTGACAAAATTAGTACACATTATATAACGTGGTGAGCATCAAGCAGTTGAGATGTTTACTATTCAACTGCTAGGCATTATTGAGTTAGTCTATAAGATTGCTCTGGAGCCTATGATTCTGTGTTACATAAAAGCTTGAGGACAGAATGTTACACATATATTTTTTTCTGCTTCTTCTTGCTGAGTTACCTTGAATAGTTTTTTAAAGCCTTGTCTAAAAAGGTATAATATCTCAAGTCTGATTAGGGATGCAAGCTGACTGTCACATCTCAGATGCTCAGTCACTAGAACATATTTTGCAGTTGCACTATTATGTAACTGTTTAGAATTTTATCATCCACATATTCTTGCCCCCAGATACCAGATTAAGCAATTCAAAGGCAGGTGTCACATTCTTTAACATTATTGCTTATGTTTCAATGACTATTATCTATGTACTTCAGCTTTTTGTGGCAGCCTTTGAAGCTCTCACCAGGATTTCATTGGAATTCAGGTTTTAACATCATGCAATTTATTGTTCATATTCATTTTGTGTAAAATAAATCAAGCGGGATTCTCAAATTAATATCTCTTCTGTTTAAGGATACCGGACCTGTCAATTGTGTAGCTGGGAGTCTTATATTCAAAGGTGTCACCAGTTCATATACTATATCACAATATTTCTGCCACTGGCATTTCAGCCAATAGATACTTTAATTGCTGCCATACAGAAATCCTATCAAGAACTTGGTCAAGTATCAGACTATGAAAATGTTTATGGCTAAAAGCAGAAAATGACAGAGAAGGATGGGGGTTGGATGGTTCAGGGAATTAGTAATGGAATATACAGTTTGCTATTTATACTGAACGTCATTGGATTAAATACAGACCAAGTACTGACGGCTATAGGGTTGAATAAATTAGTGGTCTCAGTCAAATTCCTGTTGAACTGGTGCCTTCTTTAAAATCTCCAACAAAGTAGGCAAAGTTTTTGGCAGTCTCACGTGAGACAGCAAGGAATTAGCAACGATCAAGACTTAAGTGTGAAGGACTACGTATAAAGAGTGGTCCTTCCAGATCAGGGTTGAGGCATATTGGCAAGGTTGCATGAGGAATCCTATACTACAGCTCTCGGCATTCTACCCATTTAAACAGTAAAATAAGGGCTTCAATCTGGTTGGCAATCAATCCATTACTTTTAATCAGCTACTTTTCCTTAATAAAGGAAGGACAGGTCTTTGTATATATTAATTTATCAAGTGTCTAGGTAAACTGATCTGGCAGATTGGAATGACATTCCACTATGAATGTCAAATTCCACTTCATGATTCTCTAGAAACAGTAATAAAGCAGCAAGTTTAAATTTGAATAGAATAATCTTAACATCCTGCATACATTTTTTTCCGATGATTATAAGCAGAACTGGTAGCACCACCCTTCGTTAAAGTTGCCCAAAAATGTTTCATTATTAGGATGACCATACATCCTGTTTTGGTGGGACAGTCCCCTTTTTAAGCCCTGTCCAGGATGTCCTGACATTTTTCGCAAAAGTGTGCATTTGTCACAAAAGCTAATGGGTCAAATGCACAGTTTTGCCAAAGCAGAGGAACGTGGCGGGGGAGGGGTGTGACGATGTCAGACCTTGGGCTGTCAGCCCTAGCCCTGAGTGGTGGGGCTAGGGTTTTCAATCCTGTGCTGGGGGCAAGGCTTGGGTGAGCCCCACACCGGGGGTGGTATGGGTGTGGGATGGTAGTGGTGTGGAGTGGTGGTGGAAGGCTTGCTACGTCAACCCTGGGCAGCGGGGCTCAGGCTTCAGCCCCAGCCCTGGGTGGCGGGGCTAGGTCTGTCAGCCCTGCTCTTGTGGGGAAAGGCTCGGGCAAGCCCCACATGGGAGATGGGGAGAGAGAGGGCCTTAGGCTTCAACCCCAGCCCTGGGCAGCAGGGCTCAGGCAAGCCCCATGCGGTGTCCTGTTTTCCCTTTGGGAAATATAGTCACCCTATCTATTATAAGACCCTGTTTTTAGTTGCCTATAACTTGGCCAAATGTTAAGCATTCAGGCTGAAATGTTCCATTCTGGGTGTCCATTTCAGGCTGAATTTTTTGTAAAATTTTAGCAAAAATGGTTGAGCCACATCTGAGAATAAAGATAAGGGTAAAATACATTGTTTTCCCAGTGTTAAAAAAAAATCTTACAACTTTGGCAACTCCATTCTTTGAAACAGGGACTTTAAATTCGGCAGGGGTATCACCCTGATTTCAAGGGTGCAGCTTCTGCTGTTCCCACAAAAACCCCCTAAATTTGACCAATTTATACAAAAAAACCCCACACAGTATGTGATCATGTAATTAAGCAGGGCTGCCCAGAGATGGGGGGGCGGGGAAGGGGCAGTTTGCCCCAGGGCCCCTGTTTCAGAGGGCCCACAAAATGACAGAGGGGCGGCTGAGCCAAATTTGAGTGAAGAGGTGTTGCAATGCTGCTCAGGTTGATGCCTGCCATCAATAATGCAGGGAGCGAATTGCCCATCTCATCCAGGCCCAGAACCCATAGTCAAGGTTATTGGCATCTTTATGCCAGGCTTGAGGCAACCTGCCACGCTGACAGCCCAGAAGAAGGAGTAAGGTCAGGGATACTGTTCCCGCTAGTGACAGGGCTAGAGTTCAGGGAGAGGCAAGACCTGGCTACATGCAGAGAAGAGCATCCCCATTCCTGTGGGGAAGGCAGCAAACACACAGGCCTGGGGCCTCGCTGACCCCCTCCCCCTGTATCCTTTTCCCTCTTCCTAAACTTTCATTCCATGGTAATTTTTTTTTATTTGGATGGGGACATCAATTTCAGATTTTGAACTGGACCCCCAAAACCCTCTCTGCAGCCTTGAAGACTGTAAAATAAGGCATACACACAATGGGACAGAATTACATTGCAAAGGCAACCTTAACTGGTCTTCTAACTTCTAAGTTTTGACATATTTGACTTGTGATATTTTGGATTAATAAAGTATTTGTTTTCATTCACTACATTCTTTGAACAAGATTGATCAGTAAACACTTCTGGTATTAACTGCCGTAAGTGGAAAGTGCACTGAGTTACCTTCTCCAGAAGTCTCCTATAACTCAATTAAAATCAGTGTTTGAAAACATTACAAAAATAAAATGCATCTTTTGCGGTCATCCTGAGTCCTACTCTTCTCTTTAATTGCAAATTACACATGCACATGACAGAAGAGAACATTAATTTGTTTACATTTTTTTTTTACCTTCCAAGCTTTTGTCCTTCTCCACTGAAAGCTTTGAATTTCAATCTAGGCTTTACATATTCCTGTTCTTGGTGGTCTTCCATATCCAAGTTAACTTGGCCACCATGCACCAACCGTTGAAGTTCCAAAGGAATCTCTCTTAAATGCAAAAATAAACCATTTTAGCTGTCTCCTTAAAGTACACAATAGAAATTCCCAATTACAGTACAGTAAAACATTTCAGTATGGATCCTACAAGAGCCTAAACAATATTTTAATAAAGAGTGGAAACTACTGCCCTATCTGTATCAAAATGCAGAGGAATCCAATTGCGCCTACTTCTTCTAGAAGCTAGAGTTAAAAATAAAGACTAATGGAATGTATAATTAATGTAGTTCATTATTAAGTCACAAGTTGAAATCTAGGGTGCACTGATAAAATTGTACACTCATTCATTGTAATAGCTACATTTTGCAAATGATGTTCAAGCAGATGAAGTTACTGGGGAGTTCTGTGTTTAAAAAAAAAGTGAGATGGAATATTGCCCATACTTAGATATTTTTAATATTTTGGTTGAGAATTTAAAAAATAATCCAGAGGAACAGAATTAGAAATGTCTAAAAATAGTTGCTGTAACTTTAAATTTATATTATAATTTTTCACTAATCAAACATTTTTAAAGTTTTCTCAAGTAATCTCTAATGCAGGCGTGGGGAAACTTTTTTCTATCAGGGGCCACTGACCCACAGAAAAAATCAGTCACGGGCCACACAGAGCCCCACAAGCGGGGGGGGGAGGGGGCGGCGTGGAAGCTCAGGGCTTCCCCCACAGTAGCGGGAGCCAGCTGGGGGCTTACCCTAGACCCCTGGGTGGAACTAGAAATGAGGGGTTCAGGGTGCAGCAGTGGGCTCCGGGCTGGGACAGGCGGTTGGGGTACGGGATGGGGTGAGGGTTCCGGCTGGT
Organism: Caretta caretta; assembly: GCF_965140235.1. NCBI lineage: Eukaryota > Metazoa > Chordata > Testudines > Cheloniidae > Caretta > Caretta caretta. Next base: position 66,972,232 of record NC_134207.1, read on the forward strand.
AATGCAGGCTCTGGGGTAGGGCTGGGGATGAGGAGTTTGGGGTGCAGGAGCAGGCTCAGGGCACGGGAAGGGAATTGGGGGTGCAGGTGGGGGTCTGAGAGGGAATTAGGGTGCAGGAGGGTTTCAAAAACTGGGGTGGGGGTTGGGGTGCAGGCTCTGGGAAGAAGTTTGGGTGTGGGAGGGGGCTGAGACCTGGGGGTTGGGGTGCGGGGTCTGGGAGGGAGTTAAGGTGTGGCAGGGGGCTCAGGGTGCGGGCTCCGGCCAGGTGGTGCTTACCTGCGGCAACTTTGGTTGGCTGCGCAGTGGGGCTAAGGCAGGCTACCTGTTTGCCCTGGCCCCGCACTGCTTCCGGAAGCGGCTGGCATGTGCAGCCCCTAGGTGGAGGGGCAACCAGGGAGCTCTGCACAGTGCATGCTGCCCATGCCTGCATCACCGGGCCCGCAGCTTCCACTGGCCGTGGTTACCGGCCAATGGGAGCTGTGGAGCCGGTGCTGGGGGCATCATGCGCAGCTTCCCTGATTGCCCCTCCGCCTGGGAGCTGAGGGGAGAATGGGGGGTGGGAGGGGAGGGCGCAGAGGCTCAGGGCTTCTGGCCCACAGCACAGAGACTTGCTGTGAGCTGGATTAAATTAAGTAGTGGGCTAGAGGTTCCCTACCCTGGCTCTAATGGAATACATTTTTTTTGCCTGTCAATCACAGTCCTTAACAGGGATCTTACTCCAATTGAGGGGAGGAAAAAGGCCTTGAGAAATAATCAACTGATTATTATATTGCAGTAGCACCCAGGGCCCTCAATTAGTAACATTGTCCCACTGTGCGAGGTGCTGTACAAATACAAAGACACAACCCTACCCTCAAGATCTTACAATCTCAAACAATCAATATGTAAAGGGTGGAGGGAAGAGGGATGAAATCTAATATATACATATACAATAAGAGGTATAACATGGATTTTGAAAACTGGACTTGCAGTCACTGGAGTAATTTCAAGTGTTCAAAATGTATTTCATTTTATAACTTATAACTTCAATATTCCTCTTCACAATAAAACTTGTAACCACACATAAAAAAAACTAAGCGTGTTGAGTAAATATTAGCAATACTATGTTTTACTTTTGCATAGTGCCATTCAATTCAAAGAATCAGTCCTTTGCAAGTCTTCATACATTATTTATTTATTTTATATACCGCCAAAATGCATCCACCACTTCGGTAGAGCTCAGCTGTTTAAAAACTTATATCAACACTTTTCCTTCTATACTGTTAAGAAAATACTTTTGCTAAGATTGCCTAAGATAGCAAATCATGCTTTTCACATACCTAGTGGACACTTCACAGGTATTAAAACTAGGGCTGTTGATTAATCTCAGTTAACTCACACGATTAACTAAAAAAAATTAATCATGATTAATGGCAGTTTTAATCTCACTGTTAAACAATAGAATACCAATTGAAATTTATTAAATATTTTGGATGTTTTTCTAAGTGTATATTATTTTTATTACAAATATTTGCACTGTAAAAATGATAAACAAAAGAAATAGTATTTTTCAATTCACCTTATCCAACTCTCTGATGCGGAAACTACAAAATCTGAACCACCAAAAAGAAAATCAACCTTCTGCTTGTGGCATCTGACTCATATAATGAAAATGAACATGCATCAGTCCGCACTGCTTTGGATTCTTATTGAGCAGAGCCCATGTCTGCATGGACACATGTCCCCTGCAATGGTGGTTGAAGCATGAAGGGACATATGAATCTTTAGCACATCTGGCACATAAATATCTTGTGACGGCTACAACTGTGCCATGAAAAGGCCTATTATCACTTTCAGGTGACATTGTAAACAAGAAGTGGCCAGCATTATCTCCTGTAAATGTAAACAAACTTGTTTGTCTTAGCGATTGGCTGACCAAGAAGTAGGACTGAGTGGACGTGTAGGCTCTGAAGTGTTACATTGTTTTATTTATGAGTGCAGTTATGTAACAAAAAAAAAATCTATATTTGTAAGTTGCACTTTCACAACAAAGAGATTGCACTACAGTACTTGTATTAGGTAAATTGAAAAATACTATTTCTTTTGGTATTTTTATAGTGCAAATACTTGTAATCGAAAATAAATATAAAGTGAGCTCTGTACACTTGTATTCTGTGTTGTAATTGAAATCAATATATTTGAAAATGTAGAAAACATCTAAAATATTTAAATAAAAATTGTATTCTATTATTGTTTAACAGTGCAATTAAATCGCACATCTAAAAAAAAATTAATCGCTTGACAGCCCTAATTAAAACATTATTCATGTTAAGGAATAACTACACCTGTTTTGCTCAGCCCAGCATAATATGAATATTCAAACAGAAGGAGGCATTTGTTGCAGTGAATAAACCGTGAATTATTTTGAATCACAGTTGGCACTTCTGAGTCTACTACTGCCCAGCAGGAACTAAAAGCATACCCCCTATGGAGATTATTTCTGTTTGAGCATATTCGCAGAAATACATTGCGTGGAGTGGCAATGTGTGTAGGCCCCTTGTTGCGTCAGAGGGCGCGCGCGCACGTGTGTGTGTATATGCAGATAATGCTAGCTAACATCTAGGCTTCAGAGGTGTCCTCAGTGCAGCTATAGCATAATAAATAGACAGTCTATGGAATAGTCCCATACCGCAGTCCTTCTCCCATCGCAAAAAAAGTTTTCAAGATAGGAGGAAATTAAGAAAGTGTACAACATCAATCCTTATAAAATTGCAGGAGGCATAAATGCCTTTTGATCTATTGCAAAGAGGTCCCTATGACAATATACACTGTCTGTATCTCTGCAGTAACATTAATCAGCCTAATCTTGTTTCTGGTACAACGATTATTTAATGTTTCAGTACTCGGTTGCTTTACACTGCAAAAAGGTCATATACTTTAATATTCATCACTGTTTTATTACTATTTCCCTTCTCTCCAACCGATTGCTTTGATATAGTCAGCAAAGTAACCACCATTATAACTTACCCTCTTTTAACAGACTCAAGAAACTGAGCATTTGTTGGGTCTGTGTAAGATCTCAACTCTCCATCATCTAAACTGAAACCATTCCTCCACAGTTTAAGCAAAATTTGAACCTATTGAGCAAAGAAAGTATAATAAAAAACTAAATGAAAAAATTTCTAAGCAATTATCTGCTGATCTTTTTTGTTAGCTTTGTACATATTGGCAAACAGAGTACTGAATCTAAAACACACACACATTTTGGAGCAAAACATAGAAACATAAGACAGAAGGCAAAAGAAATAAAAATACTGTGTTAGTTTTTGTAGAGAGATTTTGGACTGTCATTTTTAGATTCCCCCCCAAAAGTGATATAGACTTCTAGTAACATTGGCACTGTTGCTACAGTTGAAATTACAAATTCAATGGTACTGAGACCTCAGACAGATTGGCACCCTTGAACCTCACAATAAGCCTTGACTTTTAACAGTGACATAGCTAATAGATAAAATACAAGGTACACAGAAAATATATGCCAACAATAGTGTACTAGGCTTAACAGGTGATGCAACTGCTTTCAAAATGGTGAATACTGTTTTTGTTTAAAATTGATCTAGCACCCATAAACTTGCAGACTACTACTACTATTCTAATCACTTGTGGAATAAAGGGAGAGTTAGAATTAGTAATTCTGATAACTGGTTTTATCATTGTTATTTTTATTGTAACACCTAGGAGCCCCAATTCATGGACTAGGACCCTCTGTGATAGGCACTGTACAAACACAGAACAAAAATACACACCCTGCCTGCCCCCAAGACCTTACAATCTAAGTATAAGATAAGAGACAACAGATGGGTACAGACAGACTGACCGGGGAGTACAAGGAAACAATGAGACATATTGGTTAACATGATAGGTATGTATGTATTCTCAGCATACCCAGCAACATAACGATTGCCATATTTTCTGTAGGCTTCAGGGCAAAGGAGAAATTTAGAGGGATTCAAAATAGGATAATGAGTTTGTTTTGTTTTACAGGGAGCTTCTCCAAGGCACAATGGGTAGCATAAGAGAAAGCATGAAGGTACTTGTCTGCCAATTTAACAAGTGGGTGATGGAAGCTAGCATCATGGGCTTATTGGAGGTAGGAGTCAACTTTTCAATATTGAATGAGAGATGACAGGTAGGGAGGCAGATAATCATGAAAGGCCTTGAAAGTGCAGACAAGTAGCTTATATTTGACACAACAGAGAAGAAGGGAGCCAGTGAAGTGATACAAAGAGAAAGGTTACATGGTCAAAGTAACGAGCTAGGAAAATGATCTTTGCAGAAGCATTCTTAGTGGAAATAAGCAGGGCAAGACTGCATTTGTCAAGGCCAGAGAAAGGATGTTTCAGTAATCAAGATGCGATTACTTAAGCATTTATACAACACTAAACAATTATGCAATGTTTTATAAAACATAAAAGAAGACATATCTGCTCAGAAGAGCTTGCATTCTAAAACAGACGAGGAAAAAATTCAGGAAAATGTCTGGGTGAGAGTGTGACTTACTGCCAGGGAAAGTTGGTAAGAACAATTCAGGGTAAACAGAAGAAATATGTGGAAGTCTGGATTTACAAGAAGCAGCAAGAGAGCGCTCACAAGTTTAGGAAAAGCATAAAAAATGAGGTATAGAGTAAGAAAAAGGAGAATGAGGGAGCAGCAGAATCAGATGATTATAGCACAGAAAAGGAGCATGCAGGAGCATAGGAAGAAAGAAGAGTAGAGATAAGGATAGGGCAAAATTATGCAGAACCTTAAAGGCAAGGATGAAAAACCTGATGCAGTAAGAAAAGAATCCAGCAAAAGGGCTGAAGGGGACAATTATAAGGGCAGAGTAGACACAGATAAAGATCACTTTAGCAATGGTATTTTGGAAAGTTTGGAGGGAGGTAGAGGTGAGAATTCCAAAGACCACAGAGGAAGTGGTTGCAAGAAGGAAGAGGAAATATGACAAAAGCATAGACAAGGGTTTTAACAGTAGCTATAGCTGAATTTTGGTTTTTTAGGGCTTGCAAACACAGGACTTGTGCAGAAATCCAGGGTGTGACTGTAGAGCCCACTAGCCTACTGCACAGTAGCAGGCCATGTGGACCCTGCTACTTTGCACTAAAAGTTCTGTAGTGTGCTTTGATTTACTGCTGTTTCTTACAACCTGTTTCAAACAGCAGTATGTCAAAGCACACTACAGAACTGTTAGTATGCAGTAGCATGATCCACACAAGGATTTAGTGTGCAACAGGCTAGTGTGCTGTTCATTCACACACTGGTTTGCCGCACACTAAGTTTCTATGTAGACAAGCCCTTAGAGAGGAAGAAGTGACAGAACTTAGCACTAGTTATGGTGGGGAAAGAGCAGAAGTCAAAGATAACACCAAGGTTGCAAATATGGGAGAGTAGGGGAGTGGAAAATGGTGTTAGAGAAGAAAAGAAAATGAAGAAATTTTAGGAGAAAAGTTCAAGGTTGGAGAAAATGAGCTTGAGATAGCAGGAGGACATTCACATAAGTATATCAAACATAGTTGAAGAGGTGGACAGAGGGATGAAGATTAGAGAAAGAGAATTAGATTTGTAAAATTATTTCCATAGAGGTGTTAGCTGAAATCAAGTGGAGCTATCTTGAGCACAAAGGACAAAGAGGAGATGACCTAGCACAGGACCCTGAAAGGCACCAGAGAGAGAAAGATGCTTTAGTGTTAATTTAGTTTTACTGATGATATTATAGTGTAGTTTTACTCTGAAAAGTGACTATATAAAATGGCATCATCTTAGTTCACAATTCTATTCCCTGTGTATATTCAGGGTCATGTCTGCTCTCGTTGGTGGCTAAAGTAAGTTTGACTCTTCTTTACTCCTGTTAGCACTGCCGACCAAGCTCAGCTAAGATTCAATTACTGCTGATGTTTTTTCCATCTTGTGCATCAACCAAGTTGTTTATTAAGCTCCTATCAGTCACACCTATCCAAGTCTGATGAAAACAATGGCAATCAGGAAACAACTCTTCTATTCTATTCAATTTGTCATACTGATCCCAGCACTTTCACAGGTGTAGCTGAAGGCCCAATTTGGATGTTGGAACATTTATTATTGGTGATGATGCATGGTATGGAAAGAACCCTGTTTGACTCTCACTGTGCAAATAATATGAAAGGCTGACAGGAAAAGACACCTCTTTCTAACTATAAACTGACACAGAAATCACTGAGATACAACAACACAGAACACTATGAAGCAGGAAGAGATTGAAGCCTCTTCTACAAAGTAGAACCATTCTGGTTGTTTTCTCTTCACCCTAAATAGGACTTAAAATTAGTCAAATATAATATTTATTTTCTTTCTACACAATATCAACTTTAGAAGGATCTTATTTAGCTAGGGAGTATTCCAGTAGCTTACTATCAATGACACTCAGTTTTCTACCTCACAGGGAATATAGACAACACACAAAATTACAAGTTATGAATTGTTGTGAGATGCTTAATAGGGCTGAATCAATACAACTAATTTCTACAGAGCTTTTAAATATTGTAGGCAACTCCTCACAAAATTAAGCTTTTAATTCCAAAGGAGCACTTTGCAACTCAGATTAGAGTCACAGAGCACTCACAGAAATACAACCCTTTCTTTTCACAACACTGGACCCAGTCAGCCAACTTCTTTGCCAAACACCTCTTTCCTCTACCTGCAGAGCTTATGTACTTCATAATCTATGTATTTTTGTCCATGTAGACCCTTTGGCTTTAAGAAATTATTCTTAAAATGTACATTACATGGCTCTATAGCTATTCATTATAAACAAAACTATTGTTATATAAAAACATTATCTTGAAAACTTGGGCTTCAAACATTGCCAACCAGGGGTCAGAATGTGTAGCCCTATTTTCTGCTATTCAACATTTTACGTACATCTTGCCCATTCTGATTTTCTCCATATATATATTCAGAGCGCTTCCGTGATGAGTCACCCAATCTGTATCCACCACCTGAAAATGACTGATAAAATATTTAAAAAGAAAGTTAATTAAAAAAATTAAACAGTCAGAATAGATACATGAAACAAATTACAAAAATATTTAATGGGGTGCAAGCATATAAATTAAAATGTGAACAAGCCTGCTTTTTTAGTTAACACAAACACATAATGTTCTAATTGATATGCCTTCTAATTAGCAAATTAGGTAGTTAGAAATTATAACCATGCAAAGCAGTCAGTGTACTATGAAATGTTAAGATTGGAAATTGAACATTTGCAAGCATTAGTAATATAATTCACGAGACAATAAGCCATTTAGGCAAAAATAACTATAATTCATTTGGTTTTCACCAAACCATCTTTTTTATACTTACTTTAGCTTTACTAAAATCACCTGAGGCTCTTGCGGCTTCATCCAGTGGAACTGCCCCATGTTCTTTCGCCTCTTTGAAAAGTTCATCAACAATTTTACTGGGATTCTTATTATCAGAAGGCCCAACAATCTGTAGTCCGCTATATTCTGAGTCACCTGAGTAAAATCTTTAAACAATAATGTACATCAGTGACAATCCTTTTGAAGTAATTGATGGACACCCATTTTTCAATAAAAAAGCTCAGTAAACAAATGGAGCCAAATTCTGGCACAAGACCTCTTCACTTTGATCACAGAAGCATTCATCCAGTTCTGGCTTTTGCAATACACAAAGAAGCACTGCTCAAAGAACTGTTACAGTATTGGACCTCCAAAGGTATAGAGGTTCCCAGAGGTTAGGAACCATGGTCATATTTTATAGCGAACACAGTCCTGACATAGCTGTGGCTTTACATGCCTTATCTTGTGTGGATTCCACCAGCTCCTGGAAAGAATAATCTCCACTGGGAGGTTCTGTGCATGAGACTATGGCTGGTCTGATCAAAATAAGGATGCACAATTAACATTGCCTTTGTAGAATTAACATACAACTGTTTGGGGGAACAACTAAAAATAGCACCAAAGTCAGATTTTAGGCTTAATGGTCAATTATGGTCACATTTCTAACAATATTAGTTCTTTTTTAACAACAATTAATTTATATTCTGAGGCACTTTAGAGTCTGCAGTAACTTCAGAGAAAACCACTGAATAAAAGAAACAGTAGTAAACATCTAGTTTATTTTCAAAATAGACTAATTTCTAGCCATTGCAGGAGATCCATTTCATAGGAGTGTATTATTTAGTAGTTTTATTATCTATAATCAGAAGTTATATACATGCCGGATAGTAAGATTAAAAGACTAGAAGTGCTTGGGGCTAATATGTGCTTAGACACCATGGTGATGGATGCTATCCAAATTTAGACAGATAGATATGACATACTGTCAAGCTGTAGCATCTTTAATGTCTGTTTGATTTGATTTTAAACAGATAATAAAATGCTGAATGCTTCCTATTCTCTTTGGGCATACTATTTAAGTATAGGAGGCAAGGTGAGTTGATTCAGGATAAAACAAGTCAATCTGCGGCTGCTTACTAGAATAAAACTGATTCTGCTATCTCAACACTGATGTCTATAAACTAAGGGTGATGTGATGAAGCGGAGCTGGAGGTGATTGTTCTAACAAGTTAATAACTTATTGCTGGCAGTTTAAGGATTAAGTGTTACCTTTAATATTAAATACAAGATTCACACAACTGAAGGTAACAAAGGAACAAAGTTAAGCTGTGAAACAGGAACACAAACACAGAGAAGAGTTGCAAGGAAAAGCGGGGAAAAGATTCATTAGAAAAGATTTTTTGAGTAATGGACAGAGTTAGATTATTCTAGAGGAAAATTACTCAATATGCACCTGTGTAAATCTGACTATGAACCAAAAACGAAACTATTAAATAAAAGGTGCTCGAGTGGCTTACCAAACATAATGAACAGTAATGCAGATGTAAAAAATAAGCATATTTGGAAGAGCTACTAGCACATTTTAATACCTCTACATCATATTCATTTCAGTTCCAGAAATAAAATCTAAGAAATATATAATTATTTACAAAATATGTAACATATAAATTTGATTTAATTCTAAAATTTATTTTCCTAAATTTGGCCTGGACATTATGGATTATCAAGAGCAATACTTTGCCAGGGGGGAGGGAGGTTATAACAAATATTACATGTAAAACCAAAGAGATTAAGAATGGAAGCCTACAGTTCAGAAAGATTCAGATTATAGGTTGAATGTTGGACAAAGCATTTTATTTTAAATAGGAAAGGCTATCCTCCATACCTTGTGTTGCCATTTCCCTCTAATGAGTCACACAACAGCCCTTATGTTACCACTTAGAGCAGTGGTTCTCAGCTCTGATCTGCCGCTTGTTCAAGGAAAGCCCCTGGCGCGCTGGGCCAGTTTGTTTACCTGCTACGTCCGCAGGTTCAGCCAATTGCAGCTCCCACTGGCTGCGGTTCGCTGCTCCAGGCCAATGGGGGCTGCAGGAAGGGTGGCCAGCACATCCCTTGGCCCGCGCCACTTCCCGCAACCCCCATTGGTCTGAAGCGGCGAACCGCAGCCAGTGGGAGCCATGATTGGCCAAACCTGCAGACGCGGCAGGAAAACAAACCGGCCCGGCGCGCAGGGGCTTTCCCTGAACAAGCCATGGACCAGAGTTGAGAACCACTGACTTAGAGGAAAGACTAAGATCAACACCATTATGAAGAAAGAAGAAAGGAAAAAAAAATGTATGAATGAAAAAAATAAAAACTAAATTAATATATTCATAATTGTTATAGATAAATAAGCTTCTGTTTTTACAGTACCTTTGGTTTTCTTTGTCATCACTCATGCTTCTTTCTGGTTTTCTCAAGCTTCTGAAGGAGTCAATTTTTAGACTGCCAACAAATATTTAAAAAAAAATCATTTGATGATTACTGATATATACACTGCATCATATATCCATGGTGACAAGCGCTTCACACTTTATGACTGTCCTATGTAAAACAGTTTTTTTTTTTTAAGTATACAAAAAACTAAGAGAGAGAGCAAAAATAAGTTCTCTCAAAAGTTCTGACCTGATGGGTTCCAACAGCCATTCAGGCTCACTGTTTAAGCATTTTATAAAATAATTCTAAATCGTTGACACACTGTAACAGCATATGTTCTATTGACCACAGTAAATAGTTCCAAATATTTGCCATGTAGCAAGGAAAGAATGGAGGGCAGCTCATTTAGGACCATACAGCAATACCCTTATGCATGCTGAATGACAATTTACTTCAAAAGTGGCCTCACTGACATCAATAGGTAATATTCAGTGTGAATAAGGGTTGCAGAATCTGGCCCTTAACCTTCAATTATATTTAAAAACTGGTTTTGTAGTACAGTATCTCCTCGCTTAACGTTGTAGTTATGTTCCTGAAAAATGTGACTTTAAGCAAAACGATGTTAAGCAAATCCAATTTTCCCATAAGAATTAATGTAATTGGGGGGGTTAGGTTCCAGGGAAATTTTTTTCACCAAGCAAAAAACTATATATAAATAAATAAATAAAAATATATATAAAAACACACACACACACAAAATAAGTTTTAAAACAAACAATTTAATACTGTACACAGCAATGATGATTGTGAAGCTTGGCTGAAGTCGTGAAGTTAGAGGGTGGAAGAGGGTGGGATATTTCCCAGGGAATGTCTTACTGCTAAATGATGAACTAGCATTCGGCTGAGCCCTCAAGGGTTAACACATTTTTGTTCATGTAGCCTCACACTGTACAAGGCAACATGAATGGAGGGAGGGGAGACAGCATGGCCGACAGAGACACACACCCTGTGTGTGGGGGGGGAGAGAGAGAGAGAGATACGCATTGCCCCTTTAAGTATGCTGACACCATTCTAAGTACATTGCCTCAAAGATCAGGAAGTTGAGACAGCAGCTGCAGCCAGCGTCCTGAGCCCTGTCCCCATATAGAGAAGGGGTAAGCGGGGGGGGACGGGACACAGGAGTAGAGGGGGAGGGGGACACCCTGACATTAGTCCCCCTCTTCCCCCCTCCCATACACAGCAATCAGGAGGCTCCCGGGAACAGCTACAAGGCAGAGGGCAGGAGCAGCACATGGCGGGGGGTGGGGTGTGTGTGTGGGGGGGGGAAGGCAGGACAGCTGAACTGCCAGCAATTGGTAGCCTGCTGGGCGGCTGCTGCACAGGGAACTTAGGGGAGCGGGGAGCTGATATGAGGGCTGCTGGTCCACCCTGGTTCCAAGCCCCCACCAGCTAGCTGCAACGAGCTGCTCTTCCTGCAAGCGGTGGACAAAGCAGGCGGCTGCCAAACAACATTATAAGGGAGCATTGTGCAACTTTAAACGAGCATGTTCCCTAATTGATCAGCAACGTAACAACGTTTACCGGGACAAGTTTAAGTGAGGAGTTACTGTACTTGAACCTGCAATCGGACCAACCAGCATTACTATTATTTATTTGTATTACCAAAGTGCTAGGTGCCCCAGTCATGGACCCGGACCCCATTGTGATAGGTGCTGTACACAGACCAAAAAGACAGTCACTGGTCCCAAAGAGCTTACAAGCAGTAGTTTCCCCAATCCTTACTGTTTATTATATGAATTCAAAAATATTCTTAAAGCCAACATTGCAAAAGTTTACAGTAAACATTTAGAATGAATTTAAAAGATACTTTGTAATAGGGAATCAGAACCACTGCACTAGCTTCACATCCATGGGATAGGTCCACCACTGGTGCAAACTGTCCTAGCTCCACTGACTTCAGTGGTACATTGACAATTGATGTAGACTACAATCTATCCAAATTAGGAATTATTTAACATTGTGTAGTTAAGGGGGCATCTTTTCTTTCCAAAAATGATTCATCTGAGTCATGGTATATGATTGCCAATAGAGAGCCAGAGTTTGCCAACATATACCATTCTGAAGTATTCAAGATACAGTACCAACCTATTCCCTACTTGAAACAGGAAGTAAGTATAACAACTTTGTGGTATGTATTGGCAAGCAGATTTTTAATAGTGATATCCATAGATGGTTAACCATCCTATATTGGCGATCTCAACCAGAAACAATTATTATTGTCCCCCAAGTATCCGACCCTGGGGTGAATTTCATCTTTCCAGAGATCCATGTGCACAAATGGATTGGAGGTTGTCCAGTCGTGGAGATGTCCACTGGTATACACCCATTTTTTAAAAAATGAGATTCACATTGACACATCTGTGTGTATGGGGTCTTTTTGGAAAGCCACAAAAGCCTTGTGTTTGGTTCATCATGTCCCAGTCACTTGCCACATATAGATCATTTTAAAAACAAAACAAAACACATCTTACTGTTCAGTTGTTTTGTACTTGATTAATTTAAACTTGGCAAGATTTTTTAGAAGATTATTTGAGAGTGCTATAATGAGTCTCCATATATTCTGTTATGTGTACCCTAAGTACTTAAAGCAAATTCTTGTTGGCTGCATGCACCTAAACATGCCAGAAAAACAGAGAAATATATTCAATTTCTCTACCACACAGAGGTTGTCCACCCAAGTTCTTTGTTCCCATGAAGAATCTTAGAGGATATTTGCCAAATCTCCTATGGTAGATGCTGCTGAGGGATAATTTTGGATAGGGCTTAATGGTCACGGATCATAGTCCTCATGTTGACATAAGCACTGTGGTTTCCTGACCCAAAAGAGGCACCTATGCATAGTCCTCCATGTGAATTGCTCCTGCTCCTAACAGTTGTTCCCCTTAAAAAAGAAAACAGGTCATATGTCCAAATCTGTGCGACAGCATAACTACTTCTGCATTTAACTTTGAGTCTTTTTCCAGCATCTAACAGAAACATATAGTGGTTGGGAACAGCTGCAGAATGAAGACTAGTCAATAAATAAATATATGCTACAAACACTTCCTAAGGAAGCAGAGTGGGCATAGTATTATAGGGACACCCATTTTACTCTTCTGTGTTGTTACAGTTTTTTAAATGAGCATTGGAATATAATACTTCTTTGAGCTCAAATTTCTGAATGTTGTGACAAAAGCAGGGTTAGTAAACTGAAACAGATATTACAGATGTCAAATAAATTACAAATCCTAATGTACAAATCACTTCTTACCTCTGAACAGGTAGTCTTGGGTTACCGACCACTGTAGCTGGTGGTCTGTCAGAATGGGATAACTTGCTTTTAACTTCATCTTCATATAACCCAGCCAAAGCCAACTACATACAATACCAGACTTTTTAGAAAATCGATAAGACTAGAGATATAAACTATACAAAGAACAAGAGAATAAACATTGTATTCATTGTTTTAGAAGCCCAGGTTCCTTATTGATTTAGAAACACAGAGTGACATTATTCAGATACTCATAAATATTTGTCTGGATACTTGTACTCTGAAATAAACACACTTGTATTTATTTACATATTAAAATAAACACAAGTCTGAATTACCTCATTAAATATGTAATAAGGCTACATTAGCACAGAATGACTAGACTTTTATACAGAAGCATCTGTTCAGAATACATAGAAAGCACTCACATTGCTTGTAAAAGGTTAAGACAAAGATATTCTATGTTCATGTGAAGCAATAAGCCACATTACTTTCAATAAGGTTGTCAGAGAACACAACAGTAATAGCTTTTGATTTATATTTTTCAGTTTCTACATAACAGGTTTATAACCAGGACAGAATGTACTACTATTAAGATCCCAATTTAGCAAAGCACCTTAGCATGTGTTAACACTGACTTCAGCAAGTGTTTAAAGGCTTACACCCAAGCGTAATAATCTGTATTAGAATGGCTTTTCCCAAGGATAGTCCTAGATGCTGCCATTTCTCTGGCAGATTCAGCTTTAAAAACAGTATGCGAAGGTATACCAAATACGACATTTTTAGTAGCTGGATTTCTATTGTCTTTAACAATGTTGTACTTTGGTTCTGAGACAAAAATTTTAATATTTTAAAAAACATTAAATTTTTTGTCTCAAAACCAGAGTTCTAAAATTTGATTCTGCTGTTCCCTGGAGTGATATTAACATTTCACCACATGGTGCTGCAGGGCTGTAATTCTACTATGGTTTGGCTTACAAAACAACAAACATTCAAATAAGGAGAGCCCTCTGCAAGACAAACTGTTTTAGAATCACAGTATTTAATACTGTAATAAGTGTTGTCATGAGATGCTTGTTATCCAGGAAAGTAAACTAGTTGAAGAATTGAGGCTATTAAGAAAATTGTACAGAGTAGTTAGACTGCAATAGAACTTTTAAAAGACATCCAGTGTCTCAAACTTAATATGCATTCTACAGATTTGTGCTAGTTAAAAAGGGAACTTTTATTTCAGATACATTTAACACCATGAAAGACCATCTACTCAAAAAGCCTACATTTAACACCATGAAAGACCATCTACTCAAAAAGCCTGCTTAACTACAAGTCCGATCTTCAACAGTTGGAAACCTGAAGATGAATGTAACTACTGTATGCTTCAGTTAAAAATGTTATTCTCAATAGACTCATAGGCTTTATCAACAATAATTAACGTGCAAACCTAATATTAGTAAATAGAAAGGAAAAATGGTAAGGACCGGTCAGCAAAGTACTGGCCTTGTGTGTAATGTAAACAAAAACAGTAACACTGCCTAGAGTTTCATGTTTCTTTTAGTTAAGTAATAGCTAAGGGTAGGTCCACACTTGTGTATTGTGTAGAGTAGACACAGCACGCCCAATCAGCAAGGGTATAAAATAGTAGTATAGACAATGAGGCAGGTTGAGTAGAGCAGAAGGCCCTACATGCCTGAATGTTAAAGTATATACCCTACACAGCTCTTTACATGCCCAAGCTCTTTACATACCAGTAGATCTCTGCTGGAGACTTTCATTTCCACAGCGAGTGTGGACATCACCTGCCCTTCATTGTGGCATGTAGCTACATGCAGTGGCATTGGAACTATTTTTATTGTGGGGGTGCTGAAAGCCATTGAACAAAACGGTATACCCTGTATATGATGGAAACCACTTCAAGCCAGGGGTTGCTAGTACACCCGCAGCACCAGGACCCCTGGCTACACATACTCTTCATGCCGCTGCAAGCATGGTCAAGCATAGACATGGTTTTGAAGAATTTTATTTGGAAGCCTTTCATAGTTTTAAAGTTGGTGGGGAAAATGAATGCTGAAAAAGAAATGGTTACAGCTGAGAAGATTTTATATCCTTTCTTTGCAGGAAGCTAGAAATGGGAGCCAAACTCTCTCCAGGCTGGGGCACCTCCCCATTGCTCCGGTGTTTGAAAGCCAGGCTCATCGGTGCAACAAGAAGGTTTTTGCATTAAGCAGCTTTATTCTGGCCCTGCAAACAAGAGCGGGCAGCCTCATCGGGCCGGGCTATTAAGTCCTGAAAAATGTGGGTCTCGTGAGAGAAGGGGTGTGACACAAAGCCGCCTGGCGGATCACCCCACGCCCTATGGCACGTTACGGCCCCGTGGGGAGGAGCACGGCGGCGGAGGGCCCAGGGGCAGGGTGCCAGGTGTGTGCATGGAAAGGGAAGGCAGCAGCCCCGCGCCAGCGCTCAGCTCCCAGTGCCCCGCTCCGCCGGGAGATACAGCCCGCCGGGCAGCGCCCTCCGCGCGCCTCCCACCGCAGAGACTGGCCTTGCCCAGCCCCGCCTCCCCCGCCCAGCAGCCCGGGGCAGCCTCCGGGCTCTTGTTCGTCCTTCCCGGGTACCGCCCCGGCCCTTCCGTACCTGTAAGTCCCGGGCCGTGGGTGGCCGGGCAGTAGCCCGGGGCCCTTTGTCCCGCCGCGGCCCGTCAACCGCCGCCTCTTCCGGCTGCCCCGCGGCTTCCCCGCCGTCCGCCATCTTCAGCAGCACGGAGGGAGCCGCTCCCCGCGGCCCGGCTCCGAGCGGCGCCCTGCGGACCTGGAGGGAAGCGCCGCAGAGCGCTTCCGTAGCCAGGCTGCCATGGCAACGGGAGGAGCGGGACTGGACCAGTCCACGAGCCCTAGCCCCGCCCCCTCCGCAAACGTGTGATTGCGCGCGTGCCTGCTCCCCTCTCTGTGTGCGCGTGCACACACATATGCCCCCCCCACCCCGGCCCCCATGTGTGCGGGGCCCAGCGTGCCGCTTTGTATGATTGCCCAGCTTCCTGTTGTGGGCATGCATAGGCCTAGGTGCTGGGGGTGCTGCTACACCTCTTGGCTTGAAGTGGTTTCCATTACATACAAGGTTTACAGTTTGGTTCAGTCACAGTGTTTTCCCCAGGAATTGAAATTAGGGGTGGGTGTTTGAATTTACAAGGGAGCGGGGTCAGGGCCAATGAGGGGTGAGACTATGGGCTGTATGGCACCATAGTAAAAACTGAAAAAATGTTTCATGACCATTTTATTAGATTTAACTCATGTTTTAAAATCATCACACAAATTAAAGTTGGCTACTCAAGCCTTCTAGGAAGCACTAGATCTACATCCTTCTTGGTTTCTTGTTATAATTTTGCACAACTCTGTTAATAAACTTCTTGAATGCAATGCGTTCATCTTTGGTGGCTTCTCGTGTGTCTGGTACTTTCATTCCTTCAACTGATATTCTTATTAGTTTATTCATATGATCAGGCAGGAGGCAACTTCTTTCAGAACACAAAATTCTATTCGATGATGAACAAGAACGCTCAACTGTTGTGACTGAGAGTAGCAAGAGATGAATTCCTACTTCTTTCAGCCCAGGAAACATAGCACAAAGATCGGGTCGAGCCACTAATGATGATAAAAAATAAGTTGAAGTCAAATCTTCATTCATTCATCGTATGATATTCCACTCTGTGTTCAAATTCTCTGTTCTGTCCTGAGCATGGCAGCCCCATTGCTGGTAGTGCCTCATTCCACTCAGCTGTCGGTGTTTTATAGGACAGGGATCTGTAAAAGCTACGTAGAGGTTGAGTAGAATCTAGAAATCACTCTTGTAGATTTGTAACAATCAAGTCTGTGTACTTTTTCAGTTGTCTTGACAAACACTTCTTGTCCGCTTCACTTAAGGATTCAATATAAATGCCTTCATTAGTCAACTTCTGGACTGAAGTCTTTGCTTCTTCCAGCACTTTTTCAAGGGCTAGCTCTCTGATTGATCCAAATATAGCTTCTATTTCTGGACAAAGTTCTACTACTGTTGTAGCAGATGCCTGGATGCATTGTTTAATGACCCAAGTGGTTCAAGTGGTAGACTTATAAGAGAGAGAGAGAATGGCAATGATCTTCTCTGAATGTAGTAGCAAAAGTAATCCCTCAGCCTCACTACTTAGATCCATCCCATCTTGGTAGATACTTTCCAAAGCCGGTAATAATGGCTGGAGTAATTTTAAGACAACAGCCAAGGATCACTCATGAGAAAGCCAGAGGGTTTTCCCAGGTTGGACTAATTTGAACTTTAGTCCCAGTGTAACTTCTATATTTTCCAAGATATTCAGTCTTTTTGGACTCTTGCTGAAAAAAGAATATACTGAAGACATTAAATTTATAGCTTTTTAAATGTCTTTTGAAGTGTAGTACTTGTGGCACCTTAGAGACTAACCAATTTATTTGAGCATAAGCTTTCGTGAGCTACAGCTCAGTTCATTGGATGTAGCTCACGAAAGCTTATGCTCAAATAAATTGGTTAGTCTCTAAGGTGCCACAAGTCCTCCTTTTCTTTTTGCGAATACAGATTAACACAGCTGTTACTCTGAAACTTTTTGAAGAGTATGCAGCTCGTACTAGTGCTAGTTGGAGTAGATGGCCTCTGCAGTGTGTATAGGAGAAATTAGGGTTACACTTTTCTCTGAG
The DNA here is from genome assembly GCF_965140235.1 of Caretta caretta. NCBI lineage: Eukaryota > Metazoa > Chordata > Testudines > Cheloniidae > Caretta > Caretta caretta. The sequence goes on from NC_134207.1 coordinate 66,990,027, forward strand.
CAAAGCTTGTGCTCCACCATGTCTTCCAGAGAAGTTTGCAGCTCCATCAAATGCATAAGCAGCCATCTGTTTGGGATCCAATGGACAAGCATTTAACTCTAAGATGTGGGTTGTCACAGGTGCAGCCAATGTGTCTTCTATAACTTGAACATCTAGAAATGCATCTAGTGGCCTACCACTGACATCAAGATAACATACACAATGACTTAATACTTGATGCCCATTTGCATTGGTGCATTCATCAGCCATGTATGCTGTCAGGGTTCCTTCCACACCCTGAACTTTAGGGTACCGATGCGGGGACCTGCATGAAAGACCCCCTAAGCTTATTCTTACCAGCTTAGGTTAAAAGCTTCCCCAAGGTACAAGCTTTGTTTTGTCCTTGGACAGTATGCTGCTACCACCAAGCATTTTAAATAAAGAACAGGGAAAGAGACCACTTGGAGACGTCTTCCCCAAAAATATCCCCCCATGCCCTACACCCCCTTTCCTGGGGAAGGCTTGATAATAATCCTCACCAATTTGTACAAGTGAACACAGACCCAAACCCTTTGATCTTAAGAACAATGAAAAAGCAATCAGGTTCTTAAAAGAAGAATTTTAATTAAAGAAAAGGTAAAAGAATCACCTCTGTAAAATCAGGATGGTAAAGACCTTACAAGACAATCAGATTCAAACCATAGAGAATCCCTCTAGCCAAAACCTTAAGTTACAAAAAGACACAAAAACAGGAATATACGTTCCATCCAGCACAGCTTATTTTACCAGCCATTAAACAAAAGGAAATCTAACGCATTTTCTAGCTAGATTACTTACTAACTTAACAGGAGTTGGAAGGCTGCATTCCTGATCTGTTCCCGGCAAAAGCAACACACAGACAGACAGAACCCTTTGTTCCTCCATGCTCCAGATTTGAAAGTATCTTGTCCCCTCATTGGTCATTTTGGGTCAGGTGCCAACGAGGTTACCTTAGCTTCTTAACCCTTTACAGGTGAAAGTGTTTTGCCTCTGGTCAGGAGGAATTTTATAGCACTGTATACAGAAAGGTGGTTACCCTTCCCTTTATATTTATGATGTATGCAAATTTTTGGAACTTGGTAAAAGAATTCTTCACTTTTTCAACTGTTGAGTCTTTCACTGTTGCACCGCATGCTTCTAGCCATCAGTTCAGTTTCTTGCAGAAAGATAGTGAGCATTTGATGGTCTTGTTCGGAACCAGTGTTCAACTTCAGGATGAACCAGTGACAATGCACTTAACATTGGCCTCCAGTTTGTAGTGTGTGGTATCTCTTGCTTAAATAGAAAGTATGATGCCACAGCCATGTTTGTTCTCATGAACTGTGTTGTGTCTCCAGCATTCTTAACAGCCTCATTAAGTACTTCTAAAATTGGCTTTGAAAGTGGGGTTATAAGGCTTTCTGCATGTTGATGCAGTCCAGAGGCATGGTGTTTTGCAGCCTTTTCACATAAAGGGTTAAGAAGCTAAGGTAACCTCGCTGGCACCTGACCCAAAATGACCAATGAAGGGACAAGATACTTTCAAATCTGGAGCGGGGAGGAACAAAGGGTTCTATCTGTCTGTGTGTTCCTTTTGCCAGGAACAGATCAGGAATGCAGCCTTCCAACTCCTGTTAAGTTAGTAAGTAATCTAGCTAGAAAATGCGTTAGATTTCCTTTTGTTTAATGGCTGGTAAAATAAGCTGTGCTGGATGGAATGTATATTCCTGTCAGCATTGGCTTTGCTGATCAGTCTGACAAACCAAGCTCCTCCACTTTTACCAATTATAGCATTGGAAAGCTTTCTTTCTTCATCAGCTTTTTTGCAAGGGTGCACCAGTAGCCATCTTTTGTAACTTCAATAAATGGGAACACTTTGACTGACAAACATCAGGCCTACTAGGAAACATATTTATATAAGTTTCCATTCCCAGTCACAAATCTAGCATTCTGGAGCAAAGTCACTAAAATATAGTCCAACAAACAAATATTTATTTAACGTACCCCTCACTTTTCCCTCCACTGCACCCCACTCACCGGTTAGTGGAGACTAGGTTAGGTTAGTGGAGACTCAGAGTTCAGAGGTGCTTTCACATGAGTTTACCTCCCAGGTGGGGGGCAAGAAGGCACCTTGCTCATTCCTCCAGCTGCTCACTGTTCGCTCTGGCCACTGTTGTTCGTTGTGCCACCGTTCACTCCATCGCTCTGTTGCCAATGGCCCTGCACCATCACCTTCTGCTGCCACCTGCCACTGTGACCTCTGCGAGTTGGTCTCTTGAGGGTCCACCCAACTATCAGTGATTTCAGTTGAGCTCTCAGTGGGGGAGCCTCGCTGCTTGTGCAAGCTGGGCCGTCTCTTCCACAGAAACAGTGTCCCACAGCAGGTCTAAGTACTTTGACCTGATAATCAGTAATTTCAGCTGTAGTTGTCACTTAACAAAACAAAAGACTATCTATGGAGCCTAATCAGATCTGTCTTTAAACAGCGGAGAGGGGCAGGTCAAATAGTACTTGTGACTCAGGCAGACCATCAAGCAAAACACCTGTCCCCACCCTCTCTCTTGATGCCCTCAATCAGCACAGGCTAAGTACACTTCTACTGCCCTTTACTCATACAATATGAATAACATTTCATTTCCCCCCCACCCCATTCCAGTGATTTGTAACCCAACCCCAGCCAAAATTTATCACTTGGGCAATACAGCCCTGTTTGCTGGATACCTAAGTAGATTAGGTGTGAATGTAAATATAATCTGGTCCTGAAGCCTTTCTGCCCAGCCTCCAGCTCATCACTAGCTGTCAGGGAGAGCTCATTTAGACTTTGTTACAAATCATAATTTGAAATTATTAGGTTGGCCAACATTGCCAAAATGAATGCACTGACATTGTCAAAAAAAAAACAACAGCTGTATAAGGAAACTAGTCTATGTCCATACTTTTCAAATCAATTATACTTTTTCAGATACACATTTTATCATACACTGTATATGCTTTTAAAGTGTGTATTAATATTTCCATTTCAATTCAAATTTCCAAAAAATCACTAAATTGGCAACACTGCATGTAATTAGTTCACAAAACTGAGGTGGGGGTCTAGGGAAATCGCTGGTTCAGTGGCTCTCAGCAGCCCCACTATACAAATTGTTCCAGCACCTGTGTGCATATGCCCACCTGCCCATGTATGTGCACTCACTCCTGTGTGTGTGCCCACAGGCACCCAGGTATGTGTCTGCCTACTCATGTGTATGTTTCTGCCTGTCCCCATGTATGTCTGCACATGTCTGCCGCTGTGTGGGCCTGGGTGTGCTTCCTGCCCCCCAGAGTGCATGGGTGTGTGCACCTGCCTACCACTGTGTGTGTATACATCTGCCCACCCCATGGGTGTGTGACTGCCTGCTCCGTGTGTGTGTGTACTCGAGTGTTAGATTTGCCAGGTATCCGGTTATTGACTGGAACACCCGGTCAAAAGGGGACCCTGGCAGCTCCATCAGTACCACTGACCAGGCCATTAAAAGTCCGGTCAGCGGCACAGCAGGACTAAGGCAGGCTCCCTGCCTGCTCTGGCTCCGCGTGGCTCCCAGAAGCAGCCAGCATTTCCCTGCAGCCCCTAGGCCAGAGGTGGGCAAACTACAGCCCGCAGGCCACATCCGGCCCGTGGGACTGTCCTGCCCGGCCCCTAAGCTCACGGCCGGGGAGGCTAGCCCCCGGCCCCTCCCCTGCTGTCCCTCCTCCCCCGCACTCTCAGCTTGCCGCGCGGGTAGCACGGCTTGCGCCCGCCCACCTCCCAGGCTTTCCAATAAGCCTGTCCTGCCACTCTGAGCGGCCTGATAAGGGGAAGGGGGGTTGGATAAGGGGCAGGAGGTCCCGGGGGGCAAGTCAGGGGACAGGGGGTGGTTGGATGGGGTGGAGTTTCGGGGGTCAGGGGCTGTCAGGAGACAGGGAGCGGGGGGGGTGGGGGTTGAATAGGGGGTGGGGTCCCGGGGGGTTGGAGGGTCCTGGGTGGGGGCGGTCAGGGGACACAGACACTAATTAGGTCAGCATTAACTTGTATGGCTTCCCATCCTACTTAGAGAAACTCCCTAGTAAAGCATAGTTGGGTGAACATCAGGAGGAAGGGAAGACATAGGGGACTAAAAAAGGCAGTGGGGGCGGGAACAAACCTATTCTCTCAAACCCACAGAGGAAAACTGATAAGGGAACTTGGCAATCGGAAATGTACACCATTTCTAGTCTTTCATGTGGGAACGATGTATGTAAGGGACAACGTGGCTCTTTATTTCCAAAATCCCCATGGAAGTTTGTGCCATGAGGCTTGAAAGATTATTAAAATACAGTTAATATGTATTTTTAAAAGTATTGAAAGACAGCACATGAAATTGTTCTGATTGTCATTCTGAAACAAACCATTTTAAAGATCTTCCGTAAATTGTGTTGGGATTTATTAAACACTCTTGTAAAAATTTCCTGTTTATGGATGGGCCAATACTCCTTTTAATTGTTTTGATTTCCTTTTATTGATTTCATTTTATGTATAAATGTGTATATTCACATGCGTGCGCACTATGGAAGTTTTTGGGGGGCTGATCATGCATTCCCTGCACACCCAACATTTCTGTTGATTCCAAAAGTTGTGAAAGGAATGTAAGATCAGACTCGTGGAGTGTTTGTGAGCTACAGCCTGTGAACTCTCTTGGTGGTTTGTAAATCTGACAATCTTTGAAGAAACTTTCAGTTATAGTCCCAAACACAAATCCATTTACTTTTTTCATTCTTAACTTTACCTTCCTTATTTTTGCAGCTCTGCTGCCTCCAAGATTCCTAATAATTTCAGGGATAATAATGCATGTCTAGGCACAGTAAGATCAGGCCCTCTGTGCACTGCAGCATCCCCTCCTGTGAGCAGAGGGTACAAGAACCTGGAAGGATTCCCGCTGGGAAGGTGTGAAAAGGGGCACACCACCTACATGACATCAGTTCCCTTGATCCCTTTGCCTGACCCAGCAGAAGCCCATCAGTGAGTGCTCTATAGAGTTATGGTTTCATACTGTGGGAATAGGAGGCTGGGGTTTATCCTTCAACTAATGTGGGCTTGGAGTCAACTGGAGTCTTTCCATCAACTTCAGGCTCTGGATCAGACCCTGAGTGAATAAAGTAATGCAGGTAAGGTCAAAATTCACTTCCCCCCATCTCTAAGAAAGGTTCTGGAGGCAGCGACCAGGAGAATATTCCCTTGTAGTGTGGCTTCCTCAGAAGCTATGATGCCATAGGGCTTGAGATAGAGAAGGTAAAAGGAGGTCCTGTATGCCCTGTGTCTTTGTCATTCTCAGAGAATAAACCCTGATTTTGGGGCCCGAACACCTTGGCACTTCTTGGAGGCTAGAATGGGAGGGAACATGTGCCTCCCACCCCAGCAGAAGAATTACAAGGAAACTGTGTTAGAGTGGCATTTCTTGTACTCTAAATTGATATAGGCCATGTGGTGAAGATAGGCCCCAGCACCCAGCACTAGTGGCATGTGAGTCAGCTGACCCGTTTTAGGGAACATAGGAGCTGGAATTAGGGGTGCTGGGGGTGCTCCGCACCCCCTAGCTTGAAGTGGTTTCCATCATATACAGGGATTACAATTTGGTTCAATAGCTCTCAGCACCCCCACTATACAAATTGTCCAAGGACTCCTGTTAGAGAACCGTGGGCTTAAGCATCTACATTGTATTTTAACCCTATGTTAAGACTTTTCTAGCTCATGCTCAAACCTAGGGCTCTGGAATCCACACTGCAGTGCACAGACCCAAGTCAAATTAACCAAGTTATGATTTGATAAATATGATTATCCTGTTTATATGCATGTATCATTTCTCTATCTAAAGTTATGAATATTGTCCATGGACTTGTATCTTATACATGTGTTGTATTCCAGGGTAACTCCCATAAGATAAGATTTACATCAAGGCTAGACAACTGTGTTGATGGCTCATTAAGGACATTTCACTCTAAGACAGAAGAAACTCATCCTGGCCAGTAGCCTTCCTGCAGACACCTCAGCAGTCTATTGCATCACTGTTGCAAACTTGATATAGGGCCTTTGCAATTATTTGTATGTATATGATCTAGTAAACATTATTAACTCTCTTATTCTTTTCTTTCATTATTAAACCTTTAATTTTTAGTTCGACAATGTCTATACTACACAGCTTTTAGTGACATGGTTGTATCGCCACAGCCCTGCCGCTAAAAGTTGTGTAGCGTAGCCACTGTTTGTTGACTCTCCTGCCAACAAAAAACTTCTACTTCCAATGAGCGGCGTTTGCATTGTTGACAGGAGAGCGCTCCAAAAACGCACTGTTCACACTGGCACTTGTCGCGGCAAAATTTTTGTCTTTCGGGGTTTTTTTTTTTTAACACTTCTGAAAGACAAAAATTTTATTGTTCAATTGCCAGTGTAGACATAGCCTTACTAAAGGATTGGCATCAATGTGATTATTGGGTAAGATCTGAGTTATATATTGACCTGGCTATGTGGCTGATTTTCTGGGATTAGAAGAATTCTATTTTTGATTAAATTGGTTTTCAGTAACTACTCATCTTAGAGCCCAGTGTCTGAGTGGTGAGAGAAGGGTTGAAATGCCTAAGGAGACTGTGTCTTTAACTTCTTGTTAACCAGTGTGGTGAGACAGAAATTTACTTTTGTTACTGGCTTGGCATAATCTAATGAGATAATCACCAGTCTGAGGTGAGTCTGCCCTATTTCTCAGCAGTTTGTCCTGAATTTGGCATCCTCAGCTGTGACCCACTGAGAAATGGTGACAATCGAGTCAAAATACCACATCCCAGAGACCCTAGCACCAACTGCCCACCTATGCCTGAAATGCAGCTGCGAAACCCTAGGACCGTGGTGCTCCGTGGAAAAACTTTACTGCTTGCCCTGGATGTTATCAGGAAGTAGCTTGCTTTGCAAAAGGCTTGTTCGGTTCACTCTCCATTGCAAATCCAGAAGACTCTCTGACAGTGTGCTTGCAGATCGGTGATCAGAAGAGAATGGGTTAATGTTGACCTGAGCTTCTGTTGTTTGCAAAGGAATGGGTGGCTTCTGTTTTCACTGGAATGGATTGCAGATTGTTGGATAAAGAGGACTAAGAAAGTTGTCCTACAGAATTGTGGGATACTCCTGGGACCTGAGTCAAGTGGGGCTGTGTCTACAGTGCAAAGTAATAAGGACTTGGACTGTGGATCTGGCTTAACTCGAGCTTGGACCCTCCAGCCCTGAGATCTGAGCCCTGGGTTAGCATAGTTACAGTGTTAACGCAAAGGGAGTTAGGCTTGAGCCTGGGCTCAAGCATGGGCTTATGTTGCAGTGTAGACGTACCCATTGACTTCAATAGGGCTTCATGTAGAAGGGTTCTGCTTCCATGCAACAAATTCAGCATCAGGGTCATAGTCTTTTGTCAATCACAAAGCCATTTTTGCTTTCATGAGGGTTTGCACTGTTCTTTGGTTTTCTGCAAGTGTTCCAAAGACTGAGCAGTCTTTGTGCTAGTCATATTTTCCCACATTATTGAAAATGCATTTAATAATGTAAGTTCAGCTGTGGGATATATAAATGAAATGTAGTTGACCTTTACTTGACAAGACTTGTGTGTCTGCAAAGTTTTCTAACATGAAATAGAAACAGCAGAACAAAATGAAGGATAAAGAAGAGAGAACAGAAAAAAAAAACAAACCCTAGAACTATCAATGTTGTTAAAACCCTCACAGAACTGAACTGGTTGTAGCAGCAATGGACAGGGTCAAGGAGAATATTTAATGCCTTTGAAATGAAGGCATAGTCCATTTGAACTCCACTCTGCCTCATCTATGCACCTGACTGAGTAGAAGCACACCAAGGGTTCAAGAATACCCAAAAGAGAACAGATGCACAGAGAATAGATGAATCATTCCACAGACAATCCATTGCTGCAAAAGAAGTAAGGAAAATGTTTCTTTTTGATAAATATTGTAAAGGTATTTTTTAATGATTACATTCTTACAGATTTTGTAGATGCTTTCAAAAATCATGGGACAAAGTTAATCTTAGTTGGGCTATTCCTTTTTTCTGCTCTGCTACCCAGCTCCCTCTCCTCCTCAGGGCAGCTACCAGAGGAGAGAAACTTGGGCAGGCATGGAGAAGGATTAGGGAGGTGAGGTGAGGGTTGGAGGTGGACTAGGCTCCACAGGCTACAGAAGAGGTTTGGAAAGTAGGCTGCAGGAAGGAAGCAGCAGCGTCTTAGAAGAGCAAGAAGGGCACGTTTAAGATGCTGGCAGTTAGTTTACAACAGCACTCCTACCAATGCTACCACCAATGGAGCTGCAATGATGGAAACATTTAACACAAGGCTAGTGTAGTCACAATCTGCATCAGACTATGCAGAAGACTCTATGCACAGGTGCTAAGTGCCAGGGCTTTGACTCTTTACTGTTTTTTAAGCAGAACTTATCAGGCCAGACGCAGCTACTAAGGTGATTACGTTCTACCTAGAGAGAAAATAGTCCTAAAAATGCCATTTTTATCATATCTGAGTAACAGGCTTTTTTTTCTAGGAGCATTGATATTTTTCCATCAGGTTTATTTGTATATGTTCGTTTTCTTTTTAATATAGCATGCTACGAATATCCTCCTTTAAATATGTGGTAAAAGGAGAGCAGCGGGAAAATTACATGATGATAGGCAAAACCCTGCTTGTCTAACTCCCTTGAATAGTCTAATTGAAATCAAGTAGGTGAAAAGCAAACAGGACTTGGATTAATATATGTAATTAATATATCTTCTGTGACCCACACTTGACAATATCTATGAAGCAATAGTCCCACAGCTATAAAAAAATTCAGTTTTCTAAAATGAATGGGTACAGTGTTTTTATAGATATTCTTAATAATTATGGCCTCAGTCATGCACAGCCCATGGGACTACTCACAATGTGTAAAATGACCATTAATCTAATTCTGCTTAGACTGTACTTTAGAGATGCTGAATTAGACTACATGGAAAAGAATTAAAGTTGTGTAAAAGCTCTGACTCTGAAAAAGATTTGGGGGTCCTGGTGGATAATCAGCTGAACATGAGCTCCCAATGTGCCACTGTGGCCTAAAAAGTTAATGCGATCCTGGGATGCATAACCAGGGGAATGGCAAGTAGCAGTAGAGAGAGGTTATTTTGCCTCTGTATTTGGCACTGGTGCGACCACTACTAGAACACTGTCCAGTTCTGGTGCCCACAATTCAGGAACGATGTTGATAAATAGGAGAGAGTTCAGAGAAAAGTCATGAGAACAATTAAAGGATTAGAAAACATGCCTTATAGTGATAGACTCAAGGAGCTCAATCTAACAAAGAGAAGGTTAAGGGGTGACTTGTTTACAGTCTATACCTATCTACATGGGAAACAAATATTTGATTATTTACTCTTCAGTCTTGCAGAGAAAGATATAACATGATCCAATGGCTGGAAGTTGAAGCTAGACAAATTTAGACTAGAAATAAGGCATACATTTTTAACAGTGAGAGTTACCAACCTTTAGAATAATTTACCAAGGGTTTTGGCAGATTTTCCATCACTGACAATTTTTTAAATCAAGATTGGATGTTTTTCTAAAAGATCTGCTCTAAGAATTATTTTGAGGAAGTTCTATGGTCTGTCATACAGGAAGTCAGACTAAATGATCATAGTGGTCCCTTCTGGCCTTGGAATCTATGAAAAACAAAGAGTCAGGCTCTGGAGCTTTTGTTCAAGTTTCAATGTGAATTTTGCCTAAGTCAGCCTTTCAGGATTTGGCCTACTCATTTCTTCTAAACTTCATAGAATAATTTGTGCAGAAAATTATTTGTTTTATGAGATCTGCATACAGTTCAGAGCAGGAGTGCTGGAACTACGGGTGCTGGGGATGTGGCAGCACCTCCGGTTTGAAGTGTTTTCCAGCATATACAGGGTTTAGTTTTGTTCAATGGCTTTCAGCACCCACACTATAAAAATTGTTCCAGCACCACTTGTTCAGAATTAAGAAAACAACAGTCATTGGTTTGTCTTTCACTAAATTCTTCTTATAATGCAAATAAAAGGCAAAAGGAAAATAATCTTACTACAAAAGAGAAAAATGTTGGTGATGTGATTTACCACTAGGTGGCACTCATATAACAGTAAGTAATAACTGTGAAGGGAATATTTGAAAACTTTGTTCCCAGCTATTACCTTTTCTACACCACTGTTTACTATTTAATATTATTATCATTTCATATTTGTATTGCCATAGTGCCTAGGAGCCTAGTCAGCAACCAGGGCATCACTAGGCGCTGTACAAACACAGAACAAAAAGAAAAGTGTTTTGTTCCTCCACTATTTCCGGTTACAGGGCAGTTACATGCCACATAGGACTCTTGGGGATTTCCAGGAGTCTCGTTAAAATTCTACCAATAAATTGAAGATCAGGTGTAGAGGATTTACCTATCTCTCATAGAGCTGATCCTACATGGATACCATATCGATGCAGAAAGACCTCATCTCGAGAACTGCCAGTTACACCAATTGGCAGGCACTTCAGAAAATAATACCCAGGGGGATATTCCCCCATCAAGGTATCTTACCCGCCACTTCAAATTAAGAGTTGAACGCTGTGCTATATTTTTAATGTACTCCATATATTTTTTTCAAGGCAAAGTAAATTTCCAGCTTTTAACGTAAGCATCTCATCTACTTCCTTGGTTACGGAAAGCATTTTTGTTTAACTTGGAAAACAAGTGTACATATTCTCCAGTCTTGCTCCCCTATTCATCAGACCAAGGGCTTTATCCCAGGTAAAGGGAGAATAATTTGGGGGGAACCCCTTGCTGAAATATTGATAGCACGTCACAGCCAAAGCTGATTTCTTCCTTGATTTGCTAGTAGCAATCATACTGAATTCATCCCTTTTGAGATTAATTTGCAGGTACGGTTTTATCATGTGCCCCAGGCTGCTTTATTTTTATGGTGTTGCTAAGTCTTATGACTTTAGCAAACAATATTTGGCCATTTTCTTAAACCTCCAGCTTCTGGAGTCACGTGAATACCTGAAAATCTCAACTCTTAGTTTTTTTAAAAGCTTTCTAGACTTTGTGGTGGTGGAAAAATGTTTGAAAACATGGCCCATGTGCACCCTAATAATAATAATTAATAATATAAAACCAACAATCCAGAACACAAGTAAAAAGAATCCCAAATATATTTTAAATTTAAATTTCATGATTTTAAGCTAATATTATGATTTGGGGAGTCAGGAGATGGGTGACTCATGAGGTTTGCCTGCTTGGGATTAACCATTCTGCTTTCAGGAGTTCAAAGAGTTGTGGCTTTTAGATCTGGAAACACTTGCTCTGAGAGTCTTTTTTGTTCTTTCTGTTTCTTTTATCTCTCTTATACCTATTTTTTCCCAGGACAGATTTGAGTTGAAGTTGGGGCAGGGGGGAGGGGTGCGGGAAGAAGTGGGAAAGGAGCTGGGAAGTGCATGAGATGGTCTTTCTCCATTCACTTGCACATCCAACTTTTACCTCATTGTATGGCCTAGAGTATGATTTTCTGCGGGGGTTTTGTCAATGGCGCCTCTTCTCCATCCCCATTTCCCTGAGCAGTGTTAGCCCTGTTCCTTCTTCCCTGGCTGCTGTCTGTGCTGCAAGAAGCATGGCAGCAACTGGTAGGAAGAGCAGTGGGACAGGAACCCAATGACAAGAGGCAGGTGTTGGCTGCTGCTCAGCAGCCATAACAGTATGCCCATGATACTTAAAAACAAACTGTAGGAATGCACAGCTGCAAATCTCCTACTGTTAATGTGACTTTATCGGGTTCTGCCATCAGTGGGGTCGAGTAACATGAGTAACCTGTCACAAGCTGCTACCTGAGATTTGGTTGGCACAAACCATTATGGTGAGGCACATCAGAAAAACACCCCTGAAGAAATGATCATCAAGCAGACCAGGTGAGTCTCTGTATTGCTTGGCCCAGGGAGAAATTGTGGCCTTAGCAGAGCAGAGAATCCAGTATAGCTGTGTCTGGGCCCTGACCCTTACTTCTCTCTGTCATTGCACTGAAATGGTGTTTTAATGTGTTTTTTAAGATTTCCCATTGACACCTGCAAAGTTCAGACCCAAGTAAAATATTACTGCCATTCTGAGGAAATGTTTTGACATATTTCAAATCCAACTGCCCTCCAAGTTATGTATGTCCCACCTCCAGTTTTGTGGAACTGAATTTCAGACTGTCTGCTAGGAAATGAATATTCTTGTCAGATAAGCCAAAGGTTAACCTTTTGTAATCTAGCCAGGGGGAGAACTCAGCATTCACATTCCAAGTAAGGACTATGACAGAGATATGTGTTCATCCCACTCTTATATCAGGCTGTAAATCCATTCAATCAGTCATACACGGTTACAGTAGCGAAGGGTTGCTGGCTGACCCTACAGTTCAGATAAGCTTTATTTAACAGAATGCAGACTATCCGTTAGGATTAGTGGAAGAGTCAAGATGTGCATTCCCAATTTCGTGTTTGTGCGGCTGAGTAGCTTCTTACAATTTACATAGTGTTGCTAGCTTAGCCTGATTTCAGAAAACAGGTGCTGATTGCTGTGAGTTTCTTCTTGTACTTTTACAACAAATGCTGATTTCTCGCTCTCCCTGAACTGTTTTGCATCTACATGTAAATTCTGTACAATGGGATCTGTTCTCCAGCCACTCCTAGAGTACTAAGCATTGCTTTTTATTTTCTACTGAGTCCCTACATTATGAGATGCTAACCACAGGCAAGGTTCTTCCTGGGCCAAGCATGCAGATGCAGTGAGGAGCTGAAGGGTTCACTTACAGAGAAAGACATGGCTCTGAGAATGGCTTCATACACTCCTGTGTCTGTCAAAGTTTCCTTGAGCCAGTGGCTCACTGGGCTGTGGATGAGACTCCCAAATAGCCATGTGTGCGGTCTATGGTTGTATACACACATGTGGCTTGAATTTTCATTTGCTTTGTGCACTGTTCACGAGTCTCATGTTGATTATTATTGGTGGTATTACATGACTGTAGTTCCCTACTCTCATCAGCGTCAAATCTATGCAGGTAGATATGCTACTAGCAAGAATGTATTTGGCTATTAGTGGGAATGGGGTTCTTTTACATGTCTTCTCCAAGGTCTGTGGAATTGCACCCAATGTTTTTGATTTATTGCTCAGTTGCTCCACTAGTCAGCTGGTATTGGCCACGGAGGGAAAATATGATTGAATCTTGGCACTTACAGACAAGTCATAATTGGTTTAGTAGAGTTGGAAGGTAGGCTGTGTAATGTAGCTCAGTTTGCCAAGGATATAGGTTCTAATGGGGAAACAATAACAAAATAAAAAGAGATCTTTGATCAACAGAATGATCACTTCTTATGTGATAAAAGTGGGACAGCGTCTTCATGAACCAGTTACATTTTACTATATTTGTGTCAGGAAACTAATTAATCCATTTCATCTTATGCTAAAAGAAATAGGGAAAGAACATACTAAATTAGCCAACAGATAATTGCTAAATTAATTAATTAATAATGATCCTGCCTATTTGTAGCACCATTTGGCGCTTTTCTCATGACTAGGGATATTAAACCACATTCTGCCTATCCAAACGACTCCTAGATTTTCAGTGTCATAGGTATTTTCACCTCCGGCCCTAAGCTTTTGTATAGTATTGCACTGTGTTGCAGAACTGCTAGTGGGCTGCCTTTTGGTGGTAGATGAAAAGATCACTGTGTAGAATTATATAGCACTTGAAGGGCTTGTCTAATTGGAAAGTTATGTTGATATAAATTAAGGTGTGAATTTAAAGAGAAATAATACCACGGGATAATGCTGCATGTGAACACTCTTATTCTGGTGTAAGAGTGCCTTTTTTTGGTTTAGCTTATGTCACTTTGGAACAGATTTAAACGAAACCAAAAATACCCACTCTTATTTTGGAACAAGCGAGTCCACATGGGAGTTATATAGGTATAACAATATTGGTTTAACTGTATTAGAAATATACTGATATAACTGGTAAAACTGTCCTGTGTAGACAAGCCCTCCATTTTCAAAGTGCTTTCAGAGTCTTGAGGATGTAAAGTTCTCTATACATTTATTATAAAATTCTTAGTTATTATGCTTATTATTTTCCCCTGGAAAGCAAGCATGTTTGAAATAGAGATGGAGCCAAACCAAAACCCTGAATTGGAACATAATACCTTTGGGAAAGTTCAAATCCAGAGAGAAACATCATATCTTTTTGAAACAGATAAAACAAGTTCCACATTGTTTACTTTTCAGAGGCTGTCCAGCCGAAACCTTAAAAACTGAGGTCCTGTCTGCGCTGCATAGACATAAAGGAGTCCATGGTTTGTTTTGTTGGATTGGGAATATGCCCCCGTTGTCTTTGGCCTGAATTTCCCTTTTCTTCCCAATTTTGTGCAGGACCTCAGATGATTGCCTCCCTCTGTTGTAGAGGGTGCATTTGAATGTGTCTGTAAAGGATCTTTTTTAACCTGGTTTAAGACATTGCAAAATTATTAGGCATGTGAATCTGCTGCTGTTGCTGCTTTCCCAAAGTTGGTGATCTAGCAATTGTGAGGGAGTTATTTCTGTATCACTGTTTCTGACTAAGAAACAATCATCATAAATTCCATTTGCAGTTGTATGCTAGTGATACGCTTATTCTTTTCCTTGGACAGTTGATCTATCTTTGGTATTCATATGGCCCCCCATTACTGTACTATCTGAGCACTTCACAGTCTTTAATGTGTTTAGATTCATGTCATCCTTGGCAGTTTGGAGGTACTATCACCCCATTTTACAGATGGGGACTGAAGCACAGAGATTTTTTTAAAGTATTTAGGCATCTAAAGATGTAGATAGGCACCACCATAGAGGGACTTTGAAAAGTGCCTAGGCACCTTAGCTTAAATATCTTAAAAACCTGGCCCTAAGTATTTTGTCCAAGTCACACAAGAAGTCTGTGGTAGTCATCCAAATTCTGGGCTAGTGTCCTTTGAAAAAGTTCAGATCCAGAAGCAAACTTCATATCCTTCATAAATAGTTAAAATGAGTTTACTACAAGCAATGCTGACATAGTATAAGTAGATCTGGTTTCAGCCAGGTGAGAAAAACAGAAGACAAAACAGCTAAATTCCTATTAAACCAGAATATCACTTTGCATCTAGCAATCTGAAATTAAATATCACGTTTCTAATTTGGTTGGATTTTACATTCATCTGTAGTCTCTATAGTTAAAATACTTGTTGGAATTCGGCTTTTGTTTTGAGCAACCAGAATGAGGTTGCTTCTGAGTAGCAGTCAGAAGCTTAAATAATGGAGTGTGTGTGTTTTGTTTAAACCGAACTCTAACGTTAACCTTATGTTACACAATTAGGTTAAAAATTAAGAGAAGAGTGGAAAGTAAATTACATCCCTCCTTTGGCTCTGTGGGGCATGGCTATATACCTCATAAGTAAAATAAATCTAGAATTAAAGTTTATTAACAAACCAATGTAATAAGGCTGAATAAATTAAGCTGTCAGATGCCAATCATTACATATTCTTCTGTGATGCATGGCAGCTGGAGACAAAGACTGTGAATATTATGCTAATATTATTTAGTCTACTCAGTATCCATGACATCGTATCCTGGTGAGTCTAGGCTACAACAAAATTATTCCTCATAGGGAAGAGAAAGAAATAAAGTTAATGAAATTGCATTTTAGGATCATGGCGAAGTAAAACACATCTCTGACTAGAGTACAGAATAGTATTTGGGATATTCATGAGCTATTCTGTGGGCTCTCTGATTCACATTAGCATGTGTAACATAGAATCGCCCTGTCAAAGAACACTTATTCTGTTTAACAATATAAAAAGGGATTTACTGTGATTGTTGGATTATAGAGTCCAACTACTTAGATAGATTTTTGGATTGTGCACAATGTAAAAATTACAGTAAAGGCCTAATTTTTAAACAGCCTCCAGAAATATAGCTGTCATTTGAAAATATTGCCCTAAAGGTATGAGTAAAGCCTGGAAATTTAGCATTAAAAGTGGACTTTTCATTTCAATTTGCCTTGTTATTCTGTGGTGTTTTAAGTGGCTTCTGATTTCACTCAAGACAAACTTTCCATTTCCAATCAGGATCTATTTATCTTAAAATAAATGAATGGATCTAGATCAGTGGTCCCCAACCTTTCTGTGAGAATAGCATATTCCTATTCCCAGACGACTGTGGCGGGTGCCAAACACCCCGCTGCCAAAATGCTGCTGAGAAGCGGCAACAACAAGAAGCGGGCGCACACAACTGACCCGGCGGGCGCCATTGCGCCTGCAGGCACCATGTTGGGGACCCCTGATCTAGACCAAAAATCTATGCATTGTTTCTATTATAGGGCCTGATTCTGTCACCCGTACTGAAGCTGAGTAGTACCTTACAATCAATGGAACTACTGAGCCCCATACGGCAGGGACCATCTTTTTGTTCTGTATTTTTACTGCACCCAGCTGTCCTGGTCTATGACTCGGCCTCCCATGTCTCAACAGCCCATGAAAGTGAGCCTCCCAGCCCAGGTAGACAGATTTGGGCTAGCAGGACTCACGTTAGTGCTCTAAAAATAGCTATCTAGGTAGTTCTTTGATGTTGCAACTCGTGCTCTGAAGCTGAGGGCTTGGGAGGCTTCACAGACTGATCTCCAGCCCAAGCCATAACTTCCAAGTGCTGCCTACACAGCTATTGTTAGAGCACCAGCATGAGCCTTGCTAACAGGAGTCTGTTGACCTAAGCTGGGAGGCTTGCTGCCATGGGCTGTGTAAACATATCCTTAGGTACTATGGTAATACAAATAACAATATTCCAAGAGTAACATACTACTCTGAAAGTATGGGTGGGCCCATAGTTAATTTACATATTTAAATTTTTTTGTATACTACACACAGTCTTAACTACAGGAGAACAACTGTGTCCCTTCTAGTAAGCCTTGAATCCTAGTATTACTGGATGTTGAGTCTTCCTAATGTACCATATAGTGTATAGTAACAGCTAAAGATATTGATACCAGAGGACTTAGTGACCCATCGTTGGTCTATGTTTAAAAGGAAAACATTGTTATGATACTAGCTACTTTAACTATTTTTTAGAAAAGGATAAAGCTTTTAATTTATCATAGTAAATTTGACATTTAGTCTAGTATTAGCTAACTAGTACAATAATACTATTATCAGTAATGTAGAGTCTACAGTATGGATGTACACGTGAGGCTGATGGTCTGGTAATAGTGTAATGTGCTATTATGTGGGGTTTCTGAGTGTGAACTAGTATTATGTGGTCCTTCACTCTTAGGTCAATACCAAGGGCCAAGAACATTGCAGAAAGTAAACAGAAGAGAACCTCACAATTCTTGAGAGCCACCTTTCAGACCCTTTCAGGAATGGTGTTGATATTTTCCCAAAAGATCTATGGCCAGCTCTCGTTAGATAGAAAAGCTGGGGCAGATCCTCAGCTAGTATAAATTTTAATAGCTCAAATAGAACTATGGCAATTTAACCTTATTAAGGATCTGCCTAAGGATACAAGGTATGACACAAAAAATACAGAAGGTTTGGAAGAGAGAAAGTGAATAGTCGAAGGAGAGGGCAGGAGGGAAGAGTGGAAATCCTCAGGATTCTGAAAAGGTATACATGTCACTAAGAGAAAGCATGGACGTTTAGTAAACAGTCAAGGAAAAAAAGGAAACATACAAGTGAACTCATGCTCATCTCTGCAATAACATAGCTGATGCCTAGACAGGTTCTGAATTGAATTATGTAACTAATTACAATGACATTTTTCATGGCCTTGGTGTGTACCTTAGACGCTAGATTAGGATTCAGTTTGATGTGGATGTTTTTCCTGACAGAAAGTAGAATTTTCTAGATGAGTGGCCAGAGACCTATAAGTTAACTAGAATGGCAGTGGGATGATGGTTCTGTTGTAGCATAAAGTATAAGGAATCAGTTGAAAGGGATAAAAATCCAGTTTGGGGATGAGGTGAACCATTAATTGTTTCAATTAGATAAAACTATAGAAGACAACAGATCACATCTGGAGCTGTGAAGTGCAATGAATTAATTTATACATGATGTATTAATATTTCTGATCAGACCAGCACCGATTATCCTCAATTTGCTTTGCTGATCAAAGTATTTTAACTATAATAAATAGGGGGTCAGAGGATTTAACCAAATTTCTAGAAAGCAGTTTCACACCACATTTTAGCAAATGGAAATTTGGATAGCCTCCCTTCCCCCTCCACCCCCAAAAGGATCTAAAATATTTAATCCTTGTTATCAACAATACATCTAAATATATTATTTAATTAAGTTTAACTTCAGAAATGAATAGAGCAAAATTAGAGCTAGCTAAATGAGAACAGTTAAAATTTAGCATATGGAGAAAAAAGGGTTCATTTAAAATAACTTAGTTTCCAGAATACTATATATACTCAGTCCATTACTCATGACTATGCCTAATCAATACTTGCTGATTTTAACAGTCAGTTTCAGAATGTTATCTGGGGAGTGGGAAAAAAATCTCCAAATTTCATTTTTTAAATTGGACATCCACTGCACTTCCAAAGGATGGAAGATTTGGGAACATGAAAACAGACTGTGATTTATTTACCACTAGGCCAATTATATACTGATTAAAAGAAAAATTCCAGGATGAGTTGGACATGGCAGAAGGGAATAATGCATGGAACCTATCTGCCTAGAAGTGCTTTTGTGCAAGACTCAGACTAGCAGATTATGCCTTTAGCCAGATACTGTAGATGGATTTCAGAATTCAAAATAGGATTTGCAAAAAGGGCTCAGCCTTTACCTAGCTCTGCTCCCATTGAGATTGCAGATAGAATTTCCACTGGTTTCAATAGCGGCAGATTTGTCCAATGCTAAATGCTTTTGAAAATCCCACCTTTAAAGTCTTTAAACACTCCCCTAATAACATTTTTTTTAAAATCAACTATGCCACAAAACAAACTGAAACCCCGCACAATGTGGTTGAAGCTTGCATCTCTCCCTGGAAGAAAATGCCTCTGCCGAACTCCAGCATCTGTGTTAAGATTGCTATTTAACTCAGGCCACAACAACTTGCTAAGCCTCACATAGCAATATAAGACTTTACAAATGCTTACTGAACAGGAAGATGTCAAAAACAAAGCAATATGATTTGTTTGCCAGGCAGATGGGAAAGACATTCAGCATAACAGCAATCTCAACCCAAGGCCATTTAATTTAATGAGAGAATCTCCTAGCTCTTATGCAAGTACTCCTACAGGAGAGCCTGGGGAGCAACAGGTCAGCTTATCAACCAGTGTTGACCATACTCTTGCATTTGTGTAACTGTGCATGTTGTCTTCTGTTTAATCTCTGCCAATACTTTTGTTCCTATGTTGCTGCTGTTCATAGCCAAATGATGCTATTCTCTATTGCTTTTCAGCCTGGACTAAATTC
Source organism: Caretta caretta (assembly GCF_965140235.1). Classification (NCBI taxonomy): domain Eukaryota; kingdom Metazoa; phylum Chordata; order Testudines; family Cheloniidae; genus Caretta; species Caretta caretta. Next base: position 67,009,548 of record NC_134207.1, read on the forward strand.
TACCAGTTACAGACCCTATGTCCCTCTTTCTTAATGTAATACTGTCAAAAATGTTAGTCATCTTTTTACAGTGCTGACAACTCTATGTTGTTGATTTACAATTCTGGCACAATTTCTGTATTGGTATGGGTGGTCCTGACCCCAGTAGAACCATCCTATTCCACTGCGTGAGAATGGCAGGGGTAGCTTGAAAGTGGACCTTTGGTATCGAATCCCAAATAGGTTATGCAAAGGTGCAACAGGGAGGAGAGGATGTTCTAGGCATTGCTTGGGGTGTGTTGGGGAAAGGTATACAACAGGGTGACAGATTCGGGGACCTTGCAGAAGGATACATGGCTCTTCTGTTGAGTAACCTAATGTCAGGTGCTTGTACAGTTAATAGAGACATAGAGGTATTTTTGCTCAATTACTCCAAGGTTTGATCAGTTTTGTCTAGCTAACACTGATCTAGGGCAAATAACAGGGACTGAAGTATCTGTCTGAAGCAGAAGAAATGGGGTGGGGAGAAAGGGGAGGATGGACAGACAGAGTTTGCAGCTAGGAACAGCTAAGGTGAAGGAGATAGGTTAGGCTGACATGTATGTTTGGTGGCTGTTGTAGGAGTAACCAAAAGAGTCACACTCCAGAAGGGGCTAAGTCTGGACTAGGTGCAGTGACTGGGATTTTCAAAGGTGTCTAAGATAGTTCAGTTCCCAAATCCCATCAACATTCACTGGGAGCGGGGTTCCCCTCCTTCCTTTAAAAATCCCAACCATTTTTTTAGATGAAGGATAGAAATATGCCCTGCTTTCAATATAAATAATGGTTTGGAAAACAAATCCAGTGAGACCTTGTGACAGAGTGGGCTTGTCCACACTTAAAACGCTGCAGCAGTGCACCACTGCAGTGAACGGCTCTACCGTTTTTGCCGCCCCAAGCAGCATGCCGAATTGCTGCTACCATGAGCAGCTGAACAGATAGAAAGTTGCCACCGAATTGCCGCCGCCTCAAGCGGCTCAAGATAGAAGTTGCTGCTGATTTGCTGCCGCAGGCGGCTGAAGAGAGAGGCTGCCGCAGAATTGCCACGCCATGGAAACGCCCTAATGGCACACGGACTGCCGCCCCTTGCAGATTGCCGCCCGAAGCACATGCTTGGAATGCTGGAGCCTGGCAGGGAGCTGGCCCTGGCAGTGAAGACACTATCTGCGTCGATAGGAGGGGTTCTCCTGTTGGTGTAAGTACTCCACCTCCCTGAGAGGTACTAGCTAGGTTGACAGGAGTATTCTTCCATCAATCTAGCACTGCCTCCGCCGGGGGTTAGGTCAGTTTGACTGCAACGCTCAGGGGAATGAATTTTTCACACCCCTGAGCGACATAGTTATACCGACCTAATTTCCTTGTGTAGACCAGGCCTAAGGCAGACTTGTCCCCACATGGGTCAAACCGATGAGATAATAGATTAAGTACCAGGTGACTGACCAACTAAGAAGGTGATCCAGCTGAGGACAGCTAAAAGAGAGACAGGAAGAGGCAGAAGACAGAGGGTGAAGTCTGGAAGGAAGGGCTAATGGAGCCTGGTGTCTCCGAGAGGTGAGAACTATCACCCCATATCTGCAGAGACGGTAAAAGCCTTATGCTATGGGGAACAAGCACTTGTATAGCACGTCTTTTGTTTATCTTGCCCTGGAAGTGTGCGAGGACTGTTCGCAGAGAGAAATCAAGGGTGAGGGAACCATGCCCAGTGATAGACCTTAACTGATCTGTTGATATGTGTGACTGGGATTTTTTTCATTTAATTCCAGTTTATAATCTTGGGGCCAATTCTTGCCTTGCAAAGCCTTTGAGGCCAATTAGGTCGTAAGCCAGTGCTGCATTTGGCCTGGAACTTTGTCAACATTTTATTTTATATATTTAGCATTAAGTCTGATAGTTTTTATTAAATTCGAAGTTTTGGTCAAGAGCAGGAATAACTGGAATTTTACCCAAACTGATGTTTGTTTCTTTTCTTTACTTAAATATTAATATTCACATTCACCAAAGGCAGAAAAGCATTAAAATATACAGCAGTCTATTCTGTTCTGTTCCAAGAATATGTCAAACAGATATTGAACAGGCTTGTGTGCAATAGAGCAGACTTAACTGAGATGACTAAAGAAAATGTTATCATTAGTTCAGTGGGCAAACTGCATTAGGAGACAGAAAACAGTGTGTGGAAGCCAGTAGTATTAAGTCATTACTTACTGGTCATAATCACGTTGCAAGCCACATCCAAAAATATCAATACTGCTGCTGAAGGTAGAACTGACAAAAAATGAAAATACAGTGTAAGAGGGAGAAAATGAAGTGGCAGACATTTCTGCCCATTCCCTTCCCCCACACTAAAACTAGAAGTCTGAAAGGTCTGGATGAAGGAAATTATTATCTGGCTCTTCCCTTACCCGTATACATGGAGCATTGAGGAGTGAATTTAGGGATGGAAATGAATCATGATGGTTTTTGACACAAAGTGGTTGCCATAATGTTTTCCAAAAGATTCTAAGTATATAGAGAAAATGTGGTTCTCCTATGCCATTGTGCAGTAACTGTGTCAAATTATAACTTTTTAATGGCGACCACTTGTGCGATACCAGTATCTATATATTTCCACCAGCAACAAAACTTGAGACCTCAGAACCAATGCACGTAATCTCCTGTCTTAATTCCAATGTAGTGTTCCATAAAATGTATTGTACAGCAGTAAGCACACTGTTGATGCTTAGAAAAACATAAGAATGTAGTCATTAGTCAGTGAACTATATGTATTTGAAATATTGTGCATGTGCCCAGATACTGAATATGTGAATTTTGTAAATTTAAAATGCATACAGAACTCACTTGCAGAAAAATCATTGAGTTACTGAATGGCATCTAGTTTACAAAGAGACATTGTATATCATCAAATAAATACCATGAATAGATATCATAGAGCTACCGTCTAAGGTTTATCTAATTGTCTTGAGATCAGTGTAAGTTTGCATACACACAATCTAGTGTTTCCTCTTTTCCAATAAATCCTACCCTACCAACGAACAAAGTAACAAAATAGACAAAGGCAGGTGGACATCATAGGGCAGATCCTCAGATGATATAAATTGTCATAGCTCCATTGAAGTCAGTGGATCTATGACAACTTACCCCAAGGGAGGAGTTGCTCCCATGTATGTAGTTTAGTGTGAGCCATCCCACACAAATCTCATCACTGAATAAGCTCGTGTCAAAGGATACCAATGGTATTACAAAGGCCCTGATTCTGCCAAGAGAACTGCATAGGCAGATCTCTGTGCCTAAGTGAAGGACTATTTCCAGCTTGAGGCCAATTTTACCTTAAATCTCATCAGAGGCCTAAAGGGTATGAACAGCCTTATAGTGTACCATCGGCAACATCATCTCTATGTAGCTTTTCCCAGGGAGTAGGAGAGCACCTTATTGCACCCTTTAAAACGGCTTTCACTCACATCAGAAAAATATTTTTATACAGTATTTATAAAATGTGTTGTTCAGGGTAAATCTTCAGAGAAGTGAAAAATAATTTCCATGCATCACTTTAAAACGTACATTTACAAGTGTGTTAATATTGTAGCTTCTTTTTGCAAATACATTTGTATAGGCATTTCCATTGCTGTAAGATGGACTGAATTCATCTGTGGTGTATATCCACTGAAGTAAATGCAACATCAGGGATAAATTTGGCACATTTACAAACTAGAATCCAAATGAGAGACACTGTTAATCCTTACAGACAAAAGGCGGTGGTTTCCTTAGCAATGAGAATGACTTGAAAGCTCTCAGAAGAGTTTCTTTCTTCTTTCTGGTGGTTTTCTTCCAGTAAATTCATTTGTTTACCTACTTGCATCAAGAATCAGATACTTAATGTCTAGTTTGAATTGATATTGTGAACTGATGTGGAGAAAATGGATTAACTGTTTGTTCTTATTGCTAAACCTCTAGTAAACTCCAGCAGGTTCACCTCTGTCTACATTTAGAAACATTAATGAATTTTTAATGTTAATATTCAATTCCTTCTTGATGCTAATGGTACAGATTTGCAGCTATAGTAACTGTCACAGCATTGAAATAATCACTGTGGACTGGTATCCTTTAGAATGATTTCTGTTCTAACATTGGTGGGTCACATGAATGAGTTTCATTGTAAAAACCACAAGCCTTAAATTTAGCAATAGGGGGACAGTAGGCAGCCAGCCAACATCTTTTGATTACAAATTTATTTCTGGATCCTTTATCTGGAAGCTCTTTATAATAATCCACACCAAGTAAAAAGAATAGAGATACAAAATATTTGGGATCTGATTCTTAAAGCCCCTTTACAGCACTTTGGCAGGGTGAAAGGGCTTTAACCCCATTTTACTCTGAAAGAATGGTATAAAAAGCCCTTCATGTAAAGAGAATCAGGCCATCTGCGTATGACCAGTGATAGGTAGAATTATAATGTCATTTTGATGGGCCACGCATGTCTTTTTCTAATGCTGCCTCCTCCCTATCTTTACATTCTCTGCACTAAGTTCTACATTAGCTAAGTAGCAGAAATTCACAGTACTGCTGTGTCCCCTCTTGTGCAAAAACACCGATGTTTAACCAAATTCACCCTCAGATAGTGAAGTTACATTGGGATTAGTTTGCTTATTATTTTAAATAGGAGTTGAATTGATATATATCAGTTTGTGTGGAAAGAAGCAGTAATGTTTTGTTCTCCAATTCTCTTCTCGAAAGCCCTATGATCTATGGTTTAACTGACAGCAGTCCTCAAACTTCATTGCACCATGACCCCCTTCTGACAACAAATATTATTACATGATCCCAGGAGGGGGGCCGAAGCCTGAGCCTGCGCTAGCCCCACCGCCCCGGGCAGCGGGACCAAAGCTGAAGCCCAAGGACTTCAGTCCTGGGTGTGGGGGCCTATAACCTGTGTCTTGCTGCCCAGGGCTGAAGCTGAAGAAGCCCTCAGCATGGGCAGTGGATGAACCATGGTCTCAGGGAGGCTAGCCCCTGGTTCAGCCCACCCCTTCCGCCTGAGGCCACTGCTCGAGCGCCTCCAGCCCTGGAGCACCGGGTGGGCAAGCTGGTGGTGTGCGTCCCCCTCCCCAACCCCAGAGCACCAGGCAACGCAGCCCCAGCACCCCCAGGAGCAGTCTGCATGGGCCGGGGCCAACTAGCGGCAAGCAGGAGGGAGCCTCGGGGTGGAACATAGGCAGGGCCAAGTGAGGCTGTTTGGGGAGGCACAGCCTTCCCCAGCCAATTATATGCGCTGCCCATGGCCCTCAGGCTTGGGCTTTGTCCCTGGGTAGTGGGTCTCAGACTTTGGCCCCGAGCCCCAGCAAGTCTAATGCCAGACCTGGCGACCCATTAAAATGGGGTTGTGACCCACTTTGTAGTCCTGACCCATAATTTGAGAACTGCTGGACACTTATGTCACCTACACCAGTGACATCAGAAATAATTCCTCTGCAGTTAATTAATTTATTTTTTTACTTTTATTGAGCTAGCACCTACAGCATTCAACCAAAACCTCATTGAGCTACATGCCATACAAACACAGAACAAGAGATTGTACTTACTTCAAGGCAACGACTAACTAAACTGACCAAACAGATGTTGGGGGGAGAAAAGGATGTTTGGAGGGAGAAAGGGATGTTCATACATGCCAAGCAAACAGTGGTGGTTTGCAAACGTCATGTTAGTTCCACAATATTTTTTTAAAAACTATATTTTAGTGTACAACCGGTGAGATCAAAATCAGCCCTTAAGGGTCTTCTTTCAGCTACTAGTCCACTGGCCTTAAGAGTCTACTTCAGCCACTAATTGGCTGGAATGCTATTGTGAGACTTGGAAATCTCTCTCAGAGCCCCTCATCCAACCTCTAGGCCATTTTGATATGTGAACTCCCATATCTCCAACACCCCAATATTTTCAGATTGATATTCAGAAATACTTGTCTCACAAAATATGGCTAATATTTATGCTATTCAGTAAGTTTATCCATCACAACTACAGATATACATGTGCATAAAATATATTCTCTCTCCTACATACTTACTGATTTGGTAGGGTTGACAATAGGCTATTTGATTTTTGTTATATTTGGACCCCCATAAAGGTCTCTTTACACTGCCAGAATAGAGTGAAAGAACCTCCATGTAAATGAGAATCAGGTCATTAGTGTTTGGGCAAATTTGGTTGCTCATAAAAATGACACTTTAATGACAGTGACTGAAATCAAGGCAAAGTGGACTGGAACTGTGTATACTCCCCCCCCCCCCACTCAGTTATTCATTATTTCTCCATTTTGAGCTGCAGGATCTCTTCTGATTCAGTTCTGGATCAGTGCCAACATGAATTGTGCCAAGCTTTGTGATCAGCGTGTGATGTTGCAATCTTCCAGTAATGTAAGTCTACCACTAGGTAGCATGATTGCCTTTATTTATTTATTTGGTTATATCCTGAAACTACTATTGCCTTAAAAAAAAAATATCAACCCTTCTTTGCTGAAAATCATCAACTCTTCTCTGTCCTAGCACTCAATACAGCCAAGTGCTGAGCATTTTGGCCCTGATCCTGTTGACTTCATATGCTTACAGCTAAGCATGCACTTAAATGTGTAGCTGGATTGGGGCCAAAGAACTCAAACGAGTAAACCGTCAAACTCATTTTAACTTCAGTGACATTACACCTGTGTAAGGTCACAGGCGAACCAGGCCAGAATAGTGGAAAAGAAAAGTTTCCTGCCAATGTAGGATTATTCCTGATTGTACATTACAACCCAGATAGCAGGGACCACAAGAATGAAGGCTGCACTTTTTTTTTTTTTACTAACTGGTTTAAGTTATACATAACTTCCCGTCAATTTCACCTATCAGGCTGAACTTTCCATGCTTGATCTCTATTTGAAGGGAAATCTTTTTCTTTTTTAAAAGTTTGAGCAAAAATAACACAGCTGTTTCTGAGTATGAGTGAAAAATATGTTTTCACATTATACAAAATAAACCTTAACACCTAAAAAATAAATAAAAATGCAGCCGTAGTAGGGTAGAATTGTTTGCACCTAAATAGCCCTCACTGGGAAAAAATTAGTTTGTGTGTTCTAGTAAAAACTGGTTTTGACTTAGTTGATTTACGATACGACTTTGAAAAAATGTGCTGCAGGATGAACAGAACATTTTTTAACATCAGTGTTTTTTTAATAATAATCACAAAATGTTTTGAACAACTGGAAGATGTGCTGTGAATATGTACATATTAATGTAGAAATGTATTCAAATGTGACACAAGAACGGCCATACTGCATCAGACCAAAGGTCCATCTAGCACAGTATCCTGTCTTCCAACAGTGGCCAATGCCAGATATCCCAGAGGGAATGAACAGAACAGGTAATCATCAAGTGGTCCATCCCCTGTTGCCCATTGCCAGCTTCTGGCAAACAGAGGCTAGGGACACCATCCCTGCCCATCTTGGCTACTAGCCATTGATGGACCTGTCCTCCGTGAATGTATCTAGTTCTTTTTTGAACCCTGTTATAGTTTTGGCCTTCACAACATCCTCTGGCAAAGAGTTCCACAGACTGACTGTATGTTGTGTGAAAAAAATACTTCCTTTTGTTTGTTTTAAACCTGCTACCTATTAATTTAATTTGGTGGCTCCTAGTTCTTGTATTATGAGAAGGAGTAAATAACATTTCCTTATTTACTTTCTCCACACCAGTCATGATTTTATAGACCTCTATCATATCCCCCTTTGTCGTCTCCTTTTCAAGCTGAAAAGTCCCCATCTTATTAATTTCTCCTCATACGGCAGCCATTCCATACCCGTAATCATTTTTGTTGCCCTTTTCTGAATCTTTTCCAATTCCAATATATCTTTTTTGAGATAGGGCGACCACATCGGCACACAGTATTCAAGACGTGGGTGTACCATGGATTTATATAGAGGCAATATGATATTTTCTGTCTTATTATATATCCCTTTCTTAATAAGCCAACATTCTGTTTGCTTTTAAGACTGCCACTGCACACTGAGTGGATGTTTTCAGAGAACTAACCACAATGACTCCAAGATCTCTTTCTTGAGTGGTAACAGCTAATTTAGTCCCCATCATTTTATATGTATAGTTGGGATTATGTTTTCCAATGTGCATTACTTTGCATTTATCAACATTGAATTTCATCTGCCATTTTGTTGCCCAGTCACCAGTTTTGAGAGATCCTTTTGTAGCTCTTCGCAGTCTGCCTGGGACTTAACTATCTTGAGTAGTTTTGCATCATCTGCAAATTTTGCCACCTCACTGTTTACCCCTTTTCCCAGATAATTGATGAACATGTTAAATAGGACTGGGCCCATTACAGACCCCTGGGGGATACCACTAATTACCTCTCTCCATTCTGAAAATTGACCATTTATTCCTACCCTTTGTTTTCTATCTTTTAACCAGTTACCAATCCATGAGAGGACCTTCCCTCTTATTCCATCACTTCTTATTTTGCTTAAGAGCCTTTGGTGAGGGACCTTGTCAAAGGCTTTCTGAAAATCTAAATACACTATATCCACTGGATCCACCTTGTCCACATGCTTGTTGACCCGCTCAAAGAATTCTAGTAGATTGGTGAGGCATTATTTCCCTTTACAAAAACCATGTTGACTATTCCCCAACAAATTATGTTCATCTATGTGTCTGACACTTTTGTTCTTTACTATATTTTCAACCAGCTTGCCTGGTACTGAAGTCAGGCTTACTGGAGCCTTTTTTAAAAATTGGTGTCACATTAGCTATGCTCCAGTCATTTGGTACAGAAGCTGATTTAAATGATAAGCTACAGACTACAATTAGCAGTTCTGCAATTTCACATCTGAATTCCTTCAAAACTCTTGGGTGAATACCATCTGGTCCTGTGGATACAGACTAACATGGCTACCCCTCTGACATCTGGTCCTGGTGACTTATTACTGGTTAGTTTATCAATTTGTTCCAAAACCTCCTCTAATAACACCTCAATCTGGGTGGAGGGATAGCTCAGTGGTTTGAGCATTGGCCTGCTAAACCCTGGATTGTGAGTTCAATCCTTGAGGGGGTCATTTGGGATCTGAGGCAAAAACTGGGGATTGGTCCCCCTTTGAGCAGGGGGTTGGACTAGATGACCTCCTGAGGTCCCTTCAAACCCGGATATTCTATGATTCTATGACAGTTCCTTAGATTTGTCACCTAAAAAGAATGGCTCAGGTTTAGGAATCTCCCTCACATGCTCAGCTGTGAAAACCAATGCAAAGAATTCATTTAGTTTCTCCACAATGGCCTTATCATCCTTGAGTGCTCCTTTAGCATCTCGATTGTCCAGTGGCCCCACTGGTTGTTTAGCAGGCTTCCTGCTTCTGATGTACTAAAAAAACCCCCTTGCTATTACTGTTTGAGTCTTTGGCTAGCTGTTTTTCACATTCTTTTTTGGCCTTCCTAATTATATTTTTACACTTAATTTGCCAGAGTTTATGCTCCTTTCTATTTTCCTCACTAGGATTTAACTTCCACTTTTTAAAGGCTGCCTTTTTGCCTCTCACTGCTTCTTTTACTTTGTTGTTAGCCATGGTGGCTCTTTTTTGGTTCTCTTACTATGTTTTTTGATTTGGGGTATACATTTAAGTTGAGCCTCTATTATGGTGTCTTTAAAAAGTTTCCATGCAGCTTGCAGGGATTTTACTTTTGGTGCTGTACCTTTTAATTTCTGTTTAACTAACCTCCTCATTTTTGTATAGTTCCCCTTTCTGAAATTAAATGCTACAGTGTTGGGCCACTGTGGTGTTTCCCCGCCACAGGGATGTTAAATTTAATTATATTATGGTCACTATTACCAAGTGGTCCAGCTATATTCACCTCTTGGACATGATCCTATTCTCCACTTAGGATTAAATCAAGAATTGCCTTTCCTCTTGTGGGTTCCAGAACTAGCTGCTCCAAGAATCAGTCATTTAAGGTGTCAAGAAACTTTATGTCTGCATCCTATCCTGAGGTGGCATATACCCGTCAATATGGGGATAGTTGAAATCCCGCATTATTATTGAGTTTTTTATTTTAATAGCCTCTCTAATCTCTCAGAGCATTTCACAGTCACTATCACCATCCTGATCAGGTGGTCGGTATTATATCCCTACTGCTATATTGTTATTATTTGAGCATGCAGATTCTATGGTACAGTTTGGTTCATTTAAGATTTTTACTTCATTTCATTCTATGCTTTCTTTCACATATAGTGCCATTCCCCCACCAGCATGACCTGTTCTGTCCTTCTGATATATTTTGTACCCTGGTATTACTGTGTCCCATTGATTATCCTCATTCCACCAAGTTTCTGTGATGCCTATTATATCAATATCCTCATTTAATACAAGGCACTCTAGTTCACCCATATTATTATTTAGACTTCTAGCATTGGTATATAAGCACTTTAAAAACTTGTCACTTTTTAGCTGTCTCTCATTACATGATTTAATTGAATGAGACCTTTTTTTACGTGACTGTTTCTCATGTGCTGGTGATTTGCTATATTCTATTCCCTTGTTTGATCTCTAGCTCATTGTACAGTGTGTGGTGAATGAGTCAAGGGTTCAAGATGTTGAAAACAATGAGGTTGCACAGGTGTAACTGAGGGAAAAATTTGTCCTATAGAGTCTTCATTACTGGTAATAATGTGCAAGCCAAAAAGAACAAAGTGTGATTTTCCAATCTCTGGAGGAGTTTGCAGTGCTAGCATTTGGGGGAAGTGGGGGAGGAAATATTTTACTTCTGTACCGAACAAATTTAAACTAGAAGTCAACAAGATGCAATAAATATGGGACCCCGTACTTCAATTTTTGCAGAAACGAACTTTAAAATTGTTTCTAAACAATATTCTCATTCTCATATCTTCCATAAAATTGGTGCCTGTCACTGGCGGACAAGTTTCTTTAATTATTTATCAGGTGATAGATCAACATGCAAAGCACTCTGACCTGAGTCAGTTCCCGAGCTGCTTCTTAGAGACTGATTGCATGATATGGACACAGATTAGTTCCATCTAGAAAGCAAGTTTTACTATGAAGTATGAGCCTTACAAATCCTGAGGGAAGGGATTGGACTATACTTCATTCCTAAATGTTATCACTTCCAGCCTCCTCTGAATCTATGTGCTCTGACTCAGATCAGTTTGGAGCAGACTCCCAAGTCAGATAATTTCACATTCAATCACTGAATGGTCTCAGGGTCTGTAAGTCAGAAGTATTTGACTGCAGGTTGTTCATCTTTTGTGTTACATTTAAAGGGGCCAAACTAGTGACAAGTCAAACCTGTTACAGAGTGTCTTTCACTGTCAATAGAGGTCACTGAACATCTCTATTCATTCTTTTACCAGGAATGTTTAGCTGATAGTCTTTTTTTCCTGAAGATGGACTTCAGCTTAGAGTTCTCTGGCATGATGTTTTGAAAGCATAGCCCCTTACCTTTCCAGACTTAGTTCACTTGCTTTCTGCTCCACAGTATGCTCTTCTCTAGACACAGAAGTCAGCTCTTGCGGGTTTTGAATTGCATCATTGATCATACAGATATCCAGGGCTGTGGGTACACAATTATTTTTTAAAAAAAAGTTTTAATGGTTTCATTTATATAAAGATGAAAGTATTCTCTAGCTATTTTGCTCTCTCATAACTTAGTTTTCCATTTAGTCTCCTAAAATTGTATTCTATTCCCTTGTTTGATTTCTAGCTCATGAGAAAACTTAGATACACAGTATTCCCCTTTTCCCTGTTCATGTATGGTATCTTCATATTTCCAGGCTGTAGATGCTGACTAGTCTTTTTGGCCATTTGCCAACACCATAATATATGTTTCTGCTTCAGTCTCTTTCTTTTCTACTCTATAAAAACCATTTCTGGGGGGAGTGGAAGGTACAGGGGACAACATGTTAACAGCTGCTGAGGCTACAGTGGTCACTAAGGTGACATAGCTTTGATGAAGCACCTCCACAACTAGGCCATGGTCTTGCATGGAAGATTCTTTGCCTACTCCATCAACCCTTTCAGGCTATAAAGGCAGGATGCTGCATTTTGGACTTGGCTGCAGATGTGCTACAAAGCAATACTAGTGATAAAAAGCATTTTCAGCATATAATATAAATGTAATGTCTACTGTGGAAGCATATCTGGCATTAGACATTAGAACTGCTGTTATGCTTAGGGCTGACTTGGCTTTTCATCCTTCTCTGAAGTAGACAAACTGAGCTCCCTAGAGTTTACTGTGTGTAAATATTCAAAACCAGACCTTAAAAACCAGGATTTTGTCAGCTCTGCATAGACATTAATGATCTCTTGGCTCTTATAGTAAGAGAGATTCGCCCTAGTGTCCTTGGCCCCAGTTTCTCTTCCTGTCACTATTGCGTCACTGCAACAGGGCATGAATTGTCTGCCATCTTTCAGCCAGGAAGGACTGTATTTCACGGACACTGTATGCATATCACTTAACATGCTTTAGCATCCTTTGGGATGACAGGGGCTATATGAATGTATTGCCTTCATATAAGTTAGGCTTGGCTAAAGCCATGCACACTTGGTATGGCACTCTGTCCCCCTCTAGTGGTAGCTAGACTACAGAGGTTAATGAGCATGCTACAGCCGAGACTAAGAAAGCTCAGTCTTTCAGCTCAGGAAGTTGAGGCTTACACATTAAGATCCAGAAGTCCCAGGTGTTGGTCCCTGCTGCTGATGACCCACCCACGGACATCAGTGTTAGAAGTGGCGTTCTCTTGGGGAATTGAACTGGGAAGATCCAGAAGCTTGGGATGTGCTTCCTGGCCAGGGAGAGTATGTAAAGCCATGCCCACTCATTGTGGCATTCAGACCCCTTCTAACAATGGCTAGGTCAGACAGAAGTTAACCAGCTTGCTACAGTCTTGACTGACAGAGGTGGAACTTTTAGCTCATGCAGTAGAGGCTCACGTATGGAGCTCTAGAGGTCCCAGGTTTGATTCTGCTGCTGACCACCCACCCGGGGGTGTCAGCATTACACTTACATAACTGTTCATCCAGCCCTCGCTGTTGAAATGAAAGTAAAGTGCATGTAGATTATATCTTTACCCTGTAACTTAAAGGCAGCATTAGCAGTTAAGTTGTCAGAAGCACTCTATTTGGCAGGCAGAAATGATATAAAACTCCAAGCAGCACAGAGTCACAGAACATTCCTGTCACATGGCATTCTCCTCTTCTCCACTGCTTACTGCTGGCCTGGGTCTTTGAAGCTTAAATATTTTGTTTTGTTATAAATTACAATTTTACAGTATGGGCTTCATTCAACCCCACTGAAAATTAGTGCAACGCCATTGAAATCAATAGAGTTGTAGGCACGAGTTCCATCCACCCATGAGGAAGTCCAAATTCAGGGCTCTGCTGGGGCATACAAACCCCATACTGGAGAGCAAGAGGTACAGCTTTGGGCCCAGACACACCTGCAAAGCCTGCCCAAGCTGGAGGCAGGGCTTCAAAAAAGAGAGAAGAACAGCTCAGAAGGGGGCAGTGGAAGGAAGCAGATGGCTGCTGTGAGGGGAAGTACAGCCCAGGAGTTCACTGACTGAGACCTGATGCCACAGACCTGTGCAAACCTCCAAATGAGAGGCCAGTGAGTGAGTGTGCAGGTCAGAGTCTAGCCAGAAGTGATTTACTCCAAGAAATTAAAGAAGGCTGAGGTAGGAACTGGGGGCAGCTGCTTAGCACCCCAAGGTGCTGATTGAAGCTGCCCACCACTGGACCCTGGACCAGAGCCTGGTGGAGAAGATGGGCCTGGGCTCCCCTATCCACTCCAAAAGGACATAACAACGACAAAAGCCTTCACCTTGGGTGAAAGGCTAGCGGGAAAAGACTTTGGCTGTTTGAGGGACCAGTACCCCAAATCCTTGTGCTAAAGGGGAGGACTGGAAACCCTTGGAGGCAGGGCGTTAAAAGACAGAACTATTTTTCAACAGGGAGCTGGCCTGCAACTGCTGTCTGAGCACGAGCAGCACGGTCGGAGGTTGTGAACCTTCCACAGGGGCATATTAGTCTTTCCAGCGAGTGTGTTTTGTAAGATAGCCTGTAGCAGTAGTCATATTTGGCAGAGGGAGCCCATTAGAAAGGTACAACTTGCACTGTTACACTGGCTTTCTTAGTTTGATTGCGATCTCAGAAGTGACATTCATTCTTTTACCATCAGAACCTGTCCGATCACATCAACAGTCTGACTGTCTCTGCAGATGTTGTTACATTCTCCGGGAGGTGAGGGATATAGAATTAAAATCAGGGCATGAGCCATTATTTGAGAATACATTGTTTCCCTTAGGATTGAGATTTCATCTTTGCAACGTCTGAATATGAGAACACATTTTTCCATCTAATTTTTAATAATATACAGCCTTGAAATTAACTCAGGTAGTCTAGAAACAGGCTGAAGAGCTGTCAAATAGTACAGATCATTCTGCTCCAGAAGCATCGGCTGAGCTAAAGGAGAATGTCCTAAAGAGGATAGGAACAGCTTGAAGAAAAGAGGCACCCAGAAGAAGCTTGTTTTGGGACCGAGGAAGTTGTGCAGGTTGACCTAAGTTACATCAACATACAGCCACTGCAGTAATTAAATCACTTTTGCATATTCACACTACACTCCTTGTGTTAGCGGTGCGCATCCTCCCCAGGTGCGTTTACACCGATTTAATTGTCAGTGTGGGGCATTGTGGGACGGCTTCTGAAAGGCAGCAATAGATGATGTAAGCAATGCAGTGTCTACACTCGACACTGCATCGACCTAACTTCATCCGCTTAAGTGCTACACCTCTCGCGGAGGTGGAGTTGTTAAGTCAGTGTAGTGGGCAAGTTACATCGGTGGGAGCTGCATTTTAGTGTAGACACTTGCAGAGTTAGGTTGACGTAAGCTGCCTTAGGTCGACCTAACTGTATAGTGTAGACCAGGGCTTAGTCATGCTGAGGGCTTCTGCAGTCCCCAAAGCAGCACAGGTGTAAAGCCACCTTAGCCCCATCTCTCAAAGGAGCAGCATAGACTCAACCCTGGTCTACCCTACAAACTTATGTCAGTATAACTACATCACTATGGGGTGTGGAAAATCCATACCCTTGAGTGACGCAGTTATACTGACCAAACTCCCAATGTAGACAGTGCTATGTCAACAGGGTGGCTTCTCCTGTTGAGATAAGTACTGCTTCTTGGGGAGGTGGAGTACCTATACCAACAGGAGAAGCCTTCCCGGCAGCGTAGGTAGCATCTTCACTAAGTGCTACAGCGGTATAGCTGCAGCAGCTCCACTGCATCGTAGACAAGCCCTAATACACTTTAAGGCCAGAAGGGAACAGCATGATTATCTAGTCTGACCTCCTGCACATTGCAGGCCATATACAACCTCACCCACCCATTCCTGTAATAGACCCATAATCTCCTGCTGAGTTATTGAAGTCCTCAAATCTTGATTTAAAGACTTCAAGTTACAGAGAATCCACCATTTACTCTAGTTAAAATCAGCAAGTGACCTGTGCTCCCTTCTGAAGAGGGTCTCTGCCATTCTGACCCGAGGGAAAATTCCTTCTCAACCCCAAACATGATGATCAGTTAGACCTTGAGCATGTGGATGAGACCCACCAGCTGGACACCTGGGAAAGAATTCTCTGTAGTAACTCAGAGCCCTCCCTCTCCAATGTCCCATCTCAAGCCATTGGAGATATTTACTAATAGCAGTTGCAGATGGCCATATGCCATTGCAGGCAATCTTATCATACCATTGCTTCCATAAACTTATCAAGCTCAGTCTTAAAACAGGTTAGGTCTTTTGCCCCCACTACTCCTCTTGGAAGTCTGTTCCAGAACTTCACTCCTCTGATTCATCTAATTTCAAGCTTAAACTTATTGATGGCCAGTTTATAACCATTTGTTCTTATGCCAGTATTGTCCCTTAGCTTAAATAACTCCTCTCCCTCCCTGGTGCTTCTCCCTCTGATGTATTTATAGAGAACAATCATATCTCTCCTCAGCCTTCATTTGGTTAGTCTAAACAAGCCAGGCTTCTTAAGTCTCCTCTTATAAGGTTCTTCTTTCCTCTGATCATCCTAGTAGCCCTTCTCTGCACCTGTACCAGTTTGAATTCATCTTTCTTAAACATGGGAGACCAAAACTGCACACAGTATTCCAGATGAGATCTCACTTAGAGTGGATGTGCATGCAGATGTTTGCATGGATAGTGAGTGTGTATGAGAGAGACTGGGATTATCGATGAAGCATATAGCAACACCTACAGTTAAGATCAAAGGGATTTTTTCCAGTCCAAAGGGCTTCGTTCAATTGCTTATAACTTACTCAAATTCTTATCTTTTGGCTGAAATCTTCTAGGACTCCAAACAGATGTAGGTGGGGTAAGACCCTTCAACAACAAGCAAGTGATCAAGTGTCTTGTTAATTCCATAGTTTTTATTTAGCGGGTGTTTAAATGTCAGAGTGCTGAGTGTTATATGTAGGCACACATGCACATGTCTCTCTTTAGCAAAATTGTCAAAGATTCAGTAGATGTTTATATGACTGAATTGCTTTTCTAGAGTACCTTGACTTTATTTACTTGCAAAATAGTTTAGATGATTTTTTCCCTTGTCGTTTGCTTCAGAAAAGTGTCAAGAATAAATAAAGCTATAAATAGATAACTGGAAAAAGGCAATGGGCATTGCAGTAAAGGTAGAACCTCAACAGAATTTGAATGAATAGCCTTTGAAATATGTAGCAGATACTTTATCCATCAGGATTCACAGCCTTTCTGTACAGTCCAGGGGAATTTGCAAAAGTAGAAATAGCCACAGGAGGGCTCCCCTATTGTTCCTTGAGAGCAACAGAAGCACACTGTGAATTACAAGTAAAAAGTAATTAAAAGTTGAATATGAAGCTATAGGGTTCTGACAGAGCTTCTTTTCTTGTGCATATAGTATCAAGATTTATCTGTACATGCATGGAAAATGTCATGTAGATCTAACTATAGAAAGAAGTGAAACAGAAAACAATGCACACATTTATCCCTAGCAGTCTCCATAAATAGGCATCTGTTAAAATTATTTTCTCCAGATGTTAGGGTGATTAGGTTTATATAAAAAAAACCCACACACCTGTTTTCCTCCATAGTCTCTCAAGGGCAACCACTCAAGGTTTCTGGCTCCCAGCCATCACCTTTCTTGGGTGGAGACCTGTGTCTCTCTCCCTCTGGACCAGGGTTTTAAGGCTGCACAGCTTCCTTCCTTACATTGTGATATACCTAAAAGTCAGTCTGCGCAAGGCCCATGCCTCAGGGCCATGACCAGTGTATTGCCAGCAGTTACAAGTTATCACACAGCTGTTTCTAAGCAATCACCTTTATGCATAGGGTAAAAAGCATTACAGTGAAAACAATAAAAGTTCCTATACACAAGCTAAAAGCTTACCAGAGGTCATTTGTCAGTCTTATGGGGCCCTAGTAGATCAAAGTCCTTCCAATCCACCCGCAAGGGTTGGGGGCTCTACCTTGGACAACAGGGCCTGTCTGTGGCTGGATCAGAAAGAAGTCAATTAGATTTAGATTAGCAGATCAGAAGGAAGTCCTGAGTCAATTCAAGCTCATCCTTTTGTACCAAAAACCCTTTCTTTGTTTCCTAGTCTCCGGAAAACCCAGCCTGAACCAGCATATGCAAACCACTCTAGGGGTGGAACTTCTCTGGAGTAATTTACAGTCTCAGGAGTACTCATCCCACACTGTTTTCAGTTCTTGAAGGAGCTGTGGTAACCCACCTCTATGGAGTAGAACACAATCATATATAAACTATTCAAAAATGTAATACAATGGTCCCCAAATTTACTGCGTAGAATTGCAATATCTGTCACTCACTGCACCCTGATTCTCAACAATTTCATTCTTATATAGATAGTAGAGGTGCTGTTTTTCTGGCTCATTTTTAAGTCACTCTTGGGCTGGTGCTGTGTAGTGGGACTTCACAGAGAATGTTCACAATTATCTTGATTGTTTTACAGGACATGAGATCCGCTTTGTATTCAAAGAAAAAGTTTTTACCAATCACATGAAGTATTATGGAACCTGGCCCCAGTGAAGTCAATGGCAAAAATCCCATTGACTTCAATAGGGTCAAGAGGTCACCCCAGAGGTTCAAGTGGTGAAAATCTCCAAAGCTCTGTTGAAATCAATAAAGCTAGGTTGATTAATACTAACTGTAAATTTCATTGGAATAATTTGTTTAACTGCAGTGATTTTTTACTTAAAAAAAGAAGCAGGTTGTTGGGGGTTGTTGGGGGTTTCTTGCATCAGGAGATTTATACTTCATCTATAATTAGTAGACTAATGCTCATAAGCATTAAGTGAGAATTTGCCAGTCATTCATGGTGCTTCATTGACCATAGTCATATAAATGAATGGTGGTGGTGGTGGTGGTGGTCAGGGGGGAGGGGAATGCCTATGTAATTCAAATTGGGAACTCCCAAAACATTCTCAGGTCTTTTTTGAAGATGATTGTGGTGCATGTTATCAGCCAAATCAAAGTCTCAGGACACCCCCCAACCCGCTATCTAGTCTGCTGTCCTAGAACCCTTTCCAGTCACACATCAGCAGAACTATGGTAACAGAGGAATAATACATTAGTAAATGTTCTCTCCATTTTACAATGGAGAAACGCTTGACAGAAGGGACCAAATTATTATTTATATTCAGTAGTCTCTAGGAGCCCTGTTCAAGGGACAGGCCCCCCCGCACTGTATTTGGTGCTGTGCATGTATGTAGTAAAGAAGCAGTCCCTGCCCTAAAAAGTTTACAGTCTAGGCCCCTGATCCTGAGTGTAATTAACTGTTGGAATAATTTACCACAGGTGGATTCACCATCATGGGCAATTTTGGATTTTTTTTCCCTAAAACATGTGTTCAAGGAATTATTTTGGGGAAATTTCATGGTCTAGGACATCTGAATAGGTAATCTCAATGGTCCTTTCTGGCTTTCGAATCTCTGAATCCTGTGAATGCAACCCCAGCTGGACTACTCACATTAGTAAAGCTGAGCATAAGCATATGTGTCTGCAGGATCAGGGCCTAGGTTAATGACAAGACACCATGGTACAATTCCTGTCACTTCAGTGTGGTTGCCTACAGTGTTACTGAGAACAAAATTTGGCCCAGAGAGACTAGATCATGCTGCACTGCTGCTGTCTGATCTTATGAGCACAGACACCTCGCCCAGACAACAGCAAGAGAGACTCCAAGCAGATTCACCTGAGATGTATTTTAAGTACATTCACAGCCATGCTCAGCTCACAGATTTTTCACTGGGCTTCTCAGAATGTCTACAGCCAGCTTTTGAGAGTTAATTGTATGTTATGTCAGTTGGGGAAGGGCTGCTGATGTTTACTCTAGTGTTTACTCTAGTGTTTATTTTTGACCCTTGGCAATTACCCTAGAGGAGAGAAGGTTGAATTTCATCCCCCATTTTGTTTGCTCTACCACTATTGTAGCAATATGCTGAAACAAGCATATTTTTATGTCGCAGTGAATTGCCAATGTGTTCACTTTATACTTATTCTCCTTGTTTCTTCCATACAGCAAAACAATCCAGACTTTTAATCCAGACTTTCCTTGGTTCTTTTTTTCAGATATGTTTTTAGGTCAGTTATAGCGTTGCATCACTGCTTGCCTTGTTCTCTGCCAATATTATAAACACTGGAGGAATATCAGCCTGGCAGTATCTCACCAGATAGACCTTTAAAAGGACATTTTTCTTCAATCAACTCCATCAGTTACCATTTTTTAGCTTTGTATTATTTCCCTTTGTTTTCTGCAATGCAAACTGCAAAATGTACAGAGTCATTCTCAGTCCCTTTGTGATTTACCACCACTCTGGCACCCGCTAGTACCAATCTACTCTCTACAAGTGTCTGCTGGCATGTGCATTATGAACTCTGTTATACAGGGTCTAATAACTCAGCTGTTCAGAATCAGTTGGGCTGAAACTTGGCATTTAAATTGTCAGCTCACATGATAATTATTGCAATAAAATGATTATAGTGTGGCCTTTCCTGTTACCCCAGCCTCAGTCCCTGCAGCAGCATCCCTGGAAATCACTCAGTCACATCAGAAATTAAACACAGAACATGCTTTCCCCTGCTGATAACAATATGTTGACTCCAGGGGTGGAATCCTGGCCCCAATAAAGTCAGCGTGAGTTTTGCCATTGACCTCAACAGAGCCAAGACTGTACCCCAGATCTTTTAGTATTGAACTAGGATATTATTTATAGTAATGGGAGAAATATTGCTTCTCCTCAGTTTCTGTAGTCCTTGAGAAGCAGATTTTATTGCTTAAGCATTATCTGCTCTTCTCCCCGCAATGGACACAACTATATTTTTGTCACCACCCCAACCATCTCCAGAAACTGGCTGTTCTTGCTGAGTCTACCAGGCTTCTCCAACTATCCACCTCTGGCTTGAGGTCCACTTCTCTCTCTGTTCAAGTCTTTCAACTACTTTGCTCCAATCTGGTCCCCCAATCAGTTAATCTCCTCTCTGCAGCTTCCTGCTCTTTTGGACAGTGCTAGAAGAGCTCTGAACAAAGTGTGTTTGTGTGTGTGTGTGTGTGTGGGGGGGTGCTATCATAACCTGGGAGCAGCAACTTTGGTAAGATGGTGCTTAAAGTGTGTCATGCTGAGTCTTTGTTTACTTATTTTGCTGGGGTCTGCAACCCCTTGTGAAATTCTCCCCTCCATTTTAAGCATTGCTTCTAGGGTTCTCTTTCCACCCTGTATTGCACCTATCTAGTTTGCCCGCTTGCTCCCATCCTCCAACCCCTGAGAAGAGTAGCAGGTAAAGGAGAAAGTTAGTGGCCGATTGAGTGATTGCTTGGGAGAGCATGGGGGACACAGAAAGTGTCTGGGAGAGGTAGAAAGAAGGCCAATTTGAGGACAATGGGGGAGACACAGTGTTGAAGGGTGAAAGTCATTTTTTAGGAGTCTTTGTACCACACGATACTGTGTGGATGTTGAGAGGAATGTTCAGTTTGCAAAGATAAAGCAGAGATAAGAGAAGTCATGGCTGGAGTAGAACTGGACTATTGTCTTTAAAATATGAAATAGCTCTTTTCAGGAGATAAGCAGAAGATGTGAGTTTCAGGCTGAGAAAACCAGGCAACTATGAAGCCCTACGGTGATAGATCTCCAGTTACCAGTTAATGTGGATTATGGATTAAAAGAGGGGACACTGCCCACCCCCATCTTCACAGTCCAAAATAAATTACACATGAATCATAAAATAGAGACGTGGAAGACCCACCCCCAACAATTTCTCTTTGCAGACTATTTCCTGAAATTGTTTCAGGTGTTAGAGAGAGAGCTGGTCGGGAAATTTTCAAAGAAGTGTGGTGGTTTTGGTCTGGGGTTTTTTTGTTACAAATGTCTATTTGTTGAAAATGAAAGTTTTTGTGGGAAAAGGTCTGTTCTGATGAATTTCTCAACTCATTTTTTTTAAAAAAGTTAAGAAATTGTCAAAACATCCCATTTTTGACATTTTTCAAAATTAAAATTATTGGTTTTCTTTCCAAACAACTTTTCATTTAGCTAATTACAGTCCACTAATTTTAAATTTTAAAAAGTGGTTGAAATTGAAACAAAACATATTTATTGAACTAAAATGTTTTGATGAACCTGAACGGAAATGTTTATAAACATGTTTGAAATTTCAACTGTTTGTTCCAATTTGGGGCAGGAAACATTTCCCAAATCTCAATTTTAGTGTGTGTGACAGGCAAACCATTTCCTACCTGGGTATAATTAGTGGCATTATAAATATCAATACTTCCAGCTTCAGGAAGAAGTTACACTCATTGCTGAAGATGCAACATCTGTATTGCCAAACATGGGATACTATTTGGACATGGTATTTTGAGACTTGTAATTACCTGCTAAAGATGTGCAACAGTTTTTACCCAATAGAAAAAACAAGCAAATCTGAGGCAGTGTATATGCACTGGAAGAAAAAAGCATGTATGCTGATTCTTAGAAAACAGTTAAGAGTTAGCACACAAAGTGTTAGTTGGTTTTAGTAGAGGTAAGGACAATATTTATGCTCATTATGCATTTTGATTTAAGACAATTTTAAAAAATTTCTATAATTCTTGTCAGAGGCTGTACAGAGAATATGCATGTGACAGGGTGTACCAACCCTGCACGGGGCCAACAGGGGCTGACCAATCACTGTGGGCCCAGGAGGCCATGCCCCCCTTTTTCTTCCGTGCATGCTCCTGGTGGAAGAGCCAGATAAAAGGAGGCAGCCCAGCTCAGTCAGGGCGGTCAGCGGAGGGAGCAGGATGAGTACTGCGGGTTCCTGCAGAAGTACCTGCAACACTCCAGACAGTAGAGTCAGTAGACCCAGACTATGCCGTGGACAACTCGCTGACTGCAGAAACTGACGGGAAAGCCAAGCCAGTTGAGGAGATGCCCAGGACACACTTAGTGGTAGGAAGTGACTCAGGGGAGGTAGTAGATACCTGAGACCCTGATGGGAAGTTCTCTGGCTTCATAGGACCCAGTGGAGAGAGCGGGGCCGGGTTCCCCAACCACACCCCGAGTGCTACTGTTTGCCCCAGCTAGGAGGCTGCAGGGCTTTAGACTGTTTTTTTCCCCACCCAGAGGCTACGGACTGTTTATGTGACCCTGTCAGGGGACTGGAACCCACCTGGCTGCAATCACCTGCTTAATGGGGAGTCCCAACAACTGGGTGAAGGGGTGTACCAACCCCATACAGGCCAAAGGGGGTGACCCAGCTCAACATGTAGGGCCTTTGTCACAATGTATGTCTAGATACTCTTTACTTTTGCTGATGGGTTATGATTTTAGCTCTTTTTCCCCCCCAGTAGTTGGTTTCCTTCTTTTTGGTGTCATAGGTAGGAATGAAGGGGTTGACACCCAGTTGGCTTGCCTGGTTGTATGTCTCATACCAGGGTTCACAGCTTCATGCTCCTCTCTTTCCTGGCTTCAAAGGAAAACATTCCAGCTTCCTAGCCATTTATTTTACGATCAAACACACCAGGCGAAAAAGTTGTTCTCCCTTCCCCTGTTAATACATAGGGAAATTTAACAAGTGCTGATGAGTGCACAGTCAGTGCTTAAATAATAATAATTACAATAGTATTAATGTGAAAGTTAAGCATAATTCCTGGACTCATAGCAGAAGGTGACAAAATGAGGAATTTGAAGATTTTTGCTGAAAGATCCATTTGTAGATACTCCCAAATCAGTTTAAACCTGGCTTCTATTGATTTAGCTCCATTCACTAAGAATTGACTTAGCTTATACCAGGTTTATATCAATTTATCTTAAGTTGATCCATTACTGAATTCAGCTAAATCAAATTAAACTGTCTCTTTATTAAGAGGAGTCTTTACAGAAATAGCGCATGTAGCATTTCTAGCCACATTCTTGCAGACTGACTTCCAGTTGCTTCCTCCAATCTCTTCCTTGGTGTAACCTGTGCTCCTCCCTCCAAGTTCTATGCAGTTTGCTATAATACACAGGAGTGTTAAGCTGCTGAATAGGCACAGTGTTGGATCTTGTGATTCCAAAGTATGACCCACACCCTGGGCTTATTCAGGCCTAAGGCAAAGCCTCAGTCTGAGCTGCACAGAGGAGGTGGAGGCCCAGACTCCTGTGCAATATCTCTATTCACAGCCCACTCTGCCCATGTGGTTTAAGTGGCAACAAACACAGAGAAATCCTGTTGTAAGCCATAATCATGATACAAAGAAGAAACCTACTGAAACCTACGAATGAAACTGATACACTGTTGAATTGTCATACTGTACAATTCTTGCAGGTATTATGGGGATGATATTGCAATGCCTGGAAGTGACAGGGTTGCCAATTTTGATTGGATGTAGGTTTCATTTCATGACATAATCTTTAATTAAAGATTCATCTTTAATTCCTAGAGACTCCAGGACAATCCTGGAGGATTGGCACCCCTAGGAAGTGGATTCCCTAAAGTTGATACTTAAAGGGAGATGGGCTGGTCCCTTCCATTTTCTCTTGACCCACAACTGAATATAAATGAGAGCCAGGATCAGCAATTGCCCAAGCTGGCCATTATTTTTTTCCTTAAGTTTTGCCCCGGGGGGTATAGGGCCCCTCAGGAGACCTGCTACTGCTCCTGGCCGCAAGAAGCAGCACAGTGCTACATTGTAGGGCTGAAGAATCTGTTTGTAGAGCTGAATGAGCACTCCTATCCAGTCCTGCTATAGCAATGTGGGAGCAGAACAGACACACACCCCGTGATATTTAGCACCAAGAGGGTGTCTTAAAAAAGAACAAACAAAAAACTGATGAATACAAGAACCTTACCAGCCTTTTGACCATGGCTGCCCCCAATTCCCCCCATCCTGGAACCTGAAATATTGGGTGGAGTCTGAGTGCCCAGCAACCCTGTTGCAGACAGACAGATGTTTGGTGGGGGAATTCCCTCCCACTTTTGCCTGTCTCTGGGGATAGCTGCTCCTGTCCTTGTTCCCAAGCATTTCTGGTGGGAAGGAGAATTGCTGGCGCCAGAAATGCATCAGGATTTGAGGGATGATGGGCGCTTAATGCTGGCTGCAGCCCCTGCCAGCAACCCCAGGTTGTACCTCTGTGCCCCACAACAATAGCCGTTCAGCTGCTTCTCACTGTTAGCAGGACAGAAGCCAAGGAGGTTTTGCAGACAGAGCTGATTCCTGGTTTGGGGCTAGGAGCTTCCTGGGGACCCTCCCCCAAATATTGATTTAAATGGCACTAATATTGGACAATTGCTAGGCCTAACCTTGATAATTTTGTAAAGTCAAGGCTCAGGGACAGAGCTGTACATACATTTTTGGAAGGTCCTCCTTCCTTTGGTATAAATCGGTGGTAGGTGTTTGATCAAGGACACTCTTTGAGTGGTTAGGCATATAAATAGCTCGACTAAAAAGTTGTCCGGCATAGTGGGTCTTACCTTAATGACACTCAGTATTGACAGTCAGTATTGTTTTTTAAAATATGTATTTTCTGCAAAGATAAATTTTAAAGAAGCAGACTATATTCCCATTGTAAACAAACCAACCATACACATGCAATATATAACAGGAGATCAACCAAATGGATTTCCCTTTGTTATACTTTGTAATTTTACTGATGGTAATAGAATGAACCCAGGCTGCCAGCACCAAGATTAGGAAAGTAGTTCATGCTAAAGCACATGTGAGGTTAATAAAAATAAATCCTCAGAAGAAAGATAAATTAGTCTTTAAAAAGGTATGCTGATGATGAAATTCTAAAAATTTAGCAACTGTTATCGCTATTTCAATCACCCTGATGCTGATTCCTTTGTATGGGAGGCTGATGTAGTGATAAGACTATTTCTAGGAAAATTATCCTCTCATAGGAATTCAAATGTGGCAGTTCATCATAGACTTCTTTAATGGTTTTTCAGAAGAAGTGTTAGCTTTCTGCACATTGTCCATCCCTGTTGTTGTATCTAGGCACTCACCATATCACATCCACTCCTCTCCAGATCCTGACTGACATTGTATGCCTTATTCCCTGCTCTTCTTCCTCACACAGTTCTCTTCCATCCACCAACCTTGTTTCTCTACGTGTATCATCTGTACTTTTTTCTAATTTCCTCCCAGGAATCTCCCACTATAGGCTTCGCTTCCCGGCAGCTTGCTCTCCTACCCTCTTCTCAATCAGTTCCTCTATGTCCTTCTTCTTTTTTCTAACGGCATCTGTCCCAGTCTGGGCTCTGCACATCGGGCACCATCCATCATTCATGGGTGGGCAGGAAACCTTAACAAGTCCTCTCTTATGCTGACCTTGAAAAAGTCATCCACCTTTGTTACCTTCAGCAAGACTACGATAATGCACCCGACGAAAGGGTTACCCTGGAAGTCCCAGCTAGTGCAGGATGCAGCCTCCTATTTTCTAGTGCAGTGAACCCGCTGGAATCTCAAGTCTCTGCCTTAGCTTCTTGCTCCAGTTCAAAGCGTTGGTGACGATGTGTCTGGGACCTGGTTATTTGAGAAGCTGTCCATCACCTGATAGTTGTGCAATGAAGATCGGCTGTTTTTCTAAAAAGCTATGCTCTAGGAATTATTGTGGGGAAGTGTTAGCCGACGGCCAAGGATGTTTGGTGAGGTGCCAGCTATGCCCGTTTATACCATCCGTGACTTTAACCGCTAGGACGCACTGTCCCTTCGCGGCGGGCAGCCCGGGCTAGGCTGACGGATGCCCCAAGGTCCTAACCACCCGTGACTTTAACTGCTAGAGCTCAGAGCTCCTTCGCAGCGGGCAGTCAATACTGACTGACAGGTGCCCCAATGGCAGCACTAAGAGCCTCTCCACACCCGTGACTTTAACTGCTAGAGCTCAGAGCTCCTTCGCAGCGGGCAGCCAGGATTGACTGACAGGTGCCCCAAGAGTTTGCCCCGTGGAGGCGGCACAACTCAACGCTAGGCTCTTAGTACTCTCACCTAATGGCCAGGCTTTAGAGCCAAAACGGCTGAGGTTCTTTAATTGTGATGGCTGCTTTACAGTAAACCAGAGAAAAACAAGTCAGGCTTATGCATAAATGGTTACCAAAATTTATTAAGCTAGATTCTAATCATGTGGTTACAAAATTGCTAGTGCCTACTTATTTAAATGTAGAGATGTTACACACACACAAACAAGTTACAAAACTGAAGCCACAATCCCAAAGAAAGAAAACAAAGTATAGAGCTCTATTTCAAAATATGTGTACACTAAAGATAGGAGATCAGGTGTGGGTGCTTCTTACCCTCCTTGCATCTCTCGATTCCAGCGGTGCCAAGCCAGGATCGGTCACTCAATTCCGCGGAAAGACGAATAAGGGACAAGGCGTAGGGACCCTCTTAGCTGCAGAAGCCTTGGGAGGCTGTCACTTATCTGACCAGCAGATAGATAGTGAAAAGCACTCAAAAATCATGGTGCTGTAGGTCCCCTACTTATACCTCTGTACTCCTTTATTCTCTTTCTCCTTTCTTATGCCAAATTGAGGCTGGTCTGTCGGGGTGACGCCAGCTTTTGCAAGAGTAGTTTACACTTGCAAGGGAGAGAAACAATAAGTTTCGACTACTGGACATTTCTTTTATCAGGGTAAATATTTTCCCACCTAGGATGTTGGTGTGTGTGCATCACACTACTTAGTAGGGGCTAAGAGCCAGGTCTGTCACAGGGCCTCTGCCTGCTGTGAGCTTAATCGTCATATCTGTTCCCAGAGGCACATTGTAGCAGCACACCTGTGCTTCAAAGGCTGTGCTGGAATATATGTTAAGTGCCCTGTTCCTGCTTCCTCCTGTGTTTCCAGCAATGCTGGTCTGAGGGGGGGGGGGGGCTGGCTGTCTGGCTACATTCCACCCCCTGATGCACCACACTACATCCCAGATTGCAAGGTGGCGGTGATGCCAGCACCTCTTGCCCTCCTTGGGGAAATCTAGAAATACCCAACAACCAAATTAGAGGATGAGGGTTCGCGGAATTGGTTAGGATCCCTTTTTAGCTCTAGGTATCTGATTTGCGTGGAGGAAAGAGCAGTTTGAATCAAACGCTTCATAATACATAAAGTTACACAAAAAACAATTACAATAATTAAAATGGTTAAAACAGTATTCACAACCGAATGTAAAAACGGAGAGAGGGAAAATCCCAAGTGTTGAGCTAACCATTGCATCCATGAGGTTTGTCCATTCTCAGCCACTGCATGTAAAATTTTAACTGCACCTTTAATAGCAACCACATCTTGCTCTATTTGCCCTGAATGATTTACATAAAAACAACAAGATTGGTTGATGACAGCACACACTCCTCCTTGCTGGGCTAGGGTAGCGTCCAGTGCTATTCTGTTCTGCAGAGCATATCGGGCCACAGACTGAAGTTGTTCATTTAAAAACCCTAATGCATCAGCAGTATGATTCAGAGCAATTTCCAATTGTCCAGAAACGTTTGCTATTGCCATCTCGAGCTCAGTTATACCTAACCAAGGTATAAGTGCACGTGTAAATCGGTGAAAACCAGAGGGCCGTTCAATCAGGGGGTTGTAGGTGAACTTTCGTTTGGACCGATGTATAAAACTTCCCAGATTTGTTATTCTGGGGGCATTAACATGAGGGTGTACTGTTAGTCCCTCGGGTACTGCATGTCCCAGTGAACACCTTCCAGTCCAACCTACAGGTAGATATTTATATGCCTTGTCCCCACAAATAAAGAACAAGCCAGGTTCTTTACTAAGAATAGGTGAATAAGGTCCTCTGTGCCACCTGCCCCCCTCAGGTTTAGGTATGGGTTGGTGATATGGAACACAATATCCCATCTTAATGTTAGTACAGAGCAAAACTATTAACAAATCTTCTAAAATTTGATCTGAGCGAAAAAGTCCATTTTCATTACACTGATCTAATAAGGAGTTAATAGATTTGATTAGCAATGGGTTATAAATGTGTCCGGAACTGGGAATAAAGAACAGTGATTGGTCATACCAATCTCTGCTTTCAGGGTATCTACTCATATTCAGGGGAACAATTGTGGCATTATGTATGCTAAAAAGGGGTCTATGTTCAAGTGTGCCATTGATGGGACCTTTCCAACATTTTAAAGTCCTTTTGTTGCTCATGGGTGGGTAGGTAGTCCAACCCCCACTTTTCTGATCAAATACAATTGTATGGGCACATTGCTGCTTATCTAGACTACCCATTTGTATGTCACCCTGAGTTTCAAAACAAATAGGGTATACTTCTTTAGATGATCCCGTTACATATTCCACAGGCTGTCCCCAAACAGTGCGATGCCATTGTCCCACCTCCCCCGAGTCATTGTGAGGGTTGTTGGTGTACCATGCTGGTCCCACTGAAAGATGTCACTTTTGTTCCACCAATCATTTAGGCTGAGTGGTACAAATTCAAGTCCCAGTCCATTGGTTGAATCTAGCAAGGTGCACATCCAGCAATTTGTAGCACCAGCAGCTGAGGCGATGGTTTGGATTGCTCCCCGAAGAGGATGTTCTGGTATTGCCAAGGTGACTGGAGCCAACAGAAGGATCATGAGGGCTTGCAGGAACATATCTCTGGTGGGTCGTGTTCTAGCTAAAAAACTTATTTTAAAACCAAAAGCAAAAATTACACCTGCTATTATAAGTAATGGCAAATATATCAACAGTCCATAGTAGTCTCTAGTGATCAAACAGGTCTGCTGCATGGTCCATTTTGCTGACAGGTTAGCTGGCAGGTTGCTCGGAACCATGGGACCATTCCTGCAATAAATCACATGGTCAGCCGGTCTTGGATGCGATCCAAGCCTCTGTAATGGTTATTAGCCTTTTATCAGCATTTAAGGCACTCCATACACCTTTCTCTTTATAGGCGTGCAAAACGCAGGTAAAGGTACCCAGGGCTGGGTGTTTAATCACAATAGTGTCTCCGGGAGCATACTTGGAACTGTGCAGTGGTGTTCTGGCAGGGGAGATAGCTTTCCCTGTAGGGAAGAATCCCCTGCTGATTGGACTTCCTGTAGGAGTCTGTCTGTTGTTTAATCTCTGCACCACTTCGTCCAGTCTGTCTCCCCATGTGCCATCAGTAGGCTTCAAGTGATTCTTTAGCAACCCATTCCAGCGCTCGACCATGCCATTAGATTGAGGTCGATATGGAAGGTGGAAGGTCCATTGGACTCCATGGTTAAGGGTCCATTCCCTTACAAGTTTATTCTTAAAATGCGAACCATTATCTGATTGGATTTCTTGAGGCATTGGGACAATTGCTGTTAAGCGGTTTAGTCCCATAACTGTGGACAACCCTGTTGCCAGTCGGGTTGGATATGCAAAACCAATCCCTGAAACAATTTCTACCCCAGTCAAGATGTATTTCCACGTCTGCCTTGTAGTGGGCAGTGGTCCGACATAGTCGACCTGCCAGGTTGCCCATAGTGTTTTTCCATCTCTTAGCCTGGCAAACCTTTGTCCTTCTGCTATATGTTTTCTAGTCTCAGCACAAATAGTGCAGGCTTGCACCAGGTCTCTAGCCTGTCTGTGGGTGATAGGCCACCCCCTGATATGTGCTTGCCGCACTAACTCATCACTTCCTGTGTGTCCTAAATTATCATGTAACCATGAATATAAGCGTTCCCATTCTACTTGTGTGGTAAAGAGCTGGGCAGCTGCATCGGCTAAATTGTTTAACTGTGCAGCTGGGGTATTATTCCTCTGATGAGCTGAGACATGTCCTATAGACAGGGGTTGTTGCAGGGCATGCTGATATAACCACTTCCAGTATTCCAGTCCCCAGACTGGTTTACCTCCTATTTCCCAGTGGTTATTTTTCCAGTTAGTGATCCACTGAGTGGCACCTGCCCACACCGCATAGGAGTCCGTATATACTGTGGTGGCTCCTGCTTCACAGGCCAGTTTAATTGCAGCTAATTCTGCAAGTTGTGCTGACCCATCAATTTCAGCAGTTAGGGGTGCTGCAGAGGGGTCTGCAGGCACTGCTGCAGCTTTTCCCTTCCATTTTCCTTTAACCAGCCTGGCACTGCCATCAGTGAACCATACTCCCTCAGGCTTAGAAGGATCAAATGGGGCAGCATCCTTAATGGGAGACTGCTGTGGAGGTAGGCGGTATTCATCAGGCATTCCTACTTTCCATAGGGATTCCTGAATCATAGTGGGGTTTTGTGCAGTGTCTGCACTACCTACCCTGTGGTGTATGTAAAGTGCCCATCTTTGGATAGTCATCTTTTGTGCTACACCAGGTGGTAACTCTTTCCCTTCCAATATAGGTTTAATGATTGGAAGAGGAGTGTGAATTGTGATGTCCTTATCCTGAGTTAATTCCTCAGTTTCTCTCAAGGCTGTGTAAGCTGCCAGAAGCACCTTCTCATAAGGCGTGTAGTTAGCCTGTGACCCTTGCCATGACTTGGAACCAAACTCAATTGGTCGTCTGGGAGCAGTGTCACTTTCTTGCCAGAGAGCATAAGACATTCCAGTGGCTCCCACAGTTAGG
Source organism: Caretta caretta (assembly GCF_965140235.1). Lineage (NCBI taxonomy): Eukaryota > Metazoa > Chordata > Testudines > Cheloniidae > Caretta > Caretta caretta. Next base: position 67,040,627 of record NC_134207.1, read on the forward strand.
TACAAATGGAATGGGGCTTCAGGATGTATGGGACCCAGAGCCTGATAGGTGTGTATCTCCCCTATCAGTTGTCTGAGGGCTTCCTCATGGGCAGGAGCCCATTCCCAGGCAGCACTTTTCTTTAACAAATTGTACAATGGTCTGGCTATAATGGCAAAGCCAGGTACATGTTTTCTCCAAAACCCCAGGGTTCCCAAAATCTGTCTCAATTGATCTTTACTTTCAGGGGAGGGTGCCTGATTTAGCTCTTGCACAGTGTCATTAGGCACAGACCTCCTACCTCCCATCCATACAGTACCTAAGAATTTTATCTCTTGGGAGGGACCTTGGCATTTCTCAGCTGGTAACTCTAAATTAAGGGCTTCTAGTGCTCCTTTGATTTGATTCATAGCCTCCTGTACCTCTTCTGGGGTTTTCCCACCTATTAAGATGTCATCAATGTATTGCACAGTTTGTACATTGGGTGGCAGGATAAGGTCATCTAGGACCTTTGCCAGTGCCCCATGGCAAATAGTGGGTGAGTGTTTAAACCCTTGTGGCATTCGGGTAAAAGTGTATTGTACACCTTTCCAAGTAAAAGCAAATCTTTCCTGGTCAGCTGGTTGCAAAGGGACCATGAAGAACATGTCCTTTACATCTAATACTGCTAGCCAGGGTTTATCCCAGGTTTGTATGGTGTTTACAATATCTGTTATGCTAGGGACTGCTGCAGTTAATGGTCCAGTGTTACTGTTTAGCTTCCTATAGTCTATAGTGAGTCTCCATTTGCCATTTGGTTTCTTGATGGGCCACACAGGAGAATTAAAGCGAGAGTGGGTACGAATTAAAATTCCTCGCTGTTCCAAATCTTTGATCAGGTCAGTAACAGGGCTTATGGCCTCAGCTGGGACATTATACTGCTTTATGTTTGTTACTGTTGAGAGCGGGAGAGCAGGCGCGCTGCTAAGTAAGTTTACAGAATAGTGGGGAGGGCTTTCCTCTTCCAGGTGGGTGGCATGAGGAACAGAACTGACTCCAAAAGCCCATCTTTCCCCATTAATCCTTCCCTTCTTTCCTCTTAAAACATCCATGCCCAGTATGTTGGCATTGCCCCAAATCACCTCATATTTTCGGGGCTGATGGTGGGGTTGCAAGGGGATATCCAGTTTTATCTTAACTAATAGGTAAGTTATGGTACTGCCATTTACTCCTGTAACAAGTACTTGCTTTCGGCCAGTAGGTGGCGAGCCCTGAAAACTTTCTCGCTTAATCATGGACATTTGAGCCCCTGTGTCCATTAAGAAAGGAATAATGTGTTTGTCATTTACAGTTACATGTATCCGGGGGTCTTTTGCTGTTGTTTTCTCCTCTTTGGATTTAAGCTGGTTTATTAGGAGAGGAGATTGACCCCCGCAAGCTAGTTTCCCTGCTCTGGTAACTCTTGCAGTTGCTGCAGCAATGGAGTATACAGGGTGTCTGCAGGTGGGGAAAGAGGAGAGAGCTGCAGAGGTGCACTGGGAGTAGCATTAGTTGTCTCCCAGTCAGCTCTTTTAAAGGTGGTGAATAATTTTAGCCGCTCTGTGGGCAGTCCATTTATCACATCTCTGGGATAACCTAAAGCCAGACATTGTCTCCACAACTTGGCTCTAAGCTCCTTTTCCTCCTGGGTTGGCTCTCGCTTGTTTTTATGTCCTTTAGATGGTGCCCCCTTGTTTCCCTGAAGGGAACGCATCTTAGCTTTGCCTGTCAGTGCTCTGATGTCTCCGAATTCTCTAAAGTATGACACCAGAAGGTTTAGCAGTGCCCGAAAGGTACTGTTATGTGCTGCAGCTTCTGATCTAAGGGACAGTGCCATAGCCCTGTGGTTACTCGGAACTCCCTTAAGCAGGGGTCTGAGATCATCTACATCTACCTGACCCTCCCATGGGCTTTCATAGGCTAACCCTTGAGGGTTTTGGCCAAGCATGCTAATGACAGCCACAGTTAATAGAGCTGTTTTTACCTCATCTATGTTGGTCCAGTGCATTACTGTGGGTTCATCTCGGTCTGCTGGGTAAATTCCTCTTGCCCATTGACAAGCCAGAGACCAAAGTGTTTTAGGGGTGTTCCCCTCTGAGTGTTCCAGGAATATTCCTGCACCTAAGTTAAGGCGCTCAGTTTCTTGGGCTGTCAGGCGTATATATCCACCCCCAGTGTCCCAGAGGCGGACCAGCCACTCTATTATACCTTCCTCAGGCTTTTTAGCAAAATCTCCCTGGATTGTTTTTAACTCCATGGGAGTATATTGGCGGGTGGTAATTTTGGTAAAGTGTGTTGGAGCTTTACTCCCTTTTCCCTTTTTACCTCCCTTCTTTGTTTTTGAAGAGGTGGATGGATAATTGTCATCCCCTTCTTCATCCAGCTCTGCCCCACTCAAATTTTCCTCATGTTCTTCTGATTTGTGATGTGTGATAGCTGGTCTTAATTTTACAGAGGGACCTTCCTCCTCAGAGGAGGGGGACTCATCTGCTGAATCCCAAATGTCTCCATCCCATTCCTCAGGGTCTAGCCAGAGAGCAGTCTCAACTTTAGCCCTGTTGATACTGCGTGTTTTAGTCTCCAGCTTTTCCCTTCGTTCTATCCCTTCTTTCTCAATTAAGGGAAGTAATCTTTTCTGAAGATGTTCCATATCCCTATTCAGTGTTCTTACTCTGGTATCTAAATTCTGGCATTCCTTGCGCAGTGTGTCCCTTTCCTGTTGTAGCCTATTAAATTCTATTGCCAGACTATGATAATCCTTACAGGCAGCTTGCCAAATGTTAGTAAGCAGCCATATACAAGCACCTTTTCCTTTCCCTTTCTTCATCTTGCATCAGTTCTCCAGTTACAGAAATGCTGCCAGATCTCTGCTGGTTTTCCCCAATATTTCTCCAGCAGTTCTTTGCTCCACAGAGGATTTCCCCATCCCTCTTGGGTCAAACTTTTCTCTAGCTCAGGGAATTCTGTGGTGTTTATCATGACTGGTTTCATTGTGTTACTGTACTGCAGCCTATATCACAATCCTGTTCGTGACGCCAATTTCTGTTAGCCGACGGCCAAGGATGTTTGGTGAGGTGCCAGCTATGCCCGTTTATACCATCCGTGACTTTAACCGCTAGGACGCACTGTCCCTTCGCGGCGGGCAGCCCGGGCTAGGCTGACGGATGCCCCAAGGTCCTAACCACCCGTGACTTTAACTGCTAGAGCTCAGAGCTCCTTCGCAGCGGGCAGTCAATACTGACTGACAGGTGCCCCAATGGCAGCACTAAGAGCCTCTCCACACCCGTGACTTTAACTGCTAGAGCTCAGAGCTCCTTCGCAGCGGGCAGCCAGGATTGACTGACAGGTGCCCCAAGAGTTTGCCCCGTGGAGGCGGCACAACTCAACGCTAGGCTCTTAGTACTCTCACCTAATGGCCAGGCTTTAGAGCCAAAACGGCTGAGGTTCTTTAATTGTGATGGCTGCTTTACAGTAAACCAGAGAAAAACAAGTCAGGCTTATGCATAAATGGTTACCAAAATTTATTAAGCTAGATTCTAATCATGTGGTTACAAAATTGCTAGTGCCTACTTATTTAAATGTAGAGATGTTACACACACACAAACAAGTTACAAAACTGAAGCCACAATCCCAAAGAAAGAAAACAAAGTATAGAGCTCTATTTCAAAATATGTGTACACTAAAGATAGGAGATCAGGTGTGGGTGCTTCTTACCCTCCTTGCATCTCTCGATTCCAGCGGTGCCAAGCCAGGATCGGTCACTCAATTCCGCGGAAAGACGAATAAGGGACAAGGCGTAGGGACCCTCTTAGCTGCAGAAGCCTTGGGAGGCTGTCACTTATCTGACCAGCAGATAGATAGTGAAAAGCACTCAAAAATCATGGTGCTGTAGGTCCCCTACTTATACCTCTGTACTCCTTTATTCTCTTTCTCCTTTCTTATGCCAAATTGAGGCTGGTCTGTCGGGGTGACGCCAGCTTTTGCAAGAGTAGTTTACACTTGCAAGGGAGAGAAACAATAAGTTTCGACTACTGGACATTTCTTTTATCAGGGTAAATATTTTCCCACCTAGGATGTTGGTGTGTGTGCATCACACTACTTAGTAGGGGCTAAGAGCCAGGTCTGTCACAGGGCCTCTGCCTGCTGTGAGCTTAATCGTCATATCTGTTCCCAGAGGCACATTGTAGCAGCACACCTGTGCTTCAAAGGCTGTGCTGGAATATATGTTAAGTGCCCTGTTCCTGCTTCCTCCTGTGTTTCCAGCAATGCTGGTCTGAGGGGGGGGGGGGGGCTGGCTGTCTGGCTACAGGAAGTTCTATGGCATCGTCTGCAAAACATGGACAATACTTCCCTACCACAGGGAATGTGAACAAAAGTCCATTAAAGACTGTGAGATGCTCAAATACTATGGTAATGGGGGCCAGATAAATACCTTATCTAGATATGAGGACTTTTGCCCGTATGGTAGGTTTCTTATCAAGTCTGACCTACGGGAGTAACAGAAAGGGCTAACAAAATATATTGCCTGTTCTGAGAGCTCAAATTTGGGAAAGTAATTGATAGTCTCAATCTAGGTCTTAATCCATGTCACAAAAACATCAGCACAATTTGTACATTTGATGATAGCCTCATCAGAAAGGCTATAAAAACTGAATATTAGGGAGAGTGAAATATGCCAAATATATTTCCCTTAGAACTGATGATGCCATAAGAGAAGCTTACACTGAGATTACCCATGCTGAATGTGTTATGTGGAAAAGATTTCTGTTTTCAAGGCTCTCAATACAGCACTTAAATACATATATGAGAGGTGAGAGTCAATTATATACTACATATAGTAAAACAATATTTTCCCATATTTTTGTTCCAGTTTGTATTAATATATCTTGTCACAATCTCAATTTCCAGAATCAAAAGTGAAATTAAAAAAAAAGTTTCTAATCTCAGTCTCCGTACATCACAGCCACGGAGCAGGTTTGACATAAATTGGGGTATTTTTGGTGCACCTGTTTGATATATAGAATACAAAGGAGAAAAAAACCCAGTTACCATAACAACTGTGTTACCACCTATGAGATAAGTGACACTTCCTTAAAGCAACACATTGTTCAACATGTCATATGAATGTTTGGGGCTTGTTGTACCAGATTTATGCTAGTTACGTTGCTGTAAAATTTTAGTAAAGGAATGGAGAATCAGCCCACTGTTTTAATAATGCTTTTTCACAGTTTCTTATTCAGGTACATTTCACCAGTAATCATCCTCAGTGGCCATACAAAATTTAATGATTTCTTTTTAAGAAAGAAAAATTAATATACATTTAAAAATGTAACAGTGAGTAGACCTAAAGTTTAACACAATGAAAGAGCAGCTCCTCTTTTTTCACAAGGAGCTGGGTTTGCAAGTTTGATATTTGGCTTATTTGATGCGGGATATTTCAGGCAGGGCAGTGTTCTTACAGGATGTCAAGGCCTGGAAAACAGTAAACATGTTGGATAACATGAACTGAGGCTTCATCGGCTGCTGCTGGATTCAGTGAACTATAGAAGGCTTCTGCTACAGTTCTTTCTTCTGCTACAGTACAGTAACTGCTTCTTTAAGGCCATGCTGCATTTAGCTCAAGACTGAAAGGAAAGTTTGTGATCTTTCCACAGCCCATCAGTACAGAACTTTTTGTATTATGGTCTAAACAGACACCTTATTATTGAGACTTAACTTCTTTTCTGAAGTGTAAACAAAGGAATGTCCATTGTTAGTGATAATGTAATCATACTGTGTTTAGAATTTACCCTGGTTTATTTTTAGGTAGATACAGTAATTATATTTTAAAAAAAGGAGTACTTGTGGCACCTTAGAGACTAACCAATTTATTTGAGCATAAGCTTTCGTGAGCTACAGCTCACTTCAAATAAATTGGTTAGTCTCTAAGGTGCCACAAGTCCTCCTTTTGTTTTTGCGAATACAGACTAACACGGCTGCTACTCTGAAACCAGTAATTATATTAGTATTGGTAAACCAAAGTAATTTGCATTTAATGCTTCCTCACTTCATCTATCCATGGAGCTTCCCAAATCCCTAGTGATATTTTCAATCACAAGATTATGCATGTAACAACAATAGACCTTTTTATCCCTCAAGTCCTCCAGTTAGCCTCCTGAGGCAAATAATATCGCTTAGCTTGTTAGTGTGAATAGGAAAATACTCTCATCAAATATTCCTCCAGGCTATCATAGCACATAACAGGGATTTTGATGGCTTTATCAGATGTGCATCAGAAGGCTCACTTTCACAAGAGGCACAAATAATTTCACTTTAATGCAAAGCTTTGGGATACACACTAGGAAAGATAGAAATCAGAAGATAAAAGGGAGGGATACAACTATTATGTTTCCAATGAAACATACTAAAGTCCTTTATATTATATGTCATTTAAATTAAAACATTCTTATTAGCAATTACTGGGGTTTTCATCATGATTTCAATTGCTTCACTGGGAATGGATAGTACACAAGCATCAGCAAATCTTATTACATTAACTGGCGTTACAATGCTGCCTGCAGCAGGCCTCCTCAGGATATGAGATCTAACAAAATCACAAGAAAAAACAAAAACAAACCAAGATCAAGCTGAGTAGGTATGTGGATTATACACCTCCGAGGAAAGCCTACAGGAAATCATATTGCTGATTTTGGTAGGTGCTAGTGTACTGAACAAGTGTCCCCACAATGGTGTTGAGATACTGTGCTGTTGATGGTGCTGGCTTTAAGATGAAATCTAAAACTGAAGTCCTGAGTCCCCAGTGATCTTTAAAATTGTGGCTTCTATTCGACCACAAACAACTTTGTGGTCACAACTTACACAACCACATTTCTTCACACTATCCCTTGTGCATACAAATGAAGAGATTAACACATGAGGCCTATTGTGCATACAGATTGGGCCTCAGTGTGTTTTGACTGTACTTTCTCATTTGTGTAGATAAGTGAAAAGGCACAAATAGATGCACAAGCCAGTGACTGTGCATGCAAAGCTGAAGTGCACACAAATGAAGACCAGGTTCTGGTTCCTTTAAACACCTGGTCCTTAGTATTCTAAAGGACTTTTTAGGCTAGTGTTTTGTTTGGCTAATTATATTCAGTCTCTCTCTCTACTTCCTCCTGACAGCTTCTGTTTCATCTTCACTTCTTGACCTGTGTAGTATTGCTGTAATGGCAGATACAGTTCAGATAGATACACACTGATACTCTGTTTATTTTAGTGCCTGTTGATTTTAGCATGAGAGAGATGGGCCTTGCTTGTTCATTACATTCATATTTGTGTTCCTACATGGCTATTGCATGTAAGAACTGCCATTTCATTTTGCTACATACACTTATTTAGAACTGGACATAGTGGTTGCAAATTGATTTTTGCTTTATTTGTGGGATAGCTAAATAAAGCAAAAATCCACAAATAAAGCAAAAATCAATTTGCAACCATTATGTTTATAAAGTGTTTTGAACTCAAAGGTGCTATACATTACATACTCTAGATATTGGTATTGCCATTATTCAAGCTCAGATGGTTAGAAGGTTTGCTATTAAATTCCTAGCGCACAGTCATTAAGCATGTTGAGTCTGTAAAGCTGCTAAGGAGCAAAGCTTGAAAAATTCTGGCATGTCATGATTTCTTGTAGATGCACAAGAGTTCAGCCATTAGAACATAGAAAACAGTGCTTCAGTATTTACAACAGATAAAGCAGTTAAGCAGATAGCAAGAGATGGGGAGGATGCTGCAGAAGAAAACATGAACTTAGAATTCTTAGAAGGCAAAATGTGGCTGCTATTTTGTTTATACTTTGCAAGTTTACCATGCAGGCAGTTTTAATAAAACCCTTAAAGGCATCTTAGGAAAGTTTTATGAAATTCATTTAATGGAAGTTCTCATAAATAATTTCCACATGTTACTTGGTATCTATACCTACTTCATACCATCTGGACAGATGTGAAAAATGCTTGGACTGAGCCAATCAGCTGGTGCAGCTGTGGAGGTGTTGACAAGGTTAATTTCTTGGGAAAGGTACCAGCCAGTTCACTTCATTAGCACTCCCAGCAGGTGGATTTAGTCACAATTATGCATCCATTTTAAAATAATTTTCTCACCCCTTCCTATGACTTGAGACATTGCAATGATAACAACCAGGCAAAGAGGAATTACCGATTTTTAAAATATCTCCAAAGAACAGCTTAATTAAATAGAGAAAACATTACTCTGCCCTATTGCATAAGGAGGAAATAAACATTCTGCTGATAAAGTACATGAGAGCTATAATAATAGGACTCTGTTTTCATAAATATCTCTCACTTATGTCATGTTTTCACACTTTTGGAAACCTAAATTGTTTGTTTAATTCTAGATTACGGTTCTATCTTTTCTAAAATGTTTGAGTGGATTCAGTTCCTCATAGATCAGAAAGTCAACCTAATGCTTTAGTTATTGCCAACAGGTACTCTGCAAGTGCCCCACATGGCTCCCACCAATGCACCTCAATCTGCCCTACCTCCTTTTTCCATTTCAAAAAGCTCTCTAGGTTTTCTTTAGTGCTCTCAAATACCAGCTGGGACTATGTTAATTTCACTTGCGATCTGCAGCAAAAATGAATCAAGGCCTCCAGAGGAAATAGATCAGCAAGCACTTACCTGAAGCAGAATGTGGCATTAGCTCCTCCACAACCTCCCACCCAAAAATTTAGCGTGAGATCTTGATCCTGTATTCAATCCACTAGAACGGACTCCCTGCAACCATAGAAAGCCTTAGTGAAGTCAAGAGGACTCTCCACAAGTAAATAAATGTATTTCTTTGGAAATGTGGGTGAGTAATTAGTGAACCAAGACAAAGAAAGAACCCAGCTCCCCCAGCCACAAAACCATCCCAGGTAGAGGATGAAGGGAAAATAGAAAGACCCCGGTGTGGGGCTTATCTTGTGCCCTTGCCCCCTTAAAGTACCCTTTCCCCAAGATCAAGGCAAACAGAAGTTTTAAATTACTTTGTCTCAGATTTAAACAGACAAACTCACCTTTGCTGTGTAGGATCCCTGCTGCAAGAAACTGGTACTTCTCACTGAAGCTTTCTGGCTCTCTGGTCATTCTTAATAGCCAGCCCCGATATCCTCCTCCTTTTATATGCTGCTGGCTGGTTTTCTCTGAAGCGAATGGGCTGCAGCTCCTTGTGTTTCCTGCTTCTTAACCATTATATCCCATCACAATGTCCAAGTCCAGAACCTTGGGGCTTTCTGTCCTGGATATCAAACAGGGAGTATATCCTGTCACACTCACCTTAGATAATACTTAACCTTTGCATGGAACACAGCTCAGAGTGCTCAGGGAGGCCATACCTGCTACCCCATCCTCTAGATAGAAATGTTATGTTGATACAAAATATAATTTTTCAAGAGAATTTGTGAATGTGATCCACCCCCACCTCCACAGGGCAAAATTTCACATAGGACAAATACGTCTTGTAGAGGGCTTCTACATCCATAGTGGCGACACCAACATTCCACACAAAGATGGACTATAAGCCGTCAGGAACAGTATCCCCCATAATGTCACGGCAAACCTGGTGGCTGAACTTTGTGACTTTGTCCTCACCCATAACTATTTCACATTTGGGAACAATGTATACCTTCAAATCAGCGGCACTGCTATGGGTACCCGCATGGCCCCACAGTATGCCAACATTTTTATGGCTGACTTAGAACAACACTTCCTCAGCTCTCGTCCCCTAATGCCCCTACTCTACTTGTGCTACATTGATGACATCTTCATCATCTGGACCCATAGAAAAGAAGCCCTTGAGGAATTCCACCATGATTTCAACAATTTCCATCCCACCATCAACCTCAGCCTGGACCAGTCCACACAAGAGATCCACTTCCTGGACACTATGGTGCTAATAAGTGATGGTCACATAAACACCACCCTATACCGGAAACCTACTGACCGCTATACTTACCTACATGCCTCCAGCTTTCATCCAGACCAGACCACACGATCCTTTGTCCACAGCCAAGCTCTACGATACAACCGCATTTGCTCCAACCTCTCAGACAGAGACAAACACCTACAAGATCTCTAACAAGCGTTCTTACAACTACAATACCCACCTGCTGAAGTGAAGAAACAGACTGACTGAGCCAGAAGAGTACCCAGAAGTCAGCTACTACAGGACAGGCCCAACAAAGAAAGTAACAGAACGCCACTAGCCATCACCTTTAGCCGCCAACTGAAACCTCTCCAGCGCATCATCAAGGATCTACAACCTATCCTGAAGGACGACCCATCACTCTCACAGACATTGGGAGACAGGCCAGACCTTGCTTACGGATAGTCCCCCAATCTGAAGCAAATACTCACCAGCAACCACACACCACACAACAAAAACACTAACTCAGGAACCTATCCTTGCAACAAAGCCTGTTGCCAACTGTGTGCACATATCTATTCAGGGGACACCATTATAGGACCTAATCACATCAGCCACACTATCAGAGGCTCGTTCACCTGCACATCTACCAATGTGATATATGCCATCATGTGCCAGCAATGCCCTTCTGCCATGTACATTGGCCAAACCGGACAGTCTCTATGTAAAAGAATAAATGGACACAAATCAGACATCAAGAATTATAACATTCAAAAACCAGTCAGAACACTTCAATCTCCCTGGTCACTCGATTGCAGACCTAAAAGTCGCAATATTACAACAAAAAAACTTCAAAACCAGACTCCAATGAGAGACTGCTGAATTGGAATTAATTTGCAAACTGGACACCATTAACTTAGGCTTGAATAAAGACTGGGAGTGGATGTGTCATTACACAAAGTAAACCTATTTCCCCATGTTTATCCCCCCGCCCCCCCACTGTTCCTCACACATTCTTGTCAACTGCTGGAAATGGCCCATCTCGATTATTACTACAAACGTTTTTTTTTCTCTCCTGCTGGTAATAGCTCACCTTAACTGATCACTCTTTTTATAGTGTCTATGATAACACCCATCGTTTCATGGTCTCTCTCTCTCTGTGTATATATATATCTTTCTACTGTATTTTCCACTGCATGCATCCAATGAAGTGGGTTTTAGCCCACGAAAGCTTATGCTCAAATAAATTTGTTAGTCTCTAAGGTGCCACAAGTACTCCTGTTCTTTTTGTGGATACAGAATAACATGGCTGCTACTCTGAAAATAGTTCAGCAGAGTACTAATATTGATTTGATTTTTCGTTGTTTGGATTTCTAAGAAGAGACAATAAAATGATCTTTATTTTAAACTAGAAGCAACCTAGACACACAAACTTCCATAGGAGCCGAGTTAGCCACTGCCGAGTGCTCTGTAAATCCTTCCCTCAGTGCATAATCAGACATAAAGGCAAAAGCACCATCACCCACAATACCTGATAGTAACTTATTAAGCAGTACAGCAAAGGAGAAATAAGGGAAGTACCTCATCCTCCCTCAATATTAGATCATCCACCAATATCTCCTTTCTCCAAAGGTATCTATAAAAGATAAATCTTGCAAGGCCCTTTGAAGGTCAAAACATTTGGGCTATATTAGCCCAAAGTAGGAGAGTGAATCTGACAGCCAAGGGACTGTCATGGGACCCTGCCAACACCTCCATCTCTTTTATGGCAAAAGAGATCCAACTCGAGGCCCTTATACCTCCACAACTTGTCTGCCATGGAGATGTATGTTCTCACTCTTAAAAACTAAACCCATTTTATCAGCAATCCCCACATACACAACCTGCTCAGTGTTACACACAGGGCTGGCCTTAGGGAAAATGGCACCCTGGGTGAACTTGTATTTTGGTACCCCTGACTACTGCTGCCTTCCCTAGCCCCCCACCCATTCTCTGATCACCCCTGGCTCCTGATGCCTCCCCTCGCCCCATTGCCCTGAGGTCCTTTCCACAGCCTCACACCCCAGGCCAGCCCTGCTCCTTGCCTCTTGACCACAGAGTCCCCTGTCCACGGTGCCCTAGGCGTTCGCCCACCTGTAAGGCTGGCCCTGGTTATGCACACAATTGTATTTATGCTACAGTATGTTGAGTTATGGCTTTGGATCTTGATTCAAGCATTTGGCACATTCTTTGCCATATATTCTCTTATTCCATTTCTGCTCTGCTTCACTACTGGGTAGGTGTGTATGGAATGTTTGGAAAGAGTTTGGAGATTAATGCCAGGCAAATCCTGCAGTTTGATTCACAAATGGAAGTGAAGCCCCTCCTGCTGTTTGCTTGGTGGTTTAAATTCAATAAGGTTTAACTCTCAAGCTTCAGTTGCACCCCTTGCTATTACAGAGCCTCTTTCTACTTCTCCTTAGGAAATTTCACGCAGGAGGGGAAGAGGAGATTACTCTGGGGTGGAGGGAAGTTTGCCAGCATCTCCAAAGTGTAAATATTTTCCATCTGCATTTGTCAGGCTTTTGCAAACATGAGCTGAGGTTCACAAATTCACTCAGCCTTGAACCCAACATTCAGCCTGAGTTGAGTCTCCAGGTCGATGTGAATGTATCATGTGGCTCTATGTAGGAGGAAAGGGTCCGTGTGGAGAGCTGTTTCAAATGGAGTGAAGTCCTTCCTTTCAAATGGAGTGAAGCATTATAATTTGAGATGATCTCAAAGGAGACCAAATCACCCAAACCCCTGGTCTGGAGTTGAACTTTGTAACTTGGGCCTCTCTCAGTAAAGGGTCAAACCACAAACTGAATCTGAACATACTAGACTTGAGGAAAATTTGATTTCACTTCCAGATCTGAACTCTACAGCTCTGCACCACCTCTAATTTGAACACGTACTTCAGGTCTTATGAATAGACTTCAATATTTTTCTTCCTTAAAAACAAACAGCACATAAGCAAGTAGTCTCAGACTGCTGAGCTCCATCCCTGTATACGTGCAATAGATTTATTAAGCTTAACATTGAATAGTAGTTTCCATGGATAACAGCAAATTAAGTATAAAATATCATCCAATGGCCTAACCCATTCAGAGTTCCCCTACCTTCATTCTGACATGGTATCTTACAATTACAGGGGGACTATCTACTGTATAAAATGTCCCACCAGAAAGCATATGGTCTGTGGTGTGCTAACCTGGGGTAGTGATTAAAAACTAGAGTCTAAAGGCCATAACCTCAGTCCCTACCATGTCCCTTTTGGAGCACTCTTAGGGGAATTCACAGCTGGCATATGCTGACTCTATGCCAGGCTGCCCCTCTCAACTGCTTCCCTCTCCCCCACACACCAGAGGGTGTGAAAGATTTATGTGCCCAGAGCACTTTGTGCTCTGACAAACCTTGTGCACGTGACGGTCTCTAAAGATATGTCTGTAGGGCAAAAAACAAATCCTTCCAGTCTCAAAGCCTGGCTCTACAGACTTGGGCTTGTGGGGCTTGTGCTACGGCACCAAAAGTAGCCCTGCAGACATGGGGGTTGTGGCTGGAGCTTGGGCTCTGAAGCCTGCGGAGGAGGGTGGGTTTGACTGACATGGATCAGCAATCCAGGTCCCAGACCCTAAGGATACATCTACATGGCAATAAAAAACCCAAGGTACCAAGTCTCAGAGCCTGGACCAATTGACTCAGGCTCACAGGGCTAAAAATTACAGTGTATATACTCAGGCTTGGGCTGGAGCCCAGGCTTTGAGACCTACCCCACTCCTGGGGTTTCAGAGCACAGGCTCTAGCCTGAGCATCTACACTGAAGTTTTTAGCCCTGCAGCCAGAGTCAGCTGACCTGGGCCAGTCATGGCTGCACTGTGGGTCTTGTATTGCAGTGTAGATGTACCCTGTTGTGGGAGAGGGGGTCAGAGCCCGAGTCCCACTGAGACTCAGGTCCAAGCCCTGTCATTTTTCACTGTGGAAGCAGCTCATACCACAGACCTCAATCAGAAGGTCTGCAAAGCACAGCAGTGAGACTCAGGCTTGCAATGCTGTGTGGATGCTCATACAGCATATGCCATAAGCCTGGGTCCCATAGATATGGGTTTACAATGCACTGTAGACATACAGTAAGGGAGGCCTAGGTATACTTAATCCTGCCTCTCGAAGTCCCTTCCAGCCCTACATTTCTACAATTCTATGATTACCAGTCAACATAAATTAGAGGGGCCCTGAGACTGGTTTAACACGCTGGGGGCTGTGTTGGCTCCTGGCTGCCCCCAGATTGGCAGGAACAGTGCAGCATGGAGACATCTGAGGGGACTTGCTGCACCCAAAGTGATAGAATACAGTTTCATCGGGTCTGGCCCTCAAGGAATTGCAAACTGTACCTTTTTGGCATTCAAATCTACATACTCAAGCAGAGTCTGTGCATGGGGATGAACACTGGAGTTGATTAAAGCATATTTGAAGTTGTGTGGCTGGCAGTAAATAGCCTTGCTTTTTCAGTTCAAAGATTAAGGGAAAAGCCATCATTTAGCATGCGGTAGAACTCAAAGTAGGTAAATTGGATGGGATGCTCTGTCACTTCATTTTATCCCTTCATTCAGTTGTGCTTTCATTTTAAGTGAAGAGATTATTTCTGTAGTCTGGTATACTTCTGTGCTCCTATTCAATGATACACAGGCTGTTAAGAAAACCAGGCCTTGATATGAAAATGTCATTGAAATCACAGCTGATGAATACATTAATTCAAACACATTTTAAAGATCTTTTCAAAGCAAAAAATAATCTTTTGGAAAGTTAAACACAGCTTAACAATCAGTACAAAACCACTATCTGTATCACATGAATATGTGAGATAAAAACAAGTGGTCTAAAGCTGAACAATTTTATTTGTGTAAAAATAAAGGAAGCATATTTTCAGTTTTGATACCAAGTGACACCTGGAAGCTATGCTTCTGCACTTTGGTGGATATCTTTATTTTAAATTAAATTCAAGTGAAATAGACAAGACAGTTTAGCTCCTGATATTTATTTTAACTTTTTCTCTGTTATGTTAGTCTTATCCAACTCCCTTTCAAGACAGTGGAAGCTTTTCCATTGACCTCAGTGTGAGTTGGATTAGATCTTTTTTGCAAATGTCAAACTCTGTTTTCATTTAAACTGGTGGTTATTTATGGAGGTTGGAAGTTTTTAACTAGATTTGGACACAAATCTGAAAGCCCAGATCTCAACAGAAACTTCCTCGGAGTTTGGGGATTTTAACATCCAGGATATTTGTTTGGGTCTCTCTCTAGTTTCAACTTGTAGGGTTTTTTTAATTATGTATATGATATATAATACTGTATACCAGGACCTTTTTATACATGCAGTCAATGATAGTTTTTAAAAATCTGAGCAGGAATATCTTGCTTACTTAACATAACTTCCACATTTACATGAAGTGTTTGACTTTCACTCTGTTGAAGACTTTTCATCAGTTTTAAGCACAATTTTTATCTTGGGGAGCATCTACTCAGAATACAAGTCCTCAAGTTTCTAATTTGCAGATAAATCACTATAAATTGATCCTGCACATGTTTGTGGCAATATATAATATACAAATTCTTTAACAGATTGCTGTTTTTTCAAGCCCTGTGTAAAGTGCCTGCTATTCAGGAAGAAAGGTCTACAGACATATTTTAAAAGTAGACAAGAGAACAAAGGGCCTGATTCTCCTTTCATTTTTATTGGTGTAAATGAGGATCTAACTCTGACTTCAACAGACTTACTCTGGTGTAACTGAGAGGAGAACCAAGCTCAGTATTTTCAGGTTCAGGCTTAGGTCATGTCTACACTACAAAGTCTGGTCAACTCAAGTTACGTTGGCATAAGCTAAAAGAAAAGGAGTACTTGTGGCACCTTAGAGACTAACCAATTTATTTGAGCATAAGCTTTCGTGAGCTACAGCTCACGCAGTTAGTATATTGCTTGCATGCATGCATGCTTGTCTCCTTGTGTTGGAGCTGTGCATGCTCACCCGGAGTGCTTGTGTCAATACACAGTGTGAGGCACTATGGGTAGGTGTCCCAGTGTGCAACTCACCACTGTGCAGAACACTGTCTTTTGGGAAGTTCTGGCAATGCATGGTGGGGCAGAAACAAGTTGCACAGGGGTGACTGGGAACAAGGGCTCAGCTTCCCAATGTGCAACTGTCTCCTCCTTGACTGGTTCAGATGTTCCACAGGTATGGAGGGGAAACCCCTTAAGGCCACAATGGCAGCAACTGCAGGTAAACACAGAGATACCATGATGAATATAGTCACAATGAAAATTGAAAGTTAAGATTCAGATCTCCCTTCCCTTGCTCCTTTAAAGCTTTAAGCAAGACATGCTTATTGACATTTCTGCTTAGGAGTGCTTGTGCATGGTACCACTCATAGCACCAGTCATGGTGAGTGTGGCCCACCAGCGGTGAGGGAAATGAGGAGGGAATTGCTCAGTTGCATGAAACTATGGGTCTAGGGCAATGGCACTGAATACTGCTGCCATTTTTCACAGGCGGTGGGGATTTTAGCTGATATCTCACTCCTGAGGGTAACAGAGGCAGAGAGAGCACAGCTGCTGGTACTGCTGCTGTCCTGAAGCTGCCCGGGGCCCATATGCCGCTAGCCTGTTTATTGCAATGGTGCCTGCTGAAGTTATCACTGACAGGCATGGAAAACTTGTCCTGCCGTGGAGGAAGAAATAAGGCTGCCGTCCCTAGAAACTTTCGGGAGAGGACTACAGAGTACCTCCTTGAAATTTGCACTGAGAGCTCTCAGGAGGATTCAAGGGACATCTCTGTGAATCTAAACAAACTGCTCTGCATGCCCCTCCCCTGCATCTCGCTTACCTCTGCTGGGGAACAAAAAGCAGATAACAACGCTACCTCTGGTTGTTGTACCGCTACTTCTTCTAGTATGAGTAAATTCATGAAGAGTCGCTAGCTGTGTCCTGTTAAGTTGGGGGCACCATCAGTATATTATTTGCACACTTACCCAGGGTTCCTTCCCCTGTGTCAGGCTCGCCCATGCTCGACTGCTGATAGTGACTCAACTGCAGCGGAGTCTCAAACAGGTCCTGGCTTGTAGCATAGCTGGACTCCGCAGTCACATGTCCCCCATTCTCCTCCTCCTCTTTTCTGTTCATGCCAGGGGTTGGTGGGCGGGTTGGTGGTAGGTGTTTCATGGTGGGTGGGTTGGTGGTGGGGGTCTCTGCCAAGTATGACATGCATACTTGTAAAAGCAGCAGGTCTGTGGCTTGATGCCAGGTAGACTATTGGCCTCCTGGCCCTCTGATATGCTTGACGCACTTCCTTTGCTTTCACGTGGCACTGCTGCTGGTCCCTGTCAGACCTTTTCTCCTGCATCCCCCATGCCATCTGCTTGTAGGTGTCCACATTTCTATGGGTGGTCTGTAGCTGTGCTTGCAGCCTCTTCTCCTCAGAGGCCCAGGAGATCGAATATCTCCTATCTATTCCAACGTGGAGCTGGCATGGTCACAGGGGCTGCAGCACAACAACAGAGAGCTGCTAGGTGTACTTGCCAAACTGGATGATCAGGAAAAGGCATTTCAAAAATTTTTAGGGCTTTAAAGCAGAGGGAGTCCTTCTGGTGTTTATGACCCCTGGGCGGTGGAGTTCATAGATGTGACCAGAGCAGTCAATGTCGGGCATTATGGGACAGCTGCTGGAGGACCATTAGGGTTGACATAAGTAATGTGGTGTTTACACTCATGCTGTGTCAACCTCAGTACATCGACCATGGCAAATGCCCCTCTGGGAGGTAGAGATACAGCATCACTGTAATGAGGCACTTACATCAGTGAGAGACAAATTTAAGTGTAAACACATGGACAACTAGACTGACTCAAGGTAGCTTATGTCAACCTAACTTTGTAGTCTAGACCAGGGCTTAAAATGGGAAGATAACTTAAGAGTTCCCATCTTAGTTTCACAAAGTACATCTGGCTGGTAGTTCAAAGTTAGGCACTTGCTGATGTATGTTTAACAGGGAGGATAAAAATTGATGATTTTTTTAAAAAAACAATTTAAAATATTGGATTTTTTAAAATATAAATTAAATAGTTTTGTTTGTTTTAAAATAAACCTATTTAAAAATAAATTTTAAATTGACAACCTATGTTAAGGCCTAATCTTATAATCAGTTAAAAGCATTTAAATTAAATAAAAATAATAATATTAAGACCATGTTTGCCAAGTTTTAAAGAAAGTGAAATCACTGAACAGTCAGTTCAGCTAAGCACCCAGAACCAGAGTGTATTGAACTGGTAAACAAGCTTTTGACATCAGTAGCCTCTCATGCAAGTGCAGAGAGAATATTTTCTTCATATCAATTTATTCAACTAGTTGAGTTCAGTGACTAGCTCATTTGAAGTTAAGAAAGCAGATGGGAGTTGAAAAAGCAGGAAAGTTTGTATTCCTCTTCCAATCTATGAATAAAAACTGAGTGTGAAAGAATGAGATCTACTAGTTCTAATAATTTCAAGGTCATAATGACCAGAAACAATCAGTTCAATTCACTAACTACAGCTAATCCTTCCTTTGTGTAGTAAATCATTTAAGTTTAAATGCAAAACATGTTTTGAAAAACATTTTTCTTATGTATCTAGCACTTTTAAGGTAGTTTTATTTAATAAAAATAAATATGGCTTATTTTGTTAATTTTTAATTGAATTTGATTTTCCATCCAAATATAGCTTGACACAAATCACAGGTAAAAATATAATCTAATAAATAAATATATTATTTACTACAATAATAAAAAAATGTAAAAAGTAAGAATCTGGATAAAAGTAAGATATATAATTGCTTATATGAATATGTATTGATATAGTGTATTCTCTTGGTTACCAAATTTAGTGCAAAACCTGTATTTAGTTGCAAAACTACATGTTTTAATGATTACCAACCCATGAGAATCAACCTCTCTTTAGGAAAATAACTAAAAAAGTATAAACATATGTCCTATTTGCATGCACAAATCAGATATTTGTGCACCTCTGTCCATTTATACACCTACCACTAACTAGCCATGTGCGCACACATGCTTTGTGCTCTCACATCAGATATTTGCATTCATAAGTTGGATGTACATGTATGTCTGTGCCCAATTGCATGTGCTAACTGTAACTTTGAAAGTCTGGTTATTAGTTCAGAGAATGAAGAATGCACCATTGTTTGTAGAATGGCAAAGAAAGGCCGGAGACCCAGCACAGTTGTCCTAAGCAAACTCTTTTTTGTAGTTGCAGCTGAAACAACAGTAACACTTTGAAAACAGGCATTAATCAAAATAGCAGATTTTTCTTTAGTGAACGGTAATTAGCAGCTCTGCCAGTTTCCAGTATGTGCTGGAGAGCAGACTAGATGATAGGCTGGTAGAAAATTTTTTGTGACAGACACATGAATGTACACACATCGATCCACACATCCGGAGCAGATTATAAATTAGCTTTCCCAGAGAGGCTTTGGTAAATAAAGGGTTCTTTCAGCAAGGAAAACTCTCTTTACAAAAATACTCAGGCAAAATCCTGGCAGCATGGAAGTCAATGGGAGCATTGCCATTGACTTCCATGGGGCCAGGCTTTCATCCTCAGTTCTGATAATATCCACGCCCCCACTACCCCTCTCCAAGTCTAGTTTTCAGGAGTTTTTTATGTATCTGCTAGATTCTAATAGCAGAAAGACCCCAGCTTCCTCTAACTCAGATAACATTTTTAGCCACTGGGCATGTGCACATCTGGATTCTGTTGAACACTGAATAAACCTGACAATGTGTATGTCTAGGTCCCCAAAACAGAAGCCAAAGAGCCATCACTAATTTATAGTTCTTCTGGCAACTGGGGATAGAGTGTGTAAATTCAAGAGGACTACTCAAATGCATAATCTTACTCGCGAGTACCTTCATTGTGTAAGGGCCTTGGATTACTCCATCTTAAAGAATGTTCCTAAACGAAACCAAAACAATAAATTCATTGTGATTGGCCATATGCATCCCCAGAATCTGGAATAAAGAAATCACAAGTCTAAACTCACAGGAAAAGAAAAAGATTTACTTTCTCCTTAGCACATTTATACAGATTAATGGTCTCACCCTTTAGTCTCAAGGGCCAAGGCTAATGATTTGGGGCTTAAGTGCACACACGCTAGCTTTGCTGATAGGACAAACTGTACTTATTCTGAAGCAGCAGTTATGTTCCAGAGTCAATAATCCATTAACTGAGTGGATGGATCATGATCACGAGAAGAAACAGTTACTTAAAATGATGCGTTCCATGCAAGATCATAACGAAAAAGCATAGGAAAGTGTAGCTGCCCTCTTCTGGTTAGTGCATCACATTGTCAGGTGAGACCCCTGTGTACATGTCTCAGGTGGAGTTTTTTCTTGACTGAGGCACTGGGGATGGAGAGTGCTGGGGAGGAGGAAGTGTATTTTGCCCCAGAGGAGAGTGGGTTACTCGCCTCCCCCAGCTTTGACATCTTGCTGGTGTGAGAGAAATTGAAACTGATTGATATTATTTCAAAGAGAGACCCATTTCTTCATTCAAAGGGAAAGGTTTCTGTGATGCAGGGCCTCAAGGGAGTGGGTGAGGGAATCACATGGGGGCTTTCACCTCTTTCCTCAGGGGAAAAAAGCATGGAAACCATGCCAAGCTAAGAAATGTAAAGTTGAAGCTGATATTTCATCCTTAGCCTGTTTTGTTATGCCAAGGTACTGATCTCGGTGTCAAAGCCTGACTGATATTTAAAAACATAGGGCCTGCCTGACCCTTCGTTGCCCAGTGTAAAATGGGCATAAAATGCTACCAGTCCCATTTTGCATCCATTTCGTCTTAATGTAAATGACTGCATAAGGATCAGAGCAATGGAAAACCAGGCTCTCTGAATTCAATGTCTGCATTTCACATCTATTCTGTCTGAGTCTGAGCTTTAAGCCCATTTAGTAATCTTGACCCACTCTACTACACATATGTTTCTTCTCTCAGTGGTACAGCTACCCAGGCCTAAAAACGAGATCTTGGTACATTATGAAGAGTTGTCTGAAAGAGAACCACCACCCACAACATTGCTTAGACAATGCGCTTGTTTCACTGCCTCTTACACTGGTGAAACTAAATGAAAAATTCTTCTATTCCCAATATGTCTGAGAACATTGTTAGCTTGCTGCTAGGTATTTTGATAACTGTAAGAACAGAGTGCGTTATTGAGTTCCAGATAATATTTCTTTATGCTATAATCCAGCTCCTGGATTTCTTGCTAAATATTTTAAACTTCTAAAAGGGCATAGATTATAACAGCTGGGAGCTTCCAGAAGGACTAATTAGTATAATAGACAAATGGAGCTCATTAGTACCTTTCTGTTTTCTTTGGTCACCTGTAAGTGGGGGGAAGGGATCCCTGTGAAACATCCAATGAATGCTGAGAGCCTGGTAAGGAGGAAACAGAGAGAAATATTTCAGGTTTCCCCTCCCTTTAAAAAGAACAATACTGATAATAGTCTGTTGCACTTTTCACTACAGTTGTTCCAGGAAGTGTTTTCTATGAAACACCAGGACATATTAAGACAACATACAGCCCCAAGGATAAAAGGGATTCATGGATGCACCCAATGCACTGTTTTTTATTACTAGTGTGAAAACAGGTGTCAGCATATTTTATTAAGAAGTAACATTGGAGAGAGAAACCCTGTTGGTTAAGGGTGTTTGATACACTATGGATAACACGACACATCTATTGACTATTCCATTTACACTATCTGTTTTTATTTATCGAATTAGACAGTTTTCTCCCTTTTCCTTTACACACTCTTCTGGCCCTTCTCCCCCATGTAAACATCTACAATGAGTTGTGGCCATCAGCGCTAACAGCTGTCCCATGTCCCCTCTTAAAGAACTGGCTAGTGGTCAAAGTAGCAATCTCAGTTGCTCACATTCATGCCCGGTGACTTTATCACGTCTGTGGACTTGAAAGACTTGGCTGTGCAATAATTATTCCTCCCACAGGCATACCCTTAATATTCTTACTAAATAAAGGGCAGTTCATCCCCACAGAGGAGATGAAAGTATTCAAACCACCACCAACACTGCTCAAAAGGAGAGAATAGAAGGAAGTCTACGAAATCATCTCATCTTCCTCCACTCTCACAGGAGCCCCTCCTTGGCTGGGGGAAAGCTGCTCCTCTAGCAAATTGTCCTCCACCAAAAACCAGCATGAATGAACACTGGCTATGTCAGCATTAGCTCTCATGAGTTTCCACTCCTGCCTCAATAGCAGGACTCCCAGTGTTTGGGGGAGGCAATGTTAGCATACCACTTCAGGGAATCATGCTACTGGCAGGGACAGGAACTACCAGGGGGTGAGCTCTGTATGTGAAGATCTCAGCCTTCTACAGAGATCCTGGGGGATGTGGAATTCATTCCTGGCTCTTGGGATAGCTATGGGGTTGGAGGGCCAAAACTCCTGCCCAGTCTTCAGCGAGGCAAACCAAACCCAGCAACCACCTCATCCTTCAGAATCTCCACAAGTGCAAACTCACAGTGTTTATTGCGATACCCAAAGGCCTGGGAGGGGCTGAGCATCCATCCCCAACTGCCATTGGGTGAAGTTTACCAGAAAGGCACAAAGCTCTTCCCTGGCTGAGGACTAGCAGCTCTTGCACCCCAATAGTATTGTCCTTAGCAAGTCGGAAGAAACCTCAACACAAGCAGCTGGACTCTGCCACTGCAGCCAGGGTGGGGAGCGGGCTTGTCATAAATATAAAGGGAAGGGTAAACCCCTTTAAAATCCCTCCTGGCCAGAGAAAAAATCCTCTCACCTGTAAAGGGTTAAGAAGCTAAAGGTAACCTCGCTGGCACCTGACCAAAATGACCAATGAGGAGACAAGATACTTTCAAAAGCTGGGAGGAGGGAGAGAAACAAAGGGTTTGTGTGTCTGTCTATATGCTGCTTTTGCTGGGGATAGAACAGAAATGGAGTCTTAGAACTTTTAGTAAGTAATCTAGCTAGGTATGTGTTAGATTATGATTTCTTTAAATGGCTGAGAAAAGAATTGTGCTGAATAGAATGACTATTTCTGTCTGTGTGTCTTTTTTGTAACTTAAGGTTTTGCCTAGAGGGATTCTCTATGTTTTGAATCTAATTACCCTGTAAGGTATCTACGATCCTGATTTTACAGGGGTGATTCCTTTACTTCTATCTACTTCTATTTCTATTAAAAGTCTTCTTGTAAGAAAACTGAATGCTTTTTCATTGTTCTCAGATCCAAGGGTTTGGGTCTGTGGTCACCTATGCAAATTGGTGAGGATTTTTACCAAACCTTTCCCAGGAAGTGGGGTGTAAGGGTTGGGAGGATTTTGGGGGGAAAGATGTGTCCAAACTACGTTTCCCAGTAAACCCAGTTAGAGTTTGGTGGTGGCAGTGGTTATTCCAAGGACAAAGGATAAAATTAATTTGTACCTTGGGGAAGTTTTAACCTAAGCTAGTAAAAGTAAGCTTAGGAGGTTTTCATGCAGGTCCCCACATCTGTACCCTAGAGTTCAGAGTGGGGGAGGAACCTTGTCAGGGCTCCAAATATCACACACACTTTTGACAGACCGTCAGTTAGTTTTGGGGCATCTATCAAAGACTCACCTGATGATTTGCATTAAAATCCTCAAGCTGGTTCTGGGCATGGTGGTGTGATCAGGGTGGACTGTAGTTGGTGGTCAAAAATACTTAAGAGGGCTGCTCAGCCAGTTTTCTGGAGTTATTAAGAAGTATAGGAGGTAAGTGTCAAATTTTAACAGCTCTTTCTTATCATCCTTGTATTTCTCAGGGAAAGGCAGCTGTTTAGGGGAAAGTTACAATGATTTTGATTTCAACTTGTTCATGAGACAAGCAATGGTGCCACATTATATGGGGTTTGCACTCCTCAAGTGAAAAAACAAACAAACAAATAAAACTGCAAGGGTATTAGAAGGGTATTAGCAGATCTTTTTAGAAAGTGTACACTCGTCCGCACAACTGACAGACAATCCTGAAAACACAAAGGAAAATACAAGGCAAACATCTCTTCAGAAAAAGGGAGGTATAATGCTGCCGTTTGTGGCACAGAAATAATAGTATTCCGCTTATAAAAATTAACTATTTTGAATATTGTTATGCTCTGCAGCCTACTCAGTTCTTTTTAAGCTAATGTTTACTGGAAAGTTTTGCTTGTATCACTTCTGTTCAGGGCTGGCTAATCTGTGGTTCCATGTGGCTTAATCACATTTTCTTCAGTCTCCTATTGACAATACTGGCCCCAGACAAATAAAAAGCTATCGTTCAAAGCAATAACATACCCACTTAAGTCAAACCGACATAGGAAACAGTGCAAGCTAGAGCTCAGACAAGTTTAAATGTGCTCTATTAATGGATGACATTTTTAACAATAGAGCTATTGGACCCCGTTGGAAATAATGGGCTGTAATCATGGCAGGAATTAGTGCACATGATGGGTGATTATGTTCTGGAAATGTTCCAGGACCAGCTGTGTTGAGTCACAGTATTAGTAACCTCTGTAATTACAGCTTTTCAAAACAATTTTTATTTGGAATTGGGGAAAGCCAGTGCAGTGGGGACAAAAACCACCACCACAATTTGCCAGAAGAAAAAAAATGTGTCAGAGCTAGAACAATGCTGCCCTGTTTTCTGAATTCCCATCTTAGACTCCCTTGTTCTATTAAAAGAAACCCTCCTATAATCACTATCATATCTTTCTTTTTTTCCTTTCTCATAGTTTAATTACAGCACCTGCTTACAAATGAATGGTCCAGCAAGTATCTGCCTAATGCTTGTGGAGGGAATTCCTTCTGAAACATCAAAATGGCTGAAAGTGTAAAAGCTGAGTCTGTTTACTGGATTTATTTGAATGTTAAATAAGCAGCACTCTGCTTATTTTAGGGTTAAACCAAAATAGGAGAGATGGAGAGAGAAGCTTTCTTTAATTGCTTATAAATGGCCATAAAATATATTTTAAAGCACACACAAACACATGTAAATATATCAGAATAATCAGATTGTGCATATAACAAGCCTGATTAAATGCATGATCTTAGTGCTATTGTCCTTGTCCTCATTTTTTCCTCTAGTTGGTTTGTTACTCTCACTTGTCACATCTGGCTAAAATTAGAGTGTGAAGTCTGCAGAACAGGGGCCATGTCTTTTCTTTGTTTTGTAAAGAACAGAGAACGCTTTTGGGTGCGGGTATAAATAATAACTCTTTCCAGTCGCTAATCTTACTTGCACTGGCATTGTTGAAAGAGTCCAGTTTTTGCCTTTTTATTCTTTTTCTTAAATCATATTTGAATACAAGTTTAAAGAGCTGATGGACAGGGAATGGATTAAAAGCATTAGACGATTTGACTGCCAATTAGAAAAGTGCCATGTTACCAGTCAGCAATGCAGTTAGTCAGATTCCTAGTGGAATATATAATCTAGACCCAAGTCAGCTTTTCTCAAAAGCAAAACATTCGGTACTTTTGTATCTGACATCTGTGATTTCTGAAACCATTGAGGGGAGGGAGGGAAAAGAAGTCACATGAGAAGGGAAGGAAGTTCTAAGAGCTTTCATAGGGTTCTAGTTGCTAGGGTAACTATTTTACTTGGTAATCAATATGTTTAGTGTGTTTCTGTTGCTTTGTGCCGACCGCCACAGGCAACATTGTAGGGTGGCACTGGGGAAAACACTAGAAATGAAGAGGACAACAAACCTTGAAAACAATTGCTTCAAAATAGATAAAAAAAACAACCCTAAATAGTTTAAGGCCCCCTAAGATTTTAGTGGAATTGGGTGTCATTTTCTGTAATAGAATTGCAGGTTTTGCTAAGGTTGATGGGAGACTTTGAGTTTCAGAATGATGCCTGCTAGGCAGAATAGAAACTAGAATTTGATTTAAACACTGAAAACAATGTGCTACTTCATGTCATTCTCTCTGTGTCCGTCAATCAGCATCACTTTCAAATGGACAAAGTTTAGGAAAATGAAATAAATGTTTCTTTGGCAATATCTGAGCAGCAAAGCATTTTTGATTTTATATCTGTAAGGGTATAAAATTATGGGTTTCATATTATAATAGATACATTTTTATATTTATAATTATATAAGCTTTCAAAATTAAAACTACATAATACTTTCATAGCAGATTTCATCCATGTATCTCAAGGTGCTTTACAAACGAATGTACACATTAATAATCTCATTTTTTAAAATAAGATGATTTACCCAAAGTTATACAGCAAGTCAGTAACAGCAATTCAGACTAGCCCTGAGCTGTTTTTATTGCTATTATGACTTATTGTGTCTATGACACCATAATTGTTAGGGCCCTACCAAATTCACGGCCATGAAAAACGTGTCACGGACTGTGAAATCTGGTCTCCCCTGGTGAAATCTGGTCTTTTGCATGCTTTTACTCTATACTATACAGATTTCACAGGGGAGACCAGCGTTTCTCAAACTGGGGGTCCTGACCCAAAAGGGAGTTGCACGGGAGTCACAAGGTTATTTTAGTGGGGGTCGCAATATTGCCACACTCACTTCTGTGCTGCCTTCAGAGCTGGGTGGCTGGAGAGCGGCAGCTGTTGGCCAAGTGCCCAGCTCTGAAGGCAGCGCCCCGCCAGCAGCAGCATAGAAGTAAGGGTGGCAATACCATACCATGCTACCCTTACATCTGTGTTGCTGCCTTCAGAGCTGGGCTGCTGGAGAGCGGCAGCTGCTGACTGAGGGTCCAGCTCTGCAGGCAGCAGCGCAGAAGTAAGGATGACAATACCACACTGTGCCATCCTTTCTTCTGTGCTGCTGCTGGCGGTAGCTCTGCCTTCAAAGCTGAGCTCCCGGCCAGCAGCTGCCTCTCTTCAGCTGCCCAGCTCTGAAGGCAGCGCTGCCGCCAGCAGCAGCTCAGAAGCAAGGGTAGCAGTACCGCAACCCCCTCACAATAACCTTGCGACCACACACACACACACACACACATTTAAATAGCTGAAATAATTAAATTTAGGACTTTAGAAATCTCATGACTGTGAAATGGACCAAAATGGGCCATGAATTTGGTATGGCCCTAATAATTGTTTATGGGGTTCTCCAGGCAAGTGAAAGAAAATGTCTCTGTTCTGAGCAATTTATCATCTGAGGCCCCATCCAACTTTGCCCCACTCCCGCTCAGATGCTGCAATGGGAGGACTTCAGCTGTGCCCATGATGAATCCGGCCAAGCCAGTGGTGGCTAAGAGAGCTAGAGACCAGAAAATCCAGTATTTTAAGAGGAATACAGGTTTTGGCTCTAACGTTTGTCACATTTCAGAATCTCAGACTAGCATCACATTCAGTACAGCACTGTACCAAGGAGACACCAGAACATTAGACAAACTATTTTTTGAGTTCAGTCTATTTTTTATAGCCTTTTTTAAACAGAGAATCTTAAAATACTTCACAGTGAGAGATAACAGAATTAGAAGTTACATTACCGAATGGGTTGTAAAGAAGGCACAATTGCAAGATAAAAGGCATAAGAAGATATGTCAGAGTAAAAGAGAAGAGCACTTTCATTTAAAGTGCTAATGTACATAACAATTCTCTCTCATTAGCTGCAGTGCAAAGGCATAAGGGAAGGATGGAAGAATGGAAAGGGGGTTAATAAATGGATTGAATTATTTTATTTTATATTTTATATATATTATAAAAAGAAAAGGAGTACTTGTGGCACCTTAGAGACTAACCAATTTATTTGAGCATGAGCTTTCGTGAGCTACAGCTCAGCTGTAGCTCACGAAAGCTCATGCTCAAATAAATTGGTTAGTCTCTAAGGTGCCACAAGTACTCCTTTTCTTTTTGCGAATACAGACTAACACGGCTGTTCCTCTGAAACCTATATATATTATAGTTAACTAAGAATTTTATTATTTGTTTAGGATGGCTTCTTATGGATTTTGTGGTGTGTTGTGATGCACTATGTGAAAAATTCTACATAAGAGCAATTTATACTGTATTGAGCTCAATGAGCTCCCTACAAAAAACAATGAAAGATATTTGTGATGAATTTTGCGCTCCCAAAAGGAGCACAAATTGTAAGTTATAGAGACTGCAGTCCTCTATCATTGAACACACACAGCATAGCCAGTGATTTGGCAGTGCTGGCTGCCTCCTGCCAGTTTGCCTCACCTGGGGCTGGAAACTACTGTAAAATAATTCTGTAAATATTTATTTCAATGTTTACATTAATTTGCATCAGCTGTCCTGGTGCCCCTTTTGTGCTTTCTAATCATCATGGGATTAAGCTTTACTATTGTTATTAATTCTTATTGTTCTTGTTTTAACAATTACTGTTCTTATTGTGCCAACACCTACAGACCCAAGTCAGGAATCAGGGCTAAGCACTGTACACTCATATGTGACCCAGAACCTCAGCTGCTGTAAGTTGAATCATAGAAGATTACAGTTGGAAGGGACCTCAGGAGGTCATCTAGTGCAACCCCCTGCTCACTGGACTAACCCCAACTAAGTCATCCCAGCCAGGGCTTTGTCTAGTCGGGCCTTAAAAACCTCTAAGGATGGAGATTCCACCACCTCCTAGGTAACCCTTTACAGCACTTCACCACCCTCCTAGGGAAATAGTTTTTCCTAATATCCAACCTAGACCTCCCACACTGCAACTTTAGACCATTGTTCCTTGTTCTGTCATCTGCCACTACTGAGAACAGCCGAGCTCCATCCTCTTTGGAACCCCACTTCAAGAAGTTGAAGGATGCTATCAAATCCCCCTTCACTCTTCTCTTCTGCAGACTAAATAACCCCAGTTCCCTCGGCCTCTCCTCATAAGTCATGCAGCCCGGCCACCTAATCATTTTCATTGCCCTCTGCTGGACTCTCTCCAGTTTGTCCACATCTTTTCTATCATGGGGGGACCAAAACTGAATGCAGTACTCCAGATGTGGCCTCACCAGTGCCTAATAGAGGGGAATAATCACGTCCCTCGATCTGCTGGCAATGCTCCCAATGCAGCCCAATGCTAATGCAGCCCAATATGCCGTTAGCTTTCTTGGCAACAAGAGCACACTGTTGACTCATATCAGCTTCTCGTCCACTGAAATCCCCAGGTCCTCTTCTGAAGAACTGCCACTTAGCCAGTCGGTCCCCAGCCTGTAGCAGTGCATGGGATTCTTCTGTCCTAAGTGCAGGACTCTGCACTTGTTCCTGTTGAACCTCATCAGATTTCTTTTGGCATAATCCTCCAATTTGTCTAAGTCACTCTGGACTCTATCCCTACCCTCCAGCATAGCTACCTCTCACCCTAGCTTAGTGACATTCACAAACTTGCTGAGGGTGCAATCCATCCCATCATCCAGATCCTTAATGAAGGTGTTGAACAAAACTGGCCCCAGGACCAACCCCTGGGGCACTCCGCTTGATACCGGCTGCCAACTAGACATCGAGTCGTTGATCACTACCCCGTGAGCCCAACAATCTAGCTTGCTTTCTATCCATCTTATAGTCCATTCATCCAATCCATACTTTTTTAACTTGTGGGAGATCGTATTGAAAGCTTTGCTAATGTCAAGATATATCACGTCCACCGCTATCCACAGAGCCACTTATCTCATCATAGAAGGCAATCAGGTTGGTCAGGCATGACTTGCCCTTGGAGAATCCATGTTGACTGTTCCTGGTCACCTTCCTCTCCTCCAAGTGCTTCAAAATGGATTCCTTGAGGAACTGCTCCATGATTTTTCCAGGGACTGAGGCGGTCTGTAATTCCCTGGATTCTCCTTCTTCCCTTTTTTAAAGATGGGCACTATATTTGCCTTTTTCCAGTCATCCAGGACCTCAACGATAGTGGCCAATGGATCTTCAATCACAAAGCCAACTCCCTCAGCACCCTTGGATGCATTAGATCCGGACCCATGGGCTCATGCATGTCCAGCTTTTCTAAACACAGAGCTACCTCTGATCTACCAGAGGTGGATCTAAGTGGGGGTACTGGCAGGGAGAAGGAATCAGGGTAATAGCCTGTCTGCATGGTCTATTGAATTGCATCCTACAGGTCATTTGGGACCTACAATATTTAAAGCATCATGATATTGCTGCAGCAGCAACAGTAACTTCTCCTTTGTTGCTTTTCAACACTGCAGTGGGGCTCTCCATGTGCGGGCTGGCTGGGCAGACCCTGTGGCAATGCCACAAAACTAGAACACCCTGAGAGGCAGAAGGCTGACATGCAGAAGACCGTGGATCTCCTCTATTGATCTAGGGCCCTGCATCCCAGGAAAGTTCACTCCAGGAGAGGACAATGCAACAGAGCCAGAGCTTCTCAGGGGCTATGATCTGTCTTTCCCTTCTAAGGCTCGTAAGACATGAATGGGAGTATTTGGCGATGGTCTAATGAGGCTGTGCCAAATTCACATCTCTGGCCAAAAAGGAAAAAAACTTCTTGATGTTTGTCTTATAAGATATTTAGGCAAATGGACTATAAACATTCTGTTTCTCTGGTGATTTCATAGTGTAGGTTCAGTGGTTTTCAAAATATAACAGTTTTCAGCTGTTGAGCCTAAAGAAAACATAGCCAGTAAAGAGTAGCCAGATAGATAGTCTGAATAGCTTGATGAGAAATAAAAATCTGTGCCCAGGAAAATATGACACAACAAAGAGACTAAAAACCACAAGGGGTATCTGGATTCTAGCAACCAGCTTTGCTACCAGCTACAATGAACTTGGCAACTCAGCAATAGAGCATCCCCTCATATAATTGTATTAAGAAAAGGGGAATTTGGAAGTGCATTTTTTTTTACTGAACCAGGGTCAGGATCTATGCAGCAGGATGGCAGCTATGCAGGAGTCCCAGCTTAAGAAAAGCAAACCCTCTCCATTGAGAAGGATTTTTTGTAGGTTAGGTTTTGTGCAACCAAAATAACATATATGCAAAAACCATTGCACTGTCTGGCCACCTTGCCTTCAGCTTAAATCCTTAAACTAAAAGAAAAAAAACAAAACAAAAACCAGCCATTCTTTTATGTTTCCACAGCACCTCCTAGGATAGATTCTACAGCATAGATTCCACAGCAATCTTCTGGGCCTAAATCCCCTTTTCTTTGCTTGTTAAGGCACTTGATTTCTTCAGTCTATGCTTTTAGGGTATGTCTACAGAGCAAGAAAAGGCCCACGGTAGTGAGGCTCAGAGCCCGGCTCAACTGACTCAGGTTTGTGAGCCCCACGTTGCAGTGGCTAAATATAGCAGTCTAGATATTGGGGCTTGGGCTGGAGCCCAGGCTCTGAACCCTGGTGAGGGGGGGATGGTGTCAGAGCCAAGGCTCCAGCCCAAGCATGAATGTCTACACTGCTATTTTTAGCCCTGCAGCATGAGCCCCACAACCCTGAACCAGTTGCCACAGGCTCAGAGGCTCACTGCCTTCAGGGTTTTTTTTTTTTTGCTGTGTAGATGTAGCCTTAAAGTCCCTTCTGGAATGGTGTAACAATTACATTATATCTAATTATTTATGCTATATTGCTTGGGACATTTTAGAACGAGTCTGGACAAAGTATAAGAAAACTTATTATAAGGAACCAAACCTGCCGAGAAGGCAGCTAGAGTGGATGAGCTAATGGGTCCTTCTGATTTTTAACTTCTATGATTCTGTGAAATAACGTATCAAATAAGTAGGAGCAAGGCAAATAATGCAGTGAATCAGTGATTACAAATTACAGTTTATTCACACACACACATATCCTGAGCCAGCAGAGGAATGTGTATTATTTAATCGTAACATAAGCAATCCATATCTCTTCTCCTTTTATCCAACTAATTGCAGGCACATTCTATGACTATGATAAGCAAATGCTGTTTATGTATTAAATACTTGGGATTTACATGGGGGGGGGGGTGTAAGGTTCTGCCATTTGTTATACATGAACTTTTTGTGTTTTCTCCTCTTTTATTCTTCATCCGCTAAAGTGAGAATGTTTTCCTTCTATGGAGGACTCTTCTCTTACTCTTGTACTTCATAAATAGAATGGGCTGTTCTGTTTGGTGTTTTGTTTTCAAAACAGCCTCAATCTGGTTTTTTGCAGACACTCCAAGAAAATTTTCTGGTCTGGAAGATGTTTGTTTGATGAACGAGCAAGCCTCTGAATAAATGAGGAAGGGGCTTGCCAAAGCTACATACATAAGTAAATTGTAGCTAAAGATGGTATTAGTTTCTGGAGTGAATATTCACAAATTTGAAATTGGTGTTTTATGAGCATTCTGCAGTATTCACATAAAATTGACCATTTCAGTGAACATGCCTGCCAACAATCTCATTTGCTACAAGATTAAGACTGCTATGATTATTTTGCTGGTGCAAATTCCATCCCTGTTAAGCAGCATACACAAAGGAGTTAGACTTCTTTAAATTCACACACAGGATGTTGCGCCTGCAAACTGCAGATGCATGTAGGTGCCTGCATACTTTTGCACACACAGAGTGTCCTGGAGCCCCTGAATCTCTGGTGTGATACTTACTTGTTCACATTGGTTTGGCCAACAAAGACCAAGTCACAGCTGGTGGTAATAGAACATATTATAAGTTGTTTAATTTCTAAGGGAAGAGGATCTCTAGCTGAATGGCACTGCTTCCCCTCAAACCTGGAAGCATTGTTATTCTGAGATGATATTGCAGCTTGTAAAAGCAGAATAAATCTGTTACACTCCAAAGTTTTTCTTGATGGATGCTTTTACTCATTGAGATTTCTAGACATTAATCAATATATTTTAGGAGCGGTCACACAATGTGATCTATTGATTTTTTTCCAGTAAATTTATTAATTTTGAATAACTAAATTGACTGCCATAACAAGCAAAATGTTCTAACCCCTGAACAAGTACAGAATGGGCACTGACAGCTGGAGCTTCTCTTTTCTGGAGTTCCCATCACTGGAACACAGAGGGGCATTCCATCTCTAGACCTATTTAGTCTGGACTTCTCTGCTGAGACTGCCAAAATGGCTACCATACACAACCTCCATGTACGTATGTTCACCCGCTAGCAATGAGGCTGAGACTACCAATTCATTGCTCATATGCCAATGAACAGCTCTCAGGAAATAATGACTTTAGATTAGTTGCAGACTGAGCTTGTTTGAACCAGACACCTAGAGAAGAAATTTTCTATGGCCCATTACCAATCTCCAAGTCATTCAATCCTCCAATCAGTAGGGGTACTTTGAGTTATTCTTGGCAGCACCACTGAGATAATTTTTGGCAGATGAACAGCCCAATTAACTTCACTGGCTTTGTAACTGAGAGCAAAATGTGGTCTTACATTTACAAGCCAGAGTGTAGTTTCAAAGCTCCCTCTAATAAGACAACCAAAAGCATTGTTCATGATAGTCAAATGACTATCACATGCAGGTTTGATTTTAAAAGAGCAGCTTTCTAGAAAATACTGTTTTATACTGAAAAAGTGTGCATCAAATAAATGTTCTTGTATATCCGGCTCTCTGTCCCCAGGACAGTCAGTTCAATGTTCTCCAGGTCAATGTCTCACTAAGAAGAGATACATGTCTAATGGCTCGGGTTGCACAAATCAGCAACAGCACAAAAATGTGCTAGAAAACAGTTGAGATTTTCAGCTCTACTGTGATTTATTTGCCAGAAAAACACCCACCTTTTTAATGTCAAATTCCAAAAACTGTAAGTTTATTCATTATGAAATTATTTTGTAGAATGCAGTAAACAATAAAATAGTAATTATACAAAGATCTCTTTGCCCTTCAAAGGATACAATCCATATTGAGTTTAAAATGATAAAATGTCACAAACCTACTGAGCTAGGTAATGAATACAACACTGCAATTTAGTGATTCATTTCTGAGCTGCTGTTAATAGTTTAAATGTTTCTTATTGTAGTGTTTTTTTTTTATAATTGTGGTAACTGAAACTAGATTATAAAAATGATTCTTGTCTAGGTCATTCCAGAAAGAAAAAACAATTGAATCCTAATGATATTTCACCTGCAAAGAAATGGTAGTAATAGTTTTAATATAACATGATGGCTATTGTGCCTACGGCTGCCATCTAAAGATGATAATGAACATGCCTAAAGTTAGGTTAAAATAACATTGAGGCAGAAACACAAAATATATAAAGTATCAGGGGGTAGCTGTGTTAGTCTGTATCCATAAAAACAACAAGGAGTCCAAAACGAATGCTTATTTGGGCATAAGCTTTTGTGGGTAAAAACCCACTTCTTCAGATAGCCCTTTAGAGCCACTTCTTCAGAGAGTGGTTTTTTACCCATGAAAGCCTATGTCCAAATAAATCTGTTAAAATATATAAAGTTGAGTGTAATCAAAGATGTGTCTGATGCTATGTCCTTTGTAATCCCCATTGTTCTCAGGCCTATGCAAATCATACAACCGAAAGCATACAATTCATTTTGTCTATAAAATCATTCATATACAAGTGTCACAGGAGACTCCATGACCTCTTCTACTCAGGTTCTTATACCATGCCTGGCACCTTGGTATCTGAGCACCAAGCCAGTAGAGCAATAAATGATGTGACTAGCATAGATCACATATGGTCTGAACCACAGTGGTCTCATAGTCATGTTTAGACTATGGAAAAGGGCACACATAATGTGGGCTACCAATATAGCAGAAAGCGTGCAGCTGTAAATATAGTCAGGCCTAATCAAAGAGGGCTCAGTGAAATGGCCATGTTTCATATGGAGGCTAACAGCACAGTGAAACTAGGGGCTCATGGAATAGGCTACAGAAAGGAGAGGATTAGCAGTGAGAAGGCCAGTGAGAAGAGATGGGTTTTCACATTGGATTTGAAATGACTTGGGGAGTCAGGTAGATGCATACAAGACTATACCAAATGGTGAGGGAAGCATGGGAGAAGGGTATATTGCTCACTTTAAATATAGACAGCGAGGTCGAAATTTAAAAGAAATTTATCAGGTACCAGAAGAGTATAAGTAATGAGTTTGAGAATACAAAAAGATGGTTTCAGGAAGATGGGAGAGGAGGACCAACCTGTGGAGGTGCTTGAGGTTCATGAATGAGAGATTTTTTTTCTGGGTTCTGAAATGGACAGGAAACTAGTAGCAATATCTAAGGTGGGAGGTGAAGCTCTTCCATTTCTAGGTATGGCTGAACATTTTGGACAAATTGAGCATCAGAGCTTGAAGACAAAGAAGTTTGGGCAAAGGAGTGATCGAGATAGTGTCCCACACGCAGACAATGTATGATAGAAGACAGATGTCTAAACCTAGGGAATGTGAGAAGACAGAACTATGTGAGAACATTGGAAAGAGATGGAAGAAAAAGACAGCTCTGAGAGATGGTAGGAGGAGAAAAGAGAAGCACCAGCAAATTGGTAAATATTATATCTAAATCAGAAGGGGTAGAAGAATGAGTTAAATTGGGCCAGATCTGACTTGCACCCTATAGCAGTGGTTTTCAAATTTTTTTAGTTGTGACCCAGTTGAAGAAAATTGTTGATGCCCATGACCCTTCATAATTATATCTTTTGACTAGAGTTTTCATAAAATCATAATATTGCAATTCATTCCAGTTTAACCCACTTTACGTAACTAACACTAGACACTAGCCTTCGTAAGCCTCTGGTAAAGAGTGTGGGAGGTGGCCCAGAGTAGGGCAGAGGCTGGGATGCGAGGGTGAGGGCTCTGTCTAGGGGTGAGGGCCCTAGGGTGCAGGAGGGGGCAGAGGGCTGGGATGCAGGGGTGAGGGCTGCAGGGTGGGTCTGGGGTTGAGGGGTTCAGGGTGCAGGAGGGAGCTCAAGGCTGGGGCAGAGGGTTGGGATGTGGAGGAGGGGGTGAGGGCTCTGCCTGGGGGTGTGGGATCTGGGGTGGGGCCAGGGATTAGGAGTTTGGGCTGTAGGCTTGCTGCCCCAGGGCTGGGGCCAGAGGACTCTCCCCAGCCCTCTCCCTGCCAGCAGCAGCTAGCTCCGGGAGAGGGGTCTCTCTCCCCCAGTGCCAGCAGGCAGCATGGAGCTCTGGGGGAAGGGTCCTTCTCTCCCTCTACATGGAGCTCTGGGGAAGGGTCCCTCACTCCCTGCTGGCAGCAGCGAGCTCCAGGGCCAGGAGACAGGCCTGCAGCAGCCCTGCAAGCCCCAACTTGCTCCCCTCCCCAGTTCCCTCCCACCCCCTACCTCTCTCCTCTCCAGGTCCCTGCCACGCAGCCCTTTAGAGCTGCTGTGGGACAATGATCATTATAATTCGAATCAGCAAGGCGACCCAGTGCCTGACATTCCACGACCCAGTACTGGGTCGCAACCCGTATTTTGAAAAAGACTGCTCTATAGGGATGAATTGACTTCAGTGGCATTACCCATAAGGTAAGACAGAGCTAAATTGTAATCGTGAAAGCCCAAAGAGGTCACAGGATAGAGAACACCAGCAAGAACTGAAAAAATACAAAATCAGATTTCTTGGTTGACTTCCCCACCCCCTCATCTTTTAAACTAGATTTTGGGAGGTGGGTTTCCCTGTCAAATTAAAAGGACATGAATGCACTGACACATGAAGTCAATCTTGAAAATATATTGAGGCATCCGTAAGAAAAGTCTTTGTGTAATCTAAATGCTGTGAAAGTGCAGTAACCATTTTTCAAAGTGGATATTTTGGAAGTTCTATAAAACAATGCATTGAAAATATCAAAACCGATGAGATTATAATGTAGACTTACTCGTGTTCCAAATTTCATTTTGTAACTAAAAACCGTTATTGAATGATTTGAGCAGAAATGACCTCTTGGATCAAGAAGCCTCTGATATTTAAGAACATAGAAAAAAGACAAAGTCTTTATACATGAAACAACTTCAGCTGTGTCACCCTCATTAGCAGGCATCACGTGCCATTGCCGCAGAATGGCGAGAGAGGTTTCTTAGCAATAGGAAAGGTGTTTAATCCCAAAGCTATCTGAAAATTTATGTGCAATCAGCTAATTTTTCAAAGTGTTCTTTGAACGCAAACTCTTGTGTTCAGCATTTTTATCAACGAGATGCACAACACTGTTTGAGCAACCTGTTCATTAATACTTTGGTATGACAGGCCACCGGAACAAAAGGAGGCAGACACAAGTGAGAAGAGAAGCTCCGTGGAATGGCTGGGAGAGTAACAGAAAGGTGGTAAATAGCAATAATAGCACCAGCACCATATATAACAATGGCTTTTGTGTTTTCAATGGATTGCTCTAGTAAGATTCTCACATTTCAAGGTATGCAAAGGTGAAGGATCTCGATCTAAAATTTAGACTGTATCATAACACTGAGAAGCCAACCAGCAACAGACTAAAGATAATGAGTGAAATCAAAAGGGGAATTTGAATTAATCATTATTTGAATTAATCATTATAAAACATCCAAAACATTAACCAACCAGGGAGCAGGGGAAAGCAAAGAGGGGAGTTCTTGAAGCAGTCTTGATGCTTAAAGGTTACAACAAAGTTGGAAGACATCCTGTAATAAAATAAAATAACTGCTATAAATAATGATTACCCAGAGAGCCAAGGAAATTGATTGCTGAGCCTATGAAAAATTCCTATATATGACTGAAGTTCACAAAAAATCTATATGAATATAAGTAATGAAATGCAAACTGATCACTGCCATGAAAGATGGAGGAGGGAGGTATCAAGGAAAACTTGATGCTTACTGAATAATAGAAAGGAAATTGACATGGAGCGATTTAACTTTCATACCCCCAACAGGTTTCCTGTCCCTGACAAGATAGAGGAAAAACCAGCAGCCAACTATTGATCATGAGCTGACAGCTAACTGGGTGCTGCCAGAAAGAAAGGCTCCTAATTGGTGAAGAATCTGAACCATGATATCCATGTCCCAGATCAATTAAATAGGATGGCTGTTGTCTCTGGGATTGTAAAATGTATTATCACAATAAGAAGCGCTGGCCTCTTAAAGAATGCTACATTTTTTCTGTACGGGAACAAATGACACGAGTGAAGGAAGACTGTAGAGAAGAATCACAATAGGGACACCGGAAGGAAGGTGAAGATGAGGTGAAGCAGCCTGTCTTCTTAGAGATCCAGTATAGAGTGCAAAGAAGGGAGAAGAAAGATATTGGCAGCCAACTCTGAATGGGTAGACAGAGGGATATGGATTCCTAGAACAGTTTCTGTGGTGACAGTCTGGATGGATTCAGAATCTGTGTTTAAGTAGGGCTTGGTACATGGCCTTAACTAGGTAAGAAAAGGGAGAAAGGTACTTTTGCTTAACTTAAATAATCCTGCAGGTGAAATGACCATATAAAGTAAGGCAGAAGGTAGACTTGTTCTGAAAATAAAATAGATGGAGAATGAGTATTAATGTACTAAAATGTCTGCATGCAAATGTAAGGGCACGGGAAACAAGCAAGGAGAACCAGAAGTGTTACTAAATGGTGGTGATTATGATCTGAAGCCAGGTGGAAAGATTTTCATAGGGCTAGATCCTTCAAGATGCTGAGGGATCTCTCTAACCCCAAAGAAGTTATGAGTATATTATGGTACAATTAGATATCATCATATACAAATAGATAAGAAAGGCTTTTATAACTACTGTACATCAGAGGAAAAACCACTGGGGAGAAAACAAGCCTTAATAAACAAGGGGGGTGATTAAGTTGAA
Source organism: Caretta caretta (assembly GCF_965140235.1). Classification (NCBI taxonomy): domain Eukaryota; kingdom Metazoa; phylum Chordata; order Testudines; family Cheloniidae; genus Caretta; species Caretta caretta. The sequence goes on from NC_134207.1 coordinate 67,079,230, forward strand.
GACTCAAAAATAGCTGAGACACTGAACTGTTTTAAATTGTTTTTCTTGTTGAAGTCAGATAAATCTGCACAATTAGAAAGAGAGATAAAGAAATAGGTAATTTTTTCATTCCTGTCCAGTCACTCCCCACTCTCATCTAACAAACTTTGCTTTTTTCTATCCACAAGAGAAAGAAGGGCAGGTGTGCTGGTTTCATATTTAAAAATCTTTGGTTTAGTCGAGTACCTTTTTGATAACACTGTTTCTGGTTCTTCTTTGTGATGCCAGCATCCACCTGTGCCATAATCCCAGGCAGTCACCAGGGGTGGTTAGTGACATTTTTTTACATCTTTCAGTCTACTAGTATGTTGGCTTTCTGTTGTATGTATAAACCACATCATCTCACAATTGCAAGCTGCCTTTGGAAAGGTTTGAACCCATGAAGTTTGATATTGTTATTATCCCTACTATGCTGCCAGTGTATCATAATACTGCTGTATTTAAGTGAAATATGGAAAGGAGAGTGCACTGTTATAACCCTACCATCTTGAAGCTCCTCTCTGAATTGTTTCTTTGTACTTACCTTATTCATTACATCTTTCAGATTCATACTTAGCTTTTTCTGCATTATTCAATCAAATTTCATTTTGCTTTTCTTTTTGTATGTCTCATATGGATGTTGTTGAAACTGAAACCAATTAAGCAACATCTGCAGACAGAATGTGAACAGAATTTCTTTTGAGAGAGACTGCTCTGAATAAATCAGGGAAAGCTCCCTCAAACAAAGAGCTTGCTTAAGTCTTCACTACAGATGGTGTTTGAACACGGCTGTGAAGAGAACAGTAAGCTGAAATAGTGCAGCCCATGCCTTTACAGTTAGCTGCACAAATTGTGTTCAGACAGGTGTCAGCTGGTCATGGCTAAACCCTGAGGGCTGGAGGAATTGCTATAGTGACCCATGCAATAGCCGTTCAATTATGACTAACGCATCTTAGTGTCTGTGGTCCCTGATTAGACTGAATTGAATTTTAAAGATTATTATTTTTCTTCTCAAGAGTTAAGGCTCTTTGGGTGCCTTCACTATGCATGGCTGTGTCTTAAAATGTTTAGATCTCTTTTAAGCTTAAACATTAACTCTGAATTTCGTGGGTTGTAATGCTTGTTTTTGGGATAGTCACAACATCCTTGTAACATTTTTTTTACCCTTAAATTACTGCTATGTACTTTCAACATGAACTCGGGTTTAATATGTCCCCTTCCTCCCCCCCAACCCAAAAACTATATTAATGAAACTTAAGCTTTCACATCACGGAAAGAATATATCCCATTCCCTAACTGTTTGACTGAAATTATAGTCTGTCACCAGCTGCTCTTGAATCTAGTCAAGACTAAATTCTAGCAGGTTACTACAAAACAGATCTATGGAGGGTTGAATTTTTCTGGCCTTAATTGGCTATTTTGGTAGCACATTCCATCTGGGCTTGGAATACAACTCGTCTAGTCAATATTCATAATGGATGACACTAAACTGCAGGGCGTAGATATGCTGGAGCATAGGGATAGGGTGCAGCGTGACTTAGACAAATTGGAGGATTCAGCCAAAAGAAATCTGATGAGGTTCAACAAGGACAGGTGCAGAGTCCTGCACATAGGATGGAAGAATCCCATGCACTGCTACAGGCTGGGGACCGGCTGGCTAAGCAGCAGTTCTGCAGAAAAGGACCTGGGGATTACAGTGGACGAGAAGTTGGATATGAGTCAACAGTGTGTTCTTGTTGCCAAGAAGGCTAACAGCATATTGGACTGCATTAGTAGAAGCGTTGCCAGCAGATCGAGGGATGTGATTATTCCCCTCTATTCTGCACTGGTGAGGCCACATCTGGAGTATTGCGTCCAGTTTTGGGCCCCCCCACTACAGAAAGGATGTGGATAAATTGAAGAAAGTCCAGCAGAGGGCAATGAATATGATTAGGGGGCTGGGGCGCATGACTGACAAGGAGAGGCTAAGGGAACTGGGGTTATTTAGTCTGCAGAAGAGAAGAGTGTGGGGTGGGGGGTGGATTTGATAGCAGCCTTCAACTACCTGAAGGGGGATTCCAAAGAGGATGGAGCTTGGCTGTTCTCAGTGGTGGCAGATGACAGAACAAGGAGCAATGGTCTCAAGTTCCAGTGGGGGAGGTCTAGGTTGAATATTAGGAAACACTATTTCACCAGGAAGGTGGTGAAGAACTGGAGTGGGTTACCTAGTGAGGTGATGGAATCTCCATCCTTAGATTTTTTTAAGGCCCGGCTTGACAAAGCCCTGGTTGGGATGATTTAGTTCAGGTTGGGACTGCTTTGAGCAGGGAGTTTGACTGATTCATAGATTCATAGATATTTAGGTCAGAAGGGACCATAATGATCATCTAGTCTGACCTCCTGCACAACGCAGGCCACAGAATTTCACCCACCACTCCTGCAAAAAACCTCCCACCTATATCTGTGCTATTGAAGTCCTCAAATCGTACTTTAAAGACTTCAAGGAGCAGATGACTGGATGACCTCCTGAGGTCTCTTCCAACCCAAATCTTCTGAGATTCTATGATTCTATAATGGGGAAGTATTCCCTTGGTCATCCATGGGATGTAGACCTTTCAGATCCCCTCCATGCTCTATAAACGGTGGGAAGCCTATGCTCCCAAAACCACAAGCTTCACAAGCTGATTTGCGAGGGAACAATGCATCTTGCTGTCTAGTCCTATTAATTCCCTGAGAACACCAGGTACTGCAATTTAAAAAGCAATACAATTTTATCTCTGTGCCTGCTTTGTAGGTTAATGAAATGTTAATTGAGGCTGTGTGTGTGTGTGTGTGTTCAGCACATTATGACAGAATGTGCAGTGCAATAAACAGATTTCCTCCTCTTTGTGGTAACACCTGAAATCTGATTTCTTCCCCCTTTGTGGCATCATTGCTTCTAGTTGCTTCCTGTATTCCTTCATCAATTCCCATCATCATGGAGGTTGCACCTGCATGTGTCTGGCAAACTAGGAAGATGTTTAAAATAGTAACAAGGGGAGGTGCTTTTTTGTTTCTTCACTGTTATTATTTGGGATGGTTCCACTTAAGAACGTTGGACCACTTCCGCACTTTTCTAAGCTGCACAAAGGTATTGATTGCTCCAGTTTCTGCTGCATGGGGCTCTTAGTAAAAAGCAACGACTCAGCTGGTCTGCTCAGTGAAGCTGGTTTACATGCTCAGAATGTGCTGCTGAGTAGTTAAATCAAAGGCAACCCTTTTCATGTAGCCAAAGTAGCATGGCAGGCAATAGCAAGACTTTTGGGTAACTTTGTAAAGATCATTGTAAATACTACTAACAATAGGTCTGATTCTGATCTCACTTATGTGGGCAGTAACTTCTGCGGAATTGCTCACAATTTACTTCATTGGAGATGTGTTCAGAATTGGACCCAATAGCTTCCATTCTGGTCAAAGGGATCAGTACATGAAAAGACACCTAAAAACACCCATGTAACTAAATGTATAAGCAGTTAGATCTTCGAGAATCATTGTTGTGATTCAGAACTTTTCAGAAGCTTTGTGGCACCATTATAGCCACATAGTTCTCTGCATAAGTATCTTACTGGAATAGTTCCTACATTTCTAGGCAGATCCTGTACTGGGGATCATAAAGCTTTTGCCATCTACCCATATTCTGTTTTAATGTGTAACGATTATAGCAATTTACTGGATTTACAAAGAGGACACAATCTTGCACTTCCTGATTGAAGCCACGTGGGTTGTGACTGCACAAAGGGCTTCTGAGCCTCCTAGCCAGTGAAGGGAGGAAGATGCTGTGGATCGTACCTTAGCCCTACTCCAGAAAGTAATAATAGAGGAAAAACTAACAATGGACTGACCTAAATAGAAAAGCCTTGCAGTGAGCCTTGAACAGTATCACAGAGAGACGCTGGCAGAACTGGAAGGAATTCACAGGTGGAGTCTCTGAAGCAAGAAGCCCTGGCACTTTTGAGATGGGAAGCAAGGACAAATTGATCTGACTCAACTGCATTGTGTAGGATGAGGGCTGTATATGCTATGAGGGAAACCTGGAAGTGCCAGCTGTAATTAAAAAAATGATTTCCAAATGCAGTTCTCCATTCAGAGAAGGCAAGAAATGCTTCTTACGATTTAAGCTCTGAGAATGCTGTGCTGAGCAAAAGGAGTTCAAGGGCTGTATGCTCATTGGATTTATGCATTTAATGACCATGCAGCATTACAGACAAAGCCTTTAAAATAGAGATGAATTGTTTGTGTGCAATTTCTTTAAAGATTAAACATCAACATACTTTCCCTCATCATCAGATACACAGATGGTTTTTGTTCCCTTTTCCCTTCCTTGAATAAACCTATTGTTGAGTGTGGAAAAAACCACCCCAGCTGTTTGATTTCCACATTATCCTTCCTATAGCATCCCTAGATAGTAGATACAAAACAGTATTCATGCAGCTTTTTCTATCCTCCTTCAAGACACCAGCTTCGGAACAAACAATGACTTTCTACCTTAGCAATTCCAGTTTTTTTTGGCAATGAAACTGATTTCCCACATCCAGACCAGCAGAGATATAGTAAGTTTTCCTTCACTGGAGAGCATGCAGTGATACTAGGCAGACAGAGAATGGGAATTTGGAAGATTCCCAATTTAAACATAGGATTTGCTCTGCTGCATCAAACCATTGTTTACCCAGCTCAGGAATCCTGCCTTTGGCAATGGCTTTCTGTCTCATGCTCCTGAGGAAAAGGAAAAATCTACCCTGCAAATAGTGCACCTGGCCATTATGGTGTAGGGAGCTAGGGAATTCTTTTCTACCCCTGGCAATAAATAGCTTAAACAATGAGGTTTTATTGGCATGTATAACTGCAAGGATTATTATGGGTTAAAATATCTGTCCCCTGTTAAAACATAATCCAAACAGACTGTTATTAATGGTTGTGATATTATTGAGGGATATCAGATGTTGCTACTGTACATTGTTTACCAAGTTTTGATTAACTAAATGTATAGCCAATTAGATCTTTGAGAAGCGTTGTTATAATTCAGATCTTTTCAGAAGCTTTGTGGGCACCATTATAGCTTGTTCTCTGCACAAGCATCTTACTGGAATAGTTCCTACATTTCTAGGCAGCTACCTATAGGCTATACCCCCATGCATAACAAAAGAAAACTTTATGTAACATGCCAACACATTACAAGGAATTCCTGAGAACAGTAAATTCCACAGGTTGCTGAGCTATCCTATGGCTATCCAGATAGGAGAACCTTACATATTTTCAGAAGAACAATCATGTAACTTACTCCTGTCACACCAGTACAGCATGTGGACAGATTACAAAATCTCTCTTTATCTTCACACAGGCTAATATGGTGAATTACACCTGGCAACTGGTAAAATAACTGTGTTCTAAATAATCCTGTTCTTTCAAATCCCCTGATGCCTCAAGTTTTTCTTCTTATAAATGGAGGCATGCTATGCAATGCTAGTGATGATGAAGTTTTTGGAGCAGCAGTTAGGCGGACTCACCAAACCTTCTTGTCCCTTCATCTCTTTGTCTATGTTGACAGTGGCGTAATTCTTTCCAGCATAAAAGCATCACTTTATTTCAACAGAGTTGCTATGTTATTTTGTGTGATATTATGTAACAAAATATTGCTATTGTCCATCTTAACATTTATGTTTACCCCATCCCTAGTGACCCCTCGTTGACTGATACTGGCGTGAGCAGTCACTACAGAAAGGGACGTTTACTGAAACACGCGTCTGACTCCCAATATTTGCACACTTCCAAAAGAGTTCCTCATTCACCTTACGGTTAAGCAACAGTGTGTTCTCATTACCCACTTTTGAAATAAAATTCAGCAAAGCAATTTACCTGTGCACACATCACATGAAGGAAGTTATCAGGAGATTACTGACATACTACAGCTTTCATTACAACACAAGATATTTACAGAGGAGATGTGACATAATACACAAGAGAGACAAAGAAAGCCAGAGAGCAAGCAAACAAGAGAACCACGCTGTAATCTGGAAAAGTTTAAAATAATATTGCCCTTCTTTTTAAGGTGAACAGCCCCACAGCTGTACCCCATACTTAAGGCTGACCCTATATGTTCAAGCTAGCACATAATCAGAGTTTATCTTATTGACCTGCTTCTGATTTGCTGACCCTGAAATTGTTTAGTGTGTCTCTTTGTGTAAGGACTGGTCCAAAGCCCATTGTAGTCAATTAAAGCATAGTTTAACTCTGAAACCTGATTGTATACAAATGTGCACATAATTGGCCTATTTTAACACATCAGAGAGACAAGGTGGGTGAGGTAATATCTTTCATAGGATCAACTTCTGTTGGTGAGAGAGACAAGCTTTTGAGTTTACACAGAGCTCTTCTTCAGGCCTGGGAAATTAACTCCGACACAGGTCTACACTACAGACCTATATTGCTATAATGACATTACTCGGGGGGGGGGGGGGAGGGGTGAAAAATCTACATCTCTGAGCGACATAGTTATATGACCTAACCTCCTGTGTAGGCATCGCTATGTTGACATAGCTTCAGCCTCTTGGGGAGGTAGATTAACTACTTGGATGAGAGAAGCTCTCCCGTCAGTGTAGTAGCATCTTTACTAAAACACGACAGTGGTGCAGTTACACTGCGTACAAAGACAAGCCCTCAGAGTGCCCCAGCTAAATACGAGGTGGAACAGATTGTTTAGCATAGGTAGTTAACACATGTTTCAAGTAACCATTCAAGGCGAAGCCGCCTGTTAACACCCCTGCAGTCAGAGGAAGGAAAGGAAAGCAACTGGGGGACAGAAAGCAGAGCGAGGAGCACGTTGTAAAGGCCCAGGAACAGATGATAAAAGTGATGGAGGAGCAAACAGAGATGTTGAAGTCCCTAATCACGTTCCGAGCACGCTCCATGCATGCTGGCCCTCTCCCCTAGAGCCCATACAGACCTGCTTTCCATGCCCTCCCGTAACTCCTCCCACACATTCCTTGCAACTTCCCAGAACGTCTTGGTACCCCCTTCACTCCACCCCTTTGGACAGCGTCCAAAATGATAGCTAGACTTACATGCAGTTATGAGAGCTTATGCTGCCCAGCACTCTTACCTCCCTTCCCACCCAGCCTTTTATATGTGTGTTGTTAATTGGTATTTAATAAAAACAAACTCTCTGAAAGATAACCAAACTTTATTTGTCTCCTACATGTGTGGTTGCTGCTGGTAGTGTCTGTTTGATCATTTGCTGACTACAAATCCCGGTCAGGAATCATCACAATTTTCACACAAGGTGGCAAGTAAACAAAGCATAGCAGAGTGCTGTATAGAAAGACACATTACTGGTGCTCATTGTCAAAATGTTGCCTCGAAGTTTCCCTGATTTGAATAGCCCCATGTTGTGCCCCTCTAATAGCTCTGGTATCTGGCTGCTCAAATTCAGCAGCCAAGCGATCCACCTCCATGCTCCATCCCGAGGGAACTACTCTCCCATATGAAGTGTGCAGCAGGCTGCTATGACCATTGGAATATTTTCCTCATTTAGGCCTAACCTGCCATAAAGCCAGCACCAGGGCACTTTTAATTTGCCAAAGGCTCATTCTACGGTCATTCTGCACCTGCTCAGCCTATTGTTGAAGTACTTCTTGCTGCTGTCCAGGTTTCCCATGTAAGGCTTCATGAGCCACGGAAGTAAGGGGTACTCTGGGTGTCCCAGGATCACAATGGGCATTTCAACATCCCCAGCTGGAATCTTCTGGTCTGGAAAGAAAGTCCCTGCTTGGAGTGTTCCTGAAGGTGCGTGCGTCATGTACCTTCCCAGACCACCCCACTTTGATATCAGTGAAATGCCCATGGTGAGCCACAAGTTCCTGCAATACCGTAGAGAAGTACCCCTTTCTATGGATGTACACCATCACAAGATGGTCTGGGGCCAAAATTGGAATGTGTGTGCCATCTATCGGCCCACTGCAGTTAGGGAATCCCATTGCCGCAAAGCCATCCACTATTTCACGCACATTGCCAAGAGTCGGAGTCCTTCGTAGCAGGATGTGATTAATGGCCCTGCACACTTGTGTTACCACAGTCCCAACAGCCAACTTCCCAACTCCAAACTGGTTTGTGACTGAGCAGTAGCAATCTGGAGTCGCCAGCTTCCACACAGCAATCACCATGCGCTTCTCCACTGAGAGGGCAGTTCTCATTATGGTGTCCTTGTGCCGCAGTGCTGGGGCGAGCGCCACACACTGTTCCTGGAAGGTGGCTTTCCAATCGAAAGTTCGACAGCCACTGCTTATCATCTCAGACCTGCATAACAGTGTGATCCCGCCACTCAGTGCTTGTTTCCTAAGCCCAAAAGTGATGGTCCACTGTGTTCAGCTGCTCCATGAATGCCAAAAGTAATTGCTGTTGTTTCTTTCCATGGCACATATCAGGTCAGGCACCTTGGATTCCTGTTCAGATTTGGAGCTCATCATATACTGCATGGCCATCCACAATGTGTTCATAGCTGTGGCCACAACAATAGAGAGCAGTGTGGGATCCATCCTTTCAGACAGAGATGGTAGGCGGACAGTAAACAGGGGATGTTGAAAAGTGCCGCGAAATGCAGTCGGAAGCCCATGGAATGCTGGGACAGAAAGAACTGCATCATGGGATGTTGAGCCCACACCCATGATGCACTGCGATCCACTCCTCCTTCCCACAACTCCTAGCTGTAGAAGGTGGTGAGTAGCACAGTGAGATAGCTACCCACAGTGCACTTCTCTCGCTGTCGATGCTACAGCACCAATTTTGGATGTGCTCTGCTGACAGAAGGACCGTTGTGTGAACATGCACAAACGAAGCAATTATCCCAGGTTTTGATTGTTGGTGTAACTTGCACCGACAAATCTCTGTAGTGTAGACAAGGCCTCAGATTAAGGTCTTATCCACAGGACCTTCCTTTCTCGTCAACATATTGACACATTAAAAAAACCTAAAACCAGCACAGCCCATTCATTACTTTGATTGCTCTGAGGTGGGGAGTGTTAGGTGAGGTATGTCTTATCACAGCAATGCCCAGGAATTCTAGAACATACCAAAATAATCCTCTTGTGGAGCTCAATGCTACTGTAGGAAGATATACTGTACCCTACCAATCTGTCCCTGCTTTCAAGGTATTGAAAGATGTAGGACTCAGAGACTAAAGGCAATTTGTTTAAACCTTAAAAAAGTGAAAAGCAGAAAAAGAGCAGCTATGAGCAGATAAGTTTAGGTTGACATTAACAATAAATATCAAGAATTCTAAAGGTCTGGGGTTTTATACTTGCCACAGAAACTTGATATAAGTTGCTTTCACCTCAGCATCAAACTTAACATAAAAATATCTGACTGACAAAAACCAGACAAGAGATCTAAAATATTCACCATGAAATACAAACTTTTGGGTGTTGACTAGTTCAGGTTGCTCCCTTCTACAAAATATCCTGTCCTCAATATCTGCAAATCTTTAGATACCTTTGCACTTTGTCTGAAGTACTTTAAAACTTCAGGTACCAGAATGACAGCCTTGGTAAATAAAGTTCACTGTCTCACCATAGAAAAAGTGAAGCATTATCAATGACAATTAACGTTTCCCCACACTGCCTGGAGTTTAGATACCACAGTAATGGGTGTGGCATAAGTAGATGGATTATCCACCCTATCTATGTGCCTCAACCATATTTTGGATGGAACACATTGTGACTGAATGTTACATTGTATTCACACCCTACACATTATTGTAATCATCTTTGTACACACCTTGTGAGATACTGTTTGAAAACTAATAACACCACATGATGAAACGTGTAGCAAGATTATATGTAAAATTATAACCATAAACTGAAATTAGGTCTGAAATGTGTTTACCAGACAAGATGGTAAACTTTTTCAAAGACAAAGGACAAGCCAATGCCTCTAGCCAGGTGTCAGAAAAGTTGATGGGAAATCAACTTAATCAAGTAGCCATTCTTTGGCAAGGAAGAAGGACAGGAACTAACAGGTCTGCATCTAAGCAAACAACAGCATGATACCTTCACAACAAGTCCGCCCTTGTCTCCTTCCTCACAGAGGGAATAAATTTTATTAGGGGTAACTCTCAAGAAAATGCATTTCAAAGGGGGCCTTATATAAAAGCATACAAAAACACCTGAAAGTATCTCTCCCTATCCATCCCTTTCTTTCACCTAAGGAGACAAAAGAAATAGCCTTTCGACTTTGGGAGCAGGTCCTGGCCTGAGAATTTGATCAGCAATGTTACTGTGAACATATGTTAAGGTATTTCACGTTGAACAAAGTCTAGTTTATTAAGTTTCAGTTACTAGAAGGCATTTTACCTTTATGTCTCATGTAACCATTTCTGACTTTAATGTCTTATACTTGTACTCATATAAAACATCTCTCTTTGAAGTTAAATAAACTTGTTTTATTCTTTAATCAAAACTAATTCAGTGTTGTGTTTAAACTGAGTTGTGTGGGTAACTCCATTTAAAGCAGCAAACTGCTGGATATTAATCCCCTTAAAGGGGCAAAAGACCTAAAATATCTGAACTGTCCAGGACTGGGAGTGTGTTGAGGTCACCCTGCAAATGGTAACCTAGGCTGGTGGAAACTGGAGTGTGACTGGAATGTGCTGGTAGGCTGCAGTGTGACCCTGTACACAGATGCTCAGAGTGCAACTTGCATGCTGGCAGGCTGATTGTGAGCAACCCATGTTGGGAGCTCCAACAGCAAAGTACTGTGAGGCACCCAACATTGCATGGCAGTGGTGACCCAGCCCCTCCTGGGTCTGGATTGCACCCCCAAATGTCAGAGGGGTATTTCAAGTTACAAGCTTATTCAGTCTTTGATTTTTCTACTGAAACTGCCTTAAAATAGTTATTTAATGACTGTTGTGATGGCTATGGTTTACTCATATCTATCTGGAACTGGATGGAAACCACCAACTCATTTCACATTGGACACTATCCTATGGCAGCTTTAGTTCACTGCTAACATAGGCCAGATTTAAACTGGTGATCATGACATTCCGTGTCCCTGGATCATCTGCAGAAATTAAACCTGGGACCTCTGGATCTAAAAATATGATACTGTTCTCTTTGAGCTGAATGACCAAGGCTATTAACTTGCTGACTATAGAAAACTCATAAACCTCTACACATGGACAAGCGATTTGCAAGGGGAGGAGTTGGGGATGGCTTACAAACACACACACAGAGTGAAAATGGGTCATATCCCCACTCCAGTTCTCTATGCCAAGTCACACATTTGTTTTAAGAAAAGTCTCTAGACACAAAGACCTTCTCTACACTAACATTTTTCTTAAAAATTCCCACCATTATTTGCAATAGTGGGGATGCTAACAGAGACATGGTGCTGGTGCCAATGGTGTTTTAACCACCAGGTTGTCTAACAGCCAGTGGCCTGTGCTAGCCACTAAAGCTAATATCAGTGGAGAAACAATGATGTGTATTTGAAGACGAAAAGACTTGTGTAGACCCACCCATTGAGCCTGTCTGTACTAAGCTCCGCTGGCCCACATTGTGTGTTAGACTGTGAACCCTGACAGCTAGATGCTACATTGTGGTAACTTTCATAGCTGAAACAGGTAGGAGAGTTGAAGTATTTTTGTATGTGGGGTGAGAGTGGAAGACAGAAAAGAAAGGATTTAAATACTATCATCCAAATCAGCTGTATTTTCTTTCTTTTTTAAAAACAGAGTCTGTTTCTTAAACACTTCTGTTCTATTGTCTTTGGCTCTATTCTGCTCTAACATGAAGGGAAAATTTTCCTCAAGAGATGTCTGACAATAGAAAATGGAAGACAAAAGTCCTCATTGATTATTTTAGGCAACAAATAAAAAGGCTGAACAAGATGGTAATTAAAGGAAACTCATGAAAGCTCTTCATTCTGCAGGGTAAAAATAAAAAGTCTCCAAATCCCAGTTTAATTTTTCTTGTCATGTAGGCTATCCAGCTCCAATGAATAGACAAAACATTCTGGTATCTCTCCCTTTGAGTACATATTTATAATTCCCCTTTCTGCACTTACATTACAAAAAGGTTGAGAGATTGGAGGGGTTCCCATGCACAAAGGGTAGTTGCTGAATGTTCTGCAGACTATCAGGTTTTAAACCTATTTGAAATACTGAATTGTGATATGTGGTAATTAAATATAAAACAGTGGTTAATTTGATATTATTAATGAAGCTGACCAAGAACAATTTCTTCAAAAGATTCATTTTCACTTTTGCAGAACTTCCTTTGTAGGGGAGATATAATTTTCTTCAACTTCCATACCGTAAGTACAAGGCAATCTTACAGGGCATATGCAGTTTTAGATGTTTAAGAATCTGATTGCTTTATGATATATAGTGTTATAATATAGGAAATATAGGATTATCATGTGGGCTCCGTTCATCCAGTAGGGGGTCACCCCTGTTTACCCAGTATGCGACGTTTCTGCACCCTGTCACACAATTGTCTAGATTCCCTGCTGGGTCAAGCAGTCACTATCAGGCACTCTGGCCCCCCCAGGGCAGAGCAAAGCAAACAAATGGTCTCTGGCCCGTCAGCCTCCTGGCCAGGGCAAACAAAGGCAATCTGGGGGCTCCGAACCCGTGGGCAGGGTGGAGCAAACAATCTGTATCAAAGATCCCCGTCAGCAACACCTAGTGGCAAGTGGAGGATGGGGGCAGGGGAACCTGGGCCCAGCCTACTCCACCGGGCTCTAACCCAGAGCCATATGCAGTCAGCAAACTCCCTATTAAGGGTTCAAATGATTGAATCCCATCATATTCCCTGGGTCACTTCCTACCCTTAAGCCTGCCTTGGACATCTCCTTGGTTGGCAGCAGCTTGGCATCCCCGTTGGTCTCTGAGGTCAGCTGGTCTTCCACAGCGAAGTTGGGTCCACAGCCTCAGTGGTCTGGAGTGGCAGTGGTTCTGCAGGAGCCTGCAATGCATTCCCTTCTTCCTCCTCAGCTAGCCCAAACTGAGTTGAACAGTTGTCATTTATCTGTTCCCTCCATGGGAAGCATGCGCAGCAGGAACAAGGGGCCTGGCCTCCTTGACCAAAAGTGATGGGTTAACCCCCACTTGCCCCGTGGAGGCTTTATACAGCCCCTCACAAGGATAATTGTAGAATTCCTGTATCAGTTATTCCTGCTAATGAGAAACACACTACCTCTATATAGATACTTTTGTCCCATTTAATATGAGCAATTAGCTATTTCATCTTATTTAAATAGTAGGAAAATCTCCCAAGGTCATCCCCAAGACTTGAGGAATCATTTCAAAATGTAGAAAAACATTGGAGAATGTACTGCAGATTTGTTCTTGCAGGGAGAGAGATTAGGAGACCTAATGAGTTCTCACTCTTCAAAACCTATGATGCTAAAAATGCTAAATTAACACTTATTACAAGATCTCAGGCCAAAAATGCGTATATTTTTATATGTTATTCAATATTTTTCACATTTTAGTTGTTGAGTGCTCTTCTACTGTGGCCCTGATCCTAGACTTTGTCTGAAGGGCATTTGATAAAACTTAGGTTGTGGGGAAGGGGTATGCAAAGTTGCCAATTGCAACCTCACCCCTCTAGATCCTGATCCATCTGGGTATCAGTCTGGTCCCTGGCATAAATTAGAATAGCCTGAAGACCTCTTAAAATTACACTAGCAGCAAATGATCCGCAGGGCAGTTATGATAGCAGAAGTTCACCAAGGCAAAGAGACACCTTGGCCATCCCCCCCCTTTAGGCTCTGGCCACACCCTCTACAAAGAGCTTCCTTGTTGCATGAAACATATTTACAAAGATGTAATTGATTTATAGGATTTGTCTGCCAATACCCAGCACCCTGGCTGTACAATTCCAGGTACAATTTTCTTTCATAGCCACTTGGGCTCAGTGCAGCCATTTCCCCAGCAGCTCAAAGCAAATAGAATAATCCCTTAAAACTGAATAACGGTTGAACTTTTTAAAGAAAGGAGTTGCCAAAGGCAAAGCATTTTCTGGGCTCTGAGGATATAGACTAAATAATGAGAACTTGAGACACAGCAGCATTGGCATGTCAATATTTCACCAACAATGCAAATATTTTCTGTGCCTTGTGGAAGCCCAGAAGAGTCTGTGGTAAAGGGGATGTTTGTGGCTGGTACACATGCATACACACCTAGAGAAAGTATGTAAACACCCCGGTATTGCAATATATTCATTGTAAGAACAGCTCTGATTTTACTGAATCCCACCCTAAATACCTTATTCTCACGTATTAAGCATTTCACAGGATTGCAAGCATCTCAGTTCCCCTTTCTTCATTGATACTATTGCCAGTTCCTTCTTTGTCCCCAGGTCTCTCCAATAATGCTATAATAATATAATAATGCCCCTATTCTGTGTGTCTATTTGAAGTTTGCTTGCATTGGCTGCTGTGTACCTGCCCTAAAGACAAACCATAATTTTCACTATGGTTAATTCCCATAACTTGCATGTGCACACATTAAATATAAACAGCCACCCTTCCCCAGTATCATGCTATGCTCTTTTGGTAACCTTATGAGGCTTGCAGGCTGAGTCTTGCTTCCCTGCGGTTTAGAGGGGGACGGATAGGGAATCAGCCTTTTATCTGTATAATTTCCAGACAGATCAAAGTTTAATTATCATTAGAATGTAAATGTCACAATCATATGAAACTGGCACATCAGGATAGAACACATCTTCTTTTCAACTTTGAGAGCATTTATACATAATGTGACATTTTGGTAACATTTGAGGATGTTTTGAAAAAAATCTAACTCTCAGTTTTCCTGGCTTTGTGTAAATAGGCTGCTTCCCAGCTGCTAAAATAACATTAAAAATAAACTTGTTTCTAGAGACACCTTTTCTTTTAAACAGACTCCACCATCAATTTAGTTCTTTTATTTAATCTATTTCCCAGGGCAAGAAGAGAGGATTTATTTTGAATTAATGGATATGGAGTAAATGCGGCATCAGAACTTGTTTCTACATCTTCTCAAATTACTAATGTGTCACAGCAAAAGGTAGACTGTTCAGGAGTACAGGAACGGAGGAGCTATATGAGAAAGATAGAATCTGTTAAAACAGTTATTCTCTTTGAACAATAAAGCAGTTTCCGTTTGAGTGGTTTCCGTTTAAGCCTGTGAATCTAGTATTAAAGCTTAAAGTACCATTGCCTGTAGCAAGGACACAATCAGCTGGTTATCTGGACAGTTTCATTTCTTTATTTTTGCTCCTGGCATCAACCCTAAATTGGACCATAATCTATTATTTTCTAATGCTTTTCTTTGGATTAAATGTATGTCATTATATCATACATTGATGCAAAAATCTAAGGTCTAAGTAAACTGACAACATTCTAAATTAGAGAGAGAAGCACATTTAATCAAAGCTATAATAGCTTGCAAGACATCTCATGTCTGTGATTTCCCCCAAATTTTCAAGCCCACCAGCATAGTATAATTCAACGGAGAAGTTATAAGAGACAATGTTAGATAGTTTGATCTACCTTAAATATTATTGTAATCTAGTTAGAATCATCTTCTAGAAATAGCTATGTGTGTGTGTGTGGGGGGGGGGGGCAGTGTTTAAATTCACCCTTAAAGGAGAGACGTGCACATTCTAAAACAGCTGTGGCAATAAAGTTTTTTATTTGAGGGCCCCACGAAATCAATGCACTTCTGTTGGTGCAATTCAGTAAAGAATATTCTGAGACCAGTACTGATAAAAATGAATATTGATGCATGAACTAAAATGGTTTGGCAAGATAAATTTATCTCTAGATGTACGCTGGCTTTGCTGAACAAAAACAGGCATAGTCAGTTTTAAACTGTCTTCAAAACATGAGAAAAAAAAACAATGAAAATTTGCCAAATGTAAACAGGACAAAAATGAAAAGTTAAAGATTTTCATTTTAGGTCTATTAGGTATTATGAATAATTGGAGGAACGAATACCCCAATAAACTCTAAACTTTACACTCTGTGTGAGAGAACTGAGCACTCGAGAATTTAAGAACAGACATCCATTTGTAGCCAAAGGAGTGCATGTTTCCCACACTTGCCAAAGTACTTAGGTCCTGACCTCAAGAAACCACCTCTAGGGTGAGAAGATAGTTCATGCTGGATGCTCATTCAAGCCTTGTCCTCTCTCGTAAGGCTGCCTGCAAGCAGTCAATCAATGGGGAGTCAATAGGCAGCTGGACTGAAACTTCCATATTTCACACTGAACATAGGAACTATGTGATGGGAACAGTATCAATTCCTGATGACTATGCTGGACCAATGACCAAAAATCAGTGATCTAGAGAAGAAAGGGTCTATTGACCATTACCCACAGAGGCCCCGGACTGTAAGCACTATTTAAGTGCTCTTTTACAGTAAAAAATAAATAGAACCATGTTAATAGTTATACTCCATCAGAGTAACTCATGTCAAGAGAAGCTAGTGGGCTGTGATGGGAATAATTATCAATGTAAAGTACAGAATATATAAGCAATAACACATGACACTGGATGTAGTTATTCCAGATGTGGACTGCACAGGCCAAATGCTTTAGCCACCTATTGACTATTATAATATGTTTAAGTTATGTTTTTAAAACTATAAATAGAGCCCTGTCTCCAGTGGTTGGGCTGGATATCTGCCAATCAGAATCTTCTGTACATAAAACCACATTTTAGTTGGTTGATTTTTAGCTTAGTTGATTTAGTTGGTGTTGTTTCTGCTTTGAGCAGGGGGTTGGACTAGATGACCTCCTGAGGTCCCTGCCAACCCTAATATTCTATGATTTTATAAATCAAACATAACTATAAAAATTCATGACTTTCCCCCCAAAAAATGTTTACCATTTTTCAAAGGGGAGGGAGCAATAATAGTATCCAAAGCTACTTTTAACTCCTTTTTTGAACTTAACTGAAATTCAAGCTGTTTTAAGTTAATAAGTATTACAGCTGGGAAAACTAAGGCAAGAAGGTTAAGTGACTTGTCCAAGGCGACAGAGGGAGTCAGTGTAAGAGATGGAATTAGGGCTCTGAAATTCCTGTCTTGCAGCCCTGTGCAGAAAACATCTGTATTTTAAACAGTGTCTTTCGCAAATCAAAATTTACAGACCTATTGCCCTGCCTGTTCATCTGCAAACGTCCACAAAGCCAGAGCTTTTTCTATCAAAAAGGTATTTCAATAACTTCAGTTATTTAAAACAAATTTGTGCAAATAGAACATTAACATTGTGTTCTTAAGCATTCAAAAATGAGGAAATTTGACAATTAAGGATGAAGATGTACCCTAGCACAGACCCCTTGCCTGTTCATTATGTTAGTGTATGACCAACCATGCAATTAAAAGAAAAGGAGTACTAGTGGCACCTTAGAGACTAACCAATTTATTTGAGCATAAGCTTTCGTGAGCTACAGCTCACTTCATCGGATCCAGTCAGTGGATTCGCCTTACAGTGTGTGTGATAACACCCAACGTGTCATGTTCTCTGTGTATATAAATCTCCCCACTGTATTTTCCACTGAATACATCCGATGAAGTGAGCTGTAGCTCACGAAAGCTTATGCTCAAATAAATTGGTTAGTCTCTAAGGTGCCACTAGTACTCCTTTTCTTTTTGCGGATACAGACTAACACGGCTGCTACTCTAAAACATGCAATTAAAGACACCATTTCTCTAACTATAAACAATATGCTAAAATTCCAGTGTATGGATAACTATGCATGACATTCCAGTTTGTTTTGTATTAGGCCTTCTTTGACGTGACCTTCTGTTGAGATACCACATATCTTATCCCATTTGTGTGGCAGAAGTGCCCAGTTTCTGCTGCTCTCTGTGCATTCCACACCTGCTGAGTGGCAGGATTTGCCATTGAGATAATTATTCATTTGCTTTATTGAACTCTGATAACTTCAACTGAATAGCCGCTGTTTGTTGCAACACTCTGCTTGAGATTTGAAACACACAACTCTCTAGAAATTCAAAGGTTATTTAACCCACAGCTATTCTAACTTGACCTCATCATGTTAAAAGGGAATAACATTTTGCCTCAAGATGAAATACTATTTATGAGCAAGGAAGACAAGTAGTACTTGCTATGAAAATGTTCTTTTGCATTATTAAATTACTCATCTTACGCATTTAAAATCTCAGGTCAGGGTGATTTTTTTAACATATGATAATGTAAACACAGAGTTCCTGAGAAGTTGTGTATAAAATAACTCAGAAAGAGTAATTGTGGTGGTGGTATTATTATTATTTCTTATTTGTTTATATTACCCACAGTGCAACAGGTGCTTTCCAGACATGCAAGAAGGGATAAACCCTGCCCCAGGAAGCTCACAGACCAAGGAAAGAGAAAATAGAGAGAGGTTAGGGACAGGGGAACAAGAAAAGGGGATTTTTAAAAATATACAAATCAACATACACAGTACAAATATGCACAATAGTCTATACTGCAGAAGTGACCTTAAATAGGGAAAGCGAAATCCGGACTCCACTGAAGTCAACAGCAAAACTCCCACTGACTTTTGTGGGGCCATAATTTCACCCAGAGGGTAGAAGTCTTGCAAATAAGCTCAGATAGGTCAAACCACATATGGAAAATCTGTATTATTTATCTTTAGAACCATGTGGGAATACACATCATTTTACTGTAAATATTTGGTGCAATCTTCATATGCAACAGCAATATAATGTGATTTGTAGAGTCACTGAAGTCTATTTCAGGGAATTTGTTTGTTGGCACAAGCAATCATGTGCTTCATTACCATGGAAGGCTTTAATGTAATGCTAGAAGCAATTCAATAGAAATGTATTACAAAAATGCTTCTGTATGAAAGAAAGCAAGTTGTCCAAACTGTATGCTTTTTACACATTGGCTTGGGCTTCTTAAAAAGATAGCTGCACTTTTAATTAGATTATAATTTTTGTTTGTTTATAGTGCGGCCAAATTATACTCTGCAATAGTTCTGATAAAATTTTGGGGAACATAATTTATTGGTGTTTGTTTTTTCCATTTTCCAGCTCTTGCTCAGCTTTCTGAAGCTTCCCCCCGCCCACCCCGAGATTCTCACTCTCTGTGTTTCCCTATCATCTAAGTCTCCATGTTTAATAGTTAGCTTAAATGCAATCATCTCTTCAACCTCTTCCTACAGCTCCAATTCTATTTTATAATTCTATTCTAGTTTATAGTGGGGTGAGTATTAATAGGTAGGACTCTATCATTTCAGCAACGAATGTAGCACTGTGCGCTGGTTAATATTTAGTGATTATACAAACTAAACAATGAGGAGCTTCGTCAACTGTGATTTATATCAATCTGTGTCATAATAACAGCACAGTGAGTTGGAACAACTTAATTTGTTTTTAATAAGTTTTGTCTGAAAGACTGACAATTACTTGGGGGGGGGAGGAGGAATTTACCAAATGGAGATCATAGTAAACGTAGAAACAAAAACAGTGTAAGAATTTTGCATAAAAAAGTCCACTGAGTCAAAATATAGGTACATACATATTTATATTATAGTGAATGCTTGGTGGCACTCATGACAGGTTAGGATGCAAAGCAGTTTCAGATATAAATTCATTATTACATGCTCACAGCCTTGGGAAACATTAACTTTTGGGTTGAGATTTTCTGGGCATGGCCCCAAAAGGTGATTTTCTGATTTGTCTTGATTGGAAAATTTGAATACAAGTTTGGAGTGTGGTCTGGGTGAAAAAACACCCCTTTTCCATTTTAAAAAAATTCCAGGTTTTTTGGATGATACTAGAGCAAAATCTCGATTGCTTAAGTCCGCACTGAGCATGTGCAGGAAATAATGTTCGAAAGTCTCAGGTGCATGCTGAAAAGCTGTGCTGGGGAAATGTGCACCTTTGTGGATTCAAAGTATCTAGGAGTCCTTGTGGCACTTTAGAGACTAACAAATTTATTGTTAGTCTCTAAAGTGCTAAAAGGACTCCTCGTTGTTTTTGCTGATACAGACTAACATGGCTACCACTCTGAAACCTGTCAAAGTATCTAGTATCCCTCCCACACCTGGCAAAGCCAGCAGAATTTGTCAACTGCTTACGGCAAAGAGGGGAGAGAAACAAGGTTTATAAGCTTCTCTGGTCAAGTGAAGTCACTCCAGATTTTCTTTAAAGAAAGACACACAGGAAATATAGTCAAACTACCCCAAACCCTGTTAACTCAAATTTGAGGTTGAATGAACAAGTACCTAGAAGTCAGGATATTAAAAAAGATAGCTCCAGCAACATTAACTGGACGATTGCATATTTGTAGCACCAGTTTGTGCCGTTCTTACTCTCTCTTAGCAGTATCATACTACACCAACAGTTTAATTGATCCTGAGAGCACAGCTAAATGATATGGCAATAAAAATGCTTGAGCCATGTGTACACTGGTGTTTCCACCATTGCTATGCCTTATGCTGCTCTACAGGTCTGAATATTGCTAGTGCAGAGAATCCCTAATCTTTCTTAAGGCCTCTTACATACTGGACACCAGGACCGAATGATATTCACCCAGGAATTCTGATGCAATTTAAGAATGAAGTGGCTGAGCTACTAAGAAAAATATGCAAACTCTCATTCAAATCTGCTACTGTACTGGAGTAATGAAGGGCAATAAATATTGTAGCTGTCTTTTAAATGTCTCTCAGGATGACACTGTGTGACGAAGCGGGACTGTTCTTAATGTTTCCTCTGAATATTGTAGGGGTGCCTCAATTTCCCCTATGCAGTTCTTAAGTCTCTAGGTGGTGGGATAAAGGGGTGTAATTGTTGGAGAGCAAAGGGCCAGTGTACATAAATGGCCGACACTCTGTCTCCTGGCAACTGATGGCCTGGGCCCTTCTCCCCTGCAAGGTGATAGCTAAAGGGGTGGAGAACAAAGGAATCAGGTGACCTCCTGGCCCAGGAAAGGGACAAAGCCCAGAGGAGGAGGGGCTGGAGGGTGAGTCAGTTTGGGGCTGGCTGGGGATGTGGAGTGAAGTGTAGACATGGTTGTCTGGCTCACTGCCCCCCAAGATGGACCCGGCTGAGGGGTCCTGTTCTCTGTACCTACAAGCTCTGTTTTAGACCATGTTCCTGTCGTTTAATAAACCTTCTGTTTTACTGGCTGGCTAAGAGTCACGTCTGACTGCGGCATTGGGGTGCAGGGCCCTCTGGCTTCCCCAGGAGCCCCACCTGGGTGGACTCGCTGTGGGAAGCACACGGAGGGGCAGAGGATGCTGAATGCTCCTAGGTCAGACCCAGGAAGGTGGAAGCCATATGAGCTGTTTGCCCTGGAGACAGTCTGCTCACAGACAGGAGACTTCCCCAGAGTCCTGACTGGCTTCATAGGGAGCAGTTCCAGAGCATCACCCGGAGACTCCATGACACACTGGCATCACAGATTAGTAAATCTAATTCTAGAATTGTACCAGGTAAATGGTTGAAACGTCACACAGCATCATATATTTTTCAGGAAGGTCTCTATTTAGATACTGACCAGGTCTGACTCAGCCTAGTTTAAGTGATGTGACAAGTTCACAGCTCAAGATGTTACCTTTTTTCACAACACAGTTAATCAAATTCCATCCTACAGTAGTTTCCCAGGTTACCAGTGTGATACTGGCAGACCAGGTGCCAGCCCTTGCCAGGCTTTAGGCCTCAGCTGAGCACTGATAAATTCATTGCTGGAAAGCAGTCCGGCTCACCTGTGTGTTAGTGTGGTGAGGATGGGTACTTAACTTATAACAATGTGTGCCATGTTTAGACTTGGTGAAATGCTTATAAGTTGCTGCATGCATTAATCTCACATATAATATCTTTATCACATAGTAGAAGATAATATTTAAGTTTTTGCTTTATAACTATAAAAATGTGTTCTCTGAATCCATGAACCCAGTCAGAGGGATAGCCTGCTAAGCATCAAGAAGGACTCTCAAAACTAAAGGGACCATTGTGGAACATCACAATACAAAGACTTTGTTAATTGCCCCTTCACAGCCATGAAGAGGCTATGTGCAAAAGGGCTCATCCCATCAGTCTGAATTCTGGAAGAAGGAAACAAAAACAGCTGACAAGAAAATTTTTCCTCTCTCTCTTTTGTTGTTTGGACTCTGACAGGGCTGGAGCTACGAAATAGAAGCAGAGATCCCCAGGGTCAAATGGATTAAAAGACATTCTGAGCTGATAGTTTACTACAACTGTGTCATCTTTTAAAACCAAAGGCTCTAATTCATTTTCATATATATGTTTGCTTCCTTTAACCTTTTAATAACTCATTTCTTTTTCCTAGTTAATAAATCTTAAATTCTTTATTACAGGATTGGCTACAAGCATTATCTTTTGTGTGATATCTAAGGTACAAATTGACCTGGGGTAAGTGACTGGTCCCTTGAGACTGGAAGTAACCTGAATCCTTTTTGATCTTTGGTGTATAGGAACCAACTGTCATAAGTCCTGCTTGCCTGAGTGACAAGATAGACTGGAATGCCCAAGGGGACTATTTGTGACTCTATGGTAAAACTGCTATAGTGCTTTTGGAGTTCATACTTGTTACTGGGTTAGTGAAATCTAATTATAGAACATACAATCAGTTTGGTGTGTCTGCCCTGCTTCTTGGCAGACTGCCCTGAGGTTGGCACTCACGGGCATGAGCCACTTCAGAGAGTGAGACAGCTATTATATAGCTATAGAAATGAGCTGCTCTCCAAAACCAAGAAGCAACCTCCTGATCCCCACAAAATAAAACAAGAGAAGTTGACTCAATTTAATTTTTAATGGTTTAAATGTGACAAAGATAGACAAAATGTAAGTACTTAGCTGTGCTTCCCATGTGGGGGGCATGCCCCCAGTGGTGGCATGAAAGATTAGCTGGAGGGGATGAGATGAAAAGACTTCTCAATTGTTCCCCAGAGTCTCAGTCTCCATTTTTCTTTAAATCATAAGTCTCTGGATGTTATGGCTCTGAAGAAAACTTTCAAAACATGAAGCAAGTGTAAGTAATCGGATGTCTGCCTGAGTTCACAATAGCTTTGAGGAGTGAAAACAGCTGTGGGGAGATAGGTAATTCCCTGTTGCAGAGGATTTTGAAAGTTCAAAATTTGGATTCATTCTGATTTGGAATGAAAACGAAAACTTTCAAAATTCTCCACAAACAGGAAAGCCCTGGGGGACCTGACCTCTGGGGTAGTCTGGCTGGCCTGGTCTTTGGAAAATCTGGGAGACTGGGTTGCCAAGGAGCTGCAAGCATAGATATGGGCACCTCGGCTCCTGTCTCCCCATCAGCCCACCAAGCAGCCTACTGAGGAGCTGGGTCGGTGAGCTGGCAGGATACTAGGCAGGTTTCTGGTGGAACCCTGGCTGCTTTCCATCAAATCTTGATCAAAAATCAACCCATCTGTTCAGATTGTTTTGGTGTTGACAAATCTGCATTATCCAACAGAAAAACATTCCATCAGAATTTCAGACCAACTCTAGTGGTGAACTGCTCCATTCTTAGATGTCAGTGATAATACTTTAAATTCCAACATTGTTAACTATTTCACTGCTCATCAAAGAGTATAAAGAAGGAGAGCAAGTATCAAATTATGAAGATCTACCATACCTTTTCCCAAAGAGTTAGTGCAAAGGATTAGTTGGGGGACATGGACACTGTATAAATCAACATGGGTAGAACTTTAACACCACTTGTGGGGAGAGGGGTGCCTGCACATGGAGACAATGGCTTTCATTTTCCTACAGGGTGCTCAGCTTTCAAAAATTTGGAAGCAGGGCAGTAGACAAAGTGGGAATGGGATAAACAATTCAGTTAAGGGGGAGATGAAACCTCACAAGGGAGGAGCTACTGAAGGGAAAAGAAGGGAAGGGAAAGAGCTACTGCTTTTGCACGATACAATAGGAAATACTTTGTTAAAAATAATGCACAAACATTCAAGAGAACAGTTTAACTTTGGGCACCTCTAACTTGAAAGTGGCTTTTTTCCCTCTCCACACACAATTTTGTAGGTGTTGAATCAATTATGTGCCTTTGAGAAATGAACAAGGATCAAAATGACAGTTGTTTCTTGTGGGAAATGGAGAGTTGGGATGACATTACACTTCCCATTTGCTAATCAATATTTTATCATAATTTTTACTATGTATTGCAAATGCATACAGCCTGTGTAACATCTGCATTGCTCAGATAGACTGGAATGGCTCCAAAGCACTTCTCAAGCATCTGTTTCTAAAACTTCCCCTATATTTACTGTTTATCCAACCTGGTCACTAGTTCATACTGATTCAATGGAGCATCTACATACTTACTGCACATTAGTAGAGAGGCTACATGGGAGTTTACATATAATAATTAGCTAGTCTTTCAAAATACATTGCGTTGCTCAAAGAAATAAATGCTGAAACCAGAGAAAACCCAAAGACTAAAATTACCAATAAGAAAGATTAATGGTCTGGGATTAAATTAATGAAAACAATGACACCGTTCAAACTTCAATTCTCTGCTTAGGAATCTAGTCGAGAGCTGGGGAGTTGGCAGAAACATTTCAGGGATGAGCCAGTCTGGCAAACAGTGGCAGCTATTATTTCTAATATATCACCATTCACTGTAAGCAAGAGGCAGTTCAGGCCAAGTAATGTTCAACTCCCTGAATATTTTACATAAAAATGCATGATCAGGAAGGACTCAATGCTCAAAAACAATTGGAAATGGGACCAGGAGCATGGAAGGAAGGAGTTGTGTGTGTGGGGGGGGCATTCTTGTATGGCAATGCATCCTTGAGGGGCATGCCCCTACTCAGTGTGTTAGGAGGCTGCATGATGAGGGCAAGGCTGAGTAGTAGAGCTCCTGTACATGGCATTTCCCCCTGCAGCTCAGTAGATTTCCATATAGATGTTGATGTGCTACTAACAGCATGAACTTGCTTGTGGCATCTGCCACACAGGGTATTGTGCAGAGGTGATGGAAAAGCCAATTTCCTCAGCAAGGCCAGAGGGAGTCTGGGGAACAGCAACGCTGTCTAAAGGGCTGACACTTTCCAGAAGGATGCCTGGCATCCATGGGGTTTGGAGGCCACTCCCGTTGCCTTCACTGTCCCTAGGGTTGCCACCCATCCAGTTTTCACCAGAAGAGTCCAGGTTTCGGCTTGTGAATCTGGGTGCCATTTGACAAGTCCTAACATCCAGTTTTTTTGATGGTGGGGGGGAGGGGTGGAGCAGGGGTGGGGTCTTGTGGTGGAAGAGAAAAAGATGGAGGTGGGGCATCAAGGGAAGAGGTGGAGCAGGGGTGAGGCTTTGGGGAAGAGGTGGAGAAGGGGCGAGGCTTTGGGGAAGAGGTGGAGAAGGGGCAGGGCCTTGGGGGAAGAAGCAGAGCAGGGGGCGGGGCCTTGGGGGTCCAGTTACCAGCCATTAGAAAAGTGGCAACCCTATCTGTCCCACTCCAATGCCCCTTCCCAGCAAGGAACATTTTTTAAAGGAAACTCATTGAGATGAACTTCCACAATTTCTGGGCTCAATGGCCTCCTCCCCTGAGTTTTTCTGCTAGAAAGTATGTTAATGGCCCAAGGCATCTTAAACAGACCCATCCTGTCTGCATTCCCAGTCTAGGGCAATGAGTGAAACATTGTAACTTTATATTGAGTGATGTATTTTGTATACAGCACTAGGCACCAGGGGGCCACGTCCAGTCAGATCTTTTTTGGAGCACTGAAGAGTGAAATTGTTCAGTGTCACTCGTCTGAGGTGAGCCTGAAGTCAAGCTCAGTATATTTTCCCTAAACCTTTAAATAGATACACAGATTTCAAAACCAGAAAGGATCATTGTGATTATCTAGTCTGACTTCCTGTATAACACAGGCCACAGAACTTCCCCGAAGACGTTCCTATAGCAGATCTTTTAGACAAAGATCCAATCTTGATTTTAAAATTGGCAGCAAGGAGAATCTGCCATCACTTTTAGTAAACTGTTCCAATTACTCTCCTTTCTCTCTTGCTTTCTTGTTTTAATGTTATCAACTAAATATACAGCAATGCCTTGTATGTTTCAGGACACCACAGGATCCTAAAGCTTGTAATAGCTGTTGGGAAATACACATTTGGAAAAAAGTTGGTATCTATCAGGAAAAGCTTCCTGAAAAATCAGAATTTTCTGAAAAGGCTCAACTTGATCCTAGCTCAGATGTTCCCAAACTTTTTGTCTGTGAGACCCAATTTTGAGACTTATTGTTTTAGCAGTGTTTTCCCCAGGAATTGAAATTACAGGGGGTGTTCAAATTTACGGGGTGGGGGAGTGTCAGGGCCGATGAGGGGTGAGACTGTAAGGGTGAAGGTGGGCTGTATGGCACCATAGCAAAAACTAAAAAATGTTTCATGACCATTTTATTAGATTTTAAAATCATTGCACAAATTTAAGTTGGCTACTCAAGCCCTCTAAGAAGCATTACATCTACATCCTTCTTGGTTTCTTGTTATAATTTTGCACAAGTCTGTTAATGAACTTCTTGAATGCAATGCGTTCATCTTTGGTGGCTTCTCGTGTTTCCAGTACTTCCATTCCTTCAACTGATATGCTCATTAGTTCATTCACATGATCAGGCAGAAGGTGATGTCTTTCAAAACACACAATTCTATTCAATGATGAAAAAGAATGCTCAACTGCAGCTGTTGTGACTGAGAGTAGCAAGAGATGAATTCCTACTTCTTTCAGCCCAGGAAACATAGCACAAAGATTGGGTCGAGCCACTAATGATGATAAAAAAGAAGTTGAAGTCAAATTTTCATTCGTCATATGATATTCCACTCTGTGTTCAAATTCTCTGTCCTGTCTTGAGCACATTGCAGCCCCATTGCTGGTAGTGCCTCACTCCACTCAACTGTCAGTGTTTTATTAGACAGGGATCTGTAAAAGCTACATAGAGATTGAGTAGAATCTAGAAGTCGCTGCTGTAGATTTTTAAGAATCAAGTCTGTGTACTTTTTCAGTTGTCTTAACAAACACTTCTTGTCTTCTTTACTTAAGGATTCAATACAAATGCCTTCATTAGTCAACTTCTGGACTGAAGTCTTTGCTTCTTCCAGTACTTTTTCAATGGCTAGCTCTCTGATTGATCCAAATATAGCTTCTATTTCTGGACAAAGATCTACTACTGTTGTAGCAGATACCTGGATAGCATTGTTTAATGACCCAAGTGGTTTCAACAGCAGACTTACAAGAGAGAGAGAATGGCAATAGTCTTCTCTGAACGTAGAAGCAAAAGTAATCCACCAGCCTCACTACTTAGATCCATCCCATCTTGGTAGATACTTTCCAAAGCCAGTAATAATGGCTGGAGTAATTTTAAGACAACAGCCAAGGATCGCTCATGAGAAAGCCAGAGGGTTTTCCCAGGTTGGACTAATTTGAACTTCAGTCCCAATGTATCTTCTATATTTTCCAAGATATGTAGTCTTTTTGGACTCTTGCCGAAAAAGGAATATAATGAAAACATTAAATTTATAGCTTTTTAAATGTCTTTTGAATGGTCTGTAGCTCGTACTAGCACTAGTTGGAGTAGATGGCCTCTGCAGTGTGTATAGGAGAGATTAGGGTCACACTTTTCTCTGAGCGAAGCTTGTACTCCACCATGTCTTCCAAAGAAGTTTGCAGCTCCATCAAATGCACAAGCAGCCATCTTTTTGGGGTCCCATTGACAAGCATTTAACTCTTCTAAGATGTGGGTTGTCACAGGTGCAGCCAATGTGTCTTCTATAACTTGAACATCTAGAAATGCATCTACTGGCCTACCACCGACATCAAGATAACATACACAATGACTTAATACTTGATGACTATTTGCGTTGGTGCATTCATCAGCCATGTATGTAAATTTTTTGAATGTGGTGAGAGGGTTCTTCACTTTTTCAACTGTTGAGTCTTTCACTGTTGCACCACATGCATCTAGCCAGTCAGTTGAGTTTCTAGCAGAAAGATAGTGGGAGCATTTGCTGGTCTTGTTCTGAACCAGTGTTCAACTTCAGGATGAACAAGTGACAGTGCACTTAACATTGGCCTCCAGTTTGTAGTGTGTGGTATCTCTTGCTTAAATAGAAAGTATGATGCCACAGCCATGTTTGTTCGCATGAACTGTGTTGTGTAACAGCCTCATTAACACTCGCTGGTGTTGTCCTTGGTCAGCGGAGACTCAGAGTTCAGAGATGCTTTCACATGAGTTTACCTCCCAGGTGGGGGGCAAGAAGGCACCTTACCTTGCTCGTTCCTCCAGCTGCTCACTGTTTGTTCTGGCCACTGTTGTTCGTTGTGCCACCGTTCACTCCATCGCTCTGTTGCCAATGGCCCTGCACCATCACCTTCTGCTGCCACCTGCCACTGTGACCTCTGCGAGTTGGTCTCTTGAGGTTCCACCCAGTTCTCAGTGATTTTAGCTGAGCTCTCAGTGGGGGAACCTCACTGCTAGTGCAGACTGGGCCATCTCTTCCACAGAAACATTGTCCCACAGCAGGTCTAAGCACTTAGACCGGATTATCAGTGATTTCAGCTGTAGTGGTCACTTAACAAAACAAAGACTATCTGTGGAGCCTAATCAGCTCTGTCTTTAAATGGTGGAGAGAGGCAGGTCTAATAGTACTTGTGACTCAAGCAGACCGTCAAGCAAAACACCTGTTGCCACCCTTTCTCTCTAGAAGCCCTTTACTCATACAGGCTAAGTACAGTTCTACTGCCCTTTACTCATAGAATAAGAACAACATTTCTTTACCCCCCGCATTCAAGTGATTTGTAACCCAACCCCAGCCAATATCTATCACTTGGGCAACACAGCTCTGTTTGCTGGATACCTAGGTAGACTAGGTGTGAATGTAAATACAATCTGGTCCTGAAGCCTTTCCGCCCAGCTCATCACTAGCTGTCAGGGAGAGCTCATTTAGACTTTGCTTACAAATCATAATTTGAAATTATTAGGTTGGCCAATGTCACCAAAATGAATGCACTGACATTGTCATAAACAGCTGTACAAGGAAGCTAGTCTATGTTCATACTTTTCAAATCTATTATACTTTTTCAGATACACGTATTTTATCATACACTGTATGTGCTTTTAAAGTGTGTATTAATGTTTCAATTTCAATTCACATTTCCAAACAAACACTGCATGTAACTAGTTCACAAAACTGGGAAGCGGGGGGTGGGCAAATTCGGGGGAGGTAAACACTGCTATGGGGGCGGGGGGTGAAGGGAAATCCCTGGACCCCAGACAGCACCAATGCAACATAGCAACCAAGGCATCCAAGGAATTTACACATGACGTACATCACTTAATGCTCTCTAATGTGACACATGGGCTTGTGTGTTGCGACAGTTTCTTGAAGTCCGGCGGTGTGGTACAAATCACATATCCAATCTCCAGTCTGACATCAACAGTAGATCAATACTGAGACTTGATGGACACAAGTGTGCTGAATCCAGCTTCACACAAATACATGCTCATGAAAGGCACCATCAGTTTCAAGGCATGTGTTGAGAGTGTAGGATATTCATCCTTCACAGTGAACCAGATCTCTGGGGGAGAAAGTTGGGCATATGTTCCCCACAAGAACTGATTACAAGAAATTTTGATGAGCTGTTTGATTTCACCAGCTGGCAAATCCAGAGCATCAGCCTTGCACTGAAAGGGGTTACACACCCAATCATACTTTGTCACATCCACATTTGGGGAAAAAGGATGCAAACCACTTCTCCAGCTGGCTGAGATGCTCAGCCATCACCTGTGTGGGAGGCTGAATAATTTCATTGTCAGCCAGGAACTTGCAACGCTGTGGGAAGGATTCATAGTTTGTCTGCAACAGATTATTCTTCCAGAAAACAATTTTCTTCATGACTCCTTCGATTACTCAGCTGAAGGGCGTGGGTGTTCTTTTCTTGCAAACCTGCATTCAATTTATTCAGTCTCCCAGATATGTCTGTGATATAGGCAAGAAGGCACATCTTCCTTTGACCACGTAGAAAATCAATGAATTCACTCTTTTTGTAGTCCATTGCAAAGGTACACATTTTGTCACTCAGTTCAAAAAATTGTCCCAGTACTTTTCCCCTTGAGAGCCAATGAGCTTCAGTGTGGAACACGGCCACATGATCGGACCTCATTTCTTCATGCAGTTTTGCAGACACACACCAAGAGGCTGAGTCTTGGTGTAGGTCATATAATTGTAGATCAAAATGGTGGCCTCCTGGGACGGCATTTGTGGAGCAGATCTGAACACGTTTGGGGGCAAACGGCATCATCTCATGGGCTCAGTCTGGCCCATTGGACCTGCATTCCCCATCTGCTGATGGTGCAACCCCATTTGGGATCATGACCCAGAGTTTGGGAGCCTGTGCCCTAGTCCAACTGACTTCACTATGTCATCTGCACAAGGAGCTAGCACAGCTCAGGATAACAGATCTGGTGTGATTAAAAAAATAGCACAAGATCTTAAAACCTGTCCTGTCTTCATATTCAGCTATTTCTTTGACTTAATATAATATCGGGCTACATGATTGCATCAGCCAATCAGACTGCCAGATTTCACATGCCATTTACTGAGTCTGAATAGTCTGTCCTAATTTAAAACAGCAGAATGCACACTTTGTATTCGATAAACGAATGGTCAGGAAGCCCAGTTTTCATGTTTTTAATACATTCTGCATTTTTATGCCATTAGATATCTGTGCATGCAGCCGACCGATTTCAAACGCTGTGTGTGCGTGCGTGTGCCCATACATGTACATGGGTGTGTACATGAACATCAGATATTTGTAGAATCTGAATAGAGATAAGCCCTTTAGGAAAATGTCAAGCTATCTAACGCAACAAAACCTTCCTATATTTAAGTTACCTTTAGAAAGGCTGAGCAGAACTATTTGTGCTGCCATCCCCACTGGCCAGTTGTTCAGAACAGTTTGTTACAGCAAAGGAAAGGTTTCCTCATGCAGAGCAATGTTCTCTTTCTTCCATGTGGAGAAGGACCAGCAATACCAGGGAATGATTTGTTAAATATTTCATTCTTGTTGATCGCTTTAAAGCCCCATTCCTCTCCCACAGTCTGATCCAAGGACTAGTAATGAAGAAACCTCAAAAAGTGACTACAAATGTCAGTTCAGCTAGGCACCCAGAGTTTGGGGGTGACATCTTGAGCCCCACTGAAGTCAATGGGAAAATTCCCTTCGTCTTCAGTGGCTGAACTTTTAGACTCCCTTCGCTCTGCACAGCTTGGCTGAAAATTTTATGAGGAGTGGCTCAGTTGTGATGTTTCTAGTACTTTTTGCTGGGGAGACCAGAGGAGCTGTCTCTTTCACCATAGTTTGACATTTCCACTTTCTAGCTGTTACCAGGAACTGCAGAGTGGGGAGTAGGTTGCTATACGTAACCCCATTGTGATCAGCTGATAACTGGACTAACTCTATTCCACCTTGATTTAATCCTTGATGATTTATTAGAATGGGAAATGATGGATCATGTCTTTATTAATAGCATTATATAATGTACTATGAAAGGAAACCCAGCTTCTCCCACATTACTTTGTGGAAATGATAGAAACAGAAAACAAAGCAGAACTCTACTGTCCCCACCATCCCCATGGTCCTGTCTTTGAGACTGGTACAAAGGAAGGGAAGCTCCCAAACGTTCCACATTACCCCCAGCAGCCGGGCAATCTGGAGTTACCTCAAACAATTATGGTCCCGCAACTAGAGATGCTAAAAGCCTCCTTTCCTCAAGG
Organism: Caretta caretta; assembly: GCF_965140235.1. Lineage (NCBI taxonomy): Eukaryota > Metazoa > Chordata > Testudines > Cheloniidae > Caretta > Caretta caretta. The sequence goes on from NC_134207.1 coordinate 67,111,021, forward strand.
TCAGGGTAAGAGAAGCCTGCACTTGACAGCCAAATCCACCAGCCAACACCCTGTTCTCAATCTGCCTCTGCCTGCCCAGCTAGAACGGTCTCCTTTCAGTGAGCATGCTGACTTACATTGTGGGCGGGTTGTCTGCCAGGTCCCTTTCCCGATAGCACAGCGAAAAGATCAAGTTGCACATGGTGACATAGCAACTCTGCCCCCTTCCCTCCAAAGCACATACCCTTTTCAAGCCTCAAAAGTGGTCAGCAGCGCAAGTACACAGGGAAGGTCCAGGTCTAAGTCTATTTTGTACATTTCCTGATTGCCAGTTCTTCCCTGAACTGTTCAAACTGGTGCTGGTTAACGAGCTTCAAACCCTGATTTGTGATTATTTTCACAAATGAAAGTATAAGGATGGGATGCACTTTGGCAGAGGAACAAAGTTACCCATAGGGTGTATGGCGGCAATCACTACATAGCAAGCCTTAGCAAAAGAAGTTCAGTGCTAAGGCACTTCTTGGAGCCAGCAACACTATGTGTACAGTTCTCAGCAATAACTTCAGTAAAGCATTCACTGTTACTTAAAAAGCCTCCAGTAGTGTTTCTTAGGTTATGAGAGCAAGTTGGCATCAGAACACAACTGAAAGAAAGAGAATAGAACCTGAAAAGTAACTGAAAATGGACCAATTAAAGTCTCCTGCAAAGTCAGTGTTTGAAGGAAATGCAGCAGAAAACTGCAGAAAGTGGAAGCAAGTACATGAGCTGTGTAGCATTGAGAGTGGCGCAGACAAAAATGATGAATGGCTGCAAACAGCATTATTTCTTCATAGGGCAGGTGAAGAAGCAAGAGAGGTTGTTAATACTTTGCATCAGACAAAGAAAAAATACAGATCTTAAAGAATACATTGGAAGCATACCGTGCACCATGAGATGTCACGTATGAGAGGTGTACATTTTTCACCGGAAGTCAGGCAGATGGGGAAAGTATGGACCAATATAGGACTGATTTAAAACTGGCAGCACAATCTTGCAGATTTGGAGAACGGTGTGAATCGCTCATTGACGACCGCATCGTGGGTAGTGTTGTGTCAGTTTCAGGCTGTTGAGGGCTGTTTAACCCTTGAACACGCTGTGTACATATCGTGCCGATGAAATGACTGCAAAATAATTGAAAGGGCTGGGTGGACCGGGAAAATATGTGAACAGATTGCAGTGTAAATCAGGGGCATGGCCATGGCCCACCCACTTAGCACTGAGGCCCACCCAGAGCATGGGCGAGGCCAGTGCCCCACAAATCCATAGGCTGGGAGGGGGGTGAGTCGTCCCAGGCAGAGGGGGGTGCCTCATGGGGGCGGGTCAGGATGGGGCTAGTACTGGGGCTGGAGCAGAGCTGGACCAGGTGCCTAGGCATGACTGGGCTGAGCATGAGCAGGGTGCTGGAGACCGGGGTAGCAGCGCATGGCGCCGGCAGGACAGAGGGATGCGGCCAGCCAGGCGGATGGACACTGAGCTGGGTGCAGGAGGGGTGGGCGAGCCTGAGCCCCAACGGGGCCCCCTCTGCCCCATGGGAGTGTCTTGCAGCCTGTGTGCCCCAGGCAGCCTCCTTTTGTGGTGGCTGCTGAATGGTAAAGGCCGGCTGGAGGGACCCCCATTCCTTCTGCCCCCCGTCACTGTCTGTCCCCCCAAAAGTCAGGGCCTACCCAGATTTCCAGTCCTAGCTACACCACTGGTGTAAGTCTGCCTTTATAAGCACTCACACATGCAGCCATGGACATGAGGACATCCTGCTGCTAATAAAGCCAGCGATCAAGAGAAGTGAAAAAAAAGAGGAGTCCGCGGAAACTCAGGATTGGTATAGATGTGGCCAGTGCCATGCCATAAGAAACTGTCCTGCATATAGGCAAGAATGCCAAAGATGTGACTGCAACTTTATTCTTAAATGACTGGGAGTACCCAGTAGATAAAAGTGTACAGTGCAGGTAATTCCATAATCATTTCAATATGTACCGGGGGAGAGGGAGGTCTGTCAGCCTTCCCTGTTACCCAACCTGTTACACAAGCAACCCTATGCTGGGACCTCACCCCCACCCTCCGCAATGAGGGTTATGGGGGAGCTATCAAGGTGGAGGAGGGGTTGGGTCCATTCCATACCAGTCATAGGAGCCTCATCCTTCCTCTGTTTCCATTCCTTTAAAGAATACCTCCTTTAAACCCTTTACCAATCTATTTTATCTGATCACTGTATTCATTCCCTATGGAGTACCTGCACTGAACATCTGCCACAAGGAGGCTCCAGCAATTAGCTTGGTTTCCTCTCCCCATACCTAGCTGAGTTCTCAGACATATCCTAATGCCCCCTTTAATATTGGCCAAAAATGTATCAGCCCCCAAGTCTGACAGGTGGACCCCATCCTCCCTGAATAATTCTGGGGCCCCGTATCGTATGTCTGGAGGCAAAATTACTGACTCCTTCCCATGACACCATTGAATCTGGCCACATCCTTATTCACTTACCTCTTTGTCTTGTAGAGCCACAGAGACTTCACAGCTCCCCGCCACACCCTGCATTACAGTATGTCTCATCAATTTTTACTCCTGGGAAAAGTTCCAGGATCTGCCCAAGTCCTCATATCTGAGCATTAACTCTACCCCTTTACACATTCCCTAATAATTTTCCCCAAGGTGAACCACAGTTATCTCTGGGGCCCGCTCACAGGCCCCCACAATGTACAGAAGGGGCTCAGCTGGTCCCATAATAATGCCCTCCTCCTGTGCCAGCTCAGGACTGCTTCACCACTGAGGCTCAGCTGCGAACCTCCAGACAACTGGAATGCCTGGCTATGTGTCCAGTAAACACCACTGTGCAGATCCACCATCTGCCAGCATCTGGAATGAAAACACAACAGAAAATTAACATAGATTCCCCACGTAGGGTCTCACATTCATTCTGTATGCTTCACTGTGAATAAAGGGACCCATCTCTTCCTGGGCTTATTGCCACGTATGCCCTCACAGCCTCCACAGAGCAGATCCCGGGCTCACCACCCTCCTGTAAAATGATGGATTCAACCCCAGCCTCCTTAATCTGTCTTTGACTTCCTCAATGTTAATATAACCAATTGCCCCTCCCAGTGTTTATCCCTCAGTTCCTAGGCCCTTCCAGGAGAATCCCTACAGGACCCATGTACTAGCTCACTGATCCTAAAAGTTCCACAAGATGCTACCAGAAATGCTGCCCTGAACAAGGCCACCTCCTGTCCACAATGACAAATGGATTCCAGGATCTGCATCAGGTGCTTGACATATTAACAGTGATGGGATGATGTGTAGCCTCCCTATTGCTGGGGCTTCAAGACCACCCCACTAGAAACCTTCGAACTAAAACAAGAGCACGGGTCACTTGCTGGAGGATTCTCTGCTCCTTGAAGTCTTTAAACCACGATTTGAGGACTTCAATAGCTCAGACATAGATTAGGGGTTTGTAACAGGAGTGGGTGGGTGAGATTCTGTGCCCTGCCGTTGTGTAGGTCGGACTAGATGATCATAATGGTCCCTTCTGACCTTAGTATCTATGAATCTGGGCAACCATTCAGACTTCTGCCAAATGTAAGGGCTGATAGGTGAGAGGAGATGGTTGAAGACGCCAGTCATTGGTGTGCTAATGACACCATGTACTGCAGCCCATGTTCCTCTGCAATGAGCCATATCGATGACAGGCCTTCCACATCCTGAAACTGCACAAAGTCATTAAACTGCATTAAAACTTCTCTCATAGCTCTGCAATGTTTGCAGAGCCACCTGATAGCCATCATATACCAAGGTTCCATAGTGCCAGCAGTATCCGTCCAGGTTCCTCACTGGCTTCATCTGAGAATGAGAAAATGTATCAGCTTTGCCATTATCAACCCCAGGCACATGTCTGAAAGAGAAACAGATAATAAAGCTTAATCACTGTAGTACAAATGCCTTCACCAACCTCATGTGTGATCTGGAGGACTGGCAATTGATAACATATACCACTGCCATGGTGTCACACCAGAAACACACCCTTTTATTAGCAAACTCTGTTCCCCAAATGACCACTGCAGCCAAAATGAGAAAAAAAATCCAGAAATGTTATTTCCTTTTTGTGTCCAGGCAGAGGGCCATTGCTGGGCACACCACCTGCCTTGGTAATCACCCCAAAATCCATACCTCCTGAAGCATCTGACTGGATCTTTAAGTCCTCCTCAAGTATCCATTCCTCCTGCCATAATGAGACTCCATTAAAATGGCTCAGAGCTGTTCCCACACCCCCAAATCCTCCTTCATCTCCCTATAATTTTTATAAAATGGTGAGATCTTGCCATGCCTGGGGTCACCACTGAAAGCCAGGTGCAGACCGCCCATCTCGGGGCTACCACCTAGCAGGCAGGGTTAAAGATGCCCAATAATAGATTGCAGCTCCCAGAGTATAGCTTTCTTGCCCCTCCCCCACCCCTACCCCCACCAGCTCCTGAAGCTTACCAAAGGGAGTTGCGATATACCCTCCAGGATGTCCCGCTCAGTCCCTTGGTAGGTCAGTGTAGTGGTTTTTCCTCCGCTAGGGGTACCCCCAATTTTTTTTGCAAGGACCTGAAAGGTGTCCACCAGGTTAACACACTCATCCAAATCCACCCTGCCTGCGAACAAACAGTTGTCTTAGTAGTGCAGTCCTTTCTGTAAACCAGCTTCCCACATCACTGCCCCATCTAGCACTGAACTGAATTTCTCAAATGCTGAATGGGATAGTGCACATCCTGTGGGTATAGCTTTAACAAAATAAAACTGTCCCTCAAGAGAGAAACTCAAAAGGTTGAAGTCAGAAGGATTTAGTGGTAGCAGTTGAAAAGCAGACTTGATACCACACTAGGCCATCAGCATCCCTGGGCCACAAGACCTAACCATGTGCCTAGCCCCATTGATGGAGGAATAGCAGACAGCACACAAGTCCAGGTCTATTCCATCATTAACTGAGCTACCCTGTGGGCATGACAGGTGGTGAATTAAGTGACATTCACTGGAAACTGTTAGGATATAGATATTCAGGCCTGTCTGTAAAGGCCTATACTCTAAGAATTTAGGTATATTCTTATCACTTAGCTAGTTATAGAAGTATAAAAGAAAGAATCAAAGTCACTGTCTGCCGGTGTAAGAGCCTTCTCTTACTGTGACAGTCTGAGGCCCTGTGCTTAGGCTAAGGCCTTTGGCTAAGCAGCAGAGGCAGCCATAAGCTGGAAAGCGAACGGTCACCTCCTCACATTCCAAACTAGTCACACTGAAATAAGGTGCTATTGGGATGTTAGGAATACAATCCTGACCTGATAATGCCTATCGCCTCCAGAGAAAGGGAAGTGCCTATAAGATGTAAAAGGAAACTTAGTTTGATAGCATCCGGTCTGGCAAGAACTCACTTATCAATAGCTGGGATGTGAAATCCTCACTTCTGTATTGTTTTGTCATTATAGTTCCCGCTTTGCTATTGTTTGTCTGTATAATCTCTGTCTGGTTCTGTGATTGTTCCTGTCTGCTGTATAATTAATTTTGCTGGGTATAAACTAATTAAGATGGTGGGATATAATTGGTTACATAATCATGTTACAATATGTTAGGATTGGTTAGTTAAATTTCAGGAAAATGATTGGTTAAGGTATAGCTAAGCAGAACTCAAGTTTTACTATATAGTCTGCAGTCAATCAGGAAGGGAGTGGGTATGTGGGTGGGGGAAATGAGAACAGGGAATGGGGGTGAGGAAATTGGAATCATGTTTTGCTAAAGGGGAAATGGGAACAGGGAATGGGGGTGGGGAAATTCGAATCATGTTTTGCTAAAGCAGGGGGGAATGGGAACAGGGACAAAGGTGTAAGGCTCTGTGGTGTCAGAGCTGGGAAGGGGGACACTAAGGAAGGAAACTGGAATCATGCTTGCTGGAAGTTCACCCCAATAAACATCGAATTGTTTGCACCTTTGGACTTCGGGTATTGTTGCTCTCTGTTCATGCGAGAAGGACCAGGGAAGTAAGTGGGTGAAGGAATAAGCCCCCTAACAGAAACCTTCTGAGGGACAAAGCCTAGGGGAGAAACCCGCAAGTTCTGTATAGACAAATGAGTGAATGGCCCTGCTACCCTATTGTCATTTAATTCGTGCGTAATCTTTTTCTTTACAATATGGTCTATTCCCACTAAGGACTTCAAACTTTTAGACATCACATGACTTTTTTCCCCCATAAAGGGGATCCTAAACCTTGCAGTAAACTAATCTCACAAATACGTCCCATCTATCTTGTCAGGGTAGCGCTAAAGGAGCACCCTTAATCATGGGCGGCCAGTGACCCGGCCTTTGGGGCAGGCTAGCCCCAAACCCCTCCCCTTCTGCCCAAGGCCCCTCCCCTTCCCATCTGCCCCCCCCTCCACTCCCCTTCCCCTGCAGGAGCCCAGAGTACCCCCACTGTGGCCCACAGCCCCAGCACTGGGCGGCCAAGGGGCAAGGCCCTAGCCCTGGTGCTCTGGGTGGCGCAGCCCCAGCACCAGTCGCCCTGACTCCCTGTGGGAGGCAGGTCAGTGAGCCCCAGCCAGCCTGGGCCAGCCATGGCAGAGCCCTTCAACCACAGAAGGGGCATTGCAGGAATTTCAGGTGGTGGAATTTGACTCAAGCCATACTGGGCTTACAGGCCGTGACAAGTTTAAAATTAGTGCAAAGAGTCAATATGGTAAGGAAGAACCAGAAGGTGAGTGGGATATATTTAAAGAATAAAAGTATGTATTTCAAGGCTTGCCAGGTAAACACACCATAAAGATGAACTTGCAAGTATCACCTATAATTCATGCACTTTGTAAAGTTCCTATGCATTAAGGGACAAAGTAGAAAAAGAATTGTACCACATGGAACAGTTGCAATTAATAACAAAAGTGCAAGAATATACAAAATGGATCAATTCTATAGTAACTGTAGACAAACCAGGTTGAGATGAAATAAGAATACATTTAGATCCAGGAGATTACAATGGGAACATTTTTAATTGCCTACAGTAGAAGAAATCAACCAACCAATTAGCAAAAGCTGAAATTTTCATGGTCTTTGATGCCAGTAGTGGATTTGGCAAATACAGCTGGGTGACAAAAGATCTATACTCTGTAGATTCAACACACCGTTTGGCAGGTACCTGTTCACCAGACTTTCTTGGGGCATCTGTTCAGCTTCTGAAATGCACCAAAGAGTGATCCTACAGACAACTGAAAGTCTGGAAAGTGTTGAGTGTTATATAGATGACATACTGGTGTGGGGAAATACCAGACAAGAATATGATGAAAGACTTAAGAATACTTTTCAATTTGATAATGCAGCAGATAAAGAAAAAATACAGATCTTGGAGAATAAGTCTGAGGTGTATTCTGCACTGCAAAGAAATGTACTCACAAATAACACCTGTAATTCATGCACCTTGAAAAGGTCTTGGAATGGTTGCTTATCTTGGGAAATGTATCCCTCACACATCAACAGTAACAACTCCTTTAAGACAATTGTTGGGAAAAGATGTCAAGTTTGCCTGGATAAGGTGACATATGAACACTTGAAATAATTGTGCACGAGGGCACCTGTGCTGATGTACTTTAAAGTCAAAGAACCAGTTACTGTCCCAGTGGATACAAGTTCTAATAGATTAGGGGCTATATTGCTACAGAATTGCCTCTAAAGTGACAGAATCCGAGTACTGGGAAGTCTCAGAAAAGAGATCTTGGCTATTATTCATGAGAGTCATCTGGGAGCAGAACTATGTAAAAGAAGAACTCGAGATGCTGTCTATTGGCTGGTATATGTAGTCAAACTGATGAGATAGTACAATCTTGCAATACATGTCAAACCTTCAAAAACAGAAAGGAAAAGAACCAGTGCTACCACATAATCACAGAATCATAGAATATCAGGATTGGAAGGGACCTCAGGAGGTCATCTAGTCCAATCCCCTGCTCAAAGCAGGACCAGTCCCCAACTAAATCATCCCAGCCAGGGCTTTGTCAAGCCTGACCTTAAAAACCTCAAAGGAAGGAGATTCCACCGCCTCCCTAGGTAACGCATTCCAGTGCTTCCCCACCCTCCTAGTGAAAAAGTTTTTCCTAATATCCAACCTAAACCTCCCACACTGCAACTTGAGACCATTACTCCTTGTTCTGTCATCTGCTACCACTGAGAACAGTCCAGATCCATCCTCTTTGGAACCCCCTTTCAGGTAGTTGAAAACAGCTATCAAATCCCCCCTCATTCTTCTCTTCCGCAGACTAAACAATCCCAGTTTCCTCAGCCTCTCCTCATAAGTCATGTGTTCCAGTCTCCTAATCATTTTTGTTGTCCTCCGCTGGACGCTTTCCAATTTTTGCACATCCTTCTTGTTGTGTGGGGCGCAAAACTGAACACTGTACTCCAGATGAGGCCTCACCAATGTCCAATAGAGGGGAACGATCACATCCCTCGATCTGCTGGCAATGCCCCTACTTATACAGCCCAAAATGCCATTAGCCTTCTTGGCAACAAGGGCACACTGTTGACTCATATCCAGCTTCTCATCCACTGTAACCCCTAGGTCCTTTTCTGCAGAACTGCTGCCTAGCCATTCAGTCCCTAGTCTGTAGCGGTGCATGGGATTCTTCTGTCCTAAGTGCAGGACTCTGCACTTGTCCTTGTTGAACCTCATCAGATTTCTTTTGGCACAATCCTCTACTTTGTCTAGGTCCCTCTTTATCCTATCCCTACCCTCCAGTGTATCTACCACTCCTCCCAGTTTAGTGTCATCTGCAAACTTGCTGAGGGTGCAGTCCATGCCATCCTCTAGATCATTAATGAAGATATTGAACAAAACCAGCCCCAGGACCGACCCTTGGGGCACTCCGCTTGATACCGGCTGCCAACTAGACATGGAGGCATTGATCACCACCCATTGAGCCCGATGACCTAGCCAGCTTTTTATCCATCTTATAGTCCATTCATCCAGCTCATACTTCTTTAACTTGCTGGCAATAATGTTCCAAACAGACCATGAAAAAAATTTGGCATGGACTTGTTTCATTTTCAAGGTGCAAATAATTTTACTCTGGTTGATTATTATTCAAAATACAGCTGTTTGCTTCAGGACCCCACAAGTGTGTCTGTCATCAGACACTGCAAGTCTATATTTGCAAAGTCTGGCATACCTGAAGAACTCATTTATGACAATGGACCACAGTTTTGCTCCAGAGACTTTAAAACTTTTGCAAAGCAATGAGACTTTATTTACAAATCATCAAATGATTTCTCCCACAGTATTCTTGCCAGCAAGTTAAAGAAGTATGGGCTGGATGAATGAGGGGGGATTTGATAGCTGCTTTCAACTACCTGAAGGGGGGTTCCAAGGAAGATGGATCTAGGCTGTTCTCAGTAGTAGCAGATGACAGAACAAGGACTAATGGTCTCAAGTTGCAGTGGGGGATATTAGCTTGGATATTAGGAAACACTATTTCACTAGGAGGGTGGTGAAGCACTGGAATGGGTTACCTAGGGAGGTGGTGGAATCTCCTTCCACAGAGGTTTTTAAGGTCAGGCTTGACAAAGCCCTGACTGGGATGATTTAGATGGGGATTGGTCTTGCTTTGAGCAGGGGGTTGAACTAGATGACATCCTGAGGTCCCTTCCAACCCTGATATTCTATGATTCTATGAAATCTGGTCCCAGAATGGAATGGAAAGGCTGGGAGAGCAGTTCAAACTGTAAAAAGGATTTTTCGAAAATTTAGCTTGGGTAACAGATACCTATATTAGCCTCTTGGATTATTGGAATACATCTACTGGAGAGGCTGGATCACCTGTTCAGGTTCTCATGGGAAGATGTCTAAGGACTCAACTGCTAACTTCATCACAGTTGTTGCAACCCAAGCTGATACAAGGAGACATACAAACGACCTTGACATTGATACAAGCAAAGCAGAAATATTTCGTTGATGAAGGTGAAAACCCTTTAGCACCACTGGAAAATGGAGACACACTTTGTACCCTTCAAAAAGAAGCATGGAAACCTGCAAAGGCGATGGACCAGTGTGTTGGTCAAAGATCTTGTTGAGACACAGGAAGGAGATTTCTAAAAGAAACAAGGGATTTGATGAGCACTAGGAGAATTGTGCATGAGGGGAATGAAAATATGAAACAAACAGAAACTGTGTCAACTTCCAACTCAGAAATGCAAGCAATACAGACCAATCTGCTGAATCTACTGAGCCTCAAGTGGTCAGTTCAAATACAGGAAAAAAAAATGGGACACTGACACTCCTGTTACCTCCTCTAAAGGAAGAGTGATAAGAAAACCTGCTAGATACAGTGACTAATTGTTCTAGACTCTTTAAGGATTAAATAAGAGTTACTGATGCTAAATTAAGTTGGTACAGTTAAGAAAAAAAGTTTGAACTTCAGTTAAATAGTATGAATCTAATTAAACAAAGAAAAGGCAGATTTGGTGATAGTAGCAGCTTTAGAATAGGAGCCAAAATTACTCACAACGCTGTTCAGGGGAATCATTATATAGTGAGCTTATTAGCAGAAACACAGAGCTACAGCACTTGGAGTGCAGCAGGCACCCCGGAACACTATCTGTACAGTTTTCAGCTAACAAGTTAAGGAAAGTGTTCATTGTTACTTAAAAAGTCTCTGGTATCTTTTCTGTTATAATAGCAAGTTGGCAACAGCTATGACAGAAAGCACTTAGTTTGTTTTGCTATGAATTTGTGGATATTTGGTAAGCATTTGGACAACTGGCTAACACACGTTCATGAATCCTGAATGTTTTATGAATTTTAGCCTGAATGATTATGTATCTGAACATTTGAAGTGGAGGTGTATTATCTGTTCTTTGCTCTTTTTGTTATTCTCCGCCTTAAATTTTTTTGGTCATCCAATCAGGAAGTGAAAACAATGCCATACGACTCAGGAGTCCAACCACACAACACACATAATAGCATCAATAGCTGAAGAAGCAGATCACAAAAAATCTACTTGTCTGTAAGGTTTCAGATTGCGAGCGCCTCAAAACAGGGACTGTCCTCAGATGTTTGGAAAGTTATACCTTAAACAATCACCACCGTCAACAATTATTTTGGATGCTGTGGGTGGGTTTTGCCTCTTTGCAGTTTTCTATGACACTGTAAACACAGTTTGTGATAAGGGTCAATTTACATCTGTATAGGACAGAAAAATCTAAGCATGGGCATTTCCTCAGGGTTCTCCCTGAGGAAATCCTAACCTTTATATTTGCAAACTCAGGCATTTGGTAGGTAGGATCCCATGGAAATCAAGCCTCAGGGGAAAAACTGGTCAAGAGAGTTGGCAGTTTTTCAAAGAGACATTATTAAGAACACAACAGCAAACTATAACACTGCATAGAAAAGATAGGAAGTATGGCAAGAGACCACCCTGACTTAACCAGGAGATCTTCAATTATCTGAAGCTCAAAAAAGTCAAAACTAGGTCAAATCACAAAGGATGAATAACACAAGTATGTAGGGACAAAATTAGAAAGGCCAAGGCACAAAACAAGATTAAACTAGCTAGAGACATAAAGGGTAACAAGAAAATATTCTACTAACACATTAGAAGAAACAGAAAGACCAAGGACAAAGTAGGCCCATTACTCAATGATGGGGGAAAGACAATAACAGAAAATGTGGAAATGGCAGAGGAGCTAAATGACTTTTTTGTTTCAGTTTTCACCAGAAAGGTTAGTATCATAGAATCATAGAATATCAGGTTTGGAAGGGACCTCAGGAGGTCGCCTAGTCCAACCCCCTGCTCAAAGCAGGACCAATCCCCAACTAAATCATCCCAGCCAGGGCTTTGTCAAGCCTGACCTTAAAAATTTCAAGGAAAGGAGATTCTACCACCTCCCTAGGTAACGCATTCCAGTGTTTCACCAATTTCCTAGTGAAAAAGTTTTTCCTAATATCCAACCTAAACCTCCCGCACTACAACTTGAGACCATTACTCCTTGTTCTGTCATCTGCTACCACTGAGAACAGTCTAGATCCATCCTCTTTGGAACCCCCTTTCAGGTAGTTGAAAGCAGCTATCAAATCCCCCCTCATTCTTCTCTTCCGCAGACTAAACAATAACAGTTCCCTCAGCCTCTCCTCATAAGTCATGTGTTCCAGTCCCCTAATCAATTTTGTTGCCCTCCACTGGACGTTTTCTAAATTTTTGCACGTCCTTCTTGTAGTGTGGGGCCCAAAACTGGACACAGTACTCCAGATGAGGCCTCACCAATGTCCAATAGAGGGGCACGTCCCTTGATCTGCTGGCAATGCCCCTACTTATACATCCAAAAATGCCAGTGGCCTTCTTGGCAACAAGGGCACACTGTTGACTCATATCCAGCTTCTTGTCCACTATAACCCCTAGGTCCTTTTCTGCAGAACTGCTGCCTAGCCATTCAGTCCCTAGTCTGTAGCGGTGCATGGGATTCTTCTGTCCTAAGTGCAGGACTCTGCACTTGTCCTTGTTGAACCTCATCAGATTTCTTTTGGCCCAATCCTCCAATTTGTCTAGGTCCCTCTGTATCCTATCCCTACCCTCCAGCATATCTACCTCTCCTCCCAGTTTAGTGTCATCTGCAAACTTGCTGAGAGTGCAATCCACACCATCCTCGAGATCATTTATGAAGATATTGAACAAAACTGGCCCGAGGACTGACCCTTGGGGCACTCCGCTTGATACCGGCTGCCAACTAGACATGGAGCCATTGATCACTACCCATTGAGCCTGACAATCTAGCCAACACTCTATCCACCTTATAGTCCATTCATCCAGCCCAAACTTCTTTAACTTGCCGGCAAGACTACTATGGGAGACAGTGTCAAAAGCTTTGCTAAAGTCAAGGAACAACATGTCCACTGCTTTCCCCTCATCCACAGAGCCAGTTATCTCATCATAGAAGGCAATTAGATTAGTCAGGCATGACTTGCCCTTCGTGAATCCATGCTGACTGTTCCTGATCACTTTCCTCTCCTCTAAGTGCTTCAGAATTGATTCCTTGAGGACCTGCTCCATGATTTTTCCAGGGACTGAGGTGAGGCTGACTGGCCTGTAGTTCCCAGGATCCTCCTTCTTCCCTTTTTAAAAGATGGGCACTACATTAGCTTTTTTCCAGTCGTCCGGGACTTCCCCCATCAAAGATAATGGCCAATGGCTCTGCAATCACATCCGCCAACTCCTTTAGCACTCTCGGACGCAGAGCATCCGGCCCCATGGACTTGTGCTCGTCCAGCTTTTCTAAATAGTCCCGAACCACTTCTTTCTTCACAGAGGGCTGGTCACCTCCTCCCCATGCTGTGCTGCCCAGTGCAGCAGTCTGGGAGCTGACCTTGTTCGTGAAGACAGAGGCAAAAAAAGCATTGAGCACATTAGCTTTTTCCACATCCTCTGTCACTAGGTTGCCTCCCTCATTCAGTAAGGGGCCCACACTTTCCTTGACCACTTTCTTGTTGCCAACATACCTGAAGAAACCCTTCTTGTTACTCTTAACATCTCTTGCTAGCTGCAACTCCAAGTGTGATTTGGCCTTCCTGATTGCACTCCTGCATGCCCGAGCAATATTTTTATATTCCTCCCTGGTCATTTGTCCAATCTTCCACTTCTTGTAAGTTTCTTTTTTGTATTCAAGATCAGCAAGGATTTCACTATTAAGCCAAGCTGGTCACTTGCCATATTTACTATTCTTTCTACACATCGGGATGATTTGTCCCTGTAACCTCAATAAGGATTCTTTAAAATACAGCCAGCTCTCCTGGACTCCTTTCCCCCTCATGTTATTCTCCCAGGGGATCCTGCCCATCAGTTCCCGCAGGGAGTCAAAGTCTGCTTTTCTGAAATCCGTATTCTGCTCCTCTCCTTTCTTCCCTGTGTCAGGATCCTGAACTCGACCATCTCGTGGTCACTGCCTCCCAGGTTCCCATCCACTTTAGCTCCCCCTACTAATTCTTCCCGGTTTGTAGCGACTAGATGTCTAACATAGTGAATGCCGGTGAAAATCAGGTAGGATGAGAGGCTAAAACAGGGAAAGAACAAGTTAAAAATTACTTAGACAAGTTAGATGTATTCAAGGACCTGTATGCAGGACCTGATGAAATATATCCCAAAATACTTAAGGAGCTGACTGAGGCAATATCTGAGTTATTAGCAATTATCTTTGAAAAGTCATGGAAGACAGAAGAGATTCCAGAGGACTGGACAAGGGCATATATAGTGCCAATTTATAAAAAGGAAAACAAGAACAATCTGGGCAATTATAGACCAGTCAACTTAACTTCAACAACCGGAAAGCTAATGGAGCAAATAATTAAGCAATCAATTTGCAAACACCTAGAAGAAATAAGGTGATAAGTAATAGTCAGCATGGATTTGTCAAGAACAAATATTGTCAAATGAACCTAACAGCTTTCTCTGACAGGGTAACAGGACTTGTGGATGGGGGAAGCAGTAGACATGGTATATCCTGACTTTAGTAAGGTTTTTGATACTGTCTCACATGATCTTCTCATAAACAAACTGGAGAAATACAACCTAGATGGAGCTAGGTGCAGAAGGCAGATGCATAAATGGTTGGAAAACTGTTCCCAGTGGCTCAGTGTCAAGCTGGAAGGGCATATCAAGTGGGGTCCCATCAGTTCTGGGTCTGGTTCTGTTCAATATCTTCATCAGTGATTTAGATAACGGCACAGAGTACACTTATAAAGTTTGCAGACAATACCAAGCTGGGAGGGGTTGCAAGTGCTTTGGAGGAAAGGATTAAAATTCAAAAGGATCTGGACAAACTGAAGAAATGGTCTAAAGTAAATACAGGAACTCCTCACTTAAAGTCATCCCGGTTAACGTTATGTCATCATGTGCCAGCAATGCTTCTCTGCCATGTACATTGGCCAAACAGGACAGTCCCTACGTAAAAGAATAAATGGACACAAATCAGATGTCAAGAATTATAACATTCAAAAACCAGTTGGAGAACACTTCAATCTCTCTTGTCACTTGATTACAGACCTAAAAGTCACAAATCTTCAACAAAAAACTTCAGAAACAGACTCCAATGAGAGACTGCTGAATTGGAATTAATTTGCAAACTGGACACCATTAAATTAGGCTTGAATAAAGACTGGGACTGGATGTGTCATTACACAAAGTAAAACTATCTCCCCCACCCACTGTTCCTCAGACGTTCTTGTCAACTGCTGGAAATGGTCCACCTTGATTATCACTACAAAAGGTTTTTTTTTCTCTCCTGCTAGTAAAAGCTCACCTTACCTGATCACTCTCATTACAGTGTGTATGGTAACACCCATTGTTTCATGTTCTCTGTGTATAGAAATCTCCCCCCTGTATTTTCCACTACATGCATACGATGAAGTGAGCTGTAGCTCACGAAAGCTTATGCTCAAATAAATTTGTTAGTCTCTTAAGTGCCACAAGTACTCCTTTTCTTTTTCCAGTTAACGTTGTTTCGTTGCTGATCAATTAGGGAACATGGTTGTTTAAAGTTGCACAATGCTCCCTTATAACTCCCTGTCATTTGGCAGCCGCCTGCTTTGTCCAGTGCTTGCAGGAACAGCAGCCCATTGCAGCTAGCTGGTGGGGGCTTGGAACCAGGGTGGACCAGCAGCCCCCCTATCAGCTCCCCGCTCCCCTAAGTGCCCTGTGCAGCAGCCGCCCAGCAGGCTACCAATTGCTGGGAGTTCAGCTGTCCCTCCCTCCACTGCCATGTGCTGCTCCTGCCCTCTGCCTTGGAGCTGCTCCATAAGACTCTTGCTTGCTGTGGGGGGGGAAGGGAAGGAGAGGGGGGCTAATGTCAGGGTGTCCCCCTCCCCCCTGCTCCTGCACCCCGCTTACCCCATCTTCCATAGAGCGGGGGGACACACAGATGGAGGCAGCTGCTGACTTAGGCAGCAGCTGCGGTCTGGTCTCAGCTTGCTGATCTAATTAACAAGGCAGTGTACTTCTGATCCCACACTTCATACTTAAAGGGGAAATGCACCTCTCTATCTCTCAAACACACACAGGGTGTGTTTCTCTGTCTGCCCTCCCTCCTTTCCTGCTGCCTTTTAGAGTGTGAGAGTTAACCCTTGAGGGCTCAGCCAATTGCTAGTTCATCATTTAGCAGTAAGGCATTCCCTGGGAAATATCTCACCCTCTGACGACTCCACCTCAACCAAGCTTCACAATCATCATCACTGTGTACAAGTATTAAATTGTTTGTTTAAAACTTATACTGTGTGAATGTATATATATATAGTCTTTTGTCTGGTGAAAAAAAATTCCCTGGAACCTAACCCCCTCATTTACATTAAGTCTTATGGTGAAATTGGATTCGCTTAACATCGTTTCACTTAAAGTCGCATTTTTCAGGAACATAACTACAGCGTTAAGTGAGGAGTTCCTGTAGAATGAAATTCAATAGGGACAAATGCAAAGTACTCCACTTAGCAAGGAACAATCAGTTGCACACATGCAAAATGGAAAATGGCTACCTAGGAAGGAGTACTGCGGAAAGGGATCTGGGGGTGATAGTGGATCACAAGGTAAATATGAGTCGACAGCGTAACATTGTTGCAAAAAAAGCAAATGTCATTCTGGGAAGGTTTAGCAGGAGTGTTGTAAGCAAGACAAAATTCTTCCATCTACTCCACACTGATTAGGCCTCAGCTGGAGTATTGGGATCAGTTCTGGGTGCCACATTTCAGGAAAGATATAGACAGATTGGAGAAAGTCCAGAGAAGAGCAACAGAAATGGTTAAAGGTCTCGAAAACATGACCTATGTGGGAAGATTGAAAAAAATGGGTTTGTTTAGTCTGGAAAAGAGAAGACTGAGGGGGTTCATGATAACAATTTTCAAGTACATAAAAGGTTAAGAGGAGGGAGAAAAATTGTTCTTGTTAACCTCTCAGGCTAGGGCAAGAAGTTATGGACTTAAATTGCAACAAGGGCGGTTTAGGTTGGACATTAGGAAAAACTTCCTAACTGTCAGGGTGGTTAAGACTGGAATAAATTGCCTAGGGAGGTCGTGGAATCTCCATCATTGGAGATTTTTAAGAGCAGGTTAGACAAACACCTGTCAGGGATGATGTAGATAATACTTAGTCCTGCCATGAGGGCAGGAGACTGGACTAGATGACCTCTTGAGGTCCCTTCCAGTCCTATGCTTCTATGTGAATGCAGATCTAGTCAGTCAATGTCTCTAACATACCTCAATAAATCTGCAATTGAGAGAAGGGGCATCCACATGACTGAGTACAAATTTTAATTAATCTTCATTAGACTTAGGCAACTCCCAGGGCACAGCATAAAACGTATGAGAGACATTCAGGTAATGAATTATAACTTGCAAACAGGATGTCCATTATTTATAGAGATTCTGTTAATTAGGGTTTTGGGGACAGGACAAGAAACCCTCCTTATCTGCTCATGCTATTCACATCCAGTTCTAGTAACTTGCTAAATTGCACTCAGCAAGTTTCCTCTCTGGCTTATCTTGAAGATCAATGTGCAGATTTATTTTTCATTAAGATCGCTCAGTAGGATACAGCCCAAAATCCTTTTTGTGGTAAATACAACCAATGCAATTGAAAAATGAAGCAACACAAGGACACGTTGCCATTTAGATGTGCAAAGGGAAAGAGAGAGAAGTAGAGACCCGCTTATGGCAGTTTGATGACCCTGGAGCTGTTTGAGATTTTTCATCTTCACGTTAAGTATTCACTGGGTTTTTTTTCTTACATTTTGGACAATCATAGCTAGTCAGTGAGATCTTTATTTTTGAAGGAGAATCTACTGCTATAGGTGAATATATTTTTAGAGGTAATGAGGAACTTGTGCTGAGACACTAAGCTTTGCTCATTGGCTTGGTTTTTTGTTGTCCCATTTGACTACTCTTAATCTTAAATTGCAGGGTGCTTGAACACTTGTCTATCTCAGCATTTCTCAGCAAATACATTAGGCCCTTGCTTCACTAAGGCGTCTGCATTACAGTAGTTGCTGGGTGCTGCTCTTCAGCGACAGGAAGTTTCATTACATACAGTACATTCCATGCATCTTTGTGTACATGCACCTCTTAAGCGCCGAGTACCAATTAATTTAGGAACATTTAGAAATGCTGCAATCTAATTTGCAGCTAAGAAGCACATTATGCTAAATCTGTATCCTTTATACCCGTTAGCCTCTGGCCCCACATTTGTTTCATTTTAATACTTTTATAAACACATTTCAATTTTGAATTTTTAAAAATATAGTCCAATTCAAAACAATAAGGCGGCACTTGGGCCCAGATTTGTAAGGGTATTTAGGCATCGCAGCACTGAATGCAACAACATCTAACTGGTTTAGGAGCTTAAGTCTCATTTTCAAAAGTGATGTAAGCGCTTGGAAGCCAAAATCCTATTGACTGTCAATGGGATTTACACTCCTAACTGCCTACATCACTTTGAAAATGAGACTTCGGCTCCTAAACCAGTTAGGCATTGCAATACTGAGTTCAGCAATGCCTAAATACCTTAAAAAGCTGAGCCTTAAATACTGCATTTAGGAAAATGTTGCTTAGAAAGATTGACAGACTAGATGAGCCAATATGTCTTTTCCCTCTGTGTTTCAAACACTACACTTTCTACATAAGAATATAAGAATGACCATACTGGGTCAGACCAAAGGTCCATCTAGCCCAGTATCCTGTCTTCAGACAGTGGCCAATGCTAGGTGCACAGAGGGAATGAAAACAGGTCATCATCAGGTGATCCAGTCACCCTTGGCTTTGATACCTTATGAGAAGAGTACCTGAGGTGTTTGATAATCAGCCACATACATAGTGCTCAGGGCTTAGGCTCTTAAATGACTTAGATGCTTTGGAAATGAGACTTAGGAACCTAATTAAATCAGGCTTTTTGAGAAGTGTTACCCAAAATGACTAAATTAGCTGCCACATTCTAAAGAGTACAAGAACAGGTGCATTGCACATTTAAAATAAAACCCTATGCCATAACAAAATGTTTAGGTAGTGCCCACCATCCTGACAAATATCACAGCACTTTACAGACTATATGCACTCTAACACAGTCATCCCTGGGGAGGAACACCAGACAATTGTTTCCTTATACTCCTCCATTTGTCTGTCTGTATTCCTCAGTCACCTCCTCTCATACTTTGATTGTAGGATCTTTGGGGCTGGGACTTTTTGTTCTGTGTTTGTACAGCACCTAGGGATTCTGCTCCATGACTAGGGCTCCTAGGTGGTGTGGTAATACAAAAAATAAATAACACCACACTTTGTGCATCCACTCAAGGTCTGGACGGAATCTAGTCCTCAGTCTCCCATCACCAGCATGTTACCTACACCCTCATATAGATCATCATCTGCTAAGATCGTGTAGCTCACACATTGTTGGGCTAGAATCGATGAATGTAACTGTCACAATTGAGACATGGGTAGTCTGACTTAGAGGTTGGAGTGTGAGTTGGGATC
Organism: Caretta caretta; assembly: GCF_965140235.1. Classification (NCBI taxonomy): domain Eukaryota; kingdom Metazoa; phylum Chordata; order Testudines; family Cheloniidae; genus Caretta; species Caretta caretta. The sequence continues at coordinate 67,130,528 of NC_134207.1, forward strand.
GAGGAGGTAGTCTGGGTCAGATACTAGGAGATCAGAGTCTGAGACAGGCCAGAGGACCAGCAGAGAAGCCGGTGTCAGGCAGGGTGAGGTTACAAGATTGAGATCAGAATCAGGGAATAGGTAGTGCTGGGGAAGCCATTCTGAGCAAGGGAAACCCAGCTGCACAGATAAGTTCCTATTCCTTTGCTTGGTTTAAACAGAAGCAGGGAATCAACTGGGATTCTTGGAGTTCCACCAATCATATCCCAGGACTGGAGTCCCGTGTCAGTGTTGAGCTTGTAGTTCTGGTGACTGTTAACAGGTCACTGCATGGAAGGTCAGATCTGTGGTCCCAGACAGTAGCAGGAAAAATCTGCTAAACAGGAGGATGTAAGGTCACATAGTTCCCTCTTTGCTCTAAATATAAACCTTCCTCCTCATGCCATGTAAATTGCTTGGGGTTAGTCTCCCTTACTCCCACACATAAATAAGTAGGTATAAATAGCCTGGGGGTGGGGCTGACTGATCTAGGGTGACCAGACAGCAAGTGTGAAAAATCGGGACAGGGAGTGGGGGGTAACAGGAGAGTATATAAGAAAAAGACCCCAAAATCGGGACTGTCCCTATAAAATCGGGACATCTGGTCCCCCTAGACTGATCCCACCTTTCATATCATCACCTCTATGTTTGGCCCTAAGGGTCTGGATGGTTTCCTGGGTGACTCCAGGAGCTGTTGTTACCACTTTTTCCAGACACATTACTTTGATTGAGCCCACAGAGGGCCTTGCAACCAGTAACATGGCACAAAGGCTTTCTGGAGGGGAGATGAACAACACAATCTCCCCCGCTGCAACTACAGGATGAATTGAGTTAGGCAGCATGCAGTTACCAAAGCTGGAAAATACCCTCGAGCAGCAGGCTAGGGCAAGTGGTCAGTGTTGCCAAAGGGGAGCCTCTTCTGAGTCGGTAGTACGACGTCCTGAGCAGCTTGAAGTGATTTAGCTTTCTGTCTTAGGTATCCATCCTAGTTACTCCTACAACCCCGCATCATTACAGTATCTGGGTGCCTCACAATCTTCAATGCACTGAGCCTCACAATGCCCCGTGAGGTAGGGAGGTGCCATTACCTCCATTTACAGATGCAGAACTGAGGCACAGAGAAGCTAATTAAGTTGCACTGGGTGGCACAGGAAGTCTGTGGCAGGGGAGGGTCTTGAACCCACATCTCCCAAGTCCTAGGCTCCTCCTTCCTCTCTCTTCACACGTATCCAATTCAAGTAGCAAGCAGGCCTTCCTCGACTTAGCTAACATATGAGATCCCACCTGTTATAGCTGCAAACAAATAGGCTAAACACAGTAAAACTAATTGTTGGCATCTTACATTCACTTTGCATCAGGGTGAGGCCCCAACTGTACACTGTTAAGTTTTGACGTTGATTTCACTGAGTGTAGGGCTGAGTAAAAACTGAGGAAGCACTTGAGAATTTGGCCCCCAGTTTTAACCATTTGTGTTACTAGCTGGCTATGAATCCTGGCATGGCATGTTACTTTGTTTTTTTCCATTCACCATACGAAAGGTAGAGGGGGGAAAAATGACCAGCAATTGAATTAGGAAAAACAACATACTGTAGTTTGACTTCCTTGCCTGGATTAAAGTTGCCTAGAAATTCAGTATATGATGAGCACACTTTTAAATACAGTTCCCACATTCATTTAGGACATTATATTGCATTTAAGAGGCACCAGTTGCTGCAAGTGCTAGGAACAAAACCTGGGAAATTCAAATATGACAGCTTTTTATTCACCAATTCTTTAAACAAAAGGGGGAAAAAAAATCAACAGATGGACTCAAATCCATAAGCTCACAGGCAGGGTTTGCAGGGAGAATGAGTTAGTTTTGTGCCAGATACTTGTAAGCGGATATGCTCCAAGATATGCATAACGTGGATAAAGCAAATCAAGCTTTTGTCGAGACTTAATACTATAAATTTCATGCAGCTAGACATATTCATTGCACCCACTTTCCTAAGTCATTTGCAGGTCAAAAATTAATGCAGAAGAATATGTGAATTGTCTGGTCTACACCTGCTCCTCCCTCCTGATACTCCCCCTCAAAAAACATATTTGGTGAAATAAAGTTCTCTTTAGCTAACCAGTATTATATTCTAATTCTTAAGTAAGACAAAAAAACCCCAAACACTGTCTGTATCTTCCATAAATGTCCCCAATGCTTGGAATAGAAAAGATTGTGTAATCTCACAATAGCAAGACTAACTTCATAAAAGATTAATACATTTGAAAAGCAGGCCACATGTAAAAATACCCTTTTAAAGCTTCAAACATTATTACCATTTTTTAAAAATTGCATCTCTTCTAAAGATATTTGCATAAACAGCTTATAACCACTCTCTCCAATTCTCCAGTAGTTCCAAGATTATTTTTTTCTTTTTCCTCCTCGTAAGATGGGAGTGGCCACTGTTAATACAATTGCCTTCTGCCCCATCACAATATGCCTACCATTATAAAGGCACCAGTTATGCCATTAACCTTAATGCTTTTGGAAGTAATATACAGGACATGCCTTTCTTCTGCTTCCATACAATGGAATAACTACTTACTGTATGTTACTTATCCCACCTATGGCCTCTCTATCCTGCAATCAGAGCCAAGTGGGTAGACCTTGCACATGGTTTGGGGCCCTGGTTTGCAAACCCATTGCTTTCTCTCCATGCAGATCCTTAATTTAAAAGAATTACTTCAGTCCTGGTACCATCAGATTCTGAACTCATATATACAGGCGAAATAAAACATATGCCACTCCCTCCTCTGGATCTGCCAGTGTGTCCCATCCACTTTCTGCGTTTACATTCTAAGCCTGTGCTTCTCAAGCTATCTGATGTGGGGGACTGGCAATTTTTTTCCCCTATGTGAGCGCAGACCGGCAGCCGATGGCTCGCGGACCAGGACCAGTCCACGGACCACCACTTTGAGTAGCACAGGTCTAAGCTCTTCAGTTCAGAGACGGTCTTCTTTTGTGTCTGGTATAGTGCTAACGACACTGTTGAAACTAACCAAATCATACACCAGGATGAGAATTATTAGCTCATTTTTTTTTAACTTGGATTTTAAAAAGACAGATGAAAAGTAATCCAGGCCTGTGTGTCTCTGATAATTAACCCCCATCCTTCTTTAAAGATTGCCGCCAAAGTCTCTGTATAAAGATGAGTCATGCAGTGAGCCCAAGTCAACAGCACGAGCTATTTGGGACCAGCAGTATATGAGGGGTGTGAAGCCCTTTCCAAAGCCCTCACAGAGAAAAGGGCACCCTGTCAGCAGTTCTGGCTTTTTTTATGGAGGGAGCTCCTCCAGCTCAAGTGCCTGGTCTGTTCTGAGCTGCAGCAACGTGGCCCAAGGAGATGGACCGTCTCTAAAGTAAGCATGTTGCGGTCCATTTGCGGCTTTACAGCTCTAAAGCAGCAGCACCCTGAAAGCCACAGGCAGATCACACCGCAGTGGTGTATCATGCATGGGCTCATTACCAAATACCTACAACAGAAAAATCCTACCCGACCTTACTAAAGCAAAGATATTTTCAGTGGTGGATGCAAAAGATGGATACTGGTAATTCCTATCAGATGAAGAAAGTATCTAACCGCCTTCTGGACACCAGCAGGCCGATAAAGATGGCTGTGAATGCCATTTGGAATCAAACCAGCTGCAAAAGAATATCAATACTGCCAGCAAGATGTATTAGCAGGTCTCAAAGGGATTAATATTATAGCTGATGGCATTTTAGTGTACAGGTGTGGAGACACAATGGAAAAGGCAATATTAGATCATGATCATAATCTCACTGAACTCCTAGAAAGGGCTAGTGAGGTCAGCCGAAATCACAACAAGCAGAAGATGAGACAGTGACTCACTGAGGTACCATACATGGGATACCGTCTGACCTCACAAGGCCTGTACCAAGATCCAGAAAGATGAGAGTAATACAGCAAATGCCAAATCTTCAAACTCCGAGTCTCTGAACCAACTATTAGGACTGGTAAATTACCTGACCAAATTCCTCTCTTGCCTCTCGGATGTATGTGATCCTCAGACAATTACTAGATTCAGATGCAACATGGATCTGGCTGCCCCAGCACGATACAGCTACCAACCACACGAAAAACTTAGTCACCACACATGCTGTGCTAAAATATTATGATGTGAAAGAAGCAGCTACTATACACTGTGATGCCAGTGAAACTGGACGTGGACTAGCCTGTGCATCAAGGTCCTTATTTCCGACAGAAAGACGGTACGCTCACATTTAAAAAGAGTGTCTGGCAATAGTATTTGCCTGGGAAAAATTTGATCAATCTATACAAGGTCAAAAAGCCATAAATATTTAAAGTAATCATAATAAGTCTTTTTAAAGAAACCACTCCTATCAGCTCCAAAATGCCTCCATCATGCAATTAAGATGCAGTGTTATCACCTAGATGTATGCTATAAAAAAAGGAACCAAAATGTATGTAGAAGACTTCCCTTCCAGAGGAGCTCTGCTACAAGAATCTGATACAAATGAACAAGACTACAAAATCTGTAACCTAACTGAAGCAAAAGAAACACAAGAAGAAATAGAAAGTATTAATCAAACCAACTATTTCCAGGTAAGGACTACAGAAAGTCCGTGAGCATACACGACAGGATAAAGAATTACTAATTCGGACATCTGTTATTTTAACAGGATGGCTGGACACATGTGAAGAGGTTCCAGAGGCCACTCGTGAGTACTGGAACTATCATGACAAACTCAGTGTGCAGGAGAACATTATATTCAGAAACAACCAAATGCTTATACCTAAAGCCTTAAGAAGAGAGACCCTATTTTGAACACATCACAGCCACTCTGGGATAGAAGCATGTCTACAAAAAGCTAAGGGTGTAGTATACTAGCCAAATATCACCAGTGAAATTAAAGCTCTGATAAGGAACTGCAATGCACGGGCAGAATCGCAAGCAAGCCAGCAGAAAGAAAAAAAAAACATTGAAGATACATAGCATTCCTGACAGGCCCTGGAGTAAGAGGGCAATCAAGCTTTTTGTTGTAAACAACACTGACTTCCTCATCATAGTTGATTACTACTCTGACTTTGGGGAATTAGATGAACTATCAAACAGCACTGCAGCAAGAATAATAGGCAGAAGGCATGTCATGCCGGATTGGGTCATCTCAGATAATGGATCACAGTTCACCAGCAAGGAATGTGCACAATTTACCAAAGATTGGGAATTTAAACATATCTTAGCCTCCCCTACAACGGTCAGTCCAATAGCAAAACTGAATCTGCCATCAAAATTGAAAAAACTCTTAAAGAAAAACTTAAAGAATAAGGAAAACAAGTGGCAAACTACTCTATAGTGGAGAAATACCCCAAGGCATGACCAGAAGCTCTGTGAAATATCTAATGTCCAGACACACATGCACACTGGTACCTACAGCCAATGTGCTATTAAAACCTGAAGTAATGGAAGCAGTCACAGATCAATTACAGGAGAAGCGCAACAAGCTAAAACCTACTATGACAGATAGGCCACAAACCTTCCAGAGATACAACCTAGAGAACTAGTAAGAGTGTGATTATTTCTTCAAGACAGATCCTGCACATGGAAAAGGGCAATGTGCATGGAGCAGAATACTCCTCACCCCTATATTGTTGTGGTTGATGAACATACATATCACTGGAACCATAAATTCATCTGTCCAATAGACTATCCTACAGCCAAAGGAAACCCAATGAGGGGCAAGGAGGAACTGTGAGATCCTCTTAACAACGATAAGTGGAATATAACAAATTAACTGCCTAAGACACACATGACAGAGGTGAAACCGGTAGAACATGCCACCCTGCTATGTGAAAGGAGAAGCAAAACTGAGCCAAACACAGTAGCCTTTGCTGGCACCATAAAAAAGTACTCCAGCATGAACGGACATCAAATCACCATCCAGATACAAAGACTTTGTACTAAGTGAATCACTGACTCTCTCAAACTACATCAACGGTTGCATAAATTCCGTTAAGTATTTGTTGCATTATGTTTTATACATTCTGTTACTTAGGTATACTTTCTTAAACAGACATGACAAAGGGGAGACAGCTTCCCACCCACAAATGGGAACTGCAGCTACAATCTCCAAGGGCCTGAGCTGTGCAATATCTTGTTTAACAAGATGTAGAATAGTCAGCACCACTTCTGAGAGCAGATCACAGTGACAACAGATAAGGAAGCAGTCAGTGCTGCAGCCCGGTTTGTAATATCTTAGACATATGAAATAAAAGATTGTTACTGAAAAACTTCAGGGATTTCTTTGCCTTATTGACAGAACCAGAACATCCAAGAGCTGATTTGGAGAGTAGCTGAGATGGGAACCTGGATCAAAGGAAACAGGTTACTAGAAAGGCAGATTTGAGAGTCAGCCATATAAATACAGTAGTTGAAACTATGAGTGGATGATGCTACTCAAGAAAAAGGTGTAAAGGGGAAAAAGAAGGGATCTTGGTCAGAGCGCTACAAAGAGTGGGAGATGGAGGAATCACTAAAAGAGAGAGAATGAAAGAATGACCCAAGAGGTGGAGGAAGAGTATAGAGAAGAGTGAGCTGTGAAAACCCAGAGACATCAAGATGCTGAGAAGGTGGATATGACTGACAGTGTCAAAAAGCAGAAGAATAGCACACATAATAGAACTTTTACTCATCACAAGACCATAATTTCTGAAAGTTACTACCAGCCAAGTTTCAGAAGTATGTCATTCAAATGCATACAGTTCTTGTTATAGAATTCCAATTTTTTTCATAAAGAGAAAAAAATGCATAAAATACTCTTTTACTTTTGCAGCTACTACAAAGTGCTGACAGCAAGACTATTTTAAAATGTAGCCAACATTTTAAATATTTAAAAATGAAATATTTGAGTGACAAGTTTTCATGTTCACACTCATTAGCCCAGAACAGTAGGCTGTGGATGCACTATTCCTTTCAGAATACATGACCCACAAAAGAGTACAGCATCATTTGAAGCTTTTAAAGTGAATGTATTCTTGCTACAACAGATGCTATTTTGTTAGCTACTAGGATTTCCATGGTGACAAGGAGAGGGTGGTGTTAGGCAAATTTCTCAGTCAGAAATGCATTCCTGGTAGAGTTCCGCAAAGTTGACATATTCCATCATTGAAGATAATGCAAATAATTTCTCTTCAGAGTGAGGAATAAAATCTTTGATCTTTCTCATAAAGCTAGCGCTTGATTCAGCTCAATTACAGTTAATTGGAGTCTGCTTGTTGACTTCAGTAGGAGCTGTATCGGGATCTTGGTCATAAGGATTTAGGATTTTGCATGGAATTATATTACAGTTCTCAAGACAGGGACCCTTGTTCTCATTTACACTAAGGGCCCTTTGCCCAGCTCTGTCAGTGTGAAGGAGCCTTAAAGTGAGTGTGCATTTACACCACTGCCAAAATGGTATAAAGGGGCCTTATTTGTCACCTACTACTTCTAAACATGTGTGTCTCAATGTATGCGGTCAGATGTTCTCTCTTTACAATAAGTAGTTGTCAGAAAGTCTGTTTCTGGTCTAGATGCTTGGTCCTTTCCTGTAACAGAGATCATTCAGCTCCATGTCCCAGAGCCCCATTAAGCACTTTGTTTCTTATTGAATGAATGCAGTGACTTGAATCAAACATATACAGCCACCATGGATGGATGAAATTGCAGTGAAAAGTGAGAAGTCAGCGATACTGATTGGCTGCATTGTCTAAACATGTCTCCTCATTGTTGAATTCCTGCCAAAAACATTATCCTTCTGTGTTTACCCTTCAAAAGCCCTTGATCAATCAGATGGTGCATCTCCTTTTTAACATAACATTCTCTAATGCAAAAATTTAATTCATAACTCTGTATCATTCCAGAACCCATCAAAACACATTGATCATAATTTAATTTAGTAGCTGGAATCATATATTTCTTAACTTCAGTACTATTACTGTGTTCTAAAATATGAAGTGGCAAGTTTTCCTGTTGACCTCTTTTATGTACACAAGAGTTATACCAATTTTCCCCCCAGTACTTGTACAACACTGCAAACAGGTTTCAAGATTACGTACACCATGTCAGGTCAATTACATTAAAACAAAACTGTGATATCTTTTTTGAGACAAAGTAGAGCTCCCTCTGCTGGAAATATACCTGCATTGTCTGTAACTCTGAGTGTCATGTTTACCAACTATGATGCTCAGCTCTAGCATTAGCAAAATTCTGTTTGTTAATTTTGTTCCACAGTTTCTGTTGCTATGTAGACACATTTTGGCGTGCACTTTGCACTTGATCCAAAGCCCACTGAAATCAATAGGAAATTGACTTCAATGTGCTTTGTAGAAAGTCCTTTTAGAGAACTGGCAATCCGCAAATGCTTGCTAGACTTTTAGGATGATAGCTATGCATTCTCAGGATGATAATATCAACGTGTATTTATACAGTACATTTCACAAGGATCCCAAAGCACTGATAAAAGAATTGACATTCACTAATCGTGTGGGCCAACTGGGTACAAAGATGAAATGGCTATTCCTATTTAAAAACAAAACAAAAACAAACTAGATCTGTGATCTGACTCATTCTTAAAAGTCAAACGTGGTAAAGGTAAGAATTGTTCATATATAAATCCCCTCTGCAGAAACTGTGTCAGGAACAAAAAAATCACTCATTTTCTCAGATGACTAGAAGCCACAAAAAGTTAACATTTATCAATAAATCAATCTTCTCTGTAATCTCTTTTGTATTACAGCAACCTCACCACCATTGTAAACACAGTTGATGTGAAAGTTAGGACTTGATTCTGAAAATCTTACAGCAGCAGTCCCATTGATTTCAATGGGATTAACTCGGGGAGTAGAGGGTACTTGTATAAATAGGGATTGCAGCATCAGACTCACTGTTGGTACCCTGTCAAAAGGTACTACATAAGAGTTTGTATGAGGAGATACTGCATTATAGATACCTCACCAGCCCAAACCACTTCTGGCATTAAAAGGAAATTAGTTAAACTTGGATCCCATTGCTTCAAAGAGAAAAGGAGTATTTGTGGTACCTTAGAGACTAACAAATATATTTGAGAGTAAACTTTTGTGAGCTACAGCTCACTTCATCGGACGCATTCAGTGGAAAATACAGTGGGGAGATTTATATATATAGAGAGAACATGAAACAATGGGTGTTACCATACATACTGTAAGGAGAGTGGAAGGAAAAGGCCTGTGTGGAGACCGTTGAATCGTGGAAGTCAATGAATGGTTACGCAGGTGGTGTCGGAGAGAAGGCTTTGGATTCTTTGACCACGGGATGGTGTTCCAAGAAGGAGGAGTGCTAGGCAGAGACGGGCTCCACCTAACAAAGAGAGGGAAGAGCATCTTCACAAGCAGGCTGGCTAACCTAGTGAGGAGGGCTTTAAACTAGGTTCACCGGGGGAAGGAGACCAAAGCCCTGAGGTAAGTGGGGAAATGGGATACCGGCAGGAAGCATGAGCAGGAGCGCGCGAGAGGGCAGGGCTCCTGCCTCATACTGAGAAAGAGGGACGATCAGCGAGTTATCTCAAGTGCCTATACACAAATGCAAGAAGCCTGGGAAACAAGCAGGGATAACTGGAAGTCCTGGCACAGTCAAGGAATTATGATGTGATTGGAACAACAGAAACTTGGTGGGATAACTCACATGACTGGAGTACTGTCATGGATGGATATAAAGTGTTCAGGAAGGACAGGCAGGGCAGAAAAGGTGGGGGAGTTGCATTGTATGTAAGGGAGCAGTATGACTGCTCACAGCTCAAGTATGAAACTTCAGAAAAACCTGAGTGTCTCTGGATTAAGTTTAGAAGTGTGAGCAACAAGTGTGATGTCATGCTGGGAATCTGCTATAGACCACCAGACCAGGGAGATGAGGTGGATGAGGCTTTCTTCCGGCAACTCATGGAAGTTACTAGATCGCAGGCCCTGGTTCTCATGGGAGACTTCAACCACCCTGATATCTGCTGGGAGAGCAATACAGCGGTGCACAGACAATCCAGGAAGTTTTTGGAAAGTGTAGGGGACAATTTCCTGGTGCAAGTGCTGGAGGAACCAACTAGGGGCAGAGCTCTTCTTGACCTGCTGCTCACAAACTGGAAACAATTAGTAGGGGAAGCTAAAGTGGATGGGAACCTCGGAGGCTGTGACCATGAGATGGTCAAGTTCAGGATCCTGACACAGGGAAGAAAGGAGAGGAGCAGAATACGGACCCTGAACTTCAGAAAAGCAGACTTTGACACCCTCTGGGAACTGATGGGCAGGATCCCCTGGGAGAATAACATGAGGGGGAAAAGATTCCAGGAAAGCTGGCTGTATTTTAAAGAATCCTTATTGAGGTTACAGGGACAAATCATCCCGATGTGTAGAAAGAATAGTAAATATGGCAGGCGACCAGCTTGGCTTAACAGTGAAATCCTTGCTGATCTTGAACACAAAAAAGAAGCTTACAAGAAGTGGAAGATTGGACAAATGACCAGGGAAGAGTATAAAAATATTGCTCGGGCATGCAGGAGTGCAATCAGGAAGGCCAAATCACACTTGGAGTTGCAGCTAGCAAGAGATGTTAAAAGTAACAAGAAGGGTTTCTTCAGGTATTTTAGCAACAAGAAGAAAGTCAAGAAAAGTGTGGGCCCCTTACTGAATGAGGGAGGCAACCTAGTGACAAAGGATGTGAAAAAGCTAATGTACTCAGTGCTTTTTTTGCCTCTGTCTTCACAAACAAGGTCAGCTCCCAGACTACTGCACTGGGCAGCACAGCATGGGGAGGAGGTGACCAGCCCTCTGTGGAGAAAGAAGTGGTTTGGGACTATTTAGAAAAGCTGGACGAGCACAAGTCCATGGGGCTGGACTATTTCACATTTGGGAACAATGTATACCTTCAAATCAGCAGCACTGCTATGGGTACCCGCATGGCCCCACAGTATACCAACATTTTTATGGTTGACTGAGAACAACGCTTCCTCAGCTCTCGTCCCCTAATGCCCCTACTCTACTTGCGCCACATTGATGACATCTTCATCATCTGGACCCATGGAAAAGAATTCCTTGAGATATTCCACCATGATTTCAACAATTTCCATCCCACCATCCACCTCAGCTTGGACCAGTCCACACAAGAGATCCACTTCCTGGACACTACGGTGCTAATAAGCGATGGTTACATAAACACCACCCTATACCAGAAACCTACTGACCACTATTCCTACCTACATGCCTCCAGCTTTCATCCAGACCAAACCACACGATTTGTCTACAGCCAAGCGATTTGTCTACAGCTATTGTCTACAGCCAAGCTCTACGATACAACTGCATTTGCTCCAACCCTTCGGACAGAGACAAACACCTACAAGATCTCTATCAAGCATTCTTACAACTACGATATCCACCTGCTGAAGTGAAGAAACAGATTGACAGAGCCAGAAGAGTACCCAGAAGTCACCTGCTACAGGACAGGCCCAACAAAGAAAATAACAGAACGCCACTACCCATCACCTTCAGCCCCGAACTAAAACCTCTCCAACGCATCATCAAGGATCTACAACATATCCTGAAGGACGACCCATCACTCTCACAGATCTTGGGAGACAGGCCAGTCCTTGCTTACAGACAGCCTCCCAACCTGAAGCAAATACTCACCAGCAACCCTCACCACACAACAGAACCACTAACCCAGGAACCTATCCTTGCAACAAAGTCCTGTCAAGGTTCCTTCCCCACTCTGAACTCTAGGGTACAGATGTGAGGACCTGCAAGAAAACCTCCTAAGCTTACTTTTACCAGCTTAGGTTAAAATTTCCCCAAGGTACAAATTATTTTACCCTTTGCCCTTGGACTTCCACTGTCATCACCAAACGTTTATCTGGGTTTATTGGGAAAACATTGTTTGGAGACGTCTTTCCCCCCAAAATCCTCCCAAACCTTGCACCCCACTTCCTGGGGAAGGCTTGGTAAAAATCCTCACCAATTTGCATAGGTGACCACAGATCCAAACCCTTGGATCTTAGAACAATGAAAAATGCATTCAGTTCTTGAAAAGAAACATTTTAATAGAAGAAACAGTAAAAAGAATCACCTCTGTAAAATCAGGATGGTAAATACCTTACAGGGTAATTAGATTCAAAACATAGAGAATCCCTCTAGGCAACACCTTAAGTTACAAAAAAGACACACAGACAGGAATATTCATTCTATTCAGCACAGCTTATCTTCTCAGCCATTTAAAGAAATCATAATCTAACGCATATCTAGCTAGATTACTTACTAAGTTCTAAGACTCCATTCCTGTTCTGTCCCCGGCAAAAGCATCACACACACAGACCCTTTGTTTTTCTTCCTCCTCCCAGCTTTTGAAAGTATCTTGTCTCCTCATTGGTCATTTTGGTCAGGTGCCAGAGAGGTTATCCTAGCTTCTTAACCCTTTACATGTGAAAGGATTTTTCCTCTGGCCAGGAGGGATTTTAAAGGTGTTTACCCTTCCCTTTATATTTATGACAAGCCCGTTGCCAACTGTGTGCACATATCTATTCAGGGGACACCATCATAGGGCCTAATCACATCAGTCACACTGTCAGAGGCTCATGCACCTGCACATCTACCAATGTGATATGTGCCAGCAATTCCCCTCTGCCATGTACATTGGCCAAACTGGACAGTCTCTACGTAAAAGAATAAATGGACACAAATCAGACGTCAAGAATTATAACATTCAAAAACCAGTTGGAGAACACTTCAATCTCTTTGGTCACTCTATTACAGACCTAAAAGTGGCAATTCTTCAACAAAAAACTTCAAAAAGAGACTCCAACGAGAGACTGCTGAATTGGAATTAATTTGCAAACTGGATACAATTAACTTAGGCTTGAATAGAGACTGGGAGTGGATGGTCATTACACAAAGTAAAACTATTTCCCCATGTTTATTCCCCCCGCCCCCACACCCACTGTTCCTCAGACGTTCTTGTCAACTGTTGGAAATGGCCCACCTTGATTTTATCGCTACAAAAGTTCCCCCCCCGCCCCTGCTCTCCTGCTGGTAATAGCTCACCTTAAGTGATCACTCTCCTTATAGTGTGTGGTAACACCCACTGTTTCATGTTCTCTGTGTATAGAAATCTCCCCACTGTATTTTCCACTGAATGCATCGGATGAAGTGAGCTGTAGCTCACAAAAGCTTATGCTCAAATAAATTTGTTAGTTTCAAAGATGCCACAAATACTCCTTTTCTTTTTGCGAATACAGACTAACACGGCTGCTACTCTGAAACACTGAATCCTAGGAAGCAAGTGCAGAATACTAGCATATGTCCTACTCAATTACCTAGTTATAAAGCTTTCCTGATTATTATTTCTCGCTGCCAACGGTCAAAGATAGCATAATTATCATCATTCTTGAAACATACCACTTAATAGACAACAACATGAGAGCATTTTATATTGGTTTTAAGTTCTTTATTTCTTAGCTGGACATCTGCATTACATTTGGCTTTAATCCCTTAAAGAATTACTTTCTTTGGCAAAACAGTTACTGAATGGGGTAGAATTCACAGTAGGAAAATATGTTTGAAAAACCAAAGTGATGTCAATGCCAGCTTAAATCCACAAAGCTTAAAATATATCATAAATGTACTTGTACTTTAAATATATATATTCCTCTTTTTTACCTTTGTTGGAAACAACAAAGGTTTATGCCATAAAACCACCCAGAAAAATGTGTAAAACATGTAGGTTGCCTTTTATATGTATTTCCTTTTCATGAATAATCACTCTGTAAACATAAAAAAACAAACACAATTTGTGCAAAGTGCTGTATCCAACAGCGGAGTCCACTATTCTTTGTACTCCAACTCCAGCCTCACGCCAGGTCTTCTGCACTGAAAAAGAACTGAAACTTCCCTAAAAGTAAGAATGCTACATGCAGTTGAGAACAGTAGTGCTAAAGGTGTAGAGGCTCCTTGAAATAAAATAAAACCTGACTTTGTAAGCACTTTTAATACTGAAATTTATAAATATGCATTACCGAAGAAAGATTCAGAAGAAATCAGAGGTTTGTTGGGAACAGATGCAATACAAGGGAACAATAACATTGCCAGATAAGCGTGCAGTAAGAATGGAAGAAGCAGGCTAGGAGACCGGATAAACTCTTCTAGTTCTACAGAAAGATGTTTCTATAGTTACAGTTAAAAGAATTAATGTTCTGCAAAGCGGTTTTGGGGAGAAATCTTCGACTGGAACTACTATTTAACCAAGATTTACCATAGCACCACAATTAAATTACCCACTATTTTTTAAAGAAAGATTAAAAAAATCTAAAACAAAGGAAAAACACCACCAATACCTGCACCAGGAGCTATTTATTAGCATAACACTCTTCTTTTTAAAGATTTAATAACAACTGAAGTATATACAAAGTATTACAGCATTTACACAATAAAAAAGTTTCCTATTAGCTGATGAAGTATAAGGTAGTGCTGCAATGTACTTCAGAGCATGAATACAATAATAATGAAGCAGACCACTGTACTTTCAACTTCTCTGCTACCACACACCACAACTGTCGGTTGGAATGACAGTTAATTAAACCATTGGGAAGACACAGATTGTCAACAAAATTGTAACAGATTAACGTGCAGCACTAACCATCATAAGGAAGGGGGAAAAAAGCTACGTACTGTCATGTTTCTACACTTTCCTAGAGCTGTAACAAACTTTCACAGCCTTAGATATAACATATGCAAGACAACATAATCACAGTTTCTCAGATATAGTTTAGCTATCGAGTGTATTTACTTCTTAACAGGAGGCTTTATACTGATATGGCTGTGTGTTTCCATTTTTGTTCATGAACTGTTCAAACAAATCTACAAAAACTTAAAAGACAGCATGGAGTTTGTAGTCATGGTGTGCTTGACTAATAAAGGCATTCAATATCAGCTATAGAATCTAATCATTCCTGTCAAAAGTTTAAGACTAGGAATCTTTATTTAACAAGAAAAGAAACAAAGGAACAAAAACAAAACAAAAACCCAACACATCATTGAAGACATTTCTATCAGTCAACTTTCTTTGACACTTTTTAACCTCTCCATCAGTGTAACATGAAACTATTAATATTTTTACACTGAATCAAACTCAGGACTCATTTAGGCTATGAAAGGTCAAGCAGCTTTGCTAAACTACTTTCACTGTAAAAATGAGGGAACTTAGAAAATTAAAAGCATCATACCCCAAACAGTGCTTTAATAAAGGTGGATTTGCGTATTTTAACAAAGGATGCATTATTCTCTGTAGTTTAGGAACACTTTTACGTGAGCCAATAAATCCCATTCCACAGAAGATCAAGTTTCTTTGCCTATTGTTGTATGTCTAAATCTCTTATTTTGGCCAATTTTGCCTTGTCTTTTAAAAGGATTCCATTTCAATTTAAAAGCTAGTAATGTCAGTTGACAATATCTGTATTTAAGACACAAAAACGTGAGATATAAAAAAACACAAGGAACTATATAAATATGAAGAAGTTATATAATCTTTTCATGTAAACAATTTGATTATGATGAAGCCCTAATTAGATTCTGGTCTTAAACTTTTGGCAGATAATGTGTATGCTCAGCCAGGATTTGTAGTGTTATTGTTCAAGTGGAAGCCAGGTCAGTTCACATGTTGACAGGCATGCAACTTAAAAACATTGCACAACAAGCAACACAAAGAGATTTGAGAAGTGTACAAGACTTCAAGTAGACTTCACAACCCTTCACAACTGAATATTCACAAAGTTACGGTCCTTGCTTATTCTATTGTGGATTTCCTCTCACACATGGGACACTTTCTGTGACTCTCTAGCTTGCTTGATGCTATACAACCACTTGATGATTCTGGCATTTCTTTCAATTGCAGAAATGCCATATGGCACACGGTCATTGGCACTGTCATCATTTCTAAGGTCACTGTTGCTGTCCTGAGACTGTTCACAGTCTGAGCTAATCATGCTTGCACTGCGAAAGTTGAGGGATATAATATCAGAGTTAGCCCTTGCAAAATTTTCCATCCCAAGGTTTTCAAGCTCTTCAGGATCCAGTCCACAGTAGTTAAAGAATCGTTCAACATCTGCATCAACACGAAAGTATCTGTCACTTAAATCTGATTTTGATCGTTGTAGGGAGGGTCTTCGACTGACTCCACAACTGGATTCTACTGTGTCGATATCTGGGGATTTCAAGGTGGCGATGGCAGTAATTTTGGGTTTTGGAGGCAGAGGTGGGGCTGAACTACTGCAGGGTATTGCTTTTAAGGGCTTACCACTAGTTACTTTTCTAATGTCTGATGAGCTATGGGAAACGTGCAAGAAAGTCTCCGCTGACTGTTCTAAGAGCCTCCTGCTCACGTTGGAGTTGCTTTCTTGAGGGCTGCTCCGGCCCTGGGTGGGGTAGACCTTCAAAGATTCTGCAAATGAATGCCGGTTCAGCTCTGCTGAATCAGATCTGTGGGGAGGCCAGTTTCGTGAACTATGTTTGTGACCTGAACCTGAGCTGGAGCCTTCAGAGCTATTAATGATGTTTTTCAAAATCTCTAATTTTAAATTTTCTCTCTGGACACCACTCTCAGTCTTTGCATTGTTGTTGAACACTTTCAGGGTAGGGCTACCCAATGCTCGCTTGGCGGCAGGGCAAACTGGTGGCTTTGCAAGCACTGCTGGCTTTACAGGCTCTTGTTTGGCATTGATGACCTCTTGGCTCTTTACATATTTTGCTTTATCAGCTTCTAGTCTCTCCACAGCACTAAGTCTTTTTGGATTAGGCTCTGCCTGCCTGCGAAAATAGTCCGGTCCTTTGTTTAAGATGCGAAGAGGAACGGCAGATGTGAAAGTAACAGCAGGACTGACTGGTTTCACCATGCTACCTGTCTGTAGTGTTTCTGTAGGCATGTTTGGTGGTCTTTCCCCCGCAGCCGTTTTGGATTCTTCTCTGGGAGCTTCTAAATGCACGGTGTAGAAACATGTACATTAAGCACAATGAATAGCAGATGAATCTTGGAATTGGAGTGTTAGCAGCAGTGCCTCGTCTCACAGCTCATTAAATAACACTGTTTCTTTTTTAAAGGCAGCCTTTGTACAAAAAGGCCACCAGACACAAGTCCGTATTAATCTGCTCTGCTGAATCCTTTCTTCTTGCTGAAAATGTGGGAGTCTCGTTGTTTTCTTTGTGCTCAACTACAGGCAGTGATCTGAAACATAAAATAACCAACCACATGTTAGTATCAGTGTGTGACATCACAGCTATAGCAACAGAGAAATTTTGTACACTCTTTCAGTTACTGGCTGAGTTACAGCTGTGGGCAGTTCAGAGGAAACAGGCAGTCCTATCTGAAACATTCCATCAGGCCTTTGCCTAGTGGCATATGTCTTTTTGACAGAGTAAGCAAACCTGGATTAATCACTCTCTCTTCATGGATATTTTCATGCATGTATTATAATGCATTTTTAAAATAAGACTTTCACTATTAATCACAATCTAAAGTTGGGTTTAAGAACATTATAACTGAAAATCAATGAAAAACATCCATACATTTATATATTATAGTTTGCATTCACATTTCCACATCTTATGCCATTTCTCACTATCTCTTGGCTACCTTTGTGTTACTTTTCCTTTGGGCGGGGAAGGGAGGAAGGGAGGCAATGTGATGCTGTATGTATATGGGTGGAATGTGCCAATTTGGGGAGGTTATGCAGTCTCACCTAACTACAAGGTGGTTGTTGAAAGATAATTTTCCCCACTGATACTAGTGTGTTTTAAGCTAGCTAATTTATGTATATGTTTTATCTTGAAAAATAAGAACACTTTCAGGACATATTGCCCATAAAGATAAAATTTGAAAAATATCAATGTATTTTCCTTTATATTTCTTTACATTAAATGCTCAGGAAGATGAGCGCGGTTGCAAAGCTAGGAGTAAGTGGAGATCTGTAATATTTCCAAGTGCACCCAGTAGGCATTAATCCAGCATCAAATCCATAATTAAAATGTAGTCTAGCTAAAGATACAAGCTGCATTGCAAAATCTGTTATAACCTAACTCACTAAACTTTGATGATGAATTTACTTACTAAAAAGTAAATTATATCAAAGATCCTTGAGTGTCATGGCTTAGATTTGGGCAACTTAAGGAACGTATTTATGAGTTTGGAATGTGTATAACTTCTGCTTCTTAAATTTTGACGCAATTGTTCAAGTATTAAATAGAGTACTCTGGCTAACCGTGAATGAAGTTTACATTATCCAAATTATTTTAAGATTCTGTCATTTAATTTTGGTCACACCAGACCGTAAAGCCCAACCTCAATGTTGTGTCCAAGTACTTTAATAATTTTTCCCACATAAGGCACTCAGGGGCACTTACCAATGTATCTTACCAATGTTTTTCAAATCAGTGATTTGGCTAATGGAGTTTATTTGCTCTATTACTGCCCCATTGAGCCGTGCTGCCCTTTTCAATATCCCATTTCTCTTGTCATTGAAATATATATATCTATCTTAAAAAAAGAGCTTCTTCAACAGTACCAAGAAATGCACGTAAAGCCTCTCCCAGAGACGGACTGCTTTAGTATATTTTAACAGGCCATGCATTTCCATCATATTATTGATAAACTGGATTATCATCCTCCTCAGTGTTTAGTACTCAGCTGAATTACTATAGAAAGGTAAAAGATTAAAATTAAAGATACAATTATTTAAAATATTTAAAATATTCAGGAAAAGAGCAAGTATTTGTTCAAGCAGATATGATATAGACATTGAACATTCCGTCTAAACCATTCAAGGTCAAAGCAAGCAAATAAAGTATACAAATACTGTAATAAGATTATAAGAAAAAGATGAGCTCTCCCTATAAGCTTACTGTCAGATGTATTCTCCAAATACAAACTAATATATTTTGTTTGGTGATGAACCAGACACAGTTTCAGTCCAACTGAAAAGGCAGTGCAATGTTAATTAAGTCTCTCTTTCAGGGTTGTTTTATTAATCCCAGTGTTAACTCCTCAGCAGTCTGACTTCTTAACTTTCAAGACCGTATTTCAAAAAAAGAAAAGTCCTCTTCCCTCATGGAATCAAAATAGATATCAGCACTATTGTTTTGTAATTAGGAACCAGATTATCAAAGATACTGAGCACGCTTGTGTACATACAGTTGCGTGCACTTATGCATGCAAATACCTAATATGCATTCACAAATCAAGTTTGTGCATATAATCGGTTTAGAGCTTTGTTTCTATGTTTGTACAAATACCTGACCAGTATATACATAGGGTATTTGTGTGCACAAATCAGACACACACAAATTATGCAGGAACACTGGCCATAAATTTCATAAAGAATGATAATATTTTGCACTTAAAGAGTGCCTGCTATTCAATGGCTTTAAAAGCACTCAAGCAAGCAAGACCACAACCCTCAGTTCCCTCCACAGCCATTGTCATTAGGCCACTATGATCCTGCCTCAGAAGACAGTCTTCCAGCTGCATTCTCTTACCTGGGGAGCAGACCAGCACAATACTACAGAGACACAGTATTTGTGAGAAAACAAAACATCACAAGCAAGATAATTTTGGAAAATCTTAACTAGTCACAGGCTCAGAACAGTCCCAATAAAAACACCACTTAACTAGTCACAGGCTCAGAACAGCCCCAATAAAAACTGGAAAGCATGCTACACACCCAGTGCTGACTTCAAATTAGTATTAAAATATTTAAAAAGAGTACAGTATGACTCTGTGTGTGTGCAAGTAAGCAAGTATGGGAGCAAAGGGCCTGATACAAAAGCTCTTTGAAGTCAATGAAAAGGGTCTATGAAGGGAAGAAACAAAGCCAACCTTACTCTATGGTTTAAATTGTATTACTGATGTATTGTACTTAAATATCAACATAATTTAGGTTAGAAAAGTTTATTAAACCTTCAGGTCAGAGAACTAAGCCTGACACTCAGATGCAGTTACAAAAGATGGTAACTAAAATATAATAGTTTACTGAAATTATACTAACAAACACCCTAAGTACACAGCCTTTCTGGAATGTAAAAGAAATATATAAAACCAACCAAAGTTGCAAGCACTATTATTAATATGACGTTACTGCACAATTCAAGTTTACTTTCTCTTTCCCTCACACATACCACTATATTCTAAGCAAAAAGCTAACAATGGTAATTGACAAAAAGAAGAGCATTTCATTTCCCTACATCTCTGTTGTTTGCCTTGTGGAGTGTATTCTTTCCATACCACACAAGTGGTATAACCTTTAACTGTGTTTACATGGGGTTTATTTACAATAACAGTGTACACTGAAATAATGTTAAAGTTGCAGCACATCAGTAAAAAGCAAGGGGGGAAATCCTGGTCGCAGTAAAGTCAATGGGGGTTTTGCCATTGACTTCAATGGGGTCACGGTTCTATCCAAGGATAACTGCTCTTAACTCACACTGCAAGGGAGAGGGCTGGAGGGAGGCAGGAGGAAGCACAATACCAAGAGATAATAAAGATTACCAGCCTTTACTCTGTCAACCCAGATTGTCAACCTTTGCTTTGTCTTGTCTGAATTTTTAAAGGCTCAAGTCAATTTTATTTTCAATTTTTTAAAAGTACCTATCACAACCTTTAGACACATTTACATCAAATATATACATCACTCAAATTAAAAACATAACTAAACACAACTAATTGACATAAACATAGCTAACTGACGTCAGCTCAAAGGACTCAAAGAAAAAATCCCAAATCACAAAAGAGATCTCACTTCCCATGTGCCTTGTAGGTCAAACTCAGGATCCACTGGACCAAAGGGGAAAGTACATTTTAGAGCTGTGGGTCCCATTCTGAAGTGACAGTGGCTTGGGCCTGGTCTACACACACAGTTGCACTAGTTCAACTAAAGGGGTGTGGTTTAAACTGATATAGTTACCCGCTGGGTTTAACAGCTGGTTCAATTTGGTTTGATCCTGGCTTATATATGTATAACTTGTATCTGTAAGTTTATAAATATAAACTAAATATAAATGTAAGCTAGAATAAGCCAGTAAACTGATAAGTTTCTTGTAACTGTTTAATTTTTTTCAGTGTTTAAATCAATTTTAAACTGTTGCAACTTGTGTGTGCACAGAAGGGCTCAGATGATGTCTGTTGTCAGGATACAGCATAAGGAGAGAGACAATTTCTAAGATAGCTTATGACTCAAACCACAAATCAAAGTGCTGATTTTCAATTTCACCTGGAAAAAAAAAAACTATAAGGAGCACTGATGTAATATGTTCCCTGCAGTAAGAGGCGCTAAACAGTCAGGAACAGTCTACACGGATGGAAGTTTCGGAGTGGTCTTTAAGAGTTGCCTCAGAAGGACTGTATTATATTGATCCATAGTAGCGACAAAGGCTTGGATAATTGTAGCAGTTGCCTTTCAAGAGGAAAGGCTGAAATTTTGTTGACCACTGCTACCTGCCTAATGCGTTACTTAAAATAAGCACTTATTCAAGAGAGAGAACTAGCTTTTCCTGTTATAGTATTTTCTTCACAGGATTTTACCAGTGGCCCGACAGCCTCATGCCAGTTCTATTCTATTCTATTCTTACAGCTCGTGCAAATATACACATCAATTCTTGATACTGAACCTCCTTATGAAATGTTTAAAACAATTTTTGAGTCTGTATAAGAAATCAGTTTTCTAACCTGAATATCAGTTGTTGCATCCTAATATATCAAAAAGTTCCATCCAATATTATGGAATAAGGAATGAAAAACTTCAATAGAAATAAAAGTCTGGTTTAGTTTCATAAAGACTGACTTGGTTAACTCTTAACTTAAATCCAACCAAAAGGATTTTTTTATATTAAATTAAATATTTCCTTCTAAGCTGAAACTTTCCATTATCAAAAACCAGTCATCAGTTAATATTAGTTCTATTCTACTGTGCAGTTAAACCTGTGAAGTTTAGACTAGAACCCCAGCATGTTCCGAAACAGAGCTATGAACCATGTTATAAATGCCAGGATTCTAGCAAAGAAAGAGTATCCCAAAATTCTATTTACATACAAACGCCAAAAAAGTGGCTGAGCAACCTAGTACCTTTTTCATCACAAAGGCAGGATGTAAGCATATGGTTATTGTTTGACAGGAGCTAGAGTATGTCTTTGATGGAAAACCTAAAATAAGAAATATTCTTTTCTGCTGTAGAATCCTGCACTGTTCTATTTTCAACCCAACATCCATAATCTACCCTCAGTTATACCTGCTTCTGGATAAATACTTTTCTATAAAAATCTGCACAAATACTCAAGAAAGCCCAGAAACAAAACCTCCTTTTCTTCCACCTCGAGACCAAAACCATTATGAGACATGTATAGGTCCCCACATTCTTTAGAGGAATATTACGAGCTGTATTTGTAAAAGCAGTAATGGTAATCAAGTCTGTTTTCTCTATGCCCCTATACTGCTCAGAACAGAATTCACTGAGGAATAATTCAGACTGTCATTTTAAAAAGTAAAAAGGTTTACTAATGTGACTTTTTTGTAACTACAGCTCTTTGTGAAGATTTCTATCTCAGTATATGTTTGATTAGAATGATTCACTAAAAACTCTGCAGGGGCTTGGAAACATTTCCTCCTCAGTCACACACCTGCAGACTACATTTATTTCTATGGCAATGACTGATAAATATTGTAATAGGTAGATGCATTTTATATACATGTGTAGTACTTCTTTCAAACAAACAAACTTTCAGAGATTGCATGAAACTTTTGCCGGATGAATTAAGCTTCACTATAAGTATCAAAACTGTATACATTTAAAAAAAACCTCTCCTGTTAATTAAACCTCTGATATTAATAGGGAAAGAAATGTTAAATCTAACTAATTTTTTCATCGTTTATGCTGTGTATTTACCCATTGCACTTTTCTTAGCACAAACAATGTTTACTAGGCTATTTTCAGTTAGTTTTTACTTGGGGTTTTCATGCACTTGAACATTTTTGCAGTGCTGTTTTTTTGTTGGGGGTTTGTTGTTATTTCTTACATAAAATGCCACGCACAGCGTGCATTATATATTATAGTTATTATTATTTGTATTACCATAGCACCAGTAATTGGGGCACTAGCCTAGGACTTGGGAGACCTGGGCTTAATTCCCTGCTCTGCCACAAACTTCCTGTATTAGCTTGGCCAAGGCACCTAATTCCACTGTACTTCAGTTCTCAATCTGTAAAATGTGGATAATACTACTTCCTTGCTTCACAGGGGTGTTGTGAGGATAAATATATTAAAGATCATGACGTGCTCTGAAATCTACTGATGAAAAGCGCTTTTTAAGAAATAGGTATAATTATTATTAAAGACTGTACCGTGAGATGTTGTTATGAAAGAATCTTCAAGACTTCGACACAGCCTGGGTGTGAGGACCTGGAGAGATATCTGAGTCAAAGCTGACACACAGATTACGAGCCTGAGTGATAAGCAGGATGGTGGTGTTGTGCACAGTAATTGAGAAAGGAGGGCTTATGGGGAAAGATTAGGAGATATGGTTTAGCTAGGCTGAGCTGACAACTAGACATCCACAAGAGAGGTCAGAGACAGGTTGAGATTTTATTTTGGACAGAAGGAGGCAGGTCTGAAGCAGACAGGCCTGAGTCGTCAGCAGTTGTTGAATTTGTGTTTAAAGATGAGATCACTCAGAGATATGGTGTAGAGCCGTGATTCTCAACCCCCGGCCCGCATGCACCCCAATTAGCACACGCTTGCGGCCCAGCTCAGCTGTGTGTTAAAGGCTGGCCTGCATGGCGGGTCCGGGTTCCCAGCTGCCCAGTGCGGTGGGGTCTGGGCTGCCCTGCCACCTAGTGCAGCATGGTTGGGGGTCTGGGGTCAAGGCTGCTGGACGGCTCCAAAGGGTTGGTGGTCTGGGGTCCAGGGCTGCCGGCCGGTCCCACAGGGTTCGGGGCTACCACCCGGCCCCACAAGCTCCAGGGTCTGAGGCTGCCACTCAGCCCCCCAAGCTCTGGAGCGGCCACTCAGTGCGGTGGGGATCTGGGGCTGCCACCTGGCCCCACAAGCTCCAGGGTCTGGGCTGCCACTGCCCTGCCACTCGGCCCCTGCAGCCCAGGTAACACAATGATAAATAAGTTGAGAACCACTGGTGTAGAGGGGCAGAGAAAAGGGGACCAAGGACAGTCCTGTCAGACCCCCGAAAGAAAGCTGGAGGGCAGATGAGGAGGAGCCTGAAGAAGTGATTTAAAAAGTAGAAGGTGTCTCAGTTAGGACATGACTTCAAGAAAAAGAGCATGGTCAACAGTGTCAAAGGTGCTGACAGGTCAAGGAGGATGAGGTCAATAGAGACGATTGCAAGAGCGGTTTCAGTGGAATGCAATGGATGGAAGGTGATTGGAGGGGGTCAAGGATGGAACTGGAAGAGAGGAGTTCCAGAGAGTAGTTGTAGAAAGTGTGTGTCACAGTTTCAGGGTAACTGTACCTGTATTCACCCTTTGTAATCCACTCCAGGAGTTCCCAGTCAAGTCTCAGGTCTCCAGCCCTCAACTGTCACTGGGCAGGACTCCCTTCTGACCAGGGAAGGGTAATGCAAAGGACCGTCCCAATACCTGATTTTTTGCCCTGAGAGGAGAGGGGAACCTTTGTCTGTGAATTATTTATTCCCAAGATGAAAAGGCTCAAACAGCATAAAGGACTAACTCACAGATCCATGAGTGTTCTTGTTCTGAGCAAAAAGGGGTTATACACTTGTAACCATAGTGGAGTTTGAAGGATTGTTCACTGGCCAGAGCCTTGGTTGGAGATGGGGTGATCTCTGATAAACTGATTATCATGCAGGAAGGCTCTTTTTATTGTTTTCAATGTTTTCTCTATAATACTTTTGCCTTAAGAATAATTACATGCTTAGAAAGACCTGGGTGGTAACAACTGTGGCAATTACACTATTTGCCATCTCTAAGGAGAAAAGAAAAGCAGGCCTGCTTAGGCCGTCTGACTTTGCTGAGGAAGTCATACAGTGCAGGCAGGGAGCTTGTCAGTCTGGAAATACCCCAGTCAGAAGGGAGAGAGGGGCAGGTCTCTGCCCAACAGAAGTGATGGCCAGGGAGCTGGAAGCCAGAGAGTGGGTGCTCTTGCTAGACCTTGGAAGGGAAGTAGAGGTGCAGTTGCCCTGAACTGTGACAGTGTGTTCAATGAGCTTAGAGCTGAAAGGCAGAAGGCAGATGGGGCAGTAGCTGGAGAGGCAAGTGGGGTCAAGATGTTACACAGCTTCTAAATTAATAAAACATTTTCAGATTGATTTACATTAATAAAAAAATCTAATTGTGAACAAATTTTCTAAAACTTTTCTTTTTAAAAAAAGTCTAAATTGGCATCTTTAGACCTAAACCTCTTGACCTTTTAAGTCTAGGGCCTCACCCTGTTCTCTGCTAAGTAAACAGTGTTGCTTGAACTAAAGTGTGCAGGATGAGGCATTAAGTTTGTATAGTCTTTAAAATTCAAAAGATTTTATGTAGATGCCTGGAGGTACAGAGATTGATGGTGGGAATTAGAAAATGTACGTGTGTGAATAGTACAGTATATACTACTGTGTGCACACATATAGTAAACGGTATAGTTAGTATAAAATAGCGATCTTGAAATAAAACTAGGAGTCTAAATTTTCTAAGGTCATTAGTGTTTTGAGGTGCCTCCCTTTCTGGCTGCCAAACTTGAGATACTTAAAGGGGGCTGATTTTCAGAATACTAGACCCTGTTAAGTTGTTTCATGTTGGTCACCGAAAAGTACTAGTCACAGCTGAAAATTTTGGTCAGGATATGTGAAAAATACTTGTATTGGCCTCTGTTTTGCTGCTACTGAAATTTAATGGGCGTTTGTTAGTAAAGAGAGGATCTAGCACTTCATCTATAGTATAATGACAAATCACACATTAACCACTTCATGTATGTTTTAGTAGTTTGTAGCCACAGCAGAATAATAATAGGCTATACTACAAATACATCACGGAGCATTCACGTGATTCATCACATTCATGTGAAGACTATGGGGTTGTAATAAGCCTCGTACAAATACCTATGTAATCACTTGAAAATATCAGCATCAGGAAACTGTATTAAAAAAAGCCTTAAATCTGATCTGACTCCCAAAGCAAGTCCAATTCAATACCCAGAGGATTTTTTTCCATTAATGACCTCCAGGATAGAGACTGGATACTAAAATGGAAAGCTGGCTTTAGAACAAAGCAGGTATGACTGTCAAATCCTGAGGACTAAATACCTTTCCTTATGCCTAAAGACACGGATGTAATTATGATGGAATTTTTCTTCCTGCAATAACTTTTTTGATCTATGAGTACAGTAGAACCTCAGAGTTACAAACACCTCAGGAATAGAGGTTGGTTACAACTCTGAAATGTTCATAACTCTGTGTCTTAAATATAAAGGGAAGGGTAAACACCTTTAAAATCCCTCCTGGACAGAGGAAAAACCCTTTCACCTGTAAAGGATTAAGAAGCTAGGATAACCTTGCTGGCACCTGACCAAAATGACCAATGAGTAGACAAGATACTTTCAAAAGCTGGGGGGAGGGAGAAACAAAGCCTCTCTCTCTGTCTGTGTGATGCTTTTGCTGGGGACAGAACAGAAATGGAATCTTAGAACTTAGTAAGTAATCTAGCTAGATATGTGTTAGATTCTGATTTCTTTAAATGGCTGAGAAAATAAGCTGTACTGAATGGGATGTATATTCCTGTTTTTGTGTCTTTTTGTAACTTAAGGTTTTGCCTAGAGGGATTCTCTATGTTTTGAATCTGATTGCCCTGTAAGGTATTTACCATCCTGATTTTAAGAGGTGATTCTTTTTGCTGTTTCTTCTATTAAAATGTTTCTTTTCAAGAACTGAATGCTTTTTTCATTGTTCTAAGATCCAAGGGTTTGGGTCTGTGTTCACCTATGCAAATTGGTGAGGATATTTATCAAACCTTCCCCAGGAAAGGGGGTGTAAGGTTTGGGAGGATTTTGGGAGGAAAGACGTTTCCAAACGGGCTCTTTCCCAGTTATATACCTGTTAGACGTTTGGTGGTGGCAGCGAAAGTCCAAGGGCAAAAGGTAAAATAGTTTGTACCTTGGGGAAGTTTTAACCTAAGCTGGTAAAAGTAAGCTTAGGAGGTTTTCATGCAGGTCCCCACATCTGTACCCTAGAGTTCAGAGTGGGGAAGGAACCTTGACACTCTGACAAAATGTTATGGTTGTTCTTTCAAAAGTTTACAACTGAACATTGACTTAATACAGCTTTGAAACTACTGTGCAGAAGAAAAATGCTGCTTTCCCTTTATTTTTAGTAGTTTACATTTAACACAGTACTGTAGTGTATTTGCTTATTTTGTTTGTTTGTTTGTGCTGCTGCCTGATTGCATACTTCCACTTCCAAATGAAGTGTGTGGTTGACTGGTCAGTTCGTAATTCTGATGTTCTTAACTCTGAGGTTCTACTGTAACTGTCTTTTGTTCAAATAAAATATTGCACAATTGCAAATCAGTAATATTGTAACAATTTGATATTGTACCTGTATTATCTCCGAATATTGTACTTTATGCTTATGCTTGTTTACATGTCAGTAGACTGACTTTTCTCCTGTTCACAGCTTTCAGACTGTACTAGTGTCTGAGCTCTGGAAACAGCCAGTTCTCTTGCCGCGTTTCCTTTGCAAGTGAGAATAACAGGAACTATTCCCTAGTATTACCCTTCATATTGTGATTGTGTATGAGGATCGTGCAATAACACAAATTGTTTCACAGGGTTCTTAACATACATGAATCTGGAAAATATAAGCCCATTTGAAAGGGAATGCCAGCTTTTCCCACTTCATTTCAGTTATGACAAAGCAAGATACAATATGACCTAATCAAAGCAAATCAGTCTCCTTC
The DNA here is from genome assembly GCF_965140235.1 of Caretta caretta. Classification (NCBI taxonomy): domain Eukaryota; kingdom Metazoa; phylum Chordata; order Testudines; family Cheloniidae; genus Caretta; species Caretta caretta. The sequence goes on from NC_134207.1 coordinate 67,158,548, forward strand.
ATAAAATATACTTGACACTTTACTATTTTACTTTACCTTCCATCTCTACAGATCGGGGTCGGCAACCTATGGCACACGTGCCAAAGACGGCACGTGAGCCAACTTTTAATGGCACGCTGCTGCCTGCCGGGTCCCGGCCGCCGGCCCCGCTCAGCCCACTGCCGGCCTAGGTGAACGGCTAGCAGCGGGCTGAGCGGGCCGGCAGCGTAAGATCAGCATTTTAATTTAATTTTAAATGAAGCTTCTTAAACATTTTGAAAACCTTGTTTACTTTACATACAACAATAGTTTAGTTATATAATATATAGACTTATAGTGAGAGACCTTCTAAAAACATTAAAATGCATTACTGGCATGCAAAACCTTAAAGTGAATAAATAAAGACTCGGTACACCACTTCTGAAAGGTTGATAACCCCTGCTATAGATCATACAGGTCTCTGGATGCTCTCAGCATTTATCCTCACCTCTTTCTGTCAAGGGCAAATTTTCCCTGCTGATGGTGATTCACATTAAATGCTCTTAGCTCTTGTTCAGTGTTATCCCTCTATCTTCTCCTTGGTCAGTCATGAGGCTGGACATCATAAGAATGTCCTTACAAGAGACATTTAACTGGTCTGCCTTCCATTGTTCTAACTACATGTCCTGCCCTCCATAACCCTCTAGAACTCACAACCAACTTGAAGACAATCAATAATCCTACAGAATTCTACATTACAAGTTACAGATTCATATTACTTGACAAAGCCAAAATACATTGTAGCCCATATATGTATTTTAAATATTACTTGCCTTTTCAGAAACCTTTAGCTCTCTTGCCTCAGAATGTGGCCTATTCAAGTAAATGGACCAACATGACCCTTTATTGATACTACAATTCTTCTATTATTTTTACACTGAAGCCTACCCAAAGTCAAGGCTGTGGTGAGTACTCCAGCATATTCAATTCAAACAAAGTGGGAGGCAGTGCAGGAAAGGAACAGATAGTTTGAGATATTCCCACCCCAAAGAAGACAGCAACAGGAGGAGAAAGATACGCAAGATGAAAATGAGGGAGGCAAAAGGGAAGGATAAATGGAAGCGTAGGAAAAAAGAGGAGAGGCAAAGTGGATGAAAAAAGAATAAAGGGAAAAAGGAGTCAGGAGAAAGGAGGCACTGGGAAACAGGACATATGAACAGAAAAAGAATACACAAGAGTGGGGAGAAATGAAAGGAAAGGGAATAGGCGGATGAAAAACAGAGAGGGATGGGGGCCATTCACAGAGACTGTGGGGAGGGAAGGAGGAGTGGAAGCTACAGGAACAAAACAGAAGATGCTAACAAGAAGAGAATACAGAAAAACAGAATACAGAGGAAAATGGAAATAGGCATGAGTGGCAGATCCATTTCTAGAAGGAAAAAAAAAAAAGGATGGAGGAAATCAAGTCAACCGGGAACTGCTTGCTGTCAATCAGGCAAGAGAGAACAGAATTGCTGTACAGTCTAGAGCAAATCCAGTTTTCCCTTTGACATCACTTCTTCCTCTTGCTTACCTTCCCAATTTAATTTGGAATCTGCTGCAATACCAATACATGTAAGTGCTCTGCCCACAGACCCTCCTGAAACTTCAAGTGCATCCAACCCCTTATCCTCAGAAATCCACCAATTAGAAAGGTGATTTAGATTAAAGAATGCTAAGCAGTTTGTCTATCTGCTGATATGGCCCCCAGAATTCTGTATCTGAGCACCTCACAATCATTCATGTATTTACCTGCATATCACCCCTGTGAGGCAGGCAAGTACCATTATCCCCATTTTACAGATGGGGAACTGAGGCACAGAGAGACTACATAACTTGACTAGGTCACATTGGAAGTCTATGGCAGAACCAAAAAACAGATTCAGTCTTCTGAGCCCCTGATTAGTGCCTTGAGCGTAAGACCATCCTTCCTTAAAAGATAAATATTGCCAAGTTCTTAATAGACGATTCTAGAGAAAATGATCCTCCAAATTCGTAGTACAAGTCTTGATGGCAGAATCTTTTCAGGAATCTTTGCAGTGTGGTGTAGAGGATAAGACAGTGGACTATGAGTCAAGAAACCCTGGATTCTGCCACTGCCTTATGTGCAAATTCACCTCTCTGTGCCTGTTTCCCTTCCCACCCACTGTGTGTTTTGTCTATTTAGACTCTATGTAAAGTCTTTAGGCTAGGAACTGTCTTTGACTACAGGCTTGTCTACACTACTAATTTAGGTCGATCTACAGCCACCACTAATTCAATTTAAGCTGCTGTTGGTGTCCACACTACCCTCCTTCTGACAGCAGAGCACATCCTCACCAGGAGTGCTTGCACTGACCGAAGTGAGACATTATGGGGCACTGACAGCTACGCAGGGCTCACAGCTGGAGTCCCCCATCTGCCCCGGGGTAACAGCCCCAGCTGTGAGCCCTGTGAGGGTTCAATTTCACAGCACAGAGCCTATCAGCAGTTGACATTCTTGTCAATTTCACACTGCTATTATCTATGCTCAGAGCAGCCCCACTCTGGGAGCTCCATGGGGAGCCTGAAGCCCAGGTTCTCAGTGCCCAGAAGCTGGGCTTGGAGCAGGGAGCCCAGACAGCAGCCCAGCTAGGAGCGGAGAGCCAGTGGGAAGCAGGACTCCCAGAAGGGAGTGGACAGCCCAGGCAGCAGCCTGCTGGAAGCAAGTAGCCAGGAGGGCACCACCCACCTGCCCTGGGATGACAGCCCAAATTGTGAGCCAGGTGCAGGATTCACAGAAGGGAACCTAATAGCTTTTCTTGTCAATTTCACAGCTCCAGCACAGAGCTGTGAAATTGACAAGAATTTTAGCCAACAGCCAATATAAGTGATGCAATGTCTACATAGACACTACGTCACTCTAACTACACCAACGTGGAGGTGGAGTTGTTATGTCGGTGTAGTACGGCACTTACATCAGCAGGAGCAAGCCTGTAGTGTAGGCACTGACATAGTTAGGTCAACATAAGCTGCCCTACCTTGATCTGACTCTGCATTATAGACCAAACCTATGTGCCTGATCTCTAGACACAACTGTCATACTAATTACTAACCACTGCTGGTTGTGGCTCCATAGCGAAGTTTGAGTTCCATTTTGCACTTAAAGCTGGGATTCAGCATCTTGTTTATGTATGAAACACACATGTCTTCCCCAAACTTACAGCACTCCATGTGCTTTGTATGAGAACTGATTAAAGAAGGAATTATCTGAGAATACATAAATAAATCCAATACAAGACACCAAGAAGGGGAAAAGCATGGAAAATGTGTGTTTTTAACTCTGAATTGCCTGGGTTTGTAATGATTGGTTTTGAGATAATTACATCTTTGGACTTAATTTTTACCTGTAAATTACTGATATGTACTCTCAACCGTAACAACTTTTTGCCTTGGAATAAACAACAAACAGTTGCCAACTGAAGTGCACATGTTATATAGCTTCACCTTCAAGAACTGAATTTGGTGACTGGAAACAGATGAAAAGAATGCCTTCTACTAAATGAACTAAATTTGAATACCAGTGAAGCGTGTTACAGATTCCATTGTTTTGTGATATATGATGTATTAACACTGATTATTATTTATTTTTATAGCATCTTTACACACGAAAAACATCAAAAGTGCTTCATATCTGACTGCAGTTTATAATCCAGATATAATGTATAAATTGGATTACACAAGCTCTACTCACGAGCTATTTATGAAGACAGAAGTACATTCCCATTGAATTGTAGATTCTTTGGTATAAAGCAGCTTGTGTTTCCCTTCCTTACACTCTGGTTTCAGCTGTTTTCCCTATATCAGCTAACAGTAAGCTACTTCTTTTGTTACACTTCTTTCTTCCGTCAATGATTTCTAGAGAGAGAAGATACTGTATTTTTTCTTTTAATAGCTTTAATGATGGAAAAAAGGATTTTAAACTTTAATATATTTGACCTGCCAGAACCCTAAACACAACATCAAAGTGCTGTGGTTAGACTCAAAGATGTTGAAGGCTTCCTCTGTGTTTGAGGGTATAACTAGTAAAATATATACATAACTGAAGACTCTAGATGTTTCAGGCTGAAAGGGCTTGCTTGGAAAGAGCACTTTTTTTCACAGGTTATCACAGCTAGCTGATTCGAAGTCCTTTTTCTACTAGAGACAGCAACAAGATAAAGTACAGACGTTGCACAAAAACAAACAAACAAAATCGAATAAAGAAAACCCTACTGGATTATTCCATGAGAGGATTCTGTCAGCATGATACATCTCCAACTATTTGATTGAGGACACCAAGAAATGAACCTCCACTTTCCTCACTGGAACCTTCTTTCTGAAGCATAAAGATTAAACATATACAAACCCAACCAACACCATCTGAAGGTCAAAGAAAAATTGCCGTTATCATTAGAACAGGTTTCTCAAAGATATAGGGCAAGAGATCAGAAAAAGCCTGTTGGAATCATATACCTTAACACAAAAGAGTACATGTAAAAATACAGTGCCAAATGCTGGCCTCCTTCTTGGTATGGGGATTACAAACCCTACTAGGGTAACTGTCTTCATGAAAGGAAGAAAGATCAGACAACACAAAAAACAGAAATACAGCAGCCACCTATAGGAATGATGTAAGAAATTGAAAAATGCAAAGGTACTTTTTAACATGGTTAAATAATTCCCTGATGTAAGAGAACACAGGGACACAACATTAACATGAGCTAAGACATCACACGCTACTGCAGAGGAAGAAGGAAGAACAGAGAAACCATGCAAAGAACCAAGAAATATTTCTAACTACTTTAGCAGATAAATGATAGAAGCAAGCTGGCTGTACACTGAAGAAACTATGGACTGTATATCGTAAGACATTTGGGAAGCCCCAGAACTTGGTCTTAATCCCTTCTATGCCATCTGCAATGTTGAGCCTAAACAGTGTTATACATTTATTCAAAACAAAACAAATAGAGCTATATTTTCAAAAGTATTCAAGCTATGCACTAAGCCATTGTGTCACGCACAACTGCACATTCAAACAAATGTAAACATTTTCATAAGTAAAAATATAAAAAAAACAAGCTTCCAACAACTTTCTCCTATTTCTAGATGATGAGAGAAAAAAATCAGCGTTCCTTTTCAGAGTAGCAGATGTGTTAGTCCGTATTTGCAGAAAGAAAAGGAGGACTTGTGGCACCTTAGAGACTAACAAATTTATTTGAGCATAAGCTTTCGTTAGCTACAGCTCACTTCATCGGATGCACTCAGTGGAAAATACAGTGGGGAGATTTATATACATAGAGAACATGAAACAATGGGTGTTACCATACACACTGTAAGGAGAGTGATCACTTAAGGTGAGCTATTACCAGCAGGAGAGCGGGAGGGAAAAAACCTTTTGTAGTTCCTTTTAAAACTACTACATTGATTCCACCCCAGAGTAGCCCAATGGTTAGGGGTATACACCTTGGATGTGGGAAACCCAGGTTCAAGTCTCTGCTCTGCCTGGTTCAGGCTAGGCCTCTTTCTCTTTAGGGGAAGGGATAGCTCAGTGGTTTGAGCATTGGCCTGCTAAACCCTGAGTTGTGAGTTCAATCCTTGAGGGGGCTATTTAGGGATCTGGGGCAAAAATTGGTCCTGCTTTGAGTAGGGGGGTGGACTAGATGACTTCCTGAGGTCCCTTCCAACCCTGATATTCTATGATTCAGCTTTCCTAGTCACTGACCCCAGAGTCATCTACTTCAGCAGCATTTTCCAAGGGCATTTCAACAAATTTTTCAAAATTAATGAATGTTCATATGAGTTGTTTCAAGGTAGTCCTAAGCATATTTTATGATAAAAACAGTACATCATATATGGTAGATTTCTATAAGCCAGGGATTGGCAACCTTTAGCACATGGCCCATCAGGGAAAGCCACTGGCGTGCCGGGACGTTTACCTGTAGCGTCCACAGGTTCGGCCGATCGCAGCTCTCACTGGTTGTGATTCACTGTTCCAGGCCAATGGGGGCTGTGGGAAGCGGCGGCCAGCACATCCCTTGGCCGGTGCCGCTTCCCGCAGCCCCCATTGGCCTGGAATGGCGAACCGCGGCCAGTGGGAGCTGCGATCGGCCGAACCTGCAGACACTACAGGTAAACAAACCGGCCCGGCCCGCCAGGAGCTTTCTCTGACAGGCCGCCTGCCAAAGGCGGCTGATCCCTATTATAAGCCTTCCACATCTGGAACTCGGAGTCAAGTCAATGGCATTTGAGAGTGAAGAAGTCTTCCAAGTTCAGTCCCACAGAGCAAGCATGGCAATCCTTTTTTTACAAAAAGCTTTCTCTTATTGATGTAGCCCCGTTATGGTACTGATACAGTGCTAGGACACAATTCTGCTTTCACTGAAGTTAATGAGAGTTTTGCCACTGAGTTTACCTCCTAGAGCAGGATGGAGGACTAGAACTTATTTACACAGCAAGTTACTGTGCTGAAAGCTAGGGCACGGATCTACAGCACACCAGCTTGCCATGCAGTAATGCCTCATGTGAACACTACTACAGCTCAGTGAAAGTGCAGTACGCTAGAAAGTTTCCAAATTTAAGAAATGAGATCAGAAGAACTTTTCAAATTCTTCTAGGACTATTACGAAAGTATATATTTACTTTTCATAATATATTTGTACTGAGTATTGGGAGATGCATCATGAAGCAGCGTCTGAGAGATAAGTAGTAGGAATTTTTGAAAAAAAGATTGAAATTTGGAATTTCAGTAACAAACAAAACAAACCTTGAACCTTTTTTGACCGGCTTTAAATTTTAGACATTGATATTTATACCATAACATTTGTCTTGTAACATATTACTCTCACGGCCAGACAATTACTGAACATTTCACTTTGCATTCAATACTTTTTCACCTTTCCCTACTCCTGGGGGAATTTTGTGCCAAAAAATAAAAAATTCTGCAACAAAATATTAAAAATTCTGTGCAAAATTTTCTCAAATTCTCCAAAATTCTGCATATTTTATTTGTCAAAATAACACAATATAATCATAACAGTTTCAATTATTTTTGGTCATTTATTTCAAAATACCTGTCAGCAAACAAGTCTGTAACAATACAGACAACAAAAAAGATTCAGGAAATGTTTTTTGACAAATAGATTCCTTACTAGACATATTAATACACAACTCTGAGTAACAATTCATTTAAACTACAATACAGAACCGTATTTCCCGCACCCCTCAGAAGCAGTGCAAAGCTTGGGGGAGTCAGGGGTAATGGAGGAGCTGAGGGAGAGGGAAGTCTTTGCTGGGAAGGAGCCTGGGTGTGAACTTGGTGGGATGTTTGGTATGGATGGGAAAAGTATGGAACAGGTGTTTTTTGGGGGGGCGGAGGGATTGTTAGGGAGCAATGCAGACCCTGGCTGACTCCTGGCCGACTCCTGGCCTCTCCCATTCAGTCAGGCCCATCTGCCCCTGTCCCCATGTGTCCCGGCACCCCCACTCAGACACCCACTGCCCACATCCCCATGTGGCCCTGAGCCCCCTCCCCCTATGTGTCTCTGTGCCCCCTTCAGCCACTCCTCTGTCCCTATGTGTCCCTGCATCGCCTCCCCTGTCACCATGTGGCTCTACGCCTCCACTCCCATTCAGCCCTGCCCCAGTCTGTCTTCCCCCATTAGACCTTATGAGCTCCTGACCCACCCCAGCTGCCCCACACTGTCTCCTGACCTGGCCCGACAGGTGCTATGAAGAAAGCAGGCTCTTTCTTCTTTCCTAGCTGGCTGGGAGCTTCTGCTCTGTTCTATCACCACAGAGCCCTCTAGTGGGAAAAAGGAAGAACTGCGGCAACTTTCCAGCCAAAGTTATTTTCTGCTGGGGCTGTCGGGGAGGCTGCTCTGTTCTAGTGCCACAGCACCTTCTGGTGGGCAAAATGCGGAACTGCAAGAACTTTCCAGCAGCAGCTTTTTTCTGCTTAAAGAATTAAAAATATTTGTGGCTCATTAATTATGCACACAGAGGTGCAGAATTCCCAAAGGAGTACCTTCCCCCTTCAACAGTAGAGATCATTATTTGAACTGGAAAAGTTCTCGTGAATCTGATTTTATGTCTACCGATGACTTTTTAAAATATCTTCAGACTTTATAGGACATATAGAATGCCACCATATTGTATTTAAAAATTATGGATAAGATTTCCCTTCATTCAATATATTTGTACACAACAATTTGGAAAAAAGTAATCAGTACATTTGTAGTATATTGCTATTACACAAATGTTTTAAATGTGAATTCTTAAAACAAATAAATACTAACTAATAACTATCATCATCCTTATTGTGTAGCTAGGTTAAAAAAGCAACAGCGAACGATGAGTTGTCCTTACTTAGCAGATATGGCTCTCTATCTGTATTTCAATTTTGACTGGTTATTTCACTGGCAATTTCCCCCCCTTGATTTTGACTTCTGTTAGCACAGCAGATACATTAGAACTATGGAAGAGCAAGCTGGATTCTATTCTGGTTTATACATCAGTCCGCAGAATTGTTAACTAAGGGAATGACTCAAGTAAAGGAATGAAAAGTCCTTACATTTTTCTGCTATACCCACCCACAATTTGAGAAATATACCCAACACCTACCAACCTGAAGACTAAATGCACTGGCTAGAGAGAAAATTTCTGTGCACCACACCAAGAGTAGACCCTGAAAGTCAGCCCAATCACTAGCCATTTTGAGGAATAAAGCAGTTGGGGACGGATCCACAAAAGGACTTTGGTTTTGCAATGCCTTTTAGGTGCCTAGAAAATCACTGGGATTCACAAAACCCAAGTTAGGCATATAGGCTCCCTATAACAATGCGGCTGGGGGTGGGGGAGGCCTCTATCTTTGCTTGTAATCCACAGCTGAGAACCCCTTTTCTGGAGTTAGGCAGCTTAGGTGTCTAAACCATTTTTTGCGAGAATGAGTTAGGCAGGTGTCTAACTCCAAACAAAACAATCAGGAGGAAGAAGAGGAGAACCTCTCTTATAATCTTTAGCCCAGTGATTATGGCACTCACCCCAGATCTGGGAGATCCTGGTTCTATTTCCCGCTCTGCCTGAGGAGGAGTTTGAACAGGGACCTCCCACCTCTCAGGTGAGTGTCCTGTCCCCTGGACTTACAGAGTGATTTTCACTCTCTCTCTCTCTGGCTCAATTAATATTAAATTATTTATTAAAGTGGAATAGCTTCAACAAAAGAGATGGAGATAAACCCATATCAGAATACTCAGTCCACTGGTTACCCCATCCTCCATGTCTGTACACTCCTCTCATGTGAATGGCTTTAGATTCTCCCTCTGCCGCAAGCCACAGCTTTCCACAGAAGTAACGTGAAACCGGCTTGAGTTTTGTCAGTTTCACAGTTACCCACAAAGTTCTGAACATCCACAATGAAAAGACTGGTCAGTCTACAAGCAGCAGCAGTGACAGTGGAGCTAATGATCTGCAGACTTAGTAAAGAGCACTGCATTAATTAACACAGGGCTCACACTGGAAAGCATACTTAACTAGAAGGGTGAGAAAGGTTTAGGCAAGAAGCTGTTGTCACTCATCAAGGGAAGTTTCCTCCTTGCTACAGACAAATAGATTGAGTCATATATACCTGGAATAAATATATAACATATCATATATTTAAATCTATTTTTAAATAATTTACAATAAAGTAATATGCAAAATTAACTTGTGGCAAGTTATGGCAATATTTCTTCAAAATATGTAACACTTTTGCTAGATCACTACCCCAAAGAGCAAAAGGGACCTAGAAGGAATACAGATTTATGACGGGATTGTCAACGTGAACTATAACAATGAAGATGTTCTTATATAATGAACAGCGGTAGATATATTTGCAAGATCTGTATCCTATTGAATCTCCTAAAATGAAAGACTGAGGTCACGGTAACAGAAAACACAAGTATTGCCCATGAGATTGTGGCCTTGTTGTCTGTGGATTGTTGCAATCGTCTAGCTCCATGACAAACAAACTGTGCCAATTCTCAAGGGTTCCTTTAGAGCATATGAAGTAAACTGTGAAATTGCTAGAAAAGGTCATGTCACAAGGGATTCACCAACCTTGGGTTGGGTCCCAGGATAACAATGACTGAGAAAGGTATACAAATAGAGAGAAGCAAATCAATGTTCCATGGAGCCTTTAATCATGTTGCTGGTGTCTAATGTCTATGATATGGAGCAAAAGACCAATAATTCTGTTCAGTGACTGTGAAAGAAACATACACTGCAGATGGAGCTAGCAGGCAAAGCTGATACAGGAACAAGGAGTTAGCAATATGGTTGTTGGGTATGAAAGATTTAAAAATTATCAAGGAAGTTGGTTTAATTATTCTTTGTTGCACAATATTTATAGTATTACACACGCATAGTTTTACTGTTAAGGCTTTAAATGCTACTCCAACACAGGAAGTGCATTTTCTAAACCAATAACACCCCTAAAAATACTCTTCATTCTCTGTACGGCATATGTGGGGCAAGCTGTGGCTTTTGGGGTGCTGGTTTTTGTTTGTGTGTGCAGCTAGGCAAAGATCTTTGAGCCCTCCCCCATCCAGCACACCTATGCCCAGGCCAGTCAACAACGGGCTCATGGTTTGTGGCAGGGTAGAAGTCCCTGGGAAAACTTAGAGGAAGATGCGCTCAGACTCTCAAAATGAAATTCTGTAGAGGAGGAGGACGTAATGGCAACATAATCAGCGACTGAATGTGAAACAATCTACTAAGTGCCTCAAGCACAGCCATATGTTAAGTTCATTATTTAATTTGATTAACTGTGTTGGTAACAAACCTCTCCCAGCAGTTTGTCAGTCCAGCATATTGCTCTTAGAGTGACATATTACAGAAAAACTTCTTAATCAACACAATGCCTAAAGCATAGTTTAAATTAGAGAGAGAGAGAGTGCACTGATTTACACTTATGCAACCCCACTGTATTCTACGGGATTGCACAAAAAATCAGTGCAGAATTTAGCCCAAAATCTTTATCAGTAGAAAATGTAAGTCAAAACCATTGGCCACTTATAAGTACAGTTAAAAGCATGAAATCTTACTTCACTGATGACTTGAATTAATATAAATAAAATAGTCATACATAAAACTCTGTTCAGTGCCAAATTACTTATGTAGATACAGTCGTAAAACGAAAAGTCTCGATTTTCATGTGCTACGCCAGTTAGATATTACAGGCCAGCATCTGTGACATGATGGTTATGTCTTCCTGATTCTCTGTCTGGCCTCAGGTACATGATACAGCAGCGTAGGGGAGTCCCCAAGAGACTATACGCCAGCTGAAGACAGTTGGAGCACCGCATACACTGCTCCTCTCTCTGTGGGAGGCAGGAAGGATCCTGTAGGAACCAGATACACTGATGCTACACCCACTGGGGACTCCTGCTACCGTGAATCACCAGTAGGCTGATGCAGTGAGCCTGTACTCACTTCGAGCTGGCTGCAAAAACAAAATAAGACTTAAAACTACCGACAAGTAATGAAGAGTTTTCTCTGGTTCTTCTGATTCTCCTTTGGGCCTGTTTCTGGAGCAGAAAGCTCTACGCTTTAGTCTTCCTGCATGTGTGTGATTTAGGTAACAAATAAGATAAGTGTATATGCATCTTACTACATTTTTTTCCACATTGGCTGTACTGTACAGCTTGTGAACATTTGCTAGTCCAAACAGACTATTCATCGTTCAATATTTCTAACTGGGGATTTAGTTCTGCCATGTACACAGGTTATGAAAACTACTTGCTCTTTTCAAGTCAGCAAGCCTCCTGATCTTGTTATTTTACCTTGTCTAGGTATGGAGGAGATTTCTTTCACTGAATGCTGTCCTCTTCAGCACTACTGTTCATTGTTTATTTTATCCCCTTCTATTTTCATCCTTTATTCTCTCCTCCGCTTTAAATAATTTAGAAAACTCAGTAATGGCAGACTTTACTCCTGGGAGAATTCTATGCCACTGCATGGACACAGAAATCATGTTGCTCTGCACATTTCTTTGCTTCCCTGCAGAAAGTGATGGGGAAGCAAAGGGAAGCTGAAAGAGCAGTCACATGCTCCTCCCCAGAAGTGTGGGCACCTAGTTGTAGGTACTCAAAGCAGCAGTAAAATCACCATGGGGGGGGGGGAGGGAAAGCAATGCCCCCACAACAGAGGTGAGGCATGGGAGGGCATGTGTCACTGCCCCCCGCCATTTCTGCAGGCACAGAGCTGCCAGAGTGAGGGAAGGTAGCCTTTGGGTTCCTGTCTCTACAGCTGAATGCCATCTCCTGGGTCCTAGTGCCGGTCTATTTCCCCTTCTATGTGTGCTGGTGGTTTTCTGTACAACGGTAAGTGCCCGCAGTGGGCAGAGCAAGGGGGTGGGCGGCAATGGGGGAAGGGAGATGGGGAAAGCGGGGAACAAGCAGTGATGAGAGAGGGGGGATCGGATAGGGCAGTGGGATATGGGAGTGAAGGGAGAAGATAGGGTAGGGGCAGTGTGGAGGGGATGGGTAAGAGAAGGGGGGATAGGGGAATGGTGGGGGAAGCAAGAGCCTGGCATGCAGCATCCCCTTGGTGGCAGCGACGGCAGCTGTGGCTCCCCCATTAAGCAGGCTCATTGAACCCCCACCCTGATGAGCATGCACCTTGGATACCCCCACACCTGAACCACCCCAATGAGCCACCTGGATCCCCCACTCCACTGATCCCCAACCAGCTGCACCTGGACCCCCACCACACCAAGCTCCACTCCCCCAGCACCCAGACCCTCCCTGCTGAGCCACATCCCCTCATACCCAAACCTTCCCTGCTGAGCCCCAACCACCTTCACTTGGACTCCCCTGAAGAATCCCATTGCCCCTGCACCAAGAACCCTCCAACAAGCCCCTATGCTTCCAGATCCACCACTGAGCTGCCCGCACCCAGACTGTCCCCCACAGAACCCTCTCATTCCACACCTGGATCTCCCCACATGAAACCCCTCCACACTTGGATCCTACTGGGCTGAGCCTGCCTGCCCACACCTGGTGCACCTGGCACGGAGGGGCAGTGGCATGGGGTGTTTCTGGGGCAGGACAGGCCTTTCTGTTGTGTAAGGGTCGGGTGCAGTCTCACCGCTAAGTCCCTATCCCGGGAGGTGGGGGGCTGCAGGGTAATATTCCACCTCCATGTAGCCAACGCCCTGGCCCCACTGCCATGCTGAAGTCTCCACATTTATTTATTGAATTTTGCAGAATTTTAAAATATTGTGCACAGAATTTTTTGTTGTTGTTGGCGGTGAATTCTCTCAGGAATAAGACTTGTACCATATGAACACAGGCTCAGGCCAGGGAGCATGTTTACAGGTTTTCACAAAATCGTCTTTTAGAAAAGAAAGCCCACAACAGCATCTTGCTCAACAACCTTTAACAAGTGTACAATACAGAGCCAAAGCCATGACAGATGAGCTTTTCTTAAAGCTCAGACTGATACCCACTACTTACTAAGTGATTTAAGAGTAGGAGTTTGGATGTATTTCTAATTTTGGGCCAGGGATGAATCATAAAAAAATTGCCTATACTTTCCTAACTGTTTCTTGTTCACTTCCTATACAGGATAAAAGATTTCAAGACAACATAACAGTCATACTGAGAGAGAATGAAGCAAGCTGATGTTAGCTTCATAAAACTGTGACAGCCACTAAACTGAACCCAGTGCACTAGCTAAATTACTTCTTGAGTCGCAACTGACACCTCCATTTCAGTTGCATAGGCAGAAGTCGTGGTTGACCGAACAGAAGACTAGAATCTGTGCCTTAAACTCAGGCTGTACAAAGTTAATTTTTCCAGTGTTACCAAATCAGCCATTAGCCTGAGTTTGGATTTAAATGTAAAGATGTGTAAACTGTTGAAAAATGATACCCTGCTAGAATGTTCTACAGAAATGAGCCCAAAGCTGGGAACCAAGAAGACTGATAAGCTTTAATATTTTGCTGGATCCTACACCAATAAAGTCATTCTATATTTGTACAAGGCCTGGCACAATGGTGCTGTGATTTCACTTAGAGTCTCTAGGTATCACAGTAATAGAAATAAATAAAAACAAGACAGTAATAATACATTGTACATGCTCCTCTCCAGAGTGAACTCCCAACTTCTGCCCTCAATCAGGCTGCATCTCTTAACATTCCAGAAGTTTTAAAATCTAAGATCTTCACTTTTAATTATTATTAGTAGGGCCAGAAAACAGTCTTCTGTCTCACTGATGGCTCTGTAGTTGGTTACTGTCCGTTAACACTCCAGCACTGAAATTGCAATAGACTATGGGAAACACTAAGAGCATGTGGTGTTGTCTTGGCCTCAGAATCTTGAAGTGTCAATAAGCAGCAGAGCCCGGTCTTGGTCTCTTAATCCTGTTGCAGAATGGGAAGGGAGTGGTCAACTTATCAGACTTCCAGATGACCCTGTTGTGGATACAATATGGGGAAAGAGATAGGGATTCCTTTTTCCAGAAGGATTGATGGACTAAGTTAGCCATCTGCCTCCGAAGAGCATGGGAGGGGGTAAGTAGGCCATAGCCATTCTCCAAAGACATCTACAAACACATCTTTCTCACTAGAACATTATGGTAGTGTGTGGGGATTCTGGGACCTGGGGAATATGTGTGTGTGTGTGTGTGTAAAACATCTAAATCTTGTCACTCTTATGTGCTGAGACCAACCAAGGGTGATTACTGAGCTAGGGGTACGTGAAGCAATTTATTTGTTCCATTCCCCATGAAGCCAGAGGAAGGAGGCAGATGTATTTTTCCTGTGAAGTGAGTCTCATGGCAGCTGGAAATAGCTCTTCTTTCTCCCCAAACCAGAAATGGGATATGCGGGCCCCAAGACTAGGCTGATGAGCCTGCAGAGTTAGGGGTGGTTTGCTGGGTCTCTAAGAAGGACAGCTCTCTCTCTAGCCATGGGCTCAAAGGAACAGGGGTTCTTAGTGTAGAAGAAAAAGTGTGTTTTCTCTGTCCGCTGAGAAAGAGTAGTAGTTGATTATTTAGCTGAACCAGGACTATTTACTTTGCTGAAGAAAATCATGAGAAAGTGAAACAGAATGAAATTATTAAATATGTTTTAATTATTTTCTAAAGCAGCACCTTGCCAGTGAAATGCAGCCTGCTGTTTGCAGCCTGCCTTCTTTATACAATGATAAAATATTTATATATACATATAGTTTGGCTGGCTGTTTAAAATCTGTTTGGCTTTTTTCTTTCTCCCATGTTTAGTGAGAACTTGACTCTAAACAGCATTAGTATGGCAATATCTCCACAAGAAAAAACAACAACACATGCAACTTTATTTGAACTGACCGGGAGATTACAACTTTCTAGCAGAATATGCAAACATACACTTGAGAGTTTAATATGGAAAGATGCACAGCTACCTTACATGTAAATGAAAAGAAAGAATTTAAAGATACTATCAGCTTTCCACTTAGGAATGCAGTGAGTGTTTAATACAGCAGGTGGTTAGAGCGTGGGATGTACAAGTGAAGAATTTTCAGAGCCACGCAGCAGCTAATTTACAACAAAAGTACTCCAAGGTTGAAAACAAGAAAGTAAAATTGATTGTTTAAAAGACCCCTAGCTATCGAGTTATCCCAAACCCTTCTTCCTCCTGAGTTTTTTTGTTCCTTTACGCAAAATGACCTCTAGACAGAAACAGAAAAAAGCTATAAAGCCATACAGGTCTAATGGTAGATTCCCAGTCAGTGGGCTCTAAACATTTGGTGTTGGGCACTGGTTTAACAATTCATTTAGTATAAACTTTTTGCATTTCACAGGAAGGGACTGGTGTCAGCCGTGCCCTTTTAAATGCTCCTTATGGTGCAAATTTACTGACAAAGTCAGTATTTCCAACTCAGGTATTGGCAGCAGAAAAGTAACTACCAAATCTATTCAGCACACTTAAGGTGATTTTAGAGAGACCAGGTGGGTGAGGTAATATCTTTTACTGGATCAACTTCTGTTGGTGAGAGAGACAAGCTTCTTAAGAACTGTGTGTGGCTCAAAAGCTTGTTTCTCTCACCAAAAGAAGTTAGTCCAATACAAGATATTACCTCACCCACCTTGTCTCTCTAATATCCCAGGACCAATACAGCTCCAACCATGCTGCATTCAGCTTATGTAGTTTGTTGGTTTATGTGAATTTTAAAATGACTGGAATTTTTGGCTGTGACATCCTATTACTGCGTATCTTATCTCACTGAAAAACTGGGATTGGTATTTCCATGATGGTATGGCATCATTCCTCTCCCTGTTGGAGGAAAAGCTGAGTGTTAATTACAATCATTCCAACAAGGTAACTGGAACCTTCATATTTCTGTCTGTTTAAACTGAAGACCAGTTATCTTACACCGAAGAATCTTGGGATTGCCTGCTTTTTAAACTCTGATAAAGTTCTCTTTCTGTCTGTCTCACCCCAGTTTTTACTCTGACTAGTGCAAGTAAATCAGATTATTTCAAAACAAAGCAGTCAAGAGCGTCCACTAATAAATAGCACATATAATAACTGCTTTGTCAGTGCATAGCATTCTCCATCCAAGACCTTAGGCCACATATGAAATGTTAACTCTCCCAACATTTATTATAACATAGACATATTATTATCATCAATGGGTGTATTATTGCACACATTTTTACAGATGGGTAAATTCTGACACTGAAAAGTTTAGGCCCAATTTTTCATAAAAATGGCTTTTAATTATGGGTTCTTAAATGCAGACACAGTCTGATTTTAAGACATGCAGAGTGTCACAATTTAGGGCAACTGCACCTGTATTCCCCCTCTGTGGTCATTCTAGGCTCCTCAGCTGTTACCTTTCTTGGATGGAGACCCATGTCTCTCTCCCTCTTGACCAGGAGTTTTTCCAGGCTCACAGTGTAGGCAGAGAACTGTGCAACAAGCCACGCTGCCTAAACAGGCCAATGTTTTTACTTTGGTTTCTCTTTGAAGGCTACCACCAGCCGTAACTGCCAGCAATTACCACACAACTCTTTCTAAGTAAGTACATTTATTCTTAAGGTAAAAGTGTTTCAGAGAAAACATATTAAAACAAAAGAACCTCTACACATGCTAATAAAGCTCAGCAGAGATCACCTCCAACTCCGGCTCTGGTCAGAATCAGTCCTTCAAATACCACATAGGGGTTTTTCTGTCATTACGAAGTCCATAACAGTCTTAGCTCAGAACTAGTACCACCCACGAATAGAACAGTCTTTCCTTTATACAGCTTGGGCCTTTGTTCTTGAGACTCTGGGAGCAGCAGATAATGGCCCCTCCTCAAGGGCATAGCTTCAAAAGCCTGGATTTTTGCATAACTAAAGGTGGGGACTTTGCATTCACCTCCCCATAGGGATTCCCCAGGCAAACCACTTGACCCTGTTTGTCCCAGATGTCTATTCTTGTCTGTCCCAGTGTTCAGTATAGTCCTTTGAAGTTAATAACACTTCCCAGAGTTCACATCCCATCTCCGCCCTAGAGAGATAACATATAATCCTGTCGCACAATAATATGTAAACCATTCATTTAGCACAACACATCCAAAACTTTTTTACATTTAATTCAACAAGGCCTCCTAAGGATAGTACAGGAAATTGCTCTATCTGTCATAATGAGCCACAATTCAAACAGATCACAGGTGATGTAAATGCTCAGCTCTTCTGAAAATCAGAGCTAGAGATCCAAACTTGGGTGCACACAATCAGAGGCTATTTTTAGAAAATATGACTATTCGTGTTTTCACCAATGGATGTATACAATCTAGGACTCCTGATTCCCAGTCTACTGCCCTCTCCATCAGTCCTTACTCACTTCTTCTCATTTCATCTTTGCAACCAATTTTTATTTTACATGCCATTATATAAAACTTTAATTTTGCTGTCCCTTTGAAGATTCCTGAATTCTAGTTGTTCTAGATCTAGTGGTAAGCTTCAAGATGCTATAAAATAAAATCTTCCTTTCAAACAGTCTCAAATAAGGAAATGGTCAAGTGGCTAGATTAGGTGACCACTGAGTCGCATGCAAGACTACAGGACAAGATGCATGCCTTTAGTGGAAGAAAAGATTCAAAGGCAGATGGCAGCTCTGGGAGCTGTTCTATAGTAGCTCTCCAGGGAGAGGTCAGACCTGGAGGATGGATCCCCAACTAAGGACCTAGGAAAGGGGGCTTGGCCCAAGAGGGACTGCAAGGCAGACCATGGAGGTCATGTAGGAACTGAGACCCAGATAGAGGCACTCAGCCCAAGAAGGGGGCTGTCAAAAAGGCATAGAGTTGTGGTACAGGAATCCTTGGGGAGGTCCAGGGGTCTGAGTGAAGTGGACAAATGCCGCTTGCTACAGGGTAGAGGGAAGAATGGGTTTCCTTTGCATCACCACCTTCAGGATACAGAAATTCCTGCATAAAAGGGGAGGATTATTGAGCCCAAGAAGGGCTGAAGGAGGACTTAGTGACTATTAAGCTCAAGGAGGGTAACCCTGTGTCAACAGGGCAAATGAACTCCTGACTCTGGAAGGGCTGAACAGACTATAGATAGGTGCCTAGGGAGGGCCTCTAAAGAGAAAGCATAACCCAAAGAGATGAGGAGTGCTAGCTGAACTCAGAGAAGGCAATCCTGGATCAGAGGTGAAGAACTAATGCAGTTTTGTGGACTGGTTTGTCTATCAGTGGGAAGAAAAGGACTCTAATGTAAGTTTTGGCGGAAGGCTAAACCTCAGTTCACCCATCTGCTTGAGGAGATGGTAGACTATTACCACAAGTTAAGGAAACAGAGAGACATGTGGCCCGACAGAGAGCAGAGGGGCTTTCCTATATGGTGTGAAACTCTTATCTTTCTGATTTAATATTCACTTTGGTAAGTTATAAATGACTACAATATGGTATAAGACAGTGGAGAATCAAGTCCCAAGCCAAAAGCAGCATTATCTAAGAATATCAGCAACCTTTGCAAAAAGCTCAATATTATTTAGATGTCACTACACATCAATGAGGGAACTAATTTCTTAAGACAAATTTAAAAAAAAACCCAGCAACCCCCAAACCAGCCAGTTGAAGTGCACTTAGGTGACTGCAAGTATCGTCAACCTGTGGTACTCTGCCTTATATACTCTGAAACTATCATACTGCTTTGGAGAAGTTAACTCAATTACCAGCTTGCAAATGATGGAGATCTCTAAAGAGAGAGATCAGGTGTCTTAACTTCTCCCTCCACCCCTCGAAATGGCTAACTGGTCTGTTTATAGTAGATTCGCTCAGGTTCCTCAAATTCTTTACAAAAAAATCAAAATATTACCAGGGAAGAATCTGCCTATAGAAAACTTCTCCTCGGCCAGTATTCATAACATGTGATTTGCTAGGTGTCAGAAATATTATACTGAAAGTGTCTTAGGAAATCGTTCATTTTGCTCTCAAGGAGAAAGTCTTGGGTATTTCCCCAACTACACTCCAGGGCTGTTGGGGGAAAAAAGGGCCTTTGCAAAGATTCTGGGCATTGAGCCAATCTCCAACTGTGCTTTGCCCTGCTAAACAATGTCTGGATTTTGCTGGAGGAGTGTATGGCATAAGAGCTCTCGAAGCACCAGAGGCAATTCTGCGGGCAAAGAATCTGGAAGCAGCGTAAGATGTGGAGTTCAAGGATTAATTCTCCACTTCAGACTTGAACAAAGGTTGATCTTAGATTTGAACCTCACTTTTTACTGGCGTTTGTGTGTGTGTCTTCTGTTTCAGGGTCTGAATTTTAATTGCTACTGAGATAGCATATGTATAAAATAATTCTAAGTTCTTAATTAAATTAAAAAAAAAACAGAGAAGGCAGGTCCCTAACCCTGAAGACACTACTATCATAATAATGGACATAACAGATAAGGATATAATACAAACTCACACTAGGAAGAGGAGGAGAGAGGAAGGACATGTGTTAGGAGATAATTGTGACAGGTTGGACCTCCCCCATCCAAGATGCCACCTGATGTACTGGGGTTTCACTGAGCCTCTCCTGCTCCACCAGCCTGGATTCCCTCTCCCTGTTTTGCTGAATTAGGCTCTCTGGCCTCTTGCAGCACACCTACACAAGTAGGGCCACACCCAGCTGCAGATGCAGACTGAAGTCAGCTGTGTGTGAATGGACTCATCCAGCACTCTCATGCACACCCCGCTTGGGAGATAAACCCAAAGGTATATTGTCTTGCGTATAGAAAAATCTGCATAGTGGAAGCTCATAAAAATTCACCCTCTTCTTTAATGTGAAGAGAGATATGCACACCTTCTCCCCCCTTCCCAGTTAGAAATTGCACAAGCTGAGTTTAATAATAAAACAAATGTATTATCTATAAAAGGCAGATTTTAAGTGGTTAAAGGGATAGCAAACAAAACAAAGCAGTTTACTAAGCAAATAAAACAAAACACGCAAACTAAGCTTGATTCACTAAAGAAATTGGCTACAAATAGTAATTTCTCACCCTAAATATTGTCACAGGCAAATTACAGAGAGTCTTGAAAGTCAGCAGCACTGGCCTGCAGCTTGAAACTTCAGGTGTTATTACTCACAAGCTAGATGCCCTTCTAGCCTGGGCTCAACTCTTCTCCCCCCCAGTTCAGTTCTTGCTTCCAGGTGGTTTTCAGTGTCTTTTTGGCTGGGGAGGCAGAGGAGAAGCACGTTGATGTCACTGCCCTGCCTTATATAGCTTTTGTGTATAGCGGAAACCCTTTGTCTTCCAGTGGAAAAACTCTGGCATTCCAAGGGGGGGTGTCCAGTACTGGGTAACTCAGACCCATGTTTCTGCAGGGTCTGTAATCCATGTCTGTATGAGATTTTAGTTTGTACTGACTTAGCTAGTGCTTTTTATGTAGCGTGTTGTAAAACTAGGCAAATATCTAGATGAGTTAATGTACCCCCAGAAGACCTTTGCGTATCTTCATGGGTACATATATCCCTGGTTGAGAACCATTGATGTACACTGTAAGAACAGACTGTGTAATTGTGTGATCACTGGGTTTGGTGCATATTGAAGGACCAACAATTTCTCCGTGGTGGGGCCAAATCAAGGATAAGGAACAGTTCATGGTAGCTCTACAGTTAAGAGAAATTATCAAGTTTGTATAATCTCTTTGGGACAGGGACTGTCTTCTTGTTCTGTGTTTGACCTGCACCTAGTATGATGGGATCCTGGTCCATAAGTGTGGTTCCCAGGTGCTATGATTATACAAACAAACAATAGCATTTCTGTATTAAATGAACAATTAGGGTTCAATTCTACAAGTTCCTGAGATGGTTGTGAAGGTGCAGAGAATAAAGGTAGTTGTTCAACTCCCAGTGGAGGCTCAGGAGAGTGCACATCTGTCGACACAATGCTGAGCAAAGCTTCTTGTTGCTTTACTACTGCAATGATACTACTGTAAGTGTGCCAAATATACAAAATGGGCATGCCAGTGGGCAGAGCTGGAGCAAGATTAGGAACCAGGTTTGACAAATCCCACTCTATAGTTATTCCCTAATCAAGTGAGGTTTTTTCATATCACATATTAGGAAATGGGCAGTTTAATTATAGGTAAGGCTAAGATTTTGTCATGGTTATTTTTAGTAAAAGACATGGACAGGTCATGGGCAATAAACAAAAATTTATGGAATCCTGTGACCTATCTGTGACTTTTGCTGCTGCGGTTTCATGGTGTTTGGGAGCTATGGAGTTCCCCCTCTGCCCACGGCGGCTGGGAGCTGCAGGGTGACCATATTTCCCAAAGAGAAAATGGGACACCCTAGCCGCTCCTCCGATGCTTCCTCCCTCGCCCCCTGTGCGAGGCTGTTACCCATCACTGGAACCCAGATGAAGGTCTCCTCAGGAGTCTGTCAGCGGTCGCTGGAACCTTGCAGGTGTCCCCTGTCGCTTGTTGCTAAAACCCTTCCAGGGCTCCTGCATCCCTTAGGGCTGAAGCAGAGGAATGTCAAGGAAGTCTCTGAAAGTTACGGATTTCGTGACTTCCATGACCTCCGTGACGGAAATGTAGCCTTAATTATAGGGAATCCTGTGCAGTCTCCCAGTTTCTGCAGTACTTATCACATATGCTGAAATAGAAGACTGGATTACAATTATGTGATCTATTCTTTACAGCTCTTGGCAAACCACATTCAGTTTAAAAATTGTAATAATACTTAATGCAACTGGACTGCATACAACATTCTTTAGCTAGCCAAACTAAGGTTAGTTCTGCCCTCACGAGGTGCTGTTTCCTGCACTGCATATCAGAGATGACCCGTGCCTGCCGAGAGTAGGAGGGGCCATGGGTCCCCTCTGCTGCATATCCAAAAGAAGAAATACATTTACATAAAATCTGGACTGGCATTCCAGGCAAACTAACAGTACAGGATATCTAAGTCACACAACCTTGCCTTTTCCATTCAGTGGATCTAAATAATGACACCATTATTTCAAACTAGCAAATGTAGTCATTTTAATTGGGGGTTGGACTAGATGACCTTCAGGGGTCCCTTCCAACCCTGATATTCTATGATTCTAAATAAAGACTGCAAAAGGCACTTGTTAGGATATAGATATTCAGGCCTGTCTGTAAAGGCCTATACTCTAAGAATTTAGGTGTATTCTTATCACTTGGCTAGTTATAGAGGTATAAAAGAAAGAATCAAAATCACTGTCTGCTGGTGTAAGGGCCTTCTCTTACTGTGACAGTCTGAGGCCTTGTTCTTAGGCTAAGGCCTTTGGCTAAGCAGCAGAGGCAGCCACAAGCTGGGAAGCGAACGGTCACCTCCTCACATTTCAAACTAGTCACATTGAAATAAGGTGCTATTGGGCTGTTAAAAATACAATCCTGTCCTGATAATGCCTATCGCCTCCAGAGAAAGGGAAGTGCCTAGAAGATGTAAAAGGAAACTTAGTTCGATAGCATCCTGTCTGGCAAGAACTCACTTATCAATAGCTGGGATGTGAAATCCTCATTTCTGTGTTTGTTCTATCACTGTAGTCCCCATTTCCCTATTGTTTGTCTGCATAATCTCTGTCTGGTTCTGTGATTGTTTCTGTCTGCTGTATAATTAATTTTTCTGGGTGTAAACTAATTAAGGTGGTGGGATATAATTGGTTAAATAATCGTGTTACAATCTGTTAGGATTGGTTAGTTAAATTTCAGTAAAATGATTGGTTAAGGTATGGCTAAGCAGAACTCAAGTTTTACTACATAGTCTGCAATCAATCAGGAAGTAAGGCGGGGAATGGGAACAGGGAATGGGGGTGGGGCAATTGGAATCATGTCCTGCTAAGGGCAGGAATGGGAACAGGGACACAGGTAAGGCTCTGTGGTGTCAGAGCTGGGAAGCAGGACACTAAGGAAGGAAGCTGGAATCATGCTTGCTGGAAGTTCACCCCAATAAACATTACATTGTTTGCACCTTTGGACTTCGGGTATTGTTGCTCTCTGTTCATGCGAGAAGGACCAGGGAAGAAAGTGGGTGAAGGAATACGCCCCCTAACAGCACTCTTCTCAAAACATCCAAACTACAGTAAAGTTGGCCAAGGTATTCTAAAACATGCAGCTCTTCACCACAGATCCTGTTTCTCTCAGTATTATATATGACAGATCACTTTCCTAATGTACCAATCAACTGAAAACTATATTCATTTAAAAATATTCACTTTGTTGAGATTCTTATAAATACAGTGTGATACTAAAGATACTTTCAGACCTGGGATGTTGCAACCTCCAAACAATGATTTTCTTTTGGTGGGATGGAGGAGGAGGGAGGGTCCAGGAGGAGGTGAAGAGGGGGAACCATTTGACAAAGAATTAAAATTAACCCTCACTGAGCTACAAATCATCTTACAGATACCCCAAACCTGAGGTCTAGGTTTGGGTTCTGGGCTGTTTACTCTGTTGTATATCACAGTGACGTTACTCTGTATATTTTTTGTTAGGTTGAAGTGAACTTTACAAATGTGATACTAATGTGCCCATTTGAGAAACATGCAAATGTTGCATATCCACCAACACTACAAAAGTTACAGTAACAAATATTACATTTTAAAGAGTGCAAGTGTGTATCTATGTGGCTCACGAATGTCCCTCCTCCTCAACAATCACCTTTCTTATAATGTTGTGCTGTAAATATCCAACTTAGCTATTTAAAAGGTATGCTATTGACCTAGAATTGCCAATGCGTAAAGAATGGTTTTACTTCAATATCTGCTGTACCAAGTTAAATGTTTATCACTGAACTTTTTTTAAGGTATCCTAGCAGTACTAAATCTTAAAAAAAAAAAGAAAAAAAAAAAAAGAAAAAGAAAAAAAAAGCCTATTATGTAATTTGGTCCTTTGCAAAACCAATTATAGCTTCTGTATACACATTAATTTACTTAAGAGTTGCTGATACTGAGGTGATGAAAGGTGTA
This sequence comes from Caretta caretta, assembly GCF_965140235.1. Lineage (NCBI taxonomy): Eukaryota > Metazoa > Chordata > Testudines > Cheloniidae > Caretta > Caretta caretta. Next base: position 67,182,972 of record NC_134207.1, read on the forward strand.
CAGAGGTGTTATGATGAAATTATCTGTTATATTCACACTGCCATAATATTTGCTGTTAATAAATCAGATGCACAGGTGGCTCACCTATCCCTCCACTAGGTTCTGATTGTTTTCACAGCCAAATTGCTTTCATTCTATGCAAAAATATACTAGGGTACTACCAAAACTCCAATTATGAAAAACACCTCACTTTTCAGATGTGCATCACTGCTTTTATAAATTACAGGGAGCAGTTCAATGGCAATCAATGGATTGGGTGCAAACCACTCAATCTGACATCTGGACATTTCCTTATGTATAGGTGAACTGCAAATCACCTCTGCTGGGGCTCAGCTCAGGGATTCCTACACTGAAAAGTATCTTGGCTGGTCACTACAAATACTAGGTTATAACTGAAAACAAGGAGAGCAGCCACACCTAACAGCACTCCTCCTCATGCCGTTCTCTGCAGTACACACCAGATTTTGACTACTAATCACTGCAATGGGAACAGAAAATTTTGCCTTATGAAACTATAATGCCATTTTAATGCGATCACTATTAGCATTTTTTTTTCAGACAACAAAATGCACCGATCACATTCACAATGACATTGTGGGGTAACAGCAGCGTATACAGACTGAATCACCCCACAAAAATTTCACCACCACAACTGCATTTGAGTCCATGTTCTCTGACAAATCCACTGCCTTAAAAAAATAAAAATAAAAGGCACTCCTCCTATGGGAAACCTCACTTCTGAGACAACTCAGGGGCAATCCTCAGTGCTGTGGTTTAAGCTCTGCCCAATCAGTAGATATCTAAAGCCAACTTTTTTTTTTTTAATGAGGGACCGTCTAACTATGGAAAACATATCTTGAACAGCGATCTCTTACATGTACATATACGCCATTTACTATTTGTTTAATCTGTCCGTGACCTACCAAACACACAATCAGGGCAAGAATGACACCAGGTGACCCTTGTCCACGCCTTGTTCCAGTATGCTGACATACAGAAGTGTCCCCAATCATCCCCCATCCCCCCAAAAAAACTATATGGAATCACATGATATAAATAAAGAGTTCACATGGTTTCTGGGGATTCTATATTTAATCATTCATATCAGCTAGTCATAAATAATAGCTATGCCATGTTACATAGAAAACACAAGAAAAGGTACTAGGCAGATTTCAGCTGAGTACACAGTTTGCTGCCTGGGAATGCTTAGCTCCTCTGTGTAACAGCACTTTCTCAGGTGCAGCACTATTCCCACAATCCTTGTAACAATGCACACTAAAAAAATATCCTTGTGACCATAAACTGAATGTATGTGTCCCTTACCTGAGCCTATGTTATGTCAGGAGTGGAAATTAGCCAGTATAAAGATATAAATGACATCACAGTACTCACAAAATGAGTCAAAACAAGCCTCTCCATATACCTTTTCACACTCAGTCTGCTAAACTACTTGTGGTGAAGTTTGTAAATGTTTCATACCAAAACTGCACAGTTGCTTTAACAGGACTTGTTTATTGTACACTTTCAAAAACTCAAGCTTCTACTCTCAAGATTACGTAGACACAGTTAGTGATTCTGACACACATCCAAACATATTTAGGGATAAAAAAAATTCACTACTATGTGTACTTCCAATAAAGTACATGTAAGCAACAGTTCCAGGATCTGAAAGCTAGGTTTGATACAAGGAAGGTTAAAATCATGTTAACTGTGACATTTAATATTAACTGCTTTCTAAAGTGGTTAAATGCTGTACAGCATGAGAAGTTCAAAGGAATTCAAAATTCCCATTAGTCTGTGAATTTGATTGTGAGAAAGGAAAAACTAGAAGAGTGTGCTTTGTTTTTACATAAATTGTAGTTGAATGGGGCTTAATCTTTTACACACAAATGGTGCTGTGAGCATGAACCCTTCTTCTTCTGAAATGAAGGTGGAACTTGTGAGAACAAAATGGGGTATTCCTGCATATGTTGGCGGAATGGTGTATGCCAGAGGCTTCCAAACATTAACAGTGTGGACAACTAAAAAACATGAGGGACTGGTCCCTCTTCCATCCATAATCAAATAACTTCCCTGTGGAATCTTACAGTAATTATTCACATGGTGAAATATAAGGAAAGTATTCCGTGCATTTTTAGCTGACATCAAGGCAATTCAGGAGCTGGAAATGAGAAGGAGCAGTTATCACCATGAGCCAACTCTTCATGGACCATACTTCTAGGAACCACTGGTGCAGACAGGTGTTTGTATCCCATACTGATTTTTTATTTTCTTGACTCTTGGAAGTTGTCTTGTGCACCTGAGCAACTCTGGTACCATTGGAGGCACAGATTGCTGCAGTACAAATAAGGATAGTGCACTATGCAGTTTCTTTCTCAGTGGCTGTACCATGTCCAAAACATACTGCTTTGCCGTCCAAGATTAAATGCTTCTGGAGGAGAAAGTTTCCACAAACTACGGGTACTAGTAAGAGTATTACTGTCTGAAAAGATGCTAACATTTCTATGGAAATGTAGCAGTTTTTAAAGACATTATGCATGCCATACATTTCAGCTGCATGGTGAGGACTCCTTTTCCTTTGAGTCCATTCTGTCTGGCTTTTATGTGCATAGCAAATGCCCTCACCAATCTCTCTTCTCATTCCTCCACAGCAGCTGAATACTTCATAACAAGCTCTGGAAAGCTTCACACAGCTTCATAGGGGAGACCTGATTGTGCATTGCCTTCAGCCTCATGTAGACATTTACACATGTGTGTAAAGCGAACATGTAACTGCCACTCAGAATGACTAAATGTAATATTCCTACACTGCAACATCTGATTAACATTGTAACAGATGCAAGACCTTGGAATCTGAGGCTATGGCTACACTACAGACCTTACAATGGTGTAGCTGTACCATCGAAGCAGTGCCAGTGTGGACGTTCTAAGCCCGTGGGAGAGAGCTCTCCTGTAGACTTAATTATTCCAGCCCTGTAAGCAGCGGTAGCCATGTTGGCGGGAGAAGCTAACCCCAGAATCTGGACTAACAAACCATGGTTTTAAAATATTTTTCTAAATACAGATTGCATACAGTTGTCACCGATCCACTGTTAACTCTCTCAACTGGCCACTGAGATCTCTACTTGCACATCATAGGTAAATTAGCTGCAAACCTTCTACGTGCTGCCAGGGGCATGTCACTATGGACCGTAGAGCCATAAACTGACTGCACTAATGACTAGCAAATCCTAACCCCGTGTGCGAGTAATTTTTCTTTATCCTCTTGCATTCACCAGTTTCTGCCATTTATTTCAGATTTGTGCTAGTATGTTCAGGCTTCTGTCAGGTTGATGGATTTGGCTTCTCTTTGTATTGTTTTGTTTTGTGTAATGTTTCTCTAAATTGGCCTCTTTTTTCTTTCCAGAAAGATGGTGTCCATATTATCATTTGACATGGAAGTCATGTTGGTGGCATCCTTAAGTGTGTCCTAAGTAGACCCATCATCATCTTACATAAGAACGATCACACTGTGTCAGACTAAAGGTCCATCTAGTCCAGTGGTTCTCAAACTTTTGTACTGGTGACCCCTTTCACATAGCAAGCCTCTGAGTGCGACCCCCTCTTATAAATTAAAACACTTTTAAAATATATTTAACACCATTATAAATGCTGGAGGCAAAGCGGGGTTTAGGGTGGAGGTTGACACCTCGTGACCCCTGAGGGGTCCCGACCCCCAGTTTGAGAACTCCTGATCTAGCCCAGTGTCCTGTCTTCCAACAGTGGCCAATTCCAGGTGCCCTAGAGGGAATGAACAGAACAGGTAATCATCAAGTGATCCATCCCCTGTTGCCCTCCATTCCCAGCTTCTGGCAAACAGAGGTTATGGACACCATCCCTGCCCATCCTTGCTAATAGCCATTGATGGACCTATCCTCCATGAACTTATCTAGTTCTTTTTTGAACCCTGTTATAATCTTGGCCTTCACACATCCTCTGGCAAAGAGTTCCACAGACTGACTGTGTGTTGTGTGAAAAAAATACTTCCTTTTGTTTGTTTTAAACCTGCTGCCCATTAATTTCATTTGGTGACCCCGAGTTCTTGTATTATCAGAAGGAGTAAATAACATTTCCTTATTTACTTTCTCCACACCAATCATTATTTTATAAACCTCAATCATATCCCTCCTTAGTAGTCTCTTTTCCAAGCTGAAAAGTCCCAGTCTCATTAATCTCTCCTCGTATTGCAGCCATTAAATACCCCTAATCATTTTTGTTGCTCTTTTCTGAACCTTTTCCAATATATCTTTTTTGAGCTGAGCCAACCACATCTGAATGCATATTCAAGATGTGGACATACCATGAATTTATATAGAGTTAATACGATATTTTCTTTCTTATTAGCTCTCTCTTTCTTGATGATTCCCAACATTCTGTTCTCTTTTTTTTGACCCCAAGATCTCTTTCTTGAGTGGTAACAGCTAATCTAGACCCCATCATTTTATATGTATAATTTGGGATTATGTTTTCTAATGTGCATTACTTTGCATTTATCAGCATTGAATTTCATCTGCCATTTTGTTGCCCAGTCACTCAGCTTTCAGAGATCCTTTTGTAGCTCTGTGCAGCCTGCCTGGAATTTAACTATCTTGAGTAGTTTTGTATCATCTGCCAATTTTGTTATCTCACTGTTTACCTCTTTTTCCAGATAATTTATGAATATATTGAATAGGACTGGACCCAGTACAGACCCCTAGGGGACATCACTATTTACCTCTCTCCTTCTGAAAATTGACCATTTATTCCTACTCTGATACCAATCCATAAGAGGACCTTCTCTGTTATTCCATGACAGATTACCTTGCTTCAGAGCCTTTGATGAGGGATCTTGTCAAAGGCTTTCTGAAAATCTAAGCACGCTATATCCACTGGATCCCCCTTGTCCACATGCTTGTTGACCCACTCAAAGAATTCTAGTAGATTGGTGAGGCATGATTTCCCTTTACAAAAAACCATGTTGACTGTTCCCCAACAAATAATGTTCATCTATATGTCTGACAATTTTGTTCTTTATTCTAGTTTCAACCAGTTTGCCTGGTACTGAAGTCAGGCTTACTGGCCTGTAACTGCCGGGGCTACCTCTGGAACCTTTTTTAAAAATTGGTGTCACATTAGTTATCCTCCAGTCATTTGGTACAGAAGCTGATTTAAATGATAAGTTACAGACTACAATTAGTAGTTCTGCAATTTCACATTTGAATTTTTTTAGAACTCCTGGGTGAAACCATCTGGTCCTCGTGACTTATTACAATTTAGTTTATCAATTGGTTCCAAAACCTCCTCAAATGGCACCTGAATCTGGGACAGTTCCTCAGATTTGTCACCTAAAAAGAATGGCTCAAGTTTGTGAATCTCCCTCACATCCTCAGCCGTGAAAACCGATGCAAAGAATTCATTTAGCTTCTCACAATGGCCTTACCATCCTTGAGTGCTCCTTTAGCATCTCAATTGTCTAGCAGCCCCACTGGTTGTTTAGCAGACTTCCTGCTTCTGATATACTTAAAAAAAACCATTGCTATTATTTTTTGAGTCTTTGGCTAGCTGTTCTTCAAATTGTTTTTTGGTCTTCCTAATTATATTTTTAAACGTCATTTGCCAGAGTTTATGCTCCTTTCTATTTTCCTCACTAAGATTTAACTTCCACTTTTTAAATGATGTCTTTTTGCCTCTCACTGCTTCTTTTACTTTGTTGTTAGCCATGGTGGCACTTTTTGGTTCTCTTATTATGTTTTTTAATTTGGGGTATACATTTAAGTTGAGCCTCTATTATGGTGTCTTTAAAATTTTTCCATGCAGCTTGCAGGGATTTCATTTTTTGCGCTGTATCTTTTAATTTCTGTTTAACTAACTTCCTCATTTTTCTGTAATTTTCTGAAATTAAATGCTAGAGTGTTGGGCTGCTGTGGTGCTTTCCCCACTGCAGGGATGTTAAATTCAATTATATTATGGTCACTATTACCAAGAGGTCCAGCTATATTCACCTCTTGGACCAGATCCTGTGCTGCCCTTAGGACTAAATAAAGAATTACCTCTCCTCTTGTGGGTTCCAGGATTAGCTGCTCCAAGAAGCAGTCATCTTCTTACCATATTTGATGTTTCAGATTGGTTTGCTTTACTTAGAATTTCTGATATTGCAAAAAACTCTTTGCAATGGACTCAGGCATTTACTTTGGAATGACTTGGTCTTCTTATCAATATCCATTACAGATTTCTATGACTCTGCTCCATTAAAGGATGCAAGACATGATGCTGGTGTTAAAAATCAGGATTTTTGTGTCAGTGTAATTCATGCTACTTTTCCAAATCTTTTCAAGTTTATGAAAGTTGTTTGCTGCTTTACATCTTGCATAGTGTAGCCATTACTGCATATCTCACTACCTAGACAGGTACAGTGGCTTACATCTACTCGTGTTTCTACTAGTGCATCCGATGAAGTGAGCTGTAGCTCACGAAAGCTTATGCTCAAATAAATTGGTTAGTCTCTAAGGTGCCACAAGTACTCCTTTTCTTTTTGCGAATACTAACACGGCTGTTACTCTGAAACTAGTGTTTCTTTGTCCACTCTAATAGTGACTTTTGGGTCATTGATAGCTATATATTTTGTCTTCCCCTTGTTGATAGAAAAAACAACATGTTTTGCTGAATCTGCCAAAAGCTGGGTCTTTTCTTCCATTAAGATATATGTTGAACTAAGCAGGACATCAGCAGCAAAAATAAGGTAATCCAATTGTGATTTGTCATTTGTCCATAAAATTCCTTTGCTGCCTTTTGCGGTTACTTTCCTTATGACCATTGCAAACAATTGTGGAAACATAATACGCCCTTGACTTACTCCAGTTGTCACTGTGAACTATTGGTTAATGTTGTCACCATCTCTGGCTGCACATTTGCCATTACTATATAGATTCTTATTCTAATAATTTTTGCTGTTATTCCATAGTATTCCAAAAACTGTCTCTGTGTGCCCTGTCAAAAACCTTCTGGAAATCTATACAATTTGTCACAAAAGGTGCTTGCCATTCCACACTTTGTCCTACAATATGTCTGAGAACACCAATATGATCTGCACGTGAGCTCAGTGCTCTAAAATCTGCTTGTTTATCTTTACATCGAATGTCTGTTGGTTTCTGGATACATTCCAAGATGATGTTGCAAATGATTTCCCCAGGCACTGACTACAATGTGATTCCCTTCCAGTTATTGCAGTTGGTAAGGGCAATTGCTGTTCTTTGGCAATTTTACTATAAGGCTTCTCTTCCACTGGGTTAGGTTCTTTTCTTCATTCAATATTCTATCAAAAAAACACAAGGAAAATCTGGATGACTGTTTCTTCGTCACTCGCTTTAAGCTTCTCCTCCAGTTGCTTTCTCATTTTTGAGTGTACTGATGGCTTTTCTATCTTCTTCCACTGTAATATCTCCTAAATCAATATCAAGTGAGTGGTAGGTCTTCATCCTATATTTCTAGAAGTTCACTTGGGCTTGATTTAAAACAGCCTGAAAATGTTCTGTCCATCTTCTCCTTTTGTTCTAAGAGTCCTTTCATTTACATCTTTAATAAAGCATCCAGTACTGTAAGTTTTCTGTTAGCTGTTTTGATTATTGTATACAACTTGTAAGGTCACCTCTTTGGCTAGCATCTTCAGTCTCTTGACATTTTCTATCAATATATGCCCTTTTGTTTCTTCTAGAGCTCTTTTTACCTCTCTACCTAGAATTCTATATTCTTCTTGCAACTTGCTTGTCTCTTCACATCTTAGCATTTGTCAAGGTTCCTCCCCCACTCTGAACTCTAGGGTACAGATGTGGGGACCTGCATGAAAAACCTCCTAAGCTTATCTTTACCAGCTTAGGTCAAAACTTCCCCAAGGTACAAAATATTACACCCGTTATCCTTGGAATGGCCGCTACCACCACCAAACTAATACTGGTTACTGGGGAAGAGCTGTTTGGACGCGTCTTTCCCCCCAAAATACTTCCCAAAACCTTGCACCCCACTTCCTGGACAAGGTTTAGTAAAAAGCCTCACCAATTTGCCTAGGTGACTACAGACCCAGACCCTTGGATCTTAAGAACAATGAACAATCCTCCCAACACTTGCACCCCCCCTTTCCTGGGAAATGTTGGATAAAAAGCCTCACCAATTTGCATAGGTGACCACAGACCCAAACCCTTGGATCTGAGAACAATGAAAAAGCATTCAGTTTTTACAAGAAGACTTTTAATAAAAAATAGAAGTAAATAGAAATAAAGAAATCCCCCCTGTAAAATCAGGATGTAGATATCTTACAGGGTAATTAGATTCAAAAACATAGAGAACCCCTCTAGGCAAAACCTTAAGTTACAAAAAAGATACACAGACAGAAATAGTTATTCTATTCAGCACAATTCTTTTCTCAGCCATTTAAAGAAATCATAATCTAACACATACCTAGCTAGATTACTTACTAAAAGTTCTAAGACTCCATTCCTGTTCTGTCCCTGGCAAGAGCAGCATACAGACAGACCCTTTGTTCCTCTCCCTCCTCCCAGCTTTTGAAAGTATCTTGTCTCCTCATTGGTCATTTTGGTCAGGTGCCAGCGAGGTTACCTTTAGCTTCTTAACCCTTTACAGGTGAGAGGAGCTTTCCCCTGGCCAGGAGGGATTTCAAAGGGGTTTACCCTTCCCTTTATATTTATGACACGCCCCCCAAATCTCAGCTAGGGTGAAACACTGGCTGGGATTTCTTCCTGGAGCTCTAGGAAAAACAGAGTTAATAAGACACATGCATCTCTAAATATACTACCAAGTACATAAAGACTAACAATATTTTCCACATCTCAAGGACGATTTTAACCAGTTGATTCTGGGAAACTTTCACGGGAGAGTGCATCAGCCACTTTGTTAGAAGCTCCTGAGATGTGTTGGATGTCGAAATCAAAATCTTGGAGAGCTAAACTCCACCGAAGAAGTTTTTTGTTAGTTTCTTTGACGGTGTGAAGCCACTTTAGTGCAGCATGGTCGGTTTGCAGGTGGAAACGCCGTCCCCAAACATATGGGCGTAGCTTTTCCAGAGCGTAGACAATGGCATAACATTCTTTTTCAGTGACTGACCAGTTGCTTTCCCTCTCAGACAGTTTTTTGCTGAGAAACACTACAGGGTGGAATTCTTGATCAGGTCCTTTCTGCATTAAAACTGCTCCCACACCACGCTCGGATGCATCTGTGGTTACTAGGAACGGTTTGTCAAAGTCTGGGGCCCTTAGTACAGGGTCAGACATGAGTGTCGCTTTAAGCTTGTTAAAGGCCTTCTGACACTTTCCGGTCCACTGAACAGCATTTGGCTGTTTCTTTTTGGTTAGGTCTGTCAGTGGGGCAGCGATTTGGCTGTAGTGCGGTACAAATCGTCTGTAATAACCGGCCAAGCCTAAGAAGGATTGAACCTGTTTCTTTGACTTTGGGACAGGCCACTTTTGGATAGCATCCACTTTGGCCTGTAGGGGGCTGATAGTTCCTTGACCCACCTGGTGTCCAAGGTAAGTCACTCTGTTTAGGCCTATTTGACACTTCTTAGCCTTAACAGTTAGTCCTGCCTCCCTTATGCGCTCAAGGACTTTTTGTAGATGTTCCAGGTGGTCTGCCCAGGAATCCGAAAATATGGCCACATCGTCAAGGTAGGCGACTGCATATTCTCCTAATCCCGCTAGGAGACCATCTACAAGTCTTTGGAAAGTGGCGGGTGCATTTCGCAGCCCGAAAGGGAGTACATTAAATTCATACAGCCCGAGATGTGTGATGAAGGCTGACCTTTCCTTGGCAGATTCATCTAGCGGTACCTGCCAGTACCCCTTGGTTAAGTCCAAGGTAGAGATGAACTGGGCCCGTCCCAGTTTCTCTAATAGTTCATCTGTGCGTGGCATTGGATAGTTGTCTGGGCGAGTTACAGCATTTAGCTTACGGTAGTCCACGCAAAAACGTATTTCCCCATCTGGTTTGGGAACTAGAACCACTGGAGATGCCCATGCACTTTCAGAGGGGCAGATTACCCCCATCTGTAACATATCCTGGATCTCCCGTTCTATAGCAGTTTTAGCTTGAGGAGACACCCGGTAAGGTTGGACCCTAATTGGGTGAGCATTACCTGTGTCAATGGAGTGGTATGCCCGTTCAGTCAGTCCTGGGGTGGCTGAGAACGTTGGTGCGTAGCTAGTGCACAGCTCCTGGATCTGCTGTCGCTGCATACGCCCAAGGGTCATGGAGAGGTTCACCTCTTCCACACCACCAGCACATTTCCCTTCGTAGTAAACACCTTCAGGCCACTCAGCGTCGTCTCCTCCCTGGGCTGTAAACTGACAAACCTTTAATTCTCTGGATCGATTAGAAGAGCTGAGAGGCGGTGGGTTGCTCCGTGCCGCTGTCCAAGCTCTCTGGAGGCTTTCATCTGCTTCCTGTTCGGTCTGGAACTGTTCCCTTGATGCTGGGGACATCAGTTCCTCATGGGATTGTGGACCTAGGCTTGGTCCCTCTGGAAGCGATATAGGGGATGGAGCTGTTTCTGTTGACTGTGAACCGCTCTCCGCTGGTGCACTATGTTGGGATTCAGGCTCCGGCTGAGCCTCTTGTGTAGGGTTATTGGCTGCTGCCAGTTCAGGTTCGGTGGGGCCTTCTGGTGTTGAGGTTGCAAGTACTGGATTCAGTGCTGACACGGGGTCTGGTGTTGGTTGTTCGGCTGGTTCCGGTTCTAGGACTGGTTCCGTCTGGGTCTCTGGGACTGGATCCACTACTGCTGTTGCAGACATTGGCCTGGGGTCCGGGTCCATCACCTCTGACTGGGTCCTGATAGAAGTTTCCGGAACAGAGCTAGGCCTCACGGCTTGTTTAGCCTGGCTGCGGGTGACCATTCCCACCCTCTTGGCCTGCTTCACATGATTGGCCAAGTCCTCCCCCAACAGCATGGGGATGGGATAATCATCATAGACTGCAAAAGTCCACATTCCTGACCAGCCCTTGTACTGGACAGGTAACTTGGCTGTAGGCAAATTGAAAGAGTTGGACTTGAAGGGTTGAATCGTCACTTGGATCTCTGGGTTGATTAAATTGGGGTCCACTAAGGAAGCATGGATAGCTGACACTTGTGCTCCGGTGTCCCTCCACGCGGTGACCTTCTTCCCGCCCACACTCACAGTTTCCCTCCGCTCCAAGGGTATCTGGGAGGTATCTGGGCCTGTGGACCTCTGGTGTGATTCCGGTGCAATGAACTGTAATCTGTTGGGGTTCTTGGGGCAGTTGGCCTTTACATGCCCCAGCTCGTTACACTTAAAACATCGTCCAGCTGACGGGTCACTGGGGCGAGGAGGGTTGCTGGAGAACGGGGTGGTGGGACGATAAGGGGTCTGGAGGGTTCTTTGGGAGGTAGGTGGGGCTTTGGGCGGCCCCCGGTAATAAGGTGTGGTCTGGGGTGGTCCCTTCTGGTCTCCGCTCCAACTGCGACCAGTTTTCTTCTTCTCTGCCACCTCCACCCATCTGGCTCCAATCTCTCCTGCCTCAATTACAGTTTTGGGTTTCCCATCTAGGATGTATCTTTCTATTTCCTCAGGAACACCCTCTAAGAATTGTTCCATTTGCATTAGGAAGGGCAAATTTACTGGAGATTCAACACTTGCTCCTGATATCCAGGCATCCCAATGTTTCACAATGTGGTAGGCATGTCGGGTAAATGACATGTCTGGTTTCCACCTTAGGGCTCTGAACCTCCGACGAGACTGCTCGGGTGTTATCCCCATTCTGACTCTCGCCTTGGATTTAAACAGTTCATACTTGTTCATGTGTTCTTTAGGCATTTCAGCTGCCACCTCAGCTAAGGGTCCACTGAGCTGCGGCCTCAGCTCTACCATGTATTGGTCAGTAGAGATGTTGTACCCAAGGCAGGCCCTTTCGAAGTTTTCTAAGAAGGCCTCAGTATCATCACCTGCCTTGTAGGTGGGGAACTTTCTGGGATGGGAAGTGGTACCTGGAGAAGGATTGCTAGGGTTTGTTGGTATATTCTGCTGGGCCTTTATCTTCTCCATCTCCTCCACATACTTCCTCTCTTTTTCCTTCTCCTCCAGTTCTTTGTCCCTCGCTTCCATAGCTCTCCTGTGAGCAGCTGCTTGGTGTTGTTCTGCTTCTCTCGCTGCCTCCCTTTCTTGTTCCTTCTTCAGCTGCATGAGTTCTATCTGTCTTTCATGTTCCCTTTGTCTTTCCTCAGCCTGAAATTTGGCTAATTCCAGCTGTAGTCGAGCTGAGGATTTGGTCATTCTAACCTCTCTGTTTTTAACTAACTTTACACCCGAGGTTTAGAAATAAACAAACAAAACTTGGCTGTAAAATTTTGCTGTGCTGCAATAGAATACCTATTCTCTGATAGTGATTGTCAGCCTACAGAAAAAGACAATTCCCTTGTCTCTGCTCTGGGCCCAAATTAAAGCAAAAAACCTCCAACTACTTGGAAACCTGCTTACCCAGCCCAAAGAAAAAGCAAATGGGTAGAACACACACCCCCTATTTACTTTTAGGAAGAAAAGAAAAAAAAACCTCTGGATTGGAAGATTTCCCTGCAGGAGTTAAGTACCCTGCCTCCAGGCAAAGAAAACCTGCAATTCACAAGATAATCCCCTTTTGTCTCTGCTTGGCCACAAAGCAGAGAGAAACCAAGCTGCTTTCAGTTTCAAAGCTGCTTTCTGGACTTTCTTTCCAAAGAAAAAAAAAATTTCCTTTTTAAAATCTGTATTTCTAGTTCAAAAAATCTCAACTGGATCTCAAATGATTTCAGGTTAATCCCACCACTGTGCCACCATGTCAAGGTTCCTCCCCCACTCTGAACTCTAGGGTACAGATGTGGGGACCTGCATGAAAAGCCTCCTAAGCTTATCTTTACCAGCTTAGGTCAAAACTTCCCCAAGGTACAAAATATTACACCCGTTATCCTTGGAATGGCCGCTACCACCACCAAACTAATACTGGTTACTGGGGAAGAGCTGTTTGGACGCGTCTTTCCCCCCAAAATACTTCCCAAAACCTTGCACCCCACTTCCTGGACAAGGTTTAGTAAAAAGCCTCACCAATTTGCCTAGGTGACTACAGACCCAGACCCTTGGATCTTAAGAACAATGAACAATCCTCCCAACACTTGCACCCCCCCTTTCCTGGGAAATGTTGGATAAAAAGCCTCACCAATTTGCATAGGTGACCACAGACCCAAACCCTTGGATCTGAGAACAATGAAAAAGCATTCAGTTTTTACAAGAAGACTTTTAATAAAAAATAGAAGTAAATAGAAATAAAGAAATCCCCCCTGTAAAATCAGGATGTAGATATCTTACAGGGTAATTAGATTCAAAAACATAGAGAACCCCTCTAGGCAAAACCTTAAGTTACAAAAAAGATACACAGACAGAAATAGTTATTCTATTCAGCACAATTCTTTTCTCAGCCATTTAAAGAAATCATAATCTAACACATACCTAGCTAGATTACTTACTAAAAGTTCTAAGACTCCATTCCTGTTCTGTCCCTGGCAAGAGCAGCATACAGACAGACCCTTTGTTCCTCTCCCTCCTCCCAGCTTTTGAAAGTATCTTGTCTCCTCATTGGTCATTTTGGTCAGGTGCCAGCGAGGTTACCTTTAGCTTCTTAACCCTTTACAGGTGAGAGGAGCTTTCCCCTGGCCAGGAGGGATTTCAAAGGGGTTTACCCTTCCCTTTATATTTATGACAGCATTCATAAGTTGGTGCTTTATACTTCAATTTTTCACTGCTACCTAAGTAGAATTCCCATTCTTCCCTTTTAGATTTTGTTGTTACTAGAACCATCTTTGAACTTTCTAAAACTGGTAGATATCTCTGGCTATGGCTAAGCATTTGGAAACAGACTTTTGAAGCTGTAGCTTCTTTTGCAGGTACAGAGCGCATATTTTCTTGTTTTCAGTTTGTTTAACTAGTTTGGTTCAATGACTAGTTCAGGCAAAGTTAAGAAACCAACTGAAAGCTGAAACAGTAGAAAAGCTTATTTTCCTCTTCCAGTCTATTAATAAAAACTAGATGTGAGAGGACGAAGATCTACTAACTCTAAAATCTTGAAGGACAATCAGTTCATTTCACTAGCTACAGATAATACTTTATTTGTTTAAAAAATAACTTAGTTTTAAATGCAAAACATGTTTTGATAAATTTTCTGATAAACTTAATCCAGAATATTTAAGATATGAGTTAAATAAAACTAATTTAAATATTTAAAAATGGTGTTTTGTGCATTTTAATTGAATTCAAAGAGCTGTAGCTCACGAAAGCTCATGCTCAAATAAATTGGTTAGTCTCTAAGGTGCCACAAGTACTCCTTTTCTTTTTGCGAATACAGACTAACACGACTGTTCCTCTGAAACCTGTCCAAATAGAGGTTCACACAGGCTACAAGTAACACATTAATTATCATCTAGTAAATAAGGAATGCATCGTTAACCGTTTTCTAACATAATAAAAATATAAAAATTAAGAATCTGACTAAATATAAAGTTATGTAATTGCTTAAATATATGTGTATAGATATAGTGTATCCCCGTAGTTAGCAAAAAGAAGTCCCAAATTTAATGTAAAGGCTATATTTAGTGGAATGTTAACGTTTTAATGGTTACCAACCAATAAGAATGCTACTAACTAAAATATACTAAGTAACTTTAAAAAAAAACCCAAAAAACCCAAAACCAAACCAAAACAAAACCCCTACAACTGCAAAACCAGATTAAAATGAATGATTTCAGTTCAGGTTTCCTTCATGCTGATTTAAGACACTTTGATTTATCAATCCACCCCGTCTTGAGCTGCAAAGCAGATGGCTATGTCAATGACACAGTACAATGATTTATTTTAAAGAACCCTGTCATAAATGTAAAGGGAAGGGTAAACCTCTTTAAAATCCCTCCTGGCCAGAGGAAAAATCCTCTCACCTGTAAAGGGTTAAGAAGCTAAAGGTAACCTCACTGGCACCTGACCAAAATGACCATTGAGGAGACAAGATACTTTCAAAAGCTGGGAGGAGGGAGAGAAACAAAAGGGTCTGTGTCTGTTGGTATGCTGCTTTGCTGGGGATAGAACAGGAATGGAGTCTTAGAACTTTTAGTAAGTAATCTAGCTAGGTATGCGTTAGATTATGATTTCTTTAAATGGCTGAGAAAAGAATTGTGCTGAATAGAACGACTATTTCTGTCTGTGTGTCTTTTTTGTAACTTAAGGTTTTGCCTAGAGGGATTCTCTATGTTTTGAATCTAATTACCCTGTAAGGTACCTACCATCCTGATTTTACAGGGGTGATTCCTTTACTCCTATTTACTTCTATTTCTATTAAAAGTCTTCTTGTAAGAAAACTGAATGCTTTTTCATTGTTCTCAGATCCAAGTGTTTGGGTCTGTGGTCATCTATGCAAATTGGTGAGGATTTTTACCAAACCTTTCCCGGGAAATGGGGTGCAAGTGTTGGGAGGATTTTGGGGGGAAAGACGTGTCCAAACTACGTTTCCCAGTAAACCCAGTTAGAGTTTGGTGGTGGCAGTGGTTATTCCAAGGACAAAAGATAAAATTAATTTGTATCTTGGGGGAGTTTTAACCTAAGGTGGTAAAAGTAAGCTTAGGAGGTTTTCATGCAGGTCCCCACAAGGAACCTTGACAAACCCAAATAAAGGTCATGAAGTGGTTGGCATGTTGGGGAGCCATCCTAGTACCCACAGATGTACTAGGATGGCTGTTACCCACAGCCATCATATTGGATTGTGCCTAGCGTGTTTTCATGGAAGGACTGAATCATGCTTAAGAGCTTGGGGAATATCCAATCTTTTTAGGAGCACAAATAGTCTGCTTCTACTGACAAAGTCAAAAGCCTTTGTGAGATCGGTGAAGGCTATGTAAAGAAGCTTTTTTTGTTCTCTGCATTTCTCTTGTATTTGTCTCAGCGAGAAGATCATGCCGATGACCTTTCAGCTCTGAAACTGCACAGTGAGTCAGGATAGATTCTGTCTGCAAGGGTCTGAAGTGTGTTCAGGACAACTTGGGCAAAGGCTTTTCCCATAACAAGAAGGGAAGTGCCACAATAGTTGTTGCAGTCGCTCCTGTCACCCTTGCTTTTATAGAGAGTGATGATGTTGGAATCTCTCATTTCTTGTGATACTTTGCCTTCTTTTCAGCACAGGCAAAGCAACTCATAAAGATGTTGCAGTAGAATATATTTTCTGCATTTTATGACCTCTGATGGTATTCAGTTTCTTCCGGGGGCCTTTCCATCAGGGACAAGAACTACTAGAAAATAATTCCTTTATTGGCAAGTGGATGGACCAGATAAGCCAACAGGTTGTTGTTATTTCTAACTTCAGTGATTTGGGCCAAAAGAATCCTACAAAATTCGATGATTCTATTGAGGTTCATGTACAGATCCAGTAGTGATGCCTCAAAAAAAAATTTTTTTTTGCAAAAGCCATACTTTGTTGTGCCTGGTGAAATAGTGTCCATTAAAACTGAACAATGATTATTTAAGTGCCTGCTTAGGGAATAAGGCAGAAGGATACATTAAAGATGTGCTAAATATTATTTGAAATCAAGTAGCTTTTTTATTTATAGTCTTTAGATTTAGAAAATGGGCAAAAGAGCTCTACACTGCAGTGGCCAAAAAGATAAAACATGTCTCCATTGCACTGGATACTGCTGTAGTTTCAATTATTTAGTCTTTCAAAATGAACAACATGATTCAATGTGCAGATATTAATGTACAGTACTATAAGTGCATTAGGGTGGAAGGGGAACAGGGAGGAAATAATTTTGCCTGAACTGAAAATAAATGCTGCTGTAAGTATTTCTAAACCTTAGGTACTTTTATAACATATTACTATGATGACCTCTGATATATGACAAATAATACTTGCTCTCTTGCTTATACAGTTTATTTTAAAAACAAGCTATTTTTGGATCAACACGGGAAGAGTTTAGTTAAAAGGCTTAAAACGGCATTTAAATATTTCACTGCCATCTGGCAATTGCAATGACTGGCAGCAAATTCGCAGTCAAATAATTTATTCTTTTAAGTGAGATTCAGAGAACTGTATTCATAATTAATTAAATATTGAAGTGTAGGAACAATCATATAGCCTAAGCCAAGAAGACTTGTAAACTTTTACTTAGAAATATGCTAGATTTCAATCCATTAATATATTTATAACTCTTTTGTTGTGAGCCAACCAATTTTAACTATTTATACAAGGTCTAGCTGTATAGCTTTCTAATACATTCAGAAATTGTGCAGCCTGCATCAAAAGAGTTTTATAATAAGATATTCCACATAAACCCCCCAATCTGTTTTAAGTAGAGTAAAGTTAGCATATGCACAATATAGGACTTCAATAAAGGGTGTGGTTGGTTTGCCTTTTAGTGAGGTGAGGATATGACAAGAGATAAATCAAAATCTGGATTAGAAATGTGTATATTTTTCTATTTATCCTTATTCAATCACTCATGACATTCAGAAATTATATTGGAAACATAATATAACCAATCCTCAGGCAGTCAGCAGACAGCAGCTGGTCCTAAATTCTGAGGCAAGGTCCATGTATTCTGAGGCTTTCTGGAAATTCTGCTGCCGCTTCATTTATTTTCTGTTTTAAATTAGTTTTTTAAGAAGTGTCGGTGTTATTCATACATAAAATTCAAATAATTCATTATGACGCCCCACATGTTCAGTTTTCAGAAATACTGCACATTTTTGTATTAATATATAACCATGTAATAGAATATGTTATAGGGGAAGCTGGAGGTTCTGGCAGTTGGGTGTCAGATAGGCCTGGTCTTTCACTACAAAGTTTTGCCCTGGGGGGGGGGGGGGGGGGGGGAAGAGAGAGAGAGAGAGAGAGAGTGTGTGTGTGTGTGTGTGTGTGTGTGTGTGTGAAGTCATACCCTTTGGCTGACATAGCTATGTTGGGAAAAGTCCTGGTGAAGATTCAACCCTCCTGACAGAAGTGCTTCCGTCGGCATAGCTAATGTTGTTTGGGGAGGTGGTGTAGCTACGTCGGCAGAAGAAGTCCTTCTGCCAGCTTATACTGCACCTACACTAGGGGGCTTTTATCTTCATAGTTATACTGGCCCAGACTCTGTAATGCAGACAAACCCATAGCAGTGGCTTTTGACACCTGAGGGAGCACTGAGACATTCACATTCACAGTATGTTTATGCTAAAACTAAAAGTAATGTTGACATTTCAAGTATTGTTGCTGTATTTCAGAGTTAACACCTCAGTAAGATGAACAGGCCAGTTCAAACATCTTGAAGCTTCAGGCAGTCTGCAGACTCAAGAGGACATCACTGCCTCACTTGCACTCTGTGAAAATATGAACCACCAGAAGGGCTAGAAAGTATTATTTTTCAAAAAAAATCAAAGTTTAGATTCTGAGCCACAATTCATTGCTAAAGGGTGGATTCCTTGACACCAAAGAATACTCAGAGGTCTGGATATAATAATCGTGTAGCATCTCTATTGTTTTAAGGCAGAATTGATGAAGTAGCAATCTAAGACTAGCTGTCAGTTTCGAGGCCTGTCGATCTAACACCACTTACGCAGAAAATTAAATGAAAAAAATAAAAGTAATATTACCAAAAACATTAAGAATACATTATTATTATAAATCAAACGGCATACGAAGTCACCATAAGGTAAATTTGATTAACATACTTCAGCAAAGGAGATTCTTGATCAACTTCATTTTTCTGTAATTTCTTGAGACTCCCTTTGCCTTGTCTATATCCTTCCACCACCTATTACAGCTGAGATTTCTAATACAATAGTTAACTACCGTCTATGTTCCACTAATGTCATTGGTCCTAACCCAGAGTTATATAAAGTCATCTTGATCACCTTGATAGATTGGTCCTTCAGCCCTCGTATAGACTGCGCCAACCACAAAATGTCTTCTATTCTTCTCGTATCCTGGCCTTCCTTCTCCCTGCGCGGCCATGTCTTTTCATGATAAAATCTTCCCATCTCTTTGAAGGTCGTTTCAGTTCCTGTGGGTACCACTCAGCAACAGCTGCAGTCCATCGATTGTCAGTGAGCCTCGCTATATGCCCAGCCCATCACATTTTACCATGCCTGCTCTCAACAATGACGTCCTGCACTCCACTCTGCTGTCTGATCACTTCACTGGGGACTCAGTCATGATTAAAATTCCCAGAATTCTTCTTTCCATCACCCTCTCCGTGACAGATAGTTGCCCATGTTTCGCTGCCATACAATACTGCTGGCAGTATTGTTGAGTTGAAGAGGCTGGTGCGTGTTGCTTTGTTGATTTTTCTTTAGAAGACATCCTCTATTAATTTCTTAGCCCAAATAGACATATTGCTCAACTTTTTCTATTTGGTCTCTCTTGATTGTTATTTGGGCTTTTGGCAAGGTATCAGACTGCATAAATTTCATTTTGGAGCAGTTAATTTTCAGTCCGACTTGGCTGCTTTTTGTGTTGAGTTCTCGCAGCATTTTCTGTAGTTTCATAGTATTTTTAGTGATCAACACAATATCGTCCACGAATCTGAAATGGTTTAACTGCTTATATAAAGTAAACAAGTAAATAGACCTTGCTGTGCATGCCCAACACACAGTCTTCAATTTCATCCTTAACAAAAAAAAATGTACGCACATATTAAATTAGACATTCATTTAGATTAATCTTAATGTGGCATTTTGTACTGGAAGTGAAACAAACAATGCATAATATTTATGGGAGACAGCAAAAGAAAAATTGATGGGAAAGCATAGTGACGCACAAAGGGCATGATCTACCATGGCACCGGGCACCTCCTCTCAGTGCTACATACCCTCAATTCCCACTGGTTCAGCAAACACTAAGGGCACAAAGCACACAGTAGGATCAGTCCCAAAGAGATTAATGTAAGAATCATCATATTAAATAGGCCTATCCATTTGTAGCAGTGAGTTCCACAGATTAAGTAAAATAGCTAGACATCTCTTGTTGAAACAGTTCGTACCATTCACTGTGAATTTCATATTGTCCCCATTTCTGCAGGAATTATTTTATAATTCTCAAATTATTACAGTGGAAGGAACTGTGGGATATTTCAGCATATTACCCAGCATGATCTACATAGCATTTCAGTGTGACCCTTCAAATACTGGCTCCATGTCTAGTTGGCAGCCAGTATCAAGCGGAGTGCCCCAAGGGTCAGTCCTGGGGCTGGTTTTGTTCAATATCTTCATTAATGATCTGGAGGATGGTGTGGATTGCACCCTCAGCAAGTCTGCAGATGACACTAAACTGGGAAGAGTGGTAGATACACTGGAGGGTAGGGATAGGATACAGAGGGACCTAGACAAAGTAGAGGATTGGGCCAAAAGAAATCTGATGAGGTTCAACAAGGACAAGTGCAGAGTCCTGCACTGAGGATGGAAGAATCCCATGCACTGCTACAGACTGGGACCGAGTGGCTAGGCAGCAGTTCTGCAGAAAAGGACCTAGGGGTTACAGTGGATGAGAAGCTCGATATGAGTCAACAGTGTGCCCTTGTTGCCAAGAAGGCTAACGGCATTTTGGGCTGTATAAGTAGGAGCATTGCCAGCAAACCGAGGGATGTGATCATTCCCCTCTATTTGGCACTGGTAAGGCCTTATCTGGAGTACTGTGTCCATTTTTGGGCCACACACTACCAGAAGGATGTGGAAAACTGGAAAGAGTCCAGCAGAGGGCAACAAAAATGATTAGGGGGCTGGAGCACATGACTTATGAGGAGAGGCTGACAGAACTGGGATTATTTTGTCTGCAGAAGAGAAGGATGAGGGGGGATATGATAGCTGCCTTCAACTATCTGAAAGGGGGTTCCAAAGAGGATGGAACTAGACTGTTCTCAGAGATACCAGATGACAGAACAAAGAGTAATGGTCTCAAGTTGCAGTGGGAGAGGTTTAGGTATTAGGAAAAACTTTTTCACTGGGAGGGTGGTGAAGCACTGGAATGGATTACCTAGGGAGGTGGTGGAATCTCCTTCCTGAGAGGTTTTTAAGGTCAGGCTTGACAAAGCCCTGGCTGGGATGATTTAGTGGCGGATTGGTCCTGCTTTGAGCAGGGGGTTGGACTAGATGACCTCCTGAGGTTCCTTCCAACCCTGATATTCTATGATTCTATGGTATTTTTTTCAACCCACTAGAAAAATTAATGGTAAAGTGAATATATGCTGCATACAAGGCAGATGCTCCATTGGTGTTAAAACATGCAAGGCTTTGAAAGTCTATGATCTTATATATACCAGCGAAGCAACTGTTAGCATAAAGGTGAATATAATAGAATTTGATATACAGTACTTGTGTGGTACAAAGATGCTAGAGTTTTACACTGAGCGGAAAACTGAATATGACGTGGGTATATTAGACTTCTGAGCATGATGCATATATCAGAAATTATGATCTCCCACATTTGGTGTAAGTAGTCATCCGTACAATGATTTTCAAAAATATTAAATTAAAAATCTAACTTCCAAAAAAAAGAAGTAACCATCAGAAGGGTAAAAGAAAAAAATGGGGAGGAAAGGGTGTTACCATACACAGATCTGCTTGTTGTTATGAACACAATGTGTTTCCTTGTGTAATACTAAATAAGGAAGAAAAACATTGTAAACAGACCTTTGTTATGGGCATGCTTCTTAGGCACCATCATAAACATTTAACAGTTACTTAGATACTGGGTATCCTAATGTCTTCTTTGGATACTAGTGTAGAGTTAATGTTCTTGAAACTAGCCTGAAGGGTTTCTAAACTAGTAAGGGTGTTTCCATGGTAACATACTGCATTAACAAAGTGAGATCATTTCACATGTTCACTGTAATCAAGCAAGTAAGTGACCAGGCATTTTGTAAAAATTGTTGCTTTTTTGGTTTTAATTTTGTCAGTATTGCTATAGAATTTAGTCTGACTAAAACAGAGTCAAGTAATTACTGTCTTTTTACAAGGGAAAAGATCTAATATGTGAAAAATGCACTTCTTGGGAATTGATAATGGTCTCTGTATTTCAAGTTCCTCAACGCTGTCTTGTCTACCCATTTCCAACCACTGTACTGTCCATCACAGCTGATATACATGATTAATCATTAACATTACAGTAGCTCCCAAAGGCTTGCCCATTGTACTGGGGCCTGTGTACAGATAACAAGACAGTCACTGCCCCAGAATGTTACAATGTAAAAGACAAATCATACTTCAATTTTAGATTACTTTTCACACTAAGGCCCTGACCTACCACTAGCTTGTGTAGCAGAACAGACTGCAAAACAGGAGCATAAGAATCTATTGAAACAGAAAAAGTAAAATGGTCATCAGAGATACTCAGACAACAAATTATTATACTTAATCCATTCTAGGGTTATCACTTTTCAGATTCCCCCAAAAAGGACACTGCTGGGGACAGGAGGAACTGGAGGGGGGAAGCTGAAGGGCTGGTATAGTTGAGTGTACTGGAGGGGGTACCTGCGGCGGGGGTACTCACTGGAGGTGGGGGGCAGTGTCACGCCGTGTCTCTGTGGTAGGGTGGCTGGTGCAAGCGCAGGATTCAGCAACAGCCATCAATCAGCGCCTCCCCGCTGAACCACCTCCCCAGGGCTGGGAGTTGGGGCCTGGGTGGGGGGGATCCAGCAGCTGTGGCTTGCAGGGGAATAGACCAATCAGCTGCGAATGCAGAGGAGGGACTAACAGGGAAGCGGATCAATAGGGACTCTTTCTGAGCTGCAGCTTGTCAGCTCTGCAAAACCCCTAAATATTTCCTGTTATTTGAGAAATCAGTCTGGACAGAGAAAGGAAGCTCAAAAAAGAGAGGCTATGTCTGGGAAAAACCTGGATTTGTGTTGGAAATGGCCTACCTTGATTATCATACACATTGTAAGGAGAAAGAAAAGGAGTACTTGTGGCACCTTAGAGTGATCACTTTAGATAAGCTATTACCAGCAGGAGAGTGGGGAGGTATTTTTTCATGCTTTGTGTGTATAAAAAGATCTACACTTTCCACAGTATACATCCGATGAAGTGAGCTGTAGCTCACAAAAGCTTATGCTCAAATAAATTGGTTAGTCTCTAAGGTGCCACAATTACTCCTTTTCTTTTTGCGAATACAGACTAACACGGCTGTTACTCTGAAACCTGTCACATATTGTAAGGGACCATTCAAGGTAGAGTGGCCCATTAACACCTCTGCAGAGGTATTAACAGACTACTCTACCTTGAATGGTTCCTTAGGCTACTGACAAGAAGCTGAGGTACAGGGGGGAGAACTGGCACAGGCCAGGCAAGGAGACTGGCGGCATGGCTACACTTGCAGATGTAGAGCACTTTGAGTTAAACCAGCCTTTGGAGAGCGCATTAGGGAAAGCACTGCATTCTTTCCACACTGACAGCTGCAAGCGCACTGGCGTGGCCACATTTGTGGCACTTGCAGCGGCATTGGGAGCGGTACATTATGAACAGCTATCCCACAGAGCCCCTCTTCCCATTCTGGTGCTGTGACTTGTGGGAAGGGGTTGGGGGTGCAGGGCATTCTGGGTCCTGTCCCAATGCTACATGATGCATCGGTTCACATCCCAGCAATCCCCGTGCTTCCATCCACATTTGGCACCATCTTTCAACCGTTTCTGTACTGCGCGCTCTGTCTTCCCTTTCGGTCTGCGGGAATGGAGCCCGAACTGCTGAGGAATATGCTGACGAGTCTCACCAGCATGTCACATTTGGCAGTCGAGTTACTCCGTAAGATCCAAACTGACAGTGAGGTCACCGATGATGATATCAACACGAGCAACGCATATGACACGAGACTGCTTGTGGCATTCATGGACATGCTCACCACTGTGGGACACCGCTTTTGGGCTCAGGAAACAAGCACTGAGTGGTGGGATCACATCGTCATGCAAGTCTGGGATGACGAGCAGTGGCTGCAGAACTTTCGGAGGAGAAAAGCCACTTTCATGGGACTATGTGAGGAGCTTGTGCCCACTCTGCGGCGCAAGGACATGAGATCGAGACTCTGGGTAACAGGCATGACATTTTGGCTGGCTTTGCACAAATGGGTTTCCCTAACTGTGGAGGGGCAATAGATGCGATGCATATTCCAATTCTGGCACCAGCCCACCTAGCCTCCGAGTACATTAATCGGAAGAGGTATTTCTCTATGGCTCTCCAGGTGCTTGTGGATCACCATGGGCGTTTCATTGACATTAACGCAGGCTGGCCCAGAAAGGTGAATGACGCACACATCTTTCAGAACCCTGGCTGTTCAGGAAGCTGCAAGCAGGGACTTTTTTTCCAGACCAGAAGATCACCACAGAGGAAGTCAAAATGTCCATTGTGATCCTTGGAAACCCACTTACCCTTTAATGCCATAGCTCATGAAACCCTACACAGGGAGCCTTGACAGCAGCAA
This sequence comes from Caretta caretta, assembly GCF_965140235.1. Taxonomy (NCBI): domain Eukaryota; kingdom Metazoa; phylum Chordata; order Testudines; family Cheloniidae; genus Caretta; species Caretta caretta. The sequence continues at coordinate 67,207,461 of NC_134207.1, forward strand.
AGAGCGGTTCAACAACATGCTGACCCAGTGCAGAATGACTGCGGAGTGTGCTTTTGGCCATTTAAAGGGCCCCTGGCGCTCTCTGTATGGGAAGCTGGACCTGGCCAATGACAGCATCTCCATGATATATCCGTGTGCTGTACCCTCCACAACATTTGTGAAGGGAAGGGTGAAAGATTCACTCAGGCATGAAACTCAGAGGAGGCTGAATTTGAACAGCCAGAGAGCAGGGCTATTAGACGGGCTCATCACGGGGCTGCAAGGATTAGGGATGCCTTGAGGGAGCAATTTGAGGCGGAAAGCCACCAATAATCTTTGGTGCCCTGCACGGGAGTAAAGTGCAGAGGTTCCAATGTTAGTTGGAATCTGTGTTTGATATGCTGACTTGCAGTGCCTGTTGCTTTCCTGGGCTAAGGTATTTTATACTTTAAGCAATAAAAAAGGATGTATTCAAAGCCAAAAAATCCATTTATTGAAAAGGAAATACATTTATTGAAAAGAAACACAACTGCTTGGGAAAAGAAAGGGCAAGGGGGTGGGGTGGGGAACGGTACAATCACAGATTTGCATATGTCCTGTTATCATACTCAGCCTTCCTGTATGGAGTATTGTGGAATGAGTGCTGCACTTCAGGATGGCTATAATGCATGGTGATGGGGGCTGAGTGCAGTGGGTAAGGATTGTAGTTGTCAGGGCTGAGTGGTGAAGCTACAGGTGTTGGAGGCAGCTGGTGGTGATAAGAACCCGGATGTTGGGGAAAGTGGGTTGGAGGTGACATGGGGGCACAAGTGAAAGAGTTTTGGGACAAGGGCCGCGCGGGGGGTGAGCACGGTAGTGTTCCGCCTGCATAGCTACGAGCCCCTGGATCGAGTCCGCTTGGAGCTCCATGATGCTTATAAGCCGATCTGTGCTTTGCTGCAGGAGCTCCGTGCTTTTGTGCTGGCACTCCTCATTCTGCTGACAGATCCTCCTTTTGCTCTCCCTCCACTCCTGTGCTTTTAGATGCTCATTAAGGGACTGCTGCATTACTTCATGCAGCATGTCTTTGCTTCTACGTGGCCTCTTCCTAATTCTTTGGAGTCTTTCGGTCAGTGATAACATGGACGGCTGAGATCTGAAGGTTGCATCCGTAAAGGCAAAATGCAACACTTAACAGAGGCAGCATTGTTCACACCAGACAGAGCAATGATTCCCCCATACTTAAGGACAAGCACAGTGTACACAATAGCAGAATTTGCACGTCCCAATGCGAGTGCACATAACCCACGGGAACCCCAAAATGGTGAGTAAGCACAGGGTCAAGGGGGATTGATTTTTTCACGGCCATACTGTCCTCTGGGTTTCTGTGCCTTGGGGAGAGCCAAGAGCTGCAGGGGGCCCCTATGCTGAACACTGTCCCCACATTTTCCACAGGAGTTTGTCCTGGAAGATATCTCGCTGCTAAGGGTGACCTGGGAAGCAAGGGAGGGTCTTCTACTACAATGTGGCTTCCGCCCTGGCCCATATGCAGCTTGCCTGTGTGCAGAATGGTTGCCGCACCCCTCACAGCAGAGTGGCGTGGACATGTTAGCCTGACTGGGACAAGACTGCAGTGGCTCTCCCAAGAAACCTGCACAAGCGCATTGGCCAACTTCTGGATGAGACCTTTGAAGAGATCACTGAGATCGATTACCACGATGTGAGAGAGAACATCAACGCTCTATTCTGCATCTAGGCATGCATGCAGCCCTAACCCTCCTTGCCCCAAGAGGCCACAATGAATAACTTCCAAATAACAAAATAAAAGCTGCATACCAGGCACCTCCACTGGTGTTTTTCCTTCCCCAAGCACCAGCCGCTGCGACTGGCTACCTTCCTCCTGGCTTGAGAACAGCTCCTGGCTGCATGCATCAAGGGATACCGGGGTGTCTTCCTCCGCCTCAGCACCCTCGCTCCCGCTTTTCTGCTCCTCCTCTTGCCTTGTTGGACTGGGCTCTGAAGTGTCCATCGTGGTATTCGGAGTGAAGGTGGGGTTGCCCCCAAGTATCGCATCCAGCTCTTTGTAGAAACGGCAGGTCGTGGGGGGCAGCACTGGACCGGCTGTTTGCCTCGCAGGCTTTGTGGTAGGCATTCTGCAGCTCCTTCACTTTAACCCTGCACTGCACTGTGTCCCGGTCATGGCCCCTTTCCATCATGTCCTTTGATATCTGCCTGAAGGTAACGTAATTCCTACGGCTGGAGCGCAGCTGGAAGCAGGCAGCTTGCTCCCCCCAAACACTGATGATGTCCAGGACCTTGCCATTGCTCCATACTGGGGATCGCCAGGCGCGTGGACACATGGTCACCTGGAAAGATGAGCTGAGAGCACTCCACACCCGGCTGAGCAAATATAAAGGGGATTTTTCAAAATTCCAAGAGAATTTAAAGGGTGGGTCTGATGGTTGGTCACCTGAGGGCAGGGCAGTAGAGTTCAAAAAGTGATGACCTGAGTGCCTAGAACAGGTATTGTGAGACACTTCTGGAGGCCGATCAGAGCGCACTAACAGACCAGGCCGTCCACACTGGCACTGCGGTGCTCCAGTAGGGGCGCATCAAGCATTATTCCACTCGCCGAGGTGGAGTACCAGGAGCGCTCTAGCAGGAGAGTCCAGGCGCTCTACGTGCCTTGCCAGTGTGGACGGGTCAGGAGTTAGAGCGCCTGGGGCTGCTTCAATGCGCTGTAACTCGCAAGTGTAGCCAAGCCCTAGGACTGGATGTGGAGAGAGAGAGAGAGAGAGAGAGAGAGAGAGAGAGAGAGATTGGTTGGGGAGCACTGGGAACCAGACAGCAATACCCAGAAGGGGAGACTAGGACTTGCTGGGCAATGAGACTGGGATGAGATGGCTAGAGACTGAGACTGGGGTAGGCAAGAAAAATGAGACTGGGGTTATGTCTATACTAGCACTTTTGTCGGTAAAACTTTTGTCAGGCAGGGATGTGTAAAAACCACCCCCAACCAAGTTTCACTGACAAAACTGCCGGTGTGAACAGCACTATGTCAGTAGGAGACGCTCTCTCACAGATATAGCTACCACCGCTCGTTGGGGGTGGTTTAATTATGCCAGCAGGAGAGCTCTCTCCCATCAGCATATAGTGGCTACACAGGAGTCCTTACAACAGTACAGCATAAGTCCATAGTGTAGACGTAGCCTGGGACAGGGACCCTGGGTGGGAAAGAGATAGGATTGGGTTGGAGATGACAGGGCTGAAAAGGTCAGACTTGAGGGGAATGAGAAGAAGAGTCTGTGCTCACTAGAGCAGACGCTGCTCTCGAACTTGGAACGGAACCCAAAATTCCTCTGTCATCAGCAAATATCTGTCAATGTGTGTTAGTCCCATTCCACTCTGGTGCTGGTCCAGTCAGAGGATAACAACCCACTGCTGCTTTCAGTTACTCTCTTAGGTCAAGTGGCAGAGGTCTATGCAGTAGAATTAAAGGTTCCAACTCTGCTGATGAACCACATGGGTGTCAATATGATGTCAGATGATAGAATGTTTTTTTCGGTTTGCTTTTTCAAAATCCTAGGAAACTACACATAAAAAACTATGTTAAAAACATTAAGGACAAAGTCAAGCACTCAAACGTTAGGAAATGCCAGAATTAAGGTTGCTAGTGTCATTTTAATTTGGCCCCCTTGTGTGTATGCATTATGATTCAGTCTTTAATTACATCAACACATACTATTTTCTTCCAAACAGGACCTCTGCCTCATTCAGTACACAGTATGGACTCTGCTCACTTAATGAGCAACTAATGTGTATTTTGTTTCATCCTCCTCATTCAGTGTGTGGTCCCAGGCCTTATTTACTACTCACTATTAAAACCCTGCTTTGTTTACCCCCCTCCCCCACCAATTATGGGCCTTCAAATTATCACCAAAAAATCCCTGAAGTTTGAGGGTTTCAAAAACATACAAAACAATATAAAAAATGTTGGTATGCAACATGTTTAATCAATCTCTTCCATTCTTTAATGCTATCTGATCTCTTGCTAGAATTTATGTGGGAAAACAAATTAAGAATTATGCTAGCTATGCTGCAGAAAGTCATCGGACTTTATATTTCCAGCTAAACAACATGTTTTGTTTGAGCTCTTATAAACTATGACTGTCCTGGTTGTTTTGACTGACAGGATCCTTACTTTACGATTATGTCATTTACAGTATCAGCTAAAATAATCACAAAATAGAGTGTTAACAGTTGTATCTTAATCGTAAAAAAAAACCCAAAAAACAAAAATCCAACACACTGTGACAAGGAAAAGAACCAACATTTGTTAATGCAAATTAATGGCTTCAGATTACAAACACCTTAGTGCAGTTGCATTTCTGTGAAACAACAAAATACGAGTTGTAAAATTAAGTTGCTTGAAAATAAATCAGACAACAAAACTTAATTACTGTCAGCAAGGACATTATATTTTAATGCTAAAATGCATGAAACACCAGCCAATTTCAAGAAGCAATAATTTTAACACAGACCTAATATGTAGATCACAATTTATAGGGAATAACAGGTTGAGATGCCTATTTGCTCAGAATTGTAGGATTTATAGTTTAATAGCTGGCATGTCAATTGCTGAAATGCTTTGCAAATTTTGCAGCTCTCATAGTGTATGATTCACTAGACTGGTACAAAAAATGACTTATTTCATCAGATGCACACTTCAAAATTACACTCGCTTTGGCAAGGAGTGAAACTAGTCAGCTGGTGAAAAGTTTTTATTTTAGTATCCATCCCTGGTTTGATTGCCTGCTTTAAAATATGAAAGTTTTACTGCAGATTTTCACTACCTATCAAAGGAACACTTAGAATACATTCTCTCTCTTGTCAAAGGCAGTATTTATGTATATGAGAAAATAAAATTGCTCTAACAGAATAGAAGCGTAACAAATTTACAGTGGAAGCAAGTTATGAAAGAGTTCAAGTACATTTATATCTCCTGGGAAGCTGATGTTCAAAAAGCTAACACTGATGGGGAGTGAGTACTGTATGGCTTTTGGCTGAAATATCATTTCACCTTGCTTATCGCACTCAACTCCTGCTTCTCCCTGCCCCTGCTTTGAGGACAGCTGCATACCGAGGAAGGAGATACAATAATTTTTGACTATTGTGCAAACTTTGTAACCTCGATAAAATTCCTAGATAATTTGATCTATAAAGTACCACGCAAACCTCTAAAATTTATGACATGATGAAATATACATCTCTCTCTCACACCCCCTTCCTCCCACCTCTCCCCCACCAAAATAAGAAAAAGTTAGAAGAAAATCTACCTCACCCTCTCCTAGGCCCCAGAACCTTGCAGAAGAGAAATAAACACTGCACTAAGTGGGAATGAGAGATCATGTCTAATCTTGGAGGAACCACTGCATAGGCTTGGTTCAGTCATTTGTGCCTCAATGGCCATACATAGCCAAGTGGCAGGACCACTCTGAAAATAAAACGTCACCTCTAATCTGAGTTTTAACTTGATAGGGTACAAATACAGAAAGAATGGGAGAATCTTTCCCCCTTACATTATCAGCAATACATAACATTAACATTTTAGCTGATGTTTTCAAAGCTATTGCCAGTTTTAAAGGGAACTGGGTGCCCAAATCTCCTAACCAGTTTGAAACTCTCAGCCTCTCTATTTATAGACCACCTTTAAGCCCAAATGATCTCCAAGTACTCTTTAAACTTTACAAATAACGGGCCATCTATTTGTCTTGTGCCACTCTTCTGCAAACTCTGATTATGTACATAAACTGCATGCACACTAACAGGGGACAGGTTGTGCCTCCTTTTGAAGTCTGCTTTTTAGATGAATATTCCTCCTTCCCCCACTTGTGAAATACACCCACATCTACGTTTCTAAGCCTTGGTCTACACTAGGCGTTGAGGTCGAATTTAGCAGAGTTAAATCGATTTAACCCTGCACCCATCCACATGAAGCCCTTTTTTTCGACTTAAAGGGCTCTTAAAATCGATTTCCTTACTCCACCCCTGACAAGGGGATTAGCGCTGAAATCGGCCTTGCTGGGTCGAATTTGGGGTACTGTGGACACAATTAGACGGTATTGGCCTCCGGGAGCTATCCCAGAGTGCTCCATTGTGACCGCTCTGGACAGCACTCTTAACTCGGATGCACTGGCCAGGTAGACAGGAAAAGGCCCGCAAACTTTTGAATTTCAATTTCCTGTTTGGCCAGCATAGCAAGCTGCAGGTGACCATGCAGAGCTCATCAGCAGAGGTGACCATGATGGAGTCCCAGAATCGCAAAAGAGGACCGAACGGGAGGTACGGGATCTGATCGCCGTATAGGGAGAGGAATCCGTGCTATCAGAACTACGTTCCAGTTTTCGAAATTCCAAAACATTTGTCAAAATCTCCCAGGGCATGAAGGACAGAGGCCATAACAGGGATCCGAAGCAGTGCCACGTGAAACTTAAGGAGCTGAGGCAAGCCTACCAGAAAACCAGAGAGGCGAATGGCCGCTCCGGATCAGAGCCCAAAACATGCCACTTCTATGATGAACTGCATGCCATTTTAGGGGGTTCAGCCACCACTACCCCAGCCATGTTGTTTGACTCCTTCAATGGAGATGGAGGCAACACGGGAGCAGGTTTTGGGGATGAGGAAGATGATGATGATGAAGTTGTAGATAGCTCACAGCAAGCAAGCAGAGAAACCGGTTTTTCCGACAGCCAGGAACTGTTTCTCACCCTGGACCTGGAGTCAGGACACCCCGAACCCACCCGAGGCTGCCTCCCAGACCCACCAGGCAGAGAAGGGACCTCTGGTGGGTGTACCTTTTAAAATACTATACATGGTTTAAAAACAAGCATGTTTAATGACTAATTTGCCCTGGCTTTCGCAGCTCTCCTGGATGTACTCCCAAAGCCTTTGCAAAAGGTTTCTGGGGAGGGCAGCCTTATTCCGTCCACCGTGGTAGGACACTTTACCACTCCAGGCCAGTAGCACGTACTCGGGAATCATTGTACAACAAAGCATTGCAGTGTATGTTTGCTGGCATTCAAACAACATCTGTTCTTTACCTCTCTGTATTATCCTCAGGAGAGTGACATCATTCATGGTCACCTGGTTGAAATAGGATGCTTTTCTTAAGGGGACATTAAGAGGTGCCCGTTCCTGCTGGGCTGTTTGCCTGTGGCTGAACAGAAATGTTCCCCGCTGTTAGCCACGGGGAGGGATGAGGGGGTAGCCACACGGTGGGGGGAGGCAAAATGCGACCTTGGAACGAAAACACATGTGCTATGTATGTAATGTTAACAGTAAGCTTTACCGTGAAAGAGTGTATCCACTGTTCTATAAAACGTGTCTTTTTAAATACCACTGTCCCTTTTTTTTTCTCCATCAGCTGCATGTGTTTCAAGGATCACAGGATCTTCTCCTTCCCAGAGACTAGCAAAGATTAGAAGGCGAAAAAAATGCACTTGCGATGAAATGTTCTCTGAGCTCATGCTGTCCTCCCACACTGACAGAGCACAGACGAATGCCTGGAGGCAGACAATGTCAGAGTGCAGGAAAGCACAAAATGACCGGGAGGAGAGGTGGCGGGCTGAAGAGAGGGCTGAAGCTGAAAGGTGGCGGCAGCGTGATAAGAGGAGGCAGGATTCAATGCTGAGGCTGCTGGAGGATCAAACTAACATGCTCCAGCGTATGGTTGAGCTGCAGGAAAAGCAGCAAGAGCACAGGCCGCCCCTACAGCCTCTGTATAACTAACCGCCCTCCTCCCCAAGTTCCATAGTCTCCTCACCCAGACACCCAAGAGCGCGGTGGGGGGGCCTCCGGCCACCCAGCCACTCCACCACAGAGGATTGCCCAAGCAACAGAAGGCTAGCATTCAATAAGTTTTAAACTTTTAAAGTGCTCTGTGGTCTTGTCCTTCCCTCCTCCACCATCCCTCCTGGGCTACTTGGTAGTTATCCCCCTATTTGTGTGATGAATGAATAAAGAATGCATGAATGTGAAGGAACAATGACTTTATTGCCTCTGCAAGCGGTGATCAAAGGGAGGAGGGGAGAGTGGTTAGCTTACAGGGAAGTAGAGTGAACCAAGGGGCGGGGGGTTTCATCAAGGAGAAACAAACAGAACTTTCACACCGTAGCCTGGCCAGTCATGAAACTGGTTTTCAAAGCTTCTCTGATGTGCAGCGCGCCCTCCTGTGCTCTCCTAACTGCCCTGGTGTCTGGCTGTGTGTAACCAGCAGCCAGGCGATTTGCCTCAACCTCCCACCCCGCCATAAACTTCTCCCCTTTACTCTCACAGATATTGTGGAGTGCACAGCAAGCAGTAATAACAGTGGGAATATTGGTTTTGCTGAGGTCTAACCGAGTCAGTAAACTGCGCCAGCGCGCTTTTAAACATCCAAATGCACATTCTACCACCATTCTGCACTTGCTCAGCCTGTAGTTGAACAGCTCCTGACTACAGTCCAGGCTGCCTGTGTATGGCTTCATGAGCCATGGCATTAAAGGGTAGGCTGGGTCCCCAAGGATAACTATAGGCATTTCAACATCCCCAACGGTTATTTTCTGGTCTGGGAATAAAGTCCCTTCCTGCAGCTTTTGAAACAGACCAGAGTTCCTGAAGATGCAAGCTTCATGTAACTTTCCCGGCCATCCCACATTGATGTTGGTGAAATGTCTCTTGTGATCCACCAGTTCTTGCAGCACTATTGAAAAGTACCCCTTCCGGTTTATGTACTCGCCAGCTTGGTGGTCCGGTGCCAAGATAGGGATATGGGTTCTGTCTATGGCCCCACCACAGTTAGGGAATCCCATTGCAGCAAAGTCATCCACTATGACCTGCACATTTCCCAGGGTCATTACCCTTGATATCAGCAGATCTTTGACTGCGTTGGCTACTTGCATCACAGCAGCCCCCACAGTAGATTTGACCACTCCAAATTGATTCCCAACTGACCGGTAGCTGTCTGGCGTTGCAAGCTTCTACCAGGGCTATTGCCACTCGCTTCTCAACTGTGAGGACTGCTCTCATCTTGGTATTCATGCGCTTCAGGGCAGGGGAAAGCAAGTCACAAAGTTCCATGAAAGTGCCCTTATGCATGCAAAAGTTTCGCAGCCACTGGGAATCGTCCCAGACCTGCAACACTATGTGGTCCCACCAGTCTGTGCTGGTTTCCTGAGCCCAGAATCAGTGTTCCACTGCATGAACCTGCCCCATTAGCACCATGATGCCCACATTGCCAGGGCCCGTGCTTTGAGAGAAGTCTGTGTCCATGTCCTCATCACTCTTGTCACCGCGCTGACGTCGCCTACTCGCCCGGTTTTGCTTTGCCAGGTTCTGGTGCTGCATATACTGCTGGATAATGCGTGTGGTGTTTAATGTGCTCCCAATTGCCAAAGTGCTCTGAGCGGGCTCCATGCTTGCCGAAGTATAGCGTCTGCACAGAAAAAAGGCACAGAACGATTGTCTCCTATTGCTCTGACGGAGGGAGGGGCGACTGACGACATGGCTTACAGGGAATTAAAATCAAGAAAGGGGGTGGCTTTGTGAGAAACAGAATGGCCCCCTCAAGGACAGAACTCAAACCCTCAAGATAGAACTCAAAACTGGGGTTAGCAGGCCACTGATTTCACAGAGGGAGGGAGGAGAAAATGAATACAAAACAAATCTGGTCTATTTCTTGTTTTGATCCACTTCATCTATCTTTATACATCTTGCTGGCAGCGGACCGTGCAGTAGGACTGCTAGCCATTGTCATCTCCTGGGTGCTCGGCAGAAGACAGTGCAGTATGACTGCTGGCCATCGTCTTCTGCTGGCTGCTGATTAAAAGACAGTGCACTGCTGGTAGGACTGAATCGCCATGAGACGAAACTTAAAAGGGAAATGACCTGGCTGAGTCACTCCCATGTTTGCCCAGGCGCCCCGACCTCATTGAGGTCGGTTAAAAGAGCACCCAGGACTACATCGACGATGGCTACCAGTCATACTGTACTGTCTGGTGCCAAAAGGCAATAAACTGCTGCAATAAACAGCACCCAGGAGACATACGGTGACGGTTAGCTGAGCGGGCTCCATGCTTGCCGTGGTATGGCGTCTGCACAGGTAACTCAAGAAAAAAGGTGCAAAACGATTGTCTGCCCTTGCTTTCATGGAAGGAGGGAGGGAAGGGGGGCCTGACGATATGTACCCAGAACCACCCGCGACAATGTTTTAGCCCCATCAGGCACTGGGATTTCTACCCAGAATTCAAATGGGCGGCGGAGATTGTGGGAACTGTGGGATAGCCACCCACAGTGCAACGCTCTGGAAGTCGACGCTTGCCTCGGTACTGTGGACACACTCCGCTGACTACATGCACTTAGAGCATTTGTGTGGGGACACACACACAATCGACTGTATAAAAACGCTTTCTACAAAACCGACTTCTATAAATTCGACTTAATTTCGTAGTGTAGACATACCCTAAGTACTAAGTTTCATTCAGAAGACAGCTTCTGACAGCACAGTGCTCCCAAACACCATGATGACTTAGTGAAAAATTAAAAAGGTATATTAGAACCTGCTTCTTCAGCTGAATTATGAACATTGGGAAGAGAAAGTACACATATTCTTGGCTAAGGATGTGCTGTACTGCTAGACACACAATCTTTTGGAGGAGAAAAAACACAAGTCTCTTCTGACTGTGTGTGAAAGTTAAGGTTCTGACAGCACTTTTCAAAAAGATACAAGGGTAACCCCTACGTACTTATCAATGCTCCATTATGAAGTTTTTACAAAATACACTAACACACACACACGCAGTACTTTATGGTGAAGGTATTTTTTATTTAAATGGTTAATTAAAATTTAGGGGCCTACTGTTACAGAGTGCTGAGCATACAAGAGCTCTTATTGATTTAAAATGGCACCTGATGAATGCAGAACACTTGAAAATTAGGGCATTTATGTCAGAAACTTCAGAAACTAATTTTAGACAACCATTTTTGAAAATGTTAGCCTCCACCTTCAAAGCATTAAACAAGCATTACCTAATTACTCTCTGCAACTACCCTGCAAGATGGTTAATATTATCCCTATTTTATAGGCAGAGAAACTGGGAAAGTGACTTGCCCAAGGCCATACCGCAAAGTCAGCAACAGAAGTGGGCTTGGCATGCAAATTCCTGGCTTCCACAGCAATCCTGTTTTCTGTCCATTAAACCAGATGCTTGAAGTAGCGCATGAAATCTTGCTACTAATATCCCTGTGTACAACATAAAATTGCTATGTTTGGTCACGTGGTCACTGCACTAGCACTTGAAAATACACATTGACTGTATATAACATCTTCAATACTGTTGCAGGTCGAGTGTGCCCCATCCCTTTTTGAGACGGAGCAAGGGTGATTATGGATCCGCGGCTGAGTCTATACAACCATCCCTCGTCTTGGGATAGCTTGGCCTAGGGGTAAAAGTCAATATGGCCGCTCTCTCTCAGGGCTGTGTGGCCTAGCACTCAAAGTCCATAGGGCTGTCCTGTTTAGCAGGGCTGTGTTGTCTAGTGGCCAGAGTCAGTATAATGGCCCTCTTAGGTAGGGCTGTTTGGCCTGGTAGCCGGTCATGACAGTGGACTGCCACTGGGGAGTGGGCTGGGGGAGAGAAGGGGGGCGTGGTGGCCTGGTAGGGGAACCCGGGCCCTCCCTGTTCCACCAGGTCCAGGTCCACCAGGTCCCAGCTCAGGCCCCTGATAGTGGCAAGTACGCTTGCCACTGGGTCAGCGGGGAATCCGCCCAAAACACACTGACACCACTAGGTATAATGCCTAGTCCCCCTGAGCTACTTATAGAATCACAGAATATCAGTGTTGGAAGGGACCTCAGGAGATCATCTAGTCCAACCCCCTGCTCAAAGCAGGACCAATCCCCAGGTTTCGCCACAGATCCCTAAATGGCCCCCTCAAGGATTGAACTCACAACCCTGGGTTTAGCAGGCCAATGCTCAAACCACTGACCTATCTCTCCCCCCCCACTTCCTCCCTGTCCCTTGTATAGTGGTCCTGATATCTCCAGAGTCCATAGGCTCTTTGGCCTGTGTGACTCTCAGCAGCTCTGTCACTCCTTGGGAGTCTGCAGGAGCTTGGGCATTTGCCTGGGTCTCGGCGTCTCCGGCTTCTGCCGTCTGTGGCTTCAGCAGCTCCCGGGCTGGAGCTTGCAGCATGCATCATCCTTCTTCAGCAGTAAGCCCTGAATGAGCCAAGCTGCTCCCTTTTATAATTAGTCTCCAGCCGGAGCATGCCCAGCAGGGCTGAGGGGGCATGGCCTCCTTGGCCCAGAGAGTAGAGTTAACCCTTGCAGTACTAGTGCAGGGTGAGTGCACCCTGTGACAAGTACCAAAGGTGTTATAAGACAACGAACTTTTAGCATTCCTTTATTCTCTGTTTTCCCTTCTCCTTTCTATAATCTCATTTCTCTCTCTTCCTTCAGTGAAATATGACAATTTATTCATTTACTGCAAATTTATCTCATAGCATATACATCCACCGATCTAGAGATGTTATTGGGTTAGACTTGTTCATCGCAGTACATGAAGGCAACTTAGCTAAAGTTTCTGGTGCTGTTACATGCCTTTACATAATAGATGTACGCTGCAAAGCTTTCCCAGTAGACATATAACTCCAATTCTTTTTAACACTTAATAGCATTATTATGGATATTCCTTTTGTGAGATTATTTATTATTACACTGTAATAAAAAAAGGGACCAAACACAGGAGTCTCTGGAATTCACATCACAAAATGGTATCTGGAGTGATCAAATATACCTTAGTTTAAATTTTCTCATTCTGCCTTACACATGTGAATTGAAGGAGGGTTACACAAGTATTCATATAACAAGGAATTAAAAAGAGGATAATTAAAAGAACGAGGGATGTCCTACAGACTGGTTAATATAGATTACAAGAGAATCAATTTATAGGTAAGGAACAGACTATTCTATTCCTATACATGAATACAACCAATATGGATATGTTTCAGAGTAACAGCCCTGTTAGTCTGTATTCGCAAAAAGAAAAGGAGTACTTGTTGCACCTTAGAGACTAACCAATTTATTTGAGCATAAGCTTTCGTGAGCTACAGCTCACTTAATCGGATGCATACTGTGGAAAGTGTAGAAGATCTTTTTATACACACAAAGCATGAAAAAATGGGTGTTTACTACTACAAAAGGTTTTCTCTCTCCCCACCCCACTCTCCTGTTGGTAACTGCTTATCTAAAGTGATCACTCTCCTTACAATGTATATGATAATCAAGGTGGGCCATTTCCAGCACAAATCCAGGGTTTAACAAGAACGTCTGGGGGGCGGAGGCAGGGGTAGGAAAAAACAAGGGGAAATAGGCTTGAATAGATACTGGGAGTGGCTAAGCCATTATGCAAGGTAACCTAAGTTAATTGTATCCAATTTCCAAATGAATTCCAATTCAACAGTCTCTCGCTGGAGTCTGGATTTGAAGTTTTCTGTTGTAATATCGCAACTTTCATGTCTGTAATCGCGTGACCAGAGAGATTGAAGTGTTCTCCGACTGGTTTATGAATGTTATAATTCTTGACATCTCATTTGTGTCCATTTATTCTTTTACGTAGAGACTGTCCACTTTGACCAATGTACATGGCAGAGGGGCATTGCTGGCACATGATGGCATATATCACATTGGTGAATGTGCAGGTGAACGAGCCTCTGATAGTGTGGCTGATGTGATTAGGTCCTATAATGGTGTCCCCTGAATAGATATGTGGGCACAGTTGGCAATGGGCTTTGTTGCAAGGATAGGTTTCTGGGTTAGTGGTTCTGTTGTGTGGTATGTGGTTGTTGGTGAGTATTTGCTTCAGGTTGGGGGGCTGTCTGTAGGCAAGGACTGGCCTGTCTCCCAAGATTTGTGAGAGTGTTGGGTCATACTTCAGGATAGGTTGTAGATCCTTAATAATGCATTGGAGAGGTTTTAGTTGGGGGCTGAAGGTGACGGCTAGTGGCGTTCTGTTATTTTCTTTGTTAGGCCTGTCCTGTAGTAGGTGACTTCTGAGAACTCTTCTGGCTCTATCAATCTGTTTCTTCACTTCCGCAGGTGGGTACTGTAGTTGTAAGAATGCTTGATAGAGATCTTGTAGGTGTTTGTCTCTGTCTGAGGGGTTGGAGCAAATGTGGTTGTATCGCAGCGTTTGGCTGTAGACAATGGATTGTGTGGTGTGGTCAGGGTGAAAGCTGGAGGCATGTAGGTAGGAATAGCAGTCAGTAGGTTTCCGGTACAGGGTGGTGTTTATGTGACCATCGTTTATTAGCACTGTAGTGTCCAGGAAGTGGATCTCTTGTGTGGACTGGACCAGGCTGAGGTTGATAAGCTATTACCAGCAGGAAAGTGGGGTGGGGGGAGAGAAAACTTTTTGTAGTGGTAAACACCCATTTTTTCATGCTTTGTGTGTATAAAAAGATCTTCTACACTTTCCACAGTATGCATCCGATGAAGTGAGTTGTAGCTCACAAAAGCTTATGCTCAAATAAATTGGTTAGTCTCTAAGGTGCCACAAGTACTCCTTTTCAGTATGGTATGTATCCAGTCCAGTTGGAAATAAAACAAACAAGAGGGCTGGGTGAAAACCACAAGTATCTGAAGAGTTTTGTGCTTTTCTTTAAATGGGGAACTGTAACCTAAAGGACACTGAACTAAGGCTGTATCTGTGGAAGATGAAATACCTACTTTGTTGTGTTTCATGACTCAAAGTCACCGCCCTGTTAATCTTACTATATGTGACTATTTTTCTCTGTCCAAGAGCTGGTAAATATCTGATTGAAAGGGTTTCAATGTCCAAAGGAGGCATATGTTTAGACATGCACATCAGTTCTAACAAAAATTTGACCCATCTGGAAACACTGAACCTTTGGGCCTTTTTGTGTGTGTGTGTGTGTGTGTGTGTTCTTCCACATGATAAAAAAAAAAAAAACTCTTCTAGAGAGCTTGTAGCCTACTAAAGTAGTATTTGATGATGACTGCTCAAGTGTATGAAATATGACTGCAGTGTTTTTGTTGTTGTTGTTTGTTTTTATTTAAAGGGATGAATTGGTTTAAGGTGGAAAGAAGGTAGATATGCTTTCTGATTCGAGTGGATAGTGGAGTTTACTTCAGGGAGAAATTCTGGAGCTGGTATAAGAGCTACTTGTCTGAAAAGAACACCATGAAAGGCTCCTTGAGACAGAAGACTCCCAGCTGGCCTACTCATCTAGCTAGTGTAATCACTATTAAGAAGGTGACCTTTCTTGATAAGAAATATTAGGACATTTCAGACAGCAGTTAAAAAGGAAGCTTCTTAAAGACCTTACAAAGAATTTTAAGTCCATCTGGGTACAGGATGTCCACAGTAGGTCTCACTGAGTAATATCCTTAAGAAATCTGGTTTTCCCTTTTTTGATATATACAGTGCACACCTCCATACATAAAATCACAGCCCAGTAAAATTAGACATATGCAAACAGAGCTTCCAACCTACATATAGGAGATAACTTAGTCTTTCAAAACTGATATAATGTGTGAAAGCAATAGAACATAAAAGTGAAAACTAATTTTTTTGAAAGATTAAAGGAATATCTTTGCACAGAATACATAATTAGGATACACAAGCCTCAACTTTGTGATACAAAAGGCTTGAAAATCTGCTTGCCCACTCAATAGCGTGGAGTAGGAAGCTTTCCCTGGTGAGTTCAGAGGCTAAGCTACTAATTTCTTTAGAATTTAAACTTTAATTTAAAGGTTTTTCTACCCTGAAGAATGATTACATAAAAATAGCACACATTTACTCTTGGTAAAGAAATCATGCGAAGTTATACTGGCAAAAGCACTTTTATGCGAGTATAACTGTTTACACTGGGGAGTTTGTCGGCACAGAAATGTTGCAAATACATAATAATCATAAAAGCAAAACACACACCTCAGGGAGAAACTCTTGAGCTGACTTCCGATCTTCGGACATTTAGGCCTGTTCTATATATCAAATCTAGTTTTTAATTACAGTGGTGACCCCCACCTTCATTGTCAATAATCAGCTGTGATTACCCCTTTTCTGCTTCCCACATCAGCATCAGCCTTCATGCTGTCTCCCATGCCACCCCAGCACATTGTGAAGCCACCACCTTTTCTCCTCTTTCAAATCTCTCCTTAAAATATCTTTCTTGATAAAATTTTAATCTTACTGTATTTTCTTTGTACACATAGTATTCAATCTTAAATCTGTAAACACTGTCAGTGGAGTTCCTCTTGTAACATTATCCCTGTGCTTAAAGTTATGCTTGGGGCCTAAAAGGAGATTGGAAAATATTGGGAAAAATTTTAACTGTACAAATTAAATTTCAATTTAACATAATAAGATGTATACACCACAAGGAGCATTTTCAGCTCATCTGGTCACTTTTATCATAATTCAGGTCTCAGGAATCCAGAACTCTGATGTGCCAGCTCCTATTCTGGGTCATTTCCCAGTGTGCACTCTGCTAGGGATATCAAACGTACAGTTGAACAAACAATGCTGGAGCTTGCATTATGGTCAAGTCCCACTTTTAACCCAATATTGTATATTTTAAACATTATTTTATCATGAACAGTACATGAATTTTAAGTATTACACTTTAAAATTATGGAATATTGGAGACAATGAGACTCTTCTCACCACAAATAGATAGCCAACTGTTGGTGCAACATAAGATGGACTCTGGGATATCACTCCAAATGGGAGCTGGAAGTCACAGAGGGTTTGCATTGTTGCAGAGAGATGGAGGTGGAGAAGCAAGGAATTATTTTGGAAATATATTCTCTTTCAAAAGAACAAAAAAATCCCAATTAAATACAGATATAAAAGTGCTTCCGTACTCTCTTTAGTTGGGGCATTTAACAAGCTGGAAATGTCTTCACCATACTTATAGATCACCTTAAAAGGTATTTTTAAAAGACAACAGCAATCTAATCAAATGTAAAATGTCTAACCTGCCAATGTAAAAAGAAACAAAAAAGCCTGCCCAACTGACAACAGTAAAAGGATTTATTTTATTTAATTTTGAAAAATCAATATAAAAATGAAGTCCAAAACTTCTTAGTGGATGTGTCATGATTTATTAAGCATGGAGCCTAAGCAAGCCCTCATAAGAGAGAAATTGCTTTCTTTCATCTTTAAAACAGACTTCTCATTCTTTTGCAAATACCATCATTTCAAAATAATTCTTGTCCAAGTAGCAGTGACACACCATCAGAACTTGTGAACAAGGCAGAATAGAGTAATAAATGCTGCACTATACATGCATTTTACACATTCAAAACACACAGAATATGGTGGTGTAATGGATTTAAAAATAAAATCTAATCTAAATTCCATGTAGAAACGCATGCCACGGAACATTTCTGGATCTATTAATGTAATTAATAACTATTATTGTAGATAATGAGAATCATCCTGTGAGAGGCCTCTGCTACTCAGTGAAGAGCACAATATAACTACAGAGACAGGTGTGGAGATATTCTTCAAATATCACATGAGAACAGATGTGGAATTTCAGGCTTCCAATTTCTGTTTTAATGATGAATTGCTCAAAAGATTTCCAGATGTAAACAATACTGTTTGTTCTAACTTTACCAGTAGCATGCTGCTGTACTTACAGTAAAGAGGACATACTGATCAGTTGTCAGGTATCAACAGATGCATTGTGGCTTCATGGTCTTATAAACTGTTCTGAGATGCACGTGTCTGTAAAACAAATTTGCATCTCCTGTCACCCTCATCTCTGCCTGTCTCTCACACTTCTGGAAGTTTCACACCAGCTTAAATTTAACATGGCTCAAACTGAATTCCTTATCTTTCTTCCCAAGCCCTCTCCACTCTCACACAATCTCTGGCACTCGTGGCAACAGCACCATCCTCTCTGCTAATCAGGCCTCCTTCATTTGGGTGTTGTCTTGGCTAGGAGATCTTCTCACCTTACTATAGGCCCCTGGCTATTATGTGCCGGTGCATTTTTTCAAATGGTATGTTCAGAGGAGCAGAAGGATGTGAAGGTGTCTATGAGTGGGATAGATGGATAGATTCAGGTTGGAGAGACAGGGATAGACTGAAAAGAGAGAAAAACATAAAAAGAGGAAATGTGGGGCAGCCAGAAAAATATGAAGGCAAAGCTTGAACACATTATGTAGGGAAAGAGATCTAGGAGCCAACGGGAAAGAAAAGAGGAAACAATAGACAGTGAAAACAATGAAGGATAAGATACTGTCTTAAAGTTTTGTACCGCTGCCCATGATTCTAGTAACTACCACCCACACCAAAATCACTAACAGCAAAATCCCCAGTGGACTTCATGGTGCGTCCGGCATTTTTGCACCCAAAACTCTGCTAGGTGTAGGGTTTTTGTTTTGTGCAGGGGGTAGTGGTGGTAACTGTTTAGAAACAGAAAGGGGTGTTTGAACTGTGAGCTTCACTTCTGGAGGAAATACTTTCTTAAAGAAACATGCTCCATGATGATTACGGTAAAGAGAAGAGAAAAAAGGTGAAATAGGGCCAGGTAGGTAAAGAACATAAAAGGAAAGCCTGAGATTCTTAGCACAACTTTCATTTTTAACAACTATTAATAGAAAGTTGTTACAATTACATACAAGAAACAGTACACAACTACTTATTTCTTTAAATTTGCATGGGTTCTCTCATTGTCATTATTATTTTGATTACGGTAGTGCCTAAAGGCCAGGGCTCCATTGTGCTAGGCACTATTCAAACACAGAACAAAGAGATGGTCCCAGCCCCAAAGAGCTTATACTCAGTGGTGCAAGTAAAATTCATTTCTTACCGGTACGGGGGGGGGGGGGGGAGAACCAGGTAAGCGGGGCTTGTGACTTCCCCATGTGACCCTCCATGTGATTCCTCACTGTGCCGCCCCCAGCCCGGGGCTCCCACGCTCTCCCCATCCCCTCCCCACATCCATCCCATGGTACTGGGGTGGGGGGGGGGAGGGAGAAGAGGGCTCTGTCCTCCTCCTGCTGTGCCAGAGACTTCAGGGCAGGGCTCTCCCGGGAGCTGCTATGGTACACAGATGGAGATGCAGCTCCGTGGAAGGGCAGAGGGCGGGGCTAGGCATTCTGCTCCTTTCCATGCTGGGAGGGGCAGCGGGGAAAGGAGCAGAACTCCTCTGGCGGGGCTGCTGCTGTGTCTTTCCGGTACACCGTACCGGCTATAAATAGCTTGCTGGTACGGCATACCCGCATACTTGCACAGCTGCTTATACTGTAAGTGGTTGCAGAGATACCTTAAGTTTCAAACCTTGTTCAGATAGATTTATTGTGATGGCTTCTACCACTAAAAAGTGAGGTAGTGTGGTCTAGTGAATAAAGCACTGGACTGGGACTCAGTAGACCTGGGTTCTATTTGCAGGTCTGCCAATGAACTGCTGTGTGGCCAGAAGCAAATTGCTTTCACTTCTGTGTGGCTCTCCTCTTCTGTCACCGTTTTACCTGTGTTGTCCATTTAGAACGTACATTCTTTTGGGCAGGTACTGTCTCTTATGATGTGGCTGTTGTGATACAGCATGGCCAGAGGGCAGCAGGAGAGTGTTGGAGTCTTAGTCCCTGTAGAGGGAAGGAAGTTTGCTATAAATTAATTAAAGCATCTGAAGCCAGTCACATGATAAAAACTCCCTGCTTCAATCACACAAGAGGAGGAGTTGAAGCAGAGTGGATTGGTGCTGGAGTAGAGAGCAGTTTGGAGGGAAGCAGAGGAGAGTTTGGAGAAGTGCTGTGGTGGGCTAAGAAGACCAAGATCCTAGGTAAAGGGACACCTGGTTTGTGCAGAGGGAGGGCAGGAAGCCCCACAAGCTGAAGGGCAGGAGAGGGAAGTAGCCCAGGGGAAGGAACCACTAGTTCTAGTGGTTTACTGCTATCCCTAGGGCCCCTGGGCTGGGACCCGGAGTAGAGGGCGGACCTGGGTCCCTCCCTCTCCTCTCCCCTCCCTTCCCCTCCTCTAGGACACTAGTGAGGCAGTTAATACCCCAGTTCCGGGGCAAGAAACGGTGTCCTGAACCCCCCACCCCAAGAAGAGAAAGCGCGAGACCCATCATAGCAGTGCTGGCAATTTGCCACACTGTACAGTACCTAAAACCTGGGGCCTCTACACATTGCTGTAATGCCGCTACTCCTCCCACCACCACTGACAAAAATGGGCAAATACCCAGGTCTTCAAAGGGTTAATTATAGATAGGGGCCTTGACCCACACACGCATGAACTTTTGGAAAATTCAGATACAAATCCCAACTTTGATATCCATGCCCATCTCCAGTTAATTTACATTACTAATACAAGACACGCCCCACACACTGCAGGGGTTAGCCACAAAAAAGTTTTCTACAGACGTCTTACTCAGCTGTCAGTTATGGTCTCTGCTACCAGAAAATGACTTCTCTCTCAGCTGGCAGACAAGGAATGATTTATAATTGCCATAATGGAAACAAAAAGGCACAGTTGCCCTTTTTCCATAAAAGGCAAACTTGTTTTGTATATCAGAAACGTCTGAACCCAAAAATCTATGTATATTTAGTTGTTACGCTAAGGGCTAAATTGCAGCTAGAAGCTAGAGACCTCTGGCAGGGGATGGTGCAGAGGTTCCCAATCCCAGGTAGGAGTAGATTGAGGCACTATGCCTCAGATAGGTACACAGCATGTCTTAGAGCACACAGCTGCCGAGATTGCTGTGTGTGCTCCCTCTACACAGTGCCGGTTTTGCTGGCATGGGGGGATGTGAGAAGTACAGAGCTAGCAGGACTCCATCTTTTTTCCACCTCCTTTCAAATGCTGTGAGGGCTAGACTCACAGAGTTCTTGCATCCCTTGAGAAAGAGTGACTGTACTTGGTCCCTGCACAGTAGGGCAGTGAGGGGAATAGGAACCTTCTTCCTCCCTGCATCCCCTATGGCACACACCCAGCAGATTTACATACAATTTGGTAGTGTTACCACTGTCTTTAATTGGTTGTATTGCCATAGTGCCCAGAGCCCCCAGTTATAATCAGAGCTCCATTGTGTTGGGCTCTGCACAAACATATTCAGAGCAGAATCTGCCATAAAGATTTTAAAATCTAAAAGGTTAAAAAGTAAAACAAACCACCAAAATAAAAACTAGTCAATGTCAGAGACACTCTTAAGGAGTTCTAACAAAGTTATAAGAATATCTGTAGAATTACAAATATGGGTTGACACTACATATGCAATAGTAACCCCTGCACTTGAACTGAAAAGGCAGAGAAAGGAGAAACATGTCTGTGACAGATATGGAAAGTTCCTGCAATATCTTTGGGAGTATTAACGGCAAAGAGTTCTGTGGCACCTTATAGATTAACAGATGTATTGTAGCATGAGCTTTCGTGGGTGAATACCCACTTCGTTGGATGCATGCATTACCCACGAAAGCTTATGCTCCAATACGTCTGTTAGTCTATAAGGTGCCACAGGACTCTGCCGCTTTTACAGATCCAGACTAACATGGTTACCCCTCTGATGCTTTACTGTATTAAGTTTATGTATCATACTGGGCAAGGGACTGTATGCAATTCTATGGGGGAGGGTGACAACAACTCCTCCAGGAACTAAGAACAGTGGGGGGTGAGTACACAAATTCACTCAGGTTGTCACACCTCCAGAGAAGTACTTTCAGGTGTTCATGTGAAGAAGCTCACATATACTAGTTCAAATTGAATTCTCCACAGATCAACTGACAAAGAAAGGACTTTTGGATAAACAGCTTGAGCTTAAAGTGACTCAGAGCTTTCTTTCTGATCCAGCAAATGGATAGGATCTTCTGTCCAAGGGGGCCCCAAATTCTTCCTGGGAAAAGTTGGAAGGGCTTTGGCCTACTGAGGCCCCATTAGACTAACAGCTGACAATTGGTAAGCTTTTAGCAATAGTATAGGAACTTTTACTGTTTTTTGTATGTTTTCTCTGTAATGCTTACACCTTAACAATAAATGTGTTTGCTCAGAAAGAGCTCTGTGATAACTTTTGACTGCTGGCAATTATGCTGTTCATAAGACTTTGGAGAGTGAGCAAAGCACAGATGCTGGCCTGCTAAGGCAGCGTGGCTTGCTAGGTCTACCACAATGTAGGCAGGGAGCTGTGCGGCCTGGAAAAATCCTGGTCAGGAGGGAGAAAGACACAGGTCTCCAATCAAGAGAGGTGATGACTGCAGTATTGGGTTTACAATGGCACCAGGCCCACACTTGGAAGGGGCCCATTAAGGCTCCGGCTCCGAGTGGACTCTGCTGCCAGCCACCTGCAGGGTCCCACCTGCCTCCCCAGGACCGAGCTCCCTGGGACCAGTAGAGACTGGGCCACTCTCGACCAGTGGGGGGGGGGGGGAGAAGTGCATCACAAGAGGCTTGGCAGGGCCCCAACAGGCAAGTGGGTCCTGAGGGAGCCTGGCTCGGGCAGGCCTCCCTCCTGCTTCAGCCTGGTTGACTGCACAGCTCCCAAGTGGCTGGAGTAATCCCCACCCAGGACCAACTCCCGGCCACGCAGCCAGCTCACCCCAGGGGACACAGTCACCTCCCAGTGGGGGTGGTGAATGCAACTGGGAGGCGGGACATGGGGCAGTGGGTCTCTGGAGAGCTTGTGGGGGCGAGGGGGCGCTGGGCATTGGGGGAGGTTTGTGCTTTGTGGCGCTGGTCAGTGGAGGGTCTGTGGGGGGTGCTGAACATAGGGGTCTGTGGAGGGGGCACTGTGGGTGGTGGTGTGCAGGGTGCTGTGCAATTGTGGGGGGGGTCTCTGGGTGGGGAGGCACTGGGCATAGCAGGTCCAGGGGGGAACTGGGCATAGGGGTCCATATGGGGGTCGCTGGGCTGGGGGGCCGTGGGAAGGTGCTAGGGTGTGGTGCAGGCCTGCTCCCAAGGGGTGCGGGCAGTGCAGGGCTGGGCAGGCCAGCGTATATCTGTGGCTGTTGGTTTGTAAACAGTGCCCTCACGCTGGGGTGGGGGACCAGGGCTGCCCCGGGCAGGCCCCTTGCTCTGGGTACCTAACGTACCCCACCTCATGCCCATTTCCCCCATGGGGGCCCCTAAATATGTTTGGCATCGGGCCCACAAAAGGTTAATCCAGCCCAGGGTGGCTGAGGAGTGGGTGCCAGTCATGGACCACGGAGTGGAGATACAGATGCACCTGCCCTAAACTGTGACAATATGCTTTAGGACACAAAATCTCACTTTACTTGTTTTAGGACAATTCTAGAAATTTATATTCTGGCATTCTTGTTTGCGCTTGCTTAACTTTACAAATCACAAGGCACCCAAGTGAAAATCCCACAGACAAACACTTGAGTAATACCTTAAATCCCAATGACTGTTTTCATATCATCTCTCTTATTGCTGGAAGACTACAAAAATGCATTAACCTTAAGAACAGTCTTTCCTCTTTAGATTTGGCACGGTTTTAAGTACAGCGAAATTTACTTAAATATTTAGCAGTAGAAAGACATAATACCTTAATAAATCTAAGCTAGCGTAACACTATTTGTTAGTGGCAGTCAGACTACTATATATACCAGGGGTGGGAAAAATCCAGTCTGCAGGCGGATCCAGCCCATCTAACATTTCTGTCTGGCCCGCCAGGCTCTTTGGCTGTCCCCTCATGATCTCCAGGCTGCTAAAAGTCCTGCAGTGCAGCGGGGCACTCAGGTAGGCTGCCTGCCTGCCGTGGTCCCACGCAGCTCCCGGAAGTGGCCAGCTGCTGCTGGCATGTCTCTGTGCACCCCTGGTGAGGTGGCGGGGGGGGGGGGGGAGGAGGCGACTCTGCGCGCTGCCCCCACCCCCATTCTCACAGCTTCCATTGGCCAGTTTCCAGCCAATGGGAGCAGCAGGGGCGGTGCTTGTGGGCGTGGTCAGCACACGGAGACCCGCTACCCTCCCACCCTCAAGGGGCGCGCAGAGATGTGCCAGCAGCAGCCAGCCGCAGCCGCTTTCGGGAGCAGTGTGGGGCTACGACATGCAGGGAGCCTGCCTGAACCCTGCTGTGCCGCCGGCTGGGAGCCACCTGTGGTAAGCACCTCCTGGCCATAGCCTGCACCTCGCACCCCCTCCCACACCCAACCCCCTGCCCCAGGTCAGAACCCACTCTGGTACCCAAACTCCCTCTCAGACCCCACACCCCTTCCTGCATCCCAATCCCCTACACCAGCCCGGAGCTCCCTCCTGCACACAAACTTCCTCCCAGACTCCACACCCCCTCCTGCACCCCAATCCCCTGCACCGGCCCGGCGCTCCCTCCTGCACCTAAATTCCCTCCCAGACCCCGCACCCCCTCCATTCATATAGTAGAAATGTGCGACCCGTGATGACTTACCAAAATTCGTGGAGTGGCCACCTGCGAAAATTATTGCCCACCCCTGGTATATACTCAAATTCAGTCTGAATATAATTTTTGTAAACCCAATCAATAATATGCACACACACAAAAAAGTCAGCAGTCATTACCGATCCTGAAAATACTGGAATGCAAATCTCTTTTCTGACACCACTGCATTATAACGGGATACCTACTATGACAGTAAAGATGATAAAACCACATTCAACTGTACAAAATCTATTTTAAATACAATATACAACAAATGATTCTTAGGCAATTGGATATTGGACATTTTCTAACTGCTGAAACCCTGTGCCGGATATCACATGTCTGTATTCTTACTTTGTTCCTTGGCATTAGTTTTCCCTTTTTATGTTATAAGAAAGTGCGATTTAATAGGGAAGTTTATACAAGACTTGATGAAAACTGAGGCATGCTACAAAGCCACATATCAGAGGTAAGACAGGTATATTAAGATAGGTCACAATACAATTATCATGTGTAATCCATATATTTCCTAACATTGAATAGTTTTTAAATACTTTTTTAGTTTTAAATAAGTCCCCTGCAGCTCACTATTTGTTGACAACCAGCTGAAACACATGCCAGATTTAATCTAGTAAAATTCTATTTTGAAAGTTTTTTTCAAAAGTTCATTTTAGCTGAGATGAGTAAATCCTAAAATGTTATCTATGTGAATTACTGCTTAAATTGAATTTGTTTGCTGCCCCTACCCAAACGGAAAACACATTCCATTAGAAAACAAAGCTTTCGCCTCTAAAAAAGCCATTTATTTCTTGATGATAATAAAACAGTATTACTGTAAATTACAGTCATCAATGCTAGTTTCATGCTTTTCTGCATTAGCCGCGCCAGAAAAAAATCAGTCACACCTAACCGAGGGAGAGACATCTGTCTGACTAACTATTGGTGAAACAACATCATTATAGTTATTTATACAACGTGCAATTCCAGTATACATTTTCTTTTAACAATGCTTTACACATCACCAAGAAAAAAATATGCTCACTTTTAAAATATGGACCAAGTTACCTATCTGAGATAAGCATAAGAAACGTTTTCAGGTAAGAAGTCATTATCATTTTACAGATATACAGTATTAGTTCACTGCATATACTTAATTTTCACTTTAAGTAACACGTTGTCTTCATTTTGAATGAAAACAGTCAGCTTTGCTAAGTACATTATTCAGCTGGGGATTTCTACCTACCAACTTCCCTTAACCACTACCAGCATCTCCATCATACACGGCTTGAGAGGCTTGTGTCAAAAATTATTCTAGATATTATCAAGAAATCTCTTCTTTAAAGCATGCACATGACATTAATTTACAAACCATATAAATACAGTTAGATGGTAATTCTGAGGATATTGGAAAAAAGTGCCATACACTAAGAACATTGTGCCTGCACATTCTCCCCATTCATCACTGTCCAGACCTAACTGTTGCTATGCAGGAAGGTTATTTTCAAAGCCTGCACCAGTAAAAACACCTTATGGCAATAAAGCACAGACAAATGCAGACAATACAAGCAGACAGTGACTGAGTTTCCTCTGTGGTAGCAATAATAATTTCAAAACCATTTTTGTTGGCAATGCTTTGTCCTGTACTAAAATCAGAATTTAAGTATGCATTTGAAATTTACAGTAGTGCAAATATTTTTGAACTAAGTCAGATAAAATATCTTTGCTTTTGAAGTGCCCCACATTATGAAACACTCATATACATTGTACGTATATCCACTTACATAGAAAGTTAAGCAAGCAAGTGACCAAGATGGAATTTTATGGGCCTTTTTTAAGAAGGTTACACTATTTTAATTCAATATTTTAGAAGTTTACAACTCTACTTTGCAACATTTTGGACAGCACAAACACAATACCTCATTGGGAGGTGACAGGAAGGAGTAGAAAGCAACATTAAAGTAGCTACAGTTCCTTATACCTTTCTGATATTAGCTGAGGCAATCTACTGTTACCTCAGACGCATGGTGGCAGAAAGCCAGCTGGATGAATGGTGACTTACCACACAAGTTTGTGGGCTCTACAGTCTGACACAGACAATATCATTAACTTTAAGTTTTAACAGTCAGCTTTAGAGTCAACTACCTTCATAAGAAGTCTGACTACATTGCTCAGTGCTTGTTTTCTTCTCTTCCAAATACAGTTTTAACTGGGAAACATACCCTCTAAATTGGCATTGTTTTTATCAGAAAAAGTTCATATTAATTAATATGTAGGTCACAAATCTCAAAGAGATTAAATAAAATGGTGCTCAAATTATGGAAAACATTCTGGAAGTCTCAGAATCATAGAAGAAAAGATTGTCTTATACACATTGTTTCATTCTATTGCTAAAGGCAATTCCTACAACAAACAAGGCTTTGGGACAAAATCTGGCCTTTGGGAACAATATTTGTGTGTGCAGCAAAGAATATGCTGCAATATACCAGTTTGGGATCTCCCCCCCCCCCGCCCCCCGGCTGCCTAATAGGGAATTCAAAGAACGAAAGAAAGAAACTACTCAAATACTAAAGCTACAAGCATCTTTGATGAAAGAACGATAGCATATTACTCCACATTTCTTGACCTCTTTGCAAAAAACACAAGGATAGTTATTACCCTGATATAAGTATAAGTACCTCTCTCAGAATTATCCTTTTAACTGCTCATTATTTAGAACAGTTTCATCTCCATGTAAAGAAAGTCCTACATGCCTCTAATTCAACTGTTCTGCAGAGACCCAAATAAATGCAATATTGCCATTACCATAACAAAAGGGAACTAATAAAATTGCTCACATGCACAGGCTTAAGGTTTCACATGAAAGCAAATTTTCCTGTAAAAATATATTCTATTTCCCTGCTAAATCCACTCTGTAACGACATGTTTTGTAATCTGATGGCTATCCCACTGGAGGACACATGATATTAATGAAAGCAAGACCAAATTAAATAGATGACATGATTAACAGTATTCATTTCATGCATGACTGTGTTTTATGGGAGAGATAAAGACCTGAAAGTAATTACCATGAATTGAAACTCCTTCACTGACCTCTGTTTGCAGCTAGCAGTCGTTAAGTACTGAGGTTTTATAACAAAGACCAATGCCTTTCATCTGTGCGCTTTCTTTTAATGCTACAAGATGAGCACCTCCACCGTTGCATGGACACAGTACCTCTGTATCTATGTCTGTAATGCAGCATAAAGATTACTGTGGAAACCTATCAAACTGGCAAGCAGCAACGTCTGCAGCCAATCAGAGAAAGGCACATGCAGAACCCAGCACATGCTCTCTGAGGCTCAGATACTGTCATCACTGTTTAACAGGCTGCTAATCTAATTATAGCTGTTTGCTAGCACAGTGCTACTGAAGTAGAGCACATGAGCAAAACTAAATTTCAATACATTAAACCACTTAATCACAATAATCAAATTTGGGTTTTTTAATAAAATTTAAATGCTTAAAGTTAAATGTTCACCTTACACAATGAACTGCTTTAAAAAAGTGCTTTTTTCTGAACTCTGAAAAAAATGAGCAATATTTAGTAGTGCACTTTCAAAATCAGACTTGTAGTTCATTAGTTATATATAGTAGTGAAAGATTTATTACGATGTAGCAGTTTATTCTGTATTTCTGAATTCTGATTCTGTATGTATATTGCAAAATTACACAACTCAGCTTGCTTTATTTACAATGTTTAGCATAACAATTTAGACCCCAATTCAGCCAGGTACTTAAGCATATGCGATTCAGTACATGAGTAATCCTACCATGTCAAGGGAATTACTCATATGCTTTAAATTACACGTGCTTAAATACCTTGCTGAACTGGGGAACTCTATGTTCATTTGGAACCCGAGCTGTAATCAATCTTCTGTCAGGCTACAGTGGAATGCCATGCAAATTGCTGCTACTGTACAAACTACTAATCAATCTGGAAAATATTCATCATGAATATATTCTACACATGCATGGTGAATTTAATCCACTAAATCTTAGATGCATGTTATAAATGCACGCCTAGCTCCATAAAATAACTAACGTTATGGATTCTGAAACAGAATACACAGATTTCAGAGTAACAGCCGTGTTAGTCTGTATTCGCAAAAAGAAAAGGAGTACTTGTGGCACCTTAGAGACTAACCAATTTATTTGAGCATAAGCTTTCGTGAGCTACAGCGAAACCTTATGCTCAAATAAATTGGTTAGTCTCTAAGGTGCCACAAGTACTCCTTTTCTTTTTGAGAATATACAGAGACTATTATGTATGTAAGTGTTTTTTAAAATTGCTGATAAGTTCTGTAATTCATTTTTTCA
The DNA here is from genome assembly GCF_965140235.1 of Caretta caretta. Taxonomy (NCBI): domain Eukaryota; kingdom Metazoa; phylum Chordata; order Testudines; family Cheloniidae; genus Caretta; species Caretta caretta. The sequence goes on from NC_134207.1 coordinate 67,236,174, forward strand.
GTTTTCCTACTTATCAGATGTAAATAATGAGAAAAAGGTGTAGCTATCTGACATTTAGTACTCTTGACAGTGTATGTCAAGTAATTTCTGTGACCAGCACAACAAGAAAGTAGTTTTCTGAAGTTTTAAGGGCCCGTATGATTCTCATATGTAACTAGAAGTCTACAGTGGCCACAGTTTTAAAACATGGATGTCTCAAATTAAGCATCTAAATCTATACTTAGGCACCTAACTAAAATGGCCTGATCTGCAGCAGAGCTGAGTATCCACATCTCCCATGGAACAAAGTGGATTCTTTAGGTGCTTAGCACTAAAGATAAAGGCACTTTTACATAGCTAGCCAAATAGAGAGAGTAGGTATGTAACCTTAGGCAATCCAGTTTAAAAATGTTCCCGTGTCCATCTATTCATATGTACAATACATAGATAAACTCCTCTCACACAGACTTAAAACCCACTGCAATATTACTCAAAGTGAGCTGCTATATGCCCATACAGCACTTTTCTCCTCAATGCTTTACTTTCTTATTACTAACGACACACAGTATTAATCACTCTCCTACTGTTTAGTATTAAAGGTTTACATATGTTTCTGTTGCAGCATTCTTAGCTGGGGAGCAAAAACTGAATTTGTTACTTCATAAAAGTTGCTAACACAAGACTTCCATATAGTATCAGAAGAAGTCTAAATTTACTGACAATATGCAAATAACTAAACCATAGCTTTTTTTTTTTACTCTGTTAGTGAAAACTGTTAATAAAAACCTGTTACTGTTTCTTTTAGAAATGGAGTCTAATACTTGTACAACATATGTTCAAAACTGTATCTGGCTAGGAATTAAAACTGAACGCAGACAGCATAAAATTCCTTCAACTTTTGTTCAGCAACATATCATAGGTTATAACAAAAAGGGATACCAATGCCATGTCCTAGAAACAAAAATGACATGAATAAAAATCAGGTATAAAAACAAGTATATATATCCTCAACTTGGTACTTATAATGTTTATTAAAAAAATTAGAGACTAACCAATTTATTTGAGCATAAGCTTTTGTGAGCTATAGCTCACTTCATCGGATGCTGTAGCTCACAAAAGCTTATGTTCAAATAAATTGGTTAGTCTCTAAGGTGCCAAAAGTACTCCTTTTCTTTTTGCGAATACAGACTAACATGGCTGTTACTCTGAAACCTGTCATTAAAAAAATTCTTCCTCTCATAAACATATCCCTATTACTTTTGTGTCTAAGGTTCTGTAAACAAAGCACTGTAGAAATTAGGAAGTTTCACAACACTGTTCTAAGGCAGGTAGATTATACATTAAAGATGAGAAAGGGGGTTATAAAGAGGTAAGGAACCTGATTTTGAGAATAGGTGAGCACAATTCCAACAGAAGTTGACTGGAGATACAGGCGTTCAATACCTTTGGAAATCAGTCCCTCACAACTTGTCTATCACCACATCAGGTTGAAGTTTTCAGTTATCACTTCCATAGTCATAGGACAAAGGAGGGTTAGCAAGTTACAGATTGTTGTAATGAGACATAAAACTAGGGTGTCTATTGGGTCCATGATTTTTAGTGTCTCTCAAAGTTATGAATTTAAGCTCCCAGGCTCATCTTTTGAAGGCATTGCACGGGGTTCCCTTGAGGAGGGGGACCCAGAGGTCAGATATGAAGTGATCATTTTGTGAAAAGTGTTTGCCAATGGGTGATACGGTGTTTCTTTCTTTTATAATTTTTCTGTGTGAGTTCATTTGAGAGCACAGTGATAGTCTGGTTTCATTCACATTGTTGTTGGTGCATTTGATGCTCTAGATGAAGTGCACCGTATGTTGTGATAAGCATGTGTAGGACCCATGGATAGCAAAAGGTGTGTTCGGAGAGCACTGATAATCATACCCGTAGAGATATGTCTGCAGGTTTTGCACCTGTTATGGTAGGGTCTGGTGTTGTTTGGAGCTGATGTGTCCTGTTGTGTAGGGAGCTTGCTTCTGATGATGAGCTTGGCGAAGTTGGGGGGTTGTATGAAGGTCAGAAGATGGGGTTCGGGAAAGAGTTATTTCAGGATGTAGTCCCCATCAAGTATGATTTATAATTGTTTGTTAATACGCCACATGGACGCCACAGTGACAAGTAGGAGTATGCAGAATGTGGAGGTTTTTTTTCCAACTTATAAAATGATAAAAGACAAAAACAACAAGAAAAGGAGTACTTGTGGCACCTTAGAGACTAACCAATTTATTTGAGCATAAGCTTTCATGAGCTACAGCTCACTTCATCGGATGCATACTGTGGAAACTGCAGAAGACATTATATACAGAGAGACCATGAAACAATACCTCCTCCTACCCCACTCTCCTGATGGTAATAGCTTATCCAAAGTGACCACTCTCCTTACAATGTGCATGAAAATCAAGGTGGGTTATTTCCAGCACAAATCCAGGTTTTCTCACCCCCCCACCCCCACACACACACACAAATTCACTCTCCTGCTGGTAACAGCCCATCCAAAGCGACCATTCTCCCCACAATGTGCACGATAATCAAGGTGGGCCATTTCCAGCACAAATCCAGGTCTTCTCACACCCCCCCCCCCCCACACACACAAACTCACTCTCCTGCTGGTAATAGCTCATCCAAACTGATCACTCTCCTTACAATGTGCATGATAATCAAGGTAGGCCATTTCCAGCATAAATCCAAGTTTAACCAGAACGTCTGAGGGGGAGGGGGGTAGGAAAAAACAAGGGGAAATAGGCTACCTTGCATAATGACTTAGCCACTCCCAGTCTCTATTTAAGCCTAAATTAATAGTATCCAATTTGCAAATGAATTCCAATTCACAGTTTCTCGCTGGAGTCTGGATTTGAAGTTTTTTTGTTGTAAGATAGCGACCTTCATGTCTGTAATTGCATGACCAGAGAGATTGAAGTGTTCTCCGACTGGTTTATGAATGTTATAATTCTTGACATCTGATTTGTGTCCATTTATTCTTTTACATAGAGACTGTCCAGTTTGACCAATGTACATGGCAGAGGGGCATTGCTGGCACATGATGGCATATATGTGTGAGTTTGTGGGGGGAGGGTGAGAAAACCTGGATCTGTGCTGGAAATGGCCGAACTTGATTATCATACACATTGTAAGGAGAAAAGGAGTACTTGTGGCACCTTAGAGACTAACCAATTTATTTGAGCATGAGCTTTCGTGAGCTACAGCTCACTTCATCGAATAACAGAGACTTGGTGGGATAACTCGCATGACTGGAGTACTGTCATGGATGGGTATAAACTGTTCAGGAAGGACAAGGAGGCCAGAAAAGGTGGGGGAGTTGCACTGTATGTAAGGGAGCAGTATGACTGCTCACAGCTCAAGTATGAAACTGCAGAAAAACCTGAGAGTCTCTGGATTAAGTTTAGAAGCGTGAGCAACAAGGGTGATGGGAGTCTGCTATAGACCACCGGACCAGGGGGATGAGCTGGACGAGGCTTTCTTCCGGCAACTTGCAGAAGCTACTAGATCGCAGGCCCTGGTTCTCATGGGCAACTTCAATCACCCTGATATCTGCTGGGAGAGCAATACAGCAGTCCACAGACAATCCAGGAAGTTTTTGGAAACTGTAAGGGACAATTTCCTGGTGCAAGTGCTGGAGGAACCAACTAGGGATGGAGCTCTTCTTGACCTGCTGCTCAAAAAACCAGGAAGAATTAGTAGGGGGAAGCAAAAGTGGATGGGAACCTGGGAGGCAGTGACCATGAAATGGTCAAGTTCAGGATCCTGACACAAGGAAGAAAGGAGAGCAGCAGAATACGGACCCTGGACTTCAGAAAAGCAGACTTTGACTCCCTCCGGGAACTGATGGGCAGGATCCCCTGGGAGAATAACATGAGGGGGAAAGGAGTCCAGGAGAGCTGGCTATATTTTAAAGAATCCTTATTGTGGTTACAGGGACAAACCATCCCGATGTGTAGAAAGAATAGTAAATATGGCAGGCAACCAGCTTGGCTTAACAGTGAAATTCTTGCTGATCTTAAACACAAAAAAGAGGCTAGGAGAAGTGGAAGACTGGACAAAGGAGCAGGGATGAGTATATAAATATTGCTCGGGTATGTAAGAATGAAATCAGGAAGGCTAAATCACACCTGGAGTTGCAGCTAGCGAGGGATGTTAAGAGTAACAAGAAGGGTTTCTTCAGGTATGTTGGCAACAAGAAGAAAGTCAAGGAAAGTGTGGGCCCCTTACTGAATGAGGGAGGCAACCTAGTGACAGAGGATGTGGAAAAAGCTAATGTACTCAATGCTTTTTTTTGCCTCTGTCTTCAAGAACAAGGTCAGCTCCCAGACTACTGCACTGGGCAGCACAGCATGGGGAGGAGGTGGCCAGCCCTCTGTGAAGAAAGAAGTGGTTAGGCACTATTTAGAAAAACTGGACGTGCACAAGTCCTTGGGGCCGGATGCGTTGCATCCGAGAGTGCTACAGGAATTGGCGGATGTGATTGCAGAGCCATTGGCCATTATCTTTGAAAACTCATGGCGATCGGGGGAAGTCCCGGAAGACTGGAAAAAGGCTAATGTAGTGCCAATCTTTAAAAAAGGGAAGGAGGAGGATCCTGGGAACTACAGGCCAGTCAGCCTCAGCTCAGTCCCCAGAAAAATCATGAAGCATGTCCTCAAGGAATCAATTCTGAAGCACTTAGACGACAGGAAAGTGATCAGGAACAGTCAGCATGGATTCACCAAGGGAAAGTCATGCCTGACTAATCTAATTGCCTTCTATGATGAGATAACTGGTTCTGTGGATGAAGGGAAAGCAGTGGATGTGTTATTCCTTGACTTTAGCAAAGCTTTTGACACGGTCTCCCACAGTATTCTTGTCAGCAAGTTAAAGAAGTATGGGCTGGATGGATGCACTACAAGGTGGGTAGAAAGTTGGCTAGATTGTCGGGCTCAACGGGTAGTGATCAATGGCTCCATGTCTAATTGGTAGCCGGTATCTAGCGGAGTGCCCCAAGGGTCGGTCCTGGGGCCGGTTTTGTTCAATATCTTCATTAATGATCTGGAGGATGGTGTGGATTGCACCCTCAGCAAGTTTGCAGATGACACTAAACTGGGAGGAGTGGTAGATATGCTGGAGGGTAGGGATAGGATACAGAGGGACCTAGACAAATTGGAGGATTGGTCCAAAAGAAATCTGATGAGGTTCAACAAGGACAAGTGCAGAGTCCTGCACTTAGGACGGAAGAATCCAATGCACCGCTACAGACTACGGACCGAATGGCTAGGCAGCAGTTCTGCAAAGAAGGACCTAGGGGTGACAGTGGATGAGAAGCTGGATATGAGTCAACAGTGTGCCCTTGTTGCCAAGAAGGCCAATGGCATTTTGGGGTGTATAAGTAGGGACATTGCCAGCAGATCGAGGGACGTGATCGTTCCCCTCTATTCAACATTGGTGAGGCCTCATCTGGAGTATTGTGTCCAGTTTTCGGCCCCACACTACAAGAAGGATGTGGATAAATTGGAGAGAGTCCAGCGAAGGGCAACAAAAATGATTAGGGGTCTGGAACACATGACTTATGAGGAGAGGCTGAGGGAATTGGGATTGTTTAGTCTAGGGAAGAGAAGAATGAGGGGGATTTGATAGCTGCTTTTAACTACCTGAAAGGTGGATCCAAAGAGGATGGATCTAGACTATTCTCAGTGATAGCAGATGACAGGACAAAGAGTAATAGTCTCAAGTTGCAGTGGGGGAGGTTTAGGTTAGATATTAGGAAAAACTTTTTCACTAGGAGGGTGGTGAAACACTGGAATGCGTTACCTAGGGAGGTGGTGGAATCCCCTTCCTTAGAAGTTTTTAAGGTCAGGCTTGACAAAGCCCTGGCTGGGATGATTTAGTTGGGGATTGGTCCTGCTCTGGGCAGGGGGTTGGACTAGATGACCTCCAGAGGTCCCTTCCAACTCTGATATTCTATTATTCTATGATTCTAGGAAAACGATCACTCTATAGCTGACCTCGTGGTCTCTGTCCTCAAGGGAAGCCTGCACAATACCTTCAAAAGAGGAAGCTGTGAGCTTAAATTCATAACTTTGCTCGACATTCAAAACCATGGATTCAGCAGACACACTGATTTCATGCCTCATTACAACAGTCTGTAAGCCACTGAGGCCATGTCTACACTACACAGTTAAGTCATCCTTCGTTAGGTTGACTTATAGCCGCTGCAGTAACTACTGCAGTTTTTCCTATCCACACTACCTTTCTTTTGTGAATGCTGCATGTCTTCGTTAGGAGTGCTTGCACCAATTTAAGAGGAGCAGTGTGGAAGGCTGAGATCCTGGGCTCTGCAGTCTCAGCTTGGGAACTCTGCAGGGAGCCCCAGCCTAGGCTCTCAGCACCAGGCAGCGATGCTCCAGCTGTCAACACTGCTGGGGCTCACAGCTGGAATTCCTCCTCTCCCCTGCCCACTCAATTTCAAAACAAGGAGGGGAGCAGCCGTGAAACTGACATTCTTGTCAATTGCACGGCTCTGGCTTTCAGCCATCCTGACAGTCAACAGGCAATGCAAGTAATACAGTGTCTATACAGATACTGCGTCACCTGAACTATGCTGACCTAAGCGTTACACCTCTTGTAAAGGTGGATTTACTAAGTCAGCAGGCGAGTTACAGCAGCAGGAGGAACACTGTAGCATGTAGGCTTACATAGTCAAGTCGACATAAGCTACTTTATCAACTTAACTTTGTAGTGTAGACATGCCCTAAGCCTCCTTTGTCCTATGACTGCAGATGTGTTAATTGCCTGCTTCATCTTGAATGGTCTCTCGCAACGTGTTAACACCTTATGCACAACAATCTGTTCCACCTTATATTTAGCTGTGACACTGATTACCTTTCCCACACCTGAAGAAGAGCTTGTCCCTTTCACCAACAGAAGTTGGTCCAGTAAAAGATATTATGTCCCCCATCTTGTCTCTCTCATATCCTGGGACCAACACTTCTACAACATTGCAAACAATATTTGCACATGCATGCACACAAATACACAAGTAGACGATCTCTCCCGATAGCAAAAAAAGGAAGCACTAGACTTCCACCATTGTCTCCACTAATGTAAGCAAGTTTCAAACATAAGCATGGCATCCTTGAAGCCTGGTATTAACAACTTCCAAAGAGAGACTTTGCAAATGCTTTGTACTGAAACTGCTCCTTTTTCTTATCTTTCCTTCTGTGATACGGTAAAGGGAAGGTCTTGTAAAGAGGTTGTGTCAATTCTGCAGACCAATAACATGGACATTTGTAGTCTGGACAGTACTTCATAAAAAAGGAAAGATACCAGAAGTAATCTATGTAAGATCAAAGACTTTTCCCATCACGGTAAGAAAACTGCAGAATGGCTTATCATGTAAAACAATAAGAAAAGGAATACTTGTGGCACCTTAGAGACTAACAAATTTATTTGAGCATAAGCTTTTGTGAGCTACAGCTCACTTCATCGGATGCATTCAGTGGAAAATACAGTGGGGAGATTTTATATACACAGGGAACATGAAACAATGGGTGTTACCATACACACTGTAACAAGAGTGATCAAGTAAGGTGAACTACTACTAGCAGGAGAGCAGGGGGAACCTTTTGTAGTGATAATCAAGGTGGGCCATTTCCAGCAGTTGACAAGAATGTGTGAGGAACAGTAGGGGGTGGGAAATAAAAATGGGGAAATAGTTTTACTTTGTGTAATGACACATCCCCTCCCAGTCTTTATTCAAGCCTAAGTTAATTGTATCCAGTTTGAAAATTAATTTCAATTCAGCAGTCTCTCGTTGGAGTCTCTTTTTGGAGTTTGTTTTTGTTGAAGAATTGCCACTTTTCGGTCTGTAATCGAGTGACCAGAGAGATTGAAGTGTTCTCCAACTGGTTTTTGAATGTTATCATTCTTGACGTCTGATTCGTCAATTATTCTTTTATGTAGAGACTGTCCAGTTTGGCCAATGTACATGGCAGAGGGGCATTGCTGGCACATGATGGCATATATCACATTGGTAGATATGCAGGTGAACGAGCCTCTGATAGTGGGGCTGATGTGATTAGGCCCTATGATGGTGTCCCCTGAATAGATATGTGGACACAGTAGGCAATGGGCTTTGTTGCAAGGATAGGTTCCTGGGTTAGTGGTTCTGTTGTGTGGTGTGTGGTTGCTGGTGAGTATTTGCTTCTGGTTTGGGGCTGTCTGTAAGCAAGGACTGGCCTGTCTCCCAAGATCTGTGAGAGTGATGGGTCATACTTCAGTACAGGCTGTAGATCCTTGATGATGCGTTGGAGAGGTTTTAGTTGGGGGCTGAAGGTGATGGCGAGTGGCGTTCTGTTATTTTTTTTGTTGGGCCTGTCCTGTAGTAGGTAACTTCTGGGTACTCTTCTGGCTCTGTCAATCTGTTTCTTCATTTCAGCAGGTGGGTATTGTAGTTGTAAGAACGCTTGATAGAGATCCTGTAGGTGTTTGTCTCTGTCTGAGGGGTGGAGCAAATGAGGTTGTATTGTAGAGCTTGGGTGTAGACAATGGATCGTGTGGTGTGCTCTGGATGAAAGCTGAAGGCATGTAGGTAGGAATAGCGCTCAGTCGGTTTCCGGTGTAGGGTGGTGTTTATGTGACTATCGCTTACTAGCACCGTAGTGTCCAGGAAGTGGATCTCTTGTGTGGACTGGTCCAGGCTGAGGTTGATGTGGGATGGAAATTATTGAAATCATGGTGGAATTCCTCAAGGGCTTCTTTTCCATGGGTCCAAATGATGAAGATGTCATCAATGTAGCACAAGCAGAGTAGGAGCATTAGGAGACGAGAGCTGAGGAAGCGTTGTTCTCAGTCAGCCATAAAAATGTTGGCATACTGTGGGGCCATGCGCGTACCCATAGCGGTGTCGCTGATTTGAAGGTATACATTGTCCCCAAATGTGAAATAGTTATGGGTGAGGACAAAGTCAAAGTTCAGCCACCAGGTTTGCCGTGACATTATCGGGGATACTGTTCCTGACGGCTTGTAGTCCATCTTTGTGTGGAATGTTTGTGTAGAGAGCTTCTACATCCATAGTCGCTAGGATGGTGTTTTCTGGAAGATCACCGATGGATTGTAGTTTCCTCAGGAAGTCAATGGTGTCTTGAAGATAGCTGGAAATGCTGGTAGCGTAGGGCCTGAGGAGGGAGTCTACATAGCCAGACAATCCTGCTGTCAGGGTGCCAATGCCTGATATGGGGCGTCCAGGATTTCCAGGTTTATGGATCTTAGGTAGCAGATAGAACCTGGTCGGAGTTCTAGGGGTGTGTCTGTGCAGATTTGTTCTTGTGCTTTTTCAGGCAGTTTCTTGAGCAAATGGTGTCGTTTCTTTTGGTAACCCTCAGTGGGATCAGAGCATAATGGCTTGTAAAAAGTGGCGTTGGAGAGGTGCCTAGCAGCCTCTTGTTCATATTCTGACCTATTCATGATGACAACAGCACCTCCTTTGTCAGCCTTTTTGATTATGATGTCAGAGTTGTTTCTGAGGCTATGGATGACATTTTGTTCTGCATGGCTGAGGTTATGGGGCAAGAGATGCTGCTTTTCCACAATTTCAGCCCGTGCACATCAGCAGAAGCACTCTATGTAGAAGTCCAGTCTGTTGTTTCGACCTTCAGGAGGATTCCACCCAGAATCCTTCTTTCTGTAGTCTTGGTTGAAGGTCTTTGTGGGTTAGTATGTTGGAAATATTCCTTGAGTCGGAGACATTGAAAATAGGATTCTAGGTCACCACAGAATTGTATCATGTTTGTGGGGGTGGAGGGGCAGAAGGAGAGGCCCCGGGATAGGACAGATTCTTTTGCTGGACTAAGAGTATAGTTGGGTAGATTAACAATATTGCTGGGTGGGTTAAGGGAACCACTGTTTTGGCCCCTTGTGGCATGTAGTAGTTTAGATAGTTTAGTGTCCTTTTTCTTTTGTAGAGAACCAAAGTGTGTGTTATAAATGTCTAGTTTTTGTAAAGTCCAACCACGAGGAAGTTTGTGTGGAAGGTTCGTTTTTTATGAGAGTATCCAGTTTTAAGAGCTCATTCTTAATCTTTCCCTGTTTGCTGTAGAGAATGTTGATCAGGTGGTCTGCAGTTTCTTTGAGAGTGTGTGGCACAAGCAGTCAGCATAGTCTGTGTGGTATGTAGATTGTAATGGATTTTTTACCTTCAGTCCTTTTGGTACGATGTCCATCTGTTTGCATTTGGAAAGGAAGATGATGTCTGTCTGTATCTGTACAAGTTTTTTCATGAAGTTGATAGATTTCCACTCCACGTGGCTAAATTCCGTGCCTTGTATAATGACAGGTTTCAGAGTGGCAGCTGCGTTAGTCTGTATCCTCAAAAAGTAAAGGAGGACTTGTGGCACATTAGAGACTTTGCTCAAAATTTATTTGAGCATAAGCTTTCGTGAGCTACAGCTCACTTCATCAGATGCATTCAGTGGAAAATACCGTGGGGAGATTTTATATCCACAGAGAACATGAAACAATGGGTGTTACCATACACACTGTAACAAGAGTGATCAGAAAGCTTATGCTCAAATAAATTTGTTAGTCTCTAAGGTGCCAAAAGTACTCCTTTTCTTTTTGTGGATACAGACTAACACGGCTGCTACTCTGAAACATGTAAAACAATGTGAACAGAAGAGAGAATTAGGCTTTTTTCTTAAAGCGTAACAAGTGTAGTAAACAAGTTTTAAGATTTTGTTATGAACAAATACCCATGAGATAGCTTAGCTCATTTCTCTTTTAAAAGGCTAATGAATTCATCAATCCAAGTAAAATATTCATTAGAGTAATTGGTTTAGTTCAACCTCTCAATGCTACAGCTTGAAAATATATACATTGTTGCCTTTAGAAACATAACGTCAATTCATCAGCTCTTTCAGTCAACTCATTTTCATTCCATACTGTGTTAGGCAAAATAAGAGTAAGTAACCATTACAAATGTTTATGAGTAATATTTAATAACCTAAAGCAGGGATCGGCAACCTTTGGTTCGCAGCCTGCCAGGGTAAGACCCCTGGCGGGCTGGGCCGGTTTGTTTAACTGCCATATCCACAGGTTCGGCCGATCGTGGCTCCCACTGGCCGCGGTTCGCCGCTCCAGGACAATAGGGGCTGCGAGAAGCGGCGGCTAGCACATCTCTTGGCCCGCACCACTTCCTACAGACCCCACTGGCCTGGAGCAGTGAACCGCGGCCAGTGGGAGCCACGATCGGCCGAACCTCAAATACCCAATGCGAAAATTGGATATGTAAGAATATAAGTTTTGGCAGCTGTGTAAAAAATATTTGTGTGTCAACTTTGCAAATCAGATTTTTTTTTATATTTCATTTAAAATGCACAAAGTACTTTGAATACATACAACTCCTCCTTATTTTTAATATTGTATTTCTCACAAACATCTTGTGGAATTAAAGCAAAGGTTCTTCTCAGTTACTTCAGTTTTTATCCCCCAGTTAAGAGAACACAAGGCAACTTTCCCTTCTCCTGCCATCCCCCAGTCCTGTCCTTTTTATATTGAAATGTTGGTGTTTAAATTAATTTAAGTCTCATTTCCCTCTTTGGTGGTCTGAAGCACCACTTTCCAACATGGTAAAGTGATACAATACTTCAGGAAGCAGTGGCTTCCGTTCATTATTTAGCATCTGAATGTATTGATCTAGCACGACAAGTAATAAGAGACAAGATACAAAATAGATGACTTTATAAAAAAACAACCCACCTCTTATTTGAAATTGAAGGAGAGCCAACAACCACTGAGAAGTGGCCCTGTTTTCTCCAGGTACAATTTAATAGATAAGAACGTGAGAACGGCCATACTGCGTCAGACCAAAGGTCCCCCTAACCCAGTATCCTGTCTTCTGACAGTGGCCAATGCCAGGTGCCCCAGAGGGAATGAATAGAACAGGTAATCATCAAGTGATCCATCCCCTGTCACACATTCCCAGCTTCTGGCAAACAGAAGCTGGGGACATCATTCCTGCCCATTCTGGCTAATAGCCATCGATGAATCTATCCTCCATGACTTTATCTAGTTCTTTTTTGAACCCTGTTATAGTCTTGGCCTTCATAACATCCTCTGGCAAAGAGTTCCACAGGTTGACTGTGTGTTGTATGAAGACATACTTCCTTTTGTTTGTTTTAAACCTGCTGCCTATTAATTTCATTTGGTGACCCCTAGTTCTTGTGTTATGAGGAGTAAATAACACTTTCTAATTTAAAAAGAAAAGGAGTACTTGTGGCACCTTAGAGACTAACAAACTTATTTGAGCATAAGCTTTCGTGAGCTACAGCTCACTTCATCGGATGCATGGTTTAACGAGAACGTCTGGGGGGGGGCGCTAGGAAAACAAGGGGAAATAGCTGTTCCATACCCCTAATCATTTTTGTTGCCCTTTTCTGAACCTTTTCCAATTCCAATATATCTTTTTTGAGATGCATGCAGTATTCAAGATGTGGGCATACCATGGATTAAAATAGAGGCAATATGATATTTTCTGTCTTATCTATCCCTTTCTTAATGATTCCCAACTTCTGTTTGCTTTTTTAACTGCTACTGCACATTGAGTGGATGTTTTCAGAGAACTATCCACAATGACTCCAAGATCTCTTTCTTGAGTGGTAACAGCTAATTTAGACCCCATCATTTTATGTGTATAGTTGGGATTATGTTTTCCACTGTGCATTACTTTGCATTTATCAACATGAATTTCATCTGCCCTTTTGTTGCCCAGTCACGCAGTTTTGAGAGATCCTTTTGTAGCTCTTCGCAGTCTGCCTGGGACTTAACTACTTTAGTAGTTTTGTATCATCTGCACATTTTGCCACCTCACTGTTTACCCCTTTTTCCAGATCATTTATGAATATGTTGAATAGGACAGGTCTCAGTGCAGACTCCTGAGGGACACCACTGTTTACCTCTCTCCTTTCTGAAAACTGACCATTTATTCCTACCCTTTGTTTTTGATCTTTTAATCAGTTACCAATATATAATTAAATAATTAGATCTTTGCTTCATATCTGGGTCTGAATAAACAATAAGATCAACATTTGTATGCCGTGTAGTTGTAGCCATCTTGTCTAAGATCAAAATTTATCTTTCATTTCCACCAAATATTTGAGGAAATTTTTTGGGGTCTATACCTGGACATTTCGTTCCTCCTCCTGCCCTCCACCCCCTGCCATCCCAAAACTAACAAAGTTGAGGAGTTGGTGAGTGAGGAGATGGGCCTTATGCCATGCCAACCACCAAGGGCTAAATCCACAAAGAGACTTAGGCATTGTTACATACAGAGTTGCGGTGCCTAACAACCCAGTGGAATCTACCGCCATGAGTTAGGTGCCCAGGCTTCCTATACAATGGATGGGAGAGATTGGTTCCTAAGAATGGGCTCCACAAAAGCCAGCACACTGAGCAGGGAGTCACCTAAGCTAGCCAATAGCAGATCCTGAGGAGAGACGTGTGGCCTAAACCCTTCCCCTTCAGGTACTTAGGTGCCTAAGTCCAGGCTGGATGGAGGTGTCTATTGCTACTTAGGATTCACAACCGTGAACTGTCTACTAGAGTTCTGCTCCTAAGCTATTTCTTGCAAGAAATGTTGGTGCACACCTAAACTTCCTCTCTTAGAGTGCTCTAACCACTGCACAATAAGAGTTATTCTCACTCTCTCCCTTTCTGGCCCAATGCATATTCAATTATTTATACAGTGAAACCGCTTCAACAGGATAGACTGAGAAAGAACTGCCCCCAGAATACCCCATAGCCCATTAGCAGTTAGGGAATTCTCCTAAGAGATGGGATAGCCAACTTCAAATCTCTTTTGCACATCCAGCAGAGGGGAGAATTCCTCCAGGGCCTCTCAATTGCCCTAACCACTAGGCTAGAGATTATAAGGGAGGCCTCTGCCCTGGCCATTTTGTGTCACTTTAGGTGTGCTCTGAGTTCACTTAACGGATCGGGCCCTGCAAGCAAGACAAGCAGAGGAATGCCTAGTTTGAGTATCCCACAGGGGCTTAGACATGGGAGAGACATCAGCTGTCAGGACTGGGGACTTCAAAGGCAGAAATGTAGGTCCTGAGGAACTTGAGAACCTGCAGGGTTAGGCAGAAGCTGAGCTGGGGTTTTGAGGATATCAGTGGCACCCAAATGTTAGAGTTAGGCAGCCTAAGTCCTTTTCTGGATCCGGGCCTGGGTTTTCTACAGTATCTTGTCCTATTTTATGGTGTCCCTTCCAGTCATAGAATCATAGAATAACAGAGCTGGAAGGAACCTCTGGAGGCCATCTAGTCCAACCCCCTGCCCAAAGCAGGACCAATCCCCAACTAAATCATCCCAGCCAGGGCTTTGTCAAGCCTGACCTTAAAAACTTCTAAGGAAGGGGATTCCACCACCTCCCTAGGTAACGCATTCCAGTGTTTCACCACCTTCCTAGTGAAAAAGTTTTTCCTAATATCCAACCTAAATCTCCCCCACTTGCAACTTGAGACCATTACTCCTTGTCCTGTCATCTGTTATCACTGAGAATAGTCTAGATCCATCCTCTTTGGATCCACCTTTCCGGTAGTTAAAAGCAGCTATCAAATCCCCCCTCATTCTTCTCTTCCGCAGACTAAACAATCCCAATTCCCTCAGCCTCTCCTCATAAGTCATGTGTTCCAGACCCCTAATCATTTTTGTTGCCCTTTGTTGGACTCTCTCCAATTTCTCCACATCCTTCTTGTAATGTGGGGCCCAAGTACTCCAGATGAGGCCTCACCAGTGTTGAATAGAGGGGAACGATCACGTCCCTCGATCTGCTGGCAATGCCCCTACTTATACATCCCAAAATGCCATTGGCCTTCTTGGCAACAAGGGCACACTGTTGACTCATATCCAGCTTCTCATCCACTGTCACCTCTAGGTCCTTCTCTGCAGAACTGCTGCCTAGCCATTCGGTCCATAGTCTGTAGCGGTGCATTGGATTCTTCCGTCCTAAGTGCAGGACTCTGCACTTGTCCTTGTTGAACCTCATCAGATTTCTTTTGGACCAATCCTCCAATTTGTCTAGGTCCCTCTGTATCCTATCCCTACCCTCCAGTGTATCTACCACTCCTCCCAGTTTAGTGTCATCCGCAAACTTTCTGAGAGTGCAATCCACTCCATCCTCCAGATCATTAATGAAGATATTGAACAAAACCGGCCCCAGGACCGACCCTTGGGGCACTCCGCTAGATACCGGCTGCCAACTAGACATGGAGCCATTGATCACTACCCGTTGAGCCCGACAATCTAGCCAACTTTCTACCTACCTTGTAGAGCATCCATCCAGCCCATACTTCTTTAACTTGCTGACAAGAATACTGTGGGAGACCGTGTCAAAAGCTTTGCTAAAGTCGAGGAATAACATGTCCACTGCTTTCCCTTCATCCACAGAACCAGTTATCTCATCATAGAAGGCAATTAGATTAGTCAGGCATGACTTTCCCTTGGTGAATCCATGCTGACTGTTCCTCATCACTTTCCTGTCGTCTAAGTGCTTCAGAATTGAGTCCTTGAGGACTAGTCTTGGTAGCAGCTGAAGCCTAACTTGGTGCTTGATAAACCTTGCTCATTGATTTCCTCAAACAAAGGGGCATCAAGCCCAAGTCACTGAGATAGTTCAAGACAAGGCTGGAAAAGAGAAATGGGGGGCAGGGGAAGGTGGTGGAGATGGAACATTATCACATTGAGAGAGGCATGTTCTCTTTTTTCACTTTTGTTTAAGGGAGGAAATGGTGGAGCCTGCACAGCCCCAATAAATGACAAAAGGTATCTGGGGTGCTGAGGAGCCTATGAACAAAAAGCAGCCTTGCAGGTGGCAGAATCTCCTGGCCCACCTCAGAAATTCTGGAATTTTGCAGGGGTAAAGCTTTAAAACTCTCTGAGATCTGCCTTCACAATGTCACTGCTGGATGTATATTTGTACACTATGTACATTTGTTTTAGATCTCTGGGGAATCTTAACCATAATTGCTTTAAAAATAATTATTCAGGCAGGTCTCTTTCCCGCAAGAGTGCAAGTGGCAACTTGTACTTACTAACTATATCTCTAGCAGTGTGGACATACTTTTTACGGATAAGTAGATTTAATTTATGTAGTCTTCAAGGCAACCAGATGGAAAAACAGTATTGATTTCTTGTCTGAATGCTTACACAGTCTGTGGCTCAATGCTCCAATGAGTTAAAAAGGCAGACATCTAGACCTTTGATTAGCATTACAGTCTGTAGTATGGTGTAGCTCCTCAATGAGACACAGAAGGTAATCAAGGCCATGGTTTGGAATGGTCTTATCTTATCAATAAGCTAGAACAGACTCCTGAATTATTAGTTTCCATTTTACACTCCCATTCAATTTTCTCTTGGCATTACATTTACACTCCCATAATGTGCATTTCTTAGATACGTGATGGACCCTGTCTGAACTCATGAGTTCCTGATTATCCTCCCTGAGTAACCACTGAATAGCAAATACAACAAACTACAGGACCTGGTGAGTAGCTGGTATAAGGGAGAGCACTGGGATGGCAGCTAAAGTGAACAGGAGGGGGAAGAATGGTGTTTCTGAGATTGGTTTGAGGCAGCAGCAAAGAGGAAGGTGATTTCAAGTATCTGAACCTAACTGGTGCCCTTAGTCCAAGTTTTTTCAAATGGCCAAATCACCTTCAATTCAGAATGTATTTATTCAGCCTACTTACGACTGTGTTGGGGGTTCAGTAGTCTTTGGTGAAAGACACCATGAAAGGAGCTAGATTTAAAGTCCAGATTCCCCAGGAAGAAACAAAATCCATTAGAATAGCCTGCAAAGGTACCAGGAAGATCTCTTCCAGTTTTGCCACATTAACATAACTGCATGTTGCTTCTATATGAGACGGAAAGGAAAGAGAGCTAGGGACAAGGAAGCAGCACAGCAGCAAATACAAGTGTAGAGATGTCCAATATTTTAGATAACTAATGTAACAGAATGATTCACCAGAGTAATAAAAGCGAATAACAATTCTAACTTTGCCTGATTGCATTATATAAAGTATGCAGGGCATCTAACATGCATATACCTTGAACACATGCCATATATTCTGCTCACCTCTGAATCCCCAAAAAGATACCTTGTGTTTTTAAAAAAAACTAATCAGTCATTTTGAACCATCAGTTCCTATTATAGAAGCTTTTGTGATATTACTTAGAAAAAGTGTTAATCCTGAATTTAAAGGGCTCTTGTGCGAGCATGACAAGGACTTTATGGAAAGACATCTTGTACTGTCTGTCCTGACAGTGAAATTTAAATTACTGTCTGCATTTGGAAGACCTGCCTGCAATGGCATAATAGCAACCTTTCAGTGAATGAGAGCACTGACTTGAAAAACTACTCGTGATCTTTGCCAAGAGGAATGTGATCTAATACTTTAAACTTAAAATTACCTTGTATTCTGACTTCCAAAATAAAAAAAGGAAAGTTTTGCTAAGGGGAGTCAACATTTTCTGAGTCACTTTCATTATATGCTACCTCTCATAATGAAAGCCAAAGTGAAGAAATCCTTTTCACTCCCTTGCGGTTGCTATTCCTTTACGTACAGCTTATACTGAATCTCTCTAATGGGCCAATATCCCTCATTAATATAACTTTCAAACAATAACAAAGACTCACATGGTAGTAATTCTATTAATGATATCAGTCACTTGCCATGAAAATAAATAGGGGTGTCACAAACTAAGTGTTCTGGCTTAATGGTAAGATAAAACAGGAAGAGGAGCTGGCCTGTGAACTTTGTTGAACTAAATGATCTATGATGATCAGTACATGTGGTAAGTACAAGTTTACTATTCTCTCTCTCTCTCAATCTCCCCACTTCTTTTTTCCATATTTTTTTTATTTGTCTTGTACCACAGATGTCATAAGACTGATACCACTTTATCAGAATAATGTACAAGTAATAGAATATTTGAATAGGAAGCCATACAAAGACAAAGCCCGAGAGTTCGGATGCCAGACTGGTCCCTAGGAACCATCTTTGATCTTTTAAGGAAGTACCAAGTGTTTCTCCAGTTGCTGTTTCCATCTTTGGCTTTCTAAGCTAGTGAGAAGCCATTCAGGTAACCACTGTGCATTCTCAGTCAATTCTTTGTGAGAGTCTAAAACAAAATATACAACAGAGGGATTTTATCCCCTGAAAGGATAGGATATCCCTGGTGCCAGCTCTGCTATCTTTTTGTCTGCAAAAATAATCTCTGTATCTTCATGGAGGACACAAGGGAGACAGAGAGGTACACACAAATGAGATTTTCCAGAACACAGTAGAGCAATCCCACCCCTGGTCTGACAGGCTCTGTGCTGCTGAGGAGGATGAAAGTCTCTGGGAAGAAGAGCATCACGCGGGAGTAGAGGGAAATGATCCCATAGCTGTGACTCTCCTGCCAGATGAAGACATGGTATCCTCTCACACTGAGGATATCGCTCCAAGGGGGGAATCCCTATTACTGGGAATCGACAGATAATAGTAATGGGGGATTCAGTTATTAGAAATAGTTTTGTGAAGAACCACATGGTTGAACTGACTCCAGGGTGAAAAGATTGCAGATCTCTCGAGACATCTAGATAGACTTATGTGTAGTGCTGGAGAGAAGCTGGTGCTCGTGGTACTTGTAAGTACCAACAACATAAGGAAAGATAGGAGAAAGGTCCTGGAGGCCAAATTTAGGCTACTAGGTAAGAGATTAAAGTCGAGGATCACTATGGTAGCATTCTTTAAAATGCTTCCAGTTTCATGACAGCGCCTTTTGGAGAAGCAGAAAGGCAGGATCAAAATGCGTGGATAAGATTATGGGGTTCAGAAGAGGGACTTAGGTTTATTAGGAATAGGGAGAGCCTATACAGAAAGGATGGGCTCCAACTAAGCCAAAATGGAACTAGATTGCTGGCATGTAAAATTTAAAAAGTTGTAGAGGAGTTTTTAAACTTAGCACTGGAGGAAAGCTGACACGTGCAAAGAGCACATGATTCAGACAAAGACATCCCGTAGGGGAGGATTTATTAATTTTACATCCCGTAGGGGAGGATTTATTAATATTACTCTATACCTCATAAAGAGAAGAGGATACAAGTTGATAAAGTACAGGTAGAAACTGAAGAGAGAGTCCAAGAGAGTCCCATTCAATCACATCACATGAAGGCAGACAACTCAAGGAAGACATGGTGGTTGCAGGGAAGGAAATGAAGAATTCTCGGCATCAGTCTTCAGTTGCAGAGGACATGAGGGAGATTCCCACACCTGAGCCATTCTTTTCAGGTGACAAATCTGAGGACCTGTTGCAGACGGAGGAGTCAATAAAGGACATTTGGGAACAAACTGATAAATTGAAGAGTAGTAAGTCACCAGAAACAGACGGTTTTCATCCAAGATTTTTGAAGGAACTCAAGCATGAAATTGCGGTGTTCCAAGTGCCTTAAACTGAACTATGCCTTCAATGAGCAACTGAATCCAACTGGCTGGTGTTGGCTGCAATAATCTCCTTCTGTAGGTAGTGAAATAGTATTTCTATTTAGTAAACTCTGCAGAGTCACATCTTTCTATGGTTCAAATCCTATCCTATCCTATCCTAGTCAGTCAAGGTTGAAAATTCCATCCCTCACTTTGACTTCCCCCATTTGTTGGATATCATACATGTAACAGGAAGAAATTCCTGATAATATCTCACTGAAGGGAACAGCCTCTCTGGCAGTAGCATGATTTATATGCTGGACATATTGTCTAGTTAGCATCCTTGGATGCTGGGGATAGGACACAATTCTGCTCTGCTACATAGGACCTTTCCTCCATTATTAAAAACGATCTCTTTATAGTTATTTACAGACATTTTTAAAAAAGTGAACAATTCTCACCCCAATCTCTGTTAGTGGGAAGAGGATTGAGAAAAACACACTGGTATCATGAGTGCAAAGAAGCAGAGTTAGCCCTTGTCTATATGAAAAAGTTGAACCAATATAACTAATCTGACATTGAGAGTCCACATTGAAGATCATATACTGGTTTAAGCTACTTCACTTGCAAAACATTGCGTCCACACATTGTGGCACAGTATTGCTTCAAAGGCTTGCAATATGGCTGGGTATTCCATAGTGCCAAATGCTACTACTAGGCTTTATGTAGTTGGGTAATTTTTTGCACTGGATTATGGGATGCCTGCTAGCACCCAGTGAAATCATGGAACTCAAGGTCCAAGTCCCATGATACTATCTACTGTATTCCATAGCTCATGTGTTCTCACTAGCCAAAATCATTTTCAAAGAGCTGCCAAGAAGCATGGAGGAAGCAATGCAACCAGGATGATCCTGATTATAATTAGCATGATTTCATACAGCTACTCTTAGAGAAGGAAGAGGAGAGTTTCCTTGAGTAGCTGCACTCAGTGGAGTGCCACTCTTGGGCCCATCTGATCAGCACTGATTGGTAGGATAAAATAGCGATGCAGATCCAGAATGACCAGCAGAGGTTGCAAAACTCAGAATCATAGAATTTAAGGCCTGAGGGACCACTGGATCATCTGACCACCTGTATATCACAGGCCACCAACACCAGCCAGCACCCACACACTAAACCCAACAACTTCAGGAAGACCACTTTACTGAAAGTCTGTCAAGATCACAACAGGCTGCAGTGCCAGACTACCAACACTAGAGTTCTCCGCCCCCACATGAAGAAGCATTAGGCTATTGCCATCTGGAACCTGGTCAGTAGCTAATCAGTTTGGTGTTGGAAAATCCACAGTGGGCTGTGAATGCTTGCGATTAACTGCTAATTATCTTATCCTATCCCATCCCGAATCCTTCATGCACTGCTTCTGGTTGGTAGGGAAGAAAATAATTATGTTATCTAATCCTGCAAATTGTTTCCATCCAGGAAGAGGTGCACTGACTTAATGAAGTTCTGAATGTGTGAAACAACTTGCAGAAATGAGGCCTATGAAGAGATTTGAATTTCCTTTTGGTATACTTTGGAACTGACAAAAGTGTTCCTCCTTCACTGAATGTTTTGGGATATCCTTCTCTACAACTATGTAAAAACTGCCAGAGGACATCTTTTAATTAAAGTCAAGGATTTGATTATTTTATGCATGGCCCATCCAAGGAATAGCTACAGCTGGCATCTTGCTACTGCATGACTAGCAATCTCCTGAAAAACTTCAATGCATCCACCATAAAAAAAGTTTCAGGATTTTTTAAAGTTTATTTAAAAGCTGTATTTGGTAAACTCTCCCTCAAGTCACTCTCCCAAACAGGTCTCCTCTAGAGAAAAGACTGTGCATACAGACATGCAGAGGTCTTGAAAGTCCGTCATAAAGTGACATTTTCCAGAATCCTAAGGGGAGAAATACCCTACCAACAGGATAATAGTCTCCTTAGCGACACAGGAGACTGTGCTGTCTAGTACAGGAACTATAAGGATTTTAAAAACATTGTGGCTGGTCTATTCAATCTCCTGCCTTTACTTAGGAATTCCCACACAGCTAGTCTGAGGTTTTCCATCCACATGTAAGAGGACAAGCAGCTCATATTATGAAGCTCTAAGAAAAATAATGAAGTCTTTGTTTAGAGGACTACTTTTTCAGCCTATAGCACAGGCTTGAATGATTCCTGAAGGAATAGTCTTTCCTAGGGATCGTGGTCTGAATTTTTCAACTGGGAGTCTGACAATGATCCCTTTTCCTGGGGATTCACCTCAGGGAGAGAAGAGAATTTTTGCTTTCTTCTCTTCTTGAGTTTGAAGAAGGTCGATCATGGACCAGACTCAGTTGCCTTTCGTCCCTCTCCTTTGCCTTACTAGGACAGAGGTTTTAGCACTGAGAGACTCAACTGGGTCAGATAACAGAGTGGCATCTTTCAAACTTGGGGCTTTCACCGAGATTTGAAGGATCATTCTAGGTAGCTTGAAGATGTGAAGTAGAGAGGGAAAAGAGAATGTTTTGTCTTTCTCCTGTGGCATTCGCCTGAGGATCTCTTCGAGAACTCAAGAATCATTGGATGTGGAGGCTCCAGCAGGGGACTGGTGTGATCTAGAATGCAGGCTCACTAACAGACTGGGCACAGCACCCCCTCTGTATGATTGCAGGACATGTTGGCCCTCCCTCACAGTTTCAACTGTATGTGATATGCTTAATTTTACAATACTCTTCACATTGTCATGAACCACAGTGTTCTTTAGGCTTTATCTTGGACCAGCCACTCATTTTGTCATCAGTAGTGTTCGACTTGTAGCAAACCAGTATATCATAGCAAAATGGGCCCACAAATCCTTCAAGAGGGGGAAAAAATAAGAACATCAAGTTCACTACTGGAGCGTAAAAAAAGATGTTAACCCTAAAAGTTTGGGTCCCTCCTCTCAACTTTACATTATTTTTCACCTTTGCCCTCTCAAGTGTACAACATATCTCCCAATCCTGGCCCTCCCTTAACCCTGTTAGAACTTCCTGTCACATCCTCCTGTGTCCCCACCCCTTTTCATGCCACTTCCCCTATTCCTGCTCTTTTTGGAATGCCTACTGCATCTCTACAAAACCCCCTACCATTTTTGACCTCTTCATCTTTCATTTGCTCTACCGCCTTGTACTCACCAAGACCTGGCTGCCCCCTCCAACTAGCCTCTCCAGCAACACTTTTCTCACAATGGTGTCTCCTTCTCAGACATGCATCACCGTGAGACCTCCAGGAAATAAGACATTGGTGTTGTATTATTCCTCCTCTCCTGCACCAGTTATTTCCAAACCCCTCTTCCCACCCATCTCCCACTCCTTTTCCTCCTTCAAGTAACTTGAATTCTTAACTCCTTTCTCCCTCGTAGTGGCTGATCTTGATTTCATCTGCTTGACCCCCAGCTCTTCTCTTTCCTCCAATCAGTTTCCCACCCTCATCCTCTGTGACTTCAATATTTCCACTGATGTCCTGACCTTGCATCTTCACTTCCTTGTTTGACTTTCAAATGTAAATCAACTCTTCTACTCAATAGGCACTTATTCAGCCACATCTTCTGATCTTTCTACCACTTCATCTTCTTTAACACAACACACTTTACCTCTGCCCTCCTCCCAGTCCTTCTGTGATCTGCAAGCCATCAACACCTCTGCTCTGTGTTGCTCTCATCCGCTTCTCCCCACTCTTTCTTCCATTGATTCATTTGTCAAGTTCTATTTTTCCTCCCTTGAATCCTCTACCTCTTTTACCCGCCCTGGCTTACACACACCATCCTACTCCTCTACTCCTGCTCTCATGCCACTGAATGACTAAGGAGAAAATTCCATGGCCACACACTCT
The DNA here is from genome assembly GCF_965140235.1 of Caretta caretta. NCBI lineage: Eukaryota > Metazoa > Chordata > Testudines > Cheloniidae > Caretta > Caretta caretta. The sequence continues at coordinate 67,259,527 of NC_134207.1, forward strand.
CCCTCCTCTACATATTCCTCCTGTTTTCTTTCATAAATCTAAGGCTTTGACTACACTGGCACTTTTTTCATTAAAATCTTTGTTGCTCTTGTGTATGAAAAAACACACCCCTTTGACTGACAAAAGTTTTAATGATGAAAAGCACTGGTGTGGACAGCGCTTTGTCAGCAGGAGCTGTGCTCCTGGCGACAAAGCTACAGGAGCCCTTGTGGAGGTGGTTTTATTTTGTCACCAGTGAAGAGCTCTCCTGGCAATAAAGAGCAGCTACACTGTGCACCTTACAACAGCACAGCTGCAGCCATGCTGTTGTAAGGTGTGCAGTGTAGACATTGCCTAAAAGTCACAGTTCACTCTGGCACGCCATGTCACAGTTTACTAGGGGGGTTGCACCAGTGAAGCTACATCAGTGTGAACACTCAGTCCTAGTCTAGCCTAGAAAATTAGGTTGGCTTTACTACATCGGTCAAGGGTGCGAAAAATCGCCCCCTTCCCCTCAAGCAGCACTGTTAAGCTGACCTAAGTCCCCATATAGACAGCGCTATATTGATGGAAGAATTCTTCCTTTGACATCAGTACTGCCTCTCAGGGAGGTGGATTACCTGTGCTGACAGGAGAACCCCTCCCATGACTGTACGTTGACTCCACGGAAGTGTTAGAGCAGTGCAGCTGTGTCAATGTAGTGTTTTAAGTGTAGACAAGCTCTCAGTGTAAAAAATGCCTACAGTGAATACAGTGCTGGAGGAGAGGAGTTCACAGTTTTCTGCTCCTATTACTGGGCTGGAGACATTTTTCCTGAGAGGCTGCGATGAAAAGGTAGCAGCACATTAAAACAGTAACAGATAAGGGTAAAAGCAATAGGGGAAAAAATAAACATTTACGTCTATTGGCTTCAATGGAGTTACACCAACAGGAAGTTTAGCTCTTAATTTGCATCTTTTGGAGGATTGTGCATTTAATTAAAAATAATTTTGTAAAGGTAAGAATTGAATATTTCAATCAATTTTGTTTTGAATTAATGGGAAAAATAGCTATTCACGGACAGAATACATAATTTCTATTCACTTACAGGCATGAAATACTAAGATATCACTGCTCACAATATAAACACTGCATTTTATTTAAAAAAAGAAAACATACAGCATTCATGTATTTAAGAATATGGATTCCACAACTCACCCTAGCCACTTGGAAAATTTTCACTCTGGAGATTTCATACTGTTCACACTGACACGTGTGTGTGTGTGTGTGTGTGTGTGTGTGTGTGCTGGAGTTTTTATTTCATTTTTTTTTCGCGTCAAGTACTAAAAGTGAAACAGAAATGTAAAGAAATTCAGTGCCAGTAGAGGGAGGCAGCTGCTCTCCAGGCAACACATCTTACTGTTCACTGATGCACAGTAGGGAGCCAATTGAATTTGTTTTTGTGGAAGTGAACTCACCCCTCAGCCATTGTGTAAATGTGGCTTTAAATCAAGCTGTAATTAGATTTTGCTGTATTTAACAAAACCCCTCTGTTGCTCTTCTTTCCCAGGAAATAAAAGCATTCATACAAAAAAAAAAGTGTATGTCTTTTCCTTGAGTGTGTTCTGGCATACTTACAAATGTAAGTATGGAGTATAAAGCAACTGGCTAGGTTTATGGGATGTTTGCTTAATTTTCCTACAGTACTTAAGAAAACAAAAAGATCTCCCACCTGGCTAACTATTTAAAACATTATCCCAAAGTTAGCAAAATTCTGCCTTGTTTAGAATACTTAGAAAGCATTAACAAATCCAACTCTTTAGTTTTGTTCATTAATTTACTTGACAAAAGACAAATGGAAATCTTTTGCAAAAGACACAGGCAGACTAGAACTGTCACATATTCATTTTGGGACAAGTCTTTTCCGCCTCCCTTCATTTTAACCACTTCTGTCTTTACCATCCTTGTCCTATCTCAGCAACTGTACTCCATTCATTGTGCACTTTTGTTCTCGATTGGTATCCATTAAGGTCAACTCTCAGTATCCTCCTTCTTTCAAAATGATTTGACAACAACAACGCACCCTGTATTAGGTGGTTTTATTTTGCTTTTGCTTTTTCTTACTGTGAGTACATACACAGGACTTAAAGTCAAAGTGATTTAAATTACCAATTTTAATTATTTAAATCAGCATGCAAGAAACCTTGACTTAAATAATCAATTTGAATTGTTTTGTATTCATATTCTTAGTTACTTTCTAAACAAAGGTTGAGTCTCATTATTGGTAACAATTAAAATATTTATTTGCAACTAAATATAGCCTTTATACTTAATTTGGTGCACTTTCTTGCTAATCAGGAGGATATACTATATTCACGCACATTTATTTGAGCAATTATATAGCTCAATTCATTCAGGTTTTTAAATTTTACATTTTTAATACATTAGAAAATTGTGACTAATGCATTTCTGATTTACTAGAGGATTAATATTTTATTGAGGATTTGTGTCAGCCTATTTGGATGGAAATTTAAATTCAATTAAAATGCACAAAATAGCATTTTTTATTAAATAATACTACCGGTACCTTAAAAGTGCTGGTTACATAAGAAACAAGTTTTGCAATGAAAGGTAACTGAATTATTTAAAAAAGGAAGTACTATCTGCAGTTAATGAATTGATATTGTTTCCGGTCACCATGTCCTTTAAGATTTTAGAACTAGTAGAGCTCACCCTTTCCTCATACCGAGTTTTTAGGTACAGATTGGAAAAAGAAACCAGTTTTCCTGCTTTTTCAGCTCCCAGTTGGTTTCTTAACTTTGAACTAGTCATTGAACTGAACTGTTGAATAGACTGAAATGAAGAAAAAATAAAAGGCGTACTTGTGGCACCTTACAGACTAACAAATTTATTTGAGCTTAAGCTTTCATGAGCTACAGCTCACTTCATTGTAGCTCACGAAAGCTTATGCTCAAATAAATCTGTTAGTCTCTAAGGTGCCACAAATCCTTCTGTTCTTTTTGTGGATACAGACGAACACGGCTGCTACTCTGAAACCTGTCATTATGCAAGGAAGAAAAAATAGTCTCTCTTCACTTGCAGAAGAGGCTACTGCTTTAAAAAGTTGACTTAGCACATCAACGAACCATGACTCTGTGTGCTTAGCCAGCGTCTTCCACCATTTATTGGTTTGACTTCCTTTAAAACTTGGCAGCAAACATGTACTCTATGTAAATAATCATATATTGTATTTAAATTTAAAATTATAGATTTAATTCAAATTATTTGACTAGATTATAATGTGTTTCAGTCTTTACATAGGTCATCCATTTCAAAGTTAATTTAAAACATAAACCTATACTTAATATAAAAACATTGATTTTTGTATCCATCCTGTATGTAAGCAACACCAAACTTATAAGTAACAATTACTGTAAGTTATGTCATACCCCACTCATAAATAGCACAAGTTTGGCATTTATAAAGCATTTTTCAGCTAAAGATCTCAAAGTACTTTATAGAATTGTGTAGGAATTATCCACATTTTACAGACGGTGAAACTGAGGGAGAAAGGCTAACTGATCTGTCCAAGGGCACATGGCAAGACTGTGGCAGAGGTAGGAGTGGTCTCCACTCACAGTTCAGTGCTCTACCTTCTGGAGCATACTGGATTCCCCAAGTCAAAATAAATAGGTAATTATTTGCTCTACATAAAAAGCTCAGAGTCCCTCAAGGGAAGAAGTTTTTTAATATCAATACTAAGGACTCTTTTAAAAGCAGAAGTCATTGGGTCTTTACAACTTGCCTACTCTGTGTTTTCAAAACAAATGTATTTAATATTAAACACAGAATCATAGAATATTAGGGTTGAAAGAGACCTCAGGAGGTCATCTAGTCCAATCCCCTCCTCAAAGCAGGACCAACACCAACTAAATCATCCTAGCCAAGGCTTTCTCAAGCCGGGCCTTAAAAACCTCTAAGGATGGAGATTCTATCACCTCCCTAGGTAACCCATTCCAGTGCTTCACCACCCTCCTGGTGAAACAGTGTTTCCGAATAGCCAACCTAGACCTCCCACACCGCAACTTGAGACCATTGCTTCTTGTTCTGTCATCTGCCACCACGGAGAACAGCCTAGCTCCATCCTCTTTGGAACCCCCCTTCAGATAATTGAAGCCTGCTATCAAATCCCCCCTCACTCTTCTCTTCTGCAGACTAAATAACCCCAGTTCCCTCAGCCTCTCCTTGTAAGTCTTGTGCCCCAGCCCCCTAATCATTTTTGTTGCCCCCCCACTGGACTCTGTCCAATTTGTCCACAAACATCTACCTATATATGTTAATATACCTTCCTCGCTAATGTTACAAGTTTTAAGAAAATTAAGACTGTTCCCTATTATTAAAAAATAGCCATACTCTTGAAATTTAGCAAATCTGTTTTTGCTTTGGTCTATGAGGTTTTGCTTTCTTTTTGAAAAAAGTAAATTTTAGTTTAGAAGGGAAAACAAATTATAGTAATACTTTTTAAACTACAGGGGGTTCAGAGAAGGGTAACTAGAATGATTAAAGACATGGAAAAACTTTCACATCCAAAAAGATTGAAATGAGTGGGATTATTTACCTTAGAAAGGAGACAAATGGAGGGGACATGATAAAAAATACAAAAAATGATGAATGATGTACAGAAGGTACATCACGGATCTTATGTTCTATCTATAGCATATCACAAAATAAGAGGTCAGACAATTAAATTAAAAGTGGGAAGTTAAAAGTACAGAAGGATGAAACCTTCTATGAGGGGCAGATTATCTCACATATGTCTACTGTGTAGTTCTTTCACCTGGCTCTGAAACATTCAGTACCAGCCACTGTTGCAGAGAGCATACTGGGCTAGATGGACAGTGGTTTTGATCCAACATGGCAATTGCTATCATATGCAGAGGCATTCTGTTGCAAATGATGAAGTTATAAGAAATTAGCTGAGCACAGATTTCTAGAATTCCAAGCCTTAATACATCACAATTAAACCAAAAATTCTATTTATTTTTAAGATAAATCTTTATTTATAGCAAATCTAAGATTCGCTATACCATGCTAGTACACCAAGTGCCATTAGCTTGCTTTGGGCACACAGGACAGAGATTTTCTTTTGGGTGTGTGTGTGTGTGTGGCGCCTCGTACAATGAGGCAATACCAGACTGGGGCCTGTCAATTTGCCCAGCCTCATCAATTATTCACAGAAAACTGAAAATAATAATGCACACCTATCCAACTGTACAGGTCAGTACTCAAATAGGAGAGTTCTACACGAATGCCTTGAGGTGAAGCACGAAATGTATTATTCTTATTTTACTCAGATTGAGTAACAACAAGTATGCATACAAGTACCTGGAAACAGATGTAGTAGTAGTTCAAGGAAAAATTCATCTTAAAGGTTAGATTAGTGAAAACCCAAGTTTCAAAGCGAGGAAATAATGTAATAGTGACAGCTATGTTTGGCATAGCTAGAACAATGATGACAACAAAAAAGGGTAATCTATTTATATTTGATCTACAAGAACAACTAAATTTCAAGCAATATGAAGGCGAGACACACTCACATATAGTAGCTTATAGACTCAGCCATTTTGTTGACTGTACTTTTTGCCAGCCTGATTTTCAGTTCACTTGCAGCTGAGGAACTGCTAAACAGTCCTCAACCAGAGCATTTAATTTTATGTTATAATCTACATAATAATTCATGCCTTTCTTCTCAAAAATTGTGTCTTGCCAAAGAGCATCATTTCTATTTCTTTATTTCTGAAAGGCTTTCTGCATCCCACCCCAAAGCACCAGACCCTCAAACTGCAGCCTGTCTTGTATTCTACAGAAAAATGCTTGCAGCATTGGTACAAAGAATCTTCTTTGTACCAATGGGAGTGGCTGGGTCATTACACATATTGAATCTATTTCCCCAGGTTAAGTATCCTCACACCTTCTTGTCAACTGTCTAAATGGGCCATCTTGATTATCACTACAAAAGTTTTCTTCTCCTGCTGATAATAGCTCATCTTAACTAATTAGCCTCTCACAGTTTGTATAGTAACTTCCAATTTATCTGTGTGTGTGTGTATATATATATATATATATATATATATATATATCTTACTATATGTTCCGTTCTATGCATCTGATGAAGTGGGCTATAGCCTGTGAAAGCTTATGCTCTAATAAATTTGTTAGTCTCTAAGGTGCCACAAGTCCTCCTGTTCTTTTTGCGGATACAGACTAACACGGCTGCTACTCTGAAAAGAATGTTCAGTTTCACAGATTATATGGAAATGAAGCGTAAGTAACGTGAGCAAAGCAAGTACATTCAGAGATCCAGTGAAAACTACTATCAGAATAGAGTCAGGACCACATTATCAAACACTAGCAATCCATGGTGAAGTACAGATGTACAGTGGAGAGAGAGGGAAAAGTAAGTACACAACTATCACTTGTGAAGTCTTGTCAACCTAAGATTAAAAACCTATTTGACAGAAGATATCACTGAAGCAGATGTCAGGTGGTGTAAAGAAACTGAATCTGAATGATAGTTGAACTCAAAATTGGTTGCATTATATAAACCTTATGAAAAAGGAACAAAATATATTGGGTTGAAAAAAATGGTGCTTGTATCCAAAGCTCTAAATTGTGTTTACAATACATATACTGTTAGGTTGCACATTTAGAGTCACTATAGAATGTTTGGCAAATTATTGAAAATTCTTGCAGCACGCCCGCAAGAATTAGCAAAGGAGTAGCCACAGGGGCAAGGCCCATAGTGATTGTATGAACTTTACAAATCCTGATTGGTTATTCTGACTAGGTGACGCTGTCAGCAGGAAGACAATTTATCTGCATCATAGACACATCCCAGAAGATAATTAAGGTTATACTGCGATTTGCAGTTACCATTTAGTGGTGACTAAAATCCCATTAGATGATGTCTCGCTTGGCAGTTGTTGTGCTGTAATTCTTCATTATTATGCTAATCATAATCATCTCACTATTATAGTAGGCTCCCCAAAACTGCAAATAAATAATAATATGTATAAAAAAACTTTAACACCAAATTTACATTACTTACTCTGAGGGCAGCGACTGAATTTTCAAGAAGTAAATCTGTTTAGTAACTTAGAAACATTTTTTAACAAATTACTCTTTGAAATGTAAACCCACAAGTCTAATGTTTTCTTCCGTTTCCTCTGGACAAGTGAACGGTTAGTTTTAAGACTTGAGAATTTCGGTTCATGTAGTTCCACGCCAAATCTGACACAGGCTACTTTTCAAACAAAAAAAGTAATGCAATAATTAACATACTTATTATATGTTTGAATAAAACCATATTCATGATTATTATTTTTGTGTGTGTCAAAGGAAACAGGCAGATAATGGGTTTGTTGTCAAAACAGCCTATAACCCAGGCAGTGAGGTGCTGAAGCATAGCACTTTCCTGCCCGTGCTGGAACCAAGGCCCTATTTCCTCAGGGCTTGCCTACACTGGCAAGTTTTGTTGCCAAAAAACTGCCTTTTGGCAACAAAACAGCAAGAGCATACGCACTACAATGAGACTTTTGTCGTGAAAAACGCCCAGTTTTGGCAACAAAAAACTTCCATTCCTATGAGAGACTTTTGTCTTTTCCCCTCGCTTTATTGTCGACAAAGAGCCAGTGTAGACACTGCTGATTGTTTTGTCGCCAAAACTGGCTTCCCCCAGTATCCCACAATGCCTGCCCTGATTGCGCTGCTCAGTGGTTTGATCTCTGCTGCCCCGCAGGCAAGAGCCCCTCCCCTTTCAAAGCTCTGGGAAGTATCTGTGTGCTGCTCCGATTGGGGAACAAACAAAGAGCAAATCACTGGACTGCTCTTGTTCTTCCCTGCACTAGGAACATAGCAGCAGGCAGACTGATGCCGCAGGAGGAGTGGGACAGACTGCCGTGCTGCTTTGCCATTCCTCAGCTCACAGAGCTACTCATGATGCTGCTCTCCGCAGCTGAAGGGGCTGTGGGAAAACTTGGAGAGAATCCCAAGATGCGCAGCGATCAGCTCTTCTTTCCCACAAGACTGCACTATGGGATACATACACACAATGCATTGCTCACCCTGTTGGTGGTGGTGTCCCCAACGTGGACATGATCTGTCGACTGAGGGAGCAAGTATGAACACCCTTTGGCGATTTTTATTTTCTCGACTTTTGGGTGTCGACATAAGTTTTGTCAACAAAACTTGGTAGTGTAGACAAGCCCTCAGACTCCTTCACTCTTATCCTTCAGGGAACTGCTGCTCTCTAGTATCACACTCAGGGCTTTTCTACATTACCCGCTGGATCGACGAGCGGCCATCAATCCAGTGAGGGTCGATTTATCGCGGATAGTCTAGACGCAATAGATCGACCACTGAGCGCTCTCTCATTGACTCCGGTACTCCGCCAGAGCGAGAGGCGCAGGCGGAGTCAACAGGGGAGTGTCAGCTGTCGACTTACCATAGTGAAGACACCGCAGTAAGTAGATCTAAGTATGTGGACTTCAGCTACGTTATTCACATAACTGAAGTTGCGTAACTTAGCTCGATCCCCACCCACCAGCGTAGACCAGACCTCAGTACCTTTTGTCAACCCTCGGACCATCTATCTTTTTTAGGTGTCCAGACCCTTCCTGGCTTCTCAGCCTTTCTGCATACCTATGGTCTCCAGCCAGAATTCACCTAAGCTTCTTCGATGCCTCCCCAAAATCCTCAATCGATGCCTCCCCAAAACCCTCAATGCGCCCCCCCCGCAGGAGACACCCAGACCCAATCTGTCACATTTAATAGCCTGAGGAAAGTTCTCTCTGTCTAGCAGAAGCCACTTCTCAGATAACGCTTTCTACAAATATCCCCTTCTCCTTACCCCTTCCATGTCCCATGTGACTGGTGGGTCACAGTGAGAGGCTAGGACAAGGAAGAGACCTGCAGCAAAAGTAGCCTAGAAAGTAGACATAGTAGCTCTGCTAAAAAGGCAATTTTTAAGTTTGGAACACATGCTACAGCTTGTCAGAGATAAACCTTGGTCCAAGAGACATTAGGTCCTAGACTCCTTCTGGTGAATGTTAGTATCACAGAAAGGTAGGGCTGGAAAGGACCTCGATAGGTCATCTAGTCCAGCCTCTTGTACTGAGGCAGAACAAAGTATAGCTAGACCATCCCTGACAGATGTTTTTCTAACCTCTTCTTAAAAACTTCCAATGATGGGGATTCCACAATCTCTCTTGGAAGCCTATTCCAGAGGTTAACTATCCTGATAGCTGGAAACACTTTTCCTAATATCTAACCTAAATCACCCATGTTGCAGATTAAGCCCATTACTTCTTGTCCTACCTTAAGTGGATGTGGAGAACAATGGATGACCATCCTCTTTATTTCAGCACTTAACATATTCAAAGACAGTTATCAGGTTCCCACTCAGTCTTCTTCTCTCAAGACTAAACATGTCCAGTTTTTTTAACTCTTCCTCATAGGCCAGGTTTTCTAGACCTTTTATCATTTTTATTTCTCTCCTCTGAACTCTCTCCAATTTGTATTGCTGTGAGTCCATAAAAGGTTGGAGGTGCAATGGACTGGGAATGTGTAGGGAACAAAGGCGAAGCGGAGGCTTTAGCCAGGGATACAGAAGGATCAGGGGCCATTGTAATGGGTGCTTGTAGTGTGGTGGCTGCCCCACTCCTATACTAGATGGGGCTTCAGCAGGCCAGAGAGGCTGTGTGGGTGGATGGCCAATCAGAGAAGGCCTGCTAGGGAGCCAATAAGAGGCTGAGTAAGAGGCAGCCAATCAGGGCCAGGCTCAGCCCTATATAAAGGCTGCTCAAGAAGGGAGCAGTCAGTCTCTCCCAGGGCTTCAGAGGGTGAAGGTCTGTCTCCTGTGTGAGGGGACTAGCACCAGGGACGGTGCAGTGCGGGGCAGGCGAGGGGAGCAGAAGGGAACTCCAGCCCGGTATCTGCCAGGCTGCAGGCCCTGAGGGAAGGGCCAGGCAGGTGTGAAGGGGAAGCGACCCAGGGAGAGAGGTGGACAAGGGGAGAGAAGAAGGGCAGGAAAGCTGCCGCCAAAGGGTCCCTGGGTCGGGACCCAGAGTAGAGGGTGGGCTGGGGTCCCCCCCTTCCCCTTTGCACATACACCCAGCCATTGGACGTGGCGATAGCGGACTGCACCAGACCCCTGGCACAAGGGGTTAGATTTTGGGGTGTGGTTGGCCGCTGCGGCTGGGCGAAGTGAAAGACTGCTGATAACCTCTCCCCCCGGAAGGGGGTGAGAGAGGACTAAGGGGGACTCCTGGAGGGCAGTGTCTTGAAGAGGATGCCGCAAGAAGGGAGCAACGCAGGTCCAGGCACCAAGGGAGGGCAAGAGATGGATGGGACACCACCAGTGGAGGGTGCTCCACACTGGACTGAGCTAATTCCCTGACAAACCAGCAGGAGGCGCTGCGCTGGTGAGACCCAACCCTGTCACAGTGCTATACAAACATATGACAAGGGGGGTTTTTTTCCTGGAAGATCCTACCCTTCCCACACTCCTTAAACAGGAAAAGGGTCCAATTATGGAACATGCTGAAACAAAAGACAGGTAACTGCTACAACAGTCCACAATCTAAATAAAGACAAAACCATTACTCAAATGTTCAATCTGAACCATTAAAACAATCCACTAAAGAAGATACTGTCTTCAAAACAAAGACAAAATTTGGTTTAATATGAAAACCTGCTATGTTAGCTTTACTTCTGCAGGATAAATGGCTCCACTGTAGGAACCAACTGGATTTAGCAAAAATTGCACTGCCATATTTGATCTTGTTTAGCAGGAGGGGGAAAAAAGAGAGAGAGAAAAAAAGGACGGGTAGGAAGGCCTATTTCCCCCATGTCTAAAGATATCGCTGCAGAACAGAAAGGACATACTGACCCTTAACTCTCCTCTTGAATGAGGGCTTGGTATTTCAGATGAAAAACAAAGGCATTTTTCCTCTGCACAAATGTATTTTAAGGTGAAGCTCCATCAAAGTGAAGTTGGTGGAAATAGAGAGATTGCTTTCGTCAGTACTTCCATCATGGCTAAATATTTTGAGCACTTCTGATTCATGAAATGCTGAAGTCACGTAAATATGGAGGTTTTTAATCATAAAGAGGCTGAAATTTCAGTACATACTTAGTAGAAACAAAGCAGCAAAAAGCAACGAATAAAAGTTCACCCCATAATATCTCAGAAACAAAGTGATGACTAAAGAAATCAAAGTAATCAGTTTTGGTTTGTGGTACAGAAGTTTACTTTTGAACACAGCTGGAGCTCAGCCAGCTCCCATGACAGCACCTTCAGGCTGTATTGAGATTTCTATGGGAGAAAAGGCATCATAAATCTGTTTCAACAGCTTTGTGTCATTCTTTTGGTTGACTTTAGAAGGTAAATTAAATGTTTTCTATTAGTATGGTAAAGAAACTATATAGTTTTGTTTTCATTTTAAATACTGTCTCAAGTTACGGAACACTTTAGCTAGAATGTGGCAAGAACTATATGTTTAATATTTGTAAAGCTTGCAATTCATGCTTATGTGAAAACAGATGTGTGTACTGCACCGTTCCCAGGACGATGGATGTTTTTCTATTTTTTTAAGTATGTTCATTTTTTGAACTTTTCAGTTAAATAATGGAGGAAATTGAAGCAAAAGCCAGTACTCCCTTTGGGGGGAAAGAAACATCAGAAAAATCACAAGCACATGAGTAAAGCTTTGGTACAAAGAATGAAGTATGCTTTTGAAAAGCAATAAGCATATCACTTGAGGCAACACGTGAAGTTGCCTTGATCAATTATTCATACAATTTACAGCAACAGTTACAGTTGCATCAGTGAAGGGAAAATAAACTAGGGCAAACACCATCTTCATAATTATGAAGTGTGCCCTTGATTTTCACTGGAACATTTGGCAACCATTTCATGTCATGTGTTTCTAGTTAGTAATACCACCCCCTTTTCCCACCAAAAAAGGGAACAAATTGATTTGTTGGAAATAGTAATAGCGTTCAAGACCACGTTTCAGTCTCACACACTCCCTGAATTATTGATAGCTTATGGTACCTTAAACTGTGTACATGAATCATAAAAACCTCCTGTAAGTATATCCACTAACCACTATGGAATTATTCTATACCTTTCACGAAGCCTTTACTTCATTATTCTTATAGTGTAAAATTTGATTTTTTATACACCATTTGAAAGGGATACCACCAACTCAAACATTACAAATTTCCATCTCAAAATTTTGTCCTTACTATAGGTACACCAGCAATCCCCTAAGGTAACTGTAACTGAAATACTAGAGGGCAAAATATTTTTTCAGTTTGGTCACTTTCCGTATTTGACAGCACTCTGTATAAGAATCAGTTTTGTGTTTTGTTCATGGTGTACATTCTTCCCTGAACCCTGCCAAACTGATGCTTACCAGTAACCAGCTGCAAGGCTGAAACTGAATCTGAATGGGCAACAGGCAGAGAGAGAGGGAAAGAAGTAGGATGAGGCAAGGAGGGCAGGAGTATGTTTGAGGTGTTGCTCTCAGGTTTGTCTAAAAGACCCTTTTGGGGCCTTCAGGGCAGGGATCTTGGGTGAAATCCCAGCTGTACTGAAATCAATCACTGACTTCCTTGGAGCCAGAATTTCACCCTATGTCTTCGAATGTGTTTATATAGTCCCTGCACAATGAGCCTTGGTCAGGACCTTGTGGGCACTACTGTAATATAAATGATATATTTCTGCTCAGCTGTTTTATTAGTATTTATCTTTGCAATTTTTCTAAAAGGAAGTTTTAAACAATTGACATTTCCTATCTAAAAGGCATGCTATCAAAAAAGTAATTTTATCATGCAATAGTCATTTTAAGAATTTGAAGTTTGCAGCCCTTTAATCTTGATGTTCTGCACAGATTTCTTTGTCTTCCACGTCTGTTCCTAGAGCTTTTCAGCCAATTTCTACAGGTAAGTTTGTTCCACCCATCCACCACAAAGTTCTCATTAATATAGAACAGAAATATGGTGAAATTCCTGTCTGTGCTACACAAAAAACTGTTTTAGTAGAGTCCCCTGAGAGGTTTGCAGCTGTAGTACAGAAGAGCCCAAACAAGTACAACTTCTAGGACTGCAGTTCACACTACTTATTTATTTTCCACCCTTTAGCCTTTACAAGCAATTAGCCAAAATGAATTTGGTACTAAGAAATAATTATTGTACTGGTCAACAGAAATTCTCTATATGGAAACTTCACTCTTCCCCTTTTGTTAGTGACATACTATAATGTTTCTATATTTTTCCGGTCACATGAGAAACTAGTTATGAAAGCTGCAATTAAAGTTTGGTGCATCTTTACAAACAGAACACATTACGGAGATCTCAAGCAGGCTGCTCCCTAGTGGATGTAGATTTGTGAACATTAAATTGAGGTGGTATCTTTCAGCTTTTTAAAAGGAATTTTTGCCAGCTCCAAATTAAAATGCACAGTCTGAAAAATAAATTTCTTACCTGGATAGAAGATTTCCGAGCCTCAGCTATGCCACTCTGAACTACTATCCTTAGGCTCAAGTTTCTAAATGGAATGAGGGCCTTTTCATCTCACTATTTTAGGTAGCTCTCTTCACCTAGGAATTCCAGAAGATTCCTTGCAATGCCTAGAAACATAGCAAAAGTGAAGGATATTTAGCTTGTTGGATGTAGATCTCAGAAACCACATTTTTAGATATGAATTGAAAATAGATACATTTAATATCAAAACCATTAGGTGAAACAAAAAGAGAACAGATGTTAGACAACAAAAGATATATAGATACTCCTTAGGAGGAGGGTGGGTGGAAAATGAGGAGAAAGGAGGTAGTCAATGGTTTAGGCTAACCATCAAATCAGTTGCAATATACTAGTCCTGCTAGTCAATGTTGAGGGTCCTAATCCTTAGCAAACAAAATATACTTTCAAGATATAAGTATGCCTAATAAAACACTGGCCCCATTTGGAAATTACATTAACAGATGCTTTGGGAACCAGAGAGGGCAGTGGTGTGAAATCTTAGCCCCAATAAAGTCAGTGGGAGTTATACCATTGATTTCAAAGGGGCCAGAATTTCACCCCAGGAATCACAATTTCTTAAGGCCTGTAGTCTCATGAAGAATGTAACTGCCTTTCCATCTAATAGTGTCCCAAATACTACCCCTGGATTATTATGAAATAACAATAATTCTGTATGGAGAGGAAATGTGGGACTATCCATCAAACTACTCTTATCAGAATTGAGGGAGGAGGCAGATTAATTACTAACCATCCTGACTAATGTGCAATTAACAGCTACCTTTATAAAGCAAAACATACATAAAAGTTACTTGTTTGAAGGTGGTGTTGCATGGATTAACCTCGAGAAAGGCAGTTCTACTTTACATTCTAGTTTGACCTTCATTACCACCAGACACGATGGACTCATAGTGCATAACATACAAAAGACAAAAAGAGCAATTCGGCACTGAATTCCCATTGTTATCTTAATGAAATTACAATCTTGTACATTTTTTTCAAATTGCTACTATTGCAGAAGCTTTAATCCTATGGACCTCATTCAGAATTTGATCCTAAGAAGAAAAGACACTATTCTGAAGTTAAGTTTAACACCTTTCTTCAACTGTGAGATCATCATCACAAGTTTTTAAAAATTCCTTATTACAGGCAAAGCTGGTAGCATCATCTATCATTAAGGATACCTGACACTTCCCACTAAAAGATCCTGTTTTCAGTTACTTATACCTTTTCCAAATTTCATCTATTTGGGCTAAAATTTCCATGCCAGATGTATGCCTCAGTCTGAACTTTTCTAGAAAATTCCAGCCAAAATGGTTCAGCCATTGCGGAGATCAAGATGAGGGAAATAGAAGTTGTTTTGCCCACGTTAAAAATTCTGGCCATCTTTCAAGAAACTCTATCATGCCCCCATGCTCCCCCAACCTGAGGAAAAGAGAGGAACAGGGGAAGAGACTGGGACTACTGGCGCGGGAGGGGAGGAGAGAGAAACTGGGACTGGCTGGGCAAGGACACTGGGAATCAATGGGGTGAAGGGAAGGAGGTGATGAGACAGATCTAATGAGTAGAGAAGGTGTGGGGGCAGAATTCAGACTGGCTGGGCAGAGAGTGGGACAAGGAGCTGGTGGGGGGATGGGCTGGGGGTTTGGGAAGAACCGAGGGCTGGTCTTCACTACGGGGAGATCAACGCTGATTTAGCGGGTCTAGTGAAGACTCACTAAATCGGTGGCAGAGTGCTCTCCAGTTGATCCCGGTACTCCAGCCCCCCAAGAAGATTAAGTGGTAAGTGGGTGGGAGAGCATCTCCTGTCGATGCAGCGCAGTGAAGACACTATTTTGACTCCAGCTACATTATTCACGTAGCTGGAGTAGTGTATCTTAGGTCGACTTACCCCAGTAATGAAGACAAGCCCTAAGATTGATTGAGCAGCCCAGGGAGGGTGCAACCTTCATTCTGGCACTCCCTAACTTTTATGTGCTTGAGCTGTAATATTAACAGTGTACTTCTAATGTATTTTTATGTGTGTAGTATTTGAGAATTTGTACGTGGTCAGCTAATTGAATACTATCATAAAGCATATGCACAAAGGGACCAAACAAACAATACACATGCAATGTATTACACTGCATACACACACAATGTGTATAAAAGTCAGTAACTTTGTTTGACTCTGTCTACCCATAACATTTTCCATTAACTCACTTGGCATAAAAGTGAAGTACTTAATTTAAAAGATGCTTCTTGTGTGCACTCCATCGCTTTCATCTTTTCAGTATGAAGTTGTGTGTGTCAAAATCTCTTATGAAAAGCTGGTCTAAATTTTCTCCAGCAGTCAGCATTCCCATTCAAGGGAGCAATTAGTCAGTATTTCTAAATGTATATCTGTGTTCATCCTCCCTCCTACTCTTGAACTAGAGTGTTCTTTGTACAAGGCAATGAGTTACTTTCCTAGTGGTCATGTGATGCAGCACATAAGAAATGAATTACTGCTATGAATATAAATTGGGAGACTGAAATTGGTTGGTTCAGAAGACTGTTAATGGGTACAGAACGTTTCACCTCTAGGTCACAGGGCAAACGAGCAACTCAACAGTGACTGAATCTGGTTAAAATCTTTCAATTGCCTAAGCATGATGAAAAATCAGTTAGGGATGGACACGTGCTATGATTACAAAAACCAGAATTACAGTTCGCAGACTCAAAGGCCACTAGAAACACACACCACGGAAGTTGTAAGATATTTCATAGACTATTGGTATAACCAATATTTTCAGCTTTTATTTAAAATAAAGATGCAGAATGTTTCTAGCTCCTCTGGGTATGATGATATCCTTACGCATGTGAATCAGTGCAGCACTGTCTTTCTCAGTTTTCAGACAAATAGCCTGAAATATTACCTCTAAAGCCAAAATCCTGCCAAGTGCCAAGCAACTTTCACTCCTGTTAATTTCAATGGGAACTGAAGGTGCTGGGCCCCTCACAAGCACTGTGCTCAGAACCCCCAGTTAACTGCCCTATTCATCTTAATAAGTAACAGTGAAATTTAGGGACCCTAATTCTCAAGCTCTCTTGCTTAACATTAAATTCCTAAATCACAGAGTCATAGAGTTTAAGGTCAGAAGCGACCACCAGATCATCTAGTCCGGGGTGGGCAAACTTTTTGGCCTAGGGCCACATCTGTGTATGGAAATTGTATGGTGGGCCATGAATGCTCATGAAATTGGGTTTGGGTGCGGGAGGGTGTAAAGGCTCTGGCTGGGGGTATGGTCTCTGGGCTGGGGCCAGAAATGAGTTCAGGGAGCAGGAGGGGGCTCCAGGCTGGGGCAGGAGGTTAGGATGTGTTGGGGGGAGGGCTCCAGCTGGAGGTGTGGGCTCTGGGGTGGGGCTGGGGATGAGGGATTGTGGTGTAGGAGGGTGCTCCAGGCTGGGACCAAGGGGTTCGGAGGGCAGGAGGCAGATCAGGGCTGGGGCAGATGGTGCAGGCTCTGGGGTGGGGCCAGAAATTAGAAGTTCAGGGTGTGGGAGAGGGATCAGGGCTGGGGCACGGGGTTGGGGCAAGGGAGGAGTTCAGGGGTGCAGGCTCTGGGCGGCACTTACCTCAAGCAGCTACTGGAAGCAGTGGCATGTCCCCCCTCTGGCATTACAGCCAAAAGACACTAGACTATTAAGTGCAATGGGCAGACAATAGGCGGGACCAAGGCACACCAATGCTCAAGGCCCCAGCAAAAGCAGGGAAATGATTAAGTAAGATATACCCAGATAATCCTGGATAAACCCTGGGAAACCCACACACCGTACAGAAAAGCAAAAACACCCAAAGGTCATTGCCAAATTGACCTGGGGAAAAATTCCCTGTATATGGCAATCAGGTAGACACTGGACATGTGAGAAAGAACCAGCCAGCGAAACACCTGAGAGAGAGAATGCTCAATGCCACTTCAGAGCCTCAGTGCTTCCCTTCCAATGTTCCATCTCCAGCCATAGCCACCACTGCATCCCTATTTCTAACATCAGCTACTGCGATTAGAGTTGAATTTATACTGTGCAATAATTAATAAATTTACATTTGTAAAATATTTGTGGTTTTCTGCAGATGTATGAGCAAGTAAGTTTATAAGCAAAAACATGTGCCAAAATAATTACTTTTAAGCAAATTTTCGGAAGGAGAATTCTGAATTTGTAATGGTCAGTATTAACTCTAGAAACCCGATTCTAAGTTATGATCACCCAGTTAGGATACACACTTGTGTGCCCAACCAGAATAGTTTGAATTTCAAACACTGAAATCTCACAAACTTCAAACTATCTATGGAAATTATTTGTGAAGTAACTGTGTATCATGAATAAATCTGAGATAAACAATCACCTTGGAAAATTTGTAAACAGAAAAAGAAACAACATTTGTCTGCTATGAATTGTTTATTGAGATTCTCCCACTTCTGGCTAATAAACTCAGCCAAAGAGACTGGGTCTTGAGAGAGGAGATTGTTGATGTTGTCAGACACTGGTGGAGAAAGTCCCACTTACTGGGTTGTACTGGAGATTAAGTTTAGTTTGAGTTTTTCTGAGAAGTTGCTGGTTTTGTTTCTGTTTTATTTCAACCAATGTCAAAGGGTGCCAAGAATAGCAGATGGATGCCTTTTTATATGTGGTTATAAATCATAAGAAATAAATATGAGGCATGACATAGGTGCTATTATTTAGGATTATATTCCATATAGTTATGTAGGTATTTTACCATAACTATAGTGGTGCTGTGGTATTGTAGTTCTGCTGTTTGGTGCAATAAGAGAAGACAAACATCAACAATAAGCAGATGAACAGAAACACACTTTTACAATTCAATACAAACATTTCTTTTGTTAACCAAAATTAACACATTTTAAATGAAAATCTCACTAAAATTATGCACTAAAGCGGAAAACTCATCCATCTTAAAACTGGAGCCACTTTGTAGGGATCTGCAGAGGAAACATGCCTTCCTACCAGAGCCTCAGGTTGACTGAAGGAGGACAGCAGAAACTGGCTAGTTCAAGCACCAGCAAGCCCACCCATGGTTGGCCAGAAGTGTGCAGCTTGTGTCTTGTAAATGTAACTACTGAACCTGTTCCAGCATTGGCATCAAATTGGTAGAACTGGTAGGAAAAATGGCAACAATTTTTGCTCAAAATTTATAAAAAAAATTCTGTGAATAAAACCATTGATATTTCAAAAGCTTTGTAACAGCTTTACAAATAACTTCCTTCTTTACTTGTCTACTGAAATTAGAGCTCTGGGCCTTATATTTCTCTCGTTAGAGCTGACAGGTGCTACTGAGGCTAAGCAGTGTACACACTGCAACTCCTCTCTCTGTATTAGGTGCTGCTGATGTCGTCAGCTTGTATAGGAGAAACAGATCCCTATGTTAAACTATGACAACTAAATTAATCTTAAAATATATATATTTGTAACTGTCAAAGCGACACGCTTTCTTTTAAGGACTTGGAACCACAGGACATATAGTTCTTATTTAAATAAAGGATATTAGATTTCACCCCAAAGAGCCCAGCGTAGGCTCTGCACAGCCATTGTCATCTAGCTATATAACCCCTTTCTTTGAAAATACCAATAGCCTCTATATCGCTTGTCACTGAGAAGTCTCAGGATATTTGTTTCAAATAGGAAAAAGTAGTGTTTTCCTTGTTTGACGTTTTCTGCCCTCTTTTCACTCTCTGGTATGGCATGAAATCAAAGTGCTGGGGTTTGTGAAGATAATGCAGCTCTAAGGTCACAAAAAAGACATGCCCAGGTTAATTATGAAGGATTTATGAATGACTGAAATAATTCCTTGTTCTAACAATTCCAAAAGCACCTCCCTAAACTTTCAAACATCACTGGAGGGGTTGTAGCTATTAAAGAGATAAGCTGATCTGGACACTTAATAGCAGCAGGATAGAATACTACCTGTGCTCACTGTCACTGGAGGAAAATGGAAGGAAAGGAAAGAAATATTAGTCTACTGTTTAACTGTAACTAGATAGCTTGAGGGCTCCAGCTACATTCTGTTAAATGTGACAAACTCTCTATGCTAAGATAGATTTGAACGCCTTCCGCAGCTGAAGAAAACTAGGATACCCTGCTATCCTTGGAGGGAGAGAAGTTATTTAACAAAGCAGATAAGGTGTAGGAGTCCACAGACTTTCAAATAACTGAAAATAAGGTACTATTTGCCAGTGGACATTATGCCAAAGAGAATCAGTCTACTGAATGTATACTCCAAATTTTTCCAGACAGGAGAGGTGAGTCACTGCTCTTCTAAATCCATAAAGCATTAGTCTCAAATCAGCAAAACCAAAACAGAAGCTTTGAATTAAGAAGTTACAGTGAATTTAAAGGGTGTGACATTCTTAAGACATTGAAGGTGGGGTTTATAATTTAAGGGGCTATTTTGCCTCATTCCAGTAATTTCTCTTCCAGACTGTTGTTAGGCAATTTGTTTCATAAACACACACACACCCTACATTAAACTGATGACAAGATTCAGAAATTAAACACACAAAAGTCAGGAAATGCAAAAGTTTGGTTCCCCACAATGAATGCTAACTCAGCAATACAGTATCTTGCATTTTACCTGCCTGTGTTGTCAATTTATGCTTAATATGTCTTTAGTGTGGCAGAGTTTACTGTTGTTGTGGGAACCTTAACTTCTGAAGTTCATGACTTCTGAATGGCCAAAACAAACAAAAAAAACTACACTCTGGATAAAGACCAGGAACGATAAATTTTAGCCCAAAAGAAGTGTTTGAGAAAATTATGAGCAACTGAAATGAGGGGTTTACTATAACTCCCCATAGAAAGCAAAGTCTGATGAAAACAGATACATTGTTGACTATTCTGAATGGATACATATTACAACAGGAAAAATAGTGAAACTGCTACTCAGGGCATTAGTGTGGTAACAATCCCTTCTAAATTCTAACAACAATTTATTATCACTACTACTATTATATGTCTGTCTTAGCTGTTCATGCTTACTGTAAAAATGTGTCGTCGTCGTGTCCCCCCTCCCCTCCCCCCATTAGGTATGGCCCTAGTAAGTAAAGCTTGAAACTGAAAATAAAATTTGGGGAAATTAAGGGGATTATGGATCTTTATTAAAGATCCACTCTTTCTCTTCAATTGAAAATAAATTATAGATCTATAGATAAATATAGATATATACACATACATACTCATTAGAAAAGTGCCATAAACAGAACTAATTAATTTTGTTTTCCTTCATTCCTTTACTAAGGAAATATAGCTCATGTTAGCAAATAACTCAGTTTTTAAAAGATCCAAGTATTGTGACTGAAATCTGCAGCTATGCCTGAACTTAGTCTATAGGGGTTGTTTGTTTTAAACTTCCTATAGAAGGACTTTCCTATGGAAAGCCTTCATGCCAGATGCTAGGTTCAGGGCTGTTATTACTTATAAGGTCCCCACCCACATTTTCAGTTCTCTCTCTCTCTCTCTCTCTCTCGATCTCCCCGAACAGTGCGTTTTACTTATAAAGAATTTAGCTCTGCATTTGTATCCATTACAGATTAACCAATCAGTGTATGTAGGAAGTATGCATTTTGTAGTCAGGGTGTCACTGTATGATCAACATGCATTGCTGTGCTGTGTGTCAAAAAAACAGTACTTGCAGTGATCATACGATTATTTACAAAAGCACATTAGGCAAAATATTGTACAAGTCCTTACTCCAGCAGAAATGCACAGTGGACCCATTATAAGGTTACATTTTAACAAAAAAGTGCAGAATATGTTTCTTTTAATACGCTTCCATGGAAAATCTAACTGCTGCTGGTATAAATCTAGTCTTTCAGTAGCAATCATTTTCTACATATCCAACTTCATATATATGTGAACTGTATCTATTTCTATGGGTATATATATATATACACACATCTTAGAAAGGTAGGTGATTGTTCACTTACAGAGAACTTCTTAGATTATGGAAAATGAAGAAAACAACTTGCAGAAGGGAATAAAGTTGCTTCCCTTGCTGTACTATGCTATATGTTACTAACAATTGCTTTTTGCTTTTTTTTTTAATTCCGCTGAATTTACATATTGCTACAGGAGGAGCCTGGCATCTGGCTGAATTTGTTTGTATCAGCTTCTGTGATAGCTCTATCAAACAACAAAACTAATGCACCAGCAGGAACTCAGTGTTGCGTGATGAAGGAAAGCAGTCTGAATTATTGCTGGCAAAACTAATTTCACAGATTATCTAGTCAGATGATTGCATCACACAGGACACTTCAATACATCATCATTTATCTCTGTCTTATTTAACTTCTACTTGGCCATTACCACTTGGGGGGTCCCCTTTGATAATCTGTTGCAATGCCTAATAGCTCTGCTTATATTGTATGTAAAACAAACATATAACCATTTATGTAGTAAGGAAGCGATTTAGAAGCCATTCACAAACTACACAGGAACACACACTAAACATTTTATTTACCAAGGAAAAAGAAACAGACAGAAGATATCCAAATATAATGTAAAATTTTTTGTATCCTTGCCTATGGGCATGTAAGGGAGAAAGCAATTAGTAAAATACTGAGTGTTTGAACATATACTATCATTTGCTTACTTTGATAAACATAATTCAATTTAAAAGATCTCCTTTGGGGATGGCAGTGTTAGCTATAGTGAATATAGTCCTCCCTCTCAAACATAGCATTATAATACTGATTCTACAATTAAAAGTACAGATAACGCTCAAGATGCTTATTTTTCCATTTACTGTGACAAAAGTATTACTTTTTCGACTGGAGTTTCTTACGTTTGATCTCATGCTATAAGTAGTGAAGAATTTATGGGAGCTACAGAAAGTTGCAACTGCAAGGACAGAGTCTGGAAGTTGGGAAGAGAAGGCCAAGGGTATTACCAGTGTCTGAAAAAGCAGGTTCTTCTCCGGTTTGAGAGACAGAGTAGTCCAACCACTTTCCAATGTAAAGGTTTGCAGTTCATTTACTTGCTGCAGCAGATGCTTCTCACACACACACAATCCTTCAGTTTGATGCATGTTCACCTGGGGCCAGATTCCGATACCTTCATTCACACCGACCAACAGTATTTCAGACGGATTGCTCATGCAGTATGATGCTCTTCTACATGAGCACGAGAACCAAAATCTGGCACTTGGTTGGTTGCCTGTATTCTAAACTGTCTACATTAGATTTCGTAGTTTGTGTGTGTTCTTGCCAGACTGCATTTATACATTAGCAGTTTTTATTTATTTTAACTTTAAACTTTACTAACAAGCTGTCACTGGGTAAATATGGTAAAAATGTCAAATGCTAAAGAAGACATAGTCATCTGCTACATTAAATAATAAGGATATCCAGATCTCAGAGCAAAGTGACCAGGATTGTGCACAAGTTAAGAACCTTTACTTTGATGCCCAGGACAAAGAATTACAAAGAGCAAATAAAATAAGATTATATACTGGAAAATATGTTTTTTAAAATGTAAATGATCATGACAGACTGAATACCAAGGAGTTAAATGTTCTGTATAAAGTATCCCTCTGTAAACGTTGTAACAACAATCTAGTAAAGTACCAATATTGTCAATAGAGCTGGGCATAATTTTTCAGAGAAATTTATTTGGCAAAAAAATACACTTCAGGTCAACCAAAATTATTCACAAAAAGAAAAGGAGTACTTGTGGCACCTTAGAGACTAACCAATTTATTTGAGCATAAGCTTTCTTGAGCTACAGCTCACTTCATCGGATGCACCAGATGTAGCCCACGAAAGCTCATGCTCAAATAAATTGGTTAGTCTCTAAGGTGCCACAAGTACTCCTTTTCTTTTTGCGAATACAGACTAACACGGCTGTTACTCTGAAACCCAAAATTATTCATAAATTCATGTCAAGTTCACCTAATAGTTTTGACTGAACCAAGAAAGTCAAACTGTTTTGGTAACACTGAAGCAAAACATTTCAACCTGAAAATGTTCATTTTGATTTTCAGGCATTTTGACAAAAGCAACTGAAAGGAGGACTATACCACAAAGCAGCCAAAGAGGCCACAGCTCCTTAAGCTTTAGCCTAGTGATTAGGGCACTCACCTAGGATATAAAAGAGACCAAGGTGCAATTCCTTCCTCTGCCTGATGTGGGGGAGGGATTTGAACACAGGTATCGCACACCACAGGGAAGTACTCTAGCTAGTGGAATAAGGGTCATTCTCTTTCTCCCTCAGGCACAGTGGCTATTCATTATATTCATGAATGACTATGAACTGTCACTATAAGTGACAAAGAGGTTTTGTTTCAATTCAAGGTTTTTTTTCATTTTCCATTCACATAAAATTTTTGAAAAATGTTTTTGGTTCAATTCAAAGTTAATTTTTGTTTGTTTTTGTTTTTGGAATTGTCAGTAAATTTTTAAAAATCCACTGTTTGCCCAGCTCTATTGATAGGGCCCTGTGGCACGTCACATCTTCCTTTCCTCCTTCAGTAAGGCGGTGATGGGGGCAGGGGTAGAGAAAGAAGGCTACCAACAACCTAGAGGAGAGGCTTCATGTTGATCAGGTTGAATACAACCCTGTTCAGGAGTATATTTCTTCATATTCATCTATTAGCCATAGGTGAATATGAAGAAATATACTCCTGAACAGGGTTCTTGAATGAGCCTTTGGTGAGAATTTCAGTTCCCGCAACTCTTAGCTTCTGAGAAAGGATTCCTCCCAGGTCTTTGTCCCTAGACGTCACTGGAGGGCCCACCTCTATACCGTAGGTGTAGTCCTCCAGTCAGCAGGTAGCTGGTAATTTCCAACTCCAACCCCAAAACAGTGATTAGATGTAAAACACAAATCAATTCATACGTGGGAGATCTAACTTTATCAGAGGTATTCAATAATAATTCACTTATTCCATACTCCATTACTCTAAGGGGAAGAGAACCAACCCCATAAGGAGAATGTTCATCTATATACGCTAAAATAAACCCTGGTTTAAAAAATGGCTCGTTGAAGCACCTTAGTTCAGAGAAGTCACAAATGCATATAAGAAATCAAGACTAGTTGTTTTCCCTGGGTTTCAAATCTCAGTTTGGTTGCAATACTAGCTGAACCACCACCAAATTCCAGTTTAATACTTGTGTAGTTCAGTAGCCAACAGCAACTAAATCTGAGTAACTGATTGTATTTCTCAAAGAAACTGGAAGCCGGCAAACACGTGAGGGGCAAGCAGCCAAACCAACCATTAATGCTGAGAACAGTATAAATCATCAAATGGAATGTGAATATTTCACACATCACTTTGGAGGACATAAGCCACTTACAGCTTCTATTATAAACATTTAATATTAGTGATCTGTCAAGTTATAGAAGGCATGATGGCGCCAATGGCCACAGAATCCCTCTCTGACCTTGGACTTACATCACTTTTGTTTTCAAAGTATCAGAACAGTACTGAAATTAAAAAGTTCCTGTATTAACGTACACATTAATTCACAACTCTTAAATTTATACTTTTAAAACTAAGTTTAATAAAGTATAAATTAAAATACCACCTGTGATTTTTCTCCATTTATACTGTTCATCACTATATACAGCTCAGAACAGTAGTAATTAGCTGACATTGCTTTTCTGTGACATGACATGTGTCTGGTTTTCATTTGATAAATCTTATCCACATTTAACAGCACTGCAGTCCAAAGGAACAATCATACGACTTTAATGAAAAGCTTGTAAAAACAGCAATGAGATTCATGCCATGGACAGATTTAATTACTAATATTAGGCATATTATATAAACAGTATTATAAAAGCCTTTTACACATCTGTGTCACAGCAGCACGGAAGCAGAAAAGGTGGTAAGACAGAGTCTGGTGTTGGAACACTGCAGATTGTTGACAAGCCGAAGGCCACTGGCATTTCACATTCACACTTGATTGCTCCATCAAGCATTCATTCTCCTCTACACTGAAACTTTAGAATCAATGGGTTAACTTTGCATTTGTAATTGAGAGGCAATTATCTAGCCAACACCCATTTTACAAATGGGATGGCCCACCACAGTTTTAAGGAATGGTTTCAATTGCCACTTTAAATTCAGGATTCCACAGTTAAGTATGTTTTGGCAACCTGTTTAGTCTATAAAACATATTTTCATAAAGAAAGATACATTGTTTTGGAGATAGCAATATCATAAGTGAAGATGCTCAGATACCACAACTTGTGTGCTTTACCCAAATAAAGAGCCAACATTTGGGGTTCTCGGTGATTTTTAAAGAGAAAAGGAGTACTAGTGACTTAGAGACTAACCAATTTATTTGAGCATAAGCTTTCGTGAGCTACAGTTCACTTCATCGGATGCATTCAGTGGAAAATACAATGGGGAGATTTATATACATAGAGAACATGAAACAATGGGTGTTACCATACGCACTGCTGATGAAACGTATATATTAAATATTTTGTATAATCAATAGCACTACAAAATAAAATATGAAATATAGCAACTTCCCAGATACCATCAGAGACTTACCATCTTTCAAGGAAGGTAATATTGGTGCGTCATACTTTTCTGCTTCTGTATAAACTTAAAGTTGGCATGGCCATATTTATTACTACATACCAGTACTTAAGAGTTACCTAGAAACCAACTCTTAAGGCTCAGGTTTAAAAGTTTTTCAGAATTTGTTTTAGGGTTAAACAGTGACCTCTTCCAATATATAAATGCACAAAATGCTTAATTTTAAACAATATTCTAAGAAAGTGTCTCTGCACATACATATGTAAGGAACATAAAAGCAAGTGTATTTAAATGTCAAGAAATACATGTGAAAAAGTGTCATAAAAGCAGCAGCAGCAGAAGAAATTTCTGCCTTCATCTGTCCTGCAGGGTTATCTTTTCCTCTACTACATATTTCAATCTGTTCAAATAGTATATTTTGCATTATACGGGTGTGTGGAGATACAATGAGATAAATTTCACTGTCGTACATCTCATACAACCTTACTGAAGTCATGAGGGCTGCATGGGATGTAACTCAATGTAGTATAGACTAGCCACCCAGAAGCAGGCAAAATAGAGCATATTTAAAGAAAGAAGTAGCATTGCTTGGTTGTTACTCTATGTTAACAGAAAAAGCCAATAAGTGTAGAAAAGAATTACCCATTTAGATCCAAATATATATTTTGTGAGGTAAGAATGGAATGCAATAGGAAAGAGAAATTTCAATCATTAGATATTTTAAGTACCTGAAAGTAAAAATGTATAGAAAACTATAATAAGAAAACTCCAGAGTTCCCCATGGATTTAAATCTGTCTATAGTTGAAAGTGTGGAGAAACTATTTCAAACTGTCACAGCATGACAGATTATTGCAATGAATAAATAATAATAAGTGTCTCTGTATTTTTAAAAAAAGAAAAGGAGTACTTGTGGCACCTTAGAGACTAACCAATTTATTTGAGCATGAGCTTTCGTGAGCTACAGCTCACTTCATCAGATGTTTACCGTGGAAACTGCAGCAGACTTTATATACACACAGAGAATATGAAACAATACCTCCTCCCACCCCACTGTCCTGCTGGTAATAGCTTATCTAAAGTCATCAACAGGTGGGCCATTTCCAGCACAAATCCAGGTTTTCTCACCCTCCACCCCCCACACAAATTCACTCTCCTGCTGGTGCTAGCCCATCCAAAGTGACAACTCTTTACATAATCAAGTAGGGCTATTTCCTGCATAGATCAAGGTTTTCTCACATCCCCCCCACCCCCATACACACACAAACTCACTCTCCTGCTGGTAATAGCTCATCTAAACTGACCACTCTCCAAGTTTAAATCCAAGTTAAACCAGAACATCTGGGGGGGGGGGGGGTAGGAAAAAACAAGAAGAAACAGGCTACCTTGCATAATGACTTAGCCACTCCCAGTCTCTATTTAAGCCTAAATTAATAGTATCCAATTTGCAAATGAATTCCAATTCAGCAGTTTCTCGCTGGAGTCTGGATTTGAAGTGTGTATATAAAGTCTGCTGCAGTTTCCACGGTAAACATCTGATGAAGTGAGCTGTAGCTCACGAAAGCTCATGCTCAAATAAATTGGTTAGTCTCTAAGGTGCCACAAGTACTCCTTTTCTTTTTGCGAATACAGACTAACACGGCTGTTCCTCTGAAATCTGTATTTTTAGTTGTATAACTTCTGGGAAAGAGAAAAAGGTTGTTCATTTTATATATGAACTCAGATTATTTGACGATTACATTTTAATTTAGGAGACTAATGATTTTAAAGGTGTGAGTGTACAGGTGCGTGCACACACATGCATAATTGTTTGGCCTAAGCTTTCTTTGCATTGACGGTACTTTAGCACTTACATTGCATAGTGATTTCCTCACAATGTTATAAATTCAGTCTTATGTGGGTGTCAACTGGTCTACTTAGAAGTTTTGCTTCATATGTACAAAATTTATGCTAGCAAAAAAGATCCACTTACATTATTCATATGGACTATTACATTCTGTTTAGGGCTTTTTGTACCATCTTACTTATGAAAGTATTTGACCCGCAATTCCACATGTTACAAAAACAAATCTGAAAGTGACAAATTTGATGAATCACATCTTTTAGAATGTGACCTAAAACCAACATTTTACAAGTCAGATTTGTATCAGAGGCAACTTCTATCACAGCATATGGGAAAGCTCCACCACCCACACACCAGAGGAAGATTCATATGAAAGTAAATTGAAGGTGTTACCATGCATAACTGGGCAAGTAAAATTAGAAAAGGAAAGAGAAAGAAAAAAGAAAGAAAAAGAAAAAGAAAAAACAGGAAGCCTGAAAATTCAAATGTAAACTTCCACTTGAAAAGCCTCAGTGTTAACCACAGAAATACAGATTAATTCATAGATCTGAAGACCAGAAGGGGCAATTTTGATCATCTAGACTGATCTCCTGCCTAACACAGACCACAGGACTTCCTTTAGTTAATTCCTGATTCAAGTCCGATAGCTGTTGAACTGGAGTACTTTTAGAAAAACATCAAGTCTTAGTTTACAAATTTCAGTTATTCAGAATCCAACAGAGTCCGTGGAAAATTGTGCCAGTAGTTAATTATCCTCACTGCTAAAAATCTGCACCTTATTTCTAACATACAACCTTAAAGGGAAACTATCGATTTAATAACGACCACATCTTTGAAATTTTTAATCTATTGTTCTGATAGTACCACAGTTTACCATCATTGAAAGATCCAACAAAAATATTTCTCTGTTCTTTCAGTTTACTTTGTGTGTTTGACAGCACTTTGTTTATAGTCAGTACAAATACTGCCAGAAGGACTCAGAGCAGATGTAGCAAACTACTTCTCTTTCTGAAAGTGACAGGTATCACTATTTGGTGCCCCTTTAATTTTGCCCTCTGATCCCTACCTACCTTCAACCCCCAAAATCAGAAGACAACTGTATACCACAAAAATTCAACATACAACCTCTGGTTTTGTAATTCCTAAATGGCAAACGTCACTGATGCCATCAGAAAAATGGCTTTGTGCATTTGGGAGCCAGGGCTGAGAGATCAATGGAAAAATTATTTGTTTGTTTACAGTAATGCCTTCTATATGCTGGAAACTTTCCAGACAGTCAAGAAGTCAGAAACTTTCCAGCAGATAAGCAGATAGAGGTTAGGGAGAAAATGGGAAACAACAAATATACGAAGGTCATATCAAGCATAGGAGGCCGTGTGGAAGAAGGCATGGAGAAGCTTGTGAAAGAGGCTGACAAACAGGCAGTCAAAGGTGGAATGAGGCAAGGCGGAGGTGACAAGAGGCGATGCAAACACTGGATAGGAAATTTTGCAGTAGAAATTAGAATTACAATGAATCAAAATTTAGTTTCTAAATTGACATTCTTGAATCCTTTTTATTTTGCTCCTTACAAACATTGATCAGAGGAAATGATTTCTGTGAATGTTTGTGGAAAACAAATTACAGGTCTGTAGCCAAGATTTGTTTAGCAACAAAACAAAATTTGTTTTGCGTGGAAGTAGGCTCCCTACATTTCCCAGTCAATGTGTCCAGAGAAAACAAAAAAATATTTTAAATCTTACCCCACCACACAGTATTATAATAGCTAACTTTTCTAGCAGAGATCTACCTCCAAGGCCTGATTTGTATTGCCTGGAAAGGAAAAATAACTTAATCCTGCTAGCCTACCTCTTTCTAACTTCATCAAATGCTCCTGTCGCTCTATCTGAGAGAATCACATATCAAGCTCTCTCTCTCTCTTTATTAGAATTACATTCAGGTGGCCAGGAAACAAATTACGTATGACTATGGTAATTGCTCACACAGCATTAAAACCATCAATAAATACAGTTGCAAGGAATCCAAAAACTGAAGTCTGTTTGCCTAGAACACTTACTACTAAATTACTATGGAACAAATTCATTAAAAAAAAAAAAAAAACTAGTCTGCTTACAAACAATTTGCAAATGAAAAGAGGACAAAATGCATAAAATAAATTGTTATGAATAGCTCACCCAATGCTACTGGAACAGATGGAATTCACATATAACCCAGTCTATTGTCAGGTCCACAGGGGTATAATGCAGCCTCTCTACTGATGCTCTGAGTTGGAATGGGAATACATATACATGCGGCCTCCCCCAGTTATCTCTCTTCAGAGTGGCACAGTCCACTGACACTACAATAGGTCTTCAGCCTGTTCACATCTTTGGTGGTAGAACATAGATCTGTCAATCAATGGTTCAGAGAGATTCCCTACTATTAAAGCCTGCCAGATGAGATGACAGCAATGGTGAAAACTGTGTCCTCCTAACTGCAGGGGGAAAAGCTTATTAGGAGATAAAACATTAACAGATCATAACTGAATGCGTCTTCTGTAGTCCCAAAACCAGCTGAAAACAGGCACACATACCCATGAGTCAGAGCCGCCAGCAGCCTGACCACTCATTACAGGATCTGTGTACCTTACTAAATTGCAGAATAGCAGTTGCAGTTCCTCCAGGGCACCTATACAAGACTTTCAGGAGATTAAATTTATGCATGCATCAATCCTGAACTTCTCTCCTGGATGTGTCAGTGTGGATAAGAATTAGAGCTGGTGGAAAATTTCCAACAAAACTGCTTTCCTATGGAAAAATTGGATCATCGTCTAAACAATATTTTGTGAAAAGTGTGTGCTTTCTGTGAAAAAAAAAAATGGGATGTCCAAAACCCAAAATGTTTCTGGCCAGAAACTAAAGTGTTTCAATTCTGAAATGCTGCTGCAGTAGCTCTTGGGAGGTGTAGTTCATGTGTCTTGTGTTCCCATTCTCCTCTATGGGCTAGGTTCCCATCACTAAGGGTATGTCTACACAGCAAAGAAAAGGGTTTTTGCTGTGTATATATGTACATCCCACAAGGACAGTCTGTGAGGCAAACTGGGAGATGTAGTGAGATGAAGGAGCCTGGACCACAGAGGTATAGAAATATTGCCTTGCCAACCCAGAGTATCCAAAAATCATAAGATTGGCTTAAAAACCATACTGAGGCTCAAAAAGCCTTTCCAATTAAAATGGATTCCACTGTGCATAATACCACCACTTCGTACTTATACAGCACGTTTCAATCAGTAGGTCTCAAAGTGCTTTATAAAAGAAATCAGAATCAATATCCCCATTTAAAATGGGGAAAAAGAGAAAAAGTAGGGAAATGATTTGCCCAGAGTCACCAGGAATAGAACACAGGTCACTTGTGCTCCAGTCTAGTGTTCTATCAGCTATGCAATGCTGCCTCCAAAATTATATATTCATAGATTATAAAGCCAGAAAAGACCACTGTAATCATCTAATCCAGGGGAGGGCCAACTATGGCCAATGAGCCGGGATCTGGCCCATCAGGGCTTTCGATCCGGCCCGTGGGATTGCCAGCCCCGTGGCGCAGCAGGGCTAAGGCAGGCTCCCTGCCTGCCCTGGCCCCGTATCGCTCCCAGAAGCAGCCGGCATCATGTTCCCATGGCCCTTGGGGGGTGGGGGAGATCCATGTGCTGCCCTCACCTGCAGGCACTGCCCCCCGGCAGCTCCCATTGGCCGGGAATGGGGAACCACAGCCAATGGGAGCTTCGGGGGTGATACCCACAGGCAAGGGCAGCGTGCAGCCACTACGGGACATGCTGGTCACTTCCGGGAGCGGCGCGGGGCCAGGACAGGCAGAGAGACTGCCTTAGCCCCACTGTGTGCCACTGCCACCCTGGAGCCGCTCGAGGTAAGCAGCGCTGGGCTAGAGCCCGCACCCCTCCTGCACTCCAACCCCCTGCTCTGAGCCCCCTGCCACAGCCCTCCTGCACCCCTATCCCCTACCCGGAGCCCCCTGCCATAACCCTCCCGCACCACGCACTCCCTCCCACACCCCGCACGCCCTCCTGCACCCCAAACCCCATTCTCAGCCCTACATTAATGGCCCTGCATACAATTTCCCCACCCAGATGTGGCCCTCGGGCCAAAAAGTTTGCCCACCCCGATCTAATCTGACCACGGGCATAACACAGGCCAGAGAACTTCCCTGAATTGATTCCTGTTGGAGTATGTCTTTCAGAAAAACATTCAATCTTGATTTAATAATTACCAGTGATGGAGAATCCACCACAACCCTTGGTAAATAGTTCCAGTGGTTAATTACTTTCACTGTTCCTATCACAACTTGAAGCACAGTGGGAAAGTGTACATACATGAGTTTTTACGGAGGTTATCAAGATTACATCAGAGGAAGGTGGCATTTCAGAATGTTACAGAAATAGGAAAGCCATTACCAGTGTTTCACAGCAGTGATTCCCCCCCGCCCCAACTGCAGTTGAAAACTGTATTTCTTGAGTCAGAAGGCTTTCCAGTCACAGAGGATAATTTCTGTTGAATACAGTTATTTGTAAGTTATTAATAAGACTGACAATCTCTTGACCTAGTTTTTTTTCATAGCTAAAACCCCCCCACCAATCTCACACACACACACACTCCCCCCTGTAATAGTTTTTCCTTTTGAATACCAACATATGATACTTACCACACACTGAAACAGATACTCACAAATAATAACAAAACTGCTTTTACTCTGTTCTCCAATACCCAATTTTGTTCCATGAGAACATGAGTACAAGTAATAATGTTTTATTAAAATAGAAACTTGAACTCCAGGTGGAATGTATTTAGTTTTCAAAAGCACTTTTCATTTTGATTAACTTTCTTTTAGCCTGCTGAGATAATTGATCAAAATTACACAAGAATTAAAATTAGCACAGGTGGTGTTTATACGGTTCAAAGAGAATTAATCCCCAAATGGAAAATCTTTACATTAGTGTGCATTATATATATATATATATATATATATATATATATACACACACACGTTTTGACTTTAAAATATTAACTACAAAAGATTAAACTAAAAGTAGGGCTTTTCAGCTTGGAAAAGGGGAGATATGATTGAGGTTTATAAAATCATGACTGGTGTAGAGAAAGAAGATAAGGAAGTATTGTTTACTACTTCTCATAACACAAGAACTAGGGATCACCAAATGAAATTAATAGGCAACAGGTTTAAAACAAATAAAACACAATGCACAGTCAACCTGTGGAACTCCTTGCCAGAGGATGTTGTGAAGGCCAAGACCATAACAGGGTTCAAAAAAGAACTAGATAAAGTCATGGAGGATAGGTCCATCAATGGCTAGCAGACAGGATGGGCAGTAATAGTGTCCCTAGCCTCTGTTTGCCCGAAGCTGGGAAAAATGATTACCTGTTCTGTTCATTTCCTCTGGGGCACATGGCACTGGCCACTGTCGGAAGACAGGATACTGGGCTAGATGGACCTTTGGTCTGACCCAGTAGGGCCATTCTTGTGTTCAAAGACGAAGTCTGTTTTCTCTATATTTTAAACTTATTTCATATCCTAACAGAAATTTTAAAAATAGGGGACCGTGATGTTCCCCTGGTGTTATCTGGACCGGTGATCTGCTAGGTCACTCCCATCGTCGACTCTGGGAGCCAGACTTACTCTGCTCTGCTGTGAGAACCCTCACTCCTTGGCTGTTCACACACAGCCTCTAGCATCTAAGCTGCTTGGATTGTGAAACCGAATGACACTAGCCAATATCTCTGGTCCCAGACACAACCCTAGGAACCTCCATCTTGCAGCGTCCACTTATGCCCACTGGATGCTGCAAGCTTATATGAGTTAGTCAATTTAACAAAGAAATTGATATGTACCAGGCTTGTTATTCCAAGGGGAGTCTGACACGCTTCAGACCAAACACATCGCTTCAGGAAGAATAAACAAACATTTATTAACTACAAAAGATAGATTTTATGTGATTATAAGTTAAAGCACAACAAGTCAGATTTGGTCAAATGAAATAAAAGCAAAACGCATTCTAAGCTGATCTTAACATTTACAGTGCCCTTACAAACTTAGATGCTTCTCACCACAGGCTGGCTGTTGCCCTTCAGCCAGGCTCTCCCCTTTGATCAGCGCTTCAGTCACTTGGTGGTGTTGTCTGGAGATGGAGATGGAGATGGAAGAGAGAGAAAGAGCATGGCAAACGTCTCTCCCTTTTATCATGTTCTTTCTTCCCTCTTGGCTTTGCTCCCCCCTGCTTCTGCAGATACCCGACATGACAAACTTTGCAGAATCATATTATAAGGATGGGTTTCAGAGTAACAGCCGTGTTAGTCTGTATTTGCAAAAGGAAAAGGAGTAATTGTGGCACCTTAGAGACTAACCAATTTATTTGAGCATAAGCTTTTGTGAGCTACACCTCACTTCATCGGATGCATACTGTGGAAAGTGTAGATCTTTTTATACACACAAAGCATGAAAAAATACCTCCCCCCACCCCACTCTCCTGCTGGTAATAGCTTATCTAAAGTGATCACTCTCCTTACAATGTGTATGATAATCAAGTTGGGCCATTTCCAGCACAAATCCAGGGTTTAACAAGAACGTCTAGGGGGTGGGGGGTAGGAAAAAACAAGGGGAAATAGGTTACCTTGCATAATGACTTAACCTCTGGATGAACATGGGGGTGCAGGGTGTTCCCCTGAGATACAGAGTGTCACAAGGAAGTTTTAAAAACAATTCATACCATAAGACTATATCACCTCTGACATAAATATACAACCTCAGACATGTATATACATGCAACTATCCGTATGTGCAAACAAACCAAAAATAATTACAAACATATATTCCAACTGCACTTTAGCTTCAATTAGTCAACTTTGTTTTTCTTTTTCTTTTTAAGAAGCAGCAAAGCTATGGAAGATCAGGACTGAGGTGCCCTGATACTGCTGGAGAAAAAAACTTGAACAAGGCCTGTGTGAACAATGTCTGATTCCAGCTAATGTTAAAGGTTCTCAGTATCAAATAATATCATATTCAGTCCAAGATTTTTAACAAGTTTTTAAAAAGATAAACACTTTTGTATTTCAGTATAAGATATACCAGCAACACACTTTTCAGCACCAGATCTGCATGGTTTTAAAGCTTTCTGAACGGAATAAGGAAACCAGATTAGCTGAGACTATTTTATTGCCAATACACAAATCTGTTCAAAATCCTTGCTTATTTCCTTTGCCAATTTTATACTGCTACAGCTGGATCACAACTTCCTTACACCCATGAGGTCAGGAACCGTTTGAAAAGAAATGTATGATACAACTAAGCTTTGTGTCAGCAGGCCATGTCTAATATAAAAAATGTGATTTTCCCCATTTCCCGACCCCCAACCTCTCCCAACAAAACTAACTAGCATGTTGCTAATCCCTAATTTGTTGCAGTACTTTGTTGAACAGATTTTAAAGACACACATACCTAAATCACACAGGATATAAAGAATTTGTTCTGTGCTCAGAGCTAATGGCCAGGCTTCTTTTCAAAGGCAAGAGAAAAAGCTATCTATTTACCACCTAGAATTGCATTCACTATCATAGAAATGGAGTTATCCTGCCTGTGAGGGGGTTTACAGAGTCCACACTAAGGTAAAAGAGTGGTGGAACAATACTGGGCCAAGTATTGGGAGCTGGGCATACTCCCTAAGAAGGGACTAGTTAAAAGGGAGATCTGGCAGAGTAGCAGTGGGGGTTGGGGGCATGCAACAAGGCAGACAGGTTGTAGCCGCAGAGGTGCAATGATCTACAAAGGAAAGACCAAGACTGGGAGTAAGATTTAGCCAGGATCCACTTTTCCCCTGACTAAGCGGGCGAGATGCGGGGGAACAACTGAACTCTGAATGTGAGCTCCGAAGTGTTGTGTCTGGATCTTCTGTCATGTAAGAGCTCACTCTGACAGGGTTAATGAACAAACTTCAGCTTTATTGTGGCTGCTTACAACATGGTTTCTTCAGCCTCATGGCTCAACAGTTACCCTGGAGGTGTCCCTTCCAAACAGTTCTCTCCAGGAAACAGTATGCGGCCTGAAAAGCTTCTGCTAGCACTTGTTAGAGGAAGCATCCCTCCCACTCCCACCTCCCCAGCTGAAACCCTGAACTACTGGGACTGTAAAAGCAAAAGTCTAGGGCCACACCCCAAACAGAAGAGAAAAAGAGGGAAGGCAAGGAGTGGCCTAGGGGAGCCTAATCTGGAGTGGCAGCCAGAAGGGACTGAGATCCCACCACCTCTCCCCGCTTAGGCCCTGGCTGGGACCTGGTGGAGAGGGAGAGGCTGTGTACCCCTATCCTTCCCTTGGCCTCCTATGAGATCCTGGAGGACTCCAAGGGGGTGACAAACTGTGGCTTGGCTGTCGAGCCCCCAGGCGGCCCAGAAGAGCTGTCTCCAGGCTTGGATAGACTGTTTGGGTGTGGCCTGACTGGCCCCCAAGCTCGCTACGAAGTGGTAGAGAATGTGGACAACATAAAAAAGAAGAGAGGTGAGCAAAAGATAGATTTGGGCAAGATGTTGAAAAGGGAGATGGACCAGCAGGAACAATGGCAGCAGCAGACCCAGTTCCTCCTGGCTGCTCAGCAACAGCAGCAAGCCTTCCAGAAGCAGCAACAACTCATCAGGGAACAATCAGCTCAGTAAACAGACCAACAGCACCAACCGGTGCAGCAGACGGCCACACTGTTTCACCCTCAGGGTATCCTAGGCAATTTGGCAGCAGGTGGCGCTGAGGCCTCCACTGAAGCTAACAAAAATGGGGCCTGGGGATGCCCCAAAGGTGTTCCTAGTAACCTTTTAAAAAGTGGCTAAGGTGGCTCGCTGGCCCGCAGGGAGCTGGGCCACTCTGCTAGTGCCCTGCTTGACAGGAGCAGCCCAAGCCAGGTATCGGGGGTCTCAACACGATGGCTGAACAAGACTACCCTTGACTTAAGGCACTCATCCTAGATGCCTTTGATATTTCCACAAAGACATAGCACCAGCAATTTCAGGGGGAAAGGCTCAAACCTGGAGCGGGCGGCATCCCAATGCCTAAGAGAACATTGCTGGCAATGGCTCCAGCCCCACGAAAAGTTGAGAGTCCAAGTAGCTGAAATAATTGTCCTAAAACAGTTCACACAGATTCTCCCATGGGGAGGAGATGATGCATCACCATTCTGAAACTGTCTCTGAGGCTATAACCTTGGCAGAGAATTACCAGCTCCCCACAAGGCCCATGGTGGAGACCCTTTGGGTCAGTCCAGTGCCACCTCCACCAACCCAGGCAATGGAAGGGAGGGGGGGATGAGTGGGGGACACAAAAGGACAGGGCTTCCTGGGCCCAGCAAAGATAGGGTGCAGATCAAGAGTTACAGGTGGGGATGCACCTCTACCAGGACCAGGCATTAAGAAATGTGGAAGACCAGGGGGCAGCCCCTCCCTAAAGCTGGCAGGAGTGGCAGGACTCAGATGGGGTCCCCTTGGCAAGAGGGGCTTGTTTCACATGGAGGCAGCCAAGACACTTCCACCAGGACTCCCTGTACATTGACTGCTTCCATGGCCAACTATGGCTGGCCAAATCCAGGGCCCAGAAGAGAGTGCAAAAGAAAATATTAGTGGCTGTACGGGTCAATGGTATGGAGACACAAGGACTGATTGACTTGGGGTGCTGCAAGACGCTGGTGAGGGCAAATATGAGGGGACATGAAACAGTTCCACGGCCACCATCTGTTCACAATTCATCCATAGGGGATGCATGCCCTTGCCCTACGAAGATGCAGCAGAGGGTGCAGGAACACGATGATAAAATCTGTCAGGGGGTATCCCCGAACCTGCCATATCTGGTGATATTCAGGTGAGATTGGAAGTTTTCTAAAGACCTGATGGGATCCAAAAACAGGGAGCCTCTAGAAGGGACAGACAATGAAACAGGGAGATGGCAGAACTGCAAGACTTAGTAGGCAAAGATGGGGAGGAAGACCTAGGAGAAGGAACATTGTCCGCCATGAATGATGCCTCACCTGGGGCAGGATGGCTTTCCCCAAGGGGACCAAACAACAGGAGAAATTACACGAGCCTGCAGTAACCAACATATTTTCAGACAACATGGATTTTGCTAAAGTACAAAGAAATAACCAAATGTTGGGACGAGCCTCCAATCAGCTCATCTGGGTCAACGTTGAGGTGGTAGAAACTCGATTCCTGAAAAAATGGCTCCACTTCAAGCTAGAGGGAGAGACAATATACAGAACAGAGAAGGATCACCAAACAGGAGGAGGTTAAAATGCAACTGCTTGTCCCAAAGCACCACCTCAGGGAAATACTATGCCTTGCACATACCATACCGTGTTGGGAACACCTGGGTCATGAGAAAATTCTCGATTGAGTTTCATTTAGTTTCTATTGGCCAGGCATCCATCAGGAGGTACAAGAGTACTGCGTGCTTCCTGCCCAGAATGGCAGTGGGCAAGTCAAGGAAAGGTACCCTAGACCCTGCTAACACCCCTCACCATGATAGAGACCCCATTTTAGACAACTGGCATGGACCTGGTGAGGCCCTTTGGACAAGAGTGCAGCTGGATTCCAGTGCATGCTAGTCATATTAGACTATGCCACGCAATACCCTGAGGCAATTCCACTCTGCTCCAAAAGGACAACAGCCCTTACCTCAGAGCTCATGAAAGTGTTGGCCCAGGTGGGGATCCAACAGTAAATAATCACAGGTCAGGGCACCAACTTCATGTCCCAACTTATGAGTTA
This sequence comes from Caretta caretta, assembly GCF_965140235.1. Taxonomy (NCBI): domain Eukaryota; kingdom Metazoa; phylum Chordata; order Testudines; family Cheloniidae; genus Caretta; species Caretta caretta. Next base: position 67,298,232 of record NC_134207.1, read on the forward strand.
ACTGTGTAGCCTGTTGAAGTCCATGTACCACCCACAATGTGACTGGCTGGTAGAGAGATTTAATAAGACCTTGAAAAACACCCTGTGGAAGTTCATAGCCTTGGAACCTCACCACTGGGAACAAATACTCCCACCACTCCTGTTCACCATCCTCAAAGTCTACGGGTCCTACTGAAAGGTGAACTGTCAGGCTGGAGGGAGGTTACCAGTGGAGTTCCTCAAGGATCTGTTTTGGGACCAATCTTATTTAATCTTTTTATTACTGACCTTGGCACAAAAAGTGGGAGTGTGCAAATAAAGTTTGCGGACGATACAAAGCTGAGAGGTATTGCCAATTTAGAGAAGGACAGGGATACCCTACAGAAGGATCTGGATGACCTTGTAAACTGGAGTAATAGTAATGGGATGAAATTTAATAGTGAGAAGTGTAAGGTCATGCATTTAGGGATTAATAAGAATTTTAGTTATAAGCTAGGGACGCATCAATTAGAAATAATGGAGGAGGAAAAGGACCTTGGAGTATTGGTTGATCATAGGATGACTATGAGCCGTCAATGTGATGTGGCTGTGAAAAAAGCTAATGAGGTCTTGGGATGCATCAGGAGAGGTATTTCCAGTAGGGATAAGGAGGTTTTAGTACCGTGATACAAGGCACTGGTGAGACCTCATCTGGAATATTGTGTGCAGTTCTGGTCTCCCATGTTTAAGAAGGATGAATTCAAACTGGAACAGGTACAGAGAAGAGCTACTAGGATGATCCAAGGAATGGAAAACTTGTCTTATGAAAGGAGACTCAGGGAGCTTGGCTTGTTTAGTCTAACTAAAAGAAGGTTGAGGGGAGATATGATTGCTCTCTATAAATATATCAGAGGGATAAATACCGGAGAGGGAGAGGAATTATTTAAGCTCAGTACCAATGTGGACACAAGAACAAATGGATATAAACTGGCCACCAGGAAATTTAGACTGGAAATTAGATGAAGGTTTTTAACCATCAGAGGAGTGAAGTTTTGGAATAGCCTTCCAAGGGAAGCAGTGGGGGCAAAAGATCTATCTGGCTTTAAGATTAAACTCGATAAGTTTATGGAGGAGATGGTATGATGGGATAACATGGTTTTGGTAATTAAATATTCATGGTAAATAGGCCCAATGGCCTGTGATGGGCTATTAGATGGGGTGAGATCTGAGTTACCCAGGAAAAAATTTTCTGTAGTATCTGGCTGATGAATCTTGCTCATATGCTCAGGGTTTAGCTGATTGCCATATTTGGGGTCGGGAAGGAATTTTCCTCCAGGGCAGATTGGAAGAGGCCCTGGAGGTTTTTCGCCTTCCTCTGTAGCATGGGGCACGGGTCACTTGCTGGAGGATTCTCTGCTCCTTGAAGTCTTTAAACTATAATTTGAGGACTTCAATAGCACAGATATAGGTGTAAGGTTTTTTGTTTTAGTAGGAGTGGTGGGTGAAATTCTGTGGCCTGCGTTGTGCAGGAGGTCAGACTAGCTGATCATAATGGTCCCTTCTGACCTAAATATCTATGAATCTAAGTCTCTCAGGCATCAACAAAGTTCTCCCCATTCAAATTACTATGCTGGAGACAGCCAAGGGGAATACTAGACTTCCTTTGGGAGACATGGGAGGAACAAAGTTTCAAGCCCACAAAGTTGGTACAGTATGTGCTACGGCTCAAAGAGAAATTAAAGATCTTTGGACAAGCTTTTGAGAGAAAACTCTAACCAAGGCACAACAGGGGCAAGCACAAAACAAGGGAACCGACATCCAGGGGTTCCAATAAGGGCACCAAGTGTTACTCCTGCTTCCCACCCTGGAATCCAAAGTGTTTGCTAGGTGGCAAGGCCCCTCTGAAGTAATCAGATGAACTGGGGCAGTAAATTATGCACCATGTCAACCTGCTAAAGTCCTGAATATATCAAGAAGGGCTCCTGGTATCGCCATTTTCTGCAGAACTGAAACTCAGGCCCCAGGCTCCTGTAGCTCCCAGATCCAACTTTTGATCATTGTTGAGGCACAAGTGGAGAACAGTACAGAAGGAACTGCAAGCTGTATTTGACTTTGGAGTGGTCAGAGAGCCACATAAAAATGACAAAACCCTATAGTGTTGGTACCTAAACAGGATGGGTTGACCAGATTCTGCAGAAACTACAAGCAGGTGAGTGCAGTGTCCAAATTCAACACCTTCCTGATGCCAATGGTTGATGAACTGTTAAAGAAATTAGGAGCTGCCAGGTATATAACCATCCTCGACCCAACCAGGGGTTACTGACAGATTCCCTGGACTTCGGAATCCTGAGAAAAGATTACCTTCTACATGCCGTTTGAACGGTACCAATTTAAGATGATGCTATTTGGCCTAAAAGGCATGGCAACCACCTTCCAAAGGCCGATGGACAAGGTTCATTGGTCTCACAATTAGTACACAACTGCATATATCAATGACATAATAGTCTATAGCGAGTCCTGGAATGAGCATTTAAAATGTCACAGTGATCTTGCAGGCCCTCAGAAGAACTAGACTTACAGCTAACCCTGCCAAGTGTCACTCAGCTAATACAAAGATGATGTACCTACGGTATACAGTGAGGAGGGGGCATCTGTGCCCCTCAGCAGGAAAGGCCCAAACTGTAGCAGAATGCTCTGAACCCACCACAAAGACGCAAGTATGGTGCTTCTTAGGACTGTCAAGCTATTATAAATAGTTTATTCCAGATTTCGCCACAATTGCAGCCCTGCTGACAAACCTGGTGAAAGATACAACCTCCAAGAAGGTCCAATTGTCTCGGGACTGCGGCACAGACTTCAAGAAATTTAAATATCAGCTGACTTAGGAACCTGCCCTGTTCCACTAAAATTGTTCGAACCCTTTGTCCTGCAGACAGATAACTCAGTTGTTGACCTGGGCGCCATGTTGCCCCAAGAGGTGGAAGGAAATTGTTCCCTCCGGAAGTGGCATACTCAGTGATAGAGGAGGCGGCCTTGGCAATAAAATGAGCCATTGCAGCACTCTGTTCTTGCTTATGGGGACAGCCATTCCAACCCATGACAGATCGAGCATCCCTCCAGTGGCTGAATGACACAGAAGACCATAACCTGCGGATTGTGCACTGGTAACTCTCACTACAGCTATATAAATTTTGCAGTACTGCATCAAGCAGGATGTGACCACATGAACATGGACTTCTTTATGTGGGATGGAGGAGACCCACCCACGCTGACTAGCTCCACAGCAATCAGCCTGGGGGGGAAGGTATGTGATGGGGTTTACGGCCCACACTAAGGTAAAAGGAGTGGTGGGGCCAGGCCGCAAACAGATGGAAAAAACAGGAAAGGTAGGGAGCAGAGCAGGGAGCTGATGGACTGGCAGTCAGAAAGGACTGAGCACCCCTTGCCTCTCTCCCTTTGGGCTCTGGGCTGGGCTATCCTTCCCTCTTCCCTGGCCTCCTGAGAGATCCCCAATGACTCTGAAGAGGTGATGAACTGTGGCTTGGCCATTGGACCCCCAGACTGCCCTTAAGAACCACCTTAAGGCTCAAAGAGACTGTTTGGACACAGCCTGACCACTAGACTGCTGGCTCCTAAGTGAAGTCCACTACACTTCCCCAAAATCCATTGACAGTGAAAGACAATCCAATTAAGTAGGTATTTTTATGCCATAGCTATTTTCCTGGGATCTTGTAATTCTCCAATCTGAGGCTCCAACAATAGCATTCAAATTTTTGAAACTGAGGTGGGACCTGTAACAGACTCACCAGTGAGCTGCACTATCATATTTGCATTATTTAATATTTACAATACAATAGTGCCCAGAGGCTCCATTATATGAGATGCTGTATCAACATATATGAATACAGTCCATGTCTCAAAAGATTTTTAAATCCAAGGCCTCAATCCCGTCAACTGTTCTGCAGACGTGGACTTGTGTATCTTTACTGAAGTCACTGGGGTTCTGTCAGTCACTGCGCAAGCATATGGTAGCACTAATGCAGAGCTCACTGGTGAATTTGGGATTTCATATCACTTTACATTTTAGACCCCAACAGAAATTAAGACAATATACCACATTCTTTGCTTCTCTTAATTTGTTGTCTAAGAAACATGCTATCATTAACCAGTCCTGGACATTTTAAAAACTTTTCCTTTAGACTTCTTAATTAGAACAGCAGGGAGTTTTTTGCTAAACTATCCTGTATGTTACTCATATCTTTATTACAGCTCCTTTATAATGTGGTGTAATTGTAATGAGGTGTAACTGGCTGATTAATCACATATAAAATTCTGAAAAGGACTCCAAGCCCCTGCTAAAACTAATATTTTTATTTTAAAAGATAGAACATATTTTTGTGCGCAACTGGCCATATATAATTTTTTTATCCTAGAGAAGTGCCTAAGTTATTGAGTACAAGAGTCACTGAAAGTTAACCACACCTGTGCTTCTATATCTCATTTAGATGTTTTTGAAAAATCCCACCCTAAATCAGTCACTAAAATTAGTTTAAGTTACTAATAACAGAATATTTTCTATTACAAAGACTTATGTGATTGTATACACTGAGTTTTCTGAGAGATCAAGGCATAACTCTTAATACATTTCACCAATACTTTATAAAATGATAATGTCCTCTGCCACAATCCCATTCAAATTTAGTGTATATAATACAAAAATATTTTAGTGATACAACTGTACATCAAAAATACAACTTTAAATTACAGATATCTAAACTGGAATAATGTAGATCTGAAATTAATCTGCAGCAGAAAATTCAAGATTAGGACTGAAATTCTTTGCTAATCCCTTGTGTCCACAAGGATCACCAAATAGCATGTGATCTTCTGCATAGTATATCTGTAATCCATAAGAGGAGTCTAGAGAATACCTGCCCTAAAGTGAAACTTTGTCTGAGGGACTGTCTGAGAAAAGTCACTTTAGCTAAAGAAATTGAAGATATGTCTTCACGAAAACAAAAAAGTGCCCTCATTTTGTCAAACAAAAGTGATCCACGCATTTATGACATCCAGACTCAATTACTGCTACTGCCATACCTGAGAACTAACATGACATTTGAAAAAATTCCAGCTGGTAAAAAATGTGCCTGTTTACATGCTAACCAATTCAAGCATGTTACCCCACAGTGCTGCAGACACTGTACTGGATTCCCATAGAACTCTGGATTAAATTTAAAGTCTGAACTGATCTTTGAAGCACTCACTGTAGATACCTTATGGACTACTTCTTTCTTCACAAACATAACATACCAGGAAAACTGAAATCCTTCACAAACAATGGAATTTCAATAATGGATGGGAAGATATGTTAGAGCAGGGACAGAGCACTCTTTGTGGCTAACCCTTCGCCATGGAACACTCTGTCATAGTGTCAGAATGGCAGCAAATCTCAACACCTTCAGACGTAAGACCCATCGCTAAGCCACGCTCACTTGTTATTTCAGTGGACAATGCTGGGAGAAAATGAATCTCTTTACTACATATTTGAGGATAGGAGAGAAACAGAACACCCAAGTTGCTTTTAGAATTGGTATTTGAGTGGTTTACGAACACTTTAAAAAGTTAGCACAGTGACAAGTGCAGTACAGATGGAGCATGACATCTGTTCGCATTTGGAAGGTTTTCTTCATAACCATTGTGACGTTGCACCCCATAATGCTTTATAGAAATAAGCTAGATATGCTTATCTATCTATCTATGCCGTATAACATATCTCTGCAAAGCTTATGATCTACTGAATATATTCATCCTATTTGTATGCATGTATCATTTTTGTATTCGAAGTTATGAATACTGGTTATGTACTTGTTTGATTTTAAGTAGCGTCAGTGAAGCATTTGGTCAGCTTCTTGAGAAAAGACTATTCTCAGTAAGTGTCCAATCAAGAAACACTAAAACTGACAATGGACTTTGATAGGGATAAGTCTTCAATCCTGCTTCTTGCCTCTGGAGGAATTTTGCTACAAACTGAAGCTCTGAACAAAGGACTGAATGACCCATCCCAGCTGTCGATATACTCCACAGACTTGATTTGAAGCTGCAGTTTGTTTCATTACTGCTACAAGCCAGAACCAAAAACTTTGCCATTACTGTATGTAACTGATTCCACTTAACCAATTCTAGCTCTCATCTATATCTTTTTCCTTCCTTTTATGAATAAACCTTTACATTTTAGATTCTAAAGGATTGGCAATAGTGTGATTTATGGTTAAGATCTGATTTGTATATTGACCTGGATCTAGGACTTGGTCCTTTGGGATCGGGAGAACCTTTTTTCTTTTACTGGGGTAGTTGTTTTCATAACCATTCATCCGCATAACGAGTGGCACTTGTGGTGACACTGGGAAACTGGAGTGTCTAAGGAAACTGCTTGTGTGACTTACGGTTAGCCAGTAGGGTAAAACCGGAGTCTTCTCTGTTTGGCTGGTTTGGTTTGCCTTGGTGTGCAAAGGAACTCCAGGCTTGGGCTGTAACTGCCCTGCTTTAAGCAATTTGCCCTGAATTGGTACTCTCTGTTGGGTTCCACCAAAGCCAGCATCGTTACAACCATAAAGACTGTAATTTTTAAAAGTGAAATTCTACAAAACTTGATGGGTGAACCACTCCTCCACACACATACCTGGGAAAACTGAGTAAGTAGATTGTTCAAGCCTTGTATGTGGATGCATTGCTCTAAAGAATACTTTGTTATGCTACCCTGACTGTTCCCGCTTGGTACGACACAACATGCTACAGACAGAAAGGTTCCTACCTTTAGATGAAGGTTGCTATTGCAGCACAGGTAAGAGAACGGATGTGGTAACCATTACTAAAAGGGTGAGTATTGTCCTCTATAAGACAAGAGAAATGTTCGATTGTAAACTGTTAAAAGATAAAAGAAATATGCAGCTTGTTAAGTAGCTACAAGACTGATGTCTTAAATCCTCCACTGTCCCACTATATAAGAAAACTACCAGCGGAAGACAGATACTATGTGCATGGGGCTGGAAAAGCATGGAGGAAGAATTCTTAAAAACCATACTGCTCAAATTTATGCGATGAGGCGGGAAGGGAAGGTTTATTTTTGAGGTTGTCCATCCCCTTTAAGCTCTCTGTTGCAGCAGCAATCCTCCCTCATGCAAATCCTGCTCAACATCTCAACTCAAATGTCGGATCATTCAACAGGTACACAAGGAACTTGCTTCATTTTTAGTCCCTCATAGCCTGAGGATCAAGAATTCAGTCTTGAACTCTACCCAGTTAGATGGAACTCCAGCAACTCCTAAGAACCTAGAGCTGTTTTGTTTTGAGAGCAGAGGGAAAAGGCTCATATGGAGAAGTCCTACAGATAATTTAGTACTTATAATCTTGGTACAGAATGCTTAAAAAATAAAGTCTATAGGAAGTGTATCACTCGCTATTAATTCCCATTTTGAGTAACCTCTCTCAAATGCTATTGGTTTCTGTTCTGTAGGACTTTTCCATAAAGACTCATTTTAAAATATGGAAAAGTCATTCAGCTAACTTTTTTTTTGGTTGGTCCTCATAAGAAGGTATATAAAATTTAAATTTTGATTTCTTTGACTACGTTTACCCATAAAATACTGGCCAAATCCTGATCCCATTAAAGTCAACAGTAAAACTCCCACTGACAACAAGACCACAACTTAGTCCTCATACAGCTAGAGTGACAGAACTGGAAGTCTGCAGTCACCAACACAGAATGCAAATCAAATGTTATCATTCGAATTGTTTGTCACTTTATATTTTATCCATTATGTATTGCTGTTTTCTGATGAACCAGCTGTAATCCAACATTCTAAATGCTCACATGGTGGAAGGATTCGTTTCCTGTATCTGTATGATATGTACCTGAATTTTTTTATTAGATACTGGGCCTGTTAACCCTTACTCACATGGAATCATAGAATTATAGAACTGGAAGGGACCTCGAGAGTCATCTAGTCCAGTCCCCTGCACTTGTGGCAGGACAAAATATTATCTAGAGACCATCCCTGACAGGTGTTTGTCCAACCTGCTCTTAAAAATTCCCAATGATGGAGATTTCACAACCTCCGTGGGCACTTTATTCCAGTGTTTCACCACTCTGACAGTTAGGAAGTTTTTCCTAATGTCAAACCTAAACTGCCCTTGCTGCAATTTAAGCTTCTTGTCCTATCCTCATGGGTTAAGAAGAACAATTTTTCTCCCTCCTCCTTGTAACAACCTTTTATATCCTTGAAAACTTATGTCTCTTCTCTTCTCCAGACTAAACAAACCCAATTTTTTCAATCTTCTCTCATAGGTCATGTTTTCTAGACCTTTAATCATTTTTATTGCTCTTCTCTGGACTTTCTCCAGTTTATCCACATCTTTCCTGAAATGTGGTGCCCAGAACTGGACACAATAATCCAGTTGAGGCCTAATCAGTGTGGAGTAGAGTGGAAGAATTACTTCTCCTGTCTTGTTTACAATACTCCTGATAATACATCCCAGAATGAGGTTTGCTTTTTTTTTTTCCCAACAGCATTACACTGTTGACTCATATTTGGCTTGTGATCCATTATGACCCCCAGATCCCTTTCCGCAGTACTCCATCCTAGGCAGTCATTTCCCATTTTGTATGTGTGCAACTGATTGTTCCTTCCTAAGTGGAGTACTTTGCATTTGTCCTTATTGAATTTCATCCTATTTACTTTAGACCATTTCTCCAGTTTGTCCAGATCATTTTGAATTTTAATCCTATCCTCCAAAGCACTTGCAACCCCTCCCAGCTTGGTATCGTCCTCAAACTTTATAAGTGTACTCTCTTAGCCATTATCTAAATCACTGACGAAGATATTGAACAGAATCGGACCCAGAACTAATCCGTGCACTCGTTATGCCCTTCCAGCATGACTATGAACAACTGATTACTCTCATGAGCAAGGATACACAGAATTATGGTCTTCATTATTATTTTAAATGTTCACTCTCAGTCTGACATTGTGTCACATTTCAATGGGGAACAATTTTTCATGGTTAAGTTACAAGATCCTAAAAATGAGACTTACTATAGTGACATTTAAATAAACAGGATTACTAACAGGCACTTAAGAGAAAAAGAATATTTCAGCTTCATATCTGAATGATTTCACTCCATTAAGATGGCTAATATTTTCCCTAATTTATTTGGGGTCAGAGTGGGAGGACTGCTGCAATAAAAAGTTTTAAAGCACAGACAGAATCTGCACCCATTCTCCATTTATTAGCCACATATATTTTTTCAATAAGTCCAGACTCAGGATCTCACTATTTGGATCAATATTTTTAAAAACAGATAATGTACCATTACTAATGATGCAATTATCAGTGGTTGATTTAATCTAAAAATTAAAGGTAAAACTAATTAATCTGGTGGTTAATCATGTTACCCAAATGACTCTTATTATTATGAACTGCTTTATCCTGTATGAAGTGGTCAGGCAAAATGCAATTCACCAGCTGTGTAAGAGCGTCACTTTCTTCTAGGGATGTAAGAGCAAACAGAAGTGTCACATGCTGTAAGAATTCTCTCTGAGGGAAAAATGAATACAGGTATTACTTTCTTTACCAAAAGAAGATTTTGGACACTGTATAAGGCCCCACAGAGTGCTTCATCCGGTTACTAAAACAGGTTTTATTATTCCTAATTCAGATATCATCTTTTCAGAATCACTCACTGTTTGAGCAGAGACCCACCAGCTGAAGGAGTCAAAATCAGTGATCTAAAAGCATTTTTTTTTAAAAAGAAAATATGTATTTTGCAACTATCCACATTTTGATAGTGCTCCACATGAAGACAAAAATCTCAAACCCTGTTTCTCCATAGAGCTCCTCTTCTATCTTCTCCATATGCCTATCAATTTGCAAGTCATCTTATACTGCTGGTGAGAATTTCTATGAGAGGTAATTATTGCCAGACAAATCAACTGGGTGTATATACTTTACCTGTAAATTAAAAGCATTTGATATATTTTAAGAGATTTGCAAGGAGTTTACAATGTGTTATTGGGAAATAATCTCATGCAGAGTCCTCCAGAGTTCTGTTTTGTCATCCATCCTGTTCAGTGCACATATAAAGCCAATCATGGGAGAGAATGAATTGTTTTGGGATGAAGTGTTGTTATTTGTTTATTAAATTACCATCAGTGTGCTTAACACTGTGCAAAAAACAGAAGGTATGAGTCCTGCCCCTAAAGATTTACATTCCAAATGCAGCTAATGATACTCAGCTGCACATCTCTTTCTCTTCCTTGGATACAGACAACGCACCATCTCTCTGCTTTTCCAGAGTCAGACCAAAACATGAACGAGACTGAGGTGGCTGAAGCCCAAACGGGAGAAGAAGGAGGGTAGGCTGGTGGAAACATCTAGTCAATTTGGAGGTTCCTGTCCCCTTATGAGGAGCATGCCTATCCTCTGTCAATGAGGTTTGCAATATAGAGTTACTTTTAGGCCAAGATACTCCTACTAGCTCAGATAGCAACATTGGGTAACACTGCTTCCCCCTTTACTTCCGGCAGTCTTTTCTCTGATTTCACCATAGTGATCCATCTCTTTGTCACCTCCAACACAACTAAAATGTCCTGTACTTGGAGCTATCAAAGGGGTTTGTGGTGCCTGCAGCACAGCTGCTCAGAGGTGCAAATCACATATGGCAATTCGTGGTCCAAATAAGGCCAATGGCTTTTTTGCCACAGTATTCAGTGGAACTAAATTTTTTCTTATTTTGCATGTTATCCGTTTACTTTGAGAGGGATGGATTTCTAATTTGCTTCTGGATACAATATAAGATGTTGTATGAGATATATAAAGACCTATATGGTCTGGGTCCTGGCTGCTTCTCACCCTGCCTGCCATCTCAGCAGGAAATCAGCACGGGTCTTCTGTTGATAGTCCTTAGATTTTAATGGTAGGGACTGGATGCAAAGTCTTCCTGGAAGAGGGTCTCCAACTCTGAGGCTCATTCCCTGTTGATTTGACCCAGTCTCATTGTTTTGAATTGTATGTCCCATCTGTTTACTCAGGTCTTTAACTAAGGTAAACAGATTAGAAGGGAGTTCTATTATTTTCCATTTGAGTGCAATTATTGTGGTGTCTAATTTGTTGGCCACTTTAACCAACTTAAATGTACAGTAATTCATATATGAACCTACAATCTATGAAATGAGAACAAGTTTTTATGAACTGGAAAGTAAATAAAAACAAAACATGCTACTTTTGCATATACAGGCCAAATTAGAATGTGTGTGTCTAGATGTTGGCACCTAGTATGTAAAGCTACTGTACAACCTTAACAATATAACTTGCCATTAATACTGCATTTTAATTGGGTAACTACTTAAAGATCACTGGCATAGAAGGGAAAATTTTAAATCCTGGCTGAAGAAATTATTTGACAAGTAATAAAGCTGCTGTTCATGATATGGTAAGAAAGACCTCTAAAGCCAATTACATTGAAGTTTTTTCTTTATAAGTTTTCCCTTTATCCAACTACTTATATTGTATGAACAAACAACAAAATAAACCAGATGCCTTCATTTCAGTTGGTTTATATGTGTTTATAGGCTGAGGATTAACTATATAATTTAAGACAGAATCAAAGCATCCTAAAACTGATCTGAATTATCTAAATGAAATAGTATTCAAGACTCCATGATAAACACTTTTCTTCCCAAAGCAGGAAAACTTTAGTTAGAACAATATCTATACATGTTTAATTACTTTCAGAATATATTCTCTCTGTATTTTCTCAGGATCCTGTGTTATGCTATATTTTAAGCTGTGAAAGAGACCTAAGGCATAAAAGTGTCCTGAAACAGGGGTCTAGACAGTGGCTTAGTGGCATTTCTGAGGAGCCCCCAGTGGTACAGAGTGTGTCGGAGTAGCTGTTTTGAGCAGAACATTACTCTCTCAAACTCTGCCAACAAAACTGCTTATTCCTCAGGAGTTTTTGTCAGAAATTCTGCAATGTGAATCTCATGAAGTTTCTTGCATCCTCACTAACATAACCTTTAATGACTGGTTTATCACAAGTGTAGACTGCATAATTTGCTACTAAAAATTCCCCCCAAAACTGTGCTTTTTATTACTACTACTACTTTCAAGGTATCCTTTTGAATTAAGTGATATATATAAGAGTTTTATATCTAGCTCAATAACAAGATAAACAAACTAAAATGATGTACAAAATTATATATCACTGTTTGCTAACAACAGGATAGGAGGGGACTGTTCAGATCTTGACTTTGCCAGAGCCTAAAACTTTGGCATAAAAGAATCGGGTCATTTTGTATACGCGAAACAATTTTAAACAGGTAATGCTTGGTCATACATTTACTCTATACAAGTAAAGGAGGTTCCCATCCTAATACTCCAATCATTAGGATTATACTTTGTAAAAAGCTTATTGAAATTTTTTCTTCTTCTATATATTCTCTACAAAAGAAGGTATTATGCACCAAGCAGATGTATTCTGAAAATGTTTAATGAACCCACTGGAAGTCCATCATTGCAACTCCAGAAAAGGAGACTGTTTACAATAGAATACAAAAAGCTACTCAATTGCTTTCAATTTAGCATATTATTTTAACAAATTGTACTTCTTTGAGGACAAAGAACTGTATTACCACCACCTGCATTGTGCTTGCCAGCATTCATCAACCTTTTCAACAAAGGAAGAGAGTTGACCTGATTTTCAAGCATTATGTTTCTACAACGTTGCACTGCATGATGAAGTATTCCACAAAAATTAATCTCAGTGTCAAAGGAACAAGTTTTGTTTCTCATCACTAGAAATTCAGCTTAAAACAAGCAGTTCTATGTATTTGCTAGAAACAGGAAAAAAAGGGAATTCAGGTTCAGAGCAGTTATAATTAGGGGATATATTAGGCAACCTATGTGTCAGAATGATTTTTAGCAAAAAGGAAGTTGGTAAGCCATATGGCACCCATATTAATTCAGGTGCAAATGCAATAAAATATTAAAACAAAACAAACCCTTAAAATTATTCCATAAATAAGACTACATAACATTTGTAAGTACACCAATTCATCATTAGCTCAATATACAATGGGTTGAAAGTATAACTATCATTTAGCTGTAGCTCAATGCTTGTATCTCATGCCTACCATAAATAAGCAACTGTTATAAAGTGAAATGACCCAATTACAATTATATGCTTATTTTTTTAAATCACTCTGATTCAAAATAGAGACTCGGTTCCCTTCAATCTGTAAACTCTTCACCTTGGACAACCCCTTTGCTTGATGAGACTATGCTAAAATCCTCAAAAGCTTACACATGACACACGTAGATCTCTGCACGCTGCAGCTGAATAGCGTAGGCGACATGGTCAAAGCAACATTTTGCTATGTGACTCTGAGCACAATAGGCCAGATCCCAAACAAGTTTAGCACATCTGGTCCTAAACCCATTTGCAAATTTTGCCGTAAGTGTCTCAATGGCGGCTAATAAGTATTGAGCACTTTTGAAAATTTGGCCAAGTGTATTCTAACAGGAAAAGAAGCGCAGGAAAAAGATGAATGACTGCACCTGTGGGCTGCCTTTTCTATTTTGTACTTTTTTAATGCACACTGGGAGGGACATCAATCAAATGCTACATCGGTGCTGCAATGTCTGTCTAGCAACTGTATAACAGGGTCCAAAAAGAATGCCTCCACAATAACCCTTAAACTGTTGCCACAGTTCATGCCACAGTTCAATGCACCTTATTCCCCCACCATGGTCCACCCAGGTCATCCATTCTAGGCTCCTGGCTCTTCAGCTGTCTCCTCTTTTGGGTAGAGACCCACATCTCTCTTTCTCCTGACTGGGGTTTTCCCAGGCTGCACAGCTCCCAGCTTACATTGTGATATAACCAGAAATCCAGTTTATCTAAATAGGCCATCATCTGTGGTTTTCTCAGTCTCTGAAGGGATATGAACCGCGTAGCAGCAGTTACAAGTCACCACACAGCTCTTTCTAAGCAAGCACATTTATTCTTAAGGTAAAACCTTAAGAGGAAACATCACATTTCCCACTAGAGGGAGGTTACATACAGTCCCAGCCCACAAAGATACATAAATCATTTATTTAATACAATGGACTCCAAAAATACTTAAATTTAATTCAATAAGGTTTTCACGGATATTGCAGGAAATTGCCATATGTCACAACTGCCATCCAAGAATGAACAGCCAACATCTGGTATGTTTGTATTGCTCCTTTAATTGTTGTAACTCAGCCAGCAATGCAGGAGTTAATAAAATGTGTGTCTCACTGAGATCTACATTTCTCTGGTCCAGTTAGCATGCTCAACATGCAAGCTGGACAGAATGATCTCAATGTTCCCATAATAAGCCATAAGATGAGCCTCTGCACAAGTTAATTCATCCAGAGGAGCCTCACCTCCTACTTCCCTCTGGAAAGCAGGAGATAGTGTGCTGCAGTCTTGATTCAGGAAGAGCCCGAGGAGAAAGTCCGCCTTCTACTGCATCTTCATTCCTATTAGATGAGGAGTGAACATCTCGCCTCTGTTTAAAAAGTCTGCAGACGAAAGGTTTAAGCCATGTGAGGCAGCTGGTGAATCAACCAGTTCCATACCCAAATTTACAGTATTCTCAACCTCTGCATGCCCCAGGTTCCGTTAACAGAAGAGGACATCTGCTTAAAAGATAGCCTGGCAGCAGAGTTCTGCTCCAGGGCACCAGAAGAAACAGCAGACACACCAGTACAATTAGGACATAGAAGCAGTTCTGGAAGGCAGTACACTTGCCAGTCCTCCACAGACAAATCAGCAGTAAACAGTAAGAGGAGTTTACTGGCCTGTAACAGGAGGTTCTTTGAAGTGTGTGGTCCCTATCTGTATTCCACTGAGGGTATACGCATGCGTGCCATGCATCCAGAGCTGGGGAATTTGAAAGTAGTAGCGTCTGTTAATCTGCGCATGTGCCTTTCCTTCACCTCTTGGTTTCGTCAGAGGTGATAAAGGGCAGGACAGACCAAACCAACCACGTCTCCAGTTCCTTCTCCACTGCAAATCAAACAGATCCATAGCAGAGGGGAAGCAGGGCAGGAAGTGGAATACAGATATGGACCACACATCTCGAAGAACCTCCAGTAACAAGTAAGTAACCACCTCCTCTTCTTCAAGTGATGGTCCCTATTGTATTCCACTGAGAGTGATTAACAAGCAGTACCTAATTCAGAGGAGGGTGTAAGGAAGAGAATGGGACAGTTGAACGGAGGACAGCCACACTGAATGAGCATCTGTCAGAGTTCTGCACCAAAGCATAGCATTCAGCAAAGGTATGTACCAAACTCTATGTGGCTGCCCTACATATGTCTGGAAGCGGCACATCAAGGAGGGATGCCTAGGCAGCTTTTTCAGTAAAGTCTTTCAATTTGCCATAATTAAGGAAGGCATATTTGGCCAACAAGGCCTGGAAAACGAAGTCTGAAAAACAAAACTGAAGGCTTGTTGAAGAGAAGACCTTGTGTCTCAGAAGGTCTAAGCATTTGGAGCACAGATGTTGCTGCCTACACCATGAGGGAATTGGGTGGAGGGTGTGAAAAAGAAACTTGAATCCCTTCGCTGGTACATAATATCTCCTCCCTGCCCCCTTTGGAGTAGACATGCAAGTGGCTGAAGTATGCCAACCTGTTCAGGCTGGTTGAAGAATGGCATCGTTGATCAGGTACTTGTATTGGCAGTAGGAAATGGGTGGTCCTTGTTTTCCATTGGAATCCTCCGATGATGAGAACTCAGATCCCGGTTTCAGTGGTGGTACTGTCAAAGCCGGCAGAAGTATATAAACCACAAAAGAATGAGTCGAGGCATGACATGACTTTGGCAAGTCCTGGATAGGAGATTGGACCTCCCTAGGTACAGTTTGCAGAGGAAGGCATGGAGATCTCAGTTCCCCAAGAGTGAAGTGCTCATATGACTTCGATGCTTTCTCCAAATGCCCCAGTGTTAATGGTACCCGTTCCATAGCTGGAGCCGGTGCTGGACCAGAGGACTGTCCTGGAACTGATGGATCCCTTGTCTTAAGGAAGGCTGACACTGAGGGGATGTGGATCATGGCGCTCGATACCAGTAGATCCGCTGGTCTCTGCGATTTCTTGTCAGGATTGTGCCCTCTGGAACACGCTGCCCCTCCGTGGCTGGAACTCGTGGAAGGGGCATCGTCCTTCCTTGGTTCGGAGCAAGACTTATTACCATGCTTATGCACATGCTTACTTGCCTCCCAAGAAGGCCCCAGCATGGAGTCCATAGAGGAGGGACCGCCGGAGCAAGACTTGATCTCAGCAGACGGAGGCACACTCCTGGCTTCCTCAGGATGATGTACGGGGGGAGAGAGGGATGTTCCCTGGTCTGGGTCTGACTGAGGCCTCATGGCAACTTCCATAAGGTGCTTCTTGAGGCATAGAGCCCAGCCTTCTCGGGTATGGCTTGTGAAGGACTGGCAGATACGGCACCTGGATGAAACATGGGCCGGAGGAGAGGACTGTTAAACAGATTCCCCCAATGTCCCAGTCCTACTAAAATTACTACTAAAAACTAAACTACATAAGAAAATAGTAAAACAGTGGAAGAAAAAACTAACTATACACAGTTCAAAAACTTGTTTATTTGGGATGGGGGGGGGTAAGTGCATCAGATGAGAGGACACTAACAGCTCCGACTTGGACCAGGGGATGGTGAAAAGGAACTGGAGTCATAGTTGGTCCACCCCATCCTTTATCACCTTGGATGAAACCATAAGGCAAAGCAAGGAAACATAAGAGGACCAATGGACACTTCTACTTTCAAATTCTCCAGCTTCAGACTCCTGGAGTGCATGCTAAACTCTCAATGGAATACAAGAGGAACCATCACTTGAAGAACAACTGTTCTATGGACATAATTCCTACAGCATCATCCAAGATAAGGTTTAAAAATTATTACATTTTGCATGAAAATGTTGAATGCTACGGAGTGTTGCAACATTTCGTATTTCAGAGTAGCAGCCGTGTTAGTCTGTAGTCGCAAAAAGAAAAGGAGTACTTGTGGCACCTTAGAGACTAATAAATTTATTGAGCATAAGCTTTCGTGAACTACAGCTCACTTCATTGGATGTATTCAGTGGAAAATACAGTGGGGAGATTTATATACATAGAGAACATGAAACAATGGGTGTTACCATACACACTGTAAGGACAGTGATTACTTAAGGTGAGCTATTACCAGCAGGAGAGCAGGGGGAGGGAGGGGAGAAACCTTTTGTAGTGATAATCAAGGTGGGCCATTGCCAGCAGTTGACAAGAACGTCTGAGGAACAGTGGGGGGGATGCAGAGGGGGAATAAACATGTGGAAATAGTTTACTTTGTGTAATAACACATCCACTCCTAGTCTCGATTCAAGCCTAAGTTAATTGTATCCACTTTGCAAATTAATTCCAATTCAGCAGTCTCTCATTGGAGTCTGGTTTTGAAGTTTTTTTGTTGAAGAACTGCAACTTTTAGTTCTGTAATCAAGTGACCACAGAGATTGAAGTGTTCTCCGACTGCTTTTTGAATGTTATAATTCTTGACGTCTGATTTGTGTCCATTTATTCTTTTACATAGAGACTGTCCAGTTTGACCAATGTACATGGCAGAGGGGCATTGCTGGCACATGATGGCATATATCACATTGGCAGATGTGCAGTGAACAAGCCTCTGATAGGTTTCAGAGGAACAGCCGTGTTAGTCTGTATTCGCAAAAAGAAAAGGAGTACTTGTGGCACCTTAGAGACTAACCAATTTATTTGAGCATGAGCTTTCGTGAGCCACAGCTCACTTCATCAGATGTGTACCGTGGAAACTGCAGCAGACTTTATATACACACAGAGAATATGAAACAATACCTCCTCCCACCCCACTGTCCTGCTGGTAATAGCTTATCTAAAGTGATCTATCTATCCACCTATCCACCTATCTAAAGGTGGGCCATTTCCAGCACAAATCCAGGTTTTCTCACCCTCCACCCCCCCACACAAATTCACTCTCCTGCTAGTGCTAGCCCATCCAAAGTGACAACTCTTTACATAATCAAGTCGGGCTATTTCCTGCATAGATCCAGGTTTTCTCACTTCCCCCCCACCCCCAAACACACACAAACTCACTCTCCTGCTGGTAATAGCTCATCTAAACTGACCACTCTCCAAGTTTAAATCCAAGTTAAACCAGAATATCTGGGGGGGGGGGTAGGAAAAAACAAGAGGAAACAGGCTACCTTGCATAATGACTTAGCCACTCCCAGTCTCTATTTAAGCCTAAATTAGTGTGGCTGATGTGATTAGACCCTATGATGGTGTCCCCTGAATAGATATGTGCACACAGTTGGCAACGGGCTTTGTTGCAAGGATAGGTTCCTGGGTTAGTGGTTTTGTTGTTTGGTGTATGGTTGCTGGTGAGTATTTGCTTCAGGTTGGGGGGCTGTCTGTAAGCAAGGACTGGCCTGTCTCCCAAGATCTGTGAGAGTGATGGGTCGTCCTTCAGGATAGGTTGTAGATCCTTGATAATGTGTTGAAGAAATTTTAGTTGGGGGCTGAAGGTGATGGCTAGTGGCATTCTGTTATTTTCTCTGTTGGACCTGTCCTGCAGTAGATAACTTCTGGGTACTCTTCTGGCTCTGTCAATCTGTTTCTTCACTTCAGCAGGTGGGTATTGTAGTTGTAAGAATGCTTGATAGAGATCTTGTAGGTGTTTGTCTCTGTCTGAGGGGTTGGAGCAAATGTGGTTGTATTGTAGAGCTTGGCTGTACACAAAGGATCGCGTGGTATGGTCTGGATGAAAGCTGGAGGCATGTAGGTAAGCATAGCGGTCAGTAGGTTTCCGGTATAGGGTGGTGTTTATGTGACCATCGCTTACTAGCACCGTAGTGTCCAGGAAGCGGATCTCTTGTGTGGACTGGTCCAGGCTGAGGTTGATGGTGGGATGGAAATTGTTGAAATCATGGTGGAATTCCTCAAGGGCTTCTTTTCCATGGGTCCAAATGATGAAGATGTCATCAATGTAGCACAAGCAGAGTAGGGGCATTAGGGGACGAGAGCTGAGGAAGCACTGTTCTAAGTCAGCCATAAAAATGTTGGCATACTGTGGGCCCATGCGGGTACCCATAGCAGTGCCGCTTATTTGAAGGTATACATGGTCCCCAAATGTGAAATAGTTATGGGTGAGGACAAAGTCAAAGTTCAGCCACCAGGTTTGCCGTGACATTATCGGGGATACTGTTCCTGACAGCTTGTAGTCCATCTTTGTGTAGAATGTTGGTGTAGGGGGCTTCTACATCCATGGTGGCCAGGAGGGTGTTTTCAGGAAGATCACCGATGGATTGTAGTTTCCTCAGGAAGTCAGTGGTGTCTCGAAGGTAGCTGGGAGTGCTGGTAGCGTAGGGCCTGAGGAGGAAGTCTACATAGCCAGACAATCCTGCTGTCAGGGTGCCAATGCCTGAGATGTTGGGCATCCAGGATTTCCAGGTTTATGGATCTTGGGTAGCAGATAGAATACCCCAGGTCGGAGTTCCAGGGGTGTGTCTGTGCGGATTTGTTCTTGTGCTTTTTCAGGGAGTTTCTTGAGCAAATGGTGTCGTTTCTTTTAGTAACCCTCAGTGGGATCAGAAGGTAATGGCTTGTAGAAAGTGGCATTGGAGAGGTGCCTAGCAGCCTCTTGTTCATATTCCGACCTACTCATGACGACGACAGCACCTCCTTTGTCAGCCTTTTTGATTATGATGTCAGAGTTGTTTCTGGGGCTGTGGATGGCATTGTGTTCTGCACGGCTGAGGTTATGGGGTAAGTGATGCTGCTTTTCCACAATTTCAGCCCGTGCACGTCGGTGGAAGCACTCTGTGTAGAAGTCCAGTCTGTTGTTTCGACCTTCAGGAGGAGTCCACCCAAAATCCCTCTTTTTGTAGTGTTGGTAGGAAAGTCTCTGTGGGTTAGTATGTTGTTCAGGGGTGTGTTGGAAATATTCCTTGAGTCGGAGACGTCAAAAATAGGATTCTATGTTGTGAATCTGTGGAGGAGTAAAACCTTAAATGGATTTAACAAATGTCTCGTGTGCTGCCATGGTGCTGTAGGAGGTGTCAGTTGATCCCTGAGAGGTCACTCCTATTGCGTCCAGAACCCTAATTCCCCATATGAGGGAAACCTCTTATAGGATTGGCCTATCTCAGCGGTCGGCAACCTATGGCACGCGTGCCAAAGATGGCACGTGAGCTGATTTTTAATGGCTCGCTGCTGCCTGCCGGGTCCCAGCCGCCGGCCCTGCTCAGCCCGCTGCCAAACCCAGGCCAGGACCCCGGCAGGCAGCACCGAGCCATTAAAAATCCTGCCTGCCCTGGCCCGCTCTTCTCCGCCCCCCCCCCAGGCAGGGTGAAGAAGCTTGGTCCTGCCGGCTGCTGCTGCAGAGCAGGCAAGCTTCCCCGTCCCCCGCCTCTTCCCCCAGCGTGCTGGGTTCCGGCCCCTCCTCCTCTCCCTCCCTCCCTCCCTGCCGTCGATCAGCTGATGGCCCTTGCGAGGGAGGGGGAGAAGCGGAGCCACAGCGGGCTCGCTGCTCCGGGGAGGAGGCGGAGAAGAGGTGGGGACAGGGCCTTGGGGAAGGGGGGTGGAGTCAAGGCATATCCCCTCCAGCCTCCTGCTGTGAGCCGCTCTGGGCAGGGGGCTGGGAGCACCCCGACGACCCTAGCCCACACCCCCAGCCCTCTGCCCTGATCCCTGCACCCCCCCACACACACTCCCAGCCCCCTGCCCTGAGCCCTGCACCCTCCACACACCCCAGCCCTTTGCCCTGATCCCAGCACTCCCCACACACCCCAGCCTCCTGCCCTGACCCCTGCACCCCCCACAACCCCAGCCCTGACTCCAGTACCCCCCACACATACCCAGTCCCCCACACCCCATGCCCTGACTCCTGCACCCCCTCACATACCCAGCCCCCTCACACCGCATATCCTGACTCTTGCACCCCCCACATTCCCATCCCCACCCTGAGCACCAAACAGGAGCTCCTGCAGCCCTCCCACCCCACCCCCCACATTCTCACCTGCACCCCTCACACCAAATGGGAGCTGCCCAGGTAAGCACTCCACACCCAAACCTCTTGCCCCAACCCTGAGCCCCCTCCCTCATTCTAGCTCCTGGCCAGACCCTGCACCCCAACCTGCTCCTTCACCCCCAGCCGTGTGCTCCATGCACTCCCACCCTCAGCTCAGTGCAGAGAGAGAGGAAGAGAATGGGCTAGAACCTGGGAGAAGGTAGGTACCCACTCTATATGGGCAGAGCCGGGATCCCAGACCGGCAGCAGGCTGAGCAGGGCCGGCAGCCGGAACTCTGGCTGGCAGGAGCTTCTGAAAGGTTGCCAACCCCTGGCCTACCTTATGGTAGTAGCCCAGTGGCCAATTTCCACTGGGTTGCTATTGGCTGCAGAGCTGCTAGGGATTCTGCCATCATCATTTTGCCTTAATTGGGCAGGACTCTCCATTTCCTTTTTTAGTTGTGGCCCCAACTGCATGGTCATTTCACCTTCAGCCCTGCTTATCCCCCCACCCCTGCTGTCGCATTAACACATCATAGAGTGAAACTTACCATACTGTAGGTGACCGAGTCCCTGATTCAGAGGGATGTTCAGTGTTTCAAGGGGCTGTTGGCAAAAAATGCTTCCCGATACGATCTTGTATTTTTATGACAAATTTTGAGAGAAACCACACTGCAGCAGCCCTCAATCTGTTGGGCATTCCTTTTCTGCAGAATTTATCCCAAAGAAAGCCTACACAGTCAAATTTTAAAAGATGTATCACCTTGCATGTCTCCTGGGTCTCTGATTTCTTCCTATCATGCAGTGTTCACCACGTAGACTCAGCATGATTCCTTGCTGAGCAAGCTCATTTTCATTGAGGAAACTTTTGGCATTTGCTTCATACAACAGCTGTCTTCTAAAAAACTTGATGTTTGAGTGCACAGCTGGAGCCTGAGTTCCAAGACAGCCTGAAGATCCAGAGGTGCAACCTTCCCATAGTTTTAAAATACTTTCAACTCTCAGAGTGACCAAAAGAGGCCATACAATTTTCCTGCCATGCACTGCTTTGAAAAATCCCTTTCAAGTTCCACTCACAATTACACAGGTGCAAATCCAAAGAAACACCAACAAAGTTCCTTCAGTTTTACATCCTTGTGACACAGCAAATTTTGCCCCAGAATGCAGCTCAATCTGTATGCACTGAAAGGAAAGTATGCCAATTTGTGTGTTAGCTTTCTTAATTCTCACTTTTTAATTCATTTTAAAGAAAGACTTTATCTTAGACAATCTAATACTGTACAACTAATAAATGTTGTGTTGTCTGTTAGCAGATTTTTGGCTTTAAGAGTTTTGACTCTTCCTGTGAGAGGAAGATTTTTCCCAAAGGAGTTATGCAATTTCATATAACAAATGTAAAAACAAAGCTACTTTTGTTTAAGTACTGCAGATTTGGTTTGTTTTGGGGGGAGGAAAAGAGAAGTGACATCAATTTATAGCTAAACCTATATAAAGGAAGATACCACCACGAGCAGGCTTTAAAGAAACACGGTCAACTTAAAATTTCTCACACATGAATTTCTTACCATCTACCATTACAAGTAATTCCTGAAGTTACTATAACAAAGATTAAGGGGAAAAGTATTTACTTTGCTTTCTAGTTCATTGCATTGTGCATTCAACAGCACTTTGTATATGTTCTGTTTCACTAGAATCAGTTTCTCCTTTTCTTTGTGTGGATCTTTCAGACAGAAAGAGGGAAGAGAAATTTTTAAAAATAGGAAAATGTGGTCTCAAAAATACACAAACTGGCAGGAGGATTCAGGGCAGGCATAGCACCTGAAACTACTCTTTCTTTCTAAAACTGATCTCAAATTGACAGTTTCCCTTTAACCTACCACGTCATTCAGTTTGCCAAGACAGGAACCAATACTGCGATGAGATCCATGTGGGCAGACCCTTGCACCTGCACAGGGCACACCGCAAGACGGGGGCAATAGAGTAACCTCAAATAAATGTAAGAAATTACTGAAAATATCAGAGAATAAGTATAAGAAAAAGTAGTGCCTTGTGCCCTGATCCTGCAAAGAGATCTAGGCAGGTAGCCCTCACACAGGGTCCCCAAGGGATCCATGCAAAGACTTTTGCACCATTGTGTCAAGGATGTGCCCATGCAGATCCACATGCAGGATTAGGGTTCTAGTCTCCTATCTAATGGGGTTGTTACAATGACTCATGAATATTGATTAATGAATCACTTTGATTATTGTTAAAATATTTATGTACTGTATCAAATTTTATCCAGTGAACTTAGGTAATATATCTGACAATATCTTAAATGGGAAAATAGTTGCTCACTCGCAGTAGCTGGACTGAAATCTGTAAATTCTCATTCACGCAGCCTGCCATTTTAACTGATGAAAAGTTACAGCTCATTGAAACTTTTAGCATCTAGTATCCCAATTCCTAAAAATTACAAAATGAGCATATTTGGGGAGCTCAACATCAAAACACTCCAGAATTGATTTGGGAAGATGAACAGCAAAACACTCCAGAATTGCCCCTACTTGAAAAGAAAGAAGTAATATGTTTGGTAGGAACTGTGCACTTAGATTTAACTTGCACATTGCAGTCTCTCAGAATTTGAAACTAGTGATGTTTAGATGACTAAATTTATTAATTGTGCTATAAAATGTTCCTCCGTTTAGGTGTATACTCATCAGATTATACAGCACTACGTGCTACATCCAAAACTATAAGAGTTCTTAACTCCAAGATATGAACATAAGTATGCTGTCATTTTTGGGGCAACAACCTGGACCTGAAGAGCTATAAGACTGATTAGAGTAACATCATTAAAAAAAATCCAAAAGCATTCTATGAATCATAGAACTAGAGTCATCCAATACAAATGGACAGATATGGCCAAATTCTGCATGGACATACACCTCATGCAGTCCCACGGACCTCTGCTAGTTTGCACAGTGTGTATGTGAGAAATTGATTTGGCCCACAGAGTCTATTAGACCCGGTTATAGACTGGTTATAGACTAGTATTTTGCCAGATGATAGAGGCAAATTATTATTATTTATTGTAGCACCTAAGAGCCCCAGTCATAGACCACTGTGCTAGGTGCTTTACAAACACAGAACAAAAATACAGTCCCTGCCCCAAAGAGCTTACAATCTAAGTATAAGACAAAAGACAACACATGAACACGCAGACAGATGGAGGAGTACAAGGAACCAATGATACAACACTCGTCAGCATGATAGGTAATGGTGTCAGCACACCAGCAGACTAACCTTTTGTATGTGATGATGTACATAAGGCTGCACTAGTCCACGTGATCTGCGTCCACCCAGTAATTAATGACATGTCAAAACATAAAAACAGACTTGACTCATAATGGACATAGACGCTGAAAGGAATACAGTGACTTTTACCCCAAGGCATGTTAATGGTTCTTCAGAATCACAACAACAGCTACCCTTATCAACTGGTAGAGTAAATAACCTTAAATTCTATATATGATGTTTAACATGATACTGAATATACACAAATGTGAAAAGGGACCCTTTACACTAAATGATAAAATAGAAAATCACCTAATTACCTTTTTGGAAGCCATTGTTAGATTTATATAATTAAAAAAAACACCTGAAGGGATTCTTGCCTTTTGTCTGCTTTGTTTCCATGCAACTAGGCGCAGTCGAGAGATGGAAATAAACTACCCTTCCTTTCCTTCTTTATTTTCCCCAATTCCCCCTTCCTTTTTTTTTTTTAAACGGCATAGTAGGAAAATCAAGGGAAAAATATTTTACAGTTGCCATTATAGGCATCTGTAAAATCTCTCCGTGACTTAACAAAAATAATGATTCACTGCCTTCTTCCTTTACCACCTCCACCCCCCACCCATTCAAAGCTTGCTCTTATAATGGAACTTGAACTTTTTAATACATACCAACATTCCTCCCATTTTTATGTACAAGTTTAATTAATGTGACCACTACCCCTTTATGGCCCCATTCACAAATTCACTAGTAATTCTATCAACTATCCTCATATATCTCTCTCCTCTTGGGGTAAGTCTACACAGCATTTTGGAGAAGGCCATGCTAGCCCTGTTCCAGTCTGGAAGGCTAAGGCTAGTGCTCTATAAATAGCTGTACAGACAGTGCTTTGAAGTTGAAGCTTGGGCTGAAGCTCAGACTCTGAAGCCTAGGCTCCAGCCCAAGCCGCAACTTCAAAGTGCTGTCTGCACAGCTATTTTTAAAGCACTAGCCCAAGCCCCGCTAGTCCAAGTCTGTCAACCCAAGCTGGGAGGCTTGCTCCAAAAATTGCTGCACAGACATACCCTCAGACTTTTCTTCTCACTCTCGTTTTCCCTCCTTTGTCCATTCTCCATATTTCACCTCATTCTTACCCCTCTCTCTTCAGTCTCTCATTTCCTTCCACTTCTCTTCTCCTTCACTCCTCCTCTATCTGCATTCAAACTCACTATACATCCCAAACTCATTCTTCTCACCATGCACACACACTCTTCCTTAGAGTATATCTATACTACAAGTGCTACAGTGGCACAGCTGACACTAACACTGTGGAGTAGACACGGAAGGGGTTTTTCTGTTGCTTTAATAAATACTCCCTCCTCAGGGGTGGTAGCTGGATCGACAGAAGAATTCTTCTGTCTACCTCGCACGGTCTTCCACAGGGCTCAAATTGGTTTAACTACATCTCTCAGGAGTGTGAATTTTTCACACCCCTAAGCAATACAGCTAGTTTGACCTAAATTTTATGTGAAAACCATGTCTTAGTCTGTAAACTGCAGTATTAAAGGACCCTCTTGTTTTCTCTTGACTGAGTTTAAGAAGATTTTAGATATATTTTCACTGACCAGAACAAGCTTAAAAATTTCCTCACAGTTATAAATGCAGTTTTTCAAACTCAGATTGTAAAAGCAAATTAATAAAGTGATACTGTAGATAAAAGACTGGATGAGGAGTGAGATCTACATTACATACTATACTTTGCAACAGATTTTGTTTGTTTGGGTTTAACTAGTCATTTTTAATCCTTCAGTAGTACTTACCTACCTTACTTACGTAAGTGTTGTCTATTAATATTTGACACTAAGATTCTCAAATCTCAAAAAAAGAAAGGTAAGCAGCAGGATACGAACCCTGGACTTCAGGAAAGCAGACTTCGACTCCCTCAGGGAACGGATGGCCAGGATCCCCTGGGGGACTAACTTGAAGGGGAAAGGAGTCCAGGAGAGCTGGCTGTATTTCAAGGAATCCCTGTTGAGGTTACAGGGACAAACCATCCCGATGAGTCGAAAGAATAGTAAATATGGCAGGCGACCAGCTTGGGTTAATGGTGAAATCCTAGCGGATCTTAAACATAAAAAAGAGGCTTACAAGAAGTGGAAGGTTGGACATATGACCAGGGAAGAGTATAAAAATATTGCTCGGGCATGTAGGAATGATATCAGGAGGGCCAAATCGCACCTAGAGCTGCAGCTAGCCAGAGATGTCAAGAGTAACAAGAAGGGTTTCTTCAGGTATGTTGGCAACAAGAAGAAAGCCAAGGAAAGTGTGGGCCCCTTACTGAATGAGGGAGGCAACCTAGTGACAGAGGATGTGGAAAAAGCTAATGTACTCAATGCTTTTTTTGCCTGTTTTCACTAACAAGGTCAGCTCCCAGACTGCTGCGCTGGGCATCGCAAAATGGGGAAGAGATGGCCAGCCCTCTGTGGAGATAGAGGTGGTTAGGGACTATTTAGAAAAGCTGGACGTGCACAAGTCCATGGGGCCGGACGAGTTGCATCCGAGAGTGCTGAAGGAATTGGCGGCTGTGATTGCAGAGCCATTGGCCATTATCTTTGAAAACTCGTGGCGAACGGGGGAAGTCCCGGATGACTGGAAAAAGGCTAACGTAGTGCCAATCTTTAAAAAAGGGAAGAAGGAGGATCCTGGGAACTACAGGCCAGTCAGCCTCACCTCAGTCCCTGGAAAAATCATGGAGCAGGTCCTCAAAGAATCAATCCTGAAGCACTTGCATGAGAGGAAAGTGATCAGGAACAGCCAGCATGGATTCACCAAGGGAAGGTCATGCCTGACTAATCTAATCGCCTTTTATGAGGAAATTACTGGTTCTGTGGATGAAGGGAAAGCAGTGGATGTATTGTTTCTTGACTTTAGCAAAGCTTTTGACACGGTCTCCCACAGTATTCTTGTCAGCAAGTTAAGGAAGTATGGGCTGGAAGAATGCACTATAAGGTGGGTAGAAAGCTGGCTAGATTGTCGGGCTCAACGGGTAGTTATCAATGGCTCCATGTCTAGTTGGCAGCCGGTATCAAGTGGAGTGCCCCAAGGGTCGGTCCTGGGGCCGGTTTTGTTCAATATCTTCATAAATGATCTGGAGGATGGTGTGGATTGCACTCTCAGCAAATCTGCGGATGATACTAAACTGGGAGGAGTGGTAGATACGCTGGAGGGGAGGGATAGAATACAGAAGGACCTAGACAAATTGGAGGATTGGGCCAAAAGAAATCTGATGAGGTTCAATAAGGATAAGTGCAGGGTCCTGCACTTAGGATGGAAGAACCCAATGCACAGCTACAGACTAGGGACCGAATGGCTAGGCAGCAGTTCTGCGGAAAAGGACCTAGGGGTGACAGTGGACGAGAAGCTGGATATGAGTCAGCAGTGTGCCCTTGTTGCCAAGAAGGCCAATGGCATTTTGGGATGTATAAGTAGGGGCATAGCGAGCAGATCGAGGGACGTGATCGTTCCCCTCTATTCGACATTGGTGAGGCCTCATCTGGAGTACTTGGGCCCCACACTTCAAGAAGGATGTGGATAAATTGGAGAGAGTCCAGCGAAGGGCAACAAAAATGATTAGGGGTCTGGAACACATGAGTTATGAGGAGAGGCTGAGGGAGCTGGGATTGTTTAGCCTGCAGAAGAGAAGAATGAGGGGGGATTTGATAGCTGCTTTCAACTACCTGAAAGGGGGTTCCAAAGAGAATGGCTCTAGACTGTTCTCAATGGTAGCAGATGACAGAACGAGGAGTAATGGTCTCAAGCTGCAGTGGGGGAGGTTTAGATTGGATATTAGGAAAAACTTTTTCACTAAGAGGGTGGTGAAACACTGGAATGCGTTACCTAGGGAGGTGGCAGAATCTCCTCCCTTAGAGGTTTTTAAGGTCAGGCTTGACAAAGCCCTGGCTGGGATGATTTAACTGGAAATTGGTCCTGCTTCGAGCAGGGGGTTGGACTAGATGACCTTCTGGGGTCCCTTCCAACCCTTATATTCTATGATTCTATGAAATGAAAGGAGCTAAAGTCACATAATTTTAATGATAATATTTTAACAATAAGCAACACATTCATATAAAGCAGAGACAGGAGTAAATGAAAACATGCAACAAATGAATACTAAATGCCACTAAGACATCCACTAAAATTTTTCTTGAGTTTCTTAAATTATCTTCTTGACTGCTTATCACAGTCTCTTTACACTTATTTCCTACAAGGAACACAGATATTTCAAGTTTGCTATAGCTCCTCTTGAAAGAAAGCATGCATTTAAAGTGACCATTAAAAATCTGGACTATCATATTTTGGATTAACTATGCCTGGGTGCTCTGCAAGAGCATTACATCCCAAGAAAATTATCCATATGCTTTATCAATTAAAAACCTTAACTGGCATAAAGCAATGTCAAAGAGCACTGATGTTGCTCTGATACATAAAATATTACCCAAAATGTCTTACTTCCTTAATGATTCTTCCAAAAATCTGTCCACATTAGTGACATACATTTGCCTTCTGTTTTAAACATTCTCCTTTGAATTTCAAAAGCCTGAGTTTACATTCTCAAAGCCCAGCCCTGCAAGGTTTACTGTGTGGTGCCTGAACAGAGGCCCAATTAATACAACTAGGTTCTGTCTGGGGCCTTAGATTCCATATATCTGCTAAATTTCTTTATTAAATGGTCCATATGTAATTTTGTTGTCATCCTTCTTGGAGAAGAAGGAAGCACTTGGCTGCAATTAAAGACTGTCTGTAACAGCGGCCTAGCAGGCCGGTGCTAGGATGCATCCGTTGTCTGTCTGCCCTTGCTCTCTTTGGTCAAAGAGTGAATTTTAGTGCTTTGGCCCCCTGGTTAAAGCAAAAGTCTGCTCCTTCCAGGATAACAAAGGTCCCAAGCACAGAATTAAAATACATCAGTGGTTTTCCTAGGACTACAGCATTCACACCTGTTATAATTCAAGGCTTCACTACCAACCTTCACCCACCATCTGGCTAAAGAGTTCTTTAGCCCTCCCTAAAACAACAAACGCACACCTTTTTTCTTAGGCCCCTTACTGCCAGGCTCACAAATCCTGGGTCACATGGATTTCCACACTATCCTTCTAGGTGGCACTCAAGTGGGTGAGAGGGCATGTCTTTTCTCTGCTACAGGCTCCAGCCCAGGCCCCTAAACGTGAATGCCTTTCCCCTATAACTTCCATCATTGCACTATGCCTTCCCCGGTCCTTTCCAAAACTACTTGCTTTTTATTCATACCTAAAGGGACATGATGGGAGCAGCAAACAGGCCCTAGGTGGCAGATCCTACTCAGCAGACAATGCATCTGACAAAGTGGGTATTCACCCACGAAAGCTTATGCTCCAGTACGTCTGTTAGTCTATAAGGTGCCACAGGACTCTGCCGCCATTGCAAAAGGAACTCTTAGAACAAGAAGTGGCATGTGATTGGAAAGCCATGGAGATAATAGTTGTTGGCAGACGTCCACAAAGAGAAAGAATAATCCTTTTATGTATCAAGGGGTTCAAGTAATTCATTCTGACCTCCATCCTAGATTTCTCTATTTGTGTGTTTTCTTAGTTGTTCGTGTTAGTTTGTGCTTATTTTTTAGTTAAATTTCTCCTCTTCCCCCATATGAAAAGGGAAAACAACACAGTAGCCATCAGAGGAAATACATACTCACCTCTACCCACTCCTACCATGTGACAGGAGTATTTCTTGAAATGGATTGAGGTTATAAAAAGTGAGTAGGCCGGGGGTGGGCGGGGACGGAGGGTGAGTTCATTCAATTACCAGCATGCCTACGTGTCCCACCATTACTACAGAATTGTTTTGTTTCTGTTGTTCAAGGGGTGGTGTTAGGGGAGCAGGGTTAAGGTTGTTTGGTTTATCTGAACTGTGCATTTCTTTACTTTCAGACATTTACATGTAATCTTAATTCTGAATTTCCAGTTCGTGTTTAGGAAAATTACAAGATATATTTAAGGGATTTTTTTTAATTAAGCAATCTGTATACATTTACAACCTTAACTGTAGTTTATGCAGGTTTTTTGGCCTGGAAATTGTCTTGGGTTTTTTTCTTTGTCAGTTTATCTCCCCAATTTGGAATACCAAAATATACTTTCAGAAAAAGAGTCACATTACTTTCCCCCCCGCCTTCCTAGGAATGTTCCCACACTGAAAGTTTCCAATAACAATCTGAGATTTCACATTCCCACCATGTCAGAAGTCCACAAGGAACAGACACTGAAAATGTTGATACTAATTTTAAAAACTATAGAAAAAAGAAAGAAAAAAGTAATATCAAAAGATACAAGGTAATAAAGTATGGTGAATTATCTGCATATGGAACTGGAAATTATCACGGTGTACTTAGGGTTTGTTAGAAAGGTGTACCACTTTAACTATGCCGGTATTGTAAAAACAGAACAACCCTCCCAGTCTGGACACAGTTTATACTGATCTACTGTAGCCATTCCATACGAGAAAGTGGAAGTCACCTTTATACCAGAGTAATTACACCCACACCAGGATTTTTAGTGGTATAACTATTTTGGTAACAATAAAAACAAAAAAAAATCCGTACACCTAAAAGTTATCAGGTTAAGGGCAGATTTGGCCTTACAATCATTTTGTCATACTGGAATGGCCTTTCATAATGAACATGGACCACATTATCAGCTCTTGTGAAAAAATCCACCAGAGGAGAAAGTTACAAGAAATATTCCACATGGCTGAGGACATAGGAAACTTGATCCCTCTGGGAACGGATCAGCAGCTGCATGGAAGAGGCCATGGGCATGGTTGCTTAACTGCATGGTGTAAAAGCATCTCTGTAAAAACCCTACAGTTGAGGATCTCAGGACATCCACTCTAGAGCGCCTGCCCCTCCATTTCCCCATGATGGCCACCACCACAGTTAGCTCAGTTGCCACTGAAACCTCCTGTGGCACCTGCCTGCTACCTCCAAAGACTGTTAAACCCTGAAGAGGAAGTTAACATTGAAACACAAAACAATAATCTGTGACAGATTGCCGTGTAATTTAGGGCCCTTTTGACTGGGATCATGCCATGGAGAGTAGCTGTTCTGAGTTAAATCTCAGCCACAGCTCTCGGGACCATGGGCATATGACAAAAATATCTGCCTCAGAAAGGGCTGCTAATAATTGTTAAGAATGCTGCATAGCCACATCTCTGCCACCCCTTCCAGATATCACATTTTCTGCACAGATTAAGACACAAACATGCAATGCTGACGCTTAACTTTAGTTACAGTAGTCCCATGAATACATGCATAAGTGCTTATTGAATCGGGGCTTTAATCACTCTGTGCAACAGAGGAGGTTGCTGGATACTTTGCAAGTTTCAGAAAAAACAATTCACCATAGAGTGAGTCTAACAGCGCAAATGACACTCTGATTCTTTACTCCACAAACATATTTTCATATACTTAGGATAGGGCTGTCAATTAATCACAATTAATTCAAGCGATTAATTCAAAACAAATTAACTCAATTAAAGAAATTATTTGTGATTAATCACAGTTTTAACTGCACTGGTAAACAATAATTGAATGTCAATTTAAATTTATTATAAATATTTTTGGATGTTTTTCTACATTTTCAAATAAATTGATTTCAATTACAACACAGAATACAAAGTGTACAGTGCTCACTTCATATTATTTTTAAAACAAAAATTTGCACTGTAAAAAAGATAAACAAAAGAAATAGTATTTTTCAATCCACCTCATTCAAGTACTGTAGTTC
The DNA here is from genome assembly GCF_965140235.1 of Caretta caretta. NCBI lineage: Eukaryota > Metazoa > Chordata > Testudines > Cheloniidae > Caretta > Caretta caretta. Next base: position 67,330,380 of record NC_134207.1, read on the forward strand.
AATCTCTTTATTGTGAAAGTGCAATTTACAAATATAGATTTTTTTACATAACGGCACTAAAAAAAAAAACCACAATATAAAACTCAAGAGCCTGTAAGTCCACTCAGTCCTACTTCTTATTCAGTCAATAACTAAGACAAATAAGTTTGTTTACACTTACGGGAGATAATGCTGACCACTTCTTATTTACAAGGTCACCCAAAAGTGAGAACAGGCATTCACATGATACTTTTGTAGCTGGCATAGTGAGGTATTTAGGTGCCAGATAGTCTAAATATTTTTATGTCCCTTCGTGCTTTGACTACCATTCCAGAGGACATGCTTCCATGCTGATGAGGCTCATTAAAAAATAATGTGTTAGTTAAATTCGTGACTGAACTCCTTGGGGGAGAATTGTATGTCTCCTGTTCTGTTTTACCTGCATTCTGCCATATATTTCATGTTATAGCAGTCTTGGATGATGACCCAGCACATGTTCGTTTTCAGAAGACTTTCAAAGCAGATTTGACAAAATGCAAAGAAGATACCAATATGAGATTTCTAAACATAGCTACAGCACTCGACCTAGGTTTGCCTGTCGGATGTCTATATTTTCTAACTAGTCCCAGTTACGAGTCTAAGAGGTTTTAAGCAATGTCTCCCCCATCTCCCTTTACAGTCAATTCCACGGTCTTGACTCCTTGCCCTGTGAGGAGTATTAAGGCAGTATTAAGGCAGGCATTAAGAATCTGAAATGCCTTCTGAAATCTGAGGGGGATGAGGTGTGGAACGTGCTTGTCAGAAGTCTTCAAAGAGCAACACTCCAGTTCGGAAACTACAGAACCCAAACCACCAAAAAAGAAAATCAACCTTTTGTAGATGGCATCTGATTCTGATGATGAAAATGAACGTGCGTCAGTCCACACTGCTTCGGATCGTTATTGAGCAGATCCTGTCATCAGCATGGAAGCATGTCCTCTGGAATGGTGGTCGAAGCATGAAGGGGCATATCAATGTTTAGCACTAAGGAATGGATTAAACTGATCTTTTCAGAGCATTTTAAAATAAGTGAGGCACTCAGTTTAAGTCTACACACGCACAAAGCTATCTACTATTAAGAACACACAACAGATTTTGTATGTAGGACAAGAAGTGAAAAACATTTTTGTAACAAATTAACATTTATACTTTTATAGCATCAGCCCTATGAGCCATACTCTACAATTGAACATTTAGCATCAATATGTTGGAAAAGGTAAGGATATAAACATTTTACAGATGAGGAAACTGAGGCTCAAAGGTTACTTTCCCAAGATCACCCAGGAAATCTATGAAAGAGTTAGGAATACAAACAATTTTTAAAACCTATAACTAAGTTATTAAAAGAACTACATTCCCAGATCTTTTAAAGGTATGTTAAATCTTTAAGGCAAGAAAACTAATGCTGTCATTTTAAGTACAAGGGACAATTGCATATAATGAAGCGAAAGCAACTATCAGCTTCAGTATGTCTGAGTTAACCTATGTGTGATCAATTTTTGATCTTTAACACTGAGATAACAGGGATCAAGATGCAAATTACATGAATTTTCACGTTAAGTAAAACTTGCAAAGTTAAATGTTTAAATGCATATACTTTTCAGATTCTGTAACATAACATCTTATTGTACATCCTATTTGCTTAGACTAGGTTTTTGAAAGACTTCTTTCCTTCACAGACCATCTCCTCCCCCTACAAGTGATCACATATTAGGTCATATGACACATCACTACCTTTCCAACAGTAATGTAAAACAAATTGACTTCGCTGAACTCTGAGCAATGGCTCTGAAAAAGTATTTTCTAAGAAAAATATAATATATATCATAATAATAGCAGGAAAGGGAATATAGAAAAACCCCTGGTACATTTCATTTTGGATAAGTCTTCTCTCTTCCCTCACCTAAAGTTTCCTTCAGAGTCAAATCCTCCCTTGAAACAAAACCTGTCAGTGGTCCTTAAAAAACCAGTCACAAGACAGGACTAATTTCATGTAATGTTGTGACAGATGTGTACCAGATTCTGAACAGGGCATTAGCCTGACCCACAGGAAGAAGCCTTGTGCTTTACCCTGCATCACAGAGAAAGAGAATTAGAGGAGGAAGGAAGTCCACACTTCTTTCTGAGTCAAAAAAACACACCCGAAGGGTTAAACAGCTACTCTCAGTTTCTGTCTCCTGGGCCACGTGTTTTCCCTTGACATTAATGAGGAATTTAGGAACAAGCAAACCACTTTATTTCTGAGCAGTTTTATAGTGAAAAAAAAAAAAAGAGTTGGGGGACTTGTCCTGTTACTGGAGCTACAATAACCTGATCTTAAGTAAAAAGAACTAATAAAAATTTGGCACCGCAATTTGTCTCTATGCAGAGAGGCAGCTGGGCTTTCCAACAGCAGGGATAGCCCACCACATTATTGCATCTTATTCTGAGAAGTGAATTGTGCACTACTGAGACAAACAACCTTTTCACTTTTCTTTGTCATTCCCCCCGCCCCCAACCCACCACAGCTGCTTAGGCACCGATCCTGCAAACACAGAGGAACGTGAGTATATTGAAACATGCCTTAAAGGGCAACAGTGGCATTAAAATCAAGTGCATGGAGAAAAACTGTCAGCGCTCCAGGGTTCGAGACGTCCCAACTAGACAGCAGGATCCTGCTGAGTGCATCTGCCCTGTTACGTTTAATATCAGCTATCAAATCCCTCCAGCATCAAACATTTAACCCTGCAAGGAAAATCCTTCCGAAAGCCTTGTGTGTCCAACCTCTCCATCATAACTTTTCCCTCTCTCTTTGCAGCTACAAGGGCTGCAGGCTCCGTCTGCTCACACACAAAACCCAATCCCTCCCCCCTTTAAAAACAGCTTTCCGCTTCCCGAGCTGCTGGGGAAACTTCCACCTCCTGCTGTCACAACTCCAGACCCAACGAGCCCGAACCAGACCCTATATCGCAAGAGGAAAAGGGGGGGGACGACACGTGAGGTGGGGGGGAAGAAACACCCCGACGCCCACAGATGTTCTTGCAGAATAAGCTGCTACCCCCAGAAGCGAGCTCCGGGAAGCCCAGCCTCCGTGCAAAGCTTTGACACCGAGGGGGCCGGCAGCGGGAGCTGCAGCTACTTGGGACAACAATAAGCGCGTGCAGCCGGGCACTGCCTCCCCCCGGCTCCCCGCTCGCAGAGCTGCCTGCCGCGCGGCGCCCTTACCGTCCCTGCCGGCCTCTCGCGGGCGCCTCTGCTCCGGGGGGCGGCTGCGCGCAGGCAGGGGGCAGCCGGCCTCCTGCGGGGAAGGCGGGGAAGCCGCCGCCGAGAGGAGGAGGCGGAGAGCAGCGAGCCGCGCGGTGGGCAGGCGCCTCCCGTGCAGGCAGCGCTTCCTCCCGGCACTGAATGAAACTCTCCCGGGCGCTGCTGCTGCTGCTGGCGGCGGGGGGAGGCAGAGCGCAGCCGGGCTCTTCCCACTGCCCCCACGCGCGGAGGGGAGCGGAGCTACGGGCTCGGCCGTGCCCCGCGCCTCCCAGCGCCTCGCCCGCCCCCCGCCCTCGGCTGCGCCCGCCTCCCGGCCTTTGCCTAGGGTGAGCGGCCGCTCGGGAGTCGGCGGCTCCGCGCGTCTGGCGGCGCGGCGCGGCCCGGGCTGCAATGGTTTGGTCCACGCTGAAATGGGGAGGGACTGGGGGGGGGGGTGCTGCACACACAATGGGCTGAGCCGGGCTCTGGGTTGGCGCGGCTGGGAGCCTCCGTCGAGCCAGGGCAGGGAGGCTGGGGGCTGCAACCCAGACACGGGCAAAGGGTCACTCCCCCTGGGCAGCCCAGGCTGGGGTCAGGGCTGGTGCGGGGCTTCTCTACGGGCAAACACACGCATTCACCAGCGGGCTGTTAGACACGCTCTTGTGGCGCTGGAGGAGAAGCTGATTAGCGGCTCCTTGCCAGCCCTAACCTGCGATGATGTGAGAACTGCTGCATCCATTTTAATATTAGTTGCATGAAATAAAAGAGTAACCGTGATAAAAAATAATGGGTGATATCCTGGCCCCATTACAAAAGGAGTGTTGTTATTGGCGTCAATGGGGCTAGGATTTCCCCCAGGAGATCTTTGAAAGCAGGGGACGAGTCAGGATTTCACCCAATAGATCCTTGAAAGTGGGCTCCAGAAAACGTACTTCACCATAAAATACATAGTTTTGGTGAAATACCATTGAAGAGGGGATACTTCAGGCAACGTAGGAGAATTTCCAAAATAGTACAGCTGTTCACTTTCCCTTTGTACAAGAAATGAGACATTCACTTACAGAAGATGTTCATTTATTTTGATCATTGTTAACTGGTCTATGGGGCATGCTTTAACGACAGTAGTTAGACGTGCACCAGTGAAAAATCTAAAGGAACTTCATTGAAGCGAATGGAGTCAATTGGTTATGTGTAGTACTGACAGCAGCATTTGCCACAGTGGGCTAGAACCTCAACTGCTGTAAGTCAGCATAGCCACATTGTCTTCAATGCCTATTTATGTCCCCTGAGGAGCTGACCAGTGACTCCTAATTTAGACTAAGCTTTCTGTTACATAATTGTCAATCTTAGTAGCAGAGATGGTAAGGACTATTTCTTTTGCGTTCACAGCGATCATCTTTGGAATATACAAAAACTGTAGCAAATGCAAATCTGGTACACACAAAAGTTAAAGCTCATTTAGACACCGTTCTTCCTCTGGTCTGAGCCAGCGCACATGTACTGATACTTTCACTATTCACATATTCACTCACTCATTTAGTTACTTACTTTCATTTGCCTACTCATTTACACATGCAGGTGTCCATATAACTGCTCATTCGCACACACACACCCCTTTTTTTTACAATACGTAATCATTCTTTCCTTATGCATTCTCCTGTTTTTCCACATTCCTAATCTGAGCCTTTGACCCAGTTTTCTGGCTGAGTTTGACTTCCTGTCCCTTGACACAGATGCTCACCCTTTTGCTATCATAACCTATTCTATTCATTAGAAGTGAAGTTTATCCAGGTGTGTATTGCCCAGGCTTTCTCCTACAGTTACTCCAGATATTAGTCATCTGCATGAGAAGAGCACAAGCAGAATGGCTGTGTATAGAGGCCTCTTCACCTCCTACACACTACATGGTGGGGAGGGAGGCAGATCTGAATAGGCTGGCACAAACGAAGAGGGCTGGAAGGGTCTAGAACCAGCAGCCCCAAAAGCCAGTATAGGAGCAGCAGCTACTAGTCCAGCTAATATATTTGACTGTTATCCACAAAGTATCAGTGCTGCATATCAACAACCTGCTCACAGGTTATTTGTATGTATTCCATTACCCAATGTCAAAACTCCCTATTACTTAGGGTTTATGTGACAAGAAATGAATATTGTCATACCAGAAAAATAAGCAGGGTTGAATTAAGGCCTAGGGGCTATAAATAAATGCCAGAGACCCAGCTTCTGCAGCCATTTGATTACACCAGAACCTAAGCTTTCATTTAAAAAGAGGAGGTTTCTAGTCCTCATTGTTGGGAAGAAAAGCATAAAAATGTGAAACTAGTGTAATAAATTCAGGGAGTCTAACTGACTCAGCAGAGATCCTAAAACAATAATTAAACAGCACCATGTACCTCAGTGGGGTATTAACTCCAAGACCCACTGCTGTGGGGGTCCTTGCTAACAACACCCCTATAGAGAATTTTGTGGAAGGGGGAGAAAAATGCAGTGTACCCAGCCCACCAACCCAATTAGATACGCTGACTGCTGGGGTGAATACTAAGGGCTTCCTTCTGCCTGTCCAGACTTTGGGAGGAGCACTGTGACGCTGCTTCTGAGGGGGAAAGTGTCACTGCCACTACCTTTCTGGGAAGGGTGGGGGCTTACCTGCCATCCCCATCCAAGTGAGAACAGGGCCAAGGCTCAGGGAGCACAGCTATAGGGGAGAAGCCACAGGGGAGCCCGCATGTCATGGTGTGCTGAGGGCCCTTGATCACCTTAATATGACCTTGTAAGTAAGCACTACCAAACACTCTATGAAGAGGCCTACAGAGCTCCACAATGCTACTTGGGTATGCCAAAATCTTTCTAAATGCTCAGTTACATGTATTGTGCCTTTGCTGTCATGTCCTTGATAATAAAACAGAGCAGTCCATCAAATTGTTTATTATACTATTCACTGACAGACTTTTACTCTCAAACTTCACATGACGGATAGCTTCATTAAATTGCCACCTTATGCTTCTAGCAAGAGTGGAATACTATGTTTGATATCTCACCTTTATTTTAGTGTAGCCATTTTTGATTCAACAACTTTAAACCCTCATTTATTTCCTTTCAAATGTAAGTACCCTGTATTCAGGGAGTTTTGTTTAGGCCATGAAATTTACCTCAAAGCTGAAATTTGGCATGCAGGGTCTTAGTCTGAGAGCAAATTATTTCATAAGTATTTGTAAAAAACCAAACTTCAAAACAAAACTCTAGCAATTTACATTTTAACCTTGAAATGTTGTTTATTGAAAATAGATAGTAACTGATTTACAAATACTGTATTTGAAAACACATTATATAATGAAAGACCTCAATCCTGTATACATGTATATGCTTAACTTCAGGCAATGTCTACAGGGCTATAGAAAAAGTTTACTGCTATAGCTATCCTGGCAAACCTTCCTAGTGTAGACACAGCTTATACTGGCAAACAGGTGATTATCCTGGTTTGGCAAGCAAAATAAACTATACCTGGCAAAAACACTTTTATGCCAGTATAATTCTATCTAGGGTTTTTGCCAATATGCAGATGTTAAATAAATAAATAAATAAAATTATATAAATCACACCCCTTACCAACATTGCCATACTGGCAAAAGTTTCTAGTGTAGACCTGACCTCATGCACCTGAGCAGTCCCATTGATATGAGCGGGACTACTGTACATGAATGAAGTTAAGCACATGCATAAGTGTTTGCAGAATCTGGACACAAGTAAGTGAAAAGCCATTTTAATTAAGATGAGTGTAAGAAAATACACTCAGTATATTTTCTTACACTCATCTTATTTAAAATGGCTTTTCACTTACTTATGTCCAGAAATGTTTACATTTACCTAAAAATTAGTTATTATAAAAATAGATTAGCTTATCTCTAGTTTGAAGTATTTTGATATTTTGAAAAGAAGTTGAGATATGAAAAATTTAAAACCCAACTAATGCTGTTAATCAGACTCTTTTCAGAATTCTCCTGCGCAAAACACATATCCTAAATCCATATTAATGCAACTGAGTATAAGAACAATGAGCCTTATTCCTCTAAATGTATGGTTCCAGTAGGGTTTACTCACAACCAGCTTACTCAGTGGTAAACACAACTTGCTTCTGTCTACACTGATTATATCATATTTAACATCATATTAATTAACACAGCTCCTCAAGGTTGTATTCTAACACAACCTAATATTCTTGTGATGACAAGCCCCAATTAGTCTCTAAGGTGCCACTAGTACTCCTTTTCTCTTTGCCACAAATCTGTGGCTCACCATGGTGCACACTACAGCCATTATGAAGTTTATATTAATAGTGAGGCTAGAACTGGTGGTATCCTGCTAAATACAGACCCCTCTAACTTGAGCTAAAGGAAAATTTGGAAGCTGTTAAAGTATAAAGCACGGTTGGACAGTTCTGTTTCTCCCCAGGAGAGGGTAATGATCCTATCCAATAGAGGGCAGCAATTAGTTACACACACACTTTCCTTACAAAATGGACACACAGTAGTGATGCTATAATTAAGGGCCTGATCCTGCAAACTTTAGTCGGACAAGTAGTGCTTATCCAGGTAAGTAATTTCATTGACTGGAATTGGGCACACTCACATGAGTAGCCATGACTTGTATGACTAAGGGATGGGAATTAAAGTTCTAAAGCTGAATTTATAACTGAATGATTTAAGATTAAGTTTTGCTTCAATATTTTTTAGATTGGGGGCTAAATCTCTAGCCTTTTTCATTGTGATACAGCCCCAAGAATGTAAACCTTGGTTTTAGATATAAAATGTAAAAATAAACCATTATGGTTGTTTCTCAGGTGATTTTTCCTATCAATATTTTACAGGAACAAGAATCTTAGATTCTCTACTTTGGGACAGGGAATAGGAATAGAAGAAGCAGCCACCTGTAACAGTGTATAGCATCGATCAAGGGTGGGGAACCTTTTTTCTATCACGGGCATTTGACCCACAGAAAAAATCAATCACGTGCCACACACAGCCCCAAGCGGGGGAAGGGATGGGGGGGTGGTAGGAGGCTTGGGACTTCCCCCCGCAGCTGTGCGCAGCTCCAGCCCCACGGGGGGGCATCAAGGCCAGATGAAATAAAGGAATGGGCCGGTAAAGGTAAAGGGGTATGGTAAAGGGGCATGGTTTTTAAGGTAAAGGGGCATGGTTGCTGAATGTTTAGGCTTTGGACCAGTCCTGCTTGATCATGTATAAACTTATCCAAAATTATCAAAGTATGCTTAAGCATATATTTAAAATGGATATTTTTCAGCAAAAATTATAAATATTTCCTCAGGAAACATCCCCTCAGGACTCTAATTCTCAATGGGTATGTCTACACTGCAACTGGGAGCTGTGATTCCTGCATGGATAGACAGACCCACACTAGCCCAGCTTGAGCTGTGCACTAAAAATAGCAGCATGGATGTTGTAACACAGGCAGTGACTTAGGCTACCCACTAGAGTCCAAGCCCACCTGACCCACCAGTCGAGTTTGTAACTGCTGTGAGCCCTTCAGATATACAAGCTGATGTATTACTTAATAGAAGCCTAAAATATGTAGTTAATGACAATTGCAAGCTCTGTGGGTTATGTTCACTACTTCTGTTGGCTCTCAGATATAATTCCATTCACACTAGATACAAGGTTGAGTCCTGCCCCCCCCCCCCCGAACCTCTTCACAACACATGTAAGCATTCATGGAAAATATAAACTTCACTGCCCAGCATGATCATACATATAAATTATAGATGTGTATGCTTTCTCGCAACAGCAGTAACAGTAGCTTTTTGAGCAGTCATGTATTCTGAAGGACTAAGACTAGATGAGAAATCCTGAATTCTAATCTTAGTTTTGCCATTTATTTACTTTGTGACCTTGAGCAAATCACTGCAGTTTCTTCCTCAATTTCTCCATCTGTAAAATGGAAGTAATATTACTTCCTTCATAGAGGTGTTGTCAAAATTAATTAGTCAATGTCTGAACAGCGCTTTAAACATATAAGGTGCTTTATGAGACTAAATATTGTAATTTTAGGCTGCCCTTTTGGGTTCCTTTGTCTAATTCTCTGTGTTATTTTATTTATTTGACCCAAAAACAACAGGAACTGAGATATACAAAAAGTAAATTAAGAGTTCCATTTTTAGATTTCCCAAAGGACAAGGAATGCATCTATATCAGTATTTATTGTAATAATAACAAATTTTAAAATACCCAATATGGTCTAATCCTGTTTACTTTTTTCCCCCAACACACACAGTCCCATTCACTTCAGCCTCATAAACAGCCCATTCACTACATTACATTACATTTTACTGATTTGTAATTAAATAGTGTCATTTCAACAGAGAGTTCTACTTAGTAACCAATAACACAATACAGCCCTTTGCAGCTACATCTGAGAGAGGGAGAATCTTGTTGTTCTCGCTGTAGGTATTAAAACCACTCTGCTCATTACTGCACACACACAGGAATATTGGAGCTGAGTCATGATCAAACCAAAGTGATGGCATTACTAGTAGAGCCAATACCACCAAGATAACCGGACGGTGCTAATTTGTAGAGAAGAAAATTTACCCCAGTGTAGAGGGGCCATATAAAACCTTCCACACCACTTATGTCCTGGAACTGCAAGCCATGCTATACTACCCTTGCACACCATAGCAGGGGTCTTGTACCAGATTCAAACAGGCCAGCCTGCAAGATAGCACTAGGTGAGGGTTGGATTGGCCAGGGAGGGGCAACAGGATACAGTCGTTCTTATACCCACATAAGGTATAACCCTATATACCTATGTCATAAATATAAAGGGAAGGGTAAACCCCTTTGAAATCCCTCCTGGCCAGGGGAAAGCTTCTCTCACCTGTAAAGGGTTAAGAAGCTAAAGGTAACCTCGCTGGCACCTGACCAAAATGACCAATGAGGAGATAAGATACTTTCAAAAGCTGGGAGGAGGGAGAGAAACAAAGGGTCTGTGTGTCTGTCTATATTCTGTCTTTGTCGGGGATAGACCAGGAATGGAGTCTTAGAACTTTTAGTAAGTAATCTAGCTAAATACGTGTTAGATTATGATTTCTTTAAATGGCTGAGAAAAGAACTGTGCTGAATAGAATAACTATTTCTGTCTGTGTATCTTTTTTGTAACTTAAGGTTTTGCCTAGAGGGGTTCTCTGTGTTTTGAATTTAATTACCCTGTAAGGTATCTACCATCCTGATTTTACAGGGGGGATTTCTTTATTTCTATTTACTTCTATTTTTATTAAAAGTCTTCTTGTAAGAAAACTGAATGCTTTTTCATTGTTCTCAGATCCAAGGGTTTGGGTCTGTGGTCACCTATGCAAATTGGTGAGGCTTTTTACCAAACCTTGCCCAGGAAGTGGGGTGCAAGGTTTTGGGAAGTATTTTGGGGGGGGAAGATGCGTCCAAACAGCTCTTCCCCAGTAACCAGTATTAGTTTGGTGGTGGTAGCGGCCAATCCAAGGACAAAGGGTGGAATATTTTGTACCTTGGGAAAGTTTTGACCTAAGCTGGTAAAGATAAGCTTAGGAGGTTTTTCATGCAGGTCCCCCCATCTGTACCCTAGAGTTCAGAGTGGGGGAGGAACCTTGACATGGTGGCATAGTGGTGGGATTAACCTGAAATCAATTTGAGATCCAGTTGAGATTTTTTGAACTAGAAATACAGATTTTAAAAAGGAAATTTTTTTTTTTCCTTTGGAGCTGCTGGAAAAGCAGCTTGTTTTCTCTCTGCTTTGGAGCCAGAGCTGAGACAAAAGGGGATTATCTTTGTGAATTGCAGGTTTTCTTTGCCTGGAGGCAGGGTACTTCACTCCTGCAGGGAAATTCACAGTCTTCCAACCCAGAGGTTTTATTTTTTTCCCTAAAAGTAAATAGGGAGGGGGGTTTTCTACCCATTTGCCTGGAGACAAAAGTGGCAGGGTTTTTTTTTTTTTTAGGATTTTGATTTTTTTGTTTTACAAGGAGCACAGGTTTGAAAAGGAATTTTTTTTTTCCGTTGGGCTGCTGGTAAGCAGGTTTCCAAGTAGTTGGAGGTTTTTTGCTTTGATTTGGGCCCAGAGCAGAGACAAGGGAATTGTCTTTTTCTGTAGGCTGACAATCGCTATCAGAGAATAGGTATTCTATTCCAGCACAGCAAAATTTTACAGCCAAGTTTTGTTTATTTCTAAACCTTGGGTGTAAAGTTAGTTAAAACAGAGAGGTTAGAATGACAAAATCCACAGCTCGACACAAACTGGAATTAGCCAGATTTCAGGCTGCGGAAAGACAAAGGGAACATGAAAGACAGATAGAACTCATGCGGCTGAAGAAGGAACAAGCGAGAGAGGCAGAACAACACCAAGCGGCTGCTCACAGGAGAGCTATGGAAGCAAGGGATAAAGAACTGGAGGAGAAGGAAAAAGAGAGGAAGTATGTGGAGGAGATGGAGAAGAAAAAGGCTCAGCAGAATATCCCAACAAACCCTCGTAATCCTTCTCTAAGTACCACTTCCCATCCCAGAAAGTTCCCCACCTACAAGGCAGGCGATGATACTGAGGCCTTCCTAGAAAACTTCGAAAGGGCCTGCCTTGGGTACAACATCTCTACTGACCAATACATGGTAGAGCTGAGGTCGCAGCTCAGTGGACCCTTAGCTGAGGTGGCAGCTGAAATGCCTAAAGAACACATGAACAAGTATGAACTGTTTAAATCCAAGGCAAGAGTCAGAATGGGGATAACACCCAAGCAGTCTCGTCGGAGGTTCAGAGCCCTAAGGTGGAAACCAGACGTGTCATTTACCCGACATGCCTACCACATTGTGAAACATTGGGATGCCTGGATATCAGGAGCAAGTGTTGAATCTCCAGGAAATTTGCCCTTCCTAATGCAAATGGAACAATTCTTAGAGGGTGTTCCTGAGGAAATAGAAAGATACATCCTAGATGGGAAGCCCAAAACTGTAATCGAGGCAGGAGAGATTGGAGCCAGATGGGTGGAGGTGGCAGAGAAGAAGAAAACTGGTCGCAGTTGGAGCAGAGACCAGAAGGGACAACCCCAGACCACACCCTATTACCGGGGGCCGCCCAAGGCCCCACCTACCTCCCAAAGAACCCTCCAGACCCCTTATCATCCCACCACCCCATTCTCCAGCAACCCACCTCGCCCCAGTGACCCGTCAGCTGGACGATGTTTTAAATGTAACGAGCTGGGGCATGTAAAGGCCAACTGCCCCAAGAATCCCAACAGATTATAGTTCATTGCACCGGAATCACACCAGAGGTCCGCAGGCCCAGATACCTCCCAGATACCCTTGGAGCAGAGGGAAACTATGAGTGTGGGCGGGAAGAAGGTCACCGCTTGGAGGGACACCGGAGCACAAGTGTCAGCTATCCATGCTTCCTTAGTGGACCCCAATTCAATTAACCCAGAGATCCAAGTGACGATTCAACCCTTCAAGTCCAACTCTTTCAATTTGCCTACAGCCAAGTTGCCTGTCCAGTACAAGGGCTGGTCAGGAATGTGGACTTTTGCAGTCTATGATGATTATCCCATCCCCATGCTGTTGGGGGCAGACTTGGCCAATCATGTGTGAAGCAGGCCAAGAGGGTGGGAACGGTCACCCGCAGCCAGGCTAAACAAGCTGTGAGGCCTAGCTCTGTTCCGGAAACTTCTATCAGGACCCAGTCAGAGGTGATGGACCCGGACCCCAGGCCAATGTCTGCAACAGCAGTAGTGGATCCAGTCCCAGAGACCCAGACAGAACCAGTCCCAGAACTGGAACCAGCCGAACAACCAACACCAGACCCAGTGTCAGCACTGAATCCAGTACTTGCAACCTCAACACCAGAGGGCCCCACCGAACCTGAACTGGCAGCAGCCGATAACCCTACACAAGAGGCTCAGCCGGAGCCTGAATCCCAACGTAGTGCACCAGCGGAGAGCGGTTCACAGTCAACAGAAACAACTCCATCCCCTATATCGCTTCCAGAGGGACCAAGCCTAGGTCCACAATCCCATGAGGAACTGATGTCTCCAACATCAAGGGAACAGTTCCAGACCGAACAGGAAGCAGATGAAAGCCTCCAGAGAGCTTGGACGGCAGCACGGAGCAACCCACCGCCTCTCAGCTCTTCTAATCGATCCAGGTTTGTTGTAGAAAGAGGACTTTTATAGAAGGAAACTCTTTCTGGGGGACACCAGGAAGACTGGCATCCTCAGAGACATTTGGTAGTTCCAACTAAATACCGGGCCAAGCTCTTGAGCTTAGCCCATGATCACCCTAGTGGCCATGCTGGGGTGAACCGGACCAAAGACCGTTTGGGGGGGTCATTCCACTGGGAGGGAATGGGCAAGGATATTTCTACCTATGTCCAGTCTTGTGAGGTGTGCCAAAGAGGGGGAAAACCCCAAGACCAGGTCAAAGCCCCTCTCCAGCCACTCCCCATCATTGAAGTTCCATTTCAGCGAGTAGCTGTGGATATTCTGGGTCCTTTTCCGAAAAAGACACCCAGAGGAAAGCAGTACATACTGACTTTCATGGATTTTGCCACCCGATGGCCAGAAGCAGTAGCTCTAAGCAACACCAGGGCTAAAAGTGTGTGCCAGGCACTAGCAGACATTTTTGCCAGGGTAGGTTGGCCCTCTGACATCCTCACAGATGCAGGGACTAATTTCCTGGCAGGAACTATGAAAAACCTTTGGGAAGCTCATGGGGTAAATCACTTGGTTGCCACTCCTTACCACCATCAAACAAATGGCATGGTGGAGAAGTTTAATGGAACTTTGGGGGCCATGATACATAAATTCGTAAATGAACACTCCAATGATTGGGACCTAGTGTTGCAGCAGTTGCTCTTTGCCTACAGAGCTGTACCACATCCCAGTTTAGGGTTTTCCCCATTTGAACTTGTATATGGCCGTGAGGTTAAGGGGCCATTGCAGTTGGTGAAGCAGCAATGGGAGGGATTTATACCTTCTCCAGGAACTAACATTCTGGACTTTGTAACCAACCTACAAAACACCCTCCGAACCTCTTTAGCCCTTGCTAGAGAAAACTTACAGGATGCTCAAAAAGAGCAAAAAGCCTGGTATGATAAACATGCCAGAGAGCGTTCCTTCAAAGTAGGAGACCAGGTCATGGCCTTAAAGGCGCTCCAGGCCCATAAAATGGAAGCATCGTGGGAAGGGCCTTTCACAGTCCAGGAGCACCTGGGAGCTGTTAATTATCTCATAGCATTCCCCACCTCCAACCGAAAGCCTAAGGTGTACCATATTAATTCTCTAAAGCCCTTTTATTCCAGAGAATTAAAGGTTTGTCAGTTTACAGCCCAGGGAGGAGACGACGCTGAGTGGCCTGAAGGTGTCTACTACAAAGGGAAATGTGCTGGTGGTGTGGAAGAGGTGAACCTCTCCATGACCCTTGGGCGTATGCAGCGACAGCAGATCCAGGAGCTGTGCACTAGCTACGCGCCAACGTTCTCAGCCACCCCAGGACTGACTGAACGGGCATACCACTCCATTGACACAGGTAATGCTCACCCAATTAGGGTCCAACCTTACCGGGTGTCTCCTCAAGCTAAAACTGCTATAGAACGGGAGATCCAGGATATGTTACAGATGGGTGTAATCCGCCCCTCTGAAAGTGCATGGGCATCTCCAGTGGTTCTAGTTCCCAAACCAGATGGGGAAATACGTTTTTGCGTGGACTACCGTAAGCTAAATGCTGTAACTCGCCCAGACAACTATCCAATGCCACGCACAGATGAACTATTAGAGAAACTGGGACGGGCCCAGTTCATCTCTACCTTGGACTTAACCAAGGGGTACTGGCAGGTACCGCTAGATGAATCTGCCAAGGAAAGGTCAGCCTTCACCACACATCTCGGGCTGTATGAATTTAATGTACTCCCTTTCGGGCTGCAAAATGCACCCGCTACTTTCCAAAGACTTGTAGATGGTCTCCTAGCAGGATTAGGAGAATATGCAGTCGCCTACCTTGACGACGTGGCCATATTTTCGGATTCCTGGGCAGACCACCTGGAACATCTACAAAAAGTCCTTGAGCGCATAAGGGAGGCAGGACTAACTGTTAAGGCTAAGAAGTGTCAAATAGGCCTAAACAGAGTGACTTACCTTGGACACCAGGTGGGTCAAGGAACTATCAGCCCCCTACAGGCCAAAGTGGATGCTATCCAAAAGTGGCCTGTCCCAAAGTCAAAGAAACAGGTTCAATCCTCCTTACGTTTGGCCGGTTATTACAGACGATTTGTACCGCACTACAGCCAAATCGCTGCCCCACTGACAGACCTAACCAAAAAGAAACAGCCAAATGCTGTTCAGTGGACCGGAAAGTGTCAGAAGGCCTTTAACAAGCTTAAAGCGACACTCATGTCTGACCCTGTTCTAAGGGCCCCAGACTTTGACAAACCGTTCCTAGTAACCACAGATACGTCCGAGCGTGGTGTGGGAGCAGTTTTAATGCAGAAAGGACCTGTTCAAGAATTCCACCCTGTAGTGTTTCTCAGCAAAAAACTGTCTGAGAGGGAAAGCAACTGGTCAGTCACTGAAAAAGAATGTTACGCCATTGTCTACGCTCTGGAAAAGCTACGCCCATATGTTTGGGGACGGCGTTTCCACCTGCAAACCGACCATGCTGCACTGAACTGGCTTCACACCGTCAGAGAAACTAACAAAAAACTTCTTCGGTGGAGTTTAGCTCTCCAAGATTTTGATTTCGACATCCAACACATCTCAGGAGTTTCAAACAAAGTGGCTGATGCACTCTCCCATGAAAGTTTCCCAGAATCAACTGGTTAAAATCGTCCTTGAGATGTGGAAAATATTGTTAGCCTTTATGTACTTGGTAGTATATTTAGAGATGCATGTGTCTTATTAACTCTGTTTTTCCTAGAGCTCCAGGAAGAAATCCAAGCCAGTGTTTCACCCTAGCTGAGATTTGGGGGGCGTGTCATAGGATTCCCCTTTGAAATCCCTCCTGTCCAGGGGAAAGCTCCTCTCACCTGTAAAGGGTTAAGAAGCTAAAGGTAACCTCGCTGGCACCTGACCAAAATGACCAATGAGGAGACAAGATACTTTCAAAAGCTGGGAGGAGGGAGAGAAACAAAGGGTCTGTGTCTCTGTCTATATTCTGTCTTTGTCGGGGATAGACCAGGAATGGAGTCTTAGAACTTTTAGTATGTAATCTAGCTAGGTACGTGTTAGATTATGATTTCTTTAAATGGCTGAGAAAAGAACTGTGCTGAATAGAATAACTATTTCTGTCTGTGTATCTTTTTTGTAACTTAAGGTTTTGCCTAGAGGGGTTCTCTATGTTTTGAATCTAATTACCCTGTAAGGTATCTACCATCCTGATTTTACAGGGGGGATTTCTTTATTTCTATTTACTTCTATTTCTATTAAAAGTCTTCTTGTAAGAAAACTGAATGCTTTTTCATTGTTCTCAGATCCAAGGGTTTGGGTCTGTGGTCACCTATGCAAATTGGTGAGGCTTTTTACCAAACCTTGCCCAGGAAGTGGGGTGCAAGGTTTTGGGAAGTATTTTGGGGGGAAAAGACGCGTCCAAACAGCTCTTCCCCAGTAACCAGTATTAGTTTGGTGGTGGTAGCGGCCAATCCAAGGACAAAGGGTGGAATATTTTGTACCTTGTGGAAGTTTTGACCTAAGCTGGTAAAGATAAGCTTAGGAGGTTTTTCATGCAGGTCCCCCCATCTGTACCCTAGAGTTCAGAGTGGGGGAGGAACCTTGACAATCTATATAGCCTAGGAGAGACGGACAGGACAAAGAAGTGCTTTAGTCTTAATCCATGTTCCCTGCTTTCCTTAAATTATCCCATTTCACCTTCATGAAGCACAATTATTCAGACTTTATGCAGGTGAAAAATGTTTTCTTCTTAGGAGTTAAGAAGTATGGGGAGCCTCACATGGGCCTGTAGCATATTTCACAGAAAATTAACAGTTTATGCAATGTTTTTCTAATATTCATAGATCATAGAATATCAGGGTTGGAAGGGACCTCAGAAGGTCATCTAGTCCAACCCCCTGCTCAAAGCCGGGCCAATCCCCACCTCAAGTAAGGAATATAGATTTAAAAATCTACTTTAAATTAACACTACAGAACCTGAATAATAATAATAGGACAGATTTATATAGAACCAGACAGTATGAAAAGTCTCTAGAGAAATGTTGCAACTATAGCTTTATAAACTAACATGACTGTTTTTCTTCTCAAAACCTCATGCAAGGAACAATACAAAAATGATGATTAAGTAATGAAAGTTTACCTTCAATGAACAAGAGGTAGGAAATTAAAAAATGACACATTCTGGTCCAGATTCATATCTCATTTAACTCTATTCAAACTAGTTGAATTACTCTGTAGTTACATTGTTGTAAATAAAATCAGAATATGGTCTTCTGTTAACTCAATTCTTTAAAATATTTAGAGCAGGGTTTGTAGTTTCCTTTCTATTGTGCATTCAATTAAAATTCTTAATGTTATTAAATATAGTCTGTTTTTATTTAATATGTTGTACATTGTATTTTTTATATAGGGTCAGTAAGGACGTATCATGAAAAAAGACATTCCTTAAGACAAAAGATTTTCACAAGATGTGAACAAGTAGATGCCAGAACTGCATGTCTGAATTAGTAGATGCCAGAGTAAAGAAATCAAAGAGCTTTTATTATCTTGGCCACAAAGAATATCAGACTGAAGATCAAAATCAGGGTGGAAAAACTCTTTACAGTTCCCAGGAATTAGAAAACAAAACAAAACATTTGGATTGATAAATCCTTAATCCAGCCAACAGCATTTGCTTTCTGGAATGATTTATTATAACCAATTCAGAAAAATGCATGTGTTTAATTTTTTTTAAAAATATGTTTGTAAAACTTGCCAGAAAAGAATGGTTTCAGAGTAGCAGCCATGTTAGTCAACTTTAGGATGAAATGACTAACTGATTCAAGAAACAAATCTTCAAGGGGAAAAATTGAAACACTCACTAAGAGGGACATAAAAAAGATGCTATATGCTACAGATTGAACACTTAAAGGAGTGTGAAGACTGCAGTGAGTACAAACGCAAAAATGCACTATCATTTAGATGAACTCTCTGAAAAATCAGAATAAGGATGTATTAATAAAATATTATTAACAGTTTTGTTATGACATGGCACTCATTTGTACAGTATGATAAATGTGCATGGCACTTTAGAGACACCCACAAAAATAATATTGAGATGCTTACAACCTAAATAAAAGTAAAATGGCAAGTGAAGACCCTAAGTAAAGGGTGAGATATGGGATATAAGAACCTCACCATTACAGCAGTGAAAGATCATAAAATGTTTATTGTAATGGACAGATCTTGTTAGCTCTATGCTTTGTTACTAATACATAGTGTAAATATCCTCTTCTCAGGGTATTTATCAACAAGAGATCATGTCATGGGCTAGATCCTGTCCCCTTTGTGCAACTCTGGCGGTGAAAAGAGGGCAGAAAGCTGCACTAATTAGGCAGCAGTTGATTTCCTTTGTGTGGGAGGCACCCCATCTGGGATAGAGCTAGAATAGGTACTTCTCCACCTTCCCTTCCTAATCTTGCTGGGGTAGGGACATGCCAGGATGGGCAGGGGCATGGTCAGAGTACTCTGGTGATCCCTATTGATGCAATGATTCCTCAGGGCTGCTAAAAGCCAGTACAATTTAGAACAGCCCAGAGGCTACTCTATATTGCAGCAGGGATCAAGCTGCTGCCCCCTTGGCAACCTCAGGAATTGGGAAAGTGAAAAGGTGACTTAAAGCCACTTTTACTTCCCCATGTTGGGTCCTGCACCAGTCACAGCTAAACTGGAACCAAGGATCTGGTCTCTTATTTGTGCATGTGATGGCCAGTATTTCTTCCAAAAGTATTCCACCTGAAATGCTGCTGCATTGGGACTTAGGCTTCATTTCCTTCAATGTCAATATTCTGAGCAGCGCTGCAAGTACCCATTCACGTAGGAGCAAATAAAAAGTACTTAAACACTCAACATTATTTGGATAGGATCTCAGAGTTGGGGTGTGGCTTCTGCTGATTTTATCAGCTGCTGCTAATAAGTGTTATGGTTCAACCTTATCATGACGAATGTGTGTAACATGTCTAAATGTTATTCCTTCAGTGGGTGACATCAGTGTTCCTTTGTCCCTGTTTTGTTTGCCAAGTGACATTCTCTGTGAACTTCTTTTGGCAGTTCATACATGAGGGGGTTTTGTTATTCTTCTCTGAAATGTAGTGGTAGAGTTTTTTATTTTGGGGAAGAGTGTTAACTCAGGCTGTCTCAGGAGGAATACATTGGAACTGACAAGCAATGAATAACTGACATCAAGCATAAGTAATATTTGTATTATGACTTTGGTATGTCATTTAAAAAAATACACATCTCTGTTATCTTGCAGGAAAGGAGAGTCAGAAAGAATGACAGAAATGGAGGAGTGAAGATAGCAGTAGAAAGGAGTGTGGAAAATGAGAGTGAAGAGATTTAACAAAGAGAAAAGAGGGGAAAATAATGTAAGTATAAGAATGGATTCAAACTGATAGATTATGTGAAAGAGCAAGAGAGAGATTGAGCATGAGAGAGAACTACAATGACAAACGGGAGAAAAATTAAGGAGAAACAAATACTTTTGCATAATTATTCTGTATTACTGTATGTAACCAGGGAGCATTCAAAAAGTCTATAAATATCTCCAAACTAGAGCTGTCAAGCGATTAAAAAAATTAATCATGATTAATCAAGCAATTAATCGCACTGTTAATAATAAAATACCATTCATTTAAATATTTGTGGAGGTTTTCTACATTTTCAAATATATTGATTTCAGTTACAACATAGAATACAAAGTGTAGAGTGCTCACTTTATTTTTATTACAAATATTTGCACTGTAAAAAACAAAAGAAATAGTATTTTTCAATTTACCTAGTACAAGTACTGTAGTGCAATCTCTTTATCATGAAAGTTGAACTTACAAACGTAGAATTATGTACAAAAAATAACTGCATTCAAAAATAAAACAATGTAAAACTTTAAAGCTCAAAGTCCACTCAGTCCTACTTCCTGTTCAGCCAATCGCTCAGACAAACAAGTTTGTTTACGTTTGCAGAAGATAATGCTGCCCGCTTCTTCTTTACAATGTCACCTGAAAATGAGAACAGGCATTTGCATGGCACTGTTGTAGCCGCGTTGCGAGATATTTACATGCCAGATGCACTAAAGATTCATATTCCTTTCATGCTTCAACCACCATTCCAGAGGACATGCATCCATGCTGATGCCAGGTTCTGCTCAATAATAATCCAAAGCAGTGTGGACCGATGCATGTTCATTTTCATTATCTGAGTCAGATGCCACCAGCAGGAGGTTGATTTTCTTTTTTGGTGGTTTGGCTTCTGTGGTTTCTGCATCGGAGTGTTGCTCTTTTAAGGCTTCTGAAAGCATGCTCCACACCTTGTCCCTCTCAAATTTTGGAAGGCACTTCAGATTCTTAAACCTTGGGTCAAGTACTGTAGCTATCTTTAGAAATCTCACATTGGTACCTTCTTTGCATTTTGTCAAATCTGCAATGAAGGTGCTCTTAAAATGAACAACATTTACTGGGACATCATCTGAGATTGCTATAACATGAAATATATGGCAGAATGCGGGTAAAACAGAGAAGGAGATAAATTCTCCCCCAAGGAGTTCAGTCACAAATTTAATTAACACATTATTTTTTAATGGGCATCATCAGCATGGAAACATGTCCCCTGGAATGGTGGCCAAAGCATGAAGGGGCATTCAAATGTTTATCATATCTGGCACGTAAATGTGCCATGCAAACGCCTGTTCTCACTTTCTGGTGACATTGTAAATAAGAACCGGGCAGTATTATCTCCTGTAAAAGTAAGCAAACTTATTTGTCTTAGCGATTGGCTGAACAAGAAGTAGGACTGAGTGGGCTTATAGGCTCTCAAGTTTTACATTGTTTTGTTTTTGAGTGCAGTTATGTAGCAAAAAAAAAATCTAGATTTGTAAATTACACCTTCACGAGACTGCACTACAGTACTTGTACGAGGTGAATTAAAAATACTATTTCTTTTATCATTTTCACAGTGCAAATATTTGTAATAAAAATAATATAAAGTGAGCACTGTACACTTTGTATTCTGTGTTGCAGTTGAAACCAATATACCTGAAAATGTAGAAGAACATCCAAAAATATTTAATAAAGTTTAATTGGTATTCTATTGTTTAACAGTGTGATTAAAACTGTGATTAATCATGATCAATTTTTTTGAGTTAATCACAAGTTAATTGCGATTAATCGACAACCCTACTCCAAACTAAAGACCTGCTCCTGCAAAGACTTGTGTGTGCACTTAACATATTAAGTTAATGACTTCAAAGATACTTCCCTATTACTCAACAACAGTCAAAGGATGTGCTTTAAATTACACTAAACTCTAATGCAGCAGCAGGAGTGTGTGCACATAAAAAGAATGACACTTTCCCCTCTTCTCAGAAGCAATTGGGGAAGAGTGAGTCACACTCCACTTTTGCCAGGAATTCCTGCAAAGACTAAACCACCAGGAGACCTGGTACAATGATTTCTGAGGTGTGGGACTGTGGGAAGGGAAATTATCTTAATTTGGGGTCACTGGAGAAGCCCTGCAGCAAAGTCTGTCATTGGGCAATGTTGCTAAGATTAGCTATAGTCCTTTAGAGAAGGCATGTATTGACAACAAACACAAAATATGCAACTGTGTAGGGAGCTATTGAAGCCATTTGTATTTACAGAATGTTGTTCTTTCTTCCCACTGTGTCAATTACTGTCTCCATCATCAGGAACAAACATAATGTAGCAGGCTGAAAAATCTATAAACGCTACAATATCATCAGAAATTGGAATCCTTACTTTAGAAAACCAGAAGGCGGAGAGATGGGGCACTTCTCATATGGATAGTGCACTATAATGCACTGAGACACAATACCAGCTCCTCTGTGGTTACCTGATACAGTATTACATTTAAACAAGAGTTATTAGGAAAACTAGTTGTCAGATAAAATTCTTTACATTAGTTAAACCATATTTTCAATATGTGTGGACTGAACAACAAAGCAAGATGAGAAATACCTGAGCCATCATGTTTGCCATTATTATAACTCATAGAAAGGCTTATCTGTTCATCTGCAGCCCACCCAAGAGGCAAATCTTTGATACAGAGAAAAAGGATGGTTAAAGTTAAACCAGAGAACTGAGAGTTAGGAAACTATATTCTATTCCTGGCTCCACCATGACTTGCTCTAAGACCATGGTAATATTCCAATACTTACATTTCCAGAAGTGGCCACTAATTTGGGGTCCCCAATTTGCAACATCTACAGTTCTCAGAGGTACTGACTACTTACAGCTTTACTTCAAGTCAATGGGAGATACAGTTGCTAAGCACCTTTGAAAATCAGACCCTAGTGCTCTCAAGGTAAGCACCCAATAAATGAGGCGCCCAAAATTAGTAACTGCTTTTGAAAATGTGGGCCTTAACTTCTCTGTGCCTCTGTTCCCAATATTTAAAATAAGCAAAATCAAGATTCCCTTAATTCACAGGGTTTCTGCAGGGCTTATTGTATTAATGTTGGTAAATCATGATGAAATCCTTGGATAGAAGGTGATGTGCAGTGTAAGTATGAAGTATTATTATTGTATAAAAGATTGACCAATAAGTAATCTACTGTTCATGATCACTTTTACATTATGAAATCACATAGATCAAGGAGAAGCAGAAAAGCAAAGGTGTTTGATTTCACATCAGAATAGAGGTTATTTGTAGTTACTGTGTAGATATGCAGTATTCTCCCAATAAAATCTTCAGATTGCAAGTATATTATAATCAGGGATCCTCGTTTTCCATGATAAAAACTGCAAAATTCTCTGATATAAAAAACCATAAAAATCAGCGTTTTTCTGCTATTAAAATGAACTGCTGAACTTTAGTTTCTCTAGCCACAATATATATAGGTATCGTTTGAACACAATATGGAGAGCAGGATAATGGTGGCTTGGATAAATGGGATTCTACTGCATTTTTTTTTATTTTTTTCACAAAATGTAAAAACTAAAGATTCTCTGTAAAAAATGCAAATTCCATGCTTTTCTGCTACAGATTTCTAGGATCCCTGATTATAATTAATAAAATGTCTTGAATGAGAAAATGCTGTGCAAAGATATGATAGCCTTACACTAGTCTATTTAGCTTACAGTATCCAAAAATCTGTTATAGAAAGAATGCTTTCTTATTCTTATTCTATGTAGTTAATGGAATTGCTCATGAAAAAGAATGAGATATCTGATTCCCACTTTTCCAAGTGAGAGGTGCTTTAATAAAGTTACCATAACTTGGGACAGATCCTACTTTTCTCATTCACCCAAAATTCCATTGGCTCTGGAGAGCTTTTATGCCTTGATATGAATGATTTTGGGTGCAAAGGGGATGAAGGAATGGTTCCTACGTTGTTCACACAGCTATAATAGTACTAATAGAACATATGGCTAGAGGAAAAACACTGTGTCATGTATGCTAGCATGTTGTCATCACATCGCACACGGGACTTTACTTACATTCGTATTTCCTGTTTATACAAATGTTTATTCTAGCTACTAGACAGCACCCCAATTGAGGAAGGCAGCCTTATTCAGAAAGGGTGCTTACAACATGCTAAACTTTAAGTACATGCTTACGGGAATGGACTTAAGCATATGCTTAAGTGCTTTCCTGAAATGTGGACAAGCATATGTAATTTTATTAATTAAAATATAAACAGAATACTATTAGATTTTTTTTTCTTGTTAATACTACAGATTTTAAGGTAAGCAGATTTTCAAGAGCTACAAAAAGCATTAATGAAATTCAGGGCTGCACCAGGATAAGTTTCTATGATGGTGCACCCCATAAGGCTTTATGGGAATATGCTTATGAATATATATATATGATATAACTGGAATATGTTTCATGCTACATATGCCATATAACATATCTCTGTAAAGGTTATGATCTACTGAATCTATTCATCCTATTGGTATACATGTATCATTTTTGTATTCGAAGTTATGAATATTGGCTGTGTAGTTGCTTGATTTTTTAAGTAGCCTTAGTAAAGCATTTGGTCAGCTTCTTGAGAAAGGAATGGGCAAATTAAGTGCCCAATCAAGAAGCACTTAACAAACAATGGATCTTGGAAGGCTCCAATCCATATAAGAAGTCTTCATGAGGACGTTCAAGGTAGCATGTAAACCATGGCTGCTACCTGTAAGTTCTGAGTCATGCATGGACATGTGACTTGCCCATGTGACTCCAAAACTCCATCTTGTAGCTGGAATTCTACACAGGGGGAGGGAGGGGTATCCACCCACAAGAGAAAGTCTATTTAAACCCCTGAGAGACCCCTCCATTTGGTCTTCAGCTGGCTCAAGAGATAGCCTCTCCACCCCCAAGAATACCTGAAAGAAACTGGAACAAAGGACAGTAACTACAGGGTGTGAGTGATTTCTGGACCCAGACTAGAAGGAGACTAGTCTGTAAAAGGAAGCTTACTGGAACTCCTCTGAGGGTGAGGTTTTATTTGTATTCAGTTTTCTTACTGTATTAGACATAGACTTGCGTGTTCTATTTTATTTTGTTTGGTAATTCACTTTGTTCTGTCTGCTATTACTTGGAACCACTTAAATCCTACTATCTGTATTTCATAAAATCACTTTTTTCTTATTAATTAGCCCAGAGTATGTATTAATACCTGGGGGGGGGGGCAAACAGCTGTGCATATCTCTCTATCAGTATTATAGAGGGCAAACTATGTAGGGGGCAAACAATGTAAGCTTTATACAGGGTAAAACAGATTTATTTGGGGTTTGGACCCCATTGGGAGTTGGGCATCTGAGTGTTAAAGACAGGAACACTTCTTAAGCTGCTTTCAATTAAACCTACAGCTGTTAGGGGATGTGGTTCAGACCTGGGTCTGGGTTTGCAACAGGCTAGCGGGTCTGGCTCAAACTAGGCAGGGCTCTGAAGTCTCAAGTTGCCAGGGCAGAAAAGCAGGGCCAGAAGTCTTGGCACTTCAGTTGGCAGCCCTAAGGGGGTTTCTGTGATCCAACTCATCACAGCTTCTTCCTAGATCTCTAAAATAATTATGAAGGATGCATTTATTTTGGCATTCTTGGACATAAAAAGATTTAAAATTGTTTTGGAATGTTTTTGACTTATTTATTATGTGACTTAGAATATGCTGTACCTTTCTGATGTTTTACAAAGGTGTTATTAATATGATTTATTCATAAAAGAAAGTGACAAAACTGTATTGCTAATCCTCATGATTCAGTAATAAATCTTTACTATTTTGTTCTAATACGCATTTCCAATATTGCAGAATATACTTTTCACTACATTTTATCCCCTTGGGTTCAGCAACTACAGCTCCTTATGATTATGATAAATGCTCCCAAATGAAACAGCTGTTCTTTAGCACAAAAATTGGCAAATTTTATTAAAATTTATAAAAATCTTGTATCTCTTGAGGGATTTGCTTATGTGAGCTCTGTAACTGCAAAGTTTATTAGCATGAATAATGTGTGTTCCTACAGAAGGCCACAGTCCTGCTTAAACCAGTTGGGTTTTGAACATAGGAGTAGTTTGACTTCTATATTTGGGGTAGCAGCTCCAGTCAGGCCAACGGGGCCATGCATGGGGGGGCAAATTCCATATCTGCCCGAGGTTTGCAGTTTAGGGAGGGCAATGCCCCCCGTCTCCCAGTCAAACTACGCCCATTGTTTTGAACAAAAGTAACAAATACAAGAGGAGATGCACAGAATAATGTACTTTCTTTTGTCTTTCTTAAAAAATAGTGGTGTTTGGCTTGTAGCAACACTCATCTTCTTTCTCTGAAGTAAATTAAAGTACACCATCCAGGAAAGACTCAGTATGATTATCAAGTCATAGGGGACTATGGGGACTAACAAGTTAATTGCAGTTAGTTACCTGTGGAGTTTTGAGAAACCTAAATTATATAATATTAAAATGCATAGTAAGCACGCCCAAAAGATTTGTTGACAATTTGATAATTCCCTTTCCTAAGTGAAAAGGAGATAGCATTCCAAAATTGCAATGGTGGATTAGATATGGAAACTGACCAGAAATATCTATTTTTAAATTTATTTTGAGTATAAGTGGTCCTGAATTACACAGTCTGGTTCCAGAACTAGTTATCAGTAACTACATTTATCCATTATAAACATCAACTTAAAAAGTCAGAAAATAGGAAAGAAAACAGTCATTGTGAACAGTTTTTCAAAGAATATTTATCAGCCAAATAGAAATTAGATATACACTTGTAAAGTATGAATATACCTTTATCTGATATTTTTAACTACTGACCTTCTTAATATTTCATTTGGGTTTGATTGTCTCTTTTTATTTCTGTCAGTAATAGCAGTAATATATTTCATTTTGCCTGTGCTATCTTCTTCTGTTTAGATAGTCAGGGTGAAATCCTGGCCACACTGAAGTCAGTGGCAAAATTCCCATTAATTCAAATGAGACCAGTGTATCACTCTAGATCTCTTGCTTCTATACTGATAAAATTAGAAGGCATACAAACAACCTATAATTTAGTGCACTAAAGGTGGAGGGCTAGGAATTTAAAAGGAAACCAAAGGGATTAGGCAATACAATTCCCATTGAAATTTAAGGCTTACACATGTGCAGAATCTTATCAGGATCTGGGCCTTAAGTTTCAATGGGATTTGGGCATGTAACTCCCATAGATTCCTTTGAAAATCACAACCATAATGTTTTTGTCTTGGGTAAACACACTAGAGAGACATAATGTATGGTGTCATCATTTCATCACTGTCTGCCTAGCCATATTCTTTAATTGAACAATTTTACCTTGGTACCAAAGTGATTGAATGTCTCTGTGACTCCTTACATTTTTTCATGAAGTCTTTATATGGAAATATTGGGTTTGCTTTAGACATCACATATTTATAAAAATACATTACGTTTTTGGACCTTTGTAGTCTCTTCACTGACATTCCTTGTGTTATAGACATTTCATCCATTTCCATCAATCCAGAACATCAGGGATGGTAGCTGCATTTTCTCCCTCAGATATCATCCTGTGTAAGCAAGAAAATATCAGCTACACAAGTTATTTCAATATTTTCCATGTTTCCAGCCCATTGGAGGTGAACAAAAGTTAGTCCTACCCATATCAGTATAGATGGCATTAGAGTTAATCAAAAACCATTACTCAGGCTCCCCAAAAGTATGAGATTAATTTAAAAATGATGAGATTTTTAAAAATAATAATGTTTGGGTTCTTTTTATTTGTCTTCTGGCTTTTGAGCCTTTGTTATACTCAGGTATTGTTTTCAAGCTTTTCTCTGCAGCCATCGGGGCTACTTTTCTTTCTAAATGAAAGCTGAGATTCTCACGTAATTATTTGATTCCATGAGCTGGCGCTTTAAGGAAAACATCAAATATAGTGAGACTCCCAATTAAATCAGAAGGGCTGGGAACAATATCTGTTCTGATTAGTGAGGGGCCCAAACCAAAATTACAGATGCAAACTTTGCACAAGGCCTGATCTGCATCTGAACGTTACAGCTGTGCCCTTACTCTACAAAGGGCTAAACCAAACCTTAGATTTACACATCCCTCAACTTGATGGAAGTGTGGAACCTGATCTGCATCCAAATGTTGTATCTTGGGTTCATTTTTAAATCACTTCTAAATAGGTTCTTATACATATATTTTTCAAACAGCATACACTAATTTATGACTCTGAAAGATAGTGATGTTTTGGTTTGTGTATTTTCTACCAATAGAGAATGAATGCATTGCAGAGGTGTTTGTGGAAGCAGTCTCTGAAAATACATTTATCACACCCATAACGTTTCCAGTACTAGTCAGTAGGTAATGCAGTGGAGCCCTGACCACACCCCTAACCAATCCAAACATGCCCCAATAGAAATAACAGGGCAGGACATTATGGAGCATAAGCAGCTCTGTTATGGTTGCCTTCTTCAAGGATGTTCTATGGGGTGAGGGAGAAGGAGCTTCCTGTATTCCCTCTTCTGCTTCCTCCTCACACCCACTCAGATATTCTCCCAACCTCACATTACCACTCAGATATAACCATAATATTTTCCACATCACATTTTGTGTCTGGACAGTCAAATCATAGGGAAGACATATGTTCCAATCTGACTGCAAAGCAGCTCTAAAAACTAACACAAGGGAAGTTTCTCGGTTCAGAAGTGATTCAGGCAGGAATAGTATAAGCAAATTAACAAGAATAATGCAAATAGAAAAAGTACATTTTGTTATGGAAAGTGCCTCCTGCTGTGGAACTAGCCACCCTTAGATACTTATAATGGACCAAAGTGTTAGGTTGTTCCATTTTATGGGTACCCTGGTGGGAAGAAAACAGTCTTACTTTGATAAAATAAGCATTGGGTTTTTAAGTTATTTCTTTATCCACCGATTTTGTAATAAACATAGAACACATGACACCTCAAGTGTGTTTTTGCTGGTAATATAGAATGTTTCTGTTACAGTCCCTCCAAGGTAAGAACTACTTTGCTCTGCATCACTGTCCTGACTCTATGGTAGAAATTGGAACTGTTCATCAGAGAGCTTATAGTATAAACAGTTATCCTTCTAGGCACCATAAAACTTTATATGAAAGAATCAATTCCCTCTGAGTATTCCCACAGCATTCCAGCCGTATGGTAATCTTGTCATTTGGAGTGTTTTTTAACTTCAAAGTATTTTGTACTATTTGGCTGCATAAGAAGATTTGCTGACTTTAAATAATCCATATTTTTAATATTAAGTCTTAGGCATTTTATATAGTATATGCCACTAATTAGCTGATTAATGAAGACTGATGGGAACTGTCTCCACCTGAGTTATAGTATATAATTTTTAAAAAGCTACGAAATCTGAAAATGCTTGAAATACAATATACCCAGCAAAGAAGAAGCTTCATTTAATTTATAGGGCTAAGTTTGGTGTTAAAAGTTTTTCTTGATAATAAATCCATCTCATTTGACCTAAGTGATCCAAAAATTATATATTTTACTACATTGATGGTTAATATAATATAGCTTTTATGTAACTTCCAATGTAATAAGGCGAGCTTTTTTTTTCTTAAAAAAACAAAAAACTTGTAGAGTTCTGCTCACTGGGTTTCCTGTAAGGAATACAGTTGATCAGAAATAAAGCCCTCTGCCTACAGGATGGCCATGAACAGTGATTGACACATTTATGCTTAATTCCAAGAAGAGAATCTATAAGGTGCAGAGCACCAACATTTTAACCTGAGAAGCAATGAGTAAGAATCATAGTGTGGACGTAAACTTCTTTTTCTCCCAGATAACGTCTGAGATTTCTTGGACTACTGAGAATCTATCCCTCTGCTTCCTCTTTAGTATCTCCCCTCTTTCTTAAAGGTCCCCCATCAGACTGACCTTTCCTCTGACAGAGAAGAAAGTAGATAAAGCTCCTTCCAGATTCTGTCAGTGCCTCTTCATGGCATCCCCACTTTCAGAGGGTACTGGTAAAATGTAACATGAAGGACTTCTGTCTTATCCTCTGAGCTGAGTATGCTGACTTCCATAAGGCTTCCTGCATTTGCTGGCTTGGATTCTCTACAATGAATTTAGACCCCACCACCCTTTCCACGGTAGGGTGAAGTACTACAAAGCAGTGCCTCCTTTCGCAACTAGAAAGACAGCCCAGCCTTGATGGTTTATTTTTGAAAAGCCTTGGGATTTGCTACTGCCCCTTGTACCTCTCCAGCAGCACAAAAGGGCCATATTGCCAGCTTAACCAGACAGCCTATCACTGTATTATCTAAATGATACACAGGAATGAAAGAATGAAAAAGTGTTTCAGCTGCCATTCCTCTGAGCAGTGATTAAAAAAAGCAATGTATACACACCAACTGTCAGGGCGGCGGCGGCGGCCTGTGGGCATGGGGTGAGTGGCTCAGCATTTGGGCTGGAGGTTGTAGATCAGTCCAGGGCCAGCCCAGGTCAAAACTGCAAAGTCAGAGTCCATTACCAAATTGAGAGCATGAGGTGAGAGTTAGGGTCAGGCCAGGACAGGATCTTGCACCAGAGTCAGTAATAGTCCTCAGCCAAAGACCGTAAACCAAGATCAATATCAGAAGCCAGACTGGGGCTGAGAACTAAGTGTCTGGGATCCAGGAGAGTTGTAGCAAGGAGCGGTGAGCAGGGCCCAAGACAGAAGCACACCGGAGGTCTGTATTGCTCAGGCAACCCCCAGAACTGGCTTCCTCGTTTATATGGAGAGTACCAGCCAATCAGGGAATCACGGAGTTTTGTTGCTCATCCCCCTTAGGGCAGGACTTCCTTCAGGGTGTTAGCTTTTTAAATAATTCTCGGTGGCAACCCTTCTTGGGCCCCTGGTGAAGATGAGGAAGCAGTGCCTGCCTCAGACCCTGCAGTCCCTGGTTCTAGGTCTGTGGCTTCTTACATCACTCCCCCACTTCAGGTCCAGGCCAGGATTGTCTAGATGAGCCTTATAAAACTCTCTCACCAGGTTAGGAGTGTAGACATGGGAGGCAGGAATGAGGGATGGAATCCCTAATTTGTGAAAAGGGGCTCTGTCCTGTTGAGGCATGGTCTGCATTGTTGTAGGAAAACTCAGCAAGCAGTAAGAGGTTGCAACAGCTATCTTAGTGATAGTTAGTGAAGCATCTGAGGTACTGTTCCAGTACTTCGTCACCCAGTAGGTTTGTCCATCTGTTTGGGGGGTGGTAAGTGGTAGAGGTAGAGGTCCAGATGTCAAATAGTCACAGGATTTTGTCCCAGAAGTGCAAGGTGAATTGGGGGCCTCTGAGATAATGTGGCCTGGGAGCCTATGAAGACAAATAACATGTCTTATCAAGAGTTGATTGGTAACCTCAGTGGAAGGTAGGTGGCTGCAGGGGACGAAGTGGGCTATTTTTGTCAGACAGTCCACGACTGTCAAGAAGACAATGTGACCATTAGAGTCGCAGAGTTCCACAATGAAGTCTAGTGAGATCACTGTCCAGGGCTTTGCAGTTGTTTCTAAGGATCCCAAAGGGCTTGGTTTGAGGTGTCTTGGAATGGGCACAAAGCTTGCAGAAATCTACATAGGCTTGAATTTCAGCCCTCATGCAGGGCCAGTATTATTTTTTTTTAAAAAAAGGCTGTGTGGGAAGTCTTTTGATGATCAAAATGTCCTGCCAGTCAGGTGTCATGACAAAGATGTAGTACCTTGACACGGGAGCTCTCCATGGGTGGACATACATGCACCTGTTGAAATATGTTACTCCATTGAGTTTGGAGCAGAGCATCCATGTCCCTGAGTACTTAGGAAGTGGCTCCTGGGTGACAGGATCCTCCTTTGAGGTGGACTGAATAAGTGAAATCAGACCTTGATGAACTGCCGCACTGCGGAAATTACTGGGTTTGAGGAGGAATGGTGGCTTGATGGTTGGTTTCTTGTCATCCTAATAGCACCCTCCTTTTCATGAAAAGGTGTCAGCTTTCCCATTTTGGGACCAGGTCAATAGATGATGTGAACTTAACCAAGAGAAAAACAGGGTTCACCGTAGCTGCCTTTGGTTTAACACTTGGGCTTTGCAGAGATAAGGTTCTTCTGGTCTGTGAAGACCTGTACAGGGTGCCAAGTCCCCTCAAGATGGTACTGCCCCTCCTCAAACAAACACATTTTTAACTGTGAGTAGCTCCTTATCTAGGATTTCATAGTTTTCTTCCACGGGGGCAAACTTGCAGAAGTAAAATGCACAGGGGTGAAAGACTTGCTGGGTCTACGCTTCTCTGAGAATATCATCCCCAGGGTCATGCTGGATGTGTCAGCCTCCACTATGAATGTGCAGATTGGGTCAGGATGCAGGATGGGAGCCATCATGAAGGCAGATTTGAGCTGGGTGACGGCATGTTGGGCTTCAGTTGACCAGATGAACCCAATGGTCTTATGTAAGAACAAATCAGGGGAGTGATTTTTCCAGAGAAGTCAGCGATAACCCATCAGTAAAAATTGGCAAAGGCCAGGAAGCCTTGTAGTTCACAGAGATTCCATGGAGCTGCCCAGTCACAGATTGCTACTATCATTTGGGAGATCTATCTGAATGCCTGAGGTAGAAATTATATGCCTAAAAATTTGATGGAAAACTGATCAGAGAGGCACTTTTTCAGTTTGGCATACAACCCATGCTTATGCAAACTTTCTAGAATAGTTCTTATGTGACAACAGTGTCCTTCTTGGTTCTCTGAAAATACTAGGATATCGTCAAGATAAATGATCTCATGTTGATCCAATACATCGCTGACCACATCATTCACAAAGTATTGGAAAGCTACTGGGGCACTGATGAGGCCGAATGGCATTATTAGGTATTCAAAGCACCCTTACTGAGTACAAAAGGCAGTTTGGCACCCATTCCCTGGCTCTTATATGTGCTAAGTTGTAAGCTCCTTGAAGGTCTAGCATTGTGAAGTTCCTGGCCATTTGCACTTCCGGAACTAGTAATTCCAGTAAGAGTAAGAGGCTGAAGATGCCAGTTGCAGATTGTGACTTGACTTAGGGCTCAAGAGTCCATGCAAAGGAACAGTGATCTGTGCTTTTTCTGTAAAAAAGGGGCAGAGGTCCCTGCTGGGGAGGTAGATTAAGAGATGAAGCCCTCCTCAAGATTTTCTTAGCCCTGGTCTACACTAGGACTTTAGGTCGAATTTAGCAGCGTTAAATCGATGTAAACCTGCACCCGTCCACATGATGAAGCCCTTTATTTCGACTTAAAGGGCTCTTAAAATCGATTTCCTTACTCCATCCCTGACAAGTGGATTAGCGCTTAAATCGTCCTTACCGGGTCGAATTTGGGGTACTGTGGACACAATTCGACGGTATTGGCCTCCGGGAGCTATCCCAGAGTGCTCCATTGTGATCGCTCTGGACAGCACTCTCAACTCAGATGCACTGGCCAGGTAGACAGGAAAAGAACCGCAAACTTTTGAATCTCATTTCCTGTTTGGCCAGCGTGGCAAGCTGCAGGTGACCATGCAGAGCTCATCAGCAGAGGTAACCATGATGGAGTCCCAGAATCGCAAAAGAGCTGCAGCATGGACTGAACGGGAGGTACGGGATCTGATCACTGTATGGGGAGAACTCTATCAGAACTCCGTTCCAGTTTTTGAAATGCCAAAACCTTTGTCAAAATCTCCTAGGGCATGAAGGACGGAGGCCGTCACAGGGACCCGAAGCAGTGCCGCGTGAAACTTAAGGAGCTGAGGCAAGCCTACCAGAAAACCAGAGAGGCGAACGGCCACTCCGGGTCAGAGCCCCAAACATGCCGCTTCTATGATGAGCTGCATGCCATTTTAGGGGGTTCAGCCACCACTACCCCAGCCGTGTTGTTTGACTCCTTCAATGGAGATGGAGGCAACATGGAAGCAGGTTTTGGGGACGAAGAAGATGATGATGATGATGAGGTTGTAGATAGCTCACAGCAAGCAAGCGGAGAAACCGGTTTTCCCAACAGCCGGGAACTGTTTCTCACCCTGGACCTGGAGCCAGTACCCCCCGAACCCACCCAAGGCTGCTTCCTGGACCCGGCAGGCGGAGAAGGGACCTCTGGTGAGTGTACCTTTTAAAATACTATACATGGTTTAAAAGCAAGCATGTGAAAGGATTACTTTGCCTTGGCATTCGTGGCTCTCCTGGATGTACTCCCAAAGCCTTTGCAAAAGGTTTCTGGGGAGGGCAGCCTTATTGCGTCCTTCATGGTAGGACACTTTACCACTCCAGGCCAGAAACACGTACTCGGGAATCATTGTACAACAAAGCATTGCAGTGTATGTTTGCTGGCGTTCAAACAACATCCGTTCTTTATTTCTCTGGGTTATCCTCAGGAGAGTGAGATATCATTCATGGTCACCTGGTTGAAATAGGGTGCTTTTCTTCAGGGGACACTCAGAGGAGCCCGTTCCTGCTAGGCTGTTTGCCTGTGGCTGAACAGAAATGTTCCCTGCTGTTAGCCACAGGGAGGGGGGAGGGTTGAGGGGGTAGCCACGCGGTGGGGGGAGGCAAAATGCGACCTTGTAACGAAAGCACACGTGCTATGTATGTTATGTTAACAGCAAGGTTTACCCTGAAAGAGTGTAGCCACTGTTTTATAAAATGTGTCTTTTTAAATACCGCTGTCCCTTTTTTTTTCTCCACCAGCTGCATGTGTTTCTCCTTCCCAGAGGCTAGTGAAGATTAGAAAGAAAAAAAAACGCACTCGTGATGAAATGTTCTCTGAGCTTATGCTGTCCTCCCACACTGACAGAGCACAGACGAATGCGTGGAGGCAAATAATGTCAGAGTGCAGGAAAGCACAAAATGACCAGGAGGAGAGGTGGTGGGCTGAAGAGAGTAAGTGGCGGGCTGAAGAGAGTAAGTGGCGGGCTGAAGACAGGGCTGAAGCTCAAATGTGGCGGCAGTGTGATGAGAGGAGGCAGGATTCAACGCTGAGGCTGCTGGAGGACCAAACCAGTATGCTCCAGTGTATGGTTGAGCTGCAGCAAAGGCAGCTGGAGCACAGGCTGCCACTACAGCCCCTGTGTAACCAACCGCCCTCCTCCCCAAGTTCCATAGCCTCCACACCCAGATGCCCAAGAACGTGGTGGGGGGGCCACCGGCCAACCAGCCACTCCGCCACAGAGGATTGCCCAAAAAAAAAGAAGGCTGGCATTCAATAAATTTTAAAATTGTAAACTTTTAAAGTGCTGTGTGGCATTTTCCTTCCTTCCTCCACCACCCCTCCTGGGCTACCTTGGTAGTCATCCCCCTATTTGTGTGATGAATGAATAAAGAATGCATGAATGTGAAGCAAAGACTTTATTGCCTCTGCAAGAGGTGATCGAAGGGAGGAGGGGAGGGTGGTTAGCTTACAGGGAAGTAGAGTGAACCAAGGGGCCGGGGGTTTCATCAAGGAGAAACAAAGAGAACTTTCACACTGTAGCCTGGTCAGTCATGAAACTGGTTTTCAAAGCTTCTCTGATGTGTACCGCGCCCTCCTGTGCTCTTCTAACCGCCCTGGTGTCTGGCTGCGCGTAACCAGCAGCCAGGCGATTTGCCTCAACCTCCCACCCCGCCATAAACGTCTCCCCCTTACTCTCACAGATATTGTGGAGCACACAGCAAGCAGTAATAACAGTGGGAATATTGGTTTTGCTGAGGTCTAAGCGAGTCAGTAAACTGCGCCAGCACACCTTTAAACGTCCAAATGCACATTCTACCACCATTCTGCACTTGCTCAGCCTGTAGTTGAAAAGCTCCTGACTACTGTCCAGGCTGCCTGTGTACGGCTTCATGAACCATGGCATTAAGGAGTAGGCTGGGTCCCCAAGGATACATATAGGCATTTCAACGTCCCCAACCATTATTTTCTGGTCTGGGAAGAAAGTCCCTTCCTGCAGCTTTTGAAACAGACCAGAGTTCCTGAAGATGCGAGCGTCATGTTCCTTTCCCGGCCATCCCACATTTTTTTGCGTCTGTCTTCACGAACAAGGTCAGCTCCCAGACTGCTGCGCTGGGCATCACAACATGGGGAATAGATGGCCAGCCCTCTGTGGAGAAAGAGGTGGTTAGGCACGATTTAGAAAAGCTGGACGTGCACAAGTCCATGGTGCCAACGAGTTGCATCCAAGAGTGCTAAAGGAATTGGCGGCTGTGATTGCAGAGCCATTGGCCATTATCTTTGAAAACTCGTGGCGAACAGGGGAAGTCCCGGATGACTGGAAAAAGGCTAATGTAGTGCCAATCTTTAAAAAAGGGAAGAAGGAGGATCCTGGGAACTACAGGCCAGTCAGCCTCACCTCAATCCCCGGAAAAATCATGGAG
The DNA here is from genome assembly GCF_965140235.1 of Caretta caretta. Lineage (NCBI taxonomy): Eukaryota > Metazoa > Chordata > Testudines > Cheloniidae > Caretta > Caretta caretta. Next base: position 67,366,627 of record NC_134207.1, read on the forward strand.
CACGTCCTCAAAGAATCAATTCTGAAGCACTTACATGAGAGGAAAGTGATCAGGAACAGTCAGCATGGATTCACCAAGGGAAGGTCATGCCTGACTAATCTAATCGCCTTCTATGATGAGATTACTGGTACTGTGGATGAAGGGAAAGCAGTGGATGTATTGTTTCTTGACTTTAGCAAAGCTTTTGACACGGTCTCCCACAGTATTCTTGTCAGCAAGTAAAAGAATTATGGGCTGGATGAATGCACTATAAGATGGGTAGAAAGTTGGCTAGATTGTCGGGCTCAATGGGTAGTGATCAATGGCTCCATGTCTAGTTGGCAGCCGGTGTCAAGTGGAGTGCCCCAGGGGTCGATCCTGGGGCCGGTTTTGTTCAATATCTTCATAAATGATCTGGAGGATGGTGTGGATTGCACTCTCAGCAAATTTGCGGATGATACTAAACTGGGAGGAGTGGTAGATACGCTGGAGGGCAGGGATAGGATACACAGGGACCTAGACAAATTGGAGGATTGGTCCAAAAGAAATCTGATGAGGTTCAATAAGGATAACTGCAGGATCCTGCACTTAGGACGGAAGAACCCAATGCACAGCTACAGACTAGGGACCGAATGGCTAGGCAGCAGTTCTGCGGAAAAGGACCTAGGGGTGACAGTGGACGAGAAGCTGGATATGAGTCAGCAGTGTGTCCTTGTTGCCAAGAAGGCCAATGGCATTTTGGGATGTATAAGTAGGGGCATAGCGAGCAGATTGAGGGACGTGATCGTCCCCCTCTATTCGACATTGGTGAGGCCTCATCTGGAGTACTGTGTCCAGTTTTGGGCCCCACACTACAAGAAGGATGTGGATAAATTGGAGAGAGTCCAGCGAAGGGCAACAAAAATGATTAGGGGTCTGGAACACATGACTTATGAGGAGAGGCTGAGAGAACTGGGATTGTTTAGTCTGCAGAAGAGAAGAATGAGGGGGATTTGATAGCTGCTTTCAACTACCTGAGAGGTGGTTCCAGAGAGGATGGTTCTAGACTATTCTCAGTGGTAGAAGAGGACAGGACAAGGAGTAATGGTCTCAAGTTGCAGTGGGGGAGGTTTAGGTTGGATATTAGGAAAAACTTTTTCACTAGGAGGGTGGTGAAACACTGGAATGCGTTACCTAGGGAGGTGGTAGAATCTCCTTCCTTATAAGTTTTTAAGGTCAGGCTTGACAAAGCCCTGGCTGGGATGATTTAGTTGGGGATTGGTCCTGCTTTGAGCAGGGGGTTGGACTAGATGACCTCCTGAGGTCCCTTCCAACCCTGATATTCTATGATTCTATGATTCTATGTTGGTGAAATGTCCCTTGTGATCCACCAGAGCTTGCAGCACTATTGAAAAGTACCCCTTGCGGTTTATGTACTCGCCGGCTTGGTGCTCCGGTGCCAAGATAGGGAGATGGGTTCCGTCTATGGCCCCACCACAGTTAGGGAATCCCATTGCAGCAAAGCCATCCACTATGACCTGCACATTTCCCAGGGTCACTACCCTTGATATCAGCAGATCTTTGATTGCGTGGGCTACTTGCATCACAGCAGCCCCAACAGTAGATTTGCCCACTCCAAATTGATTCCCAACTGACCGGTAGCTGTCTGGCGTTGCAAGCTTCCACAGGGTTATCGCCACTCGCTTCTCAACTGTGAGGGCTGCTCTCATCTTGGTATTCATGCGCTTCAGGGCAGGGGAAAGCAAGTCACAAAGTTCCATGAAAGTGCCCTTACGCATGCGAAAGTTTCACAGCCACTGGGAATCGTCCCAGACCTGCAACACTATGCGGTCCCACCAGTCTGTGCTTGTTTCCTGAGCCCAGAATCGGCGTTCCACAGCATGAACCTGCCCCATTAGCACAATGATGCATGCATTGGCAGGGCCCATGCTTTCAGAGAAATCTGTGTCCATGTCCTGATCACTCACGTGACCGCGCTGACGTCACCTCCTTGCCTGGTATCGCTCTGCCAGGTTTGGTTCTGCATATACTGCTGGATAATACGTGTGGTGTTTAATGTGCTCCTAATTGCCAAAGTGAGCTGAGCGGCCTCCATGCTTGCCTTGGTATGGCGTCCGCACAGAAAAAAGGCGCGGAACGATTGTCTGTCGTTGCTCTGATGGAGGGAGGGGCGACTGACGACACGGCTTACAGGGTTGGCTTCAGGGAGCTAAAATCAACAAAGAGGGTGGCTTTACATCAAGGAGTATTTCAGGCAGAACTTCACGGAGAGTTCCAATAAGAAATGGTGCACCTAAGTTATTGTTCTTATTGGAACAAGGAGGTTAGCCTGGCCTCTGATTGATACATGGCTAGATTTACCTCGCTGCACCTTCTCTGTGAGTGACTGCAGTGTGACCTAGAGGAATGAGTCCCCTAGACGGGGGAGGAGGCAAATGAGTACAAAACAAATCTGGTCTATTTCTTGTTTTGATCCACTCCATCTATCTTTTACATCTTTGGCTGGCAGCAGACGGTGCAGAAGGACTGCATGCCATCCACATCTCATGGCTGCTCGGCAGAAGATGGTACAGTACGACTGCTAGCCATCCTCATCTTTTGCCTGCCCGGCAGAAGATGGTACAATACAACTGCTAGCCATCCTCATCTCTTGCCTGCCCGGCAGAAGATGGTACAGTATGACTGCTAGCAATCCATATCGCCTGCCTGCTCACCATAAGATGGTTCAATAGGACTGACTGCAGGACTAAAGAGAATGACCTGGTCAAGTCACTCCAAATTTAGTCCCTGCGCCCATGTCTGCCTAGGCACTCCCGGCCGACGTGGCCAGGAGCACCTCGGACATGACGATGACGGCTACCAGTCATATTGCACTGTCTGCTGCCAGAAGGCAATGGGTTGCTGGTACTGTGTAGCAATGCAGTATTGCATCTGCCAGCACCCAGGAGACATACGGTGACGGTTACCTGAGCGGGCTCCATGCTTGCCGTGGTATGGCGTCTGCACAGGTAACTCAGGAAAAAAGGCGCGAAACGATTGTCTGCCCTTGCTTTCACGGAGGGAGGGAGGGAACGGGGGCCTGACGATATGTACCCAGAACCACCCGCGACAATGTTTTAGCCCCATCAGGCATTGGGATCTCAACCCAGAATTCCAATGGGCAGCGGAGTCTGCGGGAACTGTGGGATAGCTACCCACAGTGCAACACTCCGGAATTCGACGCTTGCCTCGGTATTGTGGAAGCACTCCGCTGAGTTTATGCACTTAATGCACTTAGAGCATTTTCTGTGGGGACACACACACTCGAATATATAAAACCGATTTCTAAAAAACCGACTTCTATAAATTCGACCTAATTCCGCAGTGTAGACGTACCCTTAGATATAGTGCTTCCAGTTCTGGTTCGGACATGGTAGATAATCAGTCATACAGGACATTCAACCAGGGGTCTAAGTCTATGGGATAATCCCAGTGTGGGGGCAGGATGTTTGCATTTTTTTCCTCAAAAATTTCATTGTACTCCTAGTATTTCTCAGGGAGATGGAGTTCTGGCTTGTTGCCTCTCCTTCTGGAACATTTCAAAATACATTGCCTCTTCTTCATTATCAGGATCAAAATTTGGGCTCTCATCCTGGTTCTGTCTAGCCCAGCCTATAGTTACATCCTTCTATCAGCCTCCCTGATTCTCCACTTTCCCATCTTTAACCGATGCAATGTACAGTATTTAAAATAAACGTCTTCCAGTATACAGCACCCTCCCTTCAAGTTGTTTACTGTTCCTCTGTTTTCCCATAGTTTCCTAATCCTCATTTTTAAAACTCTGCACTGCTCTACCCTGGCTGCATCTCAGCTTTAATCTCCCACCTTTCCCCTCACACCTCCTCCCCACCTTGTCTCTCCGTTTGTCTTCAAATGTTTACAAGCACTCTCACTCCCTTTCTTTAAATCCCATCTCAATACTCTCTTCTTTTGCCTTGTTTTCTGCTGCTGTCTTCCATGCCCGATCAATCTATTCCTCCTCTCTTGCCTCAATTCAGTTTCTGCTTAAAACTATCTACATTTGTATTGCGTGCTTTGGATACAATTCAACTCACATTGTTTTTATTTGCTTTAAGCCACGTCTCTTTCCTTTGTGTCTCTCTAATTCAGGTTGCAAATTCTTTTTAATCTCTAGAATGTACCATGAAAAGTTATGATGCTATATACATGCTTCAGCCTAGATACTATAGTGATTGGTGCCTGATAATAAACATCGAGCTATTTAGCTAAGAATAATAATTAGCAAAATGTTTATAATGGACAGAACCATGTTTCTGAGTTTTGTTTGATATGTTTAGCATCTGCATAAGTGAGTGGGGAAAGGGAGGTTACTAATCAGACATAATTTTAATTACTCAACTGTGTGTGCTACAGAACTAACAAACTATATTATTATTCCCCTATTGCTTTAATATGATACCTCTAAAACTACATACATGATATTATCTATGCTGCAGTTTCCACAGCAAAACCAATGCACAGTCATGGAGCTTTTAATTCCCCCTGATGCAGCAAATGTAGTCAACTTTCTTAAGGCCCTGATCCAGCAAAGCATTTAAGCACGTTCATCATGTGCACGAGTAGTCCCACAATTAACATGACTGGTTGTGTTAAAGTAAAGCATATAATTAATTGCTTTGCTAGATTGGGGCCTTAAACAACTTTATTGGTTTATTACATTTGTTTTGCTTTCAGGACATAAAAGAAATCATTTAAAGAAACTTGCATTTTGCAAGATGCTGAATATAATAGGATTTGGGTTTTTTTCTCCCTAACTAAGACATTAGTCTACTGGCTTTTATGGAGGTTCTTACACAATAAAAAAAAATTTATTACCAGTAGAGTCTCCTTATATTGAAACCTAAATATGTCAACGTATCTGGACAATAAACATACCCTGCCCTGCCCAGTTCATTTAGACTAAAACATTTGGGTAATATCACATTTTAAAGATGATAATTTGTTTACTTATAGTAATAAATACACACTTCCACTGCAATAAAGATAAGTGCATAAATAAATATAAAAGCATATAATATAAAGTACTAATATAAAGTCATAAAAATGAGCTAAATTCTTTTCAAGGTACATACATAAGTTATTATAGCATTAATAATAGTGCAAATAATGTAAAATCTAATTACCATGTGCCCCTTTGTGCACAGATGAATCAAAAAGACCAAATGCAAAGAATCAATGAGAGAGAAACAAGAAAAAGTATATATATTTTTATATAAAATCATAAAAATGAAAATATCCATAAAATATCTAACATAGGAGCAGCAGATGGAAAATCATTTGAATAAAATTACCTATACATAATGCAGTTTAGATTTACAAAGGAGAAAAACTTTCTTAAATGTAAAAGAGCAAAACATAATTTCTATAACACCTTTCATCTAAGGGTCTCAGATATTAAAGAATTAAGCCTCACAACTTCATTATGACAAAATATCACCTTCCCAGTTTTACACATGGGGAAACTGAGGCACAGGGATGTTCAATGACTTGCTCATAGTTCCACAAAAAGTTCATGGAAGAGCCATGAATAGAACACAACTAGCCTGACTCACAATCTTGGATTTTAACCACACGATCAGCCACTCTCTCCAAGAAGTTCCACTATCTTGGAAGTATCTGCATCTATCCAGTTTCACTTTTCCAGGCATTTTCTGCTACATAGGATATGTGTAGGTGTATATAGGTTTTCCAACCACCAGTGTGTTCACCTCTGTGAATTTCTTGGGATTGCAGTTTATTTACACTTTCTAAAGCATCAGCTGTAGCTTTCAAGCCTGGGTTTAAGTTCCAGGGATCATTTCTATTAATCAGTCTTAAAGAGAACAGATAAAGAATTCTAAGTCAATCCAGTTTTGACTATAACCCAACAATTTCTCAGAGGCTGTTCTGTGCTACAGAAAAGGAAAAGAAACTTGTACCAAACAGGACATTGCACTTAGTTTAAGCTTAGAACTTTTCTCAGGGAGCCCATAACTGGGTTTAAATATCGCTCAACAAATAATCCTGAAATAAATAATGAAATTTCTCATTAGGACAGTCATATTAGAATCTAACATTTGAACATCAAAGGGTCCATCCTTCAAGGTGCAGGCTCTGATTCCAAGGGCAGGGAGTTATATGGGCCTGTGGTGCCCGTGCTCCAGCAAATTCAGGGCACAGGGGGTCAGCTCCACCAATGTTTGGGGCCCGGTCTCTCCCCTGGTCCCACCTGCCACCCCCGCGCACCTCCCCGCCTGCGCAGTGGGTGGCTGCCTGACTGCTCTGTGCTGCACTCCTTCACTGGCTGCAATGCCGGTGCCACCACCTGAGAAGATCATACAATATCAGGGTTGGAAGGGACCTCAGGAGGTCATCTAGTCTAACCCCCTGCTCAAAGCAGGACCAATCCCCAATTTTTGCCCCAGATCCCTAAATGGCCCCCTCAAGGATTGAACTCATAACCCTGGGTTTGGCAGGCTAATGCTCAGAACGGACTTTAGCATTAAGCTTAAACATCTTTCCAGTCAGCTAATCAATTTTTAACCAGGGAAGAGGTGCACACATGCTGGTAGCCCTCCCCCGGCACCCACCCCGGGGAGGCAAGGGGGCTTCCTGGACCTGAGAGGGGCCCGGCCCCTAGAAGCATGTGCAATGATGGTGCCAGGAGTGTGCTGCCAGGTGGGAGAGAGGGGTCCCTCCCGCGGAGCTCACTGCTGTCGGCGGGGAGAGGGCTGGGGGGGACTCTGGAGTCCACCTCTCTGGCTTCAGCCCCCGGGCAGCCTGCCTGCACCCCAAACTCCTCATTCCCAGCTCTGCCCCACTCCAGAGCCTGCACCTCCAGCCAGAGCCCTCATTCCCCTGCACCCCACCCTCTGCCCCAGCCCTTAGTCCCCTCCTGCACCGTGAACCCCTTTCTGGCCCTACCCCACAGCCCTCACCCCAACCCTCTGCCCTAGCTCTGAGCCCCTCCCACACCTCAAACCCCTCATCCCCCCACACCCAACCCTCTGCCCTAGCCGAGTCCCCTCCCGCACCCAGAGCCCTCACCCCCCCACATTTTGCAATATAGGGAAACTGTTAAATGCTTACTCTTTCCAGTCCATTTTTACATTTTTAAAAAATATATACATTGGCTTACAAGGCAGGTTGTGTGTGGGCTGGGGAGGCCCGTGTGGGACTTGGACCCATTCTGGGCACCACCAAAAATTATACAAACCAGCCGCCCCTGTCTGATTCAACAAAGCACTTGTTTGCGTGCTTAACTTTAAGTCCCCTTTCCCTGATGGGTGCTTTTGAAAATCAGATCACTTACACAGAAACCCAAATATGGATTTAGGAACCTAACTTTAGGTTTTTATTTTTTAATATCTTGAGCTGTACCTTTCTCTGGGTCTGTTGTGATAATAATTTTCAGTCCAAATCACTTAAAGGGAAGCATGAGTATGTGTTTATTTATCTGAATTTTGTTTTACTTTTAGGCATTTCTATGGTGCTCATCACTGGATCTTAAATTCCTAAAGATAAGGGATGTGGGGCTGTTACTGTTATAGACGGAAAATGGTATTCTGTGAGGCCACACTACTTGCAGTTCTCTGTCAGATTCAAGCTTTAAAAATCTGCTGCCTTAATTTTCTGCAAACTGAGACCTCGAGTCAGCAAGGTACTTAAGCATGTGCTTTACTTTACATGTATGAGTGTCACTAACTGACTTCATATGCTTATGTATCTTGATTAATAAGGGCCTTAATTACTCCCTTCTTCCTCAGCATCTTCTTTCAGATCCACAGTCCAGGGGCTGATGAGGCAACTTCTCTTCCATAGCTCTTCCCTTTTTTCCCGAGACTCATCTACTACGGCTTTCTAACTCAGTCACATTACCTTCCAAAATCTTCACTTTTTCCATCTACGTTTGATAGCCCTGGACACAATGCATTCATACCTGACCTCCCTTTTGCCATTTCTGCTTCTGTTCCCACTACAGAGGAATTCCTAATAGTTTGGAGGGATTTAATTTCTTCAAGCAAAGAAGCCTATATTAGTCTTGTTACCATGGTTACCAACTCCTCATGCACTCTTCACTCCAGTCTTTTCAGCCAATCCTGCAGAACCAAGAACACTCCTCTCATTTTTTCAAAAAAATCACCCTCTATCTTTGGATAGCATAACTTTAATTTTGACTCCCTGCTTTTGTTCCGGTTTTCTGAGGTAGCTCTTGACAGCAGGGAGTGGGCTAGGAAGCCATTACCTGAGACAGTCATATGCAGTCATTGACTAGGCCTGATTCTGATCTCACTTAATGGGGTGTAGTAGAGAGTAACCCCCCAAAGTCAATGGACCTTATTTTGATTCACCACTGAGTTACTCCAGTTTTATGCCATTTTAACTGTACTGAAAATACACAGAACGGGAGTACCCAGTGGAGCTACAATGGTCTAATATTGCATTAAATGAGAGGATAGTCAGTCTTGCTATCTTTTAATATGTATTTGGCTAAACTGGACAGTTAAAATAATAGAAGAGAATCATAGTCTTAAATCATGAACTTTTCTTGGAATTGATGCAGATTATTAGCTTAATTGAGGACAAAGGGCCACGATTTGAAAGTCTAAAAAATTGATTAGCTGACTGGAAAGATGTTTAAGCTTAATGCTAAAGTCCGTTCTGTTTAAACATGTGAATCTTTGGGGACAAATTCCAGGTAATCATGCAATCTTGTATGAGATTCTATGCACCATTCCCACTTGTTTCTTTTTGGTCCCTAAAGAAAACAAATATAAGAAGCAATTTAGGGATTATGAGATTAGTGTGGGCACTTGTATCAAGAAATCTGAAGACTGAACATTTTAATTATTAAAGAACCTTTTAGTTTAATTTTTAAGTTTACATATGGAGAATCAGCTTTAGTTAGCACCACTGTGTCCCAAAATTTAAAAGAATGTATCTTCTTGGCGTTAGTATTGGCCTAATATCAGAAGAACAGAACTAGACATCAGTTTAAATATTAAAGTTCTTCTTATGACTCTCAAACCTGTATCTCAGCAGGGCAGAAATTGATCTAAAATGTTTCTCTCATACAGATGATGTACTTTAATATCCAACTCAAAACCTAATCTCTCAAAATGAAAGTTTACAATGTTTCAATGCATTATCATCTCTTCTGATACCCATTACAATAAACATTTAAAATGAGATAAATTATATTAACATAAATACCAAAAAGACTATGTAATTCCATAGGAAATTTGTTGTAATTTAGTGTGATTTAATGGACTTCATCTTATTCCTATTTATTTCAGAATTTACAGAGGGTAGCCTCAGTGGGCACATTTGAGCAAAAGCTCTGTATCTTTGTGTGAGCTAAAACCACATAAAGCAGCAACAAGGACCAGAAAATTAGATTACATAACAGAGCACTCAAAATTTTCTAGTTTAATTTTCTAGTTTAATTTTTATTACTGGGACAAGACCAAAATCTGCCCTCCGTTACATTTGCGAAACCTCACTGAAGCCAGTTGCGTTGTGTGTGTGAAACTGAAGTTACAGTTAGGACCACTGGGTATAATCTAATCTCTGTTTAATCCTACCGGAAACTTTTAAATTACAGAAGAAGCCCAAATAAATCTCCATTACAGAAGAAGCCCAAATAAATAAATAAAGCAGAAGAGCTGGGCATTTCATTTTTCTAGTATATTTGTAGCGTTGGTGTAGCTGTGTTGGTCCCAGGATAAGAGACACAAGGTGGGTGAGGGAATAGCTTTTACTGGACCAACTTTTGTTGGTGGAAGAGACAAGTTTTCAAGGCACCCAGATGCTCTTCTTCCAGATGTGAAGATCTTACCTCAACCACCATATTTTTCTACTATGTTCTTCCAGAGGAGTTAGGGGTTAAACATAGTCTATTAAATTTTGCAACATCTCACCCCCATATAAGGCTCCAGAAACCGCATTCCCTCATATGCTGTAATAATAATACTGTAATGCAATAACAGCCACGAATAAGAAATACTTACTAATAAGATAGCTCATGCGTCATCTAGTGAAAATCAGGCTGAGATTCTCTCCTCCAGTAAGAAATCAATTATTACGAATTATTGTTTTGTTTTTTATATAAAGTGTGACCTTGGCCTGTGCGTTACAGCGTCACTGATGATTTCCCCAAGCCTCCTTATTAACTTAACTTGTGCCTGCCCCTTAAGTGTGCAGCAGGAGAAGAGTCCCCATTCGGAAGAACAGAGACTACTCCCTCTTAGCAGCTCTAGGGTACAAGTCAATCAAAGTGGGGCCATGGTTCTGCCCACCCTATGCAATGGCCAGAATAGTAGTCTAGCTTCATATGGAGAGTATGGTGCACCATCCTACAGGGATCCTGGATGCTCCAGGAGTGATTTGTTCCTCTTCAAAGGCATCAAGCTCTTCCCTTTTGGTGAAACTGATCCCTGAGCAAAGGACCAGCACAAGGCATATGCACTACTTAAATCCTACATCAACTACTTCATATAATGATGCATTGGCTTTGTACAGGCGCTTTGCATGGGTGACTGAGACCCTTTAGGAACAAGTGCCAGGGCAGATAAAAATAGTGAATGCATATGCAATGAATACATATAGCCAAAGCTAGAGTGAATTTTGCTAATACATTCAATTCCTTTAGTATTTTTCTAATCTTGACAATCATTCCTAACTGCTCTGCTTCTCCTCCCTCTTCTGAGCACTAGATATACTCGGAAGTAATTTATCGTGACTGAAGTTTCTGTCTTTTGTGAACAATTGCGAAATATTATTGAATTTAATATGTTAGCTTTGGGAAATCAATTTTTATCCAGTATAACCCCTTTTCTCTTGTTGACCCATAACAAGAATTCTTTGGAGTCTGAATTACTACCCATAGTTAGTTCTACAGCTATTCACACAGTTGTAGAATGTTTTATTTTCTTACTATCATGCTTCCGTATTTGAGGTGGCTATTTCATGAAAAAAAACAATGCTGATTTTAAAAAATGAAAATGCCTGTGTGACCAACTTTTGTCATAGCAGCTGCTCTTGAAACTTCCCTCTCACCAAAAATACACAGAGAATGGACTTGGACAAATAGGGCTGGGGATTAGATCATCTTGAATTATCACAATCAGGATGACTATAGGGTTGCATTTTAACATCAGGTATTTAAAAAAAGCATTTATTGAAGACACTGTTTATATTTTTTGGACCTGTCTTCGTTTTGTTTGTGGTAATATAGTTAATGTCATAAATGGTGTGTGATTTGGCTTATTAAGCTCTAAATAGGCTCATCTGTCTGTACCTCAGCTTCCCCATCTGTAAAATGGGGATCATGATGCTGATCTCCTTTGTAAAGCACTTTCAGATCTATGATGAAAAATACTATACAAGAGCTAGATATGATTAATTTATTAATTATTATTATATTACAGGGCCTGGTCTAGCCTTCCTGACAGACCACATCTCTCCCCAGGAAACACTTAGATGATTAGTTAGTGGAGGAGCTCCATGCTATGTACCCCTTGATATAACAGAGTGGCCTGTGCTATATTCCCCCTGATATAATAGAAAGTGGGTGGCTGACAGGGCATTCTCCAGAAGGGCCCAGAGCTCTGCTTTCCAGGACATGTTTTAGGATGCGTTTGTTGTGCCTGTCCATTGAAGAAAGTTAAGGGGAACTGAATCACTGAGCAATGTGTTGGGGGTATAGTGATTTGTATTTAGAGCTGCTGCTTGGGAGAAGGCGTGAAGGGGTGAAATTATTGAATTTTTATTTAGTTATATAATTTAATGTACTTGGCAGGGCACTCTGAGCCTCCGGATGGGCACTTTTATTGTAATTAATCAAAATAAAAGAAATAAGCACATTGTTTTAAATAATAGATTTTACTCTCAGTTATTAAGCCAAGTTATTTTTGCACTGTAACGGGGTCACACTCACCTCCCGCGAGTGCCGCCTGGCCAAGTGCGTGTGGCTGCACTCTCTCTCTATTTGTGGTGGGTCTTTAGTGACTCAGCCCTCCGGCCAAGTCCTACACAGTCTGTCTGTGAGATAAAAGCAAAGCATATCCCTTTTGGGGTACAAGTCCAACAGGGGCCTTTCAGTGCCCTCTGTGATCTCTCTGTTTGTCCCTGCTCTGGAATAGAGCAGTGCCCCAGGGCTCCTTCCCTGGAGGCAGTGTCTTCACCTTTCTGGCCCCAGCTCTTCTGCTGGGCCACTACAGTTCAGCCCCCTTCTGGGGTGCCTCAAAGTCCAGGCCACTTTCCCAGTGACTGGTGGGAGGGGAGTGGGGAGACCCAGGCCCACCCTCTACTCCGGGTCCTAGCCCAGGGACTCTATAGATAGCAGCCGTTCACAATGTCTCTTTAAATAAACTGCGTTGCTGCTATAATTCCCTGGGCCACTTCCCCATGGCTCCCGCACATTCTTCACCCTTACTTCAGGGCCTTGTCCTCGTGGAATCCCAGCAGTCAACCAGAAGCACCAATCACACTCCTCCAGCTCTAACAAGGAACTGAACTCTCTCTGGCCTTGCAGCTCTTCTTATACTAGGCTGCTGGGCCCTGATTGGCTGCTTCCCACACAGCCACTCTAGGCAGCTTGAAGGACCTCTCTACTGCCCCGTTCTGGGGAGGTGTGTGGCAGGTTCACAAGGCCTCCAGCAGGGAGCCTCAGGGCCTAGTGCACATGCACATATTTATTATACAACAACTTTTAACATCTAAGAAGTTGAGTATCCCTTTTTAACCCCTTGGCAGCAGTAACCTGCATGTATTTGTTACAGATAATCATAGAATCATAGAACTGGAAGGGACCTGGAGAGGTCATCTAGTCCAGTCCCTTGCACTCAAGGCAGGACTAAGTATTATCTAGACATTCCCTGACAGGTGTTTGTCTAACCTGCTCTTAAAAATCCCCAATGATAGAGATTCCACAACCTCCCTAAGCAATTTATTCCAGTGTTTAAACACTGACAGTTAGGAAGTTTTTCCTAATGTTCAACCTAAACCGCCCTTGCTGCAATTTAAGCCCATTGCTTCTTGTCCTATCCTCAGAGGTAAAGAAGAAAAATTTTTCTCCCTCCTCCTTGTAACAACCTTTTATATCCTTGAAAACTGTTATGTGCCCTCTCAGTCTTCTCTTCCCCAGACTAAACAAACCCATTTTTTTCAATCTTCTCTCATAGGTCATGTTTTCTAGACCTTTAATCATTTTTATTGCTCTTCTTTGGACTTTCTCCAATTTGTCCACATCTTTCCTGAAATGTGGTGCCCAGAACTGGACACAATACTCCAGCTGAGGCCTAACCAGTGCAGAGGAGAGCAGAAGAATACTTCTCATGTCTTGCTTAGAATACTTCTGCTAATAGATTCCAGGATGATGTTTGCTTTTTTTGTAACGGCGTTACACTGTTGACTCATATTTAGCTTGTGATCCATTATGACCCCCAGATCCCTTTCCGCAGTATTCCATCCTAGGCAGTCATTTCCCATTTTGTATGTGTGCAACTGATTGTTCCTTCCTAAATGGAGTACTTTGCATTTGTCCTTATTGAATTTCATCCTATTTACTTTAGACCATTTCTCCAGTTTGTCCAGATCATTTTGAATTTTAATCCTATCCTCCAAAGCGCTTGCAACCCCTCCCAGCTTGGTATCATCCACAAACTTTATAAGTGTACTCTCTATGCAATTATCTAAATCACTGATGAAGATATTGAACAGAACCGGACACAGAAACGATCCCTGCGGGACCCCACTCGTTATGCATAATAAATGAAAATGATGTGTAAATGCTATTCCCAGATCAGCCAGATTAACGCTGTAAAATCCTCCAACGTTCTGGTTGACAAATGCTTTATTGACATGACATACAAATATATTATGCTTTAGCATTAATGATGGGACATTTCCAGACCTCCTTTCAATGAGGTGATAAATGGCATTCAGCCATGAGAAACCAGGAAATTTTCCATTTTTGCCTAGACTCCGTGGAAAAGCACATCCGATTAAATTTACAGGAAGTAGTAATGTCTTTTTCTTTTAGTCAGTATAATGAACAACCATTTTGTTTATGAATGAATAATCATCTTATGTGACCTAGTGTTATCAGGAAGAGAATAGAATGTAAGAAATATAAGTTCAAGACAGATATTAGGGAACTGGTTTTTGAGCTTGAAGCAGCCACTGGGAATGAATCAACGATCTTAATCAAATGTTACATAGGAAAAACTTATTGTTATAGAAACTAAATTAATTTGTACATACATTCAGCATTCAGTCCTTGTATGCAGCTGCCTCTTTTAGACAAATCTCCTCAAGGCTACAGAAATCTAGACAGAGATTCACAAGGCCAAATTCTGCCTTGGCAAAGATAAATATATTGATGCTGAAGTCAATTGAAGTTGCAAATGTGCATGTGTAGATGGGATTTAACCCATTTATTTATCATGATACAAAATATGGGGCTGTCTGGTATTGGAGAATAATATTCTCTAGAAGAAGTGATCCCTAATGGGTTTATTTTACTATAATTCAAAAGCTATTATAATTGGAGCTGATCAGGAATATTTTGATTAATTGTTTTTTTCATTAGAAAATGCCAGTTTATCAAAATGCAGGAAAGGGTCAGTTTCCATTAATTTCTCATTTTGAAATGTTGGAAAAGTTTCAGATTTCAAAATTTTTGCATAATGGCCTACACAGTAGCGATAGACAAATCTTAAAAGGGCCACTGATTTGGTTTGGCTATATGTTCAAAATTTTGCAAACTTACCTGAAATTTGTGAAAACTGTACTGGGCAGGGAATCTCTAGAGACCAGGCATTTCCACAAGACTTCCAGCACTTCCTGCTTCCCGTGAATCTGCAAATACTGTGAAAATGATCTTTTCTAACGCCATTTCTACACTTCTGAGACCCCTGTTCACTGAAACCAACAAGTGATCAACCATACAGAATGAAAAATAATAATAAAAACTTAACTGAATTTAGCTGGGTAAAGTTTTGGGTCCATGTTTATTTTATCTTAACCATTGTTGCCCATCCCTCCAGCACAGTAAAAGAGTACTACCAGTACCTATCCATTTGCTTTGTATATAGTTACCTTCAGCATGAAAATCAATTAAAAGAATAGAATAAAATACAATAAATCCCATTTTGTCTCTGACTCAATTGGATTGTCACATCTCATAAGCACCTCATGGCGTGAGCTTGCCTCATCTTACAGAAGTAAAAATGATATTCAACTCAGGATGGCCCACTTGGGCTTTACATTCCACAAAATAAACAAAATAGTCTTTCATTGTCTCAAGCAAAAATGTGTAGTCAAAGTTAGGCCCTGACCAGGCCAAGTTTCTTGGGTTAAGATGGGGGAGATCCTTCTTCCCCATCCCAGCTTCACTCAGTACTGGGCCCTGGAAGAAGCAGCCAGCCCTTTTTATCTTGCCTGCTAGGCCCTGATTGGCTTTTGCCTGCTCCCAGCCCCTCTAGCTACCGGATGACCAATACTGATTGGTTCCACCTACAGCTGTTCCTGCGTGGCCTTTCCAGGCAGCTCTCAGAGGACTAAACTTTGTGTACCTTTTCCCCAAAAGGACTCCTCTTGCGGGTACACCCTGTCACATTGACTTTTTTGGAAGATATTTATTGTGGAAAGTGAGGAATATTACTTTGATAATAGGATTTCATGAATAATAATCCACCATGAATCCCATAAGCTCTTTTCCTTGGGAAGGATTTAAAGTAGATTTTGTCAAGTTTTGCAAGAAATGCTAGTGCTATTGGAAACTGTAGAAGGTTGCTAAAATGAAAGGTCAGTGTTAGATAAGGGGGAATTATGAGCTATCTCTAGACTAGAAACAGCAGGCCTTACAAGACACCATTAGTTTTCATTGCTGTGAAAAAAAAGTCGTACTTTTCATTGACATAACAGAAATGCCTGATAACTGAAGAAAGTTCATAAAATTGATTTGTAATAAAGCTTTTCATATGTTGTTTCTGGCATCTTATTAAAACCTACCGCATACCTGCTTTTTTTCTGCAAAGAAAAATTGGGCACTTTCAGAGGTTGAGGTGTCAGAAGAAGAGGTGCTGGAGCAACCTGATAATTTAAAAAAACAATAAATCACCAGGTCCACCTGGTACACCCAAGAGTTCTGAAGGAGCTCAAGTATCCAGTGGCTGAGCTGCTAACAAATGTATACAAGCTCTCATTAAAAACAACCACTCTTTCAGAGGATTGTAGGGTAGCAAATTTTGTATCCAAAGCTCCATTCGTGACCTGGAGAATTGTACAACAATAAACCTTGCATCTATATCTGGCAAACTGATTAAAATGACAAGTAAAAGCAGATTAGCAAAACACCTGGAAGATCATGATCTTATAGGGTTTAACTAGCGCAGTTGCTATAAAGGGAAATTGTCTCATTAATGTCTTAGAATGGTTTGAACGTGCCAGTAAAACAGTGGATAGAGGAGAACTGGTTGACCTAAATTATTTAAACTTCCAAATGTCCTCTGACAAGGTGTCATACACGAGGCTACTAAAGAAATTTAGTAGTCATGGAGTGGGAGGTAAAGTATTGTCCTGCAACAAAAACTGGCTAGACAGAATGCAAAAAGGAAAATGTAATAGTCAATTTTCATCCTGGCAAAAGATGAATAGTGGGGGTGCCTTCATGTTTTGTACTAGGTCCCATGTTTTTTTAATATATTAATGATCTGGAAAGGGGCGAGTAAGTAGTGAGGTATAAAATTTGCAGATGAGAGAAAGTTATTTTGATTAGTGAGGAATAGAAGACTGAGGAACTTCAGAGAGATCTAAACAAGTTAAGTGCATGGACAACATGATGGCAAATCATATTCAATGTTAATAATATTCAATTAAATGCAAAATCATGCACATCGGAGAGAAAAATATAAGCTCCTTGTGCACCGGATGAGGTCCTAAATTAGCTGTATCAACCCCAAAAAGGGACCTGAGCATTACTGTAGATAGCTCATGAAGACCTCTGTACAATGTGCAGCTGTGGTTAAAAAGAAAGCCAAGTATATCAGTTAAATGTTGTAACACTGAGCACAACAATACCTTTACAAATCTGGGCCTTAGTCACCTTTGAAAATATAGCTTAAAGTCCTAAACCACTAAGACTCTTTTGAAAATTTTAGCCCAACTCTGAAACTCAAGCATGGGGCTTGTCCTGTAAATATATATATATATATATATTATATATATATATATATATATTGCACAAGGAATGGGATGGTGAATAATGCTAAGAATATTATAATGCCTTTTTATAAATCAATGATGTGGCCTCATCTGAAATACTCTGAGCAGTACTGCTCAACGCATCTTAAACAGGACACTGGAGAACTAGAGGGGGTTCTGTGAAGGGCAGTGAGAATGATCAAGGACATGCAAAAATTCTCTGATGAAGAGAGACTGACAAGATAGGGATGGTTTACCTTAGAAATGAGATGAATAAGAGGGTACATGATAAAAGTATAAAAAATAATGAGTGGAATACAGACGGTAGATTGGGAACTTCTGTTCTCCCTGTTTATGATACAAGAACAAGGGAACAGTCAATGAAAACAGAAGGTGAGAAATTCAAATCTGATAAAAGGAAATACTTTTTCTCAAATGTGTAATTAAACTGTGGAACTCACTGCCACAGGAAGTCATTGAGGACAAAACTCAGCAAGATTAAAAAAGGGCTGGGACATTTACAGATTTATCAAGGATATTCAGAATCACCATAATTAGTGATAAATACTTTGTGGAATGGATATTAATCCTAATACTTCAGAGTTTAAGCCAATCTCTTAACTATTAGAGGTCAGGCTGAAACCTACTGTGGGACTGATGGACATCCCAACATCTATTCTTACAATAGAATAAGAATATCTACTGTGGGACATAATATTGATTCTACATTATCTTTTACTTATTATTCTAATTTAATCTTTTATCTTTTTTGTTTCTGTTTTGTCCCTGCTACCCTATTTTCCCGCCACCACCTAGCACACAGTTTTAATTTCTCCAGTTACTGCAATTAACCTCTTTTTAGATGCAAAAGCCTTTTTCATTACTCTTGTTATAAAAAGTGAGCTATTTGCCAGGCAGGTTTCCCAAGCTCTCCCAACTCTATTAAAATGTGAATTTCTGTATTGCAAAATCCCTGTGATGTATGCTCACAAGGCAAAATGAATTAATACTGTTTTTTTTTCAAGCAGAAAAAATAGTCAACACTGATAATTTTATTGAATATTTAAACAATGCTAATATTAACTGCTCTCTTTCAAAACTGAGCAGCCTATGTATTAGATGAATGTAGCCCTTTTCCTTGTCTGCAAGTCATCCACACATACATTTTAAAAAATAAAGTCTGTTTGTTATTCAGAATTGTTCAATGGATATTTTATGCTAACACATTTCAGCCTATGGGTTATCTCAGAACTATTCACTTTGACTTTTAATTTTTCCTTATCAGTTGCATGTGATTTGCCGCCTAAGTCACTCGCTGTTGTTTCTGTTCCATGACTAGATGACTGAAACTTTTATAAACATAAGGAAAGAAATCAAAGAGATTTCAAGTTGACCTTATCCAAAGTCTATTGAAGTCAGTTGGGAATCTCTCCATTGAGTTCAGTGGGCTCTGGATCAGGTACATGAATATTCTGGCAAGAACTGTCACAAGGACACATATTTGCATATATATTTACAGGACAAGCCCCATGCTTGAGTTTCAGAGTTGGGCTAAAATTTTCAAAAGAGTCTTAGTGGTTTAGGACTTTAAGCTATATTTTCAAAGGTGACTAAGGCCCAGATTTGTAAAGGTATTGTTGTGCTCAGTGTTACAACATTTAACTGATTCAGGAGCTTAAATCTCATTTTCAAAAGGCATGTAGGCACTTAGGAACCAAAATCACAAAAACAGCCCATTTGGACATTTTCTAAAAAACAATTTCATTTTCTGGTTCATAATGACTTTGTTTGAAATGGTAGATTTTGGTTAAAAACGAAATATAAATAAATAAATATTAAAATCCCAATAAAATATTTAGATTGACCCAATCCATTTTTTCCAGTTTATTGGTTGGCAAAAATTTCAAGGTTTTGACTTTTTCTTTCAGGATTGGACAAAATATCAAAATCTCAAAAACTTTTTCAGGAAGGGAAAACCATATCCCACCTAACTCTGCTGAAAAGATCTGGTATGGTTCTTATCAGGATTTATGTCCTGATTCTGCTTTTGTATCTTGTAGCATAAAAGCATGATCTCCTGGCACCCATACAGGGGTCCATATTAGCAAATCCTGATGAGGAGTCTGGAGTTTGGCTGCTGCTAGCTACTTCCTATTTTTCATTGAAAAAGTTCTCCCATTCATAAAAATTATGCAACATATTCAATAATATCGTTTGCTAATGTATTATGGGGTATGTCTGACATTCTTAATTAATTAGTCACAATTTCTTATAAGGTCACTACTCACTAAGTGGTGACATGTGAATGAGAAAAGGAAATTGTGCTGGGCAAAGACATAGTGAGTTCATTAGAAAAGTATGTAATGGCTGTACTGCAATTAATGAAGTGTTGGAGATAATCCATTGCCATCTGTCTTTATTTGACTAAGCCACACAACTGCAGACCATATCAGCAGGAAAAATACCCACATGTTTCAATCAGAGATAGAAGAATACCGCTGAACAGAATTGGCGAACATTTGTGCAAGTTCCGAAGAGCTGTTCACTTTGACCATGTCCATACCCCTTTTTTATTCAATGTTCATGAACACACACACACACACACACACACCAAGGAATTTTTGTTCAAAAATGTTTGAAGAGTGTTTTTCATACAAATACCTATATGCAAACAGAGGTATTCATCTTCTTTTGTTTAAAAAGCTTTAGTCTTCCAGCTGGGGATCAGAAAAAATGTCATGTAACTTTACTGAACAGTTACACACTATGAATAATGAACAGTGATCGGTTAAAAAGAGGGATTTTCAAAAGCACCTAAGTGAGTTAGGTGCAGGAATCCAATTGACTCAGTTGTTTCTGATTGGAAGACAGAAAAAGTGACTAACATTGTTCAGTATGTTACTCGGAATAAATAATTGGATCACCTCTAGTTCTGAGTTTTGATCACAGCAAAAGATAGAATATATTTTGACTGTAATATACGGGCTCAGTTATGGCTGGTCCTATGTGGGTGTGCAAGATGGGAGAGAAGACATTGTGCTTTGCCCAGTATAATTTCCTTTTTTCAGTTGCATGCTAACAGTGAGTAGTGAATTGTGACTAGTTATTTAATAACATCTGTGTTAGACATAACAGCAAATAAATACCATAGAAAACTATAATATTGAATATGCTGTGTAATTTTTAGAAATGAGAGAAACTGTTTGTTGAAAAATATGAAGTAGCATAGCTTTCTCCCCCATATGGCATACCCACACAGGACCAGTCACAAGTGAGCCCTTACACTGTAGTCAAAATATATTCCTTCTTTAGCTCAGATCCAAACTGGAAACTAAAATACAAATTACTTATTGTGGGTAATGCATTAGACAATGTTAGTAATTTTATTTCCTTTTGCCCCTGCACAGGGGTCAGCTGCATTAGCCTTGTCTATACTGGCAAAATGTATTGATGGCACCAACCTTTTCAAATGATCTGTGAAGCTCTCCGTATATGCCAGCAGTGCTGCCTGGGGATGCATATGCTGTTGCCAGTATCTTGGGCATCTCTGAAGCCACAAGAGACATTCTAGCTGGTTCTGCTTCCTCTCTCCCTAAGGAATGAACTTCCTGTCTGTGTCAGCTGCCCATCTTATATCTGATATAGCTGTAATTCAATAATATGTGCCTTTGCATTGCTATTAATTCAAATCAATCATTCTTTAAAAATGAAAATGTTTCTTATTTTAGCCTTATCCTGGAAGTTGGACTACCTGATCCCATAATTTCTCAGGGTAGAAAATTCATTTGACTATCTTAAATAACAGTTTGCAACCCTGTGGACACAATGATAAAAGGAGTACTTGTGGCACCTTAGAGACTAACAAATTTATTAGAGCATAAGCTTTCGTGAGCTACAGCTCACTTCATCGGATGCATACAGTGGAAAATATAGTGGGGAGATTTTATATACACAAAGAACATGAAACAATGGGTGTTACCATACAGAGTGTAACAAGAGTGATCAGGAAAGATGAGCTATTACCAGCAGGAGAACACCGGGGGTGGGGAGAAACCTTTTGTAGTGATAATCAGTGGCCCTGCTATGGGCACACGCATGGGCCCACAGTATGCCAACATTTTCATGGCTGACTTAGAACAATGCTTCCTCAGCTCTTGTCCCCTAACGCCCTTCCTCTACTTGCGCTACACTGATGACATCTTCATCATCTGGACCCATGGAAAAGAAGCCCTTGAGGAATTCCACCATGATTTCAACAATTTCCATCCCACCATCAACCTCAGCCTGGACCAGTCCACACAAGAGATCCACTTCCTGGACACTACAGTGCTAATAAGCGCTGGTCACATAAACATAACCCTATACCGGAAACCTACTGACTGCTATACTTACCTACATGCCTCCAGCTTCCATCCAGGACACAACACACAATCCATTGTCTACAGCCCAGCTCTACGATACAACCGCATTTGCTCCAACCCCTCAGACAGAGACAAACACCTACAAGATCTCTATCAAGCGTTCTTACAACTACAATACCCACCTGTTGAAGTGAAGAAACAGATGGACAGAGCCAGAAGAGTACCCAGAAGTTACCTACTACAGGACAGGCCCAACAAAGAAAATAACAGAATGCCACTCGCCATCACCTTCAGCCCCCAACTGAAACCTCTCCAATGCATCGTCAAGGATCTACAACCTATCCTGAAGGACGACCCATCACTCTCACAGATCTTGGGAGACAGGCCAGTCCTTGCTTACAGACAGCCCCCCAACCTGAAGCAAATACTCACCAGCAACTGCACACCACCCAACAAAAACACTAACTCAGGAACCTATCCTTACAACAAAGCCCATTGCCAACTGTGTCCACATATCTATTCAGGGGACACCATCATAGGGCCTAATCACATCAGCCACGCTATCAGAGGCTTGTTCACCTGCGCATCTACCAATGTGATATATGCCATCATGTGCCAGCAATGCCCCTCTGCCATGTACATTGGTCAAACTGGACAGTCTCTATGTAAAAGAATAAATGGATACAAATCAGATGTCAAGAATTATAATATTCAAAAACCAGCTGGAGAACACTTCAATCTCTCTGGTCACTCAATTACAGACCTAAAAGTGGTAATTCTTCAACAAAAAAACTTCAAAAACAGACTCCAATGAGAGACTGCTGCATTGGAATTAATTCGCAAACTGGATACAATTAACTTAGGCTTGAATAAAGACTGGGAGTGGATGTGTCATTACACATGTGTATTTCCCCTTGTTTATTTCCCCTCCTACTGTTCTTGTAAAGTGCTGGAAATGGCCCACCTTGATTATCACTACAAAAGGTTTCTCCCCCTCCCCTAGCTCTCCTGCTGGTAATAGCTCACCTTTCCTGATCACTCTTCTTACAGTCTGTATGGTAACACCCATTGTTTCATGTTCTCTGTGTATATAAAATCTCCCCACTATATTTTCCACTGTATGCATCCGATGAAGTGAGCTGTAGCTAACGAAAGCTTATGCTCTAATAAATTTGTTAGTCTCTAAGGTGCCACAAGTACTCCTTTTCTTTTTACGGATATAGACTAACACGGCTGCTACTCTGAAAAATGATCTTTACGATATTAAAATGGAGAAGAGTGGAAGCTGCAGGTCAGTGAACACCTAAAGAAGAGTGTGGAAAAACATTGGCCTTTATGAGTATTTATTCCAGTCAGTAAAACTGTGTAAATGTAACACTAACTATTTCATTACCAAATATATTGTAATAAACAAAAATTCAATATTCTTGTTTTGCTATGCCTATTGGTTTGAAGCATCCTGAAAGATGATGTTCTCTGTGTCAGGAATATAAAATGTAGTAATTCAAGGTACACAGTGCTGTTTGCCAAATAGATTTTGACAGTGGTGCTCCATCAATATTTTACCGAGAATGAAAAATGAACACTGTCTCCATTTTATTGATATTCTCTGGAACCAAGCAACCTTTTGCTATGCTCCCAGGGAAAACCTAGCACTTCTGAAATGATACAATTTCATGCACCCTTTCAAAAAGGCTTCAATCCCATATGTCCATTATTTTAAATTTATTGTTTTAATGGGACCTTTTCAGTGAGTCCCTATCTGGTATGGTTTTGAGTTGAACACATAGCAAAGCAGCACCTTTGCTCTATAGGTATCCATTCCTGCAGTGATTTGCGTTTTGATTCAGAGTTCAACCTGTCAGTGAAAATGAAGGCTGCATTCAAAATAGCAAAGATCTATATCTTCCCACATACTACCTGGCTAAACTCATAATAAAAGACTAACATTTTAGCCAGGGAGCTGAATGAATCCTCTGAATCCACTTGTACATGCTATAATTTACAAAATATTATAATAAAGAAATGTGTATTTTGAGTTAATTTCATATTTCTTCATGGTACTGAACAGACCACTCTAGGGAATGAAGCCCTCTCTTTAATTGCAGAAGCCCAAATTCTCCCACCGTTACTCACATTGAGTAGTACCTTATTCCATGGTTCATCTTTTTGGCACTACTCGTGATAAGGTAGGCAGAACCTGGCTCTCTACAGTGTCTATAGCATGGCAATGGCAATACAGTCTTCCTTTCCCACTCGCACGTCTCCACCGTGGCCTGGAGGGAACACCACAAGGAATAAGATAGTAGTTCTACATCCATAGCAATTCAGTCCTTGGCTTTTCTGTTCATATCACGAACAAGTGTGCCAACCAGTGCCGGTTGTGATGGTGGATTTTTGTGATGCGAACTCTTCTCCATGAGGAAAGAACTGAATTGAAATCACTATCTCATTTCAGAGGGATCACTAAATAGTCTTGGATGTTTGATCATTACTGGTCTGGATAAGATTTACACTGGTGATCATTAATTATATTCATTTTTTTTATTTCAGTTTGAATTTTCCCTTTTTCTGTTTCCTGTTAAAGTGTTTTCTCAAATAGAGCGTGTAGGGGCTCTTATGGCAGCAAAGGAAACAATTCAGATTTTATAAAGTTTAAGTGATACCAAAATGACAATGATGCATAAAGCACCCCAGATCATTCCCCATAGTCACTGCATGGTAACATGCTCAGAATTTCAGAATTCATAGAAGTGACTGACACACAGAGAGGTGAGATCACTGGGCCAGTGGTCAGCATTAAGGTAGAGTCTAGAAGCTGTCAGAGGAAGGGAAGTAGTTGGGAACCCACATTGGGAGGCACCACATATTCAGCAAGCTAATTATATTGATATCTGGATAAAAATCTTGTTTTATAGTCAGCTGGTACATCCAAACTACCATACTCTTTCAAGACAGTCCAAATAAACCAGAACATCTGTTTAGCCTATGGATTTCCCCAGGTTTCATGTTCCAGTGGTAAACATCCTATTGCATGCTATTGATCTGATAAGTGCCTAATAATAAAGTTTATTGTATTGGTAGCTGGGCCTTTATTCTCTGATGATTATCAGAAGCACACATATCCAACTACATAAATACACATATCATGGCACACCCAGGGAAAACTTGCTGCTGCACATTTTGATTTTACAAGATGCAGAGCACTGCACATCCCTGTATCTGAGGGCACAGTTAAGCCCTTAGAACAGCAGAATCTTGTCTTTGTACAACAGGGAATTTGATAATTGGGCAGATGAAGCATGAAGGAATGAGTCTAGAGTGCTGGTGGCAGAAATTCCCATCTGAATTCAGCCAATCACAGATAAAGATTTTTTACAAACATATGTCTGGGCTGCAGTAGTGGTGAAGAAACCTTTTTTCTCCACTGCAGCATCATTCAAGGTCCAGTCTTGTGTGCTACACTACAGATTAGCAGGAGGATGGTTGTATGGCTGCAGAGGAGGGCATCATTGTGTGATATGTGCCTCTGCTTGTTTCTACTGAGCTCTAACCCAGGTCTGTTCAAATCCCATATGAAACTTACCAGGGATTTCTCAGAATGTGACAAAGGGTCAGAGATCTCTCCTGGTTGCCATGAATGGCTTCACAAGATAAATGTGCTATAAATTCCTGTGCTACTTGCCAGAGGCAGACAAAAGCGCTGTAACATCCATGCTGCCGTTACATTCAAGCCTCGTATTTGATCATGCATGGGAAAAGTTTATTAATGACATAGTTAGGCATTTTGAAATAGTGCCAGCAGATGGCTGTTATGTTCTTACTGTAATTGATTACCACAGCAAATGCACAGAAGTATCCTTTACCAGCCAGTTTTCTTCAGCAGTAGTAGGATGTTTGTGTTAGCAATTCTCATGCATGAAGGAAACCCTGAAGAATTAGTCTCCGACAGCTCAATTCACACAAACGGAGTTTGAAGAATTTCCGAAGAAATATTAAGAACAGACCTTCTTCCATTTCTCGTCCTTAGGCCCATGGGGAAATTGAATATTTTAACAGAGCTTTGAAAGATAGTTTGCAAATTGTTGACCTAGAAAGCAAGCTTTGGAAACCATTGGCTATAGAACTTACAGAATTAATGAGAAATCCTGCAGAACTGCTGCATATGACAACCATGCTAGCATCAGTCACAGTCACACAAAGAGAAACTCATAGTGGAGCCATGTAATAGACTGTAACTATAATTACAGGGTGAAATCTTGGCCCTGTTGAAGTCAGTGGGAATTTGCCATTGACTTCCTGGGGGCCAGGATTTTATCCATAGTATATAGGAGAGAGTGACATATATATGTTAGGTTAATGTGGCTATGATAGATGCTGGCATGCACGAGGCACTTATGGGAAGTGCATCATGGGGCAGTGTTACACTGGAGCAGTAATAGTTTTCCCACATAATGGCTTCATCTGTAGCTTTTGAAAGCCACTCTTATACTTCCTACCGCAATTTGTGAGGAGGGGTTTTCACAGGACATGATGACATGCTATTTTCGCTTCTTTGTTGCATTGAATCTTTTGGGGAATATCTGCCCCTTTCATGCTGGTTTACATCGAAGCAGATGATATGACCCATAGTGAAATAATTTGAAAGTGTCATTAGAAAAGTACTTAGTTGCTGTAAAAATGACTTAGGGCTTTTCTACACTGGCTTGCTTATTTGTTTATTTTTGCACTAGTGAAACTGTACCAATGAAACACCCTACCATAGATGTACTGTGTTGTAAAAAGAGATTTGCTTTAGACTGTCATGCCCAGGTGCAAATCACTTTTTACAGTGATGTCATACATGGACGCTGATACAAAAGCAGCTATACCGGTACAGGTTTCCTCCTTCCCCAAAACAAACACACCCAGATAAGCCCTGAGTACATGCCTCTGTTAGTCTTGCACTCCCCCTGACATTCACCTAAGTTAGAAGTCACTTTAGTCACCAGATCAAGTGTCTAATGCAATACAAAATGCTTTGAGCAATATTTCTGTTTAGAAAAATTACAGAAAACATTTATATTTGTTTTGCAGAATGCAAAGTTGTTAAAGTGAGTGGTGGAACATTTTCTGCCACTGGCAAATCTGACATTATGAAATTCTCTGTCATATGAACAACAGTTTGTTTTTAGTAATATAAAGAGTATTAAGGTCACATTCCACACATTTTGCAACTAGCTTTGTACCACAAGTCTTGATAGAGTAAAGGAAGATGACAAAGTTCCCTGACTCCAATGCTTAGGGCATTGTACTCATGGGGATGCCACGTTTTATTAAAAGTGTCATTTTGTTCATTGATACCTGCTATAAATATGTATCATTTACATAATTGCACAATGCAAGGGACCAACATTGCTTTCCACTGGAGGGGTCCTGCACATGAGATTACTTTTGTGAATAAATGTTATCATTGCGTAACAAGTCTCAGCACACTCCTTTAATTTAGAGTTAAGAAGGCATACAAGTCCTCATGTTTCAGGGCCTACACTAACCTCTCAGAGGTTCAGAGGAAGGATACCAGAATAGCTGGACCACTGGTCTGTTCTAGTACAGCAATTCCTCAATGTGTAAAATTTGTCTTACTTATAAGTGAGCTGCAACACAAATGTATAGACCGAAACATTACATGTTTTTAGATGTATGACCAAAAAGATGCAGGGTCAAGTAAAGGTCTGGCCACGTGTGGTGTTTACTTCCTTCTGCAGGATGCTGAGAGCCCTCAACTCCCACTGGCATTACCTGGCACTGAGGGAGCTCAGCACTGCCTCAGAGGCACATAACATCTTGAAGGATTAGGCAGTGATGGATGAACAGCAAACGGTTTGGAACTTAGAATGGCCACCAAATAGTTTGGATGAGTATCTAATCTTCTTCAGAGTAACAATCTCCTAGGACTGCTAAACTGGGCTGTAAATCTTGCTAAATTTCCAAGACTCCCACTTCTAGTCCCAGCTTGAAATATGACAAAAAATAAAAATAAAGCCTCTCTCTTGATATTATAGCATATCCAGCTATGACTCTGGAAGTGAAAGGAACACAGTAAATGAACAACTAACCTCCTTTAAATTTACCTGGACCTTTCAAACCTGAGCAAAGGTTCAGTTCAAGTATGGTTCTAAACAAGCTGAAAGTTCAGGGAGGTTCCTTTTGTTATTCAAATTGGTTCAGCCATCCCTCGTAACAATAATAATTATCCATTGCTATGTTATTATTCATTTTTTTAAAAAAGCCTATCAGCTCACAAGCTGGAATGCCAGACAGACGCTTTTGCTGGCCAACCTTGCATTTTTTGAACCACCACTCTGCTGATGTAGCAAATATCAACACTAGCTTCTATAACAGCTTCGCTGTCCTGCCGTCTTTATCCTGTAGTCTCCTGTCTATTTAAGATATAAACAACAACATTTAAAAATAATGATATAACTTTTTTTACCACTATATAAGATATAAGGACAGTTAAAGGGTTACAATAATGCAGTGCTCTGTTAGCTTTTGACATTTGTAAGCAGGGGTTGGTGGAAGAGAAGCATAAAGGAATTTGTAAGATTTTGCAAGAAATCAAGCAAATGTGCATTACAGACAGAAATGGCCCTGAACCAAAATTCCAGTGATGAAATCCTGGCCCCACTGAAGTAAATGGAAAACTCCCATTTACTTCAACAGGGCCAGGATTTTATCCCAGATGTGAATACCCTAGAACTAGAGCTTTGGGGAAGTTCAGATATGATCTGGATCAAATTCAAATCAGATCTTCACAGCTGATCTCTTACTGCCTGTCATGGGTTTAACCAAAACAAATTCAATTTAAAGCTTCCGATTCATCTCTAATAATCTGTTTTGGGACTAGGCAAACCAGCTGGAATAAAACAAGGCCCTTTCCTGTCCCAAACCTCCCTCTGAATTCAAACCAAACCTATTCTGAGGTTATGAAATGTTAGCATGAATGCTTTTACACAGTTATTCCAACCAAACTAGAACTGGAAGTTCCAAAATACCATGAGAAAAACCTGTTCTTGCAATTTTTCTGTTCAGCTGCAGACGTCAGAAAGCATAATTTTAGGAAACTTCCAGGCCAATTTTGCTAACTCCTGATGCCCAGTTCTGATCTCATTTACACAAGTTTTCCACTGGTGTGGCTCCATTAATTTCAACAGAACTATTCCTGATTTACGGCAAAGCGATGTCAGAATGTGGCTCTAGAGTTCCAGTTAGTTCAAAGGAAATGCATCTGAATTTCTGGATGTTCAGCTACACTAAAGGCAAAATTTAAAATTTTCGAGTTTCACTAGTTTGAGTTTCTCTGAACATTACACTTATCAAAGAGGCATTGAGAACAAAGATTTCGGTTTTGTGAATTTTCACAAACAAATATTTTTCTTGATTATTTATTTGCTTCAAGTAGCCTTTTCACACATTTTTGTAAATATCTTCATATGTGCTGTTTCTTACTAGATATCTACATCCAATAAATATTAGTGAAGGTATTCACTAAGCTTTACAAATGGATACATACTGACTTGGGGCATATCATGCCATTTTTTTTAATCGGAACTCTCCCTTTAAATCAATGAAATCATCTTAAAATGAACGATAATAGGGTTCTAGGTTTGTCATTTATTAACTAATGTTAAGGAAATGCATCTTCATATTTTATCTTTAATGAATAGGGCCCTTTCCTCCTTACAGATATCTCAGTAGAGAATGAGCCTTGTCTCTTCCATTTTCGGTGGGCTGCTATAAATAAGATACCTACATTTAAGAATTATGGGACTGATCATCAGCCTCTGGTCTAGCCCCTTTGTGACACTATATTTTGTATAGGGAAATTCCCAACTGAAGCAGATCCCATGTAGCTCATTAATATTATTATTTAACATTTATATTGCAGTAGTGCCTGAAGGCTGCAACCAGGTTGGATCCATTGTACTAAGTGCTGTACAAATATAAATAATAGTCTGTTTCCAGAAAGACTTATAGCCTTAAAAAAGAAGGTTTCTAACCATCAGAGGAGTGAAGTTTTGGAATAGCCTTCCAAGGGAAGCAGTGGGGGCAAAAGATCTATCTGGCTTTAAGATTAAACTCGATAAGTTTATGGAGGAGATGGTATGATGGGATAACATGATTTTGGTAATTAATTGATCTTTAAATATTCATGGTAAATAGGCCCAATGGCCTGTGATGGGATGTTAGATGGGGTGGGATCTGAGTTACCCAGGAAAGAATTTTCTGTAGTATCTGGCTGGTGAATCTTGCCCATATGCTCAGGGTTTAGCTGATCGCCATATTTGGGGTCGGGAAGGAATTTTCCTCCAGGGCAGATTGGAAGAGGCCCTGGAGGTTTTTCGCCTTCCTCTGTAGCATGGGGCACGGGTTACTTGCTGGAGGATTCTCTGCTCCTTGAAGTCTTTAAACAACGATTTGAGGACTTCAATAGCTCAGACATAGGTGAGAGATTTTTTGCAGGAGTGGGTGGGTGAGGTTCTGTGACCTGTGCTATGCAGGAGGACAGACTAGATGATCATAATGATCCCTTCTGACCTTAGTATCTATGAAAAACAAGGCTAACATGTGGATGAGACAAACAAGCAGGACGGGCGGGGGTGGAAGAAATGGGATAACACAAACATAATAGGACAACCTCCTGATTCAGAAGGTAAGAGCAGAGCCTCGCACTCCAGAAATTAAGGCCAACGGAGTAACTTCTGGGGGGGCTGTTTCTGCCAATGTAACTTAGCTCCCAGCTCCCCCTGCAAAAAATTAGGTTACGTTGGAGGAGAACAGTTTGACATTTTGAAGATCTATCTACTTCTCTTTTTAATTCATCCACCACCTTCATATCTATGTAAGGAGCTATTTATCAATATTAACATTGCTAACTGCAGTGCTCATTATAATATTAACAGTAACATATTTGTATTTCGTGTTTGAAGATCTTCAATAAGAGATGGAGTCTATAGAATTCTTTGTCCCTGGCAGGTATATATAGTTTACTATCCGGGTGCCTATACAATAGGGCCCATTCAGCAGAAACTAGTTTATTTCTTTGGGAATTAATCTGGAAAGCCTCAGTGGAAGTGTGGAACAAAGAAGGATTGATCAAAAAATAGACAGAGCAGTCATTTATTTACTGATGTGGCCTGGATCAGAGAAGTACACCAATGGGTTATTTCAACAAGCCTGCTTTATTGTGTTTGCACTAACAAGATTTCTATGACATTTCAGAGGGGGGGAACATGCCAAAGTTTCAGTAAAGTTCCTTGGCCTTTAATGTTAATTTTCACCAACTTCCTCCAGGCAAAATAGATCTGCTGACTGGTACAATCTGTATAATGTATGTTATCGCTGCAGGAACTGTTTTACTGGGAGTCTGGAAGGAACTCATGCAGCCTGTGCAGGGTTTATAATTGATCCCATTTGTAAGGAACTCATGCTACGTGTGCAGGGTTTAATTGAATTAGTACAGTTTACCCCCTATTGGTCATTGCCCACTGTGGGTCACCCATACCAGCTATTTAAGAACTCAGCAAGTGCCATCCAGCATCTGCTCCACACTCGCTAGGTATAGGCATAGTTTGACTGCTAAATTTAGGGGGCACAAAGTGCAGGAGCGCATGCACACACATGCATGCTGAAGCCAGGTCCCTGGGCTCACTGGCTCTCTCCCATGCCTGGAGTGGTACCTGGGCTGCCGGTGCTGGAACCAATGTCAAATCTGATGGTCTTTATTCTTCTCCAGATTTAACATTGTTTTGATGTACCGTCCAGGAAACCAGAAGGGCGAGCCCAATGAACGTGTAAGAGGGAATACCTAAGAGAAAGAGCTCAAGTTTAAGTCTATTCTACAATCCTCAAACCTTGTAATGTTACCAATGCCCTAGTACATAGGTATTTGCTGCCCCTTATTAGATTCTTATTATCTAAATGACCCATTTGTGGTGGAAGTCATGTTGTCTCACAATGACACTAATAACCAACCTTCTAACCCTGATACCCTGATCAAAGATGGGATTCTGTACTTTAAGAGCCATATCTATGTTCCACAAGGTCACCCGCAGCTTGAAGTACTTACATTTATTTCTTCACACAACGCACAGTCAACCTGTGAAACTCTTTGCCAGAGGATGTTGTGAAGGCCTAGACTATAACAGGGTCAAAAAAAGAACAAGATAAATTCATAGAGGATAGGTCCATCAATGGCTATTAGCAAGGATGGGCAGGGGTGGTGTCCCTACCCTCTGTTTGCCAGAAGCTGGGAATGGACGACAGGAGATGAATCACTTGATGATTACCTGTTCTGTTCATTCCCTCTGGGGCATCTGGCATTGGCCACTGTTGGAGGACAGGATACTGGGCTAGAAGGACCTTTGGTCTGACCCAGTATGGCCATTCTTATGTTCTTATCATTCTCCTCTGGCTGGCCACTTTGACCACTTTAAAATATGTAGATTAGTTTATCGAAATTTCTGGTGGCTGACAATGCAGCACTTGGATGTTTGCTCTTGAACAAACTATTCCCCGCTGCCCAGCACGAAACCTGTTGGGGCCCTCACACCTTTATCAACCTCAGCTAAGTCCTAGTCATCCTTCTCCATGGATTTTATCACTGACCTATCCAGCTTGGCAGGTGTCATAAATATAAAGGGAAGGGTAAACACCTTTAAAATCCCTCCTGGCCAGAGGAAAAACCCTTTCACCTGTAAAGGGTTAAGAAGCTAGGATAACCTCTCTGGCACCTGACCAAAATGACCAATGAGGAGACAAGATACTTTCAAAAGCTGGGGGGAGGGAGAAACAAACTCTCTCTGTCTTTCTGTGTGATGCTTTTTCTGGGGACAGAACAGGAATGGAGTCTTAGAACTTAGTAAGCAATCTAGCTAGATATGCGTTAGATTCTGATTCCTTTAAATGGCTGAGAAAATAAGCTATGCTGAATGGAATGGATATTCCTGTTTTTGTGTCTTTTTGTAACTTAAGGTTTTGCCTAGAAGGATTCTCTATGTTTTGAATCTAATTACCCTGTAAAGTATTTACCATCCTGATTTTACAGAGGTTATTCTTTTTACTTTTTCTTCTATTAAAATTCTTCTTTTAAGAAACTGAATGCTTTTTCATTGTTCTTAAGATCCAAGGGTTTGGGTCTGTGGTCACCTTTGCAATTTGGTGAGGATTTTTATCAAACCTTCCCCAAGAAAGGGGGTGTAACGTTTGGGAGGATTTTGGGGGGAAAGACGTTTCCAAACGGACTCTTTCCTAGTAATATACCAGCTAGACGTTTGGTGGTGGCAGCGAAAGTCCAAGGGCAGAAGGTAAAATAGTTTGTACCCTGGGGAAGTTTTAACCTAAGCTGGTAAAAATAAACTTAGGAGGTTTACATGCAGGTCCCCACATCTGTACCCTAGAGTTCAGAGTGGGGAAGGAACCTTGACAGCAGGCAATATAGCCATCTCAGTTGTTGTTGACCAACTTACTAAAATGTATCACTTTATCTCATGTCCTGGAATCCCCACTGCTGAGGAGATGGCCTGGCTGCAGGAATGTGACACACTCAATAAGGATGGATGAAACTGTGAATGGAATCCATGGTTAGTGTACAAAGCGCTGCAATGGGTTGAGTCATGGTCAGAGTTGTAGGCAAATTCATGTCTTCAAACTCCATGGGCTACCATCTAGCACCATCACCAACAGGGACCGACAATTCATTTCCCATTTGTGGCAAGAACTTTTTAAATTGCTGAACATTAAGCTACATACTTCTCCTACCTACCAACCTCAGACTGATGGGGAGACAGAATGGGTTATCCAAAATCCTAGAACAATACCTTGTTGCTTCATCTGTTATTGTCAGGACAAATCCTTCCTTTTGCTGAATTTGCCTACAACTCTGACCATGTGTCAACCCACCACAATGCCTTGTTTGCTAATTATGGATTCCATCCATAATTCCATCTATCCGACTGAGTGTGTCTTACGTATCTGCAGTCACGTATCTGCAGTGTCTTACGTATCTGCAGTCAGTTTGTTCAGCATTTTTACCATGTCGAAGTGGAACTAAGGAAACATCTCAACTCACCCAAAAGTGCCTATAAGTATTATGCAGACCAACATTGTAGGGAAGCCACTTGTTTCATCGTCAGAGTTTTGCATACTATAGGTAATTTAGAGGATTTAGAAAAGCTTGCTATAAATATTATATAAAAATAACATTTTATCCTATTAAGAGCACATATTGGAGACCAGTTACACATGGTGAAGTTCATATCATGCGAAATAAGCAGCCTGTGTAGAAAAATATGTGGAATTAGTCCAAACCAATGAACATATGCTAATTTTATACTTCCTACTCCATCCTTTCTCCTCCAGCCCTCTCCCAAAAATGCCCACTAGTAACAGGTTGGCTTGCCCTTTAAGAGCTGGTGGGCTGGCCTAGTCAAGCCTGATTATAGAATGAGTCACACATGAGAAAGATCAAGGTGATTACTCTATAAAGAGCAGCAGGAGGCTGCAATGAAGGAGGGAAGCTCAGGAAATTGTAGAGAAACTGCAGAGAGTATGAAGGGCTCCTGCAGGGAAGATCCAGTGACCAAGGGAGCTTGTGATGAGAGGAACCCAGAGAGCAAGAGGCCCCTATGGGAAAACCCAGATGGAGTTTGGGCCTAGAAGTTTGAGGGTGTAGAGGCCAGTGCCAGAAGGATAAACTCCAAATAGGAAGAACAAGGAGGGCTGTGAGAACAGACTGGGACAAAAGAGGACCTCTGGCTGTGAGGGAAGACACTGGAGCTAAGTATAAACTTTTATGTGGTGAGGGACTTCATTTTTGGACCCTGCTAAGAACTATTCTCTTATTAAGCTGGCCCCAAGCAGGGGTGGGTGTGTGTGTGTGTGTGTGTGACACACACACAGATCTATATGAAAACTTCAGGGACTTGCAAGAGGGAGCTAACAAGGGCAGGGTGCCTGCAAAGCAACCCATGGCCACCTAGTAAACAGCAACCCCGCCACCCCACTGTTGCAAAAGCAGAAAGCCAGACAGTGGCATTGAAACAATTTGTATAGTGAGGGTGCTGAAAGCCATTAAACAAAACTGTAAACCCTGTATATAACGGAAACCACTTCAAGTCAGATGGTGCTGCTACACCTCTAGTTCCAGCACCCCTGAAGCCAGGTACAACTAAATATGTCTCTACCCGTCTTTCATTTACAAACTCACATTTCACATCGTAGGGTTGACCCTGAAAGACTCCCATTGACCATTGAGTCAAGTGAATTACTGCTTGCAATGCAACATAGGGATACTTTAACCCTAACAACAAGCTGATGAATGTTTGTTCAGGTTTTATATTATACTTCCTTTTGGATATGGACACATTAGTTGATCCACATAATAAAAAAAAAATTTTACCCTTTTAATACTGCAGGCTGTCATTTTCTGACCAAGGATAGGTCCTGGACAAAATATTGTATAACACTTAGACTGACCTTAGCAGGACTAGACACACATAATGATAATTGGTATCAGCTGGTCAACACCAGCACAGCCACCAATTCTACAGGGATAGGTCTGCTATGGGTGGAAGTCAAGCAGTAGGAGTCTTTGCAGAAAAATGGGGGTATAAACACCATCAGAGACAAGAACCAAAGCACAGGAGCCAGAGAGAAAACACAGCAAGAGCGTCAGGCATTTCAAGAGAGAGGCACATAGCTTGGTGGCAGGACAGATGCAGAAACACCTGAAAACTAGGTGTAACTTACTTGTATGCTGCAGTATGTGCTGATCGAAATCTCAGAGTAGGGAGTATGTCTCTCCCACTGCTTCATTGCACAGTTAATCAATTGAAGTTTGGAAGAGCTTAAGCCCCAGCTCCCAAGGATGCTTAGCTCAATGCCTCTGCACTTTAGAAGGTTTGACAAAGTGAAGCTGGGGCAGTCTGGCTAGCACTGTGAGCACTGAAAGTGTTTTTAACGGGCCCAATTTTGCTTATTTTACCCTTTCAAAATGTTGTACTTTATAAATCGTATCCTTTTGATATCCTATTAGTTATATTCACAGCAAACTCAGACATTAGATTAAAACTAGGGCTGTCGATTAATTGCAGTTAACTCAAAAAAATTAATCACGATACATTTTTTAATTGCGATTAATTGCAGTTTTCATCATACTGTTAAGCAGTAGAATACCAAGTGAAATTTAAATATTTTGATGTTTTTCTACATTTTCAAATATATTGATTTCAATTACACCACAGTATACAAAGTGTACAGTGCTCACTCTATATTATTATTTTTATTACTAATATTTGCATTCTAAAAAATGAAAAAAGAAATAGTATTTTTCAATTCACCTCATACAAGTACTGTAGTGCAATCACTTTATCATGAAAGTGCAACTTACGAATGTAGATTTTTTTGTTGTTACATAACTGCACTCAAAAACAAAACAATGTAAATATTTAGAGCCTACAAGTCCACACAGTCCTACTTCTTGTTTAGCCAATTGCGAAGCCAAACAAGTTTGTTTACATTTACAGGAGATGCTGCTGCCTGCTTATTATTTACATGACCTGAAAGTGAGAACAGGCATTCACATGGCACTTTTGTAGCTGGCGTTGCAAGGTATTTATATGCCAGATATGGTAAAGATTCATATGCCCCATCATGCTTCAGCCACCATTCCAGAGGACATGCTTCCATGGTGATGATGCTCATTAAAAAAATAATGTGTTAATTAAATTTGTGACTGAACTCCTTGAGGGAGAATTGTATGTCTTCGGCTGTGTTTTACCCGCATTCTGCCATATATTTCATGTTAGAGCAGTCTTGGATGATGACGCGACACATGTTGTTCATCTTAAGAACGCGTTCACTGCACATTTGACGAAACGCAAAGAAGGTACCAATGTGAGATTTCTAAAGGTAGCTACAGCACTCAAGCCAAGGTTTAAGAATCTGAAGTACCTTCCAAAATCTGAGAACGATGAGGTGTGGAGCATGCTTTCAGAAGTCTTAAAAGAGCAACAGTCCAGTGCTGAAACTACAGAACCCGAACAACCAATTCTAATAATTCTACATTTATAAATTCAATGTTCATGATAAAGAGATTGTACTACAGTACTTGCAATGGGGGAATTGAAAAATACCATTTCTTTTGTTTTTTACAGTGTGCGTATTTGTAATAAAAATAAATATAAAGTGAGCACTGTACACCTTTTATTCTGTGTTTTAATTGAAATCAATATATTTGAAAATGTAGAAAACATCCAAAAGTATTTAAATA
This sequence comes from Caretta caretta, assembly GCF_965140235.1. NCBI lineage: Eukaryota > Metazoa > Chordata > Testudines > Cheloniidae > Caretta > Caretta caretta. The sequence continues at coordinate 67,403,527 of NC_134207.1, forward strand.
AACGGTATTCTATTATTTTTACAGCGCGATTAATCGTGATTAATTTTTTTAATCGCTTGACAGCCCTAATTAAAACATTAAATACTCCTACTGGAGGGGTGCAATGTAACACTACTTTACTTCTTCGAATTCAGAACAGCAACACACAGGAACCAAAAAACAGAGGCATGGTTCACCATACGTTACTTTAGGCTGGCTCTCAGCAGACTGTCTCTGATCCCACACGCCCCTTGTCTTTAAGCAGGATCAGGAAACATCTTGCAGATTAAAGTGATAGCTTGTAATGTTGTCAGTTTTTAATACACCACAATACTAAGTCACTTTTAGATATTCATCCTTCTTCTCTAACTTGAACATGGCCCAGTTCCAATTTAGACTAATTTAAACACGAGGAATTCATTATTATGCAATGTGAAATTGAGGCTGTTAATGGTGCAAGGGTTAGCATGCAAGTCAGAGTTATTCAGTGCCCCTTCTAACAGCATACACCAGTTATTCCTGAGAGAAAAGTAGGATCAGTGGTGGAGGGGGAAAGGGTTCATAACCTATTTAATTAACTTGGAATTGCAAGTTAGATTCAGCAAGTTCACACAGCATTTTGTTAGCTTTTCACAACATTTGTATGAACCAAGTTTTGTTCATAAGGACCTTTGTGACAAGTGAATTTCAGGCCCGTAGCCAAAATTAATTAAATTAAATCCCTAACTTACCAACACTTTTTATGGTGGAAACAGTAGTGTGCAGTAGTTAGGTCACCCAGTCAGGTGTCAGAACAAAGTAATATTACTCTGATGACCAGTCACAGAGCTCTAAGGGTGAACTTCACCCATGTGCAGAGGGCCAGAACTGGACTTGTATAGCACTTAAGTCCACTCAAACCCTCATTGCTGATCCTCTGCATGTGCCTAATAGCAAATTCCAAGTATCAAAGAATTGGCTGAATACTCATGATGCACAGTTCACAAACTGTCTATCCATAGCTCTGATATTTTCATTAAAACTGTACAAAAATATAAATAATGAATGATTTAGTAAAAGTAGTGATCTGATCATGAATATTTTGAAAACAGAAAACAGGGCTAAATTTGTGACAAATTGTTTGCAGTGAATAGTTCTAATCATTACAATGTGTTCATTATTTTATTTTTAATATCAGCCACCTAGAATACTGTGACTAGGACCCAAGATGCACAGGGGTTTTACAATGGGATAATACCATTATATGTATAATTTCATTAAAGGCACAACAGTATGTTGTGTATGTAATTGGAGACGAGGGCTCATAAACTAAACACTGGAAAGAGATCTTACATGCTGTGTGACTGGCTAGTTTTAACCTTTGATGTAACCTACATTTTGGTTTTGTAATTACAATAATTAGATTAATTAATAAAAGTTCATTTGAAAAGTACTCATGCAGCATTGATGCTTAGTATGGTTACTGCCATTACGAACAATATCAGACCTCATCCACTGTTAATTTTGTAGCATCATTCTAGCTTTACAAACAGAATATAGAAGTCCCTTATCTTTCTGTTGTACTTTAGGAAACAGAACTAATATGATCCCAAATAAATACCAAAGGTCAGGTCATCCCCATGAACACTAAAACTTGTGGGAGGGGACTTTTGGGGAGAAAATTTCCATGAGGATCCCCCCCGTAGAGCTCTTCCAACACTGTCTGCTTCTCCCCTCCATGGAAAAGGCTACAGGGCTGCCAGATACCTCCACACTGAATCTGGCTCCGGATGCTTCCCACCCACTCCCCAGTCCCTGACTCCTTTGCAACTTAGTTCTGTTACAGCAGCACCACCTGATGCTTCCCCAGCTATCACTTTCCCCAGGACCACCAAGTGGGAAAGATAATATAGTCAGAGGTTGTATTTCTTTTTCCAAGGATTCTCCAGGTAGCCATAAACGAGCAACGTTCTTCCACCTGGTCGCATCCCCAGCCTGACCACTCCCTCCCTGACTCAACCAGTCTCCTCCCCCTACCAATGCATGGACCCTGTAGGCTTGGAGAGGCAACCTCAAGCTACAGATGTGGTGGAGCTATGCCACAGCAGCAGCTTAGCCCCTCCCGTTCAGAAGGGGGAGATCTTGATATATGAAGGTCCCATTCCATAATCAGATCAGGGGAGTTATGATCCAGCCCCGCAGTGTGAAAACTCATATCTGCTTCACTAAGAGGTGTCTGGTGCATATTTCAGTTACATTGTTCCTTAAATAAATCACAAAAAAAGCCTTTCTAGCACAAGCATACAAACTGTCAGGAGTTATTTTCTTTGCTGGTATGACACTGCTGTGTGATATATACTTTCCCTTCCTTACTGGACTGTAAACCATCTTAGAGGACGACACTTACAGTACAGCTACACAGGGGTAATAGAGCCATGACATGATTGCAGCTGGCCTGGGCCAGCTGACAGGCTTGCAGGGCTCGGGCTGCTGGGCTAAAAGTTGCTATGTAGACGTTTGGGCTAGGGCTGGAGCCCTAGATCTGAGACCCTTCACCCTTGCAGGGTCCCAGAGCTCAGCTCCAGCCTGAGCCTGAACATCTACACAGCAATTTTTCAGCCCCGGAGCCCGAGCCCTGTGAGCTGGAGTCCACTGACCCAGGCCAGCCACAGGGTTTTTATCTCTGTGTAGATGTACCCTTCGAGGGATTCAGAGTTGTGCCTGACTTTAAGGGGTGCCTGGAGATTGCTGAGCTCCTCTTTATTTACAGTGAAGGAAAGAAGTGTCTGGAAAGTGGCACTTGAAAATCTAAAGGGACAAGCAGTCTGTTTCACACCACTGCCGTAAGCTGTTTTCTCCCCTGTGGAGCCGAGATCACCTAGCGAGCCTAAAGAACAACAGTCTGTTCACGCTCCTTGGGCTGAAGCTGCACATTTGGATACCAGAAAATTCGTCTGCTTCCAGCCTTTGTCTTCAAACTGCCTTTCATCGGTGCTTACTCTTGTACTTTGGCAGAAGGCTCCATAGGCCTCTGAGCATGTGATCACTTGACACTAATCAACAAAATGTGAAAACAAGATGCTCACTGTGCATTGGCAGAAATGTTAGGTGAGGCTGAGATGCCTTCTGGAGTTTTCAGCCACCCTTTCATTCCAGGGCTATTAGTCCCTTTGTCTTCGCTAGGAAATGTAGTTGTGATGATTTTTCCCAAACAAGTTAGTTGACATGCTGCTGTCTGGTCAGTGTAGCTAAGTACAAGTCAAGCTCAGGATCATGTTGTCATTAAACTACACTGGGACAGTCTCTCTCCATGATGCTGACACAATACTGAACATGGTTTAGTTTGTCAGCTAACTTCATTGTTGTCCGAAATGCTATTTAAATACAAACACTTTCTTCTCTTGGATTGGTAGCAGTTGCATTCCAACCCTAATCCCATTACAGAATTCTGCTGGAAATCAGGGGTCTGATAACGTGTGATCCCTGACTGACATAGCTGTGCCAGCAAAAGCCCCAAGTTTAAACACAAAAACAACAAGGATTACTTGTGACACCTTAGAGACTAACAAATTTATTTGGGCATAAGCTTTAGTGGGCTATGCCCAAATTAATTTCTTAGTCTCTAAGGTGCCACAAGTACTCCTCGTTGTTTTTGCTGATACAGACTAACACGGCTACCCCTCTGAAGTTTAAACAGAGTTATACTGACAGTATAGCTTATTTATGCAGTGTAGTGGTAGCCATGTTGATCCTAGGATATTAGAGAGACAAGGTGTGTGAGGTAATATCTTCTATTGGACCAACTTCCGTTGGTGAGAGAAGAAGAGCTCTGCGTGGCTCAAAAGCTTGTCTCTCTCACCAACAGAAGTTGGTTCCACCTTGTGGCTCTAATATCGCTTATTGTCGGCCTAAACCGTGTCCACACTATGGGCTGGTCTACACTACAAAGTTACGTTGGCTTAACTACATCGCTCAGGGCTGTGAAAAATTTTATGCCCTGTGCAGTGTAATGAAGCTGATCTAAGTCCTGGTGTAGACACACCTAGGTTGATGGAAGGATTCTCCTGTAGACCTAACTACCACCTCTTGGAGAGGTGGATTTACTACAGTGATGGACAAACTCCTTCGATCGCCATAATATGTTTCTATACTACAGTGCTACAGCAACACAGCTGCAGCTTGCCACTGTAGCTTTCTAGTGTAGACATACCGAAGGAGTAGTTTGTAGGTATAATATACCAGTATGTCAATGCCAGCAAAGCCTTCCAAGTATAGACTTGGCTTTAGGACTTATCTTCACACAAAAGTTGTACCACTTTATGCTGGTATAGTTAAGTGATATGATTTCCCTAGTGTGGACACAGTTATACTGGTATATGGTAACATACTTATACCCATAAGGGAAGGGGGGTAAGCTTCAAAAGTATGAGGCACAGTAGGGCTTGTATTAATTTGGTTTAAAACCAAATATCACACCATTAACCAAAATAGTTACACCAGTACAAAACCTGTAATTAGACAACGCCTAAGAAAGGTTTCTTCATTTTATTCCTATGGAGTTTTGTTGTGTTTATAGTGAAGTACAACTCAGATGTTAACAGTTTTGGGGGCAGAAACTATTCAGCCAAGCAATTCACACCTCAACCACTGTCCTTTGTCTGCCATTTATCTTCTGATATCTATTAAGCAGCAAAACATCATTTATAGTCTTGTCTTCACTGCTAAAAAATTGCATTTTTTTAACCGTGGGGTAATTAGAGCTCGTGATCTATCCCTGAAAAACAGGACAGTTCTAGTAGGAGATAACCTAGGTAAGGTCATCCTCAGGCAGGGGTATAGTGCTAACCTTGTGGTAAAATTAAAATTCCTTGTCTTCACTGTGTTTTTGGGAGCTTGGGATAGCTCACATGAGTTAGTTACTACAAGGCAACAAAAACACATCTTTTTAGCAGTGAAGACAAGGCCTTAGTCTCTACTGCTGAGGGTCAAGACACCACTCTGGTAAAAATGCCTGAGTTCTGTCAACACTACAGCCTCCCTGGTTACACTTCCACCACTGGAATTATGTTGGTCCAGAATTACAGATCCTAATTTTCCTAGCATTGCCAAAACCTACATTACCCTAGAAAATTAGGGTAATTCATAACTACATTGCTCAAGGATGTGGAAAATCCACATCCCTGAACAGCGTAGATAAGCTGACTTAAGTCCCTGTTTAAGCAGTGTTAGGTTGACGGAAGAATTCTTCCATTGACAGAGCTACTGCCTCTCCGGGAGGTGGATTATCTACACCAATGGGAAAAGCCCTCCTGTCGGTGCGGGTAGGGTCTACGCTGAAGCCCTACAGGGGTACAGCTTCAGTGACACAGCTCTGCCGCTGTAACGTTTGAAGCCTAGACAAGCCCGAAGCGTTCACAGCATTTTAGAATACAAAGAAGAGAGGCTGTGTGGTCCACGGAATAGGGCACTAGATTTGGACTCAGGTTGTATTCCTGGCTCTGCCACTGAGCTGCTGGGTGACTTTGAGCCAGTCTCTGTGCCTCTATTTTTCCTCCTACTCTTTAGAGCAGGAAGAGTCTCCTATTGAGTGATTGTACAGTGCCTAGCACAATTTGACCCCCTGTGCTGGGAAGTCTAGATGCTACCATAATGCTTATCATACCACCTGTGACAAAGTTCCTCCTCTGCCTTGGTGGGTCCTGCGCTTATTGGCAGATTTGCTTGCCTCAGAGATTCACGGCAGCCCTCAGTTTGGCCACTTTTGCTAGTGGCTCAAACCTGCCATTCACTCAGCTAACCTCATCACTAGCCAGCATGGGAAAAAGGAAGAAGAACAATCCCTGCAGTCTCTGCTGATCCACCATGTGGGTCAGGGAACAGCCCAGAGACCTTTCCCTCTGGTGGAACCCACAGTCTAGGTCAACTCCTCCTGTGTCTGACCAGGAGTTGGGAGGTTTGGGGAGAACCCAGGCCCACCCTCTACTCCGGGTTCCAGCCCAGGGCGCTGTGGAATGCAGCTGTCTAGAGTGCCTCCTGGAACAGCTGCACAACAGCTACAACTCCTTGGGCTACTACCCCATGGCCTCCTCCCAACACCTTCTTTATCCTCACCATAGGACCTTCCTCCTGGTGTCTGAGAATGCTTGTACTCCTCAGTCCTCCAACAGTCCACATTCTCACTCTCAGCTACTAGTGCCTCTTACTCCCAGCTCCTCACACACACACACCACAAACTGAAGTGAGGTCCTTTTTAAACCCAGGTGCCCTTATTAGCCAGCCTATCCTAATTGATTCTAGCAGCTTCTTAATTGGCTCCAGGTGTCCTAATTAGCCTGCCTGCCTGAATTTGTTCCAGCAAGTTCCTTCTTGTTCTGGAACTGCCCCGGTTATCTTACCCAGGGAAAATGGACTTGCTTAATCTGGGACAAATATACCCGCCTTCGAACACTCTCCTGTAGCCATCTGGCCTGACCCTGTCACATACCATACTAAATAATTAAGAAGACGGTGATGATACAGTGTGCCAGAAACCTGAAGGCACTTAGGGGGATAAAAGGAAGTATATGAAGATGTATGTTCTGATAGGGCCCACTCTATTTTTATTTACATCTTCCAGCTCCCTGATATAAAAGTTACATGAACTTGCTCTTCTCTATACTTTGGTAGAGTAGATGTAATTAGGTTTCAGGGAATTTGAGTGTACAAAGGTCTAACTTACTGGTACTACATTTTAAACATCACCTCTGAATTTGATCCAGGGCAGAGAGTGGTAGTTACACCTGGAACATTTTCCAGCATGGAAGTATTATCAGGAAGTTATTCATTACCATTCAAAAGCAGAATGTATTACAATGAATCAAATATTTTTTCATTAAAATTTGTGAAAACAGAAAACATGCTTACTTTCTTCATCATGTATCCAGCTCTGATTTTTCCCTCTGTTCTATATCTTGAAGACAAGATAAGTAGACCAAGAGTCAGCACATTCCATTATCACCTAGTGAAATTAATTTTTGCTGAGGGCAATTAAAAGTTATTCATTTCCACATATATTTGGAATGGGAGACAAGACTGACAAATTAAAGTGACTTCTACAGGCATTTGGAAAAATCTATTTGAAGTCATCCCAGCCAGGGATTTTGAACAAAACCAGGACCGACCCCTGGGGCACGCCTCTTGATACCGGCTGCCAACTAGACATCGAGCCATTGATCACTACCCGTTGAGCCCAACAATCTAGCCAGCTTTCTATCCACCTTATAGTTCATTCATCAGATCCATACTTTTTTAACTTGCTGGCAAGAATACTATGGGAGACGGTATCAAAAGCTTTGCTAAAGTCAAGATATATCACGTCCACTGCTTTCCCCATATCCACAGAGCCAGTTATCTCATCATAGAAGGCAATCAGGTTGGTCAGGCATGACTTGCCCTTAGTGAATCAATGTTGACTGTTCCTGATCACCTTTCTCTCCTCCCAGTGCTTCAAAATGGTTTCCTTGAGGACCTGCTATATGATTTTTCCAGGAACTGAGGTGAGACTGACCAGTCTGTAGTTCCCTGGATTCTCCTTCTTTCCTTTTTACAAGATGAGCACTATATTTGCTTTTTTCCAGTCATTCGGGACTTCCCCTGATCACCACGAGTTTTCAAAGATAATGGCCAATGGCTCTGCAATAACATCAGCCAATTCCCTCAGCACCCTCGGATGCATTAGAGCTGGACCCATGGACTTGTGCATGTCCAGTTTTTCTAAATTGTCCTTAACCTGTTCTTTCACCACTGAGGGCTGCTCACCTCCTCCCCATACTGTGTTGCCTAGGACAGCAGTGTGGGAGCTGACCTTGTCTGTGAAGACAAGGCTTTATGCACTATATAAAGTGTATAGTGCTCACTTTATATTTATTTTTTATTACAAATATTTGCACTGTAAAAAACAAAAGAAATAGTATTTTTCAATTCACCTCATACAAGTACTGTAGTGCAATCTCTTTATCATGAAAGTTGAACTTACAAATGTAGAATTATGTACACAAAATAACTGCACTGAAAAATAAAACAATGTAAAACTTTAGAGCCTACAAGTCCACTCAGACCTACTTCAGCCAATCGCTCAGAAAAACAAACTTGGTTACAATTTGCAGGAGACAATGCTGCCCACTTCTTGTTTACAATGTCACCTGAAAGTGAGAACAGGTGTTTGCATGACACTGTTGTAGCTGGCATCGCAAGATATTTATGTACTAAAGATTCATATGTCCCTTCATCTTCAACCACCATTCCAAAGGACGTGCGTCAATGTTGATGATGGGTTCTGCTCGATAGCGATCCAAAGCAGAGCAGACCGATGCATGTTCATTTTCATCATCTGAGTCAGATGCCACCAGCAGAAGGTTGACTTTCTTCTTTGGCGGTTCAGTTTCTGTAGTTTCTGCATCTGAGTGTTGCTCTTTTAAGACGTCTGAAAGCATGCTCCAAACCTCATCCATCTCATTCTTAAACCTTGGGTCAAGTGCTATAGCTATTTTTAGACATTTCACATTGGTATCTTCTTTGCATTTTGTCAAACCTGCTGTGAAAGTGTTCTTAAAACAAACATGTGCTGGGTCATCATCCGAGACTGCTATAACATGAAATATATGGCAGTATGCGGGTAAAACAGAGCCGAAGACATACAATTCTCCCTCAAGGAGTTCAGTCACAAATTTAATTAACACATTATTTTTTAATGAGCATCATCACCATGGAAGCATGTCCTCTGGAATGGTGGCTGAAGCATGATGGGCATATGAATCATTAGCATATCTGGCACATAAATACCTTGCAACGCCGGCTACAAAAGTGCCATGCAAATGCCTGTTCTCACTTTCAGGGGACAGTGTAAATAAGAAGCAGGCAGCAGCATCTCCGGTAAATGTAAACAAACTTGTTTGTCTTAGCGACTGGCTGAACAAGAAGAAGGACTAAGTGGACTTGTAGGCTCAAAAGTTTTACATTGTTTTGTTTTTGAGTACAGTTATGTAACCAAAAACAAAAAGAATCTACATTCGTAAGTTGCACTTTCATGATAAAGAGATTGTACTATAGTACTTGTATGAGGCGTATTGAAAAATATTATTTATTTTATCATTTTTACAGTGCAAATATTTGTAATAAAAATAATAATATAAATTAAACACTGTACACTTTGTATTCTATGTTGTAATAGAAATCAATATATTTGAAAACGTAGAAAAAATCCAAAAACATTTAATAAATTTCAATTGGTATTCTATTGTTTACAAGTGCGACTGATCATGATTAATTTTTTTAATCACTACTAATTTTTTGAGTTAATCGTGTGAGTTAACTGTGATTAATTGACAGTCCTAGTTATAACATATGTATTTATATCATGCTCATCAGTACTTACTGTAATAATATGGGATAAATTTTCCTCTCTCTTATGGTACTGTAAATCCAGAATAACTTCATTGACTCCACTCTGTATTTACGTAAGTAAAAATTAAAAGAAAACTTTGCTCAAAATACAGGTGTGGGGGTTTTCTTGCAGATAACTTCATAAAACTTCTCTATGATCGCATCTATATTAAAAATATTCTAACCATGAACTTACTGCTCATGTGTAAACAATACAGTTTATGAAAGACAGAATTCTGAGACTCTGCCTACATGAGTCTAAAAGATGTACAGTATTTCGTACATACTTGTAATCCACAGAATTCAGTATGAGACTAGAAAACAACAGGAAAACATACTGTAGAGGAAAAAAAGTACTATCATATTGTTATTAAACTCATTCTGACAGTACAGACCTACTGATTACTAATTCCATGAATCTGCTCCCATGAACATCAGTTGTGAATTTTGACAGTGGCTTCAATGAGGGCAGACCTAGACCCTATGTATAATACAAATTTTGGAGGGATATTTTCTCTCTTCCTATTTAATGGATTTTTTAACTTAGTAGTGTTACTGGTCTCAACTAGGATTCAGCATGCTTCAAGTGTTACAAACTAAACGCAGGCCTTTTTGCTGGCATTTCATGAAAGGGTTGGCCTGCAGATGGTAATAATTTGATGCCTCTACATGTTAACAGGTCTAGAGAAACTTTCACACAGCTATAACTTGTTACAGGCTGATAGCCGTTGCCAGGGGGATCGGTGCCTGGTATAATGCTAGCTGATAACACCCTTTTCAGTTGCTCCACAAAGTCAAGAAAAAGTGAGGTAGAAACAAAGAGAAGGTGAATTGAAACCAGTTTTCTCTCAGCCCTATACTTCCCCCCACCTTCTTTGCCAAGGAGTCAGTGACGTGATATAGCACTAGCAAGCCAAATAGTGAATAGCCAGTGACATGCACACAGTGTTTTAGTTACTTGGGGAAACCATGTAACGCTTACATCTTGAAAGTGCACAACTCAATAAAAATTATGCTGCACAGGAGAAAACTAAAAGAGCTCTGGATGTATCCATTCCATTAATTTTACGACAGTGTGTTTAGAAAATAGTAATGTAATCACTTAGAGTGGGGGAAGGACAAAACTCATTCCTAGAGTAATTATGTTGAAATTAAAGAAGTTGCACAAGGGAGGAAGGAAGCATGGGGGCTGTTCCAGGGTATCGAAGGCAAACGGCAAGGTGACTGTAGGGTCATGTTTTCTCTCTGTCCTGTTTTTGGCAGCTGTTCTTCAAAAAAGGAATTTTTATTTGCTGCTCACTCGCTCGAGCCACTGAATGGCTTGTTATTTGGCAGCAGCTGAGCAGAGAGGAGTCCCTTTGCCAGCCTAACTTTTACTACATAATCCATTCCCAGTGAGCATTGAGAGGGATGGGCAAAGTGCCTCTTAAACAGAATGAAAGGTACAGTGAACTGCCAAACCCACCTGGAGTTTGTTTTCAGATAGTGCTGGGATGTTTACACAACAGATATGATGTAATGTTCAATCACATTGTATCAGGAGGTCAACACTGAGAGAAGATCTGATATTCTGCAACTGCCTTTTTTGCCATATTTTACAGACCATCTAGTTCTGTTTATGGTGCATTAAAAGCATTGTTAGAGACTGACTATGCTGCAGCAATTAGCAAGTCAGATCAGGTGTTGTGTTACAATACTGTAGTGCCTCCAACCATGTTTGATGCTACTGACAGCAGAGGATGGAAGCATATTATAGACCTGTAATGATGGGACAGCCCTGTAGGGTATGTCTACACAGCACGCGTCAGTGAGCCTCCCAGCTGGGGTTGACAGTAGATGGCACTTTGAAGTTGTGGCTCAGGCTGGAGCATGGGCTCCGTAGCTGACCCCCTTTCCTAGGTTTCAGAGCTTGAGGTCCAGACCAAGTGGCAATGTCTACACAGCTATTTTTAGTTTCGTCACGCAAGTGCCGCAAAGCCTAGTCTATAGACCCGGGCTGGGAGGCTTGCTGACATGGGCTATGTAGGCATACCCATAAAGACTGCAGGCCAGATTTAGAATAAAGGCTGTGCACTGATTTTTTTTTTATCGTAATGTCCGTAATGTTCACTGAGCCTATGTGTTTTCTTAAATGCACTGTGTCAAAGGCTACCCTCATTGCACCTCCTGAAATATCAGATGGACTGTAGCAAAATATAGAGAAAACTTGATAGGCTTAAAACACTTTTTCATCTATACAAACTTTGGCAGTATCTCTTTAACAATAAAAATTAATTCTACCCACCACTGCCTCAGATTTTCATTTTCTGTTTTGTGTTCTGACTTACCGTACCAACTAAAGGGACACAATGTTCCATCTGTATTGTAAAATCATCTGGATATGGTTATACACCTATTTCTCCCTACTCCAATGATTCCCAGCCTTTTTCAAATGGAGCTCCCTGCTGTACAATGGTTGCCACCATCTTCCTGTCCGCTTTCTTGCTCTCCTGTCCTGATCATCCTCCGTTTTCTAAGTTTTTAGTCTTGCTTTCCAGTTGTTCTTCATTTTCACCCTCTTGTTTTAGAGTTTGTCCCCCCCATCCTGTTCTCGACTCAGCGGAAGGCCACAGACTGAGGTGGTGGGTGCCCAGGGGTGGATCAATTGGCTAGGTCAGATATACTGTTGCAACTGAGCTGAGTGCTCTGGGAGCGGAAGAGAGAAGTTAGGGCCAGAAAGTTGCTGCTTGAGCCTCTGAGTCTGTAACAACCTGTGGCCATCTTGAAGTGGGGCTAGTATGGGAGCAGGGATGAAAGGCTGGTGATTTTTAAGGAGACACCCACAACTTTACTCACAGTCCTGGGCATCTATATCATTGAGCAGCAGGAAAGATCTGGGCTTATGCAACTTTCTCCACCCCATGTTCATTTCTGCCTGGTGCCCCCTTTCTACAGTTCCTCATTTTTGGGGATCCTGATAGTTCTCTATCTTTCCAGGAGGTGGACCTACCAATCATTATAAAACTGGCTGATTAACTGGCTTTTATGTATTAAAAAATGACCTTAAATTACCCATGTTGTCCAGATTATCCTGTTTCGCAGGATGGGGCTTGAGGAAGGAAATCTCCATGAGGATTAGCTCACAGATTTCCTCCTCTATCATTCATTTTGAGAGACTGACAGCCCCAACCTGAAGCAAACACTCACCTGCAACTACACACCAGACCACAGAAACACTAACCCAGGAACCAAACCCTGTAACAAACCCCGTTGCCTTCTTTGTCTCCATATCTACTCTAGCGACACCATCACAGGACCCAACTACACCAGTCACACCATTAGAGGCTCATTCACTTGCACATCTACTAAGGTGAAATATGCCATCATGTGCCAGCAATGCCCCTCTGCCATGTACATTGGCCAAACCGGACAGTCTATGTAAAAGGACAAATGGACACAAATCAGACATCAGGAATGGTAACATACAAAAGCCATTAGGAGAACACTTCAATCTCCCTGGACACTCAATAACAGATTTAAAAGTAGCCATACTTAAAAAAAAAAAAAAAAACAAACTTCAGAAACAGACTTCAAAGAGAAACTGCTGAGCTACAATTCATTTCCAAACTTAACACCATCAATCTGGGCTTGAATAGGGACTGGGAGTGGCTGGCTCACCACAAAAACAATTCTCCCTCTCTTGGTATTGACACCTCCTCATCAATTATTGGGAGTGGACTACATCCACCCTGACTAAATTGGCCTTCAACATTTGTCCTCCACTTGTAAGGTAACTCCCTTCTCTTCATGTGCCAATATATATTTATCCCTGTATCTGTAATTTTCACTCCATGCATCTGAAGAAGTGGGGTTTTTTATTCATAAAAGCTTATGCCCAAATAAATCTGTTAGTCTTTAAGGTGCCACTGGACTCCTAGTTCCTTTTGAGAGAGTGGGGTTCACTCCTCACCAGGATAAACTGTGGAGCATGCTTCCAAATGTTGAAGATAAGGATTTGGAAGATCCATAAGAGATCAGGGCCAACGACATGGAGACCTGTGCCTTCTTGGCAGTATGGCTCCTGTGCAGCCATGTTATCGGGACTTGCCTGGTCAATGTAGCTATTGAGACCCAGGGAGAATGGAGCTGGATGCTCTGTGGAAAAATAATACAGAGTAGGGGTACATTATCTTTGGTGCTTATCCTCTGTGGGACTTAAATGTCCCCTCCAGAGGGCTGTACTCCCCAAATCTTCCCACTGGCCCACCTAGTCTCTATTCTTTCCCGTGTTCAGACCTCTGATCCTTGCAGAAGTCTCAGTGGGAAATGAAGGAAGGATTGGGAGGGAAGTGGCTGACCCATTCACCAAGAAGGTTGGGAAAGATTCATGTGCAGAATGTCTCGGTGGATTAGGGACAATAGGGATTAGAGACTAAAGGCCTGATGCTGAAACTAGCAAGGATCATCCTCTGCCTCAAAACACTACACCTGCTATGGACAATGCTGAACAATAGGTGGCTATGTGTCCACTTGTGCAACAAAGTCAGTTCACTCCTGTTCCTCAGCAATGAACTGCCACAAGGCTCAGTACTCGCACCAATGGTCATCAATGTCTACATGAGCAACATGCCGTCAACAAAGTTGCACAAATTTGCATATGCAGATGACGTTGCCCTGGCAACACAAGCAACCACCTTCAGCGACATAAAGTCTACCTTGAACAAGGACCCAAACACCATGGAGGAATTTTTCCAGAAATGGAAGCTCAAGTCAAAACCCCACAAAAGAACAATGACTGCATTCCACTTTTTTTAACAGGAATGCTAAGCTCTGAAATTGACCTTCTGTGCAACACTGTGTGACATGACACCACTCCAACTGATTTCAGAGTGAAGGTGGATCACACACTAACCTTCCATGTCCATCCAAAGAAGGTAGCTGCCAAGACGAAGACAAGGGTCAACCTGGCCCAGAAACTGGCAAGCACAAGCTCAGGAGCATTAGCATCATGGACATCAGCAATGATCCTTGTGTTCTTTGTAGCTGAGTACTGTGCACTGTGTATGGACCAGAAGTAGCCACACACTACTTGTTTATGTCGAACTGAACACTGCAAAGTGGTGCAAGGATGGAACCTTCAAGTCAACCCCAACACCTTGGGTGACTGTGCTGCTGCACATTGCTCCCCCATCCATTTGCTGCAGTGCCACAACCCTTTGGGAATTCCAGTGAATCGTGGAAAACAAACGTCTCCCCATCCACCAGGATCTGAACAATGTCCCTCATCACTTCTTGAAGTCACATAAGCCCTTTTGGAACCACACATTTAACCTTCACCCATGCAACTTCAACTCAGATGAAGCTTGGAAAGACAAATGGAGTTCACAAAAAGTCACAAACAAACACCTCGTAAAGATCTGATGCAGAAAGTCCCTGGCTTAGATCTCCCATGAAGCTTATGGGCAACCTTAAGCCGCATCCACACAAACCATGGCAGATGCAGATACTTGCTGCACAAATGGAAAATTATAGACTCTCCAGTGTGCCACTGTGGTCACCCAGAACAGACTGTAGAACATATAGCAACTCAATGCTCAATTCACAAATACAAAGGAGGCAGCACAGCGATACACTTTGCTATTCCTGACGCAATTATCTGGCTTAAAGATCTGAATGTACAATTATAGTTGTTGCTCTACATTTACATCAGCCGTATGAAGCAAGCAAGAACAACAATCCACCTTACATCCAGCAAAACCAAAACAGAGGTGTGCATTAAATCAGTCCTTATTTGACCTTCTTCCAGAATGTTACATGGGAATTAAATAGTACAATAAAGGCTCTGAGAAATAAATAGAACGGATAATGATTTTTTTCCAAGGGCAAAAATGACATCAAATAATTCTTTTTTAAACCAGTTAAATTCTAGGTAGGAAAGTGCTTCAAAAGACATGAAGGGGTCATTTTACAATTAAGTTCTCTCTTTAGTGTCTGCTGTTCTTTTGCATTTTGTTTGGTCCTATTTTGGACAGAAGGCCTAAGAGATACATAATTTAGTGTGTGCTCCCAGTGTTTTTCTAGTAGGTAAAAGCAGCAAAACTGGGGCAGGAAAAAGACTGCAGGCTTTAATAAAAGTTAAATGTATGTATAAGTCATCAGGGATGTGACTAAACCAAAAGTGGATTTGATGTATACACAAATACAGCCTTTCTGAAGGCAAGGAATGTGGATTTGTTTAGATAGTGGACCTACAAGATACAGTTAATTACTCCTGATGCAACTATAACTTTATTTAAAATAACTGAAATATATGCAGAATAAAATCTTGGTAAATAATAGACTCTAAAAATAAAATATGTACAAACTTATGATTAAATAACCAGAAGAATGTCTGGTAAATGGTAGAAGTGAATTATAGTCCAATGGAGCTGAAAATCAGGATGTGACCAGAAAAGGTAAATGAATGAATTGGGTGATGAGAAAATGAAAGGCCCAATCTTATTCCCACTGAAATCAATGGCAACCCCACTCCTGCCCCATTCAGTGTGCAGGATGGATCTGCTTTAGGGCTGAACTAGGGTTGTATGGTGTTGGAGAATGTTGTCTGTAGGATCCCTGTTCCCATTTAATGCAGAAGTTAGAAGGTGAGTAGTGAATAAGGCATGGGATTGCAGGTTGAGAAAGGATTGTCTTATAATTAAAGCAGTTCTGTATTGTCCTGGAGAATTGGATTCTATTCCTTCTTCTGCAAGAGAGTTCCTCTGTGATAAGAGACATGTCATTTAAACCAAGCTTTTCACAGGTGGCCACTAACTGTGTGTTCCTCATTTTCTGGGTGCCTGACTTGAGATCCTGGAGTCTGATTTGCAGAAGTGCTGAGCACTCAGAGCTGCAAACTAAAGTAAATAGGAGCTATGCTTTGAGCGTAAAATGTGCTGCAGAATGCTAAATACTCTGAAAAATAAGCTCCCAGGTGTATCAAATTGGGCACTCAAAATTAGTAGAAACTTTTGACCTCAATCTCTCTGTGCCTCAGTTCCCATCTGTAAATGAAGATAATAGTAGCCCCTCATCTCAGATAAAGGAATGTGGTTCTGCCCACTTATAAATGGGTTCAAGAAAGAATTAGATAAGTTCATGGAGAATAGGTCCATCAATGGCTATTAGCCAAGATGGTCAGGGACACAATCCCATGTTCTGGGTGTCCCTAAACTTCTGACTGCCAGAAACTGGATGACAGGGAGTGATTACTCGATATATTGCCCTGTTCTGCTCACTCCTTCTGGGGCATCTGGCACTGGCCACTGTCAGAAGACAGGATACTGGGCTATATGGATCATTGGTTTGACCCAGTATGCCTCTTCTTATGTTGTTGTGAAGATAAATTCATTAGTATTTGTGAAGCACTGAGATACTACAGTGATAAGCACCATAACAAGGCCATGAGTAAATTAATAATTCAGTCTTCAGAGCAGTGTTTGAACAGTGTGGTCCTGGAGCCACATATTGAACAATGAGGGGAAAACAAAACATTGAATCGTGGCTTGTTAAGCAAACACTGTCCATCCAATGCACTGAATGAGGCAGTGGAAAATATAATTCATGATTATATAATTAAAGATTGTATTCTAATGCATACGGTCAAGGGGGTCATATTCATAATGTATACATACGAGCAACCTCAATTCTGGCATTTTGTAATGTTTAAGTGCTTGACTTTGCAAACCTAATGTTCCATAATGTAGTATAGATTTTTTTTGTATGTAAGTTCCTAGATTTTTTTTTAACTGAAAAAACAGACATCCCCTCATGTGGCATCATATTGACACTCTCATGGGTCATCAATAGGATAGGATCATTGAGATCCACCACACAGACTTCTGTCTCTTGAGCTACACAGAGTAACTGATAGCAGTAGTGGGATGAAAAAAGAAAAGGAGTACTTGTGGCACCTTAGAGACTAACCAATTTATTTGAGCATGAGCTTTCGTGAGCTACAGCTCACTTCATCAGATGTTTACCGTGGAAACTGCAGCAGACTTTATATACACACAGACGCAATCACAGACATGAAGGTCGCTATCTTAAAACAAAAAAACTTCAAATCCAGACTCCAGCGAGAAACTGCTGAATTGGAATTCATTTGCAAATTGGATACTATTAATTTAGGCTTAAATAGAGACTGGGAGTGGCTAAGTCATTATGCAAGGTAGCCTGTTTCTTCTTGTTTTTTCCTACCCCCCCCCCCCCCAGATGTTCTAGTTTAACTTGGATTTAAACTTGGAGAGTGGTCAGTTTAGATGAGCTATTACCAGCAGGAGAGTGAGTTTGTGTGTGTATGGGGGTGGGGGGGATGTGAGAAAACCTTGATCTATGCAGGAAATAGCCCTACTTGATTATGTAAAGAGTTGTCACTTTGGATGGGCTAGCACCAGCAGGAGAGTGAATTTGTGTGGGGGGTGGAGGGTGAGAAAACCTGGATTTGTGCTGGAAATGGCCCACCTGTTGATCACTTTAGATAAGCTATTACCAGCAGGACAGTGGGGTGGGAGGAGGTATTGTTTCATATTCTCTGTGTGTATATAAAGTCTGCTGCAGTTTCCACGGTAAACATCTGATGAAGTGAGCTGTAGCTCACGAAAGCTCATGCTCAAATAAATTGGTTAGTCTCTAAGGTGCCACAAGTACTCCTTTTCTTTTTGCGAATACAGACTAACACGGCTGTTCCTCTGAAACCTGTCAGTAGTGGGATGTCATCCTCTATTAGGACGAGCATTAAACGAGGATGAGACACACATTTTGCCAGTGGGTATCTCAGATATTTGCTGACTGCAGAGGAATGCTGAGTCTCAGGGTATGTCTACACTACCCGCCGGATCGGCAGGCAGCAATCAACCCAGCAGGGATCGATTTATCGTATCTAGTCTAAATAAATAAATTGACCCCTGAGTGCTCTCCCATCGACTCCTGTACTCCACTGCCACGAGAGGTGCAGGCGGAGTCGACGGGGGAGCAGCAGCAGTCGACTCACCATAGTGAAGACACTGCGGTGAGTAGGTCTGAGTACGTCGACTTCAGCTATGTTATTGACGTAGCTGAAGTTGCATAACTTAGATCGATCGCCCCCCAGTGTAGACCAGGGCTCAGAAATCCTGGATTCCATTCCAGGCTCTGGAAGGGAGTGTGCTTTAGGAGGCACAATCTTCTGCCCATTCCCCCCAGTCTGGCCCCTTCTGCCCCATCTCCTCCACCCTGTCCGTGATCCATTGCTGGGTTCTCATCCCAGTCCCAATCTCCTTGCCCAGTCAGTCCCAGTTCTCCTCACATCTTGGCTCCCAGATAGATCTATGTTTTCTCCCCATCACCTCCTTCCTCCCATCCCACCAGATCCCAGTCTCAGTTCCCTTCCCCATCTTCTTCCACTCTCCATGGGCTCTTCATCCGATATAAATTTCTCCACTATTCACTCCCAGTCCCCTATTTCCCTCCCTAACTCCCATTGCTGGCATTAGATGAATGCCCCAATCCCCAAATGATGAGGGTGTTTATAGTGAGATGGGAGCATTGCATAGATAAAACTAAACTATAGAATTGACCCACTGGCCTTGGAGAAACCCCACCCCCATAGGGAACTCATTGAGAAATTGTACCTCAAACAACATACCACATTCCCAAGAGACCCAGTGTGCAGGGGACTGCACAGGCTACACTATCCTTCAGGCCAGTTTCAGAGGGGGAACATGTGACTCTAAGAGCAATCCCAATACCAGAAGGCAAGGGGCTCCCCTAGTATCTAGCAGCGTGTCTCAACTGACAAGCTCAGCATACCCCAACTCACTACTGGCATATGCTCAGGGTCTAATTGATCACCATATTTGGGGTTGGGAAGGAATTTCCCCCCAGATCAGATTGACAGAGACCATGGGGTTTTTTAATGTCTTCCTCTGCAGTATGGTGCATGGGTCACTTGCAGGTTTAAACTAGTGTAAATGGTGAATTCTCTGTAACTTGAAGTCTTTAAATCATGATTTGAAGACTTCAGTAACTCAGCCTGAGGTTACGGGTCTATTACAGGTGTGGGTAGGGGAGGTTCTGTGGCCTGCAATGTGCAGGTCAGACGAGATGATCATGACGGTCCCTTCTGGCCTTAAAGTCTTGGGATCTACAGGTTCTTTGCACATCAGTTTAGCTGGCTACTGTGCTCTGGTGTTTCTTTTTATTAAAAGCAAATATTGTGATCAGTGCACCGTACAGAGCAATAGCAAGGTGCTGGGGAATGGTACAGTACAGCCAAGAATAGAATCCATTATCCAAAGGCTTGAGGGAGCTACTATTTCTGGCTAAAAAAGAACAAAACAGTGTTGTCAGAACCCTGTAAAGTAGCTTAGGTTCACGGCTTCACCAACACAAATAAAAAACCCCTATTTCTTGAGAATAGGTCTCCTTAAATTCCTTGCAATGGAAGGTTTATACACATTATTATTATTATTTTTACCAAAGATGATGGTAAAAAACTCAGTATCAAACACTGGGCAATACTGTGCCCTGAAGTCACTGTCCCAGTGGGAGCTCTATGATGCCTGGAGTTTCAGGGAGCACGGCTGATGTGACATCCTTTTCAAGGAAATAGTGTACTCTCCACTCATTAGTCCTTTCACCTGGCCTAAAGTTGGTTTTTAAGCTCGCTACTTATATTTTTCTTTTCAAATTATCGTGAGCAATTGAACTAATCACTTTGGGCTAAAATGAGCCTCAGATTCAGCCCAGTGGAAGGGTAGCATGGATGCTGCACTGCTTCAGGAGTAGCCCAGGTAATAGAACTGGTTAAAATTCTGCTGTCAAGCCTTTGGTTCCTTTTATGAAAAGTGGTTCCTTTTTGAAAATGAGGAACTTTAGCAAAGAGCTTCAGTTTCTTCCATAATTTTCTGATTAATTGTCAAAAGCTGTAGTTTCGATAGCTCAGTTTGGGGGATCTTGTCATTTCCCCTTTCCCTAGGAATAGGGAAATAGAATGGATGATACAAAAGGGAATAGAATGGATGATACACAGATGGTTTTATTTTTGCTTCACTTTTTCATTTTCTCTTTTTTAAAGTTTATCATTTTGATACTCTTATTTTCTAAATCTTCTTCACCTTCTGAGAAGTTGGAGTGGCTAAAGGGAAAAAATAAAGTGTCTGGGGGCAGGAATGTTGAATGTCAACATTCATTTCGGCGCAATCAGTGGCAGAAAGGAAAAAGGAAGAGAGGGGAAAGAACATACAAACGGCTGTACTGAGTCAGACCAATGTTCCATCTAGCCACAAATCCTATTTTCTGACAGTGGCCAATGCCAGCTTCTTCTTCAAGGGAATGACCAGAACAGAAGTACAGAAAAAAATACCAAACTTCAAACAGCTGAACTTGAAATGAAAAGCAAAACAAAGCTATTTTGATAATAGGTAGGTAACTGATTGAGGGAGCAATTTGAAAATACATTTACATTCTGTTTGCCTAGTTTCAGCCTGCAGCAGAAGCTTCAATGCGTTAACTCATTTATAATGGAAACACTAGTGAAAGGAGGATGGTCTTTTGGTTAGGGAATTGGCTTGTGGATCTGGATTCAGTTCCTGGCTCTGCCTCAGAGTCCAGAAATCTCTTTGTGCTTCATTCTCCCACTGTAAAATGGGGACGATACTTCCTTTGTTGGTCTTGTCTATATAGATGGCAAACTGCTGGGGTCAGGGACTAACTCTGACTAGGCATTCGCATATTGCCTAGCAAAATGGGCCCCAAATCTTGTTGCCAATAATCTCCAGTCTTGGTACTATAATGTCAGTAATAATGTATTATGAGCAGACACAAAATAGTGAATCTCTAGCATGTGTTTATAACTGAACAGAAAAGATGGGAATTAATGTTCCATGAAGTGGGACACATTTTACACAACTTGCACCTACGTTGGTCAGAAGCATTTGGTTCAACAAAACTGTATTTAGGCAGATACTAATATGGCTTCCATTCAGCATGGATTGTATATTTTGCAGAAATTCCATAAACATCCACAGTGTGACATTTTGCTTCCAGTTGTGGATTGTTTGCATCATAGATCGTACAGCCAGCGCTACGAAATTTGTGAGAATGAGGGAACAGCAATCAGACAGGTATTCTCTCACATTGGGGTCCCACATTTGAGGAAAGGCTATTCCCACAGTCTAATGTGCAGACTGCACACTGCAATAGGAATAGCTCAGTTGCTCATTTTTATAATTCAATGAGTTGATCATCATGGTCTTCTCTTTCTTGATAACAGTTGTCTGAGTTTCTGAGGAAATCTAGTAAAGTGAGAATGAAGCCTCAGCCTTACAGTTATTTATTTCTGCATAGATGGTGCTTTATCTGTGTTTTGTATTGCAAGTGCTAAATTAAACATGATCAAGGCAGATTCTTGGACCCTCAGGCATTTATAATAATATGCAAATCTTTCCCTTGACTGTCCGTAGTTATTGCTAAGCCATTCTTTGTTAGTTGCTCCTTGTTCTGCACTGCATTCAGAGCTTGGTCCTTCTCCCATTGAGTCAAGAGGGCTTTTGGCTTTGACTGCAAGGGAAGCAGGATCAGGCCCATAGTAATCCTATTTGATCAGGTTTTCATAGCAAGTTTTAATATGGTGTGTGAGAGGGTTCCCCTTTTCAAAAAGAGGCTCCAAGTTCCCAAAAGCCTCGCACAACCTTTGAAAAGGCAGGAGCTCACTCCTGCATGCATATCTAATCCTGTACATTGACCCACAGTGTCATTAAACAGCACAATTAACCCCAAAATAATGAAATCAATCCAAGATGCTCCAAGCTCTAGTTCCACAAGATGCAAACAGTCTACGCTGCCCTTCTGCTCCTGGTGCCTTAGTCCCAGATCAGAGCACGGCCTTCCCTTTGGGTTCTGTCCAGCTCTTGTGCGCAGTGCAAACCCTTACTGGCCATGGACCCAGCCTGTTTCCCAGGCCAGCTCTGAGCTCACTATGTCCCTGCAACTGCAGCATGTACCTACTCCTGCAGCCTGGGCGGCCTCTGAGTGGCATTCGCATTCTCCAATGAGAGGAGAGCTGGCAGCGAGGGTGATTTTCTTGTTAGTTCTGTGGCCAACCAAAGCTCTGGGGAATGAAAAGGCCAGTTCCTCCTTTCTGGCCTGCTTCCCTCCGTCCCACCCCACATCCTGCCAAACTAACCAGGGCAGGGCTGGTGTCAGAGCACTGGTCTTTATGTAGGGGGAGGTGATGCTCAGGCAATATTCTGTATTAATCTATTAAACTTCTCTTCTTTGTGCATCTTAGCTTAACTTTTTGCTGAAACACAAGCCAACATTCGGTGTGTTCAAAACTCCTTACACGGAGTTAAACCTTAGGGCTATTATCTGGAAAGCCCTGATAAATGGATGTTAATAGCTCACAGTCAATTTCAAGGAGAATACCACACACTTTCTTAAAAACAAACATTTAAGGCCCACAAAACACACTGTAGATAGTATAAAACATAGTATTCCACATACTATCTACAAAGAGTAACTTTTAAACAAAAGCTATCAGACAGAAAATGTACTGGTGTTCCCTATCCCTTTCATTTCTGTTACAAACGTTCAGATATAGAGTTTCACTATACCATTTTCTATTCTTTGCAGATGCATCAAAACACATTCCCCTGTGATCTTCTGTAAGAGATGATTTCAGTCTTTATAGAGTGGTCAGAATATGTAGTGTTGTCACCTGAACTCTTCAGAGCTTGAGAAATACATAGATTCCAAGGCCAGAATGGACCATGGTGATCATCTAGTCTGACCTCCTGTATAACACAGGTTATATAGAATTGCCCCAAAATAAACCCTAAAGAATATTTTTTAGAAAAATATCCAATGGCATCAAATGGCAGCCTCTCAGTCCTTTTTAAACACTCCAGAACCGTGACAACCAACCAACCTGGGGAACTCCAGAGCTAGTAGCATTCAAGCCCTTGGGTTAATAGCTAACTGGTCCTCTCAGTCACTGATGAAACAGAATTCTGTAGCCTGTATCCAAAGTAGAACAGGGTTTGGGATCACCTTTTAAAAGATCCATTCTTTGGATCTCCACAAGATTCTCACTCTATTGGGCATCATCTCCTCCCCATAAGCCCAGCAAAGTCAGGCAAGAATTCACAAACCCTCATTTCACTGCATGCTGTTCCCTTCCCTCTCTTTAACTTAGACAGAATTCCAGTTTAAAGCAGTTAGCTGACAGCTAAATGTACATTCCACGGGCTCTGTAGCTTCCAGAGGGTGACAAATGATTTCTGAATCAGGTCCATAAAACACACCACGATGGACTAAATATTATCCTAATGAAGGGCTTCCCTGGTAAATATAGTTAAATAGCACTCACTTGTATTCAAAGTGGTACAAGGATTGGGACCCAGCCCTCACAGCTGACACATCTCTTGGTCCTGTGTGGATCAGTTGCTGAGTCCACAAGGTTTTTTTAAAAAAAAATTTAATCCTCTATTTATAATATATCCCCTCCCCCTGCCCTTTTCTCTCTGATTGACTTAACTCTCAGAGGGTGACTAGGGTGTGACTCACTAGGTGGGTTGCCCACTATGAAAACTTCCTATAAAGACTCAGAACAGCTACTGAGACCATCTGATAACTACCACACCCTGTTCTGGAAGTTTCTGGGTCTTTCTAACTGAATTACTGCACTCTGCAACATGTGTGCAGAGACACTATCCAACTAAGATCCATGTCTCCTCCACACTTTTTCTCTTCCCACTCCCTGGAGAAATAAAGTCAAATGCTGCAGTATAAAGCAATGTGGGTTACACTTACATGTGGTCTGGAAGAGCTCCACACACTGAAACAGTTCAACATGCAGAAATATTATTATGTCCTGCCAACTCTAAATAGGTTCCATTTCTTTTTCCTCCATAACTTAGACTCTATAATAAAGCAGTCTCATCTTCTGGTATCTATCCATTTGTGTCTACTGTATTTTCAGTTATAAATTGCCTTGTTTAAAAACATGCTGAGATGAAACTTGCAATGCACATCAGTCCATTGAGATTCTCATCCTCCTAGTCTACAGAAAATTGGATCAGGTGGTTTTTCTTGTTGAGTAGATACAAACCCCTTCCCCAACTCTTACATTAGGAGATTCCAATCACAGTTACATAGGTGTATGTCCCAGTAATTATTAAAGTCAAAGGATCAACTCCAGAATCTGACCATATAGTAGCTTGTATTTCTTCTAAGAGAGCAGACTTTTAAACTAAGAATTTCACTTGAATATTTGGCTCAATTCTCCCAGCACTAATTCTGCACTGCTTTGTACCTGTTCAATGTGGGTGTAAATGATGCCATTCTGTTCTCACAGCATTTTACACCCACGTTGCAGAGGTGGCAATGACTACCCATGGTGTAAAGCAGTGCAGAATTATGTCTCTGATCTATAGAATGGAACATCCCCCTAATCTCATGTATATTATTTCTCCATCTTTTAAATCTTGTCTCTCAGCACCTCCCTCCACTCCCCCTCCCTGTAATACCACACCAGGTAACACTCCCTACTTCCAAGGGTGTGGGGAATCTGTGGAAGGGGTAAAATCTGCCAGGAAGTCAGCATGGAAATTGTACTTCGGTCTAACATCTGGGGAAGAGATTAGCAGTGGTGCTAGCTCAACTCTGCAAATCTCTGGGCATGTATGTGTAGTGCTTGATCCTCTATATACTGTCCTGGACCCATCGTCTCCACCCAGCTGTATGGTTTCTTAGCCTATATTGCCACTGGCTACACATACAACACTCAGTACTATCTCCTGCCACTGAAGAAAGTGTAACCTGCAGAGTAGGACGTAGTTCTGCAATGTAATTTGAGAGCAATCACTAAGGGTGCATGCAACAAAAGGAGTCTGCTCACCAGCTCCTCTCTATTAATTCCCAGTCTCCCCCTGAACAGCCACACTTATTTTCATATGTGCAGGAAGGTTTCCAGTAGTTCAAATGGCAAAGGACAGAATTCAGTATAATCAATGCTACCTTCCTTTTGGGTTTCCTGGTCCCATCCAGCTGGTGTGCACATGTTTTCTCCCATCCTCACAACGGAACATCTTGCTCTTTGAGAGGGCTTTACTCTCCATTGCTCACACAAGTCAGCAGAGTTTTAAAACAAGCCAACAAACACATGAAGATATCACTAACTGAGAAATGTTTGCCCCTGTACTGCATTTACTCCTGCTAAATAACTGCTAGGTGGAGTACAAGTAAAACAGCTTCTTTCATTCCTATCAAATCTAAATCTCGACATTTATGCCACCTTCCTCTCTGTGATAGTGAGTGCCATCGTCCTTGTGTCACCAGAGAGAGAACAGTTTTAGCAAATACTAGCAAAAAATGTTTAAAAAAATCTCTGTTCACCTTTAAATCATTTATCTTGTTTGGGCTGACTAATCTGTATGTGAGGTGTAGAAATCTACATTTCATTAGTGGTTTTGGCCCATTAGATTTTTTTGGGGTTGATTTTAGTAAAGTCAAAAAGAGGGGTTTTTTGCTCCAATTGTCTTGCCTGTTTTTTAAAGCTGTGATGTTTTGTCTAAGTTGTTTAAGGGCTCATCATTATCATAAGGCAATAATTGTTTTTGCAGACCAAGGGCCTCAGCATTTATGAGTTATGACAGATGTTTATGCAAAGTAAATCCTGAAAACTATATAAAAAAGAGGAATTGCAAACAAGAAGTTATTTGTGCCAGAGAATGTGTCATTTTTATTTTAATCTATGCACTAAAGGAGATAGCCACACTAAAGCAGAGTGTGTTCTCAGCCAGCTAAGACGATCAACATTTTTGTGGTTAGTTTCTGATTAGCTGCAGAAGCTTTCACTATATTACTACATGCTTTGAGGCATGTTTTGTTATCCATTGAATGCAGAGAATCATGCAGCGTTTCCAGGAGTCATATTGTCTGACAGACATTTTAACAACTTGGTGATAAATAATTTTTCACATGAACATTTGACTGAAGTTACTTTCAGTGCAGGAAATAACAGGCCAAATGTTGCTTTTAGTTTCACTAGTGTTTATCCATACTTAGAGAGAGTTATAGTAGAACCTCAGAGTTATGAACAGGTCAACCACACTCCTCATTTGGAACCTGAACTACATAATAAGGCAACAGCAGAGACAAAAAAAAAAAAATAGCACAGTACTGTGTTAAATGTAAACTACTGAAGGGATAGGTTAAAAAAAAGATTTGACAAGATAAGGAAACTGTTTCTGTGCTTGTTTAATTTAAATTACGATGGTTAAAAGCAGCATTTTCTTCTGCATAGTAGAGTTTCAAAGCTGTATTAAGTCAATGTTGAGTTGTAAACTTTTGAAAGAAAAACCATAAGGTTTTGTTCAGAGTTACGAACATTTCAGAGTTCCAAATAACTTCCATTCCCAAGGCGTTCGTAACTCTGAGGTTCTACTGTACTGTGGCTTCAGACCAGTGCAATTGGGAGAAGAATTTGCCCACTGATTTTCCTCCTTTAAAATGATGGGTTATTTTCTAACTGTATACATGGAATCAATGGTATTTCTCCAGCATCTGAGCCAGCAGGAAATCCATTCTACTCAGGAAAGTGACTATAAAACATGGCACCTTCTTACACAATCTGTGTGTATTCAGAGTCATTACATTATAAAGTCTTTACGGTAAGGACTGTGTCTTAATATATGTTTGACTAGTACCTAACACGAGGGCTTGACTTTAATTGTGGTCCCCAAGTGCTTATATAATAATAAATATTAAGAATCAACATTTGTTGATTTAGGATCTGGAGATGGATTCCATCCTTTCTCTGCACTAACCCACTTGGTAACTCATTCCCAATCATTTGCATGACTACATTGAAAGCAGTGGGGGGGGGGGGGTGTGTGCACAGTATCACTGATACTATAGATATTTGTATTTTTCCTTCACTTACTGATAATGCACTACATAAAAGCTAGGTATTACTTTTAATGTTATTTTCCTGCCTATGTGAGGTTTGGAGGGATATAGGGAAACAAGAAATAGGAGGAGAGGACCCCACAACCCAGAGACTTCCTATTGAAATCAATGGGAGGTGTGTGCACCAGCACAGAATAAGAATCCGCTCCTCACTGAAGTTGTGTGGGGTTGGATGAAATGTTCTTCCCCGTTTGTAAGAGTTCAGTCAGTGGAATACAGCAGCAGTTTAAATTTCTTTTGTAAATGTACTTGGCCAAATGTTATTGCTCATGAAGCAGGGCGGCTGCTCTGATACAAGATATGCACTGGCAGCAGAACTTTAAAGGTTATAAGGATAATTCATACTATGTTCCCAGTCAATTTTTGGGATTATTGCTGAGACTGACAATAAGGTGGGCAATTACTATCGTGTTTATTATGTAGCCATGATTTAAAATGGGCCACTAAAGCAGCATGCACTGTTAGAAGCTTTCTGTCTGTGCTAGCAATGGGCCAAAAGCAGAGCCATGCCGATGAGATATATATATATTGTGTGTGTGTCTGGCAAGCCCTGCAACCTGCTCATTGGAAGGGCTGGTGTGTAATTTTCAGTAGTTGGGATTTAGGGGCCTATCCTGCTTAGGCACTTTTGAAACTCCCACTAGCCCCTGTTTAGATCTTTCGGCACATAAATACCTTTGTAAATATGGCGCCAGGGCTCTATTTTAATTAGGAATTGGAGCTGCTTATTGCCACTGCTTCTGGTTACTGTTCCCACTATATCCTGTAAACCCACTGACCAGAGCTCACAGGAGCAAAGGGACCAGTTGATAGCTGCATTCCCCCTGCTGCTGTATTTATTTTCTTTTACTCTTCGAAATTTGATCTTGGTTCTGGCATAATTCAAGCTAGAAAGCTTTGCTAGCAGGGCTTTTGGAGTCTGGGATCAGTGTTATCTTGCTTAGTCCACCTGGTGACACTGCTGACCCTGTGCGGGTTTGAAGTGTCTCTCTGTTCCCCCAGTTTTTTCTCTCATGGTGATCTTCTTCACCTCCTTTCCTCTACCTTTATTTCCTAGCAGGAGGGATAAGGAGAGAGATGGCAGGAGGGATAAGGAAAGAGATGCAAATGCTAATCTACAAAATCTCCAGCGATACCCAAGGGAATTGATAATGTGAAGAAACTGTCTCATCCCAGCCCCTTTGCATCCTCCATTATCTCCAACTGTAAGGGAAGTTATAGTCAGCAGAAAAATAATATGCTTCTAGATCAATAAGGGAAGGTTCTTCTAAGATTTCTGCAGTTCAGTCCTTACAGACAGAATCTGACACCTTGGAATCAAGAGGGTATTAATTTCCATCAACAATCTGGAGCAACATACAAAGCTAGTTAAACAATCTTAGTCAAATTAAGACAAGATTCTCAAACTGCAAATCTCAAATTGACATTTTTTGCCTGAATACTAATTGAAGACAATATATTAGTACATAGGAGAGCCACAAAAAAAATAAGTCTAGCATTATTTGCAACCTTGGAAATCTTTACATTCTTAATGATGATGAGTTACATAAAACCACTTCTGCTGTATCATTTATTTTACAGTAGCCTATTGGGGCTGAGATTGGGGCCTATTGCCCCATGCAGTGGCACAAGGCCCCAGAGGGCCCTGTTGCAAGAGTAAGTTAGGGGTCCCCCTTCCCGATTCCAATATCAGAAATGTTACTTACCCCCAACACGATAGCCCCCACAATTCATCCCACTGTCCCCCACATCCCCATTTGCCTGGGTCACCCCAAGCCCTCACCCTGCTCCCCAACACTTCCCACTTACCCCATAGCTCATCAACAACTCACCTCTCACTCTCAGACCCTTGCTCCCCACTCCCCAGCATGCCCTTGCCACAATACTTCGCTCCCACCCCAGACTAGGACAGCTCGTCCTGATCCCAGCCATCCAGTGACTCTGCTTGTTCCCATCACCAGCCCTGCACTGACACAGCGTGGGCCAAATTTGGGTGCATGGGGTCACAGCACCATTCAGGTTTGGCCCAGCTGTCCTTTGTCATGATGGAAAGGCAACCAGGCCAAACCTGAGTGGCAGTGTTGTGACACTCCCCCCTTCTTGGTCACAACGCCAACCAAATTTGGCTGGCTGCCCCTCCATCTGACAAAGGGCTGGCCAGGCCAAACTTGAGTAAGTTCTTTTGTAACCCCTTGTGCCAAGTGAAATGCCAGAGCACTGCTCATGTGGTTGTGGCTCCATAACCTGATGGGCTGTGGCATGATTGCACTACTGTAACTACATCATTGGCATGAGGCATTGATAGAGACAATCCCTGCCCTGCCCAATTTAAAAAGACAAGACAAACAAAATAGAGGAGGGAAAAGAAAATTAGAAAGGTGAAATAACTTGGTCACATAGTAAATTGGCAGCCAAGTCAGACATAGAACTTAGATGTTCTGAGTTCCAGTCCAGTTCTCTGTCCACTAGACTATGCTATCTATTGAATTTGATATTTCAGAATTACCTATTCAAATTTCCTTATTGTTAGTATTCTTAATGCTTATTAATTCTAAGATACTAGAATAGTTATTGTGACAGCTCTGTAACCCTTTGCGATGGTATCATGATTCAAATATAGAAACTTAAGAAGTAATATTTGTTCAATGATATAGATGTATATCTTCTCTGATGTGAGTAAAGTCACCATGGCACAAAACGTGATATTGGCTTACAGGCAGAATTTTAGTCTTTCAGCTTCCATACTTCACTCTGAATCATGGCAAAATTTAGATTAAAGATGACAAAGTATTTGTTTTTTATTACTTCATTCAAGCCAAAGATTTCTTTTTTTAATCTTCTCAGTTGCTTAAACTAAGAAGGTGCTTTAGCTGGTGAATTAGAGAAGCTTTAGCTATTTTGCCTCAGTATAATTTACTAATAATCTATATGCTGTTACACTTAATTATTTTTAATGTACCCAGAAGTATGTTAAGTGTTTTACACTATATTCATAAAACAAGACACAATCCATTCTGCAAACAGCTTAACATCAATGGGACTACTTGTGGTAGTAGGCACAATATTCAGTAGTAAGTATTACATTTAAAACTTCGACTAGAACCTACAATTAATGGAAAGGTAAAGGCTGAAAGACAAGGGTTCCAGTAATAGGGTTATGCAATTATCAGTTGTGGCATCTGCATACCTTGGGGGTTCCAGTAATGCCTATATGTTTTTATTATAGTTTGCGATTCACAGCTGGTTGTATACTATGTCATCAGAAGACCTGTCTAATCTTTGTAGTCGGTTTTGCTATTTGACACTTGTGGAGGACAGAGAGATGGGTCACAGCTTCAGGTTGGAGTCAGAGGGGATGCCTCTAACTTCAATGGAACTATACTGATTTACACCATCTGAGGATCTGCTTGTGGGATGATCTATGAGGAATGTTTTATAATAGTCATCCTGCTATTTCACAGCTAAATATATTGTATTTTTCCTAAACAGTGGGGAAAAGTACATAAACAAAAAAAAATTGTTGTTGTTGTTTCTATTTAAAAAGGCAGGTAACTAGCATTTTGGATTGTTTGCCTAACAATGAACTCTGTGAGTCTGTTTTGTATTCTTCTGTATTTGACTCTGCTTTCAGGGTATTATGGTTCTTGGCTAATAAACCATGGCTGTTTAATTAACCACCCAAGCTAACTTCAATCACCTAAAACAGATCAGAAACCAGGTATGCAGAAGTGAAGGTGAGACAGCTAGCACAGCACATTAACCCTCATGAATTTCAAACATTCAGTTCAGCAAACCAAACATTCCAACAATCTGTAAGGTGAAGAACAAATAGTGAATTCAGGCAATGCAGCCTCTCACAGTCTGAAGTAATTCCAAGATTTAAAAAATTAGACACATGAAAGTAGTAAGACTAAAATTATAGCCACCATTTTCTGAAAAATAAAATTTAGAAGTAAGATACACAATGTAGTAATGGGGTGTAGTAATGTGCAAAATGAATTGTGCACAGCATGAGATGCTTCATAATTGTATGGAATCTGTCCAAATTTAGAGGAAAAAAATCCATCCTACAAGACATTGTTGAAGCCCCAGATATTTGAATAATAAAAGAGACATGATGCTTAATTGCAGCTGGCAGTTGAACAAGAAGCGGTATTCCTGTTATTTACATTGATCTGCTTTAAAAATGCTGTGGCAAACTCATTTCCCACCCTTTATCTGCCACATTTTGCAAAAATAAAGAAAAATCCCATGAAAATGGAACATGGATTATCATTTCCTGCTCCCATTTACAGAGCAGACAACAGGAGGGAGCTCTTAGGAATAAACAGTAATGGCTCATACTCAATTTTCAAGCCAAAGGTTTCAATCATGAGTACACCATGACAGCAGAAATTTTCCCCTGTCAAAATGTAACGGAGAGGAAAGAAATGTGGTCTCTAAACAAATTGATGAGTCAGGGAAAAGAGTAGGAGTCAATGATTAGGCAGCCTGTCTGAGGCAGTGCTGGGTTTGACACATGCATACAAAATAGGAGGGCTTGGACACAGCCACATTTTGTTTTAATTTGTTGATGAATTGTTCAGAGTGTTCAAATGCACTCAGCTCTCATGGTCTCTGTTCATCCAGCTCCTGTCACTTGTGAAGAACTAGAACAGGGGTGGTCAAACCACAGCTTGCAAGCCGTTTGTGGCTCTTTTACAGTTAAAGTGTGGCTCGTGGAGATCCTTATGCCATCCCCCATTCTTCGCTTACCTCATGCTACCTCCCAGACTTCGCTTCAGCCCTGTGGGGAGAGGGAGGTTCTGGATGCTTGAGCCCTGCAGGAGGTGCCTGACGGGGCTTGGGGCTTCAGCAGGAGTGGGGCTGAAGCCCCGAGCCCTGGCAGGTGCCTCCCATGGGCTGAAGCCCCGAGAACTCCATCCCCGCAGAGCAGAAGACCCAGACTCCACCACCCCTCCCGCAGGGCTGAAGCCCCAAGCCCCAGCAGGCGTGCCTGGCTCTTGAACTTCTGAAGAAGTTACTTCTTCAGAGGGCCAGTAAGTTTGCTCCCCCCTCCCCCGGACTAGAATATATCACTGCATGCTTACCAGTGCTGGTGACCGTGATTGCTTGTAGAAATGGAATGGACACATTTTAGAGACATTAGAAGGTGATGGCAGGGAAGAGTGCTGGACATCCATATCCGTACACTGGTGGTCATCAGAGTGGATCTGTAAGAACGTAGGGCCAGGTGTGGTACAGTACATATGGGCAAGTATTTCCATTCTAGAAGATCTCCAAGCATTCTTTAGAGGCTCATCAAATATTCCCATCGAGCAGTGTTCATCAACCCCTTTTGAACCTTTATTTTTCCAATTAAGCTGAATTGATTTATACTTCAGACTTATTTAAAAAAACCCACTCCATGGATGCAACTTGTTACAATGTAGTTCTAGAAATTCCCTGCAACTCAGGAGTAGCTGTTAACTTCAGCCTTGATATTTGTCAGTGTGTTAGAGCCATTTGAAATTGTTACATACCAGGTAGAAAATCCTGGGTCAAGGCAAGTAATTACATCTGAATTGGTTCATCAGGTTAAGGGAACTCATGCTGCAGCCCATCAGATAACATATGGAGATCTCTGCCCTCTGATTAGCTTATTTGAGGTAAAGGATACCATTATAACAGCTCTGCAACTGAATTAAAAAAAAATCAGAACATTAGTTAAAAATGTTTAACTTTAGACCATCCCTGGCCAAAAAGTCCTTGGTGGGTGATATTTCTGATGAAAGCAGTCAGAATGCCTGATTACATCTATGTCAGTGACTGTCATGATTTCTGGTCTATGAAGGTAAATACTGAAGTTTAGAATTTGATATTTGCTTTCTGATGATCACATTTGTCATAAATCTGATATATTTGCAGAGTACAGGGCCAACAAAACCTCAGCTACCCCAGCTTCTTATGTGTATTAATACGTTAGACACATAACTAAAAAATAAACAAAAAAGGGTTGATTCTCCCCCTCATTGTAGCAAATACTTCCCAAAATACTCTAAACGAGTAAAGGCTAGGTTGTTCCCAGCTGCTGCATCAGATAACAATGGAAGAATTGTTCAGAAGCACCCAGGAAAGCAGGTAAAATGTTTTGGCCTGGACTGAGCATTCCAAAGGAGAGAAACTTAAGCCAAAGAGACAGACTTCATGATTTTCTCCTTGTTTTCTGTGCTGGAGCATAGGTAGGCAACTACTTGCATTGCTCACACATGAAAAACAAACACACACCCTTTTGAATTACATGTTAAACAACACAAAAAACCATGCTACTGCATAAAAATATTGGTTTAGTTTAATACAGGACTGTAAGAAGAACAAAAAAACAAGCAGGAAGAGAAGAAGAATGGATTAGATAATCCACTTCACAGCAAACACTTGAAAGTTGTTAAGAGCAGTTTCGGGGCAGGAAAAGGCATGGGAACCAGAAGAAAGAACTGTGGCAGGTTTAAAAAGGAAGAGACTCGGGGCAGGAGAGGTGAGAGGAGTTCTTTGTGTGGACCAGATTGAGAGACAGGGCCCCAGATGGGGGTGTCTGAAGAAGTTAGGCTTGCCTAGATTACCGGTAAAATAGACGTGTCTAGACTGTTGTTTTTAACCCCCCCCTTTCCTCTTACTGCTTTGTTCCTACTCTTAAAAACAGAGGATTTTAGTTTTAAGAAGGCTGTTTGATCACTATCTTCAGCACTGGTCACAGACACCAGAAGGGAAGAGCTACTGGTACTGAACCCATTTGGACTTGCTGGGACATAGAGGATGCTGTAGCCCAGGGCCTGGTCTATGGGTGTGAAAATGGCAGAATTCCATTCCAGAAGAGGTAAAGGCACAAGGGCTGACACCTGAGGGGAGGCACTCAGAACTGAGAGGGGACAGAGGTGCATATAGCCCCACAAGGTAGGGTTGCCAGTGCCCGGTTTTCGACCAGAAAGTCTGGTCAAAAAGGGGACCTGGCAGTGTCCGGTCAGATGTACTGACCAGATACCAAAAGTCTGGTTACTGCAGGGGAGAGGGGTTACCCAGGGCTGCCTCCTACCTGCTGGCAGGCTTCATGTCAGGCTGCAGCAGCTCTTGTCCCAGCCCCGGAGCAGAGGAAGCCCAGCTGACGGGGTGAGGGAGGTGGAGACGATCAAGCCACAGGGTGGGGGAGCAGTGAGCCGGGGTGGGGCCTCGGGGGTTCAGTTTTCCGGCAATAGAAAGCTGTCAACCCTATGAAGGCAAGCATGTGTATTTGACCAAAAGCAGCTCTAGTAGCTACTCTCTCAAGTAGAGCTCGCTGTGCTGCTTCAGTTCATAACATGTAATGGGTGGTGTGTGTGTGGGGGGGTGTGTTGCATGTCTTGGCAGATACAATATGTGCCTTTTTACTTTTTTGCTTACAGCTTAAAAGATGGTTATTTATCTTTAAACAGTCTACTTCCAGTAAAAACAAACAAACAACACATCTATCTTCCACTCACCTTTCTAATTTTCTTGCCACACTTAGTTTATTTATTTATTTTGATTTCAACGCACAGTATAACAATACCACCTATCCTGGGCTCTAGCAAATAACTGAAAATGCAAGCCAACTAGGAAACAGACAGGAACAAACCAACAACCTCTCTCTACACAAAAGAGGTCAGTCCACAGAAATAGAGTCTGCCCATGTCAGCTTTCACAAAATTGTAACCCGCACCAACAAAAGGAATCAACCCCTGAAATATTAGCCTGCCCCAAACATCTGTCCAACACATGGGATTTACAGTCTATATTCGTAAGTTACTGGACATATCTGAGCTCTCTCCTTTGCAGATCATCTTCTCCTCATACTTGAAGTGAAGTCATAGGGCTACATTTGTGATATCCCATTCATTTCCATGGAAACAGATTGCTATTTCAAAAACCAAGGATTATGGCTTCACTGCTGGATAAAGAGAGGGAGAATCTGGGCTCTGAAGGAGAAAGCTTGTATCAAAAACAGCAATATACACAGTTACTAGCAACGTAAATTAGTGTTTGTAAAATTTGTACATACCCACTCTTTCCCACCCACCCCCTATACTATGAAATCCCCCTTTAAATGCCAATTGCTATGCTTGAAATGAAGTGCATGGTTGCACTCAGGCTTCAGTAACAATTAGTGATGCATAATTCATCACAACCCTAGCTGTCTATAGAAGGCATTATTTCAAGACCCCACTCTCCCCGCCTTTTTCATGCTCTTCCAAGTTCTCACCTTCACATTACTCCACTCAAAATAAAAAATCTAACCACTCCTACATGTCCTTCTCACATGCTTCTCTGCCCTATACTCCTGGGCCTCCCTTCCCCCTAAATCCACTCTGATGCTCCTCTTCAAAAGCCTCTTTAAAACACACTCCTAT
The DNA here is from genome assembly GCF_965140235.1 of Caretta caretta. Taxonomy (NCBI): domain Eukaryota; kingdom Metazoa; phylum Chordata; order Testudines; family Cheloniidae; genus Caretta; species Caretta caretta. Next base: position 67,439,274 of record NC_134207.1, read on the forward strand.
CCTTAGAACCCAAGATCACCTCCCCTTAACTTACTGAAAAGGATGTGCCCCCTTTCCAAAAAACATGCAAAAGTATTAGGACTAATAAAATACAAACAAAGGGGGAGTGGGGGAAGATATATGGCGTACTTAGATTCTAAACTAGTCCCAGAGGCCAGGACCTTGGTCCACATTCTTTGGTCTGGATGACTATAATCAGTACTCCACATCATCTTTATGTTTTTTCAATCATGGAGTTAGGTTGGTGTAAGCTAAAACTGCTTGAAGGGTGATCTAATTCACACCCAAATACGGACTCCTGCCCAGGGCTATTCAGGCAACTAGGGATTACCAGAGGCACTCCAATCCAGCCATGCCTTTTTTCCACCTTACCACACCCCCTCTGAGAGGGAGAGTGTGATATAAAGCCACTATGATAGTGACAACAACTGTTTAAGCGGGATCCTGAGAGAAAGGGGGCTGACTGTTTGACTGTTGTGTGCCACCACAGTGGTACAAACACCAGGCCCTTTGTCTTCATAATTATTTGTAAAGAGCCTAGTATACCATTAGTTCTATACAAATACTTAAATAATACCCCCTGCTCGTGTGCAGCTTTGAGTCAAACTAGGGTAGGTAGCCAGCAGTCCAGCCATCTCGCTCACCTTTAGAAGTGCGACCTTGAGATAAAGGTAAGAAATCCTTCGTTCCTTTTGTCAGACACCCTCAGCTGCCAGGAGTATTTCACAGGATCAGGCCCTATGTTTTTAAGGCAGAGACTGCTAAGCCACCTAACCTCACCACTGGTCTGAAAGTAAGAGTGATATTTTCTCTGTAGGATGAGAGATCATGTAGAAACAGCGCACAGGGAGATATTGATCTAGCAAGGCTTAGAGCCAAGGAAACTTACCCTTGGGGAAAATCTTATGGAGAAACAACTGTGTGTGGGTAAGAGGCCAGGGAAGGGGAATGTTTATAAACCGAGAGAACAGACTACATATGGTAGATCAAAATCAGAACTGGAGGGGGATAATGGCATAATAATAAGCCCGCACATGTAAATAACTCATTTACAAGCATGTAAATCCCAGCTGGGATTCAATGACACAGAATATGCAAATGAAGTCCAAGGCTCAGTGAGTGAGTGGGCAAGAATGATGTGAGTGACAGACTAGCTTTCAGAGGCCAAGAGGAAAGCTATTCACTGACACAGCACTTGGAAGAGGCAGTAGGTAATTCAGGGGAACAGAGGCAGAGAGAGAGAGAGAGACAAGGCAGTCCTGGAAGCTCCTCAGGAAACAGAGACAAAATCAGAGGGTCACACATATGGTGCAGGGCCTACTCCCACTTGTAAGGGAGAGGCATATAAAATATTGATGTAATTTAAATTGGATATAAAATTAGAATTTCTTATAATTAGGGCTGTCAATTAATCGCAGTTAACTCCCACGATTAACTCAAAAATTAATCGTGATTGTGATGAGTTGTTCTCCCAGCCCCCTCCGGGGTGCCACCTGATATATTGGGGTACCACTGAGCCCACCAGTTCCACCAGTCTGAGTTTCCTTACACTGCCCTGCTGAGCCAGGCTCTCAAGCTTCCTCCTGCAAACATACAGGTAGGGCCACACCCAGCTGCAGAAAGACACAGACACTGAGATCAGCTCTGCGTGGAAAGACTCAGCTTGGGAATTGCCCAGCACTCAAGTGCACACCCCCTCCGGAGTGTAAACCCAAAATTGTATTGTCTTACACTGCACATAAATCTGTACAGCATAAACTCATGAAAATCTCCCCCTCCCTCACTGTGGAAGAAGATATGCACAGCTTCCCCCCAACCCCACCCCATTATGAATTGCACAAACTGGTTTATAGAAAACAAAAACAAGTTTATAAACTACAAAGGATAGATTTTAAGTGATTATAAGGGATAGCAATCAGATCAAAGCAGATTACCTTAGAAAGAAACAAAAACCACAAACTGAGCTTAACACACTAGATAGGTAGGATATAAATGATCAGATTCTTACCCTGAGTGATAAACAGGCTGGCAGATTTTTAAGGCACAAGTTGCTTTGGCTTTCCCAGGTTTTCTTTCACACACAGGCTAAAGATCCTTCTAGCCTGGGACCATCACTTCCTGCAGTTCAGTCCTTGCCCCTCAGATGTTTCCAGGTATGTTGCTGCAGGGAGAGTGAGGTCACCTCATGATGTCATTGTCCCCCTTTTATATCTTCTTCCCACTTTCCGGAAAGCTCTTTTGCTGTGACCTAGGTCAAATAGTTCCCATTGGGTAGTGCTATCTCGGAGAGATTTCTATTGTACACAGTTCCTGGGGTAATCCTTGTGCTTGTGTGCATCTCCTAAATAAGCCATTAACATTGTTTGGCTTTGTTACTGTTGTACCTGAAAGGCTGCTTGTGAGTGTTTTCAACCTCACAACATATTTCAGTGACACATACACAGCCAAACTTCAAAACTTCCCTTACGACAATAGCACATACAATCCAACGAGATATTACTGTCTAGCAGATCAAGACTTTTAGACTGATACCTCACAAGACATATTTTGTACAAAACATATCCTAATTACATGACCATGGTAAATATTGGGGTGTCAGGGTGTCACAGCGATTAAAAAAATTAATCGTGATTAATTGCAATTTTAATCGCACTGTTACACAATAGAATCCCAATTTAAATTTATTACTTATTTTGGGATGTTTGCAAGCCAAAGGCCAAGACTGAGGCTCAGGGCTTCTGCTGAAAGAAACAAACCAGCCCAGCTTCTTTCTTGAGAGGGCACAGCTAGTGGTATTCTCAAGCCATTCTTCAACATGGATGTCTGGGAGCACTAGGTCTGCTTGTTTCAGAATGCCACCCCAACTGGGCTGAGTTCTTTCCTTTTGAGGGCCCTCCCCCAGGTCCAACAAGCAACACAGATGCAGCGAGTTTGAGTTGACTGTGATCCAGGAGTTCTTTTATCCTTCTTGACTGGGGGAGAAGGGGGAGGGGAGGAGGTGGTTATCTGCCCCACTACATTATGATTTGGGGATGAGAAGTTTTCCTGGAGTTTATATATTTTTCTTGCCATCTGACTGAAGTACATTGTGATCTCTATTGATAAGTGGAGGCTGCTGATTGGCAGAGTACTTTATTTGTATATTAGGATTAATGTTGCTGGGGAGTTATTGCAAGTCAAACAGCTGTCAGGATGCTCAGAGCCTTTGAGTGGGGGGTGCTTTTTAAGGTGCATACCTAAAGACATAAAATACTTTGACAAATTAATACCTTTCTGAATCTAAACACCTCATTGCAAATCCTTGAATGACTAAATGAATTTGAAGCAATTTACACTATCAACTCCTAACATGCAGCTTACACCACTGTTTACACTGCAAATGAATATGCCTGTCTGTAACTACTATGATAGATTGTTCCTAGAAAGATAGCTGTTTATGCTACTTAACTGTCACAGTTACATTATTTAATGTGCATGAGGCAAAAGTTAACAGGGATGCTATATTATGATGGGCAGAGATTTAAATACTGGAGATATGAAAAATGTTTTTTTTAAGATTAGCTCTTCTATTAAATAATATGACTTAAGCACCTAACAGTTTCAGAGTGCTGTATAGACATCACTAACGATTTAACCCTCAGCTCACCCAGGTGAAATAGGTAGGTTTTGTTATCCCCATTGTACAGACAGGGTAAACGATGCAGAGAGATTAAGGCCAATATTTTCAAACTCTGGTGCCTAAGTGAGGCATCTAGATTGCCAAGGAGTTAGTTCCTCTACACTCTCAGGCCTGGTCTACACTTGGGGGCATGATGTCGATCTAAGTTACGCAACTTCAGCTATGTGAATAATGTAGCTGAAGTCGACATACTTAGATCTACTTACCGCGGTGTCTTCACTGCAGTAGGTAGACTGCTGATGCTCCCCCGTTTACCCCGCCTATGCTTCTCGCTCCAGTGGAGTACCGGAGTCGACAGGAGGGCACTCTGCAGTCGATTTATCGTGTCTTCACTAGATGCAATAAATCGACACCCCCCCCCGGCCACCCGGATCGATCGCTCCAGAGGTAAGTGTAGACATGCCCTCAGAATCTCAGCCACAGACACCACAAGACTTGTCCAGAGAAGCTTTTCAGTACACATTTTGTTTTGCTGAGCAACTCTTGTGACAGACAACTTCTTCTTTTAACATAGCTAATGTTATCAAGCGTAGCTAGGAGTTCCTGATTTGAAATCTTGCTCGTGCCATTGATTTGATTGACCTTGGGTGAATCACTTAAGCCAAATCAAATTTGGGTGCATAAAGTTAAGCACTTAAGTCCACATGTAGAAATGGCCTGTTTTTCAGAAGCACTGAGTATCCATAGTTCCCACTGACTTCAGATCAGGTGCTCTGGGTGTCCAGGCCTGAACACAGTACCCTAGATGCTGCTGTTTCTTGATTAGCTATGTTAAACCTAGCAATTTTCTGTCATTAGGGCAGCTCACTGTACTGCAATATGTACAAGGAAGCATTGTCAATTGGGAAACCTTTGTATGGTTTCTGTGTCTGCGACTGCAAGAGAGTGTTAAATCTGTAATTAATTGGTCTTTCTTTGGATGTGAATAGGACTCTGAAGGCATGACCTACATAACCCGGCACAGCAGCATGGGAGCACTTACAGCGAGACCTCCCCTAGTAGGGTTAATTACTCAATGCTAAACAATCTGTTCCACGCTTCTATTTAGCTGTGACACTCTGAGTACCTTTCCCAGACCCAAGAAAATAGCTCTGTGTACATTTGAAAGTTTGTCTCTTTCATCAACAGAAGTTGGTCCAATAAGAGATATTACCTCACCCTCCTTGTCTTTTTGAAGACCCAGTTTATAGGTAAACACTAGCAGAATTTGATTCCTACAGCCTCCGGCAGTTTCATTCTCCAAAGCACAATATTAATTCAAACAGTGGGAAATAAATGAAACTGACAAAATCAGGGGCCAAAGAAAGATTTCATCTTATGGGAAATGTTACATTTAATGGAACATTTTTCTTCCACACAAACATTTAGTGTATCCAATAACAAAGAACCTTACATGGCAGAAATTAAGCAGCACTGGCAGCAGGGTCTCTGCAGGTTTCCACAGCTCTGTTGCTGTGGAGTTAATCCTAACATAGGAGAAAAGATCCCTGCCTTTTTGCTTCATTCCCTGGACAACCACATTATATTAAAAAATTGTTACTCCATTCCCATTGATGGAAAGTAGCCCACACCTATGGTGCCAGAAGGATTCAATTGAGCATGTGCCAAAAGAACAAATGGGCTCAACTCATTTCTTAGGCGGCTGGATGACAACATCACAGCACATTTGCCTTGATATGGAACCACAGAAGTTTGTTGTAAGTGTCTGCCAGGGATTTGCTAAAAGGCACACTTAGTTTCTGAATCATGATGGTAGCAACACAATATATCCATAATCATGGACCATTAGAAATCAAACAGATTTTTAGCATGCTCTCCTGAAACAAGCTCACAATTCCCTTCCCAGATTTTAATACTTCCCCTTTTGCATGAAGGGCCAAAAAGAAGGATTTATGGTAACCTTATTTACAGGCCCTGGTAAGGAAAAGTGTATAAAATGCTTTTATTGTTGATTTTTGCAGGTTCCCAGTAAACACAGTACCGGTAGCAATTCTTGATGTGCAAACACTGGTGATTAGGGACTTGGAATGTGTTCCACGGCTGTACCTCATGACAGTCTCAGAGGTAAAGAAAGCCGGTTTTTATTTACAGTGCAAGTGGGTGCAGACAATTTAATCCCCAAATCCAGTGACATATAACACATATGGAATAACAAACAGATATTTTGAGAAAGATGTGTTGTTTACAAAAGTGAAAAGCAAGCTACTAGAGTTGTTGTGGGTATTTTTTCTCTGGCAATGAAGAGTAAAGGAATCCCTCACAAATCTCTGCGCCACAGCTTTCCTCAGCATACCTCTAATATTCAGCTCACTCTGCTGAATCCTCTCGCCCTCCTCCCCACTTCTGAGGGGGATAGGGGGTATCAAAAGAGGGACCTCAGTTTGTGAAGGCTTCAGTTCCCCACTTTTCCCAAGCCCCGAGGTCCACCAGCGAAACCCCAGATCTGTTTTACTTCTGGAAGCTGACCCTTTTGGCCTTTTATCTGCACTGGATGCCAACCACAATTTGAGACAAAACTAAATATTCACACAAATTACTAATATTAAATTCAAAGTCCTTTTCCTATTTAACTTAACTGTGACTTCATGATACTGTAAAGAAGGCAGAAAAAAAAAAACCCCTTCCATGCCACTGCCAATTTGGTTGAATGGGAAAAATTCCTTTCTGACTCCCAACATGGCATTGGTTAAACCTGTAGCATCCTAATAAATACAGCTCCAATACTACTGCTACAGGGAAAGAGGATGGGGCACCTAAAATTGGAGGAAAAAGCTCCAAAATCCTCAGGCATGGGTTTAAATTAATGAGGGGGGAGAGCACAGAGCCAAGTTGGTGTTGGTCCTTCTCTGAGCAGGACTGGAGTAGATGACCTCCTGAGGTCTCTTCCAACCCTAATATTCTATGATTCTATGAATCAGCTCCCTCTCCATCTGGTTGGTCAATGGGAGGCAGAAAGCTCATGGAGGAGAAGGGGCCACCCCCATTGCCCCCCCCACCCCTCACACCACCCGAGGAAGTCCAGATTTCTTTGTTTTATTACAATAAAAAAGTTAAACTCTTGAAAGCAAAACAAAATGTTTTGTTTGTCTCAAAATGATTTATTTATTTAGTTATTTTGACTTTTTTGGTTCACTGAAAATTCTGAACAATTTTCATGTCAGGTTGACCCAAAATAGATTTTTTTTTAAAAAATCAGAACTGGCAGCAAACTGAAAAGTCAGTTATTCGCACAGCAATAGAGCTGAGAGCAGTCAGAGCCCACCAGGGATGCTGGGTGAGAGTGTAACGGAAGAGCAACTGCTACACTGATTGAAAGGTACAGCGTTCTACTTCTCTGCCTCAGTGTTGGTTCAACAGCCAGCAGGGAAGTAGGCAGAGTTGGGGTCTTGTCCTTTTGGGAAGTTTAAAGCTGGTGGTGTGTGCTTAGTTTCCTGGACCTTTTCTTCCAACTTTACAAACCTGGCATTAGCCTTTAAAAAAGTGAAGGGAAAGGCTATCCATGTCCACGTTATAACTAAAAATAAATCTTTACGGAAAGGGAATGCTTTAATCCCTTCACATTCAGACTTGCTGGCAGCACTATCAGACCTAAGTGTCAGCTTGACACACACACATTATTAGATAGTTGGTCTGCAGAGATAAAAAGTGCACTTATGATTCAAGATATCGATGTCTCAGCTTTTCAAATCATGTACCTTGTCTATCTTTCATTTGATCTCTCAGTAGGATATATTTATAAATAATTTTCCATTGTTAAACATTTTTTGTAACAGCTAAGAAAATGGACTTTACATGATTTAAGGACTTTTCAATTATTGTTAAAATTGGTATTTCTCTCATTTAAACATTTCATGCTTTCAGTTAAGGGTCTCCTATTTAATTTCATTTTAATAAGGATAATAGGGATATGTTAAATACCAGTTCCCCTTTAAAAGTATATTAACTGTATATAAACTAGTTTTTCCTGCATTTCATTACCTCTGCAACAAGTCCCAGCCAAACACAGCTGCAGAGATTCACAATTCTTTTGGGAGTATTAATTGAACTGTAGTGTATTGAAAACTGTGTTAAAATTGTAAGCTATCACTTTAAATTCTCGGGGGGTTTCCTGGTCCTGCTTGCAGACTATGGGGCTCTGTAGCAAACATGCAATCTAGGTCTCATAGTAGTCATTCCACAAAGAGCCAACCATACAGCAAGGGGTGAGTTGTGCTTCTTTGCCTCAGAGAACAACCTGCCTTGTCTTTCTCTGGTTTTTGTTCTTGTGTGTTAAGGTTCTGGATTTTTAAGAAATAAAATAGTGTTATGTTGCAACTTTCCAGGGAGTGTATTTTTTGTATGTGATTTTATCTAATTTCTCTGTTTGCATTGCTGTGAACATTACGTGAATCTTGCATTGGCTCTTACTTCAGGTGAACAAGGTCACCCAGCCTTACATACAAGCAAGTGTACATTTTTATTGTTATAATTAGGGGGCAGATTCTCATCTTTGATGCACAGTGCTTGTCTTTCTGAAAAAAACAAAGAGAACAGGAGTGGTACAGGACTCCTTACTCCAGTTCTACATTACTGAGAATTCCCCTTATCGTGATCTGCCTGAGGCCCGACACATAACTTTAGGCCATCAAGCAACTTGAATGCAGGGAGAATACGAGTCTTGAGGAGCAAGAAATTTGAATCTAGGTACTTAGAGAACCTTAATATAAAGCAACACGCACGGGCACAGAACATAAAAATTATATAGCTGGGGAGACATAAGCCTGTAGTTTTAGGAATACACAGTAAATGAATGCTGTAAGCAGTGCTATGGTATCGTTCAGCAAACACCTGTCAAACGCTTCCATTCAAGAACTGAAATGAACAGTAATGTGCTGGGACACGTCCCCCTTCACTTCCTCATGTGGTTGCCCCTATGCTAGCAGCCAGATCATGAAGAATGTTCCAAGCATGCAAGATGCCTGGTAAGTGAAGGAGAATAGAGAAAATACCTTGTTAAAATGCCCTAACTCTTTTATGAAAAGACATTTTTAAGGGTATTGCTACAATATAGAAGCTACTGCGACACAGCTACAGCCATATTGTAAATACCTGAAACAAAGACATTATGAAGAAAGGGCCATTTGTGGCCTTATGGAAGATGTGGAGGATTCAATAGAATGTAGCTGTAACGAAGTGGCCTTTGGCGGGACACTACTGAGAGTATCAATTCAGGACAAATTGCTCAGAGCAGGGCAGTCACAGCCCAAGGCTGGGGTTCCTTCATATAAGTCATATAAGCAATTCCCTCAGACACTCCAGTTTCCCAGTATCACCACCAGCAACAGTCCTTATGGGGATGAATGGGTTATGAAAACCAATACTGCAATAAAAGAAAAAAGGGTTTCCTGATCCCAAAGGACCAAGGCCCAGACCCAGGTCAATATACAAGTCAGATCTTATCCACAAATCACACTGTTGCCAGTCCTTTAGAATCTAAAATCTAAAGGTTTATTCATAAAAAGAAAGAAATATAGATGAGAGTTAAAATTGGTTAAAGGAATCAGTTACATACAGTAATGGCAAAGTTCTTGGTTCAGGCTTGTAGCAATGATGGAATAAACTGCTGGCGTAAGTCAAGTCTCGGGAGTACATCCACAGCTTGGATGGGTCATTCAGTCCATCGTTCAGAGCTTCAGTTTGTAGCAAAGTTCCTCCAGAGGTAAGAAGCAGGACTGAAGACAGAATGGAGAAGATGCAGCTGCCTTTTATAATCTCTTGCCATGCGGCCTGTGCTTCCTTTGTTTCAAACACAAGCTCCCAGCACATGGCTTAGAAGCCTTGAGTTCTCTCCATAGGCATAAGGTGTATCTACCTTCTCTCAATGGGTCAATTGTATAGCTGATGGTCCTTAATGGGCCATCAAGCAGACTAGGCAGTGCTGATGCCAAACTGTCTGAGGTGTCACCCAGAAGCACGGCACAAGTTTGAAATACAGATATACATACATATCTATAACTCATAATACAAAGGTGATACAAACATATAAATAAAATTATTATATCTGGCAAATTATAAAATTTTTGCAGATATCTTGCATGGCATATCTGGCTGATTACTTCGTGGGCATTACCCCAGGAGCCAACATTTGAAACAGGTATAGAGCCAATACTTATAACTTTAAATACAAAAATGATACATGAATACAGATAGCATAATCATAACCAGTAAATCATAACCTTTTTATAGACACCTTACTTGACCTCCTTTGCACAAGATTTGGTGCAACTACAGGACCTTGGTTGCAACAATAACATCACAGTAGCTAGCTAGATTTACATATTATATCTCTCACTGAGCATTTGAACACCTAAAAATAAAAGTGGTCTGGAGTTGGGTTTTCCCCTAGAGATTTCCTGACAGGCTAGAACTTTTTTTGGCTAGTGCTGGTTGCTGCCTGTTGCCTCTTGGAAGATTTGAGAATCTTCTTCCCCTCAGATACTTCGAACTGTGCATTTATTTTAAGTGATGGCTTGTCTACACTGACAAGTTTTTTCAATGAAACTAATGTCGACAAGGAAAAAATCAACAAAAGCAAAGTTGCCAAAGCATGTCTACATTTGCTCTCTCTGTCAACAGATCGTCTCCACATTCAGCGCACCTTTGTCAACAGCGAGAGCAATGGACTGTGGATATGTATCCCACAGTGCCTGGCAACACCATCTGTCTCTAGGTGTTGTGGGAATACAGAAATGGAGCGCGGTGCATCCTGAGATGTGCAAAATGTACTGTCATGCACCGCTTTGTGTCCCACCCCCCAAAGGTTTCTGGCTTCCTTTCGCGCTGTTTTTCCAACTGTCATTCTTTTGTGGTGTGTGCCAGCATCTGCGGTGAGAGAGGATGGATCCCACACTTCTCTCCTATGCATGGTTAGAAATGTCGTGAGGACATCGTGCATGGCAGCATAGTTACTTGCAGAGTTACTCACAAAGTTAGCAGAGGATGAATCGCAGGCACCCGAGTGTGATATGGACGGCAGCAACTTATCAGTGCTTTGTGCATTCACAGGGAAGCTGCATACCATCACTTTTGGGCTAGGGAAAGAAGCACTGATTGGTGGGATCGCATTGTCATGCAGGTGTGGGATGACCACCAGTGGGTACAGAACTTTCGGATGCGTAAAGCAACCTTCATGGAGCTATGTGCTGAGCTGTCCCCCAACCTGCGGTGCAAGGACACCAGATTGAGAGCTCCCCTTTCAATAGCGAAGCGTGTTGCAATCGCTGTGTGGAAGCTGGCAAATCCAAACTGCTACCGGTCTGTTGCAAATCAAATAAATTTTGAGTAGGAAAGTCCACTGTTGGGCCTGTATTACTCCAAGTGTGCAGGGCAATAAATCGCAGGGCAGTGTAGTTCAAACCGCTGACCAGAGCAGCAGCATGGGAATTGTGGGATACTTTCTGGAGACCAATAAAATAAAAAAAAAAAACCTTGTGGTGTCTACACTGCATGTTTGTCGACAATAAAGGGAGGGGAAAAGACAAAAGTCTCTCGCAGGGGTGGAATTTTTTTGTCACCAAACCTAGGCATTTTTTTAAAAAAAAAGTCACATTGCAGTGTGTATTCTATCACTGTTTTGTCACCAAAAGCCAGGTTTTGGTGACAAAACTTGCCAGTGTAGACTAGCCCTGAGTGCCTTTGGTTAGCCCCATTCTCTGGAAGGTTCTTCTTGTGGCTTACGCAGCTGAGGATAATTCCAGATTTCTCCTTGTGACATACAGAGGCACTATCCAGAGTAGAGGGGGGCTGAGTCACCCCTGCCCTGCAACCTCGGGTGCCTTACAATATCTTGCTGAAGTAGCTCCCACATGGGCCACTCACAAACAGCGTTCCAGCATGCAAGCCACATCCTGAGTGTTTGTGTGTAACTGCAGCCTGCCAGTTACCCCCTTGCTCTCACTGGCTTTGGCTATACTGCAGGGTGACCCCAGTCCCTGATTTCCCCTCAGAAATGTATGTCCTGTACCTTCCAGTCTTCTCCTGGACAGTACACATATATTAAATCTGTTATTCTTTTAAGGAAATAATATGCCAGGTTATTATTTTAGAGTAACCCAGATACTTCAATTTAAACACCCTGGATTAGATAAAACCCTCCTTCCCCAGCACCGCCCCGCCGAAACAGCTGTGTGCCGAAAAGGAAGGTGGGGGGGTGTGATACTTTATTAAGAATTTTTCAATTAAAGCAAACAATTTTTTTAATTTTAATTTTTTTATGAATCATGGAAAAATGAAAAACACCTGTTCCATTGAAAGAAAACCTTTGTACTTTTCATAATTACCTTGCAAATTTAATGAGAGATAGTACATCTCTTTTCGGCAACAAGTTGTCGTATTCAGGGGTCATATTTGAAGTGGATATTTTCATGTCTTGCAAATGGTCGTCAGTCAGAGAAGAACATTGCTTGTTTTTATTCATGTTCATGATGGAAAATGTTTGTTCACATATGTAAGTGCTTCCAAAAATGCTGAACGTTTTCATTGCAACTTAGATAAGATTCTTGTATTTTTCATTGTCCAGACTTTTGTAGAAGTCCCGCAGGCTGCTTTCTCTGTGCTTATTTCGGTAACCTGCCGAACATTAAAGTTCAATAACCTCCAACTGCAAATCTAGTGGCACTTCCTCTGGATCCACAGAAAAGGGATCTTCAATCAGCTTCAACTGGATGTCTTCTTCTTTAGACAAAGTAAGTCTTCTGTCAAATTCTTCAGTCAAAAGATTAATGTGCTTTGTGTATTTTTCTTCTAATTCGGCATGTTTGTGCTGAGGGATACGCTGTGCACAAATGGGAAAGTGACACATTTCGTCTTTTGACATCTGACTTCTGAAAAGTTTCAATTTCATTTTGAAAGCTTTCACTGCTGCATACATTTGAAATATGAGTTGATTTTTTTCCCTGAAGTTGAATGTTGAGATCATTCAGGTGTGCTGTAATATCACAAAAGAAAAAGAGATCTTGATTCCAGGACTCATTTTCAAGCTCTGGGAATTTTACTGGCCCATTTTCTTGGAATTTTGCTACCTCCTCTTTCAAAGCAACGAAACACTGGAGCACTCTTCCTTGACTCAACCACCTCACTTCTGTATGGTAGATTAAGTCACTGCACTCAGCATCTACTCCTTCAAGAAAGGCTTGAAATGTCCTATGTTTTAGTCTTCTAGAACGGATGTAGTTTACAATGGAAACTACCACTGACATTAATGCTCAAATTTTAAGACCTTGCTACACAAAACCTGCTGATGTATAATGCAGTGATGTTTGGTTATTTGTCTCCCGATAAATTCTTCAAGAAGAGTAACTGCTCCAACATTTTTTCCGCACATAGCTGGAGCACCATCAGTACAAATGGCCACCAAGTTCGTGAAATCTAATCCCGACTTATCATTCATGCACTTTATCACTTCACTGGAGATTTCTTTTCCGGTTGTGCGACCTGTCATGGAGCACACGTTCTTCAGTAATTTCAAAGTTTTTATCAGTACCTCTAATAAAAATAAGAAGTTGGGCGATGTCTTTTAAATCGGTGCTTTCATCCATAGCTAGGGAGTAAAAGCAGAATTCAACGACTCTCTGCTTTAACTGATCACTTAGATTGGTAGAAAAGTCAACTATTCTTCTCTGTACAGTCATGCGTGATAGACTGACATTCTCAAATATTCCCCTCTTTTCTGGACATAACTCAGATACAGCAATCAACATAAACTTTTTAAAAAACTCGCCGTCTGTGAAGCATTTCCCAGCAGCAGCAATTTCCTTAGAAATTTGAAAGCTTACTTTCATGAGCAAACAGCTATGCATATCTCTCTATCAGTGTTCTAGAGATTGGACAATTTATGAGTTTACCCTGTATAAGCTTTATACAGATTAAAACAGATTTATTCGGGGTTTAGGCTCCCAGAAAGACTGAATACTGGGTGCTGGGAAAGTCCCTGTTAACTGAGAAGCCCCTGGGCTAAGTAAATCTTAGTTTCTGTAGCTGCAGGGGTGTGTTGCCCAACCTCTTGGTCTGTGCTGGAGCCAACTGGTGTGTCTAGCTCAGCAAGACGGGAGTGGTGGGATGCCTTTACTGGCAGGGGGGTTTGTTCTCAGTGGTATCCCAGCACATCTAGGATCCCACATCTTGAGGGAGTTTCTGTGACCCAACCCGTCACAATGAGTTTTCAAATGATACCTTACAAGGCATACTTTGTACAGAGATTATAATAATAGAGTCCAGGGTGTGACTTCAAGGTTGTAACCTGTCACACCCCCTCTCTTGATTAAATCTGTCAACATTGAGGCCTATGTTAGAATCATCATCTTTCCAACCATGAGGAGTGAAGAATTTCTGTCCATCAAAATGGTTTCTTAGTCAGTTCGAGAGAGCCATTGTTGTGCAATGCAAAGCAAGCTTTTTGTCCACCCCTAGTAATATACCTCCTGCCAGTGGAAAGCATAGTGCTCTAATGTGCAATTGTGGGGGTGAAGAGATTTGAAGTTGCAGCAAACAGGGGCTTGTTCAGTGCTCGCTCCCTTTGCCGAACTAACAAAGGGCCTAGCTCTGCTAACATATGTGAATAGTGCCATTGCAGTCAACTGAACTATTTATGGGCATAGAGTTAAAAACATACACAATTGTTTTCAGGATCTGGCACAAAATTAGGAATGGGTATCTACAAAAATTTGTGGCGATACAGATTGTGTAGATATTCCAGATATACACACCCAGCACTTAAACACACTGTCCTCATTGTTAAATGGAACAGAATCTTCAAAGCTTCCACATTGTAAAACCCAGTCCAACTAATCCAAGAATTCCTAATGGCCAAATAGGAATTCTTTTACTTCCAGGTAAATTTATTCAGACTTCTGACAAAGAATCATTGCTCTGCTTCCAGAAATATGTTGGTGATGGAGTTATTAGTGAAGCAGGTTATGAAAAAGTCCCCTGTGACTGATGCATAATTACTGCACATAACTCAGCTGAGGAAGTTGCCATCCAGCAAGGAAATATAAATGGAGAATTGGCAGAAGGTATTAGAACATGTCTCCATAAGATATCTGAGTGGAACTATTTTTGGGAGACTGAATCTTCAGTCTCCTTGCAAATAAACGTGGCAGAATTAATTATTCAAACAGAAAAATTTCTGGCAACCACTAACTTCCTGTTTAGAGGAGCTCTGTTTTATTGAACTGAAATTAGCCTAGTGAAAAATCTGTACATAACAATTGCCTTTAAATTAATTAACCCCCTAATTATATGCATGGATGCATGCGCATAATTAATATATACATGCCCCATCTGTATTCAGAACAACAATCATTTTAAGACAATGCAATTATTTGCGTTTTTAAATGACTCTACTAAAATTATCAGCATTTCAAAGTTAATACAAATGTAAAGAAAAATAAATGTTTTCTCTCTTGTATTTGTTGTATTCCAGTGACAATAAGTAGCTAGAAGAAAAATCTACTGCAAATAATTTTTTATTAGGTTGAGTTTGACAGTATCCTATTTAACATTTTAATGGCTTCTTATAATTGGAACAGTCTTTTACAATAGAATAACGTGGTGTTTTTCTTGAGCAGTGTCCTTTCAGAGAACAGAGTTGGTTCACACTGATATGCTATCTAGTTTTAACTCTGGTTCTGGAAACCTCCACTCTCTTGGGTCACCAATGTGCCAGATATTCAGATGTGAATTCAGTAGTAAAGTATTTCAAATGTCCTAGACTCTGATGTGCCCTTCCTCAGTGCTGAGCACTGATACTTACAAGATGTGTACTGCTATCAAAATCTGTGAGGTTTATCATATGATTAAAATGCTTATAATCTGGCCCACAGAAATTAGAACTCAGCTAGAAAACATGTAGTAGGCCGTCTAGGACAAAATCCTGGCCCCATTGAAATCAGAGGCTAAACTCCTGTTGACCTTAGTAGAGCCAGGATTTTACCCCAATGTATTCCTTTCACAATGCAAGACTTTTCCCAACTGTATATTTTCCAATACTGTATTCCAACCTAATAATCAGAAATGGGGCTTCTACCACATCCCTTGGAAAGTTACACCACCGCCCATGTGGCCTGGCAGTATGCATTTTCTCTTTACTGTCAAACAGTTCCAACATCTGAGTGAACATCTCTTTATGCCATCCTAAAACAATGCAAGTTCTCTGAAGACCACATCAAAGAATGGAAATAAACAGTCTGCAAGTAAATAGACTCAAGAATAAAGTACAGCCATTGTTTTTAATAAGAAAAATGACTATAGTAATTTTCTAATTAGAAAAGCCAGAAGGATGAGTAGAGAGAATACTTGCTAATTAGAGAACATCTTCTAAAAATCTTTAGAAACACATTGTTATTCCGACCATAAATTCTGAATCCCTCATGCTACTGCAGCCTTAAAGGTACAATGAATTTCAGGTTACAGATATCTCACCTATTTATGTTTTTCCTGGAGGATAAAATAATCCCATTGCAGACAGAGCTGTGTGAACAAAACAAAATAAAAGCAGATTAAACTCAGCCTTCACTTCATGTTTTTGAATTTACCCAAAACGTGAGCCCGATGGCTTACAGAACTTTTAGTAAACCTGGACCAAAGTTTTGAGCAAATGTGGGATTAATTTATGATTACACATAGAAACTAGGATACAATTGTGGTTTTATATGGTTTTGATCCAAAACCAAGCAAAACTTGTGGGTTTTGTCTGTGTATCACTGAATTTCAGCTCTGTTTTAACCCCAGACTGTTAGCAAACTCATCTGAAACAGCTCCCTCTCCTAAAAAAAAACCCCCAAACCCTCCACTGAAAACAAAAACAACTGAGTTTAACACAGCTTTAGTTGCAGCATGGAGAATTGTTTCAGAACATTTAGAACAGTGTGACAGGGTATATCAACCCTGCACTGATCCAACTGGGGTTAACGGCACACTGTGGGCCAAAGAGGTCATGCCCCCTCACCCTTGCTGCGCATGCTCAACATGGAGATAGGATATAAACTGGAGTGATCCAGCTCAGTTTGGGCTCACTGAAGAGGAGAGTGGATGCAGGCTGCAAGCATCAGCCAGGAAGTAGCTGGAGCTACAGACAAGAGGCCGAGTGCCAATGGGATTGACCACGGAACCCCCACTGATGCTGGAGGATGAGAGAGAGTCAGAAGGCTGATGCCTCTAGGAGAACTGACAGAGCAGCAACCAAGGGTAGGAAGCAACCCAGGGAACGTGACTGTTAAAATAGGAAAATGAGCCGAACCGTAGAGTCCCAGTTTCACAGGACCCTGGGTTGGGAGATAGTGGAGAAGGGTAGGGGCCTGGATTCCTCTACCCTGCCCCATACCTACTGCTGCCCTGAGACCAAGGGCAGCCCCGAGGGCTCTGGCCACTGGGCCGTGCTGCCCTGCTTTGTAGGCTAGGACCTGTTCTAGCCACTTGAGCCATAACCCCTTATTTGTCACACGTGACCAGACATCCCATGATGCCATGTATCTACCCCATGACACAGGGTATGATGACTAACATGCTGCTAGGGATACCCAGAGCTGTGAGTCACTGCTACACATCTCTGCTTCAGCAAGAGTGAGTTTGTAAGAGTGTGTGTCAGTTCCCTGCCACATCCAGATTGTCTTCCTTACCAGCGAACTCCTCAAGGCTCTGCCAGATCAAACCTCACCTAGCAAGTAATATTCAGTGAACTTCAGCCCCCCAGTTTCTCAGGGATATTTCTCTGCAGTGCTTAGCCCCAATCATTGTGAATTCACAGAAGATATCAAGTTTACTGTTGTTAAAAAGCCAGTACATCACAGTTTATTAATTTAACTGGGGTGAATACACCCTTCCCTTCAAACACAGCCCTGGATTGTTTTACTCTTAATATAAACTAAGTCATTAACAAAAGAGCATGGATTAAGTGATACCAAGTAAAAGAGGGAAAGGTAGAGATGGCTACGAGCAAATAAAAGTGAAAACATGTATCTAAAAGTCTAAAACTTAATCTAGCCAGATATAATCTTTGTTCAAGGTGGTTTCTTGTACCCACACAGGGTGACCAGACAGTAAGTGTCAAAAATCAGGAATAGGGTGGTGGGGGGGAGGGCAATAGGTGCCTATATAAGAAAAAGCCCCAAAAATCGGGACTGTCCCTATAAAATCGGGATATCTGGTCACCTTACACCCACAGTCTCCTTTCCAGTTTTTTTACTGGCCAGCCTGGCCAGGACTCATCATAAAGATCAGCTCACTTGGTTTCTTTGTCTCTTAAGGTGAAAGATAAAGATAGGGTCTCTCTCTGTCCCTCATGTTCCCAAGGGGGTTTCTTTGTCTTACAAATCAGGAAGCTCTTCTGGGGACTCAGTCTCTCTGGGGTGTAGTAACCATGGTAATTCTCTGTCTCTCGAGTTCAGGAAGAGGATAACCTCCACCAAGCCAGCTGAATAGCTTTGTTGTTGACTGCTAATATGTAAATGGAGATAACCCACTTTCCTTTGTCGACGACAGACCTGTTTATCGCCTTAGCCTAAGCTAAGATAGCTTGTCTTAAACATGTTGTAGTAACATGAGAGAGAGGGAATTCATAATGTTACATATAAGGTTAACACATGCATTTTATAATGATATTAATCACCAGTGTGTTAGTAGCTTTCATGATGCCTCACCAGGCATATTTTGTACAAATATTATTGCATTAGTGTAGAGTGTGAATACAGGGGTGCCTGGGGTCACAATGACATCACATTGTGATACAACAACATGAACTGATTAAATGTCTTCATGCATTGATGCTACATTGTGATGTCAACACATCTGAAATTACGTAGAACTTTCCCCCTTGTTTTAGAGGATGTAAGATGCTGTGCACATTGGGATGGTCCTGCCAGTCTCTGGACCTGTGGCATTCCTATTGCAAATGAGTGTGAAATCTGTTTGGTGTCTAACACACATACCTTTTGACTAGAGGAATAGACCTTTCAGTTTTTAGACACAAACTTTGCCCTCTTGCAGCTGTTAATATGGGACTAAAACTAGGCAAAAAAAATTTCAAATACATGCAGTGGTTCCCAATCTCTTGTTTCATGACAACTGTGTTGGAAGAATTTGCCTCAGTAAAACTCCCAGCTGGGTCTCTAATTTAGTCCATCTTTTAAAACCATTGACGAACAAACATTAACAAACGACAAATGTTGGTGTCAGTGGCTCTGGCAGTAGCCAAACAGATTATTGTGTGCAAATGGAAAACTGAGACTCTGCCTGCATATTGCGAATGTCTAAAGGAATTTTCAAATACAGCATTCACACTGAAACTATCTCCTGGGTATAGAATGGACTGGAAAAAAAACCCATTTGGGGTAATATGCCTGAATTGTAGAAATAGATACAGAGATACAAAATTACTTTAGTACATCAGGGTTCATTTGGCAGGCACTCACATTTCTATAGTAGGTTGTGAAATGCTTGTGTTCCCTAAGAGCCTTCATAACGTCAGAATTTATTGAAGTTTTACTTAGTGGTTTCATATGTACACTAACATCTGTTTAGAACACTAATATTTTTATTGTTCTCTATATGCTGTTACATTTTTAAATATTACTACCAATATGTTCTTGGATTATTCTTGCACAATACTTAGAGTGTTGTGTGTGGGATTTTTTGTATATTCAGAAAACTTCAGTAAAGATCATAATTGGAAAAAATGTCAGGCATGATCTTCTTTAAACAGGTTTTACCCCTCCTTTCCTCCCTTTCTCCCTCCTATCATCTGTGCAGACTTCAGGTTGCTTACACTACTGACAACCCATGGGGTACTAGCCTTCAAGTGATGAGGTCTAAATTTCCATTACTGTAGCTCTTACGGTATGTCTACACTGCAATAAAAGACCCATGATATGGCCATGGCTGGCCTGGATCAGCTGACTTGGGATCAGGCTGTAAGGCTAAAAATTGCAATGGGCATTTGGGCTGGTTCTGGAGCGAGGGCTCTGAAATCCTAGGGGAGGGTGGCTCTCCGAGCCCAGGCTCCAGCCCTAGGCCAAATGTCTACACTGCAATTTTTAGCCCTGGCCAGCCTGAGTAAATTGACCCAGGCTCTGAAACTCAGTGCCATGGGTTTTCTGTTGCAAAGTAGAGGCGTCAACACTGGGGGTCCACTGTACAAAGAACTTACAATCTAAATAGAAAAGACAAAGAATGGGAGGGGAAACTGAGGTACAGAGATGTGAAGTGACAGGCTCAGTTAGAGCCAGGAATAGAACTTAGGTCCCCGAACTCTGAGTCCAGTCCCCTATTCACTTGAAAAGAAAAAAAAAAAACCTTTTCAGATGTCATTCTTCAGATAAATTCTTACCTGTTGGCTGGATTGAGGGAGGTGGACAGACATACTATCAACCAATATGTGAGAACTTTTACAGTGACACCGAGAGGAAGCTGGGCTCTTCAGTGACAGCACCTGTGAGCAGTGATTGACAATAGCAACCTGTAATCCTAGACTGGAGAGAAAGTTGCAATGGAATGATCTTTTTTTATGATGTTGGCTAATTGCTGGTATTTTTGATTGTGTGATTGTTCTGTATATAAAAGGTCCCTCAGTTGGCACAGTTGCGTCTAAACTATAAGGAGCTTCCAGCCAGCTGGTCATAGCCTGATACAATGCCAACCCTACTCTATCAAAAACATGGCAAAACTCCTGTTTGGCTTCAGTTGTGCAGATGTATGCCTCACATATAGAAAGGAACAAGCATTCAAACAGGGCTCCCAATCTGGGTGCCTGAAATTCTGGATGTGTGCCTATTTATACATACAAAAGATCGTTCGTGACAGCAAATGGGCATTTGCCTGCAGATTTGAAATTTTGACCCATAATGTTCCTTATTTTAACAGTCTAAACTACTTCCCACTTTCCCTGGTTCTAATACTCATGGCCTGCCATGGAAAGACACTCAGCAACAGATCCCTTAATAATGTACCACAAGTTAAATAGAAATATATCTTCCTTGTGCCTGGCTTAATAAACTTGCACACCACAATTGGTTTCCTAATTTGAAAATGGGTAGATTATAAACCTAAGTGAAATTAGTTCTCCTATCCTCAGACACTGCCACTGAAGAAAGAATCATAGAATTTGTGATACCAGATCAGACCATTGAAACAAGATTTGTCTTCTCTCAGGCAGAGGTCAATGATTGGTGTATTTGAGGGAAGCATAAAACCTCCATAATATTCTGAGCCAATTGATCAATGCTACCTCTGGAAGCGAAAAAAACCCTACATCCTTCCTGACCCTCGCAATGATCAGTTTACACCCTGAAGAATTAAATTTGATTACAGGTATTTTAGCATGCTCATTGCCTTTAGGATCACATTCTGAAACTCACTTATCTTTAGTATTTTACCGTGAAACAAATGTCACATACTGCAATTAAAAGGATTCGCTGTTTTCCCAAATATGTGTCTGAGAGAAGCTAATTCTTAAAATATTAGACTCTATTTACCAGGAAGAGTTAGTGTCTGCAGATGTTAACTGCCCAACAATGAGTTTTTGGTGAGTTTTTTTGTTTTTGTTTTTGGTGGGTGGTATAGGGAAGGGTTTGGTAACGCTGTTTTACTAGAACACAAATTCACTGTTATTGGCCTGTTCCTTGAAAGTGCAAATAACATAAGCAAAAGGGCTCAGGAGGAAACATAGCTGGAAACCACGAAGTAGGATATAGCTGCCTCTCCCCAGCTGATTTTACTGCAGAGCCTCCTTTCCATTGCACTTATGACTTCATTAGCATCATTTCAACATATTGAAAATTGGTTTCCAGCTGCCAATATTAAACAGGAATGTTTTCTTCCTCTGATAAATACATACATCACTTAGCACTGCCTGACTTCAGCTGCGGTTGTATATTGCGAGGCTTTTGTTTCTCTTAAGTGAAAAATGGACAAAAAGAAACAAAAATAGATGAAAGGGCAAAAGTGTGAATAAAAAAACCCCATGCAGCTGAATAACTGATGGCTGGCATGACTGAATAAATGGCTGTGGAAGATTTCTGGTGGTGGGGTTGATTTGCTTACAAAAAGTATATATAACATTTAACAAATTGTAATGATCAAGTTACCTCTACTGCTGAATAGGTTAAAATATGTATTTGCATATTTGTCTTTATTAGCTTTTTTTTCTTAGTATTTGACAGTATTTGTGAGTTGTGTGTATTTTGATATGCACTATAATTAATGAAGCATTTTATAAAAGAAAAGTGAGCAATGGAATAATTGTTCTCTTATGTGTTCTCTTTAAATAGGAAACATGGATTTGCCTGCAGTAAAAGATACACATATTGTCATTTTATAATATTATAAGATGGGACATCTTGAGCTGTGATTAAGATTGTGGCCTGCCCTTACACCAAGGCACTAGAAGAGGGGCACTCAGAACATTCACATTTCCTTGCACACATGGGTAGGGGACCAACCCCAACTGCAGCCTCTGTGCCCTCCTGAGTTCAGAGACTGCTCCCTTGTACTGCTTTTAGAGCACAAGCCATCATAAAGGGAGCGGGGAAGGGGATGAAGAAGGTGGGGTTGTAGCCCCAGCTAGGGTTACCACCTTTGAAATGCAAAAACCCCAGCACAGCTGCCCCAGGAAGTCTTTCGCAACCCTAGCCACATGGCAACTCCACAACACCCCCCCCCCCCGCAAAAAAGAAAAACCAGCCACTTATAGTATCTAGAGAGAGAACACATATAGATAAGATTAACATAATCATTTTCTTACTTAAACTGAGGAAGTGGGAACACTGCAGTATTTTTACCTGGACACAGAAACTTTTAACATTAGATATCCCAGTGTATTGTGATAATAATGCAAATCTTTAGACCTACTTAAAAAAAAAAAACCTACCTGGCAGATTAAATTATTTTTCTGGCAACTGGCAAATCCATTAAAAAAAACACAAAAAACCCAGCTAAGCCTGTTAAATACCAGCCAGAGGTAACCGTAGCCCCAACCTATCTGGCAAGCAGAGGTGGGTGAACAAGCTTTACACTCTTCCTGCTACCGCCAACAACCCAGATGATTTGGCCAAGATTATCAGAAGTGACCACTGATTGTGTCCTTCAATTTTCAGGTGTCCAACTCAAGTAAGCTTAACACTGTGGCCAACTCTTACACACAATTAAGAAGAAGCAAATAGGGGCCTGATCAGACATGGGAGCTCCACACTGTTCCATGTAATGAGTGCTGGGTAACTATGTGAGAGGACTCAACTGTATCTAAAACTAATCTGGCTCACTCAGAGAATTATTTACAGAGTTGTTGCACACTGCAACTCGGATTCAAGGCATATGCACCCATACTAGCTTCCTGGTGCCCCCTCCAAACTCTTCCCTCCGGCAACTTGTGCTTCTCCCTCCAAGTTCCATGCAGCTTGCTACATGTTTACATAGAAAAATTAGGTCTTCCTAACGGTGTCTCAAGTTTGCCATCCAAAGTAATTAGTTACTTGAAAATCTTGCTGATTGTTCTTCAAGACGCTAAGATACGGTTGAAAGATGCATGCTAAAATAAGTGTAATGAGATGTTGGCTACTTAAGTGATATTTGGAATCGAATAAGGTAAATGGTTTTAAACTTCCCAAGAGTGAATGATCCAACTGAACAATAAGGCCATGTTTGCCCTGGCACAAATGTGACCCATAATTCACCAGTAATGAAGCACCACAAGTGATGATATGGGGTTTACTTTTGGTTTGGCTCAATCACTCGCATATGTGTTTCAAACTCACTCCAATTGGAATGTCACATCCATAGTCAAACTTTTCTCAGGGAAAAGGGTTCCTTTTGGAAGGAATCAGTTATATTCACTGAAGGAGTAGTGCAAGGCAAATTTTTTAAAAATATGGACGAAAGTTGCAGGAAAAGGAATTTTAGGCTACATCTATACCAACAAAGTAGTTGACACATGGTATCAAACAAAGCTTCCCACCCCTCAAACAATGTTAAAGACATTTTTCTTCTGGATTTGAAATGGTCAGCTGAGTTCAAACATCTACTGTAGCCAAGTATGGTCAAGTCATCGTTCTATTAGAGAGCATGCAGGGCTACAATGCAGATTGAACTCAGTTGACCCTGTTCATACCAGTGCAGTAATCATTTACAACGCTGATGGTGGGACAGCCATGTTTGACAACCAATGTCAAACTGGAGTCCCTTTGCTAATTTCTTGATCCTAGAAGATGACAAACACCCAATCCAGCAAAGTTCTTAAGTGCATGTTTTACTTTAAGCATGTGAATAGTCCCACTGACTGCAGTGAAATCTCAGTAAAGTCAAGAGGACTACTCACACATTTAAAAATTAAACACATGCTTAAGGACTTTGTTGGATCATGGTGCTCACTGTGACAGACTGATTGGGGGTAAGAAGGGCCACGTGAAAGCTCAGCCCCCATAGCTTGTAAAAGAAGAATAATATACAGGATGGTTATCAGACAACTCTGTACAGGTAATGGAATAAATCTGTCCAGAAAATAAGTCAGTGGTTTCCCCAAGGTGCTGGTCAGCACCCTAGTTACACCCACTTCTGTAGGAGGGAGATGTGACAGACTGACAATTTCCTGCAATATCCTGATTGAACTTTCTTGAATTAAGTTAAACCTTATTGAATTAGGGTTAATACCTTTGAGATACATTATATTAAACATGTAATTGTGCATGGTTTATTGTGGCATTGTATGTACCTTCATTAGTAAAGTGGGGTGATGCTAATCTACTTTCTCCCTTACCAATCCTTTGAAGCCACCCACCTGGAAATGTGCACATATACTAGTTCAAACTGTATTCTCCTAGGGATCAAGAAAGGGCTTTTGCATAAATAGCCTCATAGTCTTTTTCCTCATCCAGCAAAGGAACAGGACCCCTGCTCCACAGAGAGCCCCAGTTTTAGACTAGGGTTGGAAGGACAGGGTGCTTGTTCTGAGCTGAAGCTGTGGTGAACTTTTAACACATGGAATTGCCCTTGGGTGGGGGTTTGAAGGACTGTTCCTGCTGGAATCTATGTTAGGGATTGGTTTAACTCTGGTAAGCTTATTGGCATGTCTGTTAAGGTTCTTTTATTGATTTTAATATGTTTTCTCTGTAAATGCTTTTTACCTTAAGAATAAAGTTGACTTGTGTAGAAAGAACTGAATGGTACTTTATAACTGTAGCAATTTTACCTGTTAACCATTTCTGAAGAGAAAGCAAGCAGATGTCCTGTTTGTGCTGGGAAACATAATGAAGGCAAGGCACTGTGAACCCTGGAAATACCTTGATCAGAAGGGAGAGCAATGTAAGTCTATACCCAAGAGAGGCTGCAGCTGGGAAGCTGGAAGTTTGTGGGTTGTGGGCCCTTGCTGGACCACTGAGGAGAAATACAGGGGCACCTGCCCTGAACTGAGACACTTGGCACCTTGCAGTATCAAGTACATCTGACCAGAAAACATCCATGTTACAAAAATTTCAAGATTTGACATTTGTTTTCGTTCTGCACTGGAAAGAAACAAAAACATTTTGATTTTTTTTCAGGGGAGGGGCAGGGGAAGAGAGAAAGATACCCCAGAATAACTAGCCAATACCACTGTGGTTAGGGCAATCATATGGTCCAAGTTCAAGTCCCTATTGCGAATGAGGCAAAGCACTCCTCTATAAGTTTGGACTACACTTTTGTTGGGAAGATCTCTCAGCTCCAGGATGGCATTTCTAGTTGAAACCAGAGAGAGAGAGAGTGCGAGAGTGAGCGAGAGAGAGAGAGAGATCTACCCTAGACCAGTCAATAGCCTGCTGGTTAGATCACTCACATGGGATGTTGGAGACGTACACTCAAGTCCTGCCTTATTTAGACAAGGGACTTGAACCTGAGTCTCCGACATCAGTGCCCTAACCACTGGATTATTGACTATTCTGGGGAGCGTCTCTTGCACAAAAATTCCATCCTGGACCTGAGGAAGCTTCCTGCTGAAACCAAACCTTTCGTACCAAGTTTTAATTCTGATGAATCTGCATTTTTGGATTAAAAAATGTTTAGTCAAAAAAATTCCCAGTCACCTGTAGCAACACATCCCTATGCAGACAACACTTAAGGCTACGGTAATAACAGGAGACTGCTTCTGCCTATTTCTGAACCAGGCAGGAAATATATTAAAACCCATCAATCCCTACCTTGAAAAGTGAAATGATATGGATATGTGGTTCCTCAAATCATTTTGGAGCAGCTAGAATTAACTGCTTCTGAATAAATGCAGGATGGGAGAAATATGGACAGATTTGTGAGGAGTTAGAGCTAGGTACAAACTGGAAATAAAGAGATTAGACTAACCTCTTGCGGGCAGGGATGTCTCTTCCTATGCATTTGTTCAAATGGGGCCCCAAACTTAACCTATGCCTTTGGGTGCTACTGCAGTACAAATCATAACTTACAGATGGAGCTTTCCTGGGAGCTGGGCAGACTATGGCATGAACTCCTCCAGGAAATAAGGCCCATCACAAATCTCACCCTTTTCCGCTTCAACTGCAAGATCACATTTCTTTGACCTTGTCTTCTCTAACAAACATATAGAACATTTTTGTGTGTATAAAATTTTAAAAAGTCTAAACTAAGACACTCCACTGCACCTAATTTTCCCTCTGAGGAGAAGATAAGAGAACAAACGTGCCAGATGTTAGTTCTTTTGCTTACTACACTGCTAGAAGGCACTCAGATGCTATGGTGATAAGTGCAGTATAAGAATCTATATAAAACAAAAGAGAAAGATATTTGAAAATCCCTATAGAAGGAAGGTTACAATAAATGGCCTGTAACATTTGCAGTAGAAACAACAGACTAGATGTCAATTTTATAAGGACGAATATGGAATGAAGTCAGCTAAAGTCACGCTGTATTTCTAAAGATCAGGGTGGGAAGCAGGCAAAGGTCATGAATGCTATGTCATGCAGGCTTGAATTCTCTTGGGGCATATTTAATATGGCACACTAGGGGGAACTTTATTCTTTATCTGACACATTAATCTGATCTCTTTCTCTTTTATTGCTGCAATAGTGATCTTGTTGTGCATAATGGCATGATTACTTTGTAAGATTATGAGTAAGCATTGGCACGGATGGAAGCAACAGATTGGCCAGTATATGTAAAAATATTAAATTGCTCAATTCACCTCTGGCCAAGATATCTCACAGTATAATATTAACTGGAATAAGAGATGAACACCACGTTATACCATTAATATGAAACTCATACAATTTTTTTTTCAAACGATCTACACAGGACAGAGGTTTAAATCATCACAGACAAGGATCAAGAAATAGATTCTTCAGGAACCCCAGCAGTGGATTGTAATCATGTTCATGCTTTCTTCCTTCTGCATCCTGCCTGATTTAGGTTCCTGGACATAAGACTCAAGGGGAGCTTAAATGTCCCAATGGCAGAAAGCAATCAAAGGGAAAACAACTCTGAGGTTTTATTACCAAACTGAGATTGTGTTGCCTAGATATTTTGTGCCACTTTGCAGATGAGACAGCACAAAAGGCAAAGTGGAATGAAATAAGTGCTAAGATGACTCATATTCACTGGGAAGAGAACACCTTGAAGAGACTTGAAGTGGAGCTGCAATTTCAGATTCCCTTCCTCTTTCTTGCCTTTCATTCCGTTCCACAGCTCTTTGTTTTATATCTGGAGCAAAAAAGGGGTCACAAGCCAGAGAAGTAATCACACGCTCCTACTGTGGTACATTGATAATTGTTGATGAATTATGTTTATTTTAATACAAATTGTCTCTACAAGGAGGTGGTGAATTCTCCTTTCTGTAATTGTGCTAATGCTTTGAATTTATCTTCAGTGTTGTATGAGAAATATTTTACTGCCTAACTCCCCTCTGACTCTAAGCAGTTGAGTGTTACAAAACTGATAGATGATATGAAGGAGATGCTTACCTTGGCAATTATTTATTGTGCTTTTTCTCTCTCATTCTGCAAAGGTTAAGCACACATTTCTGCTCTCAGAGCTGCACAGCGGATCTCAGCTCTGATCAGATATCCCTCCATGTGCCCGCCTCCCACTGACATCAGGAATAATATTTGTACTTCTGTATGCAAAGATAAGGGTAAACAAAACTGTTAACTGAGCAGCATGAGGAACAGGAAGCCCTTCCCCACCATGCACAGCATTGCTAAGTGCATCCTGGGCTCTTCATCTTCCTTGAAAGCATCAGGGATTGGCTACACTCATAAATATATAGGCTGCGATGGATGAGCCAAAGGTCCAGCGTAGTACAGCAAATCCTATGTATCTTTCAGAGAGAATTCTCCCATAATCACCTATAAACAGAAAATAAGACAGTGTTTCCTTCCATATATGTGTGGAACTCATCATTTTTTGTCAAGTTTTAGACAAAAAATTAGGGTTGGTTGGGAAGGGAGCATACTTGACTTCCTGTGAAAGTGTACAGTGAGTCACTTAGACTTACCCTCACCCATTTAATTTGAAGTATTGTGCCTGCCACGGAAGAAGCCACTTTTAGGAGCAAACTCTGGTGCCTAGGACAATGGGTCCCCAGCCTGGCTGTTCTCAGTCATTTAGTTTCATATAGCAGTATTGCCCTACCCTTAACATGGACATTGCTTATAGCTGCTATCTTGCCCAGAATACAGGATAACCCAATCTGAGCTGAGGCAATAATTTCTTTGCTAGAATTGTAAACACAATGTGAGACTTTTGTTCTTAATAGTCATTGCAAAAATCTTAAGAGCAGAGGGTGAACAATGAAAGTGCCTAGTATGGCGATGTACCCTGTCATCAGTATCTTGTATAAGCTATCATTATCCATAACTGTACAAACCTCTTCAGGAAAGCTAATGACATAGTCTTACAACAATTGATTGTTGAAGTCATGGATCACCATTACAGGGTCATATAGAAACAGACGTCTCCGGACATTTTCCTAAAGTGGTAGAAATAAGACAAAGAATTTTTTATGTTGTACTTGTCCAAAAGAGAAAGCTGTGTCTTAATTGATATGCATCAGTTTAGTGCCATAACAAAAAAAGGTGCAGTAATTAATGACTCTAGTTGAAGGAGCAATTCCACTGGGTATAAAAGCCTCAATTAGCTACGTATGCACAAAATTTGGCCCTGAAGTACCAAACTGAAGACAACGTGGCATCCATTTCTGCACATCTGTTAACAGGATAACTTCATTAGGATAGTCCTGACCTAGTTGCAGCTCAGGAGAGGTAGAGCAGAAGGTCATCACTGTAGCAAGGATGGCTCAAATCATACCATTACAAATACGGGTGTGAGGAGAAGTCTGCATGGTGCTGCGTGTTAATGGTCATACAGGATATTCTAATAGTTTGACTATTTTAATGAATATGAATACACTGAGGAGAAAAATTATGTTCAGAGGACTGCTTGGCTGAGTTCAAATGTTAACTAAATCATATGTGGTAACTAAAAGGGGAAAATATACAATGACCTCCAGCATTACTTTAGCTCAAAAGCCTCAGAAAATAAGGCCTTTCTGGCTTTCCCCACAACAGGGCAGCCCAAATTGCAGATCCCATAAAAATGTGTGTTGGAGAAGAATGGATGCCTGCCTCACTGTCTAGTAAATTTTAAAAGGTATTGGACAGAATACAGATAATAAAGAAATGCACTTAAGTGAAGAACTGTGTGTCAGTCCCTGCCATCACTTACACACGCAGTTCTCATGGGGAGTTAATGTATAATTATGCAGATATTTTAGGAAATAATCTGGCCCTATAAATCCCACATGCAAAATCTGTAGAAAAGGGAACAATTCGTTGTGAGAATATGAATCTTTTACTGCCTAGAAGGCATTGAAAACCAGAATACAGCAAACCGTGAGTAACAGATGGTGTTCAGGGTGAGGACTTTGTTACTAGCTTCATAAAGAACCAGACATCTAAAATACTGCATCCTAGGCACTGATGAGCAGGCTGGAAAGACTCAGAGCGTCTGTTCAGTTAGGTATCTTTGGGTAAATAGGCAAAAGTATGAATGGTTCTCCAAACTTCTGTAGCCTAAAAATCAGGTTAATCTCGGACTAGACTGGGTTTTCCTGTGAGATTTCTAGTACTTCGTGGACCTAGCCAATTCACAAATACCACACAAATTGCTATCTGCAGTAATTCAGTAGATAACCTGCCCTTATGAAAACACTCTGTGGACATTAAAGATCCCAAGCGGTCAGACTTTGGTTTTACATCTAAGATGAAAGATAGCAACCTCGGCAGCACAGTTTCCATAGTAGCACACTGGGGCATTGGTTCCAATGGAAGAGTTGCAAACACTAAGTCACAAACACCAGTTTTTGCACTCACAAAGATGCAGATTTGCACAAAGATGCAGAATCACACAGATTTTACGAGGTGTGTCCAATGACAACACAATACACTGAGCTAGATTGAGAATTTACTCTCATCCCTGAATAAGAGACAGTGCACAGCTGTGCTGCCCCAGAAGGTGCTGGAGAATGGAACTGTGACTCACACACCTCTCTGCAGTTCAGCTGCACAAAACAAGAGGAATATGCTGCATCAGTCTATTACCAGACACAACATACTCCTAGGCTCTGTGGCTTGGCATGGATTGAGGGGGCCAAGACATGACTCAACTTGCTCCCTATCCCCCCTACCCACTCCACTTGCTTACCAGTGAGAGTATTGAACATGCACATCATGCCTAGACTTGTGATCTGAGGTAGGCCCCATGTGGCCGTGAGGAAGTTAGAGAGTGGGTCTTATTCCCCTTTACTCCACTTCATGTCCATGCAGTGCAGACAAACATCTTTTCCTGTATGTGTACATAAATAGAATAGAAATAAAAATCCGGATAAAACAGGAGATTTGCAGTGTGGATGAGGAAGGGCAGTCAGTTTATTGGGTATCTAAAATGTCAAGTAGAGCAGATGATCAATGGATACAGTATGCTTGCAAAACATTAAAGGAGTGCAAGAAAATTGATAAAGAAGGCTCAACCAGCATGTGTAATAGAAGTAGCAAAGCAGGTAAAGATAACGAATGAGTAATTCATTAAAGACATGAAAAAAAACAGGCAGACATGTAAAGACACTGTACTGCTGCTGATAGCGGGATTGGGGCAGGAAGTTACTGGTAACAGATGAGGTCACTATTGCTCGGCCAACATGATGAAATCACAAAGTCCTGAAATATTTCATTTCTTTTCTCTGGAGGAATGTATCCAAGCCTCCAGGTTGTTACCTTTTTCCTTTTATGAATACTGAGCTGAAGAATGCATTCAGGAAGTGGTAACATCCCAGAAACCTGGATCAGATTCCCCAAGGGTGAGAAATGATATGTTTAAAAGCGACTTTGCGGTTACAACACACCAGAAGATTAAACACATAGAGGTATTAAATGCTGCCACAAGGACAAGATGATTTACACCCAAGAGTTCAAAAGGAAGCAGTGAGATTAATAGAAGGCTTCTGACAATGTTTTTTGATAGTTCAGTAAAGAGAACAGGGAAGGCAGCATTAAAGAACAAATAGATAATATGGATCTCCTCAAACAACTTGTGGAGCACTAAACCTGACTTCTTGTGCTAAGATACTGGATAGTGGAAATATTGAAAAGGAGTATGTTCATTGAATTAAAAGTAATTAATTTTGATAAGCAATATTTGACCTGGACTTAGAGAAGGAAGCTCACATGAAAACCATGCTGTACTGCTTGTAGTATGACGTTGAACCACCTTTCCTGGAGGCGTTATTGTCTCTCCTGGAAACAGATTTAATTGTCCCTACCCTGCAACATGTATCAGATGGGTTAAAGTTGGAGGGAGATAATAATCAAGAGGAAAGAAGATATACAGGGTTGGAGGCAGGCCTCAGAGGTAGCTGCTCTGGCTTGAAGCATCAGACATCCCCAGAAGAAACTGGGTTCACAGGCCTGCGGGCTATCGTCAACCAGGAAGATAAGGGGCTTCCCTGGTAAGAGGCTCAGTCAACTGTCTTTTTGACCATTCCATGAGTGGGAGAGAGCAAAGGTATTAGGTATGGACTAGAAAGGTGTCTGGCTGTAGAACTGACCCCAGCACATATCCAGCATGGTCGAGCAAACAATTAAGAGTATCTTCATTTGTTTTGAATAAAGAGTTTGTTCCTCAGCACAAACCAGAGAAGAGCCCTCTTTTTTGGTTCCAGCTGTAGCTAGTGTTGCATTGTAAAATACCAACCACCATGGACCATGTCTGCCCATGTAGTGTTCCGATACCCAGAAAGTGAACTATAATGTAAGGAGGAGCTCCGATTGAAATTTGAGGTCAGACATAGCAATAGCTTCTATTGACATTTTCAGCAAGTGGAACTTTATGAAAATTCCTGGCTGGCTCCATTTCAGATTCTGTGACTGAATTTAATTTGTCCTTCTTGAAATGACTGAGGTCATCAGGAAGCCAGCCCAGACATGGGAAAGAAAATGCAGTGGTTATAAAACTATTCTTTCTAGCCAGAATATGGTTTTGGAATGGGCAATCCAAAATTCCAGATCTGTGTGAATGTACATATCTGGTGGACTACAACTTAATGTATGGTGGGAAGAGGGGAAAAATACACAACAAACAGGAAGAGGAAGGAGCTGTCAATTTTGTGAGTTGTCAATGTTAGAGCTCCCTGCTCCATGCTCAATCCACAGAGGATATAGATTCACAGACTTAAAGGCCAGAAGGCACTATCATGATCATCTAGACTGACCTCCTGCACATTGCAGGCCATAGAAACTCACCTGCCCACTCCTGTAGTAGACCCCTAACCTTTGGCTGAGTTACTGAAGTCCTCAAATCATGATTTTTGGAAATCTGTTTCCTCTCCCTCCTACTGTCTGTATTTGTCTATTCCATTGTATGTGCCTCTGGGGAGGGAATGTCAATTACTATGTGTTTGTACAGTGCCTAGCACAATGGAGCTCCAGTCTCATTTGGGGCCCCTATGTCCTACTACAAAGCAAATAAATATGTTGGCTAGGAAACATATATGTGATTTGAATGAGATGCATAACAAAGTCTGGTGTGTAATGAAAACTTCATTACTCTTCAGTTTCTTTATCACAGAATTTTGTAATTTAGTTTTTATTTAAAGTATCTGCCTTAGTGGTTATTGTCACTTTGCCAGTTAAGCCTGGCAATGTCTAAGAGCATGAAACTATGCAGAACAATGTAGGGTTGTCTAAAGTCCTTGTTATTAGAATAAGAAGTTAACAGTTACTGTAAACAAAAATGCTTTAGTTAAAAAGATGAACCGTAAGATATTTTGACTTGAACACAAGGCAAACCGTATGAAACAAGGGAACAAATCTTCTTCAGCTGGCAAACATAGCTGGAATAGTTTGTTTTCTCACAGAGACTGTATTGGTTCCATTCTGTCAATAGCATAGACAGAGCCATTGTTATGGTCTGAGCTAGAGCTATTTACACCCTGTGAATGAGCACCGCTTTCTCTAGTTGTGTTCTTTGACTTACTTCAAAACATAGTCCATCAAAAATCTTATCCAAATATTTTCTAAGTTTTTTCCATATTCATATCAATTATTTTTCATGTTTCAGGTTCAGTCTCTCCTTCAGTGCAGAGGCGGTTCAGGATTTATTTTACGAGTGGAAGGGAGCATTACATAATCTAGTCCCATCTCCTGTATGCCAGAGGCATAGAAATTTCATCCAGTTACTCTTGTATTGAGCCCAATAACTTATGTTTGACTAAAGTGTACCTTCCAGGAAGGAATCCAGACTTGAATCTACCACTCGCTGAGGCAGTTTGTACCAATGGTTAAGTTTAACACCTTCAGTGTTAAATTGTGCGCCTATTTCTAATTTGAATTTGTCTGGCTTTAACTTCCAGCCATTGGTTCCTGTTATGCCTTGCTTTGCTAGATTAAAGAGCCCTTTAGGACCTGGTATTTTCTCTCCCTGAAAAGAAAAGGAGTACTTGTGGCACCTTAGAGACTAACCAATTTGTTTGAGCATGAGCTTTCGTGAGCTACAGCTCACTTCATCGGATGCATATTGTGGAAACTGCGACATTAAATACACAGAGACCATGAAACAATACCTCCTCCCACCCCACTCTCCTGCTGGTAATAGCTTATCTAAAGTGATCATCAAGTTGGGCCATTTCCAGCACAAATCCAGGTTTTCTCACCCTCTGCCCACCCGCCCCCACAAACTCACTCTCCTGCTGGTAATAGCCCATCCAAAGTGACC
Source organism: Caretta caretta (assembly GCF_965140235.1). Classification (NCBI taxonomy): domain Eukaryota; kingdom Metazoa; phylum Chordata; order Testudines; family Cheloniidae; genus Caretta; species Caretta caretta. Next base: position 67,473,217 of record NC_134207.1, read on the forward strand.
ACTCTCTTTAAAATGTGTATGATAATCAAGGTGGGCCATTTCCAGCACAAATCCAGGTTTTCTCACCTCCCCACCCCCATACACACACAAACACTCTCCTGCTGGTAATAGCTCATCCAAAGTGACCACTCTCCTTATAATGTGCATGATAATCAAGGTAGGCCATTTCCAGCATAAATCCAAGTTTAACCAGAACGTTGGGGGGGGGGGGTAGAAAAAAACAAGGGGAAACAGGCTACCTTGCATAATGATTTAGCCACTCCCAGTCTCTATTTAAGCCTAAATTAATAGTATCCAATTTGCAAATGAATTCCAATTCAGCAGTTTCTCGCTGGAGTCTGGATTTGAAGTTTTTTTGTTGTAAGATAGCGACCTTCACGTCTGTGATTGCGTGACCAGAGAGATTGAAGTGTTCTCCAACTGGTTTATGAATGTTATAATTCTTGACATCTGATTTGTGTCCATTTATTCTTTTACGTAGAGACTGTCCAGTTTGACCAATGTAGAGGGGCAGAGGGGCAGAGGGGCATTGCTGGCACATGATGGCATATATCACATTGGTGGATGTGCAGGTGAACGAGCCTCTGATAGTGTGGCTGATGTTATTAGGCCCTTTGATGGTGTCCCCTGAATAGATATGTGGGCACAGTTGGCAACGGGCTTTGTTGCAAGTTAGTGGTTCTGTTGTGTGGTATGTGGTTGTTGGTGAGTATTTGCTTCAGGTTGGGGGGGTGTCTGTAGGCAAGGACTGGCCTGTCTCCCAAGATTTGTGGAGAGTGATGGGTCATCCTTCAGGATAGGTTGTAGATCCTTAATAATGCGTTGGAGGGGTTTTAGTTGGGGGCTGAAGGTGACGGCTAGTGGTGTTCTGTTATTTTCTTTGTTAGGCCTGTCCTGTAGTAGGTGACTTCTGGGAACTCTTCTGGCTCTATCAATCTGTTTCTTCACTTCCGCAGGTGGGTATTGTAGTTGTAAGAATGCTTGATAGAGATCTTGTAGGTGTTTGTCTCTGTCTGAGGGGTTGGAGCAAATGCAGTTGTATTGCAGAGCTTGGCTGTAGACGATGGATCGTGTGGTGTGGTCAGGGTGAAAGCTGGAGGCATGTAGGTAGGAATAGCGGTCAGTAGGTTTCCGGTATAGGGTGGTGTTTATGTGACCATTGTTTATTAGCACTGTAGTGTCCAGGAAGTGGATCTCTTGTGTGGACTGGACCAGGCTGAGGTTGATGGTGGGATGGAAATTGTTGAAATCATGGTGGAATTCCTCAAGAGCTTCTTTTCCATGGGTCCAGATGATGAAGATGTCATCAATATAGCGCAAGTAGAGTAGGGGTGTTAGGGGACGAGAGCTGAGGAAGCGTTGTTCTAAGTCAGCCATAAAAATGTTGGCATACTGTGGGGCCATGCGGGTACCCATAGCAGTGACGCTGATCTGAAAGTATACATTGTCCCCAAATGTAAAATAGTTATGGGTAAGGACAAAGTCACAAAGTTCAGCCACCAGATTAGCCGTGACATTATCGGGGATAGTGTTCTTGATGCTTTGTAGTCCATCTTTGTGTGGAATGTTGGTGTAGAGGGCTTCTACATCCATAGTGGCCAAGATGGTGTTATCAGGAAGATTGCCGATGGATTGTAGTTTCCTCAGGAAGTCAGTGGTGTCTCGAAGGTAGCTGGGAGTGCTGGTAGCGTAGGGCCTGAGGAGGGAGTCTACATAGCCAGACAATCCTGCTGTCAGGGTGCCAATGCCTGAGATGATGGGACACCCAGGATTTCCAGGTTTATGGATCTTGGGTAGTAGACAGAATATCCCAGGTCCGGGTTCCAGGGGTGTGTCTGTGCGGATTTGATCTTGTGCTTTTTCAGGAAGTTTCTTGAGCAAATGCTGTAGTTGCTTTTGGTAACTCTCAGTGGGATCATAGGGTAATGGTTTGTAGAAAGTGGTGTTGGAGAGCTGCCGAGCAGCCTCTTGTTCATATTCCGACCTATTCATGATGACAGTGCCCCTCTGCCATGTACATTGGTCAAACTGGACAGTCTCTACGTAAAAGAATAAATGGACACAAATCAGATGTCAAGAATTATAACATTCATAAACCAGTCGGAGAACACTTCAATCTCTCTGGTCACGCAATCACAGACATGAAGGTCGCTATCTTACAACAAAAAAACTTCAAATCCAGACTCCAGCGAGAAACTGCTGAATTGGAATTCATTTGCAAATTGGATACTATTAATTTAGGCTTAAATAGAGACTGGGAGTGGCTAAGTCATTATGCAAGGTAGCCTATTTCCCCTTGTTTTTTTCTACCCTCCCCCCCCCCCGACATTCTGGTTTAACTTGGATTTATGCTGGAAATGGCCCACCTTGATTATCATGCACATTATAAGGAGAGTGGTCACTTTGGATGAGCTATTACCAGCAGGAGAGTGAGTTTGTGTGTGTATGGGGGTGGGGGGGTGAGAAAACCTGGATTTGTGCTGGAAATGGCCCACCTTGATTATCATGCACATTGTAGGGAGAGTGGTCGCTTTGGATAAGCTATTACCAGCAGGAGAGTGAGTTTTTGTGTGTGTGTTTTTTTGAAAAAAGGGGGTGGGGGGTGAGAAAACCTGTATTTGTGCTGGAAATGGCCCACCTTGATTTTCATACACACGGTGAGGAGAGTGGTCACTTTGGATAAGCTATTACCAGCAGGAGAGTGAGTTTGTGTGTGTGGTTTTTGGAGGGGGGTGGGGGGGTGACAAAACCTGGATTTGTGCTGGAAATGGCCCACCTTGATTATCATACACATTTTAAAGAGAGTGGTCACTTTGGATGGGCTATTACCAGCAGGAGAGTGAGTTTGTGTGTGTGTGTGGGGGGGGGCGGAGGGTGAGAAAACCTGGATTTGTACTGGAAATGGCCCAACTTGATGATCACTTTAGATAAGCTATTATCAGCAGGAGAGTGGGGTGGGAGGAGGTATTGTTTCATGGTCTCTGTGTATATAATGTCTTCTGCAGTTTCCACAGTATGCATCCGATGAAGTGAGCTGTAGCTCACGAAAGCTCATGCTCAAATAAATTGGTTAGTCTCTAAGGTGCCACAAGTACTCCTTTTCTTTTTGCGAATACAGACTAACACCCTGAAGTTACTTCTACCTCATGATCAAGTCACTTTTCGATCTGCTTTTTTGGCAAATTGCACAGACTGAGGTCTCTCAATGTAAAGTGTTTTTTCCCAGGCCTCAAATAATTTTTGACTTGTCTGCACACCCTCCAATTTTTCAACATTCTTTTAAAAATTGGGATACCAGAACTGGATGCATTATTCCTGTATTGGTCTCAATGGCTGAGTCAAGTTAATCTGATAATGGCCTCCACTCCAGTTCTGTTTCCTAATATTACTTTCTTATGTAAGAAATGTGCTCAAGTTGCCACAGAGATGTTGTATGGCCCATACATTCACAACTGGTCTGATCAAGGTGAATCCTTGCCTTAAAATGAAAAAATCCAGGAAAACTGGAAGAATACAAACTCCTATTGCCTTTGTTTCTTAGCATTGCAATTTCAGAGACCTCGACCCCTGCATGACAGCTGAGCTGCACTACCCAGGCACAAGAAGCTGAGCTGAAGGATGGAGTATCTGTCTAACTCTAAATTCCTGGCACTTTGTTGGCTTACACCAGATTTTACATTGTTTAAATGGAGTGCTGTGTAAGAACTTATCACAATTTGTCATGCTTATGAGACTTAGTGCATATTTCACACACCACGATGAGTGTTCATCTTAAACCCCCCATACTCTCCTGAACTCAAAAGGATAAATCTGAGCTGTCTCACAGGAATGATAAAGGAAGAAATAGCTTCTGAAATGCTATCATGGTATCCATGTCATTTTGATAGTAATACAAAGAACAGTTGCCCCCATTCCTATCCTCATTATGTAAATTATACCATTTTCAGCACCACTGACTTGATGGTGTGCTTTGCTATTGGTATTATAGCCAGCTAGTATATACTCTTTATGTATGATGGTGTAATACTTTTTGTGTGGTTCATATTCTAGCCTGCATCAATGCATTGCATTATGTAGCATCACTCTCTGTCAATGCAGACTTAATTCCACTGTGATATTGTTGTTACTACTGTAATTTTACTACTAAATTGAATTGGCAATGAATTGAAGCAGTATGATCATTATTCATTAGATCTAAGCAATCCCACAACTATATACATTTGCCTTAGGCCTGGTGAGATAATGGGAATCTTGTCAAGTTTTCCTGACTGACAAAGCTTTGGGGGGCTCATAGAACTTCCTAGCCCATCATTTTTCTTTTTTAATGAAAGACAATTTTAAAGAGTTTAAAGAGACTCCCGGCTCTTCAGCTTTGTGTAACTTTCAGATTACTTGTAAAGGAATGCTTTCATTTCAGGAAAAGAGTTACATTTAATTGAAAAAGCTACACAACTAGGTTTCAGCTGCATCCCTCCCAGGGCTGGTGACAAATGCGCACAATATATTGTCCACAGCAACGCTGCTGTGAGAGGTACAAGTCGGAGGGCTTCTCTGATGATTGTATTAGATCAGCCCTAGTGTTTCACCACAGATTAAAGTAATCTCAAATCAAAAAGAAAGGGCCTAAAGAAAGCATTATATTATAATTGTTGAAACTGGTCTTGTATGTGTCATCTGAAGTATGTATCGTGCAACAAAGAGCTGTCCAATGGCAGATATCCCAGTGAGGAGCAAGGTAAAAGGTCTTGCTAAGTAAACAGACCCAAAGTTTAGGGAAAGGTTTACTGTAGACCTATTGCTAATGTTGTGTGATGTGGTTATAATGTTCACAAGCTTAGTCTGATTATTAATACAAACAGATACAATAGAAACAGCTGTAACGTGGGCACAGTTTCCCAAGATTCAGATTTAGGTTTTGGCTTTGTTTTGTCTAGCCATCTGTAACATCAGATATTTAGCCCTCTAACTGGACAAAGTACTTAGAAGTATTCAGTGTTGCCAGCTCTTGTGGTTTTATTGAAAGTGTCACATTATCTTGTGTTTTTCTTAAAGCCCCAGCTGCTGCAATCAAAAGATTGCATGAGACTCTCCACTTTTATTTTTAAAATGTTTCTAACCTTCACAGTTGTGGATAAAAATCTTAAAGCAAATGACCTGTAAAGTTTCAGAAACCAGAAGGGAATAAAGGAAACCCAGTTTTATTAAAAAAAACAAAACCTCATGATGCTTAAGCTTTTTTTAGGGGGAACTGACAAGATTTTTGAACATGTGATATTGGCAATGCTATATACTTTTAAGAACCCTTTCCTTTGGGTTGTAGATGCACAAGGTGAGCTAGCATCTCTTCCATTTCTAACTTCTAGGATAATATAATTCTGCTTGTGTTGTGACCTCTCACTGTAAACTAGAACATTACAATCCTATTGAAACAATAGCACCAATATAAAATGGAATAGAGAAAATCCACACCTAATGGAGCTTTGTGTTCAAAATTGTTACACTTTTTAGTAAGTTTTGTAAGCTTTCACCTTATCTGCTGATTTAAAATTATATATAATGTTTTCCCTACAGAATACAAAAATCTGTTCTTAAGAACATGAAAGCAAGCCACCATCCCAGTAACAGTAAGGAAGAGACAAGCAGGCAGGATAGCAGTTTTATTTGCTTCTGAATGGTTTCTCTCGCTCTACTTCAGTTTACAAGCCTAATCCCTTAGTAGCAAAGGCATATTAGGGGCTTGCTTCTGATCTAGAATCAGATCTCCCTGAGCTGCACATTTCACACTACTGCATGGAAGCTTTTTTAGTTTTGTTCTTGTATTCCAAATGGACAAAAGGGCTGCAGCAGCCATGGAGCAAGCATTTCCTGTAGGATCTTCCCTCCCAGCATGGCTGTGGTCTTTCCCAGAGCCCTCTGAACAAGCATGTTTTATATTCAAAAGGAGTTCCCACAATTAAGAAATGACTTTTCCACCCCCACTCCACCAATTTTGTATTTTTAAACATTATCCAATACAGAAGGCATGCAAATCATAACCACAAAGCTAACAAAACCACAAGCTATTAAAATAGTCAGGGATCCATGAGTACGTTCAACATAACCTAGGAAATGGGTTAGAGTTAGGGCTCTTCCCCTTCCTGCCCCAACACCCTTCCCATGCATGGGTCTCAATCCCAAAGGTTTTAGGAACCCAACTGATGGTGCCATGAAGGTAACACTGTCTCCTTCCAGTTGCACGCTCCCTCCTCAGAAAGTCCTCTCCCTGCACAAATCTGAGTGGGACAATCCATCCACCCACCCACCCAATTATATGTACAGCTACTTTAGGATTCAATTATAGAATGAGTTGAGCATTCTGGCACTGATCCAGCTAAGCATGTGCTTAATGTATAGCATGTTAGTAATTCTGCATGAAGTCCATGGACCTATTCATCTCCTTTAAATGTTTGAGAACTTCTCTAGATCAGGCCCAGAGTGCTCAGCCCCTTACATTATTGAGTCCATTATTATTATTAATGGTACAATTATTATTGTAACTGACCTTACAGTAGGGTATTGGAGTGTGTGTGTGGTGCTACTCTGTCCCCTCTAGGTATCAGATAGTGGGCTAGGTGTGCCAAGGAGGCAAGTGCTGTAGATACTTGGGGCACTAGGATCTCCAGGCCCTGGTCCTTCATGGGTTTCCCTAAACACTTGCACATTACATGAGTAATGCAGGATTGCTTGACCAGGGCTGCCTGAAACTAAAGATTGTAGATATCCTGGGTATGATTGCAATAAAAAAAAATCAAACCAACGTTTCCTAATTCCGACCTTTGGACAGTACTGTACAGGACATGAGTTCAAAGATAAGAGTCTTGTTGGTACCTCCCAACTAAGATTACCACCTTTCTAATTGCTGGTAACTGAACCCCAAGGCCCTGCCCCCTGCCCCATCTCTTCCCCCAAAGGCCCGCCCATGCTCTGTCTCTTCCCCTAAGATCCCGCCCCATCACTCGCTCCTCTCCTCCCCTCCACACCCCACGTTGCTTGTTGGGTCATCTCAAGGAGCCTGCCTGGAGGTAGGGGGTGGGCCTGGCTGTGCAGGGTCTGGCGCGGGTTAATGACCCGGTGCCTTCCCCTGCCCTGTGGTAACCAGACTTTTGGTTCTGGTGCCATTTACTGTTGTCAGGTCACCTTTTTGACCGGACTTTCCAGTTGAAAACTGGGCACCTGGCAACCCTAAATGGCACCCAGACACAGAAGCCAGAAACCAGATTGTGTAAAACCCGGATGGGTGCCAACTGTACCCTCAATGCCATTGTGCCTGTTCTCTCCTGCTGTGGCTACTCCTGGCATCTGCTAGCTAAAGGGGTGAGTCTGTGCCCAGCTTTCAGCCCTCCAGCCTCAACTCTCAGCTCACCTGCTGTCCGGCCTTCACTGCACAGCCAGTTCCCAGCTAGGGTTGCCAACTTTCTACTCACACAAAACCGGACACTTTTACCCTGCCCCACCCCTCCTCTGATGCTGTACCCCCACTCATTCCAGCCTCCCTTCCTCTGTCACTCGCTCTCCTCATCCTCACTCACTTTCACTGGGCTGGGGGCAGGGGGTTGCTGCGTGTGTGTGGCAGGTGAGGGCTCTCGCTGGGGTGCGAGCTCTGGTGTGGGGCTGGGCATGAGGGATTTGGAGTGTGAGAGGGGGATCAGGGCTGGGGCAGGGGGTTGGGATGTGGGGAGGATGAGGGCTCCAGCTGGGGGTGCAGTCTCTGGGGTGGGGTTGGGAATGAGGGGTTTGGGATGCAGGAGAGTGCTCCGGGCTGGGATCAAGGGGTTCAGAGGGTGGGAGGGGGTTGGGGTGCAGGCTCCAGGTGGTGTTTACCTCAAGCAGATCCTGCAAGCAGCAGCATGTCCCCCCTCTGACTCCACGGTTCATGGCCAATGGGAGCTGCAGAGCCAGCGCTTGTGGCGGGGGCAGCATGCAGGGGCCCCTGGATGTCCCTATCCATAGGAACCATGGGGGCGGGGGGGGATTTGCCACTGCTTTTGGGAGCCACACGGAGCCATGGCAAGCAGGGAGCCTGCCTTGTCCCACTGCACCACCAACTGGACTTTTAATGGCCCAGTCAGTGGTGCTGACTGGAGCCGCCAGAGTCCCTTTTTGACCAGGCATTCTGGTAAACAACCTGACACCTGGCAACCCTACTCCCAGCCTGTACCTCTAGCCCAGTGGTTCTCAACCAGCGATACATGTACCCCGGGGGTACACAAAGGTCTTCCAGGGGGATACGTCAACACATCTAGGTCAGTGTTTCTCAACCTGGGTGTCGCAACCCCCAGGGGGTCACAGGACAGGTTTAGGGGGATTGCAAGTTCAGGACCATCATTAAGGCATGGCAAGCAGGGCAATTGCCTGGGGCCTAAGGAAGCTAAGTTACATGCTTCAGCCCCAGGAGGCAGGGTTTGGGCTTCAGGATCCTGAAAGGGGTACAGTAGTCTGGAAAGGTGAGAACCATGGCTCTAGCTTACTGATTGTGTGCTCTCTCCAGCCTAGTGGCCTCTGACCCCATGATATTACAGTACTTCCTTCACTTGTACTCTCAGAATTATGGTGCCCTCTATTTGCTGAATATTGGACTGGATACTATTGCCTTCCATTGGAGAGATCTTTGCCCTCTAGCTCAGCCAGGAGAGAGGGAATGACCCAAGAAAGAACCAGCAGTTTCAATACAATATTAATGTTAAGCCTTTTCTCCAGTACTCAATATAAAGGTAATACTGATCCCCCACAAATGGATTACCTATGGCACAACCGCATGGACACTTCCTTTTTAGTGTGAAGTTATCACTTTCAATATATTATCTGTGTTTCTTTTTACTAGGTTATGCAAAAAAAAAAAACAACCCAAAAAACAAACAAACAAAACACAACACCAACCAGCCAAATAAACAAAACCACAACCAAAACAAAACAGAAAACACCAGGGGACCTAGAGAAGGTTTTGATTTTTTTAAAGGAAGTTTCTAAACAATTTTAGAATGGACACTTTAAAAGACTTTATTCCCTTTGTTTTCTGCTTCAAATCTATAGTGTGATCTTCCTAGAGACCGATTTACTTGAAAGGGTCCAAAATGAATATAAATTTCTTATGGCATGCCATCCAGTTTAACTATTAATATTGATCTATTTCTATTCTTTTTCCTTTTGTCAAATTACTTTGTATTCTCTGGTAATATGGATACTAGTCTGCTAATCAATAGACCGGAGAGGTCCCCATTGATTTTTCAGAGAACTGTGTTCTGGTACATTACCAGTTGTTCCTATTCAAATTGCTACATTGGATGCATTTAACTGTAACAGAATAATTTCATATTGGTTAAGAAAAAGCATTTGCATTTCAGAGTTAAAGATATACACTTTCTAGTAATGAGTCCAAGAGGGTCTGTAAGTGTGTAGGTCTCTGAGATTTCATTGCCACAATGACAAGAGATGAAAAACCTCAGAAAGGGTTTAAATTTTCCAAAATTATAATTGGCTTAACTGAACATACAAGGAGTGGGGATCGTTTCAGGACCTTTTAACATGCTTAGAACAGTAATTAGTTTTAAGAATAAGGCTTTAATTAAATAAAAATTAATAACAGGTTAAAATAGAGAATCTAGTAATGGCAGTTATGGGGTGATGTAAGTAATAGAATGGAAAATTCCATCTCTAGGGCTCATCGGGGTCCATTGCATATGATGTAATAATCTTACTCCTTGTGATGCAATGGTAAATTTCACTTCCTGAGAATGACTCAGCAAAACCTCGTAGGAATGCATTGTAGCCCGTAGAAGCAAATGGAACTTCCAGACAGGAAGTATCTATGGTTCATCCAGAGGTCATCTGAAAAATCCCATAGGAATACATTGAGCCCATAGAAGAGCATGGGGCTTCTGTCACATGTAAGTACACGTGACTTGAGGTGACATCATAGAAGAGCTGCAAGCTGATTGGCCATCATAAATTATGTACTAAGCTCAGCTGTAAGCTGATTGGTCAAATTACGATCATAAATTATGTTAATGAGCTGTAAATCATATATAAGGGCAGAAGCCAGCAGGCTAAAACTCTGTAGGGATCGGGACCAGCAAGAAAGAGGAATGCTGCAGGATATCCAGAAGAAAACAGGTGCTTGCGGAACAGTGGCAACAGCATCAGCAGAACCTAGCAAAGGAGAGGCTGTCCAAAAGATAACTACAGCAACAGCAGCCCACCCAGGGTTCCCTGAGGCAATGACTGCTTCTGCCTCTGACCAGTGGGAGGAGACACTTTACCTCAAAAGGAGGCTGCAGCAAGCAATCTGGCAGGCAGCAGTTCACAGCCCACTGCCAGACCATGCTCTCTAAGCACCATACCTTAGCCTCAGACAGAGCAGAAGGACCTCTTTTAGACAATTCAGAGGGAATTTAGAGAAGCCTCTAAGTTAAAATCTTTTTCTTTTTAACATCCTTGAGCGCATGGTTTTGGAGTGTAAATAAAGCTGGATGCCTCTGGACTGAATGAGATCTCCCTAACCATCTAATAATTGCCTCATCAGTACTTGTTGGATGCTTAATATCTTGTTACAGGTGTCATTGCTGTATTGTTATACGGTATAGAGTATTAAGTGAACGATTATATTGTTATATGTGATAGAGTTAATTGAAACTGTAATTGTAGTGTTGTCTTTATTTGCAGTGCCACTCCATGTTTATACTGTAACCATTATCTCTCTCTAAATAAATATAATTTTTGTTTTTGAAGACTTTATTACTTGTTGCCTATTCTTGATCAGAGGGCTGTATCCATGTCCCTCAAGGGAAAGTTGGCTAGCTGTGGTTTTCTCTGGAAAATCCCTTAGGGCAGGCCACAACCTTGAATACCAGAATAGATACATTGGAAATAAAGGTTTTAAATTAAAAACATTGTTTCTAAGTAACATCACTGGCTTAGTAGAATTGAATCAAAATCTTCCGGTAACACTAGAACTAAGGAACTGTATGCAAAACAGTGAGAATCCACTCAGAAGTTAAGACAACATGAAGTGTAACCCCCTGTGTGGCAACAGTGAGTCTGGAAGGATCAGGTTGACAGGGAATTGGAGTGGGTATGGGGAAAATGAACCATAGAGGCCTGAGAAGCCCGGCAGAAGCACAGGGCCTCTGGGTAGATGACCCTGACCTCTAGTAGATACAACCAGTTCTGGATGCTGCATTCTCTGGCCATTCTATGGGATGGCAAACCTCACTCCCACTGACTGAAGAGTTGTTGGTTTTCTTCTTCTTAATCCCCTCCTCCCATGGGTTTTCCCTGCGGAAAGATGACAACCTGGCCTTTGATCTGTAACATTTCTCTGATACAATACAAATCATATTTGTAGTCATTTATAGCTGAGCAAAAGTGCATCTTACAGTCTGGATTCTTTAGGGCTAAGATAATAATAGGCCTGAGAATTCCTAGTGGTTGTTAGCTTTGATTTGCAGAATGTTTGTTACACCATATTATAAGTCAGAGTTTGTATATATATGCTGGTCTCTTAAGAATCTCTTAAGTTACAAAAACAAAATTTCTGCCAAAGTAGCCTATTCAAAAAAGTATAGTAGATTTTTAAAAAGAGTTTTCATGAATAAGCTGATTTCTGAGTGGCTCAAAAATATTATAAGCCTGCTTTTTGACTTAGTCAGAACACAGATTTCAAGTAATGAACTCGCAAAAAGCTTGTCACATTTTCACACATAACTCAGATCACTAGACTAAATAACTTGGTTGTTGTTTACTTGATGCTGCAGCTTCTTCTGAAGTCTTTTCTCAATAATTTTGTGCCTCCATTTCATCATGTGACTCATTAAGTTGATGGGTGCTAATTACTACATTTTTGCACATCTTCTTCATGCTTAGAGATAGGAAACACTCTGTTTTATCTCCATTTGTTGGGCATTTTTCCAGTATGGAAAAGGCTGAAAAAGTAATTTGTCATTATTATCACCACCACTCCCTCAGGGCCTAATACTTTATGTGCCTCATTTGGTACACTGTCCAGTCCCTCTGCCTTCCCACATTTCATCATCTTTAGCACTATCTGAGTCCACTATGCTGATAGGTCTTGTGAGATGGTTGCTCGTACATAATTTCCCTGAGCGGTTTCTTTGCCATCTCCTCATTGAGCAGTTTCTCATAAAATTGCTGCCACTTCCTTATGATTTCAATGTCTTTCACTAGCAGTCTTCTGTTTTCCGATTTTACACATTTCACAGCTTTAAACTCCTCTGTGCTTTTTTGTTTAATTTTGGCTGATCTTCCTTTTTCCCTTTCCTTCATTAGTAGTCCTGGATATAAAAGCTGGAAGTGCCTGACCCTTAGCTTCTGCAATCATTCTTTTCACAATTTTCTTTACCAGCTTGTGGCACCTTAGAGACTATTACTAAGTAATAGTAACACGGCTGTTACTCTGAAACCTTTACCAGCTTGTGTTCCTCATAACTTTCCACCATTGCTTAAACCTTTCCTTCTTCTTTACTGTCTCCTGCACATCACTGCACCTTCACCGTGGCTCCTTGCCAAGAAGTTTTCCACCTTTCATTTAACAGCTTGTGCACTTCTTCTAATATGTTTGGATATTCCCCGGCTCCCCTCCCCACAATCTCATTGGTGTTATCACCGCCAGTTTGGCCATTGTCCAACCTTGTAGAACCTCATCCTTAAATCTCAGACTAACTTCCCTATCTGAGAGCCTCCACCACTTTATCCTTTGTTCCACAACTCATCTTTTGTCCCCACTAGCCTTTCACCCAGAAGTCCATAACAAGCAATGCAACCTGCTCTCCTGACATAACTTTACAGTCTTACATTTTTTAGATTCTGAAATAATATCTACAATATTTCACATCTGAGTATCTATTGGTCTTCTACACAGTGTGCCTATGCACTACTGGCTTCTATTGTGATCTGCTCAGGAGAGAATGATGTTGTTCTGTTGTGGCTACATATCACTACACAGCTACAACACTGACATTTCTGAATTAAATCAGGATGAGTGTAAGTGTGTTTGTGCATTCTTATTCTCATGTTATCCTCTAGTGGCTAACTTATTTATTGCCAGTTTTAAATTAACCTACTACTTTGTTATTTTGTTACTGAGAAATTCCAATAAGAAAAATAAAATAAACCACACTACCATTTTGGTGGGGCACATCAAAACAAGCATGTGACAACTTCAAAGAAAACAACCTGGTAGTTTCCAGAGCTGTGAACATTAATTCAGGCCTCATTGTATAGAGATATGAAGATCAACGAAGAGCTCTGTGGGTTTATGCTTCATTAGAAAGAAAGAAAGAAAGAAAGAAAGAAAGAAAGAAAGAAAGAAAGAAAGAAAGAAAGAAAGAAAGGTTATTCACCAGAAGGAGAAAGAGATTTGGTGGGACATGAAGTTTAACTTGGAAGTGTCTGAGAACATATTACAAATAATGGAAAGGAAAAGTTGTAACACCTGCAGAAAAACAGGAACAATGCCCTTCCAATTCCTGGTAGAGTACAAAAAAAGGGCCGGTTACTGAAACCCTTATTCACATAAGGCCTTACTGTTTGAGTAGTCCCATTGAATTCAACATGAATAAGGATGTCACAATCTGGCCCCAAATCTTTAAGACAGATGCATCACAGGGTAAAAAATGCTACCTTTAAAAATCATTTCCTTGGCTTTGCCAAAATGTTAGTGTTTAACAAATGCCCCTGCTTCCTCTTGGTGTTTTATCTAACAGTCAGAGGCTATTGCCTGTGACAACATTCTATTCAACTGCCATTATATCTTAGGAAACTGTATTTTAGTCCTTTATAAACTGGAGAAATAGGAAACTTTAAGAGGACAATGTAAACCATTAACATTGACCATTGTTAACGGGTGTTTTATGTATTGCACGCCTTAACTCATCATACATTGCACATGCATAGCCCATATTGTCTGGTGTCCTTGAAGCACTTTAAAATGTTTTAGCACTTAAGGGAAGGGATGCCACCCTTATTCACACTTGGCTAGATTCTGATCCATTAGTTTTGATGAGTAACACCTTTCTCCGTGAGTATCTTATCGACTGCAGTGGGACCACACACGGAGGAAGGTATCAGAATCTAGCACAATGTGAATTGTACAGGGCCTGTGAGGGATTTAAGTGGTGCAAAGGCCCTTTACCCTCACTGATCATCAGTTCTCCTGCAGAGGCTCAGAGTAGTACTACCAAGTGTTAAGCAGAGTGAGGAACTTTGTCAGGGTTTGGCTGCCTACTTTGGCCCTGCGTGTTTCAGGCAGTATTGATCTTAAAGAGAGGAGTGGGCTGCCATGTGCAAGGGATATCAGTGATACAAATATTTTGGTTTTCTTCTTTATCAGTTAGTAACAATCTTCTATCCTTTGACTTGCCTCTTTTCTGCACATTTCCCTCTTCTGAATCCATAGCTTCTTCCTCCATCTTATTGCTGTCCGCTTCCTCTGCCTCCCTCCTTTGTCTCATTCTTCCTTTTCCTTGTTCTGTTTTCCACTCCTGCAGCTTCTCCAGCAGAATCCCCATTGTGCAGAGTCTCCAGAACAGGTTAAATTGACTAGCTCTGGTAGGTTTTTCCCTATTGTGCACACACCTCTGCTCTATTCCCCTGTACTTACAAAGTCCTTACTGCACACCAAGAAACATATAGACTCCTCTGGAACTATTCTGCAAGGGAGAAAACTAGAATAGTCTGAGGGAAGCAGGAGCTGGTGGGAGAGAATTGGAAGTTCTTCGGCTTAATGCACTACTGGAAGGCGCTCCCATACTATGTTGATGAGCACAGTACAAAACCTTATATAGAACAGAACAGAATAGGAGAACATTCCCCTAATGTGGGATACTGCTGCCTGAGGCAGGAAAATTGGCAGACATCACTAAAAGAGCAAGGTCAGACAGATCATTTTCTGTCCTAAATTACTCCAAGGCCAGGGGTCAAGTAGTACTAACATATAATGTAAACCTTCTATAGGTTGGCAGTAAGAGATCATCGCAAACCTTCAGAAAGGCAGTTTTGGTGCTATGTCACCATCAATGAAAGGTCTCTAAATACCTTTGAGGATCTGGGCCAAAGTCACTAATTTAGTCATATGCTTGGAGGTATGACTAATTCATTCATGTGCCAGTAATTGCTCAAATGGTCAGAAAAAAAAGTGAATGATATGGCCTTTTAGTTTGAGCCACCATGTAGTTTTGGTTACTACCAGCCACTTCCTGTCACAACAGATAAATTTCCACATCAGATACCTGAGCGGAGTATCTCATTCCAATCAGATTTCTGCAGATCAGGCTCAGATTCCAATTTGAAAGGGCTAAATTTTCAGAAAATAGCATCTAAATTCACAAACTGTGTGTGTTTAGGCTTGACAGGTATGTATCTGCCTGTGCAAACAGGTGTTTAGACAGCTACAGAGTCTAGCTGATCACACAAGCTAGCCCAGATAGCCTCCTCTTATGGGAACTCTAGCTGGAGGGGATAAACTCTGAAGAATCTATCAGGAGATTACCCTAAATTGTTTTGCTAGTGGAGTGGCATTTGCTCCACATGCAACAGGTTGTGGGACCTTCACACAAGCCCCATCGTCCCTTTGGGATCCCTGTAGATCACACTCCATGGGACGTAGGAGAAGAAGGGAATGGCTCTATGGAGGTGCCTGAGGCCCTGTTCTGTATGATTCACGTACAAAGGATCAGCTCTGCCTGCTGGTATCAGGAGGGAGTCTAGTTTCCCTGTCCACACTCCCATTCAGTACCAGGTTTACTATGGCACCACTGGCGCCATGGTGCTGGGCCCATGCTCAAAAGAAGCCCAGGCGCAGCCCGCTCCACTTGCGCTGCTGCACTTCGAGCAGCTGGCTCCTCTCCACCCCCTGCCTCCCTCCCCAACTCCTCTCGGCTGGCCCAGGGCTTCTCTCTGCCCTTGGGCCCGCCCACTGGTTCCTCCCCGCCTCCTGGCACCTCCCCCTCATCCACTGCTTGCTCCTCTCGGCCGACGGCCAGCTGAGGGCTCCTCTCTGCCCCATCTCTGCTGGCGGCGGAGAGGAGCCCTCAGCCACTGCTGCTCTGGGCTGGTGACCGTCTGCTTTGGGCTCCCCGGGGGCGGGGCCCACTTCTCCCTGCTGCTCTGCGGAAGCGGCGGGCTGGAGAAGTTGATGACTGCCTCTCCTCCCTCCCCCACCCATGCAAGGAAACATCTCTTCTGCCACAGGCACCATCAGCTCCAGGCGGGTGGAGACCCAGGGGACAGGGCTGCTCTCTGCTCCTGAGCTTCAGCTGAACCTTCCCCCTAGCACTGTGCTGGGAGGCAGGATCCCTGCTCTGTGTTGGCTTAGCAGGGCTGGGGGGGCAGGGTGTGCGGGAGTGGGTCTTTGTGGGGGATGCTGGGCTGTAATGGGGTGGGAGATGCTGGGCAATGGGGGGTGGATTGTGTGGTTTGGGGTGCTAAGCAGTGGCGGTCTGGGGGGTGCGATATAGTTGTAGTGGTGGGGCTGTGGGGAAGGGTACTTGGCAGTGGGGGTGTGGGAGATCTCGGTGTGTTAGAGCGCTAGGGAGTGGGGGTTCTGTGTGGGGTACTGGGCAGTTGTGGTGGGGCTGAGGGCAGGGGGAGTGTTGGGCAGGGGTAGTAGTGTGCAGGGTGCTGTACATTTGTGGGGGGGGTGCTGGGCATAGTGGATACAGGGGTGCTGGGTGGGGGCATTGTGTGGCACAGCATGGACCTGGTCCCCAGGGAAAGAGGCACACTACTGGCAGCACAGGGCTGGGTGGGCCAGTGTGCGTCTGGTGACTGTCAGTTTGTAAACAGTGTCCCCACCAATTCAATGCTCCATTACCCATAGCCAGCTCCTTGATCCGTGTCATGTTCCATAGCTCCCATGGGCAGGGTCACAAATATATTTGGGGCTGGGCCCACAAAAGATTAATCCAGCCCTGCTCCTATTTACATGTGTAGATTCAGTTACCTGAACACTCAAAGTCAGATTTAAAACAAAGAGAGAAAGTGAGTTTCCAGGAAAGCTGAGTCACTAAGAACAAGAGAAGAAAGATGCTGAAATATAGAGAAAATGTGGACAATAGAAGAAAAGTTGGTTTACTGAAAATGTATTGTCTATGGTTTAATGGCAGTCTATACTATTTCCATTAAAAAAAAAGGGGGCAAGGAGGGGCCAAGATCCCTTTCATTGACCCGTGAGCCTTCCATGTTGACAGGGAAAGTAGTGATAGCTCCTCCTTGGACCATGCTCCCGCTGGAATCTTAGTTTATTTTTGGTAAATTTGATAGGTACATTGGATTACTTCAATGGGACCTCCTGGAGATCCTGTAGTGTAGTGCAATCCTGCACCACTTCCATCATGTGCCCCTTAATTCACCAATTCAGATGGTGCCTGAGGTTGACTTTGTTCTTTAAGAAATCAGCTTACAAATCTGTTCTTAATAGAACTAATACGCTAAAATAATGATGCACTAATAGTTCTAAGGATAGACCTTTTTGCAATATAAATCTTCCGGTCTTAAAATTATATAATTGCTCTCTAGAGCTCTCTGACTCTCTGACTTAAGTCTCTGAGGTCCAAAAACGAATGGTGTTCTAGCATACACCATGGCTGTAGGGCAGACCAATTTTATCAGGAATACTGGACACAGTAGAATTATACAAGTCAATAGCACTATCGATAGGAAGTGATGACTCACTCAGTAATGCTTTCAATAAAAAGCAATATCCTACATGGTGAAAACAATAAGTTATTCCAGGTAATGGGGTATGTGGAGGAATGTTAGTGAGGAGAGTAGTTAGGAGAAAAAAAATTACATATTGAGAAATGTTAGATACTATGATTAGTTTATGGAAGAAATTATTTTGAATTAGGAAGTCATTACAAGAAAGATCTTGTCAACATATCCATAAAGTTCACGTGTAAGAATGTGATCGATAAACACAGTTTATTATTACAAGATCTGTAACGTGTTCAGAGAGGTCAATGATAAAGGAACCATTCTGTAGTTAATCACCAGAGTAATAGGTGAAGGAGATGTTTATTGGAAGACAACATAAACCATTGTATTAAAACATGGATCCTAAAAATAAAAGACATGAAAGTCAGATATGAACCAATCTGTCCTGCCTTTCAAAGGGTGCTGAGGCTATTTAAATGAATTCTAGGGGCATGTTTTTGATAAGCTTAACAATTCATGTGGCACTGTGCCAAATTTGCATGAGGCACAACAAATCTAAATTGTTCTCAGCTTTCTAGAGAATAGATTGAATGTTAAGTAGAACAAAACAAAGTAGATTTCTACTGTGTTTCTAGACTTGAGTAGTAAATGATTTTTGGAAGGGACATTGATTAGAAAAATGACTCCTTGCCCTTGAGTCACTGCCAACTCCTGTGTCTCTGTATCATTGCTGATGAATGCTACTGATGCAAGTAGAACGAATAAGCTCCTGGGATAATGTTAGGTCTATTGAGAGAACTTTTTGTAAGGATAAAGGATTTAAGGATATCATTTATATTCAAGCTTAAAAGATGGGAAAGCCAAAAATTCAAGACCCTAGGGACACCTGAGAAACAAAAAACCTGTAGGCAAAGGAGAAAGGGGAGCTCATATATTGCATGCTGGTGGTACCTTGGTTCATTAGCAACACTTTGTGAAAAATGTTCCTAAATCAGTAGCTTGCTCACTAGTGAAACACTCAACTGGGTAATCTGGAAGTGAGAGAACATTATTCCCCCTATATAATTGTCATACACCACAATGCAACACTTGCACAAAGTTTTTGCTACAGACACATTCTGGTCGTGGATTTTTCTCTTGTACACAGCTCTCACTGACTCAGCACTGTTATTCCAATTAACCAGGTTCATCCTGTGTAAAGAGACCAAGTAATATACAGCGGCACCGATTGCTAAGTCCACACTAACAACATCCTTCTCCGCTTTCAGTAGCCTCCTTCAGGGAAAAGGGCAGACAAGCACACTAACGGTAAAGCAATAGTAGTTGCAGACCAGGGACACTAGTACTTATAATCCAAAGGCAGACAATGAAACCAAAAAGTACATTTCCTGTAGCAAATAAATAGAGGCATCAGGAGCCAATCAAGCAATTGCTCCCCATTTAACTAGCAGCGGACATAAAAATTGAAAACAAACACACATTGGGGCCCAAATTATTAGCAAAATATGTCTGACTTCTGCACTGAAGAAAGAGCCAGTAGCCTTGGAAAACTGATTCGTATTAATGAGGTGAAATTAATTCATGCTCTGTTCAAGTTTCTAAATGCAACTATAAAGCATTCATTGTGGCAGAAAAGGTGTATGGATCAATAAATCATGCAATGGGTCATTAAGTTCCTAAATAGAGTGGGAAGACTTTGTAGATTATGGTGATGGATAAATATTATATACAGCAATCGCTGTTTCATTTTATATACTCACAGTACAAGTTACAGAAGCCAGCAAACAGAAAACATGCCTTGTGCGGGAGCAAGCCATCAGATGATATTCAGATCTTCTTGTTAAAATGACACTGCTACACTAATTGGAAGATTGGGACAATTTCCTAGCCTCTGATAAAGTCTATTCCCCTCTTTGGATACTACTTTATCATCCCTGCCAAAAATGACTTATCCCAGTGTCACTTAACATTTCTGTAGGGCACATTTTTTCATCTTTGGTTTGGGCAAATGTGCACCAGATTACAGGGTTTTTTTAAAAAAGGCATTCTCAAGCAATTAATCAAACTCCCCTAAAGGACATTAACTCTACTTTTTGGATGCCCACCTCAAGTTACACAGTGGAAATGCTGTTCTGTTTTAGCAGTATATTCAGTAAAGCTGCTTGGAAGCTGAGCCAAGAGGGGAAATTGCAGAAGGTGTTCATGAAATCTCCTTTCCTGTTTTAAAATCAAACTATTTTTGTTGGCATGTTCTGACCAGCTCTAATACCTGCAGATGTTATATTTTGTTCCTCAAAAATTATTTCCAACAAAGTGCAGCAATGTAGATTTGGTTGCCACCATCTTACTTGGTTGTCGATGGTTGTGAGAAACCATTTTCACTTACATGGAAAAGCAAACAGACGTCCTTGTTCCTTTCCTTCTTCTCATGGGCTCTCTCCTGTCAGCTTAGAGGGTCTTCACCAGAAGCGCTACAGCGGTGCAGCTATGCCGCTGTAAATGATTTATTGTAGACCTAGCCCGAGACATGCTTTGTAAAATGGTTTCAATCACATGGAAATATTGTTTGGTTTTCTGTCTTCACAGCCTCCTTCTCTCTGTTTCAGGGCCTCATATCTTTTGCCTGTGTCAGCGCCTCTCTCACTGCTAATCATTTTCCTGCACAGCTGCTAGTCTTTCCATCTCAAAAGTTACACACAAATCTGTAAAATATGTATAACAAAATGTGAAGCTACTTGAAAAATAAAGGAGTTGTTTGCATTTCATTAGGACTCCTAAATGCGTCAGGGCTGCAAAAAAAGAAATTGACTGTGATGTCGAAAAAAATGCTAAAATGCCTACAAAAGATTAACACTTGAGTGAAGAACTGGCTCAAACTAATCCTGAGCAAGACTGAAGCTGGCTCTAACAGGCAATCGCTTTGAAGAACTAAGAAATGTATTGAATTCCTCATCCATCAAAGGAGTATCCCCTCCCCAATGTCTGTGAAATTGTTACTTAGGGTCCAATATGACTCCATCGGAGAGCATCCGTGGTGGGAAATACCTTCTTCATTCATTCTCTGCCAGATGAAGATCTGACCACAGTGATCCATGCATTCATCACATTCAGACTAAAATACTACAACTTTCTGTATTTTGGCCTGAAGATGACAGCTGTGCAGATGTTGTACTTTGTGCAGAACGTGGCAGTCTGTGCCCTCAGCAGGATGGACTGCCATCATGGACTACATCATTCTTATGTTCCAGTCCCTGCACTGCCTCCTATTCTGCTTCCATTCCCAATTCATGTCCTTCGTCCTGCTCTTCAGAACCATCAATGGATCAGGACCAAATTTTTTTTCACAACTACAATTTCCATCCAGGACCTACCAAGACAGCTCAGCTCCTCTGAAACAATGAATCTCAGAAATGAGGATGAAGCATTTGCCAGCTGGATATAAAGCATTCTTGGTCAAGGGGGTTTGGCTTTGGAACAAGCTCTCAGAAAGAGTAGGGGTATCCTAACTGACCACTTTAGGGCATGCTTCAGGATCCTCCTGCTTGAGATACATTTTCCCCAACATAAATGGAGCAATTTATATTAAAAAGTTACAGATATAAACCCCAAGGAAAACTTTTGATAACCAGGAAAGTGAAAAGAGCAGAAAACTCCAAGATATTCACTAAGAATCTTACCACACAGATTTAGTTTATTTGAGAAACACTTAAGTACCATGGAAATGGGTACTAAAGAGATCCCTGAGATAGGGATATACGTTTGTTTAGAAAAAAATGAGCTAAATCAAGCCAAAATGTCTTTGCTTGAACAAGAAAGGGTTGGCCTTGCACGAGAAAAATGGGGTAATTCGTATTTTTGCATGATTCTTAATGCCAAAAGAGTAACTTGATTGTATTTATGAGTAAAAACTAAATATGAAAGGCTTGAATTGCCACTGTACCTGAATTTTTAAATCACAGAATTGATCATATACACAAAGAGTGAGTCCAAGTACAATAGAACCTTAGAGTTGTAAACACCTCTGGAATGGAGGTTGTTTGTAACTCTGAAATGTTCATAACTCTGAACAAAATGTTATGGTTATTCTTTCAAAAGTTTACTTAATTGACTTACATTGACTTAATACAGCTTGAAGCTTTACTATGCAGAAGAAAAATGCAGCTTTAAACCGTCTTAATTTCAATGAAACAAGCACAGAAACAGTTTCCTCACCTTGTCAAATCTTTTTTTAAAACCTTCCCTTTATTTTTTTAATAGTTTATATTTACCATAGTACTGTACAGTATTTGCTTTTTTTTTTTTTGGTCTCTGCTGCCTGATTGTGTACTTCTGGTTACAAATGAGTAAGGCTATGTTTTAGTCATGGGTATTTTAGTAAAAGTCATGGACAGGTCATGGGCAGTAAACAAAAATTCATGGCCCATGACCTGTCCATGACTTGTATTATATATCCCTGACTAAATCTTGGGAAGAGGGGCAACCCGTGTGCACCGCAAGTGCTCGGTGCGGGGGGTGGGGGGGAGTGAAATGGCCCAGGACCCATGCTGGTGCTTGGGGGTGGGGGTTGGGGTGGCTGGCAGGCTCCCTACCCGACTCATCATGGCTCCCTGGAAGTGGCAACATGTCTCTCCCTCAACTCCTAGGCAGAGGCGCAGCCAGACAGCTCCGCTTGCTGCCTTTACCCTGAGCACCAGCTCTGCAGCTCCTATTGCAGTCAATGGGACCTGTGGGGCAGTGCCTGCAGGTGGAGGCAGCGTGCAGAGCCGTCTGGCCATGCTTCTACCTGGGTGTTGAGGGAGGGACATGTCACCATTTCCAGGAAGCCCCCTCAAGGTAAGTGCCACCAGAGGCGTCACTCCCTCCCGTGCCCCAACCCCCAGCTCTAAGCCCTCTCCCACACCCAAACTCCTGCTACTGCTGAGGGGGAAGGCGCGGTGGCCCAAGACTGCCCCAGCAGTGGCTCGTGCAGCTGGCCCAGGGGGTGCCTGAGCTGCTCAAAAGGCCCATGGGCCAGCCACTGTGGCCACTGCAGAAGTCATGGTGGTCCCAGAAAAAGTCACAGAGTCCGTGTCTTCTGGGACCACAGCCTCATAAATGAGGTGTGTGGTTGTCCAGTCGGTTCGCAACTCTGGTGTTCGTAACTTTGAGGTTCTACTGTACCAGCTTTCTCTGGGATGATCTACCTCTACTACATGTCACATAATCCCTCATTATACCAAAATGTTGTACCTCTACGTGATATGAAGGAGAGACCTCAATATTGACGCAAATGTGATATTAATAAAACTGTTAACTTATGTCATTAGAAACTTGTCTGTGTCTCTATTGAATATTAAGATATAGTTACAGCCAAAATGCTTGAAAATAACACAATACATATTAGGTTTAGCTAGTAATATTACAAAATGTTCAAGCTAATCCAAGAAATTCCAGGGGGTTTCTGCTTCTGTGACTTTAGAGACAAGCAAATATCCTGAAGATAACCCCTCCATAGCCATAAAACCATGTTTATTATCCCTAAAAATGATATCCAAACTCAGAAAAGCTCTATTTTAAACATGAACTTGTTTTAACTTTATACTACTTTCTTTGTTGCTATGATTAAAAGGTGTATTAGTTACTGAAATTTGTGCTTTGTACAAAGTATTTAACAAAGATTGTAACTCTGAGGCACTTGGGTCAAGAAACGAATGAAAAAGCATCTTATGTAGACCAGGACACCTCTCTCTTGTATGAGATATCAGTTTGGTGTAAATGGAATTCTTATCTCAAGAAAACCAACCATGTAAAATATGTTTTAGGAAAAGACCTAACTGCAAAAAAAGAAAGTAGGGCTGTGTTATCACAGTACTAAATCTAGGTGTAAAGCGGGCTTTCTTACCCTTTCCATAAAAAAAACACTTCTAAGTTAACATACACAAAGAATTCAAAAAATATCCTTGTTGAAATAATTTGTATAACTATTCTAAAAACTTCAGTCAGAAAACATGTGTACCTGGAAACTTTTAAAGCCGTTTGTTTATTTTTTAAATGTTGAAATGGCAGGCACCGTTTAGAAATGCATACTTGAAGATATGTTCGCTAAATGCAAAGATCCTAATATCATTGCTATGTAAATGGCAAAATGCTTTATGTAGCAACCTGAAATCTAATAACCTTGCTAATCTGATTATCAACACAAGAAGCCATTTATGTATGGAACATTGATAATAATGGGCAATTCATTAATTAATTGGCATGCTTAAACAACTCCTCATCCAACTCAGGAAGACAAGAAGAATCATCTCTCCAGAACTGTCACGAAGAAACAGCAACTTCTTTAATAACTATTTAAGATAAACACTCTCTTTAAGAATTATTTATTTTTAGAAGACTGCTTTGAGAACTAAAATCTCTTATATATGACAACAGAAATGCTTGGACTTTTTGAAAACAGAATTTCATTTCCTGCCAAACTAATAAACTTAAAGAAATATACCAGAAAATGGATTAAATAAAAAGAAAAAAAAGTTAAACTCTAACTTCGAAAGATTATCTGGGAATCTCCAATCACAAGAACAACACGTGCGTTTAGAAATGCTCTATATTCGTTGAAAAGGCTGTCTATTCAAAAGTATCATCTAAGCCAACCCCTGAAGGCATGGAGACAGCAACCAACTCTGAATCTAAACAAGCATGAAAGAGGTGTGTTTTCTTATAATTTCGTGGACATAGAAAGAAGAGTTTATATATTAAAATAAAACTCTGCAGTGAGCACCCCTCACACACACACACACACACACAGAGTCGTCTGCTAAAACAGCAAGCACTCCTCAATTTCCCTTGTCCATCTCCACAGGCAAGCTGCAACAACAACCAAGAAGAACAGAGAGGACTCAAGAAGAAACCAGCCCAAGGAAAACCTTCCCAAGACTTCAGCATGGATTGGTGACAGAAAGTGAACTAAGCCACTGCCAAGGAATGAGATTTAAAACTCTTGTAATTATTTTATTGGAATATGGGAATACTGCTGTAACTTAAGACACTAACAGTTTCTCCTGTTAATCACCAAATAGATAAACCATGTATTCCCGAAGAGGAGACAGGGGCTAAACACCGATGGGATTTAATTTGATTTAAGATTCTTGATATTCATGATTGGTCTGGCTTGACAGCTCCTTAAATGGTTTCTTCTAAGTAACGGATTTAAATATTTTCTTTGATTTCATTGGATTTAATTAAGATTGCTTACTTTGCCCACTTATAAACTGTTGGGTTATGATTAATAACCAGCACGATCCAGTGGTCCTTAAACAAAATTATTTTGCCCATTTATAAACCTTCTTAGTTATCTAAGGATCTACTAAGACTGGCTTCATGATAATTTTTGGGAAATAAGACCAAGGTCTTAACTTACCAAGAGAAAAGCGTCCCAACCACAGATGGGCCTGCTCTCAAATGTGCAGACTCTGCTACAATCTCTCCACAGAGAGGCATACATGAGAGATTGTAACTGAAGTAATAAGCTTAACATTTGTGTTTGTCATTGTCTTTTTGGCATAAAGAGAAATGGTAGGCCATTTCTTGTTTCCC
This sequence comes from Caretta caretta, assembly GCF_965140235.1. Lineage (NCBI taxonomy): Eukaryota > Metazoa > Chordata > Testudines > Cheloniidae > Caretta > Caretta caretta. The sequence continues at coordinate 67,498,495 of NC_134207.1, forward strand.
TACTAAGTATTTTTAGTAATTTCTGCTATAAAATTTCTTGGGATCCAACAATTTAAAATTACCCCTTTCTATCCCACAGTAAGTAACAAGTTACAGGTAGAGTTGGGCAGGACATAGTTTTCCTATCACATGAGAATTTTAGATTCTGAATGTTTCCATCCTGAATTGGGAAAACCAGTCAAAAATCTCAAATTTTGCAAACCAAAAATGTGGAAAAAAATATCAGATCAGGGCAAAGTATTTTATTTAGTTAATTTTGAAACTGTTTACATTTCAACCTTGTCTCCCCCCACCCCCAACTCTTTTTTACACTGTAAAATACTCTTTGCATTTAAATGTAGACTTGTCCCTAAGAAAGCTCTGTGTTCTGCACAGACAAGCTTTACCTTTGAGGTGCACAGATCCATTGTGCCTGAGGAGAGAAGTTGGCAACCGTGATCCTAATCTTGCAATTTTAGGTGATCTTTTAGTTGGGCCAAGTTAATAATAAGGACCAAGACCTTGAACTTGAAGCCAGTACAAAGAGCAGAAGACAGATTTGATGTGCACATGGTATTCCATGTTGCTGAGGGGACATGTTGCAGTATTCTATCCTAGTTGGAATTTCCTAAGGGCTTCATCCTTAGGTATGTTGCTTTGCTGTAGTCCAGTCTGGAGGTGCCAGAGACAAGTATAACTGAAGCCAAGTTATCAGCCACCAGGATAGGACAGTCTCCTAACCAGAGATGTTAGAAAGCGTTACTCACAGGTGCTTCTATTTGGGAGCTTAGCATCAGTGAGGAATCCAGGAGGACTCAAACTATGGACTGGATTAATCAGTTGTGGCTGTACTTTCAGCCAAAGGAGACAGTATTTTGAAGAGGTTGCAGCCACTGTGCATTCTCTTTTGCCCACCAGCATCACCTCTATCTTCCTCGGGCTCAGCTTCAATCAGCTGTTCTTCATCTATGTGCTGATCTTGTCCAAGCACTGGGCCCCCTTGGTGGTATTGGTATTGCCATGTTGGGTGAAACACTGGTGGATCTGTGTGTCCTCAGTTTATTGCAACACTTAAATCCAAATCATTTTACCAATACTTCTAATGGCTGCATGTAGATGTTGACTATAACTCAGAGAGAATAGAATGAAAGAGAATGTATCCTTTTGGAACTCCACAGGTGGGGAGATCTAGTACCTATGTACAGCACAAGAAGATATTTCCTGGAAGAATGAATACCCTTTGCCCATATTTTTCTTTTCTATTTTAAAAAAACTGTCTTCTAAAAACAAAAACAAACAAAATTTTTTAAGGAGTTTTAAGTAGTATCTAAATCATTCCTTGCTAATTTGCAGGTTGGTCAAGAAAATACAATACTACCTATAGCATAGGTTCCCATAGAATTGTAGAAGATTAGGGTTGGAAGAGACCTCAGGAGGTCATCTAGTCCAACCCCCTGCTCAAAGCAGGACCCGCCCCAACTAAATCATCCCAGCCAGGGCTTTGTCAAGCCGGGCCTTAAAAACCTCTAAGGATGGAGATTCCATCACCTCCCTAGGCAACCCCTTCCAGTGCTCCACCACACTCCTAGTGAAATAGTTTTTCCTACTATCCAACCGAGACCTCCCCCACTGCAACTTGAGACCATTGCTCCTTGTTCTGTCAACTGCCACATTAAAAATTAGAATGAGGTCAATGAGGTACTTCAATCTATTTGTTTTCCAGACTAGAAGTAACTTGCACATCCAGTTCTCTGATGAATTATCAAATTGTTTCTTAAAAGAATAATTTTATGCTTAATGATAATGACTACTCAAGGGATATTATAGTGATTCTTCAATATCTCTTGTTCACTCATCTTATTAAAAAAAGAATCTATGAAGTCTACACAACTTCTGCACCAGCTTCAAGGGAACTTGAAAACCACAGTGCCCTCACCTCCTTCCAGTCCACTCCAGCAGCAATGGTAGCAATAGACGCAAGAAGAGACTGAAGCTAAGTCAACAATAAAATTTAAAACAGTAAAAAGTTAAAATAAAAAAAATAAAACAAAAACCAGCAAGTGGCAGAGTTTACTTTTTACTATAGTTACTAGTTCACTTTTTTTCTAAACATTAAAAGATGGGGTGGGCAAGAGAGAGCAAAATGAGATAGAGTTTAATGATGGACTTGAAAAAGTTCAAGTGCAAGTGGTCAATTGAAGACAGAAAAGTAAGTTGACAGGGAAGACTTTTTTTTTTTGGCATAACATATATTCTGCCTTCTCTCAGTACGGGTAGATTCTCATAACCCTATTCCCCCCAAAAAATCAACAAACAGAAAACCAGTATTACTAATAAATGGAATCAATAAAAATCTACTTTCCATCACAGACTAACAGGCTGGTGACCAGATGAAGAATGTTTAAAGGCAATTACATTTTTAGTTAATATGAAACTATAATTCTGTCTGAGTAAAATAAGTCAATTTCAGAAAATGGTTCAGGAAATTTAGAGAATAAAAACAGACCAATCTTGAAAATGATTTTATATTATCCTCCTCATAACCTGAATTCCCTCCAAACTAATTGCTAATCCATGACCTACTGATCCAAACAATATATTTCAGCTGGAGAAGGGTGGAGAAATTTACATCTCAGTCACATATTAATAGATTACAACAATGAGGTTCTCTAACGACTTCTGACAATATGAGGTTGATGTATAGTAATGATGGTGAGTGGGGAAGCTATAAAATTAACTAGGCTTTTGAAGTAATATGGAAGTCTAATAAACTATATTTGATGTAACAGCTGTAAGAAAATGCGGAAGAAAATAAAAAAGACAATCAGATATATTATCAGTGCCAACCCTACCTGTTTAAAAAGAGTGAGTTAGACACCCAAAATTGACTGAAATCAGTGGATTTACTCCAGATCTATGCTGGTGTAACTTAAAGCAGAATACTTGCCTAGTTTCTTTCCCTTATAACCATTTACCAAGGTGCAAGTTACACCAGTTTACACATCACCTCTGAATTTGGCCCATGGTCTCTTTTAGACAGGCAAAACGACCTCTGCGTTACTGGAGAGCAGAAAGACCTTGGAAGGGAAAGTCCTGCAGCCAGCTCTTTGTTCTTGTTAATATTACACAGCTATGAAGTATAGTCATTAATAGATATTAATGTCATGAGAGAAATGTAGAGAATGTGGGATTTTTGGGTTGTATGTGTGTTTGACTTGCATGACGCAGTATTTTTCATTCCCTTTAATTTTTTTAAAATACCCTTTTTTGCATTTTAGCGTTAAATAGTTGTGTTCCGCTTCTGGAAAAGATTGTAGCTGCACAATAGTGGGCATTCTGGTTTTGATAGTTGGTAGTCAGGGTAACTTGCCAAGTTAGAGTAGCTAGAAAACACACATAGGCAGTACCCCAGTGAAGAGAACTCTGCTGAATTAGCTAGTGTTTCAGGATCAGAGCTAATTAAGTTATAGACTCTAAGATCTGCTTCATTTAGGTAACAAAAGCAACAATTCAGCTTCCCTTGATTGTTTCTCACTTAGCTTTAATGTTAAACTGGCTAACAATATAATATTAAACCATCATCACTGAAATGTAGGGCTGGGTCATCTATCTAGTCCAGATGATCAAAGGTCATCTATCTAGTCCAGTCCCCTATATATTAATTTACTCCTTCCACAAGTAAACTAGAACTGTCAGCCCTTCCCTCCCACCCCCCAGTCTGCTGCTCAATTCTCTCTTCCCTTTGTTTCTGAAGATATAGCCCTGTTAGAAAACATTGATATAATTTATTAATGTGTGCCACACTATTTACAAGAAATTACTGTTAAGCGCCGTAAAAATGAGTGGGCTCTTTCTAACTGGTTCATCTGGAAGCTTACAATACCAATATTTAGTGTTATTGTGTATAATTTCTTGAAATTGTCATTTAAAATTTAAATCAACAAACCAGTAAATAAAATGAAGTTAAAACAACTAGAAGACTGATAAATCTTTCTCTAGTATAGCTCTTGTCAGCGGACAGATTTTTGCTATTGTACAAGAGTCATTCTGAGAGTCTGAATGATTAATGAAATATCAGTTCTGAGCAAATATGCAGAGGTTTCTAGTACTTCATGAGCCTGTTCAATTTATTGCAGCATCACCAGAAAATGGTTTATTGTCAAATGACACCCAAATAAATCCAGGATCCTTCGGATAAATTTAGATTGAATTCAGTCATATTTTTGATTGATGACATTGGGAAACATTTTGAAGTGTAATAATTGGACTGTCCAGAGATCCAGGGATGAGCCACATGTCATTCTTGTCATTCAAAAACAGAGGCAACTTACATCCCACCTTTTTCCCCCCTTGTGTCAAACAAAGGCTGAAACTCTAGCTCCATTGAAGTAAATTGAAAAATTCCCCTTGACTTCACTGGGGCCAGAATTTCATTTGAAGTCCACAGATGATTTAAACTGAGTTGATAAAGGTCCTGAAGAGAGACTTCCCTTATGTCAAAAATGGGCACCAAGAAACTGAGGGGAAATTTTACAAGAGGCCACTGAAATCCACTTTTACAAACTCACAGCTGAAGAGCTCACACATTGTACAGAACTTGGAAGAGATGGTAATAAGTTTCCTTGTAAAGTAGGAATTTGCTGAAGTGCCTATATCAGCAGGAGAAGAAAAGGTTTTTTTAAGCAATTTAGAGAATAAAAAGATTAATTTGTGCACTTTTTTATTATTCCGCCAGTGAAGTCTGCTGCCTTAATTACCATTGACTAAATCTAAACTGGACAAGTCTAAAGGAAATGAAAATAAATACACTTTAAAAAGCGTTGCATAGAAACATGAGAAATTAAATTTATGATCTCCAAACTGATTGTATTGCATTCAAAGTCAGTGCTGTGGATCCCTTGAAAGACTCTCCCTCTGTCAAAAGAATAAAATTCTAATTTCTAGCTCTTACGGATCACAAGTTAAGACTTAAAATTGTTGTAGATCCAGGACTGAATATTTTCCATCCTGGGCCTTGGGCCAATGTAATTTTGGGGGACAAATTCCATATATGCTGGGAAAGAAGGAAACATTTCAAAGCCAGTTCTCCCCCTCCTTTATTAGATTATTTGAAGCTTCTCAGAACTTTGGAAATTGAGAACCAGAGAAAATGAATTATCAGGCAGAAGGCATGATACACTGTGGTTTAGCACAATGTTTTATATAGTGCATTTTATAAAAAGCTAGCAGACCTACCTATAGTTAAAGTTTCCTAACACTTTCCATTATAATATCCTGTTTTCAGTTGCTTATAACTTTGCCAAACCATGATCAGTTGTGCTGAAATTTTCCATACTGGCGGCCTTGAATCACACTGATTATTATTAATTATTAGAAAGTCTAAGATCCAATGGTTTAGCCATTTCAGAGAATGAGGTAAGGGGAAAAATATGTTGTTTTGACCATGTTAAAAATAATCTTGCAGTCATTACACTGAGAAGCTCTAGAGCCTCCATTCTTTGTATCAGGGACTTAAAAGTTGACAGGGTGGTTGTCCTGCTATTGGAGATATGCCTTTTCCTGTTCCTTTGCAAATAGCCCTAATTTGGCCAAGTTCTAAGCCTTTGAAAAAAAAAATCTCAGTTCACATATGCTCAGTAGAAGGTGATAGAGTTTGGCAGCTAAATTCTCTGAAAAGTCCACCTGCACTGAGCCAGCACCATCCTCTCTCAGACCGTAGATGCAAACAAAACTGCACATGCAGCCTTCCCAAAAGAGTGCATGAGCATGATCCAGCCCAGGGGTGCAGGGGCTGAGCAGGACTTTCCTAGCAATTGCTTCTCCTGTGCTCCCTAATGCTCCCCTTGCTGGCACCCAGGCTGTGAAGAAAAGGAGTCGCACTGGAATGCAGATGGGACAGAAACTGTGGTGGGGTGAGAAGTGACAACAATGGGAAAGAAGGGGTTTTAGGAGCCAGAGGGTGTTTGTATGGAAGGGGAGGGGAACAGAGGAGAAGTGTGATAAGATCTAGAGGGGAGTGAGCAGTGGAGGTTGAGGGGGCATATAGGTTCTGTGGGGGAGAGGGAAGAGTCAAAGGATGGGGGCGTGGATAGATGCAGAGGGGGAAGGAGGCCAGGAGCCTAGGTGGGAGCTGAGTACCATCCTTAATGCTCTTAACAGAGAATTGTTTTTAAATGTAATTATAGACACATAGATGTATCATGCCTGTATTATACATACTGTGCTAAATGAATATTAATGGACTAAAAATTGCAGTTTGTATTTCATAAAACATCACCCATTTGCACTGGTAACTGGGAGACCCATGATCTGAGTATCTGAGTGTCTGTTGTGGGGACAGTTTTACAGTTTGACCATGTGCTTGATTGGTTGTTTGTTTGAAAAGTGTGAATTGGGAGTGCTTTGTTCCAGGTGAGCTTTGAGTGGGCCTGACTGTTATAAAAATCCAGTCAGCTGAGCGGCGAACAGCAGAAAGGCGAACAGAGGGAGTTTTCCTGGGAGTTCACCCGGAGAGAGCCCACTGAGGCTTACATCTTGCCGGCTTCTCTGAGTAGTTACTACAACTCCTGAGGACGCTCGTAGAAGGAAGGTAATATGGATGGGGAGCGTTCAGCTGTTGTGACCTGCTGGATGTGCCATGTTTGTCTTTCTTCCACAGGACAGAAGCAATTTTGTCTGTACAAAGTGCAAGCTGGTCTCCATATTGGAAGAGAAGGTTCAAGGTCTGGAGAAACAAGTATCGACCCTGCGTTGCATAAGAGAAACTGAAGATTTCCTGGACAGACGTCAGGATATGCTTCTATGGGCACAATGTTCTGAAGATTCAGAGCAGGCTGCGCGGCAGGGACAAGAGGACGGTGAAGAAATTTATCTTCTATTATCTTATCTTCTTTATCTTATCATCTGCAGCATGTGACCTCCAGAAGAAGAAAGGGGAGCGTCCATGTACCAGCAGCACAGATACAGGTAAGCAACCGTTTTTGTGTTCTCTCCACAGGTACTAATGTGGAGAGTGGACTAGATGATACATCTGAGGGAAGGGAACAGAAGGAGACTCCGCCGATTGGAAGGCATGAGATGCACAGTCCTAGGGATGGGGGTTCCACGACCACCGCTCCCAAGAGGAGGAGGCGGGCAGTGGTGGTTGGGGACTCTCTCCTCAGGGGGACTGAGTCATCTATCTGCCGCCCCGATCGGGAAAACCGAGAAGTCTGCTGCTTGCCAGGAGCTAGGATTCACGATGTGACGGAGAGACTGCCGAGACTCATCAAGCCCTCAGATCGCTACCCCTTCCTGCTTCTCCATGTGGGCACCAATGATACTGCCAAGAATGACCTTGAGCAGATCACTCCAGACTACGTGGCTCTGGGAAGAAGGATAAAGGAATTTGAGGCACAAGTGGTGTTTTCATCCATCCTCCTCGTGGAAGGAAAAGGCCTGGGTAGAGACCGTCGAATCGTGGAAGTCAACGAATGGCTACGGAGGTGGTGTTGGAGAGAAGGCTTTGGGTTCTTTGACCATGGGATGGTGTTCCAAGAAGGAGGAGTCCTAGGCAGAGATGGGCTGCACCTAACGAAGAGAGGGAAGAGCATCTTTGCAAGCAGGCTGGTTAACCTAGCGAGGAGGGCTTTAAACTAGGTTCACCGGGGGAAGGAGATCAAAGCCCTGAGGTAAGTGGGGAAGTGGGATACCAGGAGGAAGCACGAGCAGGAGCGCACGAGAGGGCAGGGGTCCTGCCTCATACTGAGAAAGAGGGACGATCAGCGAGTTATCTCAAGTGCCTATACAAAAATGCAAGCAGCCTGGGAAACAAGCAGGGAGAACTGGAAGTCCTGGCACAGTTAAGGAATTATGATGTGATTGGAATAACAGAGACTTGGTGGGATAACTCACATGACTGGAGTACTGTCATGGATGGATATAAACTGTTCAGGAAGGACAGGCAGGGCAGAAAAGCTGGGGGAGTTGCACTGTATGTAAGGGAGCAGTATGACTGCTCAGAGCTCAAGTATGAAACTTCAGAAAAACCTGAGTGTCTCTGGATTAAGTTTAGAAGTGTGAGCAACAAGGGTGATGTCATGATGGGAGTCTGCTATAGACCACCGGATCAGGGGGATGAGGTGAACGAGGCTTTCTTCCGGCAACTCACGGAAGTTACTAGATCGCAGGCCCTGGTTCTCATGGGAGACTTCAATCACCCTGTTATCTGCTGGGAGAGCAATACAGCAGTGCACAGACAATCCAGGAAGTTTTTGGAAAGTGTAGGGGACAATTTCCTGGTGCAAGTGCTGGAGGAACCAACTCGGGGCAGAGCTCTTCTTGACCTGCTGCTCACAAACCGGGAAGAATTAGTAGGGGAAGCTAAAGTGGATGGGAACCTGGGAGGCAGTGACCATGAGATGGTGGAGTTCAGGATCCTGACACAGGGAAGAAAGGAGAGGAGCAGAATACGGACCCTGGACTTCAGAAAAGCATACTTTGACTCCTTCAGGGAACTGATGGGCAGGATCCCCTGGGAGAATAACATGAGGGGGAAAGGAGTCCAGGAGAGCTGGCTGTATTTTAAAGAATCTTTATTGAGGTTACAGGGACAAAATATCCCGATGTGTAGAAAGAATAGTAAACATGGCAGGTGACCAGCTTGGCTTAACAGTGAAATCCTTGCTGATCTTAAACTCAAAAAAGAAGCTTACTAGAAGTGGAAGATTGGACAAATGACCAGGGAAGAGTATAAAAATATTGTTCGGGCATGCAGGAGTGAAATCAGGAAGGCCAAATCACACCTGGAGGTTCAGCTAGCAAGAGATGTTAAGAGTAACAAGAAGGGTTTCTTCAGGTATCTTAGAATCATAGAATCATAGAATATCAGGGTTGGAAGGGACCTCAGGAGGTCATCTAGTCCAACCCCCTGCTCAAAAGCAGGACCAATCCCCAATTACATCATCCCAGCCAGGGCTTTGTCAAGCCTGACCTTAAAAACTTCTAAGGAAGGAGATTCCACCACCTCCCTAGGCAATGCATTCCAGTGTTTCACCACCCTCCTAGTGAAAAAGTTTTTCCTAATATCCAACCTAAACCTCCCCCACTACAACTTGAGACCATTACTCCTTGTTGGATCAATTCTGAAGCACTTAGCAACAAGAAGAAAGTCAAGGAAAGTGTGGCCCCCTTACTGAATGAGGGAGGCAACCTAGTGACAGAGGATGTGGAAAAAGCTAATGTACTCAATGCTTTTTTTGCCTCTGTCTTCATGAACAAGGTCAGCTCCCAGACTGCTGCACTGGGCAGCACAGCATGGGGAGGAGGTGACCAGCCCTCTGTGAAGAAAGAAGTGGTTTGGGACTATCTAGACTATCTAGAAAAGCTGGACGAGCACAAGTCCATGGGGCCAGATGTGCTGCGTCTGAGAGTGCTAAAGGAGTTGGCGGATGTGATTGCAGAGCCATTGGCCATTATCTTTGAAAACTCATGGCGATAGGAGGAGGTCCCGGACGACTGGAAAAAGGCTAATGTAGTGCCCATCTTTAAAAAAGGGAAGAAGGAGGATCTTGGGAACTACAGGCCAGTCAGCCTCACCTCAGTCCCTGGAAAAATCATGGAGCAGGTCCTCAAGGAATCAATTCTGAAGCACTTAGAGGAGAGGAAAGTGATCAGGAACAGTCAGCATGGATTCACGAAGGGCAAGTCATGCCTGAATAATCTAATTGCCTTCTATGACGAGATAACTGGCTCTGTGGATGAGGGGAAAGCAGTGGACGTGTTGTTCCTTGACTTTAGCAAAGCCTTTGAGACGGTCTCCCACAGTATTCTTGCCAGCAAGTTAAAGAAGTATGGGCTGGATGAATGGACTATAAGGTGGATAGAAAGCTGGCTAGATCCTCAGGCTCAACGGGTAGTGATCAATGGCTCCATGTCTAGTTGGCAGCCGGTATCAAGTGGCGTGCCCCAAGGGTTGGTCCTGGGGCTGGTTTTGTTCAATATCTTCATAAATGATCTGGAGGATGGTGTGGATTGCACCCTCAGCAAGTTTGCAGATGACACTAAACTGGGAGGAGTGGTAGATACGCTGGAGCGTAGGGGTAGGACACAGAGGGCCCTAGACAAATTAGAGGATTGGGCCAAAAGAAATCTAATGAGATTCAACAAGGACAAGTGCAGAGTCCTGCACTTAGGATGGAAGAATCCCACGTACCGCTACAGACTAGGGACCGAATGGCTCGGCAGCAGTTCTGCAGAAAAGGGCCTAGGGGTTACAGTGGATGAGAAGCTAGATATGAGTCAACAGTGTGCCCTTGTTGCCAAGAAGGCCAATGGCATTTTGGGATGTGTAAGTAGGGGCATTGCCAGCAGATTGAAGGATGTGATCGTTCCCCTCTATTCGACATTGGTGAGGCCTCATCTGGAGTACTATGTCCAGTTTTGGGCCCCACACTACAAGAAGGATGTGAAAAATTGGAAAACATCTAGCGGCGGGCAACAAAATTGATTAGGGGACTGGAACACATGACTTATGAGACAAGGCTGAGGGAACTGGTATTGTTTAGTCTGTGGAAGAGAAGAATGAGGGGGGATTTGATAGCTGCTTTCAACTACCTGAAAGGGGGTTCCAAAGAGGATGGCTCTAGACTGTTCTCAGTGGTAGCGGATGACAGAACGAGGAGTAATGATCTCAAGTTGCAGTGGGGGAGGTTTAGGTTGGATATTAGGAAAAGCTTTTTCACTAGGAGGGTGGTGAAACACTGGAATGCGTTACCTAGGGAGGTGGTGGAATCTCCTTCCTTAATAGTTTTTAAGGTCAGGCTTGACAAAGCCCTGGCTGAGATGACTTAGTTGGGGATTGGTCCTGCTTTGAGAGGGGGTTGGACTAGATGACCTCCTGAGGTCCCTTCTAACCCTGATATTCTATGATTCTATGATGAATTAGAGATTAATTGCACAAACAAAAATGGAAAATAATGCATCACAAACATACTTTGTACAGGTTAAAACTGCAGTCTGGTTAGAAATAAAACAACATTTAATAGACTAGGAAGTATATACCTGGCATATTTTGTAAAAATGAAGCATTAGTAGTGAGACTCTGCTATTAAACTTTTGAAACCTGGGGAGAAACTATTGGTTTGTGTGTTTTAGCAAAGTTCTGCTCTTCCTATGGGTGTTCGAACTTGTAGAGATTCTACAGTACAAAAGAAAAAATTCTAACTGGATCAGTTCATAAGAAGCATTAAACCTAGTGGAAATGAGAGCCACAAATCCTAGAGATCAGAGGGTTGTTTGAAGAAGATTTCAAGGCTGGATTTAAACTAAATTGTGCCCAGATGCACCAAAATTCTGCTCCACAATAAACACCATTGTGCTCCCCATTTACAGACTCTTCCTCCCTCTAATTCCTAAGTTTTCTTTAATCTGTCTATTTTGGTTACCTGTATAAGACTTGTTTTCTCTGCTTCACCACTTCCATCAGCCTCTTCTGACTGCCAGGGCCAAATCCTGTGGAACTTGCTGTAATGTACTCCTGGCTGTTTACCTGAGGAGCTTTAGGCCAGCTGATAATGGTACATGGCCTGTGTTAAATGTAAAACCTTTAAATATATGTTTTTAAGATTAAATTTTTCCAAACGGATACTTTAAGAACCTAAAGTTGACATTTTTCACAAGGTAGCTGTAAAAATATATCGGAGATAAAGCCAAATCTCTAAGGAAGCAGTGAGTCATTAGCTGTGATATTTGTGGAATAGAGACTCCTAAGAATTTGACAGTATGAATCATATTTCTTTTAGTCATCGCTATGACTCACTGTTTTTCACTTGATATGGTGGCTTCTTGAACCTTCCCATTATTTCTGAACACCTGGTGATAGGAATGATCACTTAGGCAATCAGGCTGAGTTCCGTGAAAACAGAGGATACAGAGAAGATAATATCCAAAGGGCAAGCATGGAAAGCTCAATGTTTGCAACAACAACAAAAAAGGCCCAGAGAAAAAATTTTATTGAGTCTAACAGGCTGAACATTACCCTTTTCTTTCAATTCAGTTTTAAGAAAATACTAAATGTCCTCACTCTGAGAACTGAAAAGCATCTGACTATAGTAACAGCAAATATCATATATACAAATTTCCCTTCCCTTACCCCAACCCCCCCCCCCCCCAACCTGACACTTCTAGGAAGAACCCACCTGCTCTCTTCGGCTAAGCAGCTATTTTTTACAGATAGTTCAGTACACAAGAATAAATGACATTGATATACCCTTCAGAAATAAAAAGAAGATTGAAAAGCACATTTGAGGAGACAGCCAACACTTCCAGTGGGGGATTCGGTCTCTGATGGGGGTTGGACTGCTCTGGATGAGGCCCTTAATTCCATAAATCTTTGGTGTAACCTAAAATATTTTAACCTGGCCATTTCCAGCTCTAATCAATCTCCCTGCCATGAAAGGATTGTTCCCTACAAAATACACTCACCCATCCGCTCTCTACCTTCCCTTGGGAGAATATTCCCCTGTTTTATAGACATCACCACTGGGAAATATTTCCGTAAGGAAAGTGTACAAAAATATTGACATTAGAAACCTCTAAAAAAAGCCTGTCCCCTGTACTAATATGGGAACCTACTTTGACATGCAGTTTTTAAAAGATTTTTTTAAAATTTCAATACATTCTTCTTGGTTAATGTTTCCATGGACCACCAGAGATATTTCCTCTCCCCTCCTTGGTATTTACACTTTTTATAGGTTTACAGGCATAACTGCTTGTACACATTGTTTGGTTAACCTGCAGTATCTGTCCCTCATGAGTTTTTTCTTCTAAGTAGTCTCTAAAATCACTTGTATTACCCTTCTCTGAACTCCCTCTAATTTGTTGGTGTCTTTGAGGTGTCTTGAGCTGATTGTAAAATATTGCAAAGGAGAGAGATCCTATCTCCTCACTGACCTATGATGTAGTATTTCTGTGTATGCAGTGCCAAAGCAGTATAGCTGTTTCTACCACCATTTCATACTGTAATTTGTCTATCCTGTTCTTATGAGATGCTCTGACTTGGTGTCCTATTTTCGGCCCTCTCCTTCAGGGATATTTTGCCACGTTACCTCTTTGGAAGCTCAGAACTCTCTTGCTGGCCAATGAGGCAATCCCTCAGAATCCCTACATCTAGTATTTTTCAAGGAAGGAGCTGTAAAATCTGATGTACAATATTTCTCCATAGCCATGATAAATCAAACGTTTTCAAGTGTGGGATTTCATTACTCCCACAATGCCTGTGTCATTTAATTGGAACTGTATAAATGAATTGTATAACAATGCACTAACATTCCTAATAATTACAGCTGTCAACAATTTTCACAAAACTCTTTTTGGCCACCTCTACTAACAATGAACCCACAGCACAGTATATTGTGAAATAACATTCACCATGTTATACCTTGTTGATTAATCCTCTGACAGGAATGTCTAGAGACCTCTGGCCACAGATATTAAGAAGGTAACAGAATAAACAGGCTTGCTTCCAGTAAGAGTGACAATTGCTTAACATGTTTATGATGTTTCAGTCAGGATAAAGATTATGTCCAAGTAATTGAGATTGCTGTTGAGTAAGTCAGTATACACTTCCTGGCATAAATTCCATCTACTCTCGATGTATGGTACCAGGTGTATATATGTGTGTGTGTGTGCCCATCTGTCTGTCTCTTTGTTATGGATTATTTATGTCAGCACAAGGCCCAGTAACAAAGGAACAACAACAGAGTTTACGACAAAACAATTGCGACCAAGATTTTTATTAACATTTCCTCTGCATCTCCCAGCCACAGTATTTATAAGCATGTGGCACATAAACTATGAAGGGAAGAAAATATGTTTCAGGAGGGGATTTTTAAATGCACCTAAGAGATTTAGGAGTACTGTCACATTGAAAGTCACCTCAACCAGCTACACAGAGGTAGAGCTACAACTTGTCTTGTTTACTCTAGCATTTTACAATTTTAGCTATCTAGTTGTAAAAAACACAGATTTCATACTTCAGAGACTTGACCCTAGGTCTCCCCCTTCCCATGTAAGTGCCCTGACCACCAAGCCCAAAGGCAATCTGAGGTGCTGGGCGTGTGGATCTCAATCTCTTCTGTTGAAGCTCATCCACCTTGTATGAAGGCAGTTGAATAGTCACGAGATTGGGAAGATAGAGAGAGCAAGAGAGACTCTATAACAGGGGCGGGCAAACTTTTTGGCCTGAGGGCCACATCAGGTTTCCAAAATTGTATGGAGGGCCAGTTAGGGGAGGCTGTGTCTCCCCAAACAGCCAGGCATGGCCCGGCCCCGGCCTCCTATCTGACCCTTACGCTTCTCGCCCCCTTCTCGCTCCAAGCAGGGATTTGAACCTGGGACTCCCACATCCCACGTGGATGCCCAAACAACTACGCTAAAGTTATAAGTGGGCCCCACTGTGTGAATCCCCCAGATCAAAAAGAGCTATTACAATAATGTTGAAACAGTTCATTTCATTATATCCTACCTTTCCTTTTCGTTTCAACCAAAAAAAGTTTGCCAATGTTGACACAAATTTGTGAAACATTTCAATCGACCTAACTCTGCATTTTTTTGGCAAAAATGTTTTGGCCAAAAAATTTCACCCAGCTCTAGTCACCATCAAAAAGGTAGTTGAAAGCCTCAGTGGACTGCTTTATTTTAAAAGCCACAATTTAGCAATATCAATTTTTATATTAGTCATAAAATTTACCAGCCACATCAAAAACAAAAACACAATTATCAGAGTGATTTAAAATGAAGGCTTTGTTGCCTACGATCATCTCAGATTTGCATGTAGAGGAACTGGGATCTGTTATGGATTATCTCTTGCACTGAGATTTTACAATATAATCTCCAGAAGTACATAAAATAGACCCCAAACTACCACATTAGACACATTAAAAGGATTTATAATGGTATATTTATTCTTCCAGCTCACAATTTATAGTTGTTGGATTTTCTTTTTACTAAAGCCCCTTGAAAATTATCTCAACCTTTGTTGACAGTTATGTCTCCTGGAAGAGGAAAAGGGTTATGAAAATAGGCATTTCTTCACTGGCAAGTAAACACAGTCTGACTGTTTATATGGAAGGATGAGTTAAACAAGCCCCAGGAGGACCTGAAATGTAGTTTCATTTCTTCCACAAGCCATCTGCTGTCCCTATTTCTAGAGAAAAGAAAACAGACTTCACCTTATGGCTATTTCACTAAGCACTGTAGGCAGCTTAATGCTGAATCACTATGAAGGAGGTTGTGTCATGCATCCTGCATGCACTCCAGTCACATACAGTGAGAAATTAGGGGGTTAGGGAAAAACTCTTTTGGGGCAGGTTATTTCATAATTGTCCAGTATGAGGTTTTCTACATCTTCTTCTGAAGCAACTAGTATTGACCACTGTCAGACACAGTAGCGGGCTAAATGGACCACTGGTCTGATCCACCATGGCAATTTGTAAGAATGTGATTTTTTAGGTCCTGCTTACACTAGTTTAAACCATTAATTACCCATTGAAGTCAATGGAGTTACACTGGTGTAAAACCTGTGTAAGTAAGATGACAGTTCAGGCCTAGGATGTTTGTGATGAATGACAAGTGCTCAGTAGTAGGGTAATAAGTAATGAGTCTAAAACAAAGCGCAGGTAAACAAATCGGGGTAGGGGGTGGAAAGAAATTATTTAAACAAAGGCCTGATCCTTTTCTTACACAGTTTTATAGCAGTGACTAGGGTGACCAGATAGCAAGGTGCAAAAAATTGAGATGGGGTGGATGGTAATAGGTGCCTATATAAGGCAAAACCCCAGATATCAGGACTGTCCCTATAAAATCAGGACATCTGGTCACCTTATCAGTGACTTAGAGGTGAAAGAAGTTGGTCTAAAATGAAGAGAACCCAGGGGATTTGGAAGTGTGGAGAGAAAAGTTTTAAATAAACAAGCAAGTTTCCAAGTCTGCTGAGATCACAAGTGTAAAGGATGGTACCATTTTAATACCTATTTGTACATATTACAGAATTGCCACAGAGTTTGGCATAATAGTACATTGTAATAAATAATGCCTTGCACTTACATAGTACTTTTTGTTAGGATCTCAAAGGGATTTTTAAACATTAATTAATTAAGCCTACTATTCCAAAAAGAGAGAGTTAAGTATTTACATTTTACAGCTGGAGAAAAAGACACAAAGAGGTGAAATGACTTGCCAGAGGCCATACAGCAAGTCAGTAGCAGAGTTGGGAACAGACCCTTTAACATCTTACTCTAGTCCAGTGTTCTAACCACTAAGACTATGTTTCCTTTGTGGCCTGATATTTTTCATGCATCTAGGTTTTTACAAGGTCACCCATCACTGTAATATCAGAGCACAGATGGTTGCCACAATTGGCAGTCTACTGAAAAGGGGCTCACAATTGGTAATAGCAGATTACAGTTCAGGAATGAAGAGCGTTTGTTTATAATAATGGTCTCAGTTTTCTCCACAGGCCATCACTTTTGGATGGTATCATTTGAAAATGCTACCTCTTTGTGCATGTG
Source organism: Caretta caretta (assembly GCF_965140235.1). Classification (NCBI taxonomy): domain Eukaryota; kingdom Metazoa; phylum Chordata; order Testudines; family Cheloniidae; genus Caretta; species Caretta caretta. The sequence continues at coordinate 67,515,021 of NC_134207.1, forward strand.
CTAAATTAAAAGGTTAATGACTAAAAAAGGTAATTCTCAAGAATAGCTGTTAGAGCCAGGCAAAGGGTGAGAAAATGAATTTGCAAATGATTCTGGAATTGGAATGGTTTTTCAGTTAAATAATGTCTTTTGTTAACTTTGCTACAAAAATCTGTGTGAAGTATTTTCTGTTTGTACAAATGTTTACAGGGAGCTATTATTTGTGCAAATATGAGAACCTGAGTATGAATCAAAATACTTGTATTGAAGTGGTCACGTATAGAGAGCTATAGACCACATACTTCATAAACATTGAGTATGTAAATACAAAATATCCTCATCAATGGATGGTGGAAGTGCTATGAAATGGAGACGACTGAATTCACACAATGTTTTTGGAAAATATTAAATAGTGTGCTATGCATAGGGTGGGGGAATACAAAGCAGCTCCCTGATCCACCCTGGCACCCATGCAACCTATCATACAAAAGGAACAAAGACTGGTATCAGCATCCTTTACTAAAAGTATTGTCCAGGTACATGCAAATGAAGTTACTGTGTGTGAAGGTGAAGTCTGCTAACCAGCCAATAAATATGGCTTATATTTTTCTCTCCCCCTTAGACAGGAAGGAATCCAGGTATTACAAGATATAGAATACATGCAAGTAGCCAAACATAATGCTTTCTCCTGTGCAAAAGAGAACACAAAAAGATTTAAGATTCTTTAGGCTTAATATCTCCTGGGTGTTCTCACCTGATCATTCCCTCCCCATTCTTCCCTCTCCCTAAGAGAGCACGACTCCATTGATTTCTTTAGGCAGCACTCCTGTTTATGTATAAAAAGTTAAATCATCCTACCAGGAAAAAGAAACAATACAATACTGTATTGCAATATTGTATTGCAATATTGTATTGCAATACTGTATTCCCTCTCCCTAAGAGAGCACGACTCCATTGATTTCTTTAGGCAGCACTCCTGTTTATGTATAAAAAGTTAAATCATCCTACCAGGAAAAAGAAACAATACTGGCATGTGACCAGTCAACTCCCTTAGCAAATTCTGACATCTTAAATAAAGGAAGGATAGTCTGGTAGTTAGCGCACTGTATGGGGACTCAGGAGCTTTATTTCCTAGCTCTACCACAACTCCGAATCTCTGTGTCCCAGTTGTCCCATGTCTCAAATGGGAATAAAAATACTTCCCTCCCTCAGCGGCATTGTGAGGAGAAATTCATTGATGTTTGAGAGGAGCTCAGATGCTATACAATAGCCACACTTGTATATAGATATTTTGTAAATAAATCTCAACAATCCATACACACATGCGCACGATGCAAGCCTGTAATTTGAGTTAGTTTAATAAACCACTTATCAGCCATCAGCTCCCCAAGACTTGCATGAGTTATGGAGGCCCCCTTTCTATAAAAGGTGTGGAAGACGCCCCCAGGTACAAAAGGCAAGGACTGGATGGACCATGTGCACTCAAGGAAAGGACCAATGAGGCAGGGATATTCATGTGTCTAGGATGATGGGGATAAATGGTAGCTCGGTATAAAATCCTTTCTATAGCAGTTTGCCCATCAAGACACTTGGACAGGGAAGCTCCAAAGAATCCTTTGGGAGAGATATTAAGGGTAAATGATCAATTACTATATTTTACCTTATGGACTCGGTATCAACAATTTGACTACAACAAACTATTTGGAGCGCTCTCTAATTGACACATTCTATATAAATTGATTAAATACATTTCATCCACCAACGCAAACACTCAGAACCTGGGAAGTCACCACAAGTCTTTTTCGACCCCCACCCTGGTGCCAAGCATGCGCTCATCAGTTACATAGATCCATCTCCGAACTCTTCACCCACTGTATACATCTGTCATCCATTGCATCTGCCAGCAAACTTTTAATCAATGGGAGTTCCACCTGTTTAACTGAAAGCAGAATTTGGCCCACGGTCTTTGAGGCTTGTAAGCGTCTTAATTTTTTTTTTCACAATTGGAAAAGTATTACAAAGTGTATGGTTTCTCTGGGTTAATCATGCATTTCTGGTTTGAAAAGTGGTGGTAAAAAGGGCATGCTTGGATTTTTATTCTTTTTTTTTCCTGATTGCTCTCACAATGTGCTAAGTGCTTTTCAAATAGAAAAGAAGACACTGGCTGTGCCCTGAGGAGCCCACAAGCTAAAGACAGATAACGGCAGATCATTAGATTAGATAGGTTTTCCTCAGACTCCACAGTGATGAGCATGTTAGAAACTTCTACATATATAGATTAGCTTGTCATAACACCCTAAACTCTCATCACTTTTAGGCATACCTTCGAAAAAAATTAATTACACAATCAAACAACATAAGCCGAATATTACAACACACTAGATGTTATTTGTATTTTATTAGTGCCACAGCCAAGATCAGAGACAGACACTGTACAAACATAGTAGAAGAAAGCCCATGTTGGAGACGTTTGCAGTGTAAACAAGACAGACAAAGGAAGTATTTTACAAAAAGGGAACTGAGGGAGTAAGTGACCTTCACAACTTCTTACAGGGAGTCTCCAGCAGAGTGGGGAGTTGAGTTGAGATTTCCTGAATCCCAAAACAGTGTCTTAACCACCAGACCACTTGCTTATTAACATCTGCAATTATAAAGAAAGGTGGAGTTTGCTCAAAAAAATTGCAGGGTTAAGCTTTCTTACAATTATAGGCATGCCTAACATCAGCTCCCATCTAAACATCCAGTAATAGGGGAGCTGCCAATTTGATCCAAGTTATTTTCACAAGGTAAGAGGTTTGGCAAACCAGTGTGGTTCACTAAGTGTTTACATCTTCCCCAGCCCCCTTTAAACTGAATTATTGCTGTATTATAAAATGCTGCAGTTTGGAACTAAGGTTCATTTAAAACAAATGATATCCAGGTCATAAAAAATGATCATCTAAAGGTTGTGTTTATGAGGAACTTTATCCTTGAAGAAAGGTAACTGGGAAAGGGAATTAAAAACTGTACTTAATAGACAAAACAGCATGTGGAAAGAATTACAGCACTCACAAGGACGGTGCAGCATCTGTGTTTAACAGTGTTTTGTTTTAGCCAGTAAAAACAGGCAAGCTGTCTGCTCTTCAGATGCAGACAAATACATAAAATGCCTTACTTATAATAGAAATTTACTAACACCTGGGCAGAGATAAAGTGATTGAATCTGCTGAAGGGAGGCGGCGGGGAAGGACACTGATAACGTCTATTACAATGAGTAACAATAATGGAATAACAGTGTATTAACAAACTCCACAGGTCACTGCACAGTAATAGCAGTAAAGCAGTGAAAGTGAAATTCAATCATGTTCTCTTAGAGCTCACAGCATGCACTCCACTTCCTCATTAGACTGTTCCCAATCTTAGACATTGGAAAGGTCGCCAATGTGTGCGCGAGCACGTGAGACAGAAGTTGGTATTTGTTGCTTCAGTGATACCTCACCCTGGCTCCAGCTCTGATTCAACTTTGTTTTTTTTTTGGGGGGGGGGGGGGTTGGACCATCACTGATGCACACTTTTGCTTTATAAGGCACATTTACATTCAGCTCTGGAATCTTAACACTGTCCAGGCTAATGGCTTTTTCTGCAGCTTGATTCCCGTACACTGAAAGCAACTGAAAAGAAACGACTCGCTACATGATTAAATAAGCTACCCTTTCACTGCAGGAGCTGTCTCAGACTCTGAGTAGCAGAAAAAAGTAAAGTAAATAATTTAGTTGGATGACACTGCATATTTTAGCTAGTTTGTTTAAAGCCTACATTGTTTTCATGAAAAGACATCACATTTACACATGCAGGGTTAAGCTCTTGTGTTTCTATATCCTGTTTAAACACCATGCCCCTTCCCAGGGCTCCCCATTATCCTGATGCTGTAACCAGCATGGTACTGTTGGTGACAAACAAGGAAGGGTTGCATGGTCATGTCCCAGATTTACCTCAGGGACACATCCCACACCTCAGAACCTAGAGGCCTAGAACCTCAAGTCATTAGGCAAACTCAGATGTACCAGCTGCAGGGCAACAGCTGCTGTATTTAAGTGAACCCTGGATTAATTTCTCAGTGCAAGTTATAAAAGCATTTTAAATCACACAACTTCCTACACAATGTTGCTTTAACATGGGCAACAGAAGCAACACCACTGAAGAATGAGAGGTATTTTTCGAAGTTATATGCAAGATTTTGATGTCTGCCTCTTTTAGAAACTAACATCTTGTGTCTGTTAAGGTAATTGATTTGACAGAAGTGTATAAAATGCATTAGCTAAATCCATTGGAAAAGACAATGCTAATGAAGCTCAGCCTGTGAAACAGCCTCAGTTTGGTACTGTAGTTTCTATTTCCCTCTCTTCTGGCTAGAATTTTGACAATGCCAGAGTGAACAAAGAGCAGATGGGATTTTAACATGGTTTTGATACTTTATAATAAAGAACACCTCTGGTTCTGCAATAAGATTCACACCCTTTGCAAGGCATCTGGGATGCTTGAGATACAATTGAAGAAGGGCAGACTAACAATACTTCACTTGTCTGTAAGAAGAAAGATGATAGTACACTGCATCTAGCCCTGGGGAAATGGTCTCACGTACAATTGTCCATGGAGAGCTCCCACGTGAAGAACAATTTTTAATTTTTGCACCAGAAGTTCTATGCAAATGACTTCTTGGATATAAGAAGCAAGCTGCCAGAAATATACTGAATGATCATAATCAACTGAATATGTAGCTTTGCCATTAAATGATATATATTTGCTAGAGAATTAGTCAGAACAGTTGTCCTTGAATTCTAGCTCTTTGTAGTATTATATTTGTAGTGCAATAGAGAAAACATTCAATAGCCCTAAAAAGCTGAAAGCATCTGATAAAGTCAAAATGTAAAGTCATCTGGTAACAGTATGCGCTCCATTTACATCAATTATAATGATCATATTTTTCCATGATGCATTAAAATATATGTATGTTTTAACTGTGGTGCTGTTACTCCTCAATATTGTATTATTTTACTGCATTTTAACTTTAAATATTTACATCTGACTCATTACATCTCTCTGCCATTTTATCTTCTTTGCCAATTGCTACACACTTCTAAATATGAAGTGGTTTTACTTTACAGCTTCCCTCATACTGTGGCCCAACTAACTCCATTAGCAAGTAATGTTTATAAGCACTTTTGCTATTTCCATCTGCACTCCAAAGTAATAGCTATGGCAAGAGCTGTAGGACACATGGGAGTGGTTATTTAATTGGCAAGGAAATGGGAGGTTCCTTTAGTTTACCATTAAGCAGAGATAGTATTTTGATATGCATAGACACTAGCTATTAACAATTCACCAATTTTAGAGTTCGGTATGGCTAGAGCCTATGTAGCAGTATTAACAGGTAGCGTTAGAAGGATATGGCCATAACTCTGTCTAAAGAGTTTAATAAGCCTGTCTTGATTTGCCCCATTAAACAATTTGTCTCAATGGAATGAGCTTAGTTACTGTGAACAAACAATTACTTCCCCAAAAGGATCTGACTTCATTGTGGAAAGGACAAGTGACACCCTTCCAGGCTGCTATAATTTCTGTATTTAGAAGAAATTCAGAATCATGGGATTTAGTCTGTGTCCCCATAAATGAGATATGTACTTTTACAGAAGGGGGGGGTGTGATTCACTGGTGAGGATATAACATATCCCAGGAAGAGGAGGAGCAAGGATGGACATTGTTTAAATTGAGTGACCATGTAATCATAGATCTGTAAAACAAACATTCCTGACAGTTTAATGGTTAAGGTGAAAACACTTATTTTTTGCAGAATCAAATACTTCATGGTGACAGAACACACAGCTTCATTTTTCTCGTATTTGCAGAGCCCAACCCAAACCCTATCTTGAATACCAAGTCATGTGTCCAGCCTTGCTTTCATTGTCAATGGAGGTGGGATTGAGCCCTCTGTTTGGAAACGCAGCACTACCGTCTCTGTGTCCAAAGGCAGGACATAATACAGCAGGCGTTCTCATTAGGTATTGCAACCAAGACTTCAGGTATTTTTAAAATGCCTGAGTGGTGCTAGCTTTCTTCTCCTTGCACTGCTAGCTCCCCTGACCAACGTGTAACACCATGTCTCAACCAATTACACACATACTACAAAAGGGAAAGACTCAACATGTGACTCCATAAGCACATTTCTATCCAGATTGCCCAAGAAGCACTTTTTCTGGGGCTACCAGAACTGCTATTACCTTGGTGGCAGAAGTGGGTGGTGGGGACAAGTCCTATATGTCCATTAAGCCAGCACTATTTTATCAGTATGCCCACTTCAGTGGTTTGCTTTATGGGTTGCCCTTACAAAATGAATAGTAGTCTGGTTGCCAGTACATTAGATCAGTGATACTCACCCACCCCCCAAAAAGAAAAGGAGGACTTGTGGCACCTTAGAGACTAACTTTTATTTGAGCGTAAGCTTTCGTGAGCTACAGCTCACTTCATCAGATGCATTACCCACCCCAGTCATTCTATGACACTGGCATGGTTAGGTCCTATCTTGATTAGCAAGTGACTAGTTTGCTAGCTCCTGGTGTTGGCTTTCTTCTCTCCTAACTCCCATCTTGACATAAACCTTGGCTCCTTTCCCCAGCTTCCAAATTCCAGCAAGAGTCTGAAGGGAGAATGAGAACTCTACAAGTGTATTTTGTTGGGGCTGAATTTTGGAAGCATTCTTGCTGATCTCAGTGCACCTAGTGCCACCGCAGTCAGCTGTGACTCTAAACTGAAGTATCATGGTCCAAAATTATGCTGGGATCATATAGAGATTGAGATTAAATAAGAAGGCAAATCAGTAATTGAGATAAGCTTTTTGTTACAGATTATCTCATTCTTTGAGTCTTTCCAATGTGTGCATAATGTGAGTGACCATGTTTAAGAGGCTAATTATCAGCTGTAACTAGTAAAATATGCTATGTGCTACTTTGTTGCAGTCTCTGATTGTGAAGCATACTCCTGTTAGGCATGAAATGCTTTGCTTCTTGAGGCAGGTTATCACAGCCGTGAATTATGGCTAACTCAATATCTTTAATCATTATGTGGGTTATTGCAGAAGACATTGGCACTTCATCAGAAATGAAAAAGATGCGTCATGCACAGTGGCATTTGGAAAAGTAATACCATCTTTTTTCCACTAGATGTAACTTAGTGTCTGCACAAATTGATCAAACTGAAGATATTTAATTAAGTTATATTCCTCCACACATCAAAAAAGAGGAACATCTCCAGCGAATTAAACCCCAAAATGAATGTATCTGAACTGTCACATCAATTCTTAGTTCTCACTTATGAGAAGTGATATAGTTTTGTTCTCCTTTCTCCAAACAATTCGTACTTGCATAGAAACTGCAACTTGTGCTGGTGAAAGCACTCTCATGAGGATTTCTCCCCTCCTCCCCCCATAAGTTTCTCTGCATCTCTCTTCAGTTTAATGCTCCTCATTACTGTAAACTCATCTCTGGTTGGTCCATATCCAGCTTCTGTTGAGGCTTTTTGTTGGTGCTCGGAGTGCCATCAAGAAGGGGTGCTCAAAAATGACTCCCTCCCGCAGTTATTTATATTGTGATAGCACTTAAGGGCAACAAAGAGGGATTATGGTCCCATTGTACGAGGCACTGTCAAAACAAATAATAACAGCCCCTGCCTTAGAAAGCGCATGCTGTAGAATATAGACGCAACACACAAAAGATTAATAAACAAACAACAGAAGGAGGGACAAGGTGTCAGTTGAGACAGGACCTGAGCATGCTACCTTAACTATCCTAGCCTCTAAATCTAAATTTGGCTCTCCCATTATAGTGGCATGACGTAGACCCATTTGACTGCCAGCATGGTTGCCAGTGATGCCTTTTAACTTTTTCTTTTACAGCCTCCTTTAAGCATTCTTTTTTCCTTCTCCTTCTATTTTGTCTTGTTTTGGAAATTCAAGGTCAATTATAGGGTCATACATCTCATCTGAGACACATGTTTGATTTACAGAAGATACTTCCAAGATCACACTGTGTGGGAAGCAGTATGGTTGGGGTCAGAACTGCTCAGAGAGTATATTGTATCTTACATGTGTGTGTGTTCTTGCCTCTAAGCCTTTGGAAGTCTCTCCACTTCTCTGATTAAAGCACTGAAACCAATTCTTTTTGAAAGGTTTGACCATGTGAGCTCCTCAGTTTGGAGCTAATTGTTGCAAATGTTTTTCTTATAAAATAGCACACTGATCCTATATTGCAATACCCATGTTCTAGTCTTAGGCTTGCTATAAATTACACCAGCTGCCATAGCCCCACAACATTAAGAAGGAAGCCAGACTGAACAGCAACATCTACTTCCTGAGCAGACAAAAGAAACAAAACATCTATAACCCTCTGACCACTACCTACAACTTCAAATATGCTGAACAGCTCTGCAGTGGGACCTCAGAAAAATTGAGGAACCGTCTTCTGCACTTTACATCCTCTGGAAGGGACCACCTCAAAGGAAAAATCATCGCATGCTTCCACACACTGGAAGGAAAAAAACCAAAAACAAACAAACAAAAAACACATCCACCAGGAAACCTACCTGGAGATCATGCAGGAAAGCCAAAACAACTGTCAAAAAACCCAGATGACAGCCATCCCATTCAAAAACAAAAAGTGGAACCAGCTACAACAACTACACAATGAAAAGAACATCACCTACAGAAGAAAGCATGACACCATGACCCATCACATGGACATTACATGACCTCCTATCATCATCAACCTATCAAACCTGCCTCCAACTGGAACTGAAGTATCTGCACTCTCCAAGGGACTGAACTTCTGCTCTGCCACAGAACCTGATACAATACTGACATGTGGAGAAGTAAAAGAATTCTTCCACTGACTCCACCTCAAAGAATTATTTCACAAGAAAGATGACACTACCCAAAACTACATATCCCCACTGAGAGTCATTAGAAAGAAGAACAATATAACTGGATACCTCCCCAGAAGACAAAACCACATATTGGATTATTATACATTAATTGCTTCAACTCTGAAATCTTCAACAAATATTACATCTACTACAATCTCTCTACTACTTAGAGGATAGCTATGCAGCCTCTGAAATCCAACCACCAGATAGTGATCAAACCAGCAGCCCATTGTAGTCTTTAATCATGATGGTTACATCAATGTGGTCAACAGACAAATCTCTGACACAATCTGCTATAAAAACTCAAAGATGAGCCCACACCACAATTCATCCAGGAATGTAAAGGTATCATCAAATCCTTCTCCAAACAATTCCAAGAGAAACTCTACCATTTCATCCCCAATGAACCCACCTCAGGGATCTTCTACATGCTTCCCAATATACACAAACAAGGGAACACAGGCAGACCCATCATATCTGATCTTGATACTCTTACTGAAGGAATATCAGGACCATCCTCAAACCACTCACCACACAAAGGACCATCTTCCTCCAAGGCATTTTTGACTTCCTCCAGAACACCATTCTTGCCACCATGGATGTCACCTCCCTATTCACCAACATCCCTCAAGATGATGGCATAACTGCATGCCTCAAATATTTAAACGATAATGTACAATGCTTAGAAATCCACCCTAAACATGGCACCAAACTAATCCATTTCATGCTCACCCTCCACAACTTCACATTTAACAACAAACACTTTGTCCAAACCCTGGGGACAGCCACGGTTACTAGGGAGGCTCCCCAATATGCTAAACTCTTCATATGTCAACTAAAAGAATTTCTGGAAAAATGCATCGTGAAACCAATGGTATACCTGAGAAACATCGATGATATTTTCAACCTTTGGACAGACAACTTCAACTCCCTCATAGATTTCCACCAAAACTGCAATGACCATCCAGCCATCAAACTCTCTTTCTAGAATGCTCCCACACCAGCACCAACTTCCTGCACACAACGATCAGCTTCAAAAATGAAACCATATGAAGAACTATATACATGAAACCAACAGATCACTACACTTACCTCCTCAGATCCAGCAGTCACCCCAGATGCACTTTTGTCTTCAGCCAGGCACTCATATACCACAGAATTTGCTCTGAAGAAAAAGTCCAGGATACACACCCAAAAACCACTTAAAACCACCTTCATTAAACAAGGACACTACACCTGAGAACTAGATGGCATCATGGAACAAGACACCAAAATACCCTGAGAGAACCTGCTTCAATACAGGGGAAAAATCATTAACCACACACCCCTAGTTGTCACTTAGCACCCCACACAGGAACCCATATAGGTTATTAAACAATTACCACCCATACTTATGGGGACCACATCCTGAAATAAATGTTTTTCAACCCCTTCTTCTGGCCTTCAAACCATCCCTCCCTCCCTATTTTATTTCCAGCACGCACACATGCACGCAGAGATAGTAGACAGGTCTCATGATATAGCAGTAATCCATCATCAACTAAAAATAAAAAGGGTGCATCAAGAATCATGATATTTCTCTTCTCGGATAGTGGAGGTCTGCCACATGGTGGAGATGTACAAATTATCTTTGGGTTGGATGGGAGGGTGTAGCACTGATAGCATTAGCTCCAGTCTTGAGGGTGCCAAACATCCAACCCACTGAAGTGAAAGAATGTTTTGAATTAAGTCATTAAGAGAAAATGTCATAAAGATTAAAATAACCTCAGTTTAAAGAGGCTGGCAGATGTCTACCTGTAGCTGCCTATATAGCTGCAGGCTTGGGGCTTGTGTGTTGGGCTGAGAACTCCCATATACACAGAGTTTACAGAAAGAATTTAATTTAGAAAAACTGGAAAAAAAGAAAGCATTTAATAAAAAAGTAATCTCTATCTTTTTTCTGTTTCCCTTCACTATTACTGTAGACATTTTTGTTACTAGTAAGGGATTTCACTTCCTTAACATTATTTGTATTGTGGTAACACCTAAGGACACGAAAGCAGGGATTAAGGCCTCATTGTACAAGCACAGTGAGAATCCTTACCTCAGAGTGCTCATAGTCTATATTTTAGACAATACTCAACTAAAAATAGTCAACTGCAGGAACAAGGCAGGGAAAACAGGGGCCAGGATGTTTGCATTCATCTACTCAAATTTTCCTGCTAGATTTTGTCATATCGTCCTGTCTCAGCGTCCCTCTCATACTGGCCTGTAAGAGGTTAAGGGAGCACTAGGGAGGCTGCGCGAAAGCAGCCAATAGGAGATGGCTGCAAGGAACAACCCATCAGGACCTGCCAGGCCCATATAAGAAGAGCTGCAGGGCACAGCAGGGTCGGTTGCTCCCTTGAGCTCTAGGAGGGAGGACTGGCTGCCTTGCAGGCAGAAGAAAGCTAGCACCCTGGACAGAGCAGTGCTGGGCAGGAACAGGGGAGTGAGAAAGAGCTTCTGGCTGGCATGCAGAGGCCCTGAGGTAAGGGTGAAGAAGGTGCTGGGGTTGTGGGGAAGTGAACCAGGAAAATGTACTGAGAGGTGTGAGGGGATGCAGCACATGGCTGACATCTACAAGGTCCCTGGGCCAGGACCTGGAGTGGTGGGTGGGCCCAGGTCCCCCCCACTGAGGAAGTGGCTGGACAGTTGGATTGCAGTACTGGCCCCCAGAAACGGGGGAGCACAGAATGTGGCATGGCTGGAGGGCTGTGTCATGAAGAGGATGCTGCAGTCCTTGGAGTGACATGGGCGAGACACCACTGGGAGTGGGCATACTGATCTGTGGAACTGATCCCCAGGATGACCAGCAGGAGGTGCTAGCATGGTGAGAGGAGCCCTGTCACAGGTCCTCATCACATGACATCACAATGTTTCTCTTAAGATGGGCTATCATCAAAAATTGCACATTAGGACTTCATTGCAGCCTCAAGGGAAAAAAAGATGCAAGCCAAGGTTAAAGTCAATTGAATAAACAATACCACAGTCTCTCTATTGGGTACTAAATATTCCTGACAGAAATCTAGGAAGGCGGATCATTGATTCCTCCTTCAAATCCTACTACTTGCTCTACTTTTCCAGTTTGTTAAGAAAAGCCTACGAAGGAAAAGAATTTATGGCAGAGGCTGATATGTATTACCGATTGTTTAAGATTCCTTTTTTCTAAAAAGGGGGATTTTTAAAATGAGAAATTAATCCTTCTCAAAAGAGGAAAGGAGTCATTTATAATTTAAACACTGCGGGAGGGGAGGGGATTGCTATTTTAGCTAAACCAACTAGTCCTGGTCCTTATAATCTTCCCTCCTCCTCCTGCCCCCAACCTTAAGACATCTAGTTGTCAGTTTTGACTTTATTAGAGAGATTAAAGGACTTCTTTGTGAACTCCTACTACATGCACAAATTTCTGCAGCTCATATGCCTGACAAAGCAGGTCTGGTGGAGCTACATTATGAGATCAGCAGATACCTAAGGTCACATCAAATGCAATGAGCTGACTGGAATGCCCTCTTTGCCTGCCAGGCTTAGACAGTTTGATTGCCACTCCTGAGTAGATGAAAAAAGAAATAATTGCACAGCCTTGGGGGCTTCTAAAACTGCTACATTTTGCATTGCTGTGGGCTGCAAAAATCTTTTCTTTTGCAAAGAATCCACTACTCTGTTTTGATGATACTCATCCATTTGTTGACCTTTTTATTACTCTTTGGGCTAAGCAATAAATTAACAAAGATGTATGACAACTTTCACAATCAACTCATACAACGGTGGTGCTTGCTATATTTATGTATGGTTCAATAGATACCTGGATTAAAGAATAGTGGTTAGTTGTCAGTCCAGTATGTATTCCTTTTAGACCCTTGACTAATCACTTTAATACATAGTGCATATAAACCTAGCAGACAGCATAGATTAAACAGCCAGGTCAACATTTTCAGAAGTGGCTGCCTAAAGTTGGGTACATTAACGCATACTTAGGTGCCTAAATCAGTAACCTGATTTTCAGAGGCACAAAACCGCCAGTAGCTCCCACTGACAGCAATGGAAGCTGGGGAGGAGCTAGTGGTCGTGGTACATATAGGTACCAACGCCATGGGGAAGGATAGGAGAGAGGTCAAAGTTAGGCTGCTAGGTGAGAGATTGAAGTCCAGGACCTCCATGGTAGCATTCTCTGAAATGCTTCCAGTTCCACATGCAGGGCCAGTTAGACAGGCAGAACTGCAGGGTCTCAATGCGTGGGTGAGATGATAGTGTAGGGAGGAGGGGTTTAGATTTATTAGGAACTCAGGAAGCTTTGAGAAGAGGGGGAGCCTATTCAGGAAGGATGGGCTCCACCTAAACCAAAACAGAACCAGATTGCTGCGCTTAAAATTAAAAAGGTCATAGGACAGTTTTTAAACTAAGGGCTGGGGGGAAGCTGACAGGTACGGAGGAGCATGTGGTTCGGTCATCCCTTAGAGAATGATCTATAAATGGAGATTCCCTATGTCCTAATAAGGAGGAAAGGATGGAAAATGATAAAATACAGGGAGGAGCTGATGAGAAACATTCAAATGAAAAAAAGTCCCATTCAATTACGTCATGCAAAAGAGGACAGCCAAAAAATGACAAGTTTTTAAAATGCTTATATACCAATGTAACTTATATTGGGTAAAATAAGTCGAAATACTATATATATACAAAAAGAAAAGGAGTACTTGTGGCACCTTAGAGACTAACCAATTTATCTGAGCATAAGCTTTTGTGAGCTACAGCTCACTCACGAAAGCTTATGCTCAAATAAATGGGTTAGTCTCTAAGGTGCCACAAGTCCTCCTTTTCTTTTTGCAAATACAGACTAACACGGCTGTTACTCTGAAACCTATATATATATATATAGTATTTAGACTTATTATATATATATATATATATATATATACATATATATATATATATATATATGTTTTACCCTTATAAGTGTGACAGACCCAGACCAGTGGGGTACAGGAGTCTATTCCTATTGGGATCCAGGACGTGGGCGGGCGGAGCTCGTCCACTACGAAAGGAGCCCCCCCCAGCCTAAGGGGGAGATCCACAGAGCCTGGAGAGCCAATTAATTACGGGGGACAACTAATGAAAAACAGGGACGGGAGTGCGGTCAAAGGGTCAAACGAAGGGAACCGGACGGGGACACCGAGCAGAGAACCCCGGACAGCGCCCACCGCTCCTCAAAGGCGTCAAGGGAGTCGGTGGACGCCGCCCAGAGGAACTCCGCTCGGAGACGTGAACGGACAGAGGATCGGAAATAGGCCCCACAGTCGCAGGAGACTCCATCGGCCAACCTCCTCACCCTGGTTTTATAGATGGCCGCTTTAGCCAGGGCCAGGAGGAGGTTGACCAGGAGGTCCCGCGACTTAGTGGGGCCACGGACAGGGAGTGCGTAGATAAGAAGGTGAGGAGAAAAGTGCAACCAAAACCGTAACAAAAGATTGGTGAGGAGCCGGAATAGGGGCTGCAACCTGGCGCACTCCAGATAGACGTGCGCCAGGGTTTCCCTCACGCCGCAAAAGGGGCAGGTGTCCGGAATCGGGGTGAACCGCGCCAAATACACGCCCGTGCTCACGGCCCCGTGAAGGAGCCGCCAACTGATATCCCCGGCGGGCCTCGGCACTAAGGTGGAATAGAGGCTGGCCCACCGGGGCTCCTCACCCTCTAGAGGTGGCAGAAGGTCCCGCCACTTTGTGTCAGGGCGGGACGCGAGGGTGAGGACATGAAGGGTGTGGAGCACGAGCGTGTAGAGATGTCGTTTTGGCGCGGTCTGGAACCGGACCGGCTGCAGCTCGCGCAGCCAGCTTACGGTGAAGGGGTGGGGGGGGGCAGTCGGGTCCACGGGGCAGGGGCCCGATGAGAAGGTCCGGAGGGCCTGGGGTGGAGGGTGGGCGGGGCGCGCCCTCTCGCAGGACCCGGTCGAGGTAAACCCGAGCAGCGGGCGGCAAAGCGGCCCTCACCTCCTGAAGTACGCGCAGGGCGGTACGCGGTCTGGAGAGCCCCATGCGCTGAGCGAGTGTCAGGGGATCCAGCCAGTCTCCCCGGTCATAGTCCAGGAGGTCTCCGACTCTGATGACTTCCGCCAGGACCAACCTCTGGCGCACCGAGGGGGACTCCGCCGCCTGCACACGGAGCTGGGGGTTGTGTAGCAGGGGCTCCGCGAGGAGGTCTACCCCCAGGGAGGCCGCCACGGACCTGGTCGCTGCGAACAGTTTCCAGGTCCGGAGGAGGTCCTGGTAGAAGACCGGCAGCCCGGAGAGGTCTCGCGGAAGACCCCTCGGGTGGAGATAAAGGAGCTGCCGGTCATATCGGAGCCCTCGGAGGCGGCGCAGGAAGGCGTGCGCCAATGCGCTCCACGCCGGACTACCTGCACCATAAAGGAGCCTCTGCAGGGCCTGGAGGCGGAAGACGTGGACCTGAGTGCGGAGACACTTCAGGCCCTGCCCTCCCTCCTCCAGGGGCAGATGGAGAACCCCTGCAGAGACCCAGTGCAGTCCTGACCAAAAGAACTCCAGAACCAATTTCTGGAGGTTGGCCAGGAAATCCGGGGCCGGAACCAGGGTGTTGAGCCGGTACCAGAGCATGGACAGGACCAGTTGGTTGAGCACCAGTGCCTGCCCTCGAAAGGACAGACACCGGAGCAGTCCTGTCCATCTCCGGAGCCGCTCTACCACCCTGCCCTCTAAACCGTGCCAGTTCTCCGGCGGAGACGGATGCGTGGCAGAAAGGTAAACGCCGAGATAGAGCAGCGGACCCGCGCTCCACCGGATGGCTTGAAGCGCGGGTGGGACGGAGCTCGCCTGCCGCCAGTCCCCTACCACCAAGCCAGAGCTCTTGACCCAGTTGACCCGGGCGGAGGAGGCTGCCGAGTACACAGCCTGGCAAGCCTCCACCCGCGCCAAGTCGCCCGGGTCCTGGACCACGAGGAGGACATCGTCGGCGTATGCCGACAGGACCAGCCGCAGCTCCGGCTCCCGTAGCGCCAACCCCGCCAACCTCCTGCGGAGGAGACAGAGGAAGGGCTCGATCGCCAGAGCATACAGCTGGCCCGAGAGGGGGCACCCCTGCCGTACTCCCCGCCCGAAGCTGACCGGTTCGGTCAGGGTCCAGTTGAGCCTGACCAGACACTCCGCGGAGGCGTACAGCACCTGGAGAAAACCCACAAACTGGGGACCCAAGCCAAACGCTCGCAGAGTGCTCAGGAGATACCCGTGATCCACCCTGTCGAACGCCTTCTCCTGATCCAGGGACAGGAGGGCGAACGACAGACCGTCCCTACACCCGAGTTCCAAAAGGTCCCGGACCAGATAGAGGTTGTCGAAAATGGTGCGGCCCGGGACGGTGTAGGTCTGGTCCGGGTGGATCACGTCCGCCAGCACGGACCCCAGCCGCAGCGAGATGGCTTTCGCTACGACCTTGTAGTCCGTGCTGAGGAGCGAGAGGGGACGCCAATTCCGTAAATCGCGGAGGTCCCCCTTCTTTGGCAATAAGGCGAGCACAGCTCACCTGCACGAAAGAGGGAGGACCCCGCCCTGCAAAGACTCGGCCCAGACAGTAACTAAGTCCGGGCCGAGGACGTCCCAGAACGCGCGGTAGAACTCCACGGTCAGCCCGTCCATGCCCGGAGATTTATTGGTGGGCATGCAGCGGAGGGCTTCCGAGAACTCGGCCAGGGTGAGAGGCAGCTCCAGCCGGTCTCGGTCGCCCGCGCTGACCGTCGGGAGTCCGTCCCAGAGCACTCTGCAAGCGGCAGGATCGGTCGGACCCGGGGAGAAAAGGTCTGCGTAGAAGGCCCTGGCCCTCCCGCACATCTCCACCGGATCCGTGAGGGGGGTGCCGTCCTCTGCGAGGAGGCAAGTGATGTGCTTCTTGGCCCCCCTCTTTTTCTCCAGGGCGTAGAAGAAGCGGGAGCCGCGATCCATCTCCCGAAGGAGGCGGATGCGGGATCGAACAAAAGCGCCCCGGGCCCGATGGTTCTCGAGGGCCCGGAGCTCCTCCCGCTTCTCCCGGCACGCTCCGCAGAGGGATGGATCCTCAGGGCTGGCGGCCAGACGCCTCTCCAGCTCGAAGACCTCCCGTTCCAGCTGCCCCATCGCCGCATCCCTCCGTCGGCTGGCGCCCCGGGTGTAGTCGCGGCAGAAGAGCCGGGCGCGCACCTTCCCTAGGTCCCACCACCGCCGCGCCGAGGGAAAGGCACGCCGCTGCCCTCGCCAGGCCAACCAGAATTCCCGGAAGGACGCCACGAAGCCCACGTCCTCCAGCAAGCTGTTATTAAAATGCCAATAGGCCGGCCCCGGCTTCTCTGCACAGAGAGAGACCGTCACGGTGGCCAGGTGATGATCGGAAAACGGGGCCGGCCGGATGCTGGAGGAGTGGGCCTGGGAGAGATGGAAGCGTGACAAATAGATACGGTCCAACCGGGAGTGGCGCGCCCGACGGGCCTCCACCCGGACAAAGGTGAACGTCGAGGTGTCGTCCGGGTGGTGGTCGCGCCAGACGTCCACCAGGGAGTGATGGTCGACTATCTCCCGGAGGACGTCCGCGGCAGCCGGGCACTGCTCGGTCCCCGAGCGGTCCCGCTCCTCGAGGGTCGTATTGAAGTCCCCGCCCAGGACCAGGCACTCGTGAGGATCCAAAGTGCCGAGGAAGGCGGACGCCCGCTGAAAGAAGCGTAGCCGCTCCGGGCCCGATGTCGGGGCATAGATGTTGACGAGATTGACCACAAGCCCCTCCAAACGGACCTGGAGGTGCAGCAGGCGGCCCAGCACAGCCTCGGCAACCCCCAGCACCTCGGGCCGTAGGTCGGGGGAGAACAGGGTCGCCACTCCAGCCGTACGAATTGTGAGATGGCTAAAGTAGACCCTGTCCCCCCATTCCAGCCGCCAGCTAGCTTCGGCGGCCGGATCCGTATGGGTCTCCTGCAGGAAAATCACAGAGTACCCCCCCTCCCGAAGGAAGGAGAGCACCTGGCACCTGCGGAGACCCATCCTACAGCCCCGGGTGTTCAACGTGATGATGGTAAGAGGTGCCATGAGGAGGGCTGGGGGGGATCCTCGCCGGCAGGGACGCTCGCGGTTCCCAACGGGCCGCGCAACAATCCGTGACCTACCCCGTAGGTCATGAGGGAGTCACGGAAGAGGCGGACCCGCTGGTAAGCCTTCCCTCCCCCATGAGGGCCCTTGCGGCCCGGAGGATGAGATGGAAATCCCCCCATCGCTGCAGGGCGAGCTGCACCTTGTTACGGGAGCCCCGGACGTCCTCCAGGAACTCCCGCAGCTCCTCCCACAGCGCATGGGGGGCCGGGGCCACGAGCCCCCGGCTGTCCTCCGGAGGGACTGCTGACACAGCCCCGTGGCCCGCCGAAACGGGCAGACAAGGGGCAGACCCCCGACGTGGCGCCCGATGGACTGGCGCCACGCAGCCCTCTTCAACCCCTGGCTGGAGTGGGGGCGGCGGAGGGAGGGTAGCAGCCCCTAGCGAGTCGGGACTAGGGAAAACAGGAGCCGCGCCCCGGGGGCTATCCTTGTGGGGCGAGGAGATGACGGCTCCAGGGGTGACAGTGACAGCACGGGAAGTGGGGGGAGCGGGGGCAGGGTTGACATCGGGGGCAGGGCAGGGGTCCCGAGGGAGGGCAAGGCAGGGGTTGGGTACAGAGCCAGGGAGAGGGGCAAGGGCAGGGGCCTCGGCCCCGGGAGCCAAGCCGGTGGAAAATGGCCCCTCTCGATCAGGCTCCGGGAGGTGGGGGTGGGGCAGGGGGCCCTCCAGAATGTCGGGCTCTGGTACCACGACCGGCAGGGGGGCCACAGCACCAGCAGTGGGGTCCCCGCCCGGGAAGGAGGTCAGTCGCCCCACGCCCTCGAGGGGCAACCCATGGGGCTCGGGTCCCAGCCGTAATGCACCAGCGGTCGCCTCGGTGGGTTCGGCGTCTAACCGCAGGGTGCCACTCACGGCCGGGCAGATGGAAGAGCCCTGGGGACCCTCGGAGGCGGGAGGAAAGGTGACGGGTAGGGGAAGGGGGCACGGGACAGGCGGGGCCGGGGCGAGGTCGCTCAGATCAAGGCCCGCTAGCAGTGGGTCGTCCTCCCCCTGGGTGACTGGGGTCAGACCCAGGGCCTCGATCTCCTCGTATATGGAGGGGAGCTCTCCGGCCGCCACCCCGGAGGCCTCCCCGCTAGTGCCCGGAGCGACACTCGCCCCGAGGCTCACCGGGGTTGTGAGTGGTAAGGGGGCAGGTGGGGCTCCGTCGGGGTCCTTCGAAGGAAGGGTCTCGAGGGGAGGGACGGCACTGCCCTTCCGTGCTACCACGTTGTCCCCAGCCGGCACCAGGGGATGGTGTGCACCTGCGGGCAAGACAGAGGGCTCGGCATCGGCGCCCCCCTTTCTGGTCTTCCGGGGGGCTGCCGCATCGGTGGAAGGGGGCGGAGCTCGAGCCTTCCGCTTGCCCCGCGTCCCCCGGACTAGGACCCAGCCCTCCATGGCCTCATCGGGGGGCTGGCTACCAGGGGTCGGGTCAGGGGGCAAGGATGATGGCTCAGGGACCGTGGGAGGCAGCGGTGGGGCAGAAGACGGGAGGGAAGAGTCCCCCTGGGGCGGGCCCTCTCCCACGCTCGGCGGCATCCCTGCTGCACCCTCCTCTGGGGGCCCCGCCAAAGCGCAGGTAGCAGAGGCGGGGCTCTCCCGCTCGTCTGGGCGCGCCGGGGGGAGCGCCCCTCGGGCCCGAGCGGGAGCAGTGGTGGGCTGAGTGGGAGGAGGGGCGGCTTCGGGCGCCGGGCAGCCAGGGGCGCCGGCGATGACGGGGCCAGCGCCCTGCCGGGGCTCGGGGGTCCCGGATGCCTCTCCGTGCCGGGCCAAGGGGCAATCCCTCCGGACGTGCCCCATCGCCCGGCAGAGGTAGCACCGGGCCTCCCCCGTAGAATAATGCACCCGGTAGTGGGCCCCCTGGTAGGGGATCAAAAAGGACCCCTCAAGCGCCTCTCCGTCACGCGCCGCCGGCGGCAGTTGCAGCTGCACTTGCCGGCGGAACGAGAGGACGTGACAGAGGGCGGGGTCCTTGCAGCCCAAGGGGAGAGGGCTCAGGACGGAGATGGGCTTCCCCAGGGTAGAGAGGGCAGGTAGGAGGGCGGCATTAGGAAGGAAGGGAGGGACGGAGGTCAGGACCAGGCGGACGCCCAGGTCGTCCAGCGGCTCGAGGGGGACGAACACGCCCCCCACCGCCAGGCCCTTCTCCACCGCCTCCTGGGCGGCGGCCTCCGATGCCAGGAAGAAGACCACCTTCCCGTACATCTTGGAGGCCGCCGCAATGGCCGTGGGCCCCACCACCCTCGCCAACGCCCGCACGTACGTCTCCACGTGGGGCGAGGCGGGCACCAGGAGGCAACGGACACCGTGCTTCCTGGTCATGTTGGGAAATTTGCCCCGGCCGCTATAGCTGGTAGCGGAGGCGGCGGGCGGGAGAGATGACGTAGCAGTAGGCGGGGGGGCTGCCGCCACCTGGGCGTACGCCCTGGGGGCTGGGGGAGGGGCACCCGCAGAGCCGGTGGAAGGAGCAGCGGGGCGGGAGGCCGCGGCCGGTGGCGGGGTCGCAGCAGTGAGGGCAGTCCCTGCCATGGAGGGCCTGGGCTTCTTCGCAGGGTCCTTCCCCTTCTTCCTACCCCGGCCCTTCCCGCCGGCTGGGGGGACTCCCCCCGAATCGAAGGGGGGGAGGAACGTGGCAGCAACGGAGGTCACCCCGGTGCCCGCCGCTGCCGGCGCCCCGACGGGGGCGGTAACAGGTGGTTTGGCAGCGGCGGCTGAGGTAGAGGCTTGGGGGGGTGACGGAGGGGCAGGCGGGGGAGGGGGAACGAGGGCTGTTGGAGGGGCCCCCCCCGTCGTATCCCCCGCCATAATGAGCAGGGAGGGAGGGAAGGACACTGGAAGGAGAAGGGGAAGGGTGAGGCAGGTCAACCACTCCTCCCCGCTAGGCTGCAGGCAGGGGAGGAGGGCGCCAAAGGGGACGGGCTGGACAGGGGGGCTTGGGAGGGCTTGCGGGGGACAGTCACCGACTCAGAGTGAAACAAAAAACCGGCTCCTCGAGTTGCACTGGGGGAGGGGGGGTCAGAACAACAGTCGGGGGGTGCGGTGAGGTCGGGGCAAACTCAAACAGGGGAAGGGCACAAGCGCATGGGAGGGGACGTGGGCGCACTGAAAAGGACCAATCGGGGCAGGGCTATCACATGGGGAGGAGGGGAGAACCAGGCTGGAGGCAGGACAGGGAACCTATGGGCTGGCTTCAGAGGCAAGGGCGGGGCAAACAAGCAAGGCTGCAGAGGGGGAAGGGCGGGGCAGGCAAACACACTGAAGCCAGCGAGGTGCTGGGGTAAAGGGGAGGGCAGAAGGCTGCAAGGGGAAAATGGGGCAGGGAGCCAGGGACAAAGCTGGGGGCTGGTAAGAGGGGTCAGTCCAGGATGGGGCGGGGGGCACGTGCGCCCACGTGCGCTCGTGAAAGAAAGTCAATGCGGGCTGGCTGCTGCTGCAGGCCCCACAGGTGATGAAAGGGGCAGCAGGCCCAGCAGGCAGTGGAATCCCAGAAGCAGGAGCTGGAGGCAGATGGTGAGTGTCCGCTGGGGGTGGTGGAGGGGACAGCGCTGACGGTGGTGGTGGTGGTGGGGGGGGTTGGGGGGGGCACACTGATGGACTAGGGGGCAGGCTCCACGCCACACCCCTGTGTTCCCACAAACACAGTCAAAACCCCCACCACAAGAGCACAGTCCGAGAGTTACTCAGCTTCCTGGCCCCCTCCACAGTGGTCTACCGAGTCCGTGTGCGCTCCCCCAGCAGCAGATGGCCTCGTCCCCGCCTCCTTCGGGGTCCGGCAGCTCACAGGCAGCAGCAGCAGCTCCAGGCAGCAACCCGGTGGCCAGGCAGGTAGAGAGGACCCCTCACAGGTGGTGTTGATGGTGGTGTTGATGGTATTGTCCACAGCAGCGGTAGCGCCGACGGCTGGGGTAGGGGTCCCTCACTCCCCCCCCCCGGGGAGCGGGCCAGCAGCCCCCCCCAAGGGGCTGCAGCTGGAAAGTAGCGGCAGCACCCAAGGGTGGGCGGGTCCAGTAGCTGGCCAGCAACCAGGTAGGGGAGATGGCGTCCGGCCTGGCCAGGGGGGCAGCTGGAGCAGGAGCAGTGGTGGCAGCGGCAGCAGCAAGGGCCAAGGCCCCACAGCAGCAGCAGGAGCAGCAGTCTACCTCCTCCTTCCAGACTAGGGGGGTACAGGAGTCTGGTCCTATTGGGATCCAGGACGTGGGCGGGCGGAGCTCGTCCACTACGAAAGGAGCCCCCCCCCCAGCCTAAGGGGGAGATCCACAGAGCCTGGAGAGCCAATTAATTACGGGGGACAACTAATGAAAAACAGGGACGGGAGTGCGGTCAAAGGGTCAAACGAAGGGAACCGGACGGGGACACCGAGCAGAGAACCCCGGACAGCGCCCACCGCTCCTCAAAGGCGTCAAGGGAGTCGGTGGACGCCGCCCAGAGGAACTCCGCTCGGAGACGTGAACGGACAGAGGATCGGAAATAGGCCCCACAGTCGCAGGAGACTCCATCGGCCAACCTCCTCACCCTGGTTTTATAGATGGCCGCTTTAGCCAGGGCCAGGAGGAGGTTGACCAGGAGGTCCCGCGACTTAGTGGGGCCACGGACAGGGAGTGCGTAGATAAGAAGGTGAGGAGAAAAGTGCAACCAAAACCGTAACAAAAGATTGGTGAGGAGCCGGAATAGGGGCTGCAACCTGGCGCACTCCAGATAGACGTGCGCCAGGGTTTCCCTCACGCCGCAAAAGGGGCAGGTGTCCGGAATCGGGGTGAACCGCGCCAAATACACGCCCGTGCTCACGGCCCCGTGAAGGAGCCGCCAACTGATATCCCCGGCGGGCCTCGGCACTAAGGTGGAATAGAGGCTGGCCCACCGGGGCTCCTCACCCTCTAGAGGTGGCAGAAGGTCCCGCCACTTTGTGTCAGGGCGGGACGCGAGGGTGAGGACATGAAGGGTGTGGAGCACGAGCGTGTAGAGATGTCGTTTTGGCGCGGTCTGGAACCGGACCGGCTGCAGCTCGCGCAGCCAGCTTACGGTGAAGGGGTGGGGGGGTCGGTCGGGTCCACGGGGCAGGGGCCCGATGAGAAGGTCCGGAGGGCCTGGGGTGGAGGGTGGGCGGGGCGCGCCCTCTCGCAGGACCCGGTCGAGGTAAACCCGAGCAGCGGGCGGCAAAGCGGCCCTCACCTACTGAAGTACGCGCAGGGCGGTACGCGGTCTGGAGAGCCCCATGCGCTGAGCGAGCGTCAGGGGATCCAGCCAGTCTCCCCGGTCATAGTCCAGGAGGTCTCCGACTCTGGTGACTTCCGCCAGGACCAACCTCTGGCGCACCGAGGGGGACTCCGCCGCCTGCACACGGAGCTGGGGGTTGTGTAGCAGGGGCTCCGCGAGGAGGTCTACCCCCAGGGAGGCCGCCACGGACCTGGTCGCTGCGAACAGTTTCCAGGTCCGGAGGAGGTCCTGGTAGAAGACCGGCAGCCCGGAGAGGTCTCGCGGAAGACCCCTCGGGTGGAGATAAAGGAGCTGCCGGTCATATCGGAGCCCTCGGAGGCGGCGCAGGAAGGCGTGCGCCAATGCGCTCCACGCCGGACTACCTGCACCATAAAGGAGCCTCTGCAGGGCCTGGAGGCGGAAGACGTGGACCTGAGTGCGGAGACACTTCAGGCCCTGCCCTCCCTCCTCCAGGGGCAGATGGAGAACCCCTGCAGAGACCCAGTGCAGTCCTGACCAAAAGAACTCCAGAACCAATTTCTGGAGGTTGGCCAGGAAATCCGGGGCCGGAACCAGGGTGTTGAGCCGGTACCAGAGCATGGACAGGACCAGTTGGTTGAGCACCAGTGCCTGCCCTCGAAAGGACAGACACCGGAGCAGTCCTGTCCATCTCCGGAGCCGCTCTACCACCCTGCCCTCTAAACCGTGCCAGTTCTCCGGCGGAGACGGATGCATGGCAGAAAGGTAAACGCCGAGATAGAGCAGCGGACCCGCGCTCCACCGGATGGCTTGAAGCGCGGGTGGGAGGGAGCTCGCCTGCCGCCAGTCCCCTACCACCAAGCCAGAGCTCTTGACCCAGTTGACCCGGGCGGAGGAGGCTGCCGAGTACACAGCCTGGCAAGCCTCCACCCGCGCCAAGTCGCCCGGGTCCTGGACCACGAGGAGGACATCGTCGGCGTATGCCGACAGGACCAGCCGCAGCTCCGGCTCCCGTAGCGCCAACCCCGCCAACCTCCTGCGGAGGAGACAGAGGAAGGGCTCGATCGCCAGAGCATACAGCTGGCCCGAGAGGGGGCACCCCTGCCGTACTCCCCGCCCGAAGCTGACCGGTTCGGTCAGGGTCCAGTTGAGCCTGACCAGACACTCCGCGGAGGCGTACAGCACCTGGAGAAAACCCACAAACTGGGGACCCAAGCCAAACGCTCGCAGAGTGCCCAGGAGATACCCGTGATCCACCCTGTCGAACGCCTTCTCCTGATCCAGGGACAGGAGGGCGAACGACAGACCGTCCCTACACCCGAGTTCCAAAAGGTCCCGGACCAGATAGAGGTTGTCGAAAATGGTGCGGCCCGGGACGGTGTAGGTCTGGTCCGGGTGGATCACGTCCGCCAGCACGGACCCCAGCCGCAGCGAGATGGCTTTCGCTACGACCTTGTAGTCCGTGCTGAGGAGCGAGACGGGACGCCAATTCCGTAAATCGCGGAGGTCCCCCTTCTTTGGCAATAAAGCGAGCACAGCTCGCCTGCACGAAAGAGGGAGGACCCCGCCCTGCAAAGACTCGGCCCAGACAGTAACTAAGTCCGGGCCGAGGACGTCCCAGAACACGCGGTAGAACTCCACGGTCAGCCCGTCCATGCCCAGAGATTTATTGGTGGGCATGCGGCGGAGGGCTTCCGAGAACTCGGCCAGGGTGAGAGGCAGCTCCAGCCGGTCTCGGTCGCCCGCGCTGACCGTCGGGAGTCCGTCCCAGAGCACTCTGCAAGCGGCAGGATCGGTCGGACCCGGGGAGAAAAGGTCTGCGTAGAAGGCCCTGGCCCTCCCGCACATCTCCACCGGATCCGTGAGGGGGGTGCCGTCCTCTGCGAGGAGGCAAGTGATGTGCTTCTTGGCCCCCCTCTTTTTCTCCAGGGCGTAGAAGAAGCGGGAGCCGCAATCCATCTCCCGAAGGAGGCGGATGCAGGATCGAACAAAAGCGCCCCGGGCCCGATGGTCCTCGAGGGCCCGGAGCTCCTCCCGCTTCTCCCGGCACGCTCCGCAGAGGGATGGATCCTCAGGGCTGGCGGCCAGACGCCTCTCCAGCTCGAAGACCTCCCGTTCCAGCTGCCCCATCGCCGCGTCCCTCCGTCGGCTGGCACCCCGGGTGTACTCGCGGCAGAAGAGCCGGGCGCGCACCTTCCCTAGGTCCCACCACCGCCGCGCCGAGGGAAAGGCACGCCGCTGCCCTCGCCAGGCCAACCAGAATTCCCGGAAGGACGCCACGAAGCCCACGTCCTCCAGCAAGCTGTTATTAAAATGCCAATAGGCCGGCCCCGGCCTCTCCGCACAGAGAGAGACCGTCACGGTGGCCAGGTGATGATCGGAAAACGGGGCCGGCCGGATGCTGGAGGAGTGGGCCTGGGAGAGATGGAAGCGTGACAAATAGATACGGTCCAACCGGGAGTGGCGCGCCCGACGGGCCTCCACCCGGACAAAGGTGAACGTCGAGGTGTCGTCCGGGTGGTGGTCGCGCCAGACGTCCACCAGGGAGTGATGGTCAACCATCTCCCGGAGGACGTCCGCGGCCGCCGGGCACTGCTCGGTCCCCGAGCGGTCCCGCTCCTCGAGGGTCGTATTGAAGTCCCCGCCCAGGACCAGGCACTCGTGAGGATCCAAAGTGCCGAGGAAGGCGGACGCCCGCTGAAAGAAGCGTAGCCGCTCCGGGCCCGATGTCGGGGCATAGATGTTGACGAGATTGACCACAAGCCCCTCCAAACGGACCCGGAGGTGCAGCAGGCGGCCCGGCACAGCCTCGGCGACCCCCAGCACCTCGGGCCGTAGGTCGGGGGAGAACAGGGTCGCCACTCCAGCCGTACGAATTGTGAGATGGCTAAAGTAGACCCTGTCCCCTCATTCCAGCCGCCAGCTAGCTTCGGCGGCCGGATCCGTATGGGTCTCCTGCAGGAAAATCACAGAGTACCCCCCCTCCCGAAGGAAGGAGAGCACCTGGCACCTGCGGAGACCCATCCTACAGCCCCGGGTGTTCAACGTGATGATGGTAAGAGGTGCCATGAGGAGGGCTGGGGGGGATCCTCACCGGCAGGGACGCTCGCGGTTCCCAACGGGCCGCGCAACAATCCGTGACCTACCCCGTAGGTCATGAGGGAGTCACGGAAGAGGCGGACCCGCTGGTAAGCCGTGGCAGCCTGCTTCCCGGTCCTTTTACCCTCCCCCATGAGGGCCCTTGCGGCCCGGAGGATGAGATGGAAATCCCCCCATCGCTGCAGGGCGAGCTGCACCTTGTTACGGGAGCCCCGGATGTCCTCCAGGAACTCCCGCAGCTCCTCCCGCAGCGCATGGGGGGTCGGGGCCACGAGCCCCCGGCTGTCCTCCGGAGGGACTGCTGACACAGCCCCGTGGCCCGCCGAAACGGGCAGACAAGGGGCAGACCCCCAACGTGGCGCCTGATGGACTGGCGCCACGCAGCCCTCTTCAACCCCTGGCTGGAGTGGGGGCGGCGGAGGGAGGGTAGCAGCCCCTAGCGAGTCGGGACTAGGGAAAACAGGAGCCGTGCCCCGGGGGCTATCCTCGTGGGGCGAGGAGATGACAGCCCCAGGGGCGGCAGTGACAGCACGGGAAGTGGGGGGAGCGGGGGCAGGGTTGACATCGGGGGCAGGGCAGGGGTCCCGAGGGAGGGCAAGGCAGGGGTTGGGTACAGAGCCAGGGAGAGGGGCAAGGGCAGGGGCCTGGGCCCCGGGAGCCAAGCCGGTGGAAAATGGCCCCTCTCGATCAGGCTCCGGGAGGTGGGGGTGGGGCAGGGGGCCCTCCAGAATGTCGGGCTCTGGTACCACGACCGGCGGGGGGCCACAGCGCCAGCAGTGGGGTCCCCGCCCGGGAAGGAGGTCAGTCGCCCCACGCCCTCGAAGGGCAACCCGCGGGGCTCGGGTCCCAGCCGTAATGCACCAGCGGTCGCCTCGGTTGGTTCGGCCTCTAACTGCAGGGTGCCACTCACGGCCGGGCAGATGGAAGAGCCCTGGGGACCCTCGGAGGCGGTAGCAAAGGTGACGGGTAGGGGAAGGGGGCACGGGAGAGGCGGGGCCGGGGCGAGGTCGCTCAGATCGAGGCCCGCTAGCAGTGGGTCGTCCTCCCCCTGGGTGACTGGGGTCAGACCCAGGGCCTCGATCTCCTCGTATATGGAGGGGAGCTCTCCGGCCGCCACCCCGGAGGCCTCCCCGCTAGTGCCCGAAGCGACACTCACCCCGAGGCTCACCGGGGTTGTGAGTGGTAAGGGGGCAGGTGGGGCTCCGTCGGGGTCCGTCGAAGGAAGGGTCCCGAGGGGAGGGATGGCACTGCCCTTCCGTGCTACCACGTTGTCCCCAGCCGGCACCAGGGGATGGTGTGCACCCGCGGGCAAGACAGAGGGCTCGGCATCAGCGCCCCCCTTTCTGGTCTTCCGGGGGGCTTCCGCATCGGTGGAAGGGGGCGGAGCTCGAGCCTTCCGCTTGCCCCGCTTCCCCCGGACTAGGGCCCAGCCCTCCATGGCCTCATCGGGGGGCTGGCTACCAGGGGTCGGGTCAGGGGGCAAGGATGATGGCTCAGGGACCGTGGGAGGCGGCGGTGGGGCGGAAGACGGGAGGGAAGAGTCCCCCTGGGGCGGGCCCTCTCCCACGCTCGGCGGCATCCCTGCTGCACCCTCCTCTGGGGGCCCCGCCAAAGCGCAGGTAGCAGAGGCGGGGCTCTCCCGCTCGTCTGGGCGCGCCGGGGGGAGCGCCCCTCGGGCCCGAGCGGGAGCAGTGGTGGGCTGAGTGGGAGGAGGGGCGGCTTCGGGCGCCGGGCAGCCAGGGGCGCCGGCGATGACGGGGCCAGCGCCCTGCCGGGGCTCGGGGGTCCCGGATGCCTCTCCGTGCCGGGCCAAGGGGCAATCCCTCCGGACGTGCCCCATCGCCCGGCAGAGGTAGCACCGGGCCTCCCCCGTAGAATAATGCACCCGGTAGTGGGCCCCCTGGTAGGGGATCAAAAAGGACCCCTCAAGCGCCTCTCCGTCACGCGCCGCCGGCGGCAGTTGCAGCTGCACTTGCCGGCGGAACGAGAGGACGTGACGGAGGGCGGGGTCCTTGCAGCCCAAGGGGAGAGGGCTCAGGACGGAGATGGGCTTCCCCAGGGTAGAGAGGGCAGGTAGGAGGGCGGCATTAGGAAGGAAGGGAGGGACGGAGGTCAGGACCAGGCGGACGCCCAGGTCGTCCAGCGGCTCGAGGGGGACGAACACGCCCCCCACCGCCAGGCCCTTCTCCACCGCCTCCTGGGCGGCGGCCTCCGATGCCAGGAAGAAGACCACCTTCCCGTACATCTTGGAGGCCGCCGCAATGGCCGTGGGCCCCACCACCCTCGCCAACGCCCGCACGTACGTCTCCACGTGGGGCGAGGCGGGCACCAGGAGGCAACGGACACCGTGCTTCCTGGTCATGTTGGGAAATTTGCCCCGGCCGCTATAGCTGGTAGCGGAGGCGGCGGGCGGGAGAGATGACGTAGCAGTAGGCGGGGGGGCTGCCGCCACCTGGGCGTACGCCCTGGGGGCTGGGGGAGGGGCACCCGCAGAGCCGGTGGAAGGAGCAGCGGGGCGGGAGGCCGCGGCCGGTGGCGGGGTCGCAGCAGTGAGGGCAGTACCTGCCATGGAGGGCCTGGGCTTCTTCGCAGGGTCCTTCCCCTTCTTCCTACCCCGGCCCTTCCCGCCGGCTGGGGGGACTCCCCCCGAATCGAAGGGGGGGAGGAACGTGGCAGCAACGGAGGTCACCCCGGTGCCCGCCGCTGCCGGCGCCCCGACGGGGGCGGTAACAGGTGGTTTGGCAGCGGCGGCTGAGGTAGAGGCTTGGGGGGGTGACGGAGGGGCAGGCGGGGGAGGGGGAACGAGGGCTGTTGGAGGGGCCCCCCCCGTCGTATCCCCCGCCATAATGAGCAGGGAGGGAGGGAAGGACACCGGAAGGAGAAGGGGAAGGGTGAGGCAGGTCAACCACTCCTCCCCGCTAGGCTGCAGGCAGGGGAGGAGGGCGCCAAAGGGGACGGGCTGGACAGGGGGGCTTGGGAGGGCTTGCGGGGGACAGTCACCGACTCAGAGTGAAACAAAAAACCGGCTCCTCGAGTTGCACTGGGGGAGGGGGGGTCAGAACAACAGTCGGGGGGTGCGGTGAGGTCGGGGCAAACTCAAACAGGGGAAGGGCACAAGCGCATGGGAGGGGACGTGGGCGCACTGAAAAGGACCAATCGGGGCAGGGCTATCACATGGGGAGGGGGGAGAACCAGGCTGGAGGCAGGACAGGGAACCTATGGGCTGGCTTCAGAGGCAAGGGCGGGGCAAACAAGCAAGGCTGCAGAGGGGGAAGGGCGGGGCAGGCAAACACACTGAAGCCAGCGAGGTGCTGGGGTAAAGGGGAGGGCAGAAGGCTGCAAGGGGAAAATGGGGCAGGGAGCCAGGGACAAAGCTGGGGGCTGGTAAGAGGGGTCAGTCCAGGATGGGGCGGGGGGCACCTGCGCCCACGTGCGCTCGTGAAAGAAAGTCAATGCGGGCTGGCTGCTGCTGCAGGCCCCACAGGTGATGAAAGGGGCAGCAGGCCCAGCAGGCAGTGGAATCCCAGAAGCAGGAGCTGGAGGCAGATGGTGAGTGTCCGCTGGGGGTGGTGGAGGGGACAGCGCTGACGGTGGTGGTGGTGGTGGTGGGGGTTGGGGGGGGCACACTGATGGACTAGGGGGCAGGCTCCACGCCACACCCCTGTGTTCCCACAAACACAGTCAAAACCCCCACCACAAGAGCACAGTCCGAGAGTTACTCAGCTTCCTGGCCCCCTCCACAGTGGTCTACCGAGTCCGTGTGCGCTCCCCCAGCAGCAGATGGCCTCGTCCCCGCCTCCTTCGGGGTCCGGCAGCTCGCAGGCAGCAGCAGCAGCTCCAGGCAGCAACCCGGTGGCCAGGCAGGTAGAGAGGACCCCTCACAGGTGGTGTTGATGGTATTGTCCACAGCAGCGGTAGCGCCGACGGCTGGGGTAGGGGTCCCTCACTCCCCCCCCCCCCGGGGAGCGGGCCAGCAGCCCCCCCCAAGGGGCTGCAGCTGGAAAGTAGCGGCAGCACCCAAGGGTGGGCGGGTCCAGTAGCTGGCCAGCAACCAGGTAGGGGAGATGGCGTCCGGCCTGGCCAGGGGGGCAGCTGGAGCAGGAGCAGTGGTGGCAGCGGCAGCAGCAAGGGCCAAGGCCCCGCAGCAGCAGCAGGAGCAGGAGCAGCAGTCTCCCTCCTCCTTCCAGACTAGGGGGGTACAGGAGTCTGGTCCTATTGGGATCCAGGACGTGGGCGGGCGGAGCTCGTCCACTACGAAAGGAGCCCCCCCCAGCCTAAGGGGGGGATCCACAGGGCCTGGAGAGCCAATTAACTACGGGGGACAACTAATGAAAAACAGGGACGGGAGTGCGGTCAAAGGGTCAAACGAAGGGAACCGGACGGGGACACCGAGCAGAGAACCCCGGACAGCGCCCACCGCTCCTCAAAGGCGTCAAGGGAGTCGGTGGACGCCGCCCAGAGGAACTCCGCTCGGAGACGTGAACGGACAGAGGATCGGAAATAGGCCCCACAGTCGCAGGAGACTCCATCGGCCAACCTCCTCACCCTGGTTTTATAGATGGCCGCTTTAGCCAGGGCCAGGAGGAGGTTGACCAGGAGGTCCCGCGACTTAGTGGGGCCACGGACAGGGAGTGCGTAGATAAGAAGGTGAGGAGAAAAGTGCAACCAAAACCGTAACAAAAGATTGGTGAGGAGCCGGAATAGGGGCTGCAACCTGGCGCACTCCAGATAGACGTGCGCCAGGGTTTCCCTCACGCCGCAAAAGGGGCAGGTGTCCGGAATCGGGGTGAACCGCGCCAAATACACGCCCGTGCTCACGGCCCCGTGAAGGAGCCGCCAACTGATATCCCCGGCGGGCCTCGGCACTAAGGTGGAATAGAGGCTGGCCCACCGGGGCTCCTCACCCTCTAGAGGTGGCAGAAGGTCCCGCCACTTTGTGTCAGGGCGGGACGCGAGGGTGAGGACATGAAGGGTGTGGAGCACGAGCATGTAGAGATGTCGTTTTGGCGCAGTCTGGAACCGGACCGGCTGCAGCTCGCGGAGCCGGCTCACGGTGAAGGGGCGGGGGGGGCGGTCGGGTCCACGGGGCAGGGGCCCGATGAGAAGGTCCGGAGGGCCTGGGGTGGAGGGTGGGCGGGGCGCGCCCTCTCGCAGGACCCGGTCGAGGTAAACCCGAGCAGCGGGCGGCAAAGCGGCCCTCACCTCCTGAAGTACGCGCAGGGCGGTACGCGGTCTGGAGAGCCCCATGCGCTGAGCGAGCGTCAGGGGATCCAGCCAGTCTCCCCGGTCATAGTCCAGGAGATCTCCGACTCTGGTGACTTCCGCCAGGACCAACCTCTGGCGCACCGAGGGGGACTCCGCCGCCTGCACACGGAGCTGGGGGTTGTGTAGCAGGGGCTCCGCGAGGAGGTCTACCCCCAGGGAGGCCGCCACGGACCTGGTCGCTGCGAACAGTTTCCAGGTCCGGAGGAGGTCCTGGTAGAAGACCGGCAGCCCGGAGAGGTCTCGCGGAAGACCCCTCGGGTGGAGATAAAGGAGCTGCCGGTCATATCGGAGCCCTCGGAGGCGGCGCAGGAAGGCGTGCGCCAATGCGCTCCACGCCGGACTACCTGCACCATAAAGGAGCCTCTGCAGGGCCTGGAGGCGGAAGACGTGGACCTGAGTGCGGAGACACTTCAGGCCCTGCCCTCCCTCCTCCAGGGGCAGATGGAGAACCCCTGCAGAGACCCAGTGCAGTCCTGACCAAAAGAACTCCAGAACCAATTTCTGGAGGTTGGCCAGGAAATCCAGGGCCGGAACCAGGATGTTGAGCCGGTACCAGAGCATGGACAGGACCAGTTGGTTGAGCACCAGTGCCCGCCCTCGAAAGGACAGACACCGGAGCAGTCCTGTCCATCTCCGGAGCCGCTCTACCACCCTGCCCTCTAAACCGTGCCAGTTCTCCGGCGGAGACGGATGCGTGGCAGAAAGGTAAACGCCGAGATAGAGCAGCGGACCCGCGCTCCACCGGATGGCTTGAAGCGCGGGTGGGAGGGAGCTCGCCTGCCGCCAGTCCCCTACCACCAAGCCAGAGCTCTTGACCCAGTTGACCCGGGCGGAGGAGGCTGCCGAGTACACAGCCTGGCAAGCCTCCACCCGCGCCAAGTCGCCCGGGTCCTGGACCACGAGGAGGACATCGTCGGCGTATGCCGACAGGACCAGCCGCAGCTCCGGCTCCCGTAGCGCCAACCCCGTCAACCTCCTGCGGAGGAGACAGAGGAAGGGCTCGATCGCCAGAGCATACAGCTGGCCCGAGAGGGGGCACCCCTGCCGTACTCCCCGCCCGAAGCTGACCGGTTCGGTCAGGGTCCAGTTGAGCCTGACCAGACACTCCGCGGAGGCGTACAGCACCTGGAGAAAACCCACAAACTGGGGACCCAAGCCAAACGCTCGCAGAGTGCCCAGGAGATACCCGTGATCCACCCTGTCGAACGCCTTCTCCTGATCCAGGGACAGGAGGGCGAACGACAGACCGTCCCTACACCCGAGTTCCAAAAGGTCCCGGACCAGATAGAGGTTGTCGAAAATGGTGCGGCCCGGGACGGTGTAGGTCTGGTCCGGGTGGATCACGTCCGCCAGCACGGACCCCAGCCGCAGCGAGATGGCTTTCGCTACGACCTTGTAGTCCGTGCTGAGGAGCGAGAGGGGACGCCAATTCCGTAAATCGCGGAGGTCCCCCTTCTTTGGCAATAAGGCGAGCACAGCTCGCCTGCACGAAAGAGGGAGGACCCCGCCCTGCAAAGACTCGGCCCAGACAGTAACTAAGTCCGGGCCGAGGACGTCCCAGAACGCGCGGTAGAACTCCACGGTCAGCCCGTCCATGCCCGGAGATTTATTGGTGGGCATGCGGCGGAGGGCTTCCGAGAACTCGGCCAGGGTGAGAGGCAGCTCCAGCCGGTCTCGGTCGCCCGCGCTGACCGTCGGGAGTCCGTCCCAGAGCACTCTGCAAGCGGCAGGATCGGTCGGACCCGGGGAGAAAAGGTCTGCGTAGAAGGCCCTGGCCCTCCCGCACATCTCCACCGGATCCGTGAGGGGGGTGCCGTCCTCTACGAGGAGACAAGTGATGTGCTTCTTGGCCCCCCTCTTTTTCTCCAGGGCGTAGAAGAAGCGGGAGCCGCGATCCATCTCCCGAAGGAGGCGGATGCGGGATCGAACAAAAGCGCCCCGGGCCCGATGGTCCTCGAGGGCCCGGAGCTCCTCCCGCTTCTCCCGGCACGCTCCGCAGAGGGATGGATCCTCAGGGCTGGTGGCCAGACGCCTCTCCAGCTCGAAGACCTCCCGTTCCAGCTGCCCCATCGCCGCATCCCTCCGTCGGCTGGCGCCCCGGGTGTAGTCGCGGCAGAAGAGCCGGGCGCGCACCTTCCCTAGGTCCCACCACCGCCGCGCCGAGGGAAAGGCACGCCGCTGCCCTCGCCAGGCCAACCAGAACTCCCGGAAGGACGCCACGAAGCCCACGTCCTCCAGCAAGCTGTTATTAAAATGCCAATAGGCCGGCCCCGGCTTCTCCGCACAGAGAGAGACCGTCACGGTGGCCAGGTGATGATCGGAAAACGGGGCCGGCCGGATGCTGGAGGAGTGGGCCTGGGAGAGATGGAAGCGTGACAAATAGATACGGTCCAACCGGGAGTGGCGCGCCCGACGGGCCTCCACCCGGACAAAGGTGAACGTCGAGGTGTCGTCCGGGTGGTGGTCGCGCCAGACGTCCACCAGGGAGTGATGGTCGACTATCTCCTGGAGGACGTCCGCGGCGGCCGGGCACTGCTCGGTCCCCGAGCGGTCCCGCTCCTCGAGGGTCGTATTGAAGTCCCCGCCCAGGACCAGGCACTCGTGAGGATCCAAAGTGCCGAAGAAGGCGGACGCCCGCTGAAAGAAGCGTAGCCGCTCCGGGCCCGATGTCGGGGCATAGATGTTGACGAGATTGACCACAAGCCCCTCCAAACGGACCCGGAGGTGCAGCAGGCGGCCCGGCACAGCCTCGGCGACCCCCAGCACCTCGGGCCGTAGGTCGGGGGAGAACAGGGTCGCCACTCCAGCCGTACGAATTGTGAGATGGCTAAAGTAGACCCTGTCCCCCCAGCCCAGCCGCCAGCTAGCTTCGGCGGCCGGATCCGTATGGGTCTCCTGCAGGAAAATCACAGAGTACCCCCCCTCCCGAAGGAAGGAGAGCACCTGGCACCTGCGGAGACCCATCCTACAGCCCCGGGTGTTCAACGTGATGATGGTAAGAGGTGCCATGAGGAGGGCTGGGGGGGATCCTCACCGGCAGGGACGCTCGCGGTTCCCAACGGGCCGCGCAACAATCCGTGACCTACCCCGTAGGTCATGAGGGAGTCACGGAAGAGGCGGACCCGCTGGTAAGCCGTGGCAGCCTGCTTCCCGGTCCTTTTACCCTCCCCCATGAGGGCCCTTGCGGCCCGGAGGATGAGATGGAAATCCCCCCCATCGCTGCAGGGCGAGCTGCACCTTGTTACGGGAGCCCCGGACGTCCTCAAGGAACTCCCGCAGCTCCTCCCGCAGCGCGTGGGGGGCCGGGGCCACGAGCCCCCGGCTGTCCTCCGGAGGGACTGCTGACACAGCCCCGTGGCCCGCCGAAACGGGCAGACAAGGGGCAGACCCCCGACGTGGCGCCTGATGGACTGGCGCCACGCAGCCCTCTTCAACCCCTGGCTGGAGTGGGGGCGGCGGAGGGAGGGTAGCAGCCCCTAGCGAGTCGGGACTAGGGAAAACAGGAGCCGCGCCCCGGGGGCTATCCTCGTGGGGCGAGGAGATGACGGCCCCAGGGGCGGCAGTGACAGCACGGGAAGTGGGGGGAGCGGGGGCAGGGTTGACATCAGGGGCAGGGCAGGGATCCCGAGGAAGGGCAAGGCAGGGGTTGGGTACAGAGCCAGGGAGAGGGGCAAGGGCAGGGGCCTGGGCCCCGGGAGCCAAACCGATGGAAAATGGCCCCTCTCGATCAGGCTCCAGGAGGTGGGGGTGGGGCAGGGGGCCCTCCAGAATGTCGGGCTCTGGTACCACGACCGGCAGGGGGGCCACAGCACCAGCAGTGGGGTCCCCGCCCGGGAAGGAGGTCAGTCGCCCCACGCCCTCGAGGGGCAACCCATGGGGCTCGGGTCCCAGCCGTAATGCACCAGCGGTCTCCTCGGTTGGTTCGGCGTCTAACCGCAGGGTGCCACTCACGGCCGGGCAGATGGAAGAGCCCTGGGGACCCTCGGAGGTGGGAGCAAAGGTGACGGGTAGGGGAAGGGGGCACGGGACAGGCGGGGCCGGGGCGAGGTCGCTCAGATCGAGGCCCGCTAGCAGTGGGTCGTCCTCCCCCTGGGTGACTGGGGTCAGACCCAGGGCCTCGATCTCCTCGTATATGGAGGGGAGCTCTCCGGCCGCCACCCCGGAGGCCTCCCCGCTAGTGCCCGAAGCGACACTCGCCCCGAGGCTCACCGGGGTTGTGAGTGGTAAGGGGGCAGGTGGGGCTCCGTCGGGGTCCGTCGAAGGAAGGGTCCCGAGGGGAGGGATGGCACTGCCCTTCCGTGCTACCACGTTGTCCCCAGCCGGCACCAGGGGATGGTGTGCACCCGCGGGCAAGACAGAGGGCTCGGCATCAGCGCCCCCCTTTCTGGTCTTCCGGGGGGCTTCCGCATCGGTGGAAGGGGGCGGAGCTCGAGCCTTCCGCTTGCCCCGCTTCCCCCGGACTAGGGCCCAGCCCTCCATGGCCTCATCGGGGGGCTGGCTACCAGGGGTCGGGTCAGGGGGCAAGGATGATGGCTCAGGGACCGTGGGAGGCGGCGGTGGGGCGGAAGACGGGAGGGAAGAGTCCCCCTGGGGCGGGCCCTCTCCCACGCTCGGCGGCATCCCTGCTGCACCCTCCTCTGGGGGCCCCGCCAAAGCGCAGGTAGCAGAGGCGGGGCTCTCCCGCTCGTCTGGGCGCGCCGGGGGGAGCGCCCCTCGGGCCCGAGCGGGAGCAGTGGTGGGCTGAGTGGGAGGAGGGGCGGCTTCGGGCGCCGGGCAGCCAGGGGCGCCGGCGATGACGGGGCCAGCGCCCTGCCGGGGCTCGGGGGTCCCGGATGCCTCTCCGTGCCGGGCCAAGGGGCAATCCCTCCGGACGTGCCCCATCGCCCGGCAGAGGTAGCACCGGGCCTCCCCCGTAGAATAATGCACCCGGTAGTGGGCCCCCTGGTAGGGGATCAGAAAGGACCCCTCAAGCGCCTCTCCGTCACGCGCCGCCGGCGGCAGTTGCAGCTGCACTTGCCGGCGGAACGAGAGGACGTGACGGAGGGCGGGGTCCTTGCAGCCCAAGGGGAGAGGGCTCAGGACGGAGATGGGCTTCCCCAGGGTAGAGAGGGCAGGTAGGAGGGCGGCATTAGGAAGGAAGGGAGGGACAGAGGTCAGGACCAGGCGGACGCCCAGGTCGTCCAGCGGCTCGAGGGGGACGAACACGCCCCCCACCGCCAGGCCCTTCTCCACCGCCTCCTGGGCGGCGGCCTCCGATGCCAGGAAGAAGACCACCTTCCCGTACATCTTGGAGGCCGCCGCAATGGCCGTGGGCCCCACCACCCTCGCCAACGCCCGCACGTACGTCTCCACGTGGGGCGAGGCGGGCACCAGGAGGCAACGGACACCGTGCTTCCTGGTCATGTTGGGAAAGGGGCCCCGGCCGCTATAGCTGGTAGCGGAGGCGGCGGGTGGGAGAGATGACGTAGCAGTAGGCGGGGGGGCTGCCGCCACCTGGGCGTACGCCCTGGGGGCTGGGGGAGGGGCACCCGCAGAGCCGGTGGAAGGAGCAGCGGGGCGGGAGGCCGCGGCCGGTGGCGGGGCCGCAGCAGTGAGGGCAGTCCCTGCCATGGAGGGCCTGGGCTTCTTCGCAGGGTCCTTCCCCTTCTTCCTACCCCGGCCCTTCCCGCCGGCTGGGGGGGCTCCCCCCGAATTGAAGGGGGGGAGGAACGTGGTAGCAACGGAGGTCACCCCGGTGCCCGCCGCTGCCGGCGCCCCGGCAGGGGCGGTAACAGGTGGTTTGGCAGCGGCGGCTGAGGTAGAGGCTTGGGGGGGTGACGGAGGGGCAGGCGGGGGAGGGGGAACGAGGGCTGTTGGAGGGGCCCCCCCCGTCGTATCCCCCGCCATAATGAGCAGGGAGGGAGGGAAGGACACCGGAAGGAGAAGGGGAAGGGTGAGGCAGGTCAACCACTCCTCCCCGCTAGGCTGCAGGCAGGGGAGGAGGGCGCCAAAGGGGACGGGCTGGACAGGGGGGCTTGGGAGGGCTTGCGGGGGACAGTCACCGACTCAGAGTGAAACAAAAAACCGGCTCCTCGAGTTGCACTGGGGGAGGGGGGGGGTCAGAACAACAGTCGGGGGGTGCGGTGAGGTCGGGGCAAACTCAAACAGGGGAAGGGCACAAGCGCATGGGAGGGGGCATGGGCGCACTGAAAAAGGGCCAATCGGGGCAGGGCTATCACATAGGGAGGCGGGGAGAACCAGGCTGGAGGTAGGACAGGGAACCTAGGGGCTGGCTTCAGAGGCAAGGGCGGGGCAAACAAGCAAGGCTGCAGAGGGGGAAGGGCGGGGCAGGCAAACACACTGAAGCCAGCGAGGTGCTGGGGTAAAGGGGAGGGCAGAAGGCTGCAAGGGGAAAATGGGGCAGGGAGCCAGGGACAAAGCTGGGGGCTGGTAAGGGGGGTCAGTCCAGGATGGGGCGGGGGGCACGTGCGCCCACGTGCGCTCGTGAAAGAAAGTCAATGCGGGCTGGCTGCTGCTGCAGGCCCCAAAGGTGGTGAAAGGGGCAGCAGGCCCAGCAGGCAGTGGAATCCCAGAAGCAGGAGCTGGAGGCAGATGGTGAGTGTCCGCTGGGGGTGGTGGAGGGGACAGCGCTGACGGTGGTGGTGGTGGGGGGGGGGGTTGGGGGGGGGCACACTGATGGACTAGGGGGCAGGCTCCACACCACACCCCTGTGTTCCCACAAACACAGTCAAAACCCCCACCACAAGAGCACAGTCCGAGAGTTACTCAGCTTCCTGGCCCCCTCCACAGTGGTCTACCAAGTCCGTGTGCGCTCCCCCAGCAGCAGATGGCCTCGTCCCCGCCTCCTTCGGGGTCCGGCAGCTCGCAGGCAGCAGCAGCAGCTCCAGGCAGCAACCCGGTGGCCAGGCAGGCAGAGAAGACCCCTCACAGGTGGTGGTGATGGTGGTGATGGTGGTATCGTCCACAGCAGCGGTAGCGCCGACGGCTGGGGTAGGGGTCCCTCACTCCCCCCCCCCGGGGAGCGGGCCAGCAGCCCCCCCCCAAGGGGCTGCAGTTGGAAAGTAGCGGCAGCACCCAAGGGTGGGCGGGTCCAGTAGCTGGCCAGCAACCAGGTAGGGGAGATGGCGTCCGGCCCGGCCAGGGGGGCAGCTGGAGCTGGAGCAGGAGCAGTGGTGGCAGCGGCAGCAGCAAGGGCCAAGGCCCCGCAGCAGCAGCAGCAGCAGCAGGAGCAGCAGTCTCCCTCCTCCTTCCAGACTAGTGGGGTACAGGAGTCTGGTCCTATTGGGATCCAGGACGTGGGCGGGCGGAGCTCGTCCACTACGAAAGGAGCCCCCCCCCCCAGCCTAAGGGGGGGATCCACAGGGCCTGGAGAGCCAATTAACTACGGGGGACAACTAATGAAAAACAGGGACGGGAGTGCGGTCAAAGGGTCAAACGAAGGGAACCGGACGGGGACACCGAGCAGAGAACCCCGGACAGCGCCCACCGCTCCTCAAAGGCGTCAAGGGAGTCGGTGGACGCCGCCCAGAGGAACTCCGCTCGGAGACGTGAACGGACAGAGGATCGGAAATAGGCCCCACAGTCGCAGGAGACTCCATCGGCCAACCTCCTCACCCTGGTTTTATAGATGGCCGCTTTAGCCAGGGCCAGGAGGAGGTTGACCAGGAGGTCCCGCGACTTAGTGGGGCCACGGACAGGGAGTGCGTAGATAAGAAGGTGAGGAGAAAAGTGCAACCAAAACCGTAACAAAAGATTGGTGAGGAGCCGGAATAGGGGCTGCAACCTGGCGCACTCCAGATAGACGTGCGCCAGGGTTTCCCTCACGCCGCAAAAGGGGCAGGTGTCCGGAATCGGGGTGAACCGCGCCAAATACACGCCCGTGCTCACGGCCCCGTGAAGGAGCCGCCAACTGATATCCCCGGCGGGCCTCGGCACTAAGGTGGAATAGAGGCTGGCCCACCGGGGCTCCTCACCCTCTAGAGGTGGCAGAAGGTCCCGCCACTTTGTGTCAGGGCGGGACGCGAGGGTGAGGACATGAAGGGTGTGGAGCACGAGCATGTAGAGATGTCGTTTTGGCGCAGTCTGGAACCGGACCGGCTGCAGCTCGCGGAGCCGGCTCACGGTGAAGGGGCGGGGGGGGCGGTCGGGTCCACGGGGCAGGGGCCCGATGAGAAGGTCCGGAGGGCCTGGGGTGGAGGGTGGGCGGGGCGCGCCCTCTCGCAGGACCCGGTCGAGGTAAACCCGAGCAGCGGGCGGCAAAGCGGCCCTCACCTCCTGAAGTACGCGCAGGGCGGTACGCGGTCTGGAGAGCCCCATGCGCTGAGCGAGCGTCAGGGGATCCAGCCAGTCTCCCCGGTCATAGTCCAGGAGATCTCCGACTCTGGTGACTTCCGCCAGGACCAACCTCTGGCGCACCGAGGGGGACTCCGCCGCCTGCACACGGAGCTGGGGGTTGTGTAGCAGGGGCTCCGCGAGGAGGTCTACCCCCAGGGAGGCCGCCACGGACCTGGTCGCTGCGAACAGTTTCCAGGTCCGGAGGAGGTCCTGGTAGAAGACCGGCAGCCCGGAGAGGTCTCGCGGAAGACCCCTCGGGTGGAGATAAAGGAGCTGCCGGTCATATCGGAGCCCTCGGAGGCGGCGCAGGAAGGCGTGCGCCAATGCGCTCCACGCCGGACTACCTGCACCATAAAGGAGCCTCTGCAGGGCCTGGAGGCGGAAGACGTGGACCTGAGTGCGGAGACACTTCAGGCCCTGCCCTCCCTCCTCCAGGGGCAGATGGAGAACCCCTGCAGAGACCCAGTGCAGTCCTGACCAAAAGAACTCCAGAACCAATTTCTGGAGGTTGGCCAGGAAATCCGGGGCCGGAACCAGGGTGTTGAGCCGGTACCAGAGCATGGACAGGACCAGTTGGTTGAGCACCAGTGCCCGCCCTCGAAAGGACAGACACCGGAGCAGTCCTGTCCATCTCCGGAGCCGCTCTACCACCCTGCCCTCTAAACCGTGCCAGTTCTCCGGCGGAGACGGATGCGTGGCAGAAAGGTAAACGCCGAGATAGAGCAGCGGACCCGCGCTCCACCGGATGGCTTGAAGCGCGGGTGGGAGGGAGCTCGCCTGCCGCCAGTCCCCTACCACCAAGCCAGAGCTCTTGACCCAGTTGACCCGGGCGGAGGAGGCTGCCGAGTACACAGCCTGGCAAGCCTCCACCCGCGCCAAGTCGCCCGGGTCCTGGACCACGAGGAGGACATCGTCGGCGTATGCCGACAGGACCAGCCGCAGCTCCGGCTCCCGTAGCGCCAACCCCGTCAACCTCCTGCGGAGGAGACAGAGGAAGGGCTCGATCGCCAGGGCATACAGCTGGCCCGAGAGGGGGCACCCCTGCCGTACTCCCCGCCCGAAGCTGACCGGTTCGGCCAGGGTCCAGTTGAGCCTGACCAGACACTCCGCGGAGGCGTACAGCACCTGGAGAAAACCCACAAACTGGGGACCCAAGCCAAATGCTCGCAGAGTGCCCAGGAGATACCCGTGATCCACCCTGTCGAACGCCTTCTCCTGATCCAGGGACAGGAGGGCGAACGACAGACCGTCCCTACACCCGAGTTCCAAAAGGTCCCGGACCAGATAGAGGTTGTCGAAAATGGTGCGGCCCGGGACGGTGTAGGTCTGGTCCGGGTGGATCACGTCCGCCAGCACGGACCCCAGCCGCAGCGAGATGGCTTTCGCTACGACCTTGTAGTCCGTGCTGAGGAGCGAGAGGGGACGCCAATTCCGTAAATCGCGGAGGTCCCCCTTCTTTGGCAATAAGGCGAGCACAGCTCGCCTGCACGAAAGAGGGAGGACCCCGCCCTGCAAAGACTCGGCCCAGACAGTAACTAAGTCCGGGCCGAGGACGTCCCAGAACGCGCGGTAGAACTCCACGGTCAGCCCGTCCATGCCCGGAGATTTATTGGTGGGCATGCGGCGGAGGGCTTCCGAGAACTCGGCCAGGGTGAGAGGCAGCTCCAGCCGGTCTCGGTCGCCCGCGCTGACCGTCGGGAGTCCGTCCCAGAGCACTCTGCAAGCGGCAGGATCGGTCGGACCCGGGGAGAAAAGGTCTGCGTAGAAGGCCCTGGCCCTCCTGCACATCTCCACCGGATCCGTGAGGGGGGTGCCGTCCTCTGCGAGGAGGCAAGTGATGTGCTTCTTGGCCCCCCTCTTTTTCTCCAGGGCGTAGAAGAAGCGGGAGCCGCGATCCATCTCCCGAAGGAGGCGGATGCGGGATCGAACAAAAGCGCCCCGGGCCCGATGGTCCTCGAGGGCCCGGAGCTCCTCCCGCTTCTCCCGGCACGCTCCGCAGAGGGATGGATCCTCAGGGCTGGCGGCCAGACGCCTCTCCAGCTCGAAGACCTCCCGTTCCAGCTGCCCCATCACCGCATCCCTCCGTCGGCTGGCGCCCCGGGTGTAGTCGCGGCAGAAGAGCCGGGCGCGCACCTTCCCTAGGTCCCACCACCGCCGCGCCGAGGGAAAGGCACGCCGCTGCCCTCGCCAGGCCAACCAGAACTCCCGGAAGGACGCCACGAAGCCCACGTCCTCCAGCAAGCTGTTATTAAAATGCCAATAGGCCGGCCCCGGCTTCTCCGCACAGAGAGAGACCGTCACGGTGGCCAGGTGATGATCGGAAAACGGGGCCGGCCGGATGCTGGAGGAGTGGGCCTGGGAGAGATGGAAGCGTGACAAATAGATACGGTCCAACCGGGAGTGGCGCGCCCGACGGGCCTCCACCCGGACGAAGGTGAACGTCGAGGTGTCATCCGGGTGGTGGTCGCGCCAGACGTCCACCAGGGAGTGATGGTCAACTATCTCCCGGAGGACGTCCGCGGCGGCCGGGCACTGCTCGGTCCCCGAGCGGTCCCGCTCCTCGAGGGTCGTATTGAAGTCCCCGCCCAGGACCAGGCACTCGTGAGGATCCAAAGTGCCGAGGAAGGCGGACGCCCGCTGAAAGAAGCGTAGCCGCTCCGGGCCCGATGTCGGGGCATAGATGTTGACGAGATTGACCACAAGCCCCTCCAAACGGACCCGGAGGTGCAGCAGGCGGCCCGGCACAGCCTCGGCGACCCCCAGCACCTCGGGCCGTAGGTCGGGGGAGAACAGGGTCGCCACTCCAGCCGTACGAATTGTGAGATGGCTAAAGTAGACCCTGTCCCCCCATTCCAGCCGCCAGCTAGCTTCGGCAGCCGGATCCGTATGGGTCTCCTGCAGGAAAATCACAGAGTACCCCCCCTCCCGAAGGAAGGAGAGCACCTGGCACCTGCGGAGACCCATCCTACAGCCCCGGGTGTTCAACGTGATGATGGTAAGAGGTGCCATGAGGAGGGCTGGGGGGGATCCTCACCGGCAGGGACGCTCGCGGTTCCCAACGGGCCGCGCAACAATCCGTGACCTACCCCGTAGGTCATGAGGGAGTCACGGAAGAGGCGGACCCGCTGGTAAGCCGTGGCAGCCTGCTTCCCGGTCCTTTTACCCTCCCCCATGAGGGCCCTTGCGGCCCGGAGGATGAGATGGAAATCCCCCCATCGCTGCAGGGCGAGCTGCACCTTGTTACGGGAGCCCCGGACGTCCTCAAGGAACTCCCGCAGCTCCTCCCGCAGCGCATGGGGGGCCGGGGCCACGAGCCCCCGGCTGTCCTCCGGAGGGACTGCTGACACAGCCCCGTGGCCCGCCGAAACGGGCAGACAAGGGGCAGACCCCCGACGTGGCGCCTGATGGACTGGCGCCACGCAGCCCTCTTCAACCCCTGGCTGGAGTGGGGGCGGCGGAGGGAGGGTAGCAGCCCCTAGCGAGTCGGGACTAGGGAAAACAGGAGCCGCGCCCCGGGGGCTATCCTCGTGAGGCGAGGAGATGACAGCCCCAGGGGCGGCAGTGACAGCACGGGAAGTGGGGGGAGCGGGGGCAGGGTTGACATCGGGGGCAGGGCAGGGATCCCGAGGGAGGGCAAGGCAGGGGTTGGGTACAGAGCCAGGGAGAGGGGCAAGGGCAGGGGCCTGGGCCCCGGGAGCCAAGCCGGTGGAAAAAGGCCCCTCTCGATCAGGCTCCGGGAGGTGGGGGTGGGGCAGGGGGCCCTCCAGAATGTCCGGCTCTGGTACCACGACCGGCAGGGGGGCCACAGCACCAGCAGTGGGGTCCCCGCCCGGGAAGGAGGTCAGTCGCCCCACGTCCTCGAGGGGCAACCCATGGGGCTCGGGTCCCAGCCATAATGCACCAGCGGTCGCCTCGGTTGGTTCGGCGTCTAACCGCAGGGTGCCACTCACGGCCGGGCAGATGGAAGAGCCCTGGGGACCCTCGGAGGCGGTAGCAAAGGTGACGGGTGGGGGAAGGGGGCACGGGACAGGCGGGGCCGGGGCGAGGTCGCTCAGATCGAGGCCCGCTAGCAGTGGGTCGTCCTCCCCCTGGGTGACTGGGGTCAGACCCAGGGCCTCGATCTCCTCGTATATGGAGGGGAGCTCTCCGGCCGCCACCCCGGAGGCCTCCCCGCT
The DNA here is from genome assembly GCF_965140235.1 of Caretta caretta. Lineage (NCBI taxonomy): Eukaryota > Metazoa > Chordata > Testudines > Cheloniidae > Caretta > Caretta caretta. The sequence goes on from NC_134207.1 coordinate 67,559,120, forward strand.
AGTGCCCGAAGCGACACTCGCCCCGAGGCTCACCGGGGTTGTGAGTGGTAAGGGGGCAGGTGGGGCTCCGTCGGGGTCCGTCGAAGGAAGGGTCCCGAGGGGAGGGATGGCACTGCCCTTCCGTGCTACCACGTTGTCCCCAGCCGGCACCAGGGGATGGTGTGCACCCGCGGGCAAGACAGAGGGCTCGGCATCAGCGCCCCCCTTTCTGGTCTTCCGGGGGGCTTCCGCATCGGTGGAAGGGGGCAGAGCTCGAGCCTTCCGCTTGCCCCGCTTCCCCCGGACTAGGGCCCAGCCCTCCATGGCCTCATCGGGGGGCTGGCTACCAGGGGTCGGGTCAGGGGGCAAGGATGATGGCTCAGGGACCGTGGGAGGCGGCGGTGGGGCGGAAGACGGGAGGGAAGAGTCCCCCTGGGGCGGGCCCTCTCCCACGCTCGGCGGCATCCCTGCTGCACCCTCCTCTGGGGGCCCCGCCAAAGCGCAGGTAGCAGAGGCGGGGCTCTCCCGCTCGTCTGGGCGCGCCGGGGGGAGCGCCCCTCGGGCCCGAGCGGGAGCAGTGGTGGGCTGAGTGGGAGGAGGGGCGGCTTCGGGCGCCGGGCAGCCAGGGGCGCCGGCGATGACGGGGCCAGCGCCCTGCCGGGGCTCGGGGGTCCCGGATGCCTCTCCGTGCCGGGCCAAGGGGCAATCCCTCCGGACGTGCCCCATCGCCCGGCAGAGGTAGCACCGGGCCTCCCCCGTAGAATAATGCACCCGGTAGTGGGCCCCCTGGTAGGGGATCAGAAAGGACCCCTCAAGCGCCTCTCCGTCACGCGCCGCCGGCGGCAGTTGCAGCTGCACTTGCCGGCGGAACGAGAGGACGTGACGGAGGGCGGGGTCCTTGCAGCCCAAGGGGAGAGGGCTCAGGACGGAGATGGGCTTCCCCAGGGTAGAGAGGGCAGGTAGGAGGGCGGCATTAGGAAGGAAGGGAGGGACAGAGGTCAGGACCAGGCGGACGCCCAGGTCGTCCAGCGGCTCGAGGGGGACGAACACGCCCCCCACCGCCAGGCCCTTCTCCACCGCCTCCTGGGCGGCGGCCTCCGATGCCAGGAAGAAGACCACCTTCCCGTACATCTTGGAGGCCGCCGCAATGGCCGTGGGCCCCACCACCCTCGCCAACGCCCGCACGTACGTCTCCACGTGGGGCGAGGCGGGCACCAGGAGGCAACGGACACCGTGCTTCCTGGTCATGTTGGGAAAGGGGCCCCGGCCGCTATAGCTGGTAGCGGAGGCGGCGGGTGGGAGAGATGACGTAGCAGTAGGCGGGGGGGCTGCCGCCACCTGGGCGTACGCCCTGGGGGCTGGGGGAGGGGCACCCGCAGAGCCGGTGGAAGGAGCAGCGGGGCGGGAGGCCGCGGCCGGTGGCGGGGCCGCAGCAGTGAGGGCAGTCCCTGCCATGGAGGGCCTGGGCTTCTTCGCAGGGTCCTTCCCCTTCTTCCTACCCCGGCCCTTCCCGCCGGCTGGGGGGACTCCCCCCGAATTGAAGGGGGGGAGGAACGTGGTAGCAACGGAGGTCACCCCGGTGCCCGCCGCTGCCGGCGCCCCGGCAGGGGCGGTAACAGGTGGTTTGGCAGCGGCGGCTGAGGTAGAGGCTTGGGGGGGTGACGGAGGGGCAGGCGGGGGAGGGGGAACGAGGGCTGTTGGAGGGGCCCCCCCCGTCGTATCCCCCGCCATAATGAGCAGGGAGGGAGGGAAGGACACCGGAAGGAGAAGGGGAAGGGTGAGGCAGGTCAACCACTCCTCCCCGCTAGGCTGCAGGCAGGGGAGGAGGGCGCCAAAGGGGACGGGCTGGACAGGGGGGCTTGGGAGGGCTTGCGGGGGACAGTCACCGACTCAGAGTGAAACAAAAAACCGGCTCCTCGAGTTGCACTGGGGGAGGGGGGGGGTCAGAACAACAGTCGGGGGGTGCGGTGAGGTCGGGGCAAACTCAAACAGGGGAAGGGCACAAGCGCATGGGAGGGGGCGTGGGCGCACTGAATAAGGGCCAATCGGGGCAGGGCTATCACATAGGGAGGCGGGGAGAACCAGGCTGGAGGCAGGACAGGGAACCTAGGGGCTGGCTTCAGAGGCAAGGGCGGGGCAAACAAGCAAGGCTGCAGAGGGGGAAGGGCGGGGCAGGCAAACACACTGAAGCCAGCGAGGTGCTGGGGTAAAGGGGAGGGCAGAAGGCTGCAAGGGGAAAATGGGGCAGGGAGCCAGGGACAAAGCTGGGGGCTGGTAAGGGGGGGGTCAGTCCAGGATGGGGCGGGGGGCACGTGCGCCCACGTGCGCTCGTGAAAGAAAGTCACTGCGGGCTGGCTGCTGCTGCAGGCCCCAAAGGTGGTGAAAGGGGCAGCAGGCCCAGCAGGCAGTGGAATCCCAGAAGCAGGAGCTGGAGGCAGATGGTGAGTGTCCGCTGGGGGTGGTGGAGGGGACAGCGCTGACAGTGGTGGTGGTGGGGGTTGGGGGGCACACTGATGGACTAGGGGGCAGGCTCCACGCCACACCCCTGTGTTCCCACAAACACAGTCAAAACCCCCACCACAAGAGCACAGTCCGAGAGTTACTCAGCTTCCTGGCCCCCTCCACAGTGGTCTACCAAGTCCGTGTGCGCTCCCCCAGCAGCAGATGGCCTCGTCCCCGCCTCCTCCGGGGTCCGGCAGCTCGCAGGCAGCAGCAGCAGCTCCAGGCAGCAACCCGGTGACCAGGCAGGCAGAGAAGACCCCTCACAGGTGGTGGTGATGGTGGTGATGGTGGTATCATCCACAGCAGCGGTAGCGCCGACGGCTGGGGTAGGGGTCCCTCACTCCCCCCCCACCCCCGGGGAGCGGGCCAGCAGCCCCCCCCAAGGGGCTGCAGTTGGAAAGTAGCGGCAGCACCCAAGGGTGGGCGGGTCCAGTAGCTGGCCAGCAACCAGGTAGGGGAGATGGCGTCCGGCCCGGCCAGGGGGGCAGCTGGAGCTGGAGCTGGAGCAGTGGTGGCAGCGGCAGCAGCAAGGGCCAAGGCCCCGCAGCAGCAGCAGCAGCAGCAGTCTCCCTCCTCCTTCCAGACTAGGGGGGTACAGGAGTCTGGTCGAAGGCAAATATACTGGCCACTGGATGAACAGTCTTCTGTTCCCTGCGTGACCAGAGCAGGGGCTGCCCTAGAGCAATCAGGAGCATGCTAGAACCAATTAAGACAGACAAGCTAATTAAGACACCTGGAACCAATTAAGAACTTACTAGAATCAATTATGGCAGGCAGGTTAATCAGGATACGTGGTTTAAAAAGGACCTCCCGTGAGTCAGTGGTGGAGGGTGTGCAAGGAGTGAGAAGTTGTACTGCTGGAGGACTGAAGAGTACAAGCGTGATCAGGCTTCAGGAGGAAGATCTTGCAGAGAGGATAAAGAAGGTGCTGGGGGAAGGGGAAGTAGTCCAGGGAGTTATAGCTGTCATGCAGCTGATACAGGGGACAATGTAGACAGCTGATATCCACAAGGCCCTGGGCTGGAATGTAGTGTAGAGGGTAAGCCTAGGTTCCCCCCAACTCCTGATTGGACACAGGAGGCTGTGAGAAACACCAGAAAGGAAGGTGAGAAACACCAGAAGGGAAGGGCTAATTTGGAAATGGATCTGGCCTGTCCCCAACCCACTAGGTGGGACAGACAGACAGCAGGGATTATTCTCTTTTTCCCCCATGCTGGCCAGTGATGAGGCTAGCTGTGTGAATGGGAGGCTTGAGCCTCTAGCAGAAGCTGAGGGCTGCTGTGAGCCTCTGAGGCAAGCAAATCTGCCAAAAAGCACAGGACCCACCAAGATAGAGGAGGAACTTTGTCACATAAGTTAGAAAATATGTAACTGGAATATGCTTTATGGAAAAGGTCTCTTGTAAGGTATTGTTACAAAGCTTATAACATATTGAGTGTGTTTGTCCTATTTGTTTGCATGTATTATTTCTGTCTGAAGTTAGGAGAATAAGATATAAACTTGTATTACTGATGTAAATATTAAGTGGAAGCCATTAATGGTGCTTCAGAATCAATGAATGTAAATGACTCTGTTTACTTGCAAACTTTCCTGTGTATGTGTGGGCCAGCCCAGAAAGAATGGAGGCTGGGGTCTCACAGGACATGTGATCATGTCACCTGATACTGGAATCCATTTTAAGCCTTCTATGCTCCTATTCAGAAGGAGGGGTGATGGCCAAGCACAGACAAAGGACTCCCACCTTGTGCAAAAGCTATAAAAGGGGGTGGAGCAGGACAAAGGGGCTGCCAGTCATGAGAAAACCACTAGTTACTACCTGAGATGTCTGCTGGAACTAACAAGGACTGTATCTGGGGGAAGGATTGGGCCCAGAGTAGGAAGGAGTCTAGTCTGTGAAAGAAGTTCATTGGAACATCTCTGAGGGTGAGATTACCTGTAATCAGTTTAATGTATTAGGCTTAGACTTGTGTGTGTTTGCTTTATTTTGCTTGGTGACTTACTTTGTTCTGTCTGTTATTACTTGAAACCACTTAAATCTTCATTTTTATACTTAAACAAAAGTGATTTTATTATTAGTAAATCCAGAATAAGTGATTAATATCTGGGGGAGCAAACAGCTGTGCATCTCTATCAGTGTTATAGAGGGCAAACAATTTATGAATTTATCCTGTATAAGCTTTATACAGAGTAAAACGGATTTATTTGCGGTTTGAATCCCATTGGGAACTGGGTGTCTGGGTGCTGGAGGTAGGTAACTTGATGAGCAGTTTTTAGTTAAAGTCTGCAGCTTTTGGGGCTTGGACCAGACCTGGGTCTGTGTTTGTAGCAGGCTAGTGTGTCTGGCACAACAAGACAGGATTCTGGAGTCCCAAGCTGGCAGGGAAAACAGGCTCAGAGGTAATTTCAGCGTGTCCGGTAACAGTCCCAAGGGGGTCTCTGTGACTGAACCCATCACACAGGTTTACACTACAACCCAGTTTATGTGATTTCTAACTGGGCGGCAGGAGCATGAGAAATTGTGCATAATATTTTCCACATTGAGGGAAGAGGTGAAAACAATATATCTTTGTGTCTATACTCCAAGGGACATCTGAGTGCTGGAGCAAGTCCCTTAAGCGGAATCTTCCCAAAGCTGATCTGGCCCTATCTGTGTGTAGGTTAGAGGAGGTTTTAAGAGCCTGGCTTAGCAAAACAGGTTAAAGGGGGCCTATGCTGGCAGAACAGGTAGACTCAGTGGTATCTCAGCACATCAGGTGACTTCCCAAGAGATCCAGCCCATCACAGGGTCTTCAGCCCACCTGCGGGAAGGAGACATACCAACTGCTAACAGAGTGATCGAGCTGCCTATCTGCTTGGAGAGTGTCTCTGGGCAGACAACATTTGTTCCTGTGATTGCTCTGCTATAGCAACAGAGTAGACACTTTTTCCTAACTGGTTTGGTTCTTTACAGGTAAAACACGAGAACCCATCTGACATCAAAGGAGTGAAGTCTCCTCTCCTCACTGGAAACACGAGGTTTTGGAAAGAATATCATTAAGTGATTGGACTGATTTTATGTGAAACACAGAAATTACCTCAAGGATGACTTTCAGGTGAGGGAAAGGGAAGCCTTCTTATGAAATATGGTGTATGGTGGAAAGAAAAGGAGTACTTGTGCCACCTTAGAGACTAACCAATTTATCTGAGCATGAGCTTTTCGTGAGCTACAGCTCACTTCATCGGATGCATACCGTGGAAACTCCAGAAGACATTATATACACACAGAGACCATGTGTGTATATAATGTCTTCTGCAGTTTCCATGGTATGCATCCGATGAAGTGAGCTGTAGCTCACGAAAGCTCATGCTCAAATAAATTGGTTAGTCTCTAAGGTGCCACAAGTACTCCTTTTCTTTTTGCGAATACAGACTAACACGGCTGTTACTCTGAAACCTGTCATTATGGTGTATAGTGGGTCAGCCATGAACATCCTTACTTTACTCACCCTTCTGGCTAATGGGATGGCAAAGGTGATGAGGAAGCTGATCTTCATTGAATCAGTGGCCCTGTTCTTAATATCCCACCTATGTTCCCTGTAACTGCACAGCCGTGCAGCAGCCTACTTAGTGCCGTGCAGGCACTCAGGGAACCCGCCTAGGGATCTGCCGTGGCCAGGACACCCTGGACCTGCTGCAGTACCCCTTCCCTGGCCCCAACTCTGCTGTGGCCCAGAACCCAGGCACAGCCGGGGCACCCCTCCCCCAGCCCACAACTGCTGCTGGGGCTGGGGGAGGGGCACCTATCCTGCAGTCCCAGCCTCGCCGCAGCAGGGAGAGGCACCTCTCACCCCCAGCCCAGGTGCTGCTGCGGGGAGTCCTCTCTCCCTGCCAAAGCACCCTCCTGTACCCCAAACCTTTCACCCCCAGCCCTACCCCAGAGCCTGCACCCCCAGCTGGAGCCCATACCCCCTGCATCCAACCCTCTGCCCCAGCCCTGAGCCCCCTCCCACTCTCTGAACCCTTTGCCCCCACTCCCAGCACATGAATGTTATGTGCACCAATATGAAGGGGATGTCTCGGCTCCAGAGCTTGTGCTCGGAGGGTCATTGCTGGCAGACTGATGTACGGGGAATCCTCTTGGCCTGAGTCTGACTGGGGTCTCCCTGAGATACCCAAGAGCTTTAACTGAGGAGGTTTGGGGAGGGAAGGAATAGCCGATGCTGCACTTGGTGGAGATGTGAGCCTCCTCCAGGGAGTTCGGCCATGCCGATGATTGTCGCTGATGCAGGAATGTGGGCAGGAGATGTAGTTCATAGACCCTGGAACTCTGGGAATAGTCCTTCTCCTCAGGAGAAGCACAGGGAGGATCCCCAAGGTGGGCAAAAACTACTCTATACTAAACCAAGACTATTCTAGCACTAAAAGAGTAAAAGACTTAGAACTATTTACAATACAGATAATAAAATGATGAAGCAGCTTCAGACAGAGGATTTGACTCAGGCGATGTGGTGGTAAGAAGGAACTGGAGAGGCAGTAGGTCCACCCCTTCCCTGATACCTTGGTCCTGAGCATGTGGTGTGTCAGGGCATAGCTGTGGATCAATGGACATTACTTGCAAATTCTTCAGTGGCAGGCTTATGACATCCTCATGTGAAATACACATAGAGATCAGTGCTCAAAGAAGAACAAAATGATCTTCCCACTTCAAAACCAATCAACAATTATTGCCTATTAATACAATCAAGTAATTTATCCTATGAATCCTGAAGTCCCTGGATCTTCAGCTTTTCATTGTATTAATTTCATGAAATATTTATATCAGCATACTCTGCAGAAGGATAAACAACTTGTTCTTTATTATTACATACTAGGGTCATGGGGAGTATTACTCAAACACTGTTTCCATAAAATTTAGGAGACTGGAAACTTATTAGAATACTCAAACATTACAGTACAAAGCAATTTACATCTTCAAGGGACTGTATAAAATATTTATACTATGGCTATATGTGGTGGCTACCCTTGTGACTAGAGTTACATTCCAGTTCATTATAAACAAAAGCAGGTCTTAGAAAATGCAGTCTCTTCTTAACAAGAGAGGCATATTTAGAATAGAAGCCTCACTACTCATTTAGATTCCTCCTGAAAACTTATTAATTCCATAATCACTACAACAGAATATCCTACTAACCCCCTAGTTTATTCCCTCCTCTGGATTTCCTATTGTATCCTGGCCTCTCTACCTTCACAGAACCACATTGACTTCATTTGTGCAGGTACAGGGGTTCTCCAAGGGGAAGCTTCTTGCTGGGTAATGAGTAGGTCAGTCATTGGCACTGTTAACTCATGGTAAGGCCGGCCGACCTGTGTGTCTTATGTAGCTATATTGCCAGTGATAAGTAATCGATACATTTCAATCCATGAGTGGTAAGCCACAACATGCTTCTGTTTACTTCAAAAGGCAATAATTAGATAAGTAAGGTGAAGGCTAAACATTCTTGATGTCAAAAGTTTGAATTCCTTTTTTCTCCATAAGAACTTACCTTCTGGTCAGTTTTCTTCAGCGGATGCCCATCAATGAATGGGGACATGGAAAAGTCCACCTTCATTTCAAATGTAGCTTGCTGAATGATAGCTACACCTTGAGGATGTTGTAATTCAAATTCATACAGTGCTTTGGACATAGAGTGCTGAGTATTAATATTTCTTAACTTAGAAGAGGCACTTGTGTGGTTTCTGATGTCCAGATTATACTTAGGACTTGATCCTCCACAATACTTGTGCATACATGTGGAAGGTGAAAAGGTAGGAGGAGGATGAGATATATGGGGACATGATCCTGCTTTAAGGAGAGTGCTACTATGCAGCATCCAAGTTACTCCTGCTTGTAGCAGTAGTGGGTCCAAAGAGGGTGGGTAGCTAAGCACTTCCTATACATGCTGAGGTTTGCATGTATAGGCTGATGTCTCCTCAAAACAGAGCTATCATGGACAAAGTTCCTCTTTTAATCTGTACTTGAGTGTGGAATGGGTACTCAACAGCACTAACAGTATAGAGGACTAACCCTGTTGGTTATCATTCTCACTTGTTCCACGTTAGCCTACACTCACATCTCAGCTATACACATCTTGCTGCTCACCTCACAGGCCATTCTGGATCAAGGCCTGAAGGAAATGGAAAGAGCACCCAAAGGTGGAATATATATGGTGACAAACACAGCTGGACACCTTCTGAGGATGCTTAGAACTTTAGCAGAAAATGGGTAAGTGGAATATCCTTAATCATTCCTAGCTCACAAAGAGAATGTTTTGTATTAAAGCGTGCAATGGCAGGTCAAATGCATTGATCACCCCTGCCATGGTAGACTGGTTACTTCCAATTTTCTGGGATTTGTAAAGCCATCCCTAACATCATAGGTTTCCTCACCTTGGCTAAATCTGACCTCCTTGACCAAAGCAACATCTTGAAGTCAGCCACTGATGATTACACTCAAACCTTCCAAGGAAGAGAACGAACACATTCATCTTTCCCCCAAATCTGTGTCTGAAGGCAAGATCACCCTCCTAGCATAAAGTGTTTGCAGACACATGCAGTTCTTAATCACTATCTTACAATCTAAAAGAAAAATAGATCAAAGGTTGGAAATTTATCTACCCATCCAAGAACTGGGAAATGAATGAGCCAGCATGTTGCTAATAAATTTTAACTAATGTTGGTCCTAAGAGGCCTGCCCACTGTAGTGTAACAGGAATCCAAATTGCCCTATAAGTTATAGACTGATATCCGGGATAATGCCAGTGAACTTGTACCAAGTAAAATGTGTATGCTGTGTACACTTTCCCATCCCCTCTCCCCCCAGTTTAAGATATATGCTGATATCAAGTACCCAGACCTTCTCAACTGCAGCATAAATAATGGTATAGCCAGTTTTGAGCTTTTAATGAAATACCAGTATAATAGAATCCTTTGCCACTATTTGTACAGCACCTAAGAAACTACTGGGTGTTATATAAAGAAAAACAGAATGACGATAAATCTTCACGTATAGATTTAAGGCCAGAAACTGTAGAAAGAGCCAACAGCAGCACATAATAGTTTCATACAGCAGTGAAACATTTAAATTTTGCTTCTAATAAATCCAAACTAACAGTTTCTACTGTCACAGAGGTGTTCAGTTTTTAATGGCATTTTGTCCTGAGACTTCGGTCACTCTTAATGAGTTACACTGATTTAACTAAATAGAACTGGGTGAATAACAAGTTATTTATTAAATGTATTTCACCTCTTTCCATTTGCAATTTTTCTGCAAGTATGTTGTGATTTTCTCAGATTTGTTTTAGAATTCAAATGAATAATTCTTGGTGCATATATTGTTCAATAGCATGTCATTAAAGATATTTGTTAGTTGAAATTCAGAACTTGAACTGTTTTGAGTAGAAACATAGGCCTCATGACGAGTTTCTGTACTCTGGATAAGTGCAGCTCCTAGAATCCTGTTTTATGAAACATATTAAATAACACAATCTTGTCAGAGTGTCACTTAAATGTGTCCAAGATAGTCTCTGTGCAATAGCAAGGATGTGGCAGGGCAGCAAATACAGACGTTGCATAAGGAAACTGTTTCCTGTGCTATTTCCTTTGTTTAAATAGACTGAATAAATGTAAACACTATTTTTCATCCTTACAGAGCTTAATACAAGAGCACTACACAGCAGCCAGCATCAAACTGTTTGCTACCCCAAGTGGCCATTAATATACTGAAAATGACTTGGGTATCCACAGCACAGTAGTGGTGTGAAATTGAACCAGGGCTCAACCACAGCTTATTACAGCAGTTTTAGGTAGAAATTTGTTTAGTCCTACGTTACTGTGCAAATAGGGACTCAAGGCTAGCAGCAAGCATTTGATTGAACTTCTTTAATGCAACTGAGCTGGTAGGGCTTTACTATTTTGCTGTTTTGCCAGCTTGCTAAAGAATTGGATTTAGGCAGTCTCAGAAATGGCATGTACTGACACAATTTATCGAACCAACTTTGTTCTTTTTCAGCCTCTGACTTAAACTGCACTCCTGAGTCAGCACTGGACTGTAGTTTTATGAGCAAACTGCTATATAGTGTGTATGGATGCATCACAGTGTAGATATAAATTCCTGTAGAAAACAAATGTGTTGCATTGTAAAAATAAATAAAACGAAGTAAAGTGAGTGTCCCAGAAGGATCTAGCGCTATGGATTCTCCATTTAAAGCATGATTATGCGATAAGATCTTTTGATCAATAAAGACTATAAAATTTAGGATTAATACTGCAATTCTTTCACAGTCCCCAAGCCTAAATTCAAAATCAAAACAAGAGCTTTGTTTGCTATGGAGAAATAGGAGCCTATAACCTTCTTGTATTGCAAGGTCAGTATTTCAAAGGCAAAGCTTTTGTACAAGCAAACCGAAAAGTGGATTATTCAAGTGCCTGTTTATACAGTTATTTCAAGGAATTAAATTCAATCTTCCATAGATCAATGTATTTTCCATACTATCTACAAAAAGTATGTTAACCCCGATTGAACACAACGGGCCAATCCCATCAACTTTGTGGAAGAAACAAATCTATTTCTGCTGTAATTAGCATGGAGTAATTTATTTTATAGCAGCATTTTAGGGGCCTGATTGTACAATATGCACACAGGCAAAGCTCCCATTAACATCACTGTTAATTATGTCCGAGTAAGGAATACAGGATCATGGGCCAGATGCTGTAATTCATTAAGGCACAAAGGGACCATAACCTATCTACTGTGATAGGGTCAGGCCAGATGACTACAGGAGAGTAATAGAAAGCAGATATATTAGCCCCAGGTTAAGTAGGTCCCTTTTCCCTGGGTAAAGTAACAGGGAAGGTTCCAGAACAATCAGGAACGTTCTGGAGACAATTAAGACAGACAGGCTGATTAGAACACCCGCAGCCAATCAAGAAGCTGCTAGAATCAATTAAGGCAGGCTAATCAGGGCACCTGGGTTTCAAAAGGAGCTCACTTCAGTTTGTGGTGCATGTGTAAGGAGCTGGGAGTGAGAACGCATACTGTTGGAGGACTGAGGAGTACAAGCACTATCAGACACCAGGAGGAAGGTCCTATGCTGAGGATAAAGGTGTTGGGAGGAGGCCATGGGGAAGTAGTCCAGGGAGTTGTAGCTGTTGCACAGCTGTTCCAGGAGGCACTCTAGACAGCTGCATTCCACAGGGCCCTGGGCTGGAGCCTGGAATAGAGGGCGGGCCTGGGATCCCCCCAAACCTCCCAACTCCTGGTCAGACACAGGAGGAGTTGACCTGGACTGTGGGTTCATGAAAACAGCCAAACTGAGGGCTGTTGTGAAGCTCCAAGGCGAGCAAATCCACCAATAAACGCAAGACCCACCAAGGTAGAGGAGGAACTTTGTCACACTACCTACAAGTGTCAAGCAAAGTAGTACCCTTTTGATGGGGAACTACCAGAGAGTCTAGCTGTTTTGCTGACAGCCCTGCATAGTCATCCATCTTACTTGCAAGGCATGAAGTGGACATGGATGGGCTGGGCTGGAGCAGAACTCTGCTACCTTTATCTGCACTGTGCAGGATCTATTAAGAACCCTACACCAGTGGCACAACCTGGAGGAGCCCACCAGCTGTTCTAAATCATGTCAGGGATGGGGTAGAAGGGAGAAATTTGAGGGAGCTGGAAACTGCCCCCTCACATCTCTCCATCCTCTCCTGTTCTGAGTACGTGTGTTGGGTTTGATCATTTTTGGAGGGGTGGTGTCTAAATAGCAATTTTGCAATATCTTTGTTGCCACTAGGAAAGTACATCTTGGACAACAGCATCATTTGTTTACTGCAGGCTACAGCCAGATCCTTAGCTGGCATAAAATTGACATATTTCCACTGAACTCAAAACTATACCAATTTATAGCAGTAGAAAAATCTGGCTCCAGAAATGTCTACACTGACTTAATATTATATGAAACAGGAAGCAACAGTACATTGTATACTCTGGAAATCAGAAGAGATCAAGAAGATGAAACTTTTAAATGACAATAGATTCATTCTTTTACAGAGCAGACTTGTCTTTTTATTTATTTCAACTGGGAGTTGTTGCATCTGTGCTGTGAAAAGGTCACAATAACGACAGTAGCACAGGCTTTAACCCCTCTTTTTGTGTCTCATGTCCCTTCCTTCACACATCTACAATTCTGAGAAAGAGCAAGCCAGCTTTTATACAGCTGGGAAAAAAGTGTTGCTAGCATAAAACAAGTCATTTTGCATGGTGTTTTAAATATTATTCTGGGGATTAAATTCCTGAAAAGAGACTAGCACTCTGGGTGTGTCTGGCTGCGTAGAAAGTGACAGCTGTGATTATGGTGAGTTTCAAGTTCTTCTCATTCTGAGAAAACATGTGTGCGTCATGGCAGCTGCAGTCCTGGGAAGAAAGTAAAGCCTGTGGTTGGGAAATACATTGATCTTCTGCTTTCTCTTACAGAAAGAGGAAAGTTATTTTTTTGAACAATTAACTTCTGTCGTCCTAAAAAAGGCAGCTGCATCTAGGGGAAAACTTCTTTTAAAATGATCAACATTTAAACACTGAATTAAATAAAACAATACAGGTATTGCTCAAAAATCGCTGATCACATTTACTCTAGTATAAGAAACAAAAAACCCCACCACTCAATCAATTACAATGGTTTAACAGATTAAAATCCAGTCTTTTATGAGTGCTTAATATCATGATTTCAAAGGTAATTTTTTAAAAAAATGTTAAGTAAAGCTTGGATACATTTATATTTCTTTCAGTGTGTTAAAAAGATACATTGCATGGAATGGAAAAGTATTACCCACATAAAGAATGTAAAATAAATACCCACATAAAGAAATACCTCATTTAGGGTAAAATTATGCTCTCAAGTCTAAGCTCTGTCCTACCTACATACTCAATTCCCACTTCCATCAGTGGGAGTGCTACCATTCTGGGGGAGGGGGGCAGAGGGGCAGGGTGGGGCGGGGCGTGTATTCCTCACATAAAGTTCCACATATGAAAGGAGAACAGACCATCAGCCGAGGCATGGACCAGAGAGCAGAATGCTATCACATTCATCGAATGGGATTCTCATATTTGTCCTGCTAATACAAAAGTTTCTTACAAAAAAAATTGTGCCATGGGCAAACCTCAGGAAATATCAAAATCCTGACACCATCTCCCTGTTAACGTGTTTCCCAACCAAACATTCTCTTCTTAAAATCTGACTGCTGGGCCAAAATTCTCAAGAGTAGCTCCGTAAAGTTATGCTTGTAACTCCACACTTAGACACCTAACTGGCCTGATTTTTAAGTGAGCTGAGCACTGAGTAGCTCACACCAAAGTAGAAAGGGAGTGGTAAGCACCTTTGAAAGTCAAGCCACTCTTAGTGCCTACATATGAACACATGAGCTTAAAATTAGGCATCCACTTTTGAAAGTCTTGACTGTGGCTCGGAAATCTCCAGAGAAGTCCTCTTACAATCAGGTATTGGAGGGGTAGCCAGGTTAGTCTGTATCCACAGAAACAATGAGGAGTCCGGTGGCACCCTAAAAACTAAGATTTATTTGGGCATAAGCTTTCGTGGATAAAAAAACCAAAAACAACACTTCTTCAGATGCATCTCAGATGTTGCATCTGAAGAAGTGGGGTTTTTTACCCACGAAAGCTTATGCCCAAATAAATCTGTTAGTCTTTAAGGTGCCACCGGACTTCCCGTTGTTCTCACAATAGCACTGTCTTGATTGTATCTCCTGCCAGTAGTCAGCACACTCATTCACTTGCAGTTTAGTTCTATGAAAATGGAGAACATCAAGAGAGCAACAATTAATCTGCTACTTTAAAGAGGACTTAAATATACATTTTGTAGGATATGATGTACTATATGGTTAAGTCAGATTTATAACCAATGTGTGTTCATTCAGGCACACAACATTAAATTTAAAGGCACAATGAGAGGAGTTACAAAACAAAATGGTGCCCAAGAGTAAAGACAACTTGCAAATGAAAAGATAATTGGTGGGAATACAAAGCTAGAATTCTATTTTTTCCATACACGATGTATACCAAAAATCACAGGATTTTGAGAGAAAGCCAAACACAATGGGAAGTGCTCCCATTTTGATTTATTCTAACATTTTTACTCTGTCCACATTTAAATGTCTCAAACTGATGTGTTACAGCTATTTTAAATGCAAACCACAGTGATAATGTTCTTTGCAAGGAAAGAACAGCTCACATTCCAATTTAGTTTCTTGTGACAGAGTTTATAGACTCAAGATAAGATAAACTCCTCAATGAATACTTACTTTTAGCTAATCATTGGCTTTTCCAGTAACTTCAGCATGTTTTGGACCAGGACCTAGATGTAAACAGCCACACTTATAATACCAGGTCCTCTGTACCACTTAAGCCCCATATTAGATTGGGGGGAGAGAAGAGAGATGGTCACTGACAGAACAGCCACAGCTTCTCTACATCCCTTGTACTCTGTGCTGATCCTACATGGCTTGGCATAGAGGGAAGCAATGGGGACTGGCCAAGGGATAGGCCAGAGTACCCATGCACACATGGATTCAATGGACAAAGCATACCATGCAAGTAGCATCCCCACTATGGCCCAGATTGCAGTCCCATGCCCTGGTTCCTGACAGAGGAAGTGATTTTTCCCCCACTTAGTCAGGCCTTAGAGGAGTGAAGTAAATTTCATCCTTGGCCATTAACTTTTCTGGAAGTGAAAATTAATTAGATCTTGGCGGAAGGGGGGTTGTTTTCTATTTTTTAATTGAAAATGAAATTAAGTCTCTTTTGTCAGAGAAGGCAAAGCTCTGTCACACCATACCAAACTTGGGCTCTGAATAAGAATTTAACAAGCAACAAAGGAATTGCAATTTCAAAAAGTAATAACCATCCAATCCCTAATGTACTGCACATTGTGACATACAAGATCGATACCCAGTATGTTAAGGGACTTTGTTATAAAGCAGTTAATAGCATACTTCAACTTGCCTTTGTAACCTGCTACGATAAGTCCTTTTAAGAAAAAGAGGGTAGATAGAAGAAATAAAACTAGTTACAGATGTCAGAGATCCCATTCTTGGAACGGGAGCAAAGCTGATTGGTTGGTAGCAGCAGGCATGACTTGAGTGGTAAAGTACCTTTAAATATTGAGAAACAAAGCAGATGAGATTGAAGGGCCATTTCTCATCAGCAGAAAATGACAAGGACCTGTTTTCTTTTAAAAATAAAATATCTCTGATCTATGTTCTTCAATAAGGTTTCAGAGTAACAGCCATGTTAGTCTGTATTTGCATCCGATGAAGTGAGCTGTCGCTCACGAAAGCTTATGCTCAAATAAATTGGTTAGTCGCTAAGGTGCCACAAGTACTCCTTTTCTTTTTGCGTTCTTCAATAAGTGACCAAGAGACTGGCCCTCAAACATACACAAACGGGTCAAGCAATTTCAATTTTTTGCCAGGCCTTGAACTCCTCTAATATGTCATTGCTATGTGAGTAAAAGTACCATAAAACACAAGATTCTTTGCTGGAGACCCAGGTTCTTAATTTCATTTATGTCTACTATAAACTTCACCTTTATAGCAGACATTTCACCTTAACAGTGTAAATTATAGACACCCAAGATTAAGGTAGAATATATACTCAGAATTCTCAACCTGTAACTTTCTTAATGGGGATACCAAGCACTAAAAGAAAAGGTGGAAATGTGCACTTTAAGGGTTTGATCCAGCTCACATAAAGTAATGGGGAAAAAAATCCTATTTCCTTCAATTGGAACTGGAAACGATCTTAACCCCTTACCACCGAGAAATGGAGATTGCTGCTCTTCATGAATTGCTAGCAGTGGAAATGGCACAGTGGAATAAAGTCAGAGAGAACCTTTTAAAAGAGATACAGTGTGCCAAAAATACCCCCGTAAGACATCTACAATTTGTTAACTCTAATAGTCACACAATTCAACCCCCTTCCCCCACAAAAATATATCTTTTTTTCTTTTTATGGAATGAATATATTTTGGAGTAGACTATAGAGCCATGCGATTGAATGGAGCACTCCATTTAATGGAATTATTTTTAAAGGATAATCTAGTACCATTAATAGATTCTGGGAAGTGAAAGTCTGGAAAACCCCTCAAGTATCTTCCATTTCTCAAAAGTAATTATTGAATGACACCAGTGCAGGATGGATCAGATGCCCTGTTGTAGTGCTCTGTAGACATATTCACTGTTATGAAAATCATCTCACAGTACATGATTTTCACTTTATTTGATTCATTTTGCAGTTAATGCCTTCAAAATCTACACTATATACAGTACCTCACTTTTGTATTGTGTTCTAATTCATCAATTCACCATCTTGCAAATTTTGGCAGACCAAGTCATGCCCAAACCAACATGACTATTTGCATAGAATGTGCAATAAATCAATACAGACATTTAAAATAAAAACAAAAACAACAAAACCCCCCAAACAAACACCCCACAAAGTGTATTTGAGATTCAAGGCACCATTGTGAAACTGTAAATGAGTTTATCATACAGTTTCAAAAGAACAGGTAACACCCCTTCATTTTTAGTTTGGTACTTCTGACAAAACATTAGTTAGTACATATGATGCTGTTTATATGGTTATGGTGTTATTTTTTTATTCATTAACTTTGCTTGTGATATGTCAAGCTCTCTCGCTAAAATGAAGTTGTCAATAGTTGGCTCTGAATAACAAAAGCTTTTCAAAATTAAGCAACAAACATACTTACACACATAATCATCAGTGTAATTGTAACTTCAAAAACAGACTCCAACGAGAGACTGCTGAATTGGAATTAATTTGCAAACTGGATACAATTAACTTAGGCTTGAATAGAGACTGGGAGTGGATGGGTCATTACACAAAGTAAAACTATTTCTCCATGTTTATTTCCCCCCCTCCACCTCCCACTGTTCCTCAGACGTTCTTGTCAACTGCTGGAAATGGCCCACCTTGATTATCATTACAAAAGGTCCCCACCCCCCACCCCCGGCTCTCCTGCTGGTAATAGCTCACCTTACCTGATCACTCTCTTACAGTGTGTATGGTAACACCCATTGTTTCCTGTTCTCTGTGTATATAAATCTCCCCACTGTATTTTCCACTGAATGCATCCGATGAAGTGAGCTGTAGCTCACGAAAGCTTATGCTCAAATAAATGTGTTAGTCTCCAAGGTGCCACAAGTCTTCCTTTTCTTTATATGTAACATACTGAGTTATATAGCGCCATTTTTTATGATGCATACATCAGAATGGTATTTTCTAGGCATGTATGTATTAGCCTTATTTCCTAAAAACTTTAGAAAAAGAGCATGCTGTACTGCAAACTGTGCAACAAGCAATTATTAAATACAACTGTTTACATCTTGCTAATTACACATAAGATACATAGTGTCACATAACAGGCTCTGTTAATCAGCTTTTTGTGCTTATATCAATTTTTTCACTTTTGTGCTTGTATCATTTTTTTCCCCCATGGCCTCATTCAGATTCCTATTAGTTTTAGCCACCAAATAAAATAGACTAGTATAACACAATAGCTAATCACAATCCTGATCATACCAGGTACAGAAAGAGAGAATACCAATTTATGACCAAATAAGAGACGGGGCCAATCCCAGTTCTATTAAAGTCAATGAGATTTTTGCCAAATCTCAATAGTTATAGGGTTTTGCTTATTGGGTACAATTTCCACAGAGCACCTTATTACACATTGTTTAAAACAAAGAAACAAGACCTGACTGGAATCACAACGCCCTTGCATGAGAAGAGAGAACTGCCTTATCATAACCTGTACACAGTAGTGCTCCTTTATTTTTCAGCTTCTGGGGGGAAAAAAATCACCTCCCCATCACTCAGTCTCTAGAATCACATTCGGAAGTTTTCCCACAAAGCTTACCTTAACTCAGGGTTTTCTTAGCCAGAAGTATGCTGAGTGACTAGTATCCATTACTTACAGAGTGGCTGCTGTCTTTCTTATGAGAAACACCTGGGAGGCCTAAGAGACCACCTGAATAAGGGTAGACCTATTAAAGTGGGTCATGTGACTGTACTCAAGGAAGTTTTCAAGAGCAAAGAGGGAAAGCTCTGTATTGAATAAAAAAGTGAGAGTTATTAGAAAATTCAAGCAAGGAACACAAAAATAAGTCTATCAGGGAAGATCTAGACCGACAAAGCCTGTACTAGTATAGCATGGGGTTTTTTATATAAAAATATACACATAGACACACACTTTATGTGCTTGTACTTTTTTCTGCAGAGTTAGGATTATACCTTTGCTAAGCCTGTTTAAGGTTCACATAACAGTTTCTTAAGATGCTCCTTTCCTTGTTGAAACTATTAATGTCCTATTTATGTTTTAAACGCTGTGTTGAGCAAGAGTTAGGGTGGAGCATAGACTGAGAATTTGCCAGCAATGCAACACGGAACAAAAATGGGTTTAAACTGAAGGAGAAAAAAATGCTTCACATCCATGAACTAATTTTTCAAGTCACACAAACAATTTGATAGGGTCACGAAGTCTTGAACTCACCCTTATAGACAATGCTGGAGCTCTGGCTCCTATTTGCATGGTCTAATAAAGAGACACGCTGCCCAACAAACAGTTGTGAATGACTCTTCTTATGTTTAAAAATGAGATCTGGTATTTAAAATGTGCAGTTGTAGTGGTAGGATAAAAAACAAAACCCAACGTAACTAAATTCCAGAATTTGAAGGGAAACATTGATGTGGATTTTGCTGGAAACTCCTGCAAGTTTCTCTTATCTTTGGGCAGTTCATCCAAATTCTTTGATGGGGCTAAATTTGCTGCTATTTAATGAGCTCTAGCTCTGTCCCGAAAAACCAGGCTCCCCTGGAATGTGCAGAGATCTCAAGGCACTTGGCACTTCTGTGTAAGCCACCTAGATCCACACTTTCAAGAGGGTTCAGCAGCCACGGTGTCAGACAGATTTTCAAAACGGTTCACCACATATTGCGTGATGAGCACCCACTTTAGGGGCCTATATGGCACATGAGTTCTTTTGAAAATCTGTCCTCAGTTGTGGATGCAGAACATTTGAAAATATGGCCCATAGGTCTTTCAAGGTACTAAGTGCCCTCCATTCCCACTGACTCCACAACATCTCACAGGAGTGCTCACCACTTTGCGGGATTGAACCCACAGCTAGAATTTCAGTGCCTCTGCACTGGATCTGGGGCAACACTCCCCAGCAGCACCATTACTACGGCTTTTCCTGCCAGTGGCTGCCCTTGGACCACTCCTTAGATGGATGGAGTCAGGTGCCCTACCAATGCAGGGCTCTGTGTAGAAAAAGGCAGAGCAGCCTCAACTTTAGGGAATAATCTCTGCGTGACTGCTGCAGATGATGTAGTTGTCCTGCTTGGTCAGTGTGGATCTCAGACCCATGGACCCGCAGTGAAGGAGGAATAGTGTTGTGAAGGCAAATGATCTGTCACTTCCCACATTTTGGTGCAGAAGAGGCAAGATGTGGCATGAAGATATAGTTGATCTGATATGCACCAACATAATCATAAGATAACTCATCAACTCACACACATTTGCAGAGAGGTTTTAATTTTGGATGGGCTAGGATGGCCACTGTGTTTAAAAGTGAAAAAAAAATGTAAATATCTGATTGGAAAAGAAAATGCATGTGTGCCCTGTAATGAGAGCACGAGCACGTATCCTGTGAAAGGAGATTGATGCTTTTACATCCATCTGAGTACTTGCTCTATTATAACGGATGGAGCCTTGTATGTACATCACTCCCTGCCACTCCTCAGTGTTCCATTGCCAAAGATTGGAATGACTGTTTAAGAGCCTTTGAGGCTCCAGATTGAATAAAGAACTATTGTTTATGTGGGCAGTTTGGACTCTGTTTGGGTTAAGATTCCCGGCTGGGGTACTTACAATTTAAAACAATGCAGAACTTTGATCAAACAGTTGCTTCATTATGCCGTTTCCTCTTAGATTTGACTTGAGCGTTCACCTTTCCACTTGTTGTGTCCAAGTGTTTCATTTTCTATTGAACAATCCGTGTTCATAAATGCCATCTTGTGCATAATTAGCTCACGAGGTGCATTTTGCACAGCCTTTCCAGGAGGGCTCCATTTTCATGCGCTCACTTATATTACTCAAAGTGCTAAGAACAAGGCACCCTATCATGCAGTTATCCTCAGACACAACAGAAAATGCATTGTAAGGGATGACGATAACTAGCTAAAGAAATGCAATGCTTTTGTTCAAATTTACTATCCTAACACCATTTTAAAAATAAATGTAACAGTAGGTGGTAAAAAATCTCTCTCTCTCTCTCTAATGCATAGTCTCATTCATATCCATGCTTGAGGCACTCTATATGGCCCAAAAATCCCTTAGATTGTTTCATAATTGACTTTTTCAAGTTATTCAGCAGAAGTACCAAGTTTCTTAACATGCCATGTGAAAATGTAGTCAGAGGATCCTCATTAGATTATCTGGAGTTACATATCAAAGTCCCATAGACCTCAGAGGTAGGATGTTTTCAAGATGATTTTTGCATGGAGTTTTTCAGATCCCGCCGGGCATTGCAAATCTTTGCTGTGAATTTTCTTTGGAATTCAACCTGGCTCAGCTCTTTCCAGCCTTCTGCAGTGCATGTTTGTCTTAAAAAAGCTGTCACAGAAAAGGAGAGACATGATCTCAGAAGTCAATAAGTAAAAAGAGTGAGAGTGAAAAGAACTTGCAATAATAATTAGTACTATAATGGAACTTCACACAATTAACATCTGTTCCCTGAGTTCTCTAACTCGCCTCAAAATCTGCTGGAAACAAGCATATCACAACATCTGCCACTCGGTACTATAAGCAAGCCTAAAGCAGGTGCATTGGATTCTAAACGATTTGTTGTTTTGATAAGTAATTTTGGGCAGTCTAGCTGACTATACCCATTGACAGCATTTTATACCATGCAGTAAGGATAACTATTAGTA
This sequence comes from Caretta caretta, assembly GCF_965140235.1. Lineage (NCBI taxonomy): Eukaryota > Metazoa > Chordata > Testudines > Cheloniidae > Caretta > Caretta caretta. The sequence goes on from NC_134207.1 coordinate 67,580,634, forward strand.
TTATTTTATATGAATAAATAAATGTATGCAGTGAATCTTCTGGTGCTGAATTTACCTAAATATTTTGGATATGCTTTGGAGTTTTGATGAATTCATAGGAAACTGTAGCATTCAAATAGTACCACCTGCTAACATACTAGTGATGAGGACCTAGGAATGATCATCAACTTTTATGTAATCATTTGAGGATCCAAAATTTACTCAGAAGAATATTGACACATGCATAGAAAGTATACATAGCGATGTAAAGTTTTTATCAGCATGACCAGAGTCCACATTACTCACAAGAAGTGAAGCCACAACTGAGTTATACATTTCATCCCAAATGAGTGCTGATAAAACTTCCATACAACACCATCACACAGTCTGTGTGCCACATCTATTACTGAAATATTATTTGAAGGATATTTGAGAGAAAGTTAAAAGTTAAGATTATTTCTTGTATCCCTTTGCCTATAAGACCGGATGCTATAGGCCCAGGACCTGAAAACAATTAGAATCAGAGGATATGTCTACACTGCAATAAAAGACCCATGGCATGGATGCAGCTGGCCTGGGTCAGCTGACTTGAAGTCACGGGTCTAGAACTGCAGGGCTATAAAGTTGCCGTGTAGATGCTTGGGCTAGAGATTGGGCTCTGAGACCTGAGAGAGGGGTAGGTCTCATGCATGAGTAGTCCCATTGACTTCATACATGAGTAGTCCCATTGACTTCATACATGAGTAGTCCCATTGACTTCAGTGGAACTACTCACTCACATTAAGTTAAGGTTATGTGTCAGCGTTTGCAGTTTAGGGATTTACCTATCAGTTTAACTGTGCAGGGCTAAGAGGGAACCACAAAATCTCTTAACGTAGTTTTTAAAAAAAGAGGGGGTTCAGAACTTTAAAGTTCAATGTTTGGGCCATTTCAAGGCTAGAGGGGAGTGCTGGGTGCCAATGGCAAATGGAGAATTTCTAGTGGCCTAAATCTCCTGCTTCCCTCCGTTTATGGTTTGAAAGAATGGATTTTAAAGCAGTGAGATTTTTTTTCTGTAGAGAAAAACAGTTACTGAGCCAGGACTGACTCTTGTCAACCATGGGTCTTGGTCAGGTGTAGTCTGAGAATAGGGGTGAAATTCCACATTTGGAGGAGGAAATATGTCTCTAGCAGGATGCTGTTTGAAGCTGCTCAGAGGGCTGGAATGCTAGAATAAATGCCAAGGAAATGGATTGTTGGGCAGAAGCCAGGTGAGCTGGTCAAAATGTGCATGATAATTTATCATGTGGCTCTGCAATTTATCCCATGTGCATCACAATACAGACGCTATATGTATTTACATAATACTGTCAAAGCTCTTTCAAGGCATGTATAAAAGGCACCAGCCAGAGTGTTTTGAGAAACTCCCACTTTGCCTTCTCATACTTATTAAACATTTTAATGTATTTTAACATGCGGAGGTGCATTCTCCCTTACAACAACCCTTTTTCATTGGAGGTCAATACAATATATTAGAATTGCAGAGCATCCGTATCACTGTGGAACTGGAGGAGGAGCAGATCCTTCAACAGACTGTAAATGTTCCAAAGAAATACATTTTTAATGTCTCAGAGTAAGTGAGTTTATGTGCAGGTATAGTGAAAGCTGGCTCAAGGTACTTTATTTCATATTTCCATCTGCCAGTTGTATTTCATGAAAGGGAAGATTGTCCTTTCACCCAATAAATTCATCTTTTTTTATTACAGAAATGTTACATTAAATACTAATAACAGTGTTTCCAGGGATCAATTAAAGGATATAATAGGCAATTAAACAACTTCAATTATAACATAATGTTCTGTGTAGATTTGTTTCAATGGATTACCACATTTCTACTGAAGTTATATTCATGAGGGGGGTTAGCAATATTTTAAGCATATGTTCCAGGACTAAAATCCCAGCATTGGCTAATAATAGCAATCTAAGATGTATGCTCTCATGTCTCACAAATATCATAGTTTCAGCTCATTTTTCCATGTATTATTGAAACAAGGAACTCTTTTGTGTTTTCTTTTTGAGCCACTGGAGCTGGAAGGAGTAAAATTCAGCAAATGTGCTGTAATAGATAAGAACCGAAAACAATGTGGTTTAGGACTTCACCTACGTTCATAGATTTATAGTTTATTAAAAAGCCTGCTTCAAATAACATTAGTGCTGTATCAAACTGACAAACCAGAAAATTGGAAGCAAAGGCTTGAATGTGCTACAGTACCAGTTTGGGGTTGAAGGACTCGAACATCTAAGGCAATTGCCTATCCAGCTAGCATTTTCTTTTTCCAAAGTTCCCCCTGTCTCCCATCTTCAGCTCCCACCCTCTGATGTGTTGGTGTATAACAGCTCTCCTTGCAGCCAGGAGGAAATCTGTGCTAACATCAGAAGGTAAAGTTGGATCCTAAGGGCCTGTTTGTGATCCAACCTAGACTGCTGAAAATCAGAAATATGTTAATCTAATATATAAATGACTTGAGTGGAGTTATCAGCCCATAAAAATGATTTGTCTAACTTGTTTGAAGGTGTTCATGATTACAGCTTCTAGACGAGGCTTTCAAAAATGATCATGTAAAGTTAAGCTCCCAAAGCAATATGTAGGCACCTAAATTGGTGGCCTGATTTTCAAAAATGCCAAGTACCTAGCCATTCTATTTGACTTCAGTAGGAGCTTCTGTGCTCTCAGCACTTTTGAAAAAAGCAGGTAATTGATTTAGGTGCTTATACATAACTTTAGGAGTTTAATATAGGTGTCTTTGCTACCTGTATAGTCTTGCCATTTAATGTTTCACAATTTTCACCTGGCCATACCTTCCCTAATTTGGAAATTAAATTCCATTTGTTTAAAAGACCCCTGCACAGATTAATTTTTAATCCCAGTTTTTTGTAATGGTGCTGAGCATGATCTAGCCTTGTCTATGCTTGCAGTTAACAATGGCTTCCGCTTCATGTGGCTTAACATCCACTGGCAGCAACAGGAATTTTTTCTAGAGTAGACTAGAATGTAAGGATATAAAGACTGTTTCCCTGAGGTGGAGACGCCATGAATCTAATCGGCCTGCATTTAGCATTTAAGGCTCCAATTCAGCCGAGCTCGTAAACTTGTGCTTAATTTTAAACAGATGCTTAAATCACATTTACCTCAATGGGAGTTAATCATTCGCTTAAGAGCTTTGCTGAATCAGAACCTAATTATCTGTTGTCCAGAGAGAGATTGATGCAAAGGCCACTGAAGACAGTGGAAAAGTCTCCCATTGACTTCAGTGAGTTTTGGACAAAGTCTGGAAATATAAACTCCCTTCCTTTTTGATCTTTTCTTCATTTCATGTCTTGGTTTTCATCCCATTACTTTTGGAAAGGTTTTTGGCACCTATATTCTCTTTGACCTTCAATATTTCAAAACATCTGTCATTTTCCCTTTTGTTTTTCTCTTTTTCTAATGATTATAATTCCAGTTCTTAGCGCTCATTTATACACTCTGATTCACTGTCCTTGCATTAACTCACACTGTAGCATGGCAAGACCCCCCAACAACAAAAGTAAGGATTAAGGACCTTGACTTTTCAGGTTAGTTAAAATATACTGTGACTATATTTTCCTTTATATAAGTAAAACCAAGCATACAATATACATTATTTTCTAAGAGACCAGAACATTCCGTCAGGTAAACATATATTCTAGGCAGCTGTAAACCCGTAGCCCTATCCAACAAACTAGAATAGTTCCTTCTCCTGAGCCACGTTAGATTCTTGAGTAAATATGTATTTAAATGTTCATCAAAGTCCCATTTAAAATTTCCTTTCTCCAAAATACCAACTTATTATGGATTTGCAGCTTGCCAATATTTCTTTCTTTAAATGGAAGCTGGGTTCGAGTACACAAAAACATCCCAATCTAACGCAATAGCTCTATTTATTTTATTTTTTTCGTGAGTATAATTTTAAAATGGCTGGACCAAATTTTCCATACTGCTAGGAAATCAAAAATAAAAGTGTTCCAAGTTGAGACCTTGAATGCCTAACTTTAGACCAGAGGAAAATGCACTCAGTCTGAGTCATAAGGACTCTCAAGGGATGCATTTTAGAAACTTCAACTCAGCCTTAATTACAGCAGCATAAATGTGTAACTACTGTTAATATTTGAGAGAGCACCTTGCTGAATCTGTTAGTATTCCGCTGCTGAAAGAGAAAGCTCTTACAAACAAATTGCTTAAATGGATAAAGTCTTTTTGTATATAGTAAACCATTTGGTCTTTAATTGTTGAGTGGATAGCACCACATAATCCTGTAGAGCATATTAGTGACTTGATTGTTCAGTGGGGCTATGTCTCATTGCAGTGCTCTCAAACACTTCTCCAAGTCATTTGCACCACAAATAAGTGGGAAAGAGTTTGGAAGACACAAAGCTAGTAATAATGGCACAAATCATGAAGGCCTTCCTCAGTTTTTACACAGTCTTTAGACAGAATGCCTACTACCTTCAGGCTTTCAGTGCAAAAATGGCCATTTTATAGAAATTTCACAAAGTGAAATCTAGGGTGTGTGAAATCACAGAAGACTCACTTAGGGCCTGATCCAAAGTTCAATGAAATCAATGGAAAGACTCCAGTGATTTCATGGTTTTGGACCAGGCACTTAGATGGGAACATAAATAGACTTCAATGGGAGTTTTGTCTGAATAAGGGCTGAATATGGCCCTTCAGGATTTGGCCTATATTGTTTGTCAAAAAGCCACTTTCCAAATCAACAAGTACCAGCTTGCACAGTTAATTAGTGCACTAGCCATTCACCTCTTTTGATCTAGATTCACAGTTTATCTTATGCCATGAGGAATGCAAATCAGTGTGATGGTCTTCTCCCCAAAATGGCTGCAAAACTGGAATCAGTAGCTTTTGCTCCAGAGATGCCCAACTTCAGACAAGAATGGCAGTTGTGCTGCACAGCAGGACTGAGGTGCTTCGGTGGAGCTTTGGAGGACAAAGCTTTGCTTTACCCACCTTAAGCCTGCTTTAGTCAATGCTATTAAGGTCCTGACTTTCATAAGTGCTATGTTTACCCAAATAGTAACACTGCCATTTTATCATCACTTAGCAGCATTTGCAAACATGGAGTTCCACAATGCCACAAATGATCATATCTGTTAACACACACACACACACACACAGAGAAAGGGTTTTTTATTGAACTTCTGACAACCCAATTATGTTTTGGAAACATTTCCAAGCTTAGAACCAAGTTTTGCTTCACAACCAACCTTCTGTTTGGCATTTTTAGCCAGCACAGAGCCAGAAGTGGTTTCATAAAGTTAACTATACTGCTGGATTTCTGACATGTGGAATTGCTGGACAAATGTGTGAGTTATACACTTGAGACTAATGGGATTATCTTTTTTTCACTGCATGGAACTTCTCCATTTCCTGACGTGTCATAGGCAGCAGGATTGACAGGGCCCTGAAGCTGAGTATTATAACGCACAGCAAAGGAGTTTGATAATGGGCGGACATCCCACCACAGCAGCAGAATTGAATTTGTAGCTCTCTACATCAATTTGTTCATTCTCACTGGTCAAGTTCCACAGAAACTCTGATCTATTACTTGGTGTCAGGAGCCCAGCTTGAGGTATCCCAGCAGGCTTGAGAGGCAACTTAGCAGCCTCATGATCACTACATTGAGATCTTGTCAATTCTAAGGACTTGTCTACAGAGCCCTGCAACGCCGACCATGGGGGTGTGAATTGCAGAGAACTCTAAGGTGTTGCACTGTAACTGCCCTGTGCAGACCCTGCTAGCCAATGTAACAGGTACCTAGTTTGCCTGTATGTAGTCCTGTGAACTATGTAAACGTGAAGTAGATAGCTAGTCCTATTTGAAACAGGACTACATTACTGTCAACTAGGTACCTTTTAGTTCATGCTATCAGGGTCTACATGGGACAATTAAAGTGCAACCCCCTGCCCACACTGCAAGGCTGTGTATACAAGCCTGGGCTTCAGATGGAACTCTCTCTCATGTGCCGGGGCCATGAATGGACACTCTCCAGCGGGCAAGCCTGGGAGGCTCCATAATCCAGAGAACTCCGGTGGCCACTGATTTTTCAGCCTTTTCCACCAGCCATGCCACATCTTCTACCTTTTGAAACTTTGGCCCAATTAGTCTTGTCTATTTCATTTCTATAATGATACGATCTATAATTCACTCAGGCAGACTTTACAACTAATTATTAAACATGCATATGCAGTATACATCTTTAATAGCTTGAAGCCTTACATTACACTTTTTTCCAACATGGGAAACACATTGTTAATGAGAAAATAAATCCCCTTCCCCTTTGCTCATGCTTTTTGCTTAGTTCAGATGTTAGGATGAAGCAAAACACAACCCTCTTGTAATCAGCCACTGTGTGTACACAGACTGAGAGTATTATAAAAGAAATTAACTTAAGATAAAGAGTAACATTTCTACGACCAATTTCTACAACTGTCTACAACCAATGAAAATTCACCAGCCACATCTTTGGATAGGAAAAGAAAATCATGTGAAAGTTCTGAGGGATAAAAAGAAAAGGGGCTTTTCCAATGTCAATATGCATTTCAATTCAGGCCATATCAAATAATATTCAGTGATCTGTCAGCCTGATTTATGACATGAACAAGGTGCTGCCAGACTACCAGTTCCCTGTACTTGGGAGTTTCTGTGCTGCTCTTTCACAGTTCAAAGGGAAGAGTCATTCAAAAGCCCTGTTATGGTGCCTAAAGGGACTTAGTGTAAGGGAACCCGGGAGATAGCTGGCAGTAATCTGCTATGAAAAAGAGTAAACGTAGCTTGGCAGGAAATGCCCGGAAAATGTGAAGTAAGGAAAGAGTGAAGCAGAGTGAAAGCCAAGGCTGTGTTTATGGAATGAAGCTTAAATTATGGCAGTATCAAGTCTCCTCCAAACCAAACCAAACACCACAGAGAGGGAAACTGGCTCTAAATAAACTCACTGCTCTGTTAGTGACTTCCTCTCCTGAGTCACTTACTATCCTGGGCAACAGGATCACCTGCTGTATTAAATATACAAGTCTATATTTTTATTTCGGTTTATGGTTACATTCTCATTCAGCTTTATTGCTGCTTGCTAGAAGAAGGAGCTGCAATTAAAATCTATTTACGTATGTAAAGGTGAAATGGGGTCACATAGTTTAAAAAGTATAATTGATTTGATTAATGTCCTAGACATTTTATCAGACACATTAATAATAAAATCTCAGAAAGTTGCAACTGAATATTTGTTTCACCATACTTTGACAAAATCTAAATAGAAGTGTAATTGACTTTAAATGTACAGTATTATCTATGGCTAAGATTCAGAAAAGAATTTAGCAACTAAATCAATACTTAACTTGAAGCATATGCTTAAGTCTCACTGAAGTCAATATGCTTAAAGTTAAACATATGCTTACATGGTGCCCGGAAGAGGGACAGTCTTCTGTATAGTAAGCTAGCTTGGATTTCAGCCATGTCACTAGAAAAGTTGTATAAGAAACTTCTACTTCTGGAAAATGTATTACATTGCAGGTATGAGGCATGTGTATATAAATAAGGGTGGACAGGACATTAAGGCCTGATCTACCCTGGGGGGTAGGGGAGAGATTGATCTAAATTATGCAACTTCAGCTACGTAAATAACATAGCTGAAGTCGACGTACTTAGATCTACTTATGGCGGTGTCTTCACTGTGGTAAGTCGACGGCTGACAAACTCCCCTGTCGACTCCGCCTGTGCCTCTCACTCTGGTGGCGTACCGGAGTCGACGGGAGAATGCTCAGCGGTCGATTTATCATGTCTAGACTAGATGCGATAAATCGACCCCCGCTGGATCGATCGCTGCTCGCCGATCCGGTAGGTAGTGTAGACAAGCCCTAGGAGAAGGAATTGTTATGGCCATAACAAAACAGGAACTCAAATTCATGAATGAAAAATAGAGCAGTTTAGGAAAAGTTAACTATGTAGTTTAGACCTAACCCAGGGTTTGATCTCCGTTGAACGATTGGTGCTTCCCTGGTAGGTAGTTCAAATTGACAGTGACATCAGAGGCAGTGGAGCTGTAATATCAGCACTTTTGTGAACTGCTACAGAGCAGTTTCTCCAGTCTACTGGCCACAGGCATGATTTCCCAAGTCCATCAGCCTCAGCCCTGCATGTGTTATTCCACCTTTACTTTTGTAAGAGAAGAAGGAATCTCCTGCCTTCTGCTCATTTGAATTTACTCACATCCGTCTTACAACATTATTTTGCAATTATTTATTATAAAAACTTATTTCACACAGGTGTCTGGTTTCTGGCTCCCCCAGCAATCTCAGTGCCAGAGAGCAGATGGTAGCATTTAGTTGCCTTCTGTGCCTGCATGCATGAAAATGTCTGAAGACCCTGAGCTGTGTGCTACCTAGCTCAGAGCAGGTCTAGATGACCTTGTGGTTAGAACACTGGCAGCCAACATTTCCGTACACTAGCACTCATGCTGTTGCTCCAATTCGGAGAGCTGAACTGGCAGTAGGAAACAGTGGAAAATTTTAAGAAATTAAGTCTAATGTAGACCAGGCGAGAGTGTGCAATGGCATTGTAAGCTACTGGCCTGTCTCCTCAACTCAGGAAGCATTAAACACCACACTAAGAGTCTGTTTAGGCCCTTTCTTCAGGGGACAGTTCAATATTGAAACACAAAATCAATCAAGGTCATACAAAACAACCATCCCTCGACCAACCCAGGCTGCAAGGGCTCAGAGACTTTCCCCCTTGCACATCCCCCCACTCTAGGGCCTGCCACAAAAGACAACCTCTTTCCTGCAGCTCTCCTTCAACTGTGCTCTTTCAGCCCTTTACAGCAGTCCCCTGGTCCCTTCCAGCTGAGTCCAATAATCCCTTCACCCAAGCCCAAACACCTGTTGTTAAAAGGGTCTCTATCACTAAACAGGCCCTCAAAGGTTCAGATCACCCTGTTACAAACATCAGCACATGTGCAACACATCAGAAGCATATGTATGAATGGACTGGGTCAGGCTAGTTCTTTTGTGTCATGTATGAAACAAATCAGTTCTGTAAATAATTCATAATGATCAAAAGGGTAAATCCTTTCTGCTGTATTTGGAGGTGCATTAATGCATCCGATGAGATCTCAACTAGGTGCAGAGATACTGCTGAATGTTTCTAGAACTTTTAAAATACGTGGATTAGAGGAGTCACATAGTTTTCTAAATATTTATTCTGGTTCCCTTAGGTAATCAAAGATCTGTACAATTTTAATCGACTTGAGGAGGAGGTGCTGGAGCAGAAAAAGGAGGGTGATGGTCTTGAAGTTTAAGCACATAAAGAGTGTAGGGTCTAGTGAGCCAGAAAGCTGAGGGAGTGAGAGAACACACTCAGAAAATAGTAGCTGGGGGTGTGAATTAAAGGGGGGATTAAAGAAACAGAGACACAAAGACTAAGGGGTACTAGCAATGGGATATAAAATGAGAGACTATTCCCTGAAAGAGAAGCTACTAAGAGTGAGAAAAAGCTGAAAGTCATCGCTAGAAAATTCAACTCAAGAAGATCTATGCCGCTCAGGGGAAGTTACACTGTTTATTAACAAATTCATGCTCTTTTAGACACGCCAGAAGACACAGATTGATCACTTCAGTTAGAAAGTGTGGCCTAATTCTCCTTCCATTTGCACCAACATAAATCAGGAGTAGCTCCAGCCAAGAATGGGAGTTACTTACCCCGCAGTGGTAGAGTATTCAGGCTCCATTGTTTTGCTTAGGACCAGTTTCAAATCAATCATTTGGCCTTTTAAAAATAATATTTACCTTCACAGGCTGATACTTTTACCCTGTTGAGGGCCTTTTCTTCTTTATCCTTCCCTTTCAGCCCCAGCCCATGGGCTACTGCTAGCTCCTGAGTGCTGAACACGAGATCTATGAGTCCATTCAACAGGCTAACTTCCTGGTGGGATTTCTGTTCTTGAGCTTTTTTCACCACATTGTATAGTTTGTTGGGGTCCACAAGCACCTGTGAGTACCTCTCTGGGTTATCAGGATCAACAATCAAAGGCTTCACGTATTTACCCTAGAAGGATAAAAGAGAACAGAACTAGAAATAAAAGTGAATTGGTAATTCTTGTGCTTTTAGGCATTTCAGTAGCTCTTTGCAGTGCGAAATAGATCTTTTAAAAATAAAAAGTAATATAAAAGCTAAAGAAATGCAGGTGAGTAAAAGAACAAAGATCATTCAGCTCTACAGAATTTTCAATTGCTACAAAAAATATATCAGTTCAGATTGTAAGCTATGTACATTTCTGTAGCTCCACTGGTACAGGATTGAGTTTTAAAATCAATGTGTAATTTCATAAAAAATAGGCAAGCCAAAGTTCCTTCCAATTGTTACACCTTTGAATGCAACCACCACAACTCTGTAATCATTAGAAATTCAAAACTGACATTATTCATTGGGAAGAGAGATCTCTTTAAGTGTCCTGTAATATAAAACAAACAGGGAGGGACAGAGACCTTCAAAATATAACTATTTTGTAGATCTGTCTGATTTTCTAATCAATTTTTGATATTTTTCATTTGAAGTATTTACATCTGATGTCATTCCAGATGTCATAATTCTGTAATTACAACTAGAAAGGAAATACATAGGATTCTGAAAAGCTCTGCAATTCTACAAAGGCCAACTAATAATGCTTGCCTACCTAAATTGTAGATGCACATTAGTAGTTGATCAGATTTAAGAATTTTTCTTCATTAGATCTGAATACTATCCAAAACTATTGCAGATCTAGATGTTACTCTAGATCAGAAAAATCAGAAAGAAATTGACTATGTATTTGCCAATTTGATAGATAAAAAAACAATTTTATTTGGAACAAAACCAGACCCTCTTATCATGTTGTGCTAAAACTCATTTATATTCCCCTCCAATATATTTAATAGGCAGCAATTAAATCTTTGATCTGCCTTTCACTTCACTGGCTTACCAGTCTTATAATGAGACTCTTATTGATTTGTTTTTTGACCTATGCTCATGGTGTCTGTAAGCATGACTTGAAAGCAAATGCAGAACAGGAGTTACATGATTTTTTAGTTGTGAGTGGAAAAATTTATGAAAATCATTGATCATTACACATCCACCATGGAACATTAATTCTCATTCTCTGTTACATGTATTCTCAGCCTGCGTATCACAAACAGGTCCAGGGGGTCACAGTCACCCTCCTTTTCTTTATGGGTAGATAGGAGCGGTGGGAGGAGGCGGAGCGGTGAAGGGCCTTTCTTCTGTTGTAGCATGGGGTTACAGTATGGAATGATCAAGAACCATTGATCTACTGATGCTGGTCTTCCAACACCAAGGCAAGTAGGCTTCAGATATTTTTAGTAGAGACAGTATTTATCATGTGTTAAAGAAGATGAGACCACTGGCAAAACGAAGAAGGCTCCTTGAATCAATAACAGCTATTCCTTGACATGGAGCTAGAAATTGGCTGAATACAGATCATGTGATTGAGCAGTATGAATTTGACCAGTAGATTGCCTTCTCCCATTTCAGCTGGCCAGCAGTCTAATCCTCTCTCCTCATACTAAGACCTCTCATTTAATCTAGTTTAACTATTGCAACTATGCAACCACTACAAGAAGGCTGAGGTTGGTGCAGCACAGTACAGTTTCAGGCTCTGATCCCAAACCCACTAAAGTCAACAGAAAGATTCACATTGACATTTATGGGTTGTGGATCAGACTCTTAACGTCTAATTGTAGGACATTCAAAATGTTGACATTTATCATTAAAAACCCCTCTCTTTACTAACTGAAATATAACAAACACCAATGTTTGGGTGCAAGCATAATAAATAATAAATAAGTTTTCATTAAAAAAATATATAACTGTCCAATTTAGATCTAGCCAGATTCAGTGTGGGTGGAAGGAGTGGTACTTACAGGGTAGATAATACTAACTGACAGTGACCTCAGAAGCAGTGCAGCAGTAATATCCTCATTTCAGTAAACTGCTACGACCAGTTTCTCCAATCTACTGGCCATAGACATGATTTCCAAGCCCATCAGCATCAGCCCTGCACACAGTATCTCACCTTTTCTTACATTAAAGTAGACAAAATCTCCTACCTTTTGCAGATGAATTCTCTTATGTCCTTCTTACAGCATTGTTTGCAATGATTACATGATCTTATTGTAAACAGGTGACTGGTTTCTGGTCTCCGTCCTTATTCCTAAAGCACTTGGATGGCCTGAGTCTGAGATATCGAAAAGATTACTAAGGCTCTGGGATGAAGACTGTGTTTGACAACTTCATTCTTCTGACAAAACTGAACTCTCTGCAATAAGGGTAAAATTTGTCTGTGCAGGAGACAGTGCTTTCTCAGGTGCTGGTCCAAGCCTCTGGAATGAACTTCCACAGGAATAAGGGCCATCACAAACCTCACCACCTTCTGCTGTACGTGTAAGGTTCATTTTTTAAACTTGTACTCTAGCAAACAGCAATTTGTGTGTATGGACATATAATTATTTAAACAATTCCAAAACAAAGCACTCAACTGCATGTTTCTCCCCCTGGGGAGAGGACAAGAGAACAAACGTGTCAGATATTAGACGTGTTACTTAACACGCTACTGGAAGATGTTCAGGTACTATGGCAATGAGTGTGGTATAAGAACCTATATAGACAAGAACAGACAGATGTGTTAAGCCACACACTCTTGGGGAAAGACCATGGAAGATGAAGACAGCTATTGCTTTTTGAGGCATTAAGAGAGGAGGCCTAAAATATTCTCCTCTCTCTCTTGTATCATGTTACCATGGTCAATAAAGCATTTACTTGTTAATTTGCCTCTGATCATTGTTGCAGTTTCTCTGAGAAATCATCATATGATTATAAATACATGAATTGAACCATACTTGTACGAAAAAACAGGTTTAGGTACCTGGGATTGTTTCTCTAATTTCTGTCTTGAAGTGTTTTCTTCATGACATTCAAGTATTATTGATGAGGAAAAGATTTGGCTTTGTAGCTTGAGGTGTGATATTATATTTGAAATTAAGAGAGGGCCTGTCTCCTGCAGGAATATCCACAGGAAGGAGCAAAAGGGCAGGACATCTATGTAAATTTTACCTCAGGGAGACATGTCTGATCCTTCCATTGGGAAAGGAGGGTTGTCACCCACTTGCACTGGTGCAGGGCCCCCCATTTCCCTCAGATTCCAAAATGGTCAAGGCCACCCTAGTAGAGGGCCCTTGATTCTGTACTGTCTGTAGGTCAATGATGCTCCCTCCAGCAAGATTCTCACAACATAGAGGTGATCTTTAAGAGAGCCACACCATGGAGATGGGCTGCAGAATTATCACGGCACCTGGAACTGTATTATTTCTCTGCCACGAGCTCTTCAAGTACTCTGTGCCTCCTTTCCACAGCTTTATGCCCTACCCCATTTACTCCTCTTCTAGAATATAACCTTCCCCCATGCGGATCCCAGCACTCAAGAAGTGTCCCCTTCCTGGTCCATAAGAAGAGGCTGCTGAATCAGCCTTCCCCTATCTACGAGAGGTAGAGGGTATTGGAATACAGAGATGTCCTCAGCATGCAACTCAAGAGGGTCTGATTGGACCCAACGTTATTATGAAAGCACTAATATACCATGAACAAGGAGACCACTTAAGTCACTGCCGCAAGTTTCAAATCTTACACATTTTACCAAAATATGGATTATGTGTATAGTTGGAAGGATTAGATTTTTATCGATAAATATCAGTAAATGTCAATTTCACCACACATACAGGTGAAAAAAATGTTGCCATCCATAATTGAAATTTACAGAAAGGTAAAGTAAGAAATATGCTGCCTAAGAGCTTAGAGTTTGATTTAAGGATATTTACTTCATATATTTTGACATCTGATGTTGACAATTTGTGATTTTAGGGTTATAAAGCTTTAACTTTTTGAATCTAAACATCTACTGTCATTAAATAATTCTCTGACCCTCCATAATTTCCTGCAACTGTAAAAATTTAAGATTGATAAAAAGTTAAAAACAAAACATTATCCATTGAAATTATATAGAAAAAATGAGATCTGCCAAGCCTACTTATGGGGGGTTGTTTTTATATTTGTCTCTCATGGAATTATGGGACCAGATTTTGCTCTAAGGGTCAAACCAGAGAAGCGCCATTAATACCGATGTATTTACTTCAGACTGATACTGATATAACTCAGAGCAAAATAATCAAAGCCCCTAATCTTTACTACTTTGGCTGAAGTTATTCACAGGAAAAGCATTTCCTTCACTTCACTTTGTGACTCCTTGTTCTGTTTTCACAGGGTGGGAGGTACCCACGATCCTTTGCCACTTTTTCTGGTCCACAGCACAGGTGCCTAGGTCTTGGAGTTCCAGTCCTTTTCTCTTCAAAGTTCTCTTGACAAAGTATTTCCATTGTATGCTAGGTCTTCCACATCCTTTCCTGGTGTTCTCTTCCTCCCATGCTTTGTTTGATCGTCGTTTTTCACCCATTCTTATCACATTTCTAAGCCTGCCTCAAACATGTGCTTTCATGACATGCTTTCATGCTGATGATGCTAATTAAAAAAATAATGCGTCAATTAAATTTGTGATTGAACTCCTTGCGGGAGAATTGTATGTCTCCTGTTCTGTTTTACCCACATTCTGCCATATATTTCATGTTATAGCAGTCTCGGATGCTGATCCAGCACATGTTCATTTTAAGAACACTTCCATAGCAGATTTGACAAAACATAAAGCAGGTACCAATGTGAGATTTCTAAGGATAGATACAGCACTCGATCCAAGGTTTAAGAATCTGAAGTGCCTTCCAAAATCTGGGCACTGAATCTGAGAGGGATGAGGAGTGAAGCCTCCTTTCAGAAGTCTTAAAAGAGCAACACTCCGATGCGGAAACTACAGAACCCGAACACCAAAAAAGAAAATCAACCTTCTGCTGGTGGCATCTGACTGAGATGATGACAATGAACGTGCTTTAGTTTCCTCTACTTCGGATATTTATCAAGCAGAAACCATTATCAGCATGGAGGCATGTCTTCTGGAATGGTGGTTGAAGCATGAAGGGACATATGAAACTTTTGTGCATCTGGCATGTAAGTATCTTGAGATGCCGGTTACAACAGTGCTATGCGAATGCCTGATCTCACTTTCAGGTGACATTCTAAACAAGACATGGGCAGCATTATCTCCAGCAAATTGTAACCAAACTTGTTTGTCTGAGCGACTGGCTGAACAAGAAGTAGGACTGAGTGGACTTGTAGGTTCTAAAGTTTTACATTGTTTTATTTTTGAATGCAGTTATTTTTTGTACATAATTTTACATTTGTACATTCAATTTTTATTATAAAGAGATTGCACTACAGTACTTGTATTAGGTGAATTGAAATATACTATTTCTTTTGTTTTTATCGTGCAAATATTTGTAATAAAAATAAATTATAAAGTGAGCATTGTACACTTTGTATTCTGTGTTGTAATTGAAATCAATATATTTGAAAATGTAGAAAATATCCAAAATATTTAAATAAATCATATTCTATTGTTGTTTAACAGTGCAATTAATCGCGATTAATTTTTTTAATCACTTGACAGCTCTACTGTCTCTATATACATTGGATGGAGGGGCAAATACCTGTGAGTGTGAAGAGCTATTTAAGGACAATGTTGGCACAAGAACAAGTGAATATAAATTGAACATGAACAAATTCAGGCAGGAAATTAGAAGAAGGTTTCAGAGGTGTGAGGTTCTGGAACACTCTCCAAATGGGAGTTGTGAGCATCAAACAATGTAATTTGTTTTGAGAGCAAGAGATGGACACATTTTTGAGTGCAATTGTATGATGGGGTTGTCTGGGTTGGTAGGAGACATGGCTCAACAGTCTGAGGGATCACTTCCATTTTATGTCCTGTGTTCCTCAAGCTCACACTTCAGGATTTCAGTTGGCCACCAGCAGGGGTCCCCCAGTGGATTCTGGGAGGTTTTGTTTAAGTCTCCTTCCTCTGAAGCAACAGGAGATGGCCGTGACTAGAGATGGGACTTGGGGGAGGGGGGCACTGAGCATTCTCTCTCTCAGGTGCTTGGCTGACTGGTTTCTTGCTCATATGCTTGCTCATATGCTAACTGATCACCATATGTAGGTTCGCAAAGGAATTTTCCCCCTGCTCAGATTGACAGTAACCTTGTTGGGGCAGAGGGTCTGTAGGTTTGGGTCACTTACAGGATTATCTGGGTATATCTCATTTAATCATTTCCCTGACATTGTGGCAGCTTCGGGCACTGGTGCCCTCAGTTCCTCCTGTTCTCTGCCTGTGGCACATAATAGTCTAGTCTCCTGTGGGCTGCAATACTTTAACCCTACAACCAAAATGAGACCAGCGTGCAGGTGGTGGCCTGTACTATACAGGAGGTCAGACTAGATGTTCTAGTGGTGCTTTCTAGCTTTAAACTCTATGACTCTCCCATGTAAAAATTATACCGGCCCAAGACCAGCGTGGGCAACATTTTCACCTATACTAGTGATGCGTTCCATAGATCCATTAGGACTTTTTTTTTTAAGGCCAGTTCTCTCTCATGTGTTCTCCTTCCTGGTCAGCCCCCAACTAAGCTATCCTCTCCCCCTTTAATCCCTCCCTCCAAGCCTGTCACCTGTCATAGATGTAGCAAGGTAGGCCAGATGAGTCCACAGCAGCTCATTAACCCCTTCCTAGCCAACAGGACTGGCCTTAGGCATGGAGGAATGGGGCAAAGGCCCAGGGCGCCATTATAAAGGGGTGCCCTTTTGGAGCAGGGGTGCCCCTCCCCTGGCTGCTCTGCTGCCGTCTGCAGCACTGCTCCTGCCCCCTGACTTGGAGCTGCCCTTGGCCAGCTGCTCCAGGGATCTTCCTGTCTGCTGTGCGGGGGAGGGCGCTGATGTCAGGGTGACCCTCTCCCTCTCCCCCATATACCTCATCTCTGCAGAGTGGGGGAGAGAAGGGGACAGGGCTCAGGAGTGAGAGGGAGGAGCTGCTGGTGGCTGCTGTGGTCTGAACAAGCCTTCAGACTGGTGAGTGCTGCTGTGCTTAAAGGGGTGTCTTTCATACACTCCCCAGTACACACTCACTCTCTCTATCTCTCTCTCTCTCTCTCTATCTCTCCCCCTCTCTCACACACATACACACTCTGTCCCCCTCTCTCTCTCTCACACACACACAGTCTGTCTCACTCTCTCTCTCTCTCTCACACACACACACACACACAAACATACTGTCTCTTTCACACTCAACCCCCAACACAAAGTTGGATTATTGTTTTGGTACTTCTTGGTATTTCCTGCAATGCACAAATATGCTCTGTAATTTTATTCTTTCAAAGTGCTGTTATTTTAGTTTTTGACTAGTCTATGCATTTCATTTCTCTGTTATGCTTAAATTTAATTCTTTGAGTAGTGAGTTCTAAAATGCCTGACCTGTTCTGGCTGGAGTAATTATCATTATTACGTTTATCATATTGTGCTTTGTCATTCATTATTTAAAGTGGTATAATCAAACAATAGTATCCTTCTAGAATGTAACTTTAGCTTGTACTAACCTTAGCAGTGCCAGTTTCAGAAACATTAGCTAAACACAACTTTAGACACTGGGCAGAAGAAGGTTGCTTATTTTTAAATTGTATTTTTAGTTATATCTGTAAAATAACTTAAAATTTGCATGAAAATAAATGCAGTTACAGCAATGATACCAATAGCAATGATGGAGTCAAATATTAGTGAGTCACATACATGACTGTGATCGGTAAACATAAATGCCAAAATAATTAGAAAAATAAACTCCCTTTCTGAATAAAAAAGAGAAAAAACCTTAATCAAGTATGTTTTTAATGGCGTTAAAACAATTGACTAAAATAGAGTAGATAATGGCAGTCACACAGGGTGTGTTTGTTAGAGAAAGTAAGCAGATTTTAAGCAGATTTTATTTATCGCTACTAAAGATAGTGTACAAAGTATTGAACGTGTTTTCCAATATCTGTGTTAAAACTCCAGACCTGATACCTCAAGGTTTGGGATTGGGAATATTTTGTGTATTATCTCCTGTTTGTTCTAAATTTACATATAAACTTTAAATGTGACTTTAACTGGAGTTTGTATATATTTTTTCTTTCTTTATATAACAATTAGATACAGTGCTCCTGTCAGCTAAATCCTAAATTATTATCTGAAAAAATCCTGAGAGTTTTCAGGTGCCTAAGTAGTCCTTGGAATCATGGTTAAAAATTTCCTCTCACTCCCGAAAATCTGAAATGGCACCCTGAAGAGCCAGGAGTGGCCAGAAGTCTGCAGGAGGGCCGTGGGCTCTGAAAAGATGCAGCCACCGTGAGTGGGAGTTTTACTGCTGACTGCAATGGGACCAAGATTTCACTCCAGTTTGTTTGGCTTAATACAGTAAAATTAAATTAAAATAGAAGTCAGTGTCAGGAAGAGCTTTTACGTAAAGAAAACAAAAACAAACAAAATCTACCTCAACAGAGGAAAGAAAAAGTTGTCTGTGCACGGAGTACCTCAAGGAGCTCTAATGTTTAGACATTTTTAAGTATAGGGACGTAAATTCCATTAATGTCAAAAGGAGTTAAACACAGACATGGACAGGATACTATCCCCCAGGGAAGTATAACACACATGAAACCTTCTACATCTAAGAATAAGAAACACAAATCAACAAGAGCAAGAAAATTAAAAATTAAGGGTGATACTGTCATGACTTCAGGGCATATTCCATGATCCAGCTGTTGGAGCAGAGGACTGAGGAAGATAATTGCAAATGGGAAAAAATGATGCATCCACATGAAGGATCTGTGCTGATGAAACAGCTTAACATTTCTGAGTTACTGTCTTAATGGTTATGGCCTGGCTCCTGTAGCATGTATCCTGGCTGGGGTTCAGAAGGACAACAGAGAGTCTTAAAGTCTGGGGCCACTGCCAAGAAAAATTGAGATAATTAAAAAAAACAACTATGTGCAATACAAATGTCCATGGTAGTGGCAGCAAGTGTTTGTGGCTTGAGTCCCTGTAGTTTCCTTTCTGTAAAGAGCTTGATTACAAGTCATAATAAACTTGAATGGCTGGACCTATCCATGTGTTGAATACGGTTAAAAACAAAGTGTCAGAGCTATGGGTGTTGTGGATTTATGCTGTGTTGCAAGTGCAGGCAGCCACAAGGCTAACTTATATTGGCTCTTATACTCATGAAGGATATTAGTTAAACTTAACCTTAATCACAAGCACTTCAGAAGTCAAAACACATATTTAAAATGATGTTGTCCATGCTGTTTCAATGTGAAGGTGGTGTCTAAAAGGCCAAAGGCAGAGTGCAATAATGCAATAATATAATCACAAATACTTAAAGAGAAAGCGTAGTAATTTGTTTCCATTTCTTTAAGAAATGTTCATTTGTGTTAAGTTTAATAAACATTGAGTAATTTTATACAGAGGGATATATGTACAATGAATGATACATTATATTTCTGTAATATGTAAAAAATAAAGTCCATAAGAATTTAGTATTAAACTATTCATGTGCAGTTGTGACAGGGTCGGGCCGGATGGCTACAGAAGAGTAATAGAAGGCAGATATATTAGCCCCAGGTTAAGTAGGTCCCTTTTCCCTGGGTAAGGTAACAGGGAAGGTTCCAGAATAAAGACAGACAGGCTAATTAGAACACCTGCAGCCAATTAAGAAGCTGCAAGAATCAATTAATGCAGGCTAATCAGGGCACCTGGGTTTAAAAAGGAGCTCACTTCAGTTTGTGGTGCACGTGTAAGGAGCTGGGAGCAAGAGGCACTAGGAGCTGAGAGTGAGAACGCATACTGTTGGAGGACTGAGGAGTACAAGCATTATCAGACACCAGGAGGAAGGTCCTATAGTAAGGATAAAGAAGGTGTTGGGAGGAGGCCATGGGGAAGTAGCCCAGGGAGTTGTAGCTGTCACACAGCTGTTCCAGGAGGCACTCTAGACAGCTGCATTCCACAGGGCCCTGGGCTGGAACCTGGAGTAGAGGGTGGGCCTGGGTTCTCCCCAAACCTCCCAACTCCTAGTCAGACACAAGAGGAGTTGACCTGGACTGTGGGTTCATGAAAACAGCCAAACTGAGGGCTGCCATGAAGCTCCAAGGTGAGCAAATCCACCAATAAGTGCAAGACCCACCAAGGTAGAGGAGGAACTTTATCACACAGTATATACGTAGCTCCCTCCTGGAGCACCCCCCAGCACACTAGGGGTGAACACACCACTTACCCCTCCTTCCTAAGTGGCCCTATGGTCTGAGTCTCAGCCTTTAGCTCATCCTTCCTGGACTATACACATTAAGGTGCAGTGCCTCCCTCCTAGGGTATGTCTACACTGCATCTGGGAGCGAGCCTTCCAGCCTAGGTCCATGGACTTGTGCTAGCAGAGCTTGCACTACCATGTCAAGAACAGCTGTGTAGACGGTGCAGCTTGAAAGCTTGAGCCACAACATCCAAGCAACATCTACACAGCTATTTTTAACAAGCTAGTGCAAAGGTGGGCAAATTACGGCCCGCAGGCCACATCCAGCCTGCGGGACCATCCTGCCCAGCCCCTGAGCTCCTGGCCGGGGAGGCTAGTCCCTGGCCCCTCCCCTGCTTTCCCCCCTCCCCCGCAGCCACGCCGCAGTGTGGGCAGTGTTCTCGGCAGCAGAGCTGTGCGTTCCTGCAGGACAGCGCGGCAGCGTGTCTGGCTCCAGCCGGACGCCGCGGCTGCCAGACATGCTGTTCTGAGCGGCATGGTAAGGGGGCCGGGGCCAGGGGTTTGGATATGAGGCAGGGGGTCCCGGGGGGCAGTCAGGGGACAGGGAGCAGGGGGTGGTTGGATGGGGCAGTGGTTTGGGGGGGGCAGGGGATGAGGAACTGGGGGGGTGGAGGGGAAGTCTTAGGGGGAGGGTTGGGGTGGGTGTCAGGGGACAAGAAGTGGGGGGGGGGTTGGATGGGTGGAGGGTTCTGAGGGGGGCAGTCAGGGAGTGGGAATTGGGAGGGGTCAGATAGGGGGTGGGGGCCAGGTTGTTTGGGGAGGCAAAGCCTTCCCTACCTGGCCCTCCATACAGTTTTGCACCCCGATGTGGCCACCCCTGAGCTAGCGCAAGCTCTGAGAACACATCTGTGGACTAGGGTGGGAGGCTCACTTCCAGGTGTAGTGTACACATAAGCCTAGTGTCCTCGTGAATGAATACACAGGTCTTATGATCTCTATTTAGAGGAATCAGATAGTAAAAAGAAACTATCCCTTTACTAAGAGAAAGGATGGGGTGCTATTAAAAGAAGGGGTACAGACAGGAACCAGGGATAAAAGGGAAAAGCATGGAAATCAACACCATCAAAGAAGTCAAAAGAATAACTCCACAGCATTAATCAAATACTTCCCTCCTCACTTGACTACAATCCCACAGAGTACAAAAAGCAAGAGGAGAAACACCATAGTCTCCCCTCAGGCATTAGCTGACCAGAGCTTTTCAGCTCAAGAGAATGGTGTGATGTTCCCCTTTGCAAGGCACAGAGGTTACCATTTGATGTGAAGCAAGCCCCTGGATGTTCAAATCCTGTTTGACCTACCAGACCATGGTGGCAGGGTGAGATCTACCAGGCCAGGGTGGTTCTCTCCTGCATGTGGGAGACTTAGGTATTCTTCCCTCCTTTAAACCACTGAGAAGCTGCATCTCCTCAGGGTCTCCTCCCGAGAACACTGTGCTTACCTGCTCTTAGTGAACATGTCTGAGTGATCCTAGCTATGTGCAGCGAGTAGTTGCACCAGTAATTGGTTGTCTTAGCATGTCAGGTATGTCCCTGACCCGATAAAGACATCTCTCTGGCCAAGCCCCCAGCAACAGTCAACATGTTTGCACACCAATGAGAGGCGCATAGGTAACAAAATGGAGGAACTAGAGCTACTGGTGCAGGAAGTGAAACCAGGTATTATAGGGATAACAGAAACATGGTGGAATAGTAGTCATGACTGGACTACAGGTATTGAAGGGTATATGCTGTTTAGGAAAGACAGAAATAAAGGTAAAGGTGGTGGAGTAGCACTGTATATCAAGGATGAGGTAGAATGTAAAGAAATAAGAAGCGATGGAATGGATAAGACAGAGTCTGCCTAGGCAAAAATCATATTGGGGAAGAAAACTACTAGAGCCTCCCCTGTGATAGTACTTGGGGTGTGCTATGGACCTCCGGGATCTAATTTGGATATGGATAGAGCCCTCTTTAATGTTTTTAATGAAGTAAATACTAATGGAAATTGCATGATCATGGGAGACTTTAATTTCCCAGATATAGACTGGAGGACGACTGCTAGTAATAATATTAGGGCTCAGATTTTCCTAGATGCGAGAGCTGATGGATTCCTTCATCAAGTAGTTGCTGAACCGACTAGAGGGGATGCCATTTTAGATTTGGTTTTGGTGAGCAGTGAGGACCTCATAGAAGAAATGGTTGTAGGGGACAACCTTTGTTCAAGTGATCATGAGCTAACTCAGTTCAAACTGAACGGAAGGGCAAACAAAAATAAATCTGTGACTAGGGTTTTTGATTTCAAAGGGGCTGACTTTCAAAAATTAAGGAAATTAGTTAGGGAATTGGATTGGACTGAAGAACTTATGGATCAAAAGGCAGAGGAGGCCTGGGATTACTTTAAGTCAAAGTTGCAGAGCCTATTGGAAGCCTGCATCCCAAGAAAGGGGAAAAACTTCATAGGCAGGAGTTGTAGACCAAGCTGGATGAGCAATCATCTCAGAGAGGTGATTAAGAAAAAGCAGAAAGCATACAGGGAGTGGAAGATGGGAGGGCTCAGCAAGGAAAGCTACCTTATTGAGATCAGAACGTGTAGGGATAAAGTGAGACAGGCTAAAAGTCAAGTAGAGTTGGACTTTGCAAAGGGAATTAAAACCAATAGTAAAAGGTTCTATAACCATATAAATAAGAAGAAAACAAAGAAAGAAGAAGTGGGACCGCTAAACACTGAGGATGGAGTGGAGGTTAAGGATAATCTAGGGATGGCCCAATGTCTAAACAAATACTTTGCCTCAGTCTTTAATAAGGCTAATGAGAATCTTAGGGATAATGGTAGCATGACAAATGGGAATGAGGACATGGAGGTAGATATTACCATATCTGAGGTAGAAGCGATACTCGAACAGCTTAATGGGACTAAATCAGGGGGAATTGGCTCATGAAATTGCAAGCCCATTAGCAAGAATTTGTAATGAATCTGTAAACTCAGGGTTGAACCGTATGATTGGAGAATTGCTAACATACTTCCTATTTTCAAGAAAGGAAAAAAACGTGATCTGGGTAACTACAGGCCTGTTAGTTTGACATCTGTAGTATACAAGGTCTTGGAAAAAATTTTGAAGGAGAAAGTAGTTAAGGACATTGAGGTCAATGGTAAATGGGACAAAATACAACATGGTTTTACAAAAGGTATATTGTGCCAAACCAACCTGATCTCCTTCTTTGAGAAAGTAACAGATTTTTTAGACAAAGGAAACGCAGTGGATCTAATTTACCTAAATTTCAGTAAGGCGTCTGATAATGTGCCACATGGGGAATTATTAGTTAAATTGGAAAAGATGGGGATCAATAAGAAAATTGAAAGGTGGATAAGGAATTGGTTAACAGGGAGACTACAGCGGGTCATACTGAAAGGTGAACTGTCAGGCTGGAGGGAGGTTACCAGTGGAGTTCTTCAGGGATCGGTTTTGGGACCAATCTTATTTAATCCTTTTATTACTGACCTCGGCACAAAAAGTGGGAGTGTGCTAATAAAGTTTGTGGATGATACAAAGCTGGGAGGTATTGTCAATTTAGAGAGAGACCGGGATATCATACAGGAAGATCTGGATGACCTTGTAAACTGGAGTAATAGTAATAGGATGAAATTTAATAGTGAGAAGTGTAAGGTCATGCATTTAGGGATTAATAACAAGAATTTTAGTTATAAGCTGGGGACGCATCAATTAGAAGTAACGGAGGAGGAGAAGGACCTTGGAGTATTGGTTGATCACAGGGTGACTATGAGCCGCCAATGTGATATGGCAGTGAAAAAAGCTAATGCGGTCTTGGGATGCATTAGGAGAGGTATTTCCAGTAGAGATAAGGAGGTTTTAGTACCGTTATACAAGGCACTGGTGAGACCTCACCTGGAATACTGTGTGCAGTTCTGGTGTCCCATGTTTAAGAAGTATGAATTCAAACTGGAACAGATACTGAGAAGGGCTACTAGGATGATCTGAGGAATGGAAAACCTGTCTTATGAAAGGAGACTCAAGGAGCTTGGCTTGTTTAGCTTAACCAAAAGAAGGTTGAGGGGAGATATGATTGCTCTCTATAAATATATCAGAGGGATAAATACCAGAGAAGGAGAGGAATTATTTAAGCTCAGTACCAATGTGGACACAAGAACAAATGGATATAAACTGGTCATCGGGAAGTTTAGACTTGAAATTAGACGAAGGTTTCTAACCATCAGAGGAGTGAAGTTTTGGAATAGCCTTCCAAGGGAAGCAGTGGGGGCAAAAGACCTATCTGGCTTTAAGATTAAACTCGATAAGTTTCTGGAGGAGATGGTATGATGGGATACCATGATTTTGGCAATTAATTGATCTTAAAATATTCATGGTAAATAGGCCCAGTGGCCTGTGATGGGATGTTAGATGGCGTGGGATCTGAGTTACTACAGAGAATTCTTTCCTAGGTATTTGGCTGGTGAATCTTGCCATATGCTCTGGGTTCAGCTGATTGCCATATTTGGGGTCAGGAAGGAATTTTCTTCCAGGGCAGATTGCAAGAGGCCCTGGAGGTTTTTCACCTTCCTCTGTAGCATGGGGCACGGGTCACTTGCTGGAGGATTCTCTGCACCTTGAAGTCTTTAAACCATGATTTGAGGACTTCAATAGTTCAGACATAGGTGAGGGGTTTATCGCAGGAGTGGGTGGGTGAGATTCTGTGCCCTGCATTGTACAGGAGGTCAGACTAGATGATCATAATGGTCCCTTCTGATCATAATATCTATGAATCTATGAAACCCACGTTACACAAACCCTTCTAGTTTGGGGGTTCCTTCTTGTTTGTACAGCATCTTGATAGGTAGCTCCTAGAGTTGCCAGGCAAATAGCGTATTGTGACATTTCTTCTAGCTGCAGTGTCTGTGGGAACTGCTTCAAATAGAAAAGGAGGGAGGGAGTATAAATGTAAACATTTGGGTGTGCGCACAAGAACACTTCAGGAAGTATGCCCATTTATCTATATACATTAAACTGTGTATATACAGTGCAGAATGGGGCACTGCAGCGGGGTAATCACCCCACTCTGGCCCTGAAGGGGTTAAAAGCAGCCCTGGAGAGGGCTGCAGCTGGGAAAAGCTGAGTGAATAGCTGACCACAGGTGTGGCCAGTTCAATCAGGGCCCAGCTGGCCCTTATAAGAGGGCTGAGGGCAGGAGCTGGGGGAGCTCTGGCCCTGGAGTGGGAAGGGCTAGCTGCCTGAGAGCAAGGTACCTGAAGTGGAGCAGTGCTGGGGAAGAGCAAATGGAGCTAACAGCTCCATTAAGGCCCATTACTATTCAAAATAATCTTCCTATGTATTTTTAGCTCAAGCCTTTTTTAAAAACAAACAATTTGCTTCCAAGCACCATTGACAAGGAGCTGCTAGATGGTAGCTAGTGGGAGTGGAAGCAGGTTGTTGGTCTCCTTAATCCAAGACATAAAATGACCCCCTCCCTCACCGCACGAGGACCGCACAAGAGTGCCACAAGTTAAAAGCATGAAAAAAACAAGTGGCAGAGAATTGCTGAGCTCAGCCCTAGTGCGATATCTGTTAAAGAACTGCGTGTGCACGAGAGCCCATGACACTAACAGAAGGTAGCTGCACTCTTCCTCTACTCTATCCCTACACCTATGACAAAACTGAATCTGCAAAGCTCCAAAGCTGTTTTTATTCCATATAAAAGAATCTGTCCTGACCAAATAAAACCATACAGGACTGTTGCAGGGACTAGTAAGATTAACGCCTTTCTGCACGAGGACAGTGACACACAGAAAAGTAGGGTGTATGTTTTTGCAGAATCTCAGGCCCTGATCATACAAAGGGATACATGCACTTGACCATTCCAGCCTTGTGAAGTCCTATTGAAATCAACAGCACTCTGTCTGGCACTAAGGACCTGCTGAGAAAATCCCATTACAGGAACCGGGAGGACTTAAGTCCACAGTTTATATTTCAGAGGTCCTGGAAGGAGCCTTGGGGGTGGCAATCACAGCTAGTAATTATTTCTGAAATTGGGGCATGAAAAATTTCTATTACAACTATACGCAAAAAGTTGGATCAGCACTAACATCTACTGGAATTGGTAAAGCAGCATATCTATGATTCATTATTATTAATAAATAGTTTTTCAGTACAAAAATGTGATAGATCATTTAAAAAACAACAACAACAAACAAGGCACAATCCCTGGCCCAAGTAGTTTACAACGCAAAAGCTGATGTGACACAAGTGACAGTTGTGCACTCTTTTTTCCACCAAGTGTTCCATAACAGAAGGTAATTTTTTGCTCTACTCGTCACTAGTGAGGCCTCAGCTGGAGCAGTGTCCTATTCTGGGTGTTACACTTCAGGAAAAACGTGGATAAATTGGAAAGTCGAGAGGGGAGAGAGAAAAAAATGATAAAAGGTTTAGAAAACCTGACCTATGAGGAAAGGTTAAAAAACTGAGCACATTTAGTTTTGAGAAGAGAATACTGCGCGGGGAACCTGATAATATAGTCTTCAAATATGTTAAGGGCTGATTAAGGTAGTCATGTCTCTCTCCCCATCTGTCAGGGAGGGAGACCACGCCCCTTCACTATAATGCCTCTGGAGCAGGGGTAGGCAACCTATGGCACATGTGCCGAAGGCTGCAAGCGAGCTGATTTTCAATGGCACTCACACTGCCTGCGTCCTGGCCACCGGTCTGGGGGGCTCTGCATTTTAATTTAACTTTAAATGAAGCTTCTTAAACATTTTAAAAACTTTATTTACTTTACATACAACTATAGTTTAGTTATATATTATAGACTTATAGAAAGAGACCTTCTAAAAACGTTAACATGTATTACTGGCACGCGAAACCTTAAATTAAAGTGAATAAATGAAGACTCGGCACACCCCTTCTGAAAAGTTGCCGACTCCTGCTCTGGAGCAACCCAGTTCAGGGAGGAATTAGCTGACAGTTAGTAGGCCCAAACCTGCAGTCCAGGCTGGGCAGCAATTGAGTCTGTGCACCCCAGCCCTCAGGCAGGGCGGGGAAGCTAACAGTTAAGAGCTCTGGCCTGCACTCAGGCAGAGCAGCAATGAGTCTATAGGCCTGGGGCACTCAATCAGGGTGGGCAGCTAATGGCTCTGGCCTGCCAGGGATAAACTCTCTGGCGGGGCAGACAGCAAAACTGTCTAGTATCCTAGCTCGAGTGGACGACAGACCAATGCAGGCCTCTTGGTCTAAAGGTGGAGAGGCTGCCATCTGCAGGGGTGGAATGACAGGGGTAGGGGGACACAAGCCCACCTGACTCCACTGTGTCCGAACCCAGGGCCCTAGGAGTGGTCTGCCACCGGTCAGCAGTGAATCCGGCCACAACATGCAACAGTCAGTAATGCAGCCAAACCCTATTCAGCTTCCCTGGGCTCCTTCCTACACTCCCATCCAGGGGGTGACTGGGTTCATCGCTGGGATAAACAGCTAGTGGCAGCCCCAACAGCTGCTCGGTGCCCTCCAGTGCCTAGTAGCTCCAGCAGTCCTTCCAGGTCTCTGACGTGTAGCGGCCTCTGTCAGGCCCGAGGTCTAGCAGCAGGGAGGGGGAAATGTCCTGGTCCTCCAGCAGCTCTCCTCTAAGTGAGCTGGAGGGCCTGCCTTTTATATTTCCGGGCCCTGTCCTGCCCCTCTGCTTCCTGTGGGGCGGTCACGGGTCTCTCTGTCAGGGAGGGCGGCCATGCCTCCTTGCTACAGGCTGTTATAAAGAGGATTGTTCTCCAAGCCCATTGAAAGTAGGACAAGATGTAATGATCTTAATCTGTAGCAAGGGAGACTTAGGTTAGATATTAGGAAAAGCTTTCTAATAGTTAAGCACTGGAATAGGCTTTCAAGGGATGCTGTGGAATCCTCATCATTGGAGGTTTTAAAGAACAGGTTGGACAAATCTGTCAGGGATGGTCTAGGTTTATTTGGTCCTGCCTCAGTACAGGGGACTGGATACGATGACTTCAAGGTCTCTTCCAGTCCAACATTTCTATATCTCTTTTTACATATGCACAAACCAGGTTGCTCAGATACTACATTGATGTGGGCCATTTTAAATGCATAGATGGTATGGGTTGAATTCCCCCAACCCCATTCTACTAGTGTCTACATTTTTTTAATTTTTCAAAAATCCACTCTATTCACACTAATTCCACCTCATTCATCCTGGCTCTCCATTTGAACAGCAACCTCCAGCATCATTTCTAGAGTTCTGTATCCCTCTCCCCCCTGTAGGTCACCACGGTAGCTGATAGAGTTTGTCAGCAAGAATCCAGGCCAGGCAGAGAGCAAAGGTGAGCAGCATCCATCATCCTTGCTCTGCCCTTGCTAGGGTTCTGACTCCATGCCTGGCAGGGTTATAGTGCCAGGGCTTCTCCCTCATGTGGTCCCTGCTAGGAGAATTCTAGACCCAGTCCCCACCCCATTCCTCTTATCACCTTCCTTGCTTTCTCCCTTCCTGCTTACACAGCAACAGCAGCGGTTCCACACAATGAAGATGTGGGTGTAGCTGCAGAGACCAGAAGTCTACCTACATTTTTGAAGGTGCGCTTGGGAGTGCAGGGAACTGCAAGCTGCAGCCAATACCAGTCTCTGGTTGCTGTTGTGTTATGCTGGTTGAAAAATTTCCATTGAAATAGCAGAAAATTGAGAGTTTCCAACTAAAAAATGGGGTATTCTTGTGTGAGAATTGTCTACTTCCTGTGAAAAAATTCAGTTTTTGCATTGAATAAACGAATGCCCCAAGCCCCAAATATTTCAAATCGGAAAGACTGCCATGATACCTCATGGGAGGTTTAGTTTGGGTGTCTCAAGCGCCCTTTCTCCTCAGTAGCCCAGTTCCCCCACCAAACTAAATCTCCCAAGGTGTACATTGGCCAGAGAAGCTCACATGAAACAACTCCTCCATTCCACAAAAAGGGAGACCATGATGCATCAAAGAAGATGTAGTCTGATCAGGAAGCCTGATCTATAAAGGAGAATGGGAACTATGAGGCTCTGTGGCATCATTTCCAAACTGAAATATTTGAGTTTTCAACCAAAATACTTTGGTTTTTGAATTTCCAACCCCCTCCCCGCCAAAAAACCCCCCACAAAAAAAAGCCAAGAATTTCCATAGAAAAATTGTAAAGGAAAAGGAAAATGTTTATTTCATGCTGAATGAAACCCTAATTGTTTGACCATGTTATGGTTATATAAAGATAATTTAGATGGTAAATATAAGCTGTCTGTGCTTTACTGAGGAACGCACAGATACAGTCTGAATATTGTCAGAGAGGTGGGCAACATCAGAGTGCTAAGATGGGGACCACAGCAACAAGAGCACCACATGAGGGCCTGGAACTGCTTGAGGGCCTGGGCAGCTTTCTCCATAGGACCTAGGAACTCAAACATAGGAGCCAGCACCCTAGAATCAGTATTACCAGTTTATCTGGGAGCATTGGAGAAGATTCCCTATGGTTGTCCAGATGGTTGAAACAGTTCTAAGCTGTGTAGTTGAAGCCACAGAACCTGAAACAGAAAGGGAAGGTGGAGGCCTTTGGCATCACTCAGCTGTAGGACTTCCCCCCAATCCTTTAAATAGTTATGTTCTTCCAGTTCACAGCAATTCAAGGGACTGGAGGCCCAGGGCATCCACCCTGCCAAGGGGGGGGGAGAAGGCCTCCAGCTTCTGCTCACCTTCAATCCCTCTCAAGACATTTCTGCCTTATTTATCTTTTGTGTAGCACTTTGCAGGGAGAACTGTACTAATTAAAGCCCTGAAGAAAGCCAGGTTACTAAAGTGCCCCAACAGCTTGAAGGGTTTGGGTATGGGAAAAGGTAAATTCATCTCTACTGAACACATTACAGATTTAAGACACCCATTGTTTGGGTTTTGTGGCACAAGTGCAACTGAAAGTTGATGCCGTTATACAGGGTGGGAGAGGACACAAAGTTTATTCTGTAAAGGCACAAGGCTGTCTGTAGACCACTTAAACTGACTTTTTATGATTTACTCTATTACACTCAATTTGAAATATAATGTATGTACATACGTAATAAGTGTTTGTGCATTATTAAATTCTGGGGACTTATACAAATCTGTCAAACTGTGCTTCATCCACTATCAGAGCAGTCACACCATTTTAGTCTTCAGTTTAGTTTCAGATAATAGCAACATCTCCACTATATGTACATGAGAGATTGATACAAATATTGCTGTGATTATTGAGAGTTAATCTTACTTTGCTGATATACATTTGCATTTCGGGTACTGTATACCTACAGTTTTGGCAAATGCACAATCTTCCTCAATACCCTCTACCACCAAACCCCCCCAAAACTTACTGTTGACATGTGACAGCTGTTTGAGACTACATACAAAGCTTGGTTTGCTGGTAGACTAATCCAAAACATCATTGGTCATAAATCTACTTAGAAGAAATGTCTTCATCCTCCACTTGAGATAACATAACTGATATAACCTTGTAAAGGACTCTTTATAACTATCATATGAAAATTTATGTCTCAATACTCTACAAGGATTTTAATGTTATTTCTCTATCTTTATGGCCACAAGACAAAAAGAAAGTGACAGGTTTCAGTGTGGTAGCCGTGTTAGTCTGTATTAGCAAAAACAACGAGGAGTCCTTGTGGCACCTTAGAGACTAACAAATTTATTTCGGAATAAGCTTTTATGAACTAAAACCCACTTCATCAGATTCATGGAGTGCAAAATACAGTAGGCAGGTATAAATACACAGTACATGAAAAGATGGGAGTTGCCTTACCAAGTTGGGGGTCAGTGTTAATAAGACAATTCAATCAAGGTGGAAGTGGGCTATTCTCAACAGTAGAATACTTTGTAGTAGTGATGAGGCCAAAGTAATCAGGGTGGCCCATTGCAAAAGTTGACAAGAAGGTATGAGTAACAGTAGGGGAAAATTAGCTTGGGGAAATTATTTTTTGTAGTAACCCATCCACTCCCTGTCTTTATTCAGGCCTAATTTGATGGTGTCCAGTTTGCAAATTAATTCCAGTTCTGCAGTTTCTCGTTGAAGTCTGTTTTTAAAGTTTTTGTTGTTGAAGAATTGCCACTTTTAAGTCTGTTATTGAGTGTCCAGGGAGACTGAAGTGTTCTCCAACTGGTTTTTGAATGTTATAATTCTTGATCTCTGATTTATGTCCATTTATTCTTTTGTGTAGAGACTGTCCGGTTTGGGCAATGTACATGGCAGAGGGGCATTGCTGGCACATGATGACATATCACATTGGTAGATGTGCAGGTGAACGAACCCCTGACAGTGTGGCTGAGATACTTTTCTATTTCCAAGTGCATTTAAAAGGAAGCTTACCTTGATAAGATTTTAGAACATTCTAGCTCTGAGCCCTTTATAGGTACAATTTGGGTACATGGATATTCCTTAACAGGATTCTTAAGAAACAGTTTTCTCCGGTAACACAAGCTCACTGCAGCCATCAAATTGAATCATGATCTTCAGTAAGACCAGTAATTTTCTTTTGGCTTCCAGTAACCAGCTTAATTCCAACCAGTTCACAAAGAATCCAGTGGTTTATGTGAAACATGACAATGATCTTCATTTGAACTCCCTGTCCACAGGGCTAAAGAAGATGATCCTCTCTTTCCTTAGTCCCTGATATATTCTCAGAAAAGTCACCTTTGTTTCCCCACTACCTCTGCCTTCCATTATTATTTGTGCAAACTTCAACTGACTTCTATAGTTGAGATCAAACAAATTAGTGGTCAGATAATTTCATTATTCATCGTCCTGTTATTACTACATATACATGACAGTACAAGAAGATTACTACAGTGATAATTACAACTTATATAGTATCCTGGCATGAGGAATCCAATCGTGGCATGGAACTGGCATAGCTAGCTCTATGCCACAACTCATCTACTAACATAAGAGTAAGAAAAGTATCAGGGGAGGAAAAGATGTGGCCTGCTGTCTGATAAATAGAGCTGCTTGGAAAATTTCTGTCAATGTTTAAACAGAAAATGGTTCTGCAAAAAAGTCAAAATTTTCCATGGGAAGATATCAATTTTGCAAAAAAAAAAAAAAATAATAATAATGTGCCATTGGTTAAGTTGAAATGAAATATTTAGTTTCCAAATTATTTCATTTTGGGTCAGTCAACTCAAATGAAACATTACAGGTCAGACCAGTTTGATATTAATATGCTTCCACTTAAGTTGCTGTGAAACCTGGAATAGAAACTGGAATTCAGGTGCCTTACACCCTTGTTGTTCTCCCTTATGGGTCAGACTTGTAGCCAGACTTCATCTCCCATGATGCACCACAGTCTCCCCTCTGACTGAGCTGCTACCGTGCAGCACAGTAACCCCACAATCATGATGCACTATGGAAGGTGCAATCTGGCTGGGAAGCTTGGTCCATAGGAGGCCATCAGGAACCCAAACCACAACTCCCATGAAGTAATATGGCAGCTCAAGTGGTTGCATTGTTAACACTGAACCGACCTGCAACAAAATTTTCAGATTCAGGAATGTTGAAACATTTCATTTTGCCCAAAAAGGTCCAAGTGAAAGTGTGGAAACTTTTCATTTCCATACTGAAATTTTTCAGAACTTCTTGTTTTGATATTTTGTCATGATTCAGAATAAAAAGCAGTAAATAAATACCAGGATTTCCCATGGGACAGAAATTCTGATTTTTGATCAGTTCTACTGAAAAAAACCCAGATGCACCTTGGTCTCAGAGCCGCTCTAAATTATGCTGAGCCAAATTGAAGTATATATCCCCTTAACAGCCATAGGCACTGGGATAGTGCAGAAGTAGAAAAAAGACACCTTTCACTTCAACCCCTTCCCCATTCAGCAGCACCGAATGGAAATATGGTGCAGCTGACGATCTGGGCGTATATGTTTAGAACTGGACAAAATATTCATCAATTTTTCCCCCAATTAATATTTGCTTATATTATTGTTTGAAAAATTCTGCAAAATTGGATGAATTCTGGGGAAAAAAAGTTTTTTCCTCCATCAGAGCTTCAAGTAACAGATGTTTCACAATTTAGATTTTTTAAAATTATTTTTGCATGCAATGGGCCACTGGACTAATTTTTCACCAAAAATGCTCACTTTTTTGACCATCTCTGTTCTGAGTTCTAGTCTCACGTCTGCCAATGGCTGGCTAAATATTTTGCACTTACTAGATACAACACTTTCCAAACATGATGTAATTAGGCATATATGTATCCTCATTTATAGAAACACTTGTGGAAACAAAAGTATAGAGAGGTTAAGTGACGTATCCTCTGTTATACCTTGGTCTCCTTACCGCCAGCCTTGTGCTTAGGTGACAATGTCTCCCCAGGCAAGATGCTTAACTCTTCTATGTCTCAGTTTAACCAGTCTGTTACATGGCAACCACTACAAAGACCATTTCAGTCATCAGATTAACTTTGATTAGAGTTCAGAATAACTGGATTTAGTCATTTGTGGGTTTCTGGAAATAGGATTGCTACAAAATAATAATTGCACAGAATTAGGTAAATTGGCCTGACTTGACCTAGATGCAACATGTACTAGGTTGTCACCAGTAAACACATCATCACAAACCGATTACAACAACAAAGCCAGTAGGGTCTAATTATGCCCCTCATTGAATTATTTTAACTTACTTTTTCCTCTGAAAGATGCTGACACAACGGGAAAAGCATGTCCTTTTCACCAAAACTTTGATACCATTGTCCTCATGTGCTTAAGTTTCCAGAGACCTGATCACATGCTCGATAAACGTGTATGCACATACACACATACTATTGAACTTCTGTATGGCATGTAATACTGCACACAGATCGGAAAGGTAACAATCTCTGTATTGTTCAGATGCTACATAAAAAAAA
This sequence comes from Caretta caretta, assembly GCF_965140235.1. Taxonomy (NCBI): domain Eukaryota; kingdom Metazoa; phylum Chordata; order Testudines; family Cheloniidae; genus Caretta; species Caretta caretta. The sequence goes on from NC_134207.1 coordinate 67,614,870, forward strand.
AGTCTAATGAAAACAATAGAGTAAGAATGACATTAGAAAGGGTTGTGGTTTAAAGGCTGAAACCTCAAACCATTTTTATCCAGTGAAGATTCCTGTTACCTGATTGACTGTTGTGGTCGAATTTTTGCTTTCCACTGCCTGAGGGGAAGGAGAAGAACCCATTGTAACTGTTCTTTCTAAGTTTTCCAGGACTAGCCGCAGTTAATAGGCAGCTGAGTCACGTGTTTCTTGAGAGAACAACCTGAATGGTGCTTGAAGAAAAAAAGAAAGTTACTTCAGAGGTTTTTACTTTTAAAGCTTCCACCTGTAACAAACTACGGCATTGTGGCCCTTGATTCGGCGGATGTCCAGTGTGACTAGAAATGGGCCAATTTTGGAACATGGAACCACTTTAATTTTGTGGGGTTTAGATTCACAATCGCAGATGTTATCCTACCTCCACAATTTTGGTTCTGAATAGGTTCCAAAACTGCAAGAGGTCTTGTTTCCTGCTTCCAGGTTGGATGTGGTCAGAATCACGCAAATTAAAATCTTGCGCAATTACAACCCCAAATGGTAGGAATCTCATGTGAACAACAGAACTGGGAAGTCCCTGCCATTGTGGTCTGGAATCCTGCAAGAAATGTTTGAGAGACTTCAGCTATATTGATTTTAAGCCTGAGCCTGCATCTTAACCCTGGTTGGACCTTGAACCTCCAAGCCAAATCTTAGCCCCAAACTAATTCCTGTCCAAAGCCCACCTTCTTTGCCCACCTCTGATCCCTTTCCTCTCTCACCCACCACCAAAATTCAAATTCACCTCTAGAATAGGAAATATCCAAAGCTTGCAGTATAGCCTTTTGTTAAAATGTATGTTTGATTAATTGCTGTTGAAGCCTCGGTAAACAGGTCTTATAATGCTCATCCTGGGGTTTACAAACACACACACAATTTCTATCTGACCCTAGTGAAGTCCAAAAGCTTCATTTGGCTCCAGCAAAAATGCAGTACCTGCCAACTAGCTGCTAACACCCCCTATTTTAGGATGCATGATAAGTATATGATAGTATGATTGACAGTAGAAGATTCCATCTTGTAACTGAGCATAATAAGTTTAACTAGGGTCTGAAGCATTCATTTAAAGAACTTAAGCTATAAAATTCAGCATAGCTTCTGAAGCCCTGAAAAAGCATATTCCAGTTTCCATGATTTTCAAACCTTAGTAACTGGTATATTGAATATACAGAATTTTCCAGGTCTACCTCTCTTCATTCCAGGCTTTAAAATGGAATGAAACATGAGAAGAACATTTAGGGCCAGGTCTTTGGGCATGGTGCAACACCTTTGCACCAAACTGCTGGTGGACTCTGCAGACACTACCTACCTGGTCTAGTGAAGATCACATACACTGGCGTAGAACTGATGAAATAGCCTTAGTGGCAATGATGGATGATCTCCTCCTGTCTATGGATAGAGGAAAAACATCCACTATCATCTCCCTGGTGTCTGCTGCACCATTCAACACTGTTGATCATTCTGTCTCACCTAGGAGAGGCGACAGGGGTCCAGGGTAATGCACTAAAATGGTTTGGAGGGATTCAACCAACAACTAGTGATAGGAAATTGCACCTCCAAAACTAGTCCCCTTACCTGTGGGGCTCCACAAGGATCAGTTCTCTCTCTGGTCCTTTTCAACATCTACATGCAGCCACTAGGTGAACTAGTCTAAAGACGTGGACTCAAGTGCCAGCAATATGCAGATGATACACAGCTCTACCTATCTTTCATCACATATGACCACTCCACTACCACCAAGATGGCCCACTGCTTGGATGAGATCATCTCATGGAGGAAGAACAGCTGACTGAATCTGAGCAAGACAGAGACGATGCTGGTGGACCAAGGAAAGTATTTTGAACGGTTTGCAGTCATGATGTGGTCTCCACTGATTAAAGAGTCACATGCATAATGGGTCAATTCAGTCTGTAGTCTTGGATTACTTGCTGACACTGAGCTCTCACATAGCAGCATCTGTGATTAATACTTTCTACCATCCCCACTTTGCTAGGAAACTCTGTCCCATCCTAGCAGATGAAGACCAGGCCCCAGTTATTCATGCCTTCAAAACGTCTCAGTTGGATTACAGCAGTGCAATATACCCATCCATGAAGCCATAAGCACTTAGGAAACTCCAGCTAGTGCAGAATCTGCAGCATGCCCCCTCAGCAACACAAGCCACCATGAACACACCAGACCTGTCCTCCACTGGCTTCCCATAGAATTTTGAATCAATTTTGAGATCTCAGTCCTTATCTTCAAAGTGCTCCATGGCATGGGCCCAGGATATCTAAGAGACTATCTAAAGCTCCAAAATGAACACCATGGTCAACAACTATGCTCCTCTGGCACAATAGAACTCTCTACGATAAGAATAACTCTCATCTGTGCAGGAAACAGAACTTTCTGAGGGTGATCTGAAACTGTGGAATGAACTCCCTGAAGAACTAAGGACCATTACAAACCTCACTGTTTTCCATTCTGAGTGAGAGACTGTCATAAATATAAAGGGAAGGGTAACCACCTTTCTGTATACAGTGATATAAAATCCCTCCTGGCCAGAGGCAAAACCCTTTCACCTATAAAGGGTTAAGAAGCTAAGGTAACCTAGCTGGCACCTGACCCAAATGACCAATGAGAGGACAAGATACTTTCGAATCTGGAGGGGGGGGAACAAAGGGTTTTTCTGTCTGTGTGATGCTTTTGCCGGGAACAGATCAGGAAGGCAGCCTTAGAACTTCTGTTAAGTTAATAAGTAATCTAGCTAGAAATGCGTTAGATTTTCTTTTGTTTAATGGCTGGTAAAATAAGTTGTGCTGGATGGAATGTATATTCCTGTTTTTGTGTCTTTTTGTAACTTAAGGTTTTGCCTAGAGGGATTCTCTGTGTTTTGAATCTGATTACCCTGTAAGGTATTTACCATCCTGATTTTACAGAGGTGATTCTTTTACCTTTTCTTTAATTAAAATTCTTCTTTTAAGAACCTGATTGATTTTTCATTGTTCTTAAGATCCAAGGGTTTGGGTCTGTGTTCACCTGTACAAATTAGGGAGGATTCTTATCAAGCCTTCCCCAGGAAAGGGGGTGTAGGACTTGGGGGGATATTTTGGGGGAAGATGTGCCCAAGTGGGCTCTTTTCCTGTTCTTTGTTTAAAACGCTTGGTGGTGGCAGCATACGGTTCAAGGACAAGGGAACCTTGTACCTTGGGAAAGTTTTAGCCTAAGCTGGTAAGAATAAGCTTAGGGGGTCTCTCATGCAGGTCCCCACATCTGTACCCTAGAGTTCAGAGTGGGGAAGGAACCTTGACAGAGACACATTACTTTGCCTTTGCCTTCTGTAATAAACACACAACAGCAAGTATATTTATATTTACAAAAAACATACACACACTGCACACACTTTTCATTCTGGGGAGAGCATGATAACAAACACATGACAGGCATGTACTCACACTGCTTAATACACTAGTGGAAGCTGCTCAGATACTGCAGGGATGAGCAGGATATAAGAACCTACATAGAATAGACAAAGATTTGTATGCCACATATCCTTCTGGCTAGTATAGTGGGTAAGGCAGGATGTATCCTGAGAAAAAGAGCTATGGTCAGGATGCCCCTGTGCCATGCTAGTCCTGGGCAGCATTTTTGTCTCTGGTGGCTGTTACGGGGAAGCACAAGTTAGATAGCCTTCAGGCTGCTCTAACACAGTGCAGGGAGAATGGCACACAAAGAACAGCATCCAGACCAAGGCAGTGCAAAGGAGTCATCGCTGCATAAACCTTTGGCTTCAGCTCTGTGCATTTTGGCCATGCCTGAAGATCTGGCCAACAGACCTTGGTGAGGGGGAAAACTCCCCACCATAATCAGGAAGGATCTAAAGAACTCTTTTAGGCACAAGCATCCCCAATCCAGTGCACTCTTGAGGCCTGGCAAGACCAGAGATGGGCAGGTCCTTAAAGGTGGCACTCAGAGGGAAGCAGAGCAAGAGCTCCTTAGTCCCACAGAGCAGGGACTGCTTACCAGTGAAGCTGCTGAAGAGCCTCTACTGCATGTAAAGGGATCATCTGTACTTTTGTTTTCTTTTTATTAGAGCCTGGGCATTCAGGCTGGGTCTCTCAGACACACATGGGTTAGAAATCCAGCCCACTTCACAGAAACTTACCTTTGGCCTTGTGGGAAACAGCAGGGCAAACCCACACTGCGTTGTGGGTTGCACGATTATTTTGTTTGCCTTTTTTGTTTTGGACTGCTTCTTATGCCCAGAAGCAGGGGAGCTGCTCCCCTAAGACATACTGCACTCTGAACAGGTGATACAGCAATGCCTACAGCCAAAGAAGGATGTCTGAGATGAGAGAGGTGTCTATCCTCACCTCCAGGGAGTGCCCTAGAGGTACAGCTTATGACAGGTTTCTTGTCTGGTCATCATTTCTTCAAAAGCAGTGTTTAAATGGATGTTTCAGGGTGTGCTCTGAGTAACTGTGTTGGTACTAGACTTACATAAACATTTTCACCTTTTAAGATGTTTACAGTGAAAACAGATTTTTCAATTAACTATTTTTAAAACAAGCCACAGTAACAAAATCCACATTTGTTTTGCAAAGATCTGCCTTAGTAAAGATGGCAAAAAGTTGCATCACGGCCCCATATACAAAGCACAATTATTCAAAGTATATGTTTAGGGCAATTTATGCCACCCTGGTCATCCTACTTTGACCAGTCGGTACATTCCAAATCCCTTGCTGGGTTAGCGTGGTGCAGTGTGGCTACCTTCCGGGAGGTGGATTTGGAAGCATGAAGATGCTACTTGATAAATTACAATTCTTAGCAGCCACCAATACCCTCTGAATTCTTAGTCCATTGACAGATCACCATCTGGAAGAACATTGGAGGGGCACACCACGAAGAGTGGAATTGGAGATACAGCAAATGAGTATGCTGATCCTCATACCATCTCTAGGTTACAAGAGAGGGCTTACATTTCATTTTCTTTAGACCTACTCTACAGATAATTTTCTGAATTCAAATGTGAAAATAGCAGTTTTCACCTACAGTAACTATCTTAGCATAAAAGTTGAGGCAAAACCCATTATTTTTCTACTGTTTTTCACCAGTGAAGATGTCTTGTGTACCTTCAGGGGGGAAATCCTATCTGACTCGTTGGCAGCCAAGCAGTGATCTGCCACCAACACCATTTTGCTCTTAAGTTGTATCTACACCAAGAATTTTAGGCACTTCTCCCATCATTGGTCTAGCACTGAGCAGGTTCACCAGGGCTAGCAACAGTTGGAGTTAGTGTGGATTGGCTACGGTACCCTTTAGTTTTGTTCTTTCTTGAGCACTAGGCACCCTCTTGCTGAATGGGTGGGGTGGGAAAAGAAGAAGTTTCCTACACCCATTTCTCCTCAGAATATCCACATAATACAGGATAGGGTTTGGCCCTTAGTTGGCACTTTAATCACTTGCTGGACAGTAGGTTCAGTAATAAGGTGATTTCAATAGGATTTAGGCACTTTTGAACGTCCTAGTGAATGCCTAAATACCTTTAAAATCTGGCCCAGTGTCACCTCATTCATGAGCCTATTGTCCACCAACCCAGAAACCTTGCAGTAATAAATAGTTACTTTTCAACCATGTCCATTCAATCTCATCCCCTGGAAGGCTTTGAGCAGGAGTTTGGACTAGATGACCTCCTGAGGTCCCTTCCAACCCTGATTCTATGATTCTATAATTCTATGTGTCGGAGTGCAATCCACTGTCACTATGCATCCATGCTAATAACAGAAGACAGCTTTCCAGTAGCAACCACAAATATTTTATTTAGCTTAGACTGTGTATCAGGAAGCACATACTGTAGCTGGAGAAAAAGGTTTGAAAACTGGCATGGTAATAGATATGAGTAACAAATTGCGTGCATTTGACAAAAATGCAGTTCTGTTTCCTTGGAAACAAAAGCATATGTGTATGAAGCAATCCATTTTGTGGGTTTGTGGTATTGTAATCAGGCAGATACTGTGTGAGTTGTGTGCGTGTGACAGAATGTGTATGTAGTTATATGAACGAGTCTGTCTTGGCAGTAGGGAACAGAGTTTGGTTTCCTTATGTGTCACATGCTGGGTAAAATACAGCTAAAAGTATTTCTCTGACTGATTGTCTGAGAGAGCTTTACTATATGAAATTTTTTTTCTGCAACAGTTTACCATAAGTGCACACATAAGTGTGGTTTGAAATCTGGGCCATGTACTCACTTCTCCGGTTCATCTTTTATTTTATTGTAGAACTGTGATGCTTTCATAATATTTGTCCAGAATCCCAATTCTGATAACTTTGCAGTTCTCTGAATACCCAAAGACACCAGTAAAATGACTCATTTAACCAACAGGGGAAATCTAAAATTGAACAGTAGAACTTCTAGACAGTGGAAAAGCACAAACCATAAAATAGGATAGATACTGTACACATGCAAAACAGGAGTCACCCTCATTAATGAACTATTTAAAAATTTGGGAAATTGTCACATCATCTGATTCAGGGACAGCACCCCGGAAGGCTCAGATAAAATAATGTTCTGCCACTCCCCAGCTCCTGAAGTCCTTCAGACTTGTAACATTTGGTTTATAAATCTCCTTTGCTTTCAGTTATCAGACAAGACAGATCTAGCCTATGGATTCAACATTTGTTCAGAACAGTTCCTCCCTCTAAGGCTGTAACACCTAAAAAGCTGTCATCAACCCTTATCACCAAATAGTCACTAACCTCAGAACTAGAAATATATTAGGATTTAATAAGGGCTAAAGGCAATTTAGGAACATTTCTTTTGGCACAAAAGCTCATAAACCCTGGTGTCAAATATTTTTCCAGACACCACGCTACAGAGTCTTAAAAAAAAACACAAAACTCCCCCCCACCCCGTTTTTTTCCATTCATTTTGGTCCATTGCTCCACTATTTGGTATTTCACTCCTGTCAGCAGAAAGAGCTGGAGATTTTAGTAACATTTAGATGTAAAGTATGAGGGGCTCATTAAAGGGTCTGAGGGGGGAAATCACTTTCTCCATAGGGATTCCGATGGGACACACTCTCCCTTAGCATGCCCCCTTGAGTCTGTACATAATGTCACTGGTATCTTCAGCTCCAGCAACTCCTGCAGGCTAGCTGCCTCTCACAGGGCCTTCCATGGCTTGGTCGTCTGGCCAAGTCAAGAAGTCCAAACCCCCTTCTGGAATAACGAAGAGGTCCAAATGCAAATCCAAAATATAAATCTCCAAACGAATAATTTCTTCTGCTTTGATTCCTGTGCCCCTTCTCCGGGCCCATGCAGAGCTTCTCCTATATTGCTGCTTCACCAGCAGGATTCCCCAACTGCCTCCCTTCCCCAGGGGATGTGGCACTTTATCTCCGGGCTCTCCCCATTTCCATTTACAGCCCTACCTCAGGAATTCCCCAACAGTAACCAAACCTGTTCCCTGTGAGTTTCTTCTAACCATTGTAGACCCTAACTCAGGGTCCCCTCCACACAGGAGCCTCCTCTGCTCCCTGTGGATCTTCCTATCTCCTTCCCAGGAGCCAGATTCAAACTGTAGGACTGGCTGGTCTAGGCACAATCCCCAGTTTCCTTGCTGGAACTTATTGATAGGAGCACTGAACTGTCTCCCTCAGGGCCAGATTTAGTGGGAGGCAAAGCAGGTGACTGCCTGGGGTGCTGGATTTGGGAGGCACGGGGCTACAAATGTAGTAAAAAAAAAAGGGTATTCAAAAGTTTAACCAATGGAGGGGGGAGGGCGCTGAAGATGTTCCTCACCTGGGATGCCGTTTGGTCATGGCTGGCCATGGTCTCCCTTCCCCAGGGATCCTGATAGTTCTCTTTGGGCTCTCAATGTTACCTCTAAACCCCCATTCAGCACTTGTCCCTACTGCTCCACCTCCTGTGGGTTCCTACAGCAGCCACAGAACTTCTCTAGAGCAAGAGCCCTCTTTCTTTCCCTCCTCCTTTCAAGCAACTCTTTATGCTGCTCTCGCAGCCTCTTTCTAGCTCAGTTGCTCCATTACTGATTAGCTAAAAGCCACCACCCGGAATACCTGATTGCTCCCAACTGTAGTCCACTGGTTTGTCATGGGCCAATTAGAACCTAATTCTACTGAAGGGCCATTGGCCCCATGACAAGGATAAAGAGAGCCAAAAAAAAAAAAAAACTAATCTCACTCACTGCTCTATTTTTCATGAAGATCCAGACTGAGGTGATTCCTTAATATGTCAGACCACACCTGCCAACCAATTTGTCCCTGCCCCTCCAAACCTAATCAATTTCTGTTCACATGATCGTACCAGTGCACACAAGGCCAGCCTGGTGATTTTGGGGTGAGTCAAGGAGAATTCTTTGCAGTACAGTCCAAATATAAATGACACACTTTATATAAAGAATGTCGGGAAGGGAAAAATCCAGCTGCAGAAGAGAACCCTTGATGCTGCTGGGCTGTGAGCACAGTTGCCAATATTGAAAAAAAAATTACAAGGGACATTTGTCCAAGCAAATAGGGGATCTGGTGGACAATTAGCTCCCACTGTGAAATTTTAGCAGGATCCAATGCACATACAGTGTTTTAAACATTAACTACTACATTATTACAACTACCTTACCACCACCTGTATAGTGGGTATTATCCCAATATTACAGATGGGGAGATAACTAGAAAGGTTAGGTAGTTTAGGCCAGCGCAGGAGTTAGTATCAGGCCTTGAATTAGAATACAATTCTGTACCTAGTCTACTACACTGGGTAACCTCCCACGCTATTGAGATGCCCTTTTTTGTGGCCAGACTTCACACTGGCTGCCCAGCTGATGACTGACCTGTATGGAACTACTTCTGAGGGAGTGTCCACCAGTGGCAGCCTGGGAGGAACTGTCCTCATGATCCTAGACTGACCTTGGACTCTCAGGGATAAGGGAACCATGACTATAGTTTTCACAGACCCCCAAAGCCAGTCTGTGAAGGAAAAACGGGATAAGCTGTCATCATTAGAAAAATATTACTGACAACCTTTCAACTCAGCTTCATTCCCAAGGCTGTCCTAGAAGGCTGAACTAGAAATGTGCTTAAAAATTAAAATGGAGATTAAATTGGAAAAAATTAAAATGGAAATTAAGATTCTCCTTTATATTGTTAAGTCCCTCAAATTAATGGGAAATATGACCGTGGACTTTGTGGGCCCCAAAGGTTGACTGTAGGCCAGACTGTGTCCTGCATTGAGTGAGTCTGTGGTGGGTGGGGGCTGAAGTTGTAAGGAGCTTTTTTCTCCATAAGTACCAGACACAATCTCACCGGTAAAACTAGGCTAGCCCCCACTGAATCGTTAGGTTTAAAGGGACGCCTCCACATTGTCTAGCAATGCAGTCACCAGTAGTGGAAAGCAACCCTTGCACCCTCTAGAATGGTGTCTTAGCCATGTTTTCTCTGCTCTCCTGGGAGTTCCAAGAGGCATTGTACCTACTGGAGTTCTACTGAGCTGGTGCACTTATACACCCTCCCAACAAGGGGACATGTCTTAAAGTACACTGTTGTAATAATTGCACCTACAAATCCACCCTAAATGTGAGCTCAACTTTAAAAAGTATCTGAAAGTTCATAAGATGTCACAGTAACCTATAACAACAAATGTTGATGGGAAAAGGTATGGTAGGGAGACAGAAAGACTGAATTAGTTCAATCAACAAGGCAGTATGATATAATTAAAAGGATTGTGTTAAGATCATGCCTGGTAAATAAGAAAAATGTGGAACAAGAAACCAGTCAATTAGAATTGGAATGTGGGATATTAGGCTTAATTGGTGGACAAAATAATGAGGGTGTGCCACCCATCATTTCCTTCTGGGGTCCTTAAAGAAAGACATTTTGGAGGGAAGATATGGAAGGACAGTAGCTATTGGAGTGAGCTTCACCATCCTGGCTGCCACCCCCACTATCTCCTGGAACCCCAGACCTTCTTTGTTCTAATCCTGAGAGATGTCCTGACCAGACCTGACCAGAGAAGGGGACCCAGATAACATCACCACTTCTACCGGCTCCAGATGAATCCCCAGCACCACCTGGCATGAAAGAGGATTGTACTTTAAAAACAACAGCAGCAACATCAACCACTCTGGCCCATGTCAACTAACATCTTCTCTTTCCCCTCGAAGAACAGTTATTACCCTCTTTGATACCATCTCAGAGAGGGTCAAACAAGAAGGTTTTTCCTTCTAAAATGCTCTCCAGGGAAAGGGAACAAGCGATGTGGTTCAAATAAGAGCCTTATTTAATATTTTACATTTCAAATGCTTTAACTGTTTTCCTTCCTTTCTTTATCTTTTATTAAAGGTTACAAGGATTTTTTAATGGGGTATTTACCCTGGTCCTAAGGAGGTTGTGGTCTCTGTATACCAAACCCCCAATCTTGTTTAACACTGTATAATGATGGGCAGTGACTGGATTATGTTAACACCTTTGGCCCATATATTCCATTTAAATTAATATAACACTTACTCCGTAAATGGCTGTGTCTTAATACTACTGTATGTAGGTCAAATTTTAAATATATAATATCTGTCACTGAGGATAGCACAGTCAGGGAGAGCAAATAAAATTACTAAAAGGGGAAAGCAGAAGGAGCTTTCTACAACAATTCAGAGCAAAATGAGATGCATGAAGGATGTGTATGAAGAAAAACAAGTAAACAATCTTTTAGTTAAAAGAAAAGGAGTACTTGTGGCGTCTTAGAGACTAACAAATTTATCTGAGCTCAAATAAATTTGTTAGTCTCTAAGGTGCCACAAGTACTCCTTTTCTTTTTGCGGATACAGACTAACACGGCTGCTACTCTGAAATCTTGTAGTTATTTATTTAGGTTCAGTGTTTAAAATCTCTCTATGTGCATCAACAAAGTGTGAGGATGATGCTAGTCTAGATCTAGGCCTCAGTGAATACATCCTGCCACCTTTGGAGCCCTTAGTGCATTTGTGTAACACAAAGTATAGCCATACGTTCTGTCAGGCAATTTATTGCAGGAGAGTGTTTCTCCAAATGTTGTTCATGTACAGAGGCTGCCAGATCAGGATGAACTGTTTTCAGAAGCGCTGTCAAAAAATGACATATGGTACCCTTGATCCACGTGCACAACGCACTGTTGCCAATGACAGCTGTATACATGGTTTGAGGGCACAATATGTAACCATTCAGAGTATCAAGGTTATTACAGAATTCAGTAAGGCCTGGTCTACACTGGGGGGTGGGGGTGGGGGGAAGATCGATCTAAGTTACTCAACTTCAGCTACGTGAATAATGTAGCTGAAGTTGATGTACTTAGATATACTCACCGCGGTGTCTTAACTGCGGTGAGTAGACAGCTGATGCTCCCCCACACACTCTGCCTGCGCCTCTCACTCCGGTGGAGTACCAGAGTCGATAGGAGAGCGCTCAGCAGTCGATTTATCCCATCTAGACTAGACACGATAAATCAACCCCTGCTGGATCGATCGCTGCCCGTTGATCCTGCCCATCGATCCTGTGGGTAATGTAGACAAGCCCTAAGTCTCAAAGATGCACATAGCTTGGTCTATCCCTCCTTCCACCAGCAGGTGTAAGAGCAACAAAGGCCTGATCCACAGACTGCTGAAGTCAGTGGAAAGACTCCCATTGTCTTCAAGGAGTTAAGAAGGAGGGTTTTTTTTAAACCAAAAAACATATTTTAAACAGACATTTAAAGGAAAACACAGGGTGAGTGACAACCTTTCTGAAAGTGCACTGAAAATGCACAGGGTGAGTGACAACCTTCCTTTCTCACATAAAAAGATTTCAGTTACTTAAAAGAAGCAAATTTCTTCTTGTGGTTACTAAAGAGGCATTAGACTAAGACGTGGTTAATAGACCCTGACAACAGGTCACATGTTGCAAGAGGCACGGAAATGTCAAATTTAGCATTTCTTATTCAAATAAAATTTCAAAGTTCATACATGGAAGGAAACAGAACACTGTGCTGGATAGAACAAATGAAGCTTTCCTTGAAATCCTGTCAAAGTTTGTAATGTTGGACCAAAATCTGATTTACTCTTTATATAATATATATAATTATTTCTGACATCCAGATAAATATATTATTTCCACTCCAAACACAGGCATTACTGTTTCTTTCAGAAAGTATCAGAGCCAGCTGTACTACATTCATGAAAAAGCTTCCAAGGACAAATGGAAATGTGGAGGCAGTAGAGGAAAAACAATAAAACATCAGATTTCATTTAATGCTTCTCAAGGGCTATTAAACAGAAGTGAGAACTTGTTAATAAATATTCTGAAAAATAACTTGCTAGTGTGTTGGGAGTCAAAATAGATGTGGTGGACACACTCTGGTTCCCATCAGATGTCTATCCATTTCACCACAATCTGGCAACAGCTGGCAGTCTTTTTTCAAGGGAACTCCAGGTCTGGGACCTGTGTAGGAGGTGGTGGTAAGCCATCACTGAGATGAACTGGCAGAGCTGTATGGGAAATCTGTCACAACACTTGCTCACACAGACCTGATGTTCGGCAATGCTGAACATCTCCTGTGTGGTCCTGGAGGCCCTCAATTCCCAATGACATCATACTACTGAGAACTGAATAATAAAGACTCCAGGAATAGTGGGAAATTGAACTCCGGGCTCTGATTCACAAAACAGGGTTTGTCCCTAGTTGACCAAATTTATTCATGATGGTAAAACATTCACTCAAAAACTATAAAGATAATACTAATACTTATTGTGTAAGGTGACGTGGTTTCAAACCCTATCTGGAACCAGAGAATAAGAACACGCTTACCTGAATTCTGGGCTGCTAGCTGCATCTGTTTTAAACGTGCATTTTCTTTCCGTAGTGTTTGATTTTCCTTTATCAATTTTTCAAGAACAGCAAATGGGTTTTCTTCCTCACTGCACTCCTCATCCCCCTCCCCCATGTCTTCATCCTCTTCCAGCTGGAGATCCTCCCATGACAGCTGAAAGCAATTGTCTTCCAATGCAGATCTTTGTCTTAACTCTCCTGCCAGCTCTGACTTCACCGACACAGATGGCAAGCTGTAGATGGCATGGAGTTGAGCAGGCGCTGTTGATGCTAGACCAGCAGCCGTGGAAGAAAGGTTCTGAATTGCACACATTTTTCTTCTTTTGCTGCTCAGGCAGACATCATCATCCACTGTTTTGCTGACTGGGAGTGACTGGACATTGGAATCCATGTAAAGTGTTTTACCCATATTGCTGGCATTTTCTCCTTCTTCTTTCAACAGGAGATCCAAGATATCATTCCCAGATATGCCTTTCCTTTCAGCAATGAGTTTGCAAAAGACTTTTTCTTTTTCCTTACAGTGAGTCAGACCTAGAGAAACCAAAGCACGATATGATTTCAAATACAGATTTTGAAAATGAAATTTCATGGATTCCTAAAAACATTGCCTGCTGCAGACTTTTGCTTCTCTTTTTTTTAATGGCTTCTTCAGTGCTTATATACTATTCCTTCTAGAACAGAGACTTTGATTTCAGGAGACCTACATTTTAGCAAAGACTGTTTGTACAGGTGTGAAGTTCCCAAATATGAAAACTGAGGACTATTGCTAAGATCCTGCTGACATTGTAATGGAGAGAAAAAACAACAAAACAAAACAAAAAACCTGACGTGGCTGCATGCCAGTAATATTAAATAAAATGAGAGCTGACACGTGCCCAGCCGAATGCATCTTTGCTTTGCAATTTTGAGAGACAACACTGCTGGATGTATTGAAGCTTTGTGTAAGTGTATTGGCCTCTTGTCTTTTTTATCTTCATGCATACAAACGGGGCTCAAATGAAGGCGTTAGATGTCCTCTGTAGGTAAAAATAATCCACACCACAACCCTCCTCATATAATTTAAGTGGTGGCAGCATCTGACAATGAGGATTAAGATGTTATGAGCTTGCAGTCTAAAATGCTTGAGCACTCCTATGCATGAGTCTATCACCTTATGGCTTGAGACTCAGAGCTGTGACTAGCAACCATGCAAACAAAATACACTATACTTGTAAATGTTGTTCATGGTCCCAGCATGCAAAGTGATTATTGCATCCAAAAGATCACCATTTATGAGTGAGCCTTCCAGTCTGGGCAAATCTGTTATATGGAATGGAAAACCTATGAGCTTAATTCTGATCTCACATTGTTTTTACACTGATATCAGAAGAGCAAATCCTGATTTACAACCCATCCTGGACAATGATCCCACACTTTCACAGACCTTGGGAGGCAGGCCAGTCCTTGCCCACAGACAACCCACCAACTTGAAGCATATTCTCACGAGCAACTACACACCGCACCATAATACTCTAACTCAGGAAGCAATCCATGCAACAAACCTCGATGCCAACTCTGCCCACATATCTACACCAGCGACACCATCACAGGACCTAACCAGATCAGCCACACCATCACCGATTCGTTCACCTGCACGTCCACCAATGTGATATATGCCATCATGTGCCAGCAATGCCCCTCTGCTATGTACGTCGGCCAAACTGGACAGTCCCTACATAAAAAGGATAAATGGACACAAATCAGATATTAGTAATGGCAATATACAAAAACCTGTAGGAGAACACTTCAATCTCGCTGGACACACAAGAGCAGATTTAAAGGTAGCCATCCTGCACAAAAAAACTTCAGGACCAGACTTCAAAGAGAAACTGCTGAGCTTCAGTTCATTTGCAAATTTGACACCATCAGCTCAGGTTTAAACAAAGACTGTGAATGGCTCGCCAGCTACAAAAGCAGTTTCTCCTCCCTTGGTGTTCACACCTCAACTGCTAGAAGAGGGCCTCATCCTCTCTGATTGAACTAACCTCATTATCCCTCACCTGGTTCTTGCTTGCATATTTATACCTGCCTCTAGAAATTTCCACTACATGCACCCCACGAAAGCTTATGCTCCAATATGTCTGTTAGTCTATAAGGTGCCACAGGACTCTTTGCCGCTTTTACAGATCCAGACTAACATGGCTACCCTTCTGATACTTAAATCCTGATTGATACCAAACACAGCAGACTCAAGTTCCCCTAATTTTCCCCTTTCTGCTTAACGTTTTAAAAAGACTTGTGCAAAGAGCTTTGTCTAGAGCTATTAGTAGTGAGGGTAGGCAGCATGCAAGCCCCTCATCCAGCTTTGTTAGTCAATTTTGAATCTCAACACCCCACAGCCCTGGGTTGCTTTAGCACGGTTGCAAAGATTACAACCGTGCTAAAGCACCAAACTCATTTTGTAACCTATTATAAAACAAGATTAGAACAAAAGTGGTCATCAGAGGTTACAGGCACAAACCTATTGTGTCAACTAGCTATCCCCTTATATTCATTTTACTCAGAAAGAAGGAGTGAGCAGAACTGGAGTGACCATAGGTCCAGAACTAAAACAGGAGGCCTGTTTTCATCAGGTGGTTTTCAGAACTGACACTAAACCAATGAATGAGAGAAACCTAGAAAAACAGCATGAGTAAACTCTTTCAGAATTGTTATAATACAGTTGAGGAGAAAATTTCATTCTAAGGATGAAATTCTCTGCTGGTGTAGATTGGCACAGCTCCACTGAAGGCAAAGAAGCTACACCAACTTACACCAGTAGAAAATCTGGCCCTAAGCATCTATCTTTAGCCACTTACAACTTTGCATATTACACATATAACGTGAACAATATTAACCCAAGTTCATATACATATGGGTTAATATTCTCCATGATCCAGGTGGGCAAACTTTTTGGCCCGAGGGCCACATCTGTGTGGGGAAACTGTATGTAGGGGGTTGGGGTGCAAGAGGGATGCAGGGTGGAGGAGGGGGCTCAGGGCAGGGAGTGGGGTGCAGGAGGGATGAGGCAGGGGGCTCAGGGCAGGAGGTTAGGGGGACTCGGGGTAGGGGGTTAGGGTGTGGGATGCAGGAGGGGTTCAGGGTGTGGAATCCGGCCCAGCACTGCTTACCTCAAGCGGCTCTGGGGTGGCAGCGGCATGCAACGGGGCTAAGGGAGGCTCCCTCCCTTCCCTGGCCCCACGCCACTTCCAGAAGTGGCCAGCATGTCCGGCAGTGGCTCCTGGGGTCGGGGAGGAAAGCGACTCCACCGTGCGCTGACCTCGCCTGTGGGTACCACCTCCCAAGATCCCATTGGCCGCCGTTCCCCATTCCCAGCCAATGGGAGCTGCAGGGGGTGGTGCCTGCAGGCGAGGGCAACACACTGAGCCCTCTGCCCCACCCCTCTTCCAGGAACCGCAGGGACGTGGTGCCAGCTGCTGCCGGGAGCAGCGCGGGGCCAGGGCAGGAAGGGAGCCTGCCTTAGCCCTGCTGCGCCACCGGGCTGGCAATCCTGTGGGCTGGATTGAAAGCCCTGATGGGCCGGATCCATTCTGAGGGCCATAGTTTGCCCTCCCCTGTCCAAGATGAATCTTTTGGAAAGCATTGAGAAGTTTCACTTCAAACTTTGCCAACGACTTCATCCTAAATGAGAAGCATACTTTTTTGGGGGCATTTTTGGTTAAAGGTGGTTTTAAAGTAACATGTTCACTGATGTTTGAAAATTGCATATAGGTGCATGTGCGATACTCTTTGAACTTTGTGTATGAGAAATTGTATTTCAGTCTTGATCATTTATGTCCTGTTAAATCAAACAACAAAGAACAAACTGATATTAAGTTTCCAAAGAAGGGAGAGAGAGAGTGTGACTCATTTTGTAGCACTTTGCATCTGAACTGAAACACAAAATGTTCATGGCTTGGAACCATGCAGACAGGCTCCTATCTATTTAAAGGGGACTTTCAGGAAAACACAGTAGCATCTTACAGTTATATCACCCGTCTATCAAGCAGCAGTAGATACTGAGGCCTAGAAAATCAGTTTCCCACTGGAGGAGAAATCAGCAGCATGGAGTCAGGATATGTTTTTAGTGTAATTTGTTTATTTACACTACATACCAGTCCTTGAACTGAGGTCAACCACCACCCAGGCAAACTTTCTTTCAGAAATGTCAACCCAACCACCAAAGTCCAGTTCCCAGAAACTGGGGGGAGAAATTTGGGAGAGGGATAGCTCAGTGGTTTGAGCATTGGCCTGCTAAACCCAGGGTTGTGAGTTCAATCCTTGAGGGGGCCATTTAGGGATCCAGGGCAAAAATTGGGGATTGGTCCTGCTTTGAGCAGGGGGTTGGACTAGATGACCTCCTGAGGTCCCTTCCAACCCTGATATTCTATGATTCTGTGAAACTACACTACACCAAGACTCAACTCAGCAGAGATTATGGCAGAGAGCAAACTCTTGTTTGCAACAGCTTACCTCAAGGAATCAACATAACAAAACTAACAATACACCATTTCTTCAAAGGCTGTATACTATGTGTAACAATGCTACCTAATGTCTCCTGCCATACGTTACATAACTAGATACAACACATGACTGTTTAGCACAAGCAGTAGTACAATGCTCCTAATATATGCATGAACCAGTAGGTATAAAGTGAAGTGCTATGCAATGAAATCAAACTGAAATCAACACAGCTTTCATTTATTTTAATGCTTTATTGGATAGATGTGTGTGTGGAGTGCCAATGTTACATACACATACGTACATACACACAGCATCTGTCTATGACATAATGAATTTCAATCTCATGCTAAAATCTGTGCAGTGAATTTTTTAAATGTACAATTTTTTAAATAAATGCCTCAGGAATGTATACATCTCTCAGGATCAGGCTTCTTTAAGGACCAGAGGTGGGGCCCTCAAAATCAGTGATCACTGTTAGAGATAAACAAAAGAGGACCCCAGTTATTCCTAACTGAAGCTCATACAGAGAGTTCCAGAACAAAGCTCTACATGGCAGGGGTGGAGAACTCCAGGTCTCACGGGTCTCCCTGCCCCCGCTACCACCCCTTCATTAATTATGTAACCTGAAATCTTTGACTGATCTGCCTTGCAATAAATTACCCTTTAGCTCCTCCTAGTGGATCAGTATAAACTGCAGAACACTTCAGATACTCATATTTACATCCTTCTCAATTGGACCTATATTAGAGTTGCCAATTTTGGTTGGACTTGTTCCTGGAGGTTTCATCACATGACATAATCTTTAAGTAAAGATGAATCTTTAATTCCTGGAGACTCCATGACAATCCTGAAGGCTTGGCAACCCTAACCTATATTATTATTGTTTGTTTATATTACTGTAGCACCTCAAAGCCCTAGCGATGGCCCAAAACCACACTGTACTGGGCTCTGCACAAACAGAACAAAAAGATGTTACATGCCCCAAACAGCTTACAGCTCTCTGTGCACTGAGCTCCTGCACATTTGTGCTGAAAAAACCCTCTATGCGACTTCCAGCTCCCTTCCCCACCCCAGGCTTTAAGCCCTCCTAGACTCATGCCTCTGTCTAATTCACACCAGGATCCTATCCTTCATCCACATGCCCCACGTAGTTGCACTAGCATGGTCTGGAGTCAGCTGCTGGTCAGTTTATGAACATGTATTATGTATTAATTATTATTTGTATTACCTGCCAGGATACTAGTGTGCTAGGTGCTGTACATCTGTAGAATCAGCTGGGTACAAATACAGCCCAGTAATGGGGAAGGGGAGGAAACAAGTGTGGAGACAGAGAGGAACCCTGCAATTCTATATCCTGCCACAAAATGGAGAGGTTTCAGAGTAGCAGCTGTGTTAGTCTGTAACCGCAAAAAGAAAGGAGGACTTGTGGCACCTTAGAGACTAACAAATTTATTTGAGCATAAGCTTTTGTGAGCTACAGCTCACTTCATCGGCTGTATCCGATGAAGTGAGCTGTAGCACACAAAAACAAGGTGGAGAGTTTCTCCACCATAAACTTAGGATAGGGGTTTTCTTCATCTCAGTCAGAAAAAAAAGAGCAAAATAGCAAGTAAAGGGAGATGTGCTTCACTTGAGGAAAAAAACAGCCCTTACCTTACAGAGTATCATGTCAGCTGTAGATCAAGATGGCAGTACTTCCAAGTTCAAACTTTCAAAAAACATGAACTGCCCTCCCCCACAAAATTTTTAAACAAATAAATGTGAGATTCTTTTTATTTGCCCTCTCATTTCCAAGTTGCTATATTGCACTCAGGTCACATTTTCAAGCTTTTCTCTGCAACCACAAGGGCTAGAAACTAAGGGTATGTCTACACTACAAAGTTGTCAACAAAACTTTTGTCCTTCACGGTACTTAAAAAAGCCCCCATGCGAAAGAGAAAAGTTTTGTTGATGCAAGTGGCAGTGTGAATGTGACTTTTTCTGCAGGAGCACTTTCCTGCCGACAAAGCTAATGCCGCTCACAGGGCTGGAAGTATTTTGTCAGCAAACGTGCCAACAAATTACCGATAAAAAGCATTCACACACGCTGACTTTTAGTGACAAGGCTGTGTCGACACAGCCTTGTCACTAAAAGCTGAGTGGTGTAGACAAGCCCGCATTTTTAAAAAGTGAAAGCCATAATTCTCACCTAACCATTTGTTCGACGGAGCTGGGGGTTCAAGCAAAACACCAGGTATCACCAGAGTTGGCAATTAGAGCTGTGTGGAAAAAGGCAATTCCATTTTGTGGAGAATGTTGATATTCTGAAAACTGTTTGCTTCCAATTTGGAATGAAAACTAAAACTTTTGAAATTCTCTGCATAAGAAAACAGAGGCCCAGTTCTGGGGCAATCTGCCTGGTGAGCTGCCCTAGAGTTATGGACCCTGGAAGCCCTGGAAGCCCCAATTCAGAGGCAGTGCATGAAGCTGTAGTAAGCGGAGGCCCTGAAACATAAATTCTTGTATCAGAGACCTAGTCTGAGGCCTGAAGCCTGAATTAAAGTAAAGCCTGAACCAAAGTACCTCCAGGCAGTGATAAGCAAAGCTGGGCTGTGAGCCAGAGGCAGGTCCCACTCACAGAAGTTGGCAAGAAAAGGTTGTTAGAGGCAGGTGCACACACACACATAAGGGGTAATGAGAGAACCTTGTGCCAAGACGGCGGCAAGACACTCCATAGACATAACAAGGAACAGCCAGGTGCATCTTAAAGACAGGGTCAAAAGGACAACATGATGGATAGATTCGTTTGAACTATGATGAGTAATCGGTCCTGCAACAGTATAAAAGTAGGTCCCGGGCGCATATCTTTGACCAGCCTAGGGGGCAGTGGAGTGTCCCGCCACTGACTGAGCTGTGTCCATTGCCAGGGAGCACAAATTCGTAGTATGCCCTGTAGAGTCTATAGGGAACTATTACTGTGCTTCGTTTGACAATAAACCTGGCTTGGGTTCCTTCGTACCTTACTAGAGTCTGTGGTTTTTGGGGGTTCTCTCGAGGTCTGCTGTGTTAGCTATCTGCGCAGAGCTGGGGCAGCACACAGAGGGAACATGCACGCAGCCGACTGTTATAATCATCGAACAAGAGCAGAGCACCACACCGGTAGCTACCGACAACAGTAGCATGCTGTCAAGGAGCTGGGCAGGTAAACTAGCAGGAAGCCAGGTGGGTTTCAAATGAAAACCAGCCTGGGTTCCAGCAGATCTTTGTCAAACTCACACCATCTCTGTAAAATATTTTAATTCTGACAAATTTCATCAGATTTTTGCCAGCCTGACTGTCAGGGGGTGGCTGCCTGTAGGGCTCTCCCCCTCATGGTCTCAGGATGACCCTGTAAGCAGCCCCTGCCTCAATTTCCCTCTTCCAGAATCCCCAGTAACTCCACACAAGCTCTCTGAGCATAAATAGCCCTTTGCAGGGTTAGTTTATTACAAATGTCCCACAACCATAATCCAGAATTCCCCAGCACAGTCCAAAGAATATATTTCACCTTTCAAGTCCCAACAATCCAGCAACACCCCAAATACTGTACTGCTCTGGCATCTCTCAGCACGCATCACCTCTCAGGTACTGCCACATCACTCACCACGCCTCACTCCAGCCCCTCCAGCTGAGGTGGTGCTCTGCCCTGTTTTCCGTTCAGGTATGGTCCCAGCATTTGCCCAGAGACATCAGTGGTCTCACCTCTCTATCATTACCCAGCCTTCAGCCCACTTTGGCCCTGCAGCTTCAGCTCTCTGGTTCAAAGAGCCAGCAGGCGTCTCCTCTGCTGCTCTTAGCCTTCAGCCCCCTCTGGCATGGGGAAGTTATAGTGACCTCCACCACCACCCTGACTGTCTTCTGCTTTTAAATTGCCACTGTTCATCTAGGGAGCTCTCAGTGCTCTATCCCTCAGGGGCATCTCCATTCCTGAAGCTCTCAGCCCAGCTCTGCTCTTCTTTTGAGAGGTCTCTTTCTGGACTCTGGTTTCTGAACTCTCTTTCTTGCCTTTGGGCTGTCTCTCATTTATAACTCCCAGGGGACAGCCCTCCCTCCTTGTTTCCCCAACTAGGGCATACCTTGACTACAACAGGAGAGCTGGGCCTGATTTCATGGGGTCCATCTACTCTGGTGACCAGACATCCTGATAAAAATCAGGATTGTCCCGGTATTAGAGACTTTGTTCCGTGTCCCGATCAAAGTACTGTTGGGACGTAATTTGTTCTGATTTTTCATGGGGCTGAAGGAGCCCCAGCCTGAGCTGCATGGGGCTGAAGTAGCTCTAGCCATGGGGGGCCGAAGTAGGCTCAGGTTTCAAGGGGCTCAAGGAGCCATGCCAGGCTGGAACGTCATCAACGAAGTATAAAACTGCTGATGCTGAAAATTGAGAGCTGTGTGATCTTCAGTAAAAGACAGCCTATGTGCACATTCTATTTTTAGTTTTTGTAAATCTTTATATGCAATTACTCCTTCTGCCTCCTGAAAAATAAGGGTCCTGATTTTTCACCCTTGCTATCTGGTCACCCTACCAGCTACCCTGTTACACAGATCTATTGGCAACCCTATATTTTCTTGTTCCTCCTTGCAGCCAGAGGGCAGGGAGAGGGAAAGGATACCTGCACTCTCAGGACCCATCCTCCAGCTCTCTTGTGCCTCCTCTTTATATTCCTCCTCTATGCCCCAATTCAGTAAACATCCCCCTTCAACAAAGCACTTAAGCACATGTTTTAAGTAGGTGCTTAAATCCCATTAGTATTCATGGCTTTTAAGGACATGCTTAAGTGTCTAGCTAAATCACACCCTGAATGAACACCCAGCTGATCCTTGGTGAGAGCTATGTATACCCGACCACAAGCTCTTTATAATACATATCTGTGTAATTGTCGTATTAATCATGCTCCTTTCATTACCAACATATATATATATTGAAGCCAACCAGGAGAATCTGGAGTTTGCAGAGTCTGTCTGTTCATATTGACCTATAGGAAGCCAAAAAAGTCAAAAGATGTCAGTTGTAGGGAAATTTTTGCTATCACTTTAAAACTCCTTTTCTATTATTTTCCAAACTTCTCAGAAAAACTCTAGTCTTGTGTGAGATGTGGCATGTGAAATTTTATGTGCATTGGTTTCTTTCAGGGTATGATGGGAGTTATAGGGATTCAAAATCAGCCTTCCAATGGGAAGCTTCAATCTTAGCTATGGAGCGTCTAGCACCACTCTGTATGACATACACACTCACACATCTCATATATATTTGGATTATACCCCTGGGTGCTGATTCTACACAGGCTTATGCATGTGCTTTACCCGTGGTTAATTAATCCTATTGAATTCAATAGGCAACTCACAGTGTGCAAAATAACCTTCAACATAAGTCTTTACAGGATCAGGACCTTGGATTGCCAGACACCATGTTATATTACACACAGACATCCCTTCTACAGTGAAATACTCCTGACTGCAACTAAGAAATAGGCCAAACCAGCATTTTTACAAGTATATTTCATAATGTTCTACAATAGGAAAGCAATACCATATTTTTTTAAAAATAAAAAGAAAGTGAGAAATGCTTTGACCTTAAATGTCTATGAGAATCAATGAGCTAGAGCTTCCGAAGACAACAATTCTACAAACATGGGGCAAAATAACCTGAACTCCGACATCAGCAAAACAGAGATTAAATGCTAGGAAAGACAAAAGGCTTGTGTTGGCAGTTCAGAGTGAGTTGGACAACAGTCAAAGCTTAACTCAGCCAAATGCAAAGGAGCATTACTAAGGTACTATCAAACCTGGGAGAGAACAGCAATTTTTTTAAATGAGTTTTTCAGAAATGGCAGGGATGGGATTCCTTCAGGAGGCAGGTGATAGATGATCGAACTTTCAGTACAAGAGAGGTTAACAGGGAAGTTGTAACAGCTGTATCTCTTGCAGCATGACTGCCACCGGAAAAATGCATGAAATAAGGAACTTTGGCTGAAACAAGAAGCAGAGCCAAAGCTGCAATGCACTGGGTTGACAGTAATGAAACATTTTACAAATTGTTCCAACTGCACTTGTGATTCTAAAGTAAGTTCATGTTCAAAATAATCACCCAGATTCTTTTTTTCCCTTCAGAGCTTAAATAAATAGCAGACATTCATATCATTTCACTCAATGATGCTCCATTTAATAGCTGATTACTCCTTCAGGAACAGTGCTTCAGGCTTGAACAGTCAACATATTCTTTGTGAGGCCAGGCTTATATAACTACAGAATAAGACTCTTCTTGATCAAAGATGTCACAGACGAAAATAAAGTTGTGTGCATCAGCATAAAGTGAGAAGAACTATCCAGTGAAAGGAGACAGACCAGAAAAGAAATAGTACAAAACAGAAAGAGTCTCATTCAATTATAACACATGAAGGCAGATAACTAAATATTGACAAATTCTATACTATGCAACTGCTAGAAATCTAAATACTAACATGGGTGAACTTGAGTGCCTGGTATTAAATGAAGATATTGATATAATAGGCAACACAGAAACATGGTGGAATGATGATAATCAACAGAACACGATAACACCAGGGTACAAAATATATAGGATTGACAACATAGGTCATGCTAGTGGCGGTGAGGCACTCTATGTAAAAGAAAGCATAGAGTCAAATATAATAAAAATCTTACATGAATCAAAACTGTACCATAGAATCTTTAGATAGAAATTCCATGCTTGAATAATAAGTGCATAGCAGCAAGAATATACTACGAACCACCTGACCAGGAAGGTAATGGTGATTGTGAAAAGCTCAGGGAGATTAGAGAGGCTACAAAACCAGAAAACCCAGTAATAATAGTGGATTTCAACCATCCCCATATTAACTGGGTATGGGTCACCTCAAGATGGAATGCAGAGACAAAATTTCTAGACACCATGATGTAGGATTCATACAGGGTTCATGCGCTTGGCAACACACACGGCTCCTCTCAAGGGCATGAACCTTGGAAACTCGCCCAGATGGCATGAACCGTGGGAAGCCTCCCAGGACTGGGCTCAAGGCCTGAGAGCAAGGAATGCGGTAGATAGATATTGGTAAATAAGAATATTAAACAAAGCCAGTGTATTCCTTTTATCTGTTGGAGTATGTAATGCGCAGGAGGAGGGAGAGAAATAAAAGAGAGGGTGGAAAGCTGACAGGCAGACCAGCCCGTCGGCAGACCAGCCTGCTTGCTTGCTTAAAGCCTTGTTCTGTCTTGTATTTGAACCGCAACACCATGAGTGTCTGCTTCTTGGAGCAGCTAAGCCTGGAACCCACAAGGGGAGAGCCAATTCTTGATTTAGTCCTAAGTAGAACACAGGATGTGGTCCAACCACTTGGTAATAGCGACCATAATGTAATTGAATTTAACATTGTTGTAGAGGGGAAATACCAAAGATATCCACCACAGTAATTACACAAAAATAAATAAGCTAGTTAAATAGATATTAAAGGAACAGTGTCCAAGGTAAAATGCCTGTAAACTGCATGGAGACTATTTAAAAACACTATAAGATATGTATACCCCAAATTTTAAAAAATAGGATAAAGAAGTGCCACTGTGGCTAAACAGCAAAGTAAAAGAGGAGGTTACAGGACAAAAAGCATCCCTTATACATTGAAAGTCAAATCCTAGTGAGGAAAATAGAAAGGAGCATAAACTCTGGCAAGTCAAGTGTAAAAGTATAATTAGGCAGACCAAAAAAGAATTTGAAGAGCAACAAGCCAAAGACACAATAACTAACAGCAAAAGTACATGAGAAGCAAAAGCCTACCAAAAATCAGTAGAGCCATTGGATGATCAAGGTGCTATAGGAGAAGGCTGTTGTGGAGAAGCTAAATGAATTCTTGCCATTTGTCTTTACTGGAGAGGATGTGAGGGAGATGCTCCCGTCTGAGTCATTTCTTCGTAGATGACAAACTTGAGTAACTGTCCCAGATAGAGCTATCAATAGAGGAGGTTTTGAAAAGAATTGATAAATTAAACAGAAATAAGTCACCAGGACCAGATGGTATTCATCGAAGAGTTCTGAAGAAACTCAAATATGAAATTGCAGAAATACTAACTGTGGTATGTAACCTATAATTTAAATCAGCCTCTGTATCAGATGACTGGAGGATAGATAATGCAAAGCTGATTTTTTAAAAAGGCTCCAGAAGTGCTCATGGCAATTACAAGCCAGTACGCCTAACTTCAGTACCAGGCAAAGTGGTTTAAACTATAATAAAGAACAGAATTATCAGACACATAGAGGAACACCATATGTTGGGGAAGAGTCAACAGGGCTTTTGTAAAGGGAAATCATGCCTCACCAATCTATTAGAATTTTTTGTCAATCAACATGTGGACAAGGGTGATTCAGTTGATATACTGTTCTTGGACTTTCAGAATACCTTTGACAAGGTCCCACACCCACCAAAGGTTCTGAAGCAAAGTAAGTAGTCATGGGATAAAAGGGAGGTCTTCTCATGGATCAGTAACTGGTTAAAAGACAGGAAACAAAGGGTAGGAGTAAAAGGTGAGTAAAAGGTGAGTTTTTGTAATAGAAAGAGGTAAATAATGAGGTCCCCCAAGGACAAGTGCTGTTCACCATATTCATAAATGATCTGGAAAAAGGGGTGAACAGTGAGGTGGCAGAGTTTGCAGACAATACAAAATTACTCAAGATAGTTAAGTCCAAAGCTGACTGTGAAGAGTTACAAAGAGACCTCACAAAACTGAGTGACTTGGCAACAAAATGACAGTTGAAATTCAATGTTGATAAGTGCAAAGTAACACGCATTGGAAAAATAATTCCAACTATATATATACACAAAAGGATTGGTTCTAAATTAGCTACTACTCAAGAAAGATCTCGGAGTCACCCCGGATAGTTCTCTGAAAACATCTGCTCAATGTGCTGTGGCAGTCAAAAAAGCGAACAATGTTAGGAACCATTAGGAAAGGGATAGATAAAAAGACAGAAAATATAACACTACTATATAAATCCATTATATGCCCACACCTTGAACACTGTGTGCAGTTCTGGTCACTCCAACTCAGAAAAGATATATTAGAATTGGAAAATGTAAAGAGAAGAGCAACAAAAAATGACTAGGGATATGGAACAACTTCCATGTGCTGAAAGATTAAAAAGACTGGGACTGTTCAGTTTAAAAAGCAGATGACTGATGGGTGGTGGAATATGGTAGAGTTCTATAAACTCAGGAATGGGTAGAGAGCACAACACAAGAACCTGGGGTCACACAATGAAATGAATAGGCAGCAGCTTTAAAACAAACATGAGGAAGTACTTCTTCACACAATGCACAGTCAATCTGTGGAACTCATTGCCAGAGGATGTTGTGAAGGCCAAAAGAATAACTGGACTCATAAAAGAACTAGATACCTTCATGGAGGACGGGTCCATCAATTCCTATTACCCAAGATGGTCAGGAATACAATCCTATGCTTCAGCTTTCCCTAAAACTTTGATTGCCAGAAGAGATGGGGATGGATCACTCCTTCATTGTCCTGCTCTGGTTCCTTCCCTCTGAAGTATCTGGCACTGACCACTGTCGGAAGACAGGATGCTGAGCTAAATAGACCATTGGTCTGACTCAGTGTGACCATTCTTACGTTCTTAAAAATATCCTTAAAAAAAAAACCAAAGAACAAATGCCTCAGAATGGATACTCATGGAAAACCACAACACATCAGTGCAGCAAAGAACATCTCAGTGGTTACAGATTGCAGGCAAATTAAATAAGAACAGAAGATACCCAAAGCATTCCCTGACAGATCCAGAGCAAGA
This sequence comes from Caretta caretta, assembly GCF_965140235.1. Classification (NCBI taxonomy): domain Eukaryota; kingdom Metazoa; phylum Chordata; order Testudines; family Cheloniidae; genus Caretta; species Caretta caretta. The sequence goes on from NC_134207.1 coordinate 67,642,059, forward strand.
TGTTTGCAGTACACTTTCACAGTATCAAATGCACTTATGCTAATGAAATAAACCAAATAGACATAAAGTGATTTGATTGCTTAACCATAAAGGGAATTCACAGCTTTAAAGATCTCTCACTGTCTTGTAAACAAACTGTCTAGAAATATTGTATCATGTCTTGGTTTCGAAAATAGCAAAGTGCCAAGTCTGGTTTGCATTGTTACATTATACAGTATTTTCAAAGTTCTGTTCCACAGTATCTTCTGCTGTTGATGCTTTTCAGTAACAGTGTGTATAATACAAATAATAGTTTGTATTATAGTGTGTATTAACTAGTGGGCAATTAATTTATACTGGTGTAGGGAGAGACTATACAGTAAGCTTAAGCACAAGGTTTTATAATTCAGATTTATCTTTCAGCCTTCATACTCCATTTTCTGATTTATGAATGCTTGTTTTCTCAACCTGAATATTGTATTAACTCTGTTTTTTGCAGACATATATAGTGTGTTGGATTACAGCTTTTATTAACACTGCCATATTGTCATCATTGTAGCTGTTCAAATGTCCCGTAATCTCAAATTTGTTTCAGTTTAGTGGAACTGAGACTGAATGTTTGATCCACACTTGTTAATACAATCTATTATCTTTTTCAACGGCAAAGAATTCAGATAAATTTACACCTGGAACAGTGAGATACTGTGAACACGAGAGATGGAACATTAAAAGTTATATTAAATCAGGAGATGGTCCACTTAGAAAAAATAATGTAAATAGGAATAAGATATAAATGTATTCTCTTGTCATTCTTAGCTGCTGAATCCTTCCTCATAGCATGAATAAAAGAGTTCAACATCATATGTCAGTTGTATATCCATGGTGAAAATTAGGGGGTTTCATTTAGAAGTATAATATCTACATCTATAAAGAGACAGGGATCCTGGATGAATGATTATTATAGAACATTTCCAGTAATGAGAGCAGTTATATTAGCTGAGAAAAAGACAGTTCATTTATTACTCAGTAGGACTAAACCAGGTGTAGTCATCTTATTTCCGACTTTACCCACAGAATGATATTCCTCTGCATGCTGTTGTATTATTTATTCATTACTGTTAGGATATAGATATTCAGGCCTGTCTGTAAAGGCCTATACTCTAAGAATTTAGGTGTATTCTTATCACTTAGCTAGTTATAGAGGTATAAAAGAAAGACTCAAAATCACTGTCTGCCGGTGTAAGGGCCTTCTCTTACTGTGACAGTCTAAGACCCTGTTCTTAGGCTGGTTTCAGAGTAACAGCCATGTTAGTCTGTATTCGCAAAAAGAAAAGGAGTACTTGTGGCACCTTAGAGACTAACCAATTTGAGCATAAGCTTTATGCATCCGATGAAGTGAGCTGTAGCTCACGAAAGCTTATGCTCAAATAAATTGGTTAGTCTCTAAGGTGCCACAAGTACTCCTTTTCTTGTTCTTAGGCTAAGATCTTTGGCTAAGCAGCAGAGGCAGCCATAAGCTGGAAAGCGAACGGTCACATCCTCACATTCCAAACTAGTCACATTGAAATAAGGTGCTATTGGGCTGTTAGGAGTACAATCCTGTCCTGATAATGCCTATCACCTCCAGAGAAAGGGAAGTGCCTAGAAAATGTAAAAGGAAACTTAGTTTGATAGCATCCTGTCTGGCAAGAACTCACTTATCAATAGCTGGGATGTGAAATCCTCATTTCTGTGTTGTTCTATCATTGTAGTCCCCATTTTCCTATTGTTTGTCTGTATAATCTCTGTCTGGTTCTGTGATTATTTCTGTCTGCTGTATAATTAATTTTGCTGGGTGTAAACTAATTAAGGGATATAATTGGTTAAATAATCATGTTACAATATGTTAGGATTGGTTAGTTAAATTTCAGGAAAATGATTGGTTAAGGTATAGCTAAGCAGAACTCAAGTTCTACTATATAGTCTGCAGTCAATCAGGAAGTAAGGGGGGGAATGAGAACAGGGAATGGGGGTGGGGAAATTGGAATCATGTTTTGCTAAGGGGGGGGAATGGGAACAGGGACACAGGTAAGGCTCTGTGGTGTCAGAGCTGGGAAGCGGGACACTAAGGAAGGAAACTGGAATCATGCTTGCTGGAAGTTCACCCCAATAAACATTGAATTGTTTGCACCTTTGGACTTTGGGTATTGTTGCTCTCTGTTCATGCGAGAAGGACCAGGGAAGTAAGTGCGTGAAGGTATAAGCCCCCTAACCGTTACATTTTTTGCAGCCTGAAAGCAGGAGATTAGCAGCGTGTATCCTGAATTCTGCCTTTACCAAGGATTTCCTGCCAGAGAAGATATGATCAATAAATATTCACTGATTGCTGGATTGTCTCTCTGCACGTCTTTCATCTGAGTCATTCTACTCACATTTACTAGGACAACAGGAAAGTATATCAGGAAGTGTAGGACAGAATGAAACCATGATCTGGACGGTTAGTGGGGCAGGTTGGAAGGCATCACTTTCTGGGGGGTAGTTTCTGTTGTCCAGACAACTGTGTGGAACTGCAGAGCTGCCATGACGGCCTCAGGCTGGTTGGTGACAATGCCCACAAAGGGCTGAAAATGTAGCCAAGGATTGGAATGGTGCCGTGCATCACAACCATGCCTTCTGTCTGCAGACTATGCCTCCTTCTCTTTGCAAGGCTGGCAGCAGGGAGCTGATGTGGCATAAGTGTCCTCATGTCATCTCTTTGCCACCAGAGAATCTCTTTATACTGGAGTGACCCTACCTTGGCTGAATAAACTGACATTAGGGCCAGACGGCAATAATGGAGCAGGCCTACAAAATCTTTGCTTCTGTGCTTCCGTATCACACCCATCCCAACCTTTTCTGTTCATCTTGTGTAATACCCACACTAACCCTGTTCATTCTGGGTCACACTAACCGCATGCCTTCTCCCCGGACATCCAGGAACACTTAGTGCTTTAACTGCATCAAATCACACAGCACCTTGCAGACATTTCCTCCCACCTCACATCTCATACAATGAAAGAAGATTTTCAATTTGTCATACAGAGGCAAAAAACCCCAAACCCTCTTTCCAACACCATGCACAGTAAACAACCATCTTAGGAATGAAGACAAAATCCCAAGAGCAAAGGGGAGAATAATTCTGAGTGAAGAACTAGTGCAAAATTGGCCCAATCTAATTTCCATTGAAATCACAGGTTGGATTCTCCAGTCCAGTAATATCACTGTGCGGTGTAAGAAGTCTTAAAGCAACTGCACCTGGCCAATAGAGAATTCGCCCTGCACAGGGGAACTCTCAGCCAACTGATTGATAGCTGATAAAGCTGACGAGGCAGTCACGTTCTGTTCCAGATGTGCCTCCTCTTCTGACATAAGGAGATGGAGAGGATATGTCACAGGCATTTTGGGGACAGGCAGGAAAAAGGGCTTAGGAGAACAGAGCTCTGCTACTCTCCATTTTCTACTTTTGTAAGGTTCCTCAGGGACTTTATACCAGTGGCTTTCAAGTTGTTCCTCTGCAGCTATAATTTATACCAGGACTGGGTGGCTGAAGATCAGCCCCCTGAACAGATGTCCCGATTTTATAGGGACAGGCCCGATATCTGGGACTTTGTCTTATATAGGCGCCTATTACCCACCCCACCACCACCATTCCCCCTCCCGATTTTTCACACTTGCCATCTGGTTATCCTACCACTACATCTGAGTACAGCAAATCAATGGAGTAGATTGTGTCCAAGATGCAGTAGAGATCTGCTTTGAGAAATGAAGAGGAACATTTCCCCCTAAACCTCCTTGTCCTAAGTTCTGTCTCAAGGGCAGTGCATGAAACTCAACCTCTAGCTGTACTTCTTTCCTGAATCGATACTAAATTGTGTTTTAAAAATAAGAGACAAATCCATGATTTTAGATTCCAAATGCACACAAGAGTTCTAATTTAATCTGATTATTCTATTAACATTGACTAAGTACTTGAGTTCTTGCAGTTTATTAATCATGCGGGCTCTCCTCAGAATAAAACCTGATATTCAGTTAGGAACTTATTTCTTGTGTGTGTTATGCAGAGCTTCACAGAACACAATCAATACATTAAAGATTTGAGAGCCTCTGAAGCCAAGCTGTTTTAATTAATTTACTTATTTTGCATTTTTCTTGTCTCTGAAATGTGCAAATACTGTGAGTTAACGAATAAAGTATTTGCACTACGAATGAAAGAGCTAATCTTTAAAAGGTCACTTGCAAATCAAAAAAGGAAATTTCAGTTATTTTACATATATATCCTGAATGTGCTGGACTAATAGGGAGACAAGGCGAGAGAGGTAATGCTTTTTATTGGACCAACTTCTCTTGGTGAAAGAGATCAGGGTTTGAGCTTACATGGGTTATATCTATATTGTGTGGGGGGGGGGGAACCCTGCAGCACCGAGTCTTAGAGGCGGGTCAGCTGACTTGGGCTGACAGGGCTAAAAATTGCAATGTAGACTGTCGGGTGCAGGCTAGACCTTGAGTTCTGAGACCCTCCTGCTTTGCAGGGTTTCACAGCCCACACTCCAGCCCAAGCCGGAACGTTTACACTGCAATTTTATAGCCCCAAAAACTGAGCCCTGCGAGCCCAAGTCAGATGACCTGGGCCAGCCATGGCCATGCTGTGGGTCTTTTATCACATCGTAGACATACCCACAGAGCTCTTCTGAAGGTCTGGGAAAGGTACTCAGATTGTCATAGCTAAATACAGAATGGAACAGATTGTTTAGCATAACTAGTTAACACTACTGTAAGTGAAGTGGTCTGTTAACACCTCTGCAGTCATAGAACAAAAGAGGGGGGGTTAGTGGGTTCCATTGTTGTAATCATAAAACCAGTGTCTTTATTAAATCCATGATTTTTAGTGTCCAGCAAAGTTACGAATTTAAGCTCCCAGGCTCATGTTTTGAAGGTGTTCTGCAGGTTTACTTTGAGGATGAGGACTGAGAGGTCAGATATGGAGAGTGGAAAGTGTTCCACTGCTTTGTGGAAAGTGTTCACCCATGGATGATATTGTGTTTTTGTCTTTCATCATTTTACTGTGTGAGTTCATTCGAGAGCACAGTGATTGTCTGGTTTCATCCCCGTAGTTGTTGCTGGGGAATTTAGGATACTGGATGAGGTACACCACATGGTGTGGCATGTGTAGGACCCATGGATCTTGAAAGGTGTGTTGTGGGAAGTCACAGTCAACCTGTGGAACTCATTGCCCAGTGATGTTGTGAAGAACAAAAATATAACTGGGCTCAAAACAGAATTAGATAAGTTCATGGAGGATAGGTCCATCAATAGCTATTAGCCAAGATGGCCAGGGATGCAACCCCATGCTCTGGGTGTCCCTAAACCTCTGACTGACAGAAGCTGGGATTGGATGACAGGAGATGCATCACTTAAAATTTTCCCTGTTCTGTTCATTCTCTTTGAAGCCTCTGGCCCTGGCCACTGTCGGAAGACAGGATACTGGCCTAGGTGGACCATTAGTTTGACTCAGTGTGGCAATTCTTATGTAGATATTGATCATTGTAACATTGGAGATATTTCTACAGGTTTTGCATCAGTTGTTATGGCTGGGTCTGGTGTTGCTTTGAGTTGGTGTGTCCTGTCTGTGTGGAGCTTCTGATAATGAGCTTGAGGGTGGGGGAATTGTTTGAAGGCCAAAGAGGGAGTTTGGAACCACATCCTGAAAGAATCTTTCCTGAAGCCCCTCTTCTGGCCTTCAGACAACACCCCAATGATCAATACCCTCTAAACACACCTTTCAAGATCCATGGCTCCTACACATACCTATCCCAACATGTGGTGTACCTCATCCAGTGTCCTATAATGACTATGTTGATGACATGAGACCATCACTATGCTCTTGAATGAGACCGCACAGAAAAATGATAAAAGACAAAAGCACCCCATCTCTCATGAGTGAACTCTTTTCCCAAAGCAATCACCACATATCTGACCTCTCAGTCCACATCCTCAAAGGAAACTTGCACAACACCTTCAAAAGACTAGCCTGGGAACTTAAAGTCATAACTTTGCTAGACACTAAAAATCATTAATAGGTTTAATTAATTAATAAAGGCACTGGCTTTATGGTTTATTACAACAATGCAACCCACTAAACCTCTCCTCTTTTGTCTTATGACTGCAGAAGTGTTAATGGGCTGCTTCACTTGGAATAGTCTCTTACAGTAGTATTAACTAGTTATGCTAAACAATCTGTTCCACCTTGTATTTAGTTGTGACACTCTGAGTACCTTTCCCAGATCTGAAGAAGAACTCTGTGTAAAGCTTATCTCCTTTTGCAACAGAAGTTGGTCCAATAACAAATATTCCCTCACCCATCTTGTCTTTAATGTCCTGGGACCAACACGGCTAAAACAACACTGGACCAACAGAGGCATTCACCACATGGATCACTTTCTTCTCTTTGAAGGATCATCTAATGTGTTACCAGCCAACACCGGCTGTGCTGCAACATCTCAAATGGTGTGATTCCATGACATCACTACCAAGAAAACTCTGTTGGAATATGTAGCTGGTCCAAATAGGGGCTTGAAAAGAGTAAGTGGTACTCTTTATTTATGATAAGGTTAAAAAGAGAGAGGGAGGTAGGCACGTTTGCAGGCAGTAGAGAAAGGACAGGACTGAGCTAATAAACATGTTCTTAACATTAAACATATACTTAAGTGCTTTGCTAAATAGGGATGGTTTGCTGAACTGGGATTACTGAAAATTCGAGATGGACATGACTGGAGCAGTTGGATCCACACCCAAACTTTCCCAAATTTTACAGCACTTGGCTCCATGGATTGAGTTCTGTTCATTAGAGAGAAAGAAGCATGCTAGTGAATTTGGATCCAGATACAAACTTCCCTACAGTACAGGGTGGTTCAGATCCACAGTTTAAAACATGGGCCTATCTCTAGTGATGACTATTGATTGCCCCTTGGCATTCCACATGGGGTAACTGCTGAAAGACTGACTTTTGGGAATGCCACAGGGCCTTCACTTTCCTCTCTCACCTTTGAATTCAAATATATATGCCCACATGTATTTGTATACATACAACAGTGACAGTTGTCTATCGATACAAGAGAGATGGAATGGAACAAAAAGAGCACCCAGGCAAAATGGATGTTGAAATGAGCACACATGTGTTGCGGTTCAAATACAAGACAGCACAAAGCTTTAAGCAAGCAAACAGGCTGGTCTGCCAACGGACTGGTCCTGTCAGCTTTCCACCCTCTCCTTTATTCTTTCTCTCCCCCCCCCGCGCATTACATTCTCCAACAGATAAAAGGAATACACTGGCTTTGTTTAACATTCTTATTTACCATTTTCTATCGACCGCATTCCTTGCTCTCGGGCCTTGAGCCCAGTCCTGAGAGGCTTCCCACAGTTCATGTCATCTGGGCGAGATTCCAAGGTTCATGCCCTTGAGAGGAGCTGTGTGTGCACAGCTCCTACACAACACTCCGGCTGTGCCCTGAATGTTGCCGAGTGCCTGAACCTTGTATGAATCCTACATCCCCTCCTTTTTTGTTTATTTGTGCTCGGCCATCTCATGGTAGCCATCAATTTGCTTTTGCAAGCCAATTAACTCCCGGACAGACAAGGTCATAACTCGTGGAGCCTGCCAGGGCGGGTCTCGACAAAGCCTTAACAAAAAGGAAATACATTGCACACAGCAACAGCAAAAAATAAGCTTAAGAAGGTAAAATGTAATTGGCCGGGCCCCAATTAGCCATGCTAGAGTACTGGGAAGAGAGGTTCGTGTAAGCAGCGAGCATCATCTCATTCCCAATTTCCTCAGGGTGATGACATACAGGAATAAGGCACGTACCTAACAATTCTTCAGCTGCTACAAAATCAAATAAACAAAAGTGGGTAACATTTGCTATTGAAGCCAATCTTTCCCATAGGTTATATGTCATTTGGGCCCATAACGGAGGAAGCGCTCCCGAGCCAACCCCTACAGGAAATAGCAGGCACAAAAGGCATACAATCAATACAGAATTAGCAGTAATTTGGGCGAGAATTGCCACAAAGTCTCAGGAGTCTCTGGCTGTTGGTTTGCTGCCAGTCTTCGTTGAGCCGCGGCGACCAATGCTTTCACTGCTCCCCATGTCACGGGCTGGCTTGGGATGCTACGCCTCCTCCGTTTCCGTCCCACCGTTGTTGACCCGGGAGGCACCGTGTTCTCCTCCAAGGTCAGCTGAAACTCCAGTATGGGGTTCGATAGCCCCTGGTGCCACGCCATGCTGTTTCAGTGTCGGTTGCACACACCGGGCCGGAACCCACAACGGTCCTGCAGGGAGAAACACAGAAGCATATCCCCGACCCCAAGTGATTAAAGGCACTGGGCCCAGCCATTGCGGATCGGGCAGCTGACGGTAATAGACATGCGGTCTTTCCAGTACCTCGGACTTGTGAAAATGCCGATCCGCGGGGGTCTGCTGATCTGCGTTCAGCGTTAAATTATTTAAAGTAAACAAAAGGATATGCAATTGTTGCTGAATGTCTCCTAAGGTTCGGAGACGCAGCTCCCCTTGTTTTAATTGTTTGTTGAGCAAGGTTTTTAGAGTGCGATTTGCACGTTCAACAATAGCTTGGCCTGTGGAATTATAAGGGATCCCATGTTTGAGACGGACGTCCCATTGGGCACAAAAGGTGGAGAGGGCTGTGGAGCAATAGGCTGGGGCATTATCCGTTTTTATCTGGCTCGGGCGACCCATAACAGCAAAACAGGCTAGCAAATGGTGACTAACTTTGGGAGTGGCTTCCCCACGCTGTGGGGTTGCCCAGAGGAATCCCGAATAGGTATCAATGGAAACATGTAAAAACGAATAGGGGTGGAATTGTGGCACGTGAGTGACATCCATTTGCCACAGCTGATTTGCTGCGGTACCTCTGGGGTTAACGGCATAAGAAAAGGTAGGGGCAGCAGCGGCACAGTGGGGGCAGGAACAAACAATAGAATGTGCATGATCAGCAGGAATGTAAAACTGTAGGGCCAAAACAGAGGTAGACTGATGAAAAAAGAAATGGCTTTCAATGGGGTCAGAAAAAAGGGAATTTACCTGACCACGTAATGCGCGATCAGTGCGCGCATTGCCTTCAGTGAGTAGCCCAGGCAGAGGGGTATGACTGCGAATATGAGCAATAAAATAAGGGAAATTACGAGTGGTGAGGAGATACTGTAAGGACAAAAACAGGCGAAGAAGGTCCGCATCGACCTGAGGGGTGATGAGGGCAAGGGGTAAATGATCAATTACCTGATAAACATAATGCATGTCCACGATCAAATTAAAGGGACAATCAGCAAAAAGTTGAAAGGCCAAAATAACAGCAGCTAGTTCCAAGGACTAGTGAAGCTCTCCAAGCGCTATGCATGCAAATGTTGTTGTACAAGTGAATGAAGCGCTTTCAGCTTTTCTAGGGGGAGGGGCCACTGGTCAATCCATACAGGCTCTAAGGATTGCCATACCAATGGTAATGAGGATGGCAAGGTGGGTGAGGGAGGATTTTGGGCCATTATATATTAATATCGAGGGTGGTGTCCAGATTTGCAAGTAAGTCACGGCCCCAAATATTGAGGTGGACAGGGAGTACAAAAGGGCGGATTGTAGCAAGGGCACGGCCTCCTGGTTTAGAGACCGTGACCCAAGACAAACTTTGGTGCCCACGTTTGCTACCCCCGATCCCCCACAACTCTTTAGAAGGAACTGTTGGCCAACCGACCGGCCACTCCGGATCACGAATCACCGTAACGTCAGCTCCAGTGTCCACCAGCCCTGTAAAAGGAACATTATTTAAGAGAAGTGTTAACTGAGTTTTTGAGGGGTGGACCGACATTGTTAGAGCAACAAGTGGAGAGGACCTGTTGTGAGACGGCAACTGAGACAGCGTTGATCCAAAGCCGTTCCCACCCCTGGCTCGATCCTCTGCGGCTGGCACCTGATAGGGGACTAAAATCAATTGCGCAATTGACCGTCCACGCGGGAGCAACTGCGGAAGATGGGTCCATACCTGAACCTTAATAACGCCGGTGTAATCAGCGTCAATGACCCCTGGGATGACAAAAAAACCCTGTTTCCCAGCGTGTGAGCGAGGGAGAACCAGACCCACAAATCCGGCAGGGAGAGGTCCCGTCACCTGTGTAGGTATGGTGCAAACCTCCCCCGGCAACTGAAAATCAGCGTCCTCCTGCATAATCAAATCAAGCCCTGCACTTCCAGCAGTCGCCGCCCTCATGGAGTCTATGGATTTTAAGGCAGAGGAACAGTTGTCTGAGTGGGAAACACCCCCGTTTGGCCCTGGGTTCAGGGGAGACCCGTTGTGCGGTTTCCCGACCTGCTACGACACTGATTAGCCCAGTGATAGCCCTTCCGAAACTTGGGGCACTTCTTTGAGGGGCGGGTGGGCGCCGTCGATGAGCGGCACTCCCGCTGAAAGTGACCGTCCTTACCACAGCGGTAACAATGTTTCCCCTCCTTCCCGCTTTTCCGCAGGGCGGCGGCCAGAACCCCGGCATTATGTGCTTGTGTGCCGATGTTTTGGCACGCCTGCAGCATGTCCGACAGCTCTAGAACACCAGCGGCTTGTGCTGCCTGGAGAGCACGGCGGCAATCCTCGTTCGCATTTTCAACCGCCATTTTTAACAGGATCTCCTGAGCTGCCGCAGGATTATCCACCTGTCGGAGGATAGCCTCCTGCAATCTGTTGGTAAAATCCATAAAGGACTCTGATGCACCCTGACGGATACTGGCAAAGCTTTTGGTAGGCTTGCCTGAATCCGGGACCTTCCGGAAAGCATGCTGAGCGCAGGTGGAAATAATGGGGAAGACGGCCTGAGGGAGTTGAGACTGCATCTGAACGGTAGCAAACTGGCCCTCCCCTGCCAAGTGCTCATAAATGATACCTTGCTCTCTATATACCTGGGCTTGGCGTTCCGCCATCTGCCGATACTCACTAAGCCAAATAACATACTGACTGGGCATCAGCATCATGCGCAACAGTGCCTTCCAATCTTCAGGGACCAGGGTGTACCCAGTACCTAGTCCTTCAATGAGACCACGTACATATGTGCTAGTGAGGCCAAACTTGCGAATCGCTTTCTTTACCTCTCTGATCACCGAGTAAGGCAAACTGACCCAGTTTGCAACCTGGTTGCCCTGGCCATCATCCTGCCAGGTCACCGGACAAACTGAGACCAGATCAGCCAGCTCCTCTGCTGTAATATCTGAGCGAGTCTTCGCTGCGTGAACCATTTGTTGCACCAGCAAAAGCCCCTGAGCAGATGCGGACGACCCCCCGGGGGACCCCGGAGCATGGGGGGATGGTGATCACACACCGGCTCCGGTGGGGAAGGCAAGGGAGGCGGTGGTAATAGAGGCACTGGGGGCGAAGCAGGGGGAGGGATGGTTGCAGGAGTGGACGGGGGTGGCGGAATCGGCAGCCCCTCTGTTGGCGCGGGAGAGGGCCTTTCCGAGGCGACACGCTGTGTCGCATCACCAGGAGGGGGGATGGCTGCAGGAGCGGACGGGAGTGGCGAGAGCACCAGCCCCGCGAGGGAGGGCCTGTCCGAGGCGACATGCTGTATCGCGTCGCGGCAGAGATGCCAGGCATATAAAGCCTGCACGGGCGCCCGAGGCTCTTTGTGCAATGTCTGGCCCAACCGCTCTCAGTCCGCGAGCTTAAGGGTTCCGGCTTCAGGGTACCACGGGCATTGGGCACTCACCTCCTGTAGCAGGAGAGTGAGTTCTCGAGTGGGGCAATCATGCTGAGCCTTACGCAGCAAATACTGTAGCTCATTGCGGTGTTGCACTTGCAAAGCAGAGAGGGAGCTTCCCATACTTACCACAATGAAAAGTACTCACCGGGATCCACGAAGCGGATGAGTGACACGTCTGAAACCCTTGCCGGGCGAGGTGAGTGCTGAGGGATCCACGTTTGGGCGCCAGTTGTTGCGGTTCAAATACAAGACAGCACAAAGCTTTAAGCAAGCAAGCAGGCTGGTCTGCCAACGGGCTGGTCCTGTCAGCTTTCCACCCTCTCCTTTATTCTTTCTCTCCCCCCCCCGCGCATTACATTCTCCAACAGATAAAAGGAATACACTGGCTTTGTTTAACATTCTTATTTACCAATTTCTATCTACTGCATTCCTTGCTCTCGGGCCTTCAGCCCAGTCCTGGGAGGCTTCCCACGGTTCATGTCATCTGGGCGAGATTCCAAGGTTCATGCCCTTGAGAGGAGCTGTGTGTGCACAGCTCCTACACAACACTCTGGGTGTGCCCTGAATGTTGCCGAGTGCCTCAACCTTGTATGAATCCTACACACATGGACATTGAACTGTGCATTTTCAGGCCAAATACCAGCTCCATGCACAGTCTCCTTACAGTCTACTACTATTAAGTGTAGAAATACTCTGCACAAGACCTGAGCCAATAGGTTATTACCTGGTTAGGGAATTTACACATGCCAACTTGTGGACCATGCCCCCGACCATGGCTCCTGTCATAAAAGGTCTATGGAGTGTTTCTCTAGTTAGACAGAGTTAGTGCAGACAATTTGGCCAACATGGAGTGAATGAAACTAGACTGCTTCTGCCTCAGTTGGTGCAGGAGTTGGACATAGTGCCCAGTATGGGACATTAAACAAAATGGGATACAAATAACAATCAAATAGCTGCTTCAGTCACGAAGCACAGTCCATCCTGCACACTCACACTGGGCCTTGGATCAGGCCAGTTGTTGCGGGAAAAATAGCACAGACTCACAAACGTACATTAAAGTCTGTATTATAACAGTCCATACAGACACGAGACAATGGTGTGTTTGCACAGGCAATCTTAACTTTGGCACCTCCTATTTTTGAGTGCTTTATTGTGCAAAATTAAAATAATGTTAAGGGATTTTTCAATTGATTTTTTAGTAATATCCTTCAGTACATTGCCCTTCTGCGTATATTACAGGTTTTGCTAAGGCATCAGCTGCTGTGCCATTTAGGTTAGATACCTAATTGCTAGTTTTACACTATAGATTACAGAATTATCTTCCACAGTGAAAATTAGATTTGATGCATTTATAAGGTTTGTGGATACTATGAAACTTAAACCAAATGGAAGCAGCCTTCAACTGAGCAAAAGTCATAGGACAATATAATATGCAATTGTTGGGATGAATTTTTAGCTTGTTCTGGTTATGATATTGTATTTTTAAGTAGTATAAAAAGTTAATTCTGTATATCCTATCAAAGTAATGCTCTTTTAGATTCATTTAAGTAAGACCAGTTGGCTGAGAGTGTTGCAATATAATGAAAATGAACTGTTTTTAGATAGCATCTTTCATCAAAAATGACACCAGCCTACTTTACAAACTATGGGCCACATCCTCAGCTGATGTAAATCAGTACAGTTCCATTGACTTCAGTGAATCCATACTGATTTACACTAACTGAGGATCCGGCTGCACGTATGTATTAGTCATTTCATACATTCCTGAAATGGAGCCACTTTGGGGCAAATCATGGCAACTATTTAATAGTGCACAACAACAATATACTCTAGTTAGGAGAGGAAGTGGGAAATATCTTATCGGACTGAAACTATGGCGAAGTGACATAGACCTTGATCCAGAATTAAGAACCATGTGGGCACAGGGGAATGCCAGGGAGCTGTTGGTAGCAGAAAATGGGGTCTTATAGAGATAGAACAATTATTCTCCCCTTGATTTTTCGCAAAAACTGCAGTTAGTATCAGTAGATATATTTACAGATCAATTGATATGTACAGTTCTGACTCATATTACCAGCCTAGTTATCGTACTACACAGCAATAGTGAGATTTCCTGTAGGTGGTCTCTTAACCCATCACAATCATGATTTCTCTTTCAGATGGTGCACAAACCTCACAAGAGGTGAGCTTAAGAAAAATAAAAATCATTCCAAAAATTGCAATAATCCTTGACAATTTTATCTAGAACAGGCCAGTTAGCTTGAGTCATTTCTCATCTCAAATATAAGAAACATCTGATTTTGCTATAAGCGGGCCTTGTGTGATCCACAAAGCTTGGATCTGGATCAAAATGTTCCCATGTTTGCATATGTTTGGATCTGGGGGTTTTGGTTGGGTCCAGACCAGTTCTAGTTTTTATTATAGTATGTTATTGCTTTTGGAAACTAGAAAACTCCATCCACTATAAGAGAAATTAAACTTTAGCTAATGTCAAGTTATTTACCTCATACTGCTCAAAGAGGAGTTTTATGCTACCAGCCAAAGAACAGCATCATAATCCTATGGAAATACAGATATATTACTTATCTGTCTCTTAGTTATCTCCAACATAACAGCCTGCCTCAATCAAGGGAGCTCAGAACTTAGGCCTGGATTCTGCAATGAGTTCCATGTAGGTGAACACCTTCCACCATGACTAGAGCTGGATGAAATGCTTCAGATGAAAAGTGCATATTCAGGTCACTCAAAACATTTCACAAATCCATTTGTTTTAAATTTTTTGTCTGACCACCAGATTGAAAAAAATCGGTTATCTGCAGAGCTCCACCCATGAGCAGCCCTCATGAAATCAACATGTAGGAGCATAGGACGGCTCACGCAGAACTCACTGCAGCTTCAGGACTTTAAGCTCTCATTAAGGGCTTGATCCAAAGCCCAGAGAAATCTCTGGAAAGAATCCCATTGACTTCAGTGAGCTACAGATCAGGCCCTATGATGAAGATATACACTCACTAAAGTAGTATTTATGGTCCTGATCTTCCAGTTGGAATCACATGGATGGAACCATGCATCTGCACAGAACTTGGTCTTCAAGAGATCCCGATGTGGGCACAAGGACCTGCCCATGCAGCTATGACTGTGGGCTAATGGTCTACAAGAGTTTTTTGTGAAGCACAGTACTGTAGATTGATTATCCCCTGAGGGATAGGAGTAACTCCTACTGAGTTCAAGAGGAATGATTGTAGAGGAGAATCAGACCTGTGGGGGAGACTGTTAACATGGCTGTTACTCTGAAACCTGTCATATGTGGAGGATGACTTTCCCTTACAAAAGTGCATTTTAAAAAGTTCATTGCCCATGTAAAATGGAAATCAGACATTGTGATGAATGTACAGAGTGAAGTGACTCATTTGCAGCAGCAGTTCATTTATTTGTTTATCTGCAAAATTGCAGGGGAGGATATTTCACACTTCATGCACTTGTATCTACTTTAATCTTTCGCACTTCTCTCTCTATATATATATGCACACCAGGTGAATATTTAAAAATCCAGAAAGCCAGTAACGTAATAAGGGGCTGGAGAGATCCAGAAAGACATAATTCTGTCTAGCACTAAAGAAACTTCCCCAATTCTGTGAAAGAGAGAACAAGTATGCAAGGAAGAGGAAATGGTGAAACTCACAGGTTAATTTTTTGTTCTTGGTTTTTGGGAATCCTGCCTAATGTTTTTGACATTTGAAGCATGCAGATCTCACAGCTAAAACAGCAAAATATAATCACTGAACTTTATCCATTTTTCAAAATGTCAGATAAATCACTTGACTTTGCAGTATTTCTCTGGAACTTCACAATGGCTCTGTGCCTCTTCCTGTCTATTTCCTTTCAGGGTGTGTGTGTGGGGGGGGAGCTCAGGGGAGTGAAGGGTGGTGTGGGAAGGTAGGGGAGAGCTGTAGTAATGTCACAGGGCTCAATCATGAAAGATGCTTAACTAAGTATATGAGGCATTCCAATGACTTCAGTGAGGCTATTCATGTGCTCAAATGCTTTGATGGATCAAAGTTGTGCTCAGAACCTTGCAAGACTGACACGTAGGCTTTACAGGAGGCTGATGGGATTGCAGCGCCATTGTGTCCTGTTTTGGACCCCCCACTACAGAAAGGATGTGGACAAATTGGAGAGAGTCCAGCGGAGGCCAATGAAAATGATCAGGGGGCTGGGGCACATGACTTATGAGGAGTGGCTGACAGAGTGGGGCTTGTTTAGTCTGCAGAAGAGAAGAGTGAGGGGGGATTTGATAGCAGCCTTCAACTACCTGAAGAGGGGTTCCGAAGATGATGGAGCTCGGCTGATCTCAGTGGAGACAGATGACAGAACAAGGAGTAATGGTCCCAAGTTGCAGTGGGGGAGGTCTAGGTTGGATATTAGGAAACACTATTTCTCTAGGAGGGTGGTGAAGCACTGGAATGGGTTACCTAGGGAGGTGGTAGAATCTCCATCCTTAAATGTTTTTAAGGCCTGGCTTGATAAAGTCCTGGCTGGGATGAATTAGTTGGTGCTCGTCCTGCTTTGAGCAGGGGGTTGGATTAGATGACCTCCTTAGGTCTCTTCCAACCCTAATCTTCTGTGATTCTATCTATAGTTAAAACTGGTTGTGATGCTTTCTAGGGTACCCAGAGTTGTGAGACACCTCGCTACCACCTGCCCTTGGCATGAGGAAGCCTTATCTGTACCTGCCAGAAGTCAGTTCCCCATGTCCTTTGGCCTCACAGACCTCATAAGCCCTATTGTTTCTCTACAGGTTAGCGACTGGCACACCCCAACCCATGAGCCCTCCGAACATTGCCTTGAAGTGTCCAGCCCCTGATCCCCTGTGCGCTCGCAGAATTCACAGATTTGCTGCTTCCAAAGAAGCAGTGCACCCCTGCTTACCAGTTCGACCTTAGATCACCGCTCCGCTTAACACACAGCACTTGGATATGTCTCTAGTGAAATTAAGTATAAGGTTATTTACCAAAATAGAGATTCAAATAATAGCAAGTAGAAATACTGGAAACAAATTGTTACATATAAAATCATAACATGCATTCTGGAGCCTAGACTTAATTAACAGGATAGGCTCATGTCTAACCATGTCTTGCCCACCTTACACTTTACAGCCAGGCTGTCTAAGACCCTCCTTTCATGAGACAGGTATGCTATCAGCTTGCCTTCTTGGTGAAGGACCCCAGGTGTTTCCTTGCACCCGAAGATATACCAGAACAATCCTTTGTCATTGTTCATAAACAGGACACCATCTACTGTTTGGAAAATCCACAGGCTGAAACAATCTATCACTCGTGGCTTAGTATTCAAATAGGCCTACATTGTGAGGTGTACACTATACGCACTACAAATGACCTGACAGGGAGATAGGTGTCTGTAATCTCCTGCCTGAAAGGAACATTTCTGAGGTATGTCACCTCCTGGTGACCTGCCTTAGCTCAAGACCTGAGGAACATAATGTTTAGGATTGATATATAACTCCTTAAATATTATCTGTACATACAGTCCACAACAATTTATGGGCTACTGACTCTCAGTAGAGACCTCATATGCCACCCTTAGGAGAACTATTATGCATATATTGAACCAGAGGATCCCTGCAAAGCCCTACACACCTACACCTGTGCCCTCTGCTGGTGGGCATCAAGGGATCCCTGGGTCACTCTGGTAAATTTCACTTCCTTCATATGTGAATACTAAATACCCTACTAACCTGTCTCTGAGATACATTCAGTGTATAAACTATCAAAACTAACTTTATTTTCCTATGATCAGTGGCTTTCTCTACTGCCAGGCTGGCTGGTTAGCTCCATTCTGCTGCTCCTCCAGAATTCATCCTTCTGTGATTTGATACAACTCCAAAGGATGAACTTTTGGAGCATGGAGCCAGCACATAAGGACTTGGAGTTTTCAAAGGTTTAATCTTAAAAAATAAATAATACTAATTACTTGAGCCCTGTAGGCAGGCTCCAAAAAATTATTGGCCAGCTACAAGGGTTATTATTCTAAACTATTTTACTTACTCAAAATATATCAGCCAGATTGTGTGTGATAATTTGGAGGATAATTGGTCTGTGATCCTTTAAGACTGCTCTCCATACACAAATGAGTAAGCCACATTCTTGTGTCAAGCTGTCATATAAAGTACTAAACTAGAAATCAAACAAATAACAGATTTCCTTTTTGGCTGGTTTAAAAAAAATATAGAGACCAAAATAAATCCTCATTATGTTACATTATTTAAAATAAGATCAGTGAGAGAACAGGCTATCATGGGAAAAAATCCTCCTTTCATCGGTGATTAGTCCACAGGCCCTGAGAGGATGAGTGGAGAGACTCCTTTTATCTGATGGGGAATCCTTCTTCCTGTATTGAGTTACAGTAGCATTTTGGAGGAAGAATGGTCCAGTGGTTAAGGCATAGTCTGGGAGACCCACGTTCAATTCCCCGCTCCACCACAGACTTCCTGTGGGACTTTTTGCAAGTTATATATTCTTTTTGTGCCTCAGTTGCCATCTTTATAATGGGGATAATAGCACTTCTCCCCCCTCCCCCCAGGGTGGTGTGATGATAAATGCATTAAAACATGGTGAAACATTCAGATATCAGAGTGGTGGAGCCCAGGTAAGTGCATATGATAGAAGGTGTACATATGGGGGTGGGGGGGAGGCTGAGTGTCTACGTGATCAATTTCTCTTAAATCATGAGAAAATGTGGCTAATGTTGAATAGATAGCTCACTATATTGAATTAGATGAAATATATTTTTTCTCATACCTGGCTGCCGGTGGGTGTTGCAGGGCTGGAGGGAGCACTCTTGGAGTCGGCACCTATGCCCCAAATAGCAATAATATTCATACACTTACAACCTGTCTGGCACATTTCTTTATTGTACACACATCCCCAGGGTTCAGGGAGATCAGATTTGCAATTCTGGACTATGCATACAATTTATTCCAGGTTTATATTGATTTTATAATGATATCATGATATCATTGATATCATGATGTGGCTATTAAGCCACTTTCCCTGTTTTCATTGTGAGGATTTAATATACCTTACTGATATAATGTTGCTGGAACAGCAGAAATTGAAATTTAGTATCAGAAATTATGATCTGGAGAAGATACTCCTTGCTATTCCTGTAAGAACATAATACATAGGTGATATTTTTAGTGTTGACACCGTTGTTGTATGCAGTAAGATTGTAATGTTCTAAACATTATCAAGAACTTCTCTGAACCTTTGTTATTTTTACACATTCCCCAAGGAACTTTTTACTCACATCCTTTAAGCCAAAACAGTCTGTGAACTTTACTCCCCCGCACATCAAGTTTTATGGCTGATATAAAACTGTGGATCAAATTGTTAAAACTCACTGCGTAGCACATGTAGAATGTGCACATAACCCATTGCATGGAGAAAATTGGCATTATGCCTTTACATGAGCATGTTTACACGGGTGACTGTGACTGCAAAAGGAACTTGTGTAGATCGTTGCCCATTTGGCTCATGCAGAAGTCTGTATGCAAGACTGCGGCTGAAAATTAAGGTAATCAGTTTTGGCAATCTAGCCCGGTATTCAAAATATTTGTAAATTAAATATATGCAGGGAGGGGTTTAATTTTTCAAGTCCTGAAATGGTTAAGATTGGTCACTAGAAATGAGGTGTTTTCTGCAGCAGGATGTCTGTACAATACTCTGAGGTGAGTGATGTCACTTGGTTTCAAATATCCTGATGGCTCACACTTAACATAATTCATTCTAAATGTTAAGCTCCAAGGTCAAGAGAATGAAAACACTGACTTATTTGATATCCCATTAAAAAAAGTTCTTTAGAAAGACCTTCCCATAGCACTATAATAAATATTCTTTATTACTGAAAACAATCCCACCATTCAGACAACAACAGAAATGAAATGCTCCGCATGTTCAAAATGGTGAGGTACTTCAAGACTATTTGGAGTTCAGATCCTGCAAACACTTACACTGGGGCTTAACTTTAAGCATGTGAGTACTCCCGTTAACTTCAATATCACTGCTCGTATGTAAAGCTAAACACATGAATAAGAGTTTGCAGGACCTGAGCATTGGCAACTTGGATCTTATTTTTAAACTTTACTAAAAAGCAATTCACATAAATGTAATCCTTCTTCCAGGTGTTACTGGCAGCAAAAAAGGGCAAGGTTCTATTTTCTGGGGGGTTCATTCTGAAAACTTCTGGCTTAAACCCCTACCCAGAAACCTGTGAAACTATATATAACACCTTGGGTGCTTTCGATAGTCTTCTCCACTTGCAAGCACTGAATGCACGGATTTTAAAACAAAGAAAACTTTATAAATGGGGGGTGGCAGGGCAGAGATAACCAGAGATGAAAGTAAGCCAGTATGCCCTGGTACCCCGTACTGGCAAGCAGCAAAGGTGAGTTATATGGGCTTGTGGCTCCAGCAATATTGAGGGCCCGGCTCCACCAATGTCTGGGGCCGGGTCTCCCTCCCTAGTCCCACCTGCTGCCCCCCCAGTCTCCCCCGAGTGGCCCCTGGCCCCCCCTTGCTGCCCTAGCATGCCTCCCTGGGTCCCAGAGCACAGCGTCCCTATCTCTCCCCTGAAGCTCCATGCTGCCTCCCTGTATCAACTGCCGCCACAGGGTCCTAGCGCTCCGCATCCCCTACTGCCAGGGCAGGCTGCCTTTACCCTGCCGTTCCCCCTCAGACCCTTTCATTTTCCGGCGGGACGCTCCACCAGTACAGCTGCCCCCCCTGCCCGCACTCACCGCTCCTGCCCCACACTGGGCAAGGGGCAGCCCCATCCCCCAACCTCAGTGAGGCTACAGTGAGGGGCAGCAGCAGGAGACAACGTGCACTTGTGATGGCAGCCCCCCCCCCCCCCCCGAGCACCCACGACGGGGGAGGCAAGGGAGATTCCTGGACCTGAGAGGGGCCCTAGGACCACGTGCAGTGACAGTGGTGGGGGTGAGTATGCTGCGGGGGGGTGGGGGTGGGAGAGGGGGCCTCCTCCCCCAGAGCTCGCTGCTGCCGATGGGGAGAGGGCTGGGGGGAGTCCTCCTCTCTGGCTCCAGTCCCGGGGAAGCCTGCCTGCACCCCAAACTCATCCCCAGCCCTGTCCCACCCCAGAGACCATACCCCCAGCCAGAGCCCTCATCCCCCCACACCCCAACCCTCTGCCCTAGCCCTGAGCCCCCTCCCACACCCCAAACCCTCATCCCCAGCCCTCACCCCTGCACCCCCTCCCATCCCCAAACTCCCTCCCAGAACCTGCACCCCCTCCCTCCGCACCCCATCCCATCCCCAAACTCCCTTCCAGAGCCTGCACCCTGCACTCCTCCTGCACCCCAATCCCCGCCCCAGCCCAGAGCCTGCACCCCAGACCTCCTCCCCAACCCAAACTCCCTCCCAGAGCCCTGGGGTAGTGGTGGCAGGGCTCCGGTGGCTATTTAAAGGGTCTGGGGCTCCCACTGCCTCTACTACCCCAGGCCCTTTAAATAGCCGCCGGAGCCCTGCCGCCACTACCCCAGGGCTCTGGGGATGATTTAAAGGGCCCTGGAGGGTAGCAGCTGCTGGACCTCCGGGGCTCCGTCAGCAATTTAAAGGACCCAGGGCTTCGCTGCGGTACCGGCAGCCAGAGCCCCAGGCCGTTTAAATCGCCCCCGTGCCCCAAGGTTCCCAGCCACCTCTGCAGCTGGGAGCTCAGGGGGTGATTTAAAGGGCCCAGGGCTCCCAGCTGCTGCTACCACAGCCCTAGCCCTGGGCCTTTAAATCCTGATTTAAAGGGCCTGGGGATTTAAAGGCCCCACCTCTTCTGGTAGAGGCCACGCCTCTTCCGGTTGAGGCCCTGCCCCCTCCTCAGGACTGTGGAGTACCGGCAAGTCCTTTAAGTTACTTTCACCCCTGGAGATAACAGAAAAAATTTGGGAAAGCCAGCATATAACTAATTAACACTATTAGGTCAGACTCCCATCCCACAGGGTGCCTTAGCAATAATCCAAACCTCAGTCCTCTTCTTGCAGTTCTGAGTGGCCATTGTATTCTAGCCATTGCCATACTCCCCAGTTCCCTGCTTGCAGTTTGTTGTCTGGGGTCGGAGACGTTCAAGGATTCTGGCAGGTCAGTACTGCTTGGGCTGCTCCAGGGCCTCTATGCCACATGATCCAGCTGAGGCAATTGCAGCTTTAATTGCTGGGTAGGAAGGCCTATCCCAGAGTCTCTTAGAAGGCTACTGTTCTCTCCACATCTTCAGCCCAAGCTGCCTCAGGTATGTTTGGTGCAGTTCTCTTATCTCTTCTTTTCCCAACAGAGCCAATAGCATTTTATTGCCCCCAAACTCAAAACTTAACTGTATTTTAACTGAAATGCCCCAAACTGTCTCAGAACTGAAATGCAAGTGAGGCCTGCCCAGTTCATTCATTGCCCCTTGCTCAACCAACAGATGCTGAGAGAGATTTCCTGCCGCAACAGAGCCTTTGGACTTCTCAAGCAACTCTGGGCCACTCTTCTCCCATTTCACCAACAGGTGTCATAGTCCGCTCACTATGCTCTTGGGCTTCAGGCCACACATACTATATCTCAGACCAAAACTTAGACCCTCCACAGACCTTCTTTCTTGTTATTGAACATCAAACGGAAGACCCTCAGCTGACTTCAATGAAGTGATGCTGATTTACACCAGCTGAGGATCTGACCCCAAAATTCAATTCTAAAATTAGATATACAAACTTTATGAAGAAAATGCAATGGAAGGAGTTCAAATGTGAACATTAATAAAATCAAGACAATGACTATTTGTGCAATATTTATACCTTCTGATTATTCATTTATATCATCTAGTAGAAAAGTTTACAAACCTTAAATGAAATGTGACATCTGGCTGGGGGCTAAAAGTGACTTTCAGAAACGAAACACATTTCTTACAAGGGAAGCTAGGGTGGCCACTCACGCATCCCTAGAATACCAGACATTCCATTACTTCCTGGAATGGCATGGTTCCGCTGCCACTTGTGGGACCTCATCTCCACCAGCGTGACCCCACATGAACCGTGCATGCAAGAACTCAGCAGCGGGGGCCAAGCAGTGCACTTTTCAAAATGGCATCTCCTGTCCCTGATACCAGACAAAACTATGTCCAGTTTTGTCTCAGTACCACACAGGACATTTAAATACAGGACTGTCTGGCTTAAAACCAGACAAATGGCCTGCCTGATTTAATCCATTCAACCCATCACCCTAAAATGAATAACTGACATCCACAGTGAGAAACTCCTTGTGAATGAATGATTTCCAACACATTGTAGCAGCTTCAGATGAAAAGAACTTTCTGGTAAGTAATTCAGTCAAACTTCCATCCCTCGAGGTAGAAATGTCCCAAGAATTGCTGAATCCCTTAAAAATAAAGGTTTCTTTGCTATTTTCTCCTTTAGAGAAAATGTTATGAACAACCCAAAAAAAGATATTATTTGTCCTGAAGCAGTTCTAACTGCCTGCACTTTTTGTCTGGGTAAAACAAAATAAAATTTGCTTGGCTGTGCCTATGACCCTAACTAGAGCTGATAGGAAATATCCCAGTGCAATGTTTTTCCACTAGAAAATGCAGATTTGATGACATTGAAACATTTCATAAAAACATGTCAATTTTAACAAAATTTCATTTTGGAAAAAAAATTGAAATAAATATTTTGATAAGATCAAAGTATTCTATTTGGACACTTTTGAAATGGAACATTTCAATTTGTCACTTCAAAACAACTTTTGCTTTGAAATTTTTTATATAATAGAGTTGAATTTGGAATAAAAGGAAATTTACAATATTTTGTTTTCATCCCATTTCAGAACAGAATTTCAAAATTGAAGAATTTCCCATGAAATAGAAAAATTAAGTATCAGCCTTGCTCTACTCTTAACTATTAATAGTGAAGAAAATGACTATGGATGGCTCTACTCTACACTATAAACTTACATTGGTATAACTTCGTTGCTCAGGGGGCATGAAAAATCCACACTCCTGGGCAACACAGTTATTCCAACCTAATCCCTGGTGTAGACAGCGCTATGTCCAAGGGAGGGCTTCTCCCATTGACATAGCTACCACCACTTCCAGAGGTGGATCAACTCCGCCAATGGGAGATGCTCTTCTTCACTAACGGCATGGCTACACTTGCAGATGTAGAGCGCTGGGAGTTAATCCAGCCTTCGGAGACCGCAGCAGGGAAAACACTGCCGTGTGTTTAAACTGTCAGCTGCAAACGTACTGGCATGGCCACACTAGCAGCTCTTGCAACGCCACAAAGGTCAGTGCATTGTGGTAGCTATCCCAGCATGCAAGTGGCTGCAACGTGCTTTTCAAATGTGGGGGGATGGAGTGTGACAGGGAGTGTGTTGTGTGTATGTGGGGGGAGAGAGTGGGTTTTTGGGGGGCTGAGAGCATGTCAGCATGCTGTCTTGTAAGTTCAGACAGCAGCAGACCCCTCTCTCCCCTGCCTCTCTCTCTCACACACTCACAGCAAGCAGCATTCCACAGTAATGGTTGCTTTGTCCCGGAGCAGATAAGCAGCCGGCTGTCAGAAACGGAGCTTTGAAAGGGCATATCCGCATTCCTGCAGCTGATTCCAAAACAATGACAAGAGTGGCCACTTGACTTCAGGGGATTATGGAATGTTTCCGGAGGTCAATCTTAGCGTAGTAATGCAACACCTCATTCACTGACGCCCGGGCGTTTCAGCTGGAGCGCAGCAAGCTTTATGCTTCTCGTGGAGGTGGATTACCAGGAGTGCTCCAGCTGCAGAGTCCAGGCGCTCTACATGCCTTGCCAGTGTGGACACATCGGGAGTTAGAGCGCCCGGGGCTGCTTTAATGCACTCTAACTTGGAAGTGTAGCCAAGCCCTAAAGCACTACAGCGGTACAGTGCTTAAACACTGCAGTGCTTAAAGTGTAGACCTGCACTAAGGGTCACATTTTAAAGAGCCACCTGCTTAAGGTATTTTTAGATACCTTAAGCAGGTGGCCAGGTTTTCCAGCATGCTTAGCACCCAGCAGCTTCCACTGTTCTCAATGGCGGGTGTATACTGCTATGTGCTGATGGAACTAAACTCATCAGGGGAAACAAAACTGCTCCCCAAGGAGCACCCCCACTTTCTACAAAAACTTTTTTGCTTCCTCATTACTTCAGAGCTAATTTAGCAACCTACATTACTGGCAAATGATAAGAATTCGGGGAGGAAGATATAGTAAATCAGATGATCATCCATATGGATAGGCTGATGCTAAAACAGATTTTCTAAGTAGTTTCTACATCTTTTGAAGATTCTGCTGGAAGTTCAAAATCTAATGTTGTAAACATCTTAGGGCTGGTCTACACTAGAAAATTAGATCAAACCCAGCTGCGTTGCTCAGAGCTGTGAAAAATCCACACCCCTGAGTGATGTAGTTAAGCTGACCTAAATCCCCATGTAGACAGCGCTAGGTTAACAGAAAAGTTCTTCCATCAACTTAGCTACCTCCTCTCAGGGAGGTGGATTTACTACAGTGATGCAAGAACCCCTCCGAACTCTGTAGTAAGTGTCTATACTGAAGTCCTAGAGTGGAGTAGCTGCAGCTGGGCTACTGTAGCATTTTAAGTGTAGACATAGCCTTAATCTATGCATAACCATGCCCCTGGTTAGGGCATCTGTGGATTTAAAAGCACAAACCTGATACTGCTTGAACTAAAGGACTAGATGAGTTATCTTAGTGGCAGTAGCAGACTCAAACCTCTATGTATGGTCTCACCACTGGGGGGTGACAAAGAGCCACATTGTGTTAGCATGGCTTACATTTATACTGCTCATATGTCTGCCACCTCTTTGTTAATATGAGGAAGAAAAAAGGATTTGTCTAGGGTCTGTGACATTAAATAATTCACCAAGTCAGCTCTTTGTCCAGGCTCTAGCCAGAGGGTGTGTGCATTTTCATTTATAGCTGAGTATCAGATTGTTGGATTTTTTTTAGTTCGTGTTGGTCAACTGAACTTGGTATTCTTTCTATATATGTGCACACAGAGACATTATGATGGTTATTTATTTATTTTAATGTAAAAAAATTCAAAGTCTGGCATGTTTAGACATTGGCATACTCCACTGCCACTGCTTCAAGGAAATAAGTTGTTATTTGATTTCTTGGAGGGATTAGTTCTTGTCAAATATATATTTTAATGCACTTCTGGTCTCTGATGAATTATGTAGTAATACCCTTTTCTGGTAAATGAGGTTTGGAAGAAATCAGGTCAAGTTTGATCACAAAAAATTGACATAAAATTCTGAAATAACCCTTGGACTGAATGAAACAGTCACTCTGGAGGAAACTACTTCAGTAGTCAAAACAAAGGACAGGTTCCTGAATGACTTAGACATGCAATTGCCCTATATTTTTCTATAGATGACATTGCCAACAACAACCACCGACTTTGATGAGACAACTATTAGAATTTGAAAGGGTCTACTAAATGAGGAATGATAGAACAACAGCCAGAAGTCAGTGGGCTAGATCATGACTAGCCCTACATGGCTGAGTAAGTGTCATGACTGGGGCATGGGCAGTCTGACCTACTGGTCAGAGCAGGAGTCAGATCAGGTCAGATACCAGGAGGTCAGAGTCCAGGGCAAGCCGGAAGGCAAAATCGAGTGTCAGGTGTCAGGAAGCAGGCAGGGTCAGGTTACCAGGAGATCAGAGTACAAGACAGGCCAAAGGGAAAATTGGGTGTCAGGAGGCAGGCAGGGTCAGGTGAGTTAGAGCAGGTATTGCTGAGGGAGTAGCATCCCTCCACAGGGAGATCCCAGCTGCATGGACAACTTCCTGTTCTTTTGCTGGGTTTATACAAAAGTTGTGAAGTAGTCAGGACCCCCAGCATTCTGCCAGTCAGATTCCAGGACTGGAATCCTCAGTTGTGGTTCAGCTTCTATCCTAGCAACTGTTAGCAGGTCACTGGGTGGTAGGTTGGAATTTACTAGCTTCGAGGAGCCCTCTGACCCAGCTCAGCTGGGGAAAGAGAAAGGTCCATTTGAAGGAAAATACAACAGCATCCCATCAAACAGCATTTGGGGAGGAAGGAAGAAGTAATTCCCATTTTGGATCTGGAAAGCCCTTCCCCCACTGCAGTAGAAGGGATCATGGGGTAGGGGAGATCTGAGTGCATCTGTGGAGGGCCAGGTTCAATCCAGCCATTTGTTTCCGGTTTAGTGATGTGTGACCAACAACAAATTGAATTTAGAAAGAGAAGCCACCACAGTGTTAAATTCTGGCTCCAAAATAAGGCAGACAATAGTGAGCAATCCCTAAACCTGCAGTGTGAATAGCAACCTTATGGAATGGTTGTGCATGTGGCATAGATGGACACACCATCTATGTGATGTGGCAGCTCTGCAAAACTGTTGTGGAGAACATAACAATCCCCCCTCCACCTTGCGAAAAGCTGATCGTTTGTTTTGTGGAGTGGTGCTGCTCACTCATCCTGGACATATGTTGTTCAGTGTGGGATGGTTTCAGTGTTTCCTCCACTTCAGCTTTGTTTGGCCAACAGCGAGAGAGTGATCAGCTCACTCAAGGATAATTTCAGATGCTCTAGTTAAGTCTGAGAAAACGTGGTTGTGTATTCAGTACAGCCATACTAGTCATGCCAGCTTGTTCAAGGCAAATCCAATCTCTCTCTCTCTCTCTCGCAGCATTATTACATTACGTCTATTGCAATTAAAAATAGAGTTGGCACATAATTTCTAATTAAACGCTCACCACTGCCACTCTTGGTCGTTTTTTTAATTACTGATTTATAATTTCCCTGACAAAAATTAAATTAACGGTTTTGAAAATTTTCAGGCTAACGGTCTCCTTTAAGTTCTGTATTTCTACCTGCTTGGCTTTGATTGGGACAACTGACCTTCACAGATCACATTGGGAAGATTACTTATCATGCAGGTTTTACATTTAATTAAATGTCAGACACACTACTTTTGAGTAAATATTTCTTATGCATCAGGCTCAGAATTTATCCATTATCATTTAGAATTCCAAGGGAGACAATTTCTTTTTATCTTCTTTCTCTAACCTATATATCTTCCTGCATTCTGTCTTTAAAATATCCAGAGGGTAAATTAAATGCTCTATGCACCTTCCATGCACAGAAAAGGACTACCATTGGGTTGTAAAGTTTATTTAAAGAAGGACTACTTCACTTTTCTTTGTACCAAAATCTCATTAAACTGACATGTCCTTTTTTCTACTTCCTTTCCTATCCTTGCTTATAAACAACATAGTTGCGTGTAATAGATTCCTTCTCTTCTACAGCTGGTTTCCTTTACCTGCCTGATTTAATGTTGTAACTAGAGATGGTCAAAAATTTTCAACCAACCTTTTTTTCCCACCAACAAATGACCTTTCAAAAATGAATATTTTTCACGAAAAAAAGTCAATATGGTCCGAATTTATTCATTTGTTGTGGAAAAACTTCATGCCTTTTTCCTTAAGTCATCGCAGAAGTTTAACTAAATAGCTTTCTTCTTCTTCTTCTTCTTCTTCCATAAACCAGATAAACTAGCTAACTGTTTTGATTTTGAAAAGAACAAATTGATTTCACTCCCAAACAATGAAAAATGGTCATATTTGAGAACTTTGAAATGAAAACCAATCTAAACTTGTTCACAATAATATTTTTGATCAGCTCTAGTTGTAACAAACAGAGGTAGGCAAAACCATCTTGATAAAATGAGAACTGTCCTCAGACTTTGTCTTAGCCCCCAAATAAACCAGCTGTATATATTCAGATAAGTCATTCTCTCCCAGCTTCTCTGCCCTGTAGATAGCTGCTAGTTGGAGCATGATGCTGCATTTCTCTTTATCTTATGCTGCTTATTGGGGAGAGTGCCCATGGCTCCTTCTCTGCACCTTAAAGTGCCTGCCAGCATAAGACAGTTTGACCATGCACAGGATGGGCAGAATAACCCTGCAAGGGATCAAGAAAAGGTAGAGGGAAGAGTCTGTTGATGGGAAAAGAGGTCACAGAGTAGGAGAAAGGAGGGCATTTTAAGTGTGGGGAAAGCTTAGAAGGTCTGGAGGTTCAACTAAGGTTCACATTGACTTGGATAAGCAACCAAAAATATTTGAAACTTACAAGTTGGCTGACGGCTTGTCTAGACGAACAGTTAGCATGTGGCAAGCTGGGGTATAAATCTACAGTGCACTAACTGTCCATCTAGACCCTGCTACTGCACGTTAAAAGTTCTTTCCTAACAGGAGTAGGTCAAAGTGCACTCGATTTGTGGATGACCTCTACCATGGAATTACATATGGGTCCTGAGATGACTCAAGAGTCCGATTCTGGAATTGCAAATACAAAAAGAGCCTGAAAATATTGGTTCAAATCCGCAAGGGAATTGGCTTTCATCATGCTCATGCCCTTTTAATTTCCTCTTTCCAGGTGCAATTCATAGCTGTGCAGAGGGCCATCACAAGGGTTACATACTACTTAAATTCCACTTATGCCCAGAATAGAGAATTAGATGGAAAATTACATCTTTGCTATAGAATTCTAGAGGAAGGGTAAACAAAAAAAAATGGAGAAGGTATCATTTTCTATCAAATGCATATGTTTTAAAGTAACCCAATACAGCCCTATTCGTTTTGTCTCTATTAAACTCTTGCAAACTTTCACACAAGAGAAAGGGACACATTTACAAAGAGCCTCCTTAATGACATCTATAACATCTGTGAACACACCCTTCAGCTTATGTACAATTTTAACATTTTGTGCAAACATACTGAACCTCTGCCTTCACAAAATAAGTACCATGTTAATGTTCACAGTTGCCCAGCCTGCATGCAGAAATGGGACAGGAAATTGCACATGTGATAAAAGGGTTGGAACTTCTGCACAAATACTGTGAGCCTTGAGACTCTGGCAGACCAGGTACCAGCTCCTGGCCTTAGGCCTCAACTTAACACAGCCAAAATGAGTCTGGCTCACCTGTGTGTCTGTATTGTTAAAATAAGTATTAGAGTCATAAAAATGTGTTTAGTGTTTAGACTTTATGAAATGCTTATAAGATGCTGCATGTATTAATCTCACATAACAACTGTACCCCATGTTATAGGTGATATTAAATGTTTACATTGCAATCCTCTGTAATTGTGTATGTCATCAAACAGAAAAGAAGCGTTAAATAATATAAAATCCTGGCTTCTTATAGAAGGTGTTAGGTCCTGCCCACCAAGAAGACCCATGAAACCAAATGAACAAGTGTGGAACAAAGAACAAAGATTTTGTTAACTGCATTCCTTTTCCACACACAAACACACACCCGCCTCCATGAAGAGGAGAGATGCATGTGTACTCACACCATCAGTTTGAACTCTGGGGGGAAGGGAATAAAAATCCCTAATAAGAAGAAACTTTATCTCTATGTTGCTTAGACTTTGGAGAGGGGAAAGATTTCTAAGCATAAGCAAGGGAAAGCAAGGAAAAGATTTAGAACACAGAGGACTCCCCTCTGGACTCAGTTTTACAGTTACAGACAACAGGAATAAAACTACCTCTTAGCATAGGGAAAATTAACCAGCTGAAACAAAAGATAATCTAATGCATTTCCTTGCCTTACTTACAATTTTTGTAATCTTATATGAATCATTTTAGATCTGTTTTCAGGAGATGTTGTTCCTGCCTGGTCTCTCTCTCTCTGTCCGAGAGGGAACAACAAAGAGAGCCACAACCAAAATCGCCCCCTCCCCCGCTCTGATTTGAACATATCTTCATTCCTTATTGGTCTTTTTGCTCAGGTGCCAACCAGGTTATTTGAGCTTCTTAACCCCTCACAGGTAAGATTCAGTACAGCTACCCAGGAGGGATTTTATGCTATCCTTATCTGTATGTATATGACAACTCTCTTATTTTCTTTTCCTAGTTAATAAATCTTTTGATAGTTTATTATAGGATTGGCTTTGGTGTGAGATCTAAGGTGCAACTCACAAGGGGTAAGTGACTGGTCTATGGGACTGGAAGTAACTTGAATATTGCTGTGATCTTTGGTGTAAGGGACCATCTGTGACAAAGACAGCCTCACCTGGGTGGCAAGATAGATCAGAGTACTCAAGGTGACTGTCTGTGACTCCATGGTTGGGCTGCTATAGTGCCTAAGGAGTTTACACTTGATCCTTGGTTGGTGAAATCTAAGTATAGAACTTACAACCAATTTGGTGTGCCCTGCTTTCTAACAGTCTGCCTTGAGTCTGATACTCATGCTTTTGAGCCACTGCAGGAGAGCTTGACAGGCATAATTATGAATGCCTTTATCAAGTCTGACCTACAGTCTCTCGGGGAGCCTAGCCATTTTTGACCATTTTGTAGGCACCATGGTGGAAAGTAGTTTTAGGATGGGATTTGAAGGAACGTAATACAGTGGCTTTATGGATTTGGAGGAGGATGGGGAAAGCAACTCTCATGCATAAGGAATGGCATAGAAAAAAGCATGAAGGGTCTTGGGAAAAAATTGGACTAACGGGTAATGAAAGCTGGCATATCTGCAGAACTGCCGGGGAGCAGCCAATGGCTCATTAGCACATTGGACTTGGTAGGTAGTGTAGAGCTAAGCTCTCAAGGGTCTTAAAAGTAAAGAGCGGTATCGTGTGTGTCAGTAATAGTGTTCTCTTAGATTTGTCAGGTAAGCAGGGTTAAGAGTTGTGAAGGGCAAACCATAAATATACAGACCATAAAAGGTTTGGAAGTACAGGTTGAACAAACACCCCAAACACTGCAATTCTTAACTAAACTTCTTGAACCGCCAGAGTCTGCAAAAGAGGGCAGGAAATCTCACAAGAGCCATCTCCGTTATGGGATTTCTAGTATTTTCTGCTCCCAGTTTGGACAGGTGCAACCTGGTGGTTTAGGACATTCCTCCTGCATCTGCTAGCTGATGGCAAGACACTTGATTAAGCAGACATTTAATTAGCAATCGTCCTTCCTCCAGCGGTGGGACATGTATGCCCATTATGATTATTACTGTACTAGGACAAAGCGTGGGACACATAGTAGGATAGGGGGCTAATTCTAAATCTGCTAGAGTGTCTTGCCATCAGCTGGAACACACAAGTATCTTCCGACTACCCGCATTCCCCTGTGTCCTTCGGATTTCCACTCAACAATGTTATTCTGGCTAGATAATAAGCAAACAATTACATGGAGAAGACTCCAGACAGAAGAATACATTTAACACCAGTTTAAGCCTTATAAGAGAGCTACTCTGCATTACTTTTCCATTTAAATTATGCCCCAAATCAGTATAGATCTGGGGAAAGTGTCTTTAATCTGTATTGACGTATCTTTCCAGTGTAAGGAGCACTGCAGTTTGATTGTTTTCCTCTACCTCATTTAAGGTATGTCTACATTGCAAGTGAAGGTGTGATTATGCCATAGGTAGTATAACCATGTTAGGTTTAGTCTAGCTAGCAAGGGTAAGAACAGTGTGGATGTGGTGGTACGGGCAAGCAACTCAAGTACAAATCCCAACTCCCTGGCAGTCTTGTACTCGGGTGGCTTGAGCACAAGCTTATGGCACCACGTCTTCACTATGATTGTTACCCATGCTAGCTAGATTAAAGCTAGCACAGATATGCCTACCTGTGTTACTACCACGTCTGCACTTGTAGTGTAGACATACCCTTATAGTGCAAGTTTGCATCAAAAAACAGAATTGCCCTCCTTTGGGATGGTATCGCTCCTCAACAGTGAAAGCCTTTTCCTTTAAATACTGCATTTTATCAGTGAGCTGGGAGTTCAGTAATTCAGTAGAGAACAGAAAGGGAAAAATCTTCTAAAAACAGATGGAAGCACAGAAAATATGTGGATGGCAAAACAGCCCTTACAAAAGAAAAATGACACATGCTATTTCAAAGATACGAAGGGGTTTCAAGTAGATATTTACATTTGTTATCGATATTGTTCTCTTTTTAAAGAGACAAAAAAAGTTTCCCTGGCTCCTCCACCATACAGATCACTGATTCCACCACTTTATGCATTGCCTTTTGCAAGTAGACATGAATGCAGCCCCATCTCTCTGGGAAACTTTCAGATAAACATAGGGTTGATTATGCATTCAGGACCAATTAATTAATGTTTTTAAAGGCACAGGGACATTATCCCTTGCCTGCTTTCACTGGCTATGTGTGTACATCACTCAGCCTTTTAGCTTTTAGTTCCTGTCTTTAATATAGTTCAAGTAACTTACCAGGTGAGTGAAAAAGGACTGTCCCACTGTACTCCTGCTCTCCCATGATCATCTGCTGCCCCTGTTCATCAATGAGCTGGACTGGGAGCTTGAAGGAGACTTTACTCCCAACACTCATACCTAATTTACCAGCATGTTTCAGCTCACACATCTTCTTTGTCCAAACGGAAGAATCAGAAGCAATAAATATGCATGCATACAGTTCTCCTGAGTTGCTTGGCTCTAGCATTTGGTCAGTAGACCATACAGCCTCTTGAAGAGCAGACAAATAAAAAGCACCGGTTCTAGGTTAATTGGATTTCTGAGCACAGAAATTTGCAGTTCCTTCTCACAGCTCCTTGGCCTTCACAGAGCATTTATTTGGCCATCAATTTGATGTCCGCAGTCTTCTTTTTGAAACTGCACTTCTGTGCTTGCAAGGTAAAGATGGTGTGGAAAAAACCCCTACGGCTTAGTGAAGAAATACAAAGTGGCTTGCTGATTTGGGTAATGCTCTGCTGAATGGCTTCTGCATGCTTTCTGATTAGAATGCAGCATAGGCCTCATTGCTGTCCTCTAGCCCATGATGTCACACTAAGGATATTTTTTGAGTGGAGGATGGGCTTTAAAGTGTTCATGTTCTTTCAGCTTTTGTGTCAGACCTAGCAGGCCCTCTACTGGTTGCACTAATTGATTGTATTTTACTAGACATTTCCTCTGCTGCGTAGTACGTTGCAATTAACTGTTAAAATTGCTCTTTATCCCTGTACTCTACATCTTTTTGTGCAGTTGGAATTACTGCAGTTTTAGCTAAGATGTACACGAACGCAAACAGACAAATAAAATGGATAAGCAAAAAGCAGCAGATAACCAAAACCTTATTTTTCATCTTCTGTGGGACAAATTCAGCTCTCCATTATGCCCCATGTAATCCTATTAACTCAAATGCAACCACTCAGGGTGTAAATCACGAAAGGGTACTAGGCTTAATACAAGCTGTGAAGACAGCATTGATAGCCATAAAGACAAAAAAGACAAGGCTTGTTTCCCTCTGTTTAAGAAATATCACTTATAATGAATTGTTTATAACAAGGAGGAACAGAGAAAGAGAACGAGAATTAGGGCTTGTCTACATGTACAGCATTGCAGCTGCGTCACTGTGGTGCTCTAGCTACTACACTGACCGGAGAGCTTCTCCCATCAGCCTAGTTAATCCACCTCCATGAGCGGGGGTAGCTATGTCAACAGAAGAAGCTCCCCCATCAACATAGCACTGTCTACACTGGGGATTAAGTCAGTATAACTATGTCAGTCAGGGGGTGGATTTTTCACACCCCTGTGCGATACCCCAGAGCAACACAGTTATACCAATGTAAGTTTGTAGTGTAGATCTGGCCTTAGATACAGTACTTCTTTGGTACCATATATGTAATAAAATTACAGAGCTTCCAGGTTGAGGAGATTTAAAGCTGAAAAATTAGAGACACAAAGTTGGAGATTTCTCCCCCATCTGCTGAACAAACTCCTCCAAAGTGCAGGGTTGGAGAGATGCAAACATGATTTGTGCACATCTCTACATAAAATTAATTCATTACACACATTTTAAAGAATATGTTCCAGGTTTTTAAAGGTGAAGGGCTATGCAGTGCACACAGAAGTGTGCTTGAGCCAGAACTATGTCTGCAAAGTGAGCAACTGGCACCCGAATGGGCATACGAGGACTATCTTCCCACTTGTGCATGCATATATTGAATTTGCATGTAGTTAGCATAACTGTGTGCACAAATATAGATACACAAATGTATGCACAACTTGCAGATCTTCATGCAGTCTGGTTTTATACATTTAAAACATCTGAGTGGAAAGTGGAAGACAACTCATTAGCAACAGTGTATCAGAAACTGAGAGCTGGACGGTCAGGCCTAAAGGTTGGAGCAATGGCAGTCAGGATTAGTGGTCAATGCAGGGCAGTCAAACTAGGAACTGGAGCCAGAGATCAGAGCCAGAAGTCAAGATCAGGATCAGAATAAGGCTAGCACTGGGCTGGAGCAGGACTGGGAACAAGGCTTGAGCTAGAATAGCCTAAGGCCTGTGGTCTGTCACCGCTAACAGGCAGAGGAGAGTTCCAAGCCATGAAATGATGGTGTTCAGACTGAGCGGCTGTGTCACCTGTGGGCCTTATATACCTGCCCTGAGAGGCACCAGTCCGACTGGTGGATTGGCTGGATCCTAGCACAGGAATGACTGGTCATCACATGTGGCTTCATCAGGCTCTAGTTCAGGGATAACTCATCCCCTCACACAGTGCAGAAATGTGGACAGGACTGTTTTTCTTCCATGCTTCCTTCCTGCTCAAATCCTCAATCAGTTTCTTAAGCTGCAGGATTTTTCCAAAGAATTCATGACCCCACATCATACACTTCAACTTTCAAACCTGCTAGTTTGAGAGACAAGCCACTGAAATGTGCAAATGTTCAAACTGTGGCACTCTTGTTTTTTGTCTCAGAACTGAGCGATTTATAATGGTTCTTTCACTGTATGAATTATGTAAACCATTTTAAAAATAAAAAGAAAAGGAGTACTTGTGGCACCTTAGAGACTAACCAATTTATTTGAGCATGAGCTTTCGTGAGCTACAGCTCACTTCATCGGATGCATACCATGGAAACTGCAGCAGACTTTATAAATACACAGAGAATATGAAACAATACCTCCTCCCACCCCACTGTCCTGCTGGTAATAGCTTATCTAAAGTGATCATCAGGTTGGGCCATTTCCAGCACAAATCCAGGTTTTCTCACCCTCCACCCCCCCCACACAAATTCACTCTCCTGCTGGTGATAGCCCATCCAAAGTGACAACTCTTTACACAATGTGCATGATAATCAAGTTGGGCTATTTCCTGCACAAATCCAGGTTTTCTCACATCCCTGGTCTGCTGCAGTTTCCACGGTATGCATCCGATGAAGTGAGCTGTAGCTCACGAAAGCTCATGCTCAAATAAATTGGTTAGTCTCTAAGGTGCCACAAGTACTCCTTTTCTTTTTGCGAATACAGACTAACACGGCTGTTACTCTGAAACCTGTCATTTTAAACATCAGGCTGTAAAAATAAATTCCATCGTGTACAACCCTAAAGACTCCTGCACCTTTACATTCCCAGCACAGCCCTCTACCACTTGAGTAAAGGAATAGCTGTTACTCTCTCTGCAGACCAAACGCTAAAGGAGAAAGTGACACATAATTTGCCCATTGGATCCGTAATATTTTCCAGTCTGCAGTAGAATGTTGGCAGTCAGGATTCCCGGATTCTGTTCTGTTCCTTTCTTTGAGCATGGAGTGTGGTCCAGTGGTTAGTGCAGTGGTTGTCAGAAGGCTAACCAAGCTCACAGATATGGGGATGGTAGTGTGACACGGTCAATGAGACTTGGGTTTGCCACATCAGAGAGCTGTTCTCAGCTCCACCTGAACTAACTTTATGCAACCTCTCACTTGAGTTATTCCTAAAATGGGGATAATGATACTTATCTGTGTTCTGGAGTGTAAGGCCTCTCTCTATAATAAAGGCGGTAAAGAATTACATACAGAAGCCAGTTGAGGTGAGACATGAACTCATGGTCTGGTCATCAGGCTCAGTATCCCTTGCCCAAGACAGAGAGAAACAGGGAGCATTCCACAAAATCCACTTCACTTTGATATCTCGCTTTGCCCTGCAGGAAAACCTCACTTCTAATTATGCAAGTGCCTGTTCTCCCTTACATGCCCATGTTTTATGTTGGCAGCTTTAAAATGTTTGCAGTGAAACTAGTTCAGCTGTTACTGACCCATCCTCTTGCCCTCATGCAAAAGCCCAAATGGCAAGTCATCATCGATTTTTTTTTAAAAGTAAAATCCCTGAATCCAAGACGTCTGAGGGAGAGATACCAAACACTGCATTAGCTGTGGCTCAATCTTTATTTGCAAGCAACTGAAGACAGCATTTCTTGACTTCATTTTTCCAGGTGTTTGCATGGGAGAAACTCCTCCATTGCTTGGTCTGGGCCACATTTTCGAAGAAACTCGCAAATGCATGCAACAGAACTTCTCCAAGCATGGGATCATAGATGACTGGTTCCTCCCCATATTGGGGAGGAAGAAGCTAAAGGGGAGGACATGTGACCTTCCCACGTCTCCTCCCCACCCCAGGGATGGGGGTGCCTCCGGCTTGCTAGGCTGCTGTCCCCGGAAACCGAGCCTGGGTGAGGAGCAGCCTGCCACTGCAGCCAGATGCTCACCCAGGCAGCTGCTGCACTGCACCAGGCAGCAGTCCAGTGTGGTCAGAAGAGTCTCTGGCCCAGCCCCTTCTGCTGTGGTTCTGGCCCTGCCCCTCCTCTCCCTGCCTGAGCTGGCTGCTGGGGGGGCATTTGACCCAGGATGCCCCCTCCGACATGTTGCCTCTGCATGGGATGGTGTTTCATGTTTTTATTTTCAGAGATAGCGCAGCCTAGATGCTGAAAATTACGCCATAGTTGCAAATGGCCAAGATGTGGGCATTCACACAGGTGTTTGTTTGAGGCACAGCACTGACATTTTACAAATGTGTGTCATTTAGCTGAACCGTTCACCTCTCCTTCTTCTCCTGATCCCATCCACCCTGTGTCAACTGGAGCAAAGAGCAGCACTTCATCACCTTGCATTTGTACAATACAGTGGAATGAGGTCCTGTCAGTCAGCACCCAGGCACAAATGGAAGAAACCAGGGGATAGCAAAGACCTTTTTGGTTATCTACCAGGTGGGCACTGGACAAATGTTGCAGGTTTGGAAATATAGAGGAGATAAATGGGTTCAGTACAGTGTATTTTTTACCTAAAGTTTTCCACGTCCTTAAGCTTAAGATCCTCCTTTTTCAAGAAGACAGGAGCTTGAAATGGCCACAGAGCAAAGACATGATGAATGTGCTTTTTGACCAATTTATTAAGATTTGCAGCAGCATTGTGTGCGTGGGTGAGACATCCTGGGGCACAAGCCAGACCAATGAGTAGCTGAGTCACCCCTGCCTTGTAACCTGGGGTGCCTGCCCTTTATGGTGCCTTGCTGCCGTAGCCTCCAACCTGGACTGAGAATTGGTGCAGTTCAGTGTTGCCAGTTTCTGTCATAGCATATGTTAAAGTAAAAAAAAATTCAAGGGATGTAGACAGGGATTAAAGAGT
The DNA here is from genome assembly GCF_965140235.1 of Caretta caretta. Classification (NCBI taxonomy): domain Eukaryota; kingdom Metazoa; phylum Chordata; order Testudines; family Cheloniidae; genus Caretta; species Caretta caretta. The sequence continues at coordinate 67,680,272 of NC_134207.1, forward strand.
GAGAACTGTGCCTGTGTGTGTGGGAAGGAGTTGAGAAAAGAACAATTAAAACTTAGTAAGGTGTGTTGGAAAAGTTAAAAGCTGTAAAGAAAGACTTCTCTTTTTTGCAGCTTGTGAGTGTTGGTTTAATCTCTGCTGAAGAGTTCACTGCAGTTCAGGCTTGGCTTCCCATTCAAAGCCAGAGCACTGCAAAGATTTTAGCACATCAGTAGAAATGCCCAAAAGCTGTTATTCACCCTCTCATATTTTTACTTTAGGTTAGGGGTGGGGGCAGGGGAAAAGGAAAAAGGGATTGGTGAAAAAACACTTATTTTGTTGAGAAATTTCTGGAAGGAGAAAATACAGTTTTATTGTGGTGTGCTTTGAAATCAGATTTGTGGACTCTTCTCACTTCATGTATCATGATAGAGGGCCAAATTCTCTGCTGAATTCAGTGGAGTTAGTCCAGATTTACATATGATTAACGGTCATTAGCTGACAAGTTGAAAACAGCTGCAATATTCTAATTTTTTTCTCTTTCTGTTTCTCTGCAATGAGGTATATTGGTGTGCAGGTAGGGGAGACTGTGTGTGATACCCATAGAGGCAGAAAGTGCAATAGCTAGTGGGTGTGAAGGAGAGGACTGAGGGAGGCTTTGAGAGGAGAATGGGTGAGGGGCAGAAGGGTCTCTACCCATAAGAGCACACTCTGTTCCAAAACCTGGCAATGAACCCAGGAGTTCTGAATTTCTATGTTCTCTGCCATTAGTAAATACCTGTGAAACTCAGAGCCAATCAGATGGGGTGCCAGGAGTGCCATTTGGACTGGGCCTCAAACTCAAAGGGGGTCTCAAATTTAGACACTTGCATTGCGTATTTTTGTCCGTTTGTCTGCATCAGTGGCTTCAGGTGAATGCACCTTCAACGTGTTGAAGCAGGTAAAGAACTATCATGTTCAACTATGGGACAAGAGCATTTGAATGGGCTCGCCATGCTTAATATCAATTGCATTTTTTTTTAATTATGGCTAGGGCTTCAAAAGCTGGCAGTGGCCTGGGCCTCTCTGGACCTCTGAGAGGGCCTGGTGAAACTCACTAGCAAGGTGTATGTCTCATCTACCTCTAGTGCCTGATCGCATACATAAACTACTACTGCTAACAGTTACTTGGTTAGTCAAGCTGCACGCATATGTGTGGTAGATCTAAATGTTCCAACACTGCTGATCTAAATGTTCCAACCTTAATTGAGCCCCCTTGTGTGTGTGTGTGTGTGTATTATGATGCAGTCGTTAATTACATGTTTATATACTGTTTTTTCCCACAGGACCCTTACCTCATTCAGGGCACAGGATGCAGCTGTTCTGGGGATGATCCCACCTCATTTGTTGTAGAAGTTGGAAGGTGTGTAGTGAATGAGGCAGGGATTGCAGTAAGAGAAGGGACAATCTCATAGTTAAGGCAATTCATTACTGCCCTGGAGAACTGGATTCTCTGTTTATCAGAGAGTTCCTATGGGAGGCTGGGCGAGTCACTTAAATCCAACTTTTCACAGGTGGTCACTAATTTGTGTGTTCCTCATTTTCTGAATGCCCAATTTGAGTCCTTTGGGTCTGATTTGCAGAAGTGCTGAGCACTCACAGCTGCTACTGAAATGAATGAGAGTTGTGCTTTGAACATATAAAGTGCTATCATATATTAAATACTCTGAAAAATCAGGTCCTAGGTGCCTCAAATTGGACACTCCAAATTAGTGGAATATTTTATCTTGATCTCTGTGCTTCAGTTCTCACCTGTAAAATGGGGATAATAATAGCCCTTCATCTCACAGGGTGTTGTGAAAATTGATTCATTAATGTTTGTGAATCATTCTGATACTATAGTGATGAATGCCATAGAAAATCCCATGAAGAAGTTGATAATTCTGTCTTCAGAGCAGATTTTGAATAGTGTGCAGTAAATAAAGCCTGGGGTCATGCACTGAACAATGAGTAAACGCAATATTGAATAGCTCATTCAGTTAGTGCATAGGAAGAATGGTACTGAATGAGGCAGGGGTATTGTGAGAAAAAAGCATGTGAACATGAAATTATAGACTTACAAGGGGGGCAAACTGAAAGTGCAGAAAGGGACCTTAATTCTAGCATTTTCTCACTTTTAAGAGCTTGACTTCAAAACCTAAAAAATGTTCTTTTAACGTAATTTTCTGTGTGTATTATATATGTTCAATACTAAGGGTGGGGTTTTCAAAAGGGTACAACATTGGCCTAATTCTGCTTCAATTTGAAATCATTGGCCTTTGATGTCAATGGGAACAGATTTAGGCCTATGCTTCGACCTTTTGAAAATCCTACTTTATAAAGCACTTCAGCGATTAGACTATAACCAGTCTCTCACTTTTTTTTTTATGAGCCTATTATTTAGCAGCACAGATTTTAAAGGGATTTCCTGATAATTAGGTAAAACTTGATCTTGCCCACTGTTGTATTTCTGTAAGGTCTTCAGTATAAAACTAGTGCATTGAAGGTGCACAGTATCCTCTGTGTGGCAGTTAGAAGCAGCCTCCAAACTGTGTAGTTATAATTTTTGCTCTTTAAACTTATTTTAACTAAAGCAAATATTTTTGTTTACTACAAAGACTATAAGGGACCAGGGGACAGGCAGGCTGGCCTAGCTAGGCTGGTGTCCACAAGTCCAGGACAGTCACGAGGCAGTAGCCAGCAAGCAAAAATAAGAGTAACCACTAGAGCCAGAACCAGTAACCAAGAGTCAGAATCAGGCCAGGCTGGAATCAGATGGCAAAAGTCAAGCAAGGATCAGACACTAGCGATCAGAAGCAAGGTGAAATCCGGCATCACAGCAAGGTAAACACCTATATGACTGCCCAGACAACTTCCTGGGCCACTCTCCAGGGTTAAATAGTATACCTGGCCAATCAGAGGGCTGCAGGGTGCTGCCACTCTAGATCTTGTGGGTGGTACTTCCTGCAGCGCCTAATCCTCACAGTGCTGCCTTGAGGTAGTTCTGCATAGCCTTCCTGTGGTGATGTAGGAGTATCAGCTACTATCACAGACTCCCCAAACCCAAGCCTTCTAGTCCCAGGGTTTCTTACACCGAGGCTCAGTCTCTCTGTACTTTTTAATTTCCATCAGTCCTGTAAAATTATCCTTAGTTCAGTGGGATTTCACAGTGATTATTAAATGCAAATCAATTAACACACACTTATACCCACAAAAAACTTGGGGGAGATAAGCATTTGGCTACCTAAGTAGTGTGCAGGGTCTGATCTGGTAGGCGCCCTCTGAGCATATCTACTGAATCAGGTTCCATTCGAACTCTAGCTGGAGGAAGAAGAGGAGGTGGTGTGGTGCCCAGCTTAAAACTTTTATCCTACTGGTTAGGGCACCCACCTGGGAGGTCCAGTCCCCTGCTCTAATCACTGTTTCATTATTTATCCACAGTGCAACAGCTTCAACAGGAATGACTGAAAAAAGCCCAAATCAGAATATCCCATAGCTGAGTGGTTACCACGCACCTTCTGAAAGGTGGGAGACCCATGTTCAAATCCTTTCTCCCCTTCTGCTTGAAAAGGGACTTGAACATGAGCCTTCCACATCCCCAGTAACTGCTCTAACCACTGGGCTAAGAGTTATAAGGTAGCCACCACCTCCTCGTATGGCCACTTTGTGTGAAGCAAGAAATGCCTTTGGTACGTAAGTTACCTGACTCCAGGCAGCTGGTTCATAGGCGCCTCTGGGCCTAGGGGGTGCTCAAGCCCCATCCCCACCCAACCCCTTTCCCCAAGCCTGCACCCTCTTCCCGCCCTTGATCCATCCCACACCCTCCCCCACCCTACCCCTTCTCCCAAATCCCCACCCATAACCCACTTCTTCCCATCCCACCCCACCTCTTCCCACCCAGTTCCAACCCCTCCCCTGAGTGTGCCCCGTCCCCGCTCCTCCTCCTTCTTCCCAGCACCTCCTGCACACCGCAAAACCGCTGATCATAGCGGGTCGGAGGCACTGGGAGGGAGGGGGAAAAGTTGATCAGTGGGGCTGCCAGTGAGCAGGAGGTGCTGGGGGGAGGAAGCTGGCTGCCAGTGGGTGCTAAGCAACCGCTATTTTTATTTTTGTGGTTGCTCGAGACCTGGAGCACCCACAGAGTCGGCACCTATGGGCTGGTTCTTGTTCAAGGATTGCTAAGCCTATCTAGGTAGCTATGTATCTCTGAGAGGGGGAAGAGCTTAGCATATAACTGTCTGGTTGGCATCTCTACTGGCTACTGTAGGCAGCTTCACACCTAGCATGCTGGCTTTTGTAGATTGCATTCTAAGGAACCTATCTTTCTCCATTCATTGTATAGGGAATTTAGGCACCTAACTCGGCATTGAGGATTACAGTGTTGTTCCTGTGTTTTTCTAGGCTCCTTAAATTAGGTGTTGTAACACTCAGAATTGCAGTGCTTAAGTCCCTTTGGGGATCCCACCGCAAGTGCTGAAGCTTTGCTGTCCCCATCCTGTCACATGCAGAGAGAGAGAATTCCTTCTCCTCTTTCAATATGCTTTAATTGCGGAAGCCCCAGTTCATCAAAGCACCTAAGCATATACTTAAATCCATCCCTAATCAGTGAAACACCTTCACATGTTCTCAAGTCCCATGGTGCAGCTCGGAGATTCAGAGCCTATTCATTTCTGAAGTCCGTGTCATTGAATTTAAATCCTGCAACAATTGGGATGTGACTCTCCTGAAACCATTGGACATAAAACTCACATAATAGCAAAACTGGCTATAAATCCAAGTTATAAAAACCATTATATGATGAGTAGTTTGACGTTGCCACAGTTCTACTGTTAAAGGATTCTTCTGTTGCCAAGTCATATTATGCTACAGTGCATACATTTCTTGTCTATCATTTTATTTAATGACGGTGCCAAAGAGTGCTGAAACAATATTTCAGCTCCTCTATGGCTACTCTGTCAAAATTATCTTCACTGTGGTGAATATTGTTGTGGAAAAATGTCTCTCTTTTACTTGTGCTGCATTCACAGCAGACATTTAGATTATAATTCTGTAAAGTATGAATCAGGACTGAGTGCAGGTTGCTCAGGAGTTAGAAAATAGAAAAATAATATCAGTACTTTTGTGAGACTGGGGGCGGAGGGGTCTAGGTGAATAAATAAAAGCCAGTTGCCTCCAGCATCACCCTCTCTTGGCTTTTTAGTCAGGTTTTCTAGCAGTGGTAGTAATTCTGACCCCAAAGGCTCAGCTCTAGATAATCACTTGATACTTACTAACTACATGGTGTTAATTAATTGACCCTCTCTAAATCTGGTGGGATTATTTTTATTGTTTGCTTTCAATCTGAAAATTTCATTCCATCAGTAAATTTTGCTAATTGTAAGTGTGCTACCAAACAGTGTTTGGAAGGGAGGGGAAAATCAAGTATATAGAAAGAGGTATTAAAAAGACCATTCCCCAGGCTGACTGGCAGCCTTCACTGCCATGCAGATGAGACAGTGAGGACTGGGAGTCACAGCGGCAGGGCTGTGCTGACAAATTTTGAAACAATTTCTGCCTCAATCAATGATGCATGTCATTTTCCCCTGGTTGAAATGTACTCTGCACAAATAGGTCTGCACCATACTCTTTTCTTCACATGAAAAGAACAGCCAGATCCATACTTTTCCCCAGGTCTCCCCTGGCAGTTGGGGAGAATAGCAAGCACGCCTGTGACACAGCAGGCGCCTAAGTAAGCCGCAGCTGACTCAGTCCCAGGCTCTGAGAAGGCAGGGAATTCTAAGAAGAGGTGTGGTCCTTAGCATTACTGGGGAGAGTGGTTTGGGATTATGTCCCTGTCTACTCTTCACCACTGCACACTGCTGGAATAGAAGAAATGGAGCAGGCCTTCTGCTCTTCTGAGCCACCTAGGTCGTTTGCACTCTTTGGAAAGTGCAGTAAAAAGATGTGGCTATATCAAGTAACTCACCCTCCATAATCCCTGGAAAACACAATTGGTAAGTAGATTTACCCAGCACCTGATAAGATGCTCTCATTGCATTTCCAGATTTCAAGAGTGAACCAGAGACTGGATAGACCCTTTAACTTAATTTTTTAAAGGAAAATCACCAATTCCATGCCTGTCAGAATGACCCATCCTCCCTGTGTATGAGCAGTTGTTGTCACATGAGAAATATGGCAAATGTGTACTCTGGGTTTTGCAATGCACTCAGCAAAGTGGTTGTTTAGTTCTAGACAACCCTATGGGATTCCACAAACTACACCACAGGAACACAGCAAGTTTTGGCCATGCTAAATGTAGTTATAAGTCATGCAACTGAGCTTAGATAATGAAAGCTAGAGAGTTTGTTTATTTTTTAAACATTCCAGAGAAAATAACACAAAATACAATCAACAATAAACATTTTCTACAAATGTAGCTATGCATATCAGATGAAAGAAAATTCTTTTTTCAAGATAGCAGGCTAGTGTGCCAGACAGCACCATATGCTGTTGTCAAAACACATAGCCCCCTTGTGTTGAAAACTATTTTCTATATAGGTAGAAAGAGCAAGAACTTGGTCACAAGTGGTCCTATTAAGTCTGAAGCCTGCCTGATCATCACCCTTAGCCTGCTGTACTGTGGGCATGATTCTTTGCAGAATTAGTCACTCCAGAAGTTTGTAAGCACAGCTCAGAAGTGATATCTGAAGGTTAGGGCCCTACCAAATTCACGGTCATGAAAAGTGCGTCACAGACCATGAAATCTGGTCTCCCACCGTGAAATCTGGTCTTTTGTGTGCTTTTACCCTAAACTATACAGATTTCACAGGGGAGACCAGCGTTTCTCAAATTGGGGATTCTGACCCAAAAGGGAGTTACAGGGGAGTCACAAGGTTATTTAGGGGGGGCTGCAGTATTGCCACCCTTACTTCTGCACTGCCTTCAGAGCTGGGTGGCCAGAGAGTGGTGGCTGGTAGCAGGACTCATTTAAAAAATGGAGGGTTGTTTTTTTTTGGAGCTTTCAATTTTCAGATGAAAAAACAAAACTTTATGAAGATTTTTTTTTCTTAACAAGCACTACTCAACAGTTTATTGTTGGTGTAACTCCTTCGACTTCAGCATAATTATGCCTGCTTTAGGCCTTAGGCCTGCATTCAAGTGTACATTGCTGAATTCCTCCTCCCCACCAATCCCCAGCAAAATCTCATTTGAATCAGTTGGGCTCCACATGGGTCTATGTGCATGGATTCAGTTGCAGAACTGAGACTGTTAGTTTGATCAGAATCTGGCTCATAAATGCTTCTTTCTAAAGGCTGCCCCACGCAATGTTCCAGTGAGCAGTATGATGAAAAATCTCGTCTGTATAATGAATTAACACTTATTCCCCTTCAAAAATTTAGCACTCAACCTGACAAAAGCCAGAAGTGGAAGGAGGAGGATCCAAGCCAGCTGTGTATATAAATTGTAACATCCCTGGGAATCTGGAAGTTATCTGTAAATAGATCTTGTTCACTTATAACGTGGTTAATATCGATGTTGTTTTATCAGCTGCACATCATATTTGATCTTACTTTAAAATGTTCATGACATTTTATGATTTAACAACCGCACAATATACCCGGCATTTTGTTAGAGACTATTTATGATTAAGTAGACAAATCATAAAGTCTCCTCCTCTTGCAGTACAGCCAGAGTTTTATTCAGAAGGGAAATTTTGCCAGCTCCGTAGGGCCCAGATAATTTTACAATTTTCAGAGATTTATTTCTTTACTCTGAAGCTACCCATTTTTAACCTTGCGTACCTTGCATGTGTAACGGTAAGTATTTCACTGATACAGAGGGTATGTATGGATTTAAATACAGTATATAATTATGTCAGAGTATAATTTATATTATCCTTAGGGCCCTATCCCATAAATCCTTACACAATTGATTAATTTTACTCATGTGATTAGGCCTTTGGATTTACTAAGAAGAATGCTCACAAGAGTAAAATGACTGGTGAGGTTTGCTAACCCTCCATCAGGCAAAATATTTGTTTATGAACCCAGGCCTGAAAGGAAGAGGAAGGTGTGATGTTCTGTTCCTCATGAGAACACCCTTCACCCCCATGTTCATCCTTATAAAGTGATTGTGTGGTATCCAATGCAAAGTGTGTCATGTTGGGTGTCTTCGGAAGGTTCATGATACAGTGAGGATTTTTGTTATAGTAATTGTTGTTACAGTAGTGTTATATTAATGTTATAGGTTGTAATTTCATGTATATAGTTATGAGGCTGAAAATGTGTCCTCATGGCTTAAAATGGGCCCAGGCAAAACTCTCCAGGAACAGAGGGGCAGTTCACACTTCATCAGGGCATGTACGGGACAAACCCAGCCCAGCCTCACAGGAACAAAGGACACTGGGCCTTGGCAACAACAAAAGGATCTGTTGGACTCTCGAGTGAGTCCTTTTGTCAGTTTGGGACTACAATGAGGTAATGCTCACCTGACCCTGAATGGGGGGGGGGCAAAGCGAAGAGGGAAGAAAGAACATGATAAAAGGGAGAGGCGTTTGCCATGCTCTTTCTCTCTCTTCCACCTACACCTATAGACACCACCACCAAGCCAGTGAAGTGCTGATCAAAGGGAAGAGCCTGGCTGAAGGGCAACCAGCCAGCCTGTAGTGAGAAGCGTCTAAGTTTGTAAGGACACTGAAAGTGTTAAGATCATCTTAGAAAGTGTTTTGCTTTTATTTCATTTGACCAAATCTGACTTGTTGAGCTTTGACTTATAATCACTTAAAATCTGTCTTTGTAGTTAATAAATTTGTTTGTTTATTCTACCTGAAGCAGTGCATTTGGTTTGAAGCATGTCAGAGACTCCCTTTGGCGATAATAAGCCTGGTGCATATCAATTTCTTTGTTAAATTGACAAACTCATATAAGCTTTCAGCGTCCAGCAAGCATAACTGGACACTGCAAGATGGAGGTTCCTAGGGTTGTGTCTGGGACTGGAGATATTGGCTAGTGTCATTCGGTTGCACAATCCAAGCAGTTTACATACCAGAGGCTGTGTGTGAACAGCCCAGGAGTGGGGGTTCTCACAGTAGAGCAGGGTAAGGCTGGCTCCCAGAGTCAAGGACTGGGGTGACCTAGCAGATCACCGGTCCAGATAATACCAGGGGAATGTCACAGAAGGACTTAAAGAAAGATAGTGATACCTACTATAAACAAAACACCAGATTGAATTTAAATGTAATTTTAAAACAATTACATAAATTCAGTGCCCATCCAAAATACAAGACTTAAATCCTCTTTTATAATCACAGATCAAGTATAGCATGGACACCAGAAATGCAAGCTTTCCACTCCATCTTGCCAATATACCTTGTCCTAATCTGAATGGATCACCTATGGAGCTGAGAAGATAGTTCACTTTTCATGTCCGTTCAATCTGTGGTTTCTTTGCTGAGCCCACCAGTAAGGATGACAATTAATTACAATTATAATAGTGGTTTATGCAGTGTTGTCATAGGGTGGGCTCTCTTTCCCCATATGTTCCACTTTGCAAACAGTCCTCACACACTCCCCTGTAGGGGAATCAACACTCTATGCTCTATTTACATAGTATACAAGTAAAGTCATGTCCCCACAGCATAAAGCTTTCCCCAAGCTCCTACCTACTCCTGAGGTAACAGGGCAAGAGGTGGAGGGAGAAATCACACTTTTCTGATATCCAAGGCTTCTTTGCCCTTCCTTCCAGCCTCCCCACTCCCTTTCCATCTCCTTTTGAGCCATCCCCAGCAGAGGAGCTGAATCTCCTTGTTAATTGGTTAATCACCCAGTCCTTAATAAAGTATCTCCCAAATTAGGTCCCTGCTGGGAAGTTTACAGAGTGGATGGAGCTGTGAATCAGCCTTAGGTTACTCCAACTCTGCCACAGATGTAAATACTCGTCCAATAGGGCCTAGTCTCAGACCACGAATTCCTTTTAAGCCACCAGGCAGACACTGGAAACCTTGCTGATATAGTAGTTATTATGCATGACAATATAGTTCATGGCAAAATATTCTCAGATGCTCCTTTTTCTCTCTAGAAAATATATGTTCCTCTGAGAAAATTTAGTCCTATAGCTAGGGTTGCCAGGTGTCCAGTTTTCAACCGGAATGCCCGGTTGAAAAGTGACCCTGGCAGCTCCGGTCAGCACTGCTGACTGGGCCATTAAAAGTCCAGTTGGCATGGGGCTGGCAGGCTCCCTATCTGGCTCCGTGTGACTCTCCCAAAGTGGCGACATGTCCCTGCTGCTCCTAGGTGGAGGAACGGTCAAGGTGAGTTGCCCCCGCCCCGCCCTGAGTGCTGGCTCCACAGCTCCCATTCGTCAGGAACCGTGGCCAATGGGAGCTGCAGGGGCGGCACCTGTGGGTGGAGCAGCACGCAGAGCCCAATGGCCATGCCCCTTGGCTCCTAGACAGTCGCTGCTTCTGGGGAGCTGCTTGAGGTGAGCGCCGCCCAGATCCGGCACCTTGAAACCCCTCCTGCACCCCAACCCCCTTCCCCAAACCCCCTCCCAAACCCCAACGCCCTCCAAGAGCCCGCGCCCCACACTCCCTCCCACACCCCAACCCACAGCCCTAAGCCCTCTCCCACACCCAAACTCTCTCCCGAAGCCCAAATCCCACACCCTGTCTTGCACTCTGAATGCCTTGTATCCAGCCCGGAACCTGCTCCTGCACCCCAAACCCCTCATCCCCAGCCCCACCCCAGAACCCGCACCCCCAGCTGGAGCCCTCATCCCCTCCTGCATGAGGGATGGAGCGGGAGGCAGGGGTGAAGAAGAAGGGGCGAGGCAGGGATGGGGAAGGGCAGGGCCTCAGGGAAGGGGCAAGGCAGCGGCCAGGGCAAGGCTGCTCGCTTTTGTGCAATAAGAAAGTTGACAACCCTACCTATAGCAAAGCAAAGCACATGCTTTCAGCACAGTATTTGCGCACATGCTTAACATTAATCACGAGTGCTTAACTCCTATTAAAGCCAGTGGAATTTAAGCAGAGGGTTAACGTTAAGCATGCGTTTAAGTGTTTTGATGAACTGGGATTATGGGCATTCAGCTTTAGAACAGTCCACGGTCACCTCAGTCAAAACAAAAGTAAAGTTAATCATATACATAAGTGTTTGCTAGATCAGGCCTCAGGATGTAAAATGCTTTTAGATCCTCTGCAGAGAGATAATATAGTAAATGTAGATTATAATTATGATTTATTACTATTGTTGGTGATGGTGATAAGGAGGAGTAATCCTAAACTGGGATTCTGTAATTGATAATTCCTGAATCAAAATGTAACTTTTTATATGTGGGGAAATTACATATTTTAAATTGTGCTTTATGTGTTTCTTACCAAATTATTAAATACCCATTACTGAAATAAAGATGAATTGAAGTTTAAAATATTTTAATATATGTAACCTTAATATTTAAAACTATTTTTCTGTAGTTTTGATTAATTAAATATCATAATGCATTAAATACTTTTATATCTTTGTCTAGCAGAATGAAAGGGCAAAAGCAAAGTAGGTTCATACAAGTAAGTTAAAGTTAAGATCAGTCAATAGACTGGGTGAAATCCTGACCCCACTGAAGTCAATGGCAAAACTCCCATTGACTTCAGTGGAGCCCAGATTTCACCCAGTGAGTTTAGTCTCTGAGATGTATTTGAATACTTTTTTGCATTGATTAAGTGAATGAGACCCAGGGTTTACCTATACAACAAGTTACTGAGTGGCAAGCCAGGGTGTGAATCTACTGTGCACCAGCTTGCCACCCAGTAATGTCCCATGTGGACACTGCTACTGCAGACTGAAGTCCTGTGTCCAAATGGGATGTTACTGTATGGCAAGATCTGTAGAGCCACTCCTTGGCTTGCTGCACAGTAACTTGCCATGAAGACAAGCCCCAGATTATCCCAGGGGGTGTTTTAAGGTACAGTACTAGGTTTTTATATATAAAACATATGGACTTGCTACATCCCTCCAGTACGTAAATCATCATCATCATCATTTTGCTTAAAAACAAGCTACTGGTGCTGGATCATGAATGTAGGAAACTCAGCTGATTTTCCAAACTGTACCGTGATAGCTGCTGGGTAGCAGAGTGCAGGGTTGAGTCCTACATAATTAAAGTGCATAGGCCTAATGTGACTCATCTGGACAAACTGTCCAATAATCTGCCCCTAAATCCAATCCTAGGGGAGCTCTCATCCCTCACCTCCTCTTGCCACCCACCAGTACTCTGTATTAGAGCAGGGAAAATGGTGCTTCAGAAGGCTTGGAGCCAGTTTCCCAGAGATGAGCGTTGGGTAGGCAGGTGAAAAGGACAGAAGAAAAGCACTCCCAATAGCTAGAATCAGCCACACTTCCCTCGAGCACCCTCAGCCCAAAGCCAGCCCCTAAAACAGCCCCCTCATCCACTATCAGCAACACCAACCAGACTTGGACCACACCCACGTTGACTCTCTCCTTCCCCACCCACAAACCTTCCCAATGTAGCTCTCACTCACGATCCCTCAGCAACACTCCAACCAACACCAAAAAAGGCTCAGAATTCCCACTCAGGAACAAAACCCACTTGTGGTTTCTTTCAAGGCTTCAGTCCCACAATATTTTGCAACCACAAGAATAGTAGGATTGGGTGAGTCATAGCAAGACAATGCCAGTGGTTTTGGGGTGCCAGGTGGAAAATGGTTGAGAACCGCTGCAATAAATGACCTTTACATAATTTGAAGATACTTTAAGTTACATGACATGGAAGTTAGCACCCCAAAAGTTCAATTTGTATCTTCAAGAAAAAGCAGCCTCGTGGGCTACATTCTGTGTGACGGTGGTGTCAATCTGGAGTGACTCCATTGATGTAAATAAAGTTACTCCAGATTTACATGAGTGTCACAGAGCAGACTCTGTTCCAATAGGTTTTGCTTTTCTTATGCCAACAACACATTTTCATTTTGCAGAGAAGTTTTACTGGTGCCATTTAAAGAGGCAGATGGAAGGAGAAAGGAAGCACAGTCACTTTCAAAGACTGTGTGCATATTGCAAGTAATTTAATCTCTCATCCAGAACAGGCCTTCTCTATTTTAGCTAATATTGATTTAAATAACA